>NC_071667.1:79770000-82410508 GCF_028554725.1 Zeugodacus cucurbitae
TATTTTATTTTATTTTATTTTATTTTATTTTATTTTATTTTATTTTATTTTATTTTATTTTATTTTATTTTATTTTATTTTATTTCTATTCACTCACTTTCCACCCCCTCGTGTTTTACGATTCATTGCCCCAACACTTGCCCTCACAAATTCGCTCTCTAAATAGCAATCTCCCGTTTATTACTGCAAATCTTCCTGATTTCATCAACATTCTTCGATTAAACAGACCGGAAGGCAATAAATTTCTTCAATCCCCGTGCATGTTCGTTTCGCAATCGCTTGCGTGCGCGCTCGAAACAATGGCGATAACGGTGTTAGCTAAGAATAGTAGTTGCAAACGGAATGTGACCAGCTTGTAAACGCGCCAAATGCGTTGAAAGCAATAAAAGTGAATATATATTTATGAACAACACGAAGTGGCAATTTGATAACGAAGTCGCAAAAGTCAAGCCGTGCAGGTGGCTAAAAGCATTCTAGCGCTCTGATTGTAGAGCAATAAATTTGAGTAAGCGAAGTGAGAGCGGAATTCTCAATATAATCGTAAATTTTTACTAAAATAAAATGGGATATTACATATATATTTCTTGTGTGTCAAAGTGAAATAAATAGCATTTGCTTTTATTTATTTATATGGAGACATACATATGTACGTTGTGTGTAGAAATACTTGTATTCCACATATGTGAGCAGCAGTCCAGCAAACAACGCAATGGTATTTTTACCAACCATAGCAACTGCCTTTTTGGATGCTTTTGTTGTTGTTGTTGTTGTTACGCTAAATCTGTCGCATACATTCTCCTAGTCACCTCCTTTCTAGTACACACACATAAATTAACCCCAACACCCTGGTCGTGGCACCTTAAAGCCCTCGTAGTTGTTGTTCTGCTTGATTGCTGACACGTTGAAAGAGTTGAGAACAAATTCTCGGTAGCTGTCGGTATTCTTATACTTTAACTTAGAAATTAGCGTTAGGGTGGGTCGGTTTTCTGTATTCGATAAAAAATACTGAATTCTAATTCCTAGATCAAAAATTTTGAAAAACTGAATATAGGTCAGAAATATTTAATTTCTTTATTGGAAAACCTGAAATTTTTTAAGGTAAATATTTTGTATAATAAAGTTTTTCACTTGATTTATATTATCGTCATATAAATTGTATAAAGTCCATTTAAAGTTGGAAACCATAATATTAGGTTAGAAGCACCGAGGTCCTCGTGTTCGATATATGGGGCCTTAAAAACCTAAGGTCCGATTTCGGCGATTTTTAGAATGGGGCTGCCACACTATAAACATATTATTTGTACAAAGTTCTGCACCGATATCTTCACTAGTACTATCTTTATATATTGTAAAGCAAACGATTCAGATCGTTTTCAAAGTTCTGGTATATAGGAAGTAGGCGTGGTTGTGAAGCGATTTGGCCTATTTTCACAACATAGCATTGGGATGTAAGGAAACTATTACAATCCAAGTTTCATTCAAATCGGTCGAGTAGTTCCTGAGATATGGTTTTTGACCCATAAGTGGGCGACGCCACACCCATTTTCCATTTTGTAAAAAAATCTGAGTGCAGCTTTCATCTGCCATCTCTTATGTAAAATTTAGTGTTTCTGACGTTTTTCGTTAGTGAGTTAACCCACTTTTAGTAATTTTCAACCTAACTTTTGTATGGGAGGTGGGTGTGGTTATTATCCGATTTTCTTCATTTTTGGACTGTATTAGGAAGTGGCTAAAAAAACGACTGCAGAAAGTTTGGTTTATATAGCTCTATTGGTTTGCGAGATATGTACAAAAAACTTAATAGGGGGCGGGGCCACGCCCACTTCCCCAAAAAAATTACATCCAAATATGCCCCTTCATAGTGCGATCCTTCATACCAAATTTTATTTCCATAGCTTTATTTATGGCTTAGTTATGGCACTTTATGTGTTTTCGGTTTTCGACATTTTGTGGGCGTGGCAGTGGTCCGATTTTGCTTATTTTCGAAAGCAACCTTCCTATGGTCCCACGGAATATTTGTGCCAAGTTTCATCAAGATATTTTAATTTTTACTCAAGTTACAGCTTGCACAGACGGACGGACGGACGGACGGACGGACAGACAGACATTCGGATTTGAACTCCACTCTTCACCCTGATCACTTTGGTATATATAACCCTATATCTAACTCGTTTGGGTGTTACAAACAACCGTTATGTGAACAAAACTATAATACTCTCTTTAGCAACTTTTGTTGCGAGAGTATAAAAATACCATACTTTTGTCTCATGTGAAAATTTTACCGAAGACTCTAACCCACTATCACTATAATTATTCAATTTATTCACATATTAACCGATATATATGGTATAAAGCTCACAGTATATTTGGTACTAGGTATATGGGATTTTAATAATGGAACAAAGAGTTACTTTTAGAAGTTAAAAGTCCTCTGAATTACATTAAAATATCTGAGGGATTTACCCATATTTTCGGTGAAAAATTACATTAGCCACTGAGTTTTTCATGTTCAATATCCGGGGCCTTGAAAAGTTATAGTCCGATATCGACAATTTTTTCACAAGTAGTGCCACAGATCATATACATACAATATTTGTGCAAGGTTTTTTTCCGCTATCTTCATTGGTTCCTTTTGTATATCTTATAAAGTGAAGGAATCAGATGGAATTCAAAATTGAGTAATATGGGATATAGTCGTGGTTGTGAGCCGATTTTGTTCATTTTTGATATGTGTTATCAGGGTCTCAAGAAAATATTATATACCGAATTTCATTGAAATCGGTCGAGTAGTTCCTGACCCATAAATGGCCGACATCACGCCCACTTCTCCAAAAAATTTAAATCTAATATCTTAGGGATTTACCAATATTTTCGGTAAAAAATTAACCACAAGCACTGCGGTCCTCATATTCGAAATATGGGGCTTTTTAAAGTTGTATTGCGATTTCGGCGATTTTTTTTAACGACGATGTCTCGTTAGAAACGCAGTATTTGTGAAAGAAAGACGGCTCTTCTCTATCGTTGTATGCGGTAAACATTTTGGAAGACAGGACTTTAAGTCATCTAGATTTAACATTAACTTCTAAATTACTTCGTACATTTTTATGTATCGCAGTCCTTAAAAAACTTGTGCAACAATAACTCTACCTTCTGAAATGCTCGAAATGCCAAAAAAATCCTTTCCGTTTCATATAACTTCGCTCTGACCTATGTACATATGTTGGTACGTCTCCATGGTTTACTTTGCCGCTTTTCTGTGCCACTCAGGAATATAAAGTTGCAGAACTACCAGGAAGGCATGACACACAGTGCCAGAATACACCGATCGGAACACGGCAGCGACTGGTGCGAGAGAAAAACACTTGTTTACCGACTAAATGTCTGCTCGAACAGCAGCAGCGGTGATCAGAGCTTGTAGGTGGCTGAAAGCTGGCATGGAGGAGGGGCAACGCGAAGAGGTGACACCATATAGCATACCTGGCGCTGACTCATGTAGCAAGTACATATGTGTACAGAGTGCACTCTGGTTGAATGCTGCTCATCCCACACAAACACTCCACCGCCACACATGCGACGCTCAATTCGCCGCTGGGCATCACTTCGCTGACTATTTGCATACAGTATGAGCAAAAAAGTGTTCGTTCATTGTTTGCAACGCGCATTTTTTATTTAAAATTCTTATTTTTAGGCTCTGGGGTTAAATGCTAAACAAAAGAGCATGAGCATGAGAGAATCCCAAAAAAAGAAACGTGGAATCGAGTGGCCAAAGGACATTTTAACCTGACAAAACAACAACACAAGCAACAAACACACACACACAGCTGGGGCTGCATTTGCATTACCCACCGCCTGCAGGTGTGTGTATGTCGCCGCAGCGCATTGGCATTCAGCTGACCAGCGGCAGCAGCAGCTGTGGCATCATGCATTAATGCAACGCGTCAACGCGACATGACAGCGCATTGAAATGCTACAAATTTCGAAAACGAAAACGAAAAATAAACAAAAACAAAAAACCCCAAAAAAAGAATGAAACTGAAAATTCAAAAAATAGCAGCAGAATGCACTGAGTAAGCATGAGCCAGCCAACAAGATCACGTACCACGCCGCAAACAATGTAGCGTGTAGTCGAGCGGAAGCGGGATGAGCGTGTAGCTGGTAGCGCTTGGGAGTTGTGTTGGTGCTTGTGGAGATAGTGAGTTGCTGTCGGGCATCAACATATATTGTAGTAACGATATCGTGCTGACATATTTATATTAATTTTTTATTCATTAATATATGAGAGATATATATTCTCGTATATATATATATATATATATGTCTTTTGCCGTTGCGCACCAAATTTAAGCAATTTTTAAGGACTTCTCGAAGAATTTCGTAGATTTAGGCTCCTTGCAGCAAGAATCACCTTAAGTTCTTAAAAACGAAAAACTATTTGAAATTATGTGTGTTCAAAAAATAACAAGAATTTTGGTTTTTTGAAACAAAATATTTTCCAATCGCCACATTACTTCTCAAACTCGATTTTCGGGATAGGCTTGGCTCTCTCATCTCTTTCATGTATGAATGTAAAACTTCGGCCTTTCTTGCTTCTCTTAAAATTCCCGTTATTTTTTTAACAGACCTCGTACATACCTTGCTTGCTACAACATATGAGAAAACATTAAATTTTCTTAAAATCTCAAATATTTAGCCAACCTTACTCGCCACTCTCCAAAAATTTTAAACTCACTGTGACCATAATCCCCAAAGTCTTAAGAAACTTGTCAAAAACTTTACGACACAAGATTGAAAAAACGGTAAATCTGCTTAAAAAGCCACAAAGGACATCACCAAAAGGTGTCAAACAAATATACAACAACAAAAAAGTTCAAAATTTACAATAAAAACTTAAATGTTCAGGTGTGTGTGTGTTGCTGATGCCAAGGGGATGCGACCTTACAAACACAATAATGTCTGGTAGCATGAAGAAAAGCAATACCTATATGTATTTACACTCACTTAACCGACACACGGTTACTTTGTGGCGACCTCGGTGGCCGGACTCTCAGTCTCCCTGTCTCCATGCAATCCGTCCGCTGACAAATGTGTTTATAATAGAAAATACACAAGTTTACAATGTAATCTATTTAGGTGTTGTTGTGTCAATATAGTGACAGCAGAAGAGTCGTGAAATTTTTTTTTTGTACAAGTACGAGTACTGAACAGACATTAAACTTTGTGGCTACATAAGTTGCATGCAACACAACACAACAGAAAACAGCTGCAAGAATCTCAGTGAGAAAAGTAAAGACTATGTTAAAAACGTACGAAGACGGTCTGATAAGACAGTGATTGTGAATGCTACGCTACTAATGGCTTAGACGAACTTCACCATAGTCCCCGAGGTTGAAGTTATCCAGAAGATCTTTCAATCCATTATACTGAGTTGATTGATGAGAAGACTCGAGTTTGGAGAAGGCCATGGACGGCTTCTACATCAATCCGGATGACTTTTCCGCACCTTCGTTAAGTCAAATGAGACTTAGATCCTTAAAAATTCGTCTTATGACAACGGAAATATAAATTCAAGGACTTCCAGCCAAACACGGTCTGTATAGGGACAGCTTCCAGGGAGTTACAGCTGTTCGCTAGAATAACCCTCAGATGTTTAGAGCAATTGAAGACCTTTCGACATCACATTTACCGATATCTGAGGCCGAAGATGATTCATATGAGACCATTGAGAGAATAGAGAATAAGGAAACTTCGCTGAAGAACCTTCGTGTCGAAAGACCGCATTTCGTTAAGTTCGCTGACACTATAGCTGAATCAAACGGAGTTATTACGTAGCCAAAAGAGGCACGGACCCATGCAAATGCATCTGAGACCAAGGTGGTTGGTAACTTTGTTGAGCTACAGCGCCTGCAGTGATATGTGATCCAAAGATGCCCCAGAAAGGCTTGACAATCTCAACTGCCTATGGCTGTGGCTTGTTATTAAATCCGAAGTAAGGAATTCTCTAACCGTTCGACGAGATTTCTGAAGTATATATCTGACATATGACTTACCATTGTGGATCTTCCGAAAAAATATTGATTTATTTCATATTATTAACAAGGCCATATCAGACAACCCTCAATGAAGGTTATGTACATTAAACAGACACAACGGCACGGCATAAAAGACGAACCCTCGGAGGGACTAAACGGCAAAACTAACTGAGGTGAAGTGCTGTTTCTTCTGCAGCAGCTAGCAAAGGTGTGGAGAAACGAAAAAGAAAGTTACTAAAAAGGAAAATGGCAAAACATTTTTAGCGTTTTTCCGAAGAAAGGCAGGTAAATTGCAAAACTTTCTGCAGCTAAATTCCAAATTTGGAAGAAAAGCAAGCAAAAAACATGCGGAAAAGTTGTGCGGAAAGTACAAAATTTCACCGAGTCTCACCGGTACGAATGGCAGCCCGATGGCATGACTATCAATGTTACGGTAATACGTAATGTCAATGGACGCCACAAAGTTCTTCTTTTTTTACACGCCGCCCAACAAAACGGAGCGCTTCGCACTTTTCGCTCACCATTTTTGTAATAGAAGCTTTTAATTTTCGCAGTTTCGTGTGCCCAATCCACCTTTCACCGCCGTGGCAGTGCCAGCAACTCTGCCAATAACCAGCGTTAGTTGGCTACACTTCCGCTTTCAGTTCGTGTTGCAGCGAGTTCACACTGCAAGTCGCATTTTCGTCGAAAGTTTCCGCTTTCACAATGACCCAGTCAGCGCTTAAACGTTTCCCTTTTTGCCTTGGCACTTAGTGTGGCATGAAAAATGTACTGCGCGTACTCGCATGACAATGCCATGCCAGGTTCGCGGGCCCGACTCACGGAAGGACGCACAAGTGCGAGATGAGTTGACGACAAATTTGCAACTTGGAAATCGCTAAAACTTTTCGCAAATTATTTACTCTTTTCTGGTAAACTTTCGCATTGACTAGCGCGCTGGCGTCCTTCGTTCGTCGCTTCGTCTGTCCGTTCGTCTTGTAAAACAATTTCAATTTGTTGATGGTGACGTTTCGATTGTGCGAGAAAGGAAAACAGAACTCTCAAATGAAATTTGGCGTGAATTGTGGCGCACTTTGTTTTGTGTGAGAAATTGTGAGATTGTTTTTATCAACTATTTTCATATTGAAAGTTTTTTTTTGTGGAAATTTTTGAAATGATATTGTAGAAGTTAGGATTTCTTGATATAAAAAAAATTTAAGAGCTGTGAGAGCAAAACCGTTCAAATGGTACTCCATATATCGACTCACTGAAATTTTATAGTGTTAGTAACTTATGGGATAGTCAGAATACAATTTTAATATGAGCGAGGTACAAAGAACAAATTATATATAGACTAGCAGCCCTTTTACTTTTCGTAGAATGATAATATAATACAGATAGAGAAAATGTTTTCTTGGTATTTTAAAGGGATCTCCTCTTTAAAGGTATATTAATAGAAAAAGTGCTGGAGACGACGTGAACTTGCAAATTGGAATTCTGTAACCTCTGGAGATCAAAGTCTAGTAGTTCAACAACCTCGTTGATCTTCATAAAACTATGAAACAATAAGATCCTTACTGATAAAGCTGTTCATTGAGAAGTCTTGCTTTAATAAAGGGATTTTTATATTATCTGTTCTTTAAGTACCACTGGTAAATAATCTTATGCGGATACGAGTATCAGGGATAGGCAGATTCCAAATAAAGTTTCACGGTTTTTTAAGAAATAGTACTTTAAGATTCCTTCGAGTACTAAGTCGGCTACATTGCCATTGCTTTAACTTTATCAGGTCTCCATGAACTTCTTAAAATATTATAATTTCTGGCCAACACTTCAAGACCTCTAGTCGTCCAGTCTAGTAAACGACTTTATAAACTCACCCACGCTTGCCATAGTCAAAAGTATGACCACACGCCCCAAAAACTACAGTCCGTGTTTTAGAGAAGATTCCAAATGGATTTCTGGTTCACCGGAAACTTACACAAAAAGAGTTGTTTCTTCCGTAGCTTCAAAATGTAGATAAGCTGATCATTGAAAATAATGAGTCTGTCGAAATTCTGATCTAAAAAGGTGCCAAATAATATACATATTTGTTGTATTATATTAAAATTACCAAGATTCTAAGGTGGATTTGATATGTTAACAAATTTTATAGAACTGAACATATTTCAGGAAGGGTCTAGAGATCTTGTGATCTCAGTTTCTGAGAAAGGATTGCTAATTACTTGAATGATCTATTGACAAATTCTAAGGAACAGTACTTATTTCAGGATTCATGTAAGGATCTTGTGATCTAATTTTCTGATGAACCGTTGATAATTACTTGGAAGGGCTTTTATAATTTAATAATTTATGCCAAATGGTCCGTTCAACTTGTCATATTTGAAGTACTTAAAAACTTTCAGGAGGGCTTAATGAGGGCTTTGATTTGCTGATTACTTGGATGATCTCTTAACAGATTCTAAAGAAACTGAACTTATATCAGGAATGTTCTTATGATCTTGTGAAAGGGTTGCTAATTATTTGGAAGATCTTAAACGATTCATTTCGAGAGTTATGTTCTACTGACTTATTTGAAAACTCAAAAAACAAGAATTTACAACATAGATCATCTGAGCTCAACAGGTTTCGAGAAATAATATTTGTATAACATGAAACTTGTTCTAAAATACCATGGAGGTGCTAACAGAACTTCACAACTTCGATATAATTTGCTAGATGATCTACCATTATCGTGGTTAATATCTTCTAAACTGAATTAAACTAATAGAAAATAATACCGAAACTTACATGCTTTGAAACCAGATTCGTCGAATATATTCAGAGTATCCCATCTAATATAATAAAAATTTCAACTCTTATGACATTAGAAGATTCATAAAATTTTTCATAAAGAAGACATTCTTAAATTGTCGCTAACATTGTACGAATTTGAACACATAATAAATTTCTGAAAAAAAAAAATTTCAAATTTGCAGTGAAAACTTTCGAAGATTCATTTAAAGTACACAAGTGTCTGTTGCAAGGGACGCATAAATATCCACAATTCTTTATTTTTTTTGATTTTTTGCTGTTTCTACAGTATTTTGTTACATATCATTTCGTCTCATTTTATAGAGCAGCACGAAACTGCAGCTATAAATTGCAAACACAGCAAACATTTTTCCATTTTTCTGAGCGATGTAAGAATTTTCCAAAAACAGAAAATAATAAAAATACAAATACAACAAAAATACAAAAATAAAATACAACAACAAGACAACCAACAAAAATTGCATGTAATCCATGGGAGTACAACAAACTATCAGAGTCACGTTCCAGCTTCATATTTCCACAGCGAGCAACTGGCTATAAGGCACACAAACAGACACTCACGAAGAGCACCTAACATAAAAGGACGCGAGAAATTGTTGTAGTTGCAACTAAAGAGATACAAGTGCAAAGAACACGGAAAAATATTGAAGTAAAAACGCAGAAAATGCATTCGGACCATGTTATTTGGGCGCACCCAAGCACACAAACACCCGAACAACTCACGCGCTGCGCATACAAAACTAACGGTGTGCAGCACGAGCAGCATGAGCGGTGCAAAAAACGGTACATTTTCGCTAACGTAAATTACCTGGAAAATACGTGACTCTAACAAAAAGTTATACATCGAGGGGATGAGCTTGGGGCGCACACACCATCCACTCATATTCTCTGCCACAGCAGCCATATATTCGTGGCACGAATCTGCTAGGCGACGAGTGGACGGTTGCTGTGACTGTGTGGCGCGCTGAAATTGCGCTGGGGCGCGCAAACCTAATCACGATAGCAAGTTTAGCTCCCCTCTCTCACACACACGCACACGGTCACATATATAGAACACACACATTGCTAGTGTGGAATAAAAATATATTTGTTTGTAGTGTGTGTGTCCTGTGTCACGTCTGCAACTGTTGCTGCAAACGGTTAAAAATGAAAACGTCTAAGTTAGCAGACGATTTAGGTTGTTGCCTGCAAACAGCTCAAGTTGGATTTCGCCAAAAGTCCATTAAAAGTCAGTGCAATCATGTGGCTGTGTTAAAGGATTTGCCTCGGAAAGCACAAAATTTTTAAATTAACTTGAAGTGAGGGATTCTTATGCAGGCGAAATCACTTATTTTAATATATTTGATTCGACAAGTTAAACTCCATCTTTTATTAATCAAGTATCAACTTAGAAATAATGGACAATGAGCTTAGATTATTTATTTTTAATTTAGATGATCGCTTAACTATTTTTTCATATGAAGATATCCTATATTATCGCAGAAAATTCCCTAACTAACAATATTGCTTAAACCAAGAATAATTGACCTTGAACCATGCCGAGTAGAATGATATAGCTTAACATCAAAATTCCGCCCAAGCAGTGATAAGATTGAGAACGAACAATAATAATATTGGGATAAGCTGAAACTCTCTGAAGAAATAATCTAACTGTTGTTCCCACAGCCAATCCAGTTCCAAACGATTTTGTATTACATATTATTTCTTACTTGTCATAAATGTAGGCCTTAAGATTGGATAGAGGTTAGAAAACAGTCCGTCTATAAAACATGGTTTCGAGGGTCAGTTTAACATATTCGGAAGGAAGGCAGAAGCGTCGATCTGTCAGAGCTTCTGGTTTTCATAGAAAGCTGGTTTTTAAAACGTCTGCTCCAAAAAGGGATTTTTTTCTGGAATTGGAAATGTTTTCTGAAATTATTACAATAACAAACAGATATTGTTACTGTCCATATAACCGTTCCCACGACGGTCAGGGCTAGGTAACTGGAACGAACCGGAATTTTTATTGGACCAAATACTGCCAACTCAACAGTATCTCTCAATATAATTTAGAAAATGTTTTCTACGGTTACAACAACAACACCAGTGGCCATATAAAACAGGAATTTGGCTTTGGATGTGAATTTATGGCAGGAGCAAGATCTACTTACCGATTTTAATGGCAGAGTCGACCGGGAGTTACTGTTATCGGAAGGAGGAACAACCTTTCATTCCTGTTGGTCTACACGTTCCTAGAAGCCGTCTACAAGAATAGGAATGGACAAGTAGGAACCGCTGCTGGCTACATTTGCAGTGATTTCGCCATTCAAAATTGTTTCTCGGAGGTTATAACCTGTAAAGAATTAAACCAAGAAACAAACTGAGAAAACTAGTGGCACTCTACATTGGCCAATGCAGACCAAGGCGCCTTCTCAAAAACTAGGTATCTACTCGTGGGATCAGTGCCGATTCTGTGGTCTCGTATTGGAGACACCTGAGCACTTACTAATTGACTGACCTGCTTTCGCAAAGGAAATGAATTAGTTAATAGGGGCCCTGTATCCCCAAAGAGACAGTTTCGCGTCCATCTGTTCTGGAACACTGTTAAGGTTACTCAACGTGACGGAGTTAGACGGTATATTTTGGTACTAGGAGGCATTTACTATGAATGATCTGGCAACGGACTGAGCTCGATGCTATGCTATGGATCCCTGTGGATTCTCTAACCCCTGACCTCAGCATAAAAGATACATTTCTGTCAAGAAATTGCCGTGATATTAAAATCTAAGAGCTAAGGGCGTATTTGTAAACTTTGAGTTTTTAAATACTCAAAAGCTTTCTAATTATTAATTTAATTCCTGCAAAGAAAGTCTTAAAGATCATTAAGTACTGCTTTCATGGCAATTGTGAATCAACTCAGTCGCAGACAATCTTACCTGGAGACACATTGCGTGAACTCCTTCAATGAATCTACAAACCCATACACAGACACACACGCTCTAAACACATTAAACTTGATTGTGGAAGTTCTTAAGCATGCGATTAACTGTTTGCTACATATTAAGACTTGTGTTCAAGGAATTAAAGTGGCAATTATCACCAAGCGAATGAACGAATTGCCGTGCAGCGGTAGCGGCGACGGCGGCGGTGACAGGATTTACACGCGTGCGCACCCAACAGCGCAAATCAACGCTGACATAATTTAATCAACAAGCGAACAGCAACAACACTATGTCGTGTATGTACATACATATGTGGAAGCCACATGCCACATGCCACACATGTGCTGCCACGAACGCATCAACACGAACGCAACACACGCGTGGCGACAAATGTGATTTGTTTGACGTAGCAGTGGCAATAAAAACAACAACAACAACCACATGGGCATTGGCAGCAGCACGAATTAAAAATCCAAAGCAACAGCGGTCCCCAGCAGTGAGTGCAGGCGAGTGGCAGCTTGAAAGTGAAACAAAAACAACAACAATATGGATTAAATAGAAGTGAAATAGCAACAACAACAACAACGAAAAAGAAATTTATAAAAATGCAATAAAGTGATTTACACTTCATACACCCCTCTCAGCGGGCCATCAGCTCCCTGGCTCACTCGTCGCTCTGTCGATAACGGCGCCGCATTGCCACAATCGCCGCGTTGAAATGAGCAAGCAACAAGCAACCATCTGCGTGTCGCTCCATCAACAGCTACGGATCAGCTCCGAACAGCATGCAACAGACAACAACAACAACGAAATCAGTAATTACAACAACAACTACAATAATAATTACAACAACAACAATATATATAAAATACTACGACAAAAAATATAAATGCAACAACAACACTCAAAATAAATACAACAACATGGACAGAAAAAATGTCTACAACAACAACAACAACAAGAAATGAGATTACAACAACAACTGCTATAATTCAAACTCATGTCACTGGTTTGAGCCGCTACGCATATGTAATAATTTGGATGAAAATGTGTGTGTGTGCTTGCATGCAACTTAGTCGCTTCAAGACTGGCAATTAATTTAAATTGCGCATCCACTTTAATCACCAACAGACGTACGAAACAGCAATCACACAGAGGCGACTTAAGAAGATGAGCGCATATGCACAGATACACGCAACATGTACAGACAGATATGTACAACAACAACATAAAGGCATACAACAACAACAACACACAGCATTTATTTAAGAAGTTTACACATGCGTATGTTCGTCACACACCCGCGACTTATATGTGCGACTGTGCCACATGCAACGCATGACTTGGCATCCAAAGAGACACAGCGCAATGCAACAACAACAACAACAAACACTGCGTACAACAAAATTTTAATGCCACAAAGTGTGTTTATGCTGTTGTTGTTGTTGCTATTATTTTTGTTGTTGTAATTTCTTGTTATTGCTGTTGTTGTTGTTGTAGCTGCCAGTGGCATGTCATACACAAGTTCTTTTCCATTTTGGCATAACCAACTGACAGCATTCAACATGAAAATGTCAAGTTCAAGAGTCACTCCACTCAACTGCCTGCCTGCCAAACAGCCAGCCGTTGGCAGTACACGCTTTTAGATAGCACCACAGACACACCTACACAGACACGCCTACACATACGCACACACTTTCATAAATAAATATCAACCAATATCCGCACTTTGCTGTTGTTGTTGCTGCGTTCACTCATAACTCAACAGCGAGCGCGTTGCACGAGGCAAATTCAGTCAGTCAGTCCAAATGCAATTGCCAAGGCGAGTTAGTCAGCGTCTTTGCCACATACCATACCCCTCTCTGCGCCCCCACCTCGCTATTGGACCCATGCGCTATCCAAATCCAATTCACTAAACTCCACTTCTGTGGCAATGTGATTATCATCAGCGTCAGTCAGTTGGTTCGTCCGTCCGTTCGTTTGTCAGCCGGCAGTGCCCATCAGCGTCGCTTATAATACTTGTGGCACCCCAGATCGAGACACACACACGCACCTACTGCGTACTCATATTCACCATAAGATCTCCACTTACTTCAATCTCTCCAACTGTTCGAGTGTATGTGCGTGTGTGTGGCGATGTTGCAGAGCGCAATAAGAAGTGGATTACTTTTGACGTTTATGGCATTTGGCTCGGCATTAAGTGGACTTAAGATTTTTTAAATGACTCCAAGTAGCGGGTGGTGGCTGTGGTTATTGCTTATGGCTGGCAACTGGCAAATGTAAACAGAATGCATGACAGGAAGCAACAGCAGCAACCAACAGCACGCACCATTCAGCTGCATGTAATTATGGTACTATCTGCGGTAGTCACTGATAACACGATTGGTATATATTTTGGGTTGCATGCGAGGTCAATTTTTGGTTGTAAATTTGGTGCTTGAGACATTTTTTATTCCTCCGCTCATTTGGCTAAATAATCTCTAATAATTTAATATGCCTGTTTGGCCATATAAAATCAATAAAATATGTGCTCCCTCCCCTCTTGCGAGCTGCACAATTTGTAATCTCCACTGTAAACTTAATTTCTGTAAACAATTTGTGTTAAGCATCTGTTACGGCATTTAATCTTCGCTTGGTTATTTATTGTTTTATGTTGGATTACACTGTAGACAGGCGTGGAAGCGCTTAGTTCAGATAGGCTCTCCAATGTATGTCTTAAATCAATTTAAATATATCAAAAAGAGTCCGATTTAAATATTTGTCATGTCAGAGCCGTTTAGGATATTAGATGATTTTGAAAAATTCTTGCACCAAATATATTAATATTATTGGATGTATCATCTGAAGCATAATATTAAAGAATAAATAAGAACTAATAATCTCTTAAAAATCTTAAATTCCTTCTAAAATATACAGGAAGTGTCTTTTATGCCAGCTATCTCGGCAACAAATATACAAAATAATTAGATTAGTTAATAAACTTGATCTCACGGAACGTTAAAAATGTAAACCTGTCCTCACTTGACACCTAAAAATTAAAGGAAGTTTTCTGTCTAGTTTCCTCTCAAAATGTAAACAAACTCGACCCAAATAATCATTAAAAGTTCCAACAAACCTAACCTTGACTGACCCGTAGAAATATAAACCCCTAAACTCTAGACAAACATGACCTTATATAATCATCTAAAATTTTTAAATCACCTAATTTCACATTACATTTTAAAACATGAAGAAACATGACGTCTCCTGAACTCTTAAATACACCTAACCGCACCTGAAATTTAATCAAACGTCAATTGACAATGACCTGATAATTGTAACAAATCTCATCTCAAAACACAAACGTGACCTCTCTCTCTCTCTAATCTCGCGAGAACTCATAAAATTTAGACAAAACTAACCCCACGTGACACTTCAAATCATAGGGTGATCCATTTCGAGGTTGCGTCAGAAAATTCAAATTTAATGGGGAATGTTTATTATCATTCGAAAGAACATTCTTTGGCATTTATTTTTAAATTTTAAAGATTATCTCTTTCAAATGTTGGCCGCGGCACTTCTCAGATGGTCCATTCGTTGAGACCAATTTTCGATGACTCGTTCGTGCATTTCGACTAGACACGCATTTCACACAGGAAAATGTTTAACGGTCTGATATCACACGATTACAGAATTTGACTCGAAAACGTCGGATATTCTAGGAAGTTTTGAAGACCCCATAGAGCGAATAGTATACTCTCAGCTACGGCTGATATATTTTCTTCACTGTGTGCTGGACGTCGAGATGAATGCTGGATCTCAAGATAGGTGATGGTGTTGCGAATAGTACGCTCAGTAGGCCGATTATGTTGACCATAACACAACAAAAATAATATGACAGCTTGACACAACCCACGCGTGATCTGTCAAAATAAGGCTATTGAAAAATCCTCTACTTGAATCACCCGATATAATTAATCTGACCTGATAAAACGTAGAAAAACAGAAGAGACCTCATGTGACCTTTCCAAATGTCAACAAACCTGAACGTAACCTCTCAAATGTAAACAAACCTCTGTATAAGGTCACTGACCTTTCCATCAAAGTGTAAACAAACAAAGGTCAAAGATAATTTACCTGTGCAGAAAATGTAAACACAACCCTTGTCAAAAGTCATTTACCTCGACCAAATGTAAAGAAGTCCCGGACAAAGATAATTTACCTATGCCCAAATTGTCAACAAACCCCTGTCAAAGGTCAATGACCCCAACCAAAATCTAGACAAACCTCGGACAAAGGTCCCTCGACATAGAGTCACACTATTATAAGTACAGAATTCCTAAGTATTTCTTAAAATATATGAACAATTTACAGTTATTTTCGGTGAAAAATTATCCAAAACACTGATGACCTCATCTGCGATATCTGGCGTCTTGAAAAGTTATACTGCGATATCGACAATTTCTGCAAGATACAGATTGCGAGAGTATAAAAATACAAAAATCAAATAAAGATATTTCACTAAAGTGCGATTACGTTTCTTTGACAGAAGCTTTTGGCAACCGGAGAGTCACATCAAATGCTTTATTCAATATGCGATGAAATTTATTTGTATAATTTCGCAAAGAGTCACGGCAAAAATCGCAATTTCCTTCGGCTGTCGCTTTAATGCAATAAATAACATATATTTTATGACTTCTGGGTGAAGCAAAACAAAAACAACAACAACTAAAAAGAGTTCTTAGAGCTTTACATACATTTTTAAAAATTTGCCCTGTTCGAGTCGCCAAACGCAATAGCGCGTATAAATAACGGCACTGCAACGCGAAATAAAAGTAAACATAAAATGCCGCCGTTGCATGCAACCACGGATGCTGCAGATCCATATAAATCTTAATTGAAAGTCAAAAGCATTTTTTCGGCAACGAAAGTTCGAAACTTCGACCGTTGCACCGCAGCGATTATGTTTGCTCGGCCACAGCAACCAGCAACAGCAGCAGGAACAACAACGCTCAACGACGGTGCATGCCGCAGCCAGCACGCATGCAATAGCCATATTTGTGGCATATGCCAAAGCCGTTGCCAAGCATCGTGCTATCTAAAATATGTACGAGTGCGAGCGCTGTGAGTGAGTAATGTGATAAAGAAAAAATATTTGAAAAATATTCTTTAATAAAATCGAAATGAAAATGAAAAAAGTGTGCTTTTGGGGCCGTGAAAATGCATGAAGCACTCGTGCAACATGAAACATATGCTCACACTCACGAACGAGCGGCAGGTCTTTGAGTGAGGGCAAATGCTTTGCTTCGGCGGAGTGAGCGTCTAAAAGGCAGCACTTGTCGATATGAATGCAGCCGCCGCCACTCCACGCACTCCACCAAAGTCAATACACACACACTCATACACAGAGCGATTTCAATATTTTCGGTATTTTCATTTGGGTTGGGGTTAATATGGGTCTCTTACTTTGTTGTCTGTGTACTTTTACGCAGATTATTTATATAACTGTACGTGAGTATGTGCGCCGCTTAACGGAAATGACTACGCTCTTCATTGAAGGGGAAACACACTTAGGAAATTACTATTTTAATGCTTTTTTGAAAGGGTTCCAACGTGAGATTACCGCGGCAAGTCATTAGTAATTTAATTGTTTATTACTTACATATCAAGGAGTGCGTGAGCACGTGTGCTCATTATTTATTTACATTATGTTACGAATAAATTATTAATTCGATTACAAATTTAATATTTCGGGAATGATTATTATGTTGGTTTGGAGCAATAGCCTTGGTATATTGGCTATAATATTTTATGATATAATGCACATGTTTATTGAAGAATATTACTTGATTTTGGTTTATGAAGTTTACGAAGTGATAGAAAGATGATACTAATCCAGGAAGTAAATGTACGTCTTAATTTGTCATTGATATCACTTGAGCTTCCAATGAAATTGTTCTCTTTAAGGTATATTTCTAACATCCTGCAACCTAGTTAATTTTATGTTTTAATTCTTATATTTTGTAATGATATACATTCTTAAGATAATCTACTATTAAAATAACATTTCTTTATAGATTAAACCCAACAAAACCTTATAATATCGTTTAAAATATGATATAGTATAAAAACTATTAACTGATGTAACGAAGCTAATTAGAATGGATTTGGAGTGGAAAATTATTGGTTATAGCTCCAAAAAAGTGTTGTTGAAATATCAATAAACCTATTTTTTTGCAGACCCCGTCCGAGAATGGATGTATGACAATATTTATGACATTGATTTATTGTTACATTGATTAAAAGGAAAAATGTCTAAGACTGGTTTCTTTATTATTTTAGAAAGAGGAGCCTGACAAGCTCCGATCTATATGGTCTAGAGTCTAAAAAGAAATCCATTTTCCGAATAGATGACTTTAGTAAATCACTCAGGTGCTGTTATCTTTGGCCAATAAAAGAGGAATAGCGTTCCATCAAAAGAACATCAGGTCACAAACATTGATAGTGACTAGCCAAGGGCTCATGTAGCAAATTTGGGAGGCTCTTATTCATCTACTTTCTTTGAACTCGACTTCATATAATCAAATATCCGTTAATGTTAGGTCAACAACTTTGCTACCGCAGTATTCCATTAGATGTATCTAGGGTCAAGCACTGGTCCATTAAATTGATTTTTTTTATATCGATCTTGGTCATTTGTGCCAACATTAACATAACAAAATTTTGTAGAGATCTGTTTGTATCCCAAATTTATTCTCAACTGAAAATGTCACCTATTGAGCCAAATTCTCGACATTTGCGGGAAATTTTGCTTTTCTTTTTTAATTCCAAGAAAAGTGCGGCTGAGGCTCATCGAATGCTTTAGGATACTTACGGCGAGGCTGTCCTAAGTGAATGAAAATGTCGCGAATGGTTTCAACGTTTTAAGAATAGTGATTATGAAGCCAAGATCATGTTCTGCATTTGGTGGGAGCAGCTGAGGGTGATATATTATGAGCTGCTAAAGTCAAGTGAAACCATCACAGGAGATCTATACCAAACGTAATTGATGCGTTTGAGCCCAGCACTAAAAGAAAAACGGCCACAGTACGAGGAAAGACACTATAAAGTCATTCTCCAGCTTGACAATGCTCTGCTTCACGTCGCAAAGGTGGTCAAAAAATATTTTGAGACGCTGAAATGGGAGATTTTACCCCACCCGCCGTATTCTAAAGACGTTGCTCCATCTGACTACCACTTATTCCGATCGATGGCACATGGTCTAGCTAATGAGCACTTCAGTTCTTATGAAAAAAATTGGATTGATACTTGCATCGACTCGAAAGAAGAGGAGTTCTTTCGTTACGGAATACGCATGCTGCCAGAAAGATGGTCACAAGTAGTAGCTAGCGACGGCCCATATTTTGAATAACATTTTTGTAACCGTTTTTATACAATAAAGCCTTAAATTTACAAAAAACGACGGAAGCAAAGTTGTAGACCTTGTTGTAGATTTTAATTTTGAATAGTAGCCAACTCTATACATAAAAAATCGTTTGATCTTTCAACAGAAAATGCTATTACAATGTTTCATATAAGAATCACAAGATTATGTTATGAGTATGATGGCAACTCTATTCGAAAATTTTAGAATAAAACAAGTAAGAAAAGGCAAAATTCGGGTTCAGCCGAGCATTTTATGCTCTCGCAATTTATTGATATAGTTTTATTAAGAATACATATACATTCGTCCAATAGAGTAAAGAAAATCATCCTATATAGTATATGAGGGCTGAAGTAATTAATGAACAGATTTCACTCAGTCGAGTAAATATTATGTACCGAATTTCTTTGAAATCGGTCTAGTAGTTCCCAAGATATGATTTTTGATCCAGCCCATTTCCAACTTTTTTCAAAAAGTCTAAATACAGCCTCCTTCTGCAAAAATTTGTGTTTCCGGTATTATTATATATTTGAATGAAATTAGTGGAATTATTAAAAATTTATTTTAAAGTATTGAAAATTTTCTAAAAAATTTCAAACATGTTGGCTTTTAAAAATTCGTTGATTTGTTTTCTAATAACTGCCATAAAAGTGGCTACTGCACAGTATTTTACAAATATAATCAAACGAACATCCTTTCTTTCAACACTCACCACACACTGGAGAGACTCAACTCAATGCGTTCAATTACGTCCAAAAGTATGCTCAAAGTCATTCAAAAATTCTGTTTTCTATTTACTTTGCATATTAGATGCTTGTACAACAGTGTAGGTAACAAATCCTTGACGTCTTCAAATATAATCTTTCACATCAAACAAACAAACATGGATATATATATATACTATTTATGTATGGTGCTACATAACCTCAAAGTATGCTTTCAATACCACTTCAGTCCGTTATTATTGCTTTGTATGCTTTTTGTGCTACAAATCACTTCATTTCGCTCCGAAAACCTTGTACAAATGTAAGCATGTCGAATCATACAAGCGCTCGTACATCTTCGTCAGCAGGTGAATAGGTATGTGTATGTGTGTGTTGCCTGGTACTTGTATGCCAAAGTGGCATATTTGCAATTCACTTGAGTATTTGTAAACGTGCGCTGCGCTAAAAAATGCTAAAAATTGTAAATGCGCTTTCTTTGCTTGCACTTCTCTATTCACATACACACACACACATTCACATTTGATCATTTGTATGCTCAAGCATTGCGCTTTGGACATTGAGCGAGTAAGTCGTGCACTTAAACGATACTCACGTGTTGTTTGCCTTGGCACTTGTAGGGCTCTACTCTTACAATTGCTTTGTTTGCTCGGCGCAGCTACCTTCCTTACGGTCAACAACAATCACCCGTCTCCACTCCTTTCAATGTACTCCTTGCTCCATTCATTCATCTCCAACGCGCACTGTCATTCAAGCGTTGCCTTACAACGAGCGTCCGAGCGTCCAATCTTCTGTGCGTCCGAGCATTCGAGTCATTTATCAACAGCTTGTACAATTTATTTATTTTAAATGAATTTACTATACTCGCAAGGATATTTATTTATTTGTTTGCACTCCTCTATGTTATGCTCCTGACACTTGCAATGGCAATGGCTTCGTGTATTTATTCTGGTCACCAAATACATTATAGCTATCGGAAGTGTTTGTTTATATTGCTGTTGTTGCTACTGCTAAATGAGTGTCAGTGCATTTGTTGTGTGTTTTATGATTCGAGTGACGACAGAAAAGAATGTCAGTACATCTTACTCAACAGTGGGAATCATATACGAAAATTGTTAGCTTCATCAAAACGGACTGATTGAAGTCAAAAGTTCCTAATTTTATATTTTATGGAAAGTTTAATATGTCAGAATATTCAAAATCTATAATAGATGTATTTAAAATAAAAAATTCAGGCAGTACTGAGAATATTTATCAAAGTCACAAATCCAATTCGATTTTGTAGAAATTTCACATCTCATGGCAAAAGTAAGTCAACCAGGGTTCGAATGAGTCCATTTTGCACTTTAATAGGTATAAAGGAGAATAAGGATCTTGAGTATTTATATTTCAAAAGCATTCATATTAGAAATAACAAGATTTTTCTCAGGGAAAAACTATTTCATAAAATGAGAATTGAGTCTATATATACTAGATAGGCAAATATCTCCCTTCCCCTTTTTTGCAATGCTTCAATGCTTGTTACAGTAATCGGATTTAAATATGCGCCGTTCCGTTCGATAATCTGTTTCCATCTAGACGCCAACTTCATAATACCAACCCCCCCCGTAGAAGAAGTCTCCCTCCTTATTAGCGAAGAACTCGGACAGCCACTTTTCACAAGCCTCTCTTGAGTTCTACTTTACACCACCAAGGGCGTTCGCCATGGACAGGAACAGGTGGTAATCACTTGGCGTTATGTCCAGGCTATATGGTGGATGCGATAAGACCTCCGATCCGAGCTCCCGTAGCTTCCGACGAGTCATCAACGAAGTGTGTGGTCTGACGTTATCCTGGTGGAACACTCCACCCTTCCTGTATGCCAATTCTGGACGCTTCTGGTCGATCGCCTGCTTCAAGCGGTCCCAAGTGGGAGCAGCTCATAGTGGATGATTCCCTTCCAACTGTTTGGGACGATTCACCGTCCTTCGACCACGACCGTTTTCGTTTAATATTTTCGTATGTGATCCATTTTTCGTCGCCATTCACCATCCGCTTCAAAAATGTGTCGAGTTCGTTCCGATTCAGCAGCATATCGCAGGCATTGCTTCGGTCCAGAAGGTTTTTTTGCATCAAATCATGCGGCACCCAAACATTAAGATTTTTTGTGTATCCAGCCTTCTGCAGATGGTTTAAAATGGTTTGGTGACTAACTCCCATCTCCTGTGCGATGTCACGATATGTCACATGCCGGTCTAACTCGATGTTTTCCATGATTTGAACGATATTCGTCATCACAGGACTTCCGCCGGCTGGCTTATCCATAGTGTGGATTTCACCCGCTCTGAATCATCGAAACCATTATTCTCAGTTCAAAGTGATTCTCTAGATTCGGCGTTAGTGAACTCCATGTTTACAGATCTATAACTGTAGAACGCAATATCTAAAAGGTATCCCAAAAATCAAGTTTGAGAAGTATTTCTACGATTGAAAGAAGCTCTAGCATAAGTGCATAATATCGAATGGGGATTATTTTGAAGACGACAACATTAATGTAGACGAATGAATAATTAAAAAAAAAAAAACGAAAATTCCCGTTATTTTTTGAACACACCTAGTAAATATTAAAGTGAATATCACATGGATTGATGGAAGGAATTACAAGATTTTTTCGAAGAAAAAGTATTTTATTAACCATACTAAGTATTTATTATTTAAAGGTTAGCCAGTTTAATGAAGTTTCAAAAAATATGACTTAACAATTTCTGAGAAGATAGTTATTGGTATTCGAGTTAAAACTAACCAAACAATTTATTTAAGATTTCAATGGGTCTAAGTTAAAAAAGAAGTACTGAATAAACATATTCTAGCTTTGCTTAAACAATTTTGAACTCCAGAAAACCCCATTTCATACTCTACTCGAAAACTTCAACTCTTCAACTCTTAATGGCTTTTCTCTGTTAGTTTCCTGAAGAAAATTGAAAAAGAACTAAACGACACAATACAAGTTTATTTTAAAACTCATTTCCACAATTTTATTTTATTTTCTTGCTGTCCGTAACAATAACAACGAAAATAATCAACGGAAGTTGCATGTTTATTATTCCTTGCCGCACATAATGACGACAGACAGCTGTTTAATAACTAGTAACAAAAACTTCCAAAAATAAAAGTGGGCAAGACACAGTGAACAAGCGTATTAAAAACACAACATTTCATGGGCAAAGTTTCTGGCCTTTTTCGCAAAAAAAAAACAAAAAAAAAATAGCAAAAAGAAGAATAAATGTGTATGAAAAAGAACTCCCTGGCTACAAATTTTTCTGCTCGTCGAAAGTACTTTAAGTTTTAGCTACGTGTGGGTCTTAGGGTTGAACGCGGGTCACTAGGCCGTAAAATAAATCGCAAGGGCAACATTGACTTTGAAAATGTCGTGACAATGAGCAAAACTTTACTACTTACGCGTACACGGAACAAATGGACACGATGAAAAATTTCGCATCAAAAGAAATGAAGCAACAAAAATCAGAAAGACAAATGTTAAAGAAATCAAATATTTATGCAATTTCATGGCTTTCAAGCAAACTTCCTAAGAGGTGGAGAAGGGAAAGTTTTTGTGCAGTTCTTGCTTGTATGCGCAGTCCACAAGTTTCTTTACTTAGTAAAGAATTAAGTGCTGGAGGAAAGTTGAAAAATTGTATTATGTTTGGAGTATAAATTTTTGGCTACCGCCTTTGTTGCGTAAGTTATTGGGATTTTTGCTTGAGAATATAGTGAGAATTTTTTAAATTTTATGGCATTAAGAGAAGAAAAATACGAAGACTTAGGGTCATGAAATGTATATGTATGTATGAGTACCTACAATTTCCTGCTCCAAACGAGTACACGTGCCCAAAATGTCCAATCAACCGATCACCCTTGATTGAATTGCCCACACCATAAAGTGTGCCGCCACTTAAAATCACATAGTCCTAATGACATGCCTATACCCAAATATACCTACATCCATCTAATATCCAAGAGTAGTCTGCATGACAAAAACTACAAATCGAACTGTGTCTCTCTAGAAAGTGTGCCTCACTAAATCGTGCATGAAAGGAACTATGTACGTGCCGAATATGCTAATTACTTTGCTCTGCTCCGGAAATTTCACATTAAAGACATGGCAAAAGTGAGGTATGAAGTTCAAGTGGGATTACTTTAACATAAATTTTATTGCTATCTGCATGATGGATGAACACTTGTGGAAGTAATGCGTTCGAAATCAGGAAATCAAATGATTGAAGTCGATTTGACAGTGTAAATTGTGGATGAAGGAAGCAGATAAATATCATTGCATTTTAAGGAATTTGTTATTATATATGGATATGAGTAGGCTTTTCTGAAAGTGTTTAGTACTTGACTTCACAAAAAATTAAAAATTATTATTTATAAACTGTAAGAATCCTTACAGTAGGCAATGTTTTGTTTTAGATTGCTTACTATCATTGCATACAATTAGGGTAAGATTTAGAATAATTTAAGAAATGTACCATATAAAGAGAATGCACTGAGAAAAGGAAACTAAATTAAGAAAATAATAATTTTTGTGAGAAAAATATTTTAGGTTAAAAAATAATTTTGAATTTTTGAAAATAATTTTGAATTTTCGAAAATAATTTTGAATATTTTGAAAATAATTTAAATTTTCAAAAATAATTTTGATTTTTTTGAAAATAATTTCGAATTTTCGAAAATAATTTTGAATTAAAAAAAATTCGAAAATAATTTCGAGTTTTTGAAAATAATTTCAAAATTTTTTAAGATATAATAATTTTTGTGAGAAAAATATTTTAGGTTCGAAAATTATTTTGAATTTTTTGAAAATAATTTGAATTTTCAAATATAATTTAGATTTTTTTGAAAATAATTTCAAATTTTCAAAAATAATTTTGAATTTAAAAAAACTCGAAAATAATTTCGAATTTCTTAAAATAATTTAAAATTTTTGTAAAGAAATAATAATTTTTGTGAGAAAAATATTTTAGGTTCGAAAATAATTTTGAAATAATTTTGAATTTTTTAAAACAATTTCGAATTTTCGAATTAACTAATTTGTCGAGCCTATTTGAATTTAGTTGCTCTACGTAGATTGGTGATTATAATTTTAATTTATACTCCAAACGACATAGACGCCATAAGCATGATATTACACTTACCCTAAAAACCTAAAAACCTAAAAAGTGGTAAGTCCCCAAAAATCTAATAATTACAACAAAGCACAACAGAAACAAAAGTAAATAAAAATGTTAAAAATATTGTAATTTCCGTTATCAAAAAGTCAATTAAATGCGCGTCTTTATGCCTTCACCGCCTCCGCTCTGCCACCAACACGGCATTAATGTGACATTTACTCACACAAATACAACTACTACGGTGTTAATATTAACTCACACAACAACTACAGCGTTATTGTTGTAGTCGTGACACCACAGGACGCCGTCACAACCCGCTGTGCTAGTGACCGCCTTTCATTCATTTCATTCGCTGCATCTCGTTAGTGAGAAAAAAATTCAACAACCACAACAACGGTGACGCCTCAGGTATGCTGCCTCATTTGTGTTCACTTCATTTTTTTCGGACAATTCGAACAAACTCAATTCGAACAATTGTTGATGCAACAGCGATGTTTTAATTTAGTGTGTTTACGCTCAGAAGAGTATAGACATACATACATAAGTGGGAAATGCACTTGACGTGTCCAACAGGTCTAAGAGACAAACATATGTACTTTTTTGTATGTATGTGCCTTCAAGTGCTTCTTGTTAGACCCACCACGTCTCCATTAGATAACGTTTGAAGGTGTGTGTATGTATGAATAAGTACATATGTGCATTCTTGTAAGTAAACTGTCAGTGCAAACATATGTTTGTACGCCTGTACATCCGCCTTGAATTTGCGTGGGAAATGTAAATTTCCGCCAACTCAAAACGTGGAGTTCAAAGAACAAGCTATAGCTTTATATTCTCATACATATATACATACAAAAAATATCCGAAATTTTCACTGCTCCACCGAATGACAAACTGCATAACACATTTTCCATTTGCATTGCATACTTGAAAGACCCACACACTCATATACAAATTGAACCGCAAACTCACTAACTCTTCACTCTAAGTTCTTCCTCAAAAAAATGCTGCTCGTCTCCATAACTATGCAGCGTAATTCAATACTTTCGTTGCGCTTGTCAGCCAGTGTGGAGCGTTGACATTTTATTTGTTTGAATGTCAAAAATAAATCGTTATTTACTTAATTCCATACGTCGACAATAAATGCTCATATTTGTGCTCAAATATATATAACTCGTAGATGGTTTTGGTTGCACGAACATTTGTTTGCATTGCGCAACATGTGTGTGTGTCACTCGCATAGTGTGCCCCCGAACAGGTAGAAATTCTAGACATTTATCACCGGCATGTTGTCAGCAATCAGTGATTGATTTGACTGCATTTATTTGTGTTGTTCTTACGAGTATACTAACATGGACACGCATAAATTACCGCAAATTTTGCTCTATTATTTTTATACGTGTGTTCTCAGTGTTGTTGTTGATAAGAAAATAATGGTAGCTGACAGCGATTAGTCACTTGTGTACTTGGGGTTTTTGATATCTGTTCTCTTGGCGAAATTTTTTTTTTTCAAGTTTAATTCGGTTCAGGTGAATAATTTAATAGCTCATATCAGTGACATAACCGTTTACTATTCCATCATTATTCAAATATGCTCTCTCATACTACATATATACAGAGATTTGGCGAATTAGCTTATAATGGAATATTCATATATATATATATATATATATATATATATATATGTATAACTCGTACAGCTTTAAACTCGCTGCCGTTTTATCGGATTTCGTCATCGTCCACGCTTCTGCACCATACATCAGTTTGATTTTGATTCGTCGAGAGAGGATTTTACTTTTCAATTGCCTACTCAGTGCAAAATGGCAAAATGGCAGTGCTTGTTGGCCAAAGTAATCCTGTGTTGGATTTCAAGACTGACATTGTTGGTGTTGTTGATACTGGTTCCAAGTAATACGAAATTATCTATGACTCCCAGTGACGCGAATGCGATGACTGTTTGTTTGATGACAGCAGATATCGATTTTAATGAAATCCAATAATTAATACCTTTAAAGAGTAAACCTGTTATGTTATACAAAAACAGTTTATTACTTCACTAAAAACTAAAGTAAATCAAAAGAACACAGTTTATCACTGTAAATACAATGTTCAGTTCAGTTAACTTTATTTAATCACAATTGAATTGAACAAGCTCCAAATCGGGTCTAAATCAGAACTTTGCGCCAACTAATCGAGAAGGCTATTTTTTCTTCTGCAAGCTGGTGTTCTACCACGTTTTTGAGATCGATATCTATCATATAAAATCAGTTTACATCAAACGAATATGGTGCCATTATTATTTCTCATTATATCAAGATAAACAAAATTATCCATATTCCCGTCTATCTGCACTAGCGATCCTACCCCGTGCCATGGAACCACAACCCCAAACTTTTTAATTTCACAGCCCACCGTCCCATCGTCTTTTTTAAATAACTTGGATTGATTTCTTGATTTTTCTTTCGATGTGAAAATGTGCTACAATCAGGACCAATACGGCTCATTTTATTTTCGTCCGTAATATTATTCTGCAAATGTTTTTGAGCCGTGAGATATTTTAAAGAAAAAAATAAAATATTTTATTTTAAGAAAAATAATATCATCAAAATTATCGTCGAATTCTATAAAATTTCAATTCTCTAAAGTACTGCAAAATAGCAGATAAAAGTTTATATAGAATTTACTCGAGTATACCTGTCAATAAGAGCTCATTGATTAGATCCCTATTTAATACATTAAAATACCGAAACAAATATTAGAAGCTTGGATATTAATTTTTAAAATTAGAAGGTGAATCTTATACATATGTATTGGGATTAGAATTTTATCTTTATAAATTGATTAGTTGAAAACCTCGACAATGAGGTTGGGGCGCCTATGCAATGTGTTCATATGATATAAAATTTCAGGTTGATTCTATATTTTATTTGAAATAAATGTTCGTACCACCAAATACAATATCCCTATATAAAAAGATTTGTCATATAAGTGCTTTTATTCCTATATTTCACAATGCGCCTAATTGTATGCACCTTTTTTTATTCTGCAATTTTAATGTACAATTTTTTTTTGTACGTTGCATATATTTGGGGTATATTTCCAGCTTACTGACAGAAGAGAAATCTACCTCAAACAAGCTTCAGATTGATATTTTTTATCAAAATAGTTCAGAAAAAATTTTAATAAATTCTGGTCTTCATTTTAAACGGTTTATTACAGTAGTTTTAGAATTTATAATTTATACGCATTACAATGGTATTTATATTTAATTTCAAAGCACTTAGAATGCGTTTCCATAGCTATTCAAATTTTTATTTATATTAAATGGTTAAATAAATTCGTGTATGTTTATGTTTATAAAAAAATCTAGAATGCATTAATTTCCAAAAATACTCTTTGTTTATACAATTATATTTTTTCGTAACAAGAAACTCACATTTTGAAAGCTTTAAAATACCAAATAAACACTATACACACTCTCCACACACACAAAATAAATACATATGGCTGCATTTCCGGCAAGATTTGTCGTCACACATACCAACATACAAACATATATACATATGTATGTATGCACATGTGTGCCCGTATATAAAAGTGTATCGGAGACATATTAGCTCTTTTGCCGGTCGATGCTGGCGCATATAGCAAAAGTTTCCTAACCGCACTTTAGTTTGTAAACAAACATTGAGAGGTGATTGCACTGTGCTGCCAAAAACAAAAAAGCAAAAACAACAAAACAAATGCAAACACACTCGCACTCGCAGTCGCACACAAAATGCCGCAATGAATGAGGAGCAAGCAAAAGCACGACCCACCTCGAGACCCCGTCCATCCCACCGAATGACGATCGAACTGATTGTACAACAATAACAACAAGTGAGGGGCCAGCACTGGCAACTGGCAATGCAAATGCAAGCGTTTTGTAACAGAACAGAAAATTTTCGGTGTAATCTTTGCTTTTGCGAAAAACAACAATCATTAACTAAAACTTGTGCGTTTGTTGTTTTTCGCTTTTGCAACAAACAATTATTGTTGTTGTTGTTGTTGCTATTTTTAGTTTCACAGTTTTAGGCGCACTTTTGATTTTATTTTGGCAAGCAGCGCCTTTGTTGTACTTTTTACTACAACAACATTTTTATTGTTGTTGTTGCATAATTGTGTGTCTTGTTTTTGTTGTTTTTGTTGTTTTTGTGCATTTTACTGTTACTTTTGCCTTTTTTGTGCGCACTCATTGTTGTTTGTGTGCAAAATGCAAATTCAACCGACACAGAGTTATTCGGTAATCCGAGCTGCTAGGGTATGAGTGCCTCCCAAAAAAGGGTGGGTTGTATGACGGACCGACCGGTGAGGGTTTGCTCCGCTGCTCCGAAGTGCTGCTGCTGAGAGTTTGCCAAGTCTACGCATGCGTGTAAATTTTCGCTGTTGCTACTTCTACTTCAGACCACTGGGTGTTGTTGTTGTTGGTCATTTACGGCGAGCAACGATGCGAGAAGCGCTCGCAACGAAATTTGTTGCGCCAGTTGCAACTCGATTATCGCACGCAACGGTTGGTTAGTGGCGCGACGACCGCTGCCACAACGGACAGTCGCTTGTACATATGTTATACGAGTATACAGTTACCAGCTCAATCAATGCTAGCAGACGCTCACTTTTTCGCTTGCGAAAGCCGCACCGCACATTCGTTCATATTGGGGGCCAACCAGGGTCACAACTGGCCAACCAAGTAGAACTGGGTGTTGATAAATTAATGCAAATTGCAAAAGATCTTGTTTTTCACTATAATTGTTGTTGTTGTTGTTGTTGTTGTTGTTGTTGTTGGCGAAGCGTTCTAAAAAAGCTGCATTCATTTGTCGTTTGTGGGTTGCAATTAAAATTGTAATCTTTGAACTGTGTGCAGGCACTCGCTTCAGTTTCCTTATCGTTTTTTAATGCGCTGAACTAATAGTAATTAAGAGAAATATTTGTGTCAAAGAATTTTTGTTGTTTTGCATTTGTGTAACTAGAAGAATCTGAATTTAAAATTTCTTGTAATAAGTTGAAAGAGTAGAATTGGTCAAAGTCTTAATTTTTCAAGCACTGATCGGTTCGTTTTACTCACTTTAAGACATTTTCGAATCGTAGAGCAGACTCACTGACGAAAAAATGCTAAATAATTACAAAATCTGCTAGACCATAACCTAAAAATGCAGACCCGAGCAATATCTTGAGTAAGAGCTGTTTTTGTTTATTAGTTGCTGTTAGATTTGATGTGGACAAAGAATAGATATATTAGCGATTACATCCCGGAAGGAACGCCGAAAACTTTATTGATCTTGAATCGTTTTTATCCTACTTTGATCTGGAGATTTTGCCTTTATTCTATATAGCGATAAGACACATGAGCTCAAGAAATACTTCTAAAAAATATTTATTTTATGTTGGATCCGACCTTCGGTGCCATCTGATGTGGTTATAAGCTCTATATCGAATATCCTTGTTTCAGTGTTAAGATATATTTCCAAAATATATTACTTTTGAGAAAATTCACACCTTAGTCTTATCTATTAATATCTCCTTTAAGGGGGGATGGGATCATGTGTAGAAGTTCACGCAAGTGAGGAAAGTTTTTGATTGTCATTCACTTGGGAATGGCCAGAAACGATTCTTCTCCACATGGTTCAAGCAGCTCACGACTTCCGGTTTTAGACCAAGTATCCTCTGGGTAGCCAACAGACATCCGTTTGAAGGCGAGCTAAAGTGAGAAGGCGAAGCCAGCTTCTGCGGTTGTGCGTAGGGTTTGGGACCCACCACATAAAAACGAAGTATCAATTAAAAATCGACGAAAGTATCGGATGAGACACCCCCCCTTTTGATGACGACCCCTGCAAACGTTTTAAGGATAATGGTTTAAGGGCATGCACTTGGAATGTCCGGACCCTTAATTGGGAAAGTGCCTCTGCACAGCTGGTTGATGTCCTCATACGACTAAAGGCTGACATCACTGCCATCCAAGAAGGTGGGTCCTTGTGACATCTACTACAGCGGCCATATAAAGGAGCGCAAATCTGGTGTTGGTTTTGTGGTGGGAGAGAGACTCCGTCACCGAGTCCTGGCATTCACCCCGGTGGTTTAACGTCTTGCCACAATCCGCAAAAAAGCGACGTTCTTCAACATATCGCTGATTTGCGCCCACGCCCCAACGGAAGAGAAGGACGATGTGAGCAAAGATGCTTTCTATAAGCGCCTAGAACGCACCTATGAACGCTGCCCCCGCCACGATGTCAAAATCGTGCTTGGCGATGTTTATTTGTCTTTGTTACTTTTCTCAAAAATTTAGTAGAAGGGAAGAAATTAATCTTTATTTGAACCTGGTCTCGCTTCTCAGTCTCGCCTCAATCTAGGTTAGGTTAGAGCAGGAAACATACTTAGACTATTAAGAACAGTCCTTTTTGATGCCATAAAATTCAACACCCTCACCTAAATTTAAAATTCTAAAAGCGCCTGGAACCTTACACAAATCTGCAGAGGTTTTTTTATTTCTATATCCGCTAAATCACGAGATTCCTAAAAAAGTGACATCCAAAGAACTTTTGACTAGATCTCGCAAAGGTCGGGCATTACAAAAGGAAATGTAGGGAAGATTCTACCTCACACTCTTCCAAGCAGCTTCTGCACCTAGCATCCGGTAAATTGTTTAGTTTGACCGCGAGAATCCCGGGACAATGGCCTGTTAGAACTCTTATGAAATGTGTAAGATTGACTTCGCTGAGGGCGAAAGTTCTAACGACAGAACAGGTGCTAGTGACTGTCTCAGCTGAAACCTATGCATTCAGGAGCAAGTTCCTACTTGTTCGTCTTCTGATAGAAACCGAATTATTTTCCTTGCATGGAGAATAAATTCCAAAGAAAAAAAGCAATATTAAAAAGTTTTTTGTTGTTGTTGTTGATTTTCGAGTTCAAAAATAATAAAGAAGTAATGAAAGATTAATTATATAATTTAATTAATTTATATAATTGAAATCTTATCATTTTTCAATCGGAAAAAAGAAAACAAATTATGTATATACATAAGAATTAAATATTCACCTTATTTATTTGTATATATGAAGATGAAAAAATAATGAAAAAAATTCAGCTTCCACATACCTAAAAAATAATTAAATTCATTTGCCGAAACCCCAATAACAAATTAAGAATTTAAGAACAACCTATCGCCAATGCAAGTTAATCCCCACAGCGACATTTTCCCCACAACAACAGCAAAAAAAATGTAAACAAACCTTCCGCGTCACTTTTCACAGCAGACAACACTTGTCTCACAATAGACAAGCGGCAAATTTATCGCATGCGAGAAAATTGTTTGCAGAGAGTTACTAAATTGACTTGATATACCATTTTTATATACATATGCGCTCTCACCAATACTAATAAACGTCGATGAGCGCAACAACGACTGCCTCAATACATCTGAAACTCCACACGAGTACGAATTCGTTGAAATGGGCAACCCTGCTCAATGTCGTCTGCTTGTGGCCACCGTATGTGGCTCTGTTGTTGTGTTTGGCGCTCTGCATGGCGCATTCGTTCGCCTACCAATTGACTTGCTGGTTGGCGTCGTCGTCATCGACATCGTTGTATGATTATTTGGTCCGTCACCGCTTCAGTTGCCTATGAGACGTCGTTACGGTCATGTGTGTAGGCGCACCAAAAATTCTCGTGTTCGGCAGTGAAATAATCAACATAAAAATTTGTTAAATTTTCGCTCGCGCTAAGAAAATATTTACAGCAATTCCACGCGTGTGCTTTTTTTCGGCCAAACTTTAAATTGCTGACGCGAATTGGCACAAAAGCAAAACAAAACGTAAATTTCTGTTGTTGTGAGTGAGCGCGTGTAATTCAGTGTTTTGAAATCGGTTTTACCAAAAAATAAATTTTTTGTTTTCCATAAGGTGTCGTCGAAGAAATCGTCGGTTTTGTGTGAAAATTATTATTTGTGCAAAGTGCAAGTGAAGTGCTACGCGCCAGCAGCATGCAAATGGTGTGCTGAAGTAGAAGAAACAACAACAAAAATAAAATAAAAGTTGACAACAAGTTTCCAAACGTCAAAGCGTCTGTGCTGTTTGCAAGCGTGAATCAGCAGCAAATTATTGCAAATTAAACTTCAACTTCCACGCTCAACCAATTGCAATATTAAAGAACTGCAGAACTGCTTTGCTTATTCCAAACTTTGGGTAAATAATATTTTGCGTTATGGAAATTCAATTTTTTTGTTAAAATATGTATTTTTTAATCTCTTCTGTCGTTTGGTGTTTCGTATGTGGGTGCGTGTGTTTATGCGTCAATATTTGCGTGTATCAATATCGTTTTGTCCCGCTTTAACTTGTGTTTTTAAGCGCGTTCACTTGCTTATTAGCCAAACGTCAGACAAAAGCTGTGCTTAAAATCTTCCCCACTCGTCACCTCACCTGTCTGCCGCAAATGCTGGCGATCACGCTCAGCTTCAGCCGTTCGAGTTGTTAGCTTTTGCGTTTTTTCTGCTATAATACTGGTTTACAAAATAAATTAATTAAGCAGTGCTTGGCGTAGAACTGATAATAATAATTAATATTGCAAAAACAAAAACAAAAACAATAATAAATATTCATATAATGCAAATGTGAATTGATTACGCGGAATTACTTTGTAAATTGATTAAAAATAATTTTACTGATAAAATACAAATTAATGATAATAGTAATTATGTGAATAAAATAAATATTAATTAAAATAATAAAAAAATAATTTAAATAAAAAAATCAAATAAATAAAAATTAAAATGAAATTACTAAACATTTTTTATTTAATAATAAAAATAATAATAATAATAATAAAATAAAATAATAATAATAAATAAATTAATAAAAATTAAAATAATAAAATAAAAAAATATACATATAATAAAATAATAAAAAAAAATATTTTTGTTTTAATAATAAAAAATAATAATAATAGTAAATACCTTTAAATTAATATTATTCTCCCTTCTTATGATCGCAGGAATCCTTGCTCTTAAAAATAAAATATTTTGTAGACGAAAAATGGAAAAATATTTTAGAAATTACGTAAAAATAATTGCTGTAAATAAAATATTTTTTTTTAGTTTTTGTATATATTTTTTTAAATTTAAACTGATATCTTTTATGTGCAATATTTTTTATATATTAAAAATTAATATAATAAATTTTTTCAATGTGAAATTTAAACATAAAGGCGTAAAATAAAAAAAAAATAATTTATGAAAATATATTTTTTTTTTTGAGAATTGAGCACTTTTCAAATAAATTGTTAATTTTAATACTACGGATATGAAAAAATTATTTTAAAAAAATTATGCAAAATATTTAATATTAAATTTGGGCTATTTTCATTTTTTTTTTGTTTTTTTTGTTTTGCACAAATTAAATTATTTAGACGCTCAGCTTAATAAGTATTTTATTTAATTTTGAATAATAAAAAAAGACATTAAAATAAAAAAATGAATGGAAGCAATAAATATAAATTATAATTAAATAAATATTTGTACTAAAATATCAACTTTAAAAAATGTTTCCAATATTGTTTCCAATAATTAAAAAAAAAAAATAAATATCTCAACGTCTCAATATATCTATAATCAATTCATATACAATAATATAAAAAAATAAATAAATAATTAAACATAATCGCAAACAAAAATTTTCTGTGTCGCAAAACCTTAAGTAATTTTAAGTGCAGTATTCAATAAAATAAAGAATAATAATCCAAAAAAAAATTAATGAATTACTGGAAACAATTATAATAAATTTATTTTGATTAAAGAAATATAATATTAAATTAAATGATATTGAAACTAAATAAAAAAAAATATTTAATAAAAAAATATAAAAATGATAACTACATTTGTGAAACATATTTTGAAATAACTTTTTGAAAGAAATATAAATATTAAAAAAAATAAAAAAAACAAATTAAAATAAATTATTTAATAATACTTAATTGAAAATATTATTAAAATTAACGAAATAAGTAAAACGTATTTGGAAAACAAATTTTCTGAAGCTAAATAAATTATTATATTATTTAAAATAAAATTTTAATTGGAAAAAATTACAAAAGCGGCATTAATTACTACAACACTTTGAAAATATAAATGAAAGTTTTTTAAATCATATTTAAAAATTATTAAAAAAAACAAAATCTCAAAAAAAAAAAAAAATATTAAAAAAAAAATTTTAAACAATATAAAATATATACAAAAAATCTTTAAAAATTATTAAAAAAAAAAAAAACCAAATATGTCTCAAAATAAAAAAAATATTTAACTATAATAAAAAATAATATTTTTCCAAAAAAAAATTTTTTTTTCAATTTTTTTTAATTTAATTTTTTCAAAATTTTAAAATCTGTAAACCAGTGTCAACGCGCTTTAAAATCCCACTTTGCTATTATTGTTTCATTTACTTTGCACACTTGCTTTGCACAATTTTCTACACCGAATATGTGCTGTAAATAATTAAAAGTTCGCGCTCTTCCTTATCCATTTCAGCGCAGTATTTCTGCACTTTTTTTGCGTTTTCGCGTTTTTTCCCCTTTCCTTTGCTTCGCGCAAACAATCTGTGCGTAGCGCGTATAACTGAACAAGAAACTTTTAAATGCACTCTAGCATGAGTTCTGAGTAACTGCGGAGGAGGAGGAAGGGGGCTAACTGCACCTCCTGCTCAACCCACCGTCTGCTGTCGCACAGGCTGCTGTATGCCTGTCTGCCTGTTTTTTGTATGAAATAATGCGCCGTTTGACCCGTTGGCGATGCCATTTGCTGTGTATTGTTTGCAGTCGTTGTTGTTGTTGTTTTTGTTGCTATTTTTCTTTGTTGTTATTGTTGTTTTTTGTTTGTTGTTGCTGTGTGCGCCCGGTGACAATCACATTTTGTGCGCTTTTCGCAAACGACATTTCAGCGTCGTCAGTAAACAGATTAATGACAACAACAACAATAATAACAGTAACAACAAAGCGAAATGCAATGTATACAAACAACGGCCGTTGTACAGCATCCACCGCAAAAATTGCAATGCAAAAGCGTAGTGTATAAAACAACAATAATAAGCGGCGAACTGAGTAGAGAAGGCAAACTTGTTTTTTACTTAAAATTGCTATTTTTTGCAATAATATTTTTTAATTATTTTTCCCTTCAATATTTATTTGCTGCTTATCTCAGTCGCGCAAATTCATATTTTTTGTTGTCCTTATCGTTTATTTATACATTTTGTATACATAAGAATGTTGTTGAAGTCCAGCTTCTGCCGTTAGGCGCATTACATACATACTTTCAGGCCTTATCGGCCAATTTGTTGTTGTTAGTAATTATTTTGAATTGTTTTTTTTATTTTTTTGTATTTGTGCTTTATAATCTCTATTTTTTAATTTAATTTTTTTTTTTTTTAATTTCTTAAAAAATTTTATATTTTTTTATTTCAAATTTTTTTATTTTTTTTTTCATTTTGTTTTAAATATTTTTTTTTTATTTTCTTAAACTCTTTCCCTTCACTGTTCCAACTAATTTTTGCTTTATTTTGCTTTGCTCTTGTTGTTTTACTAATTTGTTTCGTTTCTTCATCACCGTCTGTTCGACGGCCTGTTGCTTTCCGTTTCCGTTCTGCGCCGCGTTCGCTTCGTTGACTGCACATTTCAATTTCTTTTGTTTATATCTGCCCTCTGGGCGACATTTAATATAATATTTTAGTCTCGAGCGATAATAACTGAGTCGTGCCGTGCAGCTTCTCAGGTTCCCCTGCGACCCAACAACATCAAGGAGTGGAGTGCTCTAATTAAATTTAAGCATATTAAAAATATTAAAATATGTTTGTGTGTGTTTGTTGTAAACAAAACGAAACGATTAGACGCGCTTTAAGTCGTGTTAGTGATAAGCGCAACTCGTATATTGTTATATGGATGTGTGTGATACAAAATTTAAATCGAACAATATTAAAGACATTACAAGATAAGCGCTTTTAAACCGTTGCTTACTATGACACATGCATTTATTGTTGTTATTCCCCAATTTTTAATTGAAAAAAAACGTAATAATTTATGTGTTTTTATGCATTGAAAATCGCTGTAACGCGCTGACTTCCCTTTTTGTCTGGTTTGTGTGCACTAATATCTGTGAAAAAATAAATTTTTCAATTAGTAATTCTCAGAAGCTTACCGTTATCGCTTCTGCTCCGTGCTAAATTGTGTTTATTTGAGATAGAACAGTTGGGCTCGAGTTGAGTAATGCTGCAGCAAGCCATATCAAATTTGAATTTAGTACCTAAGATCATTTGTATCGACCTCTGCTTTTTAGATTTCATTTTCCTGGAATAGAGTTGACACTCTTAATTAAATTCCATTATTTATGGTTTTTGCAAAATCCAGTAATAATTTTTATTGAGAATCGCTAATTGGCACAGCTTTGCCCTCTAAGGTCTTATGTTCCATCTAGGAACTTTTGGAAAATATATATGTATATATACAACTTCGTGATCTTAAAAACAATCAAGTGTTATCTGTGGTTATTTATGTTCAATTAAATAATAAATAATTGCAAATTTAACTCTTATCACAAAAATATTGTATATGATATGGCATTTGAGAGTATCATGTGACTATTTCAAACAAAATTTGCTCAGAATTTTCAGAAACACAATTTGATCTCATTGAAAACCTTCTTAATATTTACACCGACAATATTAAAAACAAACTATAGCTCCGTCAATATAATACTTGTAACTCCACTCTGCATACCATTCCCCTACGAAAACATGAACCATCAGTATTAGCTAATCCCTCATTATAGAAAATTTAATAAAATATTACGATCGCTTAGTTGAGTTTTAACCTTTTTCACTTTATGAGTTAACAATTGTGAAGCTCGTAAACCGAAATTTGGATCCTGTTCGGAAACTAAAATTAAATCTCCAAAATAAAAAGTTTATTTCAACTCCCTTAAAACATACATCTTTCCTTATTTCTCTACGTGAATAAAGCTCGCTTTGCCGATTGACAAAACTCATTCATTTCAGTTTTATTAATTATCTTTGTTCCACAACAGGTCTGACTCAGTAGCTTCATTTGATTGAGAAAATGTGAATCACTGGGTTAATAAACCCAGTATTCGAATGTGGAATTCACAATACACATAAGATTGGGTTAAAAATAATAATTTATTGAGAAAATGGTTTAATAATAATAATATTCACTTAAACGTCCGATGCTTCTTGTCCTTGAGATTTGAAACGTCGCCGGAAGTCAGGAATTCCAAATTAGGGAACACAGCGGTAGCTAGTGGTTAAGAAAAATGAAATGGTTCATCCGAATCCATTCGTATCCTTAAAATTATACCCAAATCTCTTAAAGCAAATTAAAATTATTTCTGAATACTTATATTTAGAGTCAGCTGTAATCTAAAATGTTTTATAAAGTATTTCGGAACTCAGAACATACGTACTTGTTCTACTCACTGCAATGAACGTTTACCTAACTAATTTTAAATTTCTGACTCTAATAATGAGTGTTAACAAATACAAAAGACGCTAACGAACTATTATGTATGGTCACATTCACTTTTCTGTTTTACTTAGTGAGTAAGACAGTTGTGCAAATAAACCTCGAGTTTATAAATAAACTGTCGGTATAATCAATTTCGGAGCGAAAAGTAGTGCCAGTAAAGCTCAATAATTTTACAAAAAAAAAAAAAAAATACAAAAAAATGGTTTAGAATTGAGGTTTTCTGCTTTGCTAGGTGTTGGATCAATATTTTTGCTGCATTGTTCCAGTTTTTGGGGTCTAAAACAGACTTGACTATGTCTATAAAAAATGGAGCGAGAGTTCGAGATTGGGATTTAAAAAAGCATATGATTATATAAGGTTATTTAAAGCTAAAGAAAATATTCAATTGTAATAACCACATTTTTTCATTCCTACTCTAATTCCACACCATAATTTTCAAACGGTTTATGTAATCTTCAATGTTGCTTCATGCAAAGAAGAAACAAAAAAAGTACAAAAATTGCCATTGACATACAATAAACAAATAATTGCTGATACTTATGTATATGTTTTACAATCAAATCATCATAAAATTCACACACCCCGTGAACAAAGAAACAACAGCAACAACCAGACTACGTGTAAATATAAATATGTCCACAAGTTGAATACAATGAATTTGTGGGTGTTTGAAAACAGATTAATTGCACACGAATGGCAAATGTACATACATGTTACATAAGTGGGTATATGTAACTTACGACATCAATAAAATAATAGCAAAAGCAAAAAGTGCTATAAAGTGTATAAATTCCACCAAGGAATTACTGCCCTACTGTCCACTCACATGTCTTTTATGCATTTCTAATGTGTCACACACACAGACAGTGTGTAAGTTCCAGGAAAAAGTTACAGCCACTCTCCAGTAGAATTGAGATCAGCAATTAGTTTATTGAATGTACAATTAGAAGACGCACTTGTCGCCGAAGGTTTAATTACTGTGGCAGCAGATGCCCTGTAGGACGTGAAGAGAACAAGTTGACACTTGACAGAAGTTGTTATAGTAAACTACTGCCAAAATAATGTTCTCTTGTCAAAAAAATATTGGGGAACGTCAATAATATAATTCTGATGAATGACTCTCACTCAATCTAATTATATTATCTTCCCTATTATATAAGTATATTCGATTAATGCCAGTTGTATGTTCGATTCGTCACTCTCTTAATTTTCCGTAATTGAGAATATGACTCCCGTTGAAGAAAAATTATCTTATTTAAATATAAATATAAATATGAGAGCAGCAGCTTAGGGAGTCTTTTTACTCCCTAAAACTTTTCTGTTTCTGTTTCAATTTCTGTTTCTGTTGCCTTTTATGTTTTTAATTTCGAAAAATTCCCTACCAGGTCACCATTTGCCACTGTCGTGTGTTCGTTTGCTCATAAAATATAATGATGTGTGAATGTGGCAAGCAAATGAAGAAGTCATAAAAATCTAATATGCGAACGAAGCGCACAAATCTCATCTTCGTAAGACCATACATATGTATGTCTGCATGTTCCGTAGCGCTTGTCCCCATCATTATTTTGATTGTTTTCGAGAGCATTTGTGTTGATTCCTAGACCCAAAGAAGTCATTAAACTGCGCTTCTTCTGCTCTGCTCTGCCTCTCACGCGGCATTAACATTTTAATGTGCTTCCTTTATTTGCCTTGCACTCTTTTGTTTTTAATTGCTTTGCATTGTTGTTGCTCTGCTTGGCTGCTGCTGCTCCACCAACCGGCTAGATTAAATTTAGAACAACGCTTTTTGGAGCACACTGTATGCTGTGTGCGAAGAAGCATGTCAGTAAGCTATTCAATCTTTCTTTCATTCTAATTTTATTTCTAAGAGCTGGAGCTATAATTTAATGCTGCTCGTAAAATTGCTGAATTCACTGGCATTTTTGTTTACTTACATCTATCTATGTACGAGTGTGTGTGTGTTGCTGTTGTTGTTTTAGTATTAAATACTCTGTTTGGTATGCAGTACATACTTGTGGCAGCAGCGTCAAATGTTGCATGGCACTGGGAGTTGTGCATAGTAACTGTTGTTGTTGACAGTGTTATTTGGGTCAAATTCTGATTCCAGAAAACAAACAAAACACAGACAATATTTAAATCCAGCATACATAAGTATACCTGCAGGCGGCAGTCGTCATTGAGATGAGTACTCACTGTTGGAAAGTAAAATTGAGTGAGTCATGTGATTATCTGGGAGATGCTTGGCTTGCAGGTTACTTACTACAGATCTGGGTGGATAATTTAAAATTATGGTGAACTGAGATATAAACATTTTAGGGACCTACAATACAAATCTATGTGAAATTAGAGAATTGGTGATATTATAAGTATTTTTGAGCTGAGAATCATCCAGACATCATATACTAGAGCGGCTGGTTGCCTTGTTCCTAAGAAACACTTTTTGAGTGAATCTGACCACAAGAAGGCACTCTTAAGCCTTTTAAAGGTTTGTATTGTTTTTTGGTTCAGAATTGTTTTTAACTTTTATCCCGTTATCCAATTAACGGTACTCAACAAGATCTAGTAAATCCCTCGAAATTTTGGATGATTTTGACCCCAGCTACTATCTTTCTATGCAAAAGGTTTTAGGGAATTTTTTCATCTCACATATATACTATCGCATATGCCCTTTCAAGACTTGGAGTGTATCTCAGTTGTAAGTGTTGAACTTAGGATGACTAAAAATCGCTTCTCCGTGAGCTAGCTGTAGTATACTACATATTAGTTTTTGGATCCAACGATGTAGATGTAAATAACATCAACGAACCTACAAATAACTTAAGCCTACTAGAGAACGTCTATTTTCTGTTTTCATATTTCAAACCTAGTCTCAGTACTATCTCAGATACATTTTCACCAAGTGTCCAGACTCTATACACAGTTTGTAGATAACTGTTTACACTGAAGACCTTCAGAGAAGAACAGGATACAGATTACTTAAAGAAAACTTCGTTTTTGCTTGTAGTTTGCGTGCATTCTCAGACAGAGTATTGAAAAATGTCCAGTAATTGTTCCGAGCTTAGATCATATCAATAACTTACACTGAAGAACTCTAGGGAGGGACCTCCAGGCTATAGATGACTTAAAGAAAAACTAATTTTGTTTCCGATCCTTAGTTCTTTCTCAACCAGAATATGATAAATTATTTCGTATTTGTTGAACAGGCCTTACAAGATCTTCAGATAGTTGGTTTAAACCCTTCCGCTATATACCGTAAGATAGTGATCGGAGTCCCCATAGACTTATATTTACTTTAAAATTGTTTTCAGCCGATGTTAGTCTCAGCCCCAGATGAGTTCAAAACATTGAAGTTGTCCTGTTATGATAGTTGGTTTGAAGATAATCTTCCAAGAACAGCCTATTCAGTGGTACTGCTAGACTTAAAGAACGTTTTAGTATACAAAACTTCCAAAGAAGTCTTATTTTAGTATCTGCATATGTATGCAGCAGCTCAACAGGTATGAAAGTAACAAACAAAACAAGCAATGAAGTTCCACATTCAAAACTGGTCATTGGCTTAGGGCGTACAATGCGCCTGCGCTGTCTGCTGACCAAGTTGAAATGAAGTTGAACTGAAGTGAAATGAACGCAGTTCAGTGTTGACTTGGGCTTGGCTTGGCTTGGCTTGGCTTGGCCCTCGCTGTTTGTCGTTTACTGCGGAAGTAATTTAACATTTTACAAGAGCAGAGGAAAGCGCTGGAGTCACAAACACTATACTACATACGAGTACATACGTATGTTTACCAATTCAGTGCGCGGAATGCTTTAGTGTTGCCATGTTTCGGTATTTCCTCTTTACCACACTTCTTTCTCTGTTTGCTTCAAGTATGAACTCGAAAAGTGCCAACTTTAATTTGTTTTACCCACTTCACTTATTGTTTGGTAAATATTTTTTTTCTTGCTGCACAATGGATAACCAGTGGAAAATTCACGCATGACAATGAATTATGTACGCTTGTATGAATGTTTTTCTGTTTGTGGGTGTGTGTGTGTCTAAATAAATGAGTTGCGCATTTTCAAGCGGCTTTTACTGTAAAAACTTGGCTCGATTTGTGACTTTTGCACCGCATAGCGGAATACAAACAATGTGAGGAAGCAACAAATGTGCGAAAAGCAGCTTAAATCGTATTGCGCATAACAAACAGTTATACAGTACAGTTGTTTATACTTTTTGTTGTTGTTGTTTTTTATTATAATAACAATATATTTTTCTGTTTCAGTCTGGCTTCAAACTCTTTTGTTGGTGAAACCCAAGCGTGTTTCCAGTTCTTTCTTCTCCCTTTCTTTCTTTCTCTCTGCTTTTTTTCTATTTTTTCTCGGCTTTTTTGCCGAAATTTTCGCTTTAATTCCATTTCACACCGTTACTTCGCGAGCGACATTCACTTTTTCCTCTACATTTCGTCACACGCACGCGAGTTGTGGGTGGGTGTATGTTTACGAGCGCTGTGACCGAGTTGTTTGAGCCAATTACCATCCCATGTGTCAGGGCTGTGGGACCATTTTCGTGTAAAATGCCAGCGATGCGTGTTAATTTTGCGCTACGCATTGTGTCACACAGCCACGCTCACGCACCAAAATGTCAGCGCATTTGATTGCTGCGACTCTTTTTCGTCAAGCGATCTTTGGGTCTTACCACTCTTAAGCGCTCGCTTATATGTTTGCACCTCCCTATATATGTACATATGTATATATGGGAAAAAAATCTTAATTACTTTTTAATTGCATAATATTTATGCATGTTTAATGCGTCAATGGCTGATGTGGGTGTTGTTGCTATTGTTAGTCGACATTTTTTCATCATTTCTATTGTTGTTGTAGCATTGTTCATGTAAAAGTTGATCTACTTACGCGCTGAAGCGGCATTTAACAGCGATTTACATATTCATTTGTTACGAGCTTTTTGCTACCACATTTTGTTGGTGTTGTTGTAAATACTTTTTATGTTGTTGTAGTGACTTTTTATAACTTTTTTTTCGTATATGTTAATACCCGACAAATGCTTGGTACGCCTGTATTTCCGTGTTATGAACGTTGTACACTGCGATTACAATTGTCCAGCCCGTGAGACTTGTAAGCAGTTGTGTATGGCTTTTTTGCTCTGCTTCCCCGTTCTCAATCCGTTATTTGATAACGTTTCGTTAGAATTCTAGAAAACTATAGGCTATAAATTTCTACATTTATCTACACAGGCGAGGGTTTCAAAAAAAAAATCTGTAAATAATAATTTATGTATATTTTTCAACAGGTCTTTAACCGTACCCGCTTTGATTTCACGCTCTCCCTCTCATTCTTATCACGAACTGACAGTTCAGTGCATTGTCATTTCTCCGACAAACGGTTTCCACATGTACACAAGTATAATCATAACGATTAAGAGTATTTGTTGGTAATATTCCCTAATTATATAGCTGCGCTGTTTAAATAGACCCTGTAGGAAATTTTTGAAAATTAATAAATTGCAGAATTTTTTGTATTACTTTACACGAAGTATTAGAAAACACTTGAAATGTTAAGTGGAGGTAGTAGAAAGGGACAATCAGCTGTTTGACTACACTTTTCATTTATAATTTTCCAGAAAAAAAAATTTAAAAAAATATAAAAAAAAATTTAATATTTTTCATGTGCTTCACATTGCCATTTTAACTTCAACCGTTCAACCTAACCCTTTTGCGAAATATATCAAGTTTTTAACAAAAAAAAATTATCAAAAATCCATTCGCTTTTCCTAGAGGGTTTGTGTTTTGAATACATTGATGTGATTTTTACAAAAACCCCAACACATAAAGCACGTATAGTAATAGTTAACGTAAAAATGCAATATTATATGCCCGGTTATATGTAGTTTTATATGTAAAGAAGTGGGGAATATTAATTACAAAATTGTGTACTTTGAAAATTCATTGGAATTTCCGTTTTTCGTAGAAACAACTGTCAGCGTATTTAGCGTTTAAAACGGTTCTCATTTGATTTGCATTTCGAAAAAGCTTGGCGAAATCAAAATTGAACAAAAATATTAGGTTGGCATATATCTTCCTTTCGCTTTTTTGCTCTTTAATCAATGCTTTATAAAAAGTATCGTTCGATGATCTGTTTCCATTTAAACCAACTTCATAATACCACCCTCGTAGAAGCCCTCCTCCTTATTTGCGAAAAACTCGGATAGCCACTTTTCACAAGCCTCTTTTGAGTTCAATTTTACACCACCAAGGGCGTACCCCATCGACAGGAAGGTGGTAATCATTTGGCGCTTTGTCCGGGATATGGTGGATGCGATAAAACCTCCCATCCGAGCTCCCGTAGCTTCTGACGAGTCATCAACGAAGTGTGTGGTCTGGCGATGTCCTGGTGGAACACTACACCCTTCCTGTTGGCTAACTCTGGACGCTTCTAGTCGATCGCCTGCTTCAAGCGGTCCAGTTGTTCGCTATAGATGATAGAATTAAGCGTCTGGGCGAATGGGAGCAGCTCATAGTGGATCCAATCCCACCAAACACACAGCAAAACCTTCCTGGCCGTCAATCCCGGCTTGGCCACTGTTGGGACGATTCACCGGCCTTCGACCACGACCGTTTTCGCTTGATATTGTCGTAAGTAATCCATTTTTCGTCGCCAATTACCATCGGCTTCAAAAATGGGTCGAGTTCGTTCCGTTTCAGCAGCATATCGCAGGCATTGATTCGGTCCGTGCGTCAAATCATGCGGCACCCAAACATCATGCTTTTTTGTGTATCCAGTCTGCTGCAGATGGTTTAAAATAGTTTGGTGACTAACTCCCATCTTCCTTTTTTGTAGGTTATATCAAGACCTTTCACAGATGTATTGTACTGCCATCTGGCAACCATCGCGCACTGTAGTGCTTTATACATAGCCGCGAAATTCAAAAGACAAAAAGCCGGAAGGTAGATATTTGCCAACCAAATATTATCGAAATATTTCCTTAAGAACTTCAAGAAGTTTCCCAAAAGCTCCCAACACTGGCGTTCCCCATTTTGTGGAAAAATATGGTTTGTAAAGTGGTGTACAGTGTAATTATTAGTGGTTTTAATAAAGAAAAAATACGTTTGAAAGCTATCACGAAAAAAAATATTTTTACTCTCTTCGAAGACAATCTACCGATGAAGAGAGCTTCGAGTCTCTAGAACTATTATTAAAGTTTTTTCTTTGACTGAAAGAAAAAGTATGAAAATCTGATGATTTGAACGGAATAAAACTATACGGACAATCGATTTAACTGAAGGACTCTCTGCACATAACCTCACTTTCAATAAAAGCTTAAAATTAATTTTAGTTAGGAAGCATATCTTGATACATTTCTTTGGTTATCTTCACTTAAATTTACATTTTTATACCCAAATAGTTACTAATTTAAACGAATCAATAAAATTCTCTACACCCAATGGCTGTCAAATAAAGTCAAAGTGTACTTCATATGAAATCCTACATATACAAGTTGTGTAATTACATCCATTTATTACTGTAACATTCAACATTTACATACAAGTTTATTTATTTATTTATTTGTGTATTCTTATCATTAAGTTGTCTTCTCTGCTTTTTACAGCTTTCATCGCATGAGGTCAAATATTTGATGTGCTTCCCAGAATACAGCAAACAAAACAAATAAACAGCAGATTACACAAAGCGATAACCCAAATTCATTTGCTTTGGGAAATTGCTGATGATGCTGTTGTGTAAAATCCCAAATTATCATTAAAGAAAAATAAAATTAATTTACATACTCAACGGAGAGACAGAGAAAGTACCCGAAACAGAAGAGTTCTGGGTGTAATCTACAGCTGAGGATTACATATGTATTTGTATAAGATGTAGAAATTAGTGCAGTGAAATCAATTCTAACGAAGGAAGTGAAACAAATTCAGGTGAGTTTCGTAAAAAGTTTAATTTTTTTTTAAATATGCCGTTACAAGGAAAACAAAAAGTTTAAATTAAAAGAAAATAAAAAAATATATTAAAAGCTTTAGAATCACAAAAAGCTCTATGAAAGCTTCTCCTAAAAGCCTCTTAAGTGCTCAGAATTGACTTTGCCTTGTCGATTTGTAGGTTGGTCCATCTCCGGGATAGTATTCAATTAAAATTAAAAGCTCTAGAATTGTATCAAAAGCTCAAAAGCTCTGTGAAAGTTTCCAAAAGTCTCCAAAGCGCACAGCATTGACTCAAAATTGTCAGATTTGCCCATTTTTCACACAAAATCAATAGAAGATAAATAAAATAAAATAGAATAGAAGAGAATCCTACCAACTAAGTGTTCTTCTCAAGCTCTACTTGTATTAAAAATTTTGTTATTTTCAATAAGAATGCTCAGTATAAACTCTTTACAGCTCTTCTAGCAACATAAATTTTAAAATACTTGCAACACAAAAAGGAATTTCTCGCAAATTTTTCAACTCCTTCACCCCATTGACACTAATGAAACGAAGCAACATTATTCATATTTGCTGTCAAAAAAAAAAGTAAATCTAACGAAAAGTTGAAATCTTTACAAAACTTTCTGTGCAACTTAAGGGGCGAACACATGTTAAGTTCAACAGTGTAACATATGATTTGCGCCACAACCCCTAAACGTAGACAACGGACTACCTTCCGCCGAAGCTGAAACCCATGTGCTTGGGTTCCCACAATTCATATTTTCATGTGGGAAAAAAGCGAATTTTCCTTATGTAAAGCGTTTTACACCTTACATACACCGCGCTCTTCACACTCTATGCTTCTTCACGCTCATGCTTCGTCTCCTTCACTCCACTGCTCCGCTTGCTTGCCAACCAGCTGCTTGCATCCGCGCAAGCCATAACTCAGGCATCGCAAAACGTTGCAAGATTAATGGCACCTCAGCTTGAAACTATTTAGTTGCGACCGTCGTCGTTACACTTGTACGACTGCATCTGCGGCCATTCACCATTCACTCCATCAAAGGTGTATGCACGTGCGTATCTGGTCTATATCTTGGTCTATGCATATGCGGTGTGTTGCACCTTCCCTCCACTGTTATTGTAATCATGCGTTTTGTTTTCCATTTTATTGAGTTATAAATTAAGTTATATCATATTCAAAAGGGGAAACACGCTTTCAAACAATCATACATACATATATAGTCTCACACATCCACTCTTGGTTTTGTGTGTTGCTCGCGTGTGACTACCTGCTGCACGACGCTACCTTTGCTATAGTTTTGTTGTTGTTCAATGCGTTCATGCAGTCAAATGAGCAGCAAACACTCATAGACCCATATATACATATATATGTATTTATATATCAACAAATGGTCACAGATAATTGTAATTTTACTTCTCATGGTAGCTCATAGCCAAAAGCAGTGGCTCAAACCTTGATAAGTGAAAGTGTAACAATTATTATTATTATTATGTTTTAGTCTCTTTTTTTATTATTACAAAGTCGTTGTTTATATGTACATATGTATGCATATATCTACTGTAAGTCTATAATGAGTCTTTAACTCACTGCTATATAATTCAAGGGTTTATAGCTCTATTTATTCGGTTTTTATATGCACATACATACCAACAAATTTATAATTACAGCAACTTATGTAAATTTAAATGAAATGCTCTGTGTGTATAAAAACCTAAATGCAGTGAAATTGTAATGTTTATTGCATATGTTTTGCCAACAACCTACTTCAAGGCAATTAAATCTGAAGAAAGTGATTTTTTTATAAACTCATGAGGTGCCTTTTTATTAAGCTCCATTAAGCTTAGTTTCGCTTTAGATTATTAAATTTTTAAACTTTATTAATATAATAGAAATCTGTAGTTTTATAAGTTTGTTATGCGAGAAATTTGGAAATTCCCGTTATTTTTTGAACACACCTCGTTTAACCGAAAGCGGCTTTTGTAGCTCTTCACAATTTGAGATACTGACATAGAATAACATATGTATGTATGTATAACGAAATTATAAAAAATACGAGACAAGTTCATAAAGAGACTTTCAGCTTCTCAAGTGTTCTGTTAGTCCATACGTGGAACTGTTGAATTTTTAAATATTTTAGAAATCTTGATACAATATTTTGCGACATTGGATAGCATGTTAGTGAAAACGGCCGTAAAGCGAACAAAATCATTTTGAATTTAGGCAATATTAGAACACCGAGATAAAACAGAACTCCTAAATAGCGACTTATTTTCTCGTGGGTGAATTTGATTTCAATACCAAAATTTGGAAAACGAAACAAATTGCTTTGATTCATTATAAGATCAATTGCTTGTTTATCAAAAAAAATTGGTGAAATCTTCTTCCAGAGATTTTAGAACTTTCACCTATAAGATGGCATGATATTTCCATGAATTGTCTGTAACCTCAAAATCCTTTGATCTCTATCTTAGAGAATTAAGATATACTTTTTCGATGCTATTACGATCTTTTTGTTTTTTTCAATATGGCGAATCACCTCTCGTTACAAATTTCTTCTAAAAATCCTATTTCAATTATCTTCAACAATGTCCCTTACATCACGGAAACAACTCCTTTATCATCTTTGATTCTAATAGCGTTTTCAGACAGCCAAATTAATTGATCAATTAAAATTTTTATTGAGAAACTCTTTTTTGCCTTTTATACCGCTGGCTACTCGATAACCGATCAGCTGTTATACATATTTCTTTTTGTTTTTCAAAAACAAAGTTGGTGAGTTTCATCAGCTGATTGCTATTTTTAGCAGCGACATCTACCGTAGCTTTTTTTATTAAAAAATTCTGCCAATCGTAGACAAAGAACGTATATCGTAGGTCTTTGTCGCAGAGTTGCATTTGATTTCCAAGTCGATTAAAATTCAATTAAAAATAAATATAGATTTTATTTTGTATGGTAAATTGAACTTTATAAGCGTTTTAATCGTTAATTTATCGTTAAGCGTTAATTGTTCAATTAGCTCCTGTCTAAGAACGCTATAAAATACGTATGCACATCTCTGTTCACAAAATTTGTACGACGTTGCTGCACTATGTTAAAAAATACATAAAAAAAAATTAAAAAATTCATTCTTAATATATTAACCCCTTAGTAGCCACTTAAATCAAGTAAGAAATTTGAAGGAACAGCTGTGCAAACTGATGAAGTTGCTCTTCGGCAACGTCGGGGACGAAACGGGTTAAGCAGAATAATTGATAATAAATTCCATTCTCAAAAATTTCGAATTTTTAAAATTTCAGATTTTCGCTATAATATTTAAATCCATTTTGACAAAGAAAATAATCATTGAAATGAAGTTTAAAAGATCGTTTTTATATTCATAGCCGATTATTTTACCTTTTTGGCACTAAATTTCAGCACCAATTGCATTCTGTCAAAGTAATCTAATTCTTTCTCGCAAGATTTTCTCAATTTCCTTGCAGTTTTTTTCTCGAAAAAAATTTTCTATTTAAACTATAAACCCTTTCACTACTGCCAACTTGATTTGCACAAAGGAAAAAACAGAAAAACCAAAGAAAAGCACATAAAATCTCAGCACAAACTGCACAGCTTACGAGCGCATAAACCTTTGCATGCAACACTGGCGGCCAAGCAAGCAATAACAACGGAAAATACAGAAGAAAACAACAACTTGTATTGTACTTGAATAGGAGGGCAGAAAGAAAGTGTAGAAAAGGCTTTAACATGCAAAAGACAGCGATCATCAATATTTTATAAGCAATCCAACATAAATACCAGGTGTATACATAGGTACTTACTCCACACTAACATACAAATAGACAGCTTTATTTGCAGCTACTACTTGCATGGCTGTCAAACGCTTGGTCAGTGCTGCTGCAGCGCCACATAAAATTTATATTAGTTTCACAAACTTGTGTCTCGCTTTTTCTTCAACTTTTGTTTTTGTTGTTGTTGTTTGTATTTGTATTTTTATGCGATTTTTTGCACCTTCATCTGCTAAATTATTATCGTTTTCTCTGCATTCATTCTATTTGCGTATTCGTGTCAAGCTTTGAGGTCGCTCATTGGTAGTGTGTGGCGTGTGTCTCTTCTTTGTTTCGGGTAACCAGCGCAATCTAGACATACTGATTATTTCGAGCGCTTTGTGTTTTTTTGCTGTTGTTGTTGTTGTGCTAGTGTAATAGATGGTTTCTACGTAGGTTTTTGTTCTAAGCAAACTGTAATTTCACCTTACTGTTTTACTTTTGTTGTTGTTGTTTTTGAAGTTGTTGCTATTATTTTTGTTGTTTTTCTATTTTTTTATAGTACATGTTTTTATTTTTCTTGTTGTTGCTATTTTTTTTAATTTTTTTGTTGTTGTTGTTGTTTTTATTTTTCTTGCTTTTGTTGTTGTTGTTTACACCTTTTCCCCCCACAGCTGACCGCGTGGTCTATCAGCATTGAGCTTCCTTCAACCGAATCAAACCGAACCTTCATCAGCACACACCACTCAGCCCAGCTCACTTGCCACATGCCACAATCGCCGCTTGTACGCTTCATTTGCACATACATTATTGTTGTTGTTGTTGTTGTTGTTTGCTCCTTTTCGGTTCGCTTTTCATTTGTAATTTCTTTTTTCTCACAATTTTTTTTTGTAGTTTTCTGCAAGCTCTTACATGCAATTCACCGACCAAACAAGCGACCAACCGACCGACCGACCTGCTTCTGTATTTATTTGTTTTCACTACTAACACGCTTCTTTTATTATTTATTTATTGGAGCATTCTATACATGTAACATACACGAGCCGCAACCATACACGGACATACATATGTACATATATACAGATGCAGGTGCATATGTATGTGTGTCGCTATTTCAGCGACTATTCATTCATTTCAGCCATTGTTCGAGCGCAGAAAAAAAGAAAATAGAGCTACTCAAACCACTTTGCCATTAGCCTGATTCTATTTGGTTATTCGATTTACCTCAAACACACACACACACACACTCATACAAACCTATATGCATGTCGGCAAACAAGCACATTTGCTCGCATACAAAGTTATTTAGAAAACGAAAAAAGGTTGCATGCAACGGATTGAGATATTCAAAGGAACACACAAAGACATGCATAGAAACTCAACTACCTTTAGGAGTGGGGTTACACGCTTACAATGGTCTCGCTTCAGTTCAGCTCCACCACTACTGCCTCACCTCGCCTCACCTTTCTCTCAGCTGCCACAATATGTGGCAAATACCTGCACTCGAAGCTGGTGAGCTTAGTGGTGTGTTGTATGTGTGTGTACAATGTCTATATTTACCTCTTCTTGTTGTTGTTGTAGTGGTTGTTGTTGTTGCCACTATTTACGTTCTTTTATGTGCGTTGTTTAGGTTGCAAGATGAGCATCCTTATAAGCTTGTAAGCAAAAGAAATTGCAAAGGATGTGCGTACAACAACTATACAGAAACAACAACAACAATTCGAAAACAACAACTATATCACATACAACAAACACACCTACAATATTATTTTATAAATAATAAATTGCTATGGCTGGCTTAAGCTTTGCCGGAAGTGGCTCTATCAAGCTTTTGCTTTATGCCACACTTATAACGGTAACTTCTATACTTGTTAGTATATACATAGTACTTTCAGGTATTATCTTCTGTGTTTATTTGTGTGTTTTTGGTATTTTATGCCGCCCGCTCTCTGCTTTAAGATTAATTTGCGTTCGAATATGGTAAGTTCCTTTAATTTTCTGCTGCAGCTTCTTCTTCTTCTTACTTTGCGACTCCAATGCATTTGCCTATGTTTGTCTGTCGGTGTGTGCGTCACATTTTATTAGAAAAGGTCCTTCGGGCATTTGTGGTATGTGTGTGAAATCACACCTACAAACATGCGACATTTCTCCAGGAAATATAAAATTACACAGAATATTGCCGCTTTTGCTGAAAATTCCCATTCATGCCTTTGTGTATTAGGCAAATTGTTTGTGAAAGTTATCTGTAGTGTTATGCGTATTTTGAAGGGCTTAAGCTTAGACTTGGTTCACTTGGTATGTAAATATAAGCATTTTGGTCGCATTTCTTACACGCAATATGCTTTTGCAGCAAATAAATTTGAAACAAAGGTGCTTAAGCGCTTGCCCGGTTGTAAGCTCACTGAGAGCTTTCATTTTCCTCTTTATGACATTTTAGAAATAATTTACGATACAGAGATTTGTAAAAAGACAGACTACTATATTCAAGGACAACATTAGATCTGACCAATTTCGCAAGACCTTTGTATTTCTTGTAAAAATTTCTACTGTAAAGGCTCATCAAACCATAGATCAACAAATTTTATTTTCTTCTTATCCAGCACTTCTAATTTCTGTACTTATTATTATTATTTTTATGTTTAGGTCTAATCTATTTAAGATATAATGCTCATATCTCGACTTCCTCAATTCCTAGATGCGGTAGAAGATTGAAAATTATCGTTCCTTTTGTAAAGAAATACTTTGTATTCAGACAAATCCCTTCTGATTCCATTCTAATTGGATTCGATTCTTTAATAATACATTTATTTATCTCGGTGGCCCCATATTCTTGGCGGATGGATGTCTGGTTCTACTCGGCTTGATAAGGTCTCTTTTTATTCTACACCACTCCATACTTCTAGAACTTCATGTTTAAATTGGGCGTTCTTTATAGATAGATCTGGTAAGCACTTGTTTATATTCATTTTTGCGACCTCATTCTATTTCATTTTTCAAATCGAATTCAAAATTTTTAAACCAAGTGTTCAAAAAGTAACAGGAATTGTAAGATTAAATATTTCACTGGTTTGGAATTCGTGACTTCCTTGTGACTTTTTCATATTTCCATAAATAAAAACAACCTTAAAGGGCCGTACTTTTACAAGTATACGAGAAATCGCTGATAGAGATAGAGAAGTGTTTCTGCGATTGGAAGAGCGCTGGCGAAAGCGCATATTATCGAATGGGGAATTTGTAGACGAATTAATATTTATTTTTTTCAAAAACAAAAATTCCCGTTATTTTTTTAACACATCTCGTATATTATTTGAATTGTTATGATTAATGACCGAACAGAGGAAGCATTTCTACTTACTTGGCATTTAAAATAATTTACTTTTAGGTTAGGTTAGGTACGAAGGCTGTTTCCTTAGGAAGGGAAACCCACTTAGACTAACAAAAGCAGTCCTTTGTGATGCCGTAAAATTCAACCACCTCACTCATTTTATGAATCGACAAAGCCTACCACTACCACGAAGAACCTACCACAAATTTGCAAAGGTTTTTAACTTCTGTATCCGTTAATTCGCGGGGGTGCCCAAAAAAGTGAGATCCAAGGATTTTTCGTCTAGATCTCGCAAAGGCTGGACATTCCAAAAGGAAAAGCTGGGAGGCTTCTACCTCACCTTCTTCTAGGCAACTTTTGCATCTTTGAATCCGGTAAAATTTTTAATTTGACCGCGTGAATCTCGATGGGACAATGGCCAGTTAGAACACCTATAACTTAGGAAAGATTGACCTTGTTTAAGGCAAAGAGTTCCCTTGACCTCTTGCGATTTACTTTGGGCCAAAATGATCTTGCGACAGAACAAGTGCTAGTGACTGTCCAGCGCCTGCTCAGTTCGACTGAGACCCATTCATCCAGAAGCAAGTTGCAAGAGGACAGCGGCGCTCCTATTTGTCCCCATTCCACTTTAAGTGAGCCCGTCAGCCTTGCAGTTTCCTGCAATACCGCTGTGGCTAGGCACCCAAACTAGTATCATTGCGAAGTGTTCCAATGCAACTGATAGTGAAGACTGGCAATCCTTTACCATTAATATTAACCTTTTTGTTCATAAAATTTCCCAAACCTTTCATTTTATTCAGAGTTCTATCTTTGTACAATTCCGACCTAGCCAAGTTGCACACCTCATTCAGTTAGGTTAGGCTATTGTCACTTACTTAAATATTTTCAAATTGATCCTTTGGCAAGGTAAATAAAAACAACTCTCTAATTATAATAGAGTTTTGAGAAAATATTTCAATTTTATCACTTTTTTATTTAAAAAAATTCAAAATTTTCATTATTTTTATTTTTAAAAATTTGTCTAATTTCTATTAAAAGACTAATAAGTAAGCTTAAGACACTACGCGCTAATTCGTTTCCTTGCTTTCTTAAACATATTTCAATACTTCCACAAAACACCTTTAGCCACACAACAAACTTGTAATCTCATAATCCACCTTCTTGTTCGAGCACAAGAAAAAACAGCAAATTCATTGCGAACGGTAATTTGTTACGACACCAAAAACGGGGAGCTAAAGAAAAAAACAACAACACCACACACACACCCACCCACCCCTTGCCAGACACAGCACCACAAATAGCACCATTTGTGGCGACTAGCAATGATACCGTAAACAGACTAAATACGTTACTCATGGGGCCAATTAGTTGATGGGCCACGAAAAAAACAAACCCAACAACAACAACAAGAAAGTAAATTGAGAAAAAAGGTGGAAGCTGGTGCAGCTGGCGCCCGCTGCTTTCACATCCTGCTTGCCGGACCGGCGTTTAGACGCCGTAACGCACGTAACACTTAAGTTGGACGAACTAAATGAAGCAAACCATCTTTAAATGGGCGCAACAAAAATAACACAAACAACAAGTAACAAATGTAATGCCGTGGCTTTTTTAAGTATGCAGAGCTTTTTTCGGTCAACATTTTTTTGTTTTTTATTTTTAATTTTGTATCTCTCTAACGGGGGTGTCGCCTAACTGTACCTTAGTACAGCACATTTACTTGTTGTTGTTGTTGTTACCTTTATGCTTAATATGCTTTGCTTTTGTGGCCGTCTCTGTTGCCAGTGGGCGTTTGAGTGGCACTACCTCTTTCTTGGTGTCTGCCGTCTGGGTGCTTGCTACCTTTCAGAGCCCCGAGCTTGAGTGTGGAAAATGTGAAAATATTCCCATCGTTAAAGCATGGAAATTTAGTTTTTAGTCTGTAATGAGTAGACGATTTTTATAATTTTGTTTTTCATAATTTCTCTTGCTTGTTGTTGTTGCTTTCATGCTCAGGAAATGTTCAGCTTTCCACTTGCCGCCGGTAGCCGCCAGCTAGCAAGTGCTTTCATGCTTTTGTATTTTTTGTAGGCGTACGCTTACACAAATGCTTTTTGTAGTGTTTCGCTGGAATCTGCTCTCATTGTATTTGTTATTGTTGTGCGTGTAGAGGCTCCAAAATGAAGTGTAACAAATGCGCCGTGTTTAATGTATTTGCGCTCTTAATTTTCTTCTTCATTTTTTTCTATTTTTTTTGAGGTCTTTATAGACTTCAAATAGGCGTTGGCGCTCATCGACGCTTTGTTGTTGCTATTTACGGCGACCTATTCAAATTCTAATTAAAAAATGTAATTATATTTATGTTTGTTGTTGTTGTTGTTGTGTGCTGGGTCATGATGATAATTTCTTAACTTCCTCCTAGCAACATAGGCTCATCCTGCAAGCTGGTGCCCACATCTACTTCTCTCTCTTTCGCCCTCTCTTCACCAACTGCTTATTACATCGTTACATAAAAAAGCAATTTCATATCGAAATGCGTTTCAATAATAAATATGCCAGAGCAATATCTTGGCATCAACATTTCTAATGAGCGGTGCACATACAACAACAACAGCGAGTTAGTAAAGCATTAGACGCCCACGGCAATGCCATTGGCAACATGGCAACGAACGCCAGCGACAACCACAAAAAGCAATTATCATGTTTAGATTGGTGTAGTCGGAGCAACCATCGACAGCGCCACCGCATCTGATAAGCGTCGCAGGCTGCCGGCTCTTCAGCGACTTAAATGAAAAATAAATGAACTGCAGTCTTTCGCTTTGAAGTGGCAAGTGCGCATTTGCATTGTTATTGTTGCACATGTGTGCTGCTGCTGCTGCTCTGCTTCTTCTTCTTGTTATTTGCTACCCGCTGCGCATGCGTGGGCATACAGCTGAGCCCAGGCTGGTCTGGCTGGCAGACCGACCGCAGCAGGCAAACAGTGAGCGCTGTGGCAGGTTCTTTTCCGGTGCTGGCGACGCTACTCTCAAGTGTTGTTGTACACAAACATATATACTTACATACATACATATATATATAAATTACATATGTATACCCTCAGCGTTGCATTCAAGTGTTTTACGGGAAGTCTGGCCGGCGCGCTCAAGTGGTTGGGCCTACTGTCTACCATCAGAGGACTCACCAATTGTTGCTAACTCGTAGCGGCAAGCAGACAAGTAGTTGTTATTGTCCATAGGAAGTCAAGTATTTGTTTTTGTTGTTAGTCTCTAATCTATTTTACTTTCGTCAGTGGCATTTGCTAACCGATAACCCATCGACTCATATTTCGTGTGTGTATTCGGTTTCATGCAATTTATTGCTTCTGTGTTTACACAAACTGTGGCAACGTTGCGGTTGCAAATGTCAAACACACTTCAAATCTATGCTGATTCTCCAAAATTTACCAACCTTTGAAATGTCACTTTGCACCCATGACAAATGCGAAATAACCAACCAGTTGACTACACCGTGTGCATTTTGGTGACGTGCTTTTCGCTGCGTCTGTTAGTTATATATTAATTTGTAGCTGTGTTTTTCCAATTCTAATGCAATTTACTTGGAAATTTAGCTCAATCTTTGCATTTCGCAGTTCGGAAATGCTTTGACGCTTATTAGTTCTAATTGAAAACTCTTATCTTGCTCTCCTCTAGCTCTATTAGGTTATTTTTGTTATAGCGCAAATTTATGCTAAGAAATGGGACAAACTATAAATCTGTATAATATGCATGACTTGATTGGCAATCAAGTTCACTATATAATTACATAATATGTATATTCTTGCACTGCAGTTCCAAGTATGAACTTCATATACTAGCAACTCGCATATGCACACATACAGTGTAATATCATTTCTGAGTAATATATTTCTAAACGCCACGAGTAGACGTTATTTAGACAGCTTCACACTTTGAAATTAAGTAGTGAGTAGCTGTGCTCTAACGGTTATTGTCTTAACGCACGCAAATCGATTTTTTTTTTTTTGTGAATGAAATTGTGAAAAGAAAGTGTGGTGAAGATTAATAGTATTTAATAAAAAAATATTTCGAGTTTTAGAATATATGTAAATAGTTTTTCGAAAAAAAAATTCAAATATTCAAATATCAGAATCAGGTATTATACCTGGAATACTCTGCAACACGTACTCGAATATTGCGCTAACTCGGTCGTGTTTTTATACCTAATCGTTTGCAGTTAGCTAAAGGTAAGATTTGATGTAAGAAAATAAGAAGCGATGTATCTCATACCAATAGTTTTAAATTTTGTATCTTCTAAGAGGAGTCTTCGATCTCTTTTTATTGGTAAATTGATAATAATTCCATTTATTAATAAATTTATGTATGTGATTGGCGTTACAACCGTTTAGCCAGTTATAGCCCAATCGATAGCACGCCACTTCTCTCTTTCCTTCGCAGTTCGACGACAGTTAGAGATCCCAAGTGTAACCAGGTCGCTCTCCACCTGGTCCCTCCAACAGAGTGGAGGCCTTCCACTCCCTCGGCTTCCTCCGGGTAAATGTGGGAACCATAAAATCACCTCAATTTCCGATTTGAAGCCAATTGATGCCTTTAGGATTCTACTTTATTACCTCGGACTTCAATATAGTCCACTTTAAACAGCTTACAGAATTTTTTACAAATTTTAAAACAAATTAAATTATCCTTATCCAAAAAGAAATTTGAAGAGCGTTTTTGAAAAGATCAGAAAATAGTTAACGGCGCCCAAATGTAGGCCATAATCTTAGAAAAACTGTCGTTTGCTACTTTCGAAAAAATATCTTGCATACTTAGCGGAAAAAAATAATTAAAAAGAGGCGACGCATCATTCGTCTCTAGAAAATAGAGCAGATTGGAATTAAAATTACGATTTACAGTTTCTTAAAAAGGCAAAATAGGAAATTTCAAAGTTTATTTTAAATCTCTCAAAAAATATCAAAAAATAATAAAAAAATTAAAAAATGTTCTGCAAATAATACTAAAAAATATTAAAATAAAAGGATTTCAGAAATTTTTTTAATTAAATTGAGATTTTTAAAATCATAATATTAATATTATTGCTTAATTTATCTAGTTATATTATTTTATTAAATTTAATATAAATAATTTTATCCTGTAATTATTGCCTACTTTATTGTTTTATCAACATTTTCGCTTCAATAATATCTAACTTCATTTCGCAGAAAAAAATACACGCCCACACACAATATTTCTAGAGTGTTTCAAAGAAACATATTTTCCCAACGCCTTATGTACGCCATTAAAAGTAACCTGCGTCAACAAGCATAATGCCTTCGCACTCTCATTAATGCGTTAACACCTGGATTGATCATAACTTTTGCTTAATTAACTAGGTCAGATTAGCATCTAAATAGCTTTATGCGCCTGAAACCGCTGCACAACCGAACGGCTACACTATAATTTTCGCCACAATGCGAGGCATCAAAATTGAAATTGCCTAACGACAGCTTAGAATTAAGGCAAACAAGGTTTTCCGTTTACCAGTCTTTGTGGGCATTAATTTACTTTTTTTGCTTTTATTTTCTTTTTTTTCTTGCTTTTTAGGTGTTGAGAATATAGCGCATCCGGGGCAAAAAATTTGAAAGAACTTTGTATCAGAAACCCACCCTCCATCAACACTATATTTAAATAATAGAGACCCAAAATTTTCATTAAAAAAATTTAGTGAGCATGTATCGGGGCAACAGCTGAAGCAACAAAAATTACCCTTACTAATGATACCTAGCAGTAGTAAGGCAGTTTGTTTTGAGTGAAGTTTCATAATTTCTATACGCACCTGCTCTAGTATGCCGAACTTGTCTACTATCTTCGTCCTATTTTAAATTAGAAAAAATATCTGTGCTTACACCTGAGTGAATATAAATTCCAAATTATTTATTTAAATTAGTATGTATATCTATGAAACTTACATTTCTCAATGATACCTAAAAACTCTGTTCGTGTCGCTTGTTACCATCTTTAGACTATAGTGATATGTATACCAAGGGTAGGCTAAAAGTAAGGAGGGACCCAAGAACCTATAGGCTTTTGTATCACAAACGAAAACCAATTCATTCCGTTTAATGGGCTCATAGAAATCTTCATTGCAGAGAGCTGTCACTCAGCCGCATTTCAAATGTCCGTTTTGTTTTAGTGGCGTTCTATTTGTTCTCGTTGTTCAACGTTGACTAAAAAAACGAACCTCAATTCTTCAAAACATTGAATATAAGATCATGGAAACATTCATCTGATAAAATTCGTAAATTTTAGTTTCGATAATATTATTTAAAATTAATGTCTTTCGTACTAGGGTAGGCGAAAGGTCACTTAAGGGAATAAGGGAGTTGAAAGTTGAAAAGGTGTTAAGATGAGAGATTTAAGAATTTTTAAATCTCTATCTCTAAAATTTTAACACTGAGACGATAATATTAGAGTTGGCTGTACAATCACAGGGAATACAAATTTGATGGTAATCTACATAACCTAAATGGCTTTCAGCTAAGACAGAAAAGCGATACTAGTCACTCAGGAATATTTAAATATAAATGAATATGCGAAATAACTGAATGGTTTAAAATAAAATTAGAATATTTTTATTTCATAAAACTTTGTGTTCTATGAAAAATCTTTTTTATCTACTTCTATGAAGATTTTCCACCGCCATTTTTGGTATATACTTGCTCATACATGCATGTGTGTATGTATTAGTTTTTCACAAGAGTCCACATAAGCAAACAAAATAACAATCACACTAACAGATACTCAATTCACTATGTATGTTGATCTACAATTTCGTAGCAAATTCCCAGATAATAAACATAACAAATTCTAATAAATCAGGAATATTTCAGCTCATAGGAATAATAGTTGCTGAAAACTCATAAAAATTCAGCAGAATTGTATTAAAATTTTATTTGAAATATGAATGGAAGCACATGTCACACACACACCCATATATATTTATATATAGATTAGAAATTTCATCAATTAAAATCAGTTTTAAGAATTACTAAAAAATTTATAAAAATATTTCTTAGAATTTGATAGAATTTTAAAAACAAAGAAAAAGTCAACGCTTTCCAGCTTTTGTGTAGTAGAAGAGAGTTTGCTAGTTAAATGGACATCAACGAGGAAAAGACAGCACTTCTTGGGTAAAAAATATTTATTTTAGATAGATTACAGTAATTTCACTTTTTTCAAAAAAAGTGAATTTTTTCAACAATATTTTCACTGCAAGAAATTGAAGTTTTCCGCCACACACACACACATGTGTTTAAGCTGCAGCGCTGTCTTTGTCTCAACAGAATTTTATTAGGTTCCGCCTGTCTCCCTGCTGTCTGCCAGCCTAGTCGACTCTTCACTTTTCAATATAACTTTTTCTTTTCGCTAGAAGCACAAGAGTAAATTGCATAGTCGCATAGTCTCTCAGACAGTTTTTCGCAATACACAACAGCAGCAACAACAACAACAATAAAATCTACTTTTTATGGCAATTACATGCAACAAATTGGAAGCGCTGCAGCGCATGGCCCATAAGCGGAGCGCACGCTGGCCATTTTAGGTCTACACTAACTTGCTGCACACACACTCAGGAGAAGTGCCTTACATGTATGCCTTACAATAAACAACGTGTATGTGTGTGTTTGTGCATTTTATGCCTTTGTCTACGATTTGTTCATATAAAGCCAAGTGCTCTTATATATTTACTGAGAATATTTTATTTCGCATCCTTAAAGTAGCAGCAAGCAAACAGCAAGCTCAGTTGAGTTTGGCACTTAACTTTTCAGCATCGCTATGTGAACTGTGCTGCGCTGCGCTGCTCTGCTAAGGGCAACATATTTGGTATGCGGCTGGTAATCCTGTTATGGGTGTAAAAAGTAATCCGATAAATGCACTATAATGCACAAGCATGAAAATATTCTCTATACATATATGTGAGGTATATTATTGTAAGTATATAAAGGGTGTTCAAAAGCAAGTTTGAAATAAATTAAAATAAAATAAAAAAAAAGTAAAAAACAAAAAACTAAAAAAAATGTTTAAAAGCAAGTATTAAAAAAAATATAAAAAATTAAAAAAAAATTAAAAAATAATTTAGATTTGTATAACGAATTTTAGAGCCATGAAAAACAAAAAAAAAATAATAACTAACGAAAAAAAAATTGAATTGTATTAATATAGCAGATGAGAAAAACTATTTCACAACTTTAAATAAAAAATAAATATTTAAAAATTCTAATTCAACTATTTGTTCAAACTTCGCTTAATATATAATTTTTATCTTATTTTCTAATTTTTTACTCAGATTATACTATACCAAAATACATTTTAAAATAAAAAAATAGTATTAGTTCTGATTTTTTTATATTAGCACAAAATACTATTAACAGCAGTGACTTCATTTTAATTTTTAATATGCGCCTAGATGTAGGCAATGATTATTATATAAATTTTTATTTAATGGAGATTTTCTCATAGAATAACAATAGAAATTCACCTAAATTTTGGAAAATATTGTGTCAGATTAAGAAAGATAGTCTTCTGTCGGAAGGTTTCAATTAACTTCAATTTTCGTCTGCCAGACCATTGCAGCGCTTTTCAGGCAGAGGTTGCTGTCATTAATGTAGCAGTAGACAACTGCTCCGTCCTCCTTCAGAGAGGTGTGTCTTCACTCCGACAGCAGAGCGGCAATACTGGTCTTCGATTCGAAGACTGTTAGTGAGTGTCTAACATCTTTATCAGTAGCTTCGAACTACTTTGCAATCCGACTTGTGCTGGTACCTGGTCACCGCAGAATCGCTGGAAACTGAAAAGCGGACCATCTTGCAAGAGATCCTAGCAACCTTGACGTCGGAGTGAAACCGGGTGTGTAGTCCATGGTCAACTTGACTGACTTCGTGTGAGCTCGCCAAACGCTGGATAACAGTCAGCACCTGTGTAGTGGCGTGGTCCGTCTGGTCCGCGTTGGCCCGAAACACTCCTTCCTACTGCTTTGTTTAATGGTTATTGTCCAATAGGCACATATGAGATTAGGATGAAGCCAGATGTTAGTTGCCAAAGTTGCCTAGAGGAAGTTGAAGAGGAATCATCCAAGAACTTCCTCCCTCAATGTCAAGTATACGCCAGACTAAGGTTAAAACGCCTCGGTAGGCACACCTTCAGCGAACCCAACGAAGTGACAGGAATTGACATAAGCCGACTTAGGAATTGAATAACAAAGTCCAAGCGTTTTGTCGAATCATAAGGCTCTTGCCGATCCGTAAAGAGTACTTGACCTAACCTAAGATGATCTTATCTGATCCTATATACTATACCAAAGAAAATATCGAATCGAAGAAACATTTGGTCTGACCCAAGTGTACTGGTATAACAGAATGACTAGCTCTCTCCCAATTTAATGCTCTCTCCATTTACTTTCCTGTCTTTCATACAAATGAGTCACTTCCACCTGAAATGATTCTCATAGTAAATATGTCTCCAACATAGTAAGCTGAAAAATAAATATACGTTGTTTAACACATTTTTAACAGAAAATTGGCTACATACATATATAATAATTGTGAGGCTAATCAAATATAAATAGATCAATAATTTTTTCTATTTTTTTTATAAATAATAATAAAACAAACCTACGAACCACCCTATATCGCTCTGTGTCCAATTTGCGCCTTAGCTCCACAACAGTTTTACACCAAAATACTACTATATAAAATTGGTTTTCCATCACGCCGAGCATACACAGTATCCTTGCTGCGCTCCAACGCACGCCGGTGCCTACATTTTGTGCTACTTCAACGCCTACTCCTTTAGCATATTATGCTTATCTATATGTACACACCTAAATGCATAGATTTAGTTCCGTTTTGGAGCCAAACGTACGCACACACACACACTTACTCACTGGCGCTTAGCACTTTTCCGCCTGTTGAGACATTCATAAATTGCCTGCCTCGCTGGAGAGTAGTTGAAGTTGGCAGCATATTAACGCTGCATTGCTCATATTGTTGTTGTTATAGTTGTTTTGTAGCACAGTAAGCGTTGCATTTAGAAAATTGCTACTTTTGCAAAATTTGCCAGACGCTTCGTGTTTTGCCACTGGCATTTGCCGCCACACGCCGGCGGCGGCGACGCAAAGCGCATCCCAACTTTGCTAGTTACCGCTCCATTCCTCTAAAGCACCTACTAGCCTTCTTCTATGCATTTACGCCACACTCTCTCCTTCTGCGTCATCGCCACTGCTGTTGTGCACTATAATCATGTGGCAACATCGTAAAGCGCCATTTCATTCAACGCGCCACTTTTCTTAGTCACTCAAGACGGTGCACCGGTGTGGTGTGGTGACTCAACTGCTGGCGCACCTGTGTGCTGGTGCATGTGGCATGTTGCATGCAGCTGCAGTGCCGGGTTACCTGAGCGCCCGTGTGTTGGCATGCGATGACAGCCTGCTCATGGGTTACAATCTATTGCACTATATTTTTCTTCGTCGTCGTCGTCTTCAATATTTTCCTTGATTTATGGCGCATTCTTACGCTCTACTTGCCGCCGTCGCCACCTCCTCCTTCTCAATCGCCGTTGGGTGGGGTGTGGAAAGAAAAAATAAAGAAAAAGTATCTGTGTTGCAGTGAATTTATGCCTTCCGTTGAGAGTGTCGAATGAAAAATCGGTTTTGCATGTAAATAATTTTCGGTTTTTGGCAGTTGGCAATGCCGCATGTTACACATATACACTAACATATATAACTCTACAACTTGGTGGACTCTTTTATTTTATGCTGATTTTCTTTCAACTGTTATTATTTTGCGCTCATCTCTTTTATCCCTTGTTGCCTCCTCCTCTTGCTGCTGTTTCAGTTTCTAAATTTCCGCCGGAGTTTTGTGAAACTTTTGGAGTTTTCAGCGCTTTGGGAGGTTTCACACAGACACAGACACACATACATATAAAATATATGTATATATATATATATATATATATATATATATAAACATAACTGTAAACCAGCTTAGCGAGTGCTCACAAATCGCGTCCAACGATTATGCAATACCGCAATTAATCAAAATATAATAAAAAAACCTTAAAAAAATTGTTGAAACAAAATTGCAGAATAAAATCGCGGAAAGTTTCTCTGTTTGTTTGTTTCTATGTGTTGTTGTTGTTGTTGCGCAAAACCATAAATCATAGCATAAATTGCTAAATAGTTTGAATATGATTGTTTTTGGGGAGCGTTTTGTTTTCGTGCTGGCTCACTCGCATTTCTTCATTTCTTGCGCTTCCGCTGTGAAGGCGAAATCGCGATTTACTGGGTCAAAATGGGCTGGGAAGTTACTAAAGCAATGTATCGCTGCAAATTTAATTGCGCAAAGATTTATTTGACTTGAAGGTTTTTAAAGAGTTTTGAGTTAGTTGTGGATTGAAAAGCTTTACTCAAGGCGTAAATCACCAGATCTTGGTCTCATTGCTTCATACGCAATTCTATCAGTATTTAGAATAAACTTTCTTGTAGTAATTTATTAGAATTATAATGTTTTTAAAAATATATTATATAATAACCAAATTTCTCTAAAACAAATTTATTTTAAAATCTTGTTTTTTGAATTTAAGTATTTCCACATTAACATAATCATAACTGTTAAAAATTATAGCCTTTTGCTCCAAATATAACCAAAAACTCGTTCAGTTCTGGGTGTTACAAACAACCGTTATGTGAACAAAACTATAATACTCTCTTTAGCAACTTAGTTATAAAATCTTACTGAAAGTTCTCGAAGCTAATATCTCAATAAGATACTTCGGTATCTCGAATTTAAGCATTTGATTTTCGGGATTCCGAATTTGGTACATATAATATTGATTACTTTGTATAAGAATTCAAGTATAATTGATTTTGTGAGTGAAAATAGTATAATTATGTGAAATTTTTATTCATAAACCCCGAAAAAACCGGGATCCTGAAATTATAATTTTTTGAAATATGGCAATATTTTTGAGATATTGGAAATATTTAAAAGAAAAAGTTTATGAATTATTAGGCAACAGCTGTTAGTATCTTGGATTGTCCTTAAATCGATGAGAGTAACAGTGCTCCTTTATACCAAACAACATTTTAATTTATTCCAAAACTGTTGCTATATTCTTAAGCTAAACAGATTGTAAAAATATATGAAAGTAATCTAAATTGATTTAGATTGCTTTTTAGTTTAAATCTGACCATAATATTAATTTTAATTTCATCACAAAATGAAGCTTCAAACTTTTCAATAACATTTAGATAAAGCTAAAAACAGTAGTTCTTATATAAATCAGAATAACTCAAATTATACAATTGACTCTCAGAAGTACACTTTAGTTGCATTAACATACTGCCATAAAAATAAAAACCCACCCTTAAATCACATACTAAAAGTTCCAACGAAAGCCACTTATGTCACATTAAGTACTCAGCGTGCAAATAACCTATCAATGCGTACCATTATTTATGTCTTCGGTATCCGCTTATCTTTTGATTTCTGCATAATTTCTAGTAGTCAACATTCTGGTTGACATGTGTACAAACATATGTTTCTACGATATCTGATACAAAGCTCTTATCAGTGTCTAAAGTTTGTCTAACATTGGTTCCGCTGAGCAATCGTGTGTGTGCGTTGTTGAATGCTAAGAACGCCCCTCAAACGTTATATGATATTGGCAGTGACGTCAACAATTGAAAGATAACATAACAAATGAATTACTGTTACAAAATGTCAATTGGTTGTAAATAATGGAAAGCAAAAAAAAGTTAGGTTGTGAGATTGTGTGAAGTAGCTTTATTCGTCATATTGATGTTTACTTAGTTTATTTATCAACATTTTTTAATGAATTTATTGAACCAGGTTTTCTAAAATATGATTTAATTGTAGGTGTGATTTTATATTTGAATATCCATATGTATCTAAATAGAAGAGTTGGCCTCCATTCTCTTATAAATTCAGAGAAATATTTTTCGACCTTTGTGTTTATGGTTTTGGTGGCTTTAGATTCTTGATTAATGTAATACTGCGACGGTAGAACGTTCACATGCATTCTCTATTGTCAATAGATGACGCCGATGACTGATTAACCAAATGATCTAGAATCGTTAAGATCCATCGATTTCACAAACATTGTAATCTCCTCTGTCTACTTTTGTTTTAATTTCGAATCAAGGATTTTCTATGTTTTAGTCATATTTCTATACTATTATTTTTTAAAGTTAATCATCATTTCTTAGACATTTTAATGGTTATTCTGCTATTTCAAACGAAGACAAATTCAACCCATCAAATATCATCAAAACCGTTCGAGCCGTTCTTGAGTTATCAATAGTGTATCCAAGAGATCTTTGTCGTTTGAGATCATCAAAATCAGTTGGATCGTCCTTGTGTTATAAATAGTGTAACTAAGAGGTCTCTGTTTTTCTAGAGAGATAGAAACAATAAATAAATTATATATACACCACATATAGATACCATTTTTGATCTCGTTTTAACTCTCTTAAGATCATCTTTCTCGCGCATCACTATATCATAACAATATAAGAACCATTCCATGAAAATATTTGGCAACCATCGCCATTTACTTAAACCCGCCAAAACGGAGAAAAAAAACATCAAAAACAAATCCAGCAAATTTGCAATCATAAAGTTAAGTCACAAGAGACATGTCACCACAAGAATACAACAAATCACAAGCAGAAATCAATATGAAGACCAAACAAATTATTAGCCGCAATGAAATTTGATGTTTTGACATTTGCTGTAAAATATTATGAAGCTGACTGACTGCTCTTAAAAAAAATTGTGATGTTGAAGCGCGTAGCTAACATAACTGTTTTTATGTACTTAAGTGCTCCAGTCAATATAAATCTGGGTGTGTGTGTGTGAGTGTGTCGCATTACTGGCGATAATAAATTGTAGCTGTACGGTACGAGAGTAACTCCCATCAAAGTTTATCGCCTTGATTTGTCAAAATCAAGCATAACATAAAAATTGATTTCGGTAATCAAGCCGGATCGCAGCAGCGCCGCCCACAGTGCACGCACGGCATGCGAGTGGCAATGCTTAATAAATGACTAATGGTGGATTGGATGGGTATACACATGAGCAGCACTTTACTGTAATAACGGTTAAAATAACCCGCTTATGTATGAATATATGTTTGTTGAGGGCTTTGAGTAAGGTAACTCTTCTGCTTTGGAGTGCTGTGCCTAATGATAAATATGAGCACGTATGCATATACATACATATATAAATATTCCATAAATAGTTAGCTGTATGTAATGAGGAAGAAGCGGCGCACACTTCGCTACTCTTTCTAAGTACAAAAACAAAAATCTGTTTGTGTATTCATATACATACATATGGATATGTGGCACCATCAGCTGTGAGCTGTTAGCTTCACTCCGCACGTATGTTAATCAGGCTGGCGGGCAAATGGATTGCATGCCAATTAAGTCAGCATAGAAAACACATTTGCTTAATGGCAACGCTGAATTGGGTCACGCCACCGCACAGCACAGGAACACGCAGCAGATACGGCAGATACGGGATGGAATGGTAAATTATAAAAAAATGATTGGATTAAAATAGAGAGAGCCTAAAGCTACACCAAAGTAACAAAGAACCACTAATAAACATAAAAGCAGACACACAAACAGATTTACATAGCATAGAAACATACACAAAAACATAACACAGCCTAACATAACCACTTCAGCGCAGTCTTCTTCAGTGCTTTTACCTCAAAGCACCCAACACCGCGCGCAGTTTTGTATTCAAAGTGAGTCATGCTATGCCGCAGCGCCTCAGTAATCTCTAAGCGACTCCCCAAACTAGTAATAGATAGCTCCAAGTTTGGAAAGTAAATAATTAAAGTTTTTGTTAAGTGTCATTTTGTATGTTGGTGGTGTTGCGCATAAATTAAAAACTATTCCGAAAAAAACGACGAATTTTACGACCAAAACACGACAAACGGCATATTTAATATCAAAAGCAGCAACAACAGATAAACAGAGGAAAGCAACAAGTAAACAATATAAGGTGAATGCACTGACAACAAACACACGCAATCATACATAGAGAGAATGCCATTTTAAACAAGGTGCTAAGCTCAACTTAAGCCCTTGGCTGTGGTAATAAATATATAAAGAACAGTTAATGTAATAAAATCTTTTTGACTTAAAGTGTATGCGATAGCTGGCCATGTGCCGCTTTCAGCTGATTATTTGGATGTAATGTTTGCCTTTCATTGCGCCTAAAAACATACATATTTTCATATAGAACTATATAATATCATAAAAGATAGAAAATATTTTATTACCACTGCGTGGCGATTGGATTTCATAATGGTCATAAAATCTTATAATATTTGGAAGAACGTTCTATTTTGAGAGTGGTCGGTGCCAGAAAGCACGAACGGGATCTTGTCAGTGGCAAGAATATAAATGGATTAAGTCTTTTTGGAGTAAATATTTGCAGACTTAGAAGAAGACGTTTTTATTTAATTTTTCTACTGAAAATCTTCAACTGACACCAGTCCCAAATAGAGTTTTGGCGTCTCTGGAATCCTTAAATTATTTCATATATGAATATATATATATATAATATATATATAATAGATCTTTTTATTTCTTAATTTTGGAAATTGTTTTCACGTGTCTTAAAATTAATAAATGAAAAAACTGTGGTTTTTATCATTATCATGAAATATGATAAATAATAACGGTTTTAATTCAATAAAAGAGATGATTCTGGTTTCATAAAGACTGTTTCTTTTACTCTAAGTATGTTTACCTCTGGAGAACAATTCTACAATCTTAACTAACCAGTTTTCGAAATAACATTTTCAATCAGTTGAATTTCGGGATCCAATTTTTTTTTAGTTTCAAAACAAACTATTTGAATTCTGTTATGCAAGTATTATATCGACGTTTTCAATCTTAACTTAGCAAGATAATCGAATTCATTAGCAAAGAGGACCCGGATTCATACAAAGCCACAGATATTCATTATAGTTACATGAAATCCGGGTCAATTCCCATGATATGGAACCAGCTGTTGTGTAATTGCCTCATCTACAACCCCTCTCCTTCTGGTCCAACCCTGTAGACACAGCTCGTCCTTGAGGCTCCAGTTAGATGACCTCGATGACAACTAAACTTGCGCTTTCCGCTTCAATCAATCAGTCTGAATCTATAAATATGGTATGGTATGTGCTGATAATAAAGGTATCAAATTTCATTGATCTTAAAAAAAAAAAATAGATAAAAACTTCCCTTTCCATGCAACCCTATCTAAAATGTCTCCGCTTTTAATACTCTTTGCGGCGAAATGTAGGCAACATTTTTATGACAACTATTTCTATCTTTAATTTTTTTATTTTAAACGAAATAAAGTTGAACTTACAGCGAAATAAATCAAAGGAAAATAATAAAATATATACAGTAATTATTGTGAAATCAAATTTTTGCGAAAAAAGTACCCAATTTCGTATTTTAGCCATTTAAATGAAAAAGAAATTTGAGCAATTGTATAGGTTTTAGTCATATGGGTTCATAGTCAATGCTGAGTTACTATGAATAATTAATTCATTATATTTTTTACTTATCTTCATTTCTTCTTAAAATTAATATTACAAACAAAAGAAAAAACAAATTTTGTACTTCATGCTTTACTGCAACGCCCCGCAGTCTCAAAGCACTATGCATGCGTTGCAAGTAGCGAAGCGAACATGAGCCGCATTAGCATAAAACACGATTGAACAACAACAAGTGCTGTTTGTTTACCAAAAAACAAAATGCGCAAACATAACGGAACGCACTAACGAGGCATTGTAGCTAATATAAACGAAATAACCAACCGGCTAACCAATTGAACTAACAACAACAAACTGCTTTTCTAGTTGCTACTTCCATGTTTTTCATAATATTCCTTTTTCATGCATTGAACGCTGCATTTTCAACAGCATAATTTTTCATAATGCTCACAACAACACATTATTCAATTCGATAACTTTGCGGCCTTTGCGGCACAATGTAACGGCATTAGCTGACTAACAGCCGCAAAATGCAGTTGCAGCTTAAACACTTATGAATAACAAAACAGATGGAGGAATATTTTATGTGCGCACACACACACACAGTGGTTCCAGCGGGCATTTGTTAATGTCTACTTAATCATGTTTACAGACAAATATATGCACTTGCATACATACTTACAAACGAACATACCCAGATATATGTAACTGCGCTGCGCCAGCCACATTTGTAATTCGACGTAATCGAGCAACAGGTTTATTGCTCACACCGAGTGAGTAGAGAGACACACACAGAGCGCCACTTACAACATTACAGTTACAAGCATGGATTTACGAAGGTAAAATCGATGCAACACAGTCGTCTCTACCATCTTCCAGCTGCTGTTGGTTGGGAGCTTTTGAAGAAAAGCAATTTGTGTCATAATGAGATTTATCATGTGCTGAGTCGCACAAATCTTAAGATTTTGCAACACATTGCCAAACATGCCAGCTCTCTTATACACACACATACTCTCCCTCATGCAAGCGCAGTTCACTCAGTACTCAGTTCATATGTGTGAACCGCTGCAAAGCTTGTGAATTACTTGCGAGCTCATGTAGAAGAAACGAAAAACCGACAAGCAACGTGTAAATCACAACTTAAGCTATTGAAATATTTATGGCTGATATTAATGATTCTATATGGCAAGTGACGCTTTTGCAATAACGTCTCGTAAGCCTTTTTCGAGCTATCATTTTTCCCGCAAAGGTGTTGTTTGAGATCGTTAGCACATTTGTGTTTGTTGTATTGCATTTTTCGTGGAAAAACCACAAATTTTAATGTTATTCTTAATTTATTATATTCATCGCCATAGCGGGCATTGCAACATTTGGCACAATATATGTTATATAATTATAATGATTAGTTGGAAAAATTTATAAATATAGAATTTTTCGATTTATTTTTTTATATTTTTTATTTTCCAAAAATAATATTTAAATTTTTTTTATTAAAACGCATTGAACTTAGGCTGTCAGACCACTCCCGCATATTAATTAACTTATTTACAATACTTTAAATGCCTTAAAGATCTCACATATAGGAAATAAAGGGAAGAAAAAGATAAAAAAAATTTAGAATATTATAGCTAAATATGTAGTAAGAGCTTTGGATACATAGTATGACGTTTTCAATAAATATTTAAGAAAAAATAATAACTAAAAAGAAACCAGTGAAATAAAAATTTTTTTCGAAAAACGTTGCCTACATTTAGGGTGCTAGTAATATGTTTTCGAAGTTCTACAATTACAGTACCTACTGCTCTTCTTTAGTTAAATTTTAGCTGATCCACCGGCTGAAAATGAGTTGTTGAAAGTCGCCAAAACAATCAAAAGTGTTTCTTCATATTAACTATAGACTGGAGTACAGTAAAAATAACTTTTTCTTCCTAATACAACGAATATTTTTTACAAAAATCACTATAAAACTGTATTAAGCATCTGCAGAATACTATAAAAACTTTTACTCTGGTCTTATTAACAAACGAGGGCCAATATATTAGAAATATATTGTATACTACTGGATCTACGGAGGAAAGTTTAAGTGTAAGTCCTCTGTTGAAATAATAAAATGAATTAAAATCGATTCTATAAGATATATCTTAGTACAAAAGTAATATCTCAAAACATTTGGGTCTACATAACCTCAAAAAACAAATTAGATCGGATTTTACCACTCTGAAATAAGATTAAGACTAAAAAAATAAGATTAGCAAAGAAGATGGTGCTCAAAACAAAATAACGCCAAACTTGGGATCACAGATAAAAGGCTTAAAAAATAATTTGAATGAAGATTAAAGCTTAAGTCGCATTTTATTAACCTAATCCAGGCTTATTTAATACTTGGCTTAATTTCATTCAGTCTAAGCCATCTTCATTTCACACTCACAAAAAAACCAATATCTCAAGCAAATCCAAAACCACATTAAATTTCTACAGCTTCAAATGAATAATATTTTTTTCATTCACTCAAACAAATATGAGCACACTTGGGATTTAATATGTATTCCAAAGCAAATGCAAATTAGCCGGTTTAGCTGGGAAAACCAAACGCGTATATGTAAACAAGAATATATCGCTTAAGTTAATAACAAAAAACCGGCGATAAGACTTAAAACGCAGACTAAGCGGGAGACAGAGCGAAGCAGTCATTGTCTTTTTGTATAACTAATAAAGCCGACAAATTGTGTTGACTACTCGTTCTACACGGTGAAACGTTAAAATGTAACAAAATCGAAATATTGGACAAAACGAAGATTTGGTGTAATAAGCATATGTGCTATATATGTATATGTATTATAGATGCCCTAAAAACACACGAAATAAAACTGGTTATTACGGCTGACATATCATTGACCGCACAAAATTTGACTTTAGTTTTTGTTTTCTTTTTTAAGTATAGGGTGAATCACTACTTTTGCTGTTGTTGGTTGGTGAAGCACAATTCTTTCTTAATCGGACTTATTTATCTTTTATTTGTTGGAATACATGAAATGTTCTCATTTTTTTCTTGAAGATTAATAACACTGTTGTGTACTTTTTTATATATTGTCATATAAATTGGAGATTGAAGAAGAGTATGAGAGATTAAATCAGAATTTCAAACAAAAGTTGTTATTTTTTGCAGATAGATTTCTCTACACTTTTTTCAGTCTAATAAAGTATGAATTCTCTTTCATTTATGCGCATTTATTTCAATTTTTTATCTATATTTTCTTCTCTGTTTTTAACAAACAAAGTTCTATAGAGATGTAGATTTTCTTTTTTATTTCCATTCCATTGACAACTTTCATGAATATTTGTTGTTAAGGCATTAACCTTTTTTCATTCGTTTCACCTATTATATTATTTTCGTAATATTTTAGTGATCTCTCCTAAATGTAGGCAACATAAAACACACAATTTTTGCTATGTAGCGTTCAATTCTTTTATGGTTTGGCTCATAGCTTGAACTTAGCATACCTTTTGGCTGATTACATAATCCTTAGTATCTTTGTTTTATCATACGTAATATAACTTGGTGATTTTTAACGGTTTTTGATGAGAATTCCATCATAAAAAGTCGCACAGAATTACTGTAGTGCTGTCATGTATCAGAGCAAATGCATTTTCGTTTCAAAATCCGATGTTCTAATTTGAGGGTTAATATTTTTTGAACTGATTTAAGAACACTTCCATTTTAATTAAGTTCTTTAATTTAAGATCTATAATTTTTAAAAAGAAGCGATGTATATTGGGTAGTTCTTGAAAAGAGCTGTTGACGAAATCATTATCACTAGGCTGAGCACATTGTTTTACGTAGAGCGACGAAGCGTTGAAGAGAAATATCACAGTGGAGATTGAATATTCGCGGAAGTGTGTTCTACTAAGATTAGCTTTGAGATTAGCAGTTTCTTTAGAGCACTTTAAGCTTAGCTCGAATAGTTGAACTGCTTTCTTATCAAATGTGACATCTCTCACTTTTATAAAGAGACTTAAAGTAACAGAACATTAATGTGATATATATGTGGATGAAATAAACAACAAAAAATCAAAATGTTTACATGGAAAAAAGATAGCTAGTATAACGAGGTAATGTTGTCTATTACCTACACCTAACTCCATTAGTACTAACCAAGCTTAAAAATAATTATACTTAAAAATGAATATGCTCAGATCTGCGATAAACATATCTACACCTTAATGATTCCCGCTTTGCTCATTAGCGCAAAAGCTTATGTTATTCAAATGCCTATCTATATGGGATATCTGGTGATATATGGTGTGTGGATTTGCTAATTTGCGTCTATTGCCATTTGGATATATTCAAACTCATATTTTTACACATATGATATAAACATATGCCGATAATCGCCCAACGCACAGTCATTTTTCATGCGTAACAAATTCTTCGAGTTTCACACCATTAAAGTGACGGCCTATCTGCGAATTTCGCATGTAAAATTTTCTTTCTAAGCCGAAAGTTCAACAACGTTCCTTGACTCGGTGAACTGTGAAATGAAACCACTTAAGTAGATGTAGATATATACATTACAACTGCACAAATAATATTAGCAAAGATAGTGGCAGCCAAATGAGCAGAACCGGTAGCACAGGTGTTCCAAAGTGTTGCGAAGTGGCAGTAACTTAGCCATTTGACTTAGTGAAATGGTGATGAAATATGCAAAGGTCTGCGAGTGTGGGCAAGACAGAAATACTGTGAAATCAAGCAGTGCGAAAAATGTACCGTTATGTTGCCTTAAACCGACGTGCTGTACACATTTGGTGGCACTCATTAGCAGAACTCGCTGCAACTCGGCTACAATGGTGTGAAAAACTTCGAGACAAATCAGCGACTAGGCCTCGGCTGTTGAACGCGGTGTGTGCGCTGACATTTGAACGAGCTTATGACGTAGAAAACTTTTCACAACACATTCCACATAGACTCACTGACATACAAATACAAATTGCCAGCAGGCTGAAGCACCAGCTGTCCCAGGGCAGCAGCGGAAGTCTCTACGGCAAAGCGCCGCCTAACGTAAGCTGCTTACTAAAATGGGAAGTTCGCAGAGTTACCTATATTTGTATGTGTGTGCTTGTGGGAGTATTTGGTCTGTAGAAGTCGGTCGCAAGTGCGCGAAAGTTTTTGCATGAGCCGCGTGTTTTGACGCACATTTTCTTAAGATTTACGTAATGGAAAGTTGGTCGCGTCCAAATAGCGGCAGCTGTGCGTCGTTAGCTCACTTGTACTGGGTGTATGTGTGCGTGTGTACAGTGGCGAGCTGAAAGTAATCATAAGAATTATAAATACATAAGTTTTGATTATAATTGGTAGTTAGGTGAGTTGGCCGGCGCCTAGTGATCTTTGTTAGATAAAAGAAATCACAGTGGATGAGTTAAAGGCAAGAGAGAGCTTGCTAGTGAATTTTAATTAAAAAACTTTTTAAATTACAACTTGTGCGTAGAAGAATTAAATTCGTAATTATTGTGCATTACTAGTTTGAATCTTGCCGGTACTGCTTTTTTGAAATAGAGTTAGTGGAATTTCACTTTGTGTCGGCAATTGAATAACTGTTGAAATTTTTGCTGGGTAACAATGGTAAACAATTAGCTGGATAGTTGTGAAAAAGCTTCCAAAAATTAGTAACCTTAATTTTACATAATATCGAACCGTATATTAACTGTTTAGTTAAACATTTTAAGATCATATTTGAAAACTAAAAGTATGTATAAAGCTTCCTCCTACAGTGAAAGCTCAATGAAAGGTCGTTCTATATTGCTTAGAAGACTTTTATTCAATAGTGAAAGCTCATCGAAGCTCTTTTTTTCAAAGATTTTATTATATCTATTTACAGCGCTGAGGATTTAAAGCATTATCATTCGATTTGCAAACCATTAGTATTTATTAAGCTTTTTTCAATAGTGAAAGCTCAATGAAAGTTCTGATTTACTTATTTCATGATATTTAAAAATATTTTGTTCAATATTGATAGTTCAAAGAAGGCTATTTTCCACTGCAGCTTTTATAATATCTCTTTAAAATACTTTAAAACCTTTTTTCTACAGTGGACATTCAATGAAAGCTTATATTATAATATTTTCAGACTTTACTTCTTTTTAAAGGTGAAAGACAATGATAGCTCATTTTCTCTGGACCTTTTATAATCACTTTTTACAACTCTCAAGATTTCAAATTGAATCAGCTAATTAGAACCATAAATATTTATAAAGTTTTTTTCAATAGTGAAAGCTCAATGATAGCTCGTTTTTTCATATATTTTACTATTTACAGAGCTTATTTCAGTAGGAAAGCTTACTGAAAGCTCTGTTTCACTGAAGCTTTTATAATATCTATATATATTTACAGTTCTATCATTCGGTTTGCAAATAAAAATATTTCAAAAGCTTTTTTCAATGTGAAAGCTCAATGGAAGTTCTTTTAACTTATATTATAAAAATTACAGAGCCTTTTTCCAATAGTGAAAGTGTAATGAAAGCTCTATTTTAAGCTTTTATAATATCTATTTACAACAAAAAGATTACAAATATAGCAAATATATTGTGTTCAAATCAGCATGCCACAAAAAATGCCTACTAAAGTGATATACTTTTTTTAATTGAAATTCATCTGAAAATTAACCGACTTGTCAAATTTTATAACATTGTTATAATTTTGACATATACAAAGTGAAACTTGAAAGCTTGACAGCACACCCTGTGCGAGCATTTCAAACAATAATTTCACATTTCAAAAAATCTGTCATAAATATTCATATAACTGGCATATTTTATTTGTTTGAAAGGCATATACTATATCTCTCATATACATATTTATATATATTTATTATATTTATTGTGTTATCTGCAAGCAATCACTAAATTTCCTTTAACATTCTTTTCTTTGCAGGTAAATCAAATAAATCACAGTCTTTGTCATTTTCATTTCATTTTCAAAGTAAGTAAATAAATGCCACACACATTCACACGCACACTCACACACTTGAGAGCAACTCAATTATGAATATTTATTTGTGCGCATTCACAGCAGACTGCGCTTCCTGTTTTGTGCCTAAGCTAAAAATGAAGAAAAGAAATCAGATGAAGACACAACATATATTCACACAGAGATAAATTTGATGAAATCACAAAAAAATCCAATAATAAATTGCATATACGCTTAACAAGCAGATAAACAAAAGAGAGAAATGAAATTTGAATTTTTCTCACACATGGTTGCATATGGCTTTGTTCATATATAAATATATAAATATACATATATATATATGTATATGTATGTATGTATGTTTGTATTTAAGGAAGCATGTCCTTTTGTCATAGCTTATCCCTCATTATCTGCTCGGTAAGGAACAAAGCGCATATAAAAACGCCGACTTAATCAACAAATCTCATTGTAAAGTATCCAGAAATGGCATAAAAGGACGAGAGTGCCAAACAAAAGCAGGGTTGCACGAACGCAACGACACATATGAAAAAACATATTATAGTAATAAATAGAATAGTAGCCGCACAAAAGCCGGCAAAGAAAAATGGAAGTGAAACGCACTCACATAAAAGAAGCTGAAAAAATATGAACTCAGCCTACTTAGTATCTTACTTATGTGGTTGACCACAGCGCGCATTTGTTTTGTTCTAACTGACTAGTGGAGTATGCCAGATTCTAGGAACTCATATGAAGCTTAAGCGTAAGCACCAGCGGCTTAAGTATATTTGAATGCCAACCAACCTAGCTTTTAAAAGCATGACACACCAAGCTACACATAAGACTCCACTCCACTCCACATAAGTAGATATGTATTTATGTGTGCCTCCAATTATGTATTTATGATTGCTACAGGTCCCTTTCGGTTAGTTACTTAGGTTTTGTATGGCGCATTTCACTTAATAGTGTTTAATGCTTCACTCAGGTACTCCAGCAATTGTGTGTAGGTGTGCTTGTGTATGTTCAGTTGTGTGTGGCAAGATATGAATATAGAGCACTTATTCTACTTAAAATATGATGATGCTGCGCTGTTGCTGCTGCTTTACTGATGCTCTTAGTTTCTATGTAGTCGAGCGGAAAATTAAAAGACATAAAAGCTCACACACTCATATGGCTTTGTGTACGTTTTTTTCTATGAGTGTGTGTGCCATGAATGTAAATGCTGCACAGTCACAAGCTCACATGAAAAGTACCAACACATGTATTATTGTTTTTGTAAAGCAGCGCTGTGTGTATATGGTATGTCGTACTCAACTCGATTAAGAGCTTTTGCTCTTTTAATGAGGCAACCTTTTACTTGTATAATAAGCACTTCATAATAAGCTAAATTATTTAATAGAGTGGTTTGTGGAAAAATAAGTGCACTTTAAGTGGTATATACTCTGTGAGTGGATTTCCACTTCTGTTTTTTTATTATTTTATAATGAGTTCACTATAGCCTTTTTATGGTAGTCATATTCTCTTTTCTCTCTTTTTTGTTTTTAATTTTTCATTTTCATTTTTAACTTTTTGCTAATGAAAATATTGAAATTTAACTTGAATTTTGGTTTGATTTTTCAATTTTTTTTTTACTTTTCTGACTATTATTACCACCTGTTAACCTTGTTATGTTAGGTTGATGAAATTTCTGAATAATTATAATTTTTAGACACATTTCTGATAATAATACCAAAGCTGCAGGTTTAAGAAGTTTTTAGGGAACACTATCAAGACAAAGTCTCTCCTGAAATCCTGTATGTGTAAATGTCTTTTAAGAATTTTTACTATTTTAGTCCTCAATTCTGTTCATGTTTCAAATAGAATTTTTAAAAATTTTCTAAAAATTAATTTATTACAGCGTTTATCCACTTCTATATTCTATATATAATTTATCCTCATCAAGATTCCATGCTGAAATAGCTATTTAGTGGATTCACCTCTATCGATGGCATATAAAAGTATGGTTATATCCTTACAGTGCCTAGAAAAGGGGTTGCAATAACCCCAAGCACTTCCTAAAAGTATTATTTTTTTATCAAAAATGTACCTTGCCACAAATAAATTCAATTCTATTGTAATAATTAGCAAAATTGGATTATTAAACGGAAATAAAACGACCACAGCGCCATCTATTGAGTATTAAAGTAACCAGTTTATCGTTTGCTGTTTAAACTTAACGTTTCACACAAGAATGATTTTAAGCTAAATTTGAGTCACTGTATCAGAGCTAGATTGTTTCCCAGGAAATAATACATATAGTTCCTAGAATGATATCCTTATATGATTTACATTATTGAAATTCCGTACAGTTCTACATTCAACAGAGAAGAAATGAATTTAGTGGTTAAATTTGTCTCTTCAAGCTACAACACATATTTTCTAACTAGAGTCGAAGAAGTTTAGTTTTTTTTCCATAATTCACATATTTCCCTATTTTCCAGAATTTCCATTAATGATTTTTGTATTACCAACTACCCTACTTCATACGACCGTACCGGACCTATAATTTGAAATAAGTAATCCAAAGATATCCTATTTTAATTTATATATAAAAACTTCTCAAGACCCAAGATTTCGAACAAGAAGACCTCAGTGTCTGTGGTTAATTTGTTTCGAAAAAAACAGTAAAACCCTCTCTCTCTCTCTGATATTCTGTAGCTAATTTGTTACGCAAAATAACAGTAAATATCTCTCTCTCTCTTTCTCTCTCTCTATCTCTCTCTGATATTCTAAAGAAAGGTCTCTGTGCTCCCTCTAACTCCCATATACCCAATATTAGGGTTTTCAAACATACGTTGGGATATATAAGGTAGCGTATAATCTGGAATCTACACTATACTGGGGAACTTTAGTGAAATCGGCCCGATAATTAACTTAATAAAATTACAATACGAACTTGGGCCTTCCTCACTATGTTTTTAATTTTCCTTAAATAATAATTTAAATTTTCTTAATTTGATTTTATTGTAAAAGCTGGTATTTGCAAGGGTATTATTTTAGAAAAGAATAAATAATTATTGCCAATAAAATTAGGCCAGCAAAGCTACAAAATGGCCATAAATCAGTCCACAAGCCTACACCCCATACTGACCCTCACAATGGTCAAACATTTTGCCGCCAAATCACACACTCACACCACACTAATTTGCATACAAATCAATCGTCGCAATTACCATGATTACAATCGAAATTTATAAGTCCGTTTTAAGACTTGCTTTATTTTTTTTCATTTTTTTGTTTTTATTGTATTTTGCGTTACTTTAGTAAAGTGCTTTTTTATGACCCACCCGGCTGTGGCCTGACGCATTACACTTCGATTATCTTTTTATGCCTTTTAAATGCAAACTTTTGCCAGTATACCACCCTCTCCTACTCTGTCACATCACCTCCACGACAGCTGCTGCCTCTTTTTTCCATTTTTTTCCATTTCTCAATGAGTTTTCTTTGCGGCGAAATTATTTTTCTTATCTCTTGGCTGTGCCATTTTGTTTTCGCTTATCGGCCCATTTCTACTTCATTTCATTTCAGATTAGGTACTCTTAAAGGTCTCACACAGTTTCGACAAACGTTTATTTAGTTGGCTTTTTATCATTTTGGTCGGAAGAAGAAATAAAAATAAATAAATTTTCAACAAAAAAAAAAAAACAACAACAAAACAATGCTGTTGTAATTTGCATTGATTGCTTCGATCCGAGTGGGTGTGCGTGTGTTTGTGTGTGTGTGGGATGCTTAGTCCAAATTAGGGTACCGCTTTTAACTGTATTGCTGCAACAAATAAACGTAATCAAAAATTTTGAAAAAGTCCATGGATCAATAAATGCAATAAATTTATGAGTGTTTGGCCGAAAACACATTCGCTGTCAGCCAAATGTCGACTGAAGTGCCAATCGAGTGCCAAACATATACATACATTCTTAGAAGCATACATATATCCTTGAGAAGTCAAGAGTTTCACAAACAAAACACAAGTATTTGACATGAATTCATTGAAAAAGGGATTTCTGTGCCCAATCGTAAGAAATTTGTTGATTATGTTTTCACTAGTAACCCAAAGCCCGAACACACATACAGCTTCGATGTGAATGTGACAAAGGGTTTGCCTGAGTTTAACATAAAATTTACATTTTCCATGCGAATTTGATGGAGCCAGAAACAACAACAACAAAAATAAAACTGAAAAAAAAAAACGTAAGGTAAACAAACAAAACATGCAAATATTTAATATACATACATGTGTCGCAGTTTTTCACATTCATTCATTCATAATAAAGCAGCATGTATGTATGAGAATTCTTCGGCAAAAGTTGTCCAAAATGGCACTTTCTACTTTCGCATTTAAGAAATAAATAAATATAAAAGTATATAAAAATATGTTCTGCACCCCAATCAACCGCTATATGCCACATTTTCCGCATTTCTATTGTTGTTATTGCCAGCTAGTTCCCATCTTGTAGCGCCTTAAACACGTCAAACTGCAAGTGTTGCCTTCGTAAGTTTTCAATTGTTCGTTGCTTTCTGCTATTAAATATTCACAAGCCAACTGATGGCACTTTGTATATTATTTCCCTGGAAAACTGGAGTAAGCTGTATTGTTGTTGTTGTTGTTTCGGTTTTCACTTTCACCAAATTCGTTTCGCTTCTGGCTAATTTTGGCTTTCAATAATTTTTTGGCGCAATGAAGTAATATAATATAATGCTGTCGAAGCCACCTGCTCATGGTCGCATTTTTGTTGCGATTTTAAAGGTAAAGTTGACACTGTGCAACATAATGTTCGAAGGAAAAAACAAATTTCAATTTGAAAAAAAAAAAAACACTTTATAATGGATACAAATTTTAAAAACAAAAAAATAAAAATATTTGTTTTTCCATCACGTCTTCGAATTTAGTTGTAATTCGAAATTGAGATGTTTGGTGACCAGGTACTGAAGACAGTGTATTTCAATAATTTTCCAAAGTATTATTTTTTCAACAAATAGATAAAAAAGTTGCGAAGTTAATTAAAATGTTTTCGAAACATTCGAAAATGATTTCGAAATTGGCTAGCATAATGAATCATTGATAAAGTTCAAGGATTGATATATTTTTTTACTCAAAGGTAAAAATACTATATAAGTTTATAACTTTTTCGAAAAATATTAGTATTCGAACATTATGTTTAGTTTCGACATTTTGAAAATAATATAAAATAAAAAAGTAAGTATAAAATTTTTAATCCAATAGAAGTCATTCAAATACTGTGGTTAATAACTTTTTCGAAAAATAAAAATTGTCGAACATTTAGAAATCAATACTAAAAATACAACGAAAAAAAATTGTATCTAATGGAAATCGGTCAAACATTTTGGTTATAACTTTTTCGAAAAAAAAATCAATTTTCGAACTTTGGTTTAGTTTCGAATATTTGGAATATTTGAAGCTGATGAAAACCCTTCAGACATTTCGATTATAACTATTTCGAAAAAAAATAATTTTCGAACATTAGGTTTAGTTTCGAATGTTTAAAATGTAGATTTTAATATAATGGAAATCCTTAAATACTGTTATGTAAAAAATACAAATTTTCGAACATTATGTTTAGTTTCGAACATTTTGAAAATTATACCAGAAATACAAAAAAAAGAAGAAAATTTTGAAAGTGAGACCAACTCATAAATTCTTTGATAAAATTATTTTCATTCCAGAAACTATAATATTATTAAAGAGAATAATCAAGTAGTTTCGAAAGCTTTGATTGAAGTTCTGGTCTCTTTTACTGTCTGTCTCTATAACAATACACATAGATGTATGCTGAAACACAAAGCAATTTCACTTGAAATAATATTTCCCATTACGAAAATACGCCCTTTCATTCATTTCCACTTCGAAAACCGCCCAACCTTTGTTACACCGAACTTATTGAAATTTTTAGCCCCAAGGGTAACATGGCTGCCAACGCTTTCGTGGCGTAACTGAAAGTTACTTTAGGCAATTGCAGCAAAGTTCTAATGTACACCTGCCACACTGAAACACACATACAGTGAAAGCTTTTCGACGCGTGCTAATAATCAATATGCGACTATGCCGCCAAAAATCCTCATGGGCCAGCAAGCGCCTCCCTGTCTCACTTGAGGCGCGTCACACACAGCCTTTGTTGCCCTAAAGCAGATTTCGCGATAAAGTTTTCTTTCTACTCAAGCCACATGTAGGCGGGCACACACACACTTACACGTTGTAGTGGTAGCGCGGGCGTTGAGTTGGAATTCTTTGTAAGAAGTTGGACATTTTGGCCCTTAGCGCCTGCCACGCTGCCGCCTTTGCTAACTGCCACTGTTTGCCTTAATTGCGCAGCGCCGCTCGAGTCAAAGTCCGATGATGGCAAACGCGATTCATTAAATTCATTAATTTCGCTCGGCGCGCAGAGAGTTCAATAAACGCGCTTCAACAGTGGCAAGTGAAGCCTGTGCGCGCACATTTCCAATATGCAAATATTAAGGCGCTCAGCGCCATCTGCTAACGAAATCCATTAAGGCGTCGCGCACACACACTAGATACTCATCTGGCTTCTCAAATTCGTCCGCCTGCTTTTATGCCCGCTTTATAGGTTATGTCTTTAAAGGCTCCCACCCCACACCAGTAAAAAGCGCGGCGCTGTGATTGCGCCAATGTGCCATTTCATCAACTCATTACCCAGCGACGATTGCAAATGAGGATTTTGCGCTTAAGCACCCATTACCAGCGTTCGAAAACTCGATTCTCAATCCGCACACAACCTCAGACTCCCATTCAGTACGACCTCAGTTCGTTCGTTCGTTCGTTCGGTTGGTTGGGTGCAGCTCGATTAAGTAAATGTGAGTTGAAAGTAAATGAGTCAAACAGTAAAATGTGAATTGAAAATGGCGAAATGCGCAAAGCGTCACAAAAATCAGTAAAATCACAGAAATCGATGGGTGGGCGCTCAGCCTTCGCAGCGCGCTTCACTACCGGTCCGCCGCTGCGCATTTCGCAACGATTGTTGACTTCGATTAGAAGTGTAATTTCAATTATCGCCAAGGAAATTTAACGGCGCGTAGTCGAATGAATGAATGAGCGCAAAGTTCAGGGAAATCATGAAAATCGCCGAGTCGAGGCAACAATGGCCCCCGGATGCATGGTGGCAAGTAGGAAGTCATGCAGGAAGGAAGGTTATATAAAAATCAACGTGAAGGACATTGACGCAAAAAAAAGTAGCAGACACAGTTGAATATAAACCCAACCAACCCACAGACAGACAGTTGGGCGCACAGATTCGCTACTATTTTGAACTTGATTTGGCATAACGCTCGCCAAGTGCAGCCAATGAAATTGTTAATGGCGCACGCAATGATGGCAATAATGGCAATGACGCTGCCGTCGTTGACTCGTTGTCAATGACGCTGGCGCTGGACGCGGTCTGTGACGTGCCCACAACAACAGCAGCAACAACTTATTGCCACTGTTGATGACAATGATGGCGTTGATAATGATGAAAGTATGAAAGTAATGCGAATGCACGTGATCGGAATTGAGCGCGTATTTGCCACGTTTATTCTTTTTGTTTTGTTATTGATATTCTGCTTTGTTGTTGTTCTTAAATTTTCATTGCTATTTCTAGTATGAGATCAAAAAAAAACCTCCTTAACAAAAATAGATTTTTCGTTTTCCTTGCCAGAAAAAAATGATTTCACTGTCACGCCATCGCAAAAAGCCATTGACTTTGGTGTGTGAAAATTTTTTACGCCTGTTGCTGTTAAGTTTCTGCTATTTGTCATTATCGGCAGTTTGTGCTGCATACAATTTATTGCTCACTTTTTCGCTGTTGCTTTCGCTTAATTTATTCTTACTCGCATTTAGTTTAACGACTCATTAATTTGGAAACTTTTTTCCAATGAAGCAAATAGTAGATAATATTCGGCGTATTGGAAATAATAAATGTTATTATTAGTGATAATAATTAATTAATTATTTTTTCACAAGTTAAGAAATAGCAGCGGTGGGTTTGGGCAGCGATTATGAAATTATAGTCAGCTAATCATTATTTAGTTGAAATTACATTTGAAAGTGAACTACAGTCCATTTGCTATTTCGATGATCATACTTTGATAGAATTTCAACTGCTTAAAAAAGACAAGAAGCATTTTTTTTCCTTTAGAAAAATATTTTTGAATAGTCAAAATTTTTTATCTGTTCACAAATACCTCTGGACATTTATTAAATAGTTTTCTATTTGAGAGTGAGGGCTAATATGACGTCACTAACAACTTGGTTGCGAAATTTCCGTGTTCTTTCTGTCTCACTCTCATACTCCTTTTTTCTCTCAGTTTTCATGTTGTTTTCATGTTTCTTTCTGTCTCTTTCTCTCACACTGTTAAAATCTCTCCTACACAATTAACTCTTTAAATAAATTAAAGCCTTTCAAGAGCTTTTCAGATTAATTCTCACACTTTCCGCCTCTCTCACTCTTTGCCTCTGTACTTTCTCTCACTCTTATCGTCTCTTTATATGCCTTTCTTTCTCACTCTTAACCACATTCTTCCTCTTTTGCTATTTCTTTCTGTCTCTTTCTCTTTCCCTCAACTTACTATTCAACAATACTTTTTAATGCAATTTATATTAAAATGACTTTCAAGTGCAGATCAATTCTCACTTACTTACTCTTACTCTTCCTGCCTCCTTCTGTCCCTTTTACCTTCACTCCCAACCAGTATCTTTCTCTCAGACTCTCAACCCCTCAACTGTTTATTATACTTGATATTCAAAGAGATCATCCTCCATCCTCTACCATCGGTCATTCAACTGCTAAACAGTTAATTGAGAGAATATACTTTTATTGGTGATTCTGAGATGAGAACTCTATAGATTATATTAACGAGTTTCTTAAAGTTTAGAAAAGCAAATGTGACAATCTCGGGTGATGAACTCAAAAAATGAATAAGCTTTAGTTCTATTTGTTGTTTATAAGACGAGATCTCAAACATACTAGTGTAAATGAGTATGCCAAAAGCGCTCGTTTCAGAGGTCTTAGAAATTGCTAGTGTTGGATGCTTCAGAAATCTTTAATATTTCTGTTCGCAACTGGATGCTACGGCTACTTCAACTAAGATACCCTTTCCTAAGAAACAATATTTGTGAAGTATGTTTCTTGAGTTGTGGCATGGATAGTTTCTTCGTTGTGCTTCTTGTGTTGAGATATATGTATAGGTTTCCAAAATAAACTGTTGATCTAAAAGACTTCGGGGAAATGATGTGATTCTAGAAAGCTTTTTTCATTTGCGTTTAAATGGTATGAAGTCTAAATATTCCTACCCATACTACCAATTTAGCAACAACATACCAGAAAGAAACTCATAAGAAAGGTTTTAAAGTTGCTGCCAAATCATGAATTTTACGAGAAGATTTCCCTGTTATCTCTAGCTTATTTTTTACCACAATGAACAACATTTGCATGTGACATGAATATAATTCGAACACCTTCTAACATACAGTACACACATAATTTACATACTTATCTATAACTTTCTAAAACCACCACCAAATCCACATCTACACAAACAAACTGTCACACACGATGAACCCCATCAATGGCATGCGGAACAATCTACTTTGCAAAAATCGCAATCGCAAAAGCGCAAATCCTTGTGAAAAATCATAAAAAGCAAAATGCCAACAACATTGGCGCAAACAGCATTTACCGCCCACTATTTGCAACGCGCTTGAGCGCATTTTAAGGCGTACTCGTTAGAGTTTGGCACCCTTTTCGCAAATCCCCCTTTTTTACCGTCACTAAAAGACGGCGTTATTTCGACGCTTCTTTATTTCGCGCGAGATAAACGTTGGCTGATTGTTTGTTTACATAATCACAATAAATTTCTTCTGGTTGCCTTCGCTGTTTTTGCGGCAACGTTTTGGTGGCTTTTCGCCTCATGCGCGCAATCGACCCAAATCGCAGTCACTTTGACACGACGCCCCCTACCGTCGCCGTCGCTGCACCACCTTCGCTGCCAGCAACACCATCGCAACAACATCGAAATCAAGCGCTTGTCACAAACATCTTGGAAGCGGAAGTCGGTGCGAGCGCCAAGGTAAATGTTATTTTCTGTATAGCATACATTTTGGCGTGGCAACTTGGCGTCATGGCCACAAAAATGTTTACCGTTTTTCAATGCCTGCGGCATTATCGCGCCATTTTGCAAGCAGTTGTTGTGTGGGCGATTGTGTTGTTGTGAACCTGCGCTGTTGATAAGCATTTAAATTCCTGATTTATTTGTGGCTTAAGGCACTGCCGCAACGCCGTAACAAATCAAGCAAAATAATAAAAATGTTAGCGCTGGCAAAAAATGGTAAAAAATGCGAAAATATTCCGAATAAATTCCGGCCACAAAAGTATCACAATAAATGGCTAAAAATACGCTAAAGCTAACAAGCTTCAAATGTCAGGGGACGCCGACGGACGGCCGGTCTTGAGTGGCTGTCGCATGAAATTGTCGAAAATATTGAATTGGCGCAAACGTTCGATATGAAAAGCCTGCGGGTCGCCGCACAAACATGATATGCGCCAGACAAACGTACGAAAAAAATACTCGAGCGAAAAATAACAACAACAACAACAACAACAACAAAAATAAAAATAAATATATATCCCTATACGCATTGTATTGGTGAGCGCTGGAAAAATAACGAAGAAATCAGTTGGAAAAAATAAGCGCAAACAACAACAACGCTCGAAAAAAGCGGAAATTTTTCGTTTTCAGAAAAGCTTTAGAAAAATTCAATTTGTCGGAATTGAACGCTTTGCGGTGTTGCTGTGGCGCTTGTTATTGTTGTCGTTTTAGACGATAGGTCGTCGCGGTGGTTTACGCAAAAAAATAGAATGAAAAGATAGAATAAAAATATATACAAAAATAAAAAAAATTGAAAAAAAATAAAATAAAAAAATTTAAAAATCATAAAAACAAATTTAAAAAATCGTAAAAAATACAAAAATATAAAAAATAAAATACAAAAATAAATAAAAAAAGTTTAAAATAAATACAAATCAAGCTTTCCGCTTTGCTTCAACTAACTGTACTGCATGTAAACGTGGTTTTTGCGGTTGCCGAGTGATTTTCGCTTAATGAAAATGGGCAACATGTTTTTGGGTGTTAAAAATAAATGTGCAAGCATGTCTAAAAATATGCACAACAACTCGGCAACTCAATATGCAACTACAAGCAATTTCAATAAAAAACAACTTTGCTACAGCTTGTTTTCATATCGAGCACGAAATGCGCCAAACAAAACGTTTCCGCTATTAGTTTTCAGTTTATATATATATTTTTGCAATTTTTTCCAAAAATACGGCAAACAAATATTTCGTGATTTTTATGAAAGCATTAGCTATTGCCTATATTGGATATTTTGTATGTGAAAGCCGCAAGCAATGTCGTCATTTTGATAGAAAGCTCAATTGAAAGCTTGGATAGTCTAAATTCAATTTCATAGGATTGCGATTGATATTTTTTTTGTTGCAACGAAATTGGAAACTAATTCTACTGATGGCCTTAAAATAGATGAGGTTTTTATACTAAACGGGGTTGCACGGTTCTTAAAGCTTTATGAGGATCCTGGTTTGTTTTTATCATTTCCGGATTTTGTTTCTAAGTACTCATTGATTTCGCTAACCATAGCAACGCAACTATCAGACCAAGTAATGATCCTCTGACTTAGCCAAATCCATTAACCGACTTTGTTATCCTACAGATTTTACTCTTGATACCAGATATAATGGTTTAAGAGGCTTTATTTCTATTTTAACTCTTTGGGTAATCAATGATGAGGGCTTGCCTTTATGTTTTAAAAATTATTTGGGGGAAGTGACCGCCGAGGCTGGCTCTAATAAATTTCAGCCGAGTGGTCCAATTTCGACTACTTTTTGTAGTAATTGGAGCAGCTTATCAGCAATAAACGTTGGTCCTCAGTAAGTCTGAGTCTGTAAGATAACAGCTGTCAAAAATACCAACTCTGAAAAATGTATAGTCTTATTGAAAATCCCACCTCTAAAAACAACATAATGAGTCCATTAAACACTTGTTTCTATCTCATTTGTTCTTGTTTATAGAATAGCTTCTCTTGAGAAGTATTCTTTGTACCAGAGACTATGACCTATTTCAACAATCCTCGACAATTCCACAACGGGTGATGCATTTTAGTTTTTATATTGCCTACTTTTTAGCGCTATTTATATTTTAAATAATGTTGTGGTTAGTTTTTTAGGAACTTCTCAGTTAACGATATTTTTAGAAGAATAAAATATTATTATTTTTTTTTTTCAAAAGTTCCACATGAAATTATTCAAAAAAGTAACCAAACTTAATTAAATAGATATAATGACACTATATAGTTATTTGGGGTACTCAGCCCAAACATGTAATTTTACAGGATTTGGAAGAACTATTGATTTACGTATACTTAATTTAATAATCAATTTACCCTCGTAGATGCTACGGTAATAAGGGGGTGCTTGTCTGTATCAGCGGATTGAGTAAGTGCGGCAGCATGTCAAGGTCCAGCCAAGTCTATATATTGATATGAACAAGAATATATATATATATAGAAATATATGTATTCATACCCTCTCTAGTCACTTAATGCGAAATACCAATGAATCGAAGAGTAGTCCCTCAACTCAAGCACCATCATACCTCAACATGGAATACAATTTTTTTCATGTTTTTGATTATCAGCGAAATGAAATCACCTGTACTGTATTGAGTCTGACGGTCTGATGCTGCAACCTGCTGTAATAGAAGCTGCTTTACATGAAAATACCAACACATAATGCCGACTGCAAAAAAGCAATATTGTGCATATATACACACACATACAAATTTATTTATTTACAGGCGTTTGTTGTTCCTCAATGCCTGCCATGATTACGAGTGTGGCTCACTTATAAACAGGTTTTAATGCACAGGTATGCGAGTGTGCGTGTTTGCATATCTTTTCGCTACTTTGTTGGTTGCCAGCTTTGAAATGAAATTGAGATTTCCATACTGATAACTTCTGCGCCTGAATGCCGCAGTCGCCGGCCATACAATTCAGCCTCTTTCATCTGCGCTTTATTTTTTCCCACTGTTTATTTTTTTTTTTTTTTTTTGTTGTAATCTTTTCCCATTCATGCCACAATCTTTTGCAACATATCGCGCCGAGCCAAAGCGTATGTAAATGATTATTTTAATGGAACTTGTGTATTATCCTTTACTCCTTGCCACCATTCAACACTGATGTATACACTCACCTATGCAGGTATGTGTGTATGAGCACTAAAAAATGCATAGTTGCTAGTATCGTACAACAACAAAAACAACTGCTTATTTGTTAATTTTATTTCCATTCATTCGCTTTTCACATTCCAAGTGGTCCTTCATATTGACGGTGCCTGTGAATGCTTGCGGTTGTGCCTCATACAAATGCCAGGTGCATGCGCGCCCTTGTCTGTGTATGTGTGTTGTTGTTGTTGTTGCATCAAATGGCCGCGCGTAGCAAAATATGCAATTGAAATGTGGAAGTGTTCTTGCATTGCATAAAACATATCCTTTTTTGTTTGTTTGTTTGTATGTGTCGGCACCTCACATCAATTTGCTGCCTTTGTGTGTGTGCGTGTAGTGGTTTGCCCAGCTGTTGGCTGTCGAAGTGCATGTTATCGCGATGAAAAGGTGCTGTTATTCAGTAAACTATTCACTTTAGGCACTCATTCAACGCTCAATGCCGATGAGTTGTTTCATGGTTGTGTTTTTAATTGAAATTGCTGGCAACTAATGTGTGTAATTGCAGGCGCACTCTTTTATCGGTTAGAAGAGTAGTGCAGTAAGTAATTATTTTGTATATTTTTTTTTTACATGGAGATACATACATAAAAAGATTAGTAACCTTATAGAAGAATTATTTTAAATTATTTTATTATTCAAAATAATGTAAATACAAAGAGGAAATGAATGTAAATTCCTATATAACAAAATTGTTGGGAAAAATAAAAAAATTTCTTATATACAGTTTAATTTATTACTAACATTGGTCGTTTCTTTCAGAACTATAAGTAATAACCAAATTAGCTGTGTGACTTGGCTAAATCTTTATTTAGTTAAAGCCTTATAGTATTTAGTTAAAGCCATATAGGATGAAATATATTAAATCACAGAAATATGAGACATGGATATAGCTTGAAATAAGTAACACCTAGTAGTAAGCAATGGTTTTTCTTTTTCGCCTGTGGCACTACAACCGTAGGTCGGTCTGAGCCGAGAAAACACAACTTTTATCCTTTGCGATGTCACGCCAATTGTACATCCAAAGTCCACATGGTCCTGCTATTGAATGAATGAGCGCCTTTGCTTCAGTTATCCTTCCACGAGTCCCGAATCTAAGGATCTCTTCACGTCTTCCCTATGTACTACATGCCTCAATAACGCCTTCGTTGGATTTGTATACCCTTCACATATCCTTGTCGTCGTAGATCTCATATAGTTCATGGTTCCATCTTCCTCGGTACTCCCCGTTCACGCGAATGACTCCAAACTATCTTCTCGTCTCGGGTTGTCATCGTTCATGTTTCTCCGCCGTATAATAGGACGGGAATGATGAGAGACTTAAAGAGCCTAATTTTTGTTAGTCGAGAGAGGGATCTGCTTCTCAATTGCCCACCGACACCAAAGTAGAACTTGCTGGCAGGAGTTATTCTGCGCCTGATTTCCAGGCTTAGACTGTTGGTGGCATTTTTGCTGTTTCCGAAATAAAATATTTAATTGGCAATGCTATTTAGCTAAACATAAAAATGTTTATAAAAATTTATTTTAAACCCTTCCGCTTCCGTTTTAGGTTATGTTATGTTATGTTATATGATGTTACGTTATGTTATGTTACGTTACGTTACGTTCCGTTCCGTTATGTTTTGTTATGTTTTGTTATGTTATGTTACGTTACGTTACGTTACATTAAGGATTTACGGAAGGATTTCTAAAACATAACACATTTACAAATCAAAAACTTACTGATAAACCCTTAAACATAAATTGTTGTTTTTACAAAAAAATCATAAAGCAAATTACCGATTTTTGCACTGTCACTATAAAGTTTTTAGTTGTTACACTCTATCACTGTCCTTCTCTCATCCACCTGCATCAACTCAACAGAAAAATCTAAAAACTCCCAACAGAATTATCTGCTAATCATACTCATAATTGAAATTCACAACTTCACAATAAAACCTCACAAAAAAAGTAAATAAAAAGCAAACGCAAAATGTACAAAAAACTAAATTTTCCCAAGCTTAAAACGTCACAATAGCGCCGCGTCAGTGCAAAGCTCCATGTGATTACCTGATCTCTCTCTCTCTCTCTACGCCAAGCAAGCAAGTACTAAGTACCAACACGAAATGTGAATTACGAAATTCATTTCTTTCTTACTCATTCGCTGACAATGCAAATTGTTCAATGGTCATGAAAGGTCAGTTGCGACAACAACAACAACAAGAGTGACAAGCAGTACATTAACAGTTGACACACCAGGCAACAACAAATAACAGCAAATTTTTGTCGGTGCAGACACCTTTATTTATGTGCAAGTCGTGCCAGACGATTTCACACCCACTGTCGCTAGAAAAAAATATGAAAAAAACCAAGAAAAACACAACAACAAAATTAGAGGAAAAAACTGGCGCAATCAAGTGCTGCAACAACAACAAGTGATACTTCACTGCCAACGGCAAGAGTAGTAACTATAATAGATATATATATATATATATATACGTATGTATGACGCACGAAAAACCTAAACAAATGCGCCAAAAACACCACCAACAATAACAGCAACAACGAGCAAGCAAGCAAGTTACTGTGGGAATGCACTTCATTGCACCGACTGACTGAGCTGCGTTGCATGAGCGTGCGGACGCGCAGACATAATACTTTGCATTTATACTGTACATACATACAAAAACAACAACAAATATAGAGCACAAAAAATCGCTTGAATGAAGACACAGCCAAAACGGCAGACGACAGCGACAAGTCTGCGCTTGGAGTAGCATAATGAAGACCGCTCACACATTGTATGTGGGAGGGCGCAAACAACATGCAACAACAACAAAAAATCAGAAAAACAAAGAAAAATAAAAATAAAATAAAACCAAAAATAACTAATGCACTTTTTTCCAGCTTTGTTTCGACACTTTTTCCCGTCAACTTGCATTGCTTTTTCCCTTGAAATCGCTTCACTTAGGTTTGTTAGCTGGTAGCCGCGGCGGTTGGCTCGGTTGATTTCGCGTTCGTGTGGCATTTACTTGTGAGCGGTTTTCACTGCATTTTTTCATCATGTCAGCGGTCGCTTTTTTCCTACACATTTACTTTATTTATATATTTATTTGTTAGTGTTAGAGTTGGTGTTTCATGTTTTCCTTTTACTGCTTTGGTTAGTTGCACAAATTTTGTTATTCACTCGCGTTCGCTTGTCTTGTCGGAACTCAAGTGTGAAGTAAATTACTACCAGGAATAATAAATAGAGAAGAAATTTGCGCAAAAATTATGCAAATGTAAGTAATGTGATGCTCCCGAGACAAATGGGGAGAACATAAAATAAATAAAAATAAAATAAAATAAAATAAAATAAAATAAAATAAAATAAAATGAAATAAAATAAAATAAAATAAAATGAAATAAAATAAAATAAAATAAAATAAAATAAAAAATAAAATCAAATAAATAAAAAAAATAATAATAAAAAAAATGAAATCAAATAAATAAAATAATAATAAATAAAATAAAATAAAATAAAATAAAATAAAATAAAATAAAATAAAATAAAATAAAATAAAATAAAATAAAATAAAATAAAATAAAATAAAATAAAATAAAATAAAATAAAATAAAATAAAATAAAATAAAATAAAATAAAATAAAATAAAATAAAATAAAATAAAATAAAATAAAATAAAATAAAATAAAATAAAATAAAATAAAGTAAAATAAAATAAAATCAAATAAAATAAAATAATAAATAAAATAAAATAAAATAAAATAAAATAAAATAAAATAAAATAAAATAAAATAAAATAAAATAAAATAAAATAAAATCAAATAAAATAAACCCAAAAATTGCAATAAATATTCAGGGAAGTAGATTAAAAGATTTGCCGTGATATTCACTTAAATGGTAGTAGGCATAAGGCTAAGAGACTTTCACGAACATACATACATTTCTTATTGGCTTATTGGCAGACAAAACTTCAGTTCAGTTCTATTGAGTGGGCTTAGCAAGAAAAAGTATGAATACAAAAATTGCTTCCAGTGGTTTGATGAATAAAAACCTCGAAACACGTGCAATCTTCAAATGTTCCAAATGGCGAAAACCACTTTGCTCACTTATGCACAGTCACAAAAGCACTTAAAGCCAATTGCATGTACGGCACAGGCGCAGCGCTAGCGAAAAAAGATTTCCCTAATGTCGTTCTGGTGTGACTGAAGCAATAACTCACGTCTGGCTCACCAGCATCAATCTACGCTGCAATGTGCCAGGCAGTTGCTGTTAACTTTTGCTAATAAAATGCAGAACATTTACATGATCCCTGGGAAATAATGATACGCCGCTACGCATTAGGGTGGTAGGGTGGACTGAAAAGTTTTAATTTTCTTTTATTTCTGTATTTCTGAGTTACTAAGCAGGACTTTTAGAGTTTTTTTTCTAATAGCAGCACAAACCTGATTTTCAGCTGGTATTTGTTTAGGAAAAGTGGGGTTAGATTAGGTTCGATAAGCTTACTCTACGAGGAAAGATCGAAAGAGATCTTCGGAGTATTGAAGACTCGCTCGATTTAACGCATCTAGGCCTAGTTTCTAGCAGCTTATAATATTCATTCTAACCTCACTTTAAGTAACTTCGAATTTGAAAATCACCTTAAAGCAGCTTAAAGTCTTCATTTTAAATTTGCAAAATCGAACCTACCTAGCTCATATGATTATCTAATATACATATGTATGTATCTCCCTTTTAAAGCTTCTTCTACGAGTATTTCCTTCCAAAGGACTTCGAACGATAGCAGCCTCAATCGGCCATTCATGTAGTACATGCAACGAGCGCGAATTGCTGATGGCGAACTGTCTAGACACAACTACAGCGTGTGAAATGTGTTTGTCAGTGTCAGCGGTGTCTTTAAGCTGCTGTTGGCAGGCTAACAAGCACTCAAATAAGAAGAAGCAAAAATCTAGTTTGACACCGGCATGTTTAGTTCGCTTGACTTCGGTCATGCCTACTTGTCAGCCGCATACAACCCAGCACACATATGTACGTACTTCGTATATTCCCTTATGTAATCTTCAGACCTTTCGGCCATTATTGATGAGTGTTGCGCGCCTTCAGCGCCCGACAAACGAGTGCTCGCCTCAAAACGTGTGCCAAAATAACGAACGTAAGCATCGTAAACCTCGTGCTTTGTCGCTTTACTCACATTGACAAAATGCTTAAATCGCACCACTGGGCCATTGGCCTGTTGGGCCGTTGGGTCGTTGTAACCCAATCTATGTGTGTTGTTTTCGCTTTTAGAGGTCAACGGTTAAGTATGTCGAACGTACGGTCACACACATGTATATCTTTGTAGCTGTATATGTGTGTGTGTGTTTGCTGTTTGCTTTTGTCTTTAACTTGCTCCTCTTTGCGCTGGTCATTTATCTATTTCCTCTTATTTGTTCCTACACTCATTTTTCGGGCTCTATTTCTCTAACTGCCGTCGAGCTTTGCGAATCGATATGAGCTTTGGTCACACTGTCAGCTCTGGGTGGCTAATGTCGTCGTCGGCTCATCTCGTGTGTGTGTCTTTGGTAGTGGGGATTCTCACGTTCACACAGACAATTATAGATGTGTGTGAGATTAAAATAGATATGTATGTACCTTCTTGCTAGATCCGCTTTAGACCTAAACAAACTCGCAGAGAGGTATTATGTGGGCGGAGGTCACAGATTTGTTTTAAATATACATATATATGGGATAGTAGATGGCTGTGAGAACTCACGGTATCTTCGAACCCGAATAGCTCTAAATCGCTTACTATATATACATGCATATAGGTATATATATATATGTCTGTATGAGCTCTCAAGCAGCTCATTTCACCGCCACACAGAACTATTGAAAACCGTATGACATCAAGTATATCAGTATAAGGGCCCCAACTATACACACACACACTCTCGCATTGCTCACTTGCCTGCTGCCTGCTTTCCTGCTGACTGCCCTACTCGGTGTCACTTACATAATTTACGCTCTTATGTCTTGCATTGATATCGAATGTCGTTTATTTTATATTTTATAGGCATCCAACTAATGCAATGCGTACACACACTTCCCCGACGACGACGCAGTCTCAAACGGATAAATAGCTTTGCTATGTGTAATTGTGTTGTTGTTGTTGTTTAAATATATCGTCCGGTCATTGCGTGTGGGCCATAAAGACACTGAATATGGCACATCGGCATGTGCTCAGCCAGCATTGATTCGTAGTTTATGGGTTATTGACGAGTGTGTGCGTAGGTGTGGAGGTGTGAGCGAGGCTGGAGTGTGTGAGCGTGTGTGACAGCAGCGCGTAGGTGCGTAATATATTGGTTGGAGTCTTGTGAGTGTAGCTCTGGCTGGCTGTAGCCAAATTTATTATTGTCATAAATTTAATTCGAAACTTATCGTAATTCGAAATATGCAGAGTACATTCTGTAGTTATTTTGTTCCAGCATTCTCTGCTGTCTGTTTGCCTGGAGACGCATTAAATGTTTGCTTATCACATGCAATAAATTTATTTGATTGGTTATCGTGTATAATATTTTATTTACCGAGAAGCAGTTATTTGTTTTAGTATTGTAAGGTAGTAAATAAAATCAAATTTATAAATTATAATTTGGTTTTATGAAGCTATCAAATATATTATTATTATTTTTATTCCAAATATTTCAAAGTATAAATAAATCAAAGCATCTAAATCCTAATAAAAAATATTAACCTGTTTATAGAGTTGCCACTTGATTTATATAATACAGTATACTCTCGAAAAGTAAATTCTCAGAAAGTAAATAATCGCGGAAAAGTTAATCACCTTTAAGATTACACATGCACCTCGAAAAAGTAAATTATTTAATTTACTTTTCAGAGAGTGTGATAAAAAATTCGAAACGAAGCAAGTAGCGTTTTTTACGATGTTGCAAAAATACTTACTCTTAAGTTATATTTGTTACATTTAATACTGAACTTATTAGAAAAAAAATTTTATTAAAAAATTATTAAAAATGTATGCGATAGAAAACTCCTTTAAAAAAGAAACAATAGAACTTTCAAAATTATTAAAATTGAAAAATATTTCTCATTAAATCAATAAACAGTTCCAGTTATTATATCAGCTTTCTCATCTAACATAAAGTTAATCAGTTTTATATAAAGCGCCTAATTGTAGGCAATAACTCCTTTAAAGCAGTGGTCTTTAACAAATTCACTCTAAGAAGAACATTGAAATTATGGAAATTAATAAATTATTGAACTAAATCAGAAATTCTTCTGAAATCAATCACAAGCCTCTAAAATCAGAAGTGTATTATGTTGAATTTAAGTAAACTGCACTACCAAAACTACTCAGTGCTTCTGTAATCAAGTTATCTATTTTTTTCTAAAAAAATCGGTTGTTGTTGGTATTTGATGTCATTGGGTGCTAACGGTACCCAAGTAAACCGATGCCTGATCATTTCGGTACTAAATCATATATTTTTCTTGATTTAAATTCTTCGCTATATTGCTGAGATACATTCAACAAAAGCAAAAGAAACTTTTTTGAAAAACAAATTTAAGCGTAACTGCTTGAAAATATATTCTACCTGTTTTTAATTGCCACAGTGCCTGAATGTAGGCAACAAATTCGTCATTTCATCACTTGCTCTTAGTCGATGAAGCAAATTTTCACGGAAAAGCATTTGTCTTTCAATTCAAATAGTACCAAACAATAAAATAAATAAATAAACGTAGTTACACAATTATTTCATCTCTCCAAAATTTTCATGTATCTCATTTGATGAAATATGCATTTCATAAAATTTATATACAAATATTTCATAGTTACATACTTTATTTGCCCCACCGAAATTGAATTTGTACCACTTAATGAGCCAATCAATCTTGCCACCGCCAACACAACAAACAACACAAGCCATAAATTCCGCATTAATCCACAAAGACATTTACACAAATTCAACAAAACTAAGAGAAATTTACAGCTATAGCTGTAACTGTGGCATATCAAAATATATCGAAAACATGAAAATCAACAAATTTTTGTTGTTGCCGAAAATCTTGATCTCAGCTGACTTTACATGCTAATGACAAAGCACGACCTTTTACACGCACACCAATGAACACACACACATATTTTAGAAATATCAAACTCGAAGACGTTGACAATGACAACAACAATAACACGACATATGACACAGTGATGGCAAGTCAGTACGCAGGACAATAAGGCGGCCCACTCATGATGTGGCATACCAGCAGCAGTTGAAGCGCACATTTTTTCTGGCTTGCCACAAAGCCGCGTGAGATACACAAACAAGTACCAGGCGGTAGTGCTAACATAACTGTATTTAAATTTACATATATTTTCTGGTGGGAGATTGCAATGTTTGCCTAAGCTAAAAAAAATCACCGAGGATGCGTTACTTTGATGCGATTCGTTGCTTTGTCAGCTCACTAGAACGTCACTATGGAAATATTAATTTGTGTATGTGTGTGTGTGCGTGCATGTTAGCGTCAGCATAGTGACAACGCCTGGCTCTGACATGAATGGCTTTTGAACTTGTGTGACTCTTGTGTGACTCGTAAATGATAGCTTCCCGTTTGACGTGCTGTGCCAAAAAAAAAACAGGAACAACGGCAAAATGCGAAACAAATAATAACAACAAAAACTCAAAAAAGAAAAATATCAAAAAATCCCGTTATAAGCGCTCACAGCTGTGTTGGCGCATACACTTACGTTGGCGTAGTGCGCAAATGGCATAACACGATTATGGCGCCATGTAGCATAATATTTGGCGTTACAAAATATAAACAGAGAATACTTCATATATGTACATATGTATATATAATATATAGTTAGGACTATGTTTACACCAGTTTCTGCCTTCATTGATGCCACAAAGCTATTGATTGTCTGTTTGCATTACCATAATGTTTCGCTACAAGTCATAAGTATATGTGGCATAAGCAAGCATACTTTAAGGCGCACATGCCAAACAATGATTGATGTTTAATGTTGATTGCTACATTTTGTTACATAATAAAATAGTGAAGAATATATACGCATTTGGTGGAGCAAGCTGTAGCCGAAATATATTTTATATTCAGAATATTGATATAATATTATTGAGAGATATCGAATAAAATGACACAACAATGCGTTCATAACCTCAAAGATGATTTTGTTGTTGTTTCGTAGAGAAAGAAAATACCAAAGAAAAAAATTTTAATTTTCAAAAATAAAGTCTAAGCAACACTTCAACTTCGTAGTATATTTGTGTAGAGTTGCCACCTAGACATAATTATTTTTTAAGAAAAAATCGCAAAATATTTGATATAAATTATATCCAGTTCATACAGCATCAGCTCCAAAATTAATATCATTTATTTTTATTTTTCATTTCAGATTTTAAATAAAAAATAAACCAACCACTGAGAACCAAGAAAATAAAAAATAAAGGTAAGCAGTAAATTATCTTCTTAAAAAAATATATATTTTTTCAATTAACAGAAAATTAATTAAACGTTTGCAAGTGACAAGTTATCTTTAAATATTTTTTTATTATTTTTCAATTTAAAAGTGACTGTCACTTTAATTTATATTTGTATACTCCTAGCCATTCAAACAAATATGAATAAGTAGATATGTGAGTATGTTGATGTTTGTACAACGAAGAAAACTCATTTAATCTGCACACACAGCGCTGTATTTCCACTGCATTCTCCCTACAACTGCACACCCACACACACACACACAATTACACATGCATAATGCAATATTGTATCGCACACGAAGTTATGATTAAACTGACATATCACGTCTCTCATCTGTCAGTGCAAAACATTACGCTGCAGTGGCATGACGGATGAACGTGTTGCTGCTACGTAAACAGCACTGGCAAAAATTACAAAAAATTATGCACAGCACACATTTGAGTTACGAATTTAATTATAGTTATTTCACTGGTAACCACGAGCTTTTGATAAGGAAGGTGAATTAGAGGAGGAGGTCATGGTTTTTGCTTAAAAAGCTAGTTAAAAATTGTATAATATATGTAAAAAAGTCGCGTTAGTTGCACTATTTATTAGTCTAGAACAACTGATATTCCGATACTCACTACCGAGCTTTCATAAGTTTTCGAAAATATGCGCTTGGAGCTTTAAAGCTTTCTATGCCATTCAAAGAGCTTTCATAAATTTGAAAACACTTTTCTGACTTCAAAGCCAATGAGCTTTCGTAAAAATATGATTCGAGCTTTTAAAGCTCTTCATTCTATTCACAAGCTTTCATACCTTTCAAAATATACTTTATGTTCTTTCACCGCCAAACGTTCAGGATTTTTCGGAAATATGTAGAACTCTTACAGCTTTTAAGTTTTTAATACCATCCAAGGGTTTTCAGAACTTTTAAAAATAGTTTAATATACCGCCAAACGTTCATCAGTTTGCGTAAACATATTTTCAGAGCTGTTTAAGCTTTTCATACCAGCTTTCATCATGCACTTTCGTAACGATACTTTTAGAGCTTAGAAGCTCTTCATTCTTCTCAAGAGCTTTCATAACTATGAATATAAGCCGCACGTTCATGAGATTTCATAAAAATAGTATAAGAGCTTTAAAGCTCTTCAGTCTATGCAAGAGCTCGTAATACAAGTCTTGTTCTGGTGGTTTCGGAACATCAACGAAACAGACATGAACATCCTTACCATTATTATACTATACACACTCATATTGAAATTAATTTCTCTAAGTGGATCAAGCAGATAGTGTCATTTGACTATCAAACTTTGCTCTCGAACGAAATGGCCTGCTAACCCTTTGTCAAAATAGCACACAAGGTGCAGGAGTTGAAACACGCATACCAATGGAAACGCCATCTACACCAACACCCACACACACACATATACAATTCAACAAAAAGAGTAAAATAATATAAAAACTTTGCACAACTCTCCGACAGCACATGAATACAAAAATAGTGTTCGGCAAAGGTCTACATGAACGTGCTTGTTGGAATGTATGTGCGTGTTGAGATTGCATGAAATATCATTTAACCCATCCATCGTTCATTTTAAACGACAGTCTGTCAGTCTGTTACACAACTATCAGTTTTTATGTTCATTTGCATAACGGTAGTAAAATGATAACATGCACCCAAATGCTGACAGTTGAGCGGACACACACTCATACATACACATATATATACATCTGCATGTCAAGGTGCAGGTAAAAATTTAACAATATTTTCATTGAAGATGAATCGAAAATATAATAAAAAAAAAAATATTAAGTCAATGTTCAGAAATGCATTTATTGGCAGTGGCTAATAGAAGAGTTCACAGTGGCAGTAGCAGCAGCAGTTGAAACAAGCACTCAGTCACACATACGTGAGTAGATGAAAAATTGCATTTTAAATGCTTGTCAGATTGTATTTAAATAAGATTTCGTTTGCCAAATTTTAAAATTTTCAAAATGCATATTTGCACTGTACAGTTATGTTATAATGAAATTTAGTTTTACACAATAGTTTTGCATTGCATAATTCATTGAAGAGCTAACGATTACATTGGAGTTGATATTTCTTTGTTTTACCAATTTGATTTTATAAGAATTTAAGCACCTTTTGTGATTAAAAAGTAGATTTTTGAATTAGTTTTAGTTATTCGAGCAGCCATTTTGTTGTTGCTTAGAAATTGCTACTGCTCAGAAAAGCTCTTTTTCTTCTACGACTTCTACACCTGAAAAGCTTCAAACCAAAAACGGCATCAAATATTATCTAACAATTTCGATTAATATTCAATATCAAAAATAAAATTTTCCAAAAGCTCTATCCTCAATCAGGAGTACTAACCTGCAGGCAGAACATTTTACGAAATTCAAATATTGCATAGAGAGTCAGTAATAGCGTTTTTAGACAGCCAAATTAATTAATAAATTTAAATTTTTATTGAAAAACCTTTTTGTGCTTTTTATACCGCCGGCCTCTCGACTACAGATCAGCGGTTAAACATTTTTGTTTTTGCTTTTCATAAGAAGTTGGTAAGTTTCATCAGCTGATTGATATTTTTAGCAGCGACATCTACCGTAGCTTTTTTTAACAAAAAATTCAGCCAATCGCAGATAAAGAACGTATATCGTAAGTCTTTGTCGCAGAGTTGCATTTGATTTTCAAGTCGATTTCAATTCAATTTAAAATTTTATTTTCTATGGTAAATCGATCTTAATAAGCGTTATAATCGAGCAGAGCCCGGTTAATTGATCAATTAGCTTCTGCCTAAAAACGCTATAAGGCGCCAGATCTTTAGTAGAGTATTACTAGATCTTCTTTTCGTGTTATGTTCTAATAATTATACTATATAATAGGAGGTGTGTTCAAAAAATAACGGAAATTTTTGTTTTAAAGTTCTCCATATTTTTAGAAATAGGAGTCATGTCTTGCGAATATGGTGGGAGGTCATCGTTACAGTATTGTCTTTGACCGCAAAATTTTAAAGTTTACAATTCCCGTTGTTTTCTGAACACACCAGATATAAGAAGCTTAAAGCACCTAGTACCATCGATTTATAGTGTTTTCTGACTATCAAAAATTATTGCCTCGCAAAAAACTACATTGAAATTCAGTAGCACAGCGATATACAACTAGCTTGCTCATGCTGAAATACCAAATGATTATATTACAAATCAAATTTTTATATGGAAAGCTCTCTTATAATTTAAGAATGTTTTATATTTTAATACCCACAATCCTCATCATAAAACAGCAACTAATCTAAGTAAGCACAGAGCAAACAATTTTCCCGAAACAGTTTCAACTCATAACTTCAGTTCAATTTTCATTTGCTTAAAGCTTTTACGCGGCTCTTATTACTTTCATAGCGCAAATTTACAACATGATTATTTAACAGTAGAAGCGTAAATACATATATACAATAAGAGCACAAAACGGCAAATAGGCGGCGCATCAAATTTATAGTCAATTTAGCAGCGGAAAACATAAAATGCGCCATGCCATGGCAATCTAGTGTCGCAGCACACGACGTATGAGTAACATCATAAGTAATATCATAAGCTCTGTGTGAATATTAGCATGTATGCGTGTGTGTATACACTGTAAGCTATTGAGGCATGTGGTTTAAGAATCGCTGGCAAATTACTCGTAAATTATGCCAACAATTTTGCGTTCTTCTACTTATGCGCTAATAGCCATTGTCAATAGCTGTCAAGGTCTCCACTCATGCTGTGATGTTTATATACTTATGTGTCTGTATATAGTAAGTAAGACCCAGTAGGAAATTTGTGAGCGAAATTTTTTGGGGAAAATTTATATTTTTATGTTTGAAAATTTTTTGAAAGGAAAAATTTAAAAAATAATTTTAATTCAAAATAAATAATTTTGAATATATAATTTCTTAAAATTTAGTTTTATTTTCAAAAAGTTGTTGTAATATTTATTTTTTGAAAGGCTTTGAGTTAAACAAGGTTTGTATAAAGTATCATAGCCAAACTATATATTAAACGCTGTGTATTAAAAAGATCCGTCAGATGGCGCTATAGTCAGAAACTCTCTAAAACCCTATGGAATCCATATTTTCTGATTTCTAAACTTAATTCATGTTACAAAATGAAAAATTGAGCTCAACAAAAAATTTAAATTAATCCAGGTTGCCGCAGCAACCTTGGATAATAAATAGGTTCGAGTCCTCGCTGCACCCAAAATTTTTTTAGCAACTAATATCACTTGGCAATACAAAAATCAAAGCATAAAATTACTAAATTTAATTATCTTTGTCTCTTCTGACATACTTCTCATGGAAATATATTTTTAGATTCAAAAATTTAAAATATTTTTTTCCACTGGGCTACTCAAGTACACATACTCACACTCACACAGAGAATCGCCAAATCTTATTTAAGTGACGCGTCGCAGAAGACGTCTTGCAGCGCGCATGTGTTACACTAATTCCCATTGTAATGAAATATAAGCGAGTAAAGCGAAAATTGCAAAACAAGGGGCGAGAAGCGAGAAGCTGATAGCGCCAAAAAATTAAAAAAGAAAAAATACAGAAAATACTTAAATAAATATAAACGAGCTTTCACCCCTCAACTATATTTCAGCTACACTGCTGTGCGCTTATGTGGCATTTTTATGCGCCATTATGTATTTTGTATATACATACATATATACATGCAGTAAATAACTGTAACGGCGTGGCATTTGTTTATATCTGACTGTCAAAGGCACACATACAAACATATTTGCAACAAATTGAGTAAGTGTATGTGTGTGTGTCAGTGGCAGTGGTGCGCATTAACACTGTTTTGACAGCTAAAGCGCCAGCTGCAGCCACAAACGCACACACACACACAAGAGCGTACAATTGCAGCATCCACACAACAATTTTCACTTTATCTCATTTCATTTTTATTTTTGATGTAATTTTTCATATCACCTCTCATATGGTGACCCGCAAGATGCTCACGCAGGCACACACCTACTTACATATGTATATACGAATATAAAGTATGGCAGGCAAAGCTAAGGCTTGTGCGTATGTGTTTATTTATGCCACCTGCCATCACCCATCACTTCACATATGTGTACTTTTTAGCTGTCAGCCAACGCATATGTCGGTTTGTCTACACTCGTACATACATATGTGCGCGTTATTAAATTTTATATTTTCTTGACTCAGTACACAGCGAGGCGTTCTAAAATACCTTGACTGCTGCGTGTTTGTTGTAAGCATCTTTAACCTGTCGGTACAGCAACAAAAAGGACAGGCTCATACGAAACGTGTTCACAGCATATTAAATGTGTGCGAAAATAAACACACACACACACACATATTCATGTGAAAATATTGCTATATACTGATATATGGCTATAGAAATATGCGTTTGTATATGTGTACCCTCATGAGTTTGTTGTAGCACGTGTTAAATATAGATAAGTTATATCCATGTGTGGCGTTTAACGGTTTTCCGGAAACTGCCATGACTGCCTAAATTATATTTTTTACTACATACTTGCTTCTTTTAAAGCAATATATCTGCAGATCTCTTGTTTTAAGTAATTTTTGGTAGTAAAAACTAACGGGAGTATAATTTTGTATAACGGCTCAAGTATGTTTCGAAATAAAAACTAACGGGAATTTTATGTTTTATAACGGTTTAAAGTTTTTTTTCGAAAGTTATACTAATTATTACTCAATTATCTCATTTTCAATGCTACTTCTTACCATAATTTTACTACAAATCTTTCTTTAACAATCAAAAAAAATTTCTACACGAAATTTTTCAAAAATATTGGTCCTGAAATTAAATGAAAATAGGCAAAGAAATATATTTTTTAATATTGTAATTTCTAAGAACTCATCGAAAGTCATAAATGAGGCTTATATTACTTAAATTATTGTAAAAAAAAATTAAAAATAAAATTCGTTTTAAATTTTAACGACACATATTTCTTATACTAATATTCAGCTGAAATTATTATTTAAACAAAAATAGAAAAATTTTAATTTCTTAATTTAATTTCAAAATTTTTAATTTTAGTTTCAAAAATTACTACTAAATTTTTTTTTCGAATTATATATTTTTTGTTTTGACAAAATGTCCTAAAAAGAACCTTAATTTTTATTTTTTTGCAATTATTTTTAAGCTTTATAAAAATATTAAATTTCTTTTAAATCCTTAGAATTATTTTTTCGAAAAAGTTAATTTCATTCTTTATAAAAAAATAATAATATTTTATATTTCTATTAATTAATATAATAATAATTAAAAAAAAAAAATAATATTTTTTTATTTCTTAAAAAAGTAAAAAAAAAAAAATATTTCGTTTTTTATAAAAATATAATAAATTTTTTTTATATTTAAAAAATTATTTTAGTATTTATAAATTCTCAATTAATTTCCATCACAAACCTATTTTCATTACATCTCTTTAAATAAATTTATTTTTTATATAAATTATGAACATATTTCACTGAAAAAATATGCTTAAAATACACAATTTACTTGAATTCTTAAAAAAAGTGTACATTTATTTTTTTTAATAAATTTGATTCTTTATAAAAAATATTAAAATATTTCACTGACTATGCTTAAAATTATAGAAATTAAAATTATTTAAAAAAGTGTAACAATAATTAAAAAAAAAATAATAATTTCATTATTTTTAAAAAATATCAAAATTTTTTAAATCCTTAAAAAGAAAATAAAACAAAAATATTTTGTTTTTTTTATAAAAAAATATTAATTTTTTTATATTAAAAAAAATATATTTCATTCTTTAAAATTATTTCATTCCTTATAATTTCTCAATAAATTTCCATCACAAACCTATTTGCATGTCATCTCTTTAAATATTAATTTTTCATTAAGCAGGAAAATTTATTGCCTCGCTGCCATTAAAAACATGTCCGCTTGCGTCTAAAATAATAACAAATTGAACGTGCGGGGCGTATACGCAACTTAACAACCGCTGCATGGCATGGAACAATGTAGCGCACATCAATACACACACACATCTCCACACATATGCATAACGGTTATCAACCACACAACAAAACTGTCCAACACAGGTTGACAGCGACACCAGCGCATTTTTTAACAGACCTTTGCCACCGCATATATTATATAGAGATGGCATATATTGTTGTTGTTGCATTTGTCTTTTAATTCATTTAAAATTTAAACGAGCCGCTGACGCATCGCTGCTTTTACCAAATTAAAATTTGATGACAGGCAGGCGCTTGAATATACTCCAACATCAGGGGGTAATATTATAATTCACATACAAACACACACAGGCTTTATATACATACATCCATGCATACTTCATATAAACACACACTCAGGCATGCAAGCACGTGTCGATTAATGAAAGCGGCATATATTCAGACAAATTCATAAATATTTACATTTGAATATGCGCATTGCCATGCATATATGCATATATATACATATGTATGTAGCTATATATACGCCACTGCTACGCGGCTGTCATTAACAATTCATCTGTCATCGGAGCGCCAACAAACCAACAACGCCACTGTCACCGCTGCCGTTACCCGTTTTTACCCGCCACCTATCGAAATAAATAATTAACAGCATAAAAATGAGCATTCGTTAACTTTTGAGCTTCTCACCACTCGCACCATATGCTGTGGGTACTCCGCACCTCAGCCGTTGAGCTCGTCAATAATTCACAGTTGAGCATTAATACTTTTCATATTTTTCTATAGCTACATATATGGCTTATATTAATACCCAACCGTGCGTTATTTATGCGTGTGTGCTCAGTTATTTTAAGCCTGTGTTATGCTGTAGCATGTGCGTAATTTTTTACTGATTAGTTATGCGCCTAATGATAGGCTAATAATATGTCAGCTTTAGCACCGGAGTGTGTATAAAAATTTGTTATTTCTGCTGCTGATGTGTGCTGTGCATAACACGCGTTGGAATGTGTTGCATATTTGGAATTTTCTAGTAGTTATTTAATGGATTTATGAACTCAACTGTGTGCACAAAATATTTATTGTTTAGGCAGGTGTATGTTAGTTGGTGCAATATATATTTTTGAGAAATTGAATATTTTTAGTAAAAAAAATGTGAGCAAAAGTGTTTGAAAAATATTTTATTTAGCAGCAATATTTTTATTTTCAATAAATTTTACTAAGTTGTTGATTCATAAATGCTTTGTAATAGCTTGCATATAATGTGTAGCCCTGGAACTTTAACGATATTTCAAAAAATTTGATATTTCTTTATCAAAGTATATAAAAGCAGCACTATCTAAGTTATTATTGATTGGTCGGTTGTAATTTTATTAAAAAATAAATAAAATATTAAAAAACGTTGCCTACCTTTAGGCGCATTTTTATTATTTATATTCAAAAAAATTCAGTGGTCTTCCGAATACAAACGAAATTTCTGAAAAGAATTTGAATCCTAAAATGAATTCAATGGAAATAGCTGAAAGTATTTTCTAATATAATAATTTCCAGCATCCAACCAACAGTGGAAAAATATAATTTTCCATTATGTTATATATATTATCAATAAAAATTTGTTCGTTTTGAATTTTTTTTCGACGCATTTATTCTTTTTTATAATGTTCAGCTTAAGTTTTTATTCCAACCAAATATCTATAATTGCCATGACTACCTTTAGGCGCAAAAGTTAGAAATATTCTTAGGACTTACAAATATAGTTATTTGAAAATATGGATAAAACTATCTGAAGCAGTTTTCCAAGAAATCCAAGAAGTATTTAGTATTACAGAAATTAAAAAGAAAAATGTTGCCTACATTAAGGCGCAAAAATGAAAAATTTATTAAATTATGAACAATTTGGTTTGATTTTCGTGATTTTTTTTTAAAGCAAGTACTCGATCGAATGTTTCGAAGTTTTTTTCCAAGAGATCTGCGGTATTACAGAGATTAAAAAAAATTGTTGCCTACATTAAGGCGTAAAAATTAAAAAATTATAAAATGACTGGAAATCTTCAAAAAAATTTAAAGTATATACATTTAATGAATTACAACAATAATAAAACATAAAATACATAAGTATTTGCTCAGTGATTGCTGAGATGTGTTCAAAAAATAACGGGAATTTTGGATTTTTGAAAAAAAATATAGTCGTCGTAATTGTCTTGTCTTCGTCTTATTAATGTTGTTCATAATAAAAAATAATTAACAATTAGACTATCCAAACACGCGAAATTTTAATTTTTACCGTTAGACAATTTTCCGTTTTACATTATACAGTCTGATTAAAGTTATTAAAGATATTAAATAACACAAAATGCTTTCAAATACCGTTTTTATTATTTACTTTCAATAGCTACATCCTAATCCTCAAAGTAGTAATAAAGTAGTTTGTAGATAACTGGCATCATAGCAACTAAATGTATTAAAAGCTTATTTTCCCTCCTCCCTATATATGAATATTGAATATTCAAACCGATAATCTTAAAACCCAACATTTATGACTTAATTTTCCACTAAAATATTAAACAGCATTTTTGCTTTAAACCAATATGAAATATAAAAGCTCATAAGAAATCTTTTAAAGCACTTAGAGCAGTCCGAAATGTCTGCAGCTGTTCGACTAATCCTAGTAATAAAATAAATCTGTCGAAATCAGCTAAAAGCATTATAAAATCTATGAACACCAACCGACAACTGTGAGACCAAAGCTGCCTACATTGCTCGGCTAAAATATACTAAAAATTTGGGAAATCAAGGCACATGCTCAACACACACACCCCTCTAAATGCTTACTCACACACATATATACATATATGTATAGGAGCTTGTCTATGCCATTATTACTTTTGCATTTTATACAATTTCACCCAACATTTATTGAACACACCAAACTCATGAGCTTACTGTTATTACAAAAAAATAGAAATCAAAATCAACAACAACAATCCACTAATACCGACATTATCTACTTTAAATGTTGCTACAATTTTGTGCTGCCTTTTGCCGCAAAACGCTCGCCTCCCAGTACACCCCGCTCTACGTCGCCCCTTAACGCTGTGGAATATGTATGAAAAAAGCCATTCAATATCCTGGTGCTCTTTGCCAATCGCTGTGGCAAAGGAAAAACAATTAGCAAGCCAAGGCAGACAGCTACACTGCTTTCCACTTCAATGCATAGAAACACAACCAATCATATATACATGCATACGCACACAAATTGAATAGTTAGAGAGCGTATGTGGCACTTTACATCGAAAACCGTAGCTCGACAGGCAGATATATATTAAACATATTTACATATGCGGTGTGTGTGGCCATTACCCATACAAGAACAACAATAAAAGCAATTCGTGGCACTTCCACACCTAAAATCTAAATTCATACGTGCAACATGGCAAATGGCTGGCTAACAGTGGGACTCAGTGAGTATGTATGTATGTATATGTAACAGCATTTGCCTGCATGTCTGTGTGTGTGGAGTTTAAAATTTTCAGTGGCACGTTTGTACTGCCACATTCATACGACTAACGACGTCGTGTGCGCTGCTGCCGGTTATAATGGATTTTGTGTGGGCTTTCTAACTCATATACATACAGACACACACACAAAAACTCACAGCCAGCCAGCCAACCAGGCTTCACCGAAATACTCGAATATTTAAATCAAAATCAAATTGGGTGAAATGAGTAATATGTACGTGCAACAGCACACATCAACACACACATACATACATACATGTATGTTGCCTTTGTATAACTGATATGTAGAGGGAGTAGAAAAAACGTAAAATTAAAACGGATAAAATCTAAGTGCGAGCATATAAACCGAATCCATTCATCAAATATGGACGTGCCTGGAGCGAGCGAGCCACCAGTTTGCGTGTTACTGCACACACACACATACACGAAATTTTATTACAAATATTTGGCGTTTGAAAGCGAAGATGAGCTCGTATTTGATTTCTAATTTCTTTTTATTTCATTTTGATTTTATTTTTAATTTAAAATATTTTTTTTTTTTAATATTTTTATTTTCATACACAAATATTCTCAAATATCCTTTATCGAATGGTGTGTTTAGAGAAGTTTTATTAATTTATAGGAATTTCGAATTTAATTTCTGTGTGAATACTAAATAATACAAGCATTACACAAGCACTTCCTCCACCTTCAGCATACAACGCTTGTGGCAGCTTAAAGTTCCAGCCACTTGTCGAATTTATTTTTACAACTTTAATAACAATTGCACAAGCTTTATACATACATACATATGCATGCCCGTTAATCTACATATGTATATTACATGGCATACTCGCGTCAGCGCAAAACACTCAAACGCATAAATAAATAAATAAAAGCGAGCAAAATCGAGCGAAACGCAACAACAAAAACTTATTTAATTTCCGCCACAGAGCGCTTCCGCCAAAATATTGTGGCTAAAATCCAGCCAAAAAAGGCGCTGCGCTCTCTCAGCGAAAAACCGGAAAACGGCCGAAAAAAATTGTTTTCATAAAGTTTGCGCGGAGGTGGATATGTGTGTATAATATGTGTGCGAATTTATTTATTTGCGAGTGTTTGTGTGTGTTTATGAGTTGCTGGAATTCATGCATTATGTAGGGATGTGTAAGTTTACCACATAAAGCATAAACTCAATTGTTGTAAGTGAAACAAATGCTCAGAAATTAGCATGTAATTTGTAATATGTACTTAAGCGCCTAAATGTATACTACAATATTTACTTCAAAAAATTACAAAGCGAATTTACCGCTGAGAAAACCAATTTTAGTCGTGATTATAAGTTATTTAAGCTCTTTTGTATCTGTTAATGATAACAGATCCCTTATAAATATTTGATATAACTAAAATGTCTATATCATTGTGCTCGGGTTAGCAGTGGAAATATTTCGAGAGTTTCTTGTAATTACCAATTTACTTATCCAAATGGGAAATGTTTTTCAAATATTATTCATACATTTGATGAAAAAGAAGTCGTAATATACTAATTTCAAGTTTCCAAGTTTCAAATTTGTTGCATACTTTTAGGATTAGAACTTTTTTCCATATTTTTGCGTGATGTTCCTGCTAAATTTTAGATTATATTTTATTGTTAAAAAGGAGATTGATTTACTAATATGTACGTAGAGTACAAAATATTGGTTATAATAAGATAAGCCATAAAAATGTGAATCTTAAGGCGCTATACCAGTGTAAGCCATGAAAAACTAGGCGATTTTTGTGATTTCTTTTAAGAAAGTAATCTAACGAAAGTGTTTTGTGCATAATTATGTGCCAACTTCGGAAGTGTAAAACGTTGCCTACATTTAGGGCTGCTTAGTCGGCTTTTAGTGGGGTATATATGTAGCGGCCTTCGTAAAAATACTAGTACCATCTTCAAACATTTGTTTTCATTGGGGAGATTTTTTTATGTGGTGGGTCCCAAGCCCTACGCACAACCGCACAAGCGGGCTTCGCCTTCTCACTTTAGCTCGCCTCCAAACGGATGTCTGTCGCTTAAAGCGGTTCCTACGCCAAATATATATACATCTTCAAACATTATAGAAATCAACCAAAATAATGAAATTATTTATTTAAAATTGTTCGTAATAAACGATATTTATCTTTTAGTTCCATGCAAGGTAATCCTGAATGTAGGCAAGCTTTTTGTCATTATAACATTTTTATCTTTTCAATCCTTATATGAAGAGACTGAACTTTTTTCTTCTTATGAGGAAGTAATAAAAAAATAAATGTTCTTTTTAGAAGCCATCACAAAGAAAACTACTTTTCCAAAAAAATATTTTTATGGACATATTTCTTAAAATATTTTTTTTCTCTAAAATTCAGGATTCTAAAGCTTGAACAACTAATTGTTCAAAATTACCAAAAAATATATAAGAGTTTTAGTAGAAGTTTAAGGAATATATGTTTTTGTTATAAAAATATTTTCACAAATTTTTCTTGAATATCATTATTTCCTCACTGGGTTTACCCACGAGTTTTTTTTTGTACATCATTAATATGTAAGGCAGCCGCCGCTACAACTCATACATTAATAATCATGAAATTTCATGAAGAATTTCCTTCCTTCCGGTGACAATGGTACGCTGTTTTTGAAGCGGCGCTTAACGCGCAAAACTCTATCCACGAGGAGAGAGATTGAGTAAAAACAGCCTGCACATATACATATACAAATACAAATTTTATTGTATGCATAAATAACTAAGACGAATATGTGTTTGTTTATATACCCAACACGCCAACGCTTAGCGCTGAAATTATGGAATTTATAATAAAACTGGCAATTTTCCGACTAAAACAACACTCACATGTGAAAATAGATCTATCTCCCTTTATACTAATGCACTCCGTTTGACTGCAGCGTTTTCCGGCGCGTAATGGGCGGCAAGGGGATAGTTTTCAATGCGATATGGCGCATTTTGCAGCCAAGTGGAGTGCAGGTGAATGGCAGAGATATAAAAACAACAAATGTGCGATGAATAACTTGAATATGTCTGTGGATTGCCGAGCTGCGAAGGGGGCCCAACAAGAGTCGGATGTGGTGTTGCAAGTGTGTACTCACTTTAGCCCCTGCATTCACCTGCTATCAAGCACATGTGCACCGACCGGCCAATGTCCCCTTCGGTGTTTTGTATAAACTTCGAAAGCTGGCGGCTATACAACCGAGTCACCCATTCATGAGTATTAATACATTGAGGATTTCGGTGTTTTTATTAAGAAAAATGTGGCGCGTAAAAAAATGCAGCTTAAAACTCATTGCACTGGCATAAAAGCCTCGACGCTGTGCGGGTCTTCTGGTTGTGTGTCTGGCGCTTAAAGCTTCGTCTGCCTGCGCGCTTAAATGATAGTCCCTACAAAATGCATTGTATATTCATATGCATAAGAAGCACATATGAATGCGTCGTCGGCTCTGTCTGTCTGGCTGGTCACACAAATATTTCCACCTGCAGCCGTTTGTATTTATAACAATTTTTGCTGCATTCAACTTTTATTTGCGTATTGTTCGGTTTTTTCACAGCCAACCAATTTATTGTTGTTTTCTGCTTCTGTGTATATACTAAATATTTATGGGCGCTGCAAACGTATCTTAGGGATTTTACAGTTCATTGTAACTTTCAGCTCGGGGACTAAGTGGCTTTGGTATAAGCACTCGGTAGGGGATTTAGTATAGTAAATAAATTTTAATAAATTTATGTAAAAATTTCATTTAAATGGTGGAAATAAAGTTTAATCAAATTTTGTAATTTATTTTATTCAATATTACCGAAAATAGCTATGTATAAATCGTAGACCTAATGCTTTTAATACTAGGAAGTCGAAAATCTTTCGTGTTATATGAATTCGTTTTTGTCATATATTTTATTCTAAACTTGTAATAACAAATGTTGCCTACAATTAGGCTTGTTGATTAGTGTTTTAGACTAGTCACTCACCGATATCCTTAAGCTAAGTGTTTTGAAAATTAATTTTCATTCTTTCAAAGCGTGAAAATAAAATATTGAGTTCAAATTTGTTTAAATGAAAGCAGTGCACATTTAAAAAAAATTATTTTCATTAATTCTAGACATAGAATTCTAGAAAGATCTCGTTTAAAATTATTTATTTTCTTTAGATTTATATTAAAATTTAATAATAAATACCATTTGCTTATTTCCTTCAACATTTTTAATTAAATTGTAAAGTCTTCAGACAAATTCGGATAGATTCAGATTGGGATAGGAAACATTGTTGTAATTTTCAAACTAATTCTGGGAAAATTTGCAATGTTCTCAGAGAAGTTCGGAGTGATACATAAGAAAGTTATCGTTTAAAATTATTTCCATTCTTCAGATTTATAAAATTGAATAACAAATTTCGTTAGGTCAGTTAATTCAACATTTTCGATTCAATTGTAAAGTTTTCGAACAAATTGGGAGTGATTTCGGACAAAATCGGAGTAATTTAGGAGACATTCTAAGTATTTTTTGTAAACTTTTCAAACTAATTCTGGGAAAACGGAACAATTTGCAATGTTTTCGGAGTAATTTAGGAGAAATTCGGAGTAATTTAGGTGACGTTCTAAGTTTTTTTTTGTAAAATTTTGAAATAAATTGTGGGAAATTATAAAAAATTGAAATATTTTTGATCATATTCGAAGTTTTCGGAGAGATTTCGGAGTAATTTAGGAGACATTCTAAGCATTTTTGTAAGCTTGGCAAACTAAGTCTGGGAAAACTAAACAATTTGCAACATTTTCGGAGAAATTCGGAGTAATTTAGGTGACATTCAAAGATTTTTTTAATTTGAAACAAGTTTTCCGAAGAATTTTCGGAGTAGTTTAGGAGAAATTCTATGTAGTATTATAGAATTTTCTAACAGATTTTTGAGAAGTTGAAATTTAAATATAAATGATATCATAAATAATCCTTTCTTTAACATTTAATATATTTTCATATTATATTTCATGAAGAAATTACTCACCTTTCTAATAATTATCTTCCCTTCTTTCCATTTCAGAATTAAAAATAAAACGTGATTGCAACTTCGCAATTGAAATAAAATTATATACAACAGTTAAATACTCAACTTTAACGACGCTGCTGACTGGTGAGTACTCTCGAGATGTCACACTTAAGATTTTAGCATTTCAAAAGCAAATGTCTGCACTCAACAATGCAGCAGCAACTCGCTTTATTGCCTATAAAATATGCAGTTGCCGCAAGGCATTTTCCTTACACATGTAAATACATATTTAATTCTGTTTTTTATCTGCCCAGACACCGACACAGACAGACAAAGTATGAGTGCGCATTAAAATGCATTACACAAATACAAGCGCACAAGAGAATAATAATAAAAAGCCAACACCCACACACACACACACATAGTTAGAGAGCGAGCAAATGATTTTGCTTGCATAATTTCAGCAATTGTTTGTGTTATTTCATGCGGCTGCTGGCTGCTGCTGCAGCTGCGTCAATGTTGGCAGTTTGCCGTTTGCCATATTACATAACAAAAGAAGCGCAAATAATCGCCTGAAAGTCTGTATGTATGTGTGTGTGTGTGTGTGTGTGCATAGCCATAATTATGCTTTTCTACTTAACAATGTACAAGTACAATGTTTCGCATGCATGCGCCGCGCCGCGTCGCGCAGTGCTTTTGAGTATTTGCATTTGTGCTAATGAAATTACCATTTCGCGGCATTTGTCGTCGCCCGTAATACGCGCACAATTATCAGCGTCAACAACAAAAGTCATTCATTGCCCTTCACACCAGCACCCCACACACACTCGCAGCACTTATGTGTGGGACATGCCACACAGTTGCATTGCACTCATCACTGTACGCATACTTTTTATAAACACTGTTACCTCCTCTCTGCCCCGCTGCTAGCTGTTGATAAACGTGTTAATGAAATAGACTCCATCAGTTGCTGCGCGCTGTCAAGTGCTTACACAGAAATTAAGTGACACTTGCCGCTTTGCGCTCAACTTTTTCCATCCCTAATGACTGCGGAGGCGTTCTCATTTGCGCGAAGTTATGGAGTAGCAGTTTTATTGGTTCTAAAGGGCGGAAAAATACGCTACTCAGTCTAATTTGGTTAATAATAAAAGGGTTCGTTCTGCGTGAAGGCGTGCAGAAATATGCTTAAAGTAAATTGTTTGATGACTTGTTGAGAGGAATGGTGTGGAGAAATTGTGATTATATACTTACAATTTTCATCCTCCGCTGTACCTTTATTTGTATATATCTTTTGCTACATGTAATTTTAATATTTTCAACTCATATTAATTTTCATTCTTTAGTCTTATTTACTAGAATTAAGCAAATATAGTTTCAAGTCTAGTGAAAACTACAGCAATAGTTCGAAAGTCCGCAAAGAATAATACTACCTCTTTTTAGCTATTCGATCAAGACTATGTATCTCGAAAGTTTTTTTTTATTTTGTAGTTGATTTCTTTAATCATGAACTTATCAATAATTTTACGCCTAAAAGCTTTAGGAAAGCAAAATAATAATAATTCGCAAATTAATAAATATAAATATCAGTTAAGAAATGATAAAAAACATATTTCTCTCTCCCCAAAAAACTTCAGTGATATCCCTAAATAGCTTGTTTAGATTTTTCTTGTTCAAACTCTTAATACAGTCTGTTTTGATCAGCTCTTCTCTATTGTACTGAATTGTTTGGTAATGTGTTCTCTTTTAAGGTTGATTTGCTTTCTCTCTCTCGATTTTATTAATCATCAAGAATGAAATATCGAAAACGAGTTTTTGTTATCTCCTTTTCGAACTGCCAAATTAATTTAATACATTAAGATTCTAATTGAGAAACCAGTTTTTGGCTTTCGCAAAGCCGGCTACTCGATTAACGATCAGCTGTAACCTCTTTTTTTTGCTGTTGATAAGAAGTTGATAAGTTTCATGAGCTGATTGCAATTTTATCAATAAACACGGCCAAATATATAGCGTGGACAACAACTTTTCAACTCGATAAATCGATCGTAAATCAATCTAAGCATCTAAATCGAACAAAGTCCGGTTAACAGAGCTCATAGATGTGACTTAAGATTAAAGCACGTGACATGACACTTTTTCATCATTTTCTTGAGGTAAAGCTAAGTGCTGTCATAATTGGAGTATTCTCTGAAGTCCAGTAAATTCTTTAAACTGGAAAATGGAAGAAATCCAATTATTTTATAGGTAAATAACTTCATTGTTATTCGTAGATAGACTTTCTACATCTCTTCTTCACGAAGTACAGCTAGACTTATTGTTAAAAATGTGTGTGCCAAAGTTATAAAGTCCTAATAGTCCAAACTTACTAAAAGATAACAATTTAGTATTTATGTCGAACCCAGTTAGAGTCCAGAATACCCTATATTTTATATTTACGAAGAGATCTTCTGATGTAGTATACTCTCGGCATATTTAGTTTCACTTAAAACTTAAAAATTGGTCGATATTGAAGAGAGGTTTTCATGCCAAAATTATCCAAAGTTAAAAAATATTAATTTGTGAAAAAGTTTCATATATTTTTTAAATATCATAACAACAATTACTTAATCAGGTTGATAACGATTTTATAACGATAACAAACCACTGAAACAGAGAATAAATATCCATCACTAAGCTTGAATAAGCCATATGTTCTATATTATTATATCTCTCTAAAACAGTTCTTAAGTTTCTTAGGAGGACCCTTACTCATATTAATTAAAGTGAAACCTTAAAAGGGTCCCTGCCGATTAAGTACCTAAATTTCTATTCCTAAAGCGGTCTACAGTCTAGAACACTAACTTAAAAATATTTATTTTGAAAAAGGAATATTCATTTTAATTTTCCAAACACTGGAGATTTATATTACAAAAGCCATAGTAAATTCACTGAAATATGCATGGGTTTATACACAAATACATATGCTTATGTCCATAATATTTACGCAAACAGTTTCGATTGCAACTAACTTTTCTACTTTTAGGATTCACTATATTACATATGCCAACAAAGCAAGAAACTCGTAAAATTTTACAAAACTCATAACAGTAAAATTGAAGTTTACTAAGCGATAGTCAAAAAGAAAGTTTCGTTTAGCTGCCAGCGCCAAAGCACACAACAAGGTATACTAGTCTTATATAACTGAGTGCCAAGGCAACCAAAGTGTATTTGTATATATATACCTGTATGGTTGCATAAAAATATTGTGCCTTCATAATAATAACTCATATTTGATATGGACAAATGCAAACATGTCTTGCGCCGCTGAAGTGCTGCTGAACTGTAGCATACTTTTAAGCGCACTGGCATTATCTCTGACAAGACGCTGCAAATATTGTCAAAATACACAGACACAAACACACTTCAGTATATTTATTTGCATGAAAAGTAGTTTGCTACGTGTGTCAACTAAGACAAACGACGACAGCGGCGACAGTAGCAAATACGTTTAACACAGGAGCATTGTCCTAATACAATATTTGTACATAAGGACTAACGGTTGGAAGGAGGGACAACATTGTATGCTTATATAAGCAAATTTCTCTAATGTTTATGGCTAAGCACAAGTTTACGTGCGTTATGGTTATATAAATATATAACAAATATTTACATACATACATATGTACTTGAGTGTGTGCCACACCTTATGCGCTTAGGGTATTTATCATGCACTTAAACACATTTATCAGCAACTTTAGCAGCCATTTTGGCTAAAAGAAAATTTTACGCAATCCCCAAAACGACGCTGGACTTCAAAGGCTGGCTACAGCACAGGTATACATATATATATGTATGTGTGTAAACATATTCAAGCACGCACAAGAAAAAACTTGTATGTGTGTGATAGCAGGAAGCGCACATTTATTTTTATGTTCACATTATTTATCTACTCAACTTCACGTGCATATGCGTGCACTTATGAAACTTCATTTGTATGCTTCTTCTTCACTTTTTTAGTTTATTCTCGCTCGCTTTTTTGTTTGTTTGCTCGTCTTTATGCGAACACTTAACTTGAAAAGTAAGCTGGAAACTTCATAACTGCCATGCGATGTTGACAATGACGCGCTGGCACGACATCGACATTTATGCGCACCGTTGCGTCTGTGTGTGTGTGTGTGTGTGCGTTGAGGTCTGGCAAGGCAGTTCGCATGCTTTTAGCTACGAATTCTTTGTGTGTGTGAGTGCCATCAAGTGAGCTTTCAACGGAATTTAGCTATGCGCTTAAATGAATTTCGTGTGAATTTTTTCTAAGCTACACTTGTGTGCTTTCAAATTGAGTTTAGTATAGGCTGCCTTAGGCATCTCTGTAGAGATGTACATATTTTTTTAGCCACCATGTTTCGAAGTGTTAAACAATTAAGTGCTTTTTATGGATTTTTCTTTTGAATTTAACAACGTATGCTTTATCCATACCGAGTTCTTGCATAAAAGCGACATGAATAGAAGCTTTGGCGGTAGAAATTCAGTTAAAGTGCTGAGTACACTCTTAGTGTAGTAGCATAGAACTGTCATTATATTAAATAGTTGTTGCTATTGAATTGACCAAAGGAAACTCGAATTTTATTATATTACATTCCCAATGAATGCCCTTTAATTTTTTTATTATGTTGAAAACTAATACTAAATATTTTATATTATATATAAATTTAATTTTCATTAGTTATTAACACATATTTGCACTTTTTTATATTTTTCTGTATTGATTTTATGTTCTTGAATAAACTGAGTACATTTTGAAAATTTCGGAGTAATTCGGAATTTTTTCGGAGTAGTTCAAATTACAATATTTAATACATTTATGTATATTTTGCACAATACGGAACAATAACATGCAATATAGTGAGTATTTTAACTTTTCGGAGTAATTCGGAGTTTTCGGAGTAAGCGTAATTTGTTATATTTTCAATCTACAGCACATAAATACAATTTTTCCATTATGATTTAGCTGTTTTTTGCAAGACAATATCACTTTTTTAGCACATCTCCTGTATTAATGTACGAATCAACCACACTTCTGACATAATAACCACTCAACAGAAGCGCTTACTGTCAAAACCACATTACAATCTACAAATTGACACTTCTGTATACAATCACTTATAAGAATAGCATTAAATCACTTAAAAAATGGAAAGTGTATTATTTCTAGCTGAGCAGCGCTCAAGTATGCGTTGCCCGCACTCCAAAAATCCAACTCACCCATATACATACATATAATATTATCTGTGTCCACTGCTCGGGGCAGTCAAATGTCAGCACAGTTTGCTGTTTGCTTGTTGTTGTATTTATGTTTCTATTCCATTGTGTTGTGTTGTTTATTTACGCATAAGTTTATTTGCTTTTTACTATATGTGAGCATATTTTCACTTACAACAATAATTGCTTGTGTGTACACAACGCCAACAAAGTCAAGTGTCCTTATTTTTTTACTGTTTTTACTATTAAGAATGTATTTATTATTACGCTTTGTCACAACAACATTCTTTCACTCAACAACTTTCACTTTGTTGTTTGCGCTTTTTGTTTTTGTTTTTTGTATTTTTTCTGCTTTTTATTTCACATCACTTGCAGTTAACCCCTTTTTTGTGCGTGGCTCAGCAGAAATGTTTTTTTGTACCATTTCTAGTGACATAATTCAGATTTGCAGATAATAAAAAATCTTTATTGTTGTCACATTATTGTGACATACTGTACACTTAACAAGGGACAACTGAGCCAAAGCAACAACAATCATGTATGAATGTGTGTATATCTTGTAGAAAGTTGTTGAAAATATAAATCTCCATATGTATAATTTCTGCTTGCCTCCGCTTTTGTCTGCATGATGCTCAAATGAAAGAAACACTCTTTTAGTTGTTGGCAAATGAGGACGACAAATGCTGGTGCTGTGGTCGCTTTGGTAATGCCCCTCTAATGGTGTTGTAGCGTTGTGTTGAAATCAGTTTTGATTTATTGCACAACCGTTACCCTGTATTTGTATTGCTTTATTTATTTTATTTCCTTTTAATTGTCAGCACACTCGAAAATGTGTCAAGGCATCAGCTGTTGTTGCTTTTGTGGTGAAATTATATTTTTCTCATTTCCATTTTATTCATTAATTTTTTTTTTTTTTTGCTGGAAAATAATTTAATATTTATATTTGAATATTTTTCCATGAAAGAAATTTAATTGAAGCGACCTCATTCAGTACCATAAAATACATTTTTTTTATAATTTATATGAGGTGTGGGCAATTCATACTTGAAAGGTGATTTGTGAGTTATAAAAACTGACATTTTTCTAGTGATTAAAAACTATAAGTGTGGAAACAAATATATTCAACACAAGTGTCAATTTGACAAGTTATTTTGGCAGTTGTGGTTTGAGAGGTTATTTTGTCATAAGTGAGCTTGATTCGCACATTAATACAAGAAGTATGCCAGTAAAGAGATATTGTCTTACAAAAACATCTCGTTATAATAGAAAATATGCTTTTATACGAAAATATATCGATTACTGATTACTCCGAAAACTCCGAATTATTCCGAAAATTCTAAAAACCGCTATATTTGTAATTTCCATTATCATTATTCTTCAAATAAGTTACCAAAGTAATTGTTAGTGATGAACGTAAACTATTGGCATTTTTCTTTGAATCTTAGATCATATTTCTTTGGAAATTTTTTCGTAATCCGTAAAAAAACATCTAGTTCGTAAAAAAAATACGTTTTGTGTACTATAGAACGAATATATAGCGAATTACGCTTACTTCGAAAACTCCGAATTATTACGAAAGTTCTAAAAACTCCGAAATTTGTAAGCCTTATCATCGTCATTCCTAAAAGAAGTTAACAATGAAATAGTCATTGATGAACGTGGCCTATTGACATACATGCATACATTTGTGTATGTATTTGTTTGAGCCTTGGATAATATTTTGATATCCTAAGTGTGGTTGATCCCTAAAAAACATCTATTTCGTAATAAAAAGTACTTATTCATGTATTGTAGACTATTATAAGAAGATTTAAGCTTACTCCGAAAACTCCGAATTACTCCCAAAGTTCTAAATACTCCGAAATTTGTAAGCCCCATCATCTTCATTTCTAAAAGAAGTTAGCAATAAAATATTCATTGATGAACGTGATCTATTTACATACTTACATACATTTGTGTATGTACATATTTGTTTGAGCCTTGGATAATATTTTGATATCCAAAGTGAGGTTGATCCCTAAAAAACATCTATTTCGTAATAAAAAGTACTTATTCATGTATTGTAGACTATTATAAGAAGATTTTAAGCTTACTCCGAAAACTCCGAATTACTCCGAAAGTTCTAAATACTCCGAAATTTGTAAGCCCGTCATCGCCATCCTTAAAAGTAGTTGAAGAAAGTGTCTGAGTTAGTAATTAAAGTAAGCTTTTGGCATATTTCATTGAGCCCTAGATATTAGAGAGATACAATTGTAAAATTATGTTATCACATTTTGAAAGAAATTAAAACCATACTCGACTTGAAATCACCTATATATAATATATAATTTTTCTTCATACTAGCATCATCGGCTGGAGCTTTTCACTATGAAAATACATGCCTTCTCTATGAATGAGAAAACCTTAATTCATTTTTATATGTTAGTGGTCTCCTTATTTTTCGCATTGTATTTGCGGATATCTTAAAATAATATCTACTACTTGCTTCAAGCACTTATAATTCTCATTTACCCACTTTCATGCCACGCGCGACTTTGACCTCATTTCTCTGGCCACACACTCACATTTATAATTCGCAATCCCACATATTTACATAAATATTTCATTTTTCGCCTTGCAAAACAATTGTGTCATTGTAGTGAATATAGCGACCGTTTTGTTTGCGTACGCTCGCTTTGGAGCCAAATTAAACGCCTCAAACTATGCTTTGAAATGTAAACAATTCCCATTGCGCTTTGTGATTACAAAAGCGAGTGAGAGCCAGCCAGCCAGCGAACATAAACAATTTCGTATTGTGCGACAAGTAAATAAACAAACGCGCGACTACAATTACATTGTGTTATACAACAATAACAACAACAACACTGTGGCATTTATAAATACTAAGATTTGTGCGAGAGTTGCTGGGTTGCCGCTTGAAACCCTATATCCCTGTTTATGGAGCGTGCACGGATTTACTTTTACTTACAAAAACAACTAGCTTTTCAATAACTTGTTTGTCCGAGTGTGTGTGTGCCACGCTATATTTGACTTTCGAACACAATCCAAGCTATCGAATTTACTTTATATTATAACAACACACTGGAAAGTCAGCAGTGAAAACTAGTTTTGTTGTTGTTGTTCTTTCTGATTTTTTGTAATAGTTGTTGTGGTTGTTGTTGTTTTTTACTTATTTTGTTGTTGCTGCAAAAGCAAGTTCAGTGTCTAGCGAGTCGACATTGGCTGCCTGCACCTCCATCGACACTGCATTTGCTGCTTATATCACTGGGGGGTATTGCGTGTCAAACGGGTGTCAATATCCAAATCGGTATCTTGAATTGAAATTGAAATCTGATTTCATGTGAATATTGTTTGCGTGTGCATGAGCATTCAATAACGGTTTTTCATTTGCCGCTGCCATCATATATTTGGTTATAACTACCATTGAACCGTTAGTTATGGGGGTGTGTATCGCTGGCTCATAAGTTTGTCTCGCGCTGCCACTCGATATTCGCACTCAGTCATTCATGAGCACATAAAAAATTTGGGTGTCTTTCTGTTGACGCGCCATCACTGCTGTCGCTTGACATCGCACCAGTGATCAGTTTACTACGACGCAGAGGGTCCACGCGGTAAAACATCCACACTGTGGTTGTTGTTGTTGTTATTATTGTTGTTGCCATCGTCTGCATATACAACTCTGTATATTTCAACGTGAAGATATCCTTGTCACGGACTTTCGCAATATGACGTTATGATTTTTTGCTGGTAGCCCCCTCAACCTCCTTCCTCTCCAACACAATCTGTACCATAGAATTGCCGCTGTTGTTGCAGCATTCGGTACATTTTTAATATACATTCCTTGCCAGTATTTGTATTAATTTCGTTATATATGTATATACACACATACATATATATAGAGGTATACATATATCCGCATGCCAATTTGATTGTTGAAAAATGAGTTTTCTTTGCTACAAATAACCATAGCATTTCGTGCCATGAAATATGCGCACAAAAACAACAACAACAACAACAAATGCTTGTAGACCAGCTTTTTGTATATTTATGACTACGCTCATTGCTTTATATCTATATATATATGCCGCGCTGCCAACTGTCAATAAACGCTGTGACCAATATCCTGTCAAAATGCCAGTGTCTCGCTATAATCACTCACACACACACCTATACACCCCCGAAAAAAAAATAAAAAAAAAGTTTATAAGGACTCGCGTGCTGTTATATAGTACACTCGTAGCCATTGTTACGTTTCATATAGCCCGCCAGAGTCAGCACCGTCAATGTGTTATGTCACTGACAGTTGCTGACAAAGGCGCCGTTTGCTTGTTTATTTGTTCTCCACTCCCACCACTCTCCACTCCCTGCGCTCTTATTGCTTTATTACTTTTCCCTCAGCCCTGTCGAGCTGAGTTTTGTTTTGCAGCGCTACCTTTGTTTATTATTATTCAGATTGTCATCGACTTTTTTGACATTTAATCGTATATTATTTCGTTATTTCAATATCCAATTGAGGGTGTTGATTTTGATTGAATACCCCGAGGGATAATAGAAATAAGCGTGAGTGTAAATAGCTGATGATTATTCGGAAATATGTCAGATTCGCTAGATCGGTTTTTTTTGCGTGTGAGTGGGATGGCAGCGCAAATAAAGTTATTCACAAGGAAGTGACTTATGAAATAAAATATGTTGTAGGTGTTTACTTCGGAGGGAGTATTCAATCAAGTTATTTATGGCTATGTAATTATCTGGAAATACATAGGAAATAATTTAAGTCAATAATATATAATAATCCGTTTAAAGACTTTTGAACGAAGCAGTCTATTTACGAAGCTACGAGTCCTAAAAGTCATTGCTTTAAGGTTATTATCCATACTACAATATTTCAATGTCTTTCTTCTCTATGGAGACTTTGGAATAATTTCAAGAATTATCTCGGTATCTATAAAGCAAATGAGTAAAGATTAGGATATATTATATTATCAAAAGTCATACTTTAGGGATCTATCTCTGCCTTTTATATTCTGGAATCCATAAGAAAATTACAGGAAAAATATATTTTTTGTTACAAGTGACATCAATAAAAACTACTTAGCAGAAAGTAGAAGTCCCGAAGTTTCGATCAAATCATCGTATGAAGTCTCACCTAAATCGAAAAACTAAATATTTATTTATTATAGGGTGTTTTTATATGTAGTTTAGAGTTCATTAAGAAATTGCTGTCAAATGAGCTGTCAAATTATCTGTCAATCCAGCTGCCAAAATAATCAAATCACAATCATTATGAGGTCCATGATCGCCTCCTAAGAGTCACTATAACTTCTAGCGAAAGCTATTGGATGAAATATTTATAGACTGAATCATATCAAGAAATGGACATACATATCAATGGAGCAGCTATGGTACACATGGCATGTGATTTGAGTCTAGTAGAGATTTTTCTATGGGATAAGCCAAGTCAGAAGTTTGTATTTCCTCGTAGTATTGTTCGATGCAATACTCAGACGGCTTAAACCTAGATAAATTTTAGAATGTGGCCATATCAAAAAAATGTATATTCAAAGCATGTTTCGGAAGGTTGCCACCTGTTAGAAAATTTGAAATGAGAAAAATATTAAAAGAAAAATTAATTGCTGGTATGAAGATAACGAAAATAAGAGGGAGAGACTAAAAAATTACAAAATATATCAAGAAGAGTTGCCACCTATTTAATTTTTTTCATGAATTCTTATGAGATGATATATGATATGTCTATATGGGTATCAGAAAATAAATTTTAGAAGGTTGCCATATCAGAAAATTCAATGCATGTTTCAGAAGGTTGCCACCTGTTAGGAAATTTAAAATGAGAACAAATTAAAAGATAAATGAATTGTTAGCAGGTAGATGACGAAAATAAGAGGGAGAGACTAAAAAATTACAAAAAATTTCAGGAAGAGTTGCCATATATTTAATTTATTTAATGAATTCTAATGAGATGATATGTCAATAAGGGTATCAGAAAAAAAAATTAAGAAAAATATGTGTCGTATATCTGTTTGACATGAGTTACCATCAATTTAAAATATCCTTGGGCGTGTCTTTAATTGTAATAATTAAGCTTATGCTTCTATTTCTTTAATACTACGCTTAAGGCACACCCGTTGTAGTTTTGGTACTATATTCTAGATTTTATCACATTATTTTTTTTTACTATACAAATTCACTAAAAAGATAACGGTTAACTAGAATTAATTTAAGAAGTTCTTCACGCATACTTACCATTAGTTCTTTCCTTACACGTAGTATATATGGTGTATTCTCATGTGTAGTCCTATATATGTGTCTATATATTTTTGTCACGAAAATGTCTTTCTAACGTTGATTAATTACCGCGAAAAATAAATGTAACCAACAAAGTGTCCACACATTGACGCATGCTGTCCTGCTTGTGGAGGCGTTGGAAGAGTGTAAAAAGCACGCATCCCAACAAGGACACTGTCACACACACGGCAGGCGGTCATTTAGAGCACGCATACAGACTTTTTTTTTTTTTGTTTTCACGGACACGTATATGTATGTGTGTTTGAGCATAAACTGCGTGCGGGAAGTGAAAAAAAAAATGAAAAATTATTTTAATTATCGAAATGTGATGGAGATTGATGTGGTTGTCAAGTGCAGGGAAAATAGCACAAAAAGTGCCACGCAGAAAAAAATGCGACCATCGAGGACAATAAAAAAAGTGAATGAGTGGACTTGAAATGAAATAACAAAGTAAACAAATTGACGGTGAAGTGCGCGAAAGTGGAGGAGGAAGTGTTTAAGAGCGCTGTTACTTTTTCTATTATACATATATATTGTTTTTTTTTTTGTTTTTGTTGTTGTTGTTGTAATTTTAATTTATTTTTTAAACACACACACGGACATTTATTATGCAAAAATTAAAATTGCCATGCTTTGTGCTCACCACAAAGCTTGTTAAAGTATACACTCAGGCACATGACCACGGAGAGTTGCCAGCCCACTGCAAGGCACACACTCATATACACACAAAAGTGTTGGGGAAAACCCATAAATAAACGTTTAAAAATGCACAGAATAAAAATGTAAAATTTACAATAACAAGAAAATGCGAAAATATTGCTTGTTAAAGTCATAATTTTTCACCAGGGACATGCAACAGCGCCAACGTAAATGGCAGCAGCACATACAAGCACACACTTACATGAATATATATGCATAATGGACATTGTTGCACAAACACATGTCGCATTTTTAAAATTTTTAATGTTTACGCGAGCTTTCATAAGCGTTTAAGCGTGTGTGTGTGTGTTTGCTCATTTGAGTATCCATAAGACACATGTGTCCGCGTGCGCCAGTGCGCCAAGTAAATTAAGTCATTAATTTATTATGTATGTATATGCGCCATATACTTATACAGGCAATTTAAAGGGAAAACACACTCACACACACAGACATTTGGCATGCGTGTCAGCTTTACTCTACAACTGTATTTGCATGCTTATCGCTCGGCATATTAATCGTGAAAATTATGCTCTTTTGGACTGAGGTTGATTGTGGTAATTAATAATTTGCACACACACACACTCACTCACACGCACGCATATGAACTAAAAATGGTTATAATGGCATACGCAATCGCTGCTGGGCATGTAAGCATATCAATAACGATCAGTTGAGCCCTTTCGGTGGCATTCAGCAGCCACACACTCAAACACACGCACTCACTCAAATTTCGCATTTTACATATTTGGCCATTAAGCACAGCAGTTATTTGAAAAATGCTCGCAATCGTTGTTGAAAATTCTACGAAAATTTAATTGGTTTGTTGGTTGGCTTTGTTGTTGCGTTTATGTTATTTATTTGAATACGATATATTACAATCGAAACAAGTATTTATTTCACATTTTTATTGAATTTTTTTCAGATTTTTTAAATTAATATTTACAAATAATTTACTAGCATAATAATAAAAAAAATATTTTAACATAATTTTAATAATTGAAAATGTTCAAATCACTTGTTAATTTGTCTCTTTTGTAATTAAGTCTTAAGGAAATTATTATATTGTTAGTTTATGAAAAGCAAGAAATAATGATCATCGACACTTTTTTCTGTTAAAAAAAATAATTTTTTGTTCTTAAATACTTGAAAGGGGATATCTAAAATACTTGAAAGGATATCGGTGGTATATAGTAAGCTTACTTTAAGCTACAAAATGTTCTTATGTATAATAAAAACTCTCCCAAGTAGACCGAGATGATACCCAGTTCGTCGAGTGCCAGTGGACAAGTCGGAAAAATGAATGAAAAGTTCTCACAAATCCACGAGTCATGCTTAAAAGAGTATGATATCCTAAGTTATACCCAATTATTGACCTTGAAGAGTTCAGGACAGCCACACTTCATATTCTCACTTCAGCACTCACTTCATATTCGATAAAATGTTATGTTATTTTTTCAATATTTTCTTAAGATTTCTTTCGTTTTTCAACTTTTCGAAAATTTTCAGAGTTTTCACTTAACGGGAATTTTAGATTTTTGAAAAAAAAACATATTCATTCGTCTGCATTAATGTTGTCGCCTTTAAAATAGTCTCTATTCGATATTATTCAGTTATGGCAACATTTCTTCCAATCGGCAAACATGTTCTCAAACTCGATTTATGGGATAGCCTTTGGTTCTTTCAAAGATTTCTCGTATGCATGTAAAACGACGGCTCTTTAAGGTTGTTTTTATTTTTGGAAATAGAAAAAAGCCACACAAAGTCATGTCTAGCTAATATCGAAACTTGGGTATCATTACAGTTTTATTTTTGGCCAATAATTCACGACCAAGCAACGAAATGTGACCTCTTAACCAACGAAAATCGCCAAGCTCAAAAAACGCGTCTAACATTAGCAACTGCTACAAACAAAATAATAAATAGCCTTTTCGCACAGCGAAATTAATTTAATACATTAAGATTATAATTGAGAAACAAATTTTTGCCTTTCGCACTGCCGTTATACATTTTTGTCTTGCTGTTCATAAGAAGTTCGCAAGTTTCATCAACTGATTGCTATTTTATATGTAAATATATAGACAACAACCAGCAGAGCTGCTTTCCAGTTTCAACTCGATTTGTATTCAATTAATTAATGTAGAAAATTAAGATTTTTCTTTTGTATGTTAAATCGATCTAAATAGCGCTTAAATCGAGCAAATGCTGATTAATTGATCAATTTACTCCTGTGCGAAAAGGCTATAAGCAAGCTGTTTTGAAAACAGCGGGCATGTATAGCAATGTAATAAATAGAAAATGGATAATTAGACCCTTGGACAATTGAAAATTTTAAAATTACCGTTATTTGTTGAAGTTAAAATGTGTAACTTAGTCAATTTAAGTCTTAATAACTTTAGCCATTCAAAGTGAAAATCAAAATTAGTCTCAGAGTGATACCTAAGTCAATGTTGCGATCAATGTCAATAATAGATGATAAATCGTCCGGAAAACTAAAAAATACATATTAAAGAACTTCCTAAATTATATTTATAAAATTTCGTAATGAAAATATTAATTCCAGTAATTATTTATGACCACTGACGCATTATAAATTCTAAGAAAACCGCTTATTTAAATTGAATATACCCAAAATTACTGTAATAGTGTAATTAACGGTACACCCACTGCGGTCTTAGACCTATACTACATTGTAATTTATGAATGAAAATATGTCACACTGACAACCACGCATTAGAGGGCTGCTAAAATTCTCATGAAAGCGCGCAATATGTCATTAGTTGAAGACTTCATACGCATATATAGTCTCAGATGTTAAATATATATTTATATGCATGTTTATTTATATACTTTACTCTCCATTTACTCCACTACTCACTTTATTTATACATATAAACCTATAAATAATCCCGCAACCCATATATAGAACAACAAAAGAAGTAATCAAGCCAGCCGACTTACACTTCATTACAACTTGACAAAAATGTTCTAAGCGCTCATATGTCATAGTCATATCCAGTACGGTATAACGGTGTCGACAACTGCAATTAAAAAGCGATTAAACTTCATTATTTCAATACAAACGGCATGTAGTAGTATATCAACTGATAAAAGGCTGGTAATAAACCGCACGAAGACACATGAGTACATATGCATATATATATTTCTCAAACATACATATACTTTTCTCACATACTAGTGCGTGTATGCATGTATGTATCACTTACAAGCTACACTTCTTGTTGGAGTTCATGTTTTGCACTTGACTTGCACGAGTATATGCCATTTGTGTACACGCGCTTGGGTGCGCCTATTTGTATGCAACAAAATTTAGTGCGTCCGAATGCGTTTAGTTACATGCAATATGTAACAAGGTGTGGGTGTGGGCGTCGCCACCGCCAGCATGTTAACGTGCCACGCCAACTTCGATTAGAATCTGCTTGCTGGCTTAACCTGTGAGCCGTGAGCTGCTCCTTAAAACCTCGCATGCATACACATCCATGTGTCTATATATGTGGGTGTGTCTGTATGTATTTATGCATTTTTTGTGTTCTACCGCACCAACTATGCTGCAGAATAATAACGGTGTATTCCGCTTTTTTGTTGTTGTTGTTGCTTTATCAGCAACGCCCAGCAAACGCGGCGACTTAGCTTGTGCCTTTGCTGTCGTGTGTAGTCATTTAGTCTTTACTTTGTTCTTTTATGTTGGAACTACCCCAGCTATTAGTATTAGTAGGAGTAGCAAGCGTTGTTGTTCTTGTTGTTGTTGTTTTTATGCAAATTTACAAATGATTCGCTGCACTTTGTTATTATGCGCGACCATCGCCCTCGAAAGCGACAGCGCACACAAAAACAACAACACCTGCAACAGTGACTTGCTAACAGTTTATGCAGGCACCGCAGTCCCCTGCCTCCCCCACAACCCCCTTCACACTTGCTCAACGCGCTTTCGTCCAAGTGCACTTCCCCACCTTCTGCCAACAGGCTTTCCCCACCAACTCCGCATTGCACGCACACACCTGCTAAAAGCGCTCTGCCACCGCTGTCATCATGGTGTTGTGTGAGTGCCACTTCAGTTGCTTGCTTGCATGCGAGAGTGTGTGTGAGCATGTGACCTGCCGTAGCGTGACATGCTGGTCATCATATGCTGACAAAGCCAGGCGCTGTTAGTGACGCACACGGTCGGTCGCTACTAAGAAGCAGGGCTCAAAGTAAAGCTGCTTATTCAATCTATTCACTGTTTTTCTGGTATTTAATTTTCTCTTGTTTTTCCCATTTTGGTTTCCTTCTCGCTGCTGTTGTTGTTGTTACATTTATGTTTCTCGCTTTCAGCTTACATGTTGGGCATGCAATGAAGGTTGGCAGGTTGACCAGTTGACCGGTTGACTGTTGAGTTGGCGTTAGTCGTGGCCGGTATGTGTATATGAATGTCTATATATATGAGGATGTGTGTGTGTGTTGGCGCAGATTTTCTGCATTTTTCACAGTTAGCCGATAGGAATAATAGTTTGTTGAGAATTTTAAGTATTTTAACTTTTCAGCTCGCTCACTGCTATTTGCATACGATTGCTATTTTGTTGTATTTATATGTGGTTGTGTGTGGAGTATTGTTTCTGCGAAAGTTTCACATTTTTTGCTTTCAATGCAAATGTGTACCGTTAAAATAAAATGTTATTATTGTAGAAGAGCGAAGTGATGCATGACAGATAAAATTGAAATGACAGTAGACAATTTAGAAGTAGTAAGTAAAAAAGGTGCATACTCAACTGACATGTTACAGGTGACAGAACGAATTAAATGTGAATATTTTCAGTGACAAATGACTACTGACATATGACAGATGTCAGTGAACGATAACATATGAACAGCTTGGTTTTAATTAGTAATAACTGGCTTATCTCTATTAAAATTGTGCTGCTTTATGAATAATTGTTTACCAAAGAAGACACAAGTTTTGCAAATTACAAGTAACGCATGACATATAGCACAGGCCAAGACACATATGGCAGATGACAAATGACAGGTGACTATATATAGAGATGTCAAAAAGCTATACAAGTGAGAAGCTTTAAACAGACAAATTACAACTGACATATGACAAATGACAAATGACAAATGTATAACAATGTCATATATTGTTAGATATTTGTCATATGTGAGTGAGTGACCAGTTTTGCTTGATTTATAAACAATTGTCTTATTTTGAATTAAAATTGCCAGATTTTATGCAGAAGGGTTTATCTTAGTTGTATCAAATTAGAACTGAGGCAAGACAGATAGCACAGACTCTAGAGACATTTGACAAATGACAGGTGACAAGAGATTATAGGTAGATTTCTATTAACAAAAGGCTTAAATTTGAAATTTGGCAATGTTGTCGTCATTGACTGAGGTTGATAATTCTTATTAAACAAATTTTAAGGATCTCACACCCCAACGAATTTCTTATGCCACTCACGCATTTAACCACTATTCAATAAGTAGTTGACTTTCATGTGCACTTTCGCATAACTTTCTGTAGTTCAATAGATCAATGGCAGTTGCTTCAGTGTCAGTAGCAGAAATAACAATAATAAATGAGATATATATCATTCTTTTATGTATTCGTGCCATATACGTTATTACTCTCTTTGGAAGCAATCGCACTACTTTTCGCTTACAAACCAGCGCTATTAAGATAGCTATAGAGTGACAGCAAAAATAAAGCACGCATTTTCACGTAATGCAATCAATAATGTGTACGACATGGTATTGCATATTTTATGGCGTTTGTACCCACACACTGGCAATATATTGTCAGCAATGAAAGGACAACAACAACAATAACAATATGATATATAACAACACAATGACATCGCTAAAATGGGCAATCGAATGCCATACGAGCTGATATTATAATTTTTATAGGCATATTTGGCGTATTAGGGGTGTAATTTTTTTTTTTCTAAAAATATAAATTTAACTATAAAGCGGCTTATGAGTGACATAAATAAAATATTTCAGCTAAAAAAAATATTTTTTTTTTATTTCATTTTTATTTCCATTATTTTTTATTCGTCTAACAGCCTGACCCTAATGCATCATATACCCCTATATGTATATTATATTCCCATATATATCCATTTAACGCGGCCATTCATTGGCCTGTTCACCAGCTCACATTTCAACCTTTCCTTCACTCATCAGCGAGCGAGCGAGCGCGTGTCGTGTCACGAACAGAGAAATGCATTACAACACTGATTGAGCAATTAGTTGGTCAAATTGCAAGTGTGCGTATGTAAGCGCCAAAGTTGGTATGCGAATGTGCGCTCATGCATTTCAGGCATATTTTATGGCACGAGAAACACACACACACACACACACACATGAATCATTGATTAATTATATGAATTTGCTGTTTCTGCTGGCTGAATCGAGCGAACGCGTAATTTATGCATTATTGCACTTCATCTTGAATAATTTTTCATGCATTAATATGTACGTGTATATAACGGTATATGAAAGCCTATTAGTTGCTTAAGCGTGTTTGCTTAACCATACTCTGCACTCATTATAATAATAAATTAGCAACAGCAGCTGAATCCAGCTGAATCCAGCTCACACTTAGTCAACCCTCAAATTGAATTTCAGCGAAAAACAATATTCTTGGCAATCAAATTCTGCCAACTCTGCTTTATTGTTGTGTGTGTGCTAAGAAAATTCGTAGAAATGTAAATTTCGTCTTTTCTGCATGTATCAGCACTTCTACGGTCAATAAATTAATGAAGACATTAAAGTTGGTCAAGCGATGCGATGAGCATAAATTAAGGTTGTTTTCACACTCACACACATTTAATCGTGTATACCACAATTACAGTTCAAATAGTTGACTATACCTTATATATATACATATATATACGATAACACACACGAAGTTATCTCGCATGTGTGCGCCGTTTGTACGACTTCCCTGATTATGTGATTTCCTAGCGACTTTCGTGATTTTTAAGCCGACAACGATTGCAGACATGCAAACATGCGAGCATTAAATAAATGTGGCAAGTGTATTGTTCTTTTATTGGCAAATAAAGCTTGATGGCTGGCCATAGTTATAACTGCAACTGCATATGTATTCATTTGTATGGATATAATGTAGTGAAGCGAAAAGTTGAAATTAAATTAAATTCTTTGAAGCACGAAAAAGGTTAACTTGCAATGCTTTGACACGCATGGTTCTTAAAGGTAGTGAGAAAAGAGTGCTCGAAAGCCTTTAAAAGTTTGTTGATTGACATATTTTGCTTATTTGCGATATAATCCTAAAGGTATGCTACACAAAATGCTTAATGAACTCTAAATATTTCCAAGTAGCTGAATGGAAGTTATAATATAGAGTATCCAGCTGTCATACAGATGATTTTATGGACTTAATTACGAAAAATCTATTTTATTTTGAAATAGTTAATAAACTCATATGTAGATTAACAAATCGTTGCCTACATTTTGGCGCATATATAGATTTTTTTTAACAGGAGAGTGTACTACAGTTTTTAATGATAATTTTAAAGACAGCAATATTTTGTTATGTTTTTTTACTTTCAGGGTTGCCAAATAAAGATTTAGGTTTAAGCTTAAATATCAAGATTAGTAAGATTAATATGTTGTCTATAGAGATGAGAATATATTTCATCATTTGACTATATTTTTCCCCAATAGAGTTGCCACATATTTTTAAACTATAAATAATACGTGAAAATACTTTAAATAATTAATTTAAAAAAATAAAGGGTGATTTTTTAAGAGCTTGATAACTTTTTTAAAAAAAAAACGCATAAAATTTGCAAAATCTCATCGGTTCTTTATTTGAAACGTTAGATTGGTTCATGACATTTACTTTTTGAAGATAATTTCATTTAAATGTTGACCGCGGCTGCGTCTTAGGTGGTCCATTCGGAAAGTCCAATTTTGGGCAACTTTTTCGAGCATTTCGGCCGGAATAGCCCGAATTTCTTCGGAAATGTTGTCTTCCAAAGCTGGAATAGTTGCTGGCTTATTTCTGTAGACTTTAGACTTGACGTAGCCCCACAAAAAATAGTCTAAAGGCGTTAAATCGCATGATCTTGGTGGCCAACTTACGGGTCCATTTCTTGAGATGAATTGTTCTCCGAAGTTTTCCCTCAAAATGGCCATAGAATCGCGAGCTGTGTGGCATGTAGCGCCATCTTGTTGAAACCACATGTCAACCAAGTTCAGTTCTTCCATTTTTGGCAACAAAAAGTTTGTTAGCATCGAACGATAGCGATCGCCATTCACCGTAACGTTGCGTCCAACAGCATCTTTGAAAAAATACGGTCCAATGATTCCACCAGCGTACAAACCACACCAAACAGTGCATTTTTCGGGATGCATGGAAAAATATACCTGATGTGTTCAAAAAATAACGCTATTTACAATTGCATGAGTTCGAAAGTCCAATTGTCCAATTTTTTGTAAACGAAAGAATAAATTTATTTTTTTCTCAAAAATGGAAAATTCCCGTTATTTTTTGAACGCACCTCGTATGCACTATTTTTAGCCGACATTTTAATATCAGACATGACATTTTTCATGATTTCATGTTAGTACACCTTTATTGCTTTTTAAAAAAAAATAAAAAAAAAAACAAGTTTGCATCCAAATTAAAAATATAGCTGATGTGTTCAAAAACTAACGGGAATTGTGAAATTTAAAATTGTACGAGTTTGGAAGTCCAATTGTCATTTTTTTACATATAAATGAATAAATTAAATTTTTTTTAATTATAAATTCCCGTTATTTTTTGAACACACCTTTTATTCTCTATTTTTAGACGACCTTATTAATATCAGACACATTTCAACAAAAACTACTGTTCATAAATCTTCAACGTGTTCATGAAAAACAACACTAAATATAATTCCGCCACAAAACAATTAATTGATCCTGTCATAAAACATGTTCTTAATAACTTTATTGTTTGACGGTTAAAAAATTACAAGCTAAACTGGTATAAGTGGCAATTACGTCTGGTAACGTATACGTCATGACGCGGCCTTAGGCATACAATGTAGTTATTATACAATATTGCATGAATGCATGTCTACAGAGACACACACACACATATGCATATAGTTAATGACCTCGTATGAGTTGACATTTCTCCAATAAAGGCCGCACAATTTGCTTTGTCGCTAGCCTAGCCATTAAACCCTTTGAATTTATGGGCGAACAAAGCCAGCTACCTCCACTTCTTTACCCTTACCTTCATATGGGCGAGGCACGCCAACCTGCTGTCGGGCAGCTAACCTATTGCGATAAGAATCTAAAATGTCATTACAACATTGTTCAATCAAATGCATAGCACATTGTAAGCCGCGGGCGCATTACGATAACTGCCCTGGACTTTAACACACACACACGTGCTCATATGAGTAGTAGTACCTATAGGGGCACGACAGGCAATGCCCCTCAGGCGATTGGAGGTGTTGCGCTAAGGACAAGGCTTTGAGCGACAGCGTACTATGTAGATAGTTTTGGTAGATTGCAATTGACAGGCTGGAATTTAGAGTGGCACATACTCGGTTGCTTTTGCTGAAGTCATGCGAGTGCAAAAATATGAATGTGTGTCGAGAGTAGGGGTTGGAAATGAGGTAAAGCATGTAGTTAACTACAACTTAATTGACGAGGTGGAACTAAAATTGCTTAAATACACTAGATTATGACTATATTCACATGCTGATTTTCGTGTTTCTTATTATTATTGTTGTTGTTTTTGGTTTGAAGTAAAAGTTAAGATAAGGACTCGCGGTATTGATGTCTTTCTGTACATAAAAAAGTAGTTTTAGAGACAGTTTAACACAGTTTTGACTTATTCTTATTTCAAAAAACTAAGGGAATCAGTTAGAAATACATTTTCTGCCTAAAGATATGCTACGAATATTTATGAAATATGTCTTCTAAACAAGTTTTCAACTTCCTATGAACCTTACGCATGAAGATATGCTACAACTTAATGAATTTACATTTAATTTTCTTAGAATATATTTTTTGCAAATACAAAATTTTTAATTGAAACAATTTATTCTTTCTTACAGTCTTACTGTCTTTGGATTACTCATTATACTTTCATATATCAGCAAGAGGTGAGTTCAAATATGAAAATAAATTTAATTTCCATTTTTTTTAATAATTTTAAACACGTTTTTGTTTAAATTTAAGAAATATAGTTAGTCCACAACATGTGAATTTCTTAACTAATTTGTTTAGCGCTGAAAAGTATGCAAAGGAATTTCAAAAATTAAAATAAAATTTATTTCCAATTGTTCTGAAAGGCAAAATGCTTGCTTATACTGGAATATCTTACTTTAAATCCATTATTCAACTACTTTAAATGATTTTTATTGCTTACTCAGTTCTCGCATTTTCTGCATTCAACTCGTCTAAACTTTAAACAACTAAGCCATATGTAAACTTAATATAAATTTTTAGAAATTTTAACTAGAACTCTATTTTATTATTGCAAACACATAGGTTCGTATGTATGTTTGTGCACTAACACGTCAACATGCACTCTACATTATTAATTAAAATGTTTGACTTTCTTCTGCTCCGCTTAACACCAATATAATTGATCTTTAACACTTTCGGGCATTTTAATTAAAAGCCTATGCTCACACAATTTTTCAGCTAATAAATTTGTAATGCAACATATTTTTTTTGTATTTATTAGTATTATATTCAAAAATAATTGGAGCTCACAGCATGGTGTCATTAAATCAACGGTTTACCTGAATAATCTGCAAAATATTTTCCAAAATTATATGCACATTCATATTTATTTGCTTTATGCAGATACTGCTAAAGGATTTAATTTAATTGAAGTGACTTTTTAAATCGAAATTTAATTTGTAAAAAAAACTAATTTGTTTTTATTTTTTTTCACAACTGTGCTGACAATTTAATCAATATTTGTGTATTATTTTTTGATAATTTGAGATTTAAATCGGAAAATAGCATAGGCTTAGTAAATAAAGAGAAAAAATATATAATTTATTTTAATGTTAATAATTCAAAAATATTGCCTCTTAGCTATAGTATTAAAATAGCTTATAATTGGCTAATGATAAATCTATAGAAATCTATAGAAATCTATAAATCATTATTTTGCCATTTTTCCACAGCTTAGAGCTTTGTCTTTGGAGTTCCACCCACTATATATGTATATAGTAGAATTAAGCAAAAAAAGTATTAAAAGGCAGCGAACACAACAGACAGTGACAGGTTTCTACATTTTTTTTTAATATTCTGTTTCTCATCTATTGTCTATCTCTTTCATCCCTCAATCTCCATCATTTTACCGAAAGCATAGTAATTACTGTCTATCTCTACATTTCACTCTTTGTATATATCTGTCTCTTTCTATGATGCTCCTTAAATCTAGCTCTGTATCTTCTTTATCTCACTCTCTCTCTCTCTTTCTCACTTTCTTCTCTATCTCTGTCCCTCTCTCACTATCTCTGTCTCTCTCTCACTATCTCTGTCTCTCTCTCGCTTTCTTAAACTTCATTTATGCCATTTGGCAGTTGCTCATTGTAAGGCTGAATATTAAAAATAAAAGCTAAGCTTTCAAATAATCCGTTATGTATTTCGAACCCATTTGAATTTTTCAATAATGTTTCATAATATTTATCCAGCTACTAATATTAGAAACATTGAGTATCTAATCTAAACTCAGAAGCTAAATTTCCAAATATCATTAGTACTGTAACGCCATGTCACAAATTCCGTAATTCTCCCCTGCTAAATATTCATTAAAACTTTACGCAGTTTATTATTATCGCACCAAAATGCCGTTAAACAGCAAATCAGAGCAAACATATCACAGTTATGCGTTGAAATTTACTAACTCATTTTTTTTTATTTACTCCAGTAAAGCTATAAGCGTGGCGGTAACTTCAGCTAGCAGCAGCGCTCAAAATTATTTCGAAAATGTTGTTTCATACCAAAGCAACTTTTGCAGTTTTAAATTTGTACAATGTTGTACAACAACAAAGTGAGTGATGAGTTTTTTGTTTTTGTTTTCGGAGCACATTATAATTGAAGTTGTTGTTTTGTCATTTTTCATTTGTGCACGTCAACTTTTGCGCACATTGTTGTTGTTATTTTGTTTTTAGTGCCACACCACAGCACATTGTCGCCGCCGCGCAAATGCCAGTTAATGACAATAAGCCGAATGTTGTTACAACTAAAAAGCTCTACTCGTAGCAACAGCAAATAATCTACCACTCACCCCGCCTCCCTGTCAACACCACGCCCGCCAGCGCACTTCCCAAGCGAAAATAAATTTTTTGCAACCAATTTCCAACAATGACAACTGACATTTTGAGCGCACTGTGCCGGCAACTCTATGCTGTGGCATGCTGCGGCTATTGTTGTTGGTGTTGTCGTTGTTGTTGCAATTTCATTTGTGTGTTGCTGCCCATTTTCGCGCGCGCGCTCATTTCCAACTCGAGACGCGACATAATGAGAAACTGTCAACGTATCATAAAATGGAGTGCTGGGGGCCGGGGGAGCGTGGCGCACAGCCTCCATGCTGTGTGGTCGTTGGAAAAATAGCGAAGTCGGGCCCTCACACCAGTTCTCCCAGCGGCTGCTTGGCTGTTGCAAACATTTCCATATTCTAACTACTTAGTCCGGCGATCGGGCGACTGCCAGAGGGCGGGGTGTTGTGAAAATGTAGAAATGTGTAGTCATCATTAGTTGTAATAATTTACAGTTGCTTGACGCGCGTTCGTACACTGTGCAATATAGAAAAACTACAACAAACAACGAGAAGATGAGGTATTCTGTTGGCTATATGCAGAGGCATGACTATAACCTAAGGAGAAATTTTTTAAAAGATAATATAGCTTTTTTTTCACATGTCGAATGAGCTGAATAAAAGTCTATATAATGTAAATTAATATGTCCCTCATTTTATCAATAAAATTTCACTGAAGATGACTTTTTAATTTTTCTATATGAAAAGTATGACTTTTCTTAAATTTAAAATAAATGTAGTCTACATTTAGGAGCATTGTAAATTAATCATACAAGTCACGGAGCAAAAATTAAAAAAGTTGCCTACCTCTAGGAGCCAATGCAGATTATTAACGAAAATATTTTTTTATTAAAAATATGAAATTCTTTCACTAGGTGCTTTTGTGTCATTCGTTTACCTTATAAACCTCCTTTATGTTTAGTCCTCTCCCACATTTTCCTACAGGACCTAGCGGCTATTGTGTGCAGTGAAATATATTTTGCTACTACTCCTGCTGTTCGGTCTACTTTAGTGTTTGCCTTTATTACTAGTAATGCGCGCTGACAATGTCCAGCTCAAATGACGACAACAAATTACTCGCGAGAATTCATTACAGTCGTACTTAAAGCAGTCAGTAGTTTATTTGCGTGGCATCGCGTTAGTGTTTTGAAGTTTAGTTATGCTCTTTATGCATTAGTAGTATCAATAATGTGAGCTTAGATTTATTATTTTTTTGCCTTTCAAATACTTGGACTCCAGAGTAGACTGTTTATATATGTATGTATGTGATTGGCGTTGCAACCGTTTAGCCGGTTATAGCCGAATCGACGATAGTGCTCCACCTCTCTCTCTCCTTCGCAGTTCGGCGCCAGTTGGAGATCCCAAGTGTAACCAGGTCGCTCTCCACCTGGTCCCTCCAACGGAGTGGAGGCCTTCCCCTTCCTCGGCTTCCTCCGGCGGGTACTGCATCGAACACTTTCAGGGCTGGAGTGTTTTCGTCCATTCGGACAACATGACCTAGCCAGCGCAGCCGCTGTCTTTTTATTTGCTGAACTATGTCAATGTCGTCGTATAACTCGTACAGCTCATCGTTCCATCGTCTGCGGTATTCGCCGTTGCCAATGTTCTGAGGACCATAAATCTTGCGCAAAATTTTCCTCTCGAAAACTCCTAGTGTCGTCTCATCTGATGTTGACATCGTCCAAGCTTCTGCACCGTAAAGCAGGACGGGAATGATAAGCGACTTGTAGAGCTTGATTTTGGTTCGTCGAGAGAGGACTTTACTGTTCAATTGTCTACTCAGTCCAAAGTAGCACCTGTTGGCAAGAGTTATTCTGCGCTGGATTTCGAGGCTGACATTGTTCGTGTTGTTGATGCTGGTTCCCAGGTATACGAAATTATCTACGACCTCGAAGTTATGACTGTCAACAGTGACGTGGGAGCCAAGACGCGAATGCGCCGACTGTTTGTTTGATGACAGGAGATATTTCGTCTTGTCCTCATTCACCTCCAGCCCCATTCGCTTCGCCTCCTTATCCATGCGGGAAAAAGCAGAACAAACGGCGCGGTTGTTGCTTCCGATGATATCAATATCATCGGCGTACGCCAGGAGCTGTACACTCTTGTAGAAGATTGTACCTTTTCGGTTTAGCTCTGCAGCTCTTATAATTTTTTCCAGCATCAGGTTAAAGAAGTCGCACGATAGTGAGTCACCTTGTCTGAAACCTCGTCTGGTATCGAACGGCTCGGAGACGTCCTTCCCAATCATGACGGAGCTTTTGGTGTTGCTCAACGTCAATTTACACAGCCGTATTAGTTTTGCGGGGATACCAAATTCAGACATCGCGGAATAAAGGCAGCTCCTTTTCGTGCTGTCGAAAGCAGCTTTAAAATCGACAAAAAGGTGGTGTGTGTCGATCCTCTTTTCACGGGTTTCTCCAAGATTTGGCGCATGGTGAATATCTGGTCAGTTGTCGATTTTCCAGGTCTAAAGCCACACTGATAAGGTCCAATCAGTTTGTTGACGGTGGGCTTTAGTCTTTCACACAGTACGCTCGATAGAACCTTGTATGCGATATTTAGGAGGCTGATCCCACGGTAATTGGCGCAGATTGTGGGGACTGTTTATATATAAAAGTAATAATAAGTCAGTTCAGATTTTTAGAAAAATATCTGAAACGCTTACACCTTAGAGAGTCGTTAAAACATTCCCAGAAAGGTTTCTAAAGAAGCCAAGAAAAATATCGATCAAAATATTTATAAAATTTCTGGAACTTGACAACCCTTATGGGCATTGATATACTTAGAAGAAGATTTAGTAGCCCTCATTGACTCTCCGTTTTAGCTCAAGCGACCGCAAAGCACAATAGAACACACAGGTCTTTTACATAAACAGTGGCTCTCAAACTTTTAAATCAAACTTCTAAAAATCGAGTTTTGGGATAGCCTTAGGCTCTTTCAGCGATTTCTCGTATGCTTATAAAAGCACTTTATCCTCTCTTTATTTTTGGAAATTGGAAGAAGTAACCCATGTCTGTTGGTAAATTCCCGTTATTTTTTGAACACATCTTGTATATATATTAGGATATATATATTTCTGAACAAGGTGACCTGTATAATATTTATTAACAATTCATGTCCAATCTCGCCACCAAATGGACTTTTCACAGCTGGATTGGTCATAAAAATTTAACCATCCTCCTCCACCCCAATTTCTACTTCGCGCTTCACATTTTCATTTCGCCACTTTATTGGCCATCTAAATTTTGAATGGTCCGCATATTTACCCCTTTTTTGCATTTTTAACGATATTTTTAGACATTAACTGTTTTAATATGGAAAAATATACTAAAGTTAACACATAAAATTGCTCATAAATATTTTCATGTGACTGTGTATATTTCCGTTGCGCGCATAATGTTCGGTCGGTCATAATCAGCACAATTTCCACATTTTCAACATCAACTTGTTTACACTCATTTAAATATGAAATTTATGAGCGCACAAACAGCAAACGGCTTTAGGCCACAGCACTCAGCTCCCTCTAAAAAAAACACCCTCACTACCCCAAAAATACCCACACTCCTCAAAAAACATCCCTCCATACTTCTTAATGTTCAATGCGCCTGCGAGTATGCTGTAAATCTGCTGTGAAAATTATTACTTCAATTCGTTTCATAAATTATTAGGCTGGCTACATAGCGCACACGTGTATATGCCACTATTGCTGTTGTTGTTGTTGTTAGACATTATTATTGCTTTGCAGTTGCTTGTGTGAGCGGGCGCTCACTTGACTTTTTTATGCTTTTGGCACCGGAAGTGCTAATTTTCGTTTAACATTCGTTCGCTGTTTAGAAAATTGCGCGCTACTGAAATGTATACACTGGCTGGCAATTTCCGCTTCCTCCGAGCGCACAATGCAGGCATTACAGAAAACAAAATGCATGAAGTGCTCACACTTGTAAATATATGCTATATAAGCAATGAGTGGGCGTGAGTATACTTTACGACGCCGTTCAAGGGTCACGTCTGCAGCGCCTCAGACTCAGTAGTACCACCGCTGTTGGGTCGATGAAGCGCCGCGCCGGAAGTGGTTGTTTGTGTCGGGAGCGCGCGCGCGGTGTGTGCACTGCACTTTCTGCGAACTTTTAATGCCACAAAATTCTTAACTTAACTTTAGCTTACTTTACTCGACTTGAAGTTGTACTGGCAAGTTGACTCCGCGCCAGTGCGCGGTAAGCGCTGGCGCCAAACGCCACCGTATGCTTTACAGCGCTTACCTTTGTATTTCGACAGCGCCGTTTTTTATGGCCACCGCAAACACGTTAAAACGTATAAATTCAAATTACGGCAAACATGCGAAAACTCATAAATTTCCCCAAGGAACGCGCCAAGGTTGATGTGATGTATGCGTCTCGGCCTGGCAGGGCGCGTGTGTGTCGGTCTGTAGGACGCCGCAACAAAATATGTCTATGAACAAGAAAAAAACAGCGCGCAAAATGCTGGCAATACGAATAAAGCACAGTCGTGCATGCCAACCTTTCACGCACCTCTAACCACCCACACAGACACACACATACATACAAACTCAAAAATGAAAAAAAAATAACCCATGCAACGCACTCATTGCTGCCCACACCAGCGTGTCTGACAACAGGCATGGTAGGCAAACTGCGAAGTAAGAAAATGAGCAGCATTGCGCCAAAAAATTTGAGCCGGAAGGCCGCAAACAAATAATGCAAGAAATTGCCGCGCGCTAGTTGGGGTACAAATTCCCCCACCTACGGATGTTGGTGAGGGAAAATCTGATTTTTCGTGTGCGAATTTGGCACGCCAGCGACGCATACAAAATTTAAATTTTGCGTGTTTTCGCCCTAATGAGAAATGATTTATTTTTAATGCGCCGCCGCTGGTGTATGAGAGCGCGCGCAGGTTTATGTGTCTGTGTATCCCCGCGTGCCAAGTCGCTGAGGATTTGTGGTTGGCAGGGCCGCGCGCTCACCCTGAAATTGCTCAGTTCGCGTGCAATGGCGCGCACGTGAGCTTTAAGTGCTCACAAACTTTGGCAAAACTTATTATTTATTTAAATTTATATTTTTTTTCAAATCTCCAATTGTTGTTTAATTTTTGCCGCGCTTAGTAGGCTTGTCAGCGCTTTTAAATGCGAACAGCTGTTAATTTGTTTTTTTTTTTTCTTTTTTTCGCAAAGTAATTTATACTAATGTGTCTTCCTTTGGCATTATGCAAAGAAAATGCATGCTTATAAGCGCCTGGGCATATGCTTTGCATACTGTCATTTATATATGTGTGTGCGCAAATCCGCTTGTCGACGCGCCAACATAAATCAAAGGAAATCGCACAAGTGCAAAAATAAATCAAGTAAATCAAATAAATCAAAACTTCTGTGTGTGTCTTTTTACCAACAGCTGCTGCTGTTTGCCTTACTTCGTGTATGTGGCTGTCTGTCTGCAAGCGGTTTATATGACCGCCAACTGTGCGGCGCTGCATTAATTTACACCAACCACACACACATTTACTCGTATGCGAAGGCGCATACTTTTCAGGCTTTGTTATGTATCCACACCACGTTTGCGGTTTAATTAAGGCGGCTCATGTGGCATATGTAAGCTGTGCGCTCCTTTGAAATGAAAGAAGAAATGGTTCACATTTTAGCACTGCAGAAAAAATTAAAATTTTATAATTTTTAATAAGAAAAAACAGAATGGAAATTGTGAAAATGATAAATTTTTCAATAAATGAAATTAGTGAAAAATAATTTTTGAAAATTTTCAAATCAATTTTGAAAATTTGGAATTGAATTCTGAGCATTTTCAAGAACTTATTTTACTCAAAAAATATGTTCAATAATATATTTCCGTGTTTTACTGATATTTTTGCATTGTAGCGTCTTTTGTAATAATCAAAGTATACATTTAGGTGCTTTGCTTGGTAAATTTTGTTAAATTTCTTAAGTTTTGACGCTAAATTTAGGTTTAAAAGCAGTTCAAGTGAAATATTTGTCATGAATATAGACTTTTATAACTTCAAAATGTCAAAAAAGGTATGTGTCTTAACTATTTTACACGGCATTAAACAGCAATGCGCCAACATGTAGGCAATCAATTAGCTTAAGGGGTCTATATACCAGCTAAAGTTAAAAAAAAATAATAAATATGCTTAGAAGTATTCCTATCAAGAGAATGAGTTTATTTTATTTTATTTTTCTTCAATTTACTTAAAATATTAAAAAAAAAATAATTGTAATAGAATTTTTTATTTTTTTTTAAATCTGTCAATTTAAATTCCCAGTGTATAAATCCACCGAGAGAATTTTAAAATATTGCCACAAAGTATAGCGTAAAGCAAGAAGTAAAAGTAACAAGAATCGGTGAAAAATCATATTCTCTTGGTGAGCCGCATAACTTTGCCGGCTAACTTGTGGCAAGTTAAGACCTCAGCTGTTGCAAGTGCACTTATATATGTACTACTGCTTTGCCAAAGGTTGTGGTGAAATGATTATGCTTACACGCTCTAGACGCACACGTACATATGTATGTATAAATATAAGCTTATATACATCTCTACACACATACCAATCCACGCGCTGTTCTCTGCTTGCAAGCTTATGTGGCTGGCCGTAACCTTATATGCCAATTGCCTGGTTCACTGAACTAAATAGCCAGCGTGCTTGCATGGGATCGCTATCGCTGCTGTTATTGTTGTTGGCTTATGAACGCCACAGACTTGTATTTCAGCACACGCACACACTGAAGCATTTGCAAGCATATTTTAAAGCCGTAAAGCTAACGAGAAATTATTACTTTAAAAGTAAGACATCGAGCATGGCTAACGGGTAGTAGTATATGGTTCTTACATATACACATATGTTCTGCTTACATGCGCTTATAGCCACAATATGCTTGAATTCTATGGAAATGGAGTCGAAGAAATTTACTAAAAAGTATTACTGACCGCCTTTATATGGAATGGTAAAGGAATTATTCTTATACCGGCAATATATTGAAGTTGCTAAATGCCTTTGCAGTGCTACCAGTGACCTGCAGCTCACCTTGAATGTGTTTAAGGAGCAATATTTATTTATAAATACTACAGGTTTATGACAGAACTATGAAGCAAGATGTATCTAGTCGAATAACAGCAAAGTCAGTACTGATTTTAGAGAATAAAAAAACTAAAATTTGATATTAGATATCAGAGCCTCTGACCGACTTTTATTACTATACTGAAAAACATATTTAGATGTTTCGCAATCTTAATCTTAAACTTTCCCCGAAGATGTTTGGAAAACCCTTGATTTTTTAATTTCACAATAGTTACACAATCTTCAATTATTTTTGATAACTCTACTTTTAAAATGACTTACCACAATTTGGTAATTCAACTTTATCCCGAACGAGTCCAATTTTCGATGACTCGTTTGAGAATTTTGACTGGTAATTGGCGAATAACACTCGTAATGTTTTGCTTCAAGGCCTGAATCGAAGCGGGATTGTCCGCATAGACTTTAGACTTTACGTATCCCTACACGAAAAAGTCTACCGATGTGATATCACACGATCTTGGTAACCAAGCGACCGGTCGAAAACGTCAAATTCTGTGCTCACCGAAGTATTCTTTCAATAACTCCATTCATTGATGGGATGTGTGGGAAGTGGCGCCGTCAATGTGGCCGATGATTCCACCGGCCCACAACCCGATGTTTTTTTCTTGATGAAATGGCAGCACTTGAATCGCTTCACGTTGCTTTTCGTCCCAAATGCGGCAGTTTTATGTGTTTACATACCCATTGAGCCAGAAATGGGCCTTATCACTGAACAGAATTTGGCTCGAAAATGACTTCTCTGGCACTCTTGGACTTCCTTTTCAACCAATCAACCAACCAAGTCGTAAGCAAAGTCTAATTTAATGAAACTGAAAGATCTTATTGTAGAGTTTATCTAATAAAAAATTTAATAATTGCTTCGTGAGTTGTAAAAAAATTTAAATTAGAATATCCGTAGAAAATTTTTAAGGCTCAATACTAAAATGGAACAAAAATTAATCAATTCAGCTTAGTTGATATATACAATTTACCTTCTCATTATGAATAACCACATTTGTTCAAAATTATACCGCAAACAAAAATTGTGTGACCTCACATTGGCCTTGAGAATGCCACACTGCGCATTCACCGCTCTGCATATTATTTCTGGTGAGATGGTAATTAAAGTTGAGAGCAGCATTTCTGTTCATTACAAAGTTACGCGTTTGTCTTCTTGTTCGCTGTTCCTCTCCCCCCGCACCACACCCCTCACACAAATCATTTTTATTTATGCAGCTTAAAAGTAAGTACAATGCTGTTAACCAATTTAACATTTTTTACACCATCTTTTTTGTTAGTGTTGCTTGCCTTATGCAGATGGCGTTCGCAGGAAAAAGTAGTTTCCTAATTAACGAACACGCTTCGTTGATTTGATTTTATTGCGAGCCAGCAACTTCGGACGCACATGCAACGCGCTCCTGCACCCTCCTCACCCCCACACCTGCATTGATCACGCGTCTTCCGTGCCTCAGTTAGTTGGGGCCACAACAGCATGAAGCGTTCACTTTGCTGGTAAATTTTTGTTTTACTTTCTCGAGGCAAGGGGGGTGTGGTCCCCCACTGTGGCGGCCAATAACAACAAACGAGCAATAATGTTGAAAATGTCACCAGGTTGTGGTGGCAACAAAGTTGTGCTTTTTGTCATTACAGCAGCAACAGCAACAGCAACAACGACAACAACACCACTGACGCCAAGCCGCAGAAGACAATAGCTTGAACTAGTTTGCGCTCGTCCTTCATACTTTGCTTTGTATTTTTATGCGATTTTGCCACCGCTGCGTTGCATGCCACACTTTTTCCACACTATTTTCCCCCGTTTTTGTTGCTTTTTTGCGTTGCATTTTAATGATAAATAGCACAATAGCTGGCGACTGAAGGAAAAGTTAAAAGTAGATTTTTATATTGTCTGTCTCTGCTCTCTCCGTGCTTTGCTTTCATCCCTTTTTAACGAAGGTATTTATTTCAATTACTCCAAATGGCGACAGGTCAACGACGACAGACAATGGGGCAGCGCGACAAAAGCTTATCAGTGAAGTGCAAAGCAAAAAACACAAGCGGAAGAAAGCAGCAAAGTTTGAGTTTAATAAAAATTCGCAGCGCAAAAAACAAAGTGAAAAGTAGCGCAATTATTTTTAATTAAAACTAAGAAAATATTTCTTCGAAGAAAAAATAGCAAAATTTTTAATGAAAAAAATGCCGCAAATTAACTCTTTGCCTGCAAAAGACCAGCTCGTTGAGAACTCACCACAAAATTAATTGTGAAATTCTGCAAAAATATTTGCGTTCTACAATACCGCTTACCTAGCGCAAAGAAATTAGTTTACCTTGCGGCTTGTCTGCCTTTATGGAATTCCACTTAACTCTTCACCCACATTGTCATGTCTAAGTTTGCCTGTCTTAGTTAGCACCTGCCAGCTGTCACATTCCACTGCGGTTTTTCATACTCTTACTCTTTTTCCAACTGCGGTATCAATTCTGTAACTTGAAGAGTTATTAACGACATTCAATATAGCGCGAGGACTTTGAAGAAATATAAAATTAGTAAAAAGAGTAAAAATTTAATTTGGAAAATGTTAATTTTTTAAGTTAAGGTTTTAAGAGATTTTCTTTCCTTACCCACCGAAGTTATAAATCTCATTCTACTGAACTAAAAAATAAGTTAAAACCAGAATCTTTCTCTGCTGTAAAATGCTTCCAATTAAATGCTTTTAATGTGTTGATACACCAAAAGTACGTTTACATATGAAAATAATCTCGTTTTAAGCTCGTTTAATAATCTAACCTTTTATATATAGCCATTTTTGTTCACATTGTTATTTGGCATTTCTTCGCAAAATTATCGAAAAAACTAGAAATAACGCCGCAAATCTAGTTGTATAAACTGAGATATTTTTTTAATCTCGGATCTGATTGGTTGGTTGGTTGAAAAGGGAGGCGAAGAGAGCCTGACCGCAAGCGGCCGCACTTAGGCCATTATTAGGCCCATTGTGCTCCCCGAAAGGTACCCTGATAACCTGAACAACTTGGTCGATTTAACGAAGTTTCTGAGTTTATTCCAGCCCTGCTGCCCAATTTCTCTCAGATTAGAGTAATGGGAGCCTTGGAAGGTGTCCCTTCTTAACCGACAGAAGACCGGGCATTTGCAGAGATAATGCTCTAGTGTCTCATCATCTTCCGCGCACATAGCATCCATTGCTTTAGGCCTTTGGAGAACTGAAAGATCTGGAATAGTTTAAGGGAACTGTGTTCCCAGTTGCTCAGCTTTACAAGAGATGAATTTTGTATGGTAAATCTCGTATAGTATAGTCTAAATATTTAATCCGTGAAGTTTCTACATAGAATCATTTTGCCTTGGCATATCATTTATACATTCGCAAGCCCTTCTATTTTTAGTAACATTCAAAGAATATATATACAATGACTCATTAACATGAAATTAAATTCAAAAATATAAAAGTGGAGAATCGAACAAACTGGTATAAAGTGGCATAATTAGCACTTTAATCAAGCTTCCAAATACTCCGTTATATTGAATATTGAAATATTTGGATAATCGAACAAACTTGTACAAAGTGGCATAATTAGCAGCAAGCGCTTATACCACTTTTATTAGGCATTCATATACTTTCTTATATTGAATACTGAAATATTGTATAAAAATTGCTTTACTGACATTTATGAAATTTTGAGATTAATCGATTAGGGACATTCCAAGTGCATGCCCTTAAATCATTATCCTTAAAACGTTTGCAGGGGTCGTCATCAAAAGGGGGCTGTCTCATCCAAGGCTTTCGTCAAATTTTCATTGGTACTTCGTTTTTATGTGGTGGGTTCCAAACCCTACGCACAACCGCAGAAGCGGGCTTCGCCTTCTCACTTTAGCTCGCCTCGAAACGGCTGTTTGTTGGCTACCCAGAGGATACTTGGTCTAAAATCGGATCGGGAGCTGCTTGAACCATGTGGAGAAGAATCGTTTCTGGCCACTCTCAAGTGAATGACAATCAAAAACTTTCCTCACTTACGTGAACTTCTACAATTGATTCCATCCTCCTATTTTTTAAATTTTCCGGTTATATTCATAGTATATCTTATCTGTTCCAAAATAGCTCCCGACTTCTGCGATTAATTATATTCTGTCGCTTTAGCTCAAATAAGCGACCATTATCATGGGATGTCAGAACAAAAAAGTCACTGGAATCGTTCTGACGATTATGGCTTAAGTATTTGTTCTTGTATTAAGTACCCGAATGTTCATAAGCGAGTAGTTCGAAATGTTTCCTTGAGTTCATTAAATTGTCAGCTGCATATCTCGATCAAATACATTTTTCGGACTTCCAAAATTATTTTGTGAACCTTTTGATATGTACATTAGGAAAAACTTAGTTTGAAATATTGGATCCTTTGTCTATTAGTCTTGTCTTAGGGGTTCATATGGCCTGTTTGATATACAGCAAAATATGATCAACGGGAAGCTCTGAAGTGTAAACACATGTATTTTGAAAATTATGTCTATCTACAAGTCATATGCATTCAAGGCTAGTAGCTCCCTCTCATGAAAGGCAGATACTAAGAGAAGAAGGGACTGAGCAGTTAGTTTTTGAACTAAAATTTATATTATATTACAAAAGAGTCGTATTTTGTTATAACTTTATTAGCAAAGTCAATTTTTTTTTATATTTTTTAATTTTTTGCTAAATCCATTCAATCCAGGAAGCATTTCCTCGCCACAATTAATTTAAGATAACAAACTTCCAATTAAAAAAGCGCAAACAGTAAATCCAATTGTTTCATTTGAAAATAAAAGAAACCGCTACCAAACGAGAGCCATGCATAGACAATACCGTAAAATGCAACAATAAAAACTAAAATGGCAACCGCTTTGAATGGTAAACTTTAGCCGCTATGCGCTCATTAAGTTAGCGAAATGTAATACAGCTGAATGCACAATGGGCGCATTATAAATACTGACACACACATAGACATACACACCTACACACATATGCATAGTTTTGTAACGGGTGATTTTTTTGAGGTTAGGATTTTCATGCATTAGTATTTGACAGATCACGTGGGATTTCAGACATGGTGTCAAAGAGAAAGATGCTCAGTATGCTTTGACATTTCATCATGAATAGACTTACTAACGAGCAACGCTTGCAAATCATTGAATTTTATTACCAAAATCAGTGTTCGGTTCGAAATGTGAAATCCGCTTTTTTATCGACAAATTTTGTTCAGCGATGAGGCTCATTTCTGGTTGAATGGCTACGTAAATAAGCAAAATTGCCGCATTTGGGGTGAAGAGCAACCAGAAGCCGTTCAAGAACTGCCCATGCATCCCGAAAAATGCACTGTTTGGTGTGGTTTGTACGCTGGTGGAATCATTGGACCGTATTTTTTCAAAGATGCTGTTGGACGCAACGTTACGGTGAATGGCGATCGCTATCGTTCGATGCTAACAAACTTTTTGTTGCCAAAAATGGAAGAACTGAACTTGGTTGACATGTGGTTTCAACAAGATGGCGCTACATGCCACACAGCTCGCGATTCTATGGCCATTTTTAGGGAAAACTTCGGAGAACAATTCATCTCAAGAAATGGACCCGTAAGTTGGCCACCAAGATCATGCGATTTAACGCCTTTAGACTATTTTTTGTGGGGCTACGTCAAGTCTAAAGTCTACAGAAATAAGCCAGCAACTATTCCAGCTTTGGAAGACAACATTTCCGAAGAAATTCGGGCTATTCCGGCCGAAATGCTCGAAAAAGTTGCCCAAAATTGGACTTTCCGAATGGACCACCTAAGACGCAGCCGCGGTCAACATTTAAATGAAATTATCTTCAAAAAGTAAATGTCATGAACCAATCTAACGTTTCAAATAAAGAACCGATGAGATTTTGCAAATTTTATGCGTTTTTTTTTTTTAAAGTTATCAAGCTCTTAAAAAATCACCCTTTATAATTGCCAGCATTAATTTAGCATTGCAGCGAGAAAAAGAGACGCGCACACACAAATACATAAATTAGTTAGTTAGTTGTGTTTGGTGAATGCTTGGTCCAGCTGCGCGCATATTCAAATGTGGGCCTTTCACAATTAAAGCGAGCGCACACATGCGCAGCAGCAGCTAAGCAAACAAAAAGCGGCGAAGTTGAAGGAAGAAGCGTAGTTTTAATGAAGAGCTGCGGCGAATAGAGGATGAGAGGAGTGGAGGAGATGCAAGAGAAACCAGTGTTTGTACATATGCCAAAAGAAATACAGACATTTTACTCTAATTGAGTTACATTTTCGCCATGCATGGCAGCGCCAGCTTTTTCACGCTACGCTTTTGTACGAGCGAGCGGAGGAGAAGCAGCGAAGGAGGTGGAGCAAAACAAAACATACAAAAACAAAAAATGCTCGGTAAACAATGTAAGAATAGGAAGGAAATTCAAGCAGCAGGCAAAAGAAAACAAGAAAAAATTGCATAAACAGGCACACACACACAAATGAACACATGAAGACACACATACATATACAAACACTTGCGGGCGCTTGCGTTTAGCTGCACGCTGACAACGCTTGCATTGTGTGGTGGCAGCGGCGACTGCAGCGAGGCTCCACAAGAGCCAATGCTGGCAACATAACAGCAACAAAAACAGCCACCCACAACAACGACATTGTAATGGAAATAAGCACAACTCTTCTTGCAAAAATGGGGAAACAAAACTTCAACAACAACAACAAAAACAAAGAAATAATTAAAATCAAAAAAGAGCGCGCACACATAGCAAGCGGCCAAACAAACTGTTGGCAGGAAGGCAAAATACACATGTACACACATACAGAATGAAATTATAGACAAGCAAGGCAGAGAATGCACCACAACAGCAATGACAAACATAACAATAACAAAAACACAACAATGCAACAATGTGGAGGAAAACAAAAACCACAAAAATAAAAAACTTGAAAAAAATAGAAAAAATTTGCAAACGAAAAATTTCAAAAAAAAAGTTTCATAAATAACAGAAAAAAATGTCAAAAGCACAGCAAAGCAAATACAATAAATTAGCAACAAAAGCAATTGAGCGGCAGTGGTGCACCACGCGAACCTCGCTAAGTGCATATGAGAACTATGTAAATTGCAATGGGTGCTGTGGAGGCCCTGTAGGAAATTTTACTAATTCACAACTGTCACGAAGTCTCATTAGTTCGCGTTCTTGCTCTTTTTTTCTTAAAATACGACTTTTTCATTGAAATTACCTAAAATATGTTCACTTTACCAATTTACGAATCTTTTCTACAATTCCGCAGCAGTTCGAAGTAGTTCCAATATTCGAATCAATGAAGTGTTGCGATTCGAATTCAGAATTAGTTGATACAGATGTCACTAACTCAAATCTTTATAATTTTTCTATTTTATCTTCTTCTGCGGACCTCTCACAATAAAGCTCTCAATGAGACTCTAATTGATCTAATTTTTTATATGACAAGTACCAGTTTTCCAACAGGGAACATATCCATACTAGACAAGCGTTGTAAGATGCATGCGTGCTTGGGTGGGCGCTTCGAAATACACATCGAACTTGGTGTAGAAGGCAGAATGCCACTCAAGCGCTTAAAGTCTCCACTAATTTGTGGTAAAGGAGTTAGTGGCGGTTGCCGAACAGTAATTATATAAAAAAAGAGATATATTAACATCATATTAGTATGTGAATAAAATGTAAAACAAAATCAAAGAAACCGTTACTCCCGTAAAAAACAACAGATTATATTGTACACTAAAGTATAGAAAGTCGTTGATTAGATTCGACTAGTATAAGCAACGTTGTCATATGTGATCTGTAACAATTTGATAACATATACATATGTAATATTACAACTGATACCGGTTGAGTAGATCAATTTGTCGGAAATATTCGGATTTTCCGAGTCTGAAAATATTTGAATGGATTTGAGTGGAAACTTTTTCAAAACAGTTACGCTAGGTTTCAGAGATGATCATGACGACGAAAAGCATGAGGATTTCAGCTATATAATTGTAACACGGATCCTAAGAAGATAGCAAAAAAACTTTACCATTCTGTATAGACAGAGTCTTTTAAGATTGTCACAAGTCTGTTAAACCGACCTATTTAAATTTCAAATTCATCAAAAATCAAGATTTTTATGCGAACACATCGAAAACTTTCAGTGATCTTAATCTGTCTCTGACTTAATTGAAAATTTGCCATACTAAGCATTAAAGAAATATGGAAAAACACTTTCAAAAATCTCTCGAATTTCATAATTTTGCAAATTATCCCACAAGTGCCAACACTGCCATATGTGACTCCAACAATAATAACAACAGCAGCTGTACTGCGCACACAACAAGTGCAACGAGATGAAAACTCACTGCACAACACAAAAACAACAAATTTAGCGCTGCTTTGTAGACTTTGTTTGGCGGTTGGCGTTGAATACAATAAATTCGCTCGGATTTCATTTAATACAAATGAACATGTGCTGCTGGCTGATGCGAATGCATGCTGATGTGCACAATTGCGTTTGCTGCTTTGTCGCTTTGTCACGTGATACATAGAAGAAAGTTGCCACATCCGTTGTGCCACTTGTGCAGCATGAAATATGCCACAAATAAACACAATTCACAGTTTCACTGACAATTTGATTTCGGTTGTGTTTCCACTTCCGCAGACCGGCGCTTTTGCATTTCCTAACGCATTCGACAATGATTGTGTGTGTGCGTATGTATGCGTGTATGCTTTATGCAAATGCATAATTAGAATTATGTGTGTGCATCCATTCTGGTTTATGCATGGATGGTGGCAATTTTTGTGTGCGTGGTTTTGGAGAAATATGAGTGAAGCAAAAATTAGAAAACATGTTTTTTGTTGTATTTTCTAATTATTTATGAATTCTTTATGTTATTTCATGATTTTTATTCATTAATAAATAAATTAAAAATTTTCGAAAATTCGAACATTAAAAAAAATCTGAAATGTGATCCTTTGACTATTTGTAAGTGTATAAAATACTTTTCAAGTGAAAATTATACTATTATATGTAAATATATAATACAAATTTTTTTTTCGAGATTTCGAACATTCAAAAAAAATCTGAAATTTAATAATTTGACTGTTTGTAAGTGTATAAAATACTTTTCAAGTGAAATTTATAATATTATATGTAAATATATAATATAAAAACTATTTTCGAAAATTCGAAAATTCGAAAATTCAAAAAGAATTTAGATAAATTCTAAAATTTATTCCACTGGCTATTCACAAGTGTATCAAGCTCTTTTCTTGTGAAAATTGGAATATTATATGTGAATATATTATATAACAAATATTTTCAAAATTTCGAACATTAAAAAAAAACATGAGATAAATTCTGAAATTTATTACATTAGCTTTTCGCAAGTGTTTCAAACTCTTTTACTGTAAAAACTTCCATTATGAATTATTAATATTTTCTTGGAATGTAGCTTTGCAACAACTTGATCACTCTTCGAAAGCGTACAAATCAGTTGGATTTTCTCCTAAATTTCTTTCAAGCAATTTTTTTTTATTTTTAAGTATCTACTGCTAGATATTATTTAATTATTCCTCAAATTCAACTCAACCTCAAACACTATCGCTCACCTCCTGCCATGTCCACCACAAATATTCAGTCCAATCTCATAAGTTTCCAAACATCAAATTTGCATAAGAACACAGTATCGCCCATCAGCAAGCAAATCACCTCGTAAAGTCCTGCTACAATATTATTACAATGCAAACATTTAGTGGAAATTTTGTGTAAATCCACTGCTTCTACAAAACTAACTAAACACTCAAAGCAAAGCGATAATAATAATTTCATGCTACGAAAATCCTATTGTAATTAACGTACACAACATTCAAATTCTTGCTAATCTGGCTATGCTAACACTAACACATACACTCCCAAACACATTCACAGTGACGGAAGAGAAATGACGCCCCACCCGCCTCTAAGCTGTTTGTTGGCACTCAGTGCTGCTAGGCCACGGACTTAGTCTCATCAGAATGACCAAAGTGTGCTGCTCAGCAGGAACTTTGCAGACATCGACAACACTACTAAGCCACTGTTATCATCAGCGCTGCACCACCAGCGAAATTGTCATTAACTTCCGTTGGGCTTCTCTTCTTCTCATCCGACTGCCCGCCCCTTACTCCTCACTCCTCTCTCTCAACTGCGCGATAACACTTCTATATGAATTTTATTCAAATTTCTTCAAGGCTACTTGGACAGCGTCGCTTCGTTGCCCATGTTTTTGCTGTTGTTATAAGAAAATTTTGCGCTTTGAATGTGATTTTAGATTTGTGTTAAGCGAAGCGTTTTTATTGTGATGTGAGCGAAAGCCATTTACATGTAAATATGCTTTAAAAATAGCATAAACGCTTGTTGTAAATTTTATAGTCTTTTTTTCTGGCGATAGCTAGTTCTTTTTGTTGCTTTTTCTTAAATTAGAGTACATATTTAACAATTATTTCCGTAGAATGTTTTTAAGACTTTTTTGCCGAGATGAGTGGTGAATTTTTTCATTGACCTATAATTAATGAATGGTAAGTAAGTTTTTTCTTTTCTAAAGCTTTAGGTTTCGGTTATAGAAAAAGAAACCTAGTTTTTCCATTCTATAGCTTGAGGTCTTGGTTATGGTAACGACAAACATAATTGAACCAGTGAGTGAATATGAAAATTAATCCCAATAGAAAAACAGAAAGATTTTAACTAACTAAAGATATATAAGATTGATTCTCAGTTCTCAAGTCTATATGAAACAGCGACATCTAGCGAGTACTTACTTATCTAATATTTACGCTATTTGATTCCATCTACTGATTTCTAAAAGCATTGATCTCGCTACTGATATTTCGGGAGAACTGGAGTCACACTCTTCGTTCAAAACTCTTAGCGAAACCATTGGAACGCTTTAAACATCAATCTGCGAACCATATATGGTCTCATTTGTCTAACATTTTTTTACAACATTTGCAAATCCACTCACGGTCACCAACAATTTGTCGCCAGCGTTGCTCTCACTTCTTTAAATTTCTTATCACATAGGTACAGTGTACAAGCATTCTAAACTTTCTTCCCCAACAACAACAAATATGTACTTAAGCACACGCTAACGGTAATAAAATACATAGCAATAACATTGGCGCTTATCTCGCTCGGTTGCAATGACTTTGAATGACAAAAACAAAGCTTGTCACATTTAAAATTTGAAAGTGTCTACGCTATTTCCTGAGTTGAAGTGCCGACAAATGAAGGGAGATTGCTACGAATAGAAAAAAAAATAAATAAAAAGAGAGGAAGTATGGAGTATCATCCGCTTGAGATAATACTAAAGGAGATGCACGACCTCTACACACAGTCAAACGGACCGCCAAACTGATTTGGGTTTAAACCAAAAAAAAATCAAAAAATTGAAAATGCAAATGACCTATGAAGTACTTGTAAAACAAGAGAAGTGAAGTAGGCGCAAACAAGAATTTGTTGTAAGCGCTTAAAATATCGTTTCAAGTGAGAGAGGGTTGGGGTGTATGCTTATACAAAAATTCAAAAGTTTTTTAGCACGCCAGTGCGTATACGTAATGCTCATAATAAATGTCAGGTGTCCGAATACTCATGAATTATTATTGGAAAATATTTTTTGACAAAAAAATATTTTTTTCATATTTTAATTTCTTTCACACCAAAAATGCTTAGTCACTAATGCATTTGGCCGCTTTATTAAAATTTATATTTGAATAATTGCTACCCACAACCTTTCTTATTCATATTAATGCATAGCCTTTTGTAACTTAAAATTATTTTTCTTGCATTTTTTCTTAAATTTCCTTTTTCATACACCAATTTTACAGCCATTAAAATCCTTTTCAAACACATTAGTGTGCTTTCGAAAGTAAAAGATTTGCCTTTTTTCCCCCTTTTGCTATGCTTTTATTCGCCGCAGTCGTTCGATATTGTCTAACTGCGTATCGCTTACAAGCAGCAAATGCTTCGCTCACCCATACACACAGCTACACAGTAAAAGCTTGACAGCTTATTTTGCATATCTCGCAAGGATGCTTTCCAATGTTTCCGGTTTAAGTTTCCTTTGCCATTCATGGCTTGCTCCTCGCATGCTATCCCACATTTCCGCTGACCCTAATGCGCAATTTACGAAATGTAAATGGCTTTGTGGTAGACACCTTTCACAAATTGAGTTGCTTGCTTTTTACATTATTTTTCTATTCTCCCATTTCTACAGTTGTCTATATGTATGCTTGTGCGCTTTTGTTCCGTTCTGCAATCAGTCTACATTAATGCCATGTTAATGTTCCATTATTGTATTGTGGTTTTAGGCAACGTCATCTAAGTTGTCTGTTCGCTCGCTACAAATTACCGGATTTATTTTGGCTTTTGGCTTAAGTGGCATTGCTGAGATTACTTAGCAGACCTTTCTTTAGTTGAATAAAAGCTTTTTGTTGTTTTTTTTTATTTTCTTCGCTGATTTTTTTAATTTTTTGATTATGCCCCCAAAGTCTAGTTATATGAAAATTTTATTTTTTTGCGCTAACCTTTCTTGAAGATTATTTATATTATTTTGGATTCAGATTATTATTGTTGTATTTGTCATATTTTATATATATGATGTGTAAAATAAAATTTAAAAGCACGCAGTTTCAACAAAAGCAACAATAATATTTATTTAATACGATTGATATTTAGTAAAGTATGATATGATGTGATGTGAATTGATGTCAGCTATGATATGATATTTGATATCATATGATGTGATATGATTCAAGTACTGTGTATGATAGCATTTAAAATTAACATAAAAATTAGCGTAAATACAACAATAACAGCACGCATATGTATATGAGGAATATGCCTGATATGATATGATCTGATGTGACATGATGCGATGTGATATGATGCTAATAGATGTGATTCGAAGAAATATTTTCTGATAGGTTGCTTTGAACGGTTTTAAAATTATGTCGGTTTGGCAATAATAACAACAACAACAACACCATACGATATGTCGGATGTGATATGATCTGATGTAATATGATACGATGTGACATGATGCGATGTGATGTAAAGCGAAGAGATGTGTTGCGAAGAAATATGATGATGTGATGAATTGAAAGATATCTCGGATTCAAAGCAACAACAACAACAACATATAATATGTCAGATGGTATCTGATCTGATGTGATGTGATAAAATATGATGTGACATGATGCGATGTGATGTGAAGCGAAGAGATGTGTTGTGAATAAATATGATGCAAAAAACGAGTTTCAAAGAATGTCAATTTAGTTGTCAATAACAACAAGAACACCCATTTATGTTCTGATGTGATACGATGTGATACGATATGGTGTGGTGTGATGTGAATCGAATTAATGTGATGCGAAGATCATATCTCTGGATGGAATGTTAAAAAAGAATTACAAATAATGTCGATTTGGCGACAACAACAACAACATATGATATGTCTTGATTATGTTTGATGTGATGTGTGATATGATTATGTGATATGAATTGAATATTATCATGAGTTGTGCTAAGAATTGATTTGGCATAAAAATGTATTATTGCAAAAATTTCGAAGATTATAAATTTTAATATTAAACACTTTTAATGATATTGCTCTCAAATATATTATTTTTTATTTTTCTAAATTGTTTTTTTTATATTTTTTTTTTAAATATTTTTAAATATTTTTAAATATATTTTTAATGTTTTTTTTATTTCCTCGAATCATCTATATTTTTTTAATCCCAAATCAACAAGAGACCACGCTTAATTTTTTTTATTTTTCACTTTAAAAATCATAAATTTTATTTAACACAGTGAAATGTGCTCTCAGCATTTTCTCTAATTCTGCAAACCCTTTGTTGGTTAATTATGATTTGTTTGATCGGCATTTTAATTCTCATTTACAAATTGCACGTTATTACATAAATATAAATTCCAAATAAAATTTAAATTCAGCGTTACATAATCCCCAAATGAGCTATTTGTGTTTGAAAAGCCGCTTACTGTATTTATTTAATTTATGCATAATTTAAAATTCACAATTCCAAATCCAGCAGTGAGTGATGAAACAATAGTTTAATTTAATTTGCATAGGGAAAATGCGAGCAAAAAACCGATGACAATAGCCACAGCCACAAGAGACACACACACACAGATGGACAAGAGTATTACATATATATATGTACATGTCAAATATGTATGCATGCAAGTGTTAGCAGCAAATGTTACAAAACTAAATATTCTATTTACACATAGTAAATGCTGCCTGCCAAAGCCCTGGATTTCGATAATTGCATTTGCAGTTGCAGCTGATGTCGCACGATTTAATAGCAATTCTGGCATGGAAATTCCACAAAATTTAATATGATTTATATTTGCACACAAGTAACTATGACGTATGTGTGTATGTGACGTAGGAATATTTATTTGTGTGCTTGTGACATTTATTCGCAGATGTCAAAGTTCTAAATTGAATTATGCAGACCACAGAAGTGAGCAAGTCTGTCACTTGCTTCTGGGTATTAAGACTAAGGTTGTTTGTAGTTGCTCAAATGCATTTATTCTTACTTTACGTAATAAAATATAAATATTTCTCGGAAATATAAAATAAAAGACTGTAAATAGCAATGAATTCAAGAAAATTGAAAGCTTCGGTCAATTAATAAAATTTGTAAAAAAATAAGTTTTAAAGCACATTTTTATTGAAATATTTAATATAATTTAAATATATATATTTTCAATATAAAATTCGAATTTCTAAACTAATTCTACCCCATTTATACTAAGAGGTGGCAACCCTTGACTTTTTTCTTTTTCTTTTTGAGCGCGCATCATTGTTTAATATTCGCTGAGAATAAAAAAACATCCATTTAATTCAAAAACACCCATTTTAAGTATGTCTTCAAGCTAGCAATTGCATACTATCTCATAAGTAGTCGTTAGCATCGCTTGCCCGGTTGGTCACCAACCACAAAATCACTTGCAAACACTCTCACAAATACATGATCATACTTACTTACAAGCAATATGCATATGCATGAGTATATTACACGCTTTTATGCCATTGTGCGAGTCCATTTGAATGCAACTGCAATGCCACAAAGCTCTGCAAGTGGTTGTTGACTGGTGTGCTGTATGCATTTGCGGTCACCGCAAGCTTCTTTCACTTGCCAACCGTAAGGTATTCGTACGTGTGCTGTATGCGTCTTCACCGCATGCACTCAAACCGCTCATTCATTGCATGCCAACTGCAATTGCCTCACACGCACTCATGGTTATTTGTAAATAGTAATTTATTGGGTTTTAAGGCATTTGGTTGATGTGTTTTGTTGAATTTTTATTGTGTTTATGGTCATTTTGTTAGCACCGCTTGCTGGCGTTGGCATGCTGTTGGTGGTAATTGTGAAAAAAATTGCAATTTGCTGCATACTCACTAACTTTATTAAGACATTTGAGTTGTTTATTTATGTGCAAGAGATAAAGCTATAATGCCGATATACGTGCCTAGATATTACCAGATGTAGAACAAATATTTGCATCCATTCACTTACAGACTTACATGCCACAAATGCATATATTCTCTCTCGAACATCAATTTGACAACTTAAATTAGAAATTCGATTTCTTCATTTGCATTTGAAAAATGCTTTTAACTAGGCTTGTATGCGATTTACTGTTAATAAACACCTGGCTTACACTTTGGAACAGCAATATTAATTGCTTCGTGGAATGATAGCATTTCTTTTGATAAAATTTTTGGAAAATTTTATTATCTTCGGATTGAGATTTAATCAGCAGATATAAATGAAAATCGAACAAAAAACAACTAATGAATTTTAATTTACGGTAAATTTTATAGAAAAACTACTTCAATTATTAAAAAGGGAATACATATGTATGCAATCATTGAAGTGATTAAAAAAAAATAAATATTTCTGGAATTTTCAATTTCATCAATAAAAAGTAATTTTTTTCTCCATTTAATACTCGGAATAAGCGCATGAAATATTCTTTGATAAATAAAGATAAATTTAAATTTAAAAACCTCTTGAACTGTTAGAGTCACTTTAGAAAAGTCTGAGTTCCACCTCTTGGTATGACGAATAATAATTTTATTTAATTTTTAATTTAATATATATTTTTCCTACAATTCAATAGAGAATAGGTTTTTTTAACAAAGGCCTCAATTTTTCAAGGAGTTACATGCGTTTGGTCGGATAAAAAAGGCCTATTTTCTATATAAAAAATTATTTGTTTAATTCAAACTTTTTTGTTTTATAGATGCATATTTAAAAAATAATTAAAATTCTGAAATTTTCAAAAAAAAAAAATTAAAACTCCTCCATTGTGACGTCATTTCCGGTGACCCCTCGGAAAAAGGTGCGTCCGCGTTGTCAGCATAACTCCTGGCAGGATCATCTAAAATGAAAAAAACAAAAATAAGTGTTTTGGTTAAGACCATAAACCTCGTGCTTGAACGAATGAAATACAAAAAAAGTAAAAATTGGAATTTTGGCAGACATTTTTCCAATAAAATAAAAATTTCAGTAATACTATGTTTACATATAACGAGATTATCTCCATTTACGAGCTTAACTCGATAATCTGTAATTAAGAAACGAGATTTCCCATACAAAATTCCTCTCTGGGTAATCCGAGATTATAAAATTATCTCGTTTTATACAACTAGATTTTCGGTGTTATTCCTAGGTTTATCGATAATTTTGCGAAGAAAAGGAGAAATGTCAAATGAATATGTAAACAACAATGACCGACAGCGAGAGAAATATGTGTAATACAACAACAAATGCAACACATTTGACAATTGATAATCTCATTTGGCTATATGTAAACGGTTAGATTATTGAACGAGCTTAGAACGAGATTATTTTCATATGTAAACATACTATAAAATTTGCTTGACATTTTGATTTATGTTTAATTGTTGTAATTGAAAAAAATCCTTCGTTCAAGCACGAGTAAATTGTATCTCGAACACCTGTGCAAAATTTCATCAAGATCGGTTGAGTAGTTTTCGAAAACATTTGACAACCGACTTTGGAACCACGGTTCCGAGAAAGTTTTGAGTAACAGTAATACCTGACTTGGAGCGCACACCTTCCAAAAGCTGTTTCTCCGAAACTATTATTCGGATCGGCTTAAAAATTTAGTATAAGATTCTTGAGATGGTATAGAAATTAATAAGCCATAAATCGATTTTTTGAACCCACGAAACCCATGTACCTCTTAATATAGTCAGTATTATTCTTTCAGTCCTGCATTCAAGTATTTGCCGCTACTTCAATTCATTGTAAGTGTAATCAACACTCTCCTCATAGCTGGCCATGTCATTTCGAAATCTTCCAGCTTAACCTTAAAACAGTCGGGCCGTCGAAAATAATATTTTTATTAAAATAATAAATAATTTGAAATAGATAATAAAAAATATTTACATCTAAAACAAATGTAGTCCACAAATTCGAAAATCAAGGTGGCCAAACTCAGAAAGAAATTCTAAGAAGTGAAATATTTTTTACTAAATGTAATATAAAAAATAATTTTAATCTTATCTAAATCATTTGAAAAATCCTTTTTCACTTATTCCATCTTTATTGTGTCAAATACTCACCGAGTTTGACTTGTGCCAGGAACCCTTGTTTTAATTATCACATTTTTAAAGACTAAAAACAATCCTATCTGCGTATACTTGACGCATCTTCTTCCAATACTAACAAACTAACTAAAATATTTCCCTGAACCACACATATTTCCATCTCACCACATAGTACACCAAACGAAATTCTATAAATTTTTCGCCACGTAACTTCATAATTAATTGAAAATATTTAGACGCTCGCATAGTTGCGCTCCCTTGCACGTTGCGCTCTTCTACTCTTCTCATCTCTTTCGGCATTGCCGCTTTGGCTTTTGCATTTTAATGTGCGCAGAGTGTTGCATTTATGCAGTTAATTAAAATAATACTTTCATGTGGCCAAGTGTTTCCTATAAGTATCTACGTTGCGGCGCTGCTTCATCTTCTTCATTGCTGCTTCGTTCGCTAAAGAGATGCGCCATATTCGGTTTTTCTGCTATTCTTTGTGCACACATTGAACGTTAGTTGCTTCATTCTTGTTGTTGTTGTCATTTTCTTTACCACAATCTCATTCCGAGAACACAATTTCCAGCGCAGATGTGGCAACCACTTAATGCATTCGCCTTTTTCATCGTTGCCACCTTTTATTCAATTTGATCTTGCTGTTGTTTTTCGCTATTTTTAAATATGCTTTGTCAATATTGAGTGCAACTTTGCTGCGTTGCGGTTAAATACAGAAATAATGCATATTTATAAGGCGCTGCCAACGCGAGTGACAATTCTCTTGGTTAATGGTGTGTAGCGCATAATGTTGGTCGTCCTCTGCGCTTCTTCGAAGCATCCAATTAAATAGGAGAAGGCAATAGACGAGCTGCGCTGCCAATTCTAATGTGAGTTTACGCTGAATTTGTAATTATCTTCGATGGAGGAGCTAATTTCTTAATGTGTATGAGTGGAGCGGGATTAATTTCATTTTTGTGAGCTGATCAAGTATCGATTGATTATTTTTAATTACACATTTGCGAAAAAAAAATATAAATTAAGAAAAGGAGAAAGACTATACTATAAGCATAAGTAATGTTAGGAAGACAAGAAAAGAATGTTACGGGTAGTTTCTACCTCATGGGTAGTTGTTCCCTTTTTCTTAGACATCCGGGTTCTCGTCACAATGTTAGTAGTCCTAGATATTAGAATGGCTAGCACCTCTTTTCAGAGATCCACGGACTTGAATTCTTTGATGCGAATAGAGAAATTACACGTATTGTTGCAACCAGACTTTAGAAACTCAGAAGGCTAGAAGAAAATCTTATCTAAAATCGATCCCGTAGTTTTAATTAGATTTCGGAACTGATCACCGCGACGGAAAAGTGATGATTAAACAGTTGTAGCTCCAGTCCCTTAGGATATCAACTCCTGGGCTTGTTTCAGACCATCTAGTATCGACGAAGTGTTTTGAGCATATCCCAAAAATTATTGATACGGCTAATATCGATTCCAACCAATTTGTTCTGGGAAATACCAACTTCAGTCTAACAAAAGGTGACCTTATCAGATAAAAGTATCGACATTTTGATCTATTAGGAGAAATTTACCTATTTTAGGAGAAATATCTGTCATTATTTGTCTATGTTCAGTAAAAGAATATTTCCAAAATTGTATGAGATTCAGATACGTTCTTCTAACTACTACTTTCGTGTGGTCTCACTTATAAGAAAAATCCTTATCTTTATTCTTCGAGAACACAGCTGAGTATTCACCAAATATTCGACTTCATTTTCCAATATATTCTAACCAGATGTAATATTTAAATTATATTTGCATGAATGGATTTCTGGTTATCCTACCGAATACGACGACAGAACAACACATATGCATCTACCAAGTTCGAACTCAATAGTCTTCGCACACAAACTGAAACATCTTTCACTAACCGTGTTTAAGTCCACACCGACACTGTCACTGAATTGTATACATTTCAGACACACTTCTAAACTACGAAAGTTATACGACGCCGCAACGCACTCCACAATTTCATTCGCCACAATTGCATTGTCACAATAAGTCACACACAATCCACACAAATACAACGACAGATACACAATCTAATAAAACCAATTCAATTTCTTGGTAATGTCATTCTCTCCGGCCATGACGCCGCTGCTGTGCTCGTGGCGTGGCCACGTCGTCTTCTGCGCTTAACTCCACTTCACTTCATTTTCTTTTCAATTCGTTTCTGCGCGCGTTTTTTCTCCTTCAGCTCTTCCGCCATGCAATTTGCATAAATTATCCTCTTCCTTGCGCTGCTGGCTATCCTTATCCTTATCTGCATCCTTATCCTTATCTACATTTCCACATTTCTTACATATTAATGCTGTCGAAAAATCTTTTTGATGCCAAGTTCATGCCAATTTCCACAATTGACCCGCTCGAATTAGAAAAACTTGACAAAGGCGCTGAAAAAAAGAGAAAAATGCCAAAGCATTTTCCGTTGCGAAAGCAGCTGCCCGTTAGTCCGCGTTGCCCGCATTATTCGCATTTCGAAATGTCACAAAATTGTAGCTGCACAACTTTGCCATGAATTTTGCGACTTTTTACGCGTTCCGCGTACTTTTTGAGTGCAGTCTTTTTTCGGCAACTATTCGCTTTCTTTGGAAGGTCTCTGCGGCTTTGCTGTTGGTTGTTGGTCGCAGCCAGTGAACCCCGGCAGTTGCCCTAGCCAACTTGCCGTGTTGACTTTTTGCGCGTCGAGCGTATTTTTTAATGCAATTACAAATAATATCCATCCACATTTAGCTTTGCCGCGTCAAGCTTAATTTTTGCTGTTCGTCTTTTTTTTAGCTGCATAGTTGGAATGAGCTTATCTCATTTTTCGCGCATATCTCGCGCTTGCCATCGCTTTTTATGCAAGATTTTTGCATTAATTATTTTTTTCGGTGTGACATATCCGCTTTGTTTGCTTGCAGCGGATTTCCAGCAATGCAATCCTTTAAATATTTTAGCTTATTTACTCTTAATGCCCCTATGACCCGCAGCGTTAACCAAAATTATGGCATTTCACATTGAAAACAGAGTTTTTTTTTGTCTTTGCAAATTTTAACGGGCTTAACATGAATCTCATTTATTTATTGTCAATGTATGGGGTTCATGAATAAATCACAACTCAGTTATACTTCTTTCAGGTTAAATGTTTTTAGGCAAGTGTAGAATGTTTGCTTTAGTTTTCTTGTGATAAATATATGTCTTAAAAGAATAGGCAGTTTAGAAGAATTGATTTTGGATACATATTTTATAGTATTCCGCGCTTGAGCGCTTCTCAGATTTGTTTATTAATGGGAACATATGGAGATCATTTTAAATTTCAACTCATCTCAATTTGACGTGAGCTTTGAAAGTTTTAATTTCAGTTTTCGACCTTCTGACTATTGCCGCATTTAAAAAAAATGGAAATTGCTATTAAGGCAGCGGCGGAAATATTACTCCAGCGCGCTACAATCTTTACCACGATAGCAGAACGGCAAACAGTGTTAAACGCACTGAATATGCATTCAAGACTGGTTAAGGAATGCTTATATTCACTATCAGTGGCAATCGCCAGTTCCTTCTCGTCTAAGGTTAATCGCAAAAAGCCTACGGAGTTCATTGCCCTTACTTCAATACCCAAAGTACATCTCTCTCGGGAGTTGGGTTAAAAATCTTAGCGGGTGCTAGCTGTAGTAGTTGCTTGGAGGAGGTTAAGATGGAATCATTCCATCACTTTCTTCTGGAATATCCCGCCCTTGCGAGATCAAGACAAAGATTTCTCAGCATCTTAACATCAAATCAAAGACTTCACAAATTACTGTATTTCAAAGTCTTTAACAAAATTTAACCTAACCTAACCTAAGCTAATCTAACCTAACCTAACCTAACCTAAGCTATCCTAACCTAACCTGACCTATTCTAACCTAACATAACATATTAAATTTAAATGAAACTAATTTTTCTCATAATTATTTTTATACTCTCGCAACATATTGCACAGAGTATCATAGTTTTGTTCACATAACGGTTGTTTGTGTCACCAATAAATAAAAGAGTTAGATATGGGGTTATATATATATAAATGATCAGGATGACGAGTGCATTTTTCTGACCGTCCGTGCAAGCGATAACTTGAGTAAAAATTAAGATATCTTAATGAAACATGGAACACATATTCTTTGGCACCCTGAGGAGGTTGCTTTCGAAAATGGGCAAAATCGGTCCACTGCCACGCCCACAAAATGGCGGAAACCGAAAACCTATACAGTGTCATAACTAAGCCATAAATAAAGTTATTAAAATAAAATTTGGAGCACAGTATCGCATTAGGGAGGGGCACATTTGGATGTAATTTTTTTGGAGAAGTGGGCGTGGCCCCGCCCTCAAATAGGTTTTCTGTATTTATCTCGCAAATCAATAAAGCTATATAAACCAAACTTTCTGCAGTCGTTTCTTTTAGCCATTTCTTAATGCAGTTCAAAAATGAAAGAAATCGGATAATAACCACGCCCACCTCCCATACAAAAAATAGGTTGCAAATTACTAAAAGTGGGTTAACTCGCTAAGGAAAAACGTCAGAAACACTAAATTTCACCAAAGAAATGGCAGATGGAAGCTGCACTCAGAGTTTTTTACAAAATGGAAAATGGGCGTGGCGTCGCCCACTTATGGGTCAAAAACCATATCTCAGGAACTACTCGATCGATTTAAATGAAACTTGGTTTGTAATAGTTTCCTTACATCCCAATGATATGTTGTGAAAATAGGCTAAATCGGTTCACAACCACGTCTACTTCCTATATACCAGAACTTTGAAGACAATCTGAATCGTTTACTTTACAATATATAAAGTAAGCACTTGTGAAGATATCAATGCAGAACTATGCAAAAATGCTACGTTTATAGTGTGGCAGCCCCATTCTAAAAATCGCCGAAATCGGACCATAGGTTTTCAAGGTCCCATATATTGAACATGAGGACCTCGGTGCTTCTAACCAATTATTAGGGTTTCCAACTTTCAATGGACTTTATACAATATATATGACGAATATGTGGGTCAAATTGTGTATTATATAATATAAAAACAGTTAAATAAATAAATTGCGAGAGTATAAAATGTTCGGTTACACCCGAACTTAGCCCTTCTTTACTTGTTTAATAAATATTTACATCACACAGTGCCTACATTTATTTAATTTATATCACATTTCTTTACTCTTCTGAAAAAATGCTAATTAAAACTTTTTTCTCTTCTAGCTTATACATTTCATATGCATCACTAGAATCTCTAAAGCAATAAATTTTAAAGGTAAGTTTATATACAATATATCTCTATATAACAATAAAAGATAACACGGTAAAAAAAATATTAAAAAAATACTCGCGTAAGAACTACCTTACTGTAGATGAGTTCAAAACCCCTTATTTATATCAAACGCTAAAATCCAGCCGTAGTTTCTACGCATAAAAAAGTTGAAGTTTAACAAGCTTTAAACTCATTTCAATGTAATTATACTCAAGCCTCACTAACCACATTTAACAGAGAACTAAGTGTAATTTATTGAAGTTAAATGTAATTTAACAAATTGTAAAAAATATAGCAATTACAGTTAAACTACTGTATATTGTTTGTAAAACATTTTTTTCCAGCATTTTATTAATTTTTTTTATAATTTTTTTTAAATTTTCCACTTTCATAAAACGAATAAAAAGTGACTTTCAATAACACCATGTAATGCTTGAAAAGTACGAAACATGCAACCGTGGCAAACCATGAATTACAACAATGCAATTAAATATGGATTATTAAAAAAAGTAATACAACAATAACAAAGTCAAACTAAATATCCGTTATGCCAAAAGTTCATGCATGCAATAGACACGTTTAACTTCTAACAAACAAGCGTATTTTTTCGCATTAAAATTCTACAAATTTCTACAATAGCCAATAAAAAGTGCGCTCAAATGTGACTAATGCATGCATAATTGTCGAAAAGAAGAAAAAAGAAATCTAGCAAGCAAATAATCAAATAAGCAAATAGAAAATTGTTAAAAAATAGAATTTATTAAAACAATACAAATTGCTCGTACGCCTACAAGCGACCAGCAAAAAAATATAATAAAACAAATTTTTTGCCTTCGAAATTCATAAACAAAAAAAATATTTGAACCAACAATTTATTGCAGCCAACGTTATCCGAAGTAAAAAGTAGCTCGTGATAACTATTTCAAATATTGCCTATAATTCTCTCCTATTGGCAACACTTGTTTTTTATGCCTGCGCCGGTTTTTTGTATCCAACAATTTATGCACATACTATCGCCTTAATATTTTTAAGTGGGTTTTGTGCGGATAATACAATTGTTTTAATATCGCATTGCAGTAGAAATTTGAGCGTGCAAATATTGCGCAAAAAATTAAAAAAAAAATCAAATATTTTTTAATTTTTTTTTCAAATGAAATGCTTGTGAATGTGAAATATATTTGAAATATTGTCGAAAAGTATGTTCAAATAATTTGAATCCACATGAAGTATTCGCAACAAAATAAGTTTTGTGTTTTGATTTCACATAAATTATAAATGCGCCTAAAACTATACTTCAAAAATGTTGAAAAATATTTTTTTCAAAATTGTTTAACGTTGCAAAGGAGATTTTAGTTTTTTATTTTCTTTTTTACTGCTGAATTCAACGTAAAATTTGATTGTCGAAATAGTTCATTCTGAATTTACATAATACATGACTATATATGCCACTTCAACAATAATTTTTCACTTGTATGTAATTTCAAGCTCAACTTAATTTAATTTCTTCATTTCTTCCTAGAATGAAATTAGAAACGATATAAATCCTATGTGCCTGAAAAATGTTGAAAAATTTCATAATTTTATTGGTTCTTAATTTTTATTTTTTTAATTTTTGTTCGACACTATGTCTCTAGCTTTATGTGGTTATTAGAGATTTTATATTTAACCACATATGAATTATTGATGAAAGGTTATGTGTTTGGTTATCATAAAACTTATAAGGGCGTTTTTGAGACTTATGATTTTTAAGAACTCATAATCTGAAGATAAAATGTGAACAGAAAAATTGTCGTAACTAAGTTGGATAAAGAAACCTCAAAATTTGTGAATAGCGGTCAGAGTTAAGGCAGTAGTCTGCTTTGCAGGCTTCAAAAAACCTATTTTTTTGTTTTGTTTTAAATCTCTTCCAAAACTATCTTTAAAATTCCAGAGGCCAATTCGACATATTTTCGAGCGTCGAGCAGGTGCGAAAGTGAATTTTTTATCAAACTTCGAAAAAATTTGGAATTTTATAACTTCTTCGGTAATTTTTTAGTTCATAAAGAAAACAGACTTATAAAATTTAAAAAAAAAATTTGGTTCGACTGTTTCAGATGCATCGGCACCGATTTACAAGTGTAAACTCCAGGCGCACCAGAAAAATACTTACAACTTTGAAAAAATTTCAATATTTTTTAATAATAAATATTGTTTTTTAAGACTTAAATATAGTACACTATCGTCTTAAAATTCTCTTTACCGCAATCATTTTCTTTCCCTTTCAAACAAAATTGCTAAAAAAAACGCTTTTTCGGCTTCTAAAGCAGACAAGCCCTCACATAGTTCGATTTGGTAGCACAATTTTCGAAACATTTTTAAGAGATTAAGAAAATTCATATGCTTCTAATAAATATGTTGAGAAACGAATGAGCCGAGCTTCGAATTCAAGCGGAACCATTTGAGGAGTCTCGCAGATACGTTCAGATCTTGAGAAAAAGTCTTAAGATGTCAAGAAAGTTGGTATGAAATGTCCAAATGAAACTTAGCGAGCATTCGTCTCCACAATAGAAAGAGATGGAAAATAATTTAAAGGATATAAAGTGAGATATTCTTGCTTTCACTTAAATTTTTCCAGTTAAAATTCAAGTGATATTAGCTTAGACGCACTTCAAATTAAAGTTATATATTCCTCAGTCATTATATTGGGTTTTTTAGGAATCTAGAAACTATTGGAATGCATAAGAAGACATTTTCAAGTCACACCATTTCTAAGTATTTACTCTCTTCACTTCCAAATATTTATTTACCAATAAAAACCTTTCCTTGTTAACAATTATGTGATGATACTGATTATTGACACTTTAAAGCCCTTCTATACAATTGTCTTCCAAAAAACCTATATATCAGTATCTGTGTGTAAATATTGAAGCTTTTACGCAAAAAAAAAACTGATTTATCCAAATATATATTACAAAAAACAATCAACAACACCCGGCACACATGCATAAAACAGATTTTTGCAGCCATAATTCACCGGGTGCACATGCTCAGCCAACACAACAATCAAAATATATGTATGCATATGCAAGCTCACCATTAAGGGCAACCGAAATGCAAACCATTGCCTTGTGGCCAAAAATACAAAACTCCTTCCGGCAAACCGCAAACACAAAGCGAACACACTTAAACATTTGCAACTGCAATTAATATCCCGCACTTTTATGTGTGTCTCTCTCTCTCTCTCTCTGCCGCTCTTTACTTAATTTTTTTTTTTTAATTTTTCCATTTGTCTGCACAATTTTCATCATTCACAAGCTTCGCATATAGAAGTATATATGTGTGTCTGTGTGCCAGCGAGTGCATTTATGCGCTGAAAGCGAGTACAAAAACACAAGCGAACAACAGCCGTTGCTCAGCATCACTCGCACATGCAAATCGCAAACGGATGAGTGCGCACCGGCTGTTGTGCTTTGGCATGACAGACACGCAGACAATTACGGGCACACACAACGCACGTTCGTACTATAGCTGGCAGTTAAATGCGGGCCACACATACAGAAAGTGAGTGTGATTGTGTGCAGGCATTCATTATCCTTCAGCAATGCAGTTAAAAATGTAATTACATTTTCCGCCGCTACGCCCTAGCAAACAGACAGTTATACTGTTACACCGTTACACAGTACATGTGAGCGCTGCAAATGAAAGCTCAAGCGTGCGTACGAGTATGTGACGCATGTACAAAAACAAAAACAAACAAAAACAAACAAAAAAAGCGAGTGGAAGTTGTAGAATAAAATGCATACTTTTGTAAATTTCATTTTGATTGTTTGTTTGGTGCCGAGGCTTTGTTTGGGCAACCAGGCAAATGCAGCGCAATTATCCTTAAAATGTTTATATACCAAGCAGCTGTGATTGCACTCGTATAATCATACATATGTATGTACGAGTATGCATGCAGCTTAAAGTTATCCTTGCCGAATGGCAAGCAATTAAAATGCTACTACAAATGCCTGCAGCAATGCACATCACCGACACAACTACATACCTATATATCCACATTCATATTACATATTTGCTTGTAGCTCCAGTAAACGCTTGCCAAAAAATAAATTATTCCTGCATGCGCTCCAAGTGCGTGAGTGCATGTGTTTGTATGTATGTGCGCGTGTGATTATATATATTACAAGGCATCAAAATAATTGCGTTTCATTTGTTTGCCTGATATCCCAAAAGCTGCACAGCGTATGAGGGAAACTGATTTACATTCCTTGAAATTAATTAAATCACTCATACGCCGTGCTGCACGGCGCCTTGCAATTTAAATGCATTCTAAATCCACACTAATGCCATTGCATTGTGTAACTGATAGCTGGCATTTACTTTTCTCTTTATAAATTCTAAGAACTTCAATATTTTTTAATTATTTTTCTACTTGCCACATGCCACACAATTGCAAATATTGCTTGCAATTAAAGAATTTTTAATATCATTGCGCATTTCAAATTAAATGTAATTAATATGCTTTCAATACAAATGGTATTGTGCAATATACACTTCCGTTTAATTAAATTTCTCATACTACTTACTTGTAAATTTTTTTTTTTTATATTTTAATAAATTTTTTATGTGAAGAAACCTTTCCACATCAGTTACTCTACGCTTTGAATTGGCCACACCCTTCTCGGAGCTACAAAAACTCACTACAACAACAAACAATCAATAAGAAATAAATTAAACGTGGCAGCTTAAGTGTATGCAAAAGGCTTATAAGTACTCGAAGAGGCTGATGAAGTACGAGTAGTATAATAGCTTTGTTTACCTAAATAGTTGTTTGTAACATTTACAACTAAAATAGTTAGATTTTGAGTAATATAAATAAATAATTAGGATGACGATACGAATCAGGATATCTATCCTCACTTTTCTATCCTTCCACCCCACCCGTATAGGTCAAAAATTATATCGCAGGAACAACTCGATCAATTTCAATGAAATTCGGTTCATGACATTTTCTTGGCATCCCAATGCTACAATTTGAAAATAGACGAAGTCGGTTAACCACCACGCCTACTTTCCTTATACCCCATAGTTTGAAGTCCTTCTTATTCGTTCACTTTGGAATATATAAATTAAGATCCAATGAAGATATCGGAATAAAATTTTGAACAAACACTGCATTTCGAATGCGACATCGACCGTAAAAAAATCTTCGAAATCTGATTATAATTTTCTGAAGGCCCCAGATATCGAAAATGAGGACCTCATTGCTTTTAGCTAATTTTTTTTACCGAAAATAACGGTAAATCTCTCAATTATTCTAAAGGAATTCAAAGGAGATAGATGCACCCTTCTAATAGTGTGCCTTTGTGCCAAAAATTACCTAAATCAGCTCAATACTTCCTTATAACTCATATAAGGATTATCAAACATTCGGTGAACTTTATAGCGTATATATCGGTTAATATTTTAGATATCTTAGCAAAATTAAGTAAGAGTATAGTCTTGGATATAATGCAGTTTGGTGGTGAAAATGAGTGAAATCGGCTCATGAACTATCTCAGTCCTCATATACTATATATAAAGATTTTCGTTATTCTAGTGGACTTTGTGTCGAATAGATGGGTCAAATTGTGTATTTTCTTAATAAAAATAAATAAATAAATTGCGAGAGCAGAAAATGTTCCGTTACACCCGAACTTAGCTCTTCCTTACCTGTTTCTTCTTATGATATTTGCTAATATTTGATTTATTTATTAAAAAATTTAAAAGATTATGAGCAACAAAACTAAAATCAAAGATAAATAATAGTTTCTTATTTATGAAATAGAAAGTCTAACGTGATTTATTTACATTAAAAACTTAAATAAATTGTATAAAAAAGTTACTTTCTTAATCTCTCTAAAATCTATCCCTAATGTCAACATCATGCTAAATAAAAATCATAGTAATTTTTATCATCCATATCTCACCTATGCCTTCAAAAATCTCCCATACAAATCATATTTACTTCGAATATATCTTAAGCTCGCACAAATTACAGTTGCAGGCAATCCACAAAAATATTTGCTCATTTTAACAAACTTCGCAGACAAACCGATTTATCTACAAATTATATATATAGTACATACACTCATATATGTTTGCATAAAATTACCAAGTCTATTTCTAGTTGCGTTGCTTTACTTCTCAAGTATTCATTTCCATTTGTAATTCCATTTTCATTAGCATTTCCATTACTCATGCTCCGTGTAGGAAAATTACGAACGCTTGCTTGCTAGTTTATTTGCATTGTCTTAATTTATTCATATGCCTGGTTACGTATACGCCATGGTTGTACTTACGTATGCGCATACGATAGACACACACTATTGCTAGACACAAAAGCACTGATAGGTAATTGTTTCGTTGTACACTACAAAGCTGCTTGTTAGTTGTCGCTTCACAAGCTCATTTGCATAAGCGCACACACGCACACAGAGATATACTCACATATGTATATGCAATATAATTCACTATCTTCCACTCTAGCTGTAAGCCTGAAGCTCAATACAGTTTTTGCCTTTGCCACTAATTTAATTATAACTGCAGCGTATTAATCGAGACAGTAGCACTTTGCACGCATTTAAACAAAAAACAATGAAAGCACGTGTGTGGATCTGCATATCTGCTTAACATACACTTGTCATTATACTTGCCTGCTGTTGTGTATATGTTCCTAATCTCTCTCAATAAAGCTGTGAAAATGTGTGTACTCGTATGCTGAAAATGTTATTCATATTGTCGCTTGTGTAGCGCATAATCGAACAGACTCTTGCTTGGCGTAAAGTCTTCTGGCAATTATGCTTATAAGCTGCAAAGTCTGTCTTAGGCACTACTAATAAGTTTGCGGATTTATTGTATGTACTCACATCTGAGTGTTTGTGTATATATCTTGTATTTTAATTGCTTCTAATTATGTAAATTCTAATGTGCTGGCGTAAGAACTGATTACTGTGTGCTCTACTCTTATTCCATACATATATATATTTGCTAAAATATGTCTTTCCCTGATTTCTGCGCCAACATGCGTTCAGGCTACTCCTGGTGAGATTTTTTCACCAATTTTGCAAAAATTATTGCCTACATTTGGGCGATGATTGATTTTTTTATTTAATAAGTTATAATTTTAAATTGTAATTTTTATTTTAAAGCAAATTGATTTGTGATAAGTATTTTATTTAAAATAAAGCAAAATTTTCTTGACTAAACAAACTAGTCTCTCGTGTGCTTACGTAGCAACAGCATTTTAAGCTCTAAGCAAGTTTCCCTCCAGCAATTACTTGTTTTGTAAATGCTTATAAGCTTCCTATTTACACTAGAAGTAGTATTGCTATAGGCAAATAATATTTTGGTCAGCAAAATGTATTTACTAATGAGAGAATTTGCCATTAGCTTTGCATGCCGTTTATCGAGTCTTCTCAGTTAGCCAAATACAGATAATAGAACTTGAGAACAGTAATGAAAAGTAAATAAATTATGGAAGCTCATTAGCTTACGTTCAAACCATATTTTAGTGAAATAATTTTGACTTATTTGCTTGCCATATGAAGCTCAAGTGGAGTGAGCAGTATGCCTATTGAATTTATGTATATACACTTTGTAAATGTTAGCAGCATAGTATGCCTAAATGTATGCAAAAAGCTACAAATAGACTTATAATTCAGCATTTTGTAAACATACGAGTATTCAAAAATTCTACAAAATACACGTAACATACATATATGTATACCATTAAAGCGGATTGCTGCAGTTAGAGAAACATTATTTTGTAGGCATAAAAACATATTTGAACAAATTTTTCATAAATAAAGTATGCTTATGGCTACATTTATAACTATTTGTAATAAAATATATTCAAAAAAAATATTTTCAATAATTTATTAAAATTAATTAGTTTAAAAAATCAAGTTATGTCACATATTAACCTCAAAAAAACCCAAAAATATATATACTTAAATTTTCATTTATTTTATTTTTGTAGCATAGTTTTAGGAGTCTTGCATATTTAATTTAGCCAATTTCGGTATTGCTTCTAAGCAATTCTAAAGCTATTTTTAGTTTCAGAAGTACGTTTCTCGAAAACTTTTCCCCAATTACGAGTATTCTTCTATCAGATTTTACTAAAATACTTCAAGCTTTGCACTTTTCATTCTCTTTGCGCCTAAAGATATGCTTTAATTTCGTTAGAGACGGTTAAAAGGTATCTAAATTCTCTTGAAGTTTCTGTAGAAGTACTTTAAAGGAGCAGATTTGGATAGATATCAAAATTTGAATCACTTAACCCTTTCATGCCCAATGTTGCGTATATGCAACATTGTACTTATCGGCTCCTAATTCTCGTTATTTAAATTTTTTTAACCAGCGGTTTTTTCAATTATGTAGACTTATGTGTTATGCAAGCTTACAGTTACTTTTTCTGATTTGAGCTGTGCACGTGTTCACTCAGTAAGAGTTCTTAGCAGAGAGAAACTGGCAAAAATCGTTTCGTGAAAAAAGTTATACAAAAGTTGTTATACAAAAATGGTTCAAAAACATAAAAATAATTGTTTTATTTTAAAACAAAGTGAACTATATAAATAAGTAAGGATAAGAGAGTTATTTATTAAAAAAATTTCATGAAAAAAGTGTTTAGTTTATTTATAATAATTTAATTTGAGCCTATAAGCATCATCACATAGCTAGTAAACCAGGTAACATAGGACTTTGAAATTTTTACCACTTCATATTTGAGTTAAGACTAATATATATCTGTCCTAAAAAAAGCTGTTAGTTCCGCCCATTTTAATTCGGGCATGAGAGGAGATGAGATTTTCATAATAAAAAATTATTACAAAATAGATGTAAAAATTAATTAAAATTAAAAAAAATAAGGTTTAAAAAAAATAAATTTAAAACTAAAAATAAATAAAATTTTACCAAAATAAATTTCAAATAAGAAAAAATAAATTTAAAAAATAAAAATATTTTTTTATTTTTGTTATTATTTTTTTTTCTTTTGCCGTCATAAAAATATATATATTTTTTTTATTTTTCTAACTGTAAAAATAATACCTGCACACACACTTTGATTGCGAGCAGCTTCGCTCATTTGACATTTGTGGCAACTAAAATGCAAATATTCCAAATACAAAATGTTAAAATAGAAAACATTCTAAGCATAATGAACATGCGCATGCGTAAATGCATTGCAGTATTAACACACACATTTATATTTTGCATGTACTTAAGCACGCAGCAACTGCGTACGGCAACAGCCACACGCATTTGCGCCTCAATTTATGCAACGAAAATCTAATTTTCATGCAATCCACTGCCAAGCGGCTTTCAACAGCTCCGCCAGCGCCACAATTTCACGCATTTCATAGTATTTTACTATATGTGTTTGTGCAAATGCATGCTAAAAGCCATTTGTGCGCCATAAGTTTGCCTATTTCATAATATTTGCGCAAATTTATGAGAGCAACTGTATTTTTGAGCGCCATACTAAACATAATTTATTTGAAAGCAATTTGCAGCAAATGCAAAAAGCGTAAAGTGGCACTAAATTAACGCTGGTAAATTTTATAATTTATAATTTTTAAGCAAGCAAGTGTTTAAATTTTAATAATTTTATTATTTTAATTTATTATTTTATTATAGTTCATTATTTATTTATTATTATTTTTTTAATATTTTTCTTTATTAAATATGCAATTTATTTGCCCCTGCTTATGAAAGCTGTAACCACAATCGCACATAAATTCATCGAAAGCGAGTGTCTGCAGCACTTCACTGCTTACTTCAATATTTCATTCACACAACAACAGCAGACACACACACACACATACACATAACGGTTTCGAGTGAACTTTAATAAAGCAACTCAAGTAGCCGTGTAACAGCTCGACTCTTCAGGTCAACCACAGTCTTCTATGCTTCATTCATATTTATTGTATTGTGTTATGAAGTATGCTGCTCGTGGCTACACCGCAATACGCAGCAACAACAACAATACCAACGCATCAACGCTCAATAAGTGCTGGAGAATGCCGAGAATAGCAAGCGCAGCTGGAATGCTCGGGAAAAAGCATTCCTAGCACATTCACCGGGTTCAAATAGCAGCAGGACACGACAGGCGGCGGCAAGACGTGGCAGCTGCTGCTCGAGACAGCCCCCAGCTCAATGAGCTGCTGAGTTTATGGCCGCACTGTCAGTTGTCGATGCGCTGCACCACACTCAGTTACTTATATGTGGATAAGTGCTTTTAAAAAATTCATAAACGTGCCCATCGAAATGTCTGACTCAATGGAAATGGCGGAATGAACGAGCTAACGACTGAATGCATATAAAGCTGTAGAAATAAACAAATGAGAGCGCGAGTGAATGAGGGCAGCACGAGTGGGATGACTCCGTGAAAGAGTGAGTGAGCAGAAGTGAGTCAGTGGGTGTGCGTGTGCGTAAGCAGCTCAGTAGCTGAGTGAGTGTGCGAGCGAGCGACGGAATGCATTTGTGCGAGCGCACGCACCGCACAGTTGGCAATCAGCCGACAATCGGACAGGCAAACAATCGCAAGCGCGGCTATTATTCTTAGCTGCCACTACTCCTTCATACCGCAACGCCTGACAACAACAAATATCACACACACCGCCCGAGCAACTCAAATGTTGAGCTGCTCGGTTATTATTATTATTTCTTACTGTGCTATTGTTTTTGTTATTGTATTTCATAATGCTTTGTGCAGATTTGTTGTTGTTGTTGTAAATTGTTGTTGTTATGTGGCATGCGTTTGTTACATAGGAAATGCATTCATTTCCGCTCTGCTACGCTGCAATAACAACATAGCGACAATAACAAAAGAAAAAACAACAAAAATGTATGTGAAGCGCTGGGCAGCCAAAGCGTTGATGCATGCTGCGGTTGTTCTGTATATTTCAATTCCAATTTTATTTCATTTTGTTTTGTTTGCTTGCAATTTTTGTTGTTGTTGTTGCTTTTGTTTTCATGTTTTGTATTTTTTGTTGTTGTAATTTTTATTTGTTATTTGTTGTTATTTTTGTTTTACTTTCCTTTCCTCTCATCACTTTACCACACAAATGCCACACGCGCTCCGATTAAAGTCGCTGACATTTGCAGGCTCGCCCGGCCAAGTGGCGCAGCCTTTATGATGCGCCCAGCTAAGAAATTGTGTGGAAATATTAATTTCGAGTGAGAAATACTTACGTGCCATTTACCGCAGAGCTTTTAAAGGGGGTAGAGGGGGTGTAAGTAAGCGATTTGCATTGCAGTTGCTGGTTGAATACAAGTTTTTAATAGCTTTTCATTCTGTGTCACCGGATGAGTGCGGAATATGTACGAAGGTCGCTAAGAGATCTTTGTTGGCGAGTTGGGGGAGTGGATTAAAGGGCACTTGTAAGGAAAAATGCAGTAACTATTATTATAGTAAGCTCGCGGAAAACACCTATGAGCTTAAAGCTTGCTTTCGAATGTACTTTCATTTCAGAAGGAGCTTCCAGCTATTTTTTTTTTTAGGTTTTAAAGAGATTTTTAGTAATATATTCGAAGGTCCATAAGAGATCTTTCAATGGAGTTTTGAGGGAGTGGATTAAAGCACACTTGAAGGGAAATGTGCAGTAACTATTATTATAGTGAGCGTATGGAAAGCACCTATGAGCTTAAAGCTTGCTTTCGAATGAGCTTTCGTTACAATAAGAGTTTTCACATAAGATTTCATCCACTTTTTTAGACTTAAAAGAGCTTTTTTAGTAGTTTATCTCTAAGTAGTAATCATGTTCGAAGGTCGATCAGAGTCGTAGAGTGAAATAGAGCTTAGTTGAAGGGAAATTTGTAAGAAATATCATTATAGAAAGCACCAATGGGCTTAAAGCTTTTCTTCAAAAGAGCTTTCATAAACGATTTAATCTAGTGTTTTAGATTTTAAAGACTTTTTAGTGGTTTCTCTGCTTTCTTTATTAAATTTTAACTAATTTTTTTACAATTTAATATTCCCTTCAAGCATATATAAACTTAACACATATGTATATACCATGTATATTTACTTTTGTAATACCATACACCCACATTTTCACACACACACTCATGAAATTATTATATTTATTGCGTTGCTTAGTTATTTAATTGTGCAAACTGCATTCCATTCATTCTCGCTCAGCTGAAAACCGGCAGCGGATGCATTACTCTCATACACACACACACATCCATAAATGCATCTATTACGAGTATATTCATATTTCGCCAGCATGTGTGGCAAATAATCATAAAATTTATTGTAAAAACATTTGCATTTATGAAGCGCATCAAATCCTGTATTATGAATTTCATTTGCGCAAACTAAAAATGATATTTTCCCTTTGTTTAGCGTAAACTGCTGTAAACACAGTGTGATAAATATAAATAAATTTCACATTAATACCTCGCATTAAGCGCCTTATTGTGCATTTGCACATGCTAATTGGCGTTATGAAAGTAATAGTCGGAATAAATAATATGAAATATTAGCCGAATTAAACACAAAATAAATAAATGTGAAATAAGGCGAAATAAGCTGCCTTATTTAGCATGAATTAGGAAATTTACACCAAATTTTAGTGATATATATAAGTAATTGGTGATTTATTTTTAAATTTAATGTTATTTTAGAACTTAATTTTAGGTTATTAAAAAATATATTTGATTAGCAAATTTATGTCAAATTTTTAAAGTCATCTTCCAGAATAAAATCAACTGGAACTCACACACTCGAGCTATTCTTGATATACTTCAGCATTCAAAATTTATTGTTTTTGGTATTGAAAAACTCCAAAAAATCCAATGAAGACTGGTACATAAGATATAAAGCTCATGGAACTGTGTCCGGAGATATATTTTCTTACTTAAAAAGACCCTTGACTAAGTTTGGAGTCATGGCATATTGCTTCAAGATCACCGAATAAAATCTTAAAAATCAAAATTATAATTTCAAAATAACTGGAAAGCATCACATACACCCGTAAATCTCACGAAATTATGCTTAACAAGTAAGGAAAGGCTAAGTTCGGGTGTAACCGAACATTTTATACTCTCGCAATTTATTGAAGGAATTTTATTAAGATAACGCACAAATTTACCTATAAATTCGGCATAAAGTTTAATAGAATAACGAAAATCGTCATATATAGATATGAGGCCTGAGGTAATTCCTGAACCGATTTCATTCAATTTCACCAGCAAGGTACACTATATCCAATACTATACGCTCACTTAATTTTGCTAAGATATATCACATATTAACCAATACATATATGCGTAATAAAGCCCAACGAATTTTTGAAAAACCTATAATTAGGTATATGGGAGCTAGGAGATGTTGTGACCCGATTTTAATAATTTTTGGAACAGAGACACACTATTGGAAGTAAACAATTTCCTCTGAATTAGCTGAGAGATTTACCCATATTTTCGGTTAAAAATTAACCTTAGGCGCTGAGTTCAACATGTTCGATATCTGGGGCCTTGAAAAGTTATAGTCCGTTTTCGACAATTTTTTCACAAGTGATGCCAGAGATCATATACTGTATTTGTGTAAAGTTTTATTTCGCTATCATCATTGGTTCCTAATGTATATATTATAAAGTGAAGGATTCAGATGGAATTCAAAATTGAGTTATAAAGAAAGTAGTCGTGGTTGTGAACCGATTTCATCCATTTACCACACATGTCATCAGGGTGTCAATAAAATATTATATACCGAATTTCATTGAAATCTGTCGAGTAGTTCCTGAGATATGGTTTTTGACCCATAAGTGACAGACGGACAGACGGACGGACTGACAGACATCTGGATTTTAACTTTACTCGTCACCCTGATCACTTTGGTATATATAACCCTATATCTAACTCGTTTAGTTTTAGGACTTACAAACAACCGTTATGTGGACAAAACTATAATACTCTTTTTAGCAACTTTTGTTGCGAGAGTATAAAAATAGTATATAAAATGAAAACTATTTTTAAAAAATATCAACAGTTAATTGCTGTGAACTGAAATTTGCATGCAAATTGTGTGAGAAGAAAATACAAGCATAGTTATTTAAAAAAAAAATTACATGAAAAATGAAAATATATATTTCATCATGCAGCCGCTATGCCCGACACATCAGTCAAGCGCACACGTCCATATTTATTTCGCATATTTTCAGCGATTAAATGGTTGTACATGTGAGAGCGATAACTGTGGCGCGCAAATAAATGGTAAAAGCTTTACGATAGTGAATATTAATGGGAAAATTATAAATTCACATTCATATATATACACATTCATATATTTATCAGAAATTGATATTTATATGCAAGGGCATAAATAAAAATTTCCAGCTGAGACTGCGGTCAGCGCGTGCGGAATGCAGTAAAGATGTCGGATAACTTAAATGTGATAAAGAATGGAAAAGTAAATGAAGGAATTAATATCAGTAAAGGTCCGCTTACAAAAAATAATGCAGATAAATACAAATATTAAAAAATATAAAAAAAAAATATTTTATTTTTAAAACAACCAAAAAATTCTTACTCAATTCAGCGGCATTTTAAAATATTTTTTTGATAAAATGTAGATAAAAATATTTAAATAAGCACATATATAAAATTTCAAATTAATTTTGCGATCAACTGTAAATTCAGATTTATTGCAGCCCACAGCCAATGAAAATTATCTACATATATATTTAGGAATGTGCGCACATAATTTTTTTTTTTTTGAAAGTCCAGCATTTGCAAACGCGCAATTAAACCAGCTGCGGAATTATTCAGCGATATATACACTCTTACATACATAGAAATTAAAAATATTTTATTTCTTCGTAAATGAAAAATATTAATTTCTATCAAAAATTCATATTTGTCACGGTATCGCTTTCATTACCAACACAAACAAGCACACATAAGCGCCGAGTCGTAAAAAATCGCCAACGTGCCTACACATTTAATATGGGTATATGTATAAATAATCAAATGCACGATTATAACGGTGTATAGAACATACAAGAAACGGTGATATTCAATATGTGTGAGCGCTCATCAGTAATACCAACACACATGTGCATTGATAATAAAGCTTAAAGCTCAGCATACCTGCCACCGCACTACCACATTGACATTTACAATTCAACACAGATATGAGAATATAAAATTTTTATGTTTCAAAAAACACATATAATAAAATAAATAAATTAATATTTTGAAATTTATGTGAAAAAAAGTAAATCCAATAACCACCTTTTGGTTTTTATGACCTGTCATAAAACGTGTTCGATTGCCCGCATATGCCCGTGGTGCATTGAAGCTTCTATCCGTGTGTCTTTTTGGCGCATACACAAGTCGTAAATGAAAATTTTATGTACTATTATTGATTTTTAATTTTTGCATAGACACGACGCAAGCGAAAATTGATATATCAAAGCGCATGCATAAATCCTCGGCAAATAAGGCCAACAAAGCAGTGGCGTTAATGGATAGCGTTTTTAAACCAGTTTGGATGTGGCAAAGCACTTTTTAGTTGAGGGAAAATAGAAAAACTTTGCGGGGAATTTTTATGTGAAATTTTAATATAGAAAAAAAGTATAATGAAATTTTAGTAATAAATAAAAATCCAAAATTTAAAATAAAATATATAATATAAATCATAAATTATAAAATGCAAAAAATATAAAATATAAAATATAAAATATAAAATATAAAATGTAAAATATAAAATATAAAATATAAAATATAAAATATAAAATATAAAATATAAAATATAAAATATAAAATATAAAATATAAAATATAAAATATAAAATATAAAATATAAAATATAAAATATAAAATATAAAATATAAAATATAAAATATAAAATATAAAATATAAAATATAAAATATAAAATATAAAATATAAAATATAAAATATAAAATATAAAATATAAAATATAAAATATAAAATATAAAATATAAAATATAAAATATAAAATATAAAATATAAAATATAAAATATAAAATATAAAATATAAAATATAAAATATAAAATATAAAATATAAAATATAAAATATAAAATATAAAATATAAAATATAAAATATAAAATATAAAATATAAAATATAAAATATAAAATATAAAATATAAAATATAAAATATAAAATATAAAATATAAAATAAAAAAATATTTTAATAAATTAGCACTAAAAACGAAGATTAAATGGCAATAAGAAAACTGCATCAACTTTTCATATTATACATATTTCATATTTCAGCATTTTACTGCACTCTCTCTATACACATTTCTATGAGCAAAAATGTATTTATTTACATTTCATGCTTTGCCATTATTTATACAGTGCATATTAAAAGCTAACTGTAAATCATAAGGCATATCTTCAAATTTCCTTCATCCTCAGCGCTGACTAACTAGAACTTGAGAGCAGCTTTGCTTTCATCCGCTTCTCTTTCATGCTCCTTCCACTCTACTTATCTCACTCGCACATATGCTCGCCCGCCAACGCTCTTTCTCTTTCTCACTCTCAAACCACACTCAGCAGTCACTTAATACTGCTCATTGTTGCCAGTTTTCGTTTTTATGCCATAATTTATTGCATTTGCCACCAAGTGGCACAACTATTCATTCAGAAGGAAGTCCTTAAAACTAACGGATGTTGTATCTGCTCAACGTAAAGCGCAAATACACAGTTAGAAATGGCAAACACCAATGCAGGCTCACAACGGAGTTGGTTGTGTTTTCATGCTTTGCTGCTCCGACTGCATTCATTAGCATTCTCTTGCCGTCAGTCATCTCCGGACCACTGTTGGCACTGCTGCTGCTGTTGCTCAAACTTGCCTTCCTGCCATTCTGCCATCCTGTTGTTGTGTACTACCGCCGGTGCAGTGCCCAAGGTCCTTCCTGATTCTCCCTTACAACCTACTTTAACTAATAATGAAGTACAGTTACTCTGAGCTGATATTAAGCTTATGCAATTCTCACTTGCATTTCCCCTAAGCGAGTACATGTGCGTTGTTGTTTTTGTTATCGCTACTACTATAAATATTGTTATTTCTATTATCGCTTTCATTGCAGTTGTTTTACTTTGCTGCCGCTTGCTGCTGCTGCTGCAGCTGTTGTTTGGCTGCAAATTAAAATTTATCGCCATTGTGCTATTTATGCTGCAATATATTCATATTATATAAAAGCGTATAGTATATAGAATATCTGCATTTCTAATTGCTGTTGTTGTTTTTGTTGTTGTTTACGCTTTAGTCTATTATTATATTTTGTGCGCATAAATTATGCATTTTTATGACGTATCTGCTGCAAATATTTTACCACAGGCACTTATTGTTCAACTCGCCGCTCGCCGCTCGCAGCAACTCTGTGTTCTCTAGTTGCCGTTTTACGAATATTTATATGTCCACAGACAATTGCCGTTTATATTACTACACTGACATTAAAAAAAAACATGAAAAAATATGAAATAAAAAAAAATTGGTATATTTTAATTAATGTTGAGAACTTTTAATACTTCTATTAAAATTATATGAAAATATATGGAATAAAAAGCATTAAATTAAAGCTCAAATATCTATCCCTGTCCTAATCATATAGGCGACGTACGGCGATTCCTTTAAAAACTATTGCATAATAGTGATTTAAAAGTCATTTCAGAAAAATTTCCACCAAATCTTGGCATAACCTTCTAAGAAAAACAATTCATACACCTTATGCATTATTCCTTATTTTATAAAAATAAATTAGTACGCCAAGTGGCAATTGAGGTATGACAATATTGACTCAAAAATTGTCGAAACCTTACTATAACTTTCCAAGGACCCAGATATCGAATATGAAGACCTCTGTGAGACCTCTGTGACAATGGATAACTTTTTACCGAAAATATCGGTTAACCTCTCAGATATTTTAAAGTAATTCAGAGGGAATCTTTTTTTTCTAATAATGTGTCCCTGTTTCAAAAATTGGTAAAATCTGTTCACTTTTTCCTACAGCTCCTTCATGCCTATTATTAGGTTTTTCGAACCTACTTTGAGGTCTATACCGTATATACATATGTACATATCGGTTAAGATGTTAGATAACAAAATGAAGTGAATTGAAAATAATGTAGCTTGGTGGCGAGAATGTGTACAATCGGTCGCGGAACCCTCAATTAACAACAGCCCTCACATACTATATATAATAATAATAATGAAATAAATTAATAAATTTCAAGAGTATAAAATATGCGGTTACACCCGAACTTAGTCCTTCCTTTCTTGTTTTAAACCGTGATCAATTTTGCATACAAATTTTCGTTCGGAAATTAGCAAATTCCTACAATATTTTGTATAATTTTTTTGGAGAATAAATTTTTCATTTTATTTCAAACATTTCTCTAAATGTATGCAACGTTTTTCCACCGGCAACGCTGGATGATGCCTACAATTAGGCGCATTATTAAATTATCACTGTTTTCAATGTTTTTTTTTAGCTTAATGGGTGGCATTTGAAATATTTTTTGTACACATCTCATTATGAAATATAATTTGTTATATTATTTGTCATTCAAAAAAAATTCACTTCAAAATAAAAAAAAAAAATATTTTTTCATCCATTGATTGATATTAATATAAAATTTTATTTTTTTTTTTAATTTTGAAGTGAATTTTGTTTTAATAATAATAAAAAAATATAACAAATTTTATTTAATTATTTAAACACCAAATTGTAATCATCTCCGTGTATGAAATTCGATTTAAAGTAACACAATTTACCACCTGCCAAGACACACTTGCTGCGGCGCCATGCAATAAAACCACCAAACTGGCAGCTGGATAGTGTTTGCATTTATTGGTGTTAATAACATTTATTATTAAATCCGCATGCAAAATGCATGCGCCTTCAAACGAATTTGTGGCCACAAACTATTTACAGTTACCGCTGCCGCCGTCGCACAGATTTTTGTGGCAGCAAATTTGATTACTTAAACCGAATGAGGTTGTGCTGCAAAGCAAATCAGATTTGTGCCACACACAAACGAAAAAGAGCATACACTAGAAAGAAAATAACAAAAATAAGAGAAAATAACAAAAAAAAAAATAAAACAACAAAAACAAAAAAAATAACAACAACAAAAATAATAGCAAAAAGCTGCATACATAAATAAATCAGTGGCAATTTGCAGCCAACGGCTAAGTGCAAGCCAATTAAGGAATTGCACAAAATGCGACAGAATTTCAGTGTATTTTATATACAGGTATGCATGTGTGTGTGTGTTTTTGTGTTGTCTAAAATATATTGAAGTGTCGCCAACAGCGCTGCAAACCAATTACGGCACACTTGTCCTTTGTTAACAATTTCTCAGCCTTGCTTTTTCTTTTGGCTTGTCTCTTTGTGCGCCGCTCACCCCACAGCATGTGTAAGAATATTAGCTGCAAAATTTTGTTGTTGTTGTACTGCAGTGCGTATTTCTAATTGACCATTAAAAGTTCCTATGGAATTCTTGGAACTTTAGCATTTCTACTTTCAATTGCAGTTAGTTTGTGCCTTTTTGGCGAATTTTTGGTCGGCACTCGAATTGTAGTAGATTCAATTAGTACATCGCTGGTTTGAATCGCTTTGTAGCAAGTGCACATATACTTATGTGTGTATGTGTGTGTAGGTGCATAGAGTACATACATATTTCCAATTCTAAATGCATTTAAGCATCACTTGAATTTGTAGCGCCCGCAGCGCTGTGTCAGTTTGCCAAAGGACATTTAATGCAATTAATTGCCGCTTGAGGAGTTCTCACTTACATACTTGTATAACTGTAAACTATATACTATTATATAAAGTACTTATATAAAAGGCCACTTTTGCTTTGAGTGCAAAGCCACTTCATAGTGGGCGGTGTGTAAAAGTTTAGAGTAGGAGAGCGCCTTTTTGTCACTCAAATTTATGCCAGTTTTTATCATTCCCCCTCAGCTACATATAATTAGCGCAAACATTCTATATTTCGCCAGCTTTTTTGCTGCCACAAAGCTGTTCAATTGTAATTGTTTTCAATTTATTATGCATATGTGCCAGCAGCGCTTAAAACGTTATAGTTGAGCCGTTGCATTTTTGCTTTTAATTGGAGCTTAATACTTCCGTGTGTGTGGTTGTGTGTTTATGAGAATGAAGGGAAATCGAAAGTGTTTGCAAAAAATTTTTGCTCAATAAACAAGTGGCAAGGATGCGCGTAATTGAGTTTGTGCAAAATTATCAATATGCCTTACTAAATATACATATATTTACATATATATATATATACCTATACATATATCTATATTATATATATTTATATACAGATACATTTTTGCATTTTTTTTAATAAAATAATATAAATTTTATTGATACGCGTAACAACATAGTTTTTGCGCAAAATATTTAAACGAATATTATTTTTCCGGTTTGTAATAAAATCTGGTTATGCTTGTTTGCAGCAACGCTTAAAAAACTGTTAAATAAATATTTTTAATGTTTTTAATATATTTTATATAAAATGCGTTTTCAAAAAAATCTGTGTGCGAGCTCAATTAAGTTTGTTATTATTATTATTTTTTTTTTTTGAGAGCGTAGAAAGCACATATTATTTTTCAGCATAAAACATTGATAAATATATATTTATTACACACAAATGTTATTAATATTTGAATTTATTTGCAAATTAGTGGACAAATAAATTGTTTCGGTCCACAAATGCACATAAGATAAAAATAATTATTTGCAATAATCAATGGATATACACAAGAGACACTAGTTTATGGTATAAAATATTTTTTAATATATTTAAACAATTTTGTATATATTTTTTTATAAACAAAACTTTATTTACAAAAATATTAATTTATAAAATACATTATTACTTTTTTTTGTATACATTATGTCTCAAAGGCTATTTTTACTAAAAAAATATTTGCTGAAAAAAGCATATTTCCAACTAAAATTGCTCGCTATGTCCAAAAATCTCATAAACTACTTCCAGACATATCGTTTTCGAGTTATAAATAAATAATGTATTTTTAAAAAAATGTAAAATTAAATATATATTATACGAGATGTATGTTAGATAAAGCCTGCGAGAAAAGAATTTCGATTCGTTTTTCTTAATTCCTGAATAAACTGTCAATGTAGGTCCTTCTTTGAGAGCTTTAGATTGACGTATCCCCTTTAACAAAGATACGCGGAAATCAAGGAATTTTGAAATGAGATGCAGTGAGAGTTTGAGCGATAGATCATCATCATAATTTTTCCATATTTTTTGTGATAACAATAAAAAAAAAATATAATATTTTAAGACTCAATTCACAATTCATTGACACCGCCGGCCCATAAAACGCACCAAAACGTAATTTTTTCGGGATGCAATGGTGAACAGTAACGCATATTTTGCTGACTGGCGAAACCCTTCAGCCAAAAACGAGCCTCATCGCTGAATATGATTTTTCGATGGAAATCCGGGCCTTTTTCAAATTGTTGCTCAGCCCAATTCACGAACATACTATAATGCTGGTGGTCAAGCGGCTGCAGTTCGTGCGTCAATTTGTCAAATTCACCACAACGACGTCACAGAAATACACAACACTTGATTTGGCTCTTAATCAATTGATGCGCTAGCGGCAGCAATATTCCCGACACTACGGACATTTCTTTGTCTCACTGGCACGGGAACATTTTATACTGTGCCTGTGGATTCCAAGTTTTCCTTTAGACGCTCAATCAGTTGATCTGACAGGTTGATTATGACGTAAATTGGACGTAACGCTCTTAAAGTTGAGGCCGCTGATTCCGAATTTCGGTAGTAAATTTTAATAATTTAGACTCGTTCTTGGATCGTATATCTTTCCATGATGAAATGACAAACATTACTAAAGAGAAATGTCCCTTTAGGTCCACTTTGGTAACGTCCTTTTGAAAACCCCTATATCATCTCCGTGGAAAATAAAAAACTGTAAACAAAATTTTTATTTAATCTCTTGAAAATAAGAACGTCTAATATGAAGAAAACGTCTATTCATTATTCCTCCACTTCATTTATTTGCGCTTCCCTTACAGTACACAGCACTCCAGCTTTTACTAGCTCACAGTTTTCCTTTCAACTGTATTTGCATTTTATGCGGAAAGTAAACAATCATACGGAATTCTTTTCAGAGCAAGTAAAAAAAAGAATCGCAGATTCAAGCTATTGTTCAAAATAATTAGTACACAAAGTTATTAATGCTAAGAAGATGATTGACAAACAACTGACAAGGCAAAATTGCTTTTATTTCTACCTCCTCGCTTTTTAATTTAGCATTCATGACAATTAGTTAAATAATTCTTTGCTTTCAGCAGAAGAAAAAATACACAAGTGACTTATTTGCATTACAGTTGCGGCGCTATAGAAATTTCACTGCTCTGCACTGAAAGCAAAGTAGAGTAGCATAAATGAAATGCAAACAAGGCAAAAGTACTCAATCACCATGGTATACATGGCGTATACGTTACCAAGCGCAACTGAAGGCTGTGCTTATCTTGTTGGTATGAGTGGGTGTGTGTTTGTGTCTGTGTGTGTGTATAAATTAAAGACGAAGAAAGTCACCAACAATGCACGCAACAAACGAAACCAAAGTATTTCGCAACTAATCAGTTGACTAACAGTGGGAAAACTGCACTTGGCGCGGAGAAATTAAGAAAAAATGCAAATAATGAAGAAAGTGCCATGAATGGCAAACAAAAGTGTGGAAATGCAGATTGTGCACTACAACAACGAAATACAAATCAATTGCATGACTTCAAAGTTTTGCGACATCTTCTTCTGTGTGAAAGAGTGCACAGCACAATGCGAGTGAACGCAGCCATTCAGTGGCCTTTGTTTGGCTGGCTGGCTGGCCGATGAAAATGCTAAGAAAGTGCAATAGCGCTGTGATTTTTTGTTGTTGTTTTTTATAATTTTTTTTTTGTCGCTCACTCAACACACGTAAGCAAAGTTTTTGCTGTCATTTTTTTCTTCTTAACAGCTGAACTCAACTCAACTTGCGCTGATTGATCAGCAACACAAAACGTCAGCACTCATGTCAACACACAGAAACATATATATACAGCGCTGCAAACATATTAAGCTGCATAACAAATGCGTATAAATAACTGACAGTCAAAGAATAAGCCAACGAATGTACTGACTCTGCATATTACTCGCCGCATTTATGTCGGTGTTTGTTTGGTTGAGTGTGTGTATGAATAGTGAATTGTTGAAATGAATGAATGCATTGTATTGTTCGCTTGGCAATTCACTTAAATAGTTGAGTAGTTGAACAAGTTGTTAAATAAGAAAAGTGCGAACACTTCAACTAAATAAATGGTGCTTACTTTGTGCTGGCACACACACACACACACACACAAATATTTGTAGAAAAAAAATGTAGAAAGTAAGCAGTAGCTTTGCAGAATTTATGCAAAGAATGAAAGAACGGCACATTGAAAGCGCCAAACAGCATAGAAATAGCTACTTTTTCTAAAACTTATATTTCTTCTGGTTATTATTATAGAAATTATTATAAATACTTGTTGGTTGTGAAAACGTGAAAGAGGTGGTAATGAACTTTTGAAATGAGTTGTGACGGGGAAATATTTATGAATGGTCATTATCACATTTTATCACACAACAGCTTGAGGAAAAAAGTTTTTTTTTTAGTTTTGCCTCATTGGTGAATCATGCTTTCAGTGCAATTTTCTTCAGCATAGTTATAACATTGAAGTTTCTTTCAGTATTTGCTTGAAAAAGGCAATTTGATACATATTCCTGTTGAATACTTCAAATAAAGAAAATATTTCAGACAGAAAGTTTAAAAGCTTTTTAAAAAGGGAAAGAGATTTTAGAACCCAAGCCAAAAAGTATAATCCAATACACTTTTAAGAACAACCCTTCTACGGTAGACAACCTATAGAATCCCCCACCTGTACCCCTACCGATACTAGAATAGTAGATAAGAGGAATGCCTGTGGTTTATTGTGCCCGCCCTATGTCTACGACAACTCCATCAGTCCCAGCCTTGTTATAAGTTCCAAAATGGGGTCGATGCGTTCCTCAGTTGGGTTGCCTAGTCACAATAATTTACTCCTGCTTTACATTCTGGTACAAGTTGGGGAGTTTCGGCCTCCAAGTCACAGAAGCGACACGTTTTCGATGAGACTATGCCCAGATTGTATAGATATTTATAACTTACCAGAAATACTGTCTTCTTATTTTCGGTGGAAAGGTCTAATAAAGGTTATATAAAGGGTGTTTTGTTTTACACATGTGGCTGGCTCGAATAAATTCCAGCTCAGAGACCCAATTTTCAACCACTTTTTACAGCAATTGAGGCCTTTTAGCAGCAATAAATGTCGTTTCTGAGTTGGTATGTTCATCATATGTAAAATGGCAAACCAAACAGAGTAAAAATCAAGTAAAAGCTATCAAAAAGAACAACTTCGAAAAAGGTAATGTCTCATTTAACACCAGCACATCCATTATTTGGAACATCTGAAGAATCACAAGGTATATTGTGATATATATATATATATACCTCGCGGAGAGATTTGAGTTTAAAGGTACTTGGGGACAGAATTGCCACAAACAGAAAGTAAAACAGAACAAAGTATTTCAAAATGAATCAAGTGCTTTAGTAAAATATATGGTATGTCAGTCACCACCTGAATAACAGCTTTCACAAATATCGAACATTTTGAGTATTTGGAACCAAAAACTTAACTACTGCAATCCTAAAAGATGTTGAAAGAAATAATTTCCTCCTCTTCTTAATTATCATTTCCTCACTTTCACATTCTCTAAGACACCAGTCTATGTCTCTTAAACCTATTTGAAAAAACAAACGCGCTGTAATGGCTAGCATTTATTTGCGGATTTATCGCCGTACAAAAGCTACCAAATCGTTTGCGAATATTCTGCAACAGCGCCAATTGAAAGCGGCCAATTGGTCGTGGGGTTTAATGGCCAGAACTAATTACGTTAATAAAATTTATTGTTAACACATAAACAACAAGCATAAGCAAAGAGATGAGCACAAATTTATATTGGCAATAAATGGCAAATGGCAGTGGCCAAAGCAATAATAATACTCGTACATGTGTGAGTTGCCACAGAAACAAATGTCCATTTGAACGGAAATATTGACCAGTTCCAACCACTTCCGCTTGAACCTGTTTACCAGACTCAGCTGCTACTTCGCCTATTTTTGTTTTACTTTTGTTTTGCATTTAATAGCCAACGATTAATGGCGTAAATGTTGCGAACTGAGATTACGATTGTCATAAAATGTCAGTGTGTGCAAATGGAGCAATTTATGCGGTTTCAATGCAATTAAAATTGTTTACTTAGGCGCTGCGGAGGAAGTTGTGGGTTTCGAAATTCATTAAAGAAGACTTATGGCAAAGAATAAGGAGGGATAAATGCTGGAGTGGGTAGAGTGTTCAAATGAGATTATTACAGTCTTCAAAATGATAACTCCTCTCACATATTTCTTAGAAAGAAATACTGAGATCTTTGAGATCACGTGAGAAGATTACATCGAAGAAGATAAAATCCGGATTTATGTTCGAAATATTAAAAAAAAGTTTAAACTTTTTCTAAAAACCCTTGAATTCACTCACCTTCTATGCACTGCCAATGCAACTCTTATTAGTTCATTTCATTCTCTAAGCCGCGTTCTGTTTAAATTAAGTCTTCTAAATATGAGATTCCTTCCCGCCGTACCGTCAACTCTCTTTCTATATTTATTTAGTTTCTTTGCGCAGTCAATTATCTGCCCTACAAGTCAATTCGAGTTTAATGCGTTTCTAGTTAGCTTAACTTGGCTGCACTCAATTCGCTGCACATGCCCAGCGAGTGGCAGCAGCAGCAGCCGGCAAGTGGCGAGCTGCGAAGAACAACACGCTGTCATTAAAATGCACACAAAACTGGAATTATTGCTATTTTTAGCATTCGTGCAGCAGTCTCGGCGGAAAACAAGCGACCGGTTGCGATTACACTGGCCCTTATCGTCGCGCGGACAGCATTGGCAGCTGTGACATATCAAGTGGCAGTTGCTCGGCGGCAGATTAAATGTCTCGTGTTTCGCTGTACAGTGGGTGTGAGCTATGGAATTTGGTGTTTAATTTTTTTTTTTTTTTAGATTTTGTGATGCTGTCAATATGTTTATATTAGTCATTAACGAATATTGTTTATATAAATATTGAAATAAGAAAAATCAAAAATAATTCTTTTGCTAATTGATCGCATTAAATCTCATTCAAATTTTCTGATTGTTTTTTTAAACTAAATTTTTATATAATTTTCTGAAATTTTATAAAATAATTTTATATTTTTTAATTTTTTAGGAGCTACTTTAGTATTGCAATTTATTAAGAGAAATCATAAAGTACTAATATTTTTTTAAGAAAATTACCCATATTTTCACTAATTGAACGCTATGTATTCTCACTCAAAATTAATGATTTTCTTTAAACAAAAATCTTAAATTAATTTTCTGAAATTTTATTAAATATTTTTATTTTTTCTGAGTTACTTTAATGCCGTATTTTGCTAAGAGAAAATCATAAATAACGAATATAATTTTCAGATAATAATATTGTATGGCTTTCGAAAGAACAATTGAGTTTTTTTTAATATTTTTTTATTACTTTCCCGGAAATTTTTTTTTTTTAATATTTTTTTACCACCTATAATTTAAAATAAATGTTACAAGTACATTATAAAACATTTTAAATATTTTTTAGTAATTTTTTAATTATTTCGTAACCGTACTTTTTGATACAAATATATTAAAAAAAAATATATATATTTTAGAATCCATATTTTAATAAGAAAAAATAATACAAACTTAAAAAAAATATTTAACTAAATTCCCCACTGTCGCCGTCCTACTATAAAACAACAACAACTCCCAGCTAACTATGTGTATCAGGTCATCAAAAGGATAGTAATAAAGCAACTCAACTACCATTGCATTTACGATTTACAACAGCAAACGTTAAAATAGCGCGCACAACTACCCACCACAACAACAACAACAACTACAATCAAGAGTAACAGCAGTTACTGCAGTAACGACGAGACAGTTCACCAATAACGCGTGATTACACAGAAATTTAACGAGTCGCACATCCTTCCGAGTTACACAGCGCACACATTTGTGGAAACAGAATAATAGCAGAAGCTTCTAAAATGTGAACGCTAAGGAAAGGCAAAGGCAAACAAAACCAAAAGTATTAACCATCTATAATGGGTCTTTAACAACAACAATAATTGTCTGCTGTTGGCAGCAGTTAAACATCAACAAGCACAGCCACTATACCGCAACAAGCAACAACAACATACACAACTACAGCTAGTTGTTGTTGTTGTTGTTGTTATAGTTACAATATTAAAGATAAACATTTCAACGAATGACCATGAACATTTAGCGACAATTTCAAGAGAGTGGTTTTATAACGCAATAATAGCTAGTGGTGCAATAGCGAAAACAACAATAACAACAAAAAACAAACAACAACTTACTGCCACTTTTGTTGCGACAACAATCACTTCAACTCACCCATTCTCGAGCATTGCAGTTGCTAGAGATACTTCGGCTGCGCAGCTGCTGCCTGTAACTAATACTCTCGGTTGGCCAGTACTGGCTAAGATTGGCTGCCACTTGCCACTTGCCGCCTGCCGCACAAACAACAAAAGTGTAGCAATATTGCTAAGAGTCCAACGCGTTGTTAAATGAAAATATTCTTAACAACACACATACATACATACATATATATATTTGTATGTATGTAACTGCCTTATTGATATGTTGCTACAGTCGTTTGCCGCTTGACATTGCCATTGTCCTCAGTCGCCACACAGTTGTTATTGCTATTATTGTCATATTTTTCTCCATTGTTTCGCTTGTTTCGCTGGCAGCAGCTTCTTTGCTTGCAGCGCCTCCTTCATCTGTATCTGTTTCAGTCGCCATAGTAAACAACTGAAATGGCATCACTAATGGCATCGTTTGCACAACATTTCTCTATATTACACTGCCGGCGAAAAAAATGCGTACACGTGCGCGTGCACACAAAAGAAAAGAAAAACTAAAATAAGTGGGTAGACATAAATAAGAATACAGAAACATATAATAATTCGACCAGGAAATGATGCGACAATCTGCGCTAATTTGCCTTGCATTGTCACACAAATAGCGCCTTTTCAATTAAGATTCATCCAAATATCCATTACTTACATACATTTAATGATCTTCTTTGTTGCTATTGTTAACTATATTATATGTGAAAACACAATAAATGTATTCCATTAGAATTCTATACAAGAAAGGAAACGCCAATAAAGTACCAAGGCCTCTTTCTATTATATTTATATTTCATTATGCTAGCCTGTATGACTTATGTTAGCACCTTGTTCGTTTCACCACTCAGCCATCTGTCGATCTTCGCACACACTTCGATGCTTGTTCGTTAATTCGTGACCAAAAAACAATTGTGTAATGCTTCCCCAGCATCCAGCATTCGTCAGGCATGACTCCATGTAACTTTTTTCTATTCCCAAAAAAAAAAAAAACTTAAAGTGCCGTGTTTTTGCAAACATACGAGAAATCGCAGAAACAACCAAAGGCTATCAAAAATATCGAGTTTTTTTTTTCAAAAAACGAAAATTCCCGTTATTTTTTGAACACAACTCGTATATACTATTTGTCTTCAAAGAGGCTAAATTTCGATAAAATGGGCAAATCAGTTAATTTTATTTAATTTTCTGTTACTAAGTTCATCCCATAAAAACGTTTTCTTCAATACCGTTTTCGAGATCATAAAATAACGGCTATTGCCTAGGAAAAAAAATTCAAAAATCTACTTTAGGCAAATGAACATCAAATGAAGCATAGTAAAAACTTTATATGTAATTTATCATTATTTCAATTTAGGTATAAAGATCTCTAATATACTTTATGGATTGAAAAAAATTGTGATTCAATTTTCGAAATTATGAAAAAAAAAATGAATTTCATACTTCTTGCCCAACATTTGAGTAGTTCTCAATACTTCTCAAATTATTTTATTTCACTTTCAGAATACCCCAATTACATATTTCCTAGACCTCACTCAATTTACTACTATTGTCCATTATAACCGAGTGTCCATCTAATCAGAATATAAAATTCTTAACTCAAAAAGTAAATTCAATGTGTTTTTTTATTAAAGCATTAAAGTTTATGAATAAAAATATGAATAAAAAATTATGAATAAAAATAAAATAAACCATTTAAACAGTAATTCAGCAACTTGAGGATGTGTCGCCACTCTTATTTTTTTTCTCTTGTCGTTGACTTTCCAATCATTATTGTATATTTTTCATGCAAATTAAATGCTCGCTTTTTATTTTTTTCCGACATTTTTCTTAAAATTAACAACTCTCAATGAAAAGCCAACGAACATCACTTTCAGCAAACCGCAGAAGTTGTTTCCCTTCCTTGACTTATTTCCAAGAAAAAATTAACATTTTCTGCTGCAGAGACTGATTGTGTCTCTTGATCGAATTCGGGGAAGTACAAAATTTTGCTTATTGCCAACTGATTGCCAACTTTGTTTTGAAATTTGATTTTGAAAGCTTCGGTTATAATGGACAAAATCCGATTTTATTGTCTATTATAACCGGAGTCCATTATAACCGAGTCTTTTACATATGTTTGAACTGGGACTTGACAAAGAGGTACATAATAACAGAGTTTCCATCTTAAGCGAGTCCATTATAAATGGATTACACTGTACTTCTATTCTGTGCCTTTTACATATAAATACATACTTACGCATTCATTATTTCCTTTTAACTCGAGAAATAGCAAATAATATCAATACAAAAGCGCTGGCAAGTGACATTCCAAGCAACCAACTTTCCCTTAATTGGCCAACATTTAACTGCATTACCACATCCAAGACAATGTTCTCGCACTCTTCCTCTATTTATATCTACATATAAATATCTTAAAGTAGACTTCTTCATAACAGCCTCACTGCCGACTTAATAGTTGTATCAACTACTTTGTCTTTACCTTTATAATGTAACAATAATATATATTATATATATAAATATGTAAGTCTGATTGCGCCTATAAAGGTAAATGTTGAGTGTCCAGTTCTACAAGACTTCTTCATTTGTTCTATTTCTTCTTATATTTATTCCAACTTGCGTTAAGCCACCGTCCATGAGCGTCTAGTGAGCTGGCTATGTTTTTCTATCCACCATCCAAGCTTCCTTACTAGCCATATGTAAAGTCATGTTTGACTTTGCTCTTAGCACATCCACTCAAGCTGTATTTTACTTAGCGTTCTCATCATTATGCTTAGTGACTTTATTTTTCGTCGCTACAATTGCCATACGCTTTAATAAGATATTTGAGTCGTCTGCAAGCTGATTCTTATATTATTCCCTCAGTAGTTCCAGCAACAGCTTCCTCCACTCATCTCCGTTCCATTTCGCTTGTGACGCACAATGAGTCGCATAAATTCTCTTTAACGCTTTAAACTTCCAATAACTGCAAGTCAGCTTTTCCCCGCTCTGGTTTTGACTTGAACGTTTTTTTCCACCCTCCCAACATTATTACTGCCATCATTACTAGTTTTGTTTGGTTTCACCTCCCCTCTTCACATCCCCCTCCTACATGCTGCCGTTTTTATTGCCATTATTATTATTGTTGATGTTATTGGTTGCAAGTGTTGTTGTTGTTGTTGTGGTGATTGTTGTTGTTGGTGAAACATCAACACGTTTTATTGACCATAATTTTATATTGGCTTCATTTCTTTGCTTTGGGAATAAATAAGAAAAATTGTAAAAATAAAATAATTGCGCTCAAATAAGGGATTAAGGCCATAATAAAGAATTGTTTATGCTATTTATTCTGTACTATAGTAAATATGTTATATGCTATGCTATGGTTGGCTGCTCTTGATGCGCTATAGTGTGGGTATGATGAATGCGTTGTTGTTTTGCTTTTGATGACCTTAAAAGGATTGTTGGCTGTAGTTGTTGGTGGGGTTTAAGAACTCGGTGTTGAAACTTGCTGGACTGTATTTGCTTTTGAGTTTAGTACGTACCTTTGGATGACCTATATTCCGAAGCAAAATAATCGGAATATCCACGTTCGGAAGATTATTATGTGCTCATTAAGAAATTCAACTGAATATACGAGGTGTGTTAAAAAAATAACGGGAATTTTCGTTTTATGAAAAATTAATAATCCGTTTGTCCGCATTAATATTGTTGTCTTCAAAATAGTAGCCATTCGATATAATGCACTTATACCAGCTCTTCTTCCAATCGTCATAACACTTCTCAAACTCGATTTTTGAGTAAGCTTTTAGCTCTTTCAGCGATCTCTCATATGATTGTAAAACAATGGCCCTTTAAGGTCCTCTTTATTTTTGCAAATAGAAAAAAGTCAGACGGAGCCATATTTGCTGAATATGAAATTTCAAAATTCCCGTTATTTTTTGAATACACCTTATGGATCATGTCTAAAGCAAATTATTTTAGATTTATAGATCAATAAATCAGCTAGTTTGAAAATTCTTATCTTTCGAGTTGCCACCTATATGGGTATTAAGCTAAAACTCTATAAATTATATGACTTATAGCTGTAATCTAGATGAAGATCCGAGAAAATTATATGTAGAACTGATTCTTCAACTTTTTCTTATAACCTGACATTATAACCTATAAAATATATTTTTTCCAACCTGACCCATATTCTTTGTTAAACCATTTGCAAAAAAAGCACCTCAACTAGCTTAAAATAATATTTGCTTCTTTAAACACATATTTGGCAAAACAAACAAGAGCACCAACTTTATCATATGTATAACAAAAGCAGCCAATTTCGTTGTTGCATAAATTTAGTATAACGGTAACATGTCAGCCAGCGTTTGCTCGCGCTTACTTGCTTGCAACAAACAAAATTTAATAAACGAAATATTGCAATCGATAAATTCGCTAAAGAGTACACAAGCTAAAGCCAAACAAACGCGCGCGAGTTTATCATCTGCTTTGCTCAAATCCACACACTCACATGCACATATTTACTTACATAAATATGTGTGCTTATGCGCAAAAACCACTTATGCATACACAGAGATACAGATTATGTGTGCGCGAACGCCGCAAAGGAAGTGATGTGGCGGGAAAAAACACACACGCACCTATAAAGTGATATATGTATATTCACTGGTGCGTACAGATATATTGCATAGCTGGGAATTCTAGCTGGAATTTTGATAAAGGAAACTAAAAAGGATAGAAAAAGTCTAATTTAGATTCTTAATTGAAAGTTGACTTTAACAGCCTGGTCTGTTACAAATGTAGGTCTATCTAGAGATCCAAACTTCGGTACCATTTATGGTCTCAAACTTGGATTTATATTTTAGTATACTATATTTTCTTCCAGTATAAATAACTAATCGATGAATAAATGATGAATTTTCAATATATATCAACACTCACAAAGTATTTAAGGGTCTCAAATGAAAGGACCCATTGTTGTTGGATGAATTGAAATATGTATCAGAGGGAAATTAAGATAATGACAAATATATTTGTAGTGAAGTGATCGAATGGCATTAGAGAGTAACGAATCGAACAAACTATGCCGGCTCCTCAAAGAGAATCGATTGTGACGAACATAATTGGAGAACGGCAATGTTTACTTAGTGGGATTATAAGCAATAAAATTAAAAAAAAAGAATGGCGGTGATAAAATTATTGTTATGATTGAAATACGTGTTGAATATTCTTAGAGACTTCACATCCACTTTTTTGATTTTGACCATTTTCTTCTCCACCATTTTTTATATTTTTGCCTTCAAAACTCTATCACTTGCAATGACAACAGCAATTCACAAATAGCTAAAATTGACTAACAATATTTTTTTAATTTTCTAAATTCAGAAAAAAATACTTTTTCGATTCCTGCTGGGTTAGCGCTATAAATATAACAGTACGTATGTTCTTATGCGTCTAAATGTGCCTGCTGGTATGCATGAGATGCAAGCGAGCTTTGTTTGTGGCACATTGTCTACACACACAAACACACAAACGCAGCGCTGAACATTCACTGCAGACTGAAATGTCGCGGCGTTGACGTCGTTGTAGTTGTAATCAGCGTTATCATCGTCATCGCCAGCAACGCAGGGATAAATGGAGTGTTACAATGTTGTTTCAACTAACACACAGTTGTTGTTGTTACTATTACAGCTTTTGTTGTTGTTACTATTACAGTTGTTGTTGTTGTTATTATTGCTATTGTTTTTTGTTTTTGTTGCTGTTGCTATTACGTCTATAGCAATTCCAATAATATGCGGCATTTTGTGAATGCAATAAAGTGAGCACCTTACATATGTAGCGACGCTGGTTATGGCTAAAGCCCTATATAGACCGCTATGTATATGTAAGTCTATATGTATGTAGTGTGAGCGCGTTTGCATTTAAAATTGATTTTGCAATGCCACGCATTGTGGCAACTTCCGCATTGCCACAATCAGCTGCGCTCCAGCCGCACATTTTATGCGGACTTACATGAGGCGTTAGACTTAGAGAGCTACAACTGAAAATGTTGCATGCATGTACTCGTATGTGCAACATTGGTGCACATATATTTGGTTGCAAGGTTGCCTTTGTGTCATTTATTGCTTTACCTGAAGCATAGTAAATTAAATTTTCACTCTCAATAAGTTGCTAAAGGAGGGAAAGGCGTTAAACTGTATGCCACAAATGTCGGAGTGTGTTGCAACAAGAACATCAAGCGTAGACTTAATAAAGCCGCATTTGGTCACATGCATAGAGGAAATCCGCGAAAATTGATTGAATTGAAAATGTTGCAGGGAATGCAAACATAAGAGCAAACATACATACATGTAATACAAGCGCGGCTATTGTTTGCCGCCACAATGCTTGCACCCACTCACTTCTTCTTGGCGTTCGGTTTTGACTACATCTTCTATAGTATACAGTACATGGAGAGTAAATTTTTGAAACGCTTGGTGAATTACATATAAATTACAAATTACAGAATTACAGAATTACAGAATTACAAATTACAAATTACAAATTACAAATTACAAATTACAAATTACAAATTACAAATTACAAGTAATCTCTGCACCAATGAACTGGATACAGTTGAGATTCATTAAGCAAATAACTGCTGACGCCTGAAGACACTGACTGCAGTGGAATTTCATTATACGCAATATTGTAATCCAAAGCTCGGTGACAGCTTTCATAATAACGCTTTCCGTATACATACATACAGTAGTAGTGCAACACAGAAGTTGCAAGCAATAGAAATTTAAATAAAAGAAAAAAGAAGAAAGCCAAAGAAACTTGCGAATACTTGCTATGCCACCATAGGAATGTTTAGCAAAGCTGTGGCACGTGAAAAACAAGAAAAGTTCAAAAGCAAATTATGTAACAAGTACTTGCAGTACTTAGTGGAGAGGCAAAACAGGAAGTGTTGCTAAGTTATGTCAGCGACGCAGCGAAGGAACTCTCGTCACAAGTCGACAAGTCGCAGAACACGAAATCAGCAAAGTAGTAACCAGATTGTAAACCTGCAACATCCTGTTGCCTGCTAGATGCCTTGAGATCACACAGTGAAAAGGGCGTTGTGGCAAGGTCTAAAAAAATCTCAATAATCCAAACGGCGGGTACGATGCGCAAAGATAACTTAGACTGTAAGCTGTTGCGACAGGTTGTCTCGCATGTTGTACGCTTGCATTTGTTGGTATGAGCGCTTATCCACTTTATTAGCGCAGCTGCATGCAACATATGCACACGAACAGCGCAACTGTGAAATGTGTTTACAAGCATTAAATGAACTCGCAGCTTCTTGTTGATTACGGCTGCAGGCCCCTTTGTAGTCTAGCGCTTATTATCAGGCGGCGAGATAAGCAAGTGCACACTCAGCTGTTTGTTGTCGCCGAAGTCATATGACTCAATCTTGAATGAGTGATTTAATAATAAATATGTGTGGCTTAGCATACAGTTAAGGGAAGTGTCATGTGGTGGTTGATTTTCGGTCAAAAAATCACATTTAGAAACCACACTCGATCTAATCGCTTGATTTTTTTTTTCAATTACACAAGCATTCACACTAACAGCTGCTTATTTGCGCGCACTTCCGCCACGTGACAAGTTGATAAATAAGTCTAGATAATGATTTACTTTATGTTTCTGGTATTATTTGGTTTAGTATTTTGGCTTTATTTTTATTTAAATTCTTCAAATAATGTGTTTTTAATTTTTGTGTTTTAGAAGCATGAGATTTTGTGGCTTTCTTATCACTTACATATAAAATATTTCATTATTTTTTGCAGATTGAATGCAAAATAGTACGTCAATGACATGAATGGTTGATTGAATAATTGAAATTTTGCTGATAAGGAGCTTAATTGTTTGATGGTGACTAACTGGTATTTCCGGTTGTTGATTCACTTATACTCGCGCTTAGTAATCAACATGAAGTAATATTTTCTATAATAAAGCTTTATTTCAGATAAACTCATACTTTATTATAATTGATTTGATGAATTTAATTTTTGTTTTCTCATACCATACAATAAATAATAAGAAAATAATAAAAGCGAACACACAGGAAAATAATTTAAATAGTTAATTTCTATACCCACAGCGATCATATTTACGAAATAAAAACGAAATGTCCCACAAATTCCACATTGAGCATTGTAAACTAAAAATTTGAGTACCAAGTCTTTGTTGTTGTTACTTCAGCAGAATTGTAAGGTAGTCTCCAAACAATTTTTTTTTTTTCAATTTTTGCCTAAACAAACTTGACAGCAGCGTTCTCCCAATTCATAATTACTCCCTTAAGTCAATACTGTCTTTATGAATGCAGAGAGTGTTTTAGCAGTTTCTTTGAGTGAGGAAAATATTTTGGAATTTATGCGAGTTCCAACACAGAACGGAGTTGTTTTGACTGGACTGAAATTCAGAATACATTCCACAAAACAACAACGGTGAACTAGCTATAAATCGCGGCTTGTGTTTGCTTCTGTAAATCACTCAAAGCTGTCAGAGTGATTGCGAGCTCCAAAGCGACTTTTAGCGACTTTGAGAGGGCAAAGCGACAAAGCGGGTTTGTGAAGCGATTTCTCGCTTGAACACTCTTTGTTATTGTTAGTCTTGTTATTTACCTTTTTCAAGTCTTTTCCCTGCCATCCAATAGCAACACTCATCGCTTAAACTGTTACCGCTATAAGCTTCTTATCGCTTCCAGCTGCCACTCTGACTTAGACCTAACAAATCGAGATATACATATATCATATCAACCTCTTAAAATGTCATTACTTTATATATAATTTTTAATTTGAAATTTTAAAGATTTTTTGCAAATTTTTTGCAAACTTATAAACATGTTTTAAATTTAAAATTTTACCAAAAAACTTTTTCGCTTTCTTCTCTTACAGGTATGTATTCCGCAGTCACTCTCAAGGCTTTCCCATAAACATATATATACACAAACTTAAATAAGGTAACTTCTTGCCGACTTTCGCCTAATGAAGAAATCACACAAACTTTTGATTTATTTATTTCCGCAATTTGAAATTGAAATCAACAAACCTCCCATCGAAATCACAAAGTAAAGTTTTAAATTATTCTTCATTTGCTTGCGCTACGAACCACCACACACACACACACCAATTGGAAAGTGAATTCACGCAGACCTGATGAAAAATCAATTGGCAATAAACACAGGAAATAGGAAATAAAGAATTAAGTTCAGCAACTCGTTAAACAAAAAATCAAGAGAGAATTGAATTGAAATGAAGAAACAGAAACAGAGAAAAAAACCAAATAAGAGATTGGTAGCGCAAAAGAGAGATAAAGCAAAGAAAGTCAACAAGCTCAAGATTAAGCTGCCAAGATTTAAGATAAATACGGCTATGTAAACAAAAACAAAACTGAAACTCTAGACTGTATTGCTGCTGCAGCGCGCATAAACAAATACAAACACCCGCCCGCAAGAATACAAAGCGTTCTTAGACATACATATATGTATGTATGTATGTATGTATGTGTAGAATTCAGTTACTCCTTTTCTTTGCAACATTGCAAATGCAAGACCAGTCACACATTGACTACTTTACAATTGTGAGACTATATACTTCGGTAATGTTTGAATGTAGGAGAGCCCTGTAGAGAAGCTCTTACTCACTTTTTATTTATTAAATCCCTTATTTTTTTAGAAAATTATTTTCCTAGAGAGACATCTTGGCTTCTGGGCTAACGAAATGTAAACATGGTCTGATTCAAGACTTGTATAATACAAATTTTGTCAAACAAGAGTAATCCTAAATGTAGGCAACGCTCAGTAACTAGCTGATATACGAACTTTATAATTTAAGAGTAATCCCAAATGTAGGCAATACTTAAAACTGTTGCCTCGGAACTAACTGGTGCGAGATTAATGAGCTTTGTAATTCAAGAGTAATCCCAAATGTAGGCAACACTTAAATCTGTTGCTTTGTAAATAGCTGGTGTGAGACTTGGCTAATATGAGCTTTTAAATTCGATAGTAATCCTAAGTGTAGGCAACGATTAAATCTACTATTTCATATTTATATTTTGGATTTATTAATATCAGCAATATTTTGCCTGGCACTCCCACATTTTCGTATGAAAAAATTCTAAAAATATAAATTTTCAAATATCATTTCTCCTTGGGCCATGCATCTACATACATATATATTTACATACATACATGCATTACACGCTCACTCACTCACGCGTGCAAACGCAAACACGCTCGTTAGTTAAGTCGAGTCAGGAAGCGCAAACAACTAAAGTAGCTGTTGCAAAAGTTAACGGCAAACTTGAGCCAGCATAAAAATTAGAAAACCTACAAATGGTCAGACTGGTTAGGACCAAATGTGAGCGAGAAAGAAAGAGAAAGAGCGAGCGAAATAAAAAAAGCAAATCAAGTGCACAGCAAAGTAAAGCGGCAAAACTTTGTGCAATTCCAAGCAAGTACTCGTATACATAACTACATTCTAGAGAGAGAGAGGAATGTGTGTGACTGCCAACTGGTGGAGTGAGTGGCACTGTGCGCAGTCGAATGTAATGAAAAGTTTGAATCAATATTTGTGCAAGAAATTCAATTTCAACGAATTAAAAATCGTATTGGTGCGACTCCGTAAGCGTGCGGAAAAGTAAACTTTGAAAATTAGTGGAGATTTTCGATTTGAAAAGTTCGGTTTAGTCAAGCATATTGATTGGCTGCTGCCACGATCAAAAGGCGCAAAAGCAACAACTTCGCTTACGGCGCGAAATGAAATTGCCGATGCGAAGTTTATGGATGAAGTTGTAGCGCATATGTAGCGCTTGCAAGCTTAAAAGCACAACTCGCGCTGCAGTTCGCATTTACTCGTTGCATTTACTCGTTGCATTATGGAGTTGTTTTCTTAAGCGTGCTTTTCGAGCAGCTCACCGATTAAGCGGCTTGCAATTTAATGATCTGCAAGCGAGTGCTGCTTGCAGTGGCATGCGTTTAAACAGGAAAATGTGCAAATGATTAAAGGATAATTATCTTTGTTTTTATATATATATAGACAGATGTATTGCACTTGTTGTTGTTGTTGTATACAACACATTCGAACGCGCAACAATTCCTTCACTTCGCTAAGGATTTGCTTTAAAAGAAAAGCAATAAATAAATCCAATCGCCGACGGCAACGCAACAGCAATAATCTCGTTGCATGAAAATGTTGCATGTTGCACATATGAATATACATATATAAATATCTGTATAAACAAATCTATATTTATTAAGCATCTCGACGAGCATCCACAGGCGGCTTTAAACACGCACACACACACACTTATATATATACATTTATATAATAAATGCATTGTATTTGCATTGATGTGCCATATATTTGCTTGCGTTTCTTTTATTTATATTTCCAAATAAATTCCCTTACACAAACTCTCGAGTATATACACAGTTACATATGTCTGCAGTAAATATTTGTGGCGTATATTTGCATTGGCGGAATTGAAAATTCGCAGAACAATCAAATGTTTGCCAACAGCAGTATGCTGTGTGGTGTAGACTGCAGTAGATTGCTTTGCGGCGCCTTGTTGTATGCAAAGAAATCACACAATCTAGTGGAAACCACACGAATATACATATGTACTTAGTTTATAAATACATATATGGCTGGTTTTCTATATGGTATTACAAATAAAATTCTTACCGGGTGAAGGAACATATTTTTTTTTAGTTATTTGAGCACTTGGAAATGAGATGTAATACATTTTCGTACAAAATAATATGTTATGGACCTTCTTTAGTACAATTTCGAAGGAAAAAAGTAATGATTACCATAACCTCAACATTCAGGAGGTTATTTTGGTAAGAAAATTAGAGAATCTTTAAGCTCACTTTTCCCATAGTCTCAATATTATAGGTTTCTTTAACCATTATGGGTTTCTTGATGTCCTTAAATCAAAGTTTGAGATTAAAATAAAAATTCAGTTGAGCACAGCGCCATCTGTTGAGCACTTACACAACTTGTCTTTACCAATATATATAAATAATAACAGAGGTCCCGACGCTGAACCCAATTTTCGACGATTTTCAAGCATAAATCGGCCAATACTGCTGGAATTTCACGTTAGATATTCGTACAGAGTTCATCAGTCGTCGTTGGCTTATTGGCAAATACCATAGACTTGACGTAGCCTCACAGGAAATAGTCTAACGGCGTCAAATCGCACGATTGACTGGGCCATTTCATGAGATAACACTTTAACCAAACTTGGTTTTCAATAAATCGATTGTAACGTTCTCTGTATGACTTGTGGCGTCGTTCTGTTGGAACCACATATTGTCCAAGTCCATATCATCTAATTCGGTCGAAAAATATTCGGTGATCATTGAGCTGTACCGATTGCCATTCAGTGTAACCTGTCGGTCTAGATCATTACGGCCCATAAACCGCACCAAACCATAATTTTTTCGGAATGTAATGGTGACTCATGGAATACGTATGGTTTGCTGCCTGATCAATAAAGCATATTTTGCATATTGACGAAGCTACGTAGCCCCATCGCTTCGTAGGACTTAGCTCTCTTAAAGTTGAGGCCACTGACTCCGAATTTCGGAAGTAAATTTTCATAATTTCGGCTCGTTGTTGGATGGCATATCTTTCCATGAAGAAATGGCAAACCTTACTGAAATGTCATGAGAAATATCAGAAGAGCGGGAAAAAATATGGCGTCGTTTGAAGTCCCTTTTGAAAAAACCCTTTACCTGATGTTTAAAGGAAACTTCAGATCACTTAAGAGGTCTGATGATAATAAAAGAATATGACTTTCTAGAAAACATCATTTGCAGGTCTTTCAAAGTTACTTCTGAACTGCAGGGTGACCAGCTGAGTTAAGCTCTTTGGAATATCACCAAAAATTCTTTCTTTCCGAAATATTTTTAATTGATAATATTTTAATATCACGGATCTAGATTGTTACTCTTAGATCACGTCTGCTTGTCCTAAAAGCTCATGAATGCTCATCAGACAGTAGAGGGAAACATTTAACTTCGGAAAATATTGTTTTATTAATAAATTGGCAAGAAATATTAAGATATATTTCTAAAAAAGTTTCACTGCAACAATTTTGCATAACAAAAGCTACGAAGTGGCACACATAAGGCTATAACTGTTTCTATTTTAAATTTTTCTTCACCATATTTACACACATTCGATCATATGCTTTGTATTTATCCTTTAGAAAAATATGCAAAATAGTAGTCCAGTGCAAACTTATATTGAATTCTTGTGGCTATGAAACCACTTTTCAACTCCAACAAAGCCAAGTTAGCCAAACAAACCGAAGTGCTACACCCACAGTGAGAAAATAAAAGCACTGCCATTTGCACAAACCAATAGATATTTGCTTTGTAATTGTATATATGTGTGTGTATGTGGGAGTGTGAATATAGTAGTAACCTAAACAAACAAAGCAAACGAAGATTAGAATGCAATGTGAGACCCTTTGAGGGCGAGTGTCAAAATTAGAGAGTCCAAATCAAGCAGCATGTACCAAGCAGTAGTATGCGTTGTAAACCTCATGGAAAACTTCCCAAACTAAAGAAACCGCAAAACAACGAAACGTACATACATAACAGAACTTGTAATAGAAAAGAACAAGTGCCGTACACGGCAAAAGGGAGTGATGTGCGGGGCAGCTGTCGAATTCCTTTTAAAGTTGAAGAATTACCTCAAGAAAGTAGTAATTCCGCTCCGTGGTGTTTTTGGGTTGCTTTGTGTTGCTATGCGTCGTTATGTGCATACATACATATTTCGAGAAATATATATAGATACCTACATACGCAAAGCCTGCTGAAGTAGCTTTTATACTCGAATTCTATACCTATGTTTGTATGTGTCTGAAAACTATTTGCAAATATTTGCGTAGGCAACAGTGCTCTTAGTAAAAATGACCTAACTCTACTCAAACTAATATTGATTTGTAGTGAAATTTCCAATAATTTATCTCATGCAATTTTTAAACAAGATATGAAGGAAGTAAAAATAATTACAAATGCTAAAGTGTCTATGAATTTTATGAAAATAATTAAATTTTCTATGTGAACAATTTCAAAAAAAAAACTAATTTTTTCAAAATTCACAAAATCCTACTTAGTCACATTTCACCTAAAACCAAAAAAGTTGCACGTTGCAAGTTTAACCATCGCTATTATGTTAGAAAAAAGTGCTAAATTGAAAAGCTTCATTGTGTAAAGAAATATTTGCATGAAAATCCGAAAAATGTTTACACTTACCAGGTAAAGCAGCAAAAAAAAATATTGCATGCGAGAAAAAAGTTGATTTTTTTGTAATTGCTTTGAATTTGTGCATTAGCAGCAGTTTTTAGCAATATTGTTTAAACTTTTTATCAAAGCTGTTTGCTTTCGATATTTACGCAATATTTTAACGGTTAGCTAGGTGTGTGTGTGTTTTTGTTATCAATTATATAAATTGCTCGTGTTTCTCAACTACTTTTATATGGGATTTTGTAAACCTTTTAAACATTAAATTGCAAAGTACGCAATTTCTATAGGAAACTGTATGTAGCAGGGGCCTATATTTCAAAAATGTAGTCAGACATATTTAAATGTTCGAATACATATGTGAATAACTCAAATCTTTTTGTGGATTATTGGAAATTTAAAATATATATTTTTGCTTTTAAAAACATAGCTGGCACTAACCTTATACACAACAGTAAAATATTCTATAAAAAATATCCATAAAAATATATTATAAATTTTCTTATATTTTGTTATAATTTTACGAAATACCAAATATCAAGAGCTGTCTTACAACTTTTCGTTACCATTTTTTTTGTACAATTTGTCTTTTATCTTAATCTAGATTTTAATCTCGGCGATTTTCTGTCCACTGTTGCCAAATTCCCTTATAAAGCTTATTCTGTAAAGATGATATGGTCTTAAAACAAACAAAAGTTTATTGAAAGCCAGATCCGGAGTATACAACTGATCCGCAAGCAATTCTATGGCTTATATAGTCCATAGTGTTGTTATTTTCCTGTCAACCGATGAAGGAGAATCCAAGTTAACGAAGAATACACGACCCATCTATTTGAAGTAGTACAAACAATTATGCTCAACTTCAGTCGTCTATCTCCGGATGCAATTGTATCTCTGGAAAAGTCCAATTGTCAACATGTTTCGGCGATTTTCGTTTGTTAAAGCTTCACCTTCATTGCTTCTTCGGGAATTCTTGACCAAACACAATACTGTCTCGATACCCCACTCCCCATATTCGCCAGGCATTGCTCCAGTTGACTTTTTGTTATTTCCAAAAATAAAGAGAACCTTATCGGGTCGTCGTTTTGCAAGCATTCTTACTGAAAGAGCCAAAGGCTATCACCAAAAAAGAGTTGGGAAAGTGTTTCGACGATTAGAAGTAGCGCTGGCATAAATACACAATATTGAATGGGAACTATTTCCAAGGCGACAACATTAATGTAGACGAATAAATAAATTATTTTTTTCAAGAAACGAAAATTCCTGTTAGTTTTTGAACACACCTGAGACAATGGGTTGTGCTTGGTTTTCTTTTGTTGACTAAATTTTTATTGCACCGCCCTCGTATGTTGCTGGGTTATGCTTTGCTTACAAAATATTTTTACGACAAACACAGCAACCAAAATTCTTGGAACTCACTAATATTCACGTTAATGAGGCTCAACTCAATTTCAGCTACACTTCATAAACAAAATTATGCTAAAGAAAGTATGCGCCTTAAGCAAACAACTTGCAACGACATATAGGCACAACAGAGACGTATGTTTGTATGTAGTTGTACGTAGATGAGTATATTTGCATCATTAACTTACTACTTATGAGCAAATAAGCACAATAGTATGCTAGTACAGCTTTAAGTGCTACTGCGCCGCGCCACAAACACACATATTAACCCACACCTGTATATGTGTATATATATATATGTATGTATGTATTTGTGTGTCGCATTAACGAAATAGCATTTATTCACACAAAAGGCTTTTGGCGAAAGAGAACACAAAAACACCAGGAGAATATAGAACTCATCCAGCGAAATCTCACCTACAAAGTAAACCGCAAAAGCTTTTCAGGTGAGCGTGAGCGTTCGCTTGAATTTATGCTCACTGTAGGTAACGGTACATATGCATACTTAAATGTGGTATTTGCGAAAAAAAAGTCTCGTCGTAATCACCTACATGCTGTTGTAATTTGATGTTGCTAATGAATTTAATTCCATACCAACCGATCCATGATAAAGCGGCGAGACTGAGTGCGGGCAGACACAAAGTGCTCAGGTGGTTTTCGGTTTTTGGTTGAAAAAGATGCGAAAGGGCTTGCAATGAAGTGGTATTGCAGAAGATAGTTATTGCTTAACTTAAGACTGCCAAAAAGATCCTCAGATGTGGTTTTAATTCTAGGAAATTAAGTTTTTCTTTGAAAAATTAAAAAAAAATATGATTTTCAAGATTTTTAATTGTTTTTTGTTCTTTACGTTTTATTATAAATAATTATGATATTAAACAAATTTATTGAAAATATATTTTTCACATACATTGTAGACCCAAGTCTGCACATAAATAAAATGAAATCACACTACATTGACTTAATTGCAGCTCAGCGCAAATCGTTCGGAAATTTCTGCTTAATTACTTACTTGGGTATATAATTTTGATGCTAATTTTACTTCGATAGTATATACATACACACATACATATGTGTGCCTAAATATCGTCGCCAGAAAATCTCAAATAATATACATTACTCAACAACCCTTACCATATATGAAACAGCTACTTCGTTTCCAATACATTGTTGTTGTTTTTGTTGTTGATGTATAAATACCTTTTTTGCATCATCCATATGTACCTATATGTATATGCAATCCAAAAAATTCGTTTAATTAATTTCTTAGCTTTGGCACACTTGATGCAGTGACGACGCACAAAAGTATGCTACAAATTTTGCCCCCAATGCTGCTGTTGCTTGCTAGACTGTAGGCTCATGTTTAACTCGCGTTGTTTTTGTTTTTCTGCTTGTATTTATGTATATATATATTGTTCGTCAGCCGCAAGGCATAGGGTTAATGTGCGCCTCTTTGCGTTAGTATACATGCCTGTGTTAGTATGCGTGGCTGCAGCTTCGCGCCTCTAATATGATCGGCATAGTCTGTACGTGCACAGAATTTTGTGTAATTTTATTGTCACTCAAATCGCTTGCCGCCACAAACTGAATCAGCAAAATTTCGCGGTGGCAGACAGATTCTATACTGATTACATGTGAGTCTGTATGCGTACATTTAAATTTCATTATTGTGTATAACCGCATATATGTTTATGGCTGGCAATTTTGTGGCAGGTGAGTTTATAACAAAATTTTTGTCTCTATTTGTGTTCTCTGAAGCTTTAAGAACTTCCACCCAAAAAGCGAGTTTAAAATCCAAGCTATATTAATATGGTTTTGGATATATAACATCACCTATACATACTCATTCGTCCCAATAACAGTAATTACGCACCTCTCATTCATATATTTGCACATAATTTTATTTATATTTCATTCAAATGAGCGCTTAATTTGTATTAATAGTTATAATTAAGTACATAATGCCAATAAATACAAGAAATATTGACTATTATTCAATAGGAATAGTGAATATTAATGAAAGTAGGAATACATATATATATATATAAACACAAGTAATGGTTAAAGCATTACAGAATTTGACTAAAAGTTGGCAAACACACTTGCTTGTAGCTGCCAAAGTATGTCTGTATGTATGTATGTGTGTGCGTTGCAATCACAATTAAAGCTGCTCGTAGGTATATTTAATTATGTAGTATATTGGAGAACGCAAATATTTCAAAAATTACTTGAAGCAGCTGCCTTCACTGCATACATACATACATTTGTGTGCCTCAAAAACGCTTACAACATTTATGTTTATGTCTTTTAAATACTTTTTTTTATCGAAATACTTATAATAAAATGCATTGGTATACAATTGCAATTGGTTTGGGATTTTTGAAAAAATATAGTTTTTTTTAGTTTCTTTCTCTCTTCATGTCTAACTTCTCATTCTACTTCTACATACATATAAAGTTATATGTAGTATTTATGCCTTCTTACGTGTTTACAATTCAAATTTTTCTTTGTTTAAATGTACATATATATACATAAAAGAGATCGCCATTTCTTAACATTTCACGCGTACATTTATACATATATTATTATTTTTTTTTTTTTGTTTAAAAAATTTTTAAAAATTTTGGCCATATAATAATAAATTTGCCTTCGCGCTAATTTAGAATTATTTTTTTATATTTATTATTTTCTTTTAAATTTTTATTTCTCTTCCTCTTTGGTGTTTGTTTATGCTGCCTTCATTCTACTTCAGTTTTTCTTTCTCTTACTCTCTTATATCTCATCACTTGAGGTTTATGTGGCAAATAGAAGCTCGCGTTGCATATTTCACATACTTAGCTTGCAACATTCGCAATACATTAACTTTGTTAAGCTATTCAAATTCAAAATACATAATTTGTTGTAGTTTTGTTATTGTTAAAAGTAGTTGTTTCTGCCTTTGTCCGCGTTGTTTTGTAGTGAGTTTTCTGAAATCCTTGTTGTGTTTAAGTACTGCTTTGGGGTTGCTCTAGAGCAGAAGCTCGTCATCGCTGTCGGTGAATTCGCCATTCGGCTCAAGCAACAGGTTGGCTTCCTCGTTAGACTGCACCTGTTGGATAGATACAAATTTGTTTTAGATGCTGATTGAAATTAGTTGGTATTATAATTAAAATTGTAGTCAATATCAATATCAATATCAATATCAATATCAATATCAATATCAATATCAATATCAATATCAATATCAATATCAATATCAATATCAATATCAATATCAATATCAATATCAATATCAATATCAATATCAATATCAATATCAATATCAATATCAATATCAATATCAACATCAATAGCAATCTCAATCTCAATATCAATATCAATATCAATATCAATATCAAAATCAATAAATTATAGTTAAAAATTATTAATTAGAATTAAAATTAAACCAAATATACTTGCCTTTAAATCTTAAAATCAAAACCGAATATACTTGCCTACAAAACTTACCCTGGAATAGCGCACCGCCGATGTGGTGCGTCTAAACAAGCGTCGCACGCTGTTGCGGCGCTCCGGCGAAAAGGCGAACACACCAAGGCAAGCGACGAAGCAAGTCAACGATAATATGGCGGCCAATATAGCTGTGGAGCGCGACCCAGAAGAAAGACAGTTGAGAAATTGGAAAATTAAAAAAATGTAAAATTTACTGTGGCAAAATAGAGTTACAAGTAACGACATAAGAAAAGCAAAACAACTAAAAAACGTATGCCCGCATGCAACAAAGTTAATTTACCTCCAATGGAGCCAGTTTGCTCGGCAGGATGTGTGCCGCCGCCATTATCTGGGCCGCCTGCTGGTGCGGTCGTGCTGCTTGTTGTTGTAGCTGGTGTTGTTGTTGTTGTTGAGGTGCTGCTATCTTGCGCCGTTGGTGGTGGCATCGCCAGACTGAGGAATTTGCAGATATCCGGCGTGCGCTGATGCACAACCAAGTTGCATTCCTTGCCCGCCTGCAAGAGGCACAGAGTAAAAGAAAGAAAGAGAGAGAGAGGTTAAAAATTAGAGGATATTAAAAAAAAATTAAAATAAAAAACTTTTTGCCATTTAGCAAAGTAAGCTGGTGTTGCAAGTAACTAAATGAATATATCTATGTGTGTGTGTGTGCTTATTTTGTTGCAAGCAAAAATTAACAAGCTTATTCACACTTAGTGAATGCCGTTATTTGCTATTACTGTTGTTGTTGCTTGTACAGCTGCCAGCTTACATGGCAATGAGGATTTGCCACAACCAAAGCAGCACATGCGTGTGTTGCATGTGGCAGTTAGTAAGTAAGTGTGGCAAGTAGCTGTGTGTGCAATTTGCTTAAGTGAACATTAATGTTCCAGCGCGTGACTTGCGCCACACCGACGCCCCAACGCCGCCCACACTATCCACCGCCGATGTGCAGAGGCAGCCACCAGCCATGTGGCAACGCGGCAGTCAGCGAAGCGGCAGCAACAGTAAACTTAAATAAAAACCCATTTTCAAATTGCTGCGGATAAATGTAAATGCCTGCCAAGTCGCTGGAGAAATCTCGCGCTGTTGTTGTTGTTGTAAGAGTAGTAGAGACACTTGCTAGTTGCACTTGCTTCGCATAGAAAAAATAGAAACTGAATTGAAGACAGCACGCAAGGAAACTGGCGCTCCAACTCGCCTGCGTAGACAGACAAACGAGCCGTCAAAAAGGAATTAAGGGAGGAAAACTAGACAATTTTCCACCTTGTAAAAAGCTAATACGAGACAGTGCAGATAGTAAAATGTGATAATGTCTTGAAAGAAAATGGGAAATAAAAACGAAAAATGGAGAAGTAAAAAAATGCAAACCAAGTTGCACATAACGGTAGTATAGCATAGAAGTGCATGACAGCCTCAAAAACCCAAGATGGCATGAATGAATACGCATCCGTTGCCGCGACGCTGAATGTCTTGACAACATTAGTTGCACAGCCACTTCACTGCACCACCGCACTCGCTAAAGTTTCCGGAATTCTTCTTGAGTAATAACCATTTTTATGTGGCATACACTTTAAATATGCGTGTGCATAAGTGTGCGCGCCTGCAGGTAGACTACTTAAAAGTTGACGGAAAATAAGGTAAATAGACGCAATAAAAGAAGGTGATGGGAAAATAAAATCAAAAGGGAAAAGAGTAAAAAGTGAGACAAGTGTAAAGTAAATATAAAGAAATAAAGAAAAAGGTAAGTTGATGGAAAAGTGGTTGTCAAAGAGAAGTCGTCAAATTAAGTTAATTTGCAAATAAGTGGCGGTGAAATATTAGGTAAAAGTAAAAAAGCAATAATATTCAATTTTTGAAAATTATTTTTTAAAATTAAAATTAAAATTAAAATTAAAATTAAAATTAAAATTAAAACTAAAATTAAAATTAAAATTAAAATTAAAATTAAAATTAAAATTAAAATTAAAATTAAAATTAAAATTAAAATTAAAATTAAAATTAAAATTAAAATTAAAATTAAAATTAAAATTAAAATTAAAATTAAAATTAAAATTAAAATTAAAATTAAAATTAAAATTAAAATTAAAATTAAAATTAAAATTAAAATTAAAATTAAAATTAAAATTAAAATTAAAATTAAAATTAAAATTAAAATTAAAATTAAAATTAAAATTAAAATTAAAATTAAAATTAAAATTAAAATTAAAATTAAAATTAAAATTAAAATTAAAATTAAAATTAAAATTAAAATTAAAATTAAAATTAAAATTAAAATTAAAATTAAAATTAAAATTAAAATTAAAATTAAAATTAAAATTAAAATTAAAATTTATTTAATTTTATAAATAAAATAAAATTATAATTATAATTATAATTAAAATTAAAATTAAAATTAAAATTAAAATTAAAATTAAAATTAAAATTAAAATTAAAATTAAAATTAAAATTAAAATTAAAATTAAAATTAAAATTAAAATTAAAATTAAAATTAAAATTAAAATTAAAATTAAAATTAAAATTAAAATTAAAATTAAAATTAAAATTAAAATTAAAATTAAAATTAAAATTAAAATTAAAATTAAAATTAAAATTAAAATTGAAATTGAAATTGAAATTGAAATGATAATTAAAATTAAATTATAATTATAATTATTATTAATTATAATTTTAATGAATTATAAATATAATTAAAATTAAAATTAAATCTTCATTTAATGTTTTTCACAAAATAATGAAATATCAGTTATACAAATTTTAATAAATTCATGCGAGCATCGACGATAATTTAATATTTTACCTACTGAATCTGTTAAAAAAACGTTAAACTGATAACATAGTAATCATATTTCCAACATTAAGCAATATCATTAATACATTTTATATGTTTTTATTATTACATTTAAAAAAAAATGTTTAATCTGTTTCAATCAAAATACGATAGTTTGGGATACACGTGAACACTACACACCAGAAAAAAACAAAACATAATCCCATTTCACTCATAACTTTTCCTATACAAATTTAATTAATATTAATGAAATACCGCAATTAAACAATTTCAATTGTGAAATTAAAATTTTTCTACTTAACTAAGAGCAAAAGTAATATTAAATGCCACAAAAAAAATGTTGCATTGAAATTCATTAAAACAATTGTTGAACTATGGACACAGGCAACACAAAACACAGTTAACCCTGAACTCAACAAGCGAATGCAATGGTATGGCGTTGCCGCAGGCTTTGAAGGACGCGCACTTGAATATTTTGCATATAAGTGTAATTCCAATCAACAACAAATAGCAACAACAACAACAACAGTGCTTACTTATGTAATGCCAAACAATGCAACCGCAACAGGGTGGAATTATAGCAAAAAAAAAATGCGCCACTTGTTCCACTTTAGCATACTTTCAGGAGTGTAATGCACAATAACAATGCCAAACACTTGGCGCGCACACTCGAAACTCGAAATTGAAATTGAAATTGTAAAATTGAAATTTAAATCGAAGCGGGTTAAGTGCGCGCAAAAGCAAATTCAATTACACAAACAAACAAAAACAAATAACAAATAATACAAAAGCGATTGCGAAAGAATAAAATTAATAATCAACTTTTGCAGCTTTTTATGTGTGACACATTTATTATTATTATTTTTTGTTTGTGTTTTGCTTTTTTTCTTCTTATCGCTGCGAATTGCGCGCTCGCACGCTGTTAGTCGCTGCGCCATTTTATTAGCGCAATTTTTCATGCTCCTCTTTAATCGCATTGCATATAAATTTATTTTTGTTTTTGTGCTCCAACATTCGCCATCAACGCACTGGCGTCTGTTACCGCACGCATAAAGTTCGAAGCTAATAAAATTTATTGCGCTGCTTTTTAGCGATTGCGTCAATCAAAACACCCACGCGCGAAGATTCTCAGCAATATTGAGTTGACAGCAAATGTGCGTGGCAATGCATTCAAATATGTGCAATTGAAGTCGACTTTTAGGCGCCAAAGCGTTCATTTCGGCTGTCGCCTGACAAAGTGTGAAAAAATCTGCAACATTTTTTTGTTTGTTTTTGATTTTTTGGTAGTCCATAAAAAGATTATGCACGTTTCAACACTGCCATGCATATGCTTGCATACTTTTAGGCGCTTAAACTGAATTAGGGTAATAAAAGGTGGTGACACACCTTTATGACTTCGAAATACATTTGGTTGCCACTAAAATGTGCGAAGTTAAAATCACTTTAGTGCTGCAGCGTCTTAAAATGGATCGTAAATTGTTAAGTGTCGGCATAACAATGGTGACGGGTATAACATTTTTTTTCGCTAATATTTTTTTTTAATTTTTTAAATTTTTGGCTGATATTTGAGAGAATAAATCGGACTTAGTTCCAAAAAATATGTTTTTAATTAGCCTTTTCTACCTTTTGATATGAAGAGCCGCGTCCTAACTCTTAATACTCTATAAACAAATAATTATATTCTTACTTGGAAATTACTGATATATATATCTCTAATTGCAAAGCATGAAAGCATGCTATAATAAACGTAAAAATCGCATTTAAATGCAAACTGTCTCATACTTTAATGGCATCCACTTATATTCCACACACTCACAGTTAAAGAGACACTCAGCACACACTACTACTTGCACCACATCGTCATTATTGTTGTTGTTGTTGCATGCATATTGAAAATCCTTCCGAGTATGCATTGTTAGTGACAATAGATTGCGCACACAATAGCTTTTTGTGGTTTGCTTAACACCTTCCGCATTGAATGAACCGAATTGCAGCAAGCAAAATGACCACACACTAAAGTACCGCCGACAAATGGAGATATGACAAGTGCTATATCTGTTGTTGTTGTTGTCTCAACATTCATGAGGCGACTATCTCAATATAAATATGTATACTCATATTGTACTTGCAACGGCATTTTGTTTGCTGAGTATTGCATATGGCCGCAATAATGAGCATTTCAAATCGTCTTATAACTACCATTTGTGGTTTATGACTTAACAGAGTCAAGTGATGCATATGTGTTTATATGCCAATAAGCTGCTTGAAATGAAATATATATGTTAAAATATAATATGTAAATGTTGCAACATAGCTAAAAGGCTTAAATTGATTTAAGTTATTTGGAGCCAATTATGTTATTTCAAACAACTTACTCGAAACTTTTTTTAATTTTTTTGTCGCTATAAATATTTAAGAGGCAGAAATTACAAACTGCGTTCAATTAGAGCTCAAAAATATACTTGGATTTTTTTTAAATTAATTAACATGTAAATTAGGCTAAGTCGACTTAAGCTGTTTTAACAGAATTGTGAACAAAAAAATCGTTTTTTATTGCGTTTTTTTTATTGCAAAAAAACTTTAACATATAAATTTTTAATTGAAAGAAATTATTTCAAGATTGTAAAAATCATTTTTAAAATTTTTTAATATTTTTACATTTTATTTCCGAAAAAGTGGAAAGAACATCAAAAAATTAAATTAAATATAGACTTTTTATACAAAATAAAATAAACTAAAATTGTTGCCTACCTTAAGGCGCCGATAAAGAAAAATCACAAATTCTAATTACTTCCTACAAAAACCAATATTTATTACACCAGAGACTATAAAATAATATGTATTTAAACAAAAATTGAAGCATTAAACAACACTTGAGACCCCACACACACACACTACATACTTGCATATGTGTGAGTACATTTCTAGTATTGTTGCCGCATAACAAATGATGCATTCAAGGCAACAAACAATGCTGTGGTAATTACAAATTGCAAAATTATTATGATTAGTGTAATTATAGTCATGCGACAGACGGCAGAAAGCTTATAAAAGCGCTACAACAACTAGCAGACAACTTTTTTGCCGCAACAACTACAAAACAGTAATACATAAATACATATATACATACACTTGTAGACACATAAGAAGCAGTGCAAATTAGTATGCTGCAGCACCAACAGCATATGCAACATGCCACATTATGTGAATGTATGTATGTATGTGCATTAATATTTGTGGCTGCATCTATAGTTTGGTACCGTTGTACCGGAAATGTAGCAAATGACATTTCCAAGCCAATGACATGTGTAGCGCATAACGGTACATAAGTAAATATATGTAAATAGTATATGCTTATAATACATATGTTTTGCAATGCTCACACACACACACCCACACATGTAGTCACTTGTGGCAACATATAATTTTCAACTAAATTGAATTAAATTAACATGCAATGGCAGGAAATTTGCTTTACATGCGAATGAAATGTAATGCAAGGCATGTAAACATATGTATATTCGTACTTTTTTGTCTTCTTCTACACAAGCATGTAGGAAGAGAGTGACAAAATCTTCCTACATGCTTGTAGGCAGACACATCACGTGCTTGTCGCAAATGCATTTCACTCGAATTTCTACTTAATAAAGCTCGTAATTAAGGACTAATTCAATAAGGTTTGCAATTCTGTGTAAAATATTGTCGACATAGAGGTGGGTGTGTGTGTGTGCGACAAATGTATTTAAATATTCAAATTAGTTAATTGTGAGGGAAGACGAAGGAGAGTTAGAGGTCAGTAATTGCACATATGGGTGGCTATATGTTGTGCACCATAGCACTGCAATTGTTTGCCATTATTCCATGGAAATGCATTTCCATGTAATTTTAATATCGTTAATTTATAGAAATTAAAATAAAATAATAATCAGTGATTTAGAGATTTCTGGAAATAAAATAATTTTAAAAATAATAAGCATATTTAGGAATTTTAAAAGTAAAGAAACGGCATAAAATTCTGGTATTTTTTTTTATAAATAAAATTTTTTATAATTTTTTTTTTTTACTTTTTGAAATTTTGTTTTTATAATTTTTGAGTTATTTTCTCAGTTTATTGTTTTAAATTTTTATTTTATATTAGTTAATTTTTATTTCTATTATTTTCCGATTAGTTTGCATAATAATTCATCAAAAATAAGTTGTTTACTACGCTTTGACTTTTATTTTATAAGTTTCAGTTATATATGTATGTGAATTTATTTTTGAAAATAAAAAAATTAAATTTTTAGAAAATATTTTTCGAAAAAGAATTTGAAAATTTTGAAAAAAATTTCATTAAAAATCAATTTATTAAACTTGAAGCTTGTATTAGCAGTTGTTTGGGGTAAGACTTAGATAACTCACGAATCATTTGAAAATAATTCAGTATTGCGCCTAATAGTAGGCAACAATTTTTTGAAAATTCTATAATATTGTAAGCAATCTTGCCTACAATTAAGTTGCTACTGAATTTTAACAATTTTATTGAGTATCTATTTCAATTAAGCAAAAATTTCAGTAATTTTCTACTGAAGTAAATATTATTTTTTATATAAAGATCCATTGAATTGAATTCAATTGATCCATTGAGAAATGTGGTGTTTAGTATACTTTGATTTGATATATTTTAAATATTTATAAACAATAATTAAAATCTGAAAATATCAAATAATGCACAAAATTAGCAATTTGAATATATAACCGGAACATTTCATTATAACAATAGCAACAAACACATAAAATATAGCAATAAAATCCAGAAAATTTAATATTTGTAGAACAAAAAATTTCCAAATAATTATTAAAAGTTAATAATAAGTATTAAAATTCACAAAATTTATTACAAATTTGAGCAAGTTTAAATATGAAAGCATATAATTTCATGTTAAACAAGTATCACTTTACCAACAACATTGCAACGAAAACAAATTATTAAATTATTAAAATTTATACAAATTCCAGCGGATATAATTGTGGTTACCCACATAAACACAACTGCATTGCTAATTAAAATGAAGGAATTGCACAAACACACATCAGTACAGCGCCAAAACACTAGCTAAAAATGCAGGCCAATTCAAAAAGTTGCAGCACTGAGAAGAAAAAAAATAACAAATTGCATTAAGAGCACAGCAGCCAAAATTCACCACAACAGAGATTATAAAACGAAAATTTTGTAGCTCTGACATGAAAAATAAAAACACATCTCAAGCTGCGGCTGCCTAGTGATTAAAAAGAGGGTAAAAGCAACACAACGCCGCTTTCATGTCAGCTAAGCCAGACAGCTGCAAGCATAAACGATTTTGCACGCCTGCAGCAGCAGCGCACAGGAAACAGTTGAAAGCAAACACAGACATGAACTATACTGTACACTTATTTCATTTGCAGGCACTCGGTAAACACCTCCAAAGCAGACGAAGGTGTCTTGGAGGGCAAAGGAGAACAGCAAAAGAGCAAATAAAATAAAATTACAAAATTGCAAATGCAAGCCGCACAACAAATTTGTTGCCGCTCCACCTTAAGGACACTAATTAAAAGAAACTTTTGTTTAATTAACTTGCTTAAACGTCGCTTTATGCTTAAGTGCGATTTTTTCGTTCATTTTTTTATTTTTTTGTTTTTGTTTTTTTTGTTGTTGTTGAAAAGAACTTGCATTGAATGAGTTGCAACATTTTTTTACACTTAGCAATCGCTGGTTTTTTTTTAATTTTTTTTCTCCTCATTCAGCACGGCAATGCAGCCAACACAAGTGCACTTCAGCTCAAAACCGTCGGCTGTGTGTGTGCACAGGGTCGTATACGTAACGCAAATGCATTTTGCCTTGCCGCCAACGCAGCGCAGCGCCTTTCATTATAGAATATAAAAAAAATTTCGCCAGGAAAAATTTGCTAAACACAAATTGCACGAAACTCTTTAATGCTTGCTGCCTAAGTGCTGGCAAGTTGAAGCTTTTGTTTTGCTTTCATTTATTTCTATGAGCGTGTAATTGTATAGCGGTCCACATGGTTTTTTCCTCCAGCCACATCAGCCAGTGATTGTATGTGTGTGTGTGTGTGTGTGTTTTGCGGAAGAACTTGCAACACGCTATGAGTGCACACTCGAGTGTATTCAAAAGTAGATATGTATGTATGTGTGCCTTCATAGAACGCCTTCCAGCTGTGTGTGTGTTTGTGTGCTTTGGCAACAACAAAATAAAAGCGCAACCAACAGCTTGAACGCCTTTCAAATTACCGATGGCACAAATTGCGACGCCCATCTAGTCATACACACCTCGCCTAACACATGAGCATATGAACAACAAAAACAACAAAATAAGTATATATATACATGAAGACATGTGTGTGCTTAGTATGCTACGAGACGCCGCTGTAATCAAACTTACACTTACAACACACGTGCACATGGAGAACAGCAAAAAGGCAAGAACCTTTAATGTTGCTCACTTGCTTGGCATTACACACACACCCATACAACTATATGTGCGCAGGTGTACACTTGAAAGCTGCTGTTTGGTCGGAGCGTCTTTCAGCCAAGACAAAAAACAAGCACGCAAAAGCATTTTAGCAAAAAGTGCAGTTCCATTATGATGCTGCCGGCCAGGTGTTATTATATGGATTGCCAGTGTGTGGATGTGTGTGTCTGTGCTATGGGTAGGGTAGGCGAGTGTGAGACTGCAATTGAATGGTCGTAGGAAATACATGCCATGAAGAAGCTTTAAGTGGTAGTATGTGGGTGCGGCACAAAAGGCACAAAATTCAGTATTAAAGTCGAGTACGATTTAGGCGAGAAATTTAAATTGTGTGTATATATATATATCTGTTTATTTAAATAAATATTTTCAGCTTAGGCAATACTATGGCAATATGTATTTTCCTTGATATTCGGTTTTTTCTTAAATAGATGATGTTTACAGTTCTGCAATTCAATTCAACTTCGATTAGTCATAGTAGTAGTTTAATTACTTCAAATAATGCTTCAATGAAATTAATTCAACTTTCATATGGAAACTGAACCCAAAGTAACTAGTCTGGATACTAGTTTCATATATGGGAAGATAATAAATGCTTTCAAAATAATCGCATAGGCACGCTTTCGTACTAGAACAGCATTATTGAAGGCAGAAAAATATTTTTTAAAATATTAAAAGAAAAATATTAATTTAAGGTGTTACCACCATTTTTTTTTTTTAAGTCTTTGAAAAAAAAAATTTAAGTTCACAATTTCAAAATTGCATATAAAACTGCGGCTAGCATTTTTGACAAAAATCCTACTCATTAATGACGCTGTTGGAGAAATAATAAAATTGGTTATGATTTTTTTTTAATTAAATATTAATAAACAAGTATAAAAAAATCTTAAAACTATAAAATTGAAAAAAACCTTTAAACAAAAAATTTAAATAAATTAACAAACAATTAAAATTAAAAAATACATAAAAAATAACAGAAAATAAAAAGAAAAACAATAAAAAATAATTTATAAAAAATAAAATTAAAATATAAAAATTGTTTTAAAAAAAATGATAAAACAAATTTTAAAACTCTAATTTTAAAAAATCTTTATACAAAAATAAAATAAATTAAAATGAAATAAAAATTAAAAAAATATCAAATAAATAAAAAAAAACCTAATAATATATAAATAAAAAACTAGAAGAAAAAATAAATTATAAAAAATTTAATCATAATTTTTTTTTAAACTTAACTATTTAAAAAACATTAATAAATAAAAAAAAAAGAAAAACTAAAAATAAATTATAAAAAATAAAATTAATATATAAAAATTAAAATAAATTATAAAAAATTTAATCATAATTTTTTTTTTAACTTAACTATTTAAAAAACATTAATAAAAAAAAAACAAAAAAAAAACTAAAAACAAATTATAAAAAATAAAATTAAAATATAAAAATTAAAAAAAGGATAAAAAATCGAAAAAAATCATAAAACTCTAAAATTAAAAAAAAATCTTTATATAAAAATAAAATAAATTAAAAAGAAATAAACATTAAAAAAGATATATAAAAAATTAAAAGAAAATATATAAAAAATTAAAAAATAAAAAATAAAAAACAAAGAAATAAAAAAACCTAATAAAATATAAATAACAAACAAGAAGAAAAACTAAAAAATAAATATAAAAAATTAAAACATAAAAAAAATTTTTAAACTTAAATATTAAAATAAAAAAATTAATAAATAAACAATTTATTTTTTGTTGAAATCTTAGTATTTTTAGAGCTACTTTAATATTATACCATAAATCTAAACAAATAATAATACAAAGTTTTCTCTTCTCTACTTTCAGTTTAACAAAAGGTATGTACGAACTGTTTTGGATATCCATACTCAACTAAGTTGGTAAGTTTATTTTTTAGAGCACAATTGGTTAATAAAAAACTAAATTAATGTTGTCCACGATTTGCCAATGAGCACTGCTTCTCTTATGTATGTATGCAAAACTGAACCCATTCCCCACTCAAATGAAAATGAATGCTCCCCTTTCGGCAGTAAACACAACTTTATGCCCACAACTTTCAACAACCACAACCAATAAAACCGCATTTAATCGATTTCGTTGAGTTATGAAAATTATTTTTGCAACATGTAAGTGTAAGTTAAGTTGAAAGCAACTACTTCGCTTAACTGCTTTAAATGCACTTTTTAATAACTTCAAATTAAACACTCAAGCACAAATGGCTTGCTACTTTTATGTGGCAACTACTGTGACTGTGTCATAAAATAACAATTAAGCGTTGTGGCCACAACAACAACACAAAACACACACTGCGCTGCCATTGAGGTGGCAACCACAACAACTCACCACCGGTTGGCCTCATAAAATTTCACGTAAACAAGTTGCTTAATTAAATTATGACCAAACATTGTAGAATTGCCGTTATGGCTACTTAACACAAACTTAAATTACTTACGTAAATAAAAATGTATGGATTATGTATGTACAAGAGTGGCAACCCTAGCGCGAGCGCCGCTCACTTGCAATGCCATAAAAGTTTACAACACCAGCTAGACGTTGCAACACAGATACACACACGCACACCTACATGCAGGGCGTTGCATATAGTATCCTGCTCAAGTTGCGTTTGTTGGCGTTGGTGTTGCATTTTCATTTTCATTGTCATCGCAGCACAACGAGGAAAACGGGATAATGCGAGCGCATAAGCAGCGTGCCACACATTGGCCGAACACCTCGCACTTGCCTGCTGCATTGGCAGATATTTTCTCATTGTGTTGCAACGAGCGAAATGCGCAAAGCTGCTTGCAACACGATGGCATGTGTGTGTTTGTGTCGAAATGGCGTATGAATGCCCCCACTGCAGTTGTAGCAAGCTGCCTTATGTTGCATGTGGCATGCATAAAGGGTTGCATGTTGTTGTGCACAATGTTGCAAGCGTGTGTGGCATGTTGAATTTTCAGCCAAGAAATGGCATTGCAGCACATCGGTATTGCTCATATTGTGCTATTCATATTGCTGCTTATTTTTTGTTGTTTGTTGTTGTTGTTTTTATTAGAAAATAAAAGCATAACGGCTTTTACATCAGCCATCCTTGCGGCATATTCGCGTTGCAGCATACAAAATGCATTACATTACATGTGGTAGACACGCGTGCGTGTGGGGTATATGAAATGAGCATCCATTATGGTTAAGCCAAGAAATGGCAGTCACAGACATTGACTTGCCACAGCTACAGCGAGCTGAACTGGATAATGTTAGGGTTTTTTTTTTATGGAATTGTGTCTTCGGGTTATGGTATTACAGTATTACTTCGGGTCGGGTAGAGAAAAAAAAAAATAAAAAAAAAAAATAAAAAAAAATAAAAAAAAACAATAAAAAAATTAAAAAAATATTTTTGATATACAAAATTAAAAAAAAAATTATAAACGATTTAAAAAATTTTAGAAAATATGCAATATATAATAATCTTTTGAAATTGAGAAAAAAAAATTAAAAAATAGTTTACAAATCTACAGAACATTTTAAAAATTTAAATTAAATTTGAAAATATCAAAAAATGCGTAACAAATAATTTAAATTTTTGGAATCAAAAAATAATTATAATTAAATTTTTTAAATAAAAAAAATCTAAAAAAATTTTGAAAATTTTAAATATAAAAAAATATTTTGAAAAAAAAACTAAAAAATTAAAAAAAAATTAAAATAATTTTTAAATATATTTTTATATTTTTTAAAATAATAAAAAACAACATAAATTTCAATTGAAAGAAAATTAATAAATGAGGCCCACTTTTTTAATTTTTTTTTTTAATTAAAAGGCAAATTAATTTAAAATAAATAAATACCACGAAAAATTATAATATTTTCCAATTTATGTCCAAATTTTCTGCCCATAAAGCCCACAATTACTAGCACCTGCAACATGGCAAGCAGTAAAGCATTAACTGTAAAAGTCAATAAATTCTTGAATTTTGTTGTTATAATTAAATTCGTTTAAAAATTGAACGGCAAAGTATTGCAAAACTGTTTTAAACTTTCATCGGTTGCAGCAATATCACAGCACAAATGCCTAGAACAAAAACAAATTACCAGACAAGCCCACACAACACACACGCACACTTACTTCAAGTCAGCACTAATTTTGTGTTAAGAACTTTTGCCTCCCAAGCGACTATTTTAGGCGCTCGCCGGATGGCCTAGACTTTAAACGCATGGACATCTGCCATTTTCACAGCATTTCACTAGCTATTGCTGTCTCGCTCACTCATCTACATCGAAGCCGTTGCTGACAAAATTTTCATAATTGAATTAAATCATAAATTTCAATTTGCAATCGTTCGCCTAAATGAAATTACACAACAAGTAGCAGCAGCAGCGGCAGCGGCTGACGAGCTAAAAATGGCAGATATAACGACAATGAAAGAGTAGAGAGCGGTGGTGCCTGGCATTGAAGGCGCTCGAAAAAGTGTTGGAAAGTAACGACAGTGCAGAGTCAAAGCCCTCAGATAGCATATACCATTGGTGACACCAAACGCATACACACAAGTACATACAAACACCAGCACTCGATTGCTTGCCCAGCCTACCGAATACAATGAAAATTTGTTTGAGAAAATTCAAAATCGTTCGTTCAACTGCCAACTTGCTTCACTTGCACACATTTGTTGCCATTGTTGTTATCGTTTTCGCTGCGTTAGCTTGCTGCAGTCGACATTTGGAAGACAATTGCATAAGCAAATAACGCTGGGAAAACAATTAAAACAGCTGAAGTAGCAGAATTGTAGGAAAGTTAGCAAAACGCCAATGTCCGTTGGTGGAGAAAGATGGCAGACAAGGGAGTAGCACAGTGGCGTTAGGCGATGGTAGGGTTTCTGAGTTATAAAATGTGAGTTCGAATGCTTTAAAAGCTATAGACGATCGATATGGTTGCTAGAGACTATATTAAAAGTAACTAGTTGCGTGACTAATTACTTGGTAACTAATTAGCAACTAGTTTACAAGTTTCTAAAAACTTGTTGTAGAGTATATTTTAGTGAAAAAATCGTTTTGCAGCATATCTTCATTACAAAAGTAAACATTTAAACGCCCAAAAGTAGGCAACATTTAATATTTCTTCTATTTGCAAAATCGTTGCCTATATTTAGGCTGATTTTAATAAAAAATAACTATAATATGATGCTTTTGAGTAGTCTTTTGTTCACGTTTTGTGGGTTTAAATATTTCTTAGTTAAAAAATATTATGTACGCCACTGACAATCACCAAAGCACCACCACAACAACAACACTCAAACGTGCCTCTATCTTGCTACAGATTTTCGTTTAAAACAAACATAGATACCGCTCAATAACAACAACGATTACCAAAAACAGCAACCGACCTGCCAACAGCACAAACAAGCGTTGACAACCAAACAGAGCAGAGCAGAGCAAGCAACACAAACAACAATATTGGGCCAACTGTCATGCAAGTTTTAATTGAATTTTGTGAAAATTTGTGAATTCGCTTCTTTCATGATTTCTTACACAACAGCGCAAATTTAATTGTCAACGCAGCACTTTTGTGTTGTTGCGCTGCCAGCAAAACAGTTTGTTTATTAAGTGGCTGTTGCACTTTTCTCGCACTCGCATAAAACGAAGAAGAAGCGACTGCACCAGCAATTAAGCCAAGACAAAGACTTGCAGCAACAAAAAAAGAAAAACAAAACAAAAAAACTTTAAATAATTAACAAAATGAAAATGAATATGAATAGTGGATTAATATTCAAAGGCAGTGTGCGCAGCATCGGAGCAACTTTTCGCCTTGACTTCAGCTGAGCTGCCGAATATGCCAATTGACAGTGTCAGCACACACCGCTTACTAGCAACAAGCAAACTTTATCTGCACATTTGAGGCTTGCAACCTCCGCTCTTCTTCATATTTTCTTCCACTGCCTTCTTCTACTTGCTTCCACTCTTTCGATTATTTTTGCTGCTCTCGAAAATGTTCATCAACTTTTGCTGTTGGCGCTCAAAATTATTGCCACAAAAATATATGTACGAGTATATATATGCATGAGTTAATATATATGCATGCGATTTTTGTATGCAAACAATCTTAAACCTTATCAAATATTTATCACACTGCTGACGACGCGACGTCAACTTCAACTGCGGTTCAACATGAACTCCCAGCAAAAGCTTTGTTGCCACAAGTATATGTATTATACAAAAGTGTGGCATACAACATTTATGCACGAAATGTTCTTTGTTGTTGTTGTTGTGATAACGGAAAAACTTTTAAATGGCTTTCAATGTTTCGCACTTTTATGCGGTTGTCTGTTTGGAGGGTACTTTTTTGGTATTTTTTTTACTTCCGGAATATTTTTTTTCATAAATTTTTGGAAAGTTTTGCATGAATGCTGGCTGTGAAAAGTACTAACTTCTATTGTGAAAAAAATATAAATTTGTTGAAAAAATTATATTGTGTTTAGTAGTATTATGGGCATTTTAGTAACTATAAAGGCCACCATGGCGTATGAGTAATATTAATATTTTTTTGAAAATATCTAAAGAAAGGATTGAGCAAACATAATCACTGCTTACATACTCATTGAATTCCCATTTATACACACGAATGCAATCCCACAAAAATGCAATGCAACAGCTCCAGCAGCATACAACAACAGCACCTTCCGCAACCATAATTGCACCGCAAAATTGTAAAGAATAATGACAACAACAAGTGTAAGCGAAAAAAGGTTGAAATGGAAATGACATTATGCTGCAACGCGCAACGAGCGTAACCTGAAAAAGCATTTCAAAGGAGTTCGCATTATTAGCGTATGAACGCCAGCAGCTGCCAGGCGAGTGGTAAGGAGAGCTACTGGCATCCTATTGCGGGCAACATATTGCAGCAGGCACCATGCATTGCCATTGCTGCAGCGCCATTGTCGTTTGGTATTCATATTTGCTTGTCACCTGGTTGCCTTTTGATTGCAGGGTTGCTGTTTGCTGGCTTTTTTCTTGTTTTCTCGGTGCAATTACCGTTGGTGTGACGCTTTACAGGTGTCGTTGACGCGCTTTAATAAAAAAGCCAAAGTAAAAAAATTTAAAAGCCTGTGAACACATGAATTTGAATGGGCGCATTTGCGGCATTCAGAAAACAAAGCTGACAAGCAGGCGCCAAATACAAATGTGATGACTTTTGCCTTTTGCGAAGGTATGCCATGCATGTATGTGTCTATTATCAATTTTTCATTATTGATATGTGCAAATAGAAAAGCTACACAACCTTTAAATAACCTATTCAACTATATTTCACACACTCAACCTGCAGTTATATGCAACTTGTGTGGCGTTAAAATACTCCTGCAACGCTTTCGCTTCGCTGCACTTGGAAATTTATTCATAAACTTCATTTATTACGCTACTTTAGACAGTTGCGAAAACGCTGCACATACATATATTTGTTGCACCGCTACACCGCCGCACACTAAAAATTAATTTATGGCTTCAACCAACTTTTCGGAAACTTTTTGATATACACGCAGCTTAAACGGCGCAACATGGCGTATAAGTGATGCACTTAACTGAAAGTTACTTGGCATTTAAATGTTGAGCCAACTTTCATATGCGGTTATGTGCTGTTATTTTTTTTTCTTTTCTGTTATTGCAAAATTTTTATTGCAATTATTTTAATTTTACTGATTTTTTTTAATATTTTTTTTTGCATTTGAGAACATTTTTGTTTAAAATAACTCAAAAAATACCAAAAACAACAAAATAAAAAATAGTACTAAAAATTATAATAAATTCTAATAAAAATATATTCAAACAAATTATAAAAAATTAAACAAAGACTTAAAAAAAATAGTAAAATAAACCAAAATTACTTTTTTGAACCGAAATAATTTTATATATAAAAAATATAAAGATAAAAAAAAATTCAATTATATATGTAATTAAATGAATTGACACATTTGTAAAAAAATTAAAAAATTTTTTTGTTAAAAAGAAAAATAAAAAATTTTTTTGGTAAAAAAAATAAAAAAATTAAAAAAACATATATATTAAAAAAAACTATTGAGGTAAAAGGTACTTAAAAATATACCAAATTATAAAAAATTAAAAAAATATTTATTTTGAACCGAAATAATTTCAAATATATAAAAAATATATAAATAAAAAGAAAAGAAAGAAGAAGAGAAAGAAAAAATAAAAACTAAAATTAAAAATAAAAAAATTCAAAATTAAATAAAAACAATATTTTATTATAATACACTATAAATAGGACATTTTGCAAATTAAAAGTAAATCAATGAAGAGTTAAAAAATATTCCGCATAATTTTTTAATAATTTTTAGTCAGTTTTTATTACATTTGTCGAAGAAATAAAAATAAATTTCGAAGTAATAAACATAAATTTTTTCAAATTCAGCTCAATTAATTACTCAAAATTAGAATTTATGGACTATAGGATAACCCAATAATCAAAATGCAGTCAGTAAATGTGATTTTACCAGCCAAAGCTGAGTTGAGATGCAACATAGGCCATTACTGAGAGTTTTAAATGATAAAAAAGACTTTAACTGACCTTAGTAACAAAAAAATAAATCGAAAATATTGAAATTTCCCTATTATATTGCATAAAGAGTGGTATTGAACTCTTACCACCCTTTTACCACTTCTCAAATTACATCATCAAAGATTTTTCAAAATCTACTCAAGCCGTTTTTTCTGTTATTATGAAAAAATAATAAATATTTTATCAACAAAATTTTAATTGCGCATTTTTAAACCCTAAACCATAATATATTCATATCGCAATACAGTTTTACACACACATTCCTTCATATATTTATTTTATTTTATCACATTTATTGCGCATCAATTTCATTGTCGCCCTCACTCAATCACTACTGCAGCAAACACCGCTAACCCCACGCTACATACCGCTATAATCGCGTTTTATTTTTTCTGCAAAACATTTCCAACTTTTCCGCTTTGCGCATGAGGCATGAGTGACATTAAAAAATGATTATTTGAAAATAATTGCCTTTCTTTCTTACGCGAGTGCTTTTGTGCAAAGCCAAAAATTATACATAAATTAACACAAGCGACGAATATTTAATTGTGTGTTGAGTTGGGGAGGGGAGAGTTGCTTTCTTCGTCTACCGAGTAAACTACAACTTTTTGTTTTAACCACTTTTGAATTTTGAGCTTTCGCAGGGTCGACAGAGCCAGCAGTGCTCATTACATGCTGTAGCGCATCCTTTTTCCGGGACGCACGACTACAAAAGCATATTTTTGCTTTGTTTCGGAGTTTTATTTGAATATGATTTTTTTCTGCTACGCTCATATTTGCTTCACTCCCTCGCTCAGCTCGCTCGCTTGCTATCCACTTGACATGGCAATTGTAGTCGTCGCCATTTTTGCCGCTGCGCCGACTGCTGCTGCTGCTGCTCTTTGCATAATTACCCGCATTAGCATAAATTTGAATTTTAACTATCCGACCCTCTTCAAATATGCGCCCAGCGCTAAGGCGTTTTTCTATTTAGCACATGAAAGAGAGACACCCTTTACCTACTCCTACGCCATACACTACTCAAGTGTGCTTCCTCTACTTCTTTGACTTTTTTGCTTACGCTTAAAAATGCCATTTATCATTCGCTTGTTCCGTGCACACACACCACTTGAGTTGAGCTGAGTTGAGTGCAAGAGGTCCACACTGCTTGCTGTTTGCCACCAGCGTTGCAACAATGTGTCTTTGCCCAAGTTGCACTGTGCTGCTGCTGCCGCCGCTTCTGCTTCTAATTAGACACAAAAGGGCTGCAAATTCTCGGCAAATAACTAACGGCAATATTTTCTTAGCTTTTCATACAACTTTTCGCTTGTTGTCGTTGTTGTTGCCGCTTTGTGATTTTTTTTTTCTCATGCTTAAGCAGAGGCAGTTGCAACGCCTTGAGGCGTGTAAGCAGGTCAAAAACTCTGGCTGCCACTTTAGAAGTGTAACGGTAAAGAAAGTTAAAGAAAAAGAAAAATTGCATTCTAACGGTAAAAATACAGCAAGCAGGTAGCTTACGAGCAAAAAATCAAAGTTGAGCTGAGTAGCTGAGTTGAGTGCCGCATGGCAGTTGTTGTAGGTGTATGCGGACAACAAGCAGCAAAAACACGCTTGCAAGCGGCATGCAACTGTAAAATGCAAATCAAGCAAAAATTAGCAAAAATGTGAAAATAGAAAAACAAAGCAAGTGTGCGCCCAAAAGCTAGCAACAAGCACTGTGTACAACATGCTAAGCACGTGCCACAAAAGCAGAGCTAGCAACAAACTACCATACAACAACAGCAAATAAAGAAAATAAACAACTGCAGCGTACAACGGTAAAAAGTTGTAAATGCAAAAATTGTTGCAGCGCTCGTATTTTACACGAATTTAATGGCTTAAACGCTACTAAGCAACCTTGTCAATTGGCTCCACCGCCGCCGCTTGTACATAAGCGCCGTTTGTCTGTTGCTAAGTGACAGTTGTCGCATGCAGCACACACACTCAGGCACACTTGAACTCACTTGCATTTCGCAAAAGTAAATTTCCGAGCATTGTTTGCCAGCCGTTTGGCCTTCAGGCCCAGAACCCATTGTCTTTCTTCAACAGCAGCGGCGGCGCGGGCAGCTGTCAATGAGTGCAGCAGTTGTCCTGCGGCCAAGTGGCGGCACTTCAGCACTCCACACATACACACAGACGCATGTACATATGTGTAGTGGAACACTCCGCTCTTAAGTATGCATGCATGTACGTGATTTTCGCCAACACATTAATTATGGATGGACGCGTAGGTCGCGACGGCGCTACGACGACATTTCGACGCTTCAGCGCTTGCCTCAGAACGCTACACACTCGACACGTTTTTGTGCTGTGGCATTTTTAATGCGGCACCACTTAAAATTACAGTTTTAATTAGAAGCCTCCGCGAAGTTGTCAGCGGCTGAAGAAAGAGAGGCAGCAGCGGCAACAACAGCACCAGCACTTATAGAAGCCGAAGCAAAAGTTTCAGCGCATTGTTGCAAATTTAATGACAATTTAATGCGGCTGTCTGCCACGCGTTCAATTCCGCTGACATTCTATTAAGTATTCAAAGGGTGTACAGGGCGTATGAGTAACCTCAAATTGGCTGATGGGAATATAGTTGTATGCAAATGTATATAAATCTATATATACACAAGCACACAAGCAAACTAATATTTCATTCACACACACACAAAGGCATTAATATATGTATAAACTCACATGTATGCTTATTTCAAAACATACCAAAAACAACAACATATTTTATATGCACAAATTAGACCAACTAAAGCACTCTCCACTCAAACACACACAACACCTGTCCCTCCAGTCCATTTGTTGTCAATAATTGCACGTAAATGAATTTTTAATAATTTTCAAAGCGTTGCGCTTCTGCACTAATTAGCATTTATTGGCGACGCAAAGCACCCGCAGCCATGCACACACGCATAGCTAGTGACTGTGTGGCAAATATAGCAATTTGCCCAAAACACTCTGCTGACCATAATTAAATATATTTACTGACTAAATGTGACGGCATAATTGCTTTTCATTTTGTGGCGCGAAAGCATCGACTGCTGCCTGAACGCTTGCAAATTGAAATATTATTGGCATATTTACATTTGTCTCGGGTTTTTGGCAAATAATTTTAACTTCAATGAAGCTTGTCCACTTATTTGCTTATTTGCTATATAAATATAATTATTTATTTAACTGAAATGCGGAAAAAAGTTTATTTGTCAAAAACACAAATTTAGTTGGCAATTAGAAAATGCTAGAGCGCGGTGCTGCAAGCGAATTAATGAATTTCAATGGAAAAGCCAATAAAGGCTTCAATTGATTTTGTGATGGTTGACAAATTAATTATACTCAAAATAATATAATAATTGAATATATAGATGAAATGTGTACGAAAAAGGTAAATAAATGGTATTAAATTAGGCTAAAGCAGAGAAATCGTATCGATATCGAATATTTAAATTTTTTTTGTCAAAAATTTTATTTTATTTTTGTTTCGTTGTTGTTGTTGTTTTATTTAATTTATGTTACGTTGAGTTAAGTAATGTTATGTTACGTTACGTTATGTCACGGTAATTTAAATTATCCTATTTCATTTAAATGGATACTATATTAAATTTAATGTTAAATTATGTTACGTTGTTACGTTACGTTAATTTACATTACGTTACATTACGTTACGTTACATTATGTTAAGGTACTTTAAATTAACCTATTTCATTTATATTTATACTATATTACATTTTATCTAGGTTATGTTAGGTGAAGTTAAGTTATGTTATGTTAAGTTACGTTACGTTAGATTATCATTTTTTTTTTTTTTCAATTTATACTATATTAAAATTTATGTTTAATTATGTTACGTTAAGACCATATTAAATTGTATCTATATTATTTTACGTGAAGTTAAGTTACGTTAAGTTAAGTTATGTTAAGTAACGTTACGTTAACTTATCTTTTTTTTTTCAATTTATACTATATTAAACTTTATGTTAAATTATGCTACGTCAAGTTGTGTTAATTAAGTTACGTTACGTTAAGTTGTGTTGCGTTTTCATATTTTTCACTTAGACCATCATTGTATTAAATTAACTTCCCTTCCGTTTAAAAAAGAATTTACAACTCAAAATTTCAACTAATTTAAATACTAAAAACCCAAAGCAATTGCCTTCACACTAAAAGCTTCTCGAAATAAATTTGAAATATCATGGCTTTATTAATATCTTTTCTAATAACGTAATAAAAGGGGTTATTAGCACAAATTGATGCCCATAATAAAAAAGCCGTCTTGTTACACGAAATTAAATTAGGCTTTGTGCTTTGTTGCTGCGAAACGAATGATGAATACAATTTGTTATTTTATACCCACAATTGCAGGCTTTTGTAACCTAAAAATGTGTTTATTTTAGCTGCCTTAGCCTTACAACCCCTTGAAGTCGAGGTCTGTTTGCCACAGCATAAAGTTCAATAGACCTAAGCCTGTCGCAGGAGCGTTCAACTCTTTTAACCTCACGCCAGAAAGGCAAAATCATGGCAACCTAATTTGAAGTAAAAAAAGTTTTACGCAAGAAATCTGAACCTTTTTCGCCGAAAGCGAAATAAATCAAAAACAAATGCATAAGAAAGCCGTCATTAAACGGAAAAAAGAAAACCCAAAAATTATAAAAATGCAAAAAGAATGGAAATTAGACGCCGAAAAAACGTCTGATTTTAATTCAATATTCTCGGTTGAAGGCGAGTTCCGGCTGAATGGCTTTTAAAATGAAATACAATTAGGCCAAAAACCGCAAAAGGCACAAGCACAGGCACACAGTGTCGCTTAAATTAAAGTTTGGCCCATTTTTCATCTGTGTATGTGTGTGTCAAAGTCGAATTTTATAATCAAACTAAAATCAAGTGCATCCAGCAAAAGTGCCACCAGTCGACCAGCGTTGCTTAAATCTATCATTTTTTTTTTTTCAACAGCCATTTATGCTTTAGCTATTTCCCATTACAAAAACCAGCATGTGTTCGAATATCCCGAAAAAAAGTACAGCAGAGTCAAAATATCAGCGCTTGTCCTTCGACACAATCGACACACACACAGACCAATATCGATGTACATACATCTAAAGTGTCGGCGTGCAATTTTTTCGTTTGACACTTTTTTGGTTACCCACCCCCCACCCAGGCGCTCAACAGGATGCCCTGGCAACCGGCAGCGCAGCAAAAACTTTTACTTTTGAATTATAAATTTTTCGCGCAACGCTTTCGCGCGTTAATGCTGTTTCGTCGTCGACTTTTTCGATGGAAATTTTGTGTTTTCTTTTTGGGGGTGAGAAAAAATGGAAAAGTTTTGCGGTTGCATATTCAAATTTTCACCAGTGCCAATAATGTACATACTTTCGTATACAATTACAAACACATATACACACAGTATATAGGTGTGCTTATGAGTGTGTACCGACTGTTGCTTGCTTGGTTGTATGTTTATTCATGAGCTCCTTGCCGTTTTAATTGCATTATTACCAAAAACAAAGCGGCGAAAGTGTAATCAAAAAGCAAATAAAAATGAAGAAAAGAAAATAGAATTTCACAAAAACAAAACAACAAAAAGTGTAGCCAGATAAGCGCATTTAACCGTTCAAAGTGGGACAACCTAATTTTAAGATTACAAAATTTGGGTTGTCACTGAAATCTGTGAAAAGTGAAAAGAGAAGAGTCAAATAGCATTATTAGCCTCTAGCGTTGACCCAATTGTTCTTTTTTGGAGGCCTTTGCATGCTGTATATGCGAATTATGTTTTCTTGTGACGTTTTACTTTATTTGACTTAGTAAAATACGCAATATATTTGTAAAAAATATATTCCATATCAAAACAAACAAATATTTGAAGATTTTTGGCCATTTAGAACCTGTCGCTTTTTTACAAAATTATTTCAATTGAAGTTTTTATTAAAAATATTTTTTGCCACTGTATTTATTATTAGGAAATGTGACAAAAAGGTTTTAATTTAAAAATTTTGTATTCGAAAAATTTTCCAAAATTTTTTTTCCCAAAATTTTTTTTGGAAATTTTTTCCAATTTTTTTGTAAACTTTTGTCCGTCATGTTTTATACTTTAGCAAACATATTATTTTTAATATTTCATTTTAATTTTTGCCTTATTTATGTATTTTGTAGAAGTAAAAAATGTTTCAAAATTTTGATTGTAAGTATTATCAAAAAATAATATTTTTATTTAATTTTCAATACATAGACATACATCATTGCAAAAAAAATATTTTTGAAAATTTTATTTTCCATTTTTTTGTTTAATATTTTCAAATTTTTTTTGAACAATTTTTTCTATCAAAACTCTTTTTCTGGTTTTTTCGTGTTTTCTAATGTACCTTGATGAAGTAAAAAATTTATTTAATTGTGAAAAAGAAATATTTTTGATATGTTATTTTATTTTTATAAAATTTTATTTTCCAATTTTTTTTTAATATTCTCGAAATTTTTTTGGGAACAAATTTTGTTTTTATTTTTTATTTTTCAAACTTTTTTTTTCGTGTTTTCTAATGTACCTTGACGAAGTAAAAAAATATATTATTAAAAATTTCTTATTGAATTTTCGCATTCAAAAGAGATATTATTATTTTTTTTATTTAATTGCCAATTAAATTATAAATTATTTGCAAGCAAGAATATTTTTGAAAATTTTAATTTCAAAAATTTTTTTTAATTTAATATTTTCGAATTTTAGTTTCGAAATTAATAATATTCATTTTTTTCAAACATCTTTTTTATTTTTATAATGTTATTGAAAATATAGGAAATATTTTAGAATTGAATTTTAATATTAAAAAAAAAAAGTATATTATTTTTTTATTTAATTATCAATTATAGGTACAAACGATATTTTGTATTTTATATTTTTTGTCAATTAAGGTTTTTATCAATAAAACAAATGTCGGCGCATAACGATACATATAATTAAACAATTAATTTACAATAGTGATAATGTCTACTAATTTCCATTTTTTTTTTATGTATTTTATAATTTTATTGTCAAATTGGAATATTAATTCGAAAAAAAAAACTTTTTTTATAGAAAACAAAAAACTGTTTGCTTATTGAGCGCGTACTTTTTGTATATACGAAACTACATGCACTTGTGTGCTGTCAACATGCACAACAACAACTCCAATTAAAAAACGCCTGCTTTTATCAGCCAAATTAACAGCAATCGGCGCACTCAAATTAAGCGCATTTTTTTATTAAATCGATTATTATTGTTTTTTTCTGCGAATTTGTTGTTGTCACTACGAAAAATCTTGCTGCTGACTTTTTTTGTTTTTTTTTTTTATTTTGCAAAATCAACTACATGTTATCAACTTAATTATGCAAATTATTTAAATTGCGTGTGTAATTATTGCGCCAATTAATAGCTGTCAACTTTTAAATTTTCTGCTTAAATTCACGCATGTTTTAATGCTGGATTTTTTTCTCCAATATTTTTTTGTTCAAAAACATGTATTTCGTTGCGCTTGTTATTAAAATATTTCACAAAATTATGCATTAATAATTAATTAAGTTTATTTGTTATGGACAAACAAAGCAGAAGCAATGCAAAATTTTCCTGCTGAATGGTTAGCGCTGTCACATATGACGATCAAAGGACATCAAATGTGCTGCCAAACACGCATACCGACAAATACACAAATTTACAGCTACTTGCATAAGCAGTTATGCATGTATGCTAATTTATGTGTGTGGCTATAATCATAAACATCAAGCAGTTGTTGTTGTTGTTGCTATTAATGCACTTGTATGCAAATTGCGGTCATTTTGCGCCATAATCAGTATGCATGCGTGTGTATACGTGCGTATGTGTGTGTGTGTTGGCCTACTGAGCGTTTTGCTGTTAATTATATTTATAAAAGATTCAATTATAATTTATGATTGTTTTGCCTCAACGTTCAGGCAACAACAACAACAGCTGTCAGTTGCAGCTGGCTCAAGCATTTGCACCATTACAAAGGGTCACTTGAAAACCGAGCGTTTCAAGCGTAGCACGAAATGTCGAAATGTCAGCGTTAATATCGGAGATAATATTGCCGTTAATATAATGATAACACTCATAACGGTAATGCATAACAATAAAGCAGTGTGCTGTGCGCACGAAATTTCAATGACCTGTTGAAGCGTTAAGTTGGATGTGAATGCGTCAATTGTCGTGCGCTGCCGGCTAACTGTATTTGTGCTGTCGAGCTTATTGTTGTATTTATGCATACTCTTATATGTTTGTATGTATGTGGTCAGTGTATGAATTTAAGCGCAAAAGTGCAGCGAATCGCAGGCTTTATGAAGGTTGTATAAGTGCTATTGGTGAAGGGTGTATATGAAATTTAATATTGGCATAGACATTTTTTTAAGAAAGTATGCAATAAGTCTGAAAATAAACGTTAATTATGGATTTTACAAAAAAAATTATTATTAAAAATAATTTTAAAAAAATTTGTCTAAAAAACTTTGTATTATACAAAAATCAAAGAAATTAAAAAATAAGTGTTTATTAATTAAAGAAAAAAAATATCCAAAAATATTTATCTAAAAAAGTATCTAAAACATTTTTTTTTAATTTAAAAAAACTTTATTACTTAGAAAGAAAAATCTAAAAAAATGTATCTCAAGAAGATATCTAAAAAATATTATATACAATCAAAAAAAAATGTTTATTAGTAAAAACAAAATGACGAAAAAAATTTTGCAGATTTTTTATGAACAAACTTATTTGTTAATTTTAATTAATATTTTAATTTACTTAGTAATTAAATTTATAAAAAAAAAAACAATAAATTAATATAAAACAATTTTAAAAGTAATAATAAAAAAATAAAGTTTATAATCAGACTTAAAAATTATAATAAATAAATTACTATTGTAATTAAAAAAATTATCTAAAAAATTAAACACTTTAAAAAAAATATTTCATCAAAAAAATTATGACACTTTTTTTCTAAATTAATAATTCATTATTGAAAAAAATAAACAAAAATAATATTAAAAAATTTAATTAGACTTAAAAATGTAGATACAAAATATTTTAAAATATTTTTTTCATTGAATTAATCAATTATTCAGTATTTTATAAATTTAAAAAAATTTAATAAATATTTTTACAAAATCTTTTATTAAAAAAATTGTATCCACAATAAAAAAATAATAATAATTAAATTAAAAAATAATAATAAATACGATAATATATAATTAGACTTAAAAATATAAATTATTTTCACTTAAAATCATAACTTTACTTGAAATTTATGAGTCACATTGTGACAATGTGTAACCGGCTTCTCACATAAAACCCACGAAGTTGTCACTTAAACAATGGCTAATGCATATTATTTTGAATTATTTTACTTTTGAATATAATTCAATTATACAATATGAGAGCTAAAAAAATAATTTTCACACCAAATTTCCCAAAAAAAAAAATTCCAACTTCTGTCATTCTCTCGTTAACGCTTATGCTCTAAGTACTGCAGACAGTTCAACCGCCCAGTTGCAGCACATCACAATTTTTTTATGTGACTCACTACTCTTTTTCGCTTTACGCCCAATCGAAAGCTAAGCGCATTTACAAGACGACATGCATGTTTACGTTTAATGACAACATTAACAACATGGCAAATGACATCAAAAGCAAAATGTTGCAAAAAAACTAACGGCAGCAGAGACAGCAAAAACTTTAAATTGTGCTGGCAGTTAGCACAACCGCATACCTACATATCTACATACACTTACTGTTATATACAAATAATTGCATTGTACAACACCAACAACAACAATAATGCAGCACACTTGTCTTACACATGTCAACTTGTCATTTTTCTTGTGTCAACAACATGACTTTAATGACTTTCTTTTCTTATTGTGCCAGTTGAGCACTGCAGTAAAATACACACGACAACAACAACAACAATAACAAAATGAAACTGAAAATAAAAAATTTGCAAAGGCACATTTTTAAATGAAAGCAACTGCTGTCTGTGCTATGCGAAAATATTTCTAACGTTTGTTGTTGTTGCTGTTTTGTGAAAGTTAAAACCACAACAATGACTGACCCTTTAGCATGCAATTGCGAGCGCAAAAAAACACAACAAACGTGTCATTAACGACAAGACAGTCACACACAAGAATATTTGCTTAGTTTTTTCTTGGTTTTATGTGTGCTTTTTTAGTTGCAAATCTCACATATACATACATGCACACATAAAAATGTTAGCCGTCCAAGTTGGTTCATATGTGTGCTTGCATAGTCCAAAAGCGGTGAAAGCGTGTTTAAGTGCTCATATTCTTGGTCACACACAATCTAGTGAATTAATCTGCAATTTGTCTTTGTCCACCTGAAATTGCTTTTTAAATAGCGTACAACCAGCAATCAAATTGACGTTACTTATACGCCAAGGTGCCCTCTTTTTTCCCCAAGTATGTAGTTTAATGGAGCAACTGGCGTTTTTAAGTGGCGGACTTGATTTCGAAATTATAAAATAATAATAAAAATTACAATAATAATAAAATATAAAAAAAATTAAAAATTAATCACAAAGATCATTAAAAATCACAAAAATTATAAAAACACAAAATTATTTAAAAACATAAAAAAATCAAAAATCCCAAAAAAAAAATAAAAATAATAAAAAGTTATAAAAAAATTAAAAAAAAAATTATAAAATTTATAAACATTATATTAGAAATTAATATTAAAAAACAGTTATAAAAAACCAGTAAAATTATAATAAAAAAATATACAAAGATAACAAAAAATTAAAAAAATTATAAAATTTATAAAAATAACCCAAATAAAAAAATTTGAAAAAATATAAAATTAGGTTAGGTTAGGTTACTCTGGCAGGCTACAACATAGACCATTTTTGGTCCTTAAAAAAAAAAACAAAAAAAAAATTAAAAATTACTAAAATTAAAAAAAACCTACAAAAATAATAAAAACAAAATAATAAAATAAGTAAAATAAAAACAAGTGTACATATAAAACATTTCTTCAAAATTAATAATTTTTTTTTAATACTTTAATTTTTGAAACCCCCAAAATGGATTTTGAGTAATATGAAATATATTTTTCATGTCCTTATTAACATTTAAAGAATATTATTTTTATATTTTTACTAAAAGAAATCTAAAATTTTTTTTATATATATTTTTTTTTTTTTTTGACTTTTGGAAACATGACCTTATCAACTTTTTTTTTGAACATTATATTTACATTACTTAAAAAGAAAAAAAGTAATAAAAATTGTTATAGAAAATTAAAAAGAAATTTGAAAATTAAATAAAGAATATCGAAAATATTTTGTATTTTGAAATTTTTGTAATAAAGTTTTTATAGAAAATTATAAAAAAATCAAAAATAAAATTTAACAAATCGAAAATTAAATAAAAAAATCGAAAACGTAATAAAAATATATCGAAAATATTTTTTTTGTTAATTTTAGTAATAACAATTTTTATAGAAAATTAAATTAAAATATTCGAAAATTTAATAAAAATTTTTGGAAAATATTTTTTTTTAATTTCAAAATTATATAAATATTGAAACAAATTTAATCGGACTCAAATAAAAAATATAAAATAAAACTACATTTATTTTCTAATAAGCAAAACAATTAAAAGAAGTGGCGAAATAACACTGGTTAAAAGAAGTGATTTAGCATGGCATTATTGAATTTTGCTGTTTAAATATACATTTTTTTTTGTTTTTGAGAAAATGTTGCATCATCGACTTGTTGTATAAATTTTTTTTAATTTTTCATATATTCAAATTATATGGTTTCTCCATTGAGTTCTATGGCATGTAGCTTTCAAAAAACCATTACCTTGCGAAGAAATATTTTAAAGCAATACAGAGAAAATACGTTTATTCTTCTTTATTCTAAACAAATTCATAATTTAAAGCACGAAACTGAGCTATTTTCTTTTAATTGCTGGCCAAAGCGAAAAAAAAAACATATATTTAATTAAATTTTTTATTTAATTCTCATTAAAAAATATTTTTTTCAATTTAAATTTTTTTCATCTTTTCTTTTAAATTGATTTAAAAATATTTTATTTCAATTTTAATTTTTTTATTATTAATTTGATCATATTTATATTATTTTTCGGTGCCCATACCTAATACAAACACCTAAAAACATATTTTATCCCTTCTCCAACAAAAAGACAATTTCAGTGAAATCCACATATTTCCTATAAATTTGTTAACATTTTACAAAGCAAACTCAAAATAGCCACCTCAATGTGATTAAATGCACTTTCGATTTGCTATGGCAACAGCCTTCGAGCGCTTATTTATTGTCTTTGCATATTATGACACAGATGCATATTTGTATACTTCTACATATGCAATAATGTCCGTGCGTGAGCATGAGCGTGTGCTTGCGTGTATTTACATGCGTATTCCTGCGGTGTAACAAATTATCGAAGCGTTAAGGCTCTAATTGAAATCCCTCTACAATACAAACACCCCACGGGCGTAGGATTCCATAAACACGCACGACGAGGACGACGACGACGACCTCACTGATGCATAAATGCAGCAGCAGCGCGCACTGTCAGACGACCGAGCGACCGACCGCTGACGCTGCTTGCCGCCATTTTCGTAGCTCAGTATGGGTATAGCTATATGTGTTTGCGCTGGTGGTGATGGTGGCTCGCACGCCATTGAAGCGGAAGTCATTAGTAGCAAAAACAGGCAACAGCAGTCAGCGGTAAATGCGGTTAAATGCACTTTGTGTGCGTACTACGTACCGTTAGCCGATGCACATACGCTGTTATTTCGCAACTATAAACAGATGGCAGCCAAACAATTTCGGGTGCAACATGCATGTATGCATTTCATAGTAAATAGCAGCAAGCAGGTTACACAAGCGGAAGCTTACACACTTGCTGCCATATATTTATAAATACAAGCAAACGCAGTGGAGCGCATGTAGATATATACCAAATGGAAGCGAACGCTTGACAATCAGCTGCCAATGAAGCATAATGGCGGTCACCATAGTAATAAAGGACACTGTACATGCATATGAAACACACGCACACTTGCACACGCACACAAACCATAGAAAGAGCGCCAGCTCAATCATTAGTTCAACAGCACACGCCGTCGCGCTGCAACCTATGGTGTGGTAGCACATGTAGCACACGTTGGCCGCGTTGCACATGACCCACAAAACAGGCAGACAGCTAATGCTGGTGATGAGCATAGTGGATGTCAAAGGCCGTACGATGACGATGTCAGTCAGTTTGAGTGCTGGTCGCTCTCAACCTCTACCTCCCTCCCCACAACCACCGAACAGTCGTTGGTTTGGCGCTAATTTTATTTGAATTTTAAAAATTGCACACGAAAAAGCTATGCGCCGCTTAATAAAGCCAGCAAAGGCGGCCTCTGCGCTTTGCAGCTGCTAACTAAATGCCATGCAATTATTTGCATTGATGTGCTGCGGTTGGACGGAAGTCCCACTGCGCCAATAACCAGCACACACACGCACGCACATGCCATAAAATGTTGTTGCGAGTCAACATGCTTATGGAAGTATGTTTGTTGTATTTTCTTTTTGTTGGCATTTTCGTATAATAGCGCGTTGTGGGCGTTGAAATAGGTGCAGCGGTGATTGCATGCTTTAGAATTGCACCAATTTGGGGGAGTAAAATTTGAAAAGCGGAAATGTTGGGTCAAACTGTGTCGAATAAATAGATTTCGTGAAATTTTTGGAAGCGGGAATTTTATGCCAATGAAAATCACGAATTTTGATTTTACTATTTTCGGAGTGATTCGTGTGGAATTCGGAGATTTTTTCATGTTTAATGCCACTTTCAATTTCTGTTGTTGTTAGTTTTGATTTTTTTTTAATTAAAAAAAAACTTAAAGTTTACTGATATCTCCGCTTTCGAAATGCAAACTTCCTGAAAATATTTGGAAAAAGTAGCTGCTCTTGGACATTACGACTCCCTCTTTGTTCGAAATCACCAAAAGAGTATAAAATTTAGTACCACTGAACATATAACGGCATTCTTACTTTCGATGACCGCTTGGTCTTATATCGAATATAAAAGTGATTATCCAATTATACCCCATAAAAACTGTAAAATATTTATTCAAGCACTTCGACGCATGACTTTGTTTGGGAACCTCTGAGCAGATATCTAAAACCTATAACCTTTGACATTAATATATAAGATCGGTTGGTCTTATAGCGAATATAAAAGCAATTATCCAACTATTCATCCAAAATATTCATTCAAAGCATTTCGACGCTTGATTTCGTTTGTTAACCTATGTAAAGAGCTCTGAAACTTATAACTACACTAATAAAATTTTAGCATAAATATTTAAAAATAACGTCGAATTATGGATCGTTTTACCCGACACGAAATTAGATTCGCCTTCAAGCAAAGCATATAAATCATGATCACCTTAGAAGCTTTATTACTAAACCGATTTAAAACCACAAAAACATACTCATAACCTCAAAATAATTAAGAGAGTGTTTGAGAAGCTTGTACAAATCTTTTTTTGAGACCCTTGATATTGAACATAAACGGTATTAGAAACGGTACTCCCAAATTTATTCACCCAAATCTGCCAATCTTCCGTAAAAAATACTTTTGGTACAATCATTTTTCATTTCCAAATATTTTCTTCGACTCCAATATCGATCCTTCCCAAATTACTACGTGCGTAGCCTTACTTTCAATTAGTATGTGACTTAGTGCACGACAAGTGAATTTAGACGGTAGTGAAACGGACGTCATGCTGACATCTTGTTACACGGCTGATTTTCGCTTTCTTCTACACATGATCACGACCTTCTCCTTAGCAGAGATCGCACACTGAGTTCTAACGCGAGAAGATGCGTGTGAGAAACAAAGCAGTTGAGCAAAGCACGTGCTTCAGCGGTGATTTATGATCACAATGATTTCGATTGTTTTTGAAAGATATGAAATTTGTACTTATATACATATGTATGTGTATACAGTTATCTATAAAGTATGTACACAGTTGTAATTTGTTATTTTAAAAAGCCGACGCTGTTGGTTTATTGCGGAGATATGTCAATTTGCGTTGAATAAATAATGCATAAATCAGGAAATTGTACAACTGTATTTGAGCGGATATATAGAAAACGCAATGTTTATATATATATACATACATATTTACATATGTATATGTTTATATATCTATAAGAAAAATCGCCTTGGCACTCAACGCTAATAGTCACACCGGCGCGCATTTATTATTTTTGTAGCAACAAAATAAATATGAAAAATTCTCATTTATTTGTTGTTGTTGTTTATTTTCCCTTCCACCACTTCGCACCTAAGTCAACAGGCAGCGCATTCTTATGCACTTCCCAAAAACGGCTAAGCACTTTGTTACTTTTCACACACAATTATATTCAACTAAAGACCTGTACCCTTCAGGAATCACGTCCATTCGTCCGTTCGCTTGTACACATAAGGACACGAAGTTATGTGGAAAAAATTACCAAAAGAGCGTAGACGTTTTGGGAAATTTCTTGCGAGACAAGCAGGTAACTAAACAAACACAAACAAATGTGTTTTTGAGATTTTCCCTTAATGTCTTAATGAACACACACACGCACGCATGCGCGCATTACACTCAAGGTTACAGTTACAGTGCGCATGTGTTGCACACATTCCGCTCGGTAGGTAAGGTGAACAGGTAGTTAGATAGGATCGCGGCAGGTTTGCGAAGGTACGTTCGTAGAGCGCGAGCAAGTGACGACTCAGTTACGAAAGTGTTTTCAGCGTTAACGCTGCTGCAAGTGAAGACGATATTTTACTATTTGAAAATTTTCATATTTAATAATAACTATTAGCTGTTGCATTTGTATAGTAATAAACGAATTGGCACAAAGTGAGTGCTAATAATATTTTTAAATAATAAAAAAATAAAATAAATATGAAAATAAAAATTGCTAACTGATACACTTTCGCTCTCTTTTCCAGGCGCATAAACGCAATAAAAACAAGCAACATACCAAAAATAACAAGCACAAAAGCCGTTAAAATGGCACAACACATAACGCCCGCCGCAAGCGGGTGTCTCCAACGCTTTACCACCACCCAGCAATGCTATGTGTTCGCACTCGCCTTATTGATCGCCGTTTGTCAAGCGCCGACCGCCATCGAAGCCGCGTTCTCACAGAAAGACTGTCGCGACTTGGGCGCCAACTCGCATTGTCAGTGCTCGACGATGCCCTCACGCTACGAGATACAATGCCCGCCCATGGACTTCAATCACAAATTCACCTTGCAAATCAATCCGGGCGAACATGTGCAGATCGAGTGCGATCGTGTGGATGCACGCGAATACAATTTGTTGCCGAGCATGTCGATTGGCGATAGCAAAATCGTACAGATCCGTCACTGTCCGCTGCCTGGACACGATCCCATAGCTCGCCTCTTTGAACACTTGGGTATAACGAAGGTGAATTATCTGATGTTCGAGAGTGGGGAGTTGGGCGCGAATTTGACGCGTCATCATCTTAGTGATTTGAAGAATTTGGCACACCTACGCTTCAGTTCGAATAGCTTGACACATATGCCGGAGGATTTGTTTGCCGATTTGACGAGTTTGAATTGGTTGGATTTGCGTTCGAATAATGTCAATTTGACGGAGAAACTATTTGAACCACTCAAGAATCTGACGTTCCTCGAGTTGGGTCACAATAATTTGAAGACGTTACCGCGCGGCATCTTCAAGAATCAACAAAAGCTGGTGCATCTCAATTTGTGGGGCAATCAATTGCGTAATCTGACTAGAGATGTATTCGAGGATGCCACTTCACTCACCGACATCGATTTGAGCGCGAATAATATTGAGACATTTGCGCCGGATGTCTTTCAAACGCTAACCATGTTGGGTAGTCTCTATATAAATGCAAATCATTTCCGCGAATTGCCATTTGGACTTTTCGCCAATAATAAGAATCTCACAGAATTCCGTTTGATCAACAATCGTGTCGCGCTCATTGCGCTGCCATCAAAACTGTTTGCCAACTTGCCGCACTTGCGGGATGTGCGTTTATCTTGCGAACTGGAGAGTGTGCCCGAAGATCTGTTCGAAAACTCAAACAAGCTGGCGAATCTCACATTGAAGGAGAACATGTTGACCACACTACCCGCGCAACTATTCCGCGATCAACATGAATTGTACGATTTGGATCTGTCGCATAATCGGCTGCAAACACTGCCGGATGGTCTCTTCCAGCACACGAAGAAGTTAGTGGAACTTAGACTATCACACAATCAGCTACGCGAAATCTCAGGGTAAGCAACACAGCTGTTAATAGGCATACATAGCAACATATTGCGCTTACTTTATACTTATAAATATCAACTTTATATCTTTCCGTTTTAGCGAGCTTTTCAATACACTGGTCAATCTCGAGCTACTGCTGTTGGACAACAATAATTTGCTAACGATCAACATTTATGCCTTCCGCGACACAGCCAAATTGAAGTTCCTAAATTTGGAGAACAATCAAATCGATCTCGCCGAAGCGCATGCGGCCATACTTGAACCCAGCGAATACACCAATTCCGAGTTCGATGCAAATTCACCATTCCAATTCCTCTACCAACTGCAACAACTTAATTTGCGCAACAATTCCATCATGTACATCTTCAACGACTGGAAGACACAACTGCTCGAACTGCAGAAACTCGACCTCAGCTACAACAACATCACCATATTCCATGCACAAGATCTGCAGTTCCTCAGCAAACATCCGGTGGAAGTGAATCTCACGCATAATCTCATACACGAAATCAACTTCAATACCATCCAAATCATGGATGTTCCTTTCGGTAACCGACTAGTGCGCATAGACCTCAATGACAACCCGCTGTACTGTGACTGTCTGATGTTGCCCTTCTTGAAATTCATCTTCGACGAGTTCAAAGACAAGTTCGAAAATAAAATTGAGTTATTGACATCGAATTTGCAGTGTGAAGGACCGACCGCATTGCAGGGTAAGCATATGCCGGAACTGAGTTACATGGAGTTGGTGTGTCCACTGGATGACAGCGCCTCCAGCGAAAAGCGTTGTCCGCGCGGCTGCGAGTGTTGGGTACGTCCGCATGATGCGATGCTGCTGGTGAATTGCTCCAATGGCAATCTGACACGTTTGCCCACACTGCCGCACGAACCACTACTCAAAGGCATCGTGTTGTTTGTGGAGAATAACAATTTGATGAGATTGCCGCTAAGCACCACCACCGGTTACGCAGATGTGAAGCAACTGCATGCCGCCGGCAATCAACTGCGTGCCATCGATGCCAACAACTTGCCGTTGGGCCTACAACACTTGGATCTGCGCCACAATATGCTGCAGCGTCTAAATGCGAGCGTGCTGGATTACCTGAATAGCAGCAGCACGTTGGAGGGAGTTTTACTCTCCCACAATGCGTGGCTCTGCGATTGCGAGACGAAGCCACTGCTTGAGTTCACACAAAGCGCCACCGTGTTGCAGAAGCTGAAGATGCGTGACTTCACGCAGATGCGTTGTGCAGCAGATCCAGCCAAACCGCAGACGGTGCAATGGTTCAAGGACATATCCGTCGCCGATATCTGTCCCACAGAAATGGGTTTCGTCATCGCTATGGGCACCAGCATTGCAGTGCTGGGTCTACTGATCGGCATCTGCGTGGCGCTCTACTACAAATACAATCAGGAGATTAAAGTTTTCCTCTATGCGCATAACTGGTGTCTGTGGTTCGTTACTGAGGAGGAGTTGGACAAGGACAAGAAGTACGATGCGTTCGTCTCCTACTCACATAAAGATGAAGCCTTTATTGCCGACTATCTCGTGCCCGAGTTGGAGCACGGTCCGATACCATTCAAGCTGTGCGTGCACGTGCGTGATTTCATTGTTGGTGGCTGCATACCCGATCAGATTATACGCTCGGTGGATGAGTCCAGACGCACGATTGTGGTGTTATCACAAAATTTCATCGAATCCGTGTGGGCGCGTATGGAATTCCGTGCGGCACATCAGTCGGCGCTCAATGAGAAACGTAATCGTTTGATTGTGATCATTTACAGTGACATTGAGAATATCGAAAATTTGGATAGCGAACTGCAGGCATACCTCAAAACCAACACCTATCTGAAATGGGGCGATCCATACTTCTGGGATAAATTGCGCTATGCCATGCCGCACCCGAGCCGTAAGCCGACTGGCGGTTTGGAGAAGACCGCTATGAAGAGTTCAGTCGATGATAAGCTCGAACTCATCAAACCATCACCGGTAACACCCTCACCCACCACACCACCAGCCATGGCGGCGAAAAATCCACTCATCGCCCACTTGAACGGTGGCACACCACAAACCGCGATCATTATACCCAATGGCAAGTTGTCCAATGGCATAACACCCAACTATCACATGAATGGCAAGACACAAAATGGACATATTAACGGCGCTTTCATCATCAATACGAATGCCAAGCAGAGTGATGTATAGAACAGGGAGAAGGCGGAAGTGTTTCAATTCGATGACGATTTCTTGTTTCGATGAACCTGAGCCGTCAACACGTTCTAAGTTAATTTTGATTGAAAAAAACAAAATGGAAATTTGGTAGAACAAGGCTTGCTGGTTGCAACAACTAAAAGTAGGCTACAACAACACACGCAGAGATGTAAATGAGGCGGAATGAAAGGCGTGTGCGCGTTTATTTAATACTTGAAAACCGTTATTTAACTTTTTGCTCAAAATGTGTTCACTTAAGTTTCCTTTACTTCTTTTATTGCACGCACTTGAAATTATGTAGCATACCTTTGGGCATTTATTGAATTATGCAATTTAGCAATTGTATTGACTACAATTAAATGAAAATTTCGAATTTTTATTAAGAAAACGTGCGTTTCGCAGCAACTGAAATTCAAAATTTTTTAAAACTTTTTTAAACTTATTTTAAATTAATTAATTTTTATATATTTAAGTTGTTTATGACTTGTAAAAAATGAAATCTCACAAACAAACATATTTTTATACTCTCGCTAGCATTAAGCATGTAACAAGTTAGCCAATAAATCTATATATAGCTAAGCAAGTAACGTATATGTAACATTAAATGCTAAACTCTAAAAATTCCACGCTAAAAAGTATGCAGCACATTAGGGTTAAGCTGTATAAAGATGCTCAATGTGTTAAGCTCAATATTTTTTTTTTTAATTTTCACATTACTCATTTTCGAAGAAGAAAAGCTAGAAATTTAATTTTTGAAGGGGAAAAACTAGAAATCTCATTTAGAAGAAGTGAAAGCAAGATATTGAATTTTTGTATCAGAAAAGCTTCAAATCTCATTTTGAAGAAGAAAAAGCAAAATCTCATTCTTGAAGCAGAAAAGTAAGAAATCTCATTTTGATGAAGACAAAACAAAAAATCTCATTTTCGATAAAGAGAATCTCGTTCGTAGAAAAGCAAGAATTCTCATTTTTGAAGCAGAAAAGCTAGAAATCTCGTTTTAAAATTTAGACAATCATTTCGTTAGTTGATTTTTTACGAATCTCTGTTATTTAATATAAATAAACTCGGACTATAGAAAAGTATATTGTTTTTGAACTTATTCGCTTTAAGAGAATTTCTCGAATATTTGTTTACCGTTATATATGTATATACACTTGATATAGCACATTATTTAACCACATTCAAATAGCTGAAGCAGATGTATGTATGTAAGTAAATGATTAGCAGTTACTTTGTAGGCACACATACACATATACACAACAACAACACAAATACACATTTTCACATTTCACAAAAAAATGCAATATGATAATTCCAAAAACTAGCATTAAGTAACAGTAAACACGCATACATGCATGTAATAAATTACAGTAATATGTGTATGTATGTATGTATTGTCTGCATAAGTATATAGCATAGATGTGAACTTAAATTCGGCTAAACGATAAGTATGTACTTAGTAGATTTTTCAAAATAAATAAATATATATAAAATGAAAAATAAAAACAAAAACAAAACAAAAAAAATTGAACAAAAATTAATATAATTTAAAATAAATATAATTATATATATAACATAAATATAAATATATATTTAGCTTTAGAGGAGTACATATATACCCAAACAAATGCCTTCTACATAAATATGAGTAAAACAACAAAAATTAAAAAAAATATATAAAACTTGAATAAAATTAAATTATATAAGCAACAACAAATTATATAAGTGTTTAAGCTAATAACTGTGCATTGCCGTACATATATGTATATGTATATAAGTATGTATGTATTGTAAGCTATAAAATAAAAATGAAAATATTGAAAAAGCAGAAAAAAATAAAATTCTTTGCGCCAACAACAGATAAAATGCAATTAAAAAAAGCAAAACTACAGTTATAAATACAAGCAAACATGCAAACAAATACACTCAAGTTGCAGTAATACAATATGAATTTATTTTTTTTACGCATTCCAACAACAACAACAAAAATATATTTGTGTCAACAGGCATTAATTAAAAGAATTTAAATATTTAGCAAACAACAACAACAAACATAACAAAACTTCAAAAAAATTATTTCAAACTTAAAGTGACAAGACTACTTTAGTTTTCAAACCAAGTTCTCCACAAATAAATATATGTGTATATTCAACACTATATATAGTATAGTACATACCAAATACATGCATATGTAGATATATGCAAACCAAATTTTATGTCATCATACCAACTACATATAAATACAGTTACAACAAAGCAAACAATCTCTTATGTGAGTGTTTATTCTGTCTGTCGCTCGTATCAATTTGTATTAAGCATTATACACATAAGTACATAAGAATTAAAACAACAAAATATATACTCGTACACAACAATACACATGCATATATATGTATGTATATATATGTAAAGATGTTTGTGTTAATCAATGTCATACACATTCAGACACACGCACTCACTCACTCATAGGCAGATCATATATTTGGACTAAATTTACGCTATATATATATATATATATTGCTAGATGTATGTATATTTAGGTATGAAATAATGCGAATAAAATTTAAAATAAAAATACATATTTTAAAAGAAGAAATTAGAGAGACGTTTTCTTATTTGAATTGAAGTAGCTTGAATCCTGACCAAATTCTGACTAGAAAAGGAATTACTAGAAACTCACTATTTTCGTTTAATGCCAGGTGAACACGAAGTACAGGAAGCTGTCTTTAAATGTGGCTCACTGCATTACCAACAGTATAGTCTTCAAGCTGACAGTCTCAAGCGGAAAACATACATGGATGATTTCCAGTGGCAGCAAAACTGTATTCTTCAACGACTTTAATAGATGAACAAATAAAACGGCAGAGAATTGCATTCCAAAATCACTCTGTCCTATACTATGTTTACATATAACGAGATTATCTCCATTTACGAGCTTCACTCGATAATCTGTAATTAAGAAACGAGATTTCTCATACAAAATTCCTCTCTTGATAATTCGAGATTATAAAATTATCTCGTTTTATACAACTAGATTTTCGGTGTTATTCCTAGTTTTATCGATAATTTTGCGAACAAGAGGAGAAATGTCAAATAAAAATGTAAACAAAAATGGCCAACAGCGAGAGAAAGATGTGTAATACAACAACAAATACGAAAGGTTTGACAATTGATAATCTCATTTGGCTATATGTAAACGGTTAGATTATTGAACGAGCTTAGAACGAGATTATTTTCCTATATAAACATACTATTAAAGAAGTTAAAAAAATCAACCAGAGACTATGAGAGACAGTCCTTTGGGAACTAAATCGACATGTAAGTTGTAATAGCCTTTTTACACAGGAGCTAATTGATCAATTAACCGGCCTCTCCTCTATTAAAACGCTTAATAAGATCGATTTACCATACAAAATAAAAATCTATATTAATTTTTAATTGTATTTTAAACGATTTGAAAATTAACCATCTTACCAAAAATGCCTAACACTATATTATCGACAGCAAATTAAGTAGTTGAGCATTAATAACATTTTCACTCAGGAGTTAATTATTCAATTAACCTGTCTTTGCTCGATTGAAGCATTGATTTAGGTCGAAAATAAATCTCATTTTACTATATTTATTTTAATTCGAACACAAATCGAGTTGAAACTGGAATACAACTACACGGGTCCATACTAGAAATTTGGTTATAGTTACTGATGAATAGCAATCAGTCCTTGAAACTTTTCAATTTCTGCGGAACAGCAAAAATAAAATCGTGGAGCCGGTAGTGCGAAGGACAAAAACTGATATCTCAATTATAATCTTAATGTATTCAATTAATTTGGCAGTGTGAAAAGGCTACGAGGCGTAAAATAATTGAGCTAAGCATATACCCGAGAGATTTGTTTCTTAGCTCTACAGAAAGACTCCAACGCGGTCTTCTGGTATAAGACGAACAAATGAGACTTTCATTTTAATCAAGCCAAACCAGGTATAAAACCAAACTTTTTAATGTCATTGTCTCGATCTGGACGTTTTTTTCCATTCGACATTTCTACAGGTATTTATGACATTTTTATAATATACAAAGTAACCATATATCTAAAAATTTAATATTTACGTTGATAAATATGAAATATGATATAATATATATATGAAATCGGAGATAATTGTCGAATATTATAGACTCCATAAGTTCTTATCCAAGATCACCTTAAACTTAACACACCCACACTCATACAAGAAATTACTTCCACCAATATTCAATATATTTAACTTAATTTAGATTTAATTTACTTGCATTTATCAGATTCTTACCTAATTTTGAGAATTTTTTAGTAATCAATTGAAGCGATTTCCGAGCTTAAAGCTCTCCGAAAGTTTTTAATTTTAAAGAATTTTCAAGAATGATGCTGTTTCATACCTAAAAGCTCTGTTGCTAATCACTTTAATTTATGAATTTAAAATTTGTAACAGTACTTAGTGCAATAAGTACAGCCGAACAGCCACCAAAAGTTACTGAGAGTTAAGAGATTTCACTACTAATGCGAGAGTTTCCAAATTATGGCATCGAAATTGATGTTTATTGAAAAACACTTGAAGTTTCCGCATAATTTAGCTGCGAGCAACTTCTAAATATTTCCAAATTCGCAATTTATGCGCAAACTTAGTTGAAAATTAAAGCAACAGCAACTTTACGAAGAAATTAATGAAACGTAAAAGTCCAACAATAACGATGACGTCAGCGTCAAGGACCACGCGCCTAACTAACCGTGAAACGTAAATGTTTTTTCGCAAGCGCACGCCCGCATAACGGTAAGTGCAAACTTCCATGGAACTATTGCGATTGCAATGCATAAGCAGGCAGCAATGCAGGAATTCAACGATGCAACAACAATAACAAAAAGTATGCCGTTAACAAACAACATTTCCAAGAGCAGATAAAGGTCAACGGCTGCAACGACTGCAACAAGCGAGTGGGGGGAAAGTCCTGAGAGCGCCGGACCAGACGCGCCATTGAACAAACAACAAGAATTTTGCCAAAAATTATTGCTACGAAACTTTGCAACAAAAACAGCAATAAAATGCGCCAACAATGGCGGCGGCGGCGGTGCAACACCAACCGACGCAGCGGCAACAATTGCCAAAAGCAAATACCATAAAACAAGTGTGCAACGCGGACTGACGTGCTGCGAGCGCACGAGGGTCTAGCACACCACGGCGCGCGTGAGATAGGCGCCCACGGCGGCCCAGCGCATTGTTCGTGGGAGTGTTGCACGTAGGCAACGCATTAAAAAGTTTGCAGCTATTTAAAGCGCCATTTCATTGAATCGCTAATTTCGAGCGCCAATAGAGCGGAGTGGAGCGCCCGCCTAGCTGCGTACCGTAGAGAGGAAGTGGCTGCGAAGTTGCATTAGACCAACAACAGTTACCGTTTGAATAGAAATGAAATTGCAAATTTTAAATTGTAGGTGGTAAGTGCACACGGGCTAAAGGGTGAGGAAAATGGTGCGAAACTCAGCCTAAGCTTTGGTGTTGTCCTTACAAGGGGTTTAACAACGAGGTGTGAGGGCTGTAGCAAACTCCTACTTGGAAACTTTGGTGCATTTTCGTGCGTTTGGCGTTGAATAGCTGCAACATTAAGCATTGTTTATTTCATGTGCCATCAGCACGAAATGATGCAAACGGAAAATACGCCCAGAAGTCCAATGTTCACAGAATGCCCGACGGTTGTTGTCTAAATGGAAAGAATGTGAAATGATCATATCATTACCATATAACTTCAGGGTTGAGATCGTTTAGCTTTTACAATTTTTATTGTTAGTGAAGAAATAGCAAAACAATGGAATGAAATGTAGTAAGATAGTATTTGAAATTTCAAAGAAAAGAACTGAGGCCGACCATTTCATCTCATGACTTTGGCAATGTAGTTTTTCTAATTTGAAATCTACAACGCATAATATTAGGTTGACAAATATCTCCCTCCCGCCATTTAGTCTTTTGAATTTCGCAGTTAGTAGGAATGGTTTCGATTCAGAGCGGGTGAAAACGACATCATGGATAAGCCAGCCGGCGGAAGACCGAAGAATACCGATCAAATCATGGAAAACATGAAGTTAGACCGGCGTGTGACATCTCATGACATCGCCCAGGAGATAGGAGTTAGACACCAAACCATTTTAAACTATCTGCAGAAGGCTGGATACACAAAAAAACTTCATGTTTGGGTGCCGCATGATTTAACGCAACAAAACCTTCTGGACAGAATCAACGCCTGCGATATGCTGCTGAAACGAAACGAACTCGACCCATTTTTGAAGCGGATAGTGATTGGCGACGAAAAATTTGAATATATACGACAATATCAAGCGAAAACTGTCGTTGTCGAAGGCCGGAGAATCGTCCCAAACAGTGGCCAAGCCGGGATTGACGGTCAGGAAGGTTTTGCTGTATATTTGGTGGGATTGGAAGGGAACCATCCACAATGAGCTGCTCCCATATGGCCGACGCTTAATTCTATCATCTACTGCGAAAAATCGACCGCGTGAAGCAGGCGATCGACCGGAAGCGTCCAGAATTGGTCATCAGGAAGGGTGTAGTGTTCCACCAGGGCAACGTCAGACCACACACTTCATTGATGACTCGTCAGAAGCTACGGGAGCTCCGATGGGAGGTTTTATCGCATCCACCATATAGCCTGGACATAGCGCCAAGTGATTACCACCTGTTCCTGTCCATAGCGAACGCCCTTGGTGTTGTAAAGCTGAACTCAAAAGAGGCTTGTGAAAAGTTGCTGTCCGAGTTATTCGCAAATAAGGAGGGGGGCTTCTACGAGGGAGGTATTATGAAGTTGCTGTCTAGATGGAAACAGATTATCGAACTAAACGGCGCATATTTGAACTAAATCCGATCATTGTAACACTTTTTACGGTGTTAGGCGGCGGAGGCGGAAGGGAGATATTTGCCAACCTAATATAAAAATAATCCAGGCTAGAAACAGAAGATAGAACATTTATAATAAGAACATTTACCATCGCCATTTTATCTGCATAGCCATTTAACGGTTGTGAAATTCACTAGGATACTTAGCGGATACCTAAACCCCAGCTAACTGATCAGCGAACTCAACAAACTCGCCGTAATTCTAACGAATCGCTCGTTCGACAAGATTGGTACGAAACGCTCAAAACAATAAAAGTGTTGTGACTCCGCTTAGTGAAAATTAAAATTTTACGAGATTATTTAAGTCTCAGAATTTTTACTTTTGCGGGAAAATCTAAATTCTTTCAGTTTAATAAATTGTGTACCATGTTTCTTGTTAAATAAAATTCAACCCCTCACAAAGCGCCTAGAACCTATCACAAGTCTGTAGAGGTTTTTACGTCTATATCTGCTAATTCGAGGGCGTTTCAAGGAACTTTTGCCTAGATCTCACCAAGGCGGGGCCTTCCAAAAGGAAATGTTGGGAACATTCTACCTCATCCTCTTCCAAGCAGCTTCTGCTGCTAGCATTCGCTAAAATAGTGTTGGAACAAAATAAAATACTACTCCCGAGAATGTTCGCGAACTTTAATATTCAATCTTCCGGTACCACGACTGCAACGACTTTCTGCATTTCTCAAGAGGACCCCCCTCACCACACCAGTTGCGGCGTCCACGCATGCTGACAGCTCATAAATGGATATCGAGTTGAGAAATGTGAACGTTTATCGCACATAAATGCAATTGTTTTGCGGCGTATTTGTGCATTGCGGCAGTTTGTACGTATATCACAGCGTCGTACATCCTGCGGAAATTGCCGGTTTTTGTTGCCGAACGACATTTGTAACGCTGCCAAAACCCATTTCGCGCACAAAGGAAAACATTTTCAAGCGGCAGCAGCAGCAACCAGGCAAGCAAGTCACAGTTACTTTTTACGAAGCAGCGAGCACGAAAGGACGATGGTACTTACGCCATGCTTGTACCATAGACTTGCCTTGCAACTAATACCGTTACAAGCACTCGAAGCGGCAAGCACTTTGGCGAGTGAGTTTCAAGCAACAAAATGCGCGCTCACTTGCCAATCACTCGTACTTGTGAGCGCGCTCCTTTGAACCGAACTGTTGCATGCGCCAAATATGAGTATATAACCTTCTAAAATATTACTTTGACGAATATATAATATATGTATATACATTTTTTAGGCACTTGGCGCGTTATGCACGCGAATTGTTTGCAATTAACTTTAACTGCAAGTTATGAATTTCGCTTGAGTTCTTACGCTACTCGACTTTCTCGCTTGTCTCTCTATTTGGCTTTGGCGCATTTCGTCAAGCGAACGAGGTTAGGAGTGTACTCGTGCTGTGTGCTCAAGTAGAGAACAGCCAGCAGGAAGTATATTTCCAACTCCATTTAACTGCAATGCCATCGCTATTAACAATTCAAAAAAAAGAAGAAGAAGATACAAAAAACAAGCAAGACAAGAAAAACAGAAAAAGTATACAAATTGAGTATTTGCCTGTGTTCTATGCTCATAAAAAAATAAAAAAGCAAAATGAGTCTAAAGGGCCACAGTTAAAGGCCACTATTATCGTTGCCAATCACGGAAGCGGAAGTTGAGTTATTTTAAGCAACTTTTTTTTGGTAATTTTTTAGACATTCCCGTTTCTTTTTGCTTTTGCGCGCTCTTTTCTGAACGGCTGACTATCAGCCAACAAATTGTGGCGCGCTTGTTGTAAGCTGTTTGTGGTTGCCGTATTGCGGCAAGCCAAAGTAAATGTTTTTTTCTTTTCTAAATACTACTGCGTTCTTATGTATGTAGCTTATTTATGGTAGAGGGAAAATGGTTTTCATGGTCTGCCGGTTAAGTGTTTTAAAACCGGCGACGAGTAAACTGATATATTGCGTCAACTTTTAATACGAAGTGTGTAAGAATGTGAGCGCCGTTTGAATTTTGAATTTCTAAAAGTTGCATGATCCAACTACTAGGTGGCGCTGACGTGATGATATTTAAAACTGGTTATTTTTGGGCTGTATGTATTTTCTTCGTTAAATATTGACGCAATTGCGATATTAGTCAAGACGTTCCAAGCTTCATGATAGTGATTCTCAAAGACAATGGCGTAAACGACCAACTTGAGCTGTCAAATGTATAAATATGTATATAAAGGGTGATCCAAGTAGAGGTACTTTTTTCAATAGTTATCGCACCATGATAACCGACCCTTTGATGCCTGAAATTGAAGCTCGTGACCACGGCGACATTTGTTTCCACAAGACGGCGCCACTACCTACACACCGCATCAATCAATGGATTTATTGAGAGAACACTTCGGTGAGTAGATAATTTCACTTTTTGGGCCGCTCGATTGGCGATCGTGTAATATCACACCGTTAGACATTTTTCTGTGGTTACATGTAAAGTCTAATATCTATGCGCACAATACCGCTTCGATTTAGGCCTTGGAGCAAAATATCACGCGTGTCATTCGCCAGTTACCAATCGATAAGCTCGGGCAAGTCATCGAAAATTGCACTCAATGGATGGACCATCTAAGACATAATCTTTAAAAATTTTCTAAGAATGTTCTATCGAATGATATATATATATTTTTTTGAAGTAGGGCACCTCGAAATGTATCACCCTTTACATTATTATCAAAGTACAAAATTAATATAATTTTATGCGTAACACCGTTGAATTACCCAAATCGTTTCAGAACAAAGAGCTTTCTGCAACATATGTACATACACTCTCTCTCACTTGTTGGGTGATGTTAATCGAGGCAGGCGAGTGGCACAAATTTGCCAACGAAATAATCAGCTGCCTGTTTTTGCCCACACATAGCCTAGTTTCGGGCTAACTTTACGCACATAACTAAATTTATATTTGTTAACACCATCCAACTAGCTAACAAACACAGAAATCCACTCGCACTCGGCCTAATTAAACAGCCTCTGGGAAGGACACTTTTCGCAGTGCATCAGTGCATCAACCAACCACAATTAGGCTTAAACATATATATATACCATATAGGCATATACATATAAAGGTGCCTGTGAACTGATAGTTGCAGCCATAACACTGTTAATACTAGTGCGTGACATGTTTTGCATTAATGAGAACCGTGCATGAGATGAGGGTTGTTGGAAGATGAAGGCGTTTATAATACTGAAAATATGGAACTTTCAGATAAAAAAAAAATTATTTTAATCATTTCTGTAGTATCAGAGCCTAAAAACACAAAACAATATCGGCCAATCCAGTCCTAAAATGGTTGAAAAAGAAAACATTTCTAAAGGCTTAAGGAGAAAATTTTTCAATCATCGTGAAGATATATTGCCGACAAATCAAATAAACTGGAGACGAGTCCGATAATAACTTTAGTTCTTGTCAGAAATACACATGATAGGAGACAAGATCTATTCGGGAACAATCGTACTCTATATCATAAGATTTTGTATAAAATATATTAGGGAGGTCATTAATAATTAATATTATGCCAACCTCACCCTCACACTAGATAATTATGAGGTAAAATGTTTCGAATACAAACTTGATGGCGCTTACGAATATACACTCCTGGTCAAATTCGTTGTAAAAACATTTAAGGACCACCTTAATATCATCATCGTACATTAGTTGTTGCAAACACATAGCGACTTCTATCAATATCGATGGCTCAAGGCAGCTCAACGGCTTCCAACGAAGCGCAAACAAATGAACAACGCATTCATTAAGCAGTCAGTAAGCACTCGCACTCACCGCAGCCTCACACTCGGCGGCACACCTTCATAGAGACATACATATCAATATATAAATCGAACACTGATGTCAACAAATACAAACACAAAACAAAGCCTTGGGTTTATTTGCCCAACCACCCACACATGCTTATATATTTACTATTCTCTCGTATATATGTATTTTAATACCGCTATTTGCGTTTGTGCACTTTGTGGCTTCAGGCCACACAAGCATTTCTAGCTACAGCTAAGTATATCCTCGGCTATAGCCGGTCCACTGAAATCTAACCACATGTGACAACGGACGCCTAGCAGCTGCTGCTCGGCGTATCTAGTTAATACACATATGTATGAGTATGTCTCTGTAAGTGTGTGTGCGCTTTTTGTGTTAATTTTAGTGCTGACCTAATAATTGGATAGAAATCTCGACATGCGTCAGCGTAGTGGTCAGCAGTGTCAGTGCGTTGCCGAAGCATCAGTGCATGTCATCACTGTTAATCAACATTATTTAACACTTATAAGCGAAGGGGGATTCTTATTGATTAAACTGAAAAATATTTTAAATTAAATAAATATGTAAAGCTTTTTAAGCAATAATTAGCAGTCTGCAAAGCTTTTTCTTATCATTTGTATAAAGAGAGATAGATTTTCTTTAAAAAATATCAGAATTTTTATTATACAGTCTCAAAGGTTATTCTCGAACATTATTTGGAAATTGGACTCACTGGAAACGAAAGCTTATAAAAGCTCGCGTAGAAAAATGCTAAAAATTTAAAAACGCTTAATTCGCTTCAAACTCAATTCAAACGTGTTAGGTGAACTTCAAAAAGAAGTAGAAAAAATTAAAGAGGAAATCCGTTAAGTTGGAGTTCGAAGCTTCCGAATCTTGAGTAGCTGACATAAATAAATAAATCCATTGAATATTTTTTGCTCTTTAATATAGATTTCAAACGAAGATTAAAAGCTTTGAGAGCTTTTGATTTCTTTAAAGCTTTTGAGAGCTTATCAAACACTATTTGCCGAGTTAGCTGAACTACAGAAATTAATTGGAAAATCTAAAAGTAAGATTCCGTTAAGTTTAAAATCTTCCGATTCTGAGCTTAAGTAGTTGGCATAAGAGAAATAAATCCGAAATATCTCACAATGATAATTTTTCCTCTTTAATATGCATTTAAAATGAGACTCAATAGATTTGCGAGCTTTTGATTCATTCAAAGCTTTTGAGAGTTTTTCAAGAAACTCTTTAAGTAGCACACATTGAAGAAGCTAATAATATTTTATTTAGATTTAAAAAGATCAACAACTTTGAAAGCTTTTCAAACACAATCTGCTCGTTGAAACCATTTAAGTATCATACTTTAAACAAGATAATAAAATCCACATCAAATTTAATATAAATTTAATACGAAGCTCAAAAGCTTTTAGAGCTTTTTATCCCTTCGAAGCTTTTGAGAGTTTTTAATAAATATTTGCTGGTGTAAATTCTTTAAGTAGCACACATTGCTCAAGTTAATCAAATCAAAATCAAATTTTATATAGCTTTAAAAAGAAAATCAAAAACTTTGAGAGGTTTTCAAACACAATTTGTTGGTTGAAACCAAAAATATAAACTGCAGATATACTAAGCATACATATTTAATTTATAACACTTAGATGATACACATCGATTCTTCTTCAGATTGTTTTATTTCTAAACCAAATAAATTTGTATATTTATTGTGTTTCTAAGAAAACTGACAATGAGTGGTTTCGATTTGTCAATTTAAATGAGCTTTCGAAAGCTCACGCTATAACTTCCAATACATACATTTTATCACCTGAAACTATGAAGAAATTATCGCAAATCATTTGCACGAATATCAACAGCAAATCAATTTCGAACAACTGTATTAGCATCTCTACAAAAACAACAACAAATAGCCTAATATCGACTGGTTGGAGCAGATAAACAGAGCAGTCGAGATTTTTGCTATTAACCTAAATACTTGCAGCGAAAACCAGACCAGCTTAAATGAGCCCGAAGGTAGATACATACGAGTATAACGCACAACTAAAAGCGAAATAGGAAACTAGCAGTAATTTAAAAGCATTTATGTGTATGAGTGAGTGTGTGTGTGTATTTCGATGTGCCCGGCACTTAATCCCTGGCGAACCCTTTAGGCAAGCAGCCATTTACTTTATCACCTTCGCCCAAATGAGCCAGATCATTAATTTAATGCAGCCGAAAATGAACTACATGTACATATAAGTAGATATGTCTGTATGTATGTATGTATGTGTTTAAGTGCAAATGCATGTGTGTAGATATGTATGCAAGTTAACGGTACACACACACTCGCCTGTTTGTTTAGTTAATGTATTTTGTTTGTAACATTTACGAGTGGCAAACAATTTGTTTGGAGGTTTAGTTGCGATTTATATTGCAACAACCACAACTACAACAATAGATGGGAAACAGAGCAGCAGCAGTAACAAAAACAATAGCAGACATATAAACACAATTCAACGTCGAAAATCGATGTATAAACGTTAAATGTAGAATAACGTAATGGCAAGAGACCGAAAATAGTTATCAGTAACAACAGCAACAACAACAATAACGGTTAATAATAACGATTTGCACAGCCATTACCACAACAAACGATGGCGAAAAATCGCCAGACAAACAGCTTGCTCATATACACCACATACGGTTGTCCGTGTGTGTATGTGTAAGTATGCTATGTATGTGTGCGGGTTACAATGTGTGTGTGTGAGTGTTAAATGAAGGACCAAAAGTCAACAACGGTTGTAGACAGTGGCGTAGCGAGGTTAATATCAGCAAATATGCTGGATAATTCGTTGTATAATTAGGTCGAAAATAAACCGCAGCGAAAGTGACCCAGTTGCTGGCCTCGAAACTTAACTGATTTACAGAAAGCTCACGGGACCATTGTTTTTATGGCTCACACATGTACATATAGGCATTTTCGGAGGCACTTATGAAATCACATATGAATTTTGTATATATGTATGTGTGAATTACAGAGAGTGTTAGTGCTTTAATGTATCGTTTTAAGAATTGCGTCACTAAATACATTGGTGGGAACTTTGAAAAAGTTTTTCTTGCATTTTCAACACCTACTATTCGTTAAGTCTCCAGTAAACTATTTATGAAGCTAGCCATGAATCTGATGACAAACAGTATCTCATGCTCGCCATAGAAAGGTAAGATGTTATATATAAAGAGAATGTCAGAACTTCGTTCAATTCATCATAGACAAATACTCAAGTAAGGAAGGACAAAACCAAACATTTTATACGATCGCAAGGCTCAAAGGAAGATATTGGTGAAATTTTATGAAAATATGGGTATAAAGACAAGACTAAGGTCAATACCAATTTCAACACAATATTGGATATTTTGAGGATATGAGGAGTTTAAACTCAATAACTTATTTGTAAACATAACTAGATTAATAAAATTCAATATATATACAGTGGAACTTCCATAACTCGAACACTTGAATTGGCAATAGTATTTAGAAGCCAAATTTCATACAAATTTCCTTCCCTAACTCGAATTTCTATAACTTGAAGTTCTCCATAACTCGAACTCTTGAAGAGGCAATAGAGTGCAACTTTCATACAACTTTCCTTCAATAAATCGAACTTTTTGGTCAGGACATAATACATAATTTAAAATTTTACTATCGAGGCAGAATTTTAAAAGTGTCCCTCTATATTGTATGGAGGCAAACAAAAAATATAATATTACACGTATGGATTGCATAAATCATCTAACAAAGGCATGGGATATAGACGTCAAGAGCAAAACAATAGCAAACTGCAACCAACAAAATTACAGAAAACATATTTTAACGTATGTCTATCAAAATTGTTGCGAAGTAAATAAACAAAACAGTGTATAAATCTTATTTTACAGCTTTTTGAAAAATTGTATGTTTAATGAAAATTCTATAACTCGAAGTTTTTTTGTGGATTATGGTGATTCGAGTTAGAGAAGTTCCACTGTAGTATATGGGGACCAAGATTATACCCTCACTTAACTTTGCTGAGATGACTCTCCTAATAATAATGTATACGGTATACAGCTGAGCGGAAGTTTGAAAATTAAGTATATGGGAGATAGAGATAACCGATTTTACCCATTTTTGGTTCAGAGGCACATTATATTAAGAAAATTTGTCTTTATTTTCTTAAGATATTTAATAGTACATTCGGTAAACAAAATATCCATAGGCACTGCTGAGGTCCGCAAGTTCGCTACATGGGGCCTTTATAATTTTTGAAGTCCGATTTGGTCCATATTTAGCTAAACGATGTCACACCTCCAAAGCAGTATTTGGGAAAAACATTAACTTATTTTTCCAATATGATTTCAGTACACTCCCGGATTTGTGCCGATTGAAATTTCCGATTTCAGAGCCGACAAATTGATAATATCGATAATAAGACTTCAAAAAGTGATCGATTAGCACCACCTTTAAAAAATCGATGAAACAACTAAAATGAAAAAAACTTACTTTGGAGAACAGAGTATACTTTTAAAGTCTTCTAAGAAATTAAAAGAAATATATTCCTAAGGAATATAGAATGAGCTTCACCTTCCAAAGCCTTCGCAGTAAGCTAAAGGCAACAAAAGTAATTATTATGTTACACAACTGACGCTAGCTAACATCTTCATTCTATTTATAAACATTTTAAAACATAAAATACAATAAAACCAAGAGTCTGGCACTGAATCTGTGTGTAAGACACTCTGGGAAATCTATTTTTGAAAACTCAATGCTCACTTATAAGTAAACATGGTGGCAGAAAGCCTTTGAGATAATAATATAAATATATTATTTATACATATATTTAATTACACACATATGTAAGTATATTTGTTGTTACTGTTGTATTTTAACTGTTTACTGTTTAACTGCCGACACTAAAATCAAAAATAAACACCAAAATTTTGCGTTAGTACTTTCGAATTTTGACTCCACACAGATACACACAATCGAACACACTCTTTAATGAAAATTTGTCGACGTCATTGCAGCACATACTCGCATTTATTTACCGTTACCAAGCTGATTTACCAAGCTGATACCGTTGGTTGTAAGCAATAATAGTACTTTCACTTGTCGCCTGCGCAAAGGTTGCACATAAAATTTAATTACCAATTCATGCCAAAAATTTAATTAAAAGTAAACGTTTAAATTTTATATGCTTGCCAATGAAATTAAATCGAGAGGAAAATATGAAGCGGAAAACAATGCAAGTAAGGGCAACACTGTAAGCGATTGCAAAAGGGGTTATATACCGTACATGACAGGGAGATGATGCTGTAAAACTATTACTATTTAAGTTACGTTTATATTTTATTTGTAATTTTTATTGCGATAAATATGTATTTAAAAAAAAATAAATTTATATTTTGTATAAAGTTTAATAGAATAACGAAAATCGTTACATATAGTATATGAGGGCTGAGATAATTCCTGAACCGATTTCATTCAATTTCACCAGCAAGATACACTATATCCAAGACTATACACTCACTTAATTTTGCTAAGATATCTCACATATTAACCAATACATATATGCGGAATAAAGGCCACCGTATTTTTAAAAAACCTATAATTAGATATATGGGAGCTAGGGAAAGTTATTACCCGATTTTAACAAACTGAGACACACTATTAGAAGAAAACACTTTCCTCTGAATTACATTAAACTATCTGAGAGATTTACCCATATTTTCGGTTCAAATTTACCCTTAGGCGCTGAGTTCAACATATTCGATTTCTGGGGCCTTGAAAAGTTATGGTTCGTTTTCGACAATTTTTTCACAAGTGAAGCCAGAGATGATATGCACTATTTGTGTAAAGCTTTATTCCGCTATCTTCATTGGTTCCTTATGTATAACAAATCAGACATGTATGAACAAATCAGATGGAATTCAAAATTGTATTATATAGGAAGTAGGCATGGTTGTGAACCGATTTCTCCCATTTTTTATTCGTGTTATCAGGGTGTCAAGAAAATATTATATACCGAATTTCATTGAAATCTGTCTAGTAATTCTTGAGATTTGTTTTTTGACCCATAAGTAGCCGATGCCACGCCCATTTTTATTTTGTAAAAAAATCTGAGTGCAGCTTCCTTCTGCTATTATTTCTGTAAAATTTAGTATTTCTGAAGTTTTTCGTTTAGTTCCGTTAGTGAGTTAACCCACTTTTAGCAATTTTCAACCGAACCTTTGCATGGGAGGTGGGCGTGGTTATTATCCGATTTCAACTATTTTCATGGTGTGTGGTGGGGTACGTAAGAGAACCGACTTCAGAAAGTTTGGTTTATATAGCTTTATTGGTTTGCGAGTTATATACAAATAACCGATTTGGGGGCGGGGCCACGCCCATTTCCCCAAAAAAGTTACATCCAAATATGCCCCTTCCTAGTGTGATCCTTTGTACCAAATTTTACTTTCATAACTTCAATTATGGCTTAGTTATGACACTTTATGTGTTTTTGGTTTTCGCTATTTTGTGGGCGTGGCAAATGGCCGATTTCGCCCATCTTCGAACTTAACCTTCTTATGGTGCCAAGGAACACGTGTTCCAAGTTTCATAAAGATATCTAAAATCAATTTACTCAAGTTACGGCTTGTACGGACGGACAGACGGACGGGCAGACAGACATCCGGATTTGAACTTTACTCGTCACCCTGATCACTTTGGTATATATAACCTTATATCTAACTCGTTTGGTTTTAGGACTTACAAACAACCGTTATGTGGACAAAACTATAATACTCTCTTTAGCAACTTTTGTTGCGAGAGTATAAAAACAGTTAATGCTTTTTGCGGAGTGATCTTTAATGGTGAATCTCTTGGAGAAAAAGTTTCGCTAAATTGCTTCAAAAAAACTGGAATATCCATACCGAACGCCACTAGGTTATAAAAAAAACGGGTTCAAGATTTTGTAGAAATAATAATGACCGTTTTTCATGTTGGCAAATTTAATGACAGTCAGTATTATATATTATAACAAAACTGAACTTATCCAATTAGTGCGGATTGTAACTGTATTTGAAATTGCGATATTCAGTTTTCAATAAAATTTTTTGAATGCGAATTTATGTCATTGAATCTGCCGTATTATTGGTTGACTTTTGAACTGAATATTTTTTCTATGAATGTCCGATGAATTAAAAAATACTATAAATAGATCTTAATAAGTTAAGGGAAATCGTAAGACCGGTCAAATTAGTTAAAGGCTGGAAATCACTTGTTTAAATATATTTGTTCGTGGTTCTTAGTTATCAGTAGTTCACAAAATTCAAAAGTATTAAAATATAAATAAGTGACAAACACAGAGAAAATGACATCGAAAGAATTATACGATAGTAAAAAACTTTCAGAATCTCATTGTCAACTTTAACCTACAAAATTCGTAAATATCATCAATTTCATGGAGGGTATATAAAAAGTCGTATTCCCCAAAAAAGACAACCAAAAAAATTAACGAAAAATCCATTTTGCGCGTTGAAACACTTACGCCTACACCACTAAAAAGCAAGTGTTTTACACCGCTTGTATGCGCTGCTGCATCGGCCGCGCTGATGATAGGCAAGTAGTCAGTCAAGCGGCACATACAAACCATATATGGATGTATGGACGTAGGTGAGTATGAATTTTCGCGCAATATCAATATTTAAATTGCCTGTAAATGCTGAGCTTTGTCGCAAACAAGGCAACATCAACAACCAGCCAACAACCAACAACAATCTATCCACTTACATATACAAGTAAGTATGTTTGTCCCAAATATGCCACCGTGAGCGACATTCAGCCACTTGACTGCTCTTGTGTGGCTTGTTGTACGGCTCCGGGGATATGTCGATGGCACAGTTCGTCGGCCTTGGCGGCAGCGGCTTCGCTTTCATATGCAATTTTCACAAATATTTTCGTAGCGTCATCTTTTCTTCGTTTAATTTGCATTTTTGAATTTTCCGCACTCTTCTGGCTTCACTCCACTGTTATAACGGTTCATTTTCTTTTATTTTTTTTTGTTTTTGTTTTCGCTGCTTTTAATTTCTTTTTTGGCTTCGGCCTCAAGTGGTTTATGAAAATTTCGCCCTTACTACATATATATATATATTTCAGTGTGTGTGTTGCTCGCATGCGATATAAAACGCATTGTTTGCATTTACAAAGTATATTGGTTTAATGTGTGCTGTTCATGCGTGTAAGTATGCATATATGTCTGCATGTTTGAGCCAACAATTCGTTAACAGTTACGTTGTTGTCGGCGCTGTGATTTAAAATACAACCACACATACATATATGAAGACAGCAATGTGTGGGCGGCAATTGAGCAGATCAAAGGCGCTGAGTGGCTGGCGCTGCGCCACGCTGCCACAAAGCAACTGAGCGTTTAAGTATTTTCAGTTTTTCACTTTTAATGAGTATGCCTCACCGGGGAAACGTTCTTTATTTTCTTCTGCGTCGCAAAAAACGAAAAACAAAAAACCGTTGCGCAATTAAGTGTATTAAAAATTTACATTCGTCGCAGCCACATGGGGCGTATGAGCAACATTAATTAAATCAGAAATGAAATGACAGTTAATGTCAGTGACGATGCAGAAGTCAAATTATTCATGGCGTACGGTTGCGCGTAAGATAAGAGACTTTACAGATTTTCGTTCCCTTGTGATAAGAAATTTAAATTAATATGGAGTATTCTGTAAGTAGCAATTAAGAGAAAGTTAAGTTTAATTAGTTTAAGCGGAGAATACGGGGATGCAAAAGCTAGAAAAGTTTCGATGAATTACAAAAATATCAGTATGTACTTATATAGATGGCTAGATTTGGGAGCTAGTTACATTCTTATACGCCTTGAAGTTGCATTCAAGAAAAATATGGGTCCCACAATAGTTGGTTAGCATGAAGCTAATAATTGACTCAACCAAGTTAGAATGTATTTTCATCTACTATATTATATCGGAATCAGTCAATCTTTAGTACTAAAACTAAAATTTGTATATATTATTAATATGTGATAACGTTAGATTAAACCAAATGTTCTATGAACTTGATAAATTAAAAAAACATTGATAAGTTATCAAGATTTATATCCAGTAATATATTTTTGGTATTCTGGAACAATCTTGATAAAATATAAAGATTCCTTAAATGATCATCATGAATTCTTCTACAACGTATGCTTTCATATGTCATTCTATATTGTTTTAAAATAATTTTTAATTGAACTTTAATTTGACAACAAATCATTAAGAAAATAAATTTTTATTTAAAAAAAATGGGAAAACATTGATAAATTATCAATATGGGCAAATTTAGAGGTTAATGATGCAACATGTTGTACAGAGTATTATAGTTTTGTTCACATAACGGTTGTTTGTGTCACCAAGAACTAAAATAGTTATATATGGGGTTATATATACCAAAGTGATCAGGGTGACGGGTAAAGTTCAAATCCGGATGTCTGTCTGTCCGTCCGTACAAGCAGTAACTTGAGTAAAAATTTAGATACGAGTATCTTAATGAATCTTGGAACATGTGTTCCTTGCAACATAAGAAGGTTAAGTTCGAAGATGGGCGGAATCAAACCACTGCCAAGCCCACAAAATGGCGATAACTAAAAACACATAAAGAGCTAAGCCATAAATAAAGTTATGAAAATAAAATTTGAAACATAGGATCGCATTAGTAAGGGGCACCTTTGAATGTAATTTTTTTGGAAAAGTGGGTGTGACCCCGCCCCCAAATGGGTTTTTTGTATATATCTTGCAAACCAATAAAGCTATATAAACGAAACTCTCTGCAGTCGTTTCTTTTAGCCGTTTCCTTACACAGTCCAAAAATTAAAGAAATTGGATAATAACAACGCCCACCTCCCATACAAAGGTTAGGTTGAAAATTACTAAAAGTTGGTTAACTCACTAACTTTATGCCGAATATATGGGTCGAATTGCGAGAGTATAAAATGTTCGGTTGCACCCGAACTTAGCCTTTCCTTACTTGTTTTCTAATATAATTAACTCAAAATATTTTCAACGATAAGCTTTTATTACTAGGGTTTTTAGAATCCAATAAACTCGAGTTTGTAGTACAACATGAAGGACTACATTATTTAAGATGAGTTAACATTGGGATAGGTTAAGTTGTATGGCTGTTCCCCACAGGGAAACACACACTATGAAAGACAGTCTGTTATGAAGCCAGGAACACCCCATTGATTAGAAATTAAGACTCGACGAAGCGACATCAACTGTAGTATAATCTACAAATATTTTTCATTTCAATATTAGGTAGTTCCCGTGGTTGTTTAAGAAAGTGGTATCCAAGAAGTCTTTGTTTTGGTCTCCCAAAGGCAGAACATTAAAGAAGAATGTGACGAGATAATTCCACCTTTTCCTCTTCAAAGCTTACTTGGGGATAGCTTAGATCAAATAAATTGTAATGAGAATAACCTTGGAAGCTATATTAATGGCGCATACTAAAATTTCTGGAGCTTTATATTACTGTAATGTATAAAAATATTCTCGCACAAAAACACTTCAAAGCCAAATATTTTCTACGTAATTCTATGCCTATAAGCATCAAATGAACTCAATATTCACAGAACCAATTTTGGTAGCTTAAATAATGGCGGCCTCAATTTTTAAGAAGACTGAACTTTCACTTTTATTAACTAGATATAAAAATATATAACAATATGTAAACCACATTTGCATTGGTACCATAACCAGAACACCTGTTTTTCTACTCCTAATCGCTATGAGAAAAAAAAAACTAAAATAAGGTATGAAAAAATGGCATTTCGATAATCATTTTCTAGGTCTGGCACGTGTTCCGCCTACGAAAGGCCAAGCAAACGCGCGGGAACTCACGCATAGCCGCTAACACTCATAAGTGTGCACTTAGCAAAATATGCCCACTTACAGCAAACACGCCACACACTACAACACTTTGTGGCGCCTCGCCTCACACTGCATCCACTAAAGCCACTTAGCCGGGGGGCTTTTTAAACACGCGTACTGCCGCAGCATGTGTTCACTATTTCGATTTCTGCCTCAACTATGTGCTTCCTTGCTTTGCTATCGGCTTATTTGTCACGTTGACTGACTGTTGTCAGGCGGACAGAGAGACAGACGCACGGACAACCAATCGACAGCAACAAGCAGCGAACAAGCTACTTTCTGCCACAACTCGAGTGGAGTTTGTAATTCGCTGTCGGCTGCTGACTGCTAACTGCTGGCTTCATTATTTCCTTGAGTGCAGAAAACTTATTCTACTTAAGTTGTTGTTAAAAGCTACTTATGGCCGCCTCTGTTTCATACGCTTTTCCTTTTCAATGGAAGACACTGCTGTGGAAGAGCTTGTAGATTTTCGATTTTGATTTGGCTTCTTTAAGATCCTCTGCTTTTATTGTTATTATGCTCCTTTACAGGGTTCATAAGCAGCATTCTAGCGGTCTGTGTGCACTCTTTGTGAAAATTTTCTGAAGTCTGCTCAACATTTTCCACTTTTGTCCTTCACTTCCTTGCCGCATTGCACTGTCTTTGTGTAACATTCAGTTCTCTTTTGCCTTTTGAATATGATGAAGCGCTGTAAGCAACGAAGCGAATGACTCACGACACACTTTCTTTCACCTGCTGCATCTTCTTCTTCTTGTTCTTCTCCAACCTCAAATTAATATCAAAAGCTATATTTCCATTTTGTATGCCCGGCTGGCATGACATTTTCGTCCGTCTTCGAATTCGTACAAAGCTGGCGTGTGTCCTTTTCTCATGCTCCAACACACAATTCACAAGTTGAGCGCGCAGCCGAGATGCTTTGGTGTTGATAAGCGCACCGTTTTGTCGAGGCATCATTGCGGCGCGTAGACCGTAGAAAAAGTGTAGGAATATGCCTTTTCTTTTCGCTTTTTTTTTTCTTTTTCAGTATATTTTAGAACCCGCTTTTATTTTAATATGCTAAGGTCGTTGGGGTTTTTACGATACTCATTGTTTCATACTCATGTTCAGCACAATATGCTTTAAAAAGTATTTACTGAAATGGCTGCAAGCAGAAAAAAGTGGCATTTCACTTCAATTTGCTCGCCCCCCTTGCGCCGCCATTTATATTACCGTCACCTCATTGTTTGTGAAAATTTTTGCCGCTGTCACAGTCGGTGAGTAGATGTGTTTTAGTCAGCAACTCCAATCTGATTGCCGGACGAATGCTGGCAACCGAAATGGATTCTCTCTACACTGACTCACAAACTTACTCAGAAATACCAGCAAACCAAAGGTTCTCAATTTAGAATTATGCTCACAGTAATCTATTTAGGAGCAAAATAAAACTAATCGAAGAGTGAGATAAGAGAGGTTGAAAACGGCAGCCCATCTTCTATCTATCTTCGATCAAGTTTATGCCCTACTTACCATCATTTCATTAGATATAGAAATACACTAAGAAGACTGTCTTTAAATGCGACTTATTACAGAATGTGTTCCAAGAGTAAGAAGCTTAGGAAAGCCTTCCAGAAAGTGTTCGGGGTAGAGTTATCTTCTACCGCAAGTAAACTTCGACGTAAGTACAATGACTAGCGGTACCTATTTAATAAATTAAGAGCAGAAGAAGACCACCTCTAGATGAAATAGAAAAGACTTGAATATATTTGTTTAAGGTACTCTTACGACTTCTATGACAGTAGTCGAGTTAATTAAGAAGGACATGTTTCAAGAAACTTTCCATAACTCAATGTAAAAATCAATCAAATCCATCCAATTCTAGAAGGGTTTCGGCTGGTGTGAGACTGCCTTTATTTTGGGTACATCCCTAAATACCCTCAATATAGAATACCACCTATAGAGGAATTCGTTTCGAACACATTAGAGTACTCTCATGTCATCTACTACATTGTAGTATTAATTAAGAACGATATGTTCCAAAAAACTCTCCATAAGAATAAGAAAGAATGTTTCTGAGAAGTACCTTATATGACAATAGATAGACTTGATAGTATACTTGATAGAAATCCTATCTAATTCTCGAAGGGTTTCGGCTGGTGTGTCCAGACATCCTATATTTTGGGTACATCCCAAAGTTCCCTCGATCTTGCGATGATTAAAATACATATATAATTTACTTTTTCGATTACTCTAAAGTGAACATGGAAAATTTGGTCAATTGGGTTCACTCCTTACAAATAAATATAAGTCCGTGTGCGTCTATTTTGTAGCGTCTGTCTGTTAGTTGTGAAATTGTTACTTTTTAAGCCAATATGTTTTATGATGTATGAAATTTGATGTTTTGTGTGCGATAACATTTTACACACTCGACTGCACTTTACTTTCACTCCAACCAAGCCATTATCTCGACCATCTTGGCCAGGTTTACTGCGACGACAATATCAGATAGCATGCAAGAGGATGTACAAATGAGTGAAGGCGACGGCGACGCCGACGGGATGGACAAGTAATGTCAGTTTCCGTTCTTCACAAAGACGACGGTCAACAGACACAGTGAAGATGCCTGCATTCAGTTATTTTGTTTTCTTCCTTTTGTCTCGTTGATTTATCATTTTCTCATTACATGTAGTTTTTGGTTGGTTAGCTGATTGGATTGGTTGTGTAAAAACAATATATAACAGTTTCGACAAGCCATTCACGCAACTATCTAATGTGTGTGTGTAAGAACATAACCCATGTAAAGACAACCATCAAATTTGTTATTTGAAGATTCGGGTTGAATTTATGGCAGCATAGCAATTGATGCGACTGAGTAGTTGTGTGTGGCAAAAGTGCGTTTGACCTTTTGACATCGGTTGGTGCGCAATGGAAATTATATACGGTCAACTGAGCAGCGTTGAATATGCTTTTGGGTGGGGTGTGTCTATATTTTAATGATCTTAGAATTGTTTAAAGAAGATATATATGAAGAGATGGATATGGAAAAGGAAAGCTTTAAACGTGAAAACTAAATATCTGTACTTTTCGAAGCTCTCAATTTCATAATTATTAAAACGGGTTTATAGAAAGTATTAATGCATCACTCTTCAATGTTGACAAACAAACAACTGAAAATGCTTCAATTTTACTGCGAGACAAATTGCATTTGTGTTTCGGGATCCCGAAATTTCTGGATTAACAGTAATTGTTTTGGTATCCGGAAATTTCGGGATTATAGTTTTATTTTCGATTTCTTTATTGGTATTGTAGATATATCTCTAAATTCAATTCAAATTATAAGAAACGTTTTCTTAGAGAACCTTTCGTTCTTTTCGATTCCTTTATTGAAATTTTAGATATATCTCTAAATTCAATTTTCTTAGAGATCTTTTCGATGTTTATACGAAGGAAAAAAGTTTAAGTTAATAAATATTTTTTTAGGGATCCCGAAATTTCGAGATTGTAGCATTAGGATTCTTTTATTGGAATTTTAGCTCTAAAAATTTAAAATAAATAAGATTGGGACCAGCGTTCTAAATTCTATTTATTGTATTAAAAATGCTTTCTTACAGATCAATTCAATGTTTATACGAAAAAAAGAATAATTTGAAGTAACAATAATATTTTCGGAATCCTGAAATTTGGGGATTTTGGTAAACCGATTCTTATTTTTAAAGAGGATTTAAAGCACCGCTTTCATATCTTTAACAAATATTTATTTGAGTTTATTGACGCGTGGTTTGCATTCTTATTACATATTTCAAACAACAAAAGAACAACAATAACAATAATAACTTGTTATGCTTTTCTAAAAATACCTACATTCTTAGCAACAATAAGACTACATAAGAATAGGTATAATAGCAGTAAATAGGAAGACTAGCCAGAAACGGCGTCTCAATGGTAACCAAGAAAGCATACTCAAACAAAGCCAAAGAAAAGCTTTTGTTATATGTAGCTACCCTGCAGTACGGCTGGTATGAATTCGTGAATTGCACTAGTGAATTCATATATTACAAGTAACTAGTGAATTCAGGACAACAAGGTAATGCAGAGAAGCAATAGTACATAAGCGAGATTGAGAGAGAAGAGAGCGCGATCTAGAGTACGTTGTTCTCAATAAGTACTCTCAGTAAAATATCAGCGACAAATAAGGGTGGGAATGCACATTTGAGAGATCTGGTACAGTATGTACAAGTTGCGAATAATTATTGGGCATTATTGTTTTTGCCTACATATCGGTCATTGAAACTATGATTCACTGTATTAAAAAATAAGAAAACGGCGGTTTCTATGTAATTTGGAACTTTAGTTTTTCGACCAAACAGTCTTGTGGTTTATTCAATTGACTTCGCGTCGCGGTTGTGTGTCTTGATTTTTTAATATACATATTCATTATTAAAAAGTTAATAAAGAATTAATAAACAAAAAAGTATAAATTATTTATAGTGATAACAAAAAAGTGAAAATGACGAGAAGCGTGGCAGCAGTAGGAAAGGAAATAAGTCTTTGCGAGGTAAGAATTAGATCATTCTGGCACAAAACTCAATGCATGTACCTACATGTTTAAGTTGAGAGTGCTTGCATGCGCAAAAAAAAATATTACAACTTAGTGAATATAATATATATTCATACTATTATTATACATATGTGAATTCATTAATACGATTGAAATATATATGTATACTTCTTTATAGTTAGAGGTCAAAAATGGCAATCATATTGAAATTCTCATTGGGAAGTGGAGAACAGCGTGGAGTAAGTTAAGCAATTTAATTAATTTTTAATAAACAAATCCTTAATAACAATCTTCTTTTTTCAGATAAAGTCTTTCCAAACAAATAGTATGGGTAAATAATCTCATTGGCCGACGCTTTTCAAGAGTACAATACGAATGGTAAATAAAAATTGTAAACAAAAAATTATAATAAAAATTAATATTTTAAATTTATTGCCATTTAAATATATTGTGTTTCTTATTTATTTATGGTATCCACTGAAATAAAGGTAGGTAATGAAAAAGGTAGTGAATTATAACCGAATATATGTAGCGATGTAGCTATTGAAATATATTCAGCGCTATGTGGTGAAGTAGCTAGCGAAGTATGGGTGATGAAATCACTAGTGAGTAGAGTTAACTGGTTACCGTCAATGACATCGCCGTGTTAAATTCATGAGTGAATTGCATTGCCGGTATTATGGGGGGTAACCAGTGGTGGTTACCGGTAAGTAGTGAACTCACTAGTGTTTCACTGGTGAGCCGAACTGAAGGGTAAGGAACAAGTAGATATTATGAGTATATATATAAGCATATTTATAGAGGTACATTAGATCGGGCGGTTACGAAATTTTAATAACAGTAACTTAGAAATATCAAGAGAATTTTTTAAACTTGTTATAAGGAAAAAATATTTTGACAGAGTTGCCACTTGTTAGGTCTGCAAATTTAATAAATTACAAAAACAATATCCAAAAAACATTCAGTACTAAAATGACCATTTTTTCTATAAAAAATGAGAAAAACTGCACTTTGTTCTTGAGTCGATAACAAAATCCTGTTTTCCATATCAGTAACATTCGTTAAAGTTAAAATAAAAGCAGCAATGCGAGTGAATTCCAGTCATGAGTAAAGCTTATGCTTACCACAATCCATACAAAAGGCAAACCCGTAAAAAATAAGAGCAAACAACTTCAAGACACAAGCAACTTTCATAGACTCGTGTGTTCTGGCGCAAAAAGTCGCGCTTCGCTCAAAATGGCAAAAGGTTGTTATTGAGTGCTTGCTTGTGATTTGCGACAACAGCATTTGTGACACATGCAACAAATAACTGTATGCACCGTTATCTGAACCACATACTATAATATTCGCGCTGCAGCTAAGGCCACAAATCGACATGAAAATCAAAAGCGAAGTATACTTTTTAGCGCGCAGACAAAGCAAATACCGCTAGAACAAGAAATTATAATTTCATAAAGCTCGGTGTAGCATAACCTTATATTTTGCTTGCATGCTTTATCCTTTGGCTTAAGCAACACATACATACTTTACACATATCATACATATCAACACCCACACAAAGACACACACATTTACCACATTTTGCATTTCTACGCCTTTACGTGCAACTCGACAATCCATTTCTGCTTACATAATACTTTCAAGACACTCGAGCACACTGTCTTCAAGGCTCATGCTATACCATCTGCCAAGGCTTTGTGTTTCCTTTTTTTGTTGTTGTTGTTGTTGTGGCAGCAGCAGCAGCAAGGTGAGGCGTTTTCTTTGTACTCGCGCTGATTTCATTTCTAGTTGAGTAAACAAACACGAGCACAAAGTTTTCTTAGACACCGCAGCAGACAAATAAAGCACACATGTGAACACCAGCAGCCACATTCACACACATCTACACACACAGTCGCCTTAATGCCACCAAAAACTGGGGAAACAGTAAACACTCTGTAGAACAATAAAGATAACAACATTTGTGGCAAAAAACAACAACAACAACCGAGAAATGAAGAAAAAATTTATTTTGTTTGCGATAATAAAGAAGCGCATACGGTGTGTATGCGTGTGTGTATTGTCGCCTAAGGGAATAAAACAGCCAAGGAGCTGCAGCCATAGACGTAACAACGCCGAAAGCACTCAACTTTGTAGTACACCCTAATGCCAGATGTGCAATTGAGGGGCACTCTATATTCATCTGTTTCTTTCACCCTCGCTTGCTTTCGTCTCCTTACTCTTATTTATTTCCTCTTTTCTTGCTTTCTTATTGTTTTTTCTTTCCGTTTTCTTTTCCTTTAATATTTTTCTTCACACTTACGTACGCTTTAGCAACCCTGCGCTTTAAGTTACACCAACGCTTCAGTTACCCAACCGCCTAACGGTACACGTAATCACCACCGAATGATGTGTGAATCACATGTAGCATGAACTGTGAATTATGTATATAATTTGACGGAAAGTGAAGGCGTTAGGCGTTAAGTATACTTAAGGACGTACATACATATATACTCAGGTCTAGTAAAAAGATACTCATTGCAAAACATTAAATTTAAGGTTTTATTTCGTATTTTTAGAATGATCCGATTTAGGTCAAATTTGCTTTTGTTCGATAAATTCAGGTTTCGTTCAATAACTTATCGCAATTTTAAAGGTAAATCCATAATATCACTCTTAATGGGACCCTCGTACTTATTGGCAAACATTTAGACCCGTCGATTCCCACAATCTTCCTTAGAGGTGAATTTTTATTCAGCAAAATCATTCACCATAGATAGGAACAGTTAGTAACCACTTGGTTTCAGGTCCAGCCTATAAAGTTATGCATATACAGGAAAAGTATTTACAGACTAACAGCTAACATAAGGGACATTGGCACCGATATTGTCGCCGATATAAGTATATAAGGAAACGGTGTTCTACTTTCTCTGTGAATGCCAAGCCATATCATTAACCAGGCGCCGAACACTTGAAATCCATCAAGTACCAAACCTTGAATGTCTGTCTACAGAAACCACAACGGGCATAAGTAGTTTTATTGAGACCATCAAATGGGTGGACCCAACGATCAAACGAAATTACAAGAATATAAAAAAAATAATTGAACCCGAAAGGCTGCACTGCTACCGACCTACCTACCCAAACTAATCAGGGGATCCAACAACAACTTTGAAAAAATACCGCATATCGAGTTTAGTATAGCTATCGAAAGTTTTACTGATATTGAGTGACATAGCTTATACAGTAATATTATAGAAAATATAATAAAATATTATCTTAGAAGAGTAGGATCAACATAAAAACACATGAAGAGAATTTCATTTCGTTCACGTTCCCACGACAGTCGAGTTTACGAAAACGATTTCGAGGACTGTCAATTCGGCATTATTCCTAAAAATTATTTGGGGAATGTTTCTTAACAACAAATGCATCTATCAGCTCTCAACACAATCGGGTCTATGTAAGAATATGTGGACTTATATACAATGAAAGGCTGTCATTTCAGTAATGTTATCAAAATTTAGGGAGAACCCAACCATTTATTTTTTACTTTACTTTTTTGTTCATTTGTCAATCTCTGTAAAAATGAAGCCGTTGTCCTAATGGAAAACAATTTATCACCTATTTTAGCCAAAGCTTGCCGCTTCTGGCCAATTGCATCTTTCAGACGGTCCAATGATTGACAGTACAGATCCAAATTAGGAGTTTGGCCGTAGTTGAGCAGCTCATAGTAAACGATTCCCTGTCAATCCCACCAAAAAACATTTGAGAAACCAACCTGACCCCGTACATCCTGGCTTATCTCACGGCGGTTCAACCACAACTGTAGAATAATAAAGAAAAAATGTTGTGCCGACAGAATTTGGTGAGCCAAAAAGTCTTCAAACTATTCTCCAAAGCTCAAATATTCAACTTTTCTCAACAAATATGAATTCTTTGAAGCAAATATTTAGAATTCCCACGCAAGGCGATAACATAAATGTGCAACATTGTGACATTTGCAAGCATAAATTTGCAAAACATAAATAATATTTACTTAAAATTTGGGCAAACATTGTGACAGTGAGAACTTTATTATTAGTTTCTCATACTGAAATTGCTTTCAAGGCGGAAATTGTAGTAAAATATTCGCATCCGCAGGCAGTCGAAATGTAGAAACGCCAGAATTTTCCACGAATTTCCACAGTACAAGTGCATATCTCAGTAGAAATAAATAATAACTACAAGTTGGGTTACTTTGTAAGGCCAAAATAACTAACGAAAATAGAAAACAAAAACAACAATAACAGTTATATGCGCGCCTAGTGCGAAGTATCGCTGTTGCAATAACTACACTACAACTTGCCACATAAATAATTCTTAGCAACATAAGTGGATTGCAACAGATTGCCAAACATGGCCAAAAACATGACCAGAAACACCGACACACACCACACACACACGCGAAATGTGGCACACTTGTCGCACCATGGGCACGCATACTAATTTACGAACATACCGCACAACAGCAACAACGCCAACAACGCGAATAACAAATAAACTAACAGTGGAACTTCGAGTGTGCCGTCGCATATCTCGAGTGTTGGCGCAACAACAATAAGGTCACAATAACAACACGCGTGTCGAGGGTCGCAATCGCGCGATATGCGGCGCTGATGCCGCAAGCAACGCGAAAACACGAAAACTAACACCAACTTTTCGACGCTACAAAACTTACGCCTTCACCAACGCCATCGCCATCACCAGCGCTGGCAACACCAAATGCAGTGGTTGCAGCGTGCAACTTTCGCCGTGGCTGCAACAACTCATTTCATTGCTATTACACTTAATACAACTAAAATACTTTTGCAATGAGTTAGAAGTGCATTTGACCACACACACATAAGCATGCATGTGGGTAACTTATATGTACATGAAAGTCGAAAGTGAAATTGAGTAGGGGTATATAGTACTTGAACAGCGCTTCAACTCGGCGAAGGGGAGTGTAGGTAAATAGGGTCGCATTGTTGTTATTGTTATTACAATTCCGAACGATAACATTTTTTTAAATTCATAAGCTTTAATATCAATATATTTCTTCATTTAGCTTTAGACCTAACCCTATTTAATACGCGTGAACCCCTGGTCGATGTAACTAATTTGGTTCGTATAAGAAACATTCAACATAGACCTTCATATACATTGAATTAATGCAATCAGACTATTCATCACCACTATGACCCGATTTTCGAAAGCCCTTCCGCTGATATCAAAGTTGAGACTAGCTCATCTGAACTTCATAATGCAAATTTGTTTAGAAAATGATCCAATACAAAAAGAAATATTTGGCACAAGAAAAACCTCAAAAAAGAGATGAATGAATTTCCCATAAACAGTAATGGCATTCTCATATTGGCCCACATATTAACCGAAGACGAAGACAATTTATTTCGTTATGGAATACGGAAAGCATATGGACAAGCGATATCCAGAACCATTTTACAACAAATCGAAATAAATCAGACTCTATCCTCCCAGAGTTGGACTTACTTCAAGTTACTTCCAGGTGAAGATACCCTCTTGAGGTTTAGTACGGGAAGAGGAAAGTATCTCAATATATAAAGTATTTCAATATATAAATGCGGAGTACATGCGGGGGTACACTCCAAGGAATTTGAAATCTCTCTATATCTCTACCAAACTCAGCTGGGATCTTTCAAGCGAAAGTAATCGACATAAAAAAAGGCCTATGGAGCTCTATTGAATAACTACGGTAAGATACAGATAGCAAATATTGATTATGTATATATCTGGTGACAGGGTAGTCAACAACTGAAGAAAGGCTTTGAGTTTACTGGCAGATAAACTCCACTTGTCCTGGGTTCCCGGTTGACAGGAACATTTTCAGAAGCGAAAAATCAGACGAATTGGCAAAGTCAGGCTCATCTCTAGACAAATTCGAGTCAGAGCCAGTGAGCTTTACACACATAGCTCAGAACATATACAAATCTATAACCATATACAAAATACCAAAGCAGATATGGCCTAAGTAGGAGAGGATAAGAACTAAGAACTTATTAAATAAGTCCAGAAAACATATACAGACTTACAGCAAACATTATGTGGCATTGGCCCTAAAATTGTCGCCGCTATAAGGATATAAGAAAACGGTACTACTTTCTCTCAATGCCAAACTCTATCATTAACCAGTCACAGCACACTTGATGGATTCAAGTATCAAACCTTGAATGGCTGTCTACAAAAACCACAACGGACATAGTAGTTTTATTGAGACCATCAAATGGTTGGACCCAACGATGAAACGAGATTACAAGAATATAAAAGATAGTGTACCAAAATGGCGCATATAGCACTAATTCAGCCCGAAAGGCTGCACTGCTACCAACCTAGCTACCCAAACTAATCAGGGAATCCAACAACCTGTTAATTAATGACACGCTTCGATGTTCTCATTAAGAGCCATTTCGAGCCATATATATACTTATATATATATATATTATTCTGAGGCAGCACTACTACTACCTCAATATTGTGTCATAAGTCACTCTCGTGTTTTTTTTTATAAAAAATTTGAAATTTGGATAAAAATGTACTCACATTGTCATAGTTGATTACGCGTTTGGTGTCACCGCTACAAATGAGGCGCAGCTGGACATTTGATGTACCTGAAAAGATAAAAACGGTAGAAACAACATTAGGGGATTATGGAGGAGTGTGAAAATGACAAATAGTTTGTAAAAAAGGTTGAGAATGTTAAAAACACAGGGAACCAACTTGACAGGCTATTAAAACTAATGCGAAAGGGATGTAGTCATAATGAGTATAATGAAAACATTTTCCAACAAAAGCGTTGTATACACAAATATTAGCACTCTTTAAATAATATCCGTTATGAGTGCTATGTCATTTTCGCTTATCTACAAAGCTTACAACTTGAAAAGTTAACAGCACACAACTACTATGCTACTATAGTCACACACACAAAGGCGCATAAATGAGTCCCAAAACCAAAATTCGAGAAAGCAGTCAAGCAGTGAGAGTGACTGAAAGCAAAACTTTTGCTTTTATGTGTCAATCAAAAGTGAAACAACTTTCATTTGCATTTGCCATAGTTCAAAAGGCTGTTCGTGAAGAGTGGTGAGAGGGAGTGTGTATGAGGAGGGGGCGTTGAACAAACGTTACAATTACAAGCAACCCCAGTTTTTTATTATAGTAGTCAAACAAAGCAAAATAATAATTATAACTATAAAGAGAAACAAAAAGGCAAACAACCAACAATTTAGAAACAACAGGGTGTTATGAAACGATAAGAAAGGGTGTGTGTTGAAACTATAGTTAGGAGACGAATAGATGTAGGAGTAATTTATGTTGAGGAATACAGAATATAAGCTCTTTGATAGAACCACTACTCTATCCCCCTCGCTCTCTCATTCTTTGACTCTCTCTAGTCGTAGTAGTCTCTCTCTATCTTTCTCTCATTTTTATGATTAAATTAAGTTATTTCTTCATCACACTTTAAAACATATATGTTTTTAAAATGCCTCCTCCAGTCGAATACTATCAGCAAAAGAATTTTCTTCACAACCTTAGTCAACTACACCTTGCCACCAGAGCTACAAGGAAATCGCTTTAACCAAATATCTCCATGCAAATATAACACCATTGCAAGGAATGAAATAATATGGAAAGCATGAGCGTTAAAAAATACACGAACAAGTAAATCCGATGCATGGCGAAGTGCAAAAAGACGTCACAGAAGAAAATGACGAAAATGAAAATCCCTCAGATTTGTACTTTTAATCGGACAACAGCAATGAAAGTGGCTATACCAACTTGAGTGCTTTTCTGCGTAATAGCAAACACTAGGAGACCACCAGAGAGAGAAAGAGAGTGAGATATGGAAACGAAAGCCGGCGCTACAGACTTAAATGCTGCCATTGATGACACTGAAACAATGTGCGAAAATTGTGAAACCGCAAAAAATATGAAGATTGTTTATCTAAACTTTGTCAGAGGGGATTTGAGGTGTGAGGTGTCTCTCAAATATTTTTATTATTTTTGCTATGTAGATACGACTTCTTACTTAACATTCAACGTAGACCAGAAGATTCTTGCATTATGAACTATATTCTCTATAATTTAGATCTTCTTAAAGCATCTAACTCCAAAAAACAAAACTCTCTCAGAGTTTCCACAATTCCTTTTAATTTTTACTTTCGTAAATATGCCAGACTACCTTCCAGTCTGCAATTATCTGACAACAACGAAAAATTAGGAGAATAGAAGGTCGAGCCTGACTTAATCTAACTACAATCCACTGATTGGTTCTACAGTTTCTCTTATCTTAGCTTAATTATGATTCATAGAAGATTACATGAAAGATACCTCAAGTTAACCACATGCCGCGCATTGTACCAGCAATTTTTATCCACGAGGTACATATATGTGACTTGGATCACACGACTCGTAGTTGTCGCCGACTTGCCGCAGCCGTCGTCGTCGTCGACATATTAAAAATTCATAGACCACGGAAACAAAGCAAGTTTTTTTCCATTATCTGGCGGATTTCATTTTTAAATTCCTGCTGCTTTCGGTACTTTCTTGTATTGGTTTTACCAAACGTTACTGGGGAAAAAGGTGAACAACAAAAAGACGAAAGGAGTGTATATGTCTAGCATTGGTTTACATAAAAAACAACAGCACTGGTAAGCTTCATACCGACTGCCGAGCTGCCGAGCTCCAGCAGCCATGGAGCTAAGCGAGCGCAAAGCTGCAGCGCATATGGCGGCGTATGAAGCGCCGTTGGCGCAACTTACAATGCAGCAAAAAACCATGAAGCACTGCAAACAAGGATGCGACCGGCAACAGTGTAAAACGAGACGCGGCAAAACGGAAGTAAGACGATGCACTCATCCGGCTTCCATATGCAAGAAAACGCTTTGCAACATGGCTGGAGAATGTGGTCTTTATTTAAAGCTCAACAAAAAGTTTGAATGCATGGATGTTCTGGAGCAAAAGGTGTTTCAATAGGAATGCTGTGATTGAGTATTTTGAGGACTTCCGAGACTAAGCTCAGGACTTCGGAGACTGAGCTCGGACTAAAATAACTTTTAAAGCAGTTCGACTTGGTTAAAATTGATTGGACAAGAATTCAAAATTCGATATAGAAACCGACACATTCTAGGAAAAGACATTTGTTTCGCCATTTCCATTTCATCAATGCGCCAAAATGTAGGCAACATCTGCTATTAAAACACCCTTTATTTTGCAGTACAGCCAACAACATTTAGCGAAAGTGCCGCTATTTATGTAAGCTGGCAGAGCATGGCAGTTAGAGGATGAGTCGCGATAATATCCGTAGGGGAAGCCAAAGCGCGAAATAGCGAGATAAGCGTAGAAGACAAAACAAGCGCAACGGGACAATTGCCAATTCTAATGTGATTTACAGATTATTTAAGAAGACGAATAAGTGGCACATACGGAAAATGTGGAAAAAATAACGGAATAGCGATAAAAAGTTAAATACACTTGACTCCACAGAAAGACTGCGGGAAAATGCTCGCAAAGCGGATAGAAAAATCTGGCAGCGACGTTGTGGTAAATAATTTAAACGTTTGCGATTCAGATTTGAAAGTGATTTAGTCTTAACTAAATGCAAAAAATGGTAGAAAATATTATTTTCATTAGTCAGTGACTATGTACTTTTAGATCTAAAGTGATTTCAATGCTTTGACTGTAATTAAATTTTACCGCAAGAGATGTCCCTGAGGTGGAAAGCTTTTTGAACTATCACTTTGAAAGCTTTTGCGTAAATGAAAAATGGTTCTTGTAATGAACCATTTTCTGAATGTTCGGAGTTACTTGTGCTAGTCCAACAACAAAAATATTGTATAAAACTACTCCGTGGAAATTCACCACGGTGTTTATAAAGGCTTTAAATTCACTAACTCAATAAACTTTCACCGAAATGCATCGTTTTTATGAAAAATTCGCATTAATAGCATACATTTTGAAAAATATTATTCCATTGAGAAACATTGTAATATAAGAGTATTTTACTCACCACATGGTGCATCCGTGGTGAAGAACAAATTCACCAAACCCTGCGAGTAATCAGTTTCAGCTATGCGATTTTTACCGCAAATGTTGAGTGTAAAATCGCTATTACCGTTGGGTATCTAAATGAGAAATGGCAAGAAAGGGGAAAAGTTGAAAAATATGCTATAAAATGTCATTATAAATGCAATAAATGGCAACTTTCGACCAATAATAATAATATATTATAAAAATAATCTGTTAATTAGCTAACCTTCATCTGACCAGCGTTGGCGAAAGGCGCATTTTTCAGTTTGTAATTTAATTTAATATCATCGTTAATTATTTCGCACGTCTCCTCATTGAAAGTGCACAAATGTGAGGGACAAATGACATTGGTCGACCACTGGAATTCGTATTGACAATCTGAAATGGACTGTAGAATGGGTTTACCCTGTAATGAAGAAAAAGAAGGCGAGAATTTATTAAAGTAAATATTTTTCAGAAAATAAATTTTTCATTTTTTATTATTGTAAATGTTTAAGCCACTGTTTATTTCAATTTAATGTTTATCTTTATACAATCGCTTTGTTGTTTTATGCAAAGGCTACGAATTGGAAAAAAGCGGCAAATAAATGTTAACATATTTAAGCTGACAATTATGAGCGCAAATAGCTGTACAAACAATTTAAATGCGCACACACACACAAACATATTTACACAAATACATATATAGACATTTGCAAATAATGCAGCACTTTGCATATGCCACCCCCATACGCCGCCGACCACAAAATCGTTATACATATTACAATATTACAATTGGAGAACTGGCACTAACGTCAACAGCGTTTCATAACCGCAGAGGTCACTGCATTTCAAGGCATACGACATATATACCGTTATACAGAAGGACAACCAGCAGTTGAGCCACCCAACTGACCAACAAGCAGCAAACAAAACAGCCGTTATGGTCATCGCAAAAAGAGTGAAGCGAATGAAATGGGTGTTACTATATTAAATTACAATTACAAATCAACAGTTGCCATAAGCACAGCAACAGCAACAACAATGAAATGCAATAAAAACCCCACAGCAATAACAATCAATGCGATGCCATCTGCAACAGCAGTTCAGTACTCATGCCACAATTGAGTAAGTTGCAGTCATTGCTGACATTATGGCCAATTGCAATATCACCTTTGGCAATATTCCATAGCAACATTAATAACAATAATATTGGAAAACAATTGCCGGGCACAGGCATATATATGTGTCGTACATATGTGTACGTGTGCGGTTGCAGAAATTGATTGGCAGATGCATTAGTGTTTCAGCTCCCACACGAGTGAGTCAGTCCAAAGTGTAGTCGTCATGCCAGTGTTTGCGTCATGCACCACTCGATGAGTCCACAAAATGAGTACAACGTGATGCGGAAAGTGCAGGAACCCAGTTGAGCTCACTGTTATGACGGATCAAACAAATGTCTTCCATGCTTACGAATTATACATTAGATAGTAGTTTGTTACTTCTCTGTCGAGATCTATACCTATCTACCTTCAAGCACACTTTCGAAACACCTTGCATGTGATAGATCCGTACCGGTATTCATACTTTGCCGAAGGCGTTCCATCGCACGATAAATATTGACATTAGTCCAAGTTTTAAAGATTCAATGAATGTTTTTCACAAGACACATTTGATATACCTCACTCTTAGGAGTGATTTTTAGTAATATTCTCTCCACATGTGTCAGAGAGTGGCTACCACACTTACTAAGTATATTGAGTAAATTGTTAATTCTCTCCATTAATATCATCTATCCTTCTCTATCGATATCCATAGATGTCACTATGTACTAGGAAACCTCCGGTCCTATCTTCAAGCATATTTTCGAAAGACTTTTGATGTGATAGATCAGTGGAATTGCATCTCACGATAAACATTGGCTCCATGCTTTAAAGATACAACGATTGTTTGTCAAAAGAGACAAGATATAATATATTAATCTCTCTTAAGGGACATTTTTAATGACATTCTCTCGCCCTTGTAAATATTATAACCGAGAGAAAACTAATTTGATAGTCTCTCCTTCTCTCTGTCCCCCTCTCTCTCTCTCTCTTTCAGTAGGATAAGCGTAATGTTACTGCATTACAAAGCGCCGCCAGAATAATCATTACCATTACTTTACCGGAATTATAAAGGCGAAAACGGTTTGCTTTGGAGGCCAAGTTAGCTCAGTTTCTAAATTCAGGTACATTTAAGAATTGGAAAACATCTATGGCTTGGTAAAAAGACCTCTCCTTACTAACAATAGAACTGAAAGTCCAACAAAAATTAACCAACTGGTACCAATCCACCACTGCCAGCTCTCCAGATTAGTGAACTCCCAAACTGCCACACAATTGACAGTAATATGCTTTTATATTATACAATATATACATATATGCATATAAATATGCCGGCAGTAATCGGCAATAATTGAGCCCCAACTATTGCATTGTCAATAACTGCCATTTCCACTCCTGATATATCGTCTGGCATATCGTGTAGCGGCCATTAAATGCTGTTAAATGACGCATGAGTTAACACCAACGCATGTTGGACTTAATTGTGGTGAATGAAGCGATTACAAGTATAATTAAAAACTGCCATACTTAACGAAATCCCGACAAATTGCTGAACTTTTAATCAGTATTCGTATTGTAACACATGCACTCGCATTGTTGTTTGTGTAATTGTATTCTGTGTAAGCCTCACATAAGTACATTTGTTGTAAAATAGAAGTACTTACCACACCAGCGAGCATATCACAGTTGAATTGTATGCGGGAAGAGAGTTCTGTGTTGTTGTCGGTGGGGCAGGTGCTGCCGCGTAGGTAACGCAGTTCAGCGGCGGTGCGATTACTGGCAACCAACGATGCCATTGGGAAGCCAAGACTCTGAAACGGAAATGAGATCTATTAAATTTTGAGTGATAATATAAATATAGGTTTTCATATAGCATCTATAAGATTCCAAAAAAAAAAATCGAAAAATTGGAGAGTGACGAATCGAACAAACAACTGGTATAAATGTAATACGCTGGTATACATAATTAAAATGAAATAGTTTAGTAAGGATAATACCACTTATGTATATCATTCTAGAAAGGTATTTCCAAACTAAATCGTACTAAATTCAACTTTGGAGAGTGGCGATTCGAACAAACAACTGGTATAAATGTCGTGAACTGATATAATAATTAAAACTATTTTTTTGAAAGAATGGTCAGCAGTTATTAGGTGTTTCCAAACTAAATTGAATCGAACAATGAGCATAGGTCTTAATGATAAGAGAAATAAATGAAAGAAAGCAATATTGTTTTTGTGAAATTTAAAAATACAAGAAATTGTGAAACACAAAACAATAACAACAAACAAATCGCCAGCGTGGAATGCAGGAAGAGTAGTAGACACAACATACGCAATGCGAGAAGACGTACGTGAGGGAGAGCGCATAAAACTTCTCGCAAACATAAACAAGGCATTTTGAGGCAGAATTTGTGCGCATTTGAATGCTTCCACGTGGGCATCGTATCACATAAGGAATTGCATTACATTAGGCTAGCTGCGAAGGAAAACGTGAAATACGACCACACTCCCCAGCGAGACTAAACGAAATACAATTGGACACCACCGTAGCGCTGTTAAATACGTTTCGAATTGAATTTCAAATGAATTTGCAAAAGACGGATGTCTTCGAAATTCTTGAATAATTCTTATTTGAGTTTGTGTCTGCTGGATTATGCAAGTGAAGTAATCATACACAAATTATATTGAAAATCATTCACCCAGCTGTGTTATGTAAGACTGTCTTTAGAATACCAAGGATCATATTCAATTGAAAATAGTTGCAAATCAACGCTCTAAATTTATTTCTCGATATTGAGAAAAATGTTAGACATCTAAACGTTATTAATTTCGTATTAATTTCCAATTGGATATTTTTTAAATTTAGTCTACATCCAGTGTCAAATGTTGAACCTACACTGACTATTAATGTAGCGGCGGATATATTACTTCGTGGCGCAGCAACCTATAGCGGAGTGGCGATTCACTCTTATACTCGTAGTAGAGCGTCGGTACTAGCCTTAAGTTCGCTAACTGTGCGCTCACGGTTGATTAAATAATTGGGTTGATCTGGGTTCCTGGTCTCTGTGGAATCGCTGAAAATTGTATGGGTGATAAGCTTGCATCATTCCCGTCCTACTTTACGGTGCAGAAGCGATGAGACGGCACTAGGAGTTTTCGAGAGAAAGGTTTTGCGGAAGATTTATGGTCCCTTAAACATTGGCAACGGCGAATACCGCAGACGATGGAACGATGAGCTGCATGTGTTATTCGACGACATAGACATAGTCCAGCGAATAAAAAAACAGCGGCTACGCTGGCTAGGTTATGTTGTTCGAATGGATGAAAGTGCTCCAGCTCTGAAAGTATTCGATGCAGTACCCGCTGGTGGAAGCCGAGGAAGAGGGAGCTCTCCACTCCGATGGAAGGACCAGGTGGAGAGGGACCTGGCTTCGCTTGGTATAACCAATTGGCGCCAAACTGCCAGAAGGAGGAATGCGTGGCGCGCTGTTTTGGACTCTGCTATAACCGCGTAAACGGTGTCTACGCCAGTCAAGAAGAAGAAGAAGAAGAGCTTGCAAGGTCAGGCACGTATGTCTCACTCATAGTAGCAAGGAAACATATAGGAGCACCGTTATCCTATTGTGGTTTACTATTGGAAATTGGCCTCGGCTAAGCTGAGCAAACGTTAGTCAACCACTAGCACTTGCACAGTCTACAGATCCTTCTGGCTTAAAGTGAATCGCAAGAAATGTACAGAGCTCTTCGCCATTGGCAAAATGCATCTCTACTTAGTCGTAGGGGTTCTAACAGGCCATTGTCAGGTTCCATGCTGTTAGGTTAAAAACCTTATCGGATGCTAGCTCTAGATGATGTCTGGAGGTGGACGAATCAAATCATCACAATTTTTGGAATATCCCGCCTTCGCAAGATCAAGATAAAAACTTCTCGAATCTCACATTTCTGAACAACCATGCGAAATAACGGATATATAAGTAAAAAGAGCCGCTTTGTTGAATCTTAATACTTAGTCAATGCCATGATCCTGGCTTCACAAAGGACTGTCTCTCATATGTTTCTCTCTGGAACAACCGTACAACCTAACCCAAGTTGTTGGAAAGGTTTGAATATGCATTAAAAATCGTTCATAAAAAGGATAGTTTCAGTACAATTTTTTTGTTTAAATTTATCCAGAATGATCCTAATGAAAGATTCTTAAGTAGAAAGTTGCAAATTTTTTTGAAATTTTGTGCAAAAATGTTTCTATTTTCGAGCAAATATTCCCAAACTTCCACAACTTCTATTTAATACCGAATACATAACGCATTTTTGGGAGCTTACACGGAAATGCACCCTCAACATAAAACTGAAACCATTCTGGACCAATTTAGACACTAGTTCTTAGAATTGCTTCAAATTCTTTCATCCACACACCAACTGGACACAACCTGCATTCCAATGCTCCTAGTACAAGCACTAACGAAACCATGTTTTTTTTATTTATGAGCAACGCCTGCGGATCACCGCAACAGCTGCAGCAACAGTTGTTGTGTCAACCAACACTATGCATAACAACAGAATTTTCGAGTAATCTCAACAAATCGATAAGTGTTTCTTAACAAAAGCACCAACAAGAATGGCAACAACACTTTGGCCAAAAACCACAATGCCACACACAACTGACAGTGACAACACTCGAGTATACATCAGCAACAAAGTAGCCACAAATACCAGCAACATACTCACACACACTCAGGCGCACGCATATAAATTGGTGGAGAAAAGCAATGCAGGAAGTAATCGTTGTAGCCACAAGCATTAAATGAGGCAGCACTCGCTCACTCAGTGCGCACAACTCGGTGCACTTGGCATTGCGCTGGATGGACCAGAGCAAGAGCATAGATATTGAGACTGCGTCGGCCGCAAATCGAGGGCTGCGTGGTCAGCAGCAGCAGCAGCAGCGGCTGCTCCTGTGGCTCAACGGAAATCAGTGTGTCTGCAGAATTGCAGTGAATTTCGATTTTATGCGCATACCAAAGCAGTTGCCGTTATGTATATATGCGCGTGTGTATGTATGTATTTTGGTCTGCACATATTAAGAGTTATCCTTTCGAAGCTTGTGTGCGAGTGTTTGACCAACAGCGGTTAAGGAAGCTTAATCCATACACAACCGATGTTTTAATGAAAATATGTATGTATGCAGGCAGCTGACTCAGCGTCCAACACAACAGACGCAAGTGATGAGTATACGAGTATTACTACTTATGTATGCATATGCATATCAATGAACACCCTGTGGTGTAATCAGACGATATCGGAATGGATTTTCAATGCAGCGAAAATAACGGTCAAATATAGTGAGTGAAACTAGTTGAGTTGGGTACACGATTCGGTCCGTGACAAGGTAATACATAGTGTTGGAGAGGTTTGAAAAACTTACTGGGAAAGCTTTCCAAGATTTGTGTTAATAAATCAACTGGTAAAGAGAGCTTTTGAAGTTATTCGAAATGTATATAAAGGAATATATTAAATATTTGTTGTAAAGTCTTGGCCTTGTTGTATAGAACATTGAGAGAGCATATCCCCTAGATAATCAAATTTTTACAAAAATATACTTTCGCTCAACGTCTGTCTATTCGAAGTAAATCTAAACGAAGAACCCTATTTTTTAATATTGTTAATGTATTTAGTAAGCTTTCCCATTTTATTATGTCACGTTTCAATTTAGTCACTTTTGTGCTGGAAAGATGAAAACCAACGACGATTCTCATCTAAAAAGCATCTTCTCAGATGAGGCCCATTTCTGCCTTAATAGCTTTGTCAACTCACAAAATGTGCACTATTAGGGTGAGTCGAATCATCGTGTGGTTCAGGAAACGCCATTGCATTCCCAATAATTTACCATTTAATGTGTATTGTGATATGGCGCATCATCGTGCCTTATTTCTTTCGAAATGAAGAAAGAATTGCCGTTACCATCATTAGCGAGCGTTATAACATGAAGTAGACCGACTTTTCCCCTTCGGAATTTGATGCAGTTGACGCGTACGAACTCTATTTCGAACAAGACGGTGCGTCGCCAATACGAAAAAAGGTTTCTTAAGAGTAGTTACCTCTTAGCAAGCAAATTGGTACGACGGGCACTCTAGCGAACCCCACTACCATTTACGAGAATAAATTATAATTATTTCTCCTCAAATTTTGTAGAAGAAAAAGGATTTATCGACACCGATAGTTCCTCTGCAACCAATGTCAATTCACTCGATCCTTGCGTAAAATGCATTATTGAAACTATAGAACCCTTTAAACATTCATTATAGTCTTAAGGATAATATTATACCTATATTATCTATAGGACTGAGACTGTTAGATTCCAGTCATATGTTGAAAATAGTTAAAAGTAATCGAAGACGAAGCTTTGAGAATGAAAGCTCAATAATTCACTGCTGGGAGACTGTACAGTGGTTCCTACAATAGTTTGTGGTCAATTTAAGTTTCCAACGAATGCGAGTACCAGTGACATGTTTAATGTATCTATGTAATCAAAATAAGTATATGTATATAGACTATATATAGCAAATATTTGTTTTTGTTTTTCATTTTTTTATTGGTTGGCAACGATTTACTTTATCATCCGCTTATCTTTATCGCATTACCAAAACGACGAACGCTCAAGCAGCAAAAACGGATTTATTATTCCCTTTGAGCTTTCAGTCATTTACTCGCAATGCATTGGATATATATGTATGTACATATATATGTATTTACGAGTATACTCGTATACTCGCATACATCAATATGAGTATAACCTGAAATGCGCACACTTGTTGTAGCTTTATTTATTTTCACTGCTGTGCTTCACCGCTTTCGCATTTCTTCGAAGCTTTTTATTTCGAATAAATGCATTTTGGTGGAAATCTCTCACTGGAGGATATTAATAACATACGGGATTTTCGCTTTAATTTGAGCGTATATACAACACACAGGTGCAATTGGAAGCGTCGAAGAATTCAATAAATGAAATTGAATTGAAATTAGTGGCAACATGCGGTGCAATGTAACGGTAATGGTTTGTGCTTTAGTGGAAGCGCATTTTCAACGAAATTTCATTATACTGAATCATTTTATTAAAGATATCTTAATATTCTTTTGACACTTGCTTAACTATTGCAACGATAGCTTTAATTAAGATAGAGACTAATCGACAAAGAAAGCTCTTTATGTCGTTATTAGTTGAGAACAAAAAGTAACAGCGTTGCCTACATATCTGAACCACGAGGGGCCAATAAATTATACATATATATGTATATATATGTATCTTCGTATCTAATATTTACGAACACTATCCGGCAAACTAATCAATATGGAAAGCTTTTTTTCAACAGCGAATTTATTGAAAAACTTTTTATCGCCTGCCAACTGCGTCGGGCGTGGTTGGAGGCGAAAGTTAGCTTAAGAAAATGAGATAAAAAACTTTTCCGATTATAACAACAAACTTAATTTTTTCCAAGCTACATATTTATGTACATATATACATAACAGTACATATTTATAAATAACGGGTGTTTTCTTAGACGTGTGGTTTCAATGAGGAAATACCTTTTTCGGAGTTGGTCTTTTTGACAGATAATCTGAATTTATACTGAGTTTGGTTGGCCGTCTCATAATGAACAGACTTTCTCGAGAACAACGATTGCAAAAAGTGGTCAGAAATTGGGCCTCTCGGTTGGAATTTATTCGAGCCAGTCGCGGCGGTCACTTGCCTTATCTCTTGGCCATAATATTATATTACATGCGTTCAATTCTTTTTGAAACTCACGAACCTAAAATAGCACCCTTTAGTATGCCAGTACATGTTGAATTGTTGTTGTATTTTATATGTAGTGTGTTTTATAGTAGCGAAACTTATTTATTCTAAGAGAAAATTAAAAACCAAAAATACCAAAGCGGAATATTCGGAAACTTGGCAGAAAAATAAGGCATTAAATCAAAATGACGGAAGTCGAAATATTGTATGTAAAAACTATGAACTTAAATATCTTTCTCTTTTCTTTCTTTTTATGCGTTCTCGAAGTTCCAAAAAATATGGAGTAGCACAAGTTTGAAGCCGCCTCAAATATTTCACTATTAAATTAAAAAAAAAAAATATTAAACATATGGCAACCCTCGTAAAATAAACCTTAATTCTTAAACCTCATAATTTTTCAGTTTTATTATATCTATTTTTTATTCAACAAAAAATTTTCAAACATATGGCAACAATATCGTTATTTTTGTTAAACCATCCGTGAATTTCAGCAAACCTTGGAATTTTGTGAACAAAGTAGTTTCGCTGCAAAGAAGGGCTAAAATATTTTAATACCGCCATCCATGTTGTAGAGAGTATACAAAATCAAAATTTTCAATTATTCCTTAATATAAATTTTATAAGGAACTCAAGTGATTAAGTACACAAGAACAGTAAATTTTTACTTGCTATAAATAATCATCAGCCTCTTCTGCATTTATTCGCATGGCGCTTAAGTCAGCTATTAACAGCTTTATTAAATATTTAACTTAAGCCAATGGGATTAACACAATAAAAAGTTAGCGAAGATAAAACCATTTTTCTTTTATCGCATTGCAAATGTTTGGCAACTTTCTCGCACACCACTAATCATAGGCAATAAACAACTTTTCTGTCGCAATGCCACTCTTGCGTGAACCATGTGCAGACCGAAAACCAAGCAAAAAAGGACATGAGTTTATGTGGCGTAAATGATTTGTATACGCAAATGTTTGTATCGATATGAGTCTTGGTAAATTAAGTATGTATGGAGACATACAAGTGGATAATCAGCACATTTAACATTAAATTAACGTGATGACTGCGAAAGAAAAGTGCGTGAGGTGTATTTTGTCTTAGTAAAAATCATTTATTAAAGTCGAGTTAAAGAAGTTTAAGTTTCATATGAGAGTACCGCTTGATAAGTTAGTGACTATTTAAAAAAAAAATTTTACTAAATTTTCAATTAATATATAATATGTAAAAACACTTATTACATTAGGGTCACCCTTAACAGGAAAAGAAAGACAAAGTTTAGGAACAAGAACGGTAAGTCGAGCTGAACATTTTATACTCTCACAATTTATGTTTTTATGGAATTTTATTATGAGAACACACAATTTGACCCATGTATTGGGCATAATGTCAACTAGAATAACAAAATCATTATATTAGCATATAAGAGCTCCGATTTTTCTCATTTTCACCACCAAACTATATTATATCCCAGACTATACGCTCATTTCATTTTTATATCTCATATATGTATATCAGGCTAAAGCCTACCGCAAACCCTAATATTATGACCCGATTTCACCAATTTTTGGCACACTATTTACCGGTATTTTCGATATAATTTATCCATTAGCATCGAGGTCCTCATGTTCAATATGGGACCGTGAAAATTTAGTCCGATTTTGATAATTTTTCAATTTTGTTCTAATATCTTCACTGATTCTTGCTTTATATAATGCAAGACGAACGGATCGGATGGACTTCAAAACTGAGTTACATGAAAAATAGACGTTATTGTTAACCGATATCGCCCATTTTCCGTCGGTAATATCAGCGGGTCAAGAAAATAGTATCTATCAAATTTCACTGAAATCGGTCGAGTAGTTCCAGAGATATGGTTTTAGATCCAAAAGTGGGCGTCTGAGTTCAGCGCTTTTCAGCTACTTTTTTTTGTAAAATTTAGTATTTCTGACGATAGACGCGCTTTTAGTAGTTAAAAAAAATTACATCTAAATATGCCCCTCCGAATTGTGATCCTCTGTACAAAAATAAATTTTCACAGCTTTATTTATGGCATAGTTATAGCACTTGATAGGGTTTTGGTTATCGCTATTTTACGTCGGGCGTGTCAGTGGCCCGATTTCGCCCCATATTAACGCTATGATGGTGCTTCATCAAGATAAAAAATAAAAAAATTGTTTCTTATATTTAAGAACCACCCTAATGTCTATATAGATACAATATTAACTATATATTTGTGTAAAAATAATAATAATTGAAATTACCTAAGAAAAAGCTCGCTACGTGCCGCAGTAAAGCGCGTGAAAGGTCACTGAATTTGGCACGGGAAAAAATCAAATGCATTCGAAGGCCAAAAGTCGAAATTATCATGATGCACATGAAGTGCACATATTGTTACATTAAAGGTCGTCGCTTCTGAGCAAATGTCAGTCCAACAGCCAATTTGCAAGCACACACTCACACACACAAACACCCATAAAATGTGAAGAGCAACAAAAGATGTGGTAATTGAACTAATGCGCGCCAAAAACGCGAATGCAGTCATGCGAATGTAGGGCACAGTGGGACAATTGCAATGAAATTACACACAAAATTTTTGATGATGTATAACGGTAAATGATGTCTGCAGAAAGAAAAATAGAAATCATTTCGTAGTGTCTGTAAGAGGCCTCAAGAAGTTTCAAAAAATTTAGATGGAAATAACGGATTAGAACTTAAAAGGAACTTTAAGAAACCCTACCAAAAGATTATTTCAAGAGTTGGTACAATAAATTACTGAAAGACAACTGAAGAGTACTAAAGAATTTGAAGAGTTGAACATCGTGGAGAGAGATAAATAATTGAAGAATCGCTGAGAGAACCAGAGAAAACCTGATGAAAGACGGAAACAGTTTTGAGATGAAAATTTATCGCCAGAATTGAACGAAAATCAATCAAAACATACAGTTGCGGATTCTCTGAGAAGATTCGCTTGAGAAAACTGATACATTTAAAAATTATTTAGAATAATAATTTCTGATAAATAGAGGGATCATTAAGACTTCTTAAAACGACTAAATATCTAACGAAGCTCCAGATCTTCGCACGGCTGAGACTTTATTATTTTAAAGATTTTGAAAAACATCCTTCGGAATAGAAAACACTGCTCTTTCCAAAAATTGTTTTCTTAGCCACGATTTCGGCAACCAAAAACGCTAGAGAAGAAGTGAAGAAAGCTAAATTTAAATGCAGCCCTTATGCACACAGCGGGAGTTGCATGCATACCAAGTAGTTATTTTCTATTTGCATTCTCAGCAGGAGCGCAAGATATGCAACGAACGCGAACTGCGTTCAAGCGGAAGTACGAAAGCGGCGTTTAGCAGCAACTTTTCCGCAGCGACAAAATTGAAGCGTTGATTTGTATACCGCACAACCACACCACCGAATGCACATACTCGTATATATGCAACACTTCCGCTATGCTGCTGTTTCCGGTTCCTTTTCCGCTTCCACAATTGCCTGTGTCATTGGTGTGCAACTAAGAAAAAGAATGTCGCCGCATAAAGAGCGCAATAAAATAAAATCAACCGTCGCTGGCGAACTTTATGCCATCGCGCAATCTTCTGCTGCTGCACGCTGCCTTAGCGATTTCTTCGAATGCATATGCACTTAGTTGCTTATTTTCGACGCTTTTGCAACACTTGAGTGTTAAATGTGCTCGGTGGCACATGAGCCAATTGCAATTTCGGCAAACGCGCGCTTGACATTTGCCATGCTGGAGGAGTTTGGAAGAACACGCAGCATTGCGCTCTGTCTTGTCGTGTCGCACATTTTGTAGATTATGAGGTCACGCAGCGTGTTCGCGGCAAGGCACATATCACACCGAAAACGCACGCTTGCAAGTGTCTATGTATTTTTATGGTGTGGCTTAGTAGCGAATATAGAATCATATTTTCAAGTTGTCCCCCTATCCATATATGCCTGTGCATATGTCTGTGTGAGCATTTTGCTCCCAACTCACATCCCTTTGCCAAAAGTTAGTGTTTTATCACCCCAACCTTTGCGCTGTTATTATTTGAATTCTTTCGCTGCTTTCGCTTTTTTCCTTCAGCAACTTTCGGCTGTTAACTCGCTCGTACGCATCTGTCTCAGCTGATTTTTAGCGCGCAAATATGCCTTGGCGTACGTGCTCATTTTTATCGAATCAGCGTTGCTATGGTCGCGACAATTTTGCGGGAAGAAGCTAAAATATTTCATAAAAATTCAGAGAAGAGGAAAAATTTAGACGCGGAAAGAATTCGAAGGAACAGCAAATATTAAAAAATGTGTGTTTTCATACACTTTGGTTCCATGAAATTATTGTTTACTCATATATGGATACAGAGGCGGCACGCACGCATTCCTTTAAAATTGAATTCACAAAACTAAATATAGCGGTTTGTGGTGGGGACTTCGTTGAAAGCACTGAGGGGTCCTTTTTGTCAAAAAAAACTCAAAATGTTAACAAGTAAGGAAGGGCTAAGCTCGGATGCAATCGAATATTTTAAACTATCAAAATTTATTTATTTTATTATTTTAAGATAACCCACAATTTGACCCACATATTCGGACTACAGTCCACTAGAATCACGAAAATCATCATATATGTATAGCATATAAAGGCTGAGGTAATTCCTGAACCGATTTCACTCATTTTCACCACCCACCTACATCATATCCAAGATAAGATATTCACTTAATTTTGACAACATATCTCTCATATTAACCGATGTATTCGGAATAAAGTCATTGTAGTTTGTAGAAAAAAGTCCTAATTCAATTTTTTTAGAATTTTCTAAAGAAAGTATATTTTCGGTAAAAGCACTGTCATATTCGGTATCTGGGGCCTTGAAATTTGATAGTCCGATTTCGGTTATTTTAAGATGGGGTGATGTTACAGATGGATGATGTACGAGAACACGCCACTGTTGACAATTACAACTGTGAGCTAGTAAAAGACTTCGTTTATTTAGGTTCCATCACAATCGGAGGATCACTCTTGCCAACAGGTTTTATTACAGGCTCAGTAGGCAATTGAAAAGCAGAGCCCTGTCTCGCAAAACCAAAGAAACGCTCTATAATCATACCCGTCCTGATGTATAGCGCGGAGGCATGGACGATAACCAATAAAGATGAGCACTCCTTAGGAGCTCTCGAAAGAAAAGTCCTCCGAAGGATTTATGGCCCGCTACGCGTAGGCGTAAGTAAATACCGGATTCGTTGGAATGACGAGCTGTATTAGCTCTTCGGCGATATAGACATAAATACAATAAAATACAGCGCTGGCTGGGCAATATCGCCCGAATGGAAGAAAACACTCCAGCACGAAAAATATACGACACGGTACCCACTGACGGCCGACGAAGAAAAGGACGACCGAAACTCAGGTGGAAGGATCAAGTGGATGTGGACCTGACGAAGCTTGAAATCACCATCTGGCGCCGTCGTACGCAATGCAGAGACGACTGGCGAAGGCTTATGGACGCGGCCAAAACCGACACCTGGTTATAGTGCCAATTATAAGGAACGTAGCCGCGGATGTGAACCGATTTTGCGTATTTTTAAACTACATCAATGGGATGTAAACACAACATTATGAACCGAATTGCGTTCAAATTGTGACCTCAAATTCCTAAGGTCATATGTTTACGGTGCCAAGTCCAAGCAGTCTTACGTACAAACAGACATCCAGATTTCAACTCGTCTCGTCAACCTGATCTGTTTGATATACATAAGTATATTTAACCCTTCATCTAACACACCCGCTTAGTGTTAGGACTTATAAACAACCGTTAGGTGAACAAAACTATTTACTATCTGTGCAACAGGTTGCGAGAGTATAAAAAGTCCAAGCAACAAGACGCGACCAGCAATATACGCCTTAAAGCTAATAAAAACTTTAGAGCCGCTGGTCTTGAAGAGATTGCGGACTATATAGCTCTAAAAAGTCGACAGTACAGAGTTAGAATTTCATGGTACGAAATGCTGGATACCTCTAACCTTTATAAAAACTTTAAGCAGGGAAATTAAATAATTGAAATATCAAAATTGGTAATTAAATTTTTAAATGATGAAAGATATATAATACATATTATACATTTCGGGAATGGTTGACCAGAAGTAGAAAACGAATACTGAGGTCAAGAAATGATAAACTGAAGCTAAACAACTGAAGACTTATAAAGGATTGTATCGGTCTTAAGACAACTCCTTTTATATCTGCCGTTCTTTTAGGCAAACTTTTCTAATTCTATTTTAAAGCACCCGTTATTCGACACAATCCACCAATTTCGGACTACTATAGTGATACAATTACCTGAATCAAGTAATAATTTGCCAACTGAGTATCGCTTCTCAAGCACTAAAACTACATTAGCATCCTCTTCGGAGCTGCCTAATGCGCTTATCTAATGTAAGCACTTTAAATGCATTTACTCAGCGACACTCATCCACACATACAAGGGATAATGCATAATGCAAGTCGGCGACACGTGGGCAATTTCGTAAACCAGCAATAAACCACTTGTGTATTGCTGGAGCTGCACTCAAGAACACAACGGTTAATTTCGTGCATTGATAACAAACTTTGTTCGGGTCTCCAGTGTCTGCGCTTAGACTGATGCCTGCTTGCAGAATGCAGCAGTGTAAAAATTTCCCAACGGATGGTACAACAACAATGCATGCAACAATGCAGCAAGACAATACATATTCGGTGCAAAACAACAATTGTTACATGGTTGTAGTACTTCAAATCCCAAAGGGTAAGCCGACATGGACCCTACGCATTGTATTGTTGGTTGAAACGCAGCCAAAGGTATGCACTTGATATGCAACCCGTGCAAACTTCGAAGAATTATGTGGAAATTGCGTGCAAAAAGGCAAATTCAGCGTTTCAATGGTTGCCGCATGACTCATCTTCGGCAAGTATGTTGTAGGCTGAGCTATGGACGTTTCCTCATATTTTGCCGTATATGAAATCGGTTGCTGCATGAACGGAGTAGAGCTTAGCTAACGCGGACAAATTCACAATGCATGCATTTGGAAGAAAGAGGGCACCACATGCACGAAAGTAGCAAAATACTAGGCTGGATCCGGTTGTCAGTATGTATGCTTTTGGCAGTCCTCATTTTCAATTCATCACTTCGCATTCACCAGTTGCCATTCGATTTGTTTGCAGCATCATTAACACGTTAAGTCGCACGAAAATGCAAACACACATGTCTACAGATACCGTTGTTGCACGAATCTTTGCAGCCTTCCGACAAAACATTCACCCTTAACGGCTCATATTCATGCATTCAGTGGTGTTGTTGTTTTGTACAAGCTCTTTTGCTCAATTACTGTGCCGTGAAACTGTTCAAGTTCTCGCCTCAACTGTGTCTGCGATAATTGCTATTTGCGGAAGGTTGTTGCATGCCCTTTTAATCAGCGAATGCAACCAGAGATTATGAAGGTACGCCCTTTTTCTGGTTGCGCTCCATAAGACACGTCAAGATGAACTGAATTCACTGGAGGAGCTCCATAAGATACTTAATTTTACACATACGAAGCCATTGCGAAGGCGCTGCCAGGTCCACCCACAATTAACTAGAGTTGATTCATGAGATCCAGTATGATATTAGCCATCTCATGGAATAACAATCAAAGGTTGATCAGGACTCATCTCTTAGACCTGTATAGATGACTTGGATTATAAAATCTTTAAACATGGTCATAAATGAAGCTTAGGACTCAGTTAGAAGATCTTTAGCTTATGCCCCGAGGAAATGTATCATTTATAATATGAGCAACAACAGATAACAACCCTCAGATCTGACCTATTCCCAATAGCATTCAGCGTCTGAGCAGAAGAGCCTCGGACCCTCAGGTAAACGTGGAGGGTTCTATAAGAGTTAAAAAGTCAGACTGATCTTTTCTTTGAACTTTGATCTATGACTATAATGTTGATAAATTTTTTCGATACACTTTCCCGATATGCCGAATTCACGCCATGGTTTTAAACACAAATCAATCATATTTTTGAGAGATGTTGAAGGTTCTTCTGTTTTAATTTGTATTAGAACGGGTCAGGAATTGTATAAAAAGGTCAATAATGTCAAAAATACCGTTAATGATTTGACACTGGCTTTCTGATGGGTCTAAGAGTAGACCATAAACAAATTTTATGTTGTTGTTGTAGTCGCTATCCAGCCATGCTTCAACTGACAAGCATTTATAAATTGTCATCGAAGCCATCTAAAGATAAAAGAGTCAAAAAACTAGGTGTATCGACGAGGTCGGACTAAAGGGAAAGGAGTGTTAGGTGGGGAGGGTTAAATAGGTGGTTAGTGGCATGTGGGACATATGTTGGGGTCTAGTTGGGTTCTACTACAGTATCTAGGTTGTTATTTTGTTCTACAATTTAAAATTTCTTTGAGACCCCTATATATGAATCTCGGTGGTCTCACATCCGCCTAATCTGCTGTAACCACGATTCCATTAAAGAATTAAAATTATGCTTTGCTACCTCAAATACTACCGCCTCCGTCCCACCTCGCCTCATTTGAGGAACAAATACTCGAATGCTATCTTCATTTTCTGCAGCTGTTGCTTCTGATTTTGAATTTTCAAATCTTAATCACTTTGCTGGCACAAATTGAAAACCAACTTGTACGATTACCATATCGTGTTGTTGTTGTTATTGATGTTGTACACTCGAATTTGCCCATATTATTATTGACTTGCAACCACTGGTTGACAAGCTCAACGATTTCATAAGTGATTGCATAATTAAAATGACAATCTCACAGAAGAAATTTGAAGCACACACACAGACACAGGGCACAGCGCATAGAACGGTAGGATGGTAGAAACGGGGCACAAATTAAAAATGCAGCACTACTACGGTACACTCATCAACAGCAGTGCCGAGCCGAGCAGAGCTGAGTAGTGCAGTGCAGTACAAGCGCTGCGACATGGCACAATGGAGCGCACTGGCAAATTGTAGTGGTGTCGTTTTTAATTAATTCCCACAAGGAATTCCCAAGGATGCTTCAATATGCAAGTTGCAAACACGCCGGAGGCAAAAGCCTTGAACAACAACAACAACAGAACTTGTTTACGTTCCACTAAATTTAGAAGTGAAAATTCTGAAAGAATACTTTAATGCACGTAAGCTCACCTTCTCCTCTTCCGGTGTTGCTGCTGTCGACTCCACCTTAGCCATACAGGCTGCCGAGCCACCTGAACAACCCAAGCCGTATTTCGGCACCAACGGACGACAGACGTTGAGGAAGAACTGCAAAGCAAGAAGGAATGTATGTTAATATGTATGCCGAGATAGATATGAAGAACTTGTTGGCATGAAAATGAAATGTTTAACTGCTGCTACTGTGCTGATGGCTGGATTTGTGCGCAAGCAGGAGCAGACATTATTTGACAATGAACTTCTGCAACAGCTGCGTCAACCACCACCACCACCGACAGCCGCACAACTCAATTTGCTGGCGTCTCACCTTGGTCGATTTGGGCACTTGTTGTTCCGTTATCGATGCGTTATTAATTTCGGCTTCATAGTTGTCGGTTGCACTAATCAATGGCGTCAAATCGACCACCTCCTCACCGGTGCCGTCCTCCGAATGCTCCACATACACTTTGACTTTGCACGCAATCTGCTCATGACAAGCCAATGGTGTTTGAAAGTGAATTAGTAGTTGGCAATTTTTATTTTCGATTATTTTCGGACCCAATGCATTGCTGGTGTTCACTGTGCCATTGTCTTTAGTGGCATTGTTGGCGCAGACAAACTCAATACGAGTCGACCACTTCGTTTGGCCATCACAAAGTGCTCCATCGGTGTACAGCAAATACGGTGAGCCAGAACGATCGGCACGTAGTTGTGTGTTGGCCTGGCCCATGCTGGTGGTTTGCTGATTCTCGAAGAGGCAGGAGCCTAAGGGTAGATAAGGAAATGAGAATTCAAATTTTTGATTTGGTAAAAAGTGAAATTAAAGTATTTTTATTAAATTAGTTAGAGATAAGACTTATTCGAATTTTCGAAAATAGTTAATTAAAGTTATCGATAAAAATGTTTCTCGATACCCTAAAAATATATATACTCCCAGTAATGAAAATGTTTAGACCAAAAGGCTTCATTTTATTCTAGCTTCCACTTTTTATAATAGTTTTCCTTTTGTTCTATTTTATAACTTTAAATTCAAGGTCTCGTAAAGAGACCTCTATTGAGATTTGAAATTTTATTTTAGATGCTTGGAAAAGTGTGTAAAATAAAGAGGTTTCAGATCCCGTATAACTTTTAACCAAACACCTCAATAAATTAGATGTTAGTTTGAGCCATTCTGAATATTTTTAGAATAACCAGGTCGCTCTCTTCCGCGGCTTCCTCCAGCGGGTACTGCATCGAACACTTTCAAAGCTGGAGGGTTTTCGTCCATTCCAACAACATAACCTAGCCAGCGTAGCCGCTGTCTTTTTATTCGCTGAACTAAGTCTGTATCGTACAGCTCATCGTTTCATTGTCTACGGTCTTCGTTGTTGACCACAAATCTTTCGCAAAATCTTTCTCTGGAAAACTCCTAGTGTTATCTCATCGGATGTCGACATGGTCCACGCTTCTACACCATACATCAAGACAGGAATGATGAGCGACTTGTAGAGTTTGGTTTTGGTTCGTTGAGAGAGGACTTTACTTTTCAACTGCCTACTGAGTCCAAAGTAGCACTTGTTGGTCCTGCGTTGGATTTCGAGGTATTTTAGGATGACTACCAGAAAAAAAATTAGGTTAGAGAATTCTTCAAATGCCTGCAGACAATCTTTGTTCAGTATGTTACAGCTGCACTCTCTCACTCTTATATGGAAACAACAACAAAATATATCAGTTGAATCCAGTACAATAGCGTGGAATTCCCCACTAAAGTAGTGTAACCCTTGCAATAATCTATATTTTATTATACCAAAATTTATACCAGTTATTTGTTCGATTCTCCCAAAGACTTTTACAAAAATCTACACTCAAACACCATCAGATTCAGACACATCTAAGAACAAGCGTAACTCTTTATTAAATTCCTTGTAAAATATGTCAAATATGGTGTCCTGAAATTTAGCATACGAGATATCTCGCAAATGTTACTACATTTTTATGCCCATTGCCAGCGTACACATTACTAAACACACAATAGGCTTGCAGCGAATCATAGCTTCATGCTGCTCACTGTCAACCACCTAATACTCCCAACAGTCACCAGCACAGACAACACTCAATTTATTTCAATTGCTTGAATTTGATTGAGTGCTGGCTGTCTGGCCGACACCAACTGCCTGCTCAGCCATCCGGCCACAACACAACCCCTCAAGCATCCACTCGTGCTCAGCTCACGAAGTAGCACGCTTGAAGTGTGTCACTGCTGAAACACGCTGCTCCACCAACTTACAAGCGCACTCATAGGCGTGCGTACCCTGCAGGAAGAAATCGGAAAAAATGGTGCCTTTCAATTGCTGCAAATCACTTCACTTGCAGACATTTCCATGCGAACAGTACGGTTGGGTGAACTGCCGGTTTTCTCTATTGGGTAGCGGTTGTATGCAAAGGCGACTAAATCAATTCGAGTGATGTTGCGGAATCGAAAAGAAATTGACTGTCAACTAAATTGATAAATGACAATGTGGATTTGTTAGATTTAGAGAGCGGCTCATGGCTCATGGCGAGGCTTGTTATGACGACGCTGCAGCGACGGTGTGCAGCGTTTCGGGGGAGGCGGTTGTTCACCGATTGAATGGCTGCCTAAATGGTTTCGCCTAGATGGCTAGCTTGTCGATTAGGGGTGAAACTCATGGCTGTGGGTATTTGAACTGTGCGAATGTGGCAAACATGGAGTGGCTTGTTACGTCTGAATGAACGAGTTTGCAACTCCACAATGGAACAGTAGCAAGCGTAATTGAATTCGTGTTCACTGCAATGGAGTTGGAACGAGTCGGGTGGGGAGTGAAAATTGAATTTAAGTAATGCTAGAGATTGTTGAATTTATTTGGATTGAGTCTGTTATGTGCTGATAATTATTTGCTTATTTTATTATAATTTTTATTTATTTAGTTAAATCTTGCTATACTATAATTTCTAGGTTAGGTACGTTTCAAAATTAGGATTTTTTGTCTTTTGTATAATTTCTAGTTTAGGTGGGTTCCAAAATTAGGATTTTTTGTCTTATTAAAGAGTCGAGACTATATATGGCGTAATTTTGTCCAAAAAAGTTAGTTTTGTTTGTTCAAAATCTGTCAAAAAATCAAATGTGCTATTTTTTCCTTCGTCCATTAACGAGATTTTTCCATATGCTATCGAAATAATTTTGGTTTATTGATTTTAGATGAACCAATAATGACGAAGACGGCGGAGCAATTTTTTTTGAAACGTCAAGAGAGACTTGAATCTTAAAATCAAAATATTTTAAAGCTTGTTATTCCACTGTTCGGTGGTATATTAGTTCCGAGTTAGATATAATGTTCGAAAACCAATAATGATCTGTCAAAGAATATCTAATTTTTGTATTTTTTCATTTCAGTAATTATTCTTCTTTAACTGGAACCCATCGTTTCTTTGCCTCACTTTGGTAAACGGTGAGCTCTATAAAGATTAGAATAAAACATCGATCTAAATATAAAACTTTATCGAACATCTCCTCGAAACATTATATGAAAAGTATATCCTTTGTTATTCTAAAATATTCTAATGAAAGATTAGTTTGTTTTTTATACCCTGAACAGGGTATATTAAGTTTGTCACGAAGTTTGTCACGAAGTTTGTAACACCCAGAAGGAAGCGTCGGAGGCCCTATAAAGTATATATATAAATGATCAGTATGTTGAACTGAGTCGATTTAGACATGTCCGTCTGTCTGTATATATACGAACTAGTCCTTCAGTTTTTAAGATATCGTTTTGAAATTTTGCAGATGTTATTTTCTCTTCAAGAAGCTGCTCATTTGTCGGAACTGCCGATATCGGACCACTATATCATATAGCTGCCATACAAACTGAACGATCGAAATCAAAGGCTTGTATGGAAAACTTCCGCATTTTACTACATATCTTCACGAAATTTGGTGTGAGTTATTGTTCATAGAAATAATTTAATCTCCAAAAAAATTGTTCAGATCGATTCACTATAGCATATAGCTGCCATACAAACTGAACGATCGGAATCAAGGGCTTGTATGGAAAATTTTCGCATTTGACGTGGTATCTTCATGAAATTTGACATGGATTACTGCTTAAGGTAATAATATAATCTCCGAAGAAATTGTACAGATCGGTTAACTATATAACCTTAATGTTTCTAGCAAACAACCCGGCTAAAAAGAATTAGTAAAATGTTTTCTTTTTTTACTTACTTTTTCTTACGTCTTTACATTTGCTTACATTTACTAAAAGAAGGTTTCCGAATCACTGTAAACTCAAAAACATAACATTTCCAAATAAAAATTATTTTGTTTTTGTGTATTTTGATTATTATTGTGCAGAACATATGGTGAACAAAACGCGGAAGCTAAAAACAGATTAAAAGACAAGTATTTACTTTAACTTCGAGTTTGTGTAACTACGTAATGAGAGTTCCTGGAAAATCCTTAAAAGGTGGGAAATTGCAAAACACACATTTTCAGGTAAAAATATTTCGAACGCAGGTAAAGAAAGGATTTGCGCACGCGAAAATTTCCCCTTCATTAAGGCAAACGTATCTACAGAGCATAAGTGCGAAACACCTTTTTACCTGCATAGCTCTGAAGTCGAAAAAAACGTATAAAAAGGGAGAGTAAAATATATTGAAACCAGTTACAAAACTTTTTGCATCGATAGCACTACTATCTCCGCAGAGACTTACGAACTTTTTGAAAAACCTCAAAAAATCAAACATCATGAATTATTTTAAAATATTACGCTGTTTTCACATAAGACTGCTACTGCTGCTTATGTTTGCTACGAATCTACCGCTGATTACCGCAGTTTTCACGCCGGAGAACTGCAAAACGCTTAGCGCCAACACTAACTGTCAGTGTATAACGGAACTTGCGCATTTCGAGATCGAATGCGTATCAACGAAAACGAGCGGCAAATTTAGTCTACGCATCGGACCCGGCAAGAATGTTAAGATCGAGTGTGAGGACATAACAGCTGAAGACTACGAGATCTTACCGACGTTGAAAATTGGTTACACCAAAATCGTACAAATCCAACACTGCCCACTGCCTGATAATGAAGAGCCCATAGCTAAACTGCTAAACCAACTGGGCGTCGAAAGAGTCAATTATTTCGCCTATGCAATTGACGAGAATAGCGGCAATATTACACAACAACATTTAAGTGGTCTAGAGAAATTACAGCATTTGAGGCTGAGCGCGAAAGCACAAAAATATTTGCCGGACAATCTATTCGAACATCTAAAGAATCTCGTATGGCTGGATCTGCGCTCAAACAATTTGACGCTGAGCGACCGCTTGCTGGAACCATTACCGAATTTGACATATCTGGATTTGGGACATAACTTTTTGGAACGCCTACCCGAAGGTGTATTTAAGAAACAACAAAAATTGCAACATTTAAATTTGTGGAGTAATCGTCTACGTACACTGAACAAGCAAACGTTCAGTGGTGCCGAGGAGCTGGTGCTTTTGGATCTCAGTTCGAATGAAATAGAATGTTTCGAACATGACGTGTTCGCGCTACTCGGCAGTTTGAGAAGTCTGGATCTAAATATGAATAGAATACGTGAACTACCTAGTGGACTATTTGCTAAGAACAAGTATCTTACGGAATTCAGGCTCGTTAACAACAAAGTACAGCTGAAAACTTTGCCGCCCGCACTATTTACAAATTTAACCTTCCTAGAGGAAGTGCGTTTGATATGTGGCTTGGAGCAGGTACCGGCAGATTTGTTCGCCAGCTCCACTAAACTGACAAACCTCACAATGAGAAACAATATGCTTAGAACGTTACCGGAGAACTTTTTCAAATCTCAACACAATCTCTACGATCTGGATTTGTCACATAATCGTTTGGAAACCTTACCGGATACGCTGTTTCAATTTACAACAAATCTAATCGAACTCAAGCTGTCACACAATCAACTCGTCGAAATATCAAGTGAGCTATTTAAACCTTTAGCGCAACTGGAGCTGCTGCATCTTGAGAACAACAACTTGGTTAGCATCAGTTTTAATGCTTTCTGCGATACGGCCAACCTGAAATACCTAAATCTGGCAAATAACCAAATCGACTTGGTCGACACGCTGGAAGCCACATCGCTGGATTCTTTGGACGACGAAATCACAATTGGTACCACCTCACCTTTCCGTTTCCTGTTTAAACTGCGCGAACTCAACTTGCGTAATAACTCTATAATGTACCTGCATAAGGATTGGCGAACACAACTGCTCGAACTGCGCAAACTCGATCTCAGTTACAACAACATACACGTGTTCTCGGATCACGATCTGCGTTTCCTGAGCAAACATGTGACACATGTTAACCTGACACACAATCTCATTGAGGAAATCAATTTCAATAGCATCACAAGCTTGGACCTGCACACAGACCCGCGCACAATACTTTTCGACCTCAATGACAACCCGTTACATTGCGACTGTGTGCTCTTGCACTTTCTACAATTCGTATTCGGCGAGTTCAGCGAAAAACTTGGCAACAAAGTCGAAATCTTAACAAACAATTTGAGATGCGAAGGACCACCAGCATTGAGAGAGAAGGAAATAATCGATCTTAGCTCCATGGAGCTTGTATGTCCACTGGATGATCAGTACTCACAAGAGAAGCTGTGTCCAAACGGTTGTGAGTGCTTGGTGCGTCCAGTTGATTTGATGCTCATCATCAACTGTTCCCACAGCGAACTCACAGAAATGCCAACGCTGCCGAGCGTGCCTATACTCAAGGGCATCGAACTGATTGTGTCGCATAACAGACTGGAGAGCCTGCCGCTCAACACTACACCCGGTTACTCCGATGTTGTGGCACTACATGCCGCCGGCAATCAGCTGCGCCAGCTCAACTTGAACAATCTACCGAAGAATTTGGAGTTTTTGGATGTGCGACAGAATCTGCTGCAAAACTTGAACGCCAGTGTCTTGAATTTTCTCAATAGCAGCAACAATTTGCAAGCTCTCTTCCTTACAAACAATCCATGGACTTGTGATTGTGCGGCAAAACCATTATTGGAGTTCACACAAAGTGCGGCAATACGACGCAAGCTCGCCGAACACGACATGCAACACTTGAACTGCTTAGTGAAATCGGGCAATTCGACCATCAGCCTGAGATTCCGCGATGTTAGCAGGAGCCAAATATGCCCAGTCAAGCGAACTCTGTATATCATCATCGGCTTGACAATCGCGCTCGCTGTACTAAAGATCGGCATCTTCACATTCATTTATCGCAGATATCGCCACCGTTTCGGCAGATGTCTCAACGCCAACATGGAGGATGACAATAAATGTTACGACGCCTTCGTCTCTTATGCGCCGCTGGATGAACACTTCATCATTGAACACTTGAAACCCGAACTGGAGAATGGTCCCATACAATATCGGCTGTGTTTACCCAAACGTGACTGGATCGTCGGCGATTGTTTCACACAACACACGGTGTGCTCGGTAAACGAGTCACAGCGCACCATAGTGGTGTTGTCGCAGAATTTCATAAAGACCGTGTGGTCTGACATGGAATTCCGCATGGCGCACCAAACTGCACTAGCTGCGGTACAAAAACATTTGATAATCATAATGTATGGCGACATTGAAGAAGTGGAAAACTTGGATAGCGAACTGCAAACGATTCTGAAGGCGAACACGCACCTCAGATGGGGAGATCCTAGCTTCTGGAGTAAACTGCGCGCCGCTTTGCCGCAAGACACTTGCATCGAGCGCTTGGAAAAGGAGATGTCCAAACTGGAGATGTGCGTGGTTTAGAGGGAATATGAAATAGCAGTTGGTTTCCCTTTGTATATATTAAATATACAGCTAAAGCTGTAGCCGTAGAATAGGCATACAAAAATTTGATGTAAATTTTCTTTTAGTTTAGTTTTTCTAATTTATACGTAATTAATTTATAAAAAAAATTAAAAAAAAAAAATAATAAAAAATAAAAAAAAATTGTGCCATATTCTCGGCAAAAAAAAATATTTCTTTTTTTATTTATCTAGATTTAGTGATGGTAGCAAAAAAGTTATCGTTTATCGATAATTATCTCGAGTAAGGAAGGGTGTCACCGAACATTTTATACTCTCGCAATTTATTAATTTAATTTTATTAAGATAACAAACAATTTGACTCACATATTCGGCATATATGTATATTTCATCCATTGCAAGTTTGAAAACCCTAATATTAGGGATATAGGAGATAGATGAAGTTATGACCCGATTTCACTCATTTTTGGCACGGAGACATTATTAGAAGAAACATATTCCCTTAAAATTTGTTCAAAATATCTGAGAGACTTAACTATAATTTCGGTAAAAAATTTGTTAGAAGTACTGAGGTCCTCATATTCGATATATAGGGTCTTGAAAACTTATGGACCGATTTCGACGATTTTTAGAAGGGTGATGGCACTCTTTAAATACAGTATTTTTGCAAAGTTCTGTGCCGATATCTTCACTAGTACTAACTTTATATATTCTGGTATATGGGAAGTAGGCGTGGCTGTGAACCGATTTAGACAATTTTCACAACATATCATTGGGATGGTAGGAAGATATTATGAACCAAATTTCATTGAAATTGGTCCAGTAGTTTCGGAGATATGGTTTTTGACCCAGAAGTGGGCGGAACCACGCCCATTTAATATTTTGTATACCATTTTGAGTGCAACTCTTCTGCACCTTCTTTATAATAAAATTTAAGGTTTCTGTTGGTTTTCTTTACTGAATTAAAGCATTTTCAGTAGTTTTCAACATAACCTTTGTATGGGAGGTGGGCGAGGTTATAATCCGATTTCCTCCATTTTTGGACTGTATAAGGTAGTACGTAAAAGAAACGACTCTGGAAAGTTTCCTTGATATAGCTTTAGTAGTTTTGATATGTACAAAAATTTAGTAGGAGGCGGGGCCACGCCCACTTCCTCAAAAAAATTCCATCCACATATGCTCCTTCATAGAGCAATTCTTCATACCAAATTTTATTTCCATAGCTTTATTTATAGCTTAGTTATGGCACCTAATGCGTTTTCGGTTTTCGACATTTTGCACGGACGGACGGAGAGACAGACATCCGTATTTGACCTTTACTCGTCACCCTGATCATTGTGATATATATAACCCTATATCTAAATCGTTTAGTTTTAAGACTTACAACCAACCGTTATGTGGACAAAACTATAATACTCTCGTAGCAACTTTGTTGTGAGAGCATAATAAAGACCTCTGAACATCGATAGTTCAAAAAGTAATCATAACGGTTAATTCCGAAGAAGTCTTACTTAATTGATAAGGAGATCGTTGAGAAAGATAAGAATTTTATTCTCATAACCTAATTTTTCAAAAAAAAAAACTACATTTTCCATCCAGTGAAAATCTCAACTTCATGGTTTATTCCCGAAAACAAAGAAACCAACGAAATGAAAATTCAGAATCAATTACAAATGGATGCAAATTCCATTGAAACTGCAATTTCGCTTGGAAGTGGTTTGGCCTGGAAGAAAACTACAAGTACACAAGCGCACAATTACAACACAGACAAGCAACGAACATGCAATAAAAAGTACATTTTTTTTATGTGCTGATAAAGCGAGCGTCAAGCAAGTCAGTCGAATCAATCGCAAGTAACGAACGAGGCCAATTGACAAATGCGATTGATTGCATGGAAATTGGCAAACTATTGGTTGCTCATACGCCTCGGTGGCGGCACCACCAGCGACATGTGGCAATGTCAAGCAGCATAACGAGCGGGGGGAAATGAATTGAAAATGAAAATGGGGTAAACATGTGTATGTAGTGGATGCAGTGGGTTATAAAAACAATCGAATGGAATTGCTGGCTTTTACCTGCACTGAAGAATTTTACGAATTTAGCTCAATTCTTTCATATCATTTTACTAGCTTTAAATTTGAGCTCTGTTTATTATTTATGCTGAAGTGACTGAAATTAATTGAAAGATTTTCGAAGGTTCGCCATTTATTCTTCGCCATTTCGGGAAATCCCGTTAGTTAAATGTAATCTAGTGTATAGAAAATATAAATTGAGTATGTAAATGCAACGCATCTTCACATATTTATATATTTACTTTGAATCATACCCAATTGCAATTGACGAGATTTATGTGTTGACAAGCAACAAAATGGTAATAAATTCTGCTGTCGCTCCACAGATGCGCACAGACTCATAAATATGCTCGCGCATACATAAGCACATATAATTATTTTTATACATACATACACTTATGTAAATTAGGGTGTGACTAAAGGTAAAAAAATATGCTTTCATATAATAAATGAGAAATAACTTGAGAGCACAAGGGCTTAAGCAGACTAGGATCACAGGGAGTATCAGGGATGGAACAAATTAATATGTAGCCTGTGCCAACCGATAGTCAACCTCACCTACGCGAGGTGTCTCCTATTTTCTTAGCAAACGAGGCTCTGGCGACAGAGTAAACGCGATATAACCTTATCATCTGCATCGAGTAAATGCGGTTCTAAATCCAGTCGACACATCAACACCAGAATCGGAAAGATAGACTGATAACCCATCTTATCGACGATTTCACAATAAAGAAGCCTCAGATAAAACAAACACCCAGCAAGATAACAACCTTTAGCATGAAAAATAGAACCAGATTCGAAACAAGGAATATTCGCAAAATTAATACATCACGACTAGCCCCAGTAATATAACTATGGATCAACTGAAATTTAAAAATTTTAGCGAGTCTTAAATATACACTTCATTTGATAGATTTTCGAAACAATTGAAAGTGAATTGAGAATAATAGTCAGAAATTCCTTTGAAACCAGGTCCGAAATTTTTAAAGTTACTTCAAAAGAGTCCCCCTACATGACAGGACGGTAGAGGGAAATTTGTATTATGACGATCGATTCTAAGTCTAGTCTTACTAACTCCGCTAGTGGCCCTAAAATTCTTTAGCGTACTCCTTACGGACTTGCTGTCTACACCTGCCTACCACAATTTTTGTCTAACGTCCAAAAAATCCATGGAACCCGATCGAAGCGGGGCTAGTTGTCCAGTGATTTAACCAAATAACGGAGTAGAGCTTCTAGAATAAAAAAGAGATTCTTAAATCCATCTACTCAAGTATAAAATTCGTTTCGCATCACTAAGCGAAACATTTTTGTTACTGCAACTTGATTTTGGGTAAATATATTTTTTTTAATTTAATTTTTTTCCAGAATAATAAGCACCACCCTAATGAAATTACAAACACAAAGCATCGATACATGTATGTAATAATGATGGTATTCATCTATGCTTATTGCATTTATCTCCCATCAAACGCGTACAAAATGCGAATTTGTTGAAACGTGTCCTGAATTAACAATTAGCGCCGAGCAGCGATGAGCAGTAACAAAAAACAATAAAAGAAACTACAACAACAACAATAACCAGAAGCACCGACAAAGTCAACATTTACAACAGTACGTAGACAGCAGACAGCGTAAATATCGTGTCGTTGTTGTAACGGTATATTAAACACAAACAATTGGCGATGAATGCCACCGACGAAAAGTTGTATATTACCGAGCCGACAACAAATAAAATAGCAACAATTTGCAACTCAAAATGTGAATATAAAATAAAAAACGTTTGGCTGTCTATTTGTGGAGGCGCTGTTGTTGCAACAATGCTTAAATAGTGCGGAAAATAGATGTGTTATGCAACAAAAAACAACAACAAAAGTAAACACACTAGTATAAATAATAGCACAACTGTCCCACCGCCAAACTCGTTTAAAGACAAAACAATCGACGGCAAGCGAAAAACATCCCACTCGCTATCGAAAATGACCGCCATCAGCCAGCGGACCGGAGACAACCAGCTGCTCAAATGATCCATATTCTAACTTGTGGCTAACTATTTTGTTCGCCAATAACTGTGCAAGCCTGCGGCGTCACGGGGACAGCAACAATGTATCAGCAACGGAAATGCGCTGTCCAGTCGGACAATACTCAATGGTCGAAATTATGTGCAATGGCGGGTGCGTGCAAACGATTCAGAGGGACTAAAACAGGAGAGTTTGTTTGTTAACCAAAAAAAAATTAATTTTATTAGAGATACATATATATGGTATATAACATAGATTTGGGGTCGAAATATTATACCCTTGATTTTAAAAATCTAAATCTATAACTTATGGATTTAAAAATATATCTGTATAACACTTCACGGGTTTAGTGTTATCTAAATTAGAGAAAAATTAATTAAATTGTCTTGATCAATAACCGAGCTTAGTTCGAATAACAATGGGTGCATATCATCAAATAATAAGCAATCTACCGTTCAAGGTTACCATACCTAAAACGCATTATAGGTAAGCAGCGACATTATCTTCATCTATTGCAATAAAAATACTCGAAATTGTGCATTTCAGCTGAATTTACGAATAAATAGCAATGTCCGATTGGTCTTTAGCGTTAGATTGCCGAGAGGACTGCCCTTGACAGGGTAATATGCGCGTCAATTCTGGTACCACAGTACCGGCTGTCTTATGCTTTCACAGAAAGCAGCCGTGTAGTCACTTGCTTTAAGCCGAGTCGTCTCCCGGAGCTATCAAGAACATGAGTTGCCTCGCTTAACTAGAGTAACCCTCACGCAACTTCGTTTTGGATACTGTAGTAGATTAAACTTTTACTTATTCAGACTCAACTCTTTGCATTAATCCAATCTAGCACCCTTTCGCTTTGGACCGATCCCGTCGAAACAGCTCGTTTCTTGGGCCTAAGCCATAAGATTCAAGGCTTCGATGACAACTGATTACTATTTATCAGTTCAAGTTGCAATACAACAACAACAAGCAATTAGTCTTCGTGAATTCGCAATAACTGTTCTATATTCCAACAATTAAAAATCAGTTCGGGTACCTTTGGAATCACACACGCAATTTAGTTATTGAATTTGAATTTTCGCTAACATAAACCCACAAAATGACAAAGTTGTGTTCTATTACCAGTTATTAAAACTAGAAAAGCTTCTCATACGCGAGCAAATATCGTTAATGAATTGGCATTTGTAGGCCGTAACTAACCCAAACTACAATCTAAAATTACTCGAAATGTGCAACGCTCATAAAAATATATGTACATATATGTACATGCATCTGTTTGTATATATACATACATATGTATAAGGCCCAGTTTTGAAGATTATATATATGTAGGTACATATGTTTGTGAAGTGTTATGATTTGTGTCGCCTTTTGCACTCAACTAAAATGCCATAAAAATCGGTAATTTCATTATTTTTAATATCAACATTCAGAATATGAACGTCATATATAGTTCATATACATATATACTTCTATGTATGTATGTATGTATATACAAACACCCATACAAAAATAAATGTATGTGCATGAATTTCTTACATTTTTTTGGCAACTACCCGAAAGATTGCAAATTTTAAAGTGCGCCTGTGTAAGCTCATTTTTTTACTTCAGTGAATTGAAGTGGTCATCGAAATGATATTGATGACCGGAAAGTGGACAGAAAGGCGATTATGGGGGCTTATCAAAATGCCCATTCAATGGCAGTAGCTAGTAGAATTGAATGTAAATACGTGCAAAATACCGTAATATATGTAAATAAACACAAAGTGAATACTGAACTGAATTCGAACTAGTCCGTAAATAAATTCCTTTGAAGTGCATTCCAGTTCAATTCTCTCAAAATACGGTTTGAATATATTTATGATGAATTTATGACTAAACATGTTCCTTTATTTATTACTTTATTTCGAGAGCATTCAATCACATTTATTTAAATTGAAAAAAATAGTCGGACTAGTTGGATATACAATTTATACTATTTGTGGTGTAGTTGATAACTAGTTCATTTCACTACATGACCCATCAGAATGCATCTGCGATACACACGATAACGGAGCAAAGCTGTTAGAATTTCTTTATTGTAGATACTCGTATTTGAAAATGTATAATGTATGTATGCACTTGAGTCGCAAGAGGGGGCAAATTTTCGTTTCAAGGGTGGTTTGATTTTCTTTCATCCAACGATTGTGTATAACAAAATTGAGCAGAGGAGAAGAACACCATTTTATACATGGTATATGTATGTATGTATGTATGTTTGTTTAAATCTTTTTAGAAATATCTATATGTACGTATGTATACAGGTATGTGTTTATCTGTGGCAGATACAGATTACAGAATAATACATACATATTTCACCGTATTGTCGGTAGAAAACCGAAACGGAATCGGATTTTTAACCGACGAAGAATTGCTCGATAGCATTCCTCAAAACTATTTGTATAATATTTCCGGCTATACAAAATCCAGATAAAATGGTTCCAGCTCCAAATAATTACAATTGAAAGATTCCAGAATGAAGCGCCGTTATTCAAGAGATATTTGTAGTACCATATTGAAGACGCCTCAATTTTATGACTTAGGAAAGAATTTACTTTTTTACAATAAATAGTACGTCTACATTATATGAAAGACAGTTTAATATAACCAATGGGATCAAGACCTCTACATTTATTTTCGGTTAATATTTGTTATTTCAGCAAATATTGAAATCTAAAAAAAACTGAAATAAACTTTATAACTTGATAAAGTAAATATTCAGCAACATCCTTACTATGTATAGAATGTTTAGAAGTAAGTAAGTACTCACCCTCATCTGACAAGCACGGCTGACCAGCATTCGAACAAATGCCGAACGTATAATTTTTTGAAGCCATCGACAATTCATATGTCTTACCCTGGAGGGCTCGCATATCCAAACTAAGAAAATAAAATAAATACAAATTACAGTTATTTTTTAAAATAAATATTGTAAAATCTGAATACAGCGATTTCCAGATCAGTCATGTTCTAAATTGCATTCTCAATATTACTAAAAAAAGTACTTGCTGAAGCTTAAAAAGCCGTTCATTTAAAAAAAATCAAGCATATATATTTAAATGATTGAAATTTAAAACATTCCTTGTTATTCCTGTAAAGATACACCATACTTGCATTTTAACGCAAAATGACTTACACTTCATTTCCATGCGTTATCGTAGTGCAAGGTGGATTGTCATTACAGGCCAAAGTAGTGGTAAAAGAAAATTCATAAACATTCTCTTTGGCGCCCATAAAAGACAACTGTGGACTCTGTAAATGAACGAAACAATGTAATACATAGACCACATACAGAAATTTACTTTGTCAATTTACCTTTATCTCATTATCACATATGAATAATATAGTTGAGGAGTAATTATGCGTTCCATTATAAGGTGTTGTTGAAGGAAGTCGCATTAATAGACGTCCGTTTTCTAATACAGGATTAGGTTGTACGGTGCCATAGTCGAAAAACCTAAAATAAGAGGCAGCACGTATATAAAAGACTTATTGCATACACATTTTATAGAAATACATATATATGTATTTATTATGTTCGCAATCTATTACAGTTAAACTTCACTAACTCGAATCGCCATAATCCACAAAAAAAAATTTAGATTAAGAAAGAGTTATAGAAGGTAATTTTTTGAATTTTACTTCTATTGCCACTTCAAGAGTTCGAGTTATGGAGAACTTCGAGTTATAGTAGTTCGAGTTATGGAAGTTCAACTGTATTTCCACTACAAATCTATTTTATTGTTGTATATCTGTAACGAATCCTCATTTTTATGCATCCAAAAATGTCATCTGACAGCATTTGTTAACATTATTGAGAAAATGCTTTGGTTTTTGTCTATAAAACCACAAGCGTTTCTAATCATCCTATTACAGTATTGAAATTATTTTCTCTCAAATATACCTTTACTCCAAAAATTAACTCTTTGTAAATCATTAATAAATACTATAAAGCAATTCTAGATGTTACAGCTCCAATTGTACAGCTATAAAAATGCCACTCTATCTATCTGGTTTCAATATCCATGTCACTTAAAATATGTATCCATATATTAAAAACTTTACACATAAAAGTGACGCCATTCTAATAAAATTTAAAAAATTCTTGGTATCCAAATTAATTGAATGTTAACCAACCGTTGTTTGTAATCAGGGGAATTCAACTTGACCAAACAGACACTACTGCCTTTGGGACACATTGCATTCTCTCCATACAGCACCGGTTTACAAATGTTTACCACAAATACACTCCCATTCCGATCGCTTGTTCTGTAAGAAGAAATCGTTGAGAAACAAAAATTCAAAAATATAAACTTGTAATTGTAACCTATAGTTGAAGTCACTCAACGAGAGCAAGTCATAGTTGTGGCCATTTACCGAGTCCTGCACACTGCAAGCATTGGATTTAACCGTTTCAGGTTCAGACAAACAGGCATATGGTGTCTCTAGTGATATATAGAAATTACACACATCCGTAGCCTACAAATAATAAGGAAATTGTGTAAAATATTAGTATGTATATTTATAAATATATTAATTTGCATGGCAGCTCACATAACGTGTCACTTTTGATTGTTCGGCATCCAAAGTGTAGTCACAGCCAACGGACACATATAACTTGAACTCGCCATCGCCGCTGGGACACTTGGCGCCATTACTAAATTCAAAATACATTCTGCCATTGTGATAATTCAATTGATGTTGCGTACCTAGAATGCGAACATAGAATTTATCAACTGATTTTATACCATGAAAAGTAGCAACCTTACCAAGCACAAACTCTTCATTGCCTCGCTTAAGACAAGCAGAGACATCTTTTACACCATTACATGCACGGCTTATGCTACCACAAAGATTGTACTCGAAAGTGTCATTCTTATCGCCTTTCACATGCTTCGCCATGTCCGAATGCAAAGCTTTGAAGTTGAATTTCTCGCCATAAATAGGCTCTGTTAGCTCACATTCATTAGTGGAAAAGATCTGAAACGGCATATTTAACATTTTATTTAGTCTTACATTTATTTTGAAATATATTTTTGGATAACCTTTGCGTTTGTCAGCTGAAAAGCGAGCCATCCTCTGTTGTGTACTTACTTTTTTGCATATGCGTTATGCTAAAAGAAAATCAGTTAACTAGACTATTAAAAAAAATCCTACCTTTAACTATATTTAAACCTTTTAAACAATTTAAACCACTTAACCCACTGCCATTTCATGTACCAAAATCAAACAAATGTATTTTTGTTTTCGTTTTTTTGCGCAGAACTAACGTTCTTTATTTAAAAAAACAGTTTTTTGCCAAACTTCATTACATTTCATTTCATTTATTTGACAAACTCTATAATTGTTTTGTATTTCAGTATTTAGTTTTGTTGAGTTTTAAAATAATAATTCCTCATATTCGTTCATTTGCTGATATTTCCCTCCTCGTTTACAGAATTATTAAGATCATTATTAGTTTCCGTAGATGTAGCTGCGGCATTGGCAACATACAAAGCTGGATCGATAACTTTGGGGATAGGTTTGATTTCGGTTCCAAGTTCCTTTTCAATTCGGTGCAGATCGAATCTATCTTCATAGGTTATTAAGTTAATTGCGATACCAAGGTGGCCGAAGCGTCCAGAACGACCAATTCGATGCAAATATGTTTCTGCCATTCTCGGGAAATCAAAGTTAATTACAACATTTACGGCTTGCACATCGATACCTCTAGTGAAAAGATCAGAGCATACGAGATTTCTACACAAACCTTGTCGGAAATCATGAAACACACGATTTCTATGAGCCTGGGCCATTTTAGCATGTATGTAATAACAACAATAACCGAGTTCCGTTATTTTCTTCGCCAGCAATTCGACACGTTGGGTGGAATTACAAAATATAATAGATTGATTTATTTGTAGCTTAGAAAAGAGCGTATTTAAGCAATGAACTTTTTGGCGTTCTTGAACGAATGCGTAATACTGTGTTACGCCTTTTAAAGTCAGCTCCTCCATCAAATTGATTTCATATGGTTCCCTCAAATGTTTCTCCATGAAATTTTTTACGCTTAACGGAAATGTTGCGGAGAACAATAGTATTTGAGGGTCTTTCGGCAACTTCATTATAACATGGTCCAGCATGCCTTGGAAATCAAGAGACAATAATTTATCAGCTTCATCTAAAACTAGAATTTTGCAATGTGACATATCCGCAACTTTTTTGTCCATTAAATCCAAAATACGTCCAGGAGTGGCGATAATTAACTGTACTTTTTGGTATATGCGAAGTATGTCATCTTTAAGAATCGTACCACCCGTTGTAACCATAACTCGAATGTCTAGATGTTTTGCGAGTTCAATGCATATTTGCGATGTTTGCAATGCTAGCTCTCTTGTTGGTACTATCACCAGGGCTTGTATATAATCTTTTCTTGGGTCTATCTGCTCCAAAACGGGAATGCAATACGCTCCGGTTTTACCAGTACCGTTCTTTGCTCTAGCTAACACATCTTTACCGCTTAAAGCTATTGGTATTGCGGCCTCCTGAATCGGTGATGGACGTTCCCAGCCCTTTTCAAAAATACCCATTAAGAGTTCTCTTTTCAAACAAAATTCTTCAAATTCGTTTCCACGAGTATCGGTAACATCACTCGTCTTAAACCGGTTGTCTTTTGGCGGAATCTTAAGCTTTGATTTCCATCCCATGTCATCTTGCGGATTCTTGACCATTTGAAGCGCTTTCATCGCACTCTTTGACCCCAAACTTGCATGCATATTCGTCGTATTTTCTGTAATCATTTTTCCTCAAATTTGATGTAAAACTCTTTTTTTTCCGACAACGGTAAATGGTAACTGTTATAAAATATTACTTGATTCCAGATTTTCACCAAAGCCTTCAGAGAACAAAAACTAATACTATCCAAGCAGATAATAAAGAAATGCAAATTGTCTTGTCAAAAATGTAAAACGCATGCAGACAAACAATGTTGCCAGATGGAACGCGAAAATAATTCTCAATCCTTTGGAAAAGCGCAGTTATAACCAATTACAGTTAGCAAAAAAGACGATGACTATTAAATTTTCGCATTGTTGTATTTATGTGCAATGGAAAACACCGAAATCCGCTAAAGATGCCATATTTGTATTAATTAGGTTAACAAATTTTCAACAAGACAACGCCATTTTGAATCAAAACAAGAAGAAACGTCACAAGAAACGAAGAAAAAACATGAAATGGAGGAAATTTACAATCTGGTAAAAGAATGGGGGGCAAAGGGAGAAAAGTGATTGCTTTGAATCAATACACTTTTTGTTGCTTCATTTTACCTGCCCACAGTTGCCACTCTCAAAAATGTTTCAAGTTTTTGTTTTTATTTTCTTTTTCCAGATAGCCCTATTCACAACAGCTATCTACAACCACATAAGCCAAATACGTATACCGAAATTGAATTTAATTTTATGATATATAAATCAAAAGTTACTTATTCAGCGAGCCTAATTTACGGAAGATATATTATTTTTTCATTTATTTAACATGTAAACCGTAGTAAAAAATCACAGATACATGGAATTATTTTTAAACACTATTTAATTGAAAAAATGCCAAAGTAGTCGTCATGCCTGAGATACTCTTATATAAATATATTTACCTTAGAATTAAGATGAATTCATAGTCTTCCTTATATGCTATATTCCATTTTAATTGTAAAGGATAAACAAACGAATAATAAAACATATTTTATTTAGTTAAAGAAACTTCAAATGCAAATCAAAATTTTACAGTTGTTTTCCGTATGCAAAGCCGAATATTAAACCGAATTCATTATCACCCGTATTATGACTGTTTGAGGTAAAATTTCAAACAGTTATTTAAAATAATACCAAAACTGCCTTTTTCCATAAAAAAAATAATTTTTTATAACATTATTTTAATTCTTAATTTACTCTAACAATTATTCAGAGAAAATACTTGAAGAAATAAATGTCATCTTTTGAAAAACACATCCCTGTTGTTAACATTGTTGTAACGTCAAGGAGCTGGAAAGAAATTCACACTGCCGTCCAAACATTTTGCATGAATATTATAGAATATATAAAGCTAGATTAATTTAAATTTAATTCTTTACATTTTCATAAGTCTATTTGGAGTTAGGAAGAAGGTAAAATGTTATTCACAAAAATGGTTTTTACCCTTAATATTCTCGTATGCAAGGATAATAAATGGGCACTACTCTCCAGTTTGAAGTCGTAGACAAATCAAATTTTGGGATTTACCTCAACTAAAAAGGAAATTTACTCTTGCTCTTTAGTAATTTAACAAAATATATATATAACAGCATATATCCGTAATATGAAACGAATCACGTTAACATTGAATACAGGTTCTAAGTAAAGGGTATAGAATTTATAGCAACTAGGAATACAGATTATGGTAACTGTCGCATTGCAAATGTCTTTCACGAAACAGATGGCATCTTTTCAGAACAAAGCGAAGAAGATGAATGACTAATTGAGCAAAAAATAAATTAACAAAACGATACGAAAATGAGCAAAATAGTAAACATGAACAAAAACACCTTTTGTTTTACGATAATAAAATGTTCAAAAAATTTAATCTTAAACTTGTAACTTACCAATGGGTCACTAGTTTCAGCATAAACACTGCGTAACACAATGAAAGCCGATACGCAAAATGTTATCACTCGCTTATTCATTGCGGTTTTGTTTATGATAAATGAACCTGTTTTTGCTAAGATTATGAAATTCACAATATAATTTGCACCAACGTCATAAGTATTTAGGCACGTTTTTAACTTGGAAATGGCACTGTTACTGTGTTTCTTTTTATTGATTCTCCTGTTGCAAATTTACTGGCGCCTCAGAGACGCGTTGCACACGCTTATGGATCTAGTGTCAATAAATTCAAGCAATTCCTTTCAACAACCGACTGTGTTTCACGATTTCGAATTTTTCAGTGAAATGAAAATAACATTGTCTTATCACAGCTAATCGAAATATACGATAAGCACTAATAAATCGTACACCTGATGATACACTTTATTTAAAGACAATTAAATTTTTTTATTTTATTTTTTGCTCCCAAAAATCAGCTGCTTCGGCATAACAAAAAAGTCCAATTGGATTTAATGAGAACTGCAATGGCATAGGGATGATAGCGTGAGTGACATACGTATTGCCGGCTACTGCACTTTTTAATGAGCGTGTTTTTCTTATGCTCATATATAGGAAAGTACAGTGAATGTCTGACGATATATATAGTATAACTATCGGTTCAAAAAGTATAATGTACTGTAATATAACACATTCTAAAAAGATAAATATTTGCAATTAATTAGAAACTGCAATTATACAAAATTAATTTCGTCAATCATAGTGACGACTGATTGAATGTTTGTTAACACGCAACCCTGAAAGTTAGACAAAACAGCTGTGGTTTGCCGCATTCATAGAAAAGTTTACGTTATTTTGTGTTTAGAATAAAGTCATATTTATTTAAATAAATTGTTTAATTTTTTAAAGTGTGTACATTTTAAAGAAGTATGACTGCCAATACCAATGAAATGGAAATGTTACGCAAAGCAATTAGATTGCTGCACTCGCCACATTCAAACTCGGCAGTTGAGCTGAGATTAATGCTGGATGAGGCTATAAAACAACGTTATGGGCCGGAGCATATGATATCGAATAATATGAGCAAAGGTCTTATGGAGTTAGAAGCTAACTTTCCAGGTCGTGCTGCAACACCGCCACCTCCGCCAGAACATCCAACGGCAATGGATCAAGACCCTGTGGATGAAGTTATTAATTTAACTGGTTCTCCTGCAAAAACTATATCCGATTCACCAGATACTATAATAGACTCTGATGATGGCGCAAACATGGGTGGTGGCATGCTAGGAGCTGGCGATGAAGATGTAAATTTAAAAGAGTTTGGAGATTTAAATTGCGCTGTTTGTGGAGAAATGGTTTTCACTGCTACAAATCGTTTAATTGAATGTTCAAATTGCGGCACACTTTACCACCAAGAATGCCACAAACCACCTATCACAGATGAAGAAGCCTCTGAAGGTCAAGAGCACAATTGGCAATGTGATAATTGTCTTAATAAGCCCTCCACTAGTAAGGCAGCCGGTGTTGTAATAGAAGAACCAATTTCGTTAATATCAAAGACGAAATCATCAGCCACATCTTCACGTTCCTCGTCAACTTCGAATTCGTCCTCACCCTTTGCTATACTACAGCAAGAAGTAAGTAGTACAACTACTTCAACTGTGCCACCAGTACAAGTGCCGTCAATGCCTACAAGTAGGCATCACCATCATAAAAGTTCCAGGTCGCATAAAGAGGAGCGGCCGTCATCTGGCAGTTCGAAGGCGATAACATCAAGCAGTAACATCAATCCGACTTTCAATGTCGTCAGTGCAAGCGAAAAGAGCACTTCACATACGTCAAAGAAATCATCTTCCCACTCCTCTTCGTCCAGTAAATCATCGTCATCGAAGTCATCAAAACACCATGACAGTAATAAGCGTAAAGCAAAGTGAGCTACTAAGCAAGTAATAAAGTAAAGTTAATAAAGTAAATCGTTGCAAAAAACGGCACACGTGGAATAAATGTGAAATTAATGAAAATTTATAAATTTTTGGAGTAGGATGCATTTAAATGAAATTCAATAGTACTACAATCTATAAATAAAACATATTGTTAGTAATTTTATATAAAACTTTATTCAGAGTACAGATCAAATATTTTTGTTTGGTATCCCTTGCCAGGAAAGCGACGTCAAACTGCATCTTATTCGAAGAAGGGAACAATTACGATTTTTTAACAAACGAGCGATGTATAAAAAATAATTACATACATATACATATAATTTATAAAGAAAGAAAGAATGTATTGTGTTTATATAAATACAAATTAAACAGTGAAAACATCAACAGAGTTCTTTTTTATGAAACCACACGCCTAGATTTTTTAACAGTAACAGCTGGGGTGCGTGGACTGTCGCACGCATCATCACTGGGCAGTTTCTGTACCTTAACACGAGTAACTGGTGTTTTTTTCTTATCCCCAGATGTCTCTTCATTTGCAAGCGTTGATTTAGAACTGCTTTTAGCGACACTATTACTATTGGTGGTGCTAGTCGCTGATGCGGCTTTCTTTTTACGTTTCACATTAACTATAACATTGGCGTCCATACTAACATCTAATTCAAAGTTAAATTCATAAGTTTTACCACTTCGTGTCACTGGCGTTGTATTGTCATTAATAACAGTATTCCCCAGTCGCTTGTTAGTAGACAATGAAATCGCTGGGCTAAAATTTATATTCGCCCTAGTGGCAACAGGAGTGGAACGTGTTGTATTCAACGTGGAAGCAATTGGCGTACTAGTACTTTTTTCGTTGCCACCTTCGTGGCGAGTGGTTTTCGACTTTTTTTCCACTGGCGAATTTGAGTAAGACGATGATCGACGCTTCCGAGAAACCTTTGGCGTCAACTTAGTGTGTGTTTTAATTTCAGGCGATCCGCGTAGAGTTGGTGTAGTAATGCGTGGAGACGAACGGTTCGTCACAGTTTTTAAATGCTTTTGTGGTTCGTTTTTAAATGGTTTCTTTTCCTCAATTATTACATCATCATCATCGTCACTGGAAAATATTTCCACGGATGTGTCCACGAGCGCTGCACGCTTTACCTGTAATTTTCCGCGGCCTTTGGAAGGTGCAGATTTGTTATTAATTTCACTTAGTGGAGTGGTTCTCGACTTCGTTTTAATTCCGGGCGATCCGCGTAGAGTTGGTGTAGTATTGCGTGGAGACGAACGTTCCCTTACAGTTTTCAATTGTTTTTGCGGTTCTTTTTTAAATGGTTTCTTTTCCTCAAATATGTCATCATCGTCGTCTTCGCTGGCAAACATCTCTACAGATGTGTCCATAGCCGCTGCACGCTTTCCCAGTAATTTTCCGCGGCCTTTGCTTGTGGAAGGTGCAGATTTGTTGTTATTATCACTTATTGTAAAACGTAAATCTCCAGTATTCGATATTTTCATTGTCTTTAGAGCATTACTGAATATTTTACGGAACTTTTCATAGTCAGGTTTTTCATTATACTCCAGTTTTGCCACATATTTCATATACTCCGCAATAGGACCTGAAAATGTGTCTTATTTTAATTTCATATGTACATTTGCTGGAATCGTTCACTTACTTGGGACATCCTTTGAATATAAAGTTTTTAAACAATGAGCAACGTCTGCCATGAATTCTTCTTTGGCCTTTTGCACCTTCACAGGCACCGTTAATATCTTGTCTTTTACCCAAGGCAATTGAACGCCTGACCATTCGATAATATTATACCCTAATATTTCGAAGTCTGCACGCATTGTAGGTACTCCATGATGTGCGTCTCGAGATGTATATTCTATGGTACCGTTATGCATCTTTTTTGGATCAGGTTTAAATTCCTTTGTCGTATAGTGTGATGCTAAGCCATAGTCAACCAGATACGCTTGACTATTACCTTCTTTGCCGTAGCCTAAGAGTATATTAGCCCCTTTTAAGTCAGCATGTACGTAACCACATGAATGTATAAACTCATACACATCGATCATTTGTAACGCCAATCTGTATATGGTCTCCTCAGGAAAACGTTTACCATTTGCTAAAAAGTGTTTTGAAATATCACTGCCATAACGTGGCATTACAATGAAACGATGTTTAATTCCATTTAACTCAGTTGATCCACTCCCAATCATATACGGCATACCAATGGTCTTAAGGCCACGGTCACGCTGAAACCGTTTAATATCTTCCAACTTTGCGTTGCGCATATAAAAATGCATTTCAACAAACAGTGGACCATTTCCATGTGGCTCCTACAAAAAACGTTATATATTATTGGATTTTCATTTAATCATAATTGTATGAAACACTTACGCACTTCACAACATAGTTATAATTCTTCTCACCAACGCGACTAGCTGAATAGATCTCTCCAAAACCACCAGTTCCAATTGAAGTTCCAATCAACCACTGCCCTTTGGATAAATCGGTGAGAATTGTGCCTTCAGCTATTTTCTCTGGCATGGCATATAATTTATTTCGCTTTGGAGCAGCTCCTTTTTTGGGAACATTTCCCTTAGCTGCAGTTTTTTCTTTAGTTACTCGAGGCATCTTTTTTGAAACCAAACTCCAAATATTCTTGTATTGTTTCAAAATGCTCAACCGAAGGCGCGAATTCTTTCAACGATTGTGTGCTTTGTCGTATGGCTACTTTGTGCCAAACCGTTGAAAACTATTCAATTCTATTTTGTTCTTGTTCTAGTTTTTTTGCGGAGCCTTTTATCAAATTCGTTAATTCCAAAGATGATGCCACGTTGATGGGTTTCAAATCAAAGAAATAAGGTTATACGGCAAATCAATAATTTGATAAAAAGGTGTTTTGCTTTATTTTATCACAATTTAATACATAACATAGATTTCAAAAAAATGCAATATTGTTTAAAATAATATATTTAATGAGCACATTCGAAGAAAATAAAACTGCAACAATCTCTTATAAGATAAATATATAGGCTTCCCTATGCAACCCGGTATTTTTGTTCATTTTATCGAAGCCATTGTTCGCGCTATAAATTATGTCTTAATATAAACATTTATATGAAAAAATACAATTAAATAAATTACATGAACTCGAAATTCAGTATCTTCAATGTTTTTTTATTATAAATATTTTATTTGTGTTCAAAATGCAACCATGCTCTTGGTGGTATTCGTTTTGCGCCACGAAGTGTTTTGCTTTGTGCGAACGCGTCATTCGTGAAAAAACTTGGTGGTGTTCGGACTTGACGTTCCTCTGCCCAAAGCAATAAGTTGTCGTGCAAGGAAAATTTATGAAAAATTACAAATCGAGTGTTATATCCATTCCAAGGGTGTTGTAAAAATTATTTGGCATTTTCGTTTTACTTGTGAATAATATTAGAATATAAAAAATGGTAAATAATGTGAATAGATAATATAATAATATTAGAATGCAATGAAATGCTGGCGTTGGCCAATAGACGTCGTAAATGTGAGTGCGCGTGCAGCAAAGTACCGTGGGACATCGTGAAATGTTGAGATTAAAAATGAAAGCAAAAATATGATATTTCATAATTTTGTATAGCAAACAAATTGAATAGATGTTATAAAAGTAAAATCTTGTCGGTCACATTCGAATTTTCTATTTAAATGTTCGTGTTTAACCTCACTTTGGCCAGCGTTTTCCGGCGATTTTGGCGCAATTTTCACTTTTGAAAACGTAAAATGATTAACATAATTCTTATATTTTATTTAAGGCTGGTGGTAAAGCAGGTAAAGATTCAGGCAAAGCTAAAGCGAAGGCAGTATCTCGATCAGCACGAGCGGGGCTTCAGGTAAGTGATGAAATAAACTACTGAGGCTGTACAGCGTACAGCCCATCAACTGTTTCGCGCCTTTTTTGTTGTCGCAACTACATAGAACAATAATATTGTGGCATACGCTCTTTAAGTGTTCCACTTCCTTATTGAATAAAAATATATATTTATATGTGTATATATTTCTGTTACAGTTCCCAGTTGGTCGCATACATCGTCATTTAAAGAGTCGCACAACATCGCATGGCCGCGTTGGTGCAACAGCTGCGGTATATTCTGCTGCAATTCTGGAATACTTGACGGCTGAAGTAAGTTACATATTTTGTGGTGGAAAATTCACCTTATAAATCGATGCGTTATCGCGCCCAATTTTCCTATGTAGCCATTGATTATGGTTTGTGCGCGCGTAGAAAAAGCAAACATTCTCAGTTGTGCATGTATTTGTGTGTGTGTGCTGTACTCTGCGCCCTGTTTGTAATGTCAACTTGGAAGTGGCGTTTTTTAGAGTTTTGTTTTGTGGCGTCATTTGCCCGCCATTTTTGTTTTTTGTTTGCCTTTTTAGTAAATATTATTGAAAGATTAAAAAGGAAACGAAAAAGAGGGAAAGGTAATTGAATGACTATGTGTGTCTGCCTAGATTTATATTTTAATAAAAATTTAATTTTCACTTTTCGCTTTGATGAAAAATTTCCATATAATTTTTTCTTTATTTTTACCAGAAAATTTTCTTATTTTGACCGTTTCTAAAACATTTTTGTGTATATCATCTAAATTCTAAATTTTTACTCCTATTTTAGGTGCTGGAATTGGCAGGAAACGCTTCAAAGGATCTTAAAGTCAAACGTATAACGCCGCGTCACTTGCAGTTGGCAATCCGTGGTGACGAAGAATTAGATAGTCTGATTAAAGCAACAATTGCAGGTGGTGGTGTCATTCCACATATTCATAAATCATTGATTGGCAAAAAGGTATGTACAAATAAACCAGCTTAATTTTGAGTTTGCAAGTTAGCTAAATAAATTATATATTCTTTACAGGAGGACAATGTTCAAGACCCACAGAGAAAAAATACTGTAATTCTTTCACAAGGGTATTAATTCTTATTTTAATAATAAACATTTCTTTTTAACAACTTATGATAATTTTCGTATTGTTATACAAGTAATATTAATTATCATATAATTTTCTTAAACGGAAAGCCTAACTTTAAATAAAATATTTTACACGCAAAATAAGAAATTGATGAAAGCATAAAATAAATAAATAAAATGTAAAATTGTCGAAATTTAGAGAAGACCAAATACATAGTTTAATCAATAACAAAAACTAGAAAACGAATTTTATGGCATGCAGAATGAATTAGCGTTGACCACTGAACGGCAGTTGTGCTGTGGGCATCTGACCTGAATAATATGCTTGTGTTCCTGTTGAACATGTGGATTTATCCAAATAGATTTAGAGAGTGAGTGGTCAAAATCGAAAAATGAAGTTCCGCAAAACAACGAACTCGACTCATCTAAACTTCCTTGGGTTCCTTCGTCCGAGAAATACGCACTTTTGTACCATCGTCAGATGATCTAGACGACAACTAGACTTGTGCTTCCGTTCAGGCAGAGCTGGATAATCGTTTAAACAATAACAACAGGGAGATAGGCCAAAATTTAAAAATCGAGTTCCGCAAAACATACATGATATTCCTTTCCAAATCAAACGAATCAGTTATCATTGAAATATATTTAAGTATTTTTTATCAACAAATCTGTTGCTTAAATATAAATGGTTGCTGTTGTTGTAACGACAGAAAACTTTCCCTAAATAATTTTGAGGAATGCTGACGATTTGATAGTTTTTGACCGGATAAACTTCCGTGTGAGTTCCGGTTACGAAGATCCGATGGTCGTGGGTTGGGTTGTATATATTACATGGCGACGGCTCTCTTGAACTATTTGTCTCAGTTGTAATAACGGTTGTATCAACGGTTTTAGCATACTTTAGGGCGGAGTGCAATAATGCCATATTCGAGCTTCAAATAAATAATTTTTTTAGAAGTGTGGTTTTCAATGAGGAAATACTTTTTTGGACTTGGTCTTTTGTTTGTTATGAGTAAAAACACCTTTAGCAGTTTTCAATATAACTAAGTTTTTTCTGGCCTCACGGCATGTAGCCCCATCGGGCAGTGTCCAGTTCTATTATTACGTCGAGGTAAACCTTACGAACAACAAATAGTAGTGGATTTCCTGCGATCACAATAGGCTTAAAAGATCTCGCAGAGGTACCGGTTCAACGCCTGTCACGTTCATTCGACGACCACTGATTCATTGCGGATAGGCAGGAGAATAGTGGGGCACCAGCTTGTTCCCAATCTGATGATATTGCAGCTTGGGTTTTGCAGTTCCCATCGATGCTGCTATGACCTGGAACCCAAACAAGTCGTATATTAAAGTAGCTAGGAGCTATTGATAGAGAGGCTAAGCACTCCTTGAGTAGCTTTGAGCGAACAGTCAGCGAGTACATTGCCAGGATTGTAGCAGACCAGACAGTCCTTTGTAACGACAAAATTAGCCCCATTATTAGATTTCATAATCGACTGAGCACTTAGAACGCATTACAAATCTAAAATAATTTTCTATTTCTACAAGTAAATCCGTTTATTCGCGAGATTTTTGAGGGCCCAGACACATACGCCTCTATATACCCATCTTCCCTGAGGCTGACAGCGGTTTTCGCTGTGATACACCTTCCGGCTATGTTCCCGGGTGCTATATGTAGTAGGGAATTTAGTACCAATAGATGCCCGAAGAGCATCACACAACCCTGTAAAAGAAACTAGTTGCACGCTCACTAGTTTTTTTTTTGGGCTTAGTTTAAGCATATTTTTCACTTATCTTACAGCCTCCTCAGGGCGCCAAGTAATATGTGCACCAAGTTTCATTCAAATTTTTCATTTTTTACTCCAATTATCTCTTGGATTCAACTCGTCTCGTTTTTCTGAACAATTTGCTATACATAACTCTATATCTCTTTATAACCACACCGGATTAGTTAGGACGTATTTTCTTGTCTAATACGACAACATCCCAAAGCTTCATATTTTATATGTTTTTGTATTTATTTTAATTTTCTCACTCACTAGGATACCAGTACCTGCCTTTATATTTAATTTTTAGGTTGTCAAATAATACATTTTAAGGTTGAGTTGTTTCAATTACAATTCAACTGAATTAAGTTGTAAATCATAAAATGTGTAGAAATCCCTATAACCGGCAATGGTTAGTCCTAGCGACATATTTTTTACTTTTTTCCAACCATCACGGTTCATCGAAGTAGAAAAACATGTTGAGGGGATTTCTTATTGGAACCAGAATAAGCAAACTTGCTTTAAAAAATCTGGTTGACTTACCAAAAGTATTTTTTAAGGTCAAACACCCTTAACAACATTTAAAAAATATTTATTATTGTTTTTTAAGCTAAAATCTCATAATGCAGATTTTTAAGCATAGACTGAAAGATTTTATACACTAAATATAGGCACGTACTTAATATGCACTTCATAGTAATTTGGCATAGAAAAAAAGTTTAGAATTTTACGAATCCAACGAAATTTAGCCAAGTAATTGAGGGATGGTGCGTTGAATGTCGTCACAACGCTCATTCAAGTCGGTCTGAAAAAAATTAAATTGCAATTAACAATGACTTGGCCATCGCCAGTATACGGATATTTACCTCCTCTAATTCCAAGCAAGCGCCCCATTCAATTAATGTGATGCGATGATCATTATTGGAGTCACACGACTCTAAGAATGGTGCAATACATTGCTCGAGACTGACCAATGGTGCACGGATGGGGAAGAGCTCGTGACGCGACACCGAACGGTCAGTGTCACCGTCCAAATCACACCATTTCCAAACTGCAGCGTTGGCCCAACGACGCGTCATATTCGTCTCAGCTTCCAATTCCATTTGCATGTAATGTTCGGTGAGTTCATCACGTTCGGCCAAATCACGCATCACGTTGAAGAGCCAATCGCGCATGCGACGTGGAAAGTCTTTCATGTCCTCGTCGGCGCAACTCTTCTGTTCATGGCAGGGACCATAGTAGTCGATGTGAACGTGACTATTTTCGGGGTTCAGACAGCCGGGCGCATTGGTGGCACAAAGACAACGCTGGCGGTAGACAGCGCAATCCGAAAGCCAGGTTTCATTGCGGTTGGTGCACACGTGACGACGTGCTTCCGGCTCCTCCGGACACTCGGGTATACATATACATTTGGCTTCAGTGCCATGCACTTGACAGACACGACCGGCACCGCAATGCATCTTCTCACATGGATCAACTGGCGTAAAAGTATATATATAATACATAGAAGATCAAAAGTAAATATCGCGTTAGCAGTTACGTACTCTCAACGACCGGATTCAATATGTTATTCTGTTGATCCAAGGCGTCAGCCGCCAATTTAGCAGCGAGCTCATCTTCACGCTCCCAATCCTTGTTCTATAATCAAAAAGAACCCTCTCTAACTAATGAGTGCTACACATTTTTATGCGATCGTATTTACCGAAGCCTTTTGCTCGAATTGGCGCAGCAATTCCTCGGCGCTCTCATCGAAATCCTCATCAATCAATTCATCCAAATTGAGTTCGTCCAATTCATCGGCATAAACTTGCATCGTGCAGAGCAAGCCTGCCAAAAGCAGCAGTGGCAACTTCATCGTTGCGTAAGCGGAGTCTGCGTCTCGTCGCAACTGCAAAAATTATATAAAATAGAATAAAATGTGAACCTTCTCGTCACGCTGCCGAACTTAGTATATTTGAAAAGTGCGACTAAAATTCTGTGTGAGCGGATTTGGATTGCGACAGCGCTAGACTTGAAATAAGGCGAGCAGATAAGCTGAGTTTGTGAAAAACAACAATAACTACATGGAGATTTGTAAGACTTTGCGTGTGTGTGTCGGTTATGTTGGGAGATGACCTCGTCCAGCGATTGTGACATTTTTTTTTCAAGTCTCTACGTATGTTATCAGTCTTGTATGTTGCTTTAATTTATATATTTAGTAAGCTTAGACATTATTCACAAAACGGTCTTTATTTTCGATTTTATATACTTAATAAGTGATATGCGTTATCAAAAACAATGAAACAACTAAATTGGTTCGACATCGAGCCTTGACTAACAGAGAGAGAGCTAGAGAGAGAGAGTAGGTAAGGAAGGTGTGTGGAAATATTGATAGTCTCCTTTTGATTATTTGTAGCTCTACAAAAAAATAACTGTCTAAAAAAGGCTACTATTAAGCATCAACTGAGATCTAAAAATTTTAAGAAGATCTCTAAAAAAATTTGAAACTCAGTCTCGTCTAATATAATCATACTTAAAAGCTAAAGCTAAAAAAGAGTCTCAACCAAAGTTATAGGGAACCACCCCATCAAAAATTAATATATTGTTTAAGGCTAGGCTTTCAAGATCTCCTAGAAAACCCCAATAAAATAAAAAATATTTGTTTTTCTGTCAAGGTTCTCATGTTAATTACTTTTTACACATATTTAACTAATGTAACTGTATTATTCAGTATATAAGCTGTTGTAAAAGCAAATACGCACAAACGTCTTCTTCTTCACCCAGAGAGTACGAACTTATCAACCCGACTTATCACCGACTTCCGTTTGCGCTTTAAAGCGCCGCGTATTCGTAATTATGTCAATACCAACACAAATGCGCTTGAGTATACATATAATTAAACGAGTATATACAAGTTTATATACAAAGAATAACACTGAACTTTTGACCACTTAGAAGTACTTTGTGGTTTTTTGTTTTTAATTTTTTGTCGGATATTCGCATTAGGGTTTCGAGTATTCAGCATCAGATGCCTAATTCAATCCCAAAGCTAATAAGAGATCCACGATTCCCATTACAACCTTATTTTATTTCTTAATTCAGGCTCTCAAAAGTAAAAACTGGGGCTGAGATCGAAGGTTGTGGAGTTTGATCTATATTACATCTACATCTCTCAGTATTTCAATGGATCAATGGATCTCTCGTGAATTCGGTAAACGCTGGTGAACAACCAGAACTTGCTCGGTTGCTAGATCCTCCTTGGAAAGCAAGAGTTCGCCTGAACTATATAAAAAGGTTCACCTTGCCGCAATAGTGGGACCCTGCGGAATAGGCAAACATGCGATGAGCTTAAGAATCTTGTCGGACGTAAACTATCATAGCTGTATGGAGGGAAGAATTTTCTCCTCCACTGTCCCGCATTCGCAAGACTGCGATTGAAAGGATCAAAATGCTTCGGCGATATATAAGGGTCTTATTTGCTTCTTCGATCAATACTTAGGAATCTTTTGATATCACAATGGACTGGTGCCTTTAGCTGTTCAAATGGGATAGTCAGCCTCTGAACCTAACCTAACCTAATATTGTGTTCAAAAATTAGAAATATTCAGCAATATTATATTAAAACAAAAATCTTGTATTTACCTATGACGGAAAACATATATGTATATACTAGTATTTCCGGTTTAATCAACTGACTTCGAATATAAAATCTTGCGAATCTCTATCAATCATATATGTATGTGCATATATATGTATATTTTTGATTTAACTGTATACCATATACCCCAAACTCTTTCAGCATTTACTTTCTTCACTTGCCAGCCAAAATTATTAGATTTGCTTGCTGAATCAATTCAAAGCGATCGATTGTGCAGACAGTATCTGTTATACATATGTTTCTATTTCATGCATATACACAACTAAGAGCTTATATACACATATGCATATGTACATTTACATATGTGTTCCAGTAGAACATATGGAATTTGTGGCCGCTCTTTTAATGAAATTGTTCGCAGCTTCTCTGTTTTCATGCAGCTTTAATTGATATAATTCGCATGCGACACTCGTAAATACATTTAGATTTATATATGTACATACATTAACATTTCTGGAATATACATTACATTTCTTATATACACTGTCATATATACTTTATATGCATAAATATTAATATACTAACAGCAAATCCCTAACATATTGAATTATTGGCCTTGATAGCTGTTTGTTTGTATGTGCGTACGTGCCAATTTCTTTCGATTCTAGACGGATGTTTATTGAGGTTTATGGACCATATTTCATTGTATTGAAACTCTTTCTAATAAAATTCGAAAAAAAGTGTCAAAGCAATGAATAACGCTATATTGTTTTAATTTTCTGTATATAACGGAGTTTATATACTATAAATATGCACAGGAATATGCGTTCAATCTAATAAATCAAATTAATATATAACCTTATTAATCATAAGTTATGATTAGCGCTTTTAGGAATCTAAAAAGTAACATCTTCAGCCCCTTTTAAGGAAGCAGAATTGCTAGTAAATAAAATTTGATCTTTCTGCTTATAAGCTACGGTTTAGCAAAACAATGTAATAAAACATGCATCGAAAATACAAACTGCTTTCATAAAACTCAGATTTGATGGGAGAAAAGTTCAAAATCTTCGACTGTTTTGATCCTAACTTTTTACATTATTTGTAGTCGTGGATCAACAAGCCTTATTTTTCGGTTATATCTATTATTATTATCTAATTTTGTTTTGGAATAAGAGTTATCATTAATAATTCGTTTGTGATTTTTTCGAAATGATTTTATTGCTGCTTTTAAATTCAAATCCCTCCTAATTGTAACAGTAACTGCCTACGAACCACCAGTTAATCATATTCCAATATAGATTTCTCAACAGTTTTATTAAGAGTTTTCGTAATATATGGATATTTAAGCTTTTTAGATCGTTGTTTAATTATAGGTCCGTGTTGGAAGCTTTTGAAACCGTTATTATTAACATAAACAGAATAGAATTAAGCTTAGGACCCATCGTGTAACACCCAAATCAATATTATATCTCTGAACTTATTCCAGAAAATATTTTTTATTAGACTAAACGAGTGACAATTTAAAGTGTAAAGTATTTAAAATTATCCTTTCATATTTTCCTATACCATAAGTAAATAAAATTGTTTAACTCTGTTAGCAAAAAATAAATAATTTTCCATACGGTCAAAAGCAGGATAAACTTGATAAAATATCCGACTTTCTTATTTTTAATCATTTATTTAATTTAATTTATCATTATTATTTTTTTATTTTCTAACTATAAAACACAATAACAATTTTTACATATATATCATGTACAATTCATTACTTTTTATTTGCATATTCCTGTCTAGTATTATACTTCTAATTTCATGTAGTGAAATACTATCCTTTTTCAACGATGATTTCATTACAATGCAATGCATTGTCGGTGTAGGCTTGCATATAAAACAATTTATGCGCTGATGACCACATAAGTAACGGATGCATACATACATACATACATAGAAAAAAATATGCATATGCAAATGCATGTAGACACAGTGACACCCAGCGATATAAGAAGTTGAAACATAGGCAAATACTACTTCATATACAGTTCAACTTCCCTAGCTGCAATCACCATAATCCTCCAAAAAACAAACAAAGACAAAGACAAACTTTCGAGTAACGGCAGGTAATTTATATGAAATTTGACTGCTATTGCCTGTTCAAGAGTTCGAGTTATAGAAGTTCAAGTGTATACTTATACAAATAAAAAATGTAGAATTTTTTTATTTGTTTCTCTTGCACAATTTGCAGATGTATTTCAAATTATTCATTTGTTTTCATAGTTAGTTATATCCATATACCACTGTATTTGCTATACGCTTGCAACTGCAGATTTTTGAGAAAAAACAAAGCGCGCAATTGTTGCATTGCCTCAAAGCGCATCACATTCCCACTTAATCTTTACACAAATACATAGACACATTCGAATAAAGAATACAAAATATAGAAATTAACTCAAATAATCAAAAAGGATGTGCTTGTTAAAACAATTGCAAGTGCTCTACGCATTATGCACACACTCACACTTGTGTAACGGTTTATTTATTTACTTACATGCCTGCTAAAAATAAATGATTGTGTCAGTTAAGTAGCACTGCTCTACAAAATAGAAGCGCAATGGAATTTAAGATTTATAATTTTTAGGTTATTTCCACAAAACACGATCTTAGCGGCTCGAGCAGCAACAGACGACTGATCGGACGTGGAAAATAAGCTGTACCACACATGTTAATGAATATGTACTACACAGATACATACGGTGTGCCGCCAGCAAGCCGAAAGTGCCACCAGCTACGCGCATATACAAATTCCAGACACATTTGTGGAATTATAGGAAATAAACACTAGCGTTTGAAACATTTCCAAGTGTGTGTGTACGGAGGAGATGCTGCCGCAGATTGCACTTGCTATGAGCTAATAATTTCTGCTCTCCGCAATGTATGTATTCAACGTACAAATTTCAAAAACGCCAGCAAAGCATAAATTGTTTGCATGTATACAAATTATTGTTGTTAGAACAACGAAATTTCACTAATTTTAATAATTAATAATTAAAAAGAAATATTTTATTTGTTATGAGCGTACTTTTATTGCATTATTTCATACATTTGTGGCCAGTTTTAACATGAAATGTTTGTAAGAAACAGTGTGTTGCTGCAGTAGACTTACCCGGTAGGCGCGCAATAGCTGCCGAACTTTCGCAGCTTAAAGTACAGCTGTCATGCTGGCGTTACTTCGGTACATTCTGTAGGGTTCCTGAAACTTGTGCAGTCGTCGCCGCGAGTTTCATAAAATGAGATAAAACAGTATATAGCATGCAGAAGACAAGCATTATTAAATATAAATTATTCAAAATTAGACACTAGCGTGTAAATATTTATGTATTATTTTTGATAAAACGGTGTACTTAGAATTTTCGCTTTACCTGCACGCACAGTAAATAAATATTTACGACTTATAGATCATATAATAAAATAAATAAGTATGAGAATTTCATTATGTATTATATTAAATTTACTTTATTTGTTCTATACATAACTAAAAGAAAAAATCATACATATGCTATGTTTTTTTTGAAAATACATAGAACGAAAGTAGCTCCGTGCTAGGCTAGTTTGAACTAAATTATTGTAATACGCTAATTGTATATATATATAACTAGTTTGAATAAAACGATTTAACATAAGTTTAAGTGTACTTTTTTTGGTAGGATACACTAAATTCAATCAAATTCAATGTGTGTTTTGTAAAATTGTTACAAAACGTATTTGCCAACATTAAAATACATATAGTATGTATATTATATACAAAGGTTTGCCATAAAATTTCATTTCATAAATTATCATTGCTACATTTGTACATTAGCCACTAAGTACGCTATACATAAATACATATATATACGTTAGCACAATAATATTCACTTTTAAACATACCCAAAATGTAAGAACCCATTGTTTAAACTAAACTTATTATTTTGTGTGAAATTAACTTTTTTTTATAAGATACATAATTTCTTCGACATTTAGCGTATGCATGTGTGTATGTATTGACTTTGCCAAACAATCTCAAATATAAAGGAGACTTAATGCATGTAAATATTTTAAATTTATAATTATAAATAGTACAACATAAACTGCGCTGAACTTACAAATGTTTCATACATACATAAATGTGACTTCAGAGAGTGTAAAAAATTGTTGGCAATATAATTACAAGATTTTTAAAAACAACTATTCAAATAAGGCATTTAACTTGAGTACGCTAACAATATAAGTAACACTACTTAGTGAGTTATTGTTTGCTCATATTGCATATATGTATGCATTATAGATATGTATATATTACTAAAGTACACAAATATGTATTACTTAATCGTAAAATAATTGTCCTTTAATGCAATGACCTATTAGTGTGATAGACAAAACAGGTAAGCCCTTCTGTGATTTATAATTTAAGCATTTCTTCTATATTGAGCTTGTTGTATTATACCTAAATTAAAGAGAATTAAATCAGAAGTTAAATATTTTAATTAATATTAAATTTGTACATAAAAAATATTGTTTATTTTATTATAATAATAAGGCAGCCAAAATCAAAACGCTGCACATATACACATATACTATACTATATAAAACCATTATAATTTACTAAAACATAATGGGGCTGTGCTTTATGTAGGGCACTGCTATTTAAAATATTTAAGTGCGTAAATAAATATTTGCTCTTTTAACAGTTCCAAAACGTATGCATAAAATATTAAAATTAGCACAACACACCCCAATATAGCTTAAAACTACAGCTAAGTAAACTCAGTAATAATAACATGTACCGTTAGCGTATTAAAATCATATACGAGTATGCATGTGTACACTCCGTAGACGCAATTCCTTACCTTAATGCAATTTGTAAACCTTCAGCGCCTAAACTTGTTAGCCATTTGCGCAGCTGTGTTGACTGGCGGTCCTACGGGTGGACCATTTTTATTTGGCGGTACTGCTGCTGCAGGCGGTTTAACTGCGCCATAACCATTGTAGCCTTGTGGTGGCGGTTGTTGATTGCCATTGGCTGCAATTTGCAAAAAAAAATTTAAATTTATATGTTTAATTAAAAATCAGAATGATTACCATAATTTGAGTTCTGTGGTGGGCCGTAAGGATGCATACGATTTGCATTTGGTTGGTTATGTTTAGCAGGGCCACCGCCGTAATTCTGCTGATAGCCATTGCCAAAGTTAGCGGGTGGACATTGTGGTTGTGGTGGTCCACTTGCTGGTGGCACGTTCCAAGCGCCCGCCGGTGCAGCGCCATTTGGCGGTTGTGGACCCGGCGGTACATTATTCGGTTGCCATTGGTTGGCATACCAATTTGTGGGTGGTGCACCAACTTGCGGTGGTGGTGGTCCAGCATTCCAACTATTCCAGGCGTACGGTGTATTCCACGCATTAGCTGGAGCTGGCGGTTGTGGATATGGCCCGTATTGTGGTGGTGGCGGTTGTTGTGGTGGTCCCCAATAATTGTACGGTGCGCCTTGTGGATATGGTGCTGGTGGTCCCTGTTGATATGGTGGCATTGGCTGTTGTGGCACTGGTGGACGGAAATTATTGGGTTTTGCGCCGCCTTGCATTAGTTTTTGTGCATTGTTGGGATTATTTGAATCATCACCGCCTGGCTCGTTCCCCTGTTGCTTTTCTTGTTTATATACGGACTTCTTAACATCGACAACCACATATTTAATTGTATGTGCCTTTTGTACTATAAAAAGCAAATTCTCAGGGACAGATTTAAAAATTTTAAAGCATTAAACTTACGTATAGCCTTATCAACAGAATCGTAGTCATCATATTCTATAAATGCAAATCCACGCCGTTTACCGGTGGTTCTATCCGTAAGTATTTTTACAGATATAACATTACCGAATTTTGAAAAATATTCTTCCAAACATTTTTCATCATGATTATCCTTAAGTCCTCCAACAAAAAGTTTCTTAACTGAAATGTTTGTTTCACGTGTCTCACGTTCCGGACGAGGAAGCGCGCGTTTTGGATCTACTGTCCTAAAGGAAAAAAGAATAAAATTAACATTACTATGTATGTAAATAATAAGTCAACACAATCTTAAACGTCATGTCAACACTGTAAAAACAATTACTTAATTAGCTGTGTTATGTATTCACTTACTTGCTGTCAATTATGTGCGGCCTATTTTTCTGTGCCTCATCAACACTAGATGCTTTAGTATATGTAATAAATCCAAAACCTCGAGAACGTTTCGTTGTTGGATCACGCATTACAACTGCATCCACCACCGTACCCCATTTTCCATAAAATTGTTTCAAATTTTCTTCAGTAGTGTGCGAGGCCAAACCACCAATAAATAATTTTCGTAGGTGTTCCAATTCACAAATATCTTCCTAAAAAGTTATAAATCATTTTCGATTAGAATAATATATGTACATGCTAGCAATTTAGAACGTACTTCGTCGTGGGTTTTAGTTGTCTTTGGCGACTCAACTAAATTTATAGTTTCCACCTCTGGATTTTCGGCTTTTATTTTTGTCGCCATTTTCACAAGATTATACTGTTTTATCACTAATTGATAGCAATGATATAAAAAATTAAAATTGACTTTGATTGAATTCAGAAAATCTTTAGTTATCTATACAGGAGGAAATAAAATGGCGAACAAGTTACCAGAAAGATACGATAATAATTAGAGACTTGCCACTTTATTTTGTTGTATTCCATAACGATATTTTATTATGAGAAAACTATTTTATATTTTCAATTTGCAATTTCAATTAAAATAAATAAATATATTAATTTAGATATAGTTACATTGAAATAAAGAAATTTATATGAAACTGATTATGTTATACAATTGGCAACTTTAAATTACAAATTAACTTCGATTTCTATTTGTTACATCTCTAACAGAAAAACATTTATTCATTTTAATAAAATTTTAGTGACAACAAGATGTAATTTTTTCAATAAAATATGTAAATAAATTCTCAAAATCTTCATATTAGCGGTTGATTGGACCTTTTCGAAGTTACTGTACTAAACTCACCATAGCGCATTCCAACATTTGCATCAGCTGTCCACGCTGTTTACGCTGATAAGAACAATTTGGTCGGTGCAAGTGCAAAATTAGTGGAGCGGCGTATTTTCTTCTCTGGAGGGAAAATTTAAGGTAAGCAAAGTGCTAAAATCGCAACAAAACCGAAATATTATGCAGTTGCATATGGAACGTGTTTAAAAGTTCTTAAAAAAAGAGTTCCAATTCTGAAAACTGCAAGTTGATTGTGTAATGATCACAAAGCAAGTTGGTGTATTACAAAAGTAAGCATGCACTTCAAGCTGTTGTATATTTTAAGGCGTTAGAACCTGCATTACATACATACATTAAACACTTTGAATATTGTCGAGAGAGTTTGTGAGTACTATAGCAGTACCGGCGGTACTTACCAATAAGAATTTGAAACAACTTCTGAAAGAGATAAGCCGCATGACATTCAGCTGTTCATCCACTGGCATCAAATTTTGTTATATAAATTGGTTAAATATAAATACTATGCATTTATCTGTTGATAGGGCCACATTCGTCCACTACCCAGTTATCTGAATGTTTCGCAGCAAAAGCGGAAATAGTCTCGGTATGTGGCTTTCGGTGCTGTTGACGAATCCTTTGATAGAAATGAATTAAGTTAAACTGAGTTTCTTTCTAAAGCCAATGGATTCTACTTGTAACGAGTCCTCGCTTTAATTTTTGAATATTATTAGACTGTGGGCAAAAATGCATCGATTACGAGGTGTTACACCATTTGAACATTTCTGCTACTATGAGCTTTTATATCTATGCACAATGCTATTTGTAGATTGTTAGCAATGTTTCATGCCATCATATTGGCATACATATGTACGTATGCCCAAGTATGTACGTCCATGGTTTTATGTTTTATAGTGGGATTTTTAATTATTATTTTTCCGATTAAATATTTTCGGTCAGCGCTATAATTAACCTATTGTATATGTTACCGCTGTGTCTATTTTGATTACAAATACAAAACAATCACTCGAGAATAAAAAAAAACGGTTGAATGCATATTGAAAAACTTAATCTCGCTGCATTCTCCTTGAATGATTTTCTACACTTGTATTTATATGTATTGTTGTAATTTGAAGATGTAAATAATACATACATACATACGGGAAATAGCGGAATAGTCCTTTGGTTTTACTTACTCGACCAATTTTCTTTGTTTATTTATTCGCTGAAAAATATGAATATAAAAAGTCAAATTGGTCTTGGTATTTATTAAAGTAGTTAAATTAGTTCTTTATACCAGATTTTCCATTACAAAGAGACGAGAAAGTCCTCTTTAATGACCACCTGAGTACGAAAAATGAAAAAGTAAAAAAAAAATTCAATATCCCTGCCGGTGTTCCACCACTATCTTCTCTGTACTTTATGCCTACTAGTTCGAATGATTTTTAACAGGACTTGGTTCAGAACATATTTTCCGGGAAACCTAAAAAATTGGTTCCTAATAGCAGTTGACCAAATACAAACAGTCAAACTTATTTTTGTCGAACAAAGGCGTCTAATAAAATTGGTGCTACGAGAGTCATTTCTAGCTCAAGCCAACTTTTATATAGTTAGCATTTTCCTTTTAAATTCGAAATAAAACTTCATGTAACTGGCATTATACAATAGATATTTATTTCAATAATTATTACGGGTTTGATGCAAAGTTTCTATAATCTTAAAATATATACAAAAATCGAGACATTTTACTCCGAGCATAAAACAAAGCAAATACAATGCAATTAAAAATTAAACAAGAGATCGCTGATTACTACATATTACAATTGGCTAACACGAATCAATGAGCGAGCTTAAACCACTCGAGGCACTACTGCCGCCAACGCCTTTGCAAAAGACGCGTTCATTCAAATCGCCATAATCAACACCGCCGAGGCGTGCGAGATGATTTGCGGCTAGTTGTGGTGTGCGCGCCTGTGGATCTAGCCCTGAATGTGTTGTTTGTGTGTAGAAATCGCCATTTGGCGTTGTTGTATTTGCACCTACGCTGTTGTTGTTGTTGCTGTTGATACCATCCACGATCGAATTGCGTGTTTGTTGCTGCGACGCTGACGCTGTCGATGGCAGCGTTGAAGGTGGTTGTGGTGGACCACCAATTGTTGTTGGTGTTGGTTGTAAAACACTACCATTATTGGGCGCATGTTGTTGTTGGTAGTAGCCCTGATGCAGATTCGTTATCATTGGCATGGGCGGTGGATAGCTCGCTGTGTGTCCCATGATTGTCGTCATAAAACCATTGGCCACGACAAAATTTCTGAAATGGAAAGTAGCAATAAAGGAAAATAAAGAAATATAAGTGTTTGTATATATTTTTGAGTTGAGGTTAACTGTGTGTGTGTGCGTGTGTGTGTGCATGTGACACTGAAATTGTCTGCCTAGGGTTAATTAGTCGTAATTGTGCGCGTAAATGTCGTAAAATTAATTTCGTGTTAATTTTATTGTAAACAATAATTTTAAAGATGACAGTTTTTACTTCCGTTTATTTTATGCTTCAGCGATTAAAACGCAGAGGGACATTTGTTGTTAGTGCTGATGAAGGATTCTCGATGTTTGGGGTATTTTTCGATCATAGAACTAGGCTTTATATAGATTATACAGTTGCAAATATTTTGCTTCAAAATAGAAATAAATGTCTGAGTTTCGTTCTCGCTCTATTCTCCAATGAGCATTATCTTGAGTCCTGTGAACACAAGACAGTCTTTGTGGTCTAGATCCAGCGATCTGGAACCAATACAAGCTCCCTTCATGTAATTTTACCATCGTCTTTAGGATGGTGAATTGGCCGATTGTAAGCCAATTTGATTAGATCACATTTTTTATTCCCAGAAACTGTTAGCTCATCTAGATAACAAACTTATTCCATCTTTGCTTGATTAGAACTACGTTAGTTCGCATTCTTATTGGAATTGCTTATAGAATTTAGCTCATTATGCACTTACGAACTATGTTCAAAAAATAACGGGAATTTTAAATGTAAAAAAATGTAAAAATTAATGTTGTTGCCTTCAAAATAGTGCCCATTCGATATTATTCTCTTATGCCAGCGCTTCTTCCAATTGTGGCAGTACTTATCAAAATCGATTTTTGGGATAGCCTTTGGATCTTTCAGCGATAAAATGACGGCTCTTTAAGGTCCTCTTTATTTTTGGAAAGAGGAAAAAGTCATGGAGCAATGTCTGGAGAATATGGAGGCTGGAGCATCTTTACAGTATGGTTTTTGGTCAAGGATTTAAGAGCAAGCAACGAAGTGTAAGCTTTCAAGAAACGAAAATCGCCGGCTGCTACAGAAAAAGTAAGCAGTAAATACAGCTGAAGATATTATCGTACTTCAGGGGCATGATTTTGACAATTTAACTCTCAAAACCCGTGAAATTTAAAATTTTACAATTCCCGTTACTTTTTGAACACACAACTTATGCTCATAAATACTGAAAATAAGAATCATAAAATCATATTTACCTATATTGCTGATCGATTTGTGCCTTCTCAATGCGTTTGTCCTTCGCGCGCCGATTTTGGAACCAAATTTTGATTTGTGTCTCGGTTAAACGCAACGTTTCTGCCAATTCAAAGCGACGATTTCTCGAAATATATTCATTACGATGAAACTCCACTTCGAGACGCAACGTTTGCTCTGTGCTAAATGTGGTGCGTTGTCTCCGCTGACGACCCTCCTTTCGTCTGCGACGAGCAACTGCAAGAAGAGAGACAATAAACAAACGTTTTTCATTTCTTAATCATTCAATAATACAATATTCATTGGTCTTAAAAAAAAGTTAAGCTCTGCTTATAACACTTGCTGACGCACAACAATTTTCCCATTACATGTGTAAGTGATATTAAGCGCATATGAATGATGATGCGCTAGACACCCTCTTTGCTAGCTTTTTTTTTTTTTTTGACCGAGTGTATTTATTTATTAGGGCAACTACACGCACCGGCCGCCACAGATTGCACACAATGAAGCTACTAAATGGAAATTAATCTCTCGTTTGCGTAATCAAAACATATTTAAAAAATGATTTAACGTTTCCGGCTGTAACATCCTAGCTTACAGCTCGTTATGTGTTTATGCTCATGATATTCTATTGGTTAGCCATAATTGTTTTGTGTTTTTGTGCGTGCCGCCGACCATTGTGAACGATAAACAACTAATTAAGCTCTCAACCAGTCGAGCATACGGTACTTCCTTCCCCACACACTAGTTTCACTGTGGCTCTGTTACCACTTTATTATTCCCAAAAAATATATTCCACTTGTTTGCCGCGCTCGCCGTCGTCATCGTCATCGTCCTCATTGCTGCTGATCCGGGAATTTTCACACAATGCCAACAGCTGCTGCTGCGCTGACGGACGCATTGTTTGCGTTGCCTCTGCGTTATTACAATTGCTGCGCACTCCTTTCGGCTAGTGAAAATCCAAAAAAAAAAAAACAAAAAAAAAAATTGCGGATCGTGGTATATATAAAAGTTTTTTGTTGGCGTTAATAAGCAGCACTACGCTTGGTTAAAAAATTAAAAAAAAAAATAGTTGGACTTTAATTTGCTTATAATCCTTTGTGGAGAGGAGCAGCTTTGGTTTAAACGCGTTGACAAAGTTTCAATACTTTTTTCATTATTATTATAAATTAAATACAATTGACTAAAAAAAAAAAATATGAACCCTCAAATCACACTACTCATTTGCATTAAGTTAGCTTTTTTTTGTAATTTTTTTCTCATTTGTAATACGATCTTGTCCGTAGCACAGCGTTTTCGCTGGAAATCCTGGATGTGTTTTTTAGGTTTCCTTTTCATATCAGTTACAGTGTTTGAAGACTTTTTGCTTAATCCGTTCTTAGTTTTTTTGCACCCGCAGCGATTGGTCGAGCAAATCCTCTGCGCTAACCGGTTTTACCGCAAGGTGTAAATGAAAAAACCGCAAGACTTGCTTGCTTTAAATACAATCGCTAAGCGTTCTCCTTTTTGTAATCCTTTGCCAAATAGCTTGATACTTTCATTCAGCAGTAACAAGTTTGTTATGAAATCCGATATGGTCACACTTTTTACGGTTTATAGATATTTTATATCCTCAATTTCGATATCATTAGCACATAAATATATATATAATTACATAACTGAGTTTTTTTTGACACTTTTTTGATGACACACCTGTGCCAAATTGTGCGTGAGAAATTCTACTTACTTTACTCTTTAAAACACATTTCCTGACTTTAAAATTGGTCGCTTCCTTCTTTTCAACTAATAAATTTTTCCCCCTTTATCTGCTTAGCTATGTATGCGGTATTTCGTCAGATTTTCATGAAACCCGTGTGGCTGCGTCCATTGCCCAGAGTTTTGATTAATCATCAGACACGGATACTGACACAGCTGCCAGAGAACATTAAGGTGGGTCTTTTGTAGTTTCTTTTTTTGGAATTTTTAAAGCAAATTCGACTTACAGTTACCACCCACACCGAAGCCCTGTTGTCTGGCCGGCTGTACGAATTGTGTTTGGGTCGAATATGCGCATAAACTAGCCGATTTATTTCATGGTTATGATGAGAAGGCACAAGAGATTGTGCTGAATAAAGTACCAGATCCGGTGTTGCGCAGTTTCTTGAAAGTTGAATTGAAAAGCATACAACAACAAAGAGCACGTGAACATTTCGACGACTGAGAAGGTAATAGTTGTTTTCATGTAGCTTAAAAATCTGATTAGTCCTCCTTTTATAAGTATTTAATATGTGGATAACAAGGTGGTACGAAAATCGAAACGGTCTTATTATGAATGTTTTGAAACTTTGGTTCGTTTAAAGCTCTGCCATCTAACTTTTAGACTTAGTAGTAATTCAAGACAATCATCTCTACAAGAAGTTTTTGATTTACTGTAGTTCAGTTCTGTTGAGTTGACAGTCTCTGGTCAGATATAAGTTCCTTAGACCATACCACAAGTGGTCGAAATGAACTTTCAAACCTTCTAGCTAAACAATGATTGTCTTCTTGTTTCAGACCAAATTTTTATCAAGAATTTGGTTCGGTGAAAGTTTCAATTGGTTCGAAGATAAGTCTCTTTCACATTGATATGAGATGAAAATACATATTTTTTATGTTTATATTTAATCTTGGAGTGGAGTCACCACTTTACTCATATAAGTATTCTCATTGAGAATTGTCCGATGATAGTAATAGTTTAGAGGCCTGTATATATCCAAAGATAACTTATAGTATAAAATCTAATGAAATAAATTGCACAAGCTTCCCACAACTAAGTGTGTAAAAAATTTCTTTGCTTTCTTCTACAGCAATGCGACCTCTATGTCGCCAACCTTGCGCACGAGGTCTTTTAATACAACCCGCTAAAACAGTTCTTAATTATATTTTGCGTATATATGGTGATAAATCGGGCCAAATAGAGGTAACTATTTACTTTCTTACTTTGAAACTCTTAAACATATTTGAAATAATAAAATTTGTCTAAATAGATTCCACCCGAACCCACAACATGCTGCATGTCTGGTTGTGCGAATTGCGTTTGGATCGAGTATGCGGAGACTTTGTCGAAACTGTTCGAGGGTAATGACGAGAAGGCTAGACAAATTATATTAAGTAAAATTACAGATCCGAATTTGAAAATGTTCTTAAGTATGGAGTTGAGAAATATTGCACAACGAAGAGCCGATGAAAGAAGTACGAGTACTTCGAAGAAGGATCAATAGCCGCTAGAGAAAAATGTTAATTAAAATTATTGCCTCCCACTCACATGTAACAATATACTAAATAATATATTTATATGCTATACAAATTAAGTGCAAAATAAAATAATTTACATTTACAAATAAAGAAAAAAAATAATGTTTTTAGTGAACTTTATTTTTATAAAGTTTTATAGGGAAATATTTAATTTTGGTTTAAAAGTTTTTAATTTTTTTTTTTCAATGAAAAATACTAATTTTGGTTAAAAACAATCTTTTGCTCATATAAGAGGTCAAAAGGTCTTCAATAATAATTTTTTAATGGGTTTTCTTCAATAAGAGTACTTAACTTTTTCTATTTCTGAAGACAATTTTATTAAACAAAATATGAAATTTGACTTACGAAAAGCCGTAAAACCGGCGGTAAAATGTGGTTCACTCGGGAATCCAAACGGTATATTTGGCATTGCCGTCCTTGAATTGTAGCAACCTTTATTATAATCATGTGCGCTGTACGGATCGTATATGGAGCAACCGTTTGGCAATCTGAAGTAAGAAAAAATCAGGGCACTGTAGATAATCAATATCCGTAAAGAAGAAAAAATTCTGTGAACTACTTTTAGAGCACTAAATTCATTTCAAAACACATTTCACTTTTTCAAAATCGCACCTTTCATCGTCGTTTATAGAGATTTCCGGCGAGGACACACTGCCCTCATCACTTTGATAGGTGCTATCACATATAGACGCACTCAAATTGGTCACAATTTTTTTGCGCTCACTTTCATTTGTTGTTGTGATTTGCGGTGATTTATGAGAATCACCAATGGCGGCGGCGACGACGCCACTTGGATTAATCGTGGACACCGTTTCATTTGTTTCAAGATGTCCATAGAGACGTTCGAAAAATTGTCGCGGCGACGATGGACGGTTATGCGTGGTTTTATCAACGACGGTCACACTTTGATTTGTTGCATTAATCGGATGCATTGTTTACATAAGAATTTACCGTTTATCGCACGGTCTAACCGATAAGAACTGTACTATTGAAGCTTTTAGAACTGAATGAGCTGACGGTGGAGCGCTGCTAAACTTTACTGTTTTAAAACTGCACAAACTATACTTGTACGTATTAACGGTATCCTGCGATTATGACCGAGCAGAACCTTTACTTCCGTTGTCTGTGCATTGCGGCCAGTTAAGCTACGCGCGTGGAGAAAAAAAGTATTCGAGCAGCGCTAAGCGGTCAGCAGTATTTTAGTATTGGTGTCATTCAGCTACAACACCTACACACGAGACGCCGTCACTATAATACACACACACACGCGTTACGACTGTGGATTTTCGGTGCCACTACGTAAGAGTTGCAACGCACTCGACCAGCAGACAAGTTTCGTAGTGCTTGCAACAGTAAATAAAATTGGCTAAAAGGTAAAAAAATTAAATACGCTAAATTTTTATAAGAAGCCTAGGTGAAGGTGTATGTAGTTACATGCATACATATATACCGTTGTTTAGCAGCAGGCGTGTTTTGATTGGTTGGCGCAGGATAATTTCATCCCTAACACAAATGTAGTTAAACACTGAGAAAAATTATATATTGGAATTTGTACTCTCGCAATGTTTTGTACAGAGTATAAGAGTTTTGTTCAATTAGCGGTTTTTTGTAAACTAAACGTGTAAAAATAGGGTTATATATGAGAATTGATCATGATGACGAGACGAAATGATATTGACTGACATATTTTAATGAATTAGTACACACGTTCCGTGGAACCTTGAGAGGGTTGCGAAATAGGACAAACGCCACGCCCACAAAATGACATTAACCGAAAAACTAAAAGGTCACACTTCAAATCCTGATAATAATGATGGAAAATAGGTGAAATCGATTCACAACCACGTCTACTTTTCACATATCAAAATTTTAATTTCATCATTTGCTCACTTTAATATAAATCGAGAACCAATGAAATTATCGCTAATTTAAAAATTGTCGAAATTGTACTGTACATAAATTGCCTGTAATTTTTTACCGAAAATATTAATATTCACTCTAAGAAATTCAGGTAGCATATTTTCCTGTTAACTGTGCCAGGTGCCAAAAATTGACGAAATCGAGTCATTACTCTCGTGCCTCCTCTATACAACCTATCATTAAGTTTTCAAATTTCTGCTGGATATTATTCCTGATCTGAGTTCAGATCGGCTAATTTATTAAATAAAATTAAGTGAGCTTATATAATTTAGCATGGGGACGAAAATTAGTGAAATCGATCCAGCTCCATATAGTTTATTGATTTATTTAGAAGATTTTATATTTTACGATCAAAATCGTTACACTTTTTGTAAAAAAATTCGCTGTAAATTTGTCATTTTATTAGAAATTGATAAAAAAAAATATTTATCTCCTATATCATCTATGTATATAAATCGGCTTAGGAATATTTTTAAACTCTATACATTTATGTTTAAGTTTCAAGATTTACTTTTTATTAACTTCCCATAAACATTTTTGCAGTGTACCCAAATTTCAATAATCTTTTGTGCGCCTTTGCGTATGCACTTGTATACATATATGTATGTTTATAGGCGAAGCGTGTACTCACACATTTATAAGTATATATGTGTAGTGGTAATGTGAAATTGGCTCCTCCCATTTTCAAGGATAGAGTAAGTAAATAGAAGAAGTTCAGTGCGGATAATCAAAAGGAAATATTTAGGGAACGCAATAACGATAAAAGTAATAAAAAATTCAGAGGAATTCTAATTAAATGTAAATATGAAAAAAAAAAATTAGAAATTAACAATTTAAAATTTTTTTATTTTTATTTTTATTATTCTATCATTTTATTTTTAAAATAAATTTTTTAATTTAAATTAAGTATTTTATTTTTTTTTTTACTTATTAAAATCTACAAGATTTCTAGACTATGGTCCCAAAATTTCAAGTTCATTCGAGTGATAGTTTTGAAGATATAGTCCGAAGAAGTTCAACTTTAAAAGCGATTTCCTCAAAACTTTATTTTCATAGTTGATAGTGAAATTTTTTCGAGAACTACTTGAAAATGAAATTTTGGAATTTTAGACAGCCCTTCGATTTTTTTAACTACAACTGCAGTGGAACTTCTCTAACTCGAATCACCATAATCCGCAAAAAAATTCGAGTTGGAGAGGCTTCAAGTTACAAAATTTTCATTAAAATATAATTTTTTCAAAAAGCTGGAAAATATAGATTTTTACCCAGTTTTATTTATTTACTTCCCCAAAATTTTTATGGGCATACTTTAAAAGATTGTTTTCTGTAATTTTGTTGGTTGCAGTTTGCTATTGTTTTGCTCTTAACGTCTGTATCCCATGCCTTTGTTACATGATTTATGCAATCCATAAGTGTAATATGGTAGTTTTTGTTCGTCTCCGTACTATATAGAGGGACTCTTTTAAAATTTTTCCTTGATAGTAAAATCTTAAATTTTTTATTATGCTCTGGTCGAAAAGTTCGATTTATGGAAGGAAATTTGTATGGAATTTGCCTTTCAATGCCACTTCAAGAGTTCAAGTTATGGAGAACTTCGAGTTAAAGAAAGAAATTTGTATGAAATTTGGCTTCCAACTCAAAAGTTCAAGTCATGGAGATTTCCGAGTTATGGAAGTTCCACTGTATTAAAAAAATGCGGCGAATTTCCGATTAATTGAATTTTAAGTACGAATTTACAGTCTTAATCAATCACTCTTCACTTCAGCTGATACTGCTAAGCGTTATGCTGCCGAATCGGAAGCAACTTTTCCTGAGGGTTTACCGGAAATGACGTCACAATAGCTGAGTTTTTAATATTTTTCTACAAAAATTGAAGTAATTGCTTATTAAGTGTGTATCAGTAAGACCAAAAATTGTTTGAACTTAATATTTAATTTTTTATTCTAAAAAATGAATTAATTAATTTAAATTATTGAAAATAAGTCGTTAGATGTACACATATACGAGTATATAGATACATATGTACAATTGTTTATGCATATTTAATGTTTGTTGGGTTATTTCCTCCGGAACAGCTGTTTATTAGAATGGGAAACAAATACAAAAGCGAATTTGAGAAATAAAACTAAGCACAGGGTGCCTGAAAAATGAAAGAAAAAATGTATTTAATAGCCTGTTATTGTATTTGGAACGTTTTATATAGAATTGATATATACCATGTATTACTTTTTATTATATTATTCCGTTTTTAATGTTATTTTAATAAACATTTCTGCCAATAATATATTAATAAGATGTAGTAATTTTCACTTTAAAGCCACTAGACCACTCTGTAGCCATTCGCTTTCAATTTCGTACACAATTCCATGCAGTCAATTTCAGTTGGTGAATAAAATTGTATTGAATCGGTCGTGTTTGTGTGTTGTGCTGCTCATATGAAAAATAATATGCTTGTTTTGAAAGTTAATGAATATTTCGGTGAAACTTAAAGGTGTACATAAAGATTAAGTGAAGAAGAATAAAGTTAAAAAGAAAGAGCATATATACATACATAAGTATATAAATAAATAATTTATGTTAACAAAAATTGTATTGAATACTTGTGCAAAACAACTGTAAATATGTCAGAGCAACGAACAAGAAGACTGCGTTCCAAAATAAATTTAGCCAAATTAGATAATGGCGTATTGCTGCGACAGCTAAACATCGAAGATAGCAGAAACACCATCAGCGATATTGAAGGCAACGTAGACGAACAAAATGAAGAAGCTCAACTTGTCAACGTCGTTAAGCAGGAGGCTGACGACGACTTTTCAAGGTAAGCAAACAAGCGACAAAACATAACGGGGGAAAATATTTAACTGACTTGAATCGGATTTACGAATGGAAAGTAAACGGAAAATCGTCTAATGAGTATAAATGGAAATGCAGATAAGAGTAAATTTTTGAAAATGCTAATGTGGCAGCAACTGATTTGTGGCTATTAGCGAAAGAGACTTGATTGAGCCGGTATTTAAAGCCTTGCCTGGCTTATGCTTATAAGAAATCAGTAGTTTTTTACTTTTATAACTATAAAATAGATGTTAAAAATAATTAAAAAAAGCATTCGTCAAAAAGTCAAAAATTCCAAAGCGAAAGTGCAACATCTCCGCTTATTCGGCGAAAACCGGAATAACCAAATTACAAACATTGTTACCTATACACACACACACGCGTACACATACGGGTATTTGTATTCGTATTGACAGTGGTAGAAATCAAAGGCAAAGTTAATTTGCTGAAATGAAATGCGTACTTGCTGGCCAGTGTAATCTGCACGAAATCAATGTGAAAAGCAACAATTTAAGGTACTTTTTCGAGAGTTGAGTAATTACAGTTCTCGTGTCTGTTTGTATGTATGTATTTTGATAAAAATATCAAAAACTACTTTGCAGCGCAGAATATTTTTCACAAAACAGCAAATGTATGTATGTATGTCAGTATGTTTGCAATTATTTGAATTTCTGCTAGCTTTGCATATGTCTTTATCAGTTTGTATGTTCTTTTTTATAAGAAAGATATGATAAGGAATCGACTGCATGTAAGTACGTACATACAAACATATGTAGCGTATGTAGTGTAAGCATTGCGGTGTGTCGTGGTTTCGCCAGAGTTTTTCATGGAATGTGTCTACACATATTGGCAAATTAATAAGTATGCATTACGATTTTTTAGTAAAAAAGTAAACAAAAATATTACCAATTTTTCTTTAACAAAATGTTTCAATTAAAAGTTTGAAAGCGTATTTCGCTATATAAGCAAGCTCCAAAAGATGTGTTCAAAAAATAACAGGAATTTTATTTTTTTATTTTATTTTATTTTTTTATTTAATTTTATTGTATTCAAAAAATAACGGGAATTTCAATACGATCAAATCAGCCGTATTCATTGTTTATTTTGTTTCAGCCGCTAAGGCCAGGCGATTTTCGTTTGTCAAAAGCGCACATTTCGTTGGTTGCTCTTGAGTTATGGGTCAGAAATAATATTGTAATGATATCCCAGCCTCAATATTCGTCAGACATGACTCCGTGAGACTTTTTCCTACTTCCAAAAATAAAGAGAACCTTAAGGGGTTATATACAATTAGACGGCCGAAAAAAAGTGAATTTTCCAGAATTTTTTCTGAGAAAACTTTTTAATTTATTGATCCAAAAATTTATACACATATTATGATATATTTTAAGACTTAGTACTAGTAAAAATATTTATTTGAAAATAATCTCCAGGAGCTCCTCACAAAAAAACCGTTTTGCGGTGACCACTATATTTCGGAACTGGATCATATGAAATTAAAAATATAAACAGATTTCGTTAAAATAATGTTAAATCTAGTAATTAATCGAAGGAATAAGCAAAATAAATTTTTTTGACAAAATGACGGTTTCTCAAAAAAATTCTTTCGATTCTTCACCGAAATTTCGGCCTTAAATTGTTTATAAAAAAAAAATATTTATCGGAGAGAAAAATTCTTCGATTAATTACTAAAAAATATATTTAAGAAGGTCGTGTTAAAATTTGAGACTAATCGGTCTAGCCGTTTTCGAGTAATGCTGGTCACCGACTTTGAAAACACCATTTTGAGAAAAACGCGTTTAAAGTTTGGACCTTGTACTTCCTAGCACTCTGAAACGCCTTTTCAAATTTTTCATTTGCTTGTAACTTTGAAAATATTCACCGGAACGATATAATATTAAAAAACGATATAATATTAATAAAAAAATCGATTTTTTGAAAATTCTAACTGTATATAACCCCTTAAAGGTTCGTCGTTTTGAAGGAATTCGTAAGAGAAATCGCATAAAGAACCAACCAAAAATCGAGTTTGAAAAGTGTTTCGACGTTTCGAAGAAGCGCTGGCAGAAGTGAATAATATGGAATGAGAACTATTTTAAAAGCGACAACATTAATCTATACGAATGAATAAATATTTTTTTCAAGAAACGAAAATTCTCGTTATTTTTTGAACAGAATCATTGCTTCTTAAAATATAAAATTTACTTTACTTATTTTAATGGCAATATGTGTATATTTGAGTAGACACATATTTATGTACGCATGTATGGTAATAAACCGCAAAATGTGCTTCGAGTCAGCAGTTTGCTTACACTTTTTATTTTATTTCACCTCTTCTTGCCTTATAATTAATGTACGCTCAAATGTCCACGTGTGACAAAGTTTTCAATGAAATTAGTTGTACGTACGTATGTACACAAATACAGCAAAGTAGCTGACTTTTGGTTCAATGTATAGTGATACTTACAGCTTCATATATATGTATGTACTTGTTGAGGCATCATATGTTTGTTAAGTAATTGTGCACAATGTTTACAATAATAACAATAAAAAAATACTATGTGATATGAGTAACTTGCAAAGTTGACAGCCGCATTTTTGTTGTTGTTTTTAAACACTACTTAATCCAAACGATTAAGATCAACGAATTTTATGACCACTTCTACTTAATATTACACATTTTCATTTATTTGTATAAACACATTCACACATACAAACATAAATAGATATAACTCATACGGCGCGTGCTGTAGGCATGCATCATCACCGCTATGTGTATTATACTAAATTCCAAAGAAAGTGAATATTTTCCTGTGTAGCAAAGGTAAATATTGTATTTATATTTATTTTTTTAACTTTAGTCATGCCTTTATTTTAAATTGTCTGTTATTTGTGCGCTCTCAGTTTTGTCAATGCTTCAACCGTGCAACCATTCCGTTTTGTTAACCCCATTCGGCGTTGTTGTTTTTCCCGATATTAACTACCATTTCTTTTCGATTCAGCACTTTAGTGTGGCAGTCGTAGCCATTATCCAATTTGGTATGCGCTTTGATTAGCATTTATTTTGTTTGCCCTTTGCGCCACCGACACTTTGTCCGCATGCAAGTTTTGGCGCGACGGATACACTTTTACATGTGTGCACGTGTGTGTGTGTGCATATGAACTGTTCTTTTGTATTGCTACATACGCATAATTATTGAATGGATTTCTTTGATTTTCAATTTTCTTTGTGTGTGTATAGGTATTTCACTTTTTTCTTGTTTGCAACTTCATCAAATGGCGGTAAATGTTAACTACTAGTTATTTTAAGCTGTAAATTGTAAAGCCTTATCCTCAGCTCGCATTATACTCCAGAAAACTCTTGCTAAGAAAGTATACTAGTTTGGTTCACATAACGGTTGTTTGTAAGTCCTAAAACTAAACGAGTTAGACACACGATGACGGGTTGAATGTAATTCCAAAAGTCAGTCTGTCCGTCCATCCGAAATATCGAAAAATCCCTCACCTATTGAAAAGTAATTCAGAGGGAATTTTTTATCTTAAGAATGTGCCTCTGTGCCAAATAGGATTAAAATCAGATCAATACTTCCTCTAGGCCCCGTATACCTCTTGTACACATTTTCCAACTTCCGGTGGGCTTTATAACGTATATATATTCGGTTAATATGTGAGATATCTCAAAAAATAGGTGAATGTAAAATCTTGTTTTTTACTATTACTACTATTAGTTTTTTTACTATTACTATTACTATTTTACTATTTACTAACAACATTACTGGCTATCTTTAAATCTAGAAATATTTTTGCCAACAAGTATTCCGAAAAAAGCTTCAGCTTCAGGTGAGACTACTTGACATTGATGACAATCTAGCTCTAAACTGAAACCACACGCTGTCAACTGAAAGAAAAAGGTTTACTAACGAGTAGAACTTACCTATCTGTCAGTTATAACTGCGAGTTCTCACTAAATTTAAACACTCACTAAATTATTAATTGCTATATTAACAAGAAAATTTCAAAACAATCTTTTATAAAACAATATTAATTGTAAATATTCTTATCAACACTGAAAACATTTTGTACACCCGAACATTGCCTTTTTAGCCCCTTATTGTTGTGCAACTTAAGTGGCTCTCGAAATTCCATTTTCAAGGCATACATATGTATGTATGTATGTACATAAATCATTGAGAGTGGTTAGGTTTTATATTGTCAATAAATGCATTTACACAATACATATATACATACATATATATATATATACATGCGTGTGTGTGAAGACAGTAAATTATATGCGGTTTATAAATTTCCACAAATTACTCTCCATCATCATTTCACACTAGTAAATTTCACTTTAAATTATGCAGAGAACGTGTGCTACTCAAACAAGCAAATACCTATTTTGATAGCGCTATTTTTCTATTTGATAATAATTAAATAGCCATTAATCTCTTGATTTGTATTTAGTTCACTGCAGAACTCTTTGCTTAATACTGGGCACATGCTCATGCTCTTAAATGTTCTTGCTTTATCTAAAACTGAGAGAGCCAAAGTTTAATTGAGGCAGTAATTACGTAGCTATTAATACGCTACTAACAGCATTTGATAATATTCGCTATATTCTTGAAGTTATGATAAGAACTTTTTATTTTGTGAAATCCTATTTTTTTAGGTTATCTCGAAAACTATGTGACGCTATAAAGGCTTATGAGATTTTTTGTAAACGTAATCAATATTTGACATTAAATGACGAAAAGAATATTTAATTTCGAAAAAAAAGTTTAAAGGACTTTATATATTAGTATACTAACTAGTATACTCACTATAGTGAGAGTTAAGGGGATGTACTGGAGACCTGTTTCTATGGATCAAAGTTTCATATAAAACTTTCGAAAGTGGTATTTTTTTCGAAAATAAAATTCAAAGTGTTAATTTACCCATACAATTTTCGAAATTGGTATTTAATTTCGAAAATAAAGTCCAGTGTTAAGTTTCACATACAATTTTCGAAATTAGTATTATTAGTTTTAAGTTTCACATAAAATTTTCGAAATTGTTATTTTTTTCGAAAATAAAATTCATATTTTGAGTTTCACATAAAACATCCGAAATTAGTATTTAATTTTGAAAAAAAATTTCGAAGTTTTAAATTTCACATAAATTGGTATTTAATTTCGATTATTTAGTTCAAGTGTTAAGTTTCGCATAAAACTTTCGAAATTGGTATTTAATTTCGAAAATAAAATTTTAAGAACTTTATATCTCAATTAAGGGAATGGAAATGCATTGGAGACTTGTTTCTATGAATCAAGGTTTGACACAAAACTTTCGAAAGAGATATTTAATTTCGAAAATAAAGTTGAAAGGACTTTATATATTAGTAGTGGGAGTTAAGGGGGTGTACTGGAGACCTGTTTCTATGAATCAAAGTTTCATATAAAACTTTCGAAATTGGTATTTTTTCGAAAATAAAGTTCAAAGTTTTAAGTTTCACATAAAACCTTCGAAATTATTATTAAATTTCGAAAATAAAGTTCCAAGATCTAAGTTTCACATAAAATGTTCGAAATTGTTATTTTTTTTCGAAAATTAAATTTCGAAAATAAATTATTTAATTTCGAAAATAAAGTTCAAAGTTTTAAGCTTCACATAAAATTTTCGAAATTGGTATTTAATTTCGAAAATAAAATTTATATAAATATATCAATAGAAGGAGTTGAGGGGATGCAGTGGAGATCTGTACTTATAAACAAAACTGTTAAGTTTCACAAACCTTCGAAATTGTTATTTAATTTCTGAAATAAAGCTTAAAGTGTTCAGTTTTACATATATCTTTCGAAATTGTTATTTATTTTCGAAAATAAAATTTAAAGAACTTTATATCTCAATTAAGGGAATGGAAATGTATTGAAGGTCTGTTTCCATGAATCCATGAATCAAGGTTTGACACAAAACTTTCGCAATTGATATTTAACTTCGAAAATAACGTTCAAAGTGTTTCATATCTAAATTGACGGAGCTGCATTGGGGACTTTTACCTAAAAAGTTCACGTAAACAATCAAGTTGTTAAGTTTGCCGTTATTTGGTACTCTCAAAAGAAATTCTGAGTTTATCTCCATGCTTTCTATGAGAAACCACTTATATTTTTGATAAGCAGCTGTTGTAGATGAGTATGTGTTTCCAACTGCCGGAATTAACTCACCAGCGCTATTGTACATCAATCCATTGCCTACAAATGAAATGAAAACATTGTTACTAATATTGTTTGTTGATTGAAGAGTAAAGCGAGCGTTGTCGAAGAGCAAATGCGCGCTCTTGGCGCAAGCAACGCAATGCGCTCTCGATTTGTGGCGGCGGCCTTGTGCGCTTCATAACATTGGGTTCGAACAGGGAATACCCTCAGTTGACGGTGTTTGTTCGGAAAATGCAGTTGAATTCGCAGCGGATCGGTTGAACGTCTCCCCAATTGACTTGTTAATATTTGTATTTAATTACAATATTGCTGTGTTGTTGTTGCTGTTTTTGCTACCAACGTATATGGTGTTATGTGCTGGCATTACGGGCAACCGCGCAACCGCTCGCCCGTACGAATTTTGGACTTGAATTTGCAGATCACAGTCGCTGTGCTTATCGGTTGAGTAAGTGTGCCTGTGTATGCGTTTCGGTCGCGTCGATGGTATGCGTGAAGTTGATTTTATTTTATAAAGTGACGTTACGTGCGATGAGCAGCGTTGATTTACGCCGTAACAGCGCAGATCTGCTTACGGCTACGTAGGTCAATGCTGTGCGATACAGTGACAGCTGTGTGTGGAAGGCACATGAAAGATTTTGAAAGTATCGCAATTTTCCGGTGCGCTTTTCGCATACAGTTAATAAGTTAAAATGCAAAATTAAAAAATAAAAATAAATACAAATCTAAATTAGCTTAGTGTGTGTGTTTTCGCTACTCATTTGGCAGCGCTCTACGCTTGAGTGTGCGGGCTAATAAGTGCGACCCCCCTGAGTGCTCGTGTGCTCGCTCGTGTGAATCGTGTGATATTCAGCAAAAAAAAAAAATAAAATAAAAATACAAAATTAAAAATAAATAAATTTACACGATCTGCCTTGCTGGCTAGCAGGCTGGCTGTCTGAGTGACTGGCTGGAGCAATGATACTGGGCACCTAAGAATTATGCATAGATTATCTGTAGTGGGTGAAAAATTGTTTATAAATATTTTTGAATATTTCATAAGTGTTTCGTGCTGCGAGCATCAGCTGTTTGTACGTTTGCTATTCACTCTTAGCTTTTCGGCTTTTCGCTTTTCGCAAACGCCGGCAACTTTGCTGTTCACGCGTTGTCATAACTCTGTGGTGCGGAGGCGCAAAAGTCAGTGAAGTACTATATTGCAGCGGTAACTATCGTAAATTCAAGTAACATGTGATTGTGTAGTGAACAAAAAAATAAAAAAAAAAACAAAAAAATTAAAACAAGAGCGGAACGCATAGCTTTCACACCCTTTCGCTTTGGAGCGTTGAATTACATACATTGTTGTTGGTGTGTGTACTTAAAAAGTTGAATGGCAAATGCAGATATAAGTACATTTAAATATATGCAATAAAATGCAATGCAAATATATGTATGTGTGTGTGTCTTATTTATTCATTGTTGTGCTCGGTTAGAACTTTAGTTCGTTCCAGTTGCAGTGTTTAACTAAACCGTATATAAAGTGTGCAATAAATCAATCTATAGTTTTGATTTTGTTTTCGCACAAGAGGAAAATTGCGAAATTAAACTACAACAACAAGACGAGTGCATTGGTTATATTCAGCTGTTTTATAGGCAACTACACGATACAGTGTCAACAAAATGAGACGTAAAAAGTAAGTTTTGTGTTCGGTAAATATGCCTTCATGTACATATATGTATATACACGTGTAGATAAGACGCTCTAAAGTTAAGTAGAAAGGGTTTATATGTATGTAAGAAATGCAAGAAAATTGTGTTTTAATTTTGTCTGTATTTCTGTACATTATATAGAATTGCTTTTAAGTGATTTGTTACTAAAGTAATTACATATATACAAGTTATATACAAGAGAACATCAGCTTTATCCCGTATATACGAATTGTTTCACTTCGGGGATTTACATCACATAGTATTGCAAAGCATTTGAGAAATAGGTTAATATCTATTTTATAGTAGGGGGAAGCATCGAAAAGTGTATCTGTGTGTGTATTTAAGTTTATACATTATGTTAAGTCTAAAAAACATAACGGCGCTTTACGTGAAATTGATTTCAATGCCATGATTGTACTTTTTCGCTCTTGGACATAAGCATTAATTGAACTTTTTACCGCTTGTGCGTATTTATATTCCTTTGCCATCATATCATTACATTTTGAATATCAATTGAAGTTTGTTGTGGACTACCCACTGGTTCTTAGCATGGTATTTGTTTAAAATATCTTCTAAAAATTGTGGATTTGTGGAATTTAAATGGTTGGATATCTTTGCATCAAAAGAACATTACACCCATTCGATACTGTTAGGCTTGAGTTTTATTTAAATTTCTTCGACTTTTTAAAGTTATTATGAAATATTAAAAAATAAGACTGATTACGACGGTTAAGAGGTTAGCTGGGTTTCAGCGGTTGAAAAAATGTTTTTTTTTTTAATTATTTAAACAGTGTTTTGTGAAATTTTTAATATTTTCTAAAGTCTCAAAAAAAATGCTCTTGCCATGAACAGTATAACTCATAATTGATTCATCTAAAATCAATAAAAAAAAAAATATTTGGATAGTACAAGAATTAAATTTAAATTTGAATTCAATGAACGAAGCAAAAGGAAAATATAAAAATTTTAATTTTTGACGAAATTTTAACGAAAAAAAATACTTTTTTGGTAACATTTTCCGCATATATTGGCTCGAAAAAAATGCTTGGAATAAAAAAATCCTTCGTTCAATAACTTTTTTTCCATATACCAGAACTTGGTCCATCTGAATCGTACAAATACTGAATTTATATATAAAAACCGTCGAAATCGGACCATAAGTTTTGAAGGCCTCATGTATCCAACATGAGGACCTCAGTACTTCTAATAAATTTTTTTCCGAAAACATAAGTAACTATCTTAGATACTTTGAAGAATTTGAGAGGGAACATTTGTCTTCTAATAATATGTCTCCGTGCCAAAAATGTGTGAAATCGGGTCATAAATTCGCCTAGCTCCCATATACCTAATATTTGGGGATTCAAACATTCATCGCACTTTTTACCATATATATCGGTTAATATGTGGGATACAACAACAAAATTTACTGAGCATATAATCTTGGATAGAATGTAGCTAGGTAGAAAAAATAGTTGGAATCGGACCATGAATTACCGCGCCCCCTTATACTATATATACCGTTTTTTGTTTTCTAATGGACCTCATGCCGAATGTGTGGGTCAAATTGCGTGTTATATTAATAAAATTAAATAAATAAATTGCGAGGGCAGTTCTTTTTTGAATATTTTTGTTTCAGCCACTCATTCGGCCGGAATCATGTCAGCAGTTGGGGAACTTTTTTTTTGGCCAACATTTTTTTTTCAATATTTTTGTAAAAGAAAAATTTGAAATCTAGCCGAAAATATACCTTATTATATGCAAAAAGCTTCGGAACAATCGATAGAGTACTTTCTTTTAAAAAAATTCACGAAAATTGCCTAATTTTTCATAGGTTACACTGGTATAGCCCCTTAATGAATTGATACATGTCTAATTATTATTGGATTAATTTGTTGCTTCCCTGCGGCGTTGTTCTACATATGCATTTCTCACACATTGTTATGTTAATTAATAGATTTCCTTCAATTAATTAATGAAAATGGGAGTTTTATTATTTTTTGTTAATTAGCAGTAATTACTTAATTGATAGTTCTTAAGTTACTGTTTGTCTTCATTCACTTTATTCTCAAGAAAAAAATTGATTCAATTTATTCAGTGAATATAATTTAATTAATTAACACATTATTATCGAGCGTGTAGGTGTGTAATTCTTTACGATATGTTCGACAAGTAATAATAATGTTTGATAACCTTACCCAACTGGGTATGGCTACCAGCGCTAGTAAACTATACCGTATACCATATACCAAAAGTTATTTCAAAATTCGTATTTTTCATTTCTTATTCACTTCGTTTCATGCTTTTTTGTTGTGAAATATTGTTTGAGAATCAACAATATAGACATTATACAATATGAGCAGGTATTAATATGATTAATTCACCATTTTTCTATACTCCTACCTTGTAGCGAGTATCTAAGTGTTCCATTGTTTAATTTTTTTTTTTTGTGTGAATGGTAGCTTCGATGATGTAATTTTTTCATAGATTATATTTTATGCTCAATTTTTGTAGGCAATTCTTTAAATAACCGACTTGCTGATGAAACATTATGCTATGTCAGTGAAATGTGCATAAATAGCTATGTAGCAATGATGATGACAAGCGTGATATTTACATACATGTACTTAAGTATCACAGCCGATGAAAGCGTGCCATAATTTGGCGTGTCAATCAAAACTGTCAATTAGTCTTTTATAAGCAATATTGATGTATAATTATAGGCGTGACGACCGGGGTAGATATGGATATTTGCATATAAGTATACAGCTAAACTGTGATACGGATTGATTATGAATGCTTATCAGTAATAATTTGAGACGGGTACAACGCGCCGTGATAAGATAAACGCTGAAGGGCCAAGCAATTACGTATATTATACGGGGGCTACTGTGAGCGCCATATGCAAATTAGTAGTGATTTATTTTAACATGCATAACTTTGTAAATAACGTATATGATTTGTGAAATAGCTATACATACATATGTATGTAGGCATGATAGGGGTGGAACCAGATATATAACAAGGTTTGAAGATCGCCACTAGTTGATGCTTTTAAACTCACGAACCTCAGGTAGTAGCGACGCGTGGACGCCTTTAAGTTTTGAGCTACAGTTGAACCTCCTTAAAACGAATTGCCATAATCCACCAAAAGAGAGACTTCGATTTATGAAAGACAATTTGTATGAAATTTGTCTTCTATTGCCAATTCAAGAGCTCGAGTTATGGAGATCTTCGAGTTATAGAAGTTCAATTTATTGAAGTTCTACTGTATGTCTTTCTGGCTGCCGATTCTTCTAAGGCATAGGTACTTTGGCTTAGTTGAGATTTTTTTAAATCTCTTATATATGTCTTAAAAGTCTCGAAGAGCTACCTATTTAAGCTTTCTTTGTAATTAATTAACGCGCCTCGACCAAAGGCGATAATTTCGCTTCCGAGTCTTCAGCTATATTTTAAAATATTAATATATTTCTATTTTCATTTTTGCAGAGTTGAGTTCCGTATTAAGCCTACGGCCAGCCGAGGTGTGAACAGCTATCATCCGCTCGATGAGGAGTTACTTTCCCCACCAATCGACGATTTGGCTGCACGTTTCGAAGAGTACGGCACAACGCCGCCGCGCACAAGAATGAAGATTAAAAGCCGAGATTGGGAGCGTAAGAAAGCACATGCTGTCGCCTCAGTTGGATCGTAAGTAGTAGTAGAGGAATCACCTCCGCATAGTTTACCTGATATATATCATATTCCCGTATATTTACAGTTCAATTGATCCGGCGCCGAGCACGCCTAAAAAGGGCATGACGCGTATGGCGCGTTCACGCGTACTGCGACGCAACACAATGGACTGTGCGTTGCTGAATGAAATGTTTGTTAATGACGAGAACAAACGCACGAGCAAGCGTGCACAGGATTTGTTGCGCGATGCCGAACGGGAACTGAAGAACTCGATGATTTCCTCAACATCCACCAGCTACGCCGCACGTGGTTCCAGTTTACTCGACAGCTCCTACCATCTGGAATCGTTGGATAAGTGTACGCCCTTGAGTACAGAAGTGCCGCTGCGTGGCTCTTCGAAGGTTGTGGAATCGTGCAATAGATACATGTGTGTATCCTCGCGTCCAATCGGTTGTCGTGCGTCGGCGCCAGCATCCGCATTTGTGCAACAGCTGCGCTCGGAACGCACGCCTGGCTTGAATATACGCAAGGAATTTCATGAGACTTTCGCCAATCTCATTAAGTTGGGCAGTGTCGATCGGCAGGATGCAAAGGTAAAGTATTTTATTTTGATTTTTCTTATCATACGATTTGACTAACTTTCCTCTCTCTCGTTTAGCTTTCGCACGAAGAACACACTTGGCAGGCGGAACTGAAAGATCTCATTTGGCTGGAATTGCAAGCGTGGCAGGCTGACCGCACCATGGAGCAGCAAGACAAATATTTATTTACTGCGCGGCAGGCAGTGCCTGAATTGCTTTCACAAATCATAAACTACAAATTCCAGCCCCGTTTTCAACGTGCCACGAGCGAAATGAGCGTGGACAGCGGCTTTAGCACCGATAGCAATGCCAGTTGTAAGTTCATAATTTATATTTTATTTGCAAGTTCAAAGGTTAAACTCCTTATTATTTTGTCTTGTTTTGGTTCTGTAGCACCACAGCCTGGCAAACTATGCACTGGCTGCATGTCTTTGTATTGTAAGGATTGCATGGATCAACAGGAAATCGCCATGAAGGAGGTGGAGGACCTCTTGACACGCTTGGAAGCCGCAGAGGCGCTTTATCCCTCGTCACAAGTGATGGGCGCATTTCATCCGATTTACAAAAATGAAAACTTTGTGGGCCGCATCAAAGCGATGTGCTTGTGGTATAATATAACGCGTCAGAATCGTTTAAAACTCTGCATCTTTGGCAAAATATTGGCAAGGTAGTTAGTATTGAAATCATTTATTGTTGTTTGTGTTAAATCGCATGCTGTTTTTTTATCTCAGATTGCAGGGTGAGAAATTCTCTTGGCCTGTGCAAACCTGCTATGGTGGCAGTGACAGTGGTGCTTCATCTGGTTTGGAGAACGACGATTCCGGTGTGAATTCGGTTGATTCCACCAAGACCAGTTCTAGTCAAGCAACACCACAACGTAAGCTCTCATCAATTTTTTGCGCGCCTAAAGTACAGTTCATGTTGAACGATGTGGCGCAAGTGCCGGGCGAGACTTCCAGCAGCAACGAGTAAGTGTTTGCTAACAAAATAATAGTTTTGCAAATTGTTTCAACGTTTTGCCGGTTACAGATCTACCTCAACCGAAGTTAGTCATATGTCATCGGAGTTGTCTGGACCGCTTTTGCGTAAAAGCTCAATGCACGACATTAATATATTCAGTGTGGAACCGTTAAGCAGTTGTAATGATGCTAATTCTTCGGCGCTATATAGGTGTGACTATAAATTATAGTACTAAGCCATATTAATATAACGGTATTTTCTGTTTTTTTTTTGTTTACACTTAGAAAGTTTATAGAAAACGTTTTAAAGTCGCGTGGTCTCGCCAAGGCCTTGTCGTTTTTAAATAAACTGCACAATGTTGTACTGTATAAGGCGCATATTTCGTTGGAGAAGCCCGGCACGGAAGATTACGACTTCGAGACGGAGCGCATCGACGAGGATGTGCCACGTTTGGAACCGGAAATTAGTCGCGAGCAAATTGACGAGTTACGACGCTTCGGTTACTGGAGTGACGAGGCGAAATCCATAAACTTGCCGACATACATTCCCTCGTTTGTGTTTCTCAGCGGCATACCGTTACAATTTATGCACGAGTTTTTGCGAATGCGTCTGGAAACACGCCCGCCAAAACCGAATCCACTGAGTTTAGAGCAACTCATGAAGGAATTACGCGAAGGCCTGACATTGGCATTAACGCATCGGGAACGTTATCAGCGCCACATAACGACCGCTTTGGTTGAGAACGAAGAAGAATTGGAGCGTTACATGGGCATACTGAATCATTTCGACAAAACCGTACGAAAAGTATTCGAGGTAAGCGAAGCTTATTTTTTGTTTGTTGTATGTTGAGTTTAAATTTGTGAAATTTTAGCTTTATTTAGACTATATCGATCAGCTAGTGTTGCAGTCTGCGCCGGAGGGTAATAAGAAGTCTGCTTTGGAGAAGGAATGGATGTTTACCAAACTGATTAGTCCCATGATAAATGGCATGCACACAATTGCGGCAAAAAAATTTTGCACCATCATACGCAATTTATTGCGTAGTATATCCGAACGTTTAGTCAGTCGTGCGGCCGAACTGGATATACAAATCGATGATACGGCACAGCACGGCGAAAGCGATTTGAAGTGGCAGCTGCTAACGATCTGTCGGGAGACGCAATCACTGTTCACTGTGGAACGTGAGTGTTCGGTGAAGGTGCTGTTCTTTGCGAAAATGTTCTGTCGCGATGTCGAGACAACTGACTTTCATCGTGAACATTATGAGGATGATGTGATTAATCAACAGCAAGATTTTGTTTGTGCCGAGATTAAGAAATCATTCAAACTGCTACAAAAGGATGTGCTCGATGTGCGCAACAAGTTGTCGAAGATAATCGAGCGTGTAATGGAGCGTTGTGGGCCGGAACAAATGTCCGAATTGGATGATCCGGACAGGCAGGCGGTACTTTCACGTACACGTGAGATTTTACACCAAGGCTATAAATTTGGTTTCGAGTACAATAAAGACGTAATTCGTTTGTTCGAACAGCGTATAATGGCCAATAAGGATGAATCTTGCGAGGTCGATTTGGCGCTGGGTATTATCGATTTTGCCAAAATGTGGATGCATTTCGTGATGGAACGTTGCGAACGTGGACGTGGCATGCGACCTCGTTGGGCATCACAGGGTTTAGAGTTTCTTATACTCGCCTGTGATCCGCAAATAACCCGTCATCTAGACGAACGACAGTTTGAGGACTTGAAAAAACAGATGGATCGTTGTATATCACATGTAATCGGTATTACTTCCGAACCAGAGAAGATAGCGCGTAAAAAGGCATCGCCGCGTACGCGTAAAACCTCATCACCGGCCACAAGTCGGTCGCGTACACCCACACGAACTCCAATATCCGTAGGCGGCGGCACAAATCCGAACACACCATTGAGTTCGCCGCAGTACAATAAGTTCTTACATCCGCAGTTTAGTTTGAAAGAGGAAGTTTTGCGCAATGCCGCCGATGGCTCACCAGAATACAGCGTAAACGAGCCGTCCGACGTGCCCGACAATAATGGCAGCGCTACGGAAAAACTTGGCGAATTACGCTTAATTGTACCACAATCTTCTCCTTTAACCAAATCGACGCATAACGGTAGTAGCTCTTCGTTGGCGCCACGCCAGGTGCGTGTGCGAGACGCTGTGAATCGCTTGGATATGGAAATTGAAGAGAATCTGCGTGAACGCAATCTAATTGGCCACATCAAAGCCTTGAACACATGCGATAAGGTGCAGATACGTGCACGTAGCGTAAATTTTCACTGGCATCGTGGTATTAAAGTGAGTCGCAATAAGATTTCGGTTTTTCTAGCATGTTTGTTTATTAAAATATGTAAATCCTCAATTGCAGATTGGTCAAGGTCGTTTTGGTAAAGTTTATACAGCTGTCAACAATAATACCGGTGAACTAATGGCTATGAAAGAAATTGCAATACAGCCCGGAGAGACTCGTGCACTCAAAAACGTCGCTGAGGAGTTAAAAATCCTCGAGGGTATCAAACACAAGAATTTGGTGCGCTACTATGGTATCGAAGTGCATAGGGTAAGTGTTCAAAATATTCAGTTATATTTTACCGTTATCACTTAGTATTTTGGTATATACGAGGGCGGTCCGATAAGTATTTAGTACGTTCTTACTATCCGATGGTACCTCTATTGTAAGCGTAATAGTCTCTCTGGTGCTGCACATCCCTCGAGATGGTTCAGTTTTGTTTGAACTGCTTTAGATCATGGGTTCGATTGTGGTTTTTGAAAAAGATGGTGTCTCTTTCCTCGTTTAGAAATTGGTTTAATAAGCGTACAGCGTCATCGGCAGATCACCGTGAGAAGGTGGAAGGAAGTTGCTGAAAACTACGTCTGTATCATGCTTCGTATTCTACAGATTTGGTACCAAGACCTGCAAAGAGTCCTTGCATGACACTAACAACCTCTTTGCATGCCCCCTAAACTCCACTCATATACTCTTTTCCTTTGGTCCGACTATGTCGAAACAGCTCGTTTTCTGGGCCTCTCGTTAGATGACTTCATACTTTATTTTCGAAAATGTGATGTTCGAATATGGCCCAAGCCGAAAAACCAAATATAATATATATATATATACAGTTCATTGACTTGACTAATATAAATTAATAAATTTCCCTTTTTCATTTTCTCTAAATAGGAAGAACTTTTAATTTTTATGGAGCTCTGTTCTGAGGGAACCTTAGAAGCATTGGTGGAGTTATCAGGCGGTCTGCCAGAAGGTCTAGTTCGTCGCTTTACTGTTCAACTACTTTCGGGGGTGGCCGAGTTACATCGACACGGTATCGTGCATCGTGATATAAAGACTGCAAATATATTTTTGGTGGACGGTAGTAATAGCCTGAAACTGGGTGATTTTGGCTCAGCAGTTAAAATACAGGCGCATACGACTGTGCCTGGCGAACTGCAAGGCTATGTGGGAACACAAGGTAAGCGATTAATTATAGTATGTTTAACTAGCAACTATGTACAAGATATTTTTGTTTATTTCCCAAAGCTTATATGGCGCCAGAGATATTCACCAAAACGAATAGTGACGGACATGGACGTGCGGCGGACATTTGGTCTGTAGGCTGTGTGGTAGTTGAAATGGCATCGGGACAAGTAAGTTATTTTGCGGCAATGTAAGTAGCAATATAATGATAGTAACGGGTTATCTTCTAATCATAGCGTCCTTGGGCACAATTTGACTCGAATTTCCAAATTATGTTCAAAGTTGGTATGGGTGAAAAGCCGGAAGCGCCTGAAAGTCTCTCACAAGAAGGACATGATTTTGTGGACAAATGTCTACAACACGATCCCAAAGATCGATTGACCGCAATGGAATTGCTCGAACAGAACTTCTGCAAGGTACACAATATTCGCAATAATTTCACTCAAGCAAACAAATTTTATTTTGTCTTTTGTCGTTTTTATAGTATGGGCATGGAGATGAATTGAATTGCGACCAAACGCAAGAGGAGGTGCGACGTTCATTTCGGCGTAATGTTAAATTGAGATGAGTGCGTGCTGTGGCTGTCATTACAAAATAATATGTACAGCAGGGAATATAGCACAGTAGTAGACATGCCTGTGTTTTAACATTATATGTTATGTATAGCATGTAAAGTATGGCATGAGCATATACTAAACAGTATAAAATTATAAAATGAACTTAACAATTATACAACTGCATATATATTGTACTTTATATATATATATATACATATATATATTTATGTATTTATTTTAGATTTTAGCTAAGAAAATGATGTCAATATCATAGAAAGCGTTTAGAGTCATAGGCATTAAATGAAATTATATTAAGTGTGTATATTTCGTTATTTATGTGACAAAGTGCACCATGTGTCTTTTATGCAAATATAGTACTTGTTAATGCTAAGGCTAAAGCAAAGTGTATTAATTATAGATGCAACGTATTATTTTTAAGTGAGCGTGGTATCGCCTCCAAATATGTTTTTTGTATATATCGCGCAAACCGCTAAAGCTACTATATAAACCAAACTTTCAGCAGTCGTTTCCCTTAAGTATCCTATTACACACCATGAAAATAGTTGAAATCGTATAATAACCACACCCACCTCCCATACAAAGATTATGTTGAAAATTACTAAAAGCGCGTTAACTCACTAACGAAAAATGTCATTAACTAAACGACTAAATTTTACAGAAGAAATGGTACAGAACAGCTGCACTTAGCTTGACAATATGGAGTGGAAATTGATCGTGGCGTCGCCCAGTTTAGTGTCAAAAACTATATCTCTGGAACTACTTGACCAATTTCAATGAAATTTAGTACATCATATTTTATTCACATCCTTATATTACCGATGGAAAATGAGCGAAATCCGTTCACAACCATGCCTACTTCTTATATAATACAATTTTTATTTCCACCTGATTCGTTCACTTTATAATATATAAATCAAGAACCAATGAAGATAGCGGAATAAAACTTTACACAAATACCGTATTTGAGGTGTGGCATTACTTATGGAAAAATTGGCGAAATCGGACTATAACTTTTCAAGACCCGTATATCGAACAGGATGTACTCAGTGCCTAAGGATAATTTCTCATCGAATATATCGGTAAATTTATCAGATATTTTAACCTAATACAGAGGGAGTCTTTTTCTACTAGTAGTGTGTCTGTGTACCAAAAATTGTTAAAACCGGGACATGACTTCCCCTAACTCCCATATACCTAATATTAGAGTTTTTAAACATCCCGTGGACTTTATATCGCATATATCGGTTAATTTAGTAAGCGTATAGCGTATGAATATAGTATACCTAGGTGATGAAAATTAGTGAAATCGGTTTAGAAATTACCTCAGTCCTCATATACTATACATATATGATGATTTTCGTTACTCTAGTGCCGTATATATGGTTTAAATAGTGTGTTAGTAGTAATAAAATTACATCATTAAATTTCAAGAGTATAAAATGTTCGGTTACACCCGACTTGTTTTTTAATGGATTTCATGGCTAATGGTTGATGATTCGGATGTTGTTATCTTTTGTAAGTTCTCGAATCACTAGAAATCTTATAGAATGCAAATGCATTTCGAATCTCCGAGTTCTGTGAGTTCACGAGTTTGTCAAGATCGCCACATCATTTTATAAAACCTAAGCTGATATTATGTATATATTACCAGCACGCAGCCTACGATAAGCCTATAATTGAAAAATGTTAGTATGCTAGTGCATTTGCGAATCACAATACATATACAGTAAAGGACTCCACAATTCTTTATTTATTCTATGGCATTTCTACAAAAATGATTGTACATCATTGTATTTATTTATATTTAAAAAACAGAAACGTTCGGAAGATTGTGGTGACAAAATGTCGTGAAGCTCTCGCTGTCTCTTGTTACATTTATGTATGTATTTATGAAGCTTTGGGTGTGTTGCCATACAATGGCCGAACGGTTGAAGTTGGTGCAGCGGACGGAATTGGAGAAACACTGGGTGGACCTGCTTCAGGCGGAGCTGCTCCTCCGTAAATGTTTGGCGGTGTCGGTTGCTCTGATGGAGCATTGGGAATGGTGACAGCTGCGGAAAAGGCGGACGATGCCAGCAATAAAAGCGATAGCATCACGCTAACGAACATTTCGTATACTGTCAAATAAATAATGTTGAAAAAGTGATTAATAAAATAATAATAAAACGATTCACGCTGGTGTGTATAAAATATAATTTATGGTATATAAATTTACCTTTCATTTTCGTTGAGTTCTGTGTTGCACGGATTTTCGGGATACTAATGCGATTAGTATTATTCGTGGAATACATGACGAAAAGTGTTTCACCTGCCTTTTTATACGTAAATATTGAACATTTTATCTATTGTGATAAATTATTACAAAATAACTGATCGCCGATAATGTTTTAATTAAACAATAGTCCGTTTTGGTGGGCGCCAATTTCACCAATTTAATTCAATAAATTTAGAATTGATTAAATATATTTATGCATATACATACATTGTATTTACGTGGTCATACAGTATGATGAATTATTTTCTACCAATGGAATTATTTGTGTGCCGTTATTTTCTCAATGGATCCCAATTGGTCAATAGTTATATGCGAGTGAAAACCTCTCAGACCATAGGCGTTAATTTGTGCTTTAGGCAGGTGTGTCATTACTACGCACTCGCTATGCTATAACTCTCTTTCTCATTATAAAGCTATTTTGTTATTCAAGTTTTACGCAAGCTGCCGCTAAGACGGAGGCCCGAAAATGCCCAAGCAACTTTAAATTTTCTATATATTTTAAATACTCTTGAAAAGAGTTTGATAATTTTGCTTTCGAAATGATGATCTGTTATTCATAAAACTAAACGCGATAAATATATATACTTAAGTTATATATACCAAAATGATCGGGATGATGATGTGAGTTGAATTCCGGTTCCGTAGGTTCGTGCAAGCGGTAACTTCAGTTAGTTTAGATATCTTAACGAAACCTTTTGTAGTACGTATTCCTTGGTGCTCTGGGTTTTTTTTATTGTTGATAGGCAAATGGGAAAACTGCATGTGTACAATATTTGAAATGGGCGTGGGTCCGCCTACCTTTGGTTGAAAAACCATTACTCAAAAACAACTCGATCAATTTCAACGAAATTCGGTTCGTAACCTTTCCTTGTCATTCCAATGCTATAGTTTTGAATCGAATCGCAAACACGCCTACTTTCGCTATATACCGTAATTTTGAAGCTAAGCATCGGTGATGATATCGGAACAACACATTGCACAAATACTTTATTTCTAGTGTGATATAGCCCATATACTATAACTTTTCAAGGCCCCAAATATCGAACATGAGAACCTCAAAGCTTGCGACTAATTTGGAAAATCTCTCAGATATTCTAAAGAAATTCAAAGGAGATGTTTTTTTTCTTCTAATAGTGAGTGTCTCTGCCAAAAATTATCAAAAGATAAGATGAGCCAATATTTTCTCTAGCCCCCCATATACCTCATACACGGATTTTCAAACTTCCGATGGACTTTATACCGTATATAACGGTTAATATAGAAGATATCTTAGCTAAATTAAGTGAACGTAAAATGGATTAGGCAAAAATAGTTGAAATCTGTACAGGAATTATCCCAACTTCCATATACTATATATAAATAATGAAGATACGCTATTCTAGCAGACCTTATGCCGAATATGTGGCTCGAATTGTATGTTATCTTAATTAAATTAAATAAGTAAATTGAGAGAGTATAAAATGGTCGAACTTAGCCCTTCCTTACTTGTGAAATATTATTTTTAAATACAACATATAGTTATTAAAGAACTCACTTTCCAGCAATAAAATTAAAAAAAAAATTGTGTTTTGTATGTATATATATTCTTTTTAATCAGTTTACACAAAATACATTAATATATGTAAAGGTCAATTTATATATATATTAGTGGGTAGACAATTAAACAGTTAAATGTTAACACACAACAATAATTTAGAAATAAACATAACTTTTAGCATATTTAAACCAGCAACTTTTAACAAACAACTCAATAATAGATCATAGGTAATTACAGTTTCGTTAAGTTTTCCACATTTTTAATGTCTGCCAAATGCACATGAATATTTGCTAAGTGAAACTGCAACAACGAACACAATAACAAATTATTTTTTATTATTTTCAGCAATAAAGTTGCCATATTATTACTATTTTTTTCTAAAATTCAACAATTTTCAAGTTCTTCTGCTACATACATATATTACAACAATCTACCAATATAACTGCTAAATGCATAAACAATTTTTTATCTTTAGATAATTTCACGCTAAATGTTCTAAAAGATTTCTTTTCATTATATATTTTATACTTCATAATATATATGTATTTAGTATATATACTGCATGCATAATTGTATGCTGATATGTATTGGTTCATTTCAAGTCTATAACAATTTGCATTTAGTTAGTAGTAGGCATGTCACATATGAGTATACATATTGCTAAAGCAATGGCTTAACCTAAATTTTATAACAGAATTTGATATTTATATAACATATCAATTTAACAGAAACATAGATGTTATGAAGCTGAGAGTTATTGAATTAAATATAAATATTTTTTTCGTTCAAGTTCTTTTTAATAAATATTATTTTTTTTTTTTTTTAATTTTTTAATATTTTTTTAATTTTTTATTATTTTTCCTGCAGGGTATGTTTGCTACAAAAAAAATAAAAACAAGCTGAGACTCTTTGGTGTAGTGCGCTTTTAGGCTGTGCACTTTGCGTTAACAAGCGTGAGTAGCGGTAAAATGATAATACTTTAGAATATGAGAAAGGCGCCGTTCGCAGCAACACGGACTGACATATGGAACGACTTGACGCATTTTACTTCGAGATGTAAAAATGAAAGCGTACAAAATACAGATTGTGCAAGAACTGAAGCCGCCGACCTTCCCTAGCAAGATTGCTTCGCTCGATGGGTTCTCAAAAAGTTCCAAGAAGATCCGACGTTGTCGAGCCAAATTCTATTTAGCGATTAGACACATTTCTGGCTCAAGGGGTATGTAAACAAGCAAAATTGCCAGATTAAGGATGAAGAGCAACCTGTAGAGATTCAAGAGCATGAATTGGCAATACAGAAAAAACAACGGAATCATCGGTCCATATTTCTTCAAAAATGATGCCGGTGAGGACGTAACTGTCAATGACGACCGTTATCCCGCCATGATAACCGACTATTTGATGCCTGAAATTAAAGCTCGTGAACTCGCCGACCTTTGGTTTCACCAAGACGGCACAGTTTTCCACACAACGCATCAATCAATGGGATTATTGAGATAACACTTCAGTGAGCAGATAATTTCACGTTTTGAGCCGCTCGTGTGATATCACATCTTTATAATGTTTCCTGTGGGGATATGTATTACAGACTATCCGGATAACCTCGCTTCGATTCAGGCCTTGGAGCAAAACATCTCGTGTGTCATTCGCCAGTTACCAGCCGAAATGCTCGAACGAGTCATCGAAATTTGGAACCAATGGTTGGACCATCTGAGACGTAGCCGCGGCCAACTTTTGAAAGAGATAAACTTAAAAAAATAAATGTCAAAGAATGTTCTTTTGAATGATAACAAACATTCGTCCTCTATATATTGGAATGAATAGGTTCGTCGTTTAGAAAGTCCATAACTCCAGAGGACATTCAGATCGGTACTTTTATTTCGTCGACTCTTTCGAACATTATAAGAACCTCATTAGATAAGATTGTTGTGTGCTATTAGCTTGAGTGGACGTCGAGATCCAGGCTGATCTCAATTATTAGAGGAAAGACTTTTCAGTATTTGAAAAGCTCTATGAACCCCTATAAGCATTCGGTTAGATTTTGCCGCTAACTGCCAATACTAAAATAATACTGTAATTTCCGCAACATTGTGCTGAAAAGCATTAAACATTTTGTGCCAAACACTAAGTTTACATATATCTGCTTTTACATATATCTGTGTAAATATATATATGTATGTATACATATAATTTTTTTTACTTGTACATTTAATTGACGCTAGGTTTGTAGTATATTTTTGCTACCCATGTTGACAATTAACACAAACATTTCCATTAATGAAACTACTTTTTATAATAATTCGTTACCTGTAGAGCAATATATCGGTATACATATATATAAATAAGTAAATAAATCCATTTCTTTTCTAATAAAAATTTGGATTACAGCAATGCATGCTCTTTGCTGGGTTAGTTCAAATGGTGTTCAAATGGTGTTCAAATGGACATTTTATGCGCTTTTAATTAAGATTGGAGTTAAGCAACACAACTATATATAGTATACTAATATGTATATGCAATTATTTATATATTTATAAATTTAGTATATTTTTTTTAGTAGAGCCGTAGTTTGTAACACTCTGAGTATTGTTTGGTCATTTAGTCATTTAGTTTCTTATTAAATCAGTTATGTAACATGCCATTGAGTTGGTGAAAACCATTTCTTACTCAGCTATATACTGAATATAATGTACTATATATATAGTTATTTAAAGGGGGAAGTCCATGTAAAATTTTCAAAAAATCGATTTTTTTTGCATAAATTGCTGAGCGTGTGCTGACCAGCGGAACAAAGATATCGAATATTGACGAAGTGGTAGCTGGTATTGGTCGTTCACTAAGTAATTTTGTTTGATGTCAACAACTGTGTTTCTTGAATTTTTTCGCAGCCAACTTCATACTTAACCACTTTACTGTTATATATTTGAACAGCTGTTATATATAAGTTTTTGTTGTAAAAATAATTGTTAAATTTTTTGGAATAGTTTTTGTTTGGTGTAGTTCAAGCAAGCCGAAAATTATGCGATGTGTGCGGAGAAGACCGAACGCCAATGCCAGAAATAGTTTGTAAATTTCGTTCCGGCAATTTCGATCGTCCTGGAAGGTCTCTTGAAACCCACGTGGATAAAATAAAGTCATTGGTTGTTTCAAATCTTCGAATAACAGATCGAGAGATTGCTGAAAGATTAAATTTTTCCAAAACGACCGTTCAAAAACACATGAAACGTCTAGAATTAATTCCGGAGCTTGACATTTGGGTTCCACATGTTCTTACAGAACGAAATTTGATTCGTCGCATTAACGACTGTGAAATTTTATTTGTGAAATTACTGACGATAAAAGGTAGACGTACGTATCCGAAAGCATTCGATGAGCCTCAGCCGCACTTTTCTTGGAATTAAAAAAGAAAGGCAAAATTTCCCGCAAATGTCGAGAATTCGGCTCAAAAAATTACATCTTCAGTTGAGAATATGTTTGGGATGCAAACAGATCTCTACAAAATTTTGTTGGGTTAATGTTGACACAAATTTCCAAGATCGATATAAATCGATTTAATCGACCAGTGCTTGACCCTCATTTCAATTCGAAGTTCGATATTGTCTGTTTGGTGGAATTTCAAAGGGATCGTTTATTTTGAGCTTTTATCCGGCAATACCGCGAATCAATCTGAAGTTTATTGCGATCAGCTGGACAAATTGAGTGATACACTCAAACAAAAGGGACCAGAATTGAACAATAGAAGAGATGTAGTGTTGCACTAGAATAATGCGAGATCTCACATAAGTTTGTGGACAAAATTGTGTATGAAATGAAAAAATACTTTTGTACTCTCGAAAAAAGCAATAGAATTGAGTTAAAGTTTATAAACACTAAAATTATTTCATCACCTTTAAAAATATTTAAAAAAATCACCGATTTTTAGATTTTCACAGGGACTTCCCCACTTAATAGCTTTCTCTTGTTTCTTTTTTTTTTTTTGTGGTGTCTCATTTAATTTGCAAATGTTTCCAAGAGCAATAATTTGCTACTATAATTTTTTCTTCAACGATAATAGTTTTTATTTGTGCATACAGATACACATACAATTGTGATTGGCTTATGCCCACTTTCCCCTACTATAGATATATATATGTATATATATTATATATTTTTTCAACTAACAATAAGATTTTCAACAATTTCATAAATTTTTCTATTACATACATACATACATATAGCTGTATATTATATATATATGTGTATATATATATATAGTATGTATAACACTTTTCTATTTGAGTATAATACGAGTACATTTAACTAATTTCAACGCAGTTAATTACAATGTTAAGGTACGCTTGCTGATATGTATAAGTATATTTGTTACTTTCTTGCTTGTTATTTAACGTTTCTTTTTTTGTATATTAGCTATACACCAACACGTCACGCGTCAATTGTTGTTGCTAAGACTATTCGTCTCGTATTGTGGCTCATTTCTTTTGGTCCGTTTCATCTTGCATGAGATCCTTCATCATGTCCAGCGATTCTTTGAGCGATTTGGCAAAGCGCGTTGTGCTTGTATCCTCGCAGGAATAAAATGCGGATATACAAAAGGTAATATCATCAGCATGCGGATTATATGAGCAGCCATAGCCGCGTGGCGTTACTGCGCCATAACCCATGAAAGCGTCTGATTTTGTTGCCACCTGTTAATTATTTGCAAGTATGTTGGATGAATTTGTATTTAAAGCACATTCTCCGTTATATACATATACAAATTCGATATAAATGTGTGTTCAAAAAATAACGGGATTTTTTTTTATTTTATTCATTCGTCTACATTAATTGTATCGCCTTCAAAATAGTCCCCATTCGATATCATGCACTCCTTCGAACCGTCGAAACACATCTTTCGATTTTTGTGATAGCCTTTAGCTCTTTCAACGATATCTCGTTTAAGGTTCTTCTTATTTTTGAATATAATATATGTATATAGAAAATTGTGTAGTTCTCTAGGGGCATGAATATCAAACTAATATTAAAAAAAAATAATACAAAATAAAAAAAAATTAAAAATTGGTATTTTCTAAATTTTTTTTAAATTCCCGTTATTTTGAATATCAAACTAATAAAAAAAAAATAAAAAAATTGAAAATTGGAATTTTGTAAAAATTTGTTTTTGAAAATTCCCGTTATTTTTTGAACACAGCTCTCATATGTACTTATGTACATAGTATATTGTTTGTAGTGCCAAAAAAAGACTTACACTGCCTTATATGTATCTATTTCTATATTGCAATTACAAAATACATATGTAAGTACAGTCGTGTGGCTTCCATGTTGTCGAGTGCGTTGTGCTTTAGCATAATCTAAATGGTGCATAGTGAACAAATAAAAGAGTGCAGTGCTGCTCGGTGTTGTGCAAGCGACATACTATATACACACATGTGTGCTGTTTGAGATTCGTGTGTCCTTGAGTGTGAAACTGAAATACCAAAGTACAGGTGTACACAACAAGTGCATGGTGAAAAAAATATAGAGAACAGTGCTTCTAAAAGTTAGGCTTAAATTTGCAAATATTGATGAATTTTGTATATACGATACACAAATGATAAATAAAGATAGTGTGATATAAAAAATAATATTCTGCAAATATTTGTTATAAAAATTATAAAAATAAAAACAAATGGAAAATGGAACAAAGGTATGTAGGGCGTATCGCCTCCTAGCGTTGTATCCTGAGTAACTTTAAATTTAAAGGTCCATCTCGGGGCGATCATAGAAGTGCTTACTTAGATTGCAAGCGCTTTGCCGAATCATGAGGGCTTTTGATCCATTAGGAGTGTTTTTTGGTATCACAAAGGACAACCTAACCTAACCTAATGTTGTTGGAAAAATTCTAATTTTTTATGAGTTTTGTAAGAGCAATTGATCTATAAAACTGGGGTGATGGGTTTTTAGTTCCCCAATTAAGCATTGAACTTATCTAAATTTTTATTAAAACTATATCTCATTTCCTTTTAATATACTACTACATATTGCAGGCCATCTCCGTTGTGGTTTCGTGCGTTTTAGAGAAGTTTTACCGGCCAACAATCACACGACGAGCTTTCGATTGAACTCAACTATTTAATTTATGTATCTAGTTTTCATTCACTCCCACAAATCCGTACAGATGTATTCTTGATCGACGTTCGAAAATCGTGCCCCATAATGCCGAACTCCTTTTTATTTACATTAAAACGGTAATAATACGACCTATACCTGCTTTTAAGACTTAAATGATGTTAACTAACTCACTTTTCTGGAATTACAACCTTCTTTAGTCTTAACATTAACATAGTTAAGATTACGAAGAAGATTGCCAAACCGGTACTTGACCGTTAAATATGCTGGGACAGATTAATCGCAAGACCTATCAAATCAAAGGTCCTAGATTTTTTAACCCATGTAATTTTAGAAGAATGAGAGCTCTACAACTTCTCTCCATAATTATCTATTTGATTCTGAGAACTGATCACTCTTTATTGTAGACTGTACTTAACGAGTTTTTCGATATAAATAACGTAACAGAAATAAAAGATTTTCTAGTTCTGTGCTCTTTAAACAATCCCAACTCTATTTCATCCGTGCACAAGAGCGGCATGAAGCATAAACACCTCCGGATTTTCTTTCTCTGCTCTCTGTCTCGATGCAATGTGCTCCCTCTCTTATCTAATGCATTCATGCTAACGATTAGACGACCGTAGTCAATTCGAAGGAATAATTCCAAAACAAAATTTAAGCCCCGATCAAAGTTAAATATATTTTTGGCGTAGACTTATGTATAGATTTTTTTTGTTATAAATATTTGTTTAACAAAGCAATTGTACGAAAGATCGTTCAATTTATGCCAACATAATAAGTTGTGCAAGTCTTTGGGTGTGTCATTAAAGAAGTGCAGTGCATTGTAATGAATGAAATATAATGAAAGTACTGCAATACTAACATGGAAAAAGTAAACATACCTGACTTGTGCTCAACAAGAAAATATTGGCAGTTTTAAACGTTTCATGGTTGAAGAGCTCATGCACCTGACCGTTATTGAATTCTTTACTGGCTTCACGTAAACCCAACAACGGTATATCGATGCCATGACCGAGTATGTTTTGCACCATTATTTCGGTTTGACGATTACAGGCAATGCGGAAAAGTTCTTTGAGCTTGTCTTTCTATTTAGGAGAAAAATTAAAAAAAAAATCATTAATGATGTATCTCTTATGAAGACGCTCAACAGTGCTTACATTATAAATGCTGAATTTAACTTTACGCGCATCATCATCCTCGCCCTCACTTTCCAAGGGCACATTGGCGCCTTCACCTTGACACATGGCTGTGGCCCATTCCAGTGCCTCATTGTGGGAAGCGCGTATGCAATCGACACGACCCTAAAGAAAAAGGATTTTATACATATGCATATAGAATATATATATATCAATATATATTTACATACCAACAAGAATCGCCGTGTGGAAGCACTCTCGTATGTGGCTACGAAATGACCATATAATCTGTTTTAAAGAAACAAATAGAGTATAATTCAATATTAATTAATGGTCTTTCACTCTTACTTGAAATAGGACAACTGTAGCATGAGCTGCAAGAAGGCATCCGGACTGCATTTGCATTGCTTGATGAAGTTTTTGCCATAACCTTTGTAACGGTACACATACAAATCAAAGTCACCGATTGCCCTGTAATTGTTAGTATTTCATATAAATTGCCGTTATTCATTACCCGACCCTGCAACACTTACTTGTCGACTGCGACGGCAGCCTGTTTAATACGCTCCTCCATTTGCGGTGTTATGACCCATGGTATACGTTCGGGTGTCGGATCCGACGGTACACTATTGCATGCCGATTGCTTTTCTTCCAAATTTTTATAGATTTTCTCTATGACATTCACAATGGCATCGCCCTCCGAAAAGGAATGCTCATAGTTAATACCCCAAGTACCGTCTGTGCAGATGATTATTTGTAGTACTTTGTCGAACCAACGATTGGCAGAATTGTAAGCGCTACCACCGCCATGTATCATTTCGTGCAACATATTCGTATCATCGCGATCACCAACTAAATAACCGGTTGGTGTGGCGCCGGTGAATGTATACGCATTGAATGTATTCGGTAGCGGTTCATCGATGCACAGCATACATAAAGCTTTCTCAATCAGCAAAATACTATTCTGATTGACTTCATTCTCGAGCAGTAAATTCCGATTTGTGGCCCAACGTGTGCGCTCCTCGGCAGTAAGTAGGCCCACCATTGGTGGTTTTGTTGGCAAACAGGGTGCATCGCTGAGTACATACAAGATATTTGAAGCGATTTCAGTCTCCGAGATTTTGCCACGACTACTGGTTTTCAAGTTAATACAATACATCTGATTGCGACAAACGACAATCACATGTTCGTCACACTTCTCACCGCGCTCAGCTATGTATTGGGTGTCGCGTTCCAAACCGGGTATGCGGCATGAACCCAGCGGTCGATAGTATTGTGCCATGCAGAGTGGTTGGTTTTTCTCACGAGAACCTGCGCGATCGTTGGGTAAATTGCCGCTATACGCGTTCATATGAGTTTGTTAGTATATATTAATGTTTCATGCGATTTATATCGGTTAATACATACCTGTCCAGTAATTCCTTATGCTGCATGATGCCGCTCAATAGGAGTGCTGCAAAGCGCGCCACGTCGTGCACCGTTGTAAAACGGACGGGTGGCATTGGCATGCCGGGATTTGAGTTGATTGGTAGCGGCAAACGGACATCCATGTACATGTCATTTAACCAATAATTGTAGGCCTGTAAAGAAATATTGCCGGCAAAATTTAAGAAATATTCTCAATTTTTGGAAAGCAAGCAACAACAGCAACCCCGAAAATACCCAGAGTAACAGGTTTCAAGCGAATCCGTTGAATTTTTCAAAAATGCGTCTGCCATCTTGGATCAGCCATTTTGTAATTCGTGATCCCGAAAATCACCGAGTAGCAAGTTTCAAGCATATACGATGAATTTTTAATAACGCTGTCCGCCTTATTGATTTTTTGAGGTTATGTCAAAACCCTGAACTGAACTGAGCGAAATAGGCTTCGGATTCTCGATCTCAAAGACATAAGATACACATAGTAAGGTCCCCAGGTTAGAACCAATAATTTTTTTGTGTGACTGTGCTATTAAATCATTGCATGTTCAACATCAAATAGAACAACAGATACGCCCATTATGAAGTTGAGACCTATTAGTTCCCGTCAGCTTATTGAGAATAACTATAAGTAACTCAATCATTCCATATCCCCCTCTAGCACTTCTATTTTGGATACAAATTTGTAAAAAAAATATATAAAATTGGTTCAAACATTCTCCAATATAACATGTATAGCGATTTGGTCGAGTTTAAGGTCAAACGGTATACTTTCGGCGAACGAATGATATAGATATGGGTTCGTGAGCAGATTTCGAATGTATAATACCATTTCATCATGGATCAAATATGGTATATACCATATATGTATGTTTCTATACTGAACATGGAATGTTTATGTAAACATGAATTTGTTGATTTTGATATGCACCGGAATATGATAGGAATAATTGGTGTTGAGTAGAAGATACGCAGATAAATAGTTGTGAAAGAGAGCTCATTTGATATGAGAGGAAGTGCGCACAAAATTCCAACTGTGATAATTCAACAATAAATAAAAATTTGTATTCGAAAATGTCATTAGAAATGCTCGTAATTTAAATTGATAACTGTATGTACGAATATCACAAATTGTTTTCACAATGTCATTGATCTTCCTAATGACTATCACTGTTCGTCCGTGATACTAAAATTGATTGATGTTACGATAAAACCCTCAATACTCTCAGCATATTTGTTGTGAGCTACGTTTTTCGTGCACGTAGAATCAAGCTCATTGAGAAATATGTATAATAATTGAACAGATATTTGTTAAATATTTATATTTAAGGTCTGTTCACATAAAAGGGGTTAAAGGCAAAAAATATTAGAACTGGTTTTAGATACATATGTATATCGTGCCATTTTCCATTTTATATATTTCCTTCAATTTTAAATAAATCATAATTTTGTAAAATGCCCAATTCGAGCACGAGTAATTGAATTTCTGAGCATATATTAAAAGACCTTTGCTTTGGAGTTTAATTAATGATGTAAAACCTGAAAACTTTTTGATTGGTTGAAAAGACTTGAACCTCTCTGAGAGATCGTATCTTTTGTTAGCGTACTAACTTCAACTAGAATACTGTCAAAATAATGCCCGATATAGGTGTTGTCCTAAATGTGATACGATCTATATATATTGTCGAAATGACATTACAAACGTGTTTCCTAACCACCATATTTGTGCATTTTACATTTTCTTCTTTCTCGGATTCCAAAAGTGGCTCTCTCGAAAATGATTTTACTCAAATGATGACCTCCCGATTGAAAACATTTAACTTCTTTAAACGTTTAGAGGCTTCATAATATCGAACCTGTATCGAAATATTGAAGCACAACAAATGTCGAATAATAAAGTTATATTTCCATTAAAAAAAAGTTGGATTGTTAAGCTCTTTTATAGGTTATTTTGGATTTTAAACGGGAATGAATGATAATTTGAAATTAGTAGGGATTTTTTAAGATTTTCATCATCAGAAAACATCAATAGTCGAAGTCGGGGTGATTTCAATCACAGATTTCAGTTTGAGAGCGGAAAATAATTCTAAAACATTTCTTAGAGGGGAATATTGTAGAGAAATTCGCACTCTAGTTGGAAGAGCTCATTCCACTACCCAATTCAACAGGCAGTATCCTGCCAAATGGTCGATCTGTCCGCCCGCCATTGTTAACAGATCGCGAGCAGAATTCAATTATTAAGTCTTTTCAGCGTGATCCAAGAATGACAGCTCACTTAGCACAGCTTCAGATCCAGGAGAGCTTTTCCAAATCGGTTTCCGATTATGCAGTACTTCGTATCATAATAAGCATATCAGAGTCGCCTGCAAGAAACCCATGATTTCATAAATCATTGGCAAAAGCGCCTAACAGTTGCTAATAAGGTTATATCAAAGCCAACTGTCTTCTGGAATCATGTAGTATTCTCAATTGAGAGTAAATTCTGTGCATTTGGATTTAAGCGAAAAGATTTGATATGGAGGAAAATTGGACTTGGGTTGTAAAACATGGACAGCTCTGAATCAGAGTCTATAAATTAACATTTTAAAACAATTTGGCTGAAAATGCTCAGAATTTGGAATTGATTTTAAAAATAAAACTAAAATACAAAATGTTGTTAATAAATAATAGAAAAAATAGATTATTAAAGTGAATGAGTTTATTTATGTTTAAAAAGATAATTATTTGAATATACTATATACATAAATGGTCGAACAAATAGTGTTGAAAGTTTTATTTTAAATTTTTTGGGGTGTACGCAGACATAGAAGATCTGATTTAAAAAAAATGTTGTGAAAATGTAAAATATACCTTTCATAATTTGGTTTATATGGCGTGTATAAATTAACAAGTCAAAAAATGTGCTTTAAAATTCCCAAAAATAAAACTATGACTATAAAATTTAGTTTGCCTCAATGAAATTCATGTTATCTAAGATGCTGTTGTCATAATTATGATATAGACGTACATTTATTTCAGTTGTAATTTTTGTTTTAGGTGTGGCCTTTTCCGTTACCACGCATAAAATCTTGGCAACCTTAGTGGACCCACGTTGGTAGTTCATGCTAATCGAATATAATTTTACGAGTGTTGTAACAAGCAACAAAATTCTGGAATGTGTTGTAGTATTTACACAAACAAAAACAAAAAAGAAATGCTATCGGAAAGATAAGATTGACAAATTTTCTGATACAATTAAAATCAATCAGATCGCTATCTACATAGCAATATTTTCGGTCATGAAATAATAGCTGCGACAAGAACAAAAATAAAAAATAAAAATATCACTATAAATAATGAGAACACTTGTAACAATCAAACAGTTCATCAATTTCATTTGGATACGCTCGGAACGCAGCAGCAGCAGGACACCAAACAGAGCCAGAAATGAAAGGTAGGCGGTCTGACGAATTTCAATATATGTTATAAAATAGAAAGAAAACAAACTTAACAGTAAAAAAGAAAAGTAAACAACTTAAATTCGATTCATTATAAAATAAACTGTAACTAATAATAAAAACTTTTCACCTCACTAGTATTCGCGCTGACCCTAACGGCTCTCTGCCTGGCAAATGTGGCACAAGGCTTAGATTATGAGCTACAATGCACTAAAGATGAGATGGGTATACGTTGGCCAAGCTATCACAGTAGCTCGGAATTCTACATGTGCAATCGCATTGGCGGTAAATCTCTTAAGATGTCCTGTGGACATGGCGAACTTTTCACATTTGTACTGCAATCGTGTACATCACCCGGAAGATACATTCCCGCACCACCAATGAACATTTTACCAACTAGTTCATCAATGACACCTGATTTCTCGTTACTGCCTAAGCCAATATACTCCAACGAAGATAAGCCATCAATTGTTTTGGCTCCTCAACACCCACCTGTTATAAGCGGTGAACACCCCAAGCCAATTACTCATGAACTACCACATGAAAGTGATGTCAAGGAAAGTGAAGGGCCTATCGAAACTAAAGAGGAACTATCAGAAATGCCGCCATCGTTACCTATTAAACCTATAGCTCCCGGTGTCGATGTGCCACTACCACCCACACCAGCACCAACACCACCAGTTGTCAAGAAGCCCGTCAAACCGCAACCCCAAGTACCCGGAAAGAAACAGCTCGCAGCACCAAATAAGAAACAACCCGCAGCACCTAACAAGAAACAACCGGCCCCAACAGATAATAAGAAGAAACCAGTTCAACCCTCAAAAAAACAACAGGTTCCAGAAAACCACGAACCAAAAGCGGTAAAAAAACCACCAACGGCCAAGAAGGCCCAAAAGCCAGCACCAGTTAAAGAGTAGAATACAATATAAGATATAAACTTTTCAATTTAATTTGTAACTAACCCCTCATTCAAAGTAACGTTATGTACACAGTCAGTTAAATAAGCGGAATTTCAATACTACATAAATACAATAAACTGATTAACCACATTACGTCTGCAGCATAAACTTGATTGCAAAATTTTCGAGTACCGGAACCTTGATCTGCTGCTTTCTATTAACCCTCATTACAATGGTTTGCCATTTTTATTCGTCCTTACATAGAAGAAGAAGAATGTCTAGAAGAATAAACTCTCAGAATTTTGACATCCAACATTCATAGCTCTAGTTTATGCGGTTTTAGAGGTAAGGCAATTTTTTTGAACACATATAGGTTATGTCAGATTGCACATTAGAAATTGCGTCAATGTAATAGTCCTTTATAGTCCTTTGGGTTAGAAAACAAACAAACATATGTCTCATATGTTATCTCAGCAAGTCTAAACTGCATCTACTGTTATGTACATCATCCCACTACGGGATTATTCAAAAATACTTTAAATATTTTACAAGGTCAACCACTCATTTGCTACATAATACATTTGGCACCATTGCTGATAATATTTTGGCTACAAAGCAGCTCCTCAGTTTAGTATTAATTGCGCAATTAGTTTAATGCATCATTGTATGGAAAATTAATTACTAATTATTATTATTAATTGGACAATTAGGTAATTGCATAGTAAATTGAGAAAACAAAGTTTTTAATTAAAAGTTAAAATGTTTTGAGTTAAATTGAGCCTCAATTAAATATAAATTGAACAATTCAACTCACTTACTTAATTTATTACTACATATATACCAATTGGTTATTATGTGATTAGTTAATTGCATCATAGACTGATAAATTGAGATACAATTTATTGTGAATTAAATACTAATTGGACTAATAATTAATCACACAATTGAAGAATTAACTTATTCACTTTTTTGATAGACTCAATTTGAAATTGAATACCAATTGGATATGAGTTAATGGCAACAATACTAATTGCAATGGCAACAATTAACTAATTGCGCATTTATGTTGAATTAAGATCATTTACAAATTTAATTGATGACATTTAAACTGTTAAATTACATTTAATTTAAAGACGATATTGTATGTATATTGTATTGTAGCTAATCCAAGCATCCACTTAGGTGTTGAAACAAAATTTAGCACATATAAACTTGGAATTTGAGGATATTCTATACTACCATTATACAGAGGAAAGATTTGTATGTATGTTTGTAATAATAAACTCAAAAACTACTGGGCCGATTTCAAAAATTCTTTCACCACTGGAAAGCTACATTCACCCCGAGTAACATAGACTATATTGCTAGAATCTCTACTTTGGTTCCCAGATGAGGGTATCAAATAGACTCCGTGATGGAGAATCTTAATCTGAGACAGAAAACCCTAGTGCAAGTCATTTTCTTCGCATCGCAATCGCAATCGCGTGCCAGAGAGTCAGTAACGAGAGCTCGCAGCTGCTTGCTGAATAAAATTTCAAAACCTCCCAAGTACGCGCTTGAGAGTCGAGTACGGAGCGTGTGCAACGGCTTGAAGAACAAAACATTAGAAATATACAAGCTCGCACTAGGGCGTCGAACTCTGAGCGTTCCCAACGCCTTCATAATCATAGAGAAAGACATCGGACACCAAAAACTAGTGTTCGTAATCAAGTTTTAGCTCATTGCAAATAAAATAAAATTTCATATTCGAATTTTCTTCATTTTACGGAGCGGTCTGCTAGTAAATAATATAATGATTTCTGCCTAAAGCTATATGTTAAAAAAATTACTTGGTGATTGAGAAATACTGAAGAGATTTTATTTTCGGCATAATGTCAGCTTTGGTATCTGGAAACTAGATAGATTTAGTCCGATTTCGATATTCGTGCTTAATTTCAATCTTCATTGATATGTGAATTGGCTATTGCAAAGTGAAAGTGAATTTAAATGTTTGATCTACTAGAGCGTGGACTCCACTTTAAAACACCAAAAGTTGATTTCAACTTTTAGACACGAGATCGCTAGCACGAACGGAAGGACGGACGGACAAAAATACATATGGAAATTTATTGGTATGATGGAAATCGGCATTCACATTTCAAAGCCAGTGCACTTATGTAAATATATATGAAATAATCATTTCGAGACATTCGTTGTTATTTTATTGCTTCCGGATTTTTGTTGGAAGTTAACGTTTGTTAAAACGTCATCTTACGAATTTCACATACCACATGTTAATATTACTTCAACCTTTGATAAGCAGTATAATTACCAAATTCACACACTTGCTAGGTGATAAGGTATCAAGCAAACATACATATATACATACATACAAGCATACATACGGAGAGTGAGTCTGTAGAAGATTAGTTTTAATAAAGAAATGTTCCAAATCAGTTTCTGAATGGGAAATGTCATTTGCCGCACAATTACAAGCTTTGGCATTAACAAGACTTAACAAGCTGATTAAAATTGCTTGCCAAACGACTGATTGCTATACGGCATGAATTCGCATATAAACGGATTGAACGGGTGATTGAAGTCAGTGTTCCCAGCAAAGCGTACAGTACAACGACGACAACATGAAGACAAGTGAGTTCAGTTGAGTTGCGAATATATTCCAATATCTAAATTCTTTATTATCCTTTAATGTGATTTTGACTTATTAACCAATTCAAAAAACGACTACAAGTACAAGTATTTTTAATTCTTAAAATCATTAATTCCTTCATATTTTATATAGATTTATATATGTATTTAGATATGAAATATCATGCATATCCATATTAAATATTTTCAGCATTTGGAGTTCTTTGCGCCATATTAGCGGTACATTACGTTGCGGCACAATGCAATCTGAGGACCTATACTACACAACTGAAGCCGGCTTGTGATCTAAATGATATTTATATTAAATGGCCTAATTATGCCAATCTCAGCACATACTATACCTGTTTTGGCGTGGGAAATCCAGTGTTGACACCATGTCCAAGCGGGGAATATTTTACCTATGTATATCAACAATGCAACTATTGTAACCAATATATTCCGGCACCTCCATGTGAAAATCTGAAAACACAAAACCCACCCAATTGTGTACCTATTGGCAGTGGTGGTAGTAATGGCAGTGCAACAACAGCATCATCTTTACCAACACCATACTATCCGACTACAGTTGTTACGAAGCCACCAGCAACTAAAAGACCACCTGTAACTAAAGCACCACCTGCAACTAAAGCACCTGTAACTAGACCACCTAAAAATCCTCCAACTGGGCAACCTCCATCGGTAGGGCCCACACCACCATCTGGAGTTCCGACACCTCCAGGTCCCCCGGGAACTCCAATCCCTGGACCACCGTCACCAGTAACTAATGTCCCAGGTGTACCTCAACCTCCAACACCAGAACCAACTCCACCATCAATTAATATTACTCCTCCGATCGCTTAGGCACTTCAATTCAATTAAAAAAATATTTCCCTCTTAATACCTGCAAAGAATCTTCTTTATGTATTTCAGAACGAAAGTAATAAATACTGTGCTGGTCTGAAAAATTGCTCAATTAAATCTGTTATTTCATTGTGAAATGCCGCGCTGAATATGAATATAATAATATATCTTATAATTTTATTAAGTTAACTGCCCACTAACCGATATATACGGTGTAATGTTAAATCATAATATTGAGTCAATGGAGGTTAGGAAAAGCTCTAGAACAATGTAATCCACTTTTGACACAACTTTCAGGTGAAAATGCCAGACAGGCTGAAATTTTGTACAATGAACTGATATTCTAACAGCCAATGAAGCGCAATTTTTCCTTTGATTCCATTCCGTTCCCCCGAAAATATCGATAAATCTCGGATGCTCGGTGTATGAATGCCACACGAATTAACGGAAATATTCTTATCGAATTTCGACACTCGAGACGCAAAAAAATCGTTACATTTCGGAAGCAGTTGAGTACTCGTGATGAAAAGTGGTTCATTAACGATAATTGCAAATGAAAACGGTAGTGGTTGATCCGCAGTGTGCCGACAAAAACGGTGCTCAAGACATGATTGGCAGTTAGGATGTATTTGGTAGGATTTGCAGGGAATCATTTAAGCTGAGGTGCTAACCTACGGTCAAACCATTGATTAGGACCTATAATGTGAACAATTAGACCGTCTGATGGAAACAATTGAACTCAAGCGGCCAGCTTTAGTCAATAGGAGAGGAGTTGTGTTCCTTTCATCCAAGATGTCAGGCTACACACATCTATAGTAACTCGCCAGAAACTTTCCGGCATTTTGGTTGGGAAGTTATTACTCATCTATCTTATAGTCGTTTTCGTCTCAAGAAAAGTTTGAAAAATCGACTGTTCCAGTTTTTTGCCAATAGAGACAATGTTTTTTTTTTGAAGTTTTTTTAAAATGACACTTACTGCCTCCCACTGTGAATATTGATCTGAGGTCTATGATATTACTTTGTTTTTTGAAGAAAGATCTTATATTCGAGAGTGTGTAAATATGTCAACCCATTATTGAAACACCTAACTAATTTAACCAATTGTTAGCAAGTAATGTTTGGTTGTAGAATATTGGTTTTTCGTATAAACTCCAAATCCAATCTTAACATATCTTATTATATAGTAAGAGCTCACCCAATTATCCTCAGCTTCACGTTTCTCCATTAAGTATTGATGACATTTTTGTCCAATACCTTCTGGTGCGGTAAATTTTTTAATCAAAAGTTTCGTACATTCGAGTTTTGCCGGTGTCGTGAATGCTTCAATGGCACGTATGTAATTAGCCATGGTCTCCTCCAAAGGTGGGACTGGTACTTTCGGTAGTGCCTGCAATCAAAGAATATAATTACAAATTAACCAAATATGGAAGAGCTAAGTTCGGGTGCCTGTCGACGATATCGTACTATAACTTTTCAAGGCCCCAGAACATGAGAACATCAGAGATTATGGCTGACTTTAATCGAAAATAACGGTAAATCTCTCAGATAATCTAAAGAAATTCAAAGGAGATGTGTTCCTTCTAATAGTGGGTATCTGTGCTAAAAATGAAAAAAATTAGGTAAATAGTTTCTCTAGCACCCACGTACCTCATATAAGGATTTTCAAACTTCCGGCGGACTTTGTACCCTATACATATGTACATGTATCGGTTAATATATGAGATATCTTAGCAATATTAAGTGTGTTCTTGGAGAAATGCCCTAGCCCTCATATATGTATTACATTTAATGATTTTCATTGCACCAGTGGACTTGACGCCGAATATACGGGATGAATTGTGTGTTATCTTAATGAAATTAAATAATTAAATTGCATAAAATGTTCGCTTACACCCAAACTTAGCCCTTCCTTACTTGTTATTGTTTAATGTTGTCAAATTGATTGCCGTTATTTGAGGAAAGTAAACACGTCAACCCAAAGTCAATTTCAAGAAATCTATTGTATTAAATTGGCGAAAAGAAATGATGGAAGGTGGAATTGAGAAATCCGAAAATGGGAGTTTTGCTGAGATAGCCAAAGAGACTTGTATACATTTTCTTTACATTACTAATTATAACAAATAGGATTACTGGGGGTTGAGAGTTAAACGGAACTATACTATATATACACATGGGTACATATTTGGCTTTTGTGACGTATTGAGGTAGCGTATTTGTTTAGGACTGTGTCAATATAAGGAGATTTTGTGTGCATAACATGAATAAATTTGTCTGTAAGAGTATGCACAAATTCGTAGACGTGAGAATTTCTGTTAGAATAAGTAATTGCTTATAAGCTAGAGGATACATATGTATGTATTTCGCTATATATTATTAACATAACAGATAAGCTGAAAAGTTCGCAAGGTTTTATTTAAACATTCTTTTTTCTGAAAAATTCTTATTAATTTTGCAATGAAAAGTTGTACTCGAGGGCATTACTTGGATTATAACGATATTGCAATTTTTCGAAATAATTTTAAATATAATAATCATAGGTATATGACAGCTAGCACAGGTATGACCCGATTTCACTAATTTTTGACACAGAGTTACATTATTAGAAACAAGATTTACTTTGAATTTCTTTAAAATATCTGAGAGATTTATCGGTATTGTAGGTAAAAAATCACCGAGGCCTTTTTGTTCAATATCTGGGGCCCTGAAAATGTATTGTCCGATTTCGACAATTTTGAAATGAGTGATGTCACAACTCTAATACAGTATTTGTGTTAAGTTTATGTTCCGCTATCTTCATTGGTTCTTGATTTATATATTATTAAGTAAACGCATCCGATGGAAATCAAAATTGTATTATGTGGGAAGTAGGCGTTGTTGTTAATCGGTTTCGCCAATTTTCCATCGGTAAGATCAGAGAGAGAGAGAGAGAAGTGGCGCACTATCGTCGATTCGGCTATAACCGGCTAAACGGTTGCAACGTTAATCACATACATACATACAATGAAGATACTTACGCAGGGAAAGCCAAATTCGTCGACCGACTCTGCAGTGGAAAGCCATTTTTTCGGTATTGATAGAAGAGAATCGCGCCATCCTGAAATCAGAACAATTGATAAAAAATCAATCAACTTTTAATTAATTATAATAATAACTAGCAGACCCGGCCACACGTTTTTGGTGGCTAAGGTATAGTATACATTAAATTAGTAAATCTTTCAATGCAGAGAAAAAATTCTTACGCATAAAGACGAAAACGTTATAGCCGATAAATTTTAAAATGATTGATAGACATCATTGAGGATCTGTGTTAAGCGTAAATCATCATAATTTGTAAAACTTTGATTTTTTTAATCGAATATTGGAGAAAGTAACAAATGACTAACTTTCATAGTTGGCTTTTTCTTGGCTTTGGTGACGATATTGATTACCTTCTTCACAGCCAGTCTTGTTCTTTTGCAAAGTTTGATGTTGATTTATGTTACGCAGCATGAAGACAACTCACACTACTTTTAATTGCAAGTGAGTGGGGATAGTCCAGCCATTTTAAATAGTCTGTGGGATAATTTAATATGTCATCCTAGTTTAGAGTTGTGTCAACTCTCCTTTAACGAAATTCTAAATTGTCGCATGAAGATCAAAGAGATCCTTGTTTTTTTACCACCAATATAGGTCATTCAATCAGCCATTTATGTTTATTATATTATGGTTTCATGTCTGGAAAAATACGATGAATAAGCTCCTCTTTCGAGGCCATGAAGTGACAGAAACCCGTTAAAAATGTTATTAATCCATAGAGGTGTCAACTGCGTTGCTACCATTTTCAACTATTTCTACAATCGCAGTATGATATTGTTGGAAAAACAATCGTATGTTATTTGTTAAATTAGATGATTTTAGGAATGTGATTAGTTCATCAGCAACAGTTGATCCAGGAATAGTTTGGCGAAAATCACCTGCCAACAGAATCATGGCTTCACCAAAATTAATGGCTTCACCAAAATAATGTCAAGGCCGATTTGCCGTTTGTCTGCCTACTAACAAGTGCCAAGTTGCCCCTATTCCCATAATAACTGGGCGTTGAAAATGAGTGAAATCGGTTCAGGAATTACCTCAACCCTCATGTACTATATGTATATGCTGATTTTCGTTAATTTATTGGACTTTATTTCAAATTGTGTGCGTAATAAAATTTTATCAATAAATTGAGAGAGTATAAAATGTTCGGTTGCCTTTCCCTACTTGTTACAAATTGTTTTGGGCTATCGACACAGCCTTATACAATTGAACAATGATAAAAATATTTTAACAAAGCAACAATGACAACTTTCAAAATATTATTATTATTATTATTTTTTATAATATTGTTGTCAATTTAAATAAAATCATCTTCTTGTTATCTTCCTCACAATTTTTCGATATATACTTACTTTCTAATCCTTCCCTGACCTTCCATAATTATTTCAAAACTAAAATTAGCCAGATCGGTTTGGTCCTTTCGAGACTAACGACACAAATTGTTTGTATGGGTGATTAGAAAATTGTGGATTTAAGACTTTTTCAGGCAATTTTTCTAATTTTCTCTCCGTAAGAACCGTCCCGGTATCTCTAAAAACATTCTAAACAAAGAATTTGCGAAATCGGTTCAGCGGTTCTCGAGTTATGCGCTTAGCAACACATTTTGCGATTCATTTTTATATTATAGAAGATAATGTTTGAAGCAATGAGAAATTTCAAAAATCGAATTTCACTGGATCCTGGATGAAATCATACATATTTAACATATCGGACCATAGTTGAGCTTTGAATCGATAAACAATATTACTTAAAGGCTATTTCTATAGCATAATAAGGTTGAATTTAAGAATTATCACTATAGGATTTTTAAATATAGCTGTGCTTTAAAGTGGTATATATGTATGTATGTATATTATAAAAGTTTGCTACATTTTTGCATTTTTGATTACACATCCTGTTGTCAGTGGCAAAGTTATAAACCTGCAAGTTGCTCGTAGCAGCACAGCTGGATAACTGGCTTTAGACGTCATTTTGACAGCTTATTAAAAATCTTAAATCACCACCGGATAAGGCGTCTTTCATAAACGGCTACCTTTAATGTACGAGTGAGTGTTATAAGGGGATGCCTTAAATTGCACAGTTCACATCGCTAGACAATTTTCGAAAATTTTCATAACTCTAACTACAATTAAATAACACAAATAATATGCCTGCACGCGTATACAGATATTTACCTTAGATAATAGCTTATCTAACTATTGTAATAATTTTATTGCTGGAAATTGCTTTCCGTCGTCGAGTACTCGTCTGAACCCTGAACAATTTTAATAGGAGTACCACAATGAAGTCAAATTAAATGCAATTTATTATGCTTTTTTTGTACCAAATCTAACCAAGACAACGAGGGCATCACTATCACAATAGAGTCACGTGGCAGCAATTTGAGCACACGCCACACTCCATACTATTCTCCATCCCTTCCTTGAATCTTTATACTTTTGCTATTGTTATAAAAACGTATATGTAAACCGACAACTGGCAGCCGCCGCAACTTGTACTTGTATCCAATTGGAAGCGCATTGGCATCGTTAGACCCCTCGTTATCTGATCTGTTTTACCACACCTCTCGTTACCGTACCGTTTCGTTCCATGTTAGCCCTGTTGTTTTGATAGTAAATTAATGTTTGGAGTTACCGGCAGGCAGCGTGTCGTTGGGTGCGTGTAATGCGCCATAAGACAACATTGACAACAGCATTACCAACCAACAATATTAACAAACGAAAGAAGAACAAAATAATAAAGAAAGGCAAAAGCAGGAGCAGCAACTGCCACAATTCATTATACATATATACGGCAAAGCTTGTGGTTGTTGGGTGGGGTTGTAAATTCAAATTAAGTAATTAATACTGTAGATGGTCAACGGAGTGGGTAACCTATACATATGTACATATATATGTATATATGTAGCTGTGGCTGACTGCAGTATTTCAGCCAATGTATGTGTATGTGATTGGCGTTGCAACCGTTTAGCCGGTTATAGCCGAATCGACGATAGTGCGCCACCTGTCTCTCTCCTTCGCAGTTCGGCGCCAGTTGGAGATCCCAAGTGTAACCAGGTCGCTCTCCACCTGGTCCCTCCAACGGAGTGGAGGCCTTCCCCTTCCTCGGCTTCCTCCGGCGGGTACTGCATCGAACACTTTCAGGGCTGGAGTGTTTTCGTCCATTCGGACAACATGACCTAGCCAGCGTAGCCGCTGTCTTTTTATTCGCTGAACTATGTCAATGTCGTCGTATAACTCGTACAGCTCATCGTTCCATCGTCTGCGGTATTCGCCGTTGCCAATGTTCTGAGGACCATAAATCTTGCGCAAAATTTTCCTCTCGAAAACTCCTAGTGTCGTCTCATCTGATGTTGACATCGTCCAAGCTTCTGCACCGTAAAGCAGGACGGGAATGATAAGCGACTTGTAGAGCTTGATTTTGGTTCGTCGAGAGAGGACTTTACTGTTCAATTGCCTACTCAGTCCAAAGTAGCACCTGTTGGCAAGAGTTATTCTGCGCTGGATTTCGAGGCTGACATTGTTCGTGTTGTTGATGCTGGTTCCCAGGTATACGAAATTATCTACGACCTCGAAGTTATGACTGTCAACAGTGACGTGGGAGCCAAGACGCGAATGCGCCGACTGTTTGTTTGATGACAGGAGATATTTCGTCTTGTCCTCATTCACCTCCAGACCCATTCGCTTCGCCTCCTTATCCATGCGGGAAAAAGCAAAACAAACGACGCGGTTGTTGCTTCCGATGACATCAATATCATCGGTGTACGCCAGGAGCTGTACACTCTTGTAGAAGATTGTACCTTCTCGGTTTAGCTCTGCAGCTCTTATAATTTTTTCCAGCATCAGGTTAAAGAAGTCGCACGATAGTGAGTCACCTTGTCTGAAACCTCGTTTGGTATCGAACGGCTCGGAGAGGTCCTTCCCAATCATGACGGAGCTTTTGGTGTTGCTCAACGTCAATTTACACAGCCGTATTAGTTTTGCGGGGATACCAAATTCAGACATCGCGGCGTAAAGGCAACTCCTTTTCGTGCTGTCGAAAGCAGCTTTAAAATCGACAAAAAGGTGGTGTGTGTCGATCCTCTTTTCTCGGGTCTTTTCAAAGATTTGGCGCATGGTGAATATCTGGTCAGTTGTCGATTTTCCAGGTCTAAAGCCACACTGATAAGGTCCAATCAGTTTGTTGACGGTGGGCTTTAGTCTTTCACACAATACGCTCGATAGAACCTTGTATGCGATATTTAGGAGGCTGATCCCACGGTAATTGGCGCAGATTGTGGGATCTCCCTTTTTATGGATTGGGCAGAGCACACTGAGATTCCAATCGTCAGGCATGCTTTCTTCCGACCATATTCTGCAAAGAAGCTGATGCATGCACCTTATCAGTTCTTCGCCGCCGTATTTGAATAGTTCTGCCGGTAATCTATCGGCCCCCGCTGCTTTGTTGTTCTTCAAGCGGGTAATTGCTATTCGAATTTCTTCATGGTCGGGTATTGGAACATCTGTTCCATCGTCATCGATTGGGGGATCGGGTTCGCCATCTCCTGCCAATAACTGATGAATTGTGTTATTTAATTCATTCTTATAACAAGTGAAGCAGGTCTAAAATTGTGTGGAAGTGCACCTTAGAAATACTTCATACAGAATCTTATTAAGAATTTTATAATTTTTTTTTTAACTTGAAAACTGTGGGGACTTCAGTTTTCAAAGTTGGGTGAGTTATTAGACAAATATTCAGTTAAGGGGTTAGGGGTAGTCAGGATTTTCAAAAAATCCATTTTTTATTTGAATTTTCGTTAAGTGTAATATTTTCAAAATATACTCCGAAAATTTGAAGTTTATCCGATAATTGCTTTTAGAGTTAGACGCTTGTGTGAAACTTTAAATGCTTTTTTCTCAAAACTATGTTTTTTGAACTGGTGGCAACTGTAACTCGAAAACCGCTGGGTAGATTTTAATGAAATTTCTACAGCTTTTAGAATGCATAATAAACTCAGGCCTGAACCAAAGATTTTTTTTTCAAAAATTTCGAGTTTTTAAGACTGTTAATTTTTTCCCGAAAATCTAGAAAAAAATTTCCCGAGGCCGCCATTTTGTTAATTTTTGAAAAAAGTGTTTGGTTCAGGCCCAGGAGTAGCTATTTATAAAACTAATTTTTTTATTCGATTGATTTTAGATGAATCTTCAAGGACTTATGATTGCCACCGCAAGGACCTTTAAATATACGGACGAATCTAAGCTGGATAAAAGAGATAAAGGAGCTGACTTTTCAGCAAAGCTAGATATTAGAATCACCTTCCGACTACCAGATTACTGTAGTGTATTTCAAGCGGAGGTTACTGCTATTAAAGAAGCTGTTATCCAACCAACCACCAGCTTCCTATATTACGATAAATCTGCAATGGGTTCCAGGACACATCGATATTCTTGTTAACTGAACGGAATATGTGCTGTACTTGCCAATTGTTGAAATCTAAAAGGAACGATATAAGAACTCTGGTAGGAGTTCTAACGGGACACTGTTTGATTGGTAGACATATCTGCAGATTGAGTATACCATGCAATGCTTACTTCAGAAGCTTTCAAGAAATAGAAGAAGACGAAACTATAGAACAACTTTAAAGTCTTTTTATAGGAAGAGAATGGCAAGTATCGGTAGCGGTTTCCTCGACGATATCTTGGAAGTTGCATAGTTACGCCTTTTTGAATTAATTATCGATCGACATCCACTATACTTACCTATCTAAATACATGGAGTATTAGATAAAGCAATAAATATAAAGTTAGGTGTATCAGTTGTTGTAGTAAAGAACTTGAAAAAAGTAGTTAAAAAAGTGGAAAACTTATTAATTTTCTGTAAAAATACTAGGTTTGTTCAAAAAATAACGGTCATTTTCGTTTTTTGAAAAAAGAACTTTATCAATTCGACCAAAAAGAGCAACGTTCTACCAAAACAGCTCAACCACATTCTTGAGATTCTTTAGTTCACATTAATGCTGTCCCTCCAAAATAGTCCACATTCGATATTATGCACTTATGCCTTGTCTTCAAATAGGCGAAACATTTCTCAAAACTCTATTTTTGGCATAGACTTTGGCACTTTCAGCGCTTTATTGTATGCTTGTATAACTGCGGGCCTTTAAGGTTCTCTTTATTTTTGAAAATTGGAAAAAGTCACACTTAATCGAATATAGAGGTTGGGATACAGTATTGTTTTTGGCCAGGAATTCACAAACAAGCAACGAGATGTGAGCTTTAAAAAACGAAGATCGTCAAGCTCATTAAAACGCGTCTAACTTTAATGGCTGCTGGAGACAAAGTAAGCAACGAACATTATAAAAAAATAAAAAAAAAAAATACAATTGAAAGGTTTAAAATTCCCGTTATTTTTTTAACACATCTCAATTCCATTATTTATTTATAAACATTAAAGCAGATTTTTAAAAACCACTGATTGCAATGATTAAATGATGTTTTTATATTACAAGTTTTCTAAATTGTATCTGGAACATCCTTTGCTCAACTAACAAATTTCATGCTTGATTCATTAGCATCTTCAGCAAATCGGTGTAGTGAGTCATCAAGGTTTCAGTAATTAAGACAACTACACACTATCTATGTAGAATACATACATATGTCAAGTCTGTAGGCATATAGACAGTTGTCTAGAGAAAACCTAATTATACGTGAAAGTGCCAGGTATGTTCCGCCAAACCCCATACACAATGAACTCATTAGGCGGTAAGCGACAAGCGCTTCGACACATGTAATAAAATGCTTGAATAAACCGACTAACATGATTAAGCGGCAAAAATCACGCTTGCTTGCTTGCTGTATCCGCTGACTCGCCTGTCACTCACACACAAACAACAATGCTGCAGCATTTAAATGACAAGCAACGGCTGCCGTCTGTCACGCTAAACGATAAAAATGTAATCCTTACGAGAAATATTGCTTTGCTTTAACTGCTTCTAATTTAACAAGAGTCAAAGCCATAAATACTCGTATACGAGCCCAGCATCGCCCTAAAAGTGCTGGTTGCAGCTAACCACAGACCATGACAAACAATAGCGAACCAGCGCAAATGAAGGAAAAGAATTTAAATGGCAAAACAAATCCCTGCTACACAAGAAATACATACACACACACACACAAAAAAGCGAGTCCAATAAAAGACCAGCAGCATTGGTCTCACCGTGAAGCTCAGCAGCAGCCGCGTAACAGCAGTACCAGCAACCGCAGTCACCAGCACGCAGCTTCGATGCTGAACCCCAAAAAATGTGTCAAAGCGCGCGGCGGGTGGGCTGCTGCCACATGCCAAGTTCACGCTCACGCCAACGCTTCGCAATGCACCAACCCCAGTGCCGAGATGCCAATTGCTCGGCTGGTTCTGGTGTTGGTGTTGTTCCTATTGAATTGCATGGATGTGGGTGCTGCTGGGGTCATGGCATTGTCAATATGTGTGCCGTACGTTCCTTTTGTTGGCCGCATTTTTTTTTGAAGTTTTCCAGCGTTCCGTTTCGGCTACGCATTCATTCATTCATTCACTCAATCATTCTTTCATTGTTTCATTCATTCACTTAACGAACTTTCTTACCTATACTCGTACTTGCCTTTGTGACGACGCGCTTGTATGGGGTTGGAGCAAAGGTGGAGCGGGCGAGCGCGGCACGCACACAAGAATTGAGCCGTAAATCCATTGCGGATTTAGCGTACAATACTGTTGAGCGCTGGCTTTGCCATCTCGCAAATGGCTGTGCGAACACTTGGTAAGCTTCCGTATTATTCCGGCGTATGCTGGTAAATCTTTTATTTGTGTTGTTGCTTTTGTTCCGCATTTCTTTCTGAATTGGCTTTGTACTATTTGGGGTTTCCTTGTTAGCAGCCGTCAATGAAATTCTAAACTGACGCACATAGAATGCGCCTTTAACTTTGACTTGGTGGTGCTGCCGTTCCTGCGGTCGCAGCACATGGCTTCGTCCAATTGCTTGTAGAATATTAAACATTTCAGTTTCAGTTTCAGTAGAGAAAATATGATTTCTTCATGTTCTTGCTTTGCTGAGTTGTTACAAAATTTCCTCAAAAGAGTTTCTTTGAGTATTGACAGTCACTTGCAAACAAAAAAAAAAAAACAGAAGACAAAATGAAAAATGAGGGTTGTTTGGAATACTTTAACGAACAGGTTGCATTCATATAGTTACATACTAACTTGGAATCCTAATTTCAACTTCTTTCCAATTAACTCAGAAGATCAACATGTCAATAAATGCAAAATAAGCTCGGCTCGCCTTTAGTATACCATCCCACGATTTCAGGGTTAAAGTGGGTATGGTTGATACCGTACTAAAGATTCCCTAAAAACCACTCAAATTACCAAGTCCGCAATTTCATTAAATTTAAAAAAATAGTCGGTACCCGATAGATAGATACCGTTACGTTAACTCTGGGCATAACTCTGGTTGAAATGCTAACAGGCCACTGTCTGATTGGAAGACACGTCCATAGGCTGGGAATACCATACAAAGCTGCTGAGAATTAGAAGAAGAAGAGACTATTGTACATCTTATATGGGAATGCTAGGCATTGCACAGGAAAATATTCGAAATAATCAGACACGGTTTTCTAGATGATATCTCGGAGTTTGCTCACATAAAATTTTTGAGTTAAACAACTTCATAAAGGCCATAGAGTAGTTAAGAGAGGACCTTGTAGTGTTATGGGATTTTAGTCCATGTGAATTAACAATAGAACTCTTAAAGGACTTGGTTCTTCATCTGACAGTAAGCTAAGTGAAGATGCTCTGGTAAAGTTATTATGTGTTTTTGTAATATTAAGTAACGATTTCCAAAAAAAATGTGCCCTGAGTAAGGCAGAGAGTATATAAAAGTGTTTCTCTATTTAACAGTTCCAGAAGGATTCGAATACTGAAAGCTTTAAAGCGGTTGAAATCACAGTTAAGTGCTGGAATAGTAGTTTTATATAACAGTTAACTTCACAACCCAAATTTAGAATGATTTATTCCTAAACATGATAGAGAGACTAGGAATCCTGCCGGACGCAAACTGCCATAGCTGTATGGAGGAAGGCGAACTGGAAACCCCAAATCATTTCTTCCTAGGCTGTCCAGTGTTCGCAAGACTGAGGTTGGAACATCTCGGTAGCTATACTTTTGGTGAACCATGCGAACTTGCCGGAATAGACATTAGTCGCATCATAAAATTTGTGATAACCTCAAAGCGCTTCAGCGATGTATAAGTGTCTTCTCTGTGATCAATTTAGGAGACTTTTGGCATCACAATGGACTGGCACCTCCAGCTGTACAAGTGCGATCCATAGCGACACTTGTCGCGAGAGTCAGCATTTGAATTTAACCTAACATAACCTAAAAATAATATAGTAATTACAGTTATATTTAATTAATTGAGAAAGTTCTGGGATTTGAAATAGTTTTGTATCGCTTGTATGGCTTTAATTACAAAGCTCCATGAAAGAAATAGATATTAAGATCATCCCAATCAAAAAATTTAAATATATTCGTAACGTCATAAAATAAACAAAAGTACGGCTTTACTTATAACCATCATGAAAGTTTGACAGTTACTTTTCATTTATAACGGTGCTTCTTCTTCATTAAGTTTCACAAATATCTATTCGGTGTGCAGAATTTTAATATCATCTTTTATGCTTAAACGATTTTCGCTTTTAATAAGATACACTTGTTTATAAACAAAATATTCACATAACGTATTAAGCGTGAAATAATCCGTCGCTACTTTAAAACGTGACACCGTAAATGTAGCGATACGTCAAATCTTTGATGTCTCATCATTTCATATTAAGATAATGTAATAGCAAAAGTGAAAAGAGAATTGCCAAAAAAGACTACATTTTAAAGCGCGAAAAAGTAGGCTGTTTCACCCCCGAGTACTTTGTTACAATCTCTATGCAACGGTGTTTTGATGTGTGTCGGTGGATGGTGGGTGGTGATTCGGTTGAAGGTAATCAAACCAAAAATTTAATGTTAATTTTCGTTTGTGCCAAGAGCACATCAGATATTAAAGCCAGCTAGATGTATCTTATTTTGTTGTATGTTCGTATATAAACAGTGACGTTATAAGAGGGTTTAAGGGGGCACACACACCACTGCTTTAGTTGACTACAATTTTTAAATATTTCTGAACCAGAAATCATATCACAGATTTGATTATGTTTATGATAATATCTTCAATTATTTTCTAAATTTATTTTCCCCAAGCTCCAACTCCGCTTTTAAAGTTCTGATTGACATTTAAATGATCGCTTAGAATTGTTAGCTTCCTCCCCGTTTTCCAAAATTCTGCTTACGCCACTGAATACTCGAACGTAAATACAAAATTATCATTAGCATCACCAGACAGCGGCAAGCCTCAAAATATGCCAATACACAAGTAAACACAGCAACCTTGCGTGAGTCTAGAAATGCGTATTGAAGTTTATTTCGTCTAAGGGGGATACATTCCGCTTGTGGCTGTGTGAGTAAAATGGGGGGAAATAGTCAAAGGTACGAAAATTGCATATCACATTGTAAGTTCGTGTTGGAAATGGTTTCACGTTCATCAGTCCTATTTTTTTTCTAGAAACTTTTGCTTTAGTAGACCAAGTTGTGGAGGAAGGCGATGAAACCTTGCCTGATGAAGTTGCACTAAGGGTTGGTTGGCGCTGATGAAGCACGTACACCTTGACGCCATCTACAATGTATTTACATACATATATATGCATATCTAATAACGTACTGATTGTGAAATGTTTGTATGTATTTAGAGTAGACGTTGGGCCAAATTGCCGAATAGCATTAGTTTGTGGGGGAGCTGACCTTAAAGTGTTGCCGATTCATCAGCATTCTAAAAGCAGATGTACAATAGAGGCGCTCTGGGAATTGCTGAACGTAGCGGATGTGATTCAAGTCAATGATTTCCACTTTTCCACAGGCATTTCTTCTACTCGGCATCTGTAGTGATATGTGGTTGTACTGTGTGTTATACTAAAGTCAAGTACCAAATTCTGGATTTACTACTGTACTAGATAGAGATGAACAATGTGCAACAAGAAGTAATATTAACATGGAAAATACAGTAAAATTTCGGTTGCACACTCTTTACTTTAGTTTTAGAAAACATATTCCAAGATGACAATGTAATTCGGTTAGAACTTAACTTAGAAGTTTTAAAGTTTGTTTCACTATTATTATCTTATATAACAATTATCTATATTAATCTCGTAGTGTGAAACATTAATGGCACCGAGAACGAATTCTAAGAACTAACCTAAAAATCTCTTCTTTGGCACTACAACCGTGGGTCGGCCTGGGCCGAAAACACAAAATTTCGTCAACTGCCTCTATCCTTTTGCTCCAGTTACGCCAGTTGTATACCCCAAATGAAGACAGGTCCCTATGCACTTGGTTCCTCCATGGAGGGCGTGGGTGCCTTAGCTTCCGTTGTTCAGTGCATTCGTTGGATTTGAATGCGCTTAACTATATACATGTCGTCGTAGATCTCTTACAGTTCATGGTTTCATCTTCTTCGGTACTCCTCGCTCAAGCGGACGTCTCCAAAGATCTTGCGGAGAACAGTTCTCTCGAATGCCCCAAGTACCTTCTCATCTCGAGTTGTCATCGCCCATGTTTCTGGGCCGTTTAATAGGAGAGGAATGATGAGAGACTTATAGAGCGTAACCTTTGTTCGAGGGATCTGCTCCTCAATTGTCTACCGATCTCGAAGTTGGCAAGAGTTATTCTGCGCTTGAGCGCGTGATGTAGTTTCCAAGACGATAGAAATCCTTGTATGTGGCCTCCATGTACTTTGTCTTGCCTTCGTTCGCCATAAGACCAACATCGAGGGATCTGCTCCTCAATTGTCTACCGATCTCGAAGTTGGCAAGAGTTATTCTGCGCTTGAGCGCGTGATGTAGTTTCCAAGACGATAGAAATCCTTGTATGTGGCCTCCATGTACTTTGTCTTGCCTTCGTTCGCCATAAGACCAACATCGCTTTTTTTCTCGGCTGTTTAAAACTAAGAATTTATAGTGGATAAAAACCGAAGGATTTGAGTCATAATTCTCCCACTAATGCAGTCAAAACGGCGACAATAATGAAAATGATAATCGAAATTTCGTTGAAATCTGCTAGACCGATTTTTAGTGGCTTTGACTTCTATTTTAACTTCTATAATTTTTGAATGCTTCATATATATAGATATTATATAGTAGATATTAGCATAGTATTTGATATAACTAACCTCTAATATTTTAACCAAATTTTAATATTGCTATAAAATACACTGTATATCTATTTCTATGCACACCACTGTATATTTACAGTTGCAATATTTATAAGCTCGTCTGTCATCTCTTCTCCCACAGCCATTAAATTCACGCCCCACATAACACCAACAACACAAAATGTTGTGCAAATATGAATTGGACTTTAATATGCGCGTCGCTTTTGGGGTAGTCGACGGTGCTGTTAACAACACATCAGGGTTGATTTTCCACAGTTGCTATTGTATTATTTATAGAATATCTGTTTGTTTTCGTTGTTGCTTTTTCATAGCATTGTATGCGTATTAATTTGTAATGTTGATTTTTCCAATTTCCGCTACTTATTTCATTTTTGATCTATCACAGCGGATGCAATTTGTATTTGCCGGACCGGTACAGACACAATTCATCAACATTTGATGGGTGGGAATGGAAGTGACTTTGTACATATGAGGTGTGTTCAAAATATAACGGGAATTTTAGTTTTTTGAAAAAAAAAATTATTAATTCGTACACATTAATCTTGTCGCTATCAAAATAGTACCATCGAAATTTTACAATTCCCGCTATTTTTTGAACACACCTCTTACATATGTATTTACTTATTGAAGTGGTAGAAAAAAATTGTTTTTATTTTATTTTATTTTAACGGGTGATTTTTTTGAGGTTAGGATTTTCATGCATTAGTATTTGACAGATCACGTGGGATTTCAGACATGGTGTCAAAGAGAAAGATGCTCAGTATGCTTTGACATTTCATCATGAATAGACTTACTAACGAGCAACGCTTGAATTTTCAGTGAATGGGCCCTAGAAAAGTTGGCAGAAAATCCGCTTTTTTATCGACAAATTTTGTTCAGCGATGAGGCTCATTTCTGGTTGAATGGCTACGTAAATAAGCAAAATTGCCGCATTTGGGGTGAAGAGCAACCAGAAGCCGTTCAAGAACTGCCCATGCATCCCGAAAAATGCACTGTTTGGTGTGGTTTGTACGCTGGTGGAATCATTGGACCGTATTTTTTCAAAGATGCTGTTGGACGCAACGTTACGGTGAATGGCGATCGCTATCGTTCGATGCTAACAAACTTTTTGTTGCCAAAAATGGAAGAACTGAACTTGGTTGACATGTGGTTTCAACAAGATGGCGCTACATGCCACACAGCTCGCGATTCTATGGCCATTTTGAGGGAAAACTTCGGAGAACAATTCATCTCAAGAAATGGACCCGTAAGTTGGCCACCAAGATCATGCGATTTAACGCCTTTAGACTATTTTTTGTGGGGCTACGTCAAGTCTAAAGTCTACAGAAATAAGCCAGCAACTATTCCAGCTTTGGAAGACAACATTTCCGAAGAAATTCGGGCTATTCCGGCCGAAATGCTCGAAAAAGTTGCCCAAAATTGGACTTTCCGAATGGACCACCTAAGACGCAGCCGCGGTCAACATTTAAATGAAATTATCTTCAAAAAGTAAATGTCATGAACCAATCTAACGTTTCAAATAAAGAACCGATGAGATTTTGCAAATTTTATGCGTTTTTTTTTTAAAAAAGTTATCAAGCTCTTAAAAAATCACCCTTTAATAGTAGTGGTAACCCTGTTTTCATGTTTGTGACTATCAAATGAAACACCGTTAGTATTTTTTTTTTTTGTGTTTGATTAACAATTATATTTTAATAGTATGTTTACTCCATTTGTTGCAGCTGCTTGTTTACGTTATCATATAATTATACAGAGTTTATAATCCATCGTATCTGTGGGCATATTCTATATGTTTTATTCCTTGATATATTGTTTATTTGTTTTTCTTTCTTTGTATTTCTTAATAGTTGGAAAGCCTGCCACTCGTTACAGAACTTCTCGTATTGAACATTGTTGCACTTTAACATTTGCATTATATTTTAATATGGATTATATAATAATATTTAATTATAATAATTCAATTGTAATATGTATGTATGTGTATGCTTATGCTTTTTGTGTTTTTATTTAAGTATTTGATTTTTTTGTTTATTTTTTTTTTTCAAATACTTAAATTCAATTATTAAATTATAGTGAATTTTTAAACAAAATGTGTTTTTGTTATGGTTCGTTAGTGAAGCCTGAAGCCTTTATATGGAGCTATTTATGAGATGCCATGATTTAATGTTAATGTATGATACATTAATTACATTTTTTTCATTTGATAATATTACGGTTAATTCGTTCATGTAATGCATTAAATTTAGTGTCATAACTGCATGTAAATTCTTTTTTATTACTGCTGCAAATGTGCATTTTTTAACATTTTGTTTTTATATTTATATTATTTGTATTTTTATTTGTTTTAATCGAAAATTGCAATACAACTGCTGCCTTATGTGTTTAGTTATTAATTTACAACAAATTAAGTAAATGTAATAAATTACTAACACATCAACACTTAATGACAAATACTTATATTTTATTTTATGATTTTTTTTTTAATTTTTTCATTTAATTATATTTTTTTAATATTGGTTTGCATTTAACTAGTGAAATTGTAATATTGAGAAAATATAAAATCCTATGAATATACAGTGGTTATGCATAATTAACGGAACACTTTAAAGTCGATAATAGAGTATAGCGTGAACTAATTGCAGTATTTTGTTTTTCATCGATATTTAATTGCTTAATTAAATTAATATTAATATATTAATTAATTAATTTTAATATATACTAGAATGCATTTATCAACAACAAAGGCAACGCAACTAGTTTTTTAAATCTTGTAAATTTTTTCTGAAATTGTATTTTTTTTGTTTTAAAGTATAAAAAGCGTGCATAAGTTTAGGATTACATTTATGCCTTCAAATTAAAGTAATTACTTTTGTTATTTTACTGAGTTGCATTATAGAACTCTTTAACAGTTTTTATATATCATTAACACAATATATAAAACAGTAAATAGTTTGAAATACTAACAAAATTGAAATTAACTTTTTGTTGTATTTGTATTCAACATTATGAAGAGACTGGAAAACTTGATGCATTGACAGATCTTTTATGTAACTAATTAACCGAATCGAACGAAATTTTGAAGAATATCGAGCTAATAATTTCAATAAGTCAAAACTTAAACTCCCCACATCAAAATGAAGAGTGTACATCAAGAAAGATAATGAGACAACGAAATTTTACTGTTAAAAGCAAAAAAAAGTTTTGAATAAAGTCAACATAAAACGCTTTCTACTACAAATAAGAAAAAAACTATTTTTTCTAAACCGGTTGAGAATTTCAAATCTCTCTAATGAGCCGAACGAAATATGTTGCGTTTTTTTATTATGATAAACCTCTCTAATATCCTTCAATATTTAAATTTAGCCTATATCAAGTCGCCGGCAGCTCTCAATTTATTTCAAGACAGACTAACGGTATTTCAAAAAATTTTCACATCAAAAGAGTGATGTACTGAGAGATGATAAATGGGTTAAGCGATAAAATACCCATAGAGAGAGAGGTGGTTATGAAGAAAAAAATTTTCATAAATGGTGTGTTAATCTACTATATAGCGTAGATCTCGACAATATGTTTCGAATAGATAAGATCATTTGATTTATAAGATATCGTTCTCAGATTATCTTTCTTAATTAATTTGAATGTTGAATACTGAAAATTATTCCTTAACATAGATTTTCATTAAAACCAACTGCTCATCATTAGCCCTAATTCTCAGGCGAACCATAAATAAAATAAAAACAGAAATGATATTACCAGCATAAAATGATTAAATATCGAAATCTATTTACGTGTTTTACATACTTTAATTGTAGTATTTTTTTATTTTAAGCATTTTCTACTAACTAAATATTAGTATTTTGCTATTAATTCCTATTTTAATGCATCGTACAATTATTTTTTTTTTTCGTTTTTTATTTTCACTAAAATTTAATACATATAATTTCCAATATTACACTTTCCGGCACATTTGCTAAGATAAATTGTATTTTCTTAATTTATGTTAAATACTTAGCCTAAACTGATTAATTACATTTATTTATATGATTTTCTTTAATTTTTTTTTATGCCCAGTAATGACGCTATCATGTGTTGGTACTGGATATATCTGGGACCTTTTTAGTATGCAGTATAAATGTACATATGTTAAATTATTTATGATTTTCTCTGCTGTTATATTTCATTATATTCGTATGCATTTATACCCTTGCAGAGTTGTCGATAATTTTGTGGAAGAATTTTATTTATTTCATTTTAACTTTTTGGCGAAATCGTATATGAGAACTACATGTGTCTATGTGGAATTGTTATGGCCGTGTAAGTAAGTAAATTATTTATTTTTTTCTGAACAATTTTCCGTTGTGAATAATAATGATATTTAATATCACTTTAAGCTCTGAGATTTTGTAATGTACCGGTTTTGTAATCCATCAAATTGTTTTTGTTTGTCGAATATTTTTGAGAATACGTTAGCGAATTCTACAAAAGATAAAAATTTCTAGATGGAAACGCGTTTGTATATTATTCTTTTATGTAAATTTTTTCTACAAAGAAATGGTAAAAATATAAAAATATATTTTTAAAGAAATTTATGCGGAAATGTATAAATTTACTATTCGCAACTCGCTATCTTAGAATTATATTCTTCTGTCAAAAAATGTACAAATAAAAGCAACAACAAAGTCAAATTGAATTCAATAAAAGAGAGGAAGCTTGTAAAAATCGCTTTAAAGTGTCAGAACAGCTCTCAGTGCTATCTCTGATTGCGAATCGAACAAGCAAGTAGCTAGCGATTGCAATCTAAAAACGAGTCACTATAAGACTTTAGTGAGGTATTCACAAACTCTCTCTCTCTCTTCAACGCCATAACTTTTTTGTTGCTTTCAAATGTAAATTTTTTTCTCAAGAGAAGTGAATTTAAACATAGTAAGCAGTGACAAACCAAAGTCGGACCAAAAAATTACCGAAAAATTCAAAATTCTCGAATACCTTCTAAAAGTAGTTTTTTGTTAAACTCGTGCTGTCACGAAATCAAAATATCTGCTAGGTATGAATGCATCATTCGTATATTTAGGTTAAGTACGAACTCTGAACGACCGTTCGCTAGTATATACGAGTATTATATATTATAAAATATTATTTGAATAATTTTATGCACATTTACCTTAAGTACAAAATATTGCTTTTAAGTGTGTATGTGTGTGTTGTATTTATATATCATTATATTATATATATATATATATAGATATATATATTGATTTATAACTCTTTAATATTTGTTATTTTATCTTCATTTTGCTTAGTTAATTTTGCTTAATTTGTTTTTTTTTTTAGACTATCGTATTTACACTTATTTATATAAACAGTATGAACATCCAACACAATGTCGGCTTAAATTAATTTTTTTTTTTATTTTAATTTTTAATTTTTTTTACATATTTTAATTTTTTTTTTTTTAATTTAAAATCCACTGTATTAAACATATTACAATAATTTTATATGCATGTATTTATTATAGATATGGTTGTAGTTTCGCTTTATGCTTTTTTTCATTTTTAATTAATTTGCCATAATTACTTTTCATGTACGGACTTCTAAATTTATACATATTATGTAAAAACTTGGAATATACATAAATATCTAGTATATATGTAAGTATATATAATTGCATGTGTTCATCTTATTCACTTCAACGGTTTGTTCACTTTTGTTCTGTTCTTTTGTTAATTGATACATTTTGATGGGAGATTTTGTCATGATTTGTTTTTGTTTTTGTTTTTGCATATTTTTTTACATTTTTCATATATTTGCATGTAAATATGTTCTACTTAATGTATGTGTATGTTATACATATGTAGGTAATATATGTATTATATATATGTCTGATAGTAGGTTATACATATGTTTATATGTATGCGTGTGTTTTTAATTTGTACAACAATAATTGTAGTTAAATTAAACTATAAAATTATAAAATTAATCAGTAATACAGTTGCATACCAACTCAATGCTTCTCTTGAACCTTCTGCCTACTCCTTTTAAAAAGCTATATCAAAATGCGTTTCAATCTTTAGAAACTAGAAAGTTTGAAAAATTTCCTGTTGAAGTGGATCTACACTACATAGCCATTAGATATAGTTTGAGTAGAATATTTATAATCCATGAAACATATGCTCTACCTCTGTGTCTAAAGATCTCGAAGTAAGTTTCAGAATTAACCTTTTTACTGAAACATTAGTGAAATTTTCTTGAGCCTACTAAAACTGATTTCGCAATATATATTGGTTATATCATATATTCATTATTTGTGAAAAGTTGGTGGCGTTTTTGTGTTGAGACTATTTTTAAGATTTTCAATATTACTTTTCGGTAGCTAATTATTAATAAATCTCCATGAATCTAGAAATAGATATAGTCCTATCCGCTACTGAAGGCATTCCACTCGCATATGAGAGTATCTAGAATTCGTCTGAATTGTGGACTAGCTGAACAAACAACTAATAGTATGTTTACATATAACGAGATTATCTTCATTTACAAGCTTAACTCGATAATCTGTAATTAAGAAACGAGATTTCCCATACAAAATTCCTCTCTGGATAATCCGAGATTATAAAATTATCTCGTTTAATACAACTAGATTTTCGGTGTTATTCCTAGGTTTATCGATAATTTTGCGAAGAAGAGGAGAAATGTCAAATGAAAATGTAAACAAAAATGGCCGACAGCAAGAGAAATATGTGTAATACAACAACAAATGCAACACATTTGACAATTGATAATCTCATTTGGCTAGCTTATATCTAACCGTTTAGATTATTGAACGAGCTTAGAACGAGATTATTTTCATAAAACATACAAACATACTATAAAACCTACATATTTCTTTTCGTTCTAACATCTAATTTTGGGCTTGTTGGTAAAGCAACTACTGCTCGATTGTGATAATGAGAATGTATAAAAAATGAAGTATAGATACTATATTGAAGAAACAATTCATAAATTAGTCAAAACAAATTTTACTTTAAAAAAATTTACTTTAAGTTTATTCAGAAACTGAGTCAAAAGTAAAAATGTAATTTCGCCGTTTTTCGAAGTTAGGCTACAAAATCAAAATATTTCCATATGAATTTAGACAAATATTGGCTTAGAATTTATATACCCTTTTGCTATTTTTGAAACATACAATTCTTAAATTTAGTTATACACCTCTGAAATAAGAAAAAAATGCCGTTTCCAGTAAGCTCAATATCGAAGTTCGAAGACAAATATTTCGATTTTGCAGTGCAACTTCAAAAACGGCAAAATAACTTTTCCATTTATGGCTAAATCTTCCAAAAATTTCTTTGGTTTGATACCCCAAAAAAAGGTTGATTTTGTTGAATATAGTGTTATGATTTGACATACATTGTTATATTTACCATACTATGTATATAAATATCTATTATGTATGTACTTAGCTTATTGCTTGTAATACATGAATGCTATTTATTAATGTGTATATAGTATGTAAGTGTTGTATATAGCGCTAAAATTGTTTAAATGGCCGTATTATCTGATATGTTTACGGTTTTAACATTTTGTTTCGTATGTAATACATATGCATATACGCGTTTGTATATCATTTGTGGTTGTTTTAGCATTTTGCAATTTAAAATTTAACCAATTATCCGTATATATAAATGTATATATATTTATAGCAGGTATGTATATAATATTTTCTCGTAAATATATATGTATATGGGCAGGGGTGAAGATATCATACAGTTAATAAGGTAGAGGTTTAGAAAATATTGACAAATTACCGCAAATTGACACCTAGATGTAATAATATATATGTTAGTGTAATATAAAATTTTTCAAAGTTATATATGCCTTTTCATAGCTATTTGTAAAGCAATTCGGGTTATGTATAGGTTGTGTTGTTGTTTTGTATATAGAATTGGAATATTTTGTGTACTTTACAGTTGAAACAAATTGCATGTGTTTTCTTTTAATGGCTTTTTAACTGGATATATTTATTTTAAAATATATTATTTATTACTTTTCTTACTGTAGTTTAGTGACACATATTTGCATGTGTGTGTACATAGTACATGTAGATTATGTTGATATTTAACATTAATTTAATTCACATTTAAGGTACAACTGCTAATTTCATCGACATTTATGGCTGCTGCTTGTACGTATGTATGTACGAGTATATACATATATATTCACATCATTTGTGTGCAGCACATAAAGTCAAGCAAATAATAATTGATTGGTAGGTATGTACGAGTAAATATGAAACTGTTTGCTTTTCATATTTTTCGATTTATATACATGTAGATTTCATTAATTAGTTTTACAATTTGTTTTTGTGCACAAAATTGTTTAAAATTTTTTTTTAAATTTTTTTTTAAATAAACAAATATATTTTACATATTCTATATTGAAATTAAAAATTTAATTGAAATAATTTTTAATTTTAATTTTTAAAAATTTAATTAAAATAATTTTTATTTTTAAAGGTAATAATATTGACAGTGAAAAACGATTATATTTTTTACATATTTTACATATTGAAATTAAAAAATAATTTTTTTTAATAAAGTAATTTATAATTTTAAATGTAATAATATTGACAGTGAAAAACAATTATATTTGTTACGTATAATTTTTAATTAAAAATCTAATATTATAAAAAATGATAAATTAAAATAAAAAAAATATTTAAGTAAAATATTTTTTAATTACAAATCTAATTACATTGATAAAAAAAAAAAATTACAAAGCTAATACGAATAAATAAATACTCAATAATATTGATAAATAAAATAAAAAAATTTATACTGAAATAAAAAAAAATATTTAAGCAAAATTATTTTTAATTACAAATCTAATTACATTGACAATGAAAACAAATTACAAAATTAATATAAAAATTAATATTAAAATACTCAATAATATGGCTAAATAAACACACAATATTAATTTAAAACCAATTAATTAAATTATTTTTGATTATAATTAATTTTTTTTTTAATAATTTCATATTTTTCTCACAAAAAATATATCTGCTGACACTCACTTTAAGTGCACCTATTTATAAATATGTATATGTATGTATAATTACATACCTATAAGTAGCTAATATTTACTCATAAAGTTTAAATATAAAAATTTGAAGAACGTTTACAGTTATTTGCACCTAAACATAGTAAACACTATCGAAAATCATTATCATTAGTCATGTGTATATAACAGTGTAAGTCATTTCATATAGTATATATATAGATATATGTATATTTGTATATTATATACGATATGTACATATATGATAATTCATACATTTAAACATTAACTACAGAGTTTAGCGCATAATTGCAATAAAAATATTTATGCCTTGTGTAGATATATGCATTCAGTATTTTTGCTATAGTTTTATGTATGCTTAATTTCAAAGAGATATCAAACTACACATGAGTAAAGTTATATATTTATATTTCTATATATATATGTAGAGTTATATATAATTATATATATGTAAGTATATATTTTTGTTTTTGTTTTTTTCCTATAAATGTATGCATGTATATTACAGGCTAAATAGCAATAATTAATATCACTGTGGTAATTTAAACAGGCGAGCCATGCGACTCTGATATGTATCGTTACCTTGGTTGTGTCTTATGTTTAAGAATCGTTATCAGGCACAGCGACTTTGTGGGCGCCACCTATAGCAGCATGTCAACTTTGATTTGATATGTAGACATGCGCTACATATATGTCGTCCACGTGCAATGTCCGCTGTTGTCCTCAAACTTAAACTAAACACATAATTGAACTGAGGATTGTTTTGTTTTTTTGGTTTTTATTAAATCTAAAATGACGCACCAGCGTTTCGTTGCGCTAGCAGCACTTCACAATGACACCCGAAAGATTTTTGTGCAACTTTTGATATGTAAGCGATATTGATGTCATGTGTTGGGTGCCGCCGTTGCTGCACCGAATCGCTAGTTTGCCGTACTTACTTACATACAATAGATACATGCTAATGTTTTTGTTACTCGTAACTTCCGATTTCAGTTTCTGTCTACTCTTTGTAATTATCATATGCCTAACTTGTTATCTTTGGTTTTGCTAGCTTCATTGTTCTTGGTATATACTTTTCCATTTTAATTTACAAAAAAGAGTATTTCCTAACTTTGAAATTTTTAACTAATATATCTTAATGTGGCTATTGAGGCTAAATTGACTGAAGTTTTCACAAAGGAATGATAGCTATTGAATTAAATGTGGATAGTCTACTCAATAATCACAAAAAAGGTTATGTTGTCAGTTTGGTGTGGAGATCTTTTATTGAGAACTTTTGTCCAACAATACCACGATTCATTCCGAAGTGTATTGTGATCAGCTGGACAAATTGAGTAATGCACTCAAACATTAGAGGTCAGAATTGATCAACCGAAAAAGTATAGTGTTCCACTAGGATAATGCGAGACCTCAGTTTGATAACTCGCCAAAAGCTTTTGCAGTTTGAATGGGATATGCCACCATACCCACTATATTCTCCTAACTTGGCGCCTTCGGACTATTACTTGTTCCGGTCTCTTCAATTTTTTTATTGATGGGGAACCTTCACCTCCAATTAGAATGTCAAAAACCATTTGGGCCAGTTTTTTGCCCGCAAGGATCAAATATTTTGTTAGCGTGGGATCGAGTCAATGATATTCAATATATTTTCTTTTTGAGAATATACAAAACGTTTAGAGAGCTGATATTAACAATTTTTGTAATATCTTAAAGTAGTGTCAAATAAGCAAGGATCACTTGCATTTGGTGTTTTCAGAAAATATTAGCTATCTTCAATTCGCCATTTCTCTGCTCGTTAACTTGAGCGTAATTTCCTTGATTCATTCATATGAAAAGGCAAAAACTAATATAATGAGTTGAGTTGGATATGAGAGAGTATGTGGTGTAACGACTAACTTCAATGCTACCGAGTATAGTTTTAGACATTTTCGACCACTTTTAGGCTTTACTGATCTTATTGACAATTTTAGACCAGTTTTATTATTGCGAATGTCTCGAAAAATATTTCTCCACTAAAGAAAGGGCAACACTATTTATCTGTGCGTGGAGAAGTTAGAGCAAATACTTCCAGTTTGTTTAAAAGTGAAGAGAGTCTTACGATTGCTTACTCTCAAGGATTTGGCGAATTGAAAACAACTATTAAATCTGCTTGAAATTTTTAATGAAAAAAAAATGTGATCTATGTTAAAAAAAATGTTCTTCAATCAAAAGATCCCACTGTGATTTTTTTGATCGAGTATTTCCTCAGTTTTAATTTGCTCAGTTAACCATATTGGATGTGGTACGATTGAAATCAATCCTCTGCCTAAACTTCAGTCTTGTAGCGCCAACCGGAAATTAATATTTTTTCAGATTAAACTATTTTAGTCAGTGAACCGCTTTATTAGCGATTTCATTGAATATGTCATATCACTGAACAACATATGACTCACTCCAGCCGTGAGTCATTCAGTGCTACTTTCATGACCGCTTTCGTCAAATATCTAAACTGTATTGCTGTTCTTCTGATAAATAATGATAAAAAATAAATGAAATTATAAATTCGTTATCGCTAAATTAATAATTTGTGCTCGAGAATATTTACTAGTAAAAAGCAAAGTCTTGCACACAATAATCGCTCAGAAGCGTTCCAACTATACTTTTAACTGTACAAGAACTATACATACATATTGATGCGTACATTGTTATTGCTATGCTATAATGTCTTCAACTCAACTAGAGTTACATAGGTCTATATGATATATGTAAATAACTATGTATATTCGGTGTATAATACAAAAGTTGTGCTCTTTGCATTGGTTAATTTAGCTACTTTAGAGATTCTGTTATCTAACTTGCTTATCATATATATCTAAGCATATACATATATATGTACGTGTATGCTGCGATATATCAGGTGCAACATTATGTACGGTTATATGCTCGTATTTTTTTGCTTTTTTTCATTTAACACCTATGCATATATATAGTATGTGTTTGTATGTATAGGTATTAAGTAGTATAACTATTAGCCACAACAACAAAGTACATATTTATGTTATTGCATTAATTCAACGAAATACATAAACTATGCGATCAAAGATATAAAAACAAACATAGATTACCGCTAACTTTGTGTAAGACAACATTTTAAAATCCTTGTCTAAATGGATTCGCTGGGCCAGCTGGGCCTCTACTCCCGCCGCCGCCATCGTTCATTTGCTGCTGCTGTTGTTGCTGCTGATGCTGGAATGGATTTGCGACGCGTTGTTGTGGAAGATGTCGCGTTTCCTGCTGATAACTGCCGCCCTGCTCCTGATAGCCCGGTTGATATTGCTGCTGCTGGTAACCCTGATTTTGCTGATAACCACCACTTTGCTGGTAACCATCTTGCTGCTGGTACTCATAGTTTGTATCGTCCACATTGGATTCCTGCTCCTGCTGATACTGTTGACCATATTCGAGATGATTTTTGAAATCACCATCGACCGGCTTCTGATCGTGCATAACATAGGTTTGATACTCTTTATTCGGTGGATCTTGCATCAGTATGTTGGCCTCATTCTCGAACGGTTTGAAATCGTAGATATTACGTAGTTTTCGCAACACGGGTACATACAGCAGATTGGAGAAGGCAATGATGAAGTTCAGCGCTGTGAAACCGATTGCCTCCACTACACCGCCCGCAATAATCGGCCCGACTGCGTAAGCGATCGAATATGAGATGTCGGCAATGGCGTAAATACTGCCGTATACGGATACATAGCGTACGTCCACCAGGTAGCCCAGCGTCGGTAGCAGTGCGGTGTCGATGAGTGCGATGCCGAAGCAAATGATGCAGATGGGTATCATAAGCATTTTGTAGGAGCTGGAGAACGGTATGAGGAAACAGGAGAAACCTTCGAGCGCTAAACCTACGGCGGCCATCAGCCATTGATGATGTGGATATTTTCTCGCCATTTTCACAGTGATCACCACGCCCAGCACGTGTGGAAAGAAGGCGGGCAGCCAGACCATGCCGATTTTCCAATTCTCTGTTGTGAGATTATCTTCCATCCACAGCGATATGGTGGGTTCTAGGAACGCCAACGCCACATTCGACATAGTCAATGCACCGGCACAGACCGCAATGTATGGATCCATTAGTAAGCGCCATATAGGAATCGTTTGTTGTTGAACCTCTTTGCTTTGTCTGATTTGATCTTTAACTGGTTTCATGACCAGCAACAACATGAGGCCATCCAAGAGGCACACCAACGCCAAAATGAGGAAGGGCACTTCCTTGCCGGCGAACTGATAGAGTGCACCACCGAAAGGTGGCGCCACCAAACAACCGAAACTGATGAATGCCAAAGCAATACCCAACGCCTGCGAACGTTCATTTTCTTCGGTAAAGCGATCGGCTATCATGGCCAATCCCGATGTGTCGGCAAATGCGGAACCCGCACCTTGTAACGAACGCGCGAAGAACAGTAAACTATAACTGCGTCCGCAAGCGAACATCGCTGTTGAGAAGAACATAATGGTCAGTCCGATCATCATGGGTAAGTCATAGCCAATGCGATCGATTAGACCACCCGAGAAGGGATTCACCATCAACTGTACGATGGCTTTCGATGCGAACAGTATACCGGTGGCCGAGTCCTGTCCATGATGGTCGTGGTGCACTGGTATAATCATGCCGGTGCGGTTATCACGCAATGGTGGCGGTGTTGGTGTGTCGTCATCGAAACTGCCGATCTCACGCAAATAATCCGGTATAATCGGTACGATTACCATGTACAACATGTTGTCCAACAGCAGCGCAATCGAGACTATCACCAAGATGAGGCGGCGCTGATTGACCGGCTCTTGAATTTTCTCCCAAACGATTTCTTTGACTTCACGCAGCTCCAGATTGAGCAACGGTATTTGAAATGAACCGGCCATTTTGTTGGACTTGCGTTAAATACTTTCAAAATTTTTAAATATCCTTCGTATTGCTATAGTTTTGTACTGTATGCGGCGTTCAGAGGTTGGAGTTTCGCTCCTTAATTGCTCTCGTGTGCTCCTTAGTTTTAGCTGCTTTAACTCAGCTTCGCTCTTACTATCCCTTTTTAAACGCTATGATGTACTTTGTTGTTGTCTTATAATTAGTCCAAACGTTTGCAGTTAGTTTCGGAACTTTTAATCTCATTTTTGTTGCATTTCACCGGTTCTGTATGTTTGTATGCTTGTTTGTAACTTTTGTGGGTTTCCCTCGCCACTCGTGTCGGTTTGGAATGTAAAAACTTTTACATTAGTTGGTAAGTTGCGCTCTCTCGTTCACTTTGCTGCTTCTGTTATTATTTAGTTTTGTTGTTTTTGTCGTTCTTGTTGTTGTTGTTGTTACTAACAGGCACATTGTGTATTCGTTTCCTTAGTGGTGTGTGTGTTTGAGTTTGTATGTGTGTTGGCTTAGCGTTGCTTTCGTCAAACTTCTGTTTTGTGACCGCTGCTTGTGGCTTGTCGCTCATGAGCTTTTCTCTCTCCACTCTACACTGGTTGTATGGCATATTTTTGCATTTTAGTCGAATTGTTGGCAACCGTCTGTACAACCTTTAACGACACAGAAACAAGATTTCCATTAGTTTTTCAATGTCAAGTACTTTTCATTTAGCTTTTGCTTTGCTTTATCAAGCCTTAAACTCAAGAGTATCTTATTTGGTTTTGCATCCAATAACTGTTTTTCAATTTATCTATACATTTTATTTTGGCTTTCTCTGTGGAAATGCCTTTCAACATTCAAAGTTAAGTTTCCTTAAAAGTTTTCGTTTTATTCAAAATGTCTGTGTTCCAAAACAACGACTAGCTTAGAATTTTATGATTGAAATGTTGTTTCTGTGAAGTGAAAGGACGTCCATTTTCATGCGTTTCTTTATCCGTTTGTATTTGGAATTAATTTATTTGGCTTTCAATGTTCTCTGATTTTTTTTAATTTTTTGAATTTTGCGAACAAAACGTCAAATTAGTTAATTGGGTTGGCGCACTACAAATTGCTAAATTTAATTACACGTAAATGGTGCTGAAATGCGTCGATATGTTGTGGCGTACAGATGGCGTTACAACAACATTGTTACAAAATTTATTGAAAATTGTTTGTGTTATTCTTAAATGGGTGTATTCTTCCATCCACTAGTGACACACATTTCAATCATAAAAGTTTTACAAACTACTCGCTACACTTGGAATTCTGACACTGATGAAATTGAGTTCTTATTATATGTAATTAAGTAATGATTAGGGAATTCGATGAAAATTAGTTAACTATACAAAAAGTGAGAAAACTAATGCTAAATATATGCGAATATATTTCACCGTAAAAACTTCGAATTTTAATAAGAGAGGTTTCATAGGCATTGGCAGAGGTAATTACTTCCTTCGGAATATCGTCCGCTGCTACGCGGTAATAAAGCAAGCTCAAGGTCTTGGTGGCTTGGTTCAGCAATAAGTGCGAGTAGAGGTACTATACCCGAATACTGTTAAAATACGAACCTTAACCAGCAACCTTGAGAACTAGCCATATCTTCAATAGAACTATATTCATGGAATCTGGGTTTTTACGCCGAAATTCATGCAATTTTAGCTAGAACGTTCCTTGAGATTAATGGTGTTTTGGGGGATGGCACTCTATCACTTCGAACTGCAGAGGAATGGTTTCGACGATTCAGAGCGAGTGAAAACGACACCATGGATAAGCCAGCCGGCGGAAGGCCTGTGACGACGAATACCGATCGCGTTAGACCGACATGTGGCATCTCGTGATATCGCCCAGAAGATGGGAGTTAGTCACCAAACCATTTTAAACCATATGCAGAAGGCTGGACACACAAAAAAAGTTTAACGTTTGGGTGCCGCATGATTTAACGCAAAAATCCTTTTGGACCGAATCAACGCCTGCGATATGCTGCTGAAACGGAACGAACTCGATACAATTTTGAAGCGAATGGTGACTGGCGACGAAAAATGGATCACATACGACAATATCAAAGGAGAACGGTCGTGGTCGAATGCCGAGATTTTTGCTGTGTGTTTGGTGGGATTGGAAGGGAATCATCCACTATGAGCTGCTACCATATGGCCAAACGCTTAATTCCACCATCTACTGCGTACAACTGGACCGCTTAAAGCTGGCGATCGACCAGAAGCGTCCAGAATTGGCCAACAGCAAGGGTGTAGTGTTCCACCAGCACAACGCCAAACCACACACTTCATTGATGGCTCGTCAGAAGCTACAGAGAAGCTCGGAAGGAAGGTTTTATCGCATCCACCATATAGCCTTACCCTTGATGGTGTAAAGTTAAACTCAAAAGAGGCTTGTGACAAGTGACTGTCCGAGTCCTTCGCAAATAAGGAGGGGCCTTCCACGAGGGGGTATTATGAAATTGGCATCTAGATGGATACAGATTATCGAACGAAACGGTGCATATTTGAACTAAATCCGATCACTGTAACACTATAAAGCATTTAATAAAGCCAAAAAATGGAAGGGAGGGAAGAGAGATATTTGACAACCTAATATATAGGAGAGTTTACCTTAAAATAGAATCTATCAATGAAATGAATTTGGGTCATCGAGTAAAAGGAATATAGACGCGGTGTTAACGCTAGTACGTACATACATATGTACGTAGGAGATCTTCGTTAACCGTATATTACTCTCTTTTGAGTATGCTCTGCTCCGTATAAAAGCCCGAACCCAACTTAATCACACACCGTGAAGAACAACTAAATAAATAGAAAAACAGCATATAAATTCTAGCATAATGGGGCTTCATTTTCGTTTTAATTGCGCCGCATTATAGTAGTCTCCGGCTGCCCACTAAATAAACTAGCGTTGCTGCAAAATGTGGCAAACGAATGCGCAACGAACCGTGAACCCGTGTGGAACAATTTATCTTAGACCCTGCACTAGCGCTTACAGAACATGGTAATCTAAATGTTGTTAATAATAACAATAATAACAACGAGCTTCATGGTAGACAAGCCACTGAAACAATTTGTGAGAAGAAAACAAAAACTGGACGAATGCCACAGGATAATGAATGGCGCAAGAGAGGAATATAGCGTCGGATGCGCTAACAATAAAATGAAAACACAAACAAAAGCTGTAAAAAGATAGTAGATGAACATGGCAAAACCGAGTCAAATGCACTTGAATACGCTAACACGCCGCTGAATGGCTGAGTTGCTGAGCTGCTGAAAGAAAAGCGCTTTTGTAAATAATTATGTACATATATATATATGCTTGTATGTGTGCGTGCCATGGCGTTTTGGAGCAAGAACTAAAAAAAGTCTGTAGCGCTGCCACACAAAGCAGACAGCAAAAAGCCCTTGGGCATTATGGGCGAACGTGAAGCGTGCGGTGGAGCGAAGCGGTGGTTACAAAGGTGGAAACGCACAAATGCCCTGAATGAGAAAAGGAAAAAAATTAAATAAATAAATACGCTCGCCCTGAATTCAACAATTTTGTGTGAGGATTACATTTCACGAACACAGGATCTTTGATGTTGAATTGCTTGCGGGGAGCCCACACAGCAAAAGTGGGGTAAACTTGTGCTCACTATTCGGTGCGTTGTTTGGGAAACTTTGCAGGTGTGTCGAGAAAGTAAATTTCATGCTTCCACTTTTTTATTTCTCCCTTGCTAGTGCTTCGAGTTGAACACGAATTTATTTTTCGGAAATTGCAATAAAACAAGTCCAAACTTACTGTTGTACAGTGAAGTGAGTGAAGAAAAAAATCGATACAAATTCACTTAAAGAAAAAAATAATTGTGAAAGAATCGAATTGGCAAGAAGTTTCTACTAGCATTTTTGTTAGAACTAGAATATTCAGCAAATAATATATGTCATTGATCAAAGATCTGAAAGAAGTGTTTGAAATTTTGAACCTTACATGGAGAAATATAGAACTATCGTATACTGTTTTCTGAAATAAGTAAAAAGTAGCATAGATATGTTCAAAAAATAACGGGAATTTCAACATATCACTGTCTTAAAGAGTCCAATTGTAAAAATTTGTTGGACATGCCCCTAAAGAACGTCACATTTATATTATCTATAGCATTCGTTAAGGTTATATATGTTTTTATGAGCTTAGCGATTTTCGTTTATTAAAAGCTCACACTTCGTTGCTTGTTCGTGAATTCTTCTTTCTAAAAAAATTTGTTTCCTTAAAGAGTCATCGTTTTACAAACATAAAAGAATCACTGAAAGAGCGAAAGGATATCACAAAAATCGAGTTTGAGAAGTGTTTGGACGATTGGAAGACTCGCTGGCATAAATGTATTTAATCTAATGAGATCTATTTTGAAGGTGACAACATTAATCTAGACGAATGAAAAAATATTAAAAAAAAGAAATTCCCCTTTATTTTTTGAACATACCACATATATTGTTTCTGAGATCAACAAAAATCTAGCAATAATGTTATATATTAAGAACAAAAACATGATACCCATTTTTATTACATAAAAGTTTATTAAATATTATATAATCCTCCCCAACCACACCTGTATAGACCACACGGCCTCCTTGAATATTTATAATTAACTCAAGTGCATGGCATACGTTGGGGTCGACAAGCTCATTAAGCAACAACCACCAGACAACCCTCGGAAAACAGTGAAGCAGTGGGCCAAAAATGTGCATATGACTCCGAGAGCAGAGAAAGGCGAAAAATGGAAAACAAACACAAAAATAAAAATGAAAATAACACACAAAGGTAACGCACGACATGGTCATGAAAATTTAATGACGCAACGTCATTCGTGACGCTGCTGGCGTCATTGCCACTGCGAAAGCTAGCCACCAGTCAGCCGCCCACCGCAGAGGCTATGTGGCTAGAGGCTATTGAGAAGGGAGTATATCGTTTGAGCGTGTGTCGACGCTTGACATCACTCGCATGTGTGTTGCGTGCAAGTGAAGTGGACTTTTGTGCCTTCCACAAATGTAAAATATTTTACGCTTTCTCCACTTCCGCCGCCCACCACGGATCTCATATAAACACACACACACGCATACATACGCAGTTGCGTATGGTTTTTGAATAACTCTCTTTGTTGGTTTGAAATTAAGAGCAAAAGCAATAATAATAATTACACTTGCAATGCTTAAATCACCTTTTGAAGTGTTCGTAAGCGCTCGCCAGCTTCGCTCTACCTAGTATTCACTCAAATTTACTTAAGCACACAAGCATCGCATAGAATTTATTTTATTTATACTTTCGTGGTGGTTGCTTGGTGGCCTTTCGCATGGCAATACTGTGGAGCTACCACCTTTTCGTGACACGACGTTTGAGTACCTTTCGGATCACGTGCATGAAAATGGTATGAATTGTTTGAAGTTATAATAAGGTTTTTCGTATGAATATTATATATGTGTGTGTATATATATTTCTATAAAAAGTTGTGTGTGCGAGCGTAAAAAATAATTGAAACTGGAATATATAATTGCGCAAAGGTCCTTGAGGGTACAACAATAGAAGTGCTACAAACGTTATTGTAATTGTAATAGCATTGGAAACTTCCTGCTTAGCGGCCGGAGGTGATTATATCGATTTGTGGGCGCTATGCTTAGTGGGTGGAGTTGGGTTTGCGTGAGGTGAGCACAACTGAAGTGTACATTAATATTTATATGCATTTAAAGTTCAATTGTTGAAGGAAACTGCGGATAGATATTCATCGAGGAGGTAGTTCACAGATAATATGTTACGAGATGTGTTCAAAAAATAACGGAAATTTTCGTTTCTTGAAAGAAATGGTGCTTCATTTGTCTATATTAAGGCTGTCGCCCTCAGAATAGTTCCCATTCGTTATTATGCACTTATGCCAGCGCTTCTTTCAATCATCGAAAGAATCCTCAAACTCGATATTTTTGATAGTCCTTGGCTATTTCAGCGATATTTCGTATGCTTGTAAAGCGTTGGACCTTTAAGGTAGAGACCGACCGATTAATCGGCCTTGGTATCAGCATCGGCCAGTATCGGCCAAAAAATTTAGCATCGGCATCGGCATCGGTATCGGCATCGGCCATATTTGGCCGATTCTTTGCCAATTGGCCGATTAATCGGCTTCGGCATCGGCCAAAATTTTGGTATCGGTCGGACACTACTTTAAGGTTCTCTTTAATTTTGAAAATAGGAAAAAGTCACAAGCAGTCATGTCTGGCGGATACGGATGGTGGGGCATTGTTATAGTATTGTTTTTGGCCAAGAATTCACGAAGAAGTATGATGCTTTTAAAAAACGAAAAATCATCAAGCTCATAAAAACGCGTTTATTCTTAGCGGCTGCTATGAATTATGCCAATTAAAATATTTTGAAAATTTGTTTTTGAAAATTCCCGTTATTTTTTGAACACAACTTAAACATACAATTTATTGGAAATAATTTATTAAAATTATATAAAAAATTAATTATTTTTTATTTTTGTAGAACTAAGACAATAATAAAATATTTTACTTTACTTTATTTCATACCAATAACGAAGCATCTACTAAAGTTTGAAGAGAAAATAAATTTTCTTCGCCAACTTTTACATTAGCGTCAAAACAAATATACAACGAACGAATCAGACGTTTGCCGCATAACGGAAAGCTTCCAACTTTGTTGAATAAAAACTACCGACAAGCCAAACAAACAAACTCCTGCAAAAACTTTTATTGCGTGCAGTGAAATACTAACAATGCGAACATATAATTGCACATGAATAATACATACAAATACACCAACAAACATATAATTCTTGTAAAGATGTGCACATAGACACAAAATTGAGTTGAAGCTATAACATAGCAATGAAATAAAATTTTGCGCCGTAGAGTTAAGAACAGTGCATTTTCGTTTTCTTCACAAACGTAATTTTACGCTTCCTTCCTGCGATATGAAGCAGAATAATAAATGTCGGCGTAGCAATCGCAGTTGTCTTGTAGGCGTTGCGTGCATATACTCGTAAGAAAGAGGCATACCCCAAGGCGTGTGTTGTGTCTGCTGCAAAAATTCCCACAGCGAGGCATTGCCGCACCTTCACTTAGCAAAAATACGACAAGACAAAAACTTTTGCGCCAAGGTGTGTGCGAGCGTTTTGATATATGAGCATAGTAAATATAATGTACGAAAGTGTGTAGAAAATGTTATATTTTTCGGTCTGAAAGTCTGCCATATACGAGCAGAGCAAGTGAAAGGGATGCGTGGTTTTGTTTTACAGTAATTTCTTTCGGTATAATGAAATAAATTCAATCTAAGGTACTGTATGTGCTCGTTTATGAAATTGTACATACATATGTATGTACATAACAGAAAGAGGCAATAGATTTTCTCAATAGTAATATACTTGGATAATACATAATAACATTTTGAAATGATTAAAGCATCAACGTTTTAAAAATACTTTATTGTCTTCTCTGATTTAGAATATATTTCTAATGTCTATATAATATATGAAGTATTTTTTTATTGACATAAATTAGTAACACACTGTTTAAGATGTTGATAAATAAAAATAGAATTAGAAGTGGTTGATTGCTATAAGAAGGAGCTAGGATATGTATATCTGGTGGTATGGCATATTCCCATCATATACATACATATCTATTCTTGACTGAATAAATTTATCTATTTTATGCCAGTTGTTTGTCCGATTCATTAGTATTAAATTTCTGACGAATGTAATATGTATAACTAGCATATCGAAATCAATACAAATGAGTCCATTGAGATATTTAAGTACGTAATAAAATGGCCAAAATCCTAAGCATTCGCAGTTTTAGAACTGATTGGCTCTGTTCAGGAAATAATGCTTGGAGTCGACATGTCGTATGAGTAATTTTTTAACAGGAGGAATTAGTATATTTAGCTTATTATTGTTTTGTTTAAGGTTAGAGTTTTAAGCGTTTGTTTTCTGTTTCAGTATGAAGGTAAGATATTTTCATATAAAAAAAGTACAAAGACATTTGTTAAAATTTAGCAACCGATCCATATATACATATGGTGTTTGGATAACTAATTATGGTACGTGTGGGTTTAAAAATTTTGTTATTTGAAAAATTAAAAATATATTTATTTAAGAAACAATATTTGATACTCTGAATTATAAATGATAGAAGAATGAATGAATGAATTATTGCCGAGCTTCTGATGACACTAGGATGGCTATTAATGTCGATAATGGTACCCATTAGAATCTATTAGGTCGTATGAGCCACCTAGTGAACGCACCTAATTCTCCTTATAATAAAGAACTATTCTGTTAGAAAAATATAAATAGATATTAACAGATTAAGTTGTCGAAAGTACAAAATCTTAGACAGCAATAAATAAGCAAAGCCTATTCTAAACCTAAGTTTGCCTGGAAGTTTTATTTATGCAATTATTTATTAAAAACTTTACAAATATTGCAATAAAATATAATATCTTGGTTAATGATGAGGTTAATGTTTTCCTATCGTTCACTGTATGGAATATTTCTTAATATTTATATCCAAAATTTTTATTCTTGTGACTATGAAACTCGACTATTCACTCAATATAATTGTTATAAAGTTCACCTTAACGTTCAAAGTATGTGGATACCTTCTCAAAGTTATATAACGTCTCGCGATTCTTTCTGTATATAATTATACCAGTTCATTATATTTATACCAGTCGTTTGCAATTCGCCATTTACAAATTTTGACAAATATTAAATAAAATAGTAATGAAATCAAATATTTTTGAACTGTAGTCAGTTATGTTTTGTCACACACACGCACACATAGACTAATGAAAGAAAGTTTGCTCTGCTTGTTTGCTGCCAAAGCAAATTGTATGTATAACTAAGTAAATATAGTGCACATGAACAAGCACACACACAAGCGAATGTTTGCACAAACAAGCCCCCCACTTCACTGGTACTTGAAATTTCTACTCAACTCAAATGTTGTGCAAACGACTGCTCGGCACTCGCTTCGAATACACAAACTGCCGCACTTGTCTTTTGGCAACTGTCTACTTCTTTATTTATTTACCATTTGCTCGTTGATCTAAGCGTCAACATTGACATTCGCGTCCTTCACTTTTACATAACTGTATATACACGTATGTATGTAGGTGCTTTTACCTTTATGACTTTGAAGCATTTCGGTTTCGTATTTCACTTATTTGGACGCAGCTGCTGGATTTTGACTTGCTATTTGGTTCAAATTATTTCAACGCACCTAGGTGTCTTGTATTTTCGGCTTTTATCTATACGAGCTTACAATATTTTTGCAATCAAGTGCTTACTCTGCTTTCGCAACTCATGCGTTGTTGTTGTTGCTGTTGTGTATCTTGCGAAAATGTCAAGTGGCAACGTGAAGTGTGAGCGCACTTGACCAACGTGCGTAGCTCGAAGTACATATTTGCAATACCATTTGAGGCACATAACGAATTACGTAATTGAATTTGTTTTACCGTTATATTTTGAGTAAGGGTCCAAGTGATGGAGTGCTCTTATTATATAATAATCTCAAAGTAATATAATTTATCCAATATTTTATTGGAAATTGTTGCCAACAGTCCGGTGTTCTGCTACATTTCGATGAATTACCTCATAGCAAATATTTGCAATATTTCAGTATACACAAACATTGAATTTTTCAAATATTTAAAATTTTTCATGGATCTCATTCTTCATAAAAAAATTATTTTATTTTAATCAATTAATGATTTATAATCAAAATAGATTTGACAGTTCTAAAAATCGTTAACTGATATTCCTGAGTATTGTAGAATATATGCCGTTTCCCTAGTATAAAATACGAAAATCAATAAAGTAGTAGAAATAAATGTTGTGCACGGCTCTTTGCAAGTCATCACACCTGGCTAAGCTCCCACTAAGTACTCAATTGTCAATTAAGTTAACCCACTTTCATCGTATTGGCGCGTGTAATCGTCCGCATTGAATTGCACTTGAAATTCTATTACAAAGAGTGCATGCGACAAAAAGTACAGCAATAAATTTAACACCATGAAATGACCAGTTGGTGAACACGAGCTATAAAAATATATGTAAATACCCTGTTGGGAAAATAAGTGGCAAATAATAGCTAGATAGTTTTTAAATTGAAACAGCTATTCGTATAAAGCACGGAAGCACTATATTCAATCACCAAAGTCTGACTTTTTACTGATACAAAATTAACAAAAAATTTCGGTTATCTGTAAGGACTACCAGACCTTTTTTGAAGCGATTATCATTTGAACAAAATCTATCCTTATTATATATAGAGGCACACTAAGATTTCTTATATTTGAATAAAAATTATTTACGAATTTAAAAAGTAGTTAATGGTGCTTGATATTGTCAAATTTTGACACGATTACACACTTATAGCCTAGACAGACGGCAAAGTTAATTCGGATTAACTGCGCTTTTAATCAGTTCCAAATATGTAGGTGACAGACGGCAGCAAAGAGAGTTATAAACTCCAAGAAGCAGCTGATTGGCAATAATATTTCCAATTTGGTAAAATAAAATTGGATAGAAAGCAAATATTGCGGTTGTTAGCACACAATTGGTATAAAATCACTAATTACTAAAAAAATATATATAAATACGTTATTTTTGTTTACATTTAATTGAAAAACATCTGTCAGTATTGCTCTCTCTAAAATTTTGATTAAATGGGAGTTAGCAAACGGAGTTAACTGAGATAACTCTCGAATTAACCCGGATTAAAGCAGTTAATCCGAATTAACTTTGCCGTATGTCAGGGGTATTAAAGAGGTTGGATCCTCCTTTTATAATTTATGAAATAATTTTTGTGAGATCATTGTGAATTAGGAAGACCTAAACAAAAGTCTCTCTATTAAAACAATATATATATTGTGAGGTCGTATAAAAATTTTCACCCTCAATTACTTTTCGGACAAACAAATTGTCAATAAAGTTCTCCATAACTCGAAAACCTGAATTGGCAATACAAGTAAAAATTCATACAAGATACCTTCCATGACTCGAATTCTCTCTAACACGAAGTTTTGTTGTGGATTATAGTGATTCGAGTTAGGGAAGTTCAACTGTAGATCTTTTAGAATGATTTCAAAATCGATAGTGATATCATAAGGAAGCAACAGAATGAAATACTATATTGTGTAAATTTCTTTAATAAGGTTTCATAACTTCTAAGTTTATTTGAGCTTAGAAAACCTTAACAGAAATATGTGGAGTATTTCATAAGAAATTAATGATAAAGTAATGACGCAAGAAGTTTATTCTCGATAAAAAAAATTGCCTTTTTTGACCAAGAATTTTCACATTCAAAAATCAAGCTGCACGATAGTACTTCTGTCAAAGAGTTCCGGCTGGGTAGTGCACTCATGCACAACTATTGCAAGTGTGGAGACTTTGAGATTCTATTGTACTTTGTAATTAAAAAAAGCTTGTTAAGCCAAAGTCAAAAATAGCTTAACCCATGTTTAAGGGTAAGTCACTAAATTCCCCCCACTTCGCCTGCATATTTATATAGACATATGTATTACATAGAGATTTAGTAGCAATGTCAATAATACATTGGCGCATCCAAAGTAAAATACTTGCAAATAAAAACAATAAAAACAACAAATACTAGTGCTAAGCTGCAGTGCAAGCGCATTTGAGTCACAACTTGTTGAAGTACGACTAAGTATGCCGGCTATAAATAAAGCTTAACCTATGCTCCCAATTGTGAAATACGAACACAATGCGGAATGAACGGAAATTTGTGCCGTTGTAAATACCGTGAACAGGCGCTCGACATTGTCAAGTGCTTGCGGAGGCTACGGAAAAGGCATTGAAAAATTAAGCGTGCAAAAATAGAATATAACAAAGAGAAAAACAGCAACAACAACAAAACCAGATGAAGCAAAAAACAACAAAAAATGGAATCGCTTGAATACAAACATAGAATAGTGAAAGGGATGTGACTGCATGCAATAACGTTGCTCGTTAAAGGGGATGCACTCGAAGGAAACATACCAAAGAATATTGTAAAGTGGTTTTGCGAACAAGCACACAAACCCACACAAACACATATAGAAAATGAGAAATATTTCAGAAAAAAAACAAAAAAAAGCATAACAGATTCAAGGTTAAGGGGGCATTATGCACGCCTACGCTAATGAGCTACCAAACGTCGGGCAGCGGGCGTACATTCGTTGAAGGGTGTTGCTCAACACGCTCGACTGCACAATTGGAAATAGCAAATTCGAAGGTATTTCGTTAGGGGATGCTTCTATGCTGCTTATTATTTACTATACTCGTGAGCACAATTTCATATGGCAACAACAAAAAAAGAAATGCTAAAGGGATTAGTTAAGCATTTTCTACTTGCAACACTTGCCACACTTGCCACACGGGCACAACTATGGAATTTCCGCAATTATGATAGCTCATTACACCCACATTGAATGGTTGTTCGATTCGTTCCGAATCATTTGTAACACTAACGGTTTATATTGATGTATGGTAAGTTGATAATGGTGTGATGAGCGGGTTGGACATGTATTCGAAATGAAAAATGTTTGAAATTAGTAAGATATTACCTACTGAGTGGGAATACATTCTATCGATTTATACATATGTAATAGATATTTAAAACTTCCATGTTGATCTACATACGTTCAAAAAATTGCGGGAATTTTCGTTTTTTGAAAAAAATTATTATTCATTCGTCTATATTAATGTTGTTTTTAATATAGTCGATATTATGCACTTATGCCAGCGTTGCTTCCAATCATCAAAAGCCTTCTCAAACTAGGTTTTTGGGATAGCCAAGGGCTCCTTTAGCGATTTCTCGTATGCTAGTAAAACGACGTTTTGCTATTAAATCATGTTATTTTACAAAAGTAATAATATGGCATTATTATACAATGTTTTGATATTTATTCATTCGTCAGTCACGAAAATTAAAAAAAAAATAATATCCAAAGCTATAGCTGTCTGTGTTGACCCAGTTTCGAAAAAAGGTCCTTGGAAATTCATCTAAAATCAATCGGATAAAAACAATTAGTTATATAAATAGATACTCCTGGGCCTGATTGAATCTTTTTTTTCAAAAATTAACAAAATGGCGGCCTCAAGAAATTTTTTTTTATATATTCGGGAAAAAATCAATTGGTCTTAAAAAATCGAAATTTTGACAAAAAAAAATCTGGACCAACTTCAAATTTCAGAGAATATTTTTAAGATATTACACTTAACGAAAATGCAAAAAAAATATGTTTTTTTGAAAATCCTGACTACCCCTAACCACTTAAAGTTCTCCTTATTTTTGAAATAAGGAAAAAGTCACTCAGAGCCATGTCTGGCGAATATGGAGGCTTTGTTTCCAACAGATTTCGGACCATCGAGAAAATGATCTCATCAGATATACGTTACTGGATGATTTCCATTTTGGGAATTGATCACTCTATTGGAATTTGTGGACAAAAGTATCTTAAGTCCTCTCACGATTTTTTGTGGGTCGACTCAACAAAACTTGGTTAACGTTTAGGTTAGGAACCAACCTTTTTTGAGAGAGAAAATATATCTCTAACAACTAATACAAGATCAAGGGTTAAGTTGGCAATTTTTAGTCTGAGATCTGAGTAAAGAAATTCTGCGTGATTTGCTACGATCTACAATATTACCAACCTGATTGTGTGTGATAATTAAGATTAACAGAGAAAGAAGTCAACGTTGAGTCCCCTCATTTATCTAAATTAGGTTTCAGACTGCATTCTTATGTTCCTGAAGCACAAGTATACGCTTCTCTTCAATATTTTGTGGTTAAATTCAAAATTGTTAAACATCGTGTGGGATATATCACATTCACTTTACCCTTCAGAAATAATTATAATGATTTAGTAAGCAAATCTAAGAAAGTATTAGCATTATTTAAGCATGCATATTGTTATATAAATATCCAAATATATCCTTGTATTGCAGAATATATGGTAAATCTTATCGCACCTAACGTGACATTGTAATTTAATGCCTTGAGTTTTCGTTCTTTGTGAATTTTATTGATTTATATGCGTATTACACACATGTGCATCCTTGAAATGTGATGCTTTACGACGGTTGTCACTATCAGATGCCGAAATCAACACGTACGGCATTGTACAGAAATAAATACATACAGTTGTCTTAGTTGCGTGAGTGTAAATTTACTTGGGATTCTCAAGTCTTCGCTGAGGAAGCCTTGGCAGCAAAGCTAATAAGTTACGGCAGAAGTGCTCACCGTAAAAATAACAACCTACTCAGCAACCTACATGCACACGCTATGCCCTTGGGGAATTGCAAAATAAAAAATCCATTACCTTCCCAACCCAAAGTTTCTGAAGTTTCTATATTGAGAACTGTTCACTCACAAACATAGTTAAATATGTATGAGTATCTGTCAGTGTAAGTGAAATCTGTCGATTTTGTATTTGTTGTACTTCCATGTTGTGCTTCCTGTTTTGTCCAAAATGACATAAAATTGTAGCGAAAATAAAAATACATTAAATCTATTCCCAGGAGGCACAAGAGCACTTAATTGAGTATTCATGGAAATGTAAAAGTGACAACGGATAGAATGGAGAGTTACCATAGGGAAAGGTGTTGGACACACGATATTTGTATACGAATAAATTTTAATATTAAACAATAGAACAAGGGATCTACAATATAAGTTTTAGGTCGTTTCTGCTTCCGAAAAGCTGATGTTTTTTATTAGAGACCTTTTTATCGTAGAAGAGAGAAATGTTTGGTATTACTAGATTACAATATTTAGTCCCTAACAAAAACAGAACTGCGACTGCCTTACCAATGCTTGAGCGAACATATCAGAGTTTGTCTTTACATAACTACTCTGAGAAGATGAGGTATATGATATTATTATTGGTCATCAGAAAGCCAAATCACTTCAATTTTGAGGTCTATTTTGATACTAGATTTATTCGAACTAATCACATTTGAACCCTTTTCATTAGAAACTATGTACCTTAGAAAAAACTATCGTTGAAAAAGTTTATAACTGTAAATTCTCGCCAGTTACCGTACGCCAGTTTATTACGAATATTTTAACAAGAACTACAATTGAAGTTTCTTGCCTAAACGAGTTATTCTCTAGGGTAATTTTCAGCGTAATATATATGCAAATCGAGTAAACTTTATAAATAACAGTCAGTGCATTTGAGTGAACCTACCCCTTTCTCCCAAGGGTATAATTAAATTTACATTGTGTTATTTGCTCTACAAATCAAATTGGGAATATCAGAAATTAATATGTAGATAGGTATTTGCATGTACGAGGTGTGTTCAAAAAATAACGGTAATTTTTGGACAAAATTATTTTTCAATCGTCTACATTAATATTGTCGCCTTTAAAATAGTCGCCTTTCGATATTATACACTTATGCCAGCGCTTCTTCTAATCCTCGCAACACTTCTCAAATTCGATTTTTGGGATAGCCTTCCTTTGAAAGATTTCTTATATGCTTGTAAAATGACGACTCTTCTAGATTGTCTTTATTTTTGGAAGTGGAAAAAGTCACACGGAGTCATGTCTGGTGAATATGGATACTCGGACATCGTTACAATATTGCTTTTGGCCAAGAATTCACGAAGACCTAATAAAGTATGAGCTTTTATCAGACGAAAATAACCAAGCTTAGAAAAACACGGAGCATACAAGTCAACATAATAAAAAAATGAAATTTTGACATTTCCGAAATTCTCGTTATTTGTTGAACACACCTCGTATATGTCGTACTGCTCTCGAATGCTGTCGCAGTTAATTTCGATTTTTTTCACGTTTACAATTGTCTCTCAAAGTTACTTAGAGCACTTGCATTACCAACATTGTTCTTAACCCACAAGCCGACTTCCGGCATCTGTTTTAGTATCCGGTCATGATGAGAAAATAAGAATTATACATATTGCCATGCATATTACATATACACATACATATTCATAGCAGAAGTAAACTTGCAGAACTCATAAGCATTTTCATTCGTGTTTTGTTGCCAATCATCAGAACCATTAACACGAAATGGTGCAAATGCTTTTTGCTTTTATGTTGATATTGTCCAAATGTGCTGCGTGCGTTAAGAGAAAAAATACAAAACTAAGCGAAATCCGAAATCAACCCCCTTTCCGATGGTGTGCCTTTGGGGCCACCACGCCTGTCATGCCGCAAGGAAGGAAACAAATTTCCTCAGGATAACATTATCAACCAGCTTCTATACAAGAAAAAGTGCGTAAATTTTGTGGACCCCCCTGCACATTGGCGATTATGCCCCTTTGTTTTGACGTAAAACCGCTATGAACACATTAAGATAAAAACAGCATCACAAACACGCCGAATGCCTACAAGCAAATAACGCTGGTAATGTGTCAGTTGGTTTATGCATTTGGGCGCAACGCTACACACATACACACGTACAAACATACAGAAAGGCGCATAAATGGCTAAATTTCGCTTTTGGAGGGTTGCGCTAAGCCACAGTCCGCCAGCCAGCTATAGCTAGCTAGCTACTTGTACAAGTGCTGGTAATGCTAATGTTGATGCTGTTTTCCTCACGCTTTATGTTGTTGTTGTGTGTGCGCCCTGATTGTTGTTTGCTGTTGTTGTTAATTTATGTGGTAGTGAAATTTATATTTATTGCCTTTGTCATTTCGTACAAAATTGAGTTGTTAAGGTTTAGAAGGCGTTCTGAGCCTAATGGTTTTGTGGGAATTTATATTCGTACAAACACAACGCAAATGAAATATAATGTACGTGCCAGCTTTCTGTATATAAAATATATTTAGGTCTGTCACCTGCTAGCATTGTAACCTTATTCCATTGAAAATATAATTATATTATTGGCCAAATTATATTGATACACAGATATATTTTTGGTCTAAAGTTCCATTTTCAAATTGAATTATGATATTTGCACCTTGAAAAGGGTCTGAAAAATCTTAAGGCAGATTTTGTGTTGTCCATTTATTCATATGGAATCAAAATTGTGAAGAAGCAGAGCAAATGCAATCGTTAGCTTAGAGACACCTTTGGAAGCACACATAAAGGTAGTAGTGATATCATTAGGAAAAGTAAAATGGCACTTCCATGTTTTTTTGTTTATCGCTGCGTCCGCGTTTGGTTCAAAAACCATTTCTCAGGAACAACTCGACCAATTTCAAGCAACTTTAGAATATTTTCTTGATATTACCGAGGGAAAATTTCGAAATCGATTTACAACCACGCCTACTTTCCTTATTACTAAATTTTACACTGCTTCTGATCGTTCACTTTACAATATATGTACATATAAATCAAAAATCTATGAAGAAATCGGATTAAAAATTTATACAAATACTGCATTGGAGGTATGACATCGTCCATTTAAAAATTGTCATAATCGGAATACAGCTTCTCAAGGCCCCAGATATCGGATATATGTAAAGACCTCAGTGCCTATGGATTAATTGTTATCGACAAAGTAGTTAAATCTTTCAGACATTCTAAAGAAATTCATAGAGGATGTTATAATAGTGTCTATCTGTGCCGAAAACCGGTTAAATCGGGTCACTAGCTACAATGTACCTCAAACATGCCTTTGCCATACCATACCTTTTTATACCATACATATCATGCATGTAAATATACGAGATATACTATCAAAATTCAGTGAGATTACACATATTGGATCTAATGTAGCTTTGTTTCAAAAATGAGTGAAAAAGGTTCAGGAATCATGTCATCCCTCTTATATTATATATAATGATTTTCATTAATCTAGTGGGCTTGTTCTCTAGCAATTCCTTACTTGTCTTTATAGAAAATACATAGTTCATAAACCAAAAGTGTCCCCGTAAGAGTTGATTCGGCTGCCGACAAAAATATATACTTATTTATTCCAGAAAGGCATGGAATATGTTTATTATTGGACAGTTCCGTTTTCGGTGAGCAAGTGCAAAAGCCACTGGTTTTAATGAAATTTGGATGAAAAAAAATAATTCGAAATATGGAATTAGGTAGAACACATTGTTTGAAATTCATCCGTCAAATAACAATTCGCTTCCTGGTTCCAGTTACTAGCACTTTTAACGGCGAATTAAGTAAGTTACAAAAAGATAAAAACTTTGACGTCTCTTTGTAAATGTTTCAAACTGCATACCCACAAATCTAAACGATTTTCTAGCAATATAATACAGTTACAAATACCTCCATTTCGGAAACAACAACTATTCGTTTAATAATTCTTCGAAATTTCGATAGATAACGACACGTGCGTAAATAAACACGTCAACGTAATAAGTCTTCAACCGACTCTACCAATTTTCTAATTAATTAATTCCGTCAGACCGCCAATTGTGCTCCCCCTCATGTAAATTCTTGCGATTAATCGAGTTACTCACCCTCACAGAGTCATTGTTAGCGAGTGTTTATCTCATGAAATGATAACCGAACTATAGCACAATGCTGAGAAGTAATTAAATCTGAAGCCACGTAATGTCATTTGAAAGATTGATAAACGATCATTCACAATATAAGCACGGTGAAATACCAGATAATTAGGGCTTTCAAAAGACACCTTGAATTTGAAGAATTTGAATAGTTCTTTGTTGTTTTTGTGGAAGTCAATTAGATTCGCTGACATCATCCGAGGTTTATTGTATTTATAGAAAATGGCATGTGATTTTTAAATAGAAATAGTTGCATATGATTTCTTAGTTTCAAATCGTGATACAATGATAGTGAAAAGACAAAAGTGGTGAAGTACTTAGCGATTTGGGGTTTTTGTCGCAATGCGCCTACTCGCTCTTCAGCATTTCGATGTCAAGTAGTTGTGCATCATATTGAAACAATTTGGCGCAAACATCTTCCCCGAAATATAATAAAAGTATAGCTGCAGAATGCTTTCGGAAGTGGCCTTGGTGAAAACTGTTGACATTATCAGTATTTGTACATATATACACTTGTTTATGGGGAAACTGTGTCATAACTGTGTAGACAAGAGAGTGCAGACAAGTACAGACGCCACACCTCAACATCGACAACGATACTTTTCGACTGTTTTATACACATATCTTTTATTATTCTTAATATATCGTCGTTTGTAAATTTGAATTATTTCCTGTTTATAATGGATTTTTTCAATTATTCTCTTATCATATCTGGTTGTTTGTGTGTGGCCTACACCTTGAATACAGAATTTTGATAAAAAACCAATTAAGCTTAATTTCAGTCACTTAAATGTAAATGTGAATATTTCGTAGCAACAATTAAATTTGGAAGCCAATTGATGGTACTTTTTGACATAGTCAAGGGTATAAAACGAGCACATAACTTCTTCAATGTGACATTCAGTGTTTCAATATAAAGGTGGTAAAGGTAAAATCATCGATGTATTTATGAGAAAGTCTTAATATAAAGACACACATAGATTTGTACAGAGTATTATAGTCGGGGATTTTATCAAAAAAATTAAGAGATGCATACTCTGCTCTCTAAGATGATGAATCGAATTTTGGAAGATTTTAAAATAAAATACAAATAGATAATAAAAAATCATTAGAAATCATCTTAATTAAAGAAGTTATTGTTAAAGAAGCTCCATGTTCTATCTTCATCGGCGATTGTATTCGTAGATACCGAATACTTTATTCTTAGTTGTTCTTTCAAAAACGCTTATAGAAATACACATTTGGTAGTGAATTTTATACCAGTATATCAACTAAAATTTTGACTATTCGTAGAGCAGGAAATGCGAATTATTTTAAAAATAATCAGTATTTTCAAAAGCATATATTTCAAAGTACAATATCAAAACTTTAAGCGATATTTCACTACCGGTGATTTTTTCACTGTGTTTGAAAAATCGCATATATCAACTGCGATAAATTTTTGTAAATAGCAGTGAATTACAATCGCAATGGCAGTTCAGTAATTTGAGTTCGATCACAGTACCTATTATAGTTCAGTACTTCTAATTTGATCACTGTAGCAATAGCAGTTCAGTAGCAATCGCAGTTCAGAGAGTAGCAATATCAGTTCGGAGAGTAGCAAATACAGTTCAGTGATCACAGTAGCAATTTTAATCACGATTTCGATAATTTTTGGTACGGTGATATATGTGGAGTACGAATTCTCATAAATTAGTTTGTTTTGTTCCAATCGCAATAGCAATATAAAATCACAGTGATTCAAAAATACCAATATCGCTCATCACTAATCCAAACGTTTAGTATCCATAAGCTCGATAACCTTAACAAAATTTAAATAGCATATGAGATGAAAGGTTTTAAAATCAAGGCAAGTTTTAGGTTAAAGGAAATATGATTAATTTTCATTGTAAGGTATCAAATTTTGTACCATGTAGATCTTTATGTTCTTGAGCAGAATTAACTTTTATTGTTACTTGATTTATACTCTGGTTTGCCATTTCATAATGAATAGACTTATTCTGAAAGAACGTTTGTTGTTAACAAAAAAATTTATGTGGTCGAAAGTCGGGCTTCTCGACTGGAATTCATTCGAGCCAGACGCGACGTCACTTGTCCGAAATACTAATATTTGGAAAGTGACATTTACTGCTTTCTATTACAAATCTTGAAGAATAAAAAAATATTATGATTATCATATCAATTACGTAATCCTATCACGAATAATTGTTGTAATATTTTATTTATAACTAATCTACAAAAAATATTATTGAACTTTTTGGGTTTCACCTTCCCAAACAGAAAAGCAAAAATTCAAGTTTCAAAAATTCTATTGTGTAATTTTCGCTCTCAGATTCGAGATTACATAATCAACTTAGAGTAATGTATGTTGCCGAACAGTACAAATACAGTGATGATTTTTTGTGTATTCCGCACAGGTAGATACATTTTTATACGAGCACAACTAACACATAATCGGGGCACATAGGTGAAGATTCGTACTCGTATTTGTGAGCACATATGTATACAAACATAGTTACTTAAAAATGTGGGGATATATAATTTTCAATTAGCGCTGCAATCAAGACAATTTGTAACGATCACTATGGAATTAAATGCATTCGTGCATAAATGCCGAAGTTATGACTTCATACACGGCACAGGCTGCGAAGCAAGTAATTAACTCTTGGATATACATATGTATATATCTACGCAGGTACTGTATATATATTATATAGACACACATGTATGCTTTTATCCTATTTTTTCTCGTGTGACTCGGACTCACCTGTATCGCTTGGTGTGATATTGCTCAGGCGATGCGATAGATAACCGCGTATATTCGAGACTACACGCTGTGGCGAATTCGGGCCACTGCCGATGGAGAAGCTACGCAGTTTGGAGAACAGTGCGGCCGATTCACCACTTGTGCCAGCACCACCATCAGCTGCACTGCCTGCAGCGGTATTATGGTTACCCTCGTTCGACGCCACTGTCTTTGGGGTTTAGTAGCGAGTTGCGAACTTGCTATTAATACTTTTTTTTGCGGGTACTAAATATTTTTTATAAGACTTTTTTGTTGTAATTTTATTAAATTTTTAATAAAGTAATATTAAATTATTTAATTTAAATATTTTTTTTCGAAATTTGAGTTCTCACAAACACCAGCGACAGAAAGTTGCTTTAAACCATGGACTCACTCCTTTGCGATTGATTGCAAAAAATATATTTTTTACTGGCTTTTACATCACCACTATTTCACTTGCTCCAAAAAATTTTAATTTTTCCAGGCTTAACCACTGCAGTTCACGTTAACAAAATTTGTTTCGAAATTTTTACACAAACAATTTCTCATGAATTTAAATTGAAATAGGATTTCTTTAGTTAATTTTTATATTTTATGCTTCAAATTGTACACTTTTGTGAAAAATCCTGCACACACACACTTGAAAAGTTGGAGAAAAATGTTGCTAAACCAGACGACCACCGTGCATCGTCCAGGCCAGAGCAAAGGTAACTTCTATCTGGCAGCGCTCGCTTAACGCATACCCAACATGCCTATGTATACCTTGGCGCTGTGCGGTGCTGTTCTGCTGGAATTCCAGTGCCTGCGTGCGCTCCGAATGACAGCGAGCCAACCTATCAACCTGCCACCCACCCACTGGGGTTACTACCGCCCACCGTGTATCCAGTCAAGTTAGGCGACTTTCCAAGGAGCGCGCTCACTCACAAGCGAGCAGGTATATTCGTGGTATTTCCTGCAAATTACTTGCTTGGCTACTATATACCCGAGCCGTTAGTCTGTTGGTGTATGTGTCTTAAAGCTGACTTGCCATTCAGTTAGTTCAACGTTTTATTTGTGCGCTCTCTCTCTTTGCCTGCTGCGAGACATGCGCATCCTGGCGCTTAGCTTTTTTTCTACAACTTTTACTCAGAAGACTACTTGTGTGTGTGTGTTCGTGCGTCTGTGTGGGAACTTGCCATGCGTGCGTCCACCCAATTGGCTTGCTTTTGTGAGTCTGCTGCCGCTTTTCCCATACGCATTAAATGCGCCTGGTTGAGCACATTCGAATTGGCATACGAGATTGCTCAGGTTGAGCGCTGTTTTTGTTGCCTGCACCCGCGCAGCCCGCAATCAGCCCACACTTTTGTCAAAAATATATGTATATATCTATGGTTGGTTGATTGTATGGGTATGTTCTTACATGACTTGTATATTCTTACTTCATGGCGTTGGTGTTGATTATATCGAGGTTACGTGTGTGTGTGTTGTTGCAGCCACTAATGTGCTCATCAATGGGTGAATCCTGCTTCCTTCCATTTCATACAATTCACATTCGATGCGATTGAAACCGTCTCGATTTGATATATTTCCTTATATGCGCATGTTAATTGATTCGCATATGTGTATGTACATATGTATGTATGTATATGCTTGAATGTGGTAGCAATGTTGTTGTGAATATAAACACATAAATATTTTGTTAGACACACATACAATCACACAAATGGCAATAAAAGACACATAATACGTGCTTGTGAACTTTTAACACTTTTTTATAAATCTTCCATTTAATGATAGGAAAGTTTGGACTGAGGTTCCAAATCAGTGATTTCAAGCACTTGTAGAAGCTTTTCTGTAGCACTTAAGTTCTTATTATAAATATTTGTATATAATTTCAGCTGCTTACATAAACTCATATGAAATTAATATATTTTTCCAAAGGTCCATACACCCTTACCTCAAGGCCCTCAGCACCCACTTACTAGTACCGTCTTAAAGGTACACGCACGACTTATCAACACTTTCTTCATAGCTTACAAATATGGTGTAATAAAGCACTTAGCTTGCTTGCTTATCAGCATTTATGGTGACTACATAAGTATGTAATAAATGAAACAAGCGCTTGAAAACTATATATAAATCAACTTAACTCTATATATACTAAATAACCGTAATAAACTTATCTCCTACAAACTTACCTCACACACATATATCCACATATGCATACATATATGTTATTCTAAGTATTTATTTTATTTCATTTTATTTGTGCTTTTTCCACTTGTCCACATGCGTCCAAGGACCGTGGTATCCCAGCGCCACGCTTGACCGTGACTCGCTTGCGTTTGTGGATTTTGCACAAATTGCACTACAAATGTCCCATAATTTGCCAATTCCGTTGTAATTTGTCACTTGAGCAGCGTTTGTGACAACATTTGTCATGATTAGATTTCCTTCTGGACGTTGTGATAAATGCTTGCTGAATTGCTGGCTATTGTATTTTAACAATTAGGTATCAATTCACAATTGTTTACTAATATACTGATTTATGTTGGCGTGAATTGCGTGAGCGAACAAGACCGATTTTATATCTACATAAGTACATGGATATATATAGAGGAGCATGTTTATAGAGAGGGACAGCAAATAATAATTTTGTAGAATGGAACTTTAAAATAAAATTATAATTTAAAACAAACATATACTCTTGCTAGTAAAAAATTTAAAATGTCTTCTTACAGTAAATATACAGCAGCATTAGTCGCTATAAATTTGGAATTATTTTGATAAAGGACATTGTATACATACGTTGATTATATGTGGCTTTCTTTTCACCAAAGTCTTTCATATTTAATTGAAATTATTATATTTTTTCGAGGTCTGGAAATAGTAAAAACATTTTTGTTTGGTTCGAGTGGTATTGAAAACATCTTATTTACGATATGTGATTCAATCAAATATCTATATTTTTTATCCACGTCTGGAGAACACGATTTCTTGATGTGCTCTTTTCTTAAAACTATTTTATTTATTTTGAGTAACAAATTTCCACAGTTTTAACAAAATCAATATGAGTCCAACTGTCGGAGTTCGGACCACTAAGATATTTTTAGGGGGATCCCCTATTCTGGGTTCCAAAAAATCGATTTAAATGTTAATTCGAACCTATAACGAAATTTTCAAAGACTCTTGAAGATATAGCCGATTTATGGTGGAACGTAGGTAGGTTTTATACCCAAGAATTTGCTTCTCAAAACTTTAAACGCGAAACAATGTTTTTTCCGATCGGTTCCAAATATTAATACGTTGTTCTATACATATATAGCTATGGTATGAACTAGGATGAATCAAATCGGTGAAGATCTTTACTTTTCAACTTGATTTGGCGAAATGAATAATCCTAGTTCATACCAGAGGCAGACATGTACTCTTTCTAATCCCGTTGGATTTTTTGGTTTCAGATGTTCCAGTGAGCGGAAATCACATGAGCCGCCGAAAAGAAGTGCTTTTGTTTGAAAACAAAAAACAACAACAACAACAAAAAATTATGTAAAATTTTTTTCTTATTTTTTAAGTCTTCAAATAAATGTATGCAAAGTTACAACCCTAAAAAATAATTCATGTTCATTTACCACTACCCATTTTACATTTACCCATTGAAAATCGTCAAAATTTGAAATCGAGAATGGGGGGTCCCCTTAATAACAGCCCCTTGAGTACGTTTAATTTTCTTTTTCATAAATAAATATCATAAATAATTCATCAAATTAATCCAGTTATCATTATCTACTGTTTGTTAGTAACTAAAATTAAGCCAGCATTGACAGAAATGGGAGAAAGTATGAGAAAATCGTTGAAAATTATTACTGAAAGTGCTTCATGAAATATGTATGAAAGTCCTCCAGGGTTAATTGCTTCGATGCAAATATTCTCGCCTTTTGTAAAACATTGTGGAAAGTCTTCGAGTTCCACGGTTAATTGCCTCGATGCAGATATTATCGCCATTGTGGAAAAAACGGCAAGGAAAAACACCAGATACGGTCTTTTAAAACATATGAAATTATTTAAAAATTTATAATTCTTATTTTAGTCTTTAAAAGAAAGATAATTTATAGGAAAAATCATAATCAGTTAAGTTGCATTCTGGGTAAGCTAAATCTTTAAATTATTAGTGAAATAAGTCAAAAGGTTCCGAATTTTCATTACAATTTCTCAATTGCTTTCAAACTTGAAATTTAAAACTTCCTTTTTTAACTATTTTTAGTTGTTACCAACCGATAGATCACATCAAAATGACGTGAATAGAACTTATTGTATTTAACTCCTCCGCTAAAATCCTTGGTTTACCTTGTTATTTTGAAATGAGTCAGAGTTTAGAGCTAGAATAATGTAATCTGATGGATGTCAGCTTTTTGGAACCCAGTGAGCTAAAGTGGTCTTAGCTATTGTCTGAGATTTCTTTCTCAAGCCTAAGAAAATCAATGCATTCATTATATGGGGGATGTGATCGGTCATGAAACTATAAACTATTTCTTTGACCAAGCTTCAGATTCACAAAAATAGGCATAATGCCTACTTTGAATGTTGAGTGCTTCCATAGTCTTCAGGCGTCTGTATTTCTACATGCATTCGGTGGCTTATCTAGATCCTTCATAGACAAACAATATATCATCCGCTGACTGAGTGAACTTTTGTCTTAAAAGCTCCCTTGTTAATAAATGCTTCTTATATTGAAAATTTGCTGTTTAATAATATATTATATTCATAAATAAACTTAAGAGTATATAAAGCAAGATTCACCACTACGTGCAACATCTTAGACCATCATATTACCGTTCTCCCTTGTATTGAGTAACACAAATAAACTGTTGTAACTTTGTCTGTGAAACAAACAACTTAATTTATGTTTCCATGAAAAAAAAACTGTTTATAATATATAGTACATATATTATCATATCTACATCTACATATATATGTAACTACTCATATACATACTATGTAGATTAAAAATGTATTCACTTGAGCCCAGCATGAATGTGCATTTGCTTATCGCTACCGAAAAATTGGATCGATATCCAAAGGACATTCATTCCAGTCTTGAGCCTTTTGAACAAGAGCACTCACAAAAGCGAAAATATTTTCACAAGTTTGTAGCTTGCATACGCTCGTCTTGGTCAGGTGGTGCTGTTCACACACACACATACATACACATACTCGTAAATACATGACCACATATGAGTGTTGTGAGTGAGGATACGTGTGTGGGGTGACGTCTGTGGAAAGAAGTGTGGCATGGCAAGTGGCCGACATTTGGCTAAGCGTTTTATACGTTTTTAGCCATTTAACTTGAAGTGAAAAAAACAAGGTTGTTGTTGTTGTTTTTTTTTACAAATTACAGGTCATAGCAATGAATTTCTGAAGTATGCTTGTGAGTGTAAGAAATGTAGAAAATATGGTTCAAAGAAAATGCTTAGCTAACATGCAAGTAGAGCAAGAAAATAGTAAAGATTCGTAAAATTAGGTGAACACAAGTCCTTATTTGTGTGTGTGTATGTGTGTGCTTCTGATATTATTTTCAAAAGCTCTCAATTATATTTTGATTATAGACTTAGAAAATTAGAGCCACAAGGTAATTTTTGGAATAGAGAATTAAGCACAAATTATATGATTTGCATTTATGAGCTGAACCGAAACTTAATTCAAATATATTTTATAATACAAAGGATTAATCGGAATATAATATTTAAATAAAATAAGTATTTGACCATAAATTCATAAATGAGAGCAATTTCACTTCATTAAAGTTATAGATTTTTTTTTGCTCACAACAATAGAGGGACTTAGTCCTAACAGAAAATACATTTTATCTTCAGTATCCAATTTGAATGATAATGCTCGTATTTGAGTCATATTACACGATGCCTTAATTTTTTTTAAGTGTTTGCTTTGATATTTAGATCTCGCTAATTACATACTAATAATCCCATAAATAAGTAACTTTATAAGAAAGATCGTTTGTGCAAACAGATCTCTACAAATATTTAGTTGGGTTAATGTTGACACAAATGTCCAAGATCGAAATAAAAAAAAAAATCGATTTCATCGACCAGTGCTTGACCCTAGAGACATCTATTGGAAAACGGCCGATTTCTTTCATTCTCGCCACTAAGCTGCATTATGTCCCAGATTTTACGTTCACTTAATTTGGCTAAGATATCTCACATATTAACCGATAAAAACGGTATAAAGTCTAACGGGAGTTTGAAAATTCTTATACGACGTATATGAGGGCTAGAGAAAGTATTGGCCTAATTTTACCCATTATTGGCACAGAGGCACCATCTCATAAGAAACACATGTCCTTTGAATTCCTTTACAATATCTGAGAGATTTAACGATATTTTCGATAAAAAATTAGCCACAGGCTTTGTGGTCCTCATGTTCGATAACTGTGCGCTTGAGAATATTAATAGTCTGATTTCGGAAAGTATTAGAAAGTTGACAAAACCTTTAATTAAGTAACCTAAAAAATACTTGACCGCTTTTAAATCATTAACAACAACACCACCAAAGGACTTCAAAACACACAAATTGAATAATTCTCTTCGTCGACACAGGAGGAACAAAGAACGCATCAAACGCCAACACAAAACCACTAAGATAATTAGTAATTTGCTTAATTGAAATTGTATTTATATTCTATAAGAAACCGTTAACGACCAGCAGTTATCACGTCGTAGCATTCATGTACCTCCGAGGAGACCACAATTAACTTAAACCGCACAATAGGCATAGCCTATAAGGAGCAAGCAAGCATATTGCTGTGGCGCAACGGTTGCGACGCACTGGTGGCTAAGAAAAACCAGAAGACATACAAACACACACAAAATCCATATTTTTAAGCGCTATGAAACTGCAAAGGTGTCTGATTTTGACATCGTGCATTGGGCAGGCAATTCCTGGAAGTGGGAATTCACATTTCACTGCGATGGAAACCACCACAGGAATATATATCCTTCACCAACAGCGCTGCAATTCTAATTTAACTGTGTTTATTTTCAATTATAATTTTCCTGTTGGCAAGCCACAACGGCAGAAACAAGCAGCCTGGCATCGCCAACAGAGTCTTGGCACATCAACCAAAATGCGCTGGCAAGTTCATCGCTATATTTAATAAAGTGTAACGGGTATCGTCAGGCATTCTGGCAAGACTGGCAAAACCACTGCGTCTCAAGGAATTTTCCTTAACCACGGTGCGCCTCAATCAATCCATTTGCTGTAACCAAGGCATAACAGCGTTGAAACAAAACCGTTAAGACAGCATGTAACAAATAAACACAAAAATCTGAGTGTGGGTGCGGCGGACGGTGGACGGTGAATGAGGTGACGTCGTCTAGAAGGAGCACGAACCAACCGCCGAGTGGGTGGAAGGTGAACAAGGTGAGCTGTTCTGGTTAAAGCGCGCCTTTTGGCAATTAACGTTATAAACTGATGAGTTTGCCGCCCCGTCGCATGTCTTCAACCCGCTGCGCTCCCTTTCCTTCCACGGCAAATACTACGTCGTTTGTATTGTTTCTTTGGCTGCAAAATTTTCTTACAACCCTCTGTGTGTGTTTGTGCTTTTATTGCGTGTTTTCACCTTTCACGCTGCGCACATCAACTGATGCATATATACGTGTACACAATTCACTCATACCGTTACAATTTTACGTTGTAACTATATACAATAACAACGGTATTATCGCGACGGTCGAAAAAGCAAACATTCGAATTCACGAAAAATCGATTTTCACGAAATTAGAGTTCTTTCCATTCGCGGTTTGTGTGTTTATATGTATGTATATACAGAGCTATGTATGTATGTATGTGCCTGCCTGTGTGTGAGCAGTTTGCTATTAAACTCGTATAGGGTTGAAGGTTTCACGTCAGGTAGTTCACGCCTGATATTTCGATACAAAAAAAAAAAAAGAATTCCATGTCAACTCAATGTTTGGTGGGGGTAGGTGTGTTTTGCTGGCTAATGCCTGTGGATAGGTGTGCTTAGATTATACTATGTAATCTGTTTATTTTTAGCATTGAGCAAATATACATGCATGTGCGTTGAAGTAAGTAGATATATACTATATTTGCATATTTATTTTCGTTTTTGCAACGCTATAGGAAAATATTTGCATTTCTATTTGTTTACCCATACGCTAGCGATTGTTTTTTGTAATAACTATTTTTTAGTAAACTCAACTTCTCGATAACTGGCGATTTTCTCAACTTTATTTGGTTGGCAGGTTGGTTGCAATTCAATTCGGATTTTATATTTTGTTGCGTAGACTTTCTAACGGCATTTATTTAAATTGGTGAAAAGTAAAAATATATGTACCCCGATTACTGGTGTTTTCATGCAGCAACGTTAAACTAAGCATACTGGATTGTAATGCTGTAAAATGCTCATGAAGTACACTGGTAAACATTATTTTTGTCACACGAACTTTGTAATGGTGATAAATCCCCATTATCAATATACAATATGTCAAGAATGAGTTTACACATTACAAATAAACAAACTTTGTAACTTTCCGCAGCAAAATATATTGCTTTTTACTACAGTTTAACGTTTTTTTTGACAGTTACTGTTAACTATTATTCGAAATGATATTTAAAATGAATTTGAGAATTATTTGGTGATTCCTTTTTTTATTTTTTCGTGTATAGGTTAGGTTATTTTAGGTTACTCTGGTAGGCTAAAACGCCACACATAGACCAGTTTTGGTCCTTTGTGATACCAGATGGAGTGCCGTTACTTAGTTAATGAGGAGTAATCATCCTTTAGGATGCCAGCACTTGTTGCGAATTTCAAAAGGTTTTGTGGCTTCACCAGCGAAATCTCTTCCATATTAACGTAATGTGTAGCCCCCAAATGCTGAAGCCGTTGTCTTGATAATGCAGAACATTCACAGAAGAAGTGCACCATTGTTTCTATGGTGCCTTGCTCTTGACATTTCCTGCAGTCTTCACGATCTATCTGCCCCATCTTGTAGGCGTGCGCCGCCACAAGACAGTGACCAGTGAGTACGCCGACCATATTCCTACATTTGCTTCTATCGAGCGGCAATAGAAATTTCGTGTACTTCGTGTATAAAATACCGAAAGTTACCTTTTTAAAATTTCCGGCAAAATGTTATCAGAAATGTTTTCGGTAGCACTCGACAGAGTGTATAATGTGTAAAATCGAGCTGAAAATGAGGAAATTCTAGAACCATAGCGATGAAAAGCTCCTAAATCATTAATTATGTAAAACTTGACGAAGAGCCCTAATCATACGAATTTGTTCAACGAAGAGTGCAATAATCAAGTTTCTCATGAAGCTGTGCCCCAGTGCTAGTTGATTATAGTTGAAGACTTAAAAAAGTCTTTCCAGAATATTCACGAAAACCATAAGTCTTGTTTTTATATTAAGCAATAATTTACCTAAATGTAGCCTGTACTTTTCAATAAAATATATTTTTGAAACCTCAATATTTTTACTAATTAATAGTGTCCGAACGATTAATCGGCATCGGTCAAAAATAGGGCATCGGACGGATTCATGATTCTAATCGGATGTAGATAGTGGGATTTAGGTCACATTTAATTCTTCCAGAATCCTTTCAAGGAATTATTTAAAAAAAAACTCATTAAAAAATTTATTTAAACACACAAATGTATATCACTGAAATAATTTTTTTTCTAATTATTATTATATTATTTAATACTCTTATTTATATAATTTGATATTATGAATGAAGTAACAGTATTGTTTAACCTAAAAATAAAAATAGATTAAATATACGATTTCCAAGCCTCACAAAGTACAAATTATATTTATAATTTTCCAGTGCACTCCTCTTCAATTAAAAATTAATTAAAAAAAAAAGTTTAACACATTTCACGTTGAAAATGCACAATTAATTAAAACGTTTTAAATTGCACTGATTTTGAGTGAGTGGTGTCCTATCCACACGCCCTTGAATGAAATATTCAGCTTTTACCCAGAATATGCATATTACTGTAAACGCTTTTTCATGTAACCTGTCATAGGATATGTCTCTGGCATTGATACCAAATTGACGCTGCCATCTCAGACAAACTGTGCACTGAACTCGATTGCATAATTTAACGGGTTTGAAGCCAACCATACGCACGTGTGTGTATTTGTTTTGCTTTTGCTAATAATTTTGTAGAAATAAATTTAAAGTAACTTTTTGATTTCCTTTGGAAGGTTTATACAACAAATTTCCGTTTTCAACATTTGTTAATTTTTATACTCTCGCAACAAAAGTTGCTAAGAGATATTAACCACGCCCACCCCCCATACAAAGGTTAGGTTGAAAATTACTAAAAGTGAGTTAACTCACTAACGAAAAACGCCAGAAACACTAAATTTTACAGAAGAATTTGCAGAAGGAAGCAGCACTCAGATTTATTTACAAAATGAAAAATGGACTTGACATCGCCCACTTATGGGTCAAAAACCATATCTCAGGAACTACTTGACCGATTCGAATGAAATTCGGTATATAATAATTTCTTGACACCCTGATAACGCGGAAGGAAAATGGGCGAAATCGGTTCACAACCACGACTATTTTCCATATAACTCAATTTTGAATTCCATTTTATTCCTTTACTTTATAATGTATACATAAGAAACCAATGAAGATAGCGGAATGAAACTTTACACAAATACAGTATATGATCTGTGGCAACACTTGTGAAAAAATTGTCGAAAACTGACTATAACGTTTCAATGCCCAGATATCGAACATGATGAACTCAGCGCCTAAGGGTAAATTTTAACCGAAAATATTTGTAAATCTCTCAGATAATTTAATGTAATTCAGAGGAAATTGTTTTCTTCTAATAGTGTGTCTCTGTTCCAAAAAATATTAAAATCGGGTCATAACATCTCCTAGCCCCATATACCTAATTATAGGTTTTTCAAAAATACGATGGGTTTTATTCCGCATATATGTATTGGTTAATATGTGAGATATCTTAGCAAAATTAAATGAGCGTATAATCTTGGATATTGTGTACCTTGCAGGTGAAAATGAATGAAATCGGTTCAGGAATTACCTCAGTCGTCATATACATATATGACGATTTTCGTTATTCTATTAAACTTTATGCCGAATTTATGGGTAAATTTAACATACAAATTAAATAATAAAATTTCTTCAATAAATTATTATTTTTAGTTTATTAAATCGTATGTAAAAAAATAATTTTTAAATATTCATAAAGTACAAATTCATAGTACATTAATTTCGGAGTTGTTGAGCTGTTGAAAGGAATTACAAAAAAATTTTAAATAAATATTTATATGAATACTACGTATCAACTCCTAACTCAAAACGTGTCACTGTTTTGCAGATTATTCTGTGGATTGTCGAATATATTGTCATACTCTTCTTCTGTACTCTTCAAACACTGTAAATATATTTAAATATAAATAAAAATATGTATCAGGCATTTAGGCAAAGAAATATTAGAGGTGACTACACGTCGTATACGTAACATGGCTTGCCTTCATGAGGAGCTCAATAAATACCTTAGCTCAATTATTGTCTTCTTTAATAATTTCGTTAGAAAAACAATAAGCTCTAAATTATATTATTATTATCAAATTTGAAACCAATAAAAATGGTATCCTTTTCAGTATGACTTACAAATATTTCCTAATCCACACGCCAGATTATTGAATCATTTTAGTCAAGTATACGAATATTATATTGACAGTAAAGAACAATTTTATACAAATAATGTAAATCGATTTCCTTTAATGATGAAACTCATCATAACCATCAACTCTTGTATTTTAATCCATTTAATGCATGTCAAGCAATGACGCAATTAATTACTTGGTTTTAGTTTTCCAAAAAGCAAAACCTAAAAAAGCATTAATTAATTTATAGCGTGGCAATTATATCAGCAAAACTTTATTTCTATGAAACATTCAACAAAAAAGTACACAACTATAATATGATTTTGCAACTACAAAAAGTTCGACAAGCGTTTTGACAGAAATTATTAAAAGCGAGAGGATACCGAGGAAATTGAGGTTATACAAATTGGCATATGAAATGTATGTATGTATATATGTATACTGCACAAGTGAAAAATATGTATGAATTAATATACAAATATTATACAGAAGAAGTTCAAATGTGCCCATAAAGACACGAAACTTTTTCACTTCGACCATTTTGACACTTTCATTGCGGTGCTCATAATTATGTAAGCATTCTTTCGGATAAAATCTGAGCGCCCAAATACAAACACAAAACATTCAAATGCAAACAAACACACACATACACACACACATATATATATATATGCATATATACGCGCATTGTAACTTACCGAAATTCACAAAGCCACACAAACAAAAGCTTTGGCTGTATTGAAGTGGTGGAATTTGCTGCGGCTGGCATTTGGCACTCGCAGAGGAGACACTCTTTGTTTGGTGTACACAAAAGGTTCGGCGCTGTGGAGGCAACCCACAAAATGTGTAATAACTAGTAACAAATACAAACAAAAAGAAATAAAGAAGTGAATTGAAATAACGGCAAAATGGCTGCTGAGAGTGTGGAAGAGTCAAACTAAAATGGAAGACATCAATGGCAGCCTGAGGAGCTGCTCATTGGTGTGCGTGTGTGTGGAAGAGTGTGCGCTAATGTTTACATATAGTATTGATGTATCAAATACATATATACGAAAAATTATATAAAACACTTATACACTTATATAGTATATATGATGTACCTTGTTATATATACATTACAAAGATAGAACAATAAATTATGCTTTTCGTATTATATTGCAAGCAAAAAATGTATAGCAAAATTCTCAGAATCATTACTTACTGATAACCTCTGTGCGCAGTGGGTTTTAAAAAGCGTGCAATGTTGGTTCAGTAAAATATATATGTACATTCATACATATAGTGTAGTTATTGATATAATACTAATGATTAATAACTAAAAATCATGCGTTGAATATTAATATTTATTGTTAAGTTTCAAATTTCTTTCTAGGTATATTCGAATTTCACGTCAAATCAAACAATATTATGTAGTAATACTTATACTGAATTCAATTTCTGCTAAAAGATTTCATTGTATACGTATAAATCACATCATTAGAAATTTAAAATATTTCAAACTATTTATATTTAAACAAACTAGACTCTTGTACCCTTTAATACCAAGAGAATAATTAAGGCAGTAGTCTGCTTTACAGGCTTAAAAAAATCGATTTTTTGTTTTGTTTTAAATCTCTTCCAAAACTATCCAAGAATATGTCTTTAAAATTTCAGAGGCCAGAGAGCTAGAGCAGTTTTAGTGGTCGAGCGTCGAGCAGGTGCGAATGGATACAGAAAACTTTAAAGCGCGTTTTCTCGAGTTTTCATTTTCACAAGTGTTAGAAAACGGTGCCGGCGATAGCAAAAAGAATATATGTCCGATCGAAAAAAAAAACAAAGTGATCTAGCTTCAGTATTAAATTATCCTCTATTTGAACTAAAAAAGTTGGACCAAAGTATTATTTAAACTACTTGTTTTGCAACTTAAAGTCAATTTTTTTTTCTTAAAAAAGTGATTTTTTTCTCAAACTTCGAAAAAATTTGGAATTTTATAACTTATTCGGTATTTTTTTAGTTTATAAAGAAAAGAAGCTTATAAAAATTAAAAAAAAAAATTGGTTCGACTGTTTCAGTTGCATCGCACGACCTCCATCACCGGCACCGATTTACAAGTGCAGACTCCAGGACTCCAGAAAAATACTTACAACTTGCAATATTTTTTAATAATAAATATTGTTTTTTAAGCCTTAAATATGGTACACTATCGTCTTAAAATTCCGTTTACCGCAATCATTTCCTTCCCTTTCAAAAAAAAAAATGCTAAAGAAACGCTTTTTCGGCTTCTAAAGCAGACTACTGCCTTAAGTTATCAAGATGGAATTACGGTGTAGATGCATGGATTTCAAGTCATTTACCCACGAATCCAACTCTTCTAGCATTCTGAAAAAAAAAATCATTAATCTGGAGTAATGTAAACTATTAATAGCTCTAAAATTGGTTGTACAAATATCGAATGTAAGTTTATTAGTGATTAGCTAGACTTGAGAATTCTCCCGAGCTGAAAACTCTTTCAGTGCTGTACTTAATGCTGAATGTTAAATTGCAAACATGAACTTTAGAGGGTCTTTATACGCAGTAGAATTAGGATTCGGAGGTTCGATTTCCCTCTCATCATCCAACACGGGAGAAGGCGCTTGAAATCAAAGTTTAGCGCAACTAATCTTCATCTAATGAAAATATGGCTAAGGAGACCAACTTTCCAATGTTAAACGTTGTTAAATAGAAACTTGCTTCTTAAAAAAAACTACAGAGTTTGATGATGTAATGAGTTGGAATAACTGGGAGATGATGTTGAATGGAATTTTCACTTTCACTTGATCACTCTCCTGAGGTGGTATGTTTTCTTTATGCTTGGAATATACAGTTAAGCATATGTGAAAGCATATTGGTAAACCATATATAAAATATTCACAGTAGTTGGTGTCCTTGGGGATATATACATATAAGGAATGTAAAATGTAACAATTTGGATATTACTAAAGAGAATATAGAGTGAAGCATTTTTGATGAGCTCTATTTGATGTGTGTGAAACGATCTTAAACGAGATGAGAAAAAAAATTTGATGTGGGCAGAGCAATTTACTAACTGAACGCATGTAATAATCAGTTAGGTTAGGACAAATTTTATTATTTCATTTTAAATAGATAATACAAACATTTAGAAAGATATTCTAAGAAGGCTTAGCATATACAGTAAAAGCTCCTTATTCGCGCTTCCTTTATTCGCGTTTTCACTATTCGCGGATTAAAAAAATGAGACCCAATTTCTATATTCGCGACTAAAATTTTTTTATTCGCGGATCTAATAAGCACATACATAATAATAAAATTATTCCAATAGGTATCCAACCCAATATTCTTGTCGAATGGACTAATACAAAAGTAAACTAGATCTTATTACAAGAAAAATTTAAATATTCCACTATTTTCGCAATATTTTTGAACTTTTGGTAATATTTCCATATAGAAGGGGCTAACATGGAACTGAACACGACCTATTGAAGAAGAGGCTTCAATAAGCACTGGAAACGTGGCATTCAATTTGAAAAATCTTAGTGAAGGTTTAAGAATGGCAAATGAGCTTTGCGATTTCTTTATGAACATTGATCCTTCTATGGAATGAAGTCTAATTTTTAAGAGACAAATTGCTAATGCGACTGCTGTGTATCAGTCTGAATTGAAGGAGCTTTTGAAAACTGCTAAGCAAGAAAAAATTACAAATTCTTCAAACCATTGCCTAAGCCTTAAGATAATTAGTTAAAATGTTCAAAAACTTCAATTGAATCATTTTTTTATATACCTATTTGTTTTTTTTTGTCACCTAGGAACATATCCCCTATAATCCCATATAAATTATCATCCCATATTCACGGTTTCTGTATTCGCGGCATATTTATGGAACATATGCCCCGCGAATAAAGAGCTTTTACTGTATATTATCACCACTAATGAGCTACTTTTGTTCTACAAATCTTTATTCATTCCTATAGAGATTTTCACAATCTAGATATGTCCAATATACAGTTCGTCCCATTAACTATACAATGGTTTATAATGTATCAAGCAGCATTGCAATCTTTAGTAGCTTAAAAAAATAAAAAAAAAAATATAAAACAAATTGTGACTTTTAATTATACTTTTTTCTTCAGGAATATAACTTGGATCACCCCACACATCTTCAAACAGGTATCCAAATGAAATCATCCCATATATATACATATGTATGAATTTAAACATACAAACTAGTATATTGTGATGTGAAATTTAATCGTTGCGTATTAATTTTAATTACTCTCATATGAAAAATGGCAATACCAAAATGAAACCCCTGTCAGAAATGTAATGCGAACTTCAACATAAATCCTTCATGAATACGTGCCCATGCAAACGCATGCACACATTAACGATATAGATATGTACTGTGCATGTCCACGAATAGACAGTGCATGCAATACAGCAACAATAACAACACCAGTGTTAATTTGGGAATGCAACTTCTGACATTTCGATGACCTTCTATCGCGTTACTAACAGCAGCGGCAGCAGCGTGAGTTATGTGCACGTACCGTTGTATACAGTTATACACGCCCTCCACCATTACACACCTAAAATTTCACCACGGCAGCCGCATTCAATACTCGACGTCATCGCCTACGCACAACCGCTAGAACTACATTAGCGATAAAAAAGAGGCGTGAGAGCAGCTGAACACTGAATACCAAGTGCAATGCAAAAACAACAATAAAGTGATGTATTTTTTCTATTGTTGCTACCACAGTTGCCTGGCAATTGCACTCTACAAGCTAGCTGCCTTCCACCAAATAAAACCTATTTTTATAGAGGTAAGCTGCAAGTACCGCTGACATACCCATATCCTTCCATATCCGACAATTGACTACAATTGTGGCTACATGCACTAGTATATAGTAGAAGAGTAAGCTAACAACAATGCCAAAGGATGTAACCTAAATTTGTTGCAATGCCGTATAGTTGTTAGACAGGTTTCAGCAATTTTCACTTCGTTGCCTTACCTATAGAATGGATCCACAAGAATGCGTTCAGAAACCGAAAAGCACAAAGCTGAGAGGTGCGGGCATAAAGCGACTCGTACATAGAAAGACCAAAAGATAAGTGTGCTCAAAAATATCGACCGTGTGTCATGTCGCTTCCTTGACGAGTCTCCTCCGCCAACGTCGTTGGTATCCACAGCGACGACGACGACGACATTGAGGGAGTCGTACAAAAAATTGAGCAATTCTGCATTTCATTCAAATATGGCTGCGTGGGAGTGGTCTATACCCAGTACAGCAATAAAATATTAAAACACTCATACATTAATGAGCTCATGCACCAACACTAACAAAACTCGCGCGCATTTGTATTGGGAGAAAAATAGGCGGAGCTTTCGGTTTAGTGATATTGACGACCCCGTCGGCGCACATATCCCCATTTGGTCCTTTGACACTCAGCTGTGCCGTCGTTATATTTGGGGCTGTTTTCAAAATTTCCAATTTTTCGGTACAGAGTTGGAGGTTATGTCAATTCCAATGGAATGTGTGCTCACTTGCTGGCTGGGAAAATGAAAAATTGGCGCTCACTGGAAGACAAGTGGACAAGTGAGCTGTGGAAATTTGAGCGCTGGAAGTGGCGCTCGTTTTTCTATTTTTCTGTGGTATACACTTTCCACTGTAATCATTTATCAGCTGTTGTTGCTGGCTGATGAGCTTCCGACCGCGTAGGTTTCGTGTGATAGCAGTGGAAAGTTCATTTTCTCGATTTACCCCTTGAAGTCTTGAAGTGCGGTTATGTGCGCGTGAGGGGTAAATGCTATCTATTGCTTGGAAAATAAATAATTTCACCACACTACCACTAAAAGGGGTGCTTAGTTCAATGGCTCACACGTGTTTGCTAGTTTATTAAAAATTAACAGTAATTGACAATGAAAATGTATTTATGCCTAATAGAGTGTTAATGGGAAAATAATATGCGTTGGAAGTGCAAGTAAATAAGCGTAATATATTTCAAGAGAAGACGATTTCTAGTAACTGTGAGAATTTAAATTTTATTGAGAAAATATTAAATTTGTTTATGATTTTAAATTTGTTATTACATTCTCTATAACTGAATGATAAATTTATGAGTAGAAATTAGCAATTGCGATTGATGTTAGCTGATGTACTCTGTTGTAAAAAAAATCTATGTGTGTTATATTTCCAAAGTTTAACTATTTAAGAATATGCCGACAAGAGAACTTTTCAAAATTCAACATTTTTCGGAGATACTGTTATTTTTCTGGCGCGGCATCTAAACTGCCTCGACACCATACGAAACCTCAAATGCGTTTTTCTCGAAACTTTTTTTTGTCAAAACGATACCCAAAATTTCTGAAGTTCTACTGGGCCAATTTAAAATTTGAAAATTGTTTGGAGAGTCTTATTTAGAAACGTCTCTATCGCTGAAACTAGTATTATCCCCAAATATTAATAATTATTGTTTTTTTTTTTAATTCGAAAATGACAAAAATGTGGAACAAATTTTTTTTTCCGGCAGCTGCGAATTTTGAAACAAAAATTTGTTCAACTTTTCCGTGGTTACAGCCTTACTCAACCTTACTCTATATTACTAGTTTTTTTTTACAAATTGCTAGGAGGCTTGGAATGGTCACGTGGGTATGGTCAAATGTCAATGTTTTGAGATCTCCTTGATCAGTTGCTCATTTTTTTCAAATTTCTAACGTTTAAATTTTTTAATTTTTTTCTGTATTATTGTAATGTTTATAAATAAGTTATAAACAAATAAGGAAAGGCTAAGTTCGGGTGCAACCGAAAATTTTATACTCTCGCAATTTATTGATATATTTTTATTAAGATAACACACAATTTGACCCAATTTGAAAATCATATAATTAGGTATATGAGAGCTGGGGGAAGTTATGGCCCAATTTTAACAATTTTTGGTACAGAGACACACTATTAGAAGAAAAATATTTTCTCTGAATTAAATTAAGACACCTGAGAGGTTTATCCAAATTTTCGGTGAAAAATTACCATGGGACACTGAGTTCTTCATCTTCTTCGTTTTTCGTTAATGAGATAACCCACTTTTAGTAATTTTTAACATAACCTTTGTATGGGAGGTGGGCGTGGTTATTATCGGATTTCAACTATTTTCATGGTGTGTGGTGGGGTACGTAAGAGAACTGACTGCAGAAAGTTTGATTTAGATAGCTCCATTAGTTTGCGAGATATATACAAATAACTCGTTTAGTTTTATGACTTACAAACACCCGTTATGTGAACAAAATTATAATACTCTCTTAGCAACTTTTGTTGCGAGAGTATAAAAACGGATTTAAAAATTATTTGAAATTCATGCCTCTTGTCAGCTTTAATGCCTTAATGATGTAATGGCTTAGGGAATAAGCCTGATGGTCTTTGTATAATTACTTCACATTAAAGAAAATATTTTAGTCATATCCGAGTCTACCTTGTTTCCTGATTGTGTGTACATTTTTTATTTTATTCACCGTTTTTTTTTTTTTTGTTGATGTATTCAAAATGTATATTACTAAGTACATCAACTTTGAGCTTTTTGAGTATTCTTTCAAATCATTGTATTTTGCTGCAAATTTTACAGTTATATACATATATAGACCATATAAAGCTACAATATGGTACAACCAAGTTAAAAAATAAGATGAACACACGTCATAGAGTAGATGTATGCACAAAAATAGAATTTCTTTAAGTCAAAGTTAAATAAAAGGACAACAATGCTAAACACACATACAAATGCACATCTACAACACACATGTTTAGAATGGACTAAGCTCTACTTCTTTAGCTAAATAAAAACAACAAATAAACACATACATGCATAGCTAAAATATTATATACATACATATGTATGTGTACAAGTAATTATGCGAGGATAAGAGTGTAAACCCCTGCCACTGGCCGATAATTGTTTATTTTGGCTTACAAGCAGTTAAGTTCAGTTGAGTTCAGCTCAGCGCAGATTTTCATTACAATTGCGTGACGTTAAGTACTTTGTCCATTTTGTTGAATGTGGCTTTAACAAATTGACATGCCTAAATATATATATGTATATATACAAGCGCACATTTTTTTAACTAGTGTGACGTAACGTAATTGTAACGTGCCTACTGGCTCTGACGACGTTCGTCCATTAATTGTATATTAATAAACAATGCACACATACAGATCCGAAATTGTATGATTTCCTCGCAAAAATCAGTATAAGCGTGTTTAAATAATAATTCTGACCGCTGGAGAGGTTTCAGTATTACCATTGCATAAGGGAACAGAGTTCCAAGGGAAATAATGATGAATTGGTTGAACTCAATAATTGTATTTATGAAAAGATTTTAACTCCAAGAAATTTATTATTCTTACATAAATAATACAAAAGTATATAACAAATATTATCAACATATTAATGAGTTCAAAGGTTGTAAAATCCCTTACATTCTTATGACAGTATATCTTAAGGGGTTAGGTGGGTTACAAATTTTCAAAATTTGAAAATTTTTTATTGTCTTATTTAATAGAGCAATATGTTAAAATATTATCCAAATCATTAAATCAATCCTAATAATATTTTAAGACCACGTCAGTACGAATGAAAAACTTTAAACGCATTTTTCTCAAAATTCTATTTTTCAAGTCGGTGGACATGATATCAGAAAAATTTTTGAAGCAATTTTTTTTTTTCAAATTTTGCATACATCTTTTGATTATCTAGTTAATGAACGAAGGATTTTTATATTGGTATTATAACTATTTTTTTTCGAGCCAATATATGCCGAAGGTTTTTGGTTAAAACTCTATCAACAATTCAAATTTCAAATTTCAAAAATATTCATTTTTCTTCGATCATTAACTAAATTTACTATCGAAATATTTTTGGTGTACCAAAATTTAGTTATGATGTCCACCGCAAGACCTTTTTTGTGGACAATTCATGGAAGATGAGGTTCCAACGGCTGAGTTTTCGGAATTTTTAAATAAAACTTTCACCAAATACTGTTTAAATATGTATCTTTGATACGCTGAATTGTTTAAATGAAATATATATTTAAAAAAAAAATTGTAAAAATACCTTTGTTTTTAGCATAAAACTAAACGAGTTAGATATAGGGTTATATATATCAAAATGATCAGGATGACGAGACGAGTTGAAATGTATGTCCGTCCGTCCGTCCGTCCGTCTGTCCGTGCAACGGATAACTTGAGTAAAAATTGAGATATCTTAACGAAACTTGGAACACGCATTCTTTGGCACCCTGAGGAGGTTGCTTTCGAGAATGGGTTATTTGTATATATCTCGCAAACCAATAAAGCTATATAAACCATACATTCTGCAATCGGTTCTCCTACGTACCCCACCACACACCATGAAAATAGTTGAAATCGGATAATAACCACACCCACCTCCCATACAAAGGTTAGGTTGAAAATTACTAAAAGTGAGTTAACTCACTAACGAAAAACGTCAGAAACACTAAATTTCACATAAATAATTGCAGAAGGAAGCTGCACTGAGATTTTTTTACAAAATGCAAAATGGGCGTGGCATCGCCCACTTATGGGTCAAAACCCATATCTCAGGAACTACTTGACCGATTCGAATTATTCGGTATTCGGTGTATAATATTTTCGGTTCACAACCACGACAACTTCCCATATAACTCAATTTTGAATTCCATCTGATTCCTTCACTTTATAAGGTATACATAAGGAACCGATGAAGATATCGAAATAAAACTTTACACAAATACTGTATATCATCTGTGGCATCACTTGTGAAAAAATTGTCGAAATCGGACTATAACTTTTCAATGCCCCGAATATCGAACATGTTGAACACAACGCCTAAGGGTAAATCTCTCAGATAATTTAATGTAATTCAGAGGAAATTGTTTTCTTCTAATAGTGTGTCTCTGTACCAGAAAAGCTTGAAATCGGGTCATAACTTCCCTTATATATGAAAATATGAGAATACCTAATTATAGGATTTTCAAAAATACTATGAGCTTAATAGCTTATAAATCGGTTAATATGCGAAATGTATTTATGCCGAATATATGCGTTTTCTTAATAAAGATATAGCAATAAATTGCGAGAGTATAAAATGTTCGGTTGTACCCGAACTTAGCCTTTCCTTACTTGTTATTATTAGATATGTATTTAGATATTTAGGGTTTACAATATTTTAATTGAAATATAGAACTATTCAGGTTTGGACTTTGGTTAAGTAATCTGATGCCTCTTAAATATGAATTCATGAAATATGAAGTTTACGGGAAAAATGTTTACACTGGTACTTAAGATTATAGTTATATGTGTATATGAAACATTTTTAAGCTTTCAGTAAGTTCAATGAATGTCCTAGGTTTTTGTTGACAAATTTATTAACAAATTGAGAAGGTTTCGTGCCGAAGAATTGCTACAAATGAAGAAACATGTATGTACCTTGAATATTTGAACAAGTAAGATTAATATTTCATGATTTTAGTAAGTCTTTGCATAAATACTCAAAAATTATTTATATATATATATTAAATTACATACAAATGCGTCTACGGTCCGTTCACAACCATGGACTTAGTAACCATTAATTTACACCTACATTTTATGCAAAAATTAGCAATTTGTCGTTGTAATTCTTAGTTATACACATTTATTCAAACGTATATCCTTTATTTTTTCTCATATTTAAGCTAGTCTGAAAATATACCATACACGATGGATTGTACATATATGTACATACGCGTACCTATGTACATATATTCGCGCATTTGATTCGCATTTTTTTCCAAATATCGTGACGTCAAGAGCCAATTGTGGATTATGTTGTACGGTTGCCACAGTTGAAGGTCGACCCTACTCAACGTGTACCAAAACCAAAAGAGAAAAGGAAAACCATTAACAGTGACAGCGGATAATATGTGAAGTCATTTCGGTTACCTTTATATACATAAATTAGCAAATACACAGGTTGCAAGCGTTTTTTGTTTTTGGCTTGATACAAAAAAAGAAATGAAAAAAGTCACAGAGATTGATGTCAGAATATTGGAGCGTAGAATCTTTTAAAAATAGAGCAAATTAACTGCGTAGATCAATCTTAAATACTTAAAAGTACATAAATATTTATATGTATATCTTTAAATATTTTGTTGTTGAAACGATTTTCGAATAGTAAATCGAAGAAATAATGTATTCTGTTCTCATTATCTATACCGCAGGAATTAGTAGTTGAAGTGACCTAAAATTTAACCCCAAAACTCATTTCAACTGAAATACTCAATAAGCACCTCACAAAAAGGAATTTCTTGTAAATAAAGCAAATGAGAAAAGAGTGTGAGTGAAAAACCTGTATTATTTCATTTTGTATTTTTATGTATTAAAATAATCAAGCGTTTTGTTTTATCAGTACATACTACTTACGGCACCTTCTGTCTCTTTTTCCACTTTTTTCCTAGCAAATTTCCCTTGGGCCTACTCGTCAATTTGTATTGCTATCAATCAAAACCTGTCCAGTATAATGTCAATTGCCACAGCCATCAAATGACAAATGTGTTTTGTTGAAACCTGATTATACAGAGTAGCATAATATATACCAGTTTATATTTAGTATGCAAAGGCTGTAAATTATCGATAAAATTGATACAAGTAAATTAATTATAATATTATATTATTATATGTATTGGGGTGTTAATTAATGAAAAATATGTATACATAGTCTAAATTTTTTTTAGTAAAATTCGATTTTATTTTATCATAGATTTTTGTTCAGGTTTACATTTTCTTTTGGAATTCACAAAATTTAAAAATATTTAATAATTTATTTAGTACTAATTTAATGAAATATAATTTTCATATTCATATGGAACGGCTGATTAAATAAAATTAAGCGAAAAAGCTCATATTATATTATATTACTTTATATTATTATACTCTCGCAACAAATGTTGCTAAAGAGAGTATTATAGTTTTGTTCACATAACGGTTGTTTGTAACACCCTAAACTAAACGAGTTAGATATAGGGTTATATATTCCATAGTGATCAGGGTGAAGAGTGGAGTTCAAATCCGAATGTCTGTCTGTCCGTCCGTCCGTCCGTCCGTCTGTGCAAGCTGTAACTTGAGTAAAAATTAAGATATCTTGATGAAACTTGGCACACTTATTTCTTGGCACCATAGGAAGGTTGCTTTCGAAAATGAGCAAAATCGGGCCATATTTGGATGTAATTTTTTGGGGAAGTGGGCGTGGCGCCGCCCCCAAATACGTTTTTTTATATATCTCGCAATCCAATAGAGCTATATAAACCAAACTTTCTGCAGTCGTTTTTTTTTAGCCATTTCCTTATACAGTCCAAAAATGACAGAAATCGGATAATAACCACGCCTCCCTCCCATACAAAGGTTAGATTGAAAATTACTAAAAGTGGGTTAACTCACTAACCAAAAACGTCAGAAACACTAAATTTCACATAAGAAATGGCAGATGGAAGCTACACTCAGATTTTTTTACAAAATGGAAAATGGGCGTGGCGTCGCCCACTTATGGGTCAAAAACCATATCTCAGGAACTACTCAACCGATTTCAATGAAACTTGGTTTGTAATAGTTTCCTTACATCCCAATGATATGTTGTGAAAATAGGCCAAATCGCTTCACAACCACGCCTACTTCCTATATACCAGAACTTTGAAGACGATCTGAATCGTTTACTTTACAATATATAAAGTAAGCACTAGAGAAGACATCGGTGCAGAACTAATTTCTACATTCTAAAAATCGCCGAAATCGGACCATAGGTTTTTAAGGCCCCATATATCGAACATTAGGACCTCGGTGCTTTTAGCCTAATATTATGGTTTCCAACTTTCAATGGACTTTATGCACTATATATGACGAATATATGGGTCAAATGTGTATTATATAATATAAATAAAGTTAAATAAATAAATTGCGAGAGTATAAAATGTTCGGTTGCACCCGAACTTAGCCCTTCTTTACTTGTTATTTTTAATTTCGAGATAACAAAAAAATTTAGCATTTCTAAAATAATATTTTTCTAAGCAATATTACCTTTTATATAAATGACTTTCGAAAAGTTGCTCACATTCATTGGTAGCCATGAATCATCATTGACATTCAAACTCAACAGCAATCTCCAGTTGGTGCTCTATGGAAAATTTATACCGTTGTTGTTGTTGTTTATAGCGATTAAAAATCAATTGTCAATGGATTGTGTGACATTCAATGCTTGGAAGCTGCACAACTTCACGTTCCGTATCTAAACGCACCAGCGCAGCTTTTAAGATTTGTTTATTTTGCTGTCTTTATGCATTATTTTTAATAGTCTTTAATGTGTGCATAAATACTATTATATAAATAGTTTTTTTTTCTTGCAATGCCAATCGTGAATGTTGCAAATGCGAAAATGTGCGTAAATATTTCAATGTTAAGTACAATGCTAACAAAATACTTATAGCTAAATATTGCTAGTTTCATATTTATAACCTTAAATAAAAAATGTGAAATAAAACAATTAAATACTTGTACAATAAAATTTAGCAGTTTGAATTATTTTAATAATTTTAAATAATACAATATTTTTACAACAATTTATAAATCACATTGTCTTAATTTAGTCAATTAGAATTTGAAGAACAATTTACTAATTGACTCAATTAAGCTGCTGTGTCAAACGCTATGTATATTATAAAAAAATTTAGTAAATTAATTTGGAAGAGTATGAATATGAAAAGCGCTCTGCACTTTATTTCTTTTTATTATATTGTACTTGCATATCGATACTTAATATATTTTACACTTATGGTATAATTAGAGATTATTATGTTTCCTAATTTTGTATAACATTAACACAAATATTTAAAGAGCAATTGAAACACTTATTAAAACTACATTTGCACTAATAATGGGCGTGCTAAATAAACACGTGCATTATTTCCAAATGTTAAGTATTGTTTGTCTAATTTTATGTATGTATGCATATAAAGTGCACTTTAATTGAACCAAACCCTAAAGCAATCAACCTAATAAATGAACTTAACAATACGATTTTCAATACTGTATGTATAAGTGTAATAGGGTGTTCCTTAATTACAAAATAATATCGATGCTTTAGCAACTTGAGAGAGAAGTTATTAAAAATATATAAACTTTTTATTTACTACGTGATTTGAAATACAAATAATGAATTTTATGTTATATTATAATATGACATTAAATCATGTAAATTGAATCGGTGGCGACTAATGTACATTCGAATGACAAAAGTGACTCACACATGCTTTAATAAAATATAAATAATATTCCAAATGTCATAACAATAATATTGAGTTGGATGGTAAAGAGACTTTGCATAGAAATCGGATCATCATGATTATATAAATCGTGGGTACATGGAAAAGATATCATATTCACAATTGCAGTGCTAAATAAATGTATAAAAATCGGAGTAAGAATAAATCACAGATGTTTATTATGTATAAATTGTACATGTGTTATTAGACTAGTATATAAGTACATATATGCATATCTATGTAGAAACCAATAAACATTACTCATGTTTTAGTATACGCACGTGTGTGTTTATTTATGGTCAGAAAAAAACCAGTCTCTTGAGAACATTTTTAATTTGCAATTTTCAAAGTTCTCAGCAGTTTTATTGAAAACATACTACTTTTTCGACATTAATTCAAAGAAAAACATGCTTTTCTGAGTAGTTTGCGTATTTATTTATTCTTCTGCATTAGTTTTGTCGATACTACGTTCTCAAACTCGATTTTTGGGATACTTTTTGGCTGTTTCAGCGAGACCCGCGGTGTCATATCTGGCTAAGTTGGAGACTATGACATTGTTGCAAGCAACGAAGTGCGAGCTTTCAACAAACGAAAATCGCCAAGCTCATAAAGACACATATAACATATATATTTTTAAAGGTAAAAAACATCTGATGCTTTTCTAAGTAGTTCATATATAAACAGTTATTATTTGAATATTTCTCCTATGAGTTCAGCAACAGAAAATGCACATACTATTGGTAGATACTATAAGCTACCAAATAATAATGGTATTATATTTATCGTTAGCATTTTGAAGATTTACACACAAGAAAAGTATGTATACCGTGGCAATATTTGGCGTTTAAAGAGGAAAATAGTTTAGTTTGGGATTGCTGTAACTACAAAAGTCTATCACATCTGGTATTAATCGAAGGCAAATGGCGGGAGAGTCCTACGGAGTGATGTTGAGTACAAATTTAGAGCCCTCAGCACAAAAAATGGATTTGGAAGATACTTTATATTACCAGCAGCATAATGAACCCAAATATACACGTTGGTCAAAAATCGACAGAGCTCCTACTATGGCCTGTCCAAAACTCTGACTTAAATCTTATTAAGCATTTATAACAATATTTGAATGATAAGCTCGTCCGATATTCTTGTCAACCCAATAAATGAGACATTTTCAATAGATTGATGGACTCCTTGGAAAACATACCAGAATCACTTTTTCTGAACTTGGTAGACAGTAAGTCTCAAAGTCTTTTGACTGTAATTAACGCTAAAGATGCCAACACCAAATATTGAAGCTCTATTTATAAGCTAACATTATAATACATAGGTGTATCCATACTTTTGTCGTTGTTAAATAATTGCCTTTTTCAGATGTACAATATATAAATTTAATTGTTTAATGCAATATGTCCATTTCACTGCAAAAAAAATATATTCATTTTGGTGTTTTCATTCATGCATAATTTTGTCGGATACTGTATATTAAAGATATAATAAACCGACTGATAGAGACCTGATACAGACTAGTTGACGTATTACGTCCTGTCTTCACAGCAAAACAGAAGGTATTCAGGGCAAAACTTTTACCAACTGAACATCTATAGTTATATATGAGTTTGACTAAGTTATTTAACCAATGAATCATCTCTTGAGTTTCAATGCGATAAAGATGATACGAAGATTATATAATAAAATTATTTTTTAACAAATTATAATAAAATGCTCTCAGCAGCAAATTACAAATTTCACTTTAACTTTCTTTTTCCAACAATCTAGATGTTTAGCAACCACTCCGCTTCCTCACCTCACTAGTAGGAAATAGCAATTAACTTATTGCATATGTCAAACAGTTGGGACAAATTGACTCATGTCAATACTAATTGTACAACTAGCTTCAAAGCGTTTATTAGTATGTACAAGGATATACTAAAATAGGAATAATGTTTTTCTGGAAGTGAAAGTTGATGTAGTACGATATTGTTGTTATTATTTTTTTATTTTTATTGTTTATACAAATGTGCATATATTGTATGTATATTCAAATTATTTATGGCGGTTATGAGCAACTATACTTAATAAAAATGTTTTTAAAAATATTTTAACAAATTTTATTATAAAATATTTTATATATTATAAATAAATATTTTATAATAAAATATATTATGTAAGCGAAGGTCAAAACACTGTGAGGTTCAGCCGCAGTAGTTTAATGGAGACAGGCATTAGCTGAACATATTCCTCTAATATCTAAAGCAAAAAAGTAATTATGTAAAATAATTTAATGTTAATGTTATGCATTTCATTATATAATTACAAATTTGTTAAATGCTTTTCAACACTTACATGAAATATATACACACTTGCACATACATATTTACACATATTCAAAAGCAATCACTGACCGACTACATTACATAATAAGAAATTGCTCGTTTGTCTGTTCGTTTTTGAAAACTTTTTAAATAAACACTTGTGAGTGTGTTTGTGTGGGTGAAGACATGTGAGTGCATAAGTGTACTCACTTTACCGACAGCCACTTGTAATGGCTCGGACTTGGCAACCACACACACACATGCATTTATGTATGTATGTGCTCGCATAGTAAGTATGCGCATCAATCAGCCTTTACCTTGCTTTATTTCACCCAATTTCCATTATACAGAAGTATTTCAGCCTGCTTACCGTCTATTCGTTATACACATACATACGAGTATACTCAGTTAAGTACATGTGGTCATCGACGGACCTATGCATTTTAACCGCACAAATTTCCTAACCGATTGCTAGCATTGAAATAACAAATTGGAAATCGTAATGTTTTTTAATTATTTTTTCTCTTTTCGAATTACCGTCTGCGGCCCGGCTTTTGGGATTTATTTCTGTTCATTTGAGCAATGAACAGCTTTGTGTTTACTCAAAAGAAAATGAAAATGTAATTGTAATCATAATTGTCGAATTTCGCCGAAACCGAAATATAAATAGGTCAATACCAAGTTTTCCTGAAGAAATGAGACAAAACTGTCTGATACTCAATCATTGTTAGTTGTTTGGAAATATGGCACAGAAAGGAAAAATAAATAAATTCATAAAATATTCAAGAGGAAATCGGTGTCATATTCAGAGTGGTAAGAGAGAAGGTCGATGTAATTGTTTCTAATTGCTAGACATAAATTTGAAAACATGTAGATATACTTATAGTACTCAGTTATGCATATATTCCTACTTATTATACTTGAGAGGAAAATATTAATGAAATAGTATGCGATGAATGGTCAATTATCTTATAACCAAAACAGTTTGATGGAACAAAAATCTGAATAACAGATTATTCAACGAAATATAGTGATGATACATCAAATTCTTGTTTATTGAACCTATATATCAGCAACTTCCGGCATTCAAAAATCTGCCTAAATATTTTGATAATAGTACTCAAACATTTAAGTTTCAAAGCAATTTATTTAAACTGGCCAACAAATGAAATGTAAATATTTAATCATAAGATTTATTTAGTGTATGGTTCAACCCATTGCCATTCCTCCCATACAACGCATCTTTGCTCCTTCTCCATGAATGCATAATTATCGGGACATTGAATGTAATCGGCCTTCTCCTGACCCTCTGGGCAGACCCAGTAGTGTGTAGGATCGGAGATGTCACGGAACATTTGAGCGTGATCTTCTACAATGGAGCAATCGGGTTCAGCGTAGATGTCTTGGCCATGATAACGTTGTTGAATGTGAACAGCGCTTACAGCGGCAGCCAAAAGGAGTAGAACAATAGATACTAAAAAACAATAAAAGAACGAATTATTAATTTCAATGAATACCATTGCATGTGAATATGCTCACCCTTATACATTTTTGCAAAGTTCAAATCAAAACTGTTTTTGATCTTTTCCACACTTCTGGTTTCTATTTATATGATTCTACGCTTCGAGTCAACTAAAATAGCTACTTATCTGTTTTGCAGAATCGTGCAATTTTTGGTGAAAAACAAGAGAAAGCACTTAACAATGTCTGGAAAAAATTCGTCAAATTTTGTTAGAATTCGCATGAAATATGCATTTGATTATGTGACGTATGGAGACCTTGTCAGCAGCCAATGCAGAAAGTTATCTCGTCTCTTTAAGAAGAGTTTCGAGAAACGTGTGAGAAACTAATAAAACAAGCGTGTGGAACTTAAAGAACGGCAAACTTATGTTATCTATAAAAGGAATGAACATTATACTGTACCTAAATATGCTATTCCATATCGTTTGACTCTGAAGTTCTCCCAATCTCCCTTAAGGTCGGAGTCATCATTTACGAATCCCCACATGTAATTTATTTTAAAAGTTTATTTACTTTTGATAAATTTTAAATCATTTATGCATAAGTTATTAATATTGAATCGAGCAGTCTACACCGATCGAAACCAGAAATGATTTCAAAATTATATTGCCATAATTCCAAAATATTCCACCGGGTCTATCGTTATTGTATATGTATTGTTCGATTTGTTACACTTACTTAAATTTACCTCTTTCCCTAGCCATAATTCGCAAAGAGACTTAACAAAAGCTGAAATTTTGCAAATGTCATCATTGGCACCTGATTGGCTAAGTTTGGTAACAACAAGTGTAATGACATATTTACATATATGTACATATGTTTACATGATCACTTGCTTTTTGCATTCACTTTCGCTCTCCACATAAATGGACCATGGAAGCGTTGGTGGTCGGTTTCGGTTGGTGCCTTCACCAACTTCCAATGCTTCTACCAATAATTCCCTGCAATTAACTGCAACTTATGTGGCTCAGGTCTCATGCAATGGTTTGAAAGCTATAAGAAATATTTGTAATACTTTGCAGTACTTAATTGTTAAAAAATATTTTGTAACAGTTTTTTACTTAATATTAGCCCATCTATTGCTGGCTGCCTCTCACGCTTCTTTAATTGTTTGTTTTGCTAGCGGCCATCAGCATTTAAATGTGGCATGTACATACATACATTGCTAGTATCTTGGTCAAGTGGCTGACGTTTTGGGGCCACTTGAGGCGTCGCGTTGTGCGAAAATGTATCAGAAAACGGTTACATCAAAATTTATAGTTTCGCAAAATACAAATTATACTCGCAGCTGTAATTGTAGAAGGAGATAGCAAAAACTAATGCCAGGTTTTTTATGTGTAACGTATAAAACCATCAGAATTTACATATCTGCTCTCTGAGTACATTATAAATCTCGATAAGCATTAAATCACTTTGACCTTGATTAAATTTGGCAATAGCAACATGAAAATATCATTAACATTTTTAAATTTGAAAATTGTATTAATTTTGCTTGGATCGGTCTCATTATTGTTCAAATAACATACAAATTCTAAGATCATAAAACTAAGTATTGTATTAAATATAAAAAAAAAAATATATATAAAAATGTCAATATATAATCCTAATTAACTATTAGAAGAATATAGCTCAAGAATCCCTTTATTACTTCTCTAAAAAAGAAAGACTCTGACACCTACCCACCTACATAGGTATGTGCTCTAAAGTGTCTTTCTCGTTTTCAGAAACCTCACACTTGATTCTGCCAAAAACGGATCAAACTCGAATAGAAATAAGTCTTCATTAAGATTAGTCCTTAAGATAACCAGATCAGATGATATTTTTTTCCAACTCAACTAAAATGTAGTCACAGCAGATGGAGATCATTTCTGATCTATTGATTGAAAGGCGAGTAATACAAGAAATGAAGCAGCCCTTGACCTATTTACCATCTCAATCCTTTTTTCACTTTTTTCGTGACTTTTGAACAATATTATTTTATATTTTTTTCATACTTTTTTAATACAACAATACAGTTTTCTTTTTTCAATATGAATATAAGAAACTGAATTAAAATTTCGACCGATAAAAATTACCCTTATGAAGTTATAAAATCCTTTCCTCAATTAAAAGTACATATAATCAATATTTTCCCGATAATATATGCAAAATAAGATTTCAAGTTCAGATACATCAATTTTTTCTCCTAATAAAGCAAACATCCTTACTCAGAGAGTATTAAAAACCACATCGTATGCAGTGAACTTGCAAGCCACAATCATTTGCAGCTGAATGACGTACACAATCATCGATATCAATTTAATGTAATTACTTGATAATTAATCAACAAGTCTTTCAATGTACTACAAATGGATATATAGTGCAGACTAGTGTTTTCAAATGGCACACTTTTCATTATCATTTTATTTTCATTATTGAAAGCAATTTCACTTCTAGTATAAAAGCACAATCGCACGTCTTGTCTTGCATCTTAATTGAATCAAAAGTACATTTTGAAAATGAAATTCGGTGAGAATTAATAACTTCAATTCCAAAAAGTATTCTAAAAATAATATTTCTTTTCCTCTTCAAATCCCTACAGCTCTCTGTTTCGCACTTGTCGTAGCCGTAGTGGTCAGTGTCTCTGCTGACGCCGGACGTTCTGCTTGCCGTGATCGTGTTGAAATCGGCCAAACCTACCAACATCATTTCGATCCGGCCAAGTATTGGTATTGCGAAACATTCGGTGAACCCGCTGTGGAGAAGGACTGCCCGCACGGTATGGCTTACATGCACTTGTTGAAGGAATGCATTCCATGGGCCAATTACCAATGGAAACCACTTGAAGATCCACCAACCTTGGCTTAAATGAATATGGAATTAAATTTGGGTGAAAATAGGCGTGTCTTGTTGTAGTTGTGGAAATGAAATAAAATAAAATCGAAAATGTAAAATTAAAATTCAAGTCTTTTTTGCCAGCTTTACTTTCATTGCACTTAGTGAATCCAAGTTATTTACTTTATTTTATATTATACAATCAGTCAAGCAAACGTTGACAAATTTTCAAAACACGGAAAACCCGAAACCAAAAAAATATAAAGGTTAATACCACGTTTTACTGAACAAATGAGACAAAACGGTCTGATACTTTAATTTTTGTTAGTTGTTGGGAAATATGGTACAGAAAGGAAAAATTAATAAATTCATAAAATATTAAGAGGAAATCGGTGTCATATTCAGAGTTTTGAAGGCAATGCTCGATATAATTGTTTCTAATCGCCAGTCATAAATTTGAATACATGTAGGATGATATATAGAGAACTCATTTATACAAATATTCAGACTTATAGTAAGCAGTAAATATTAACGAAATTCAATGCGATGAATGGTCAATTATGGTAGGAGCATTAGTCAAAACAGTTTGATGGAACAAAAACTTGGACAACAGAAAGATTATAAATCGAAATATATCGGCAATACAACGAATTCTTCTTATTTTCCTGATAGTGTTTGTCTTGTTTCTGGTATTCAAAAATCTCCTTAAATAATTTAATAATAGTACTAAACAATTTAAGTTTCAAAGAAATTTATTTAAACTGGCCAACAAATGAAATGTAAACATTTAATCATGAAATTTATTTAGTGTATGGTTCAACCCATTGCCATTTCTCCCATACAACGCATTTCTGTTCCTTCTCCATGAATGCGTAATTGTCGGGACATTGAATGTAATCGGCCTTCTCCTGACCCTCTGGGCAGACCCAGTAGTGTGTAGGATCGGAGATGTCACGGAACATTTGCGCGTGATCTTCTACAATGGAGCAATCGGGTTCAGCGTAGATGTCTTGGCCATGATAACGTTGTTGAATATGTACAGCGCTTACAGCGGCAGCCAAGAGGAGTAGAACAATTGATACTAAAAATAAGGAATTAAAACCGAATTATTAATTTCATTGAATACCATTGCGTGCGAGTATGCTTACCCTTATACATTATTGCTGCGATTTGTTATTTGTTTGTAAAGTTTTTGATCTTGGTCACACTATTTATATGATTCTTCGCTTCGAGTCAACTAAAATGGCTACTCATCTGTTTCGTAAAGTCGTTGCATTTTTTTTGTGATAAACAAGAGAAAGCACTTAACAATCTCTGTCAAAAAACTTCGCCAAATTTTGTTAAAATTCGCATGAAATGTGAATTTTGTGTTGATATCGTATGTGACATACGGATACCTTGACAGTACCCAATGCAGAAGGTCATCTGTACTACTCATGTTTAGTGGTCGTTGAAGCTCTCTGACGAATATAGAATTATTTTGCTTGTTGGTTGGCCTTAGTTCAAGTCATATGATCTATTGATCATACAGTTTAAAACCATTCCATGAGTTTCTTTGACTCTCTCTTATTTGCGTAAAGGTAATCTTACAGATCGAATATGAAATATTTATTTCCTTTCTCAGCAAGTGTCTCGTCCAAAACCATCATCTAAGTTCGGTATAATCATTTACGACTCCATACCACTTTTACAACTTTTTTTTACTTTTTATAAATTATGAATAAGTTATGCTCAAGTTATTGCAATTGAGTCAATCAATCTCTACTGATCGCAACAAAAAATGTTTTCGCAAACCAAATTATATTGCCATAATTCCAAAATATTCCACCGTGTACAAAAATGTCTATAGTCACTATGTACTTCGCTTAAACTGAATATGTGTTCATCGATTTGTTACACTTACTTAAATGTACTTTTTCCCCACTTCATATTTCGCCAACAAAAGCTGAAGTTTTGCAAATGTCATCATTGCCACCTGATTGGCTACGTTTGGTAACAACAAGTGTAATGACATATTTACATGTATGTATCCATGATCACTTGCTTTTTTCATTCACTTTCGCTCTCCACATAAATGACCCATGGAAGCGTTGGTGGTCGGTTTCGGTTGTTGCCTTCTTACACTTCCAAAGCTTCCCCGAATAATTCCATGCAATTAACTGCAACGCGTCTGGCTCTGGTCCGTTTGGTGTACTTAATCGTCAAAAATATTTTGTAACAGATTTTTACTTAACATTAGCCCACCAATTGATGGTGGCCAGCGCTGCTCAAACCTCTCACGCTTCTTCAATTGTTTGTTTTGCTAGCGGCCATCAGCATTTAAATATCGCATAAACACACATGGTCAAATGGTCAAAACACACATCTTGGTCAAGTGGCTGGCGCCGCGTGGTGCGAAAATATATCAGAAAACGGTTACATCAAAATTTATAGTTTCGCAAAATACAAATTACATTACTTATGCAAATTATGCTCTTGTAAGTGTTACAGTTATGTTTATACGAGCTCTCAGCTCCTCTGTTACAGAGGAAGTAAGGAAAAACTATTGAGGGAATTAAGTGTAATATATAAATCCACTAAAAATATTTCTGCTTACTGAGCACATTATAAACTTCGATAAAAACTTAATTATTTTGACCTTAATAAAATTTGGCAACAAAAACAACCAAATATCGATATTTTTCAATACGAAAACATTATTAATTTTGCATGAATCATATAAGATACTGGCCTCGTTATTGTTCAAAGAACATAAAAATTGTAAATTCTTAAAATTAAGTCTTCTATTCAATGTTAAAAAAATGAGTAAAAATATAAATATATGTATAATTCAATAGTATTTATCTATTATTTTATTATTTTCTTTGTTAGAATATTTTATGCTCATAATTTCCTTTACTACTTCTCTAAAAATTAAATGAGTGTTAACATCGAAGTTATTTATAACGTTTCCAGAAACCTTACACCTGATTCTTCCAAAACCGGATTAAAAACAAATCTATACTATACTATTATAAAGAGAAAAGATTTGTATGTATGTTTGTATTGAATAAACTCTAAAACTACTCTACCGATTTTAAAAATTGCTCGCAGCTGCTTGCTGGACAAAATTTCAAAACCTGCCAAGTACGCGCTTGAGAGTCGAGTACGGAGCATGTGTAGCGGTTTGAAGAACAAATTATTTGAAATATACAAGCTCGCACTAGACCGTCGAACCGAAAGCGTTCCCAACGCCTTCATAATCAGAGAGAAAGACAACTGACATCATAGACTATAGGTTGTAATCAAGTTTTTGCTCATTACAAACATGAAATTGTTCGAGTTTTCCATTTGTATGGGAGAGTGTATATAAGTGTGTAAAAACTTATAACTTTTGAAAGGTTTGTTTAAGCCCATGCGAAGCCGGAGTGGTCTGCTAGTATCATATAAGTTCATATATAATCAAGTATTTCCTAATAATATACCCAAATAGTTTAGCCATTAGCTTTATAGAGTCAATGTAAGGTGGTTCCAGGCTTAGATTCCTCACTTTTTTCTCCAAATAAAGCAAGTATTCTCCCTCAGAGAGTATTTAAAACCACATCATATGCAGTCAACTTGCAAGGCACAATCATTTGCAGCTGAATGACGTGCACAATCATCGATATCAATTTAATGTAATTACTTGATAATTAATCAACAAGTCTTTCAATGTACTACAAATGGATATATAGTGCTGACAGGTGTTTTCAAATGACACACTTTTCATTATCACATTATTTTATTTTCTTCAAAGAAAGCAATTTCACGTATAAAAGCACAGGCGCACGCCAAGTCAAGCATTGTATCTTAATTGAATCAAAGAACTTTACGAAAATGAAATTCGGTAAATATAATTGACTTCAAATGCACAAAATATTCTAAACTAACAATTCTTTTCCTCTGAAAACCCCAACAGCTCTCTGTTTCGCACTTGTCGTAGCCGTAGTGGTAAGCGTATCTGCTGACGCCGGACGTTCTGCTTGCCGTGATCGTGTTGAAATCGGCCAAACCTACCAACATCATTTCGATCCGGCCAAGTATTGGTATTGCGAAACTTTCGGTGAACCCGCTGTGGAGAAGGACTGCCCGCACGGTATGGCTTACATGCACTTGTTGAAAGAATGCATTCCATGGGCAAATTACCAATGGAAGCCACTTGAAGATCCACCAACCTTGGCTTAAATGAATGGGTGCGAAAATAGGCGTGTCTTGTTGTAGTTGTGGAAATGAAATAAAATAAAAGCGAAAATGTAAAATCCGAACTCAAGTGTTTTTTTTGCCGGTATTACTACCATTTCACTTAGTGAGTCCACATTAAAGACTTTATTTTACATTATGTTATACAATCGTTCAAGCAAAACGTCGACAAGTTATTAAAATATTGATTGCTTGTCGAAAGCGTAATAAAAAGGTTGAAGAAGATGAAGCAAAAATAATCATTTGAATACCATACATAAGCATATAGAAATATAGTTGTTTGAGAAATCATTTCACATGCAAGGCAAGGGTCATCGATGACCGACAATTTTCCCGTTCATTGCAGCGCACACACACCAACATGCTTGTATTTGATTTCACTGCATTGCATTTTGATTACGCTATCAATTAGTTTCGTTGATCATTAATTGGCGTCGTTCGTGAGAGCGATTGAATGTGGTCAATGCAATTAACAAACAAATTCATATTTTCTTTTGTTCAAAATTTAGTTGGCGACGGCTCGTCAGACTTGTCATGTTTCTCTCAAACAGAGTAATTGCTGCGAAATTATTTAATTTCGAATTGTTATTTAATACATTTTGAATTTTTTTCGAAAAACCCCTGTAACTAAATACTAATTGAACTCTGCGCAGATGTGTAAAGCAGAGTGTAATTGCTTAGTGTGTAAATATTAGTCGTCGTAGTAGATACAACAGCAATATATTTAGCTAACCTCACACACCTTTTAATAGCCAAGTGTACGGAAGTGCATGATGCCGAACCTATTGAAAGATTTAGCAATGTGGTGTTTTCTGTAGAAAAAATAAGTATTGGAATAAATGTAGGATATACAATTACATATCTGCATAAATAAGACATTTATACTGTTTGATCTATACAGCCGGCAAAATAATTTTAAAGGATACACATTCTTTCCGATTCTTTTAAATATCTAGTAAATTTTTATATGTTGTTTTAAAAATATGTATATACATACTCCATTATTGATTCCAATTTTTTCTAGGCCTCGCAGCATGGAGTTTATCCACCAAAGATTAAAGTTGGTGCAAATCTTTCCTTTCATCGATTATGCATTATAACGCTTAATTCTTTTACATATTTAAACTGGTGACTACTGGCCGTTAGCATGGACCAAAGATTCTCTACTGGATTCAGATCTGAACTCAGGCCAGTCGAGGGTGGAAATATTTTTGAAATGCCAAAAGTCTTTACTATTTTCCGACCCATGAGTCGCCGTTTTCTCCTGCTGAAAAATGAACTCAGAATCAACAAAATAGTCTGCAGAGAAACGAAACGAATTTTGAGGGTTGTTCAATAATTTAAACAGTGCCCTCTTCAGAGTTTTGTCTTTTTTTCGTTCTTCATCCTAAAATCTGTTTTTTTTAGCAAATCTGTTGTCTCGCTCTGTCAATATTCAGAGACCACCTACTCATGGTATGCTTGGATGCTTTAATACTAGAAACTAATCTTTTCTCAATTGTCTCCATCTATTTACACAAACACTCTCAGTTTTCAATTGAAATACCATTATTGCATCTAAAAATATTTCCCTGGGTGTATAATATCATAGGTGCATTATTTAGAAGAAAGCTTTTCTATAAAACCGATAGTTGTCATAACAACTAGAAGTAATAATTATCTGAAGTAGCGATCTACAACAACTCACGCACAGGGAGATTTAGGGTAGATCAGCTTCGAATTTATATATGAAGATATTTAGAAGTGCCATTTTTGTATGGCGAAATCTTGTTCAATTCAGTGGTTTATATTATGTTCCCACAGACACTAATCCCCGAGGTTTAGGCTGTTGAGGCGTTTAACTCACTAAACCGCTGGATTTAACAAGATTTTGCGATACAAAAATGACACTTCATAATCACTTCACCGAAGTCAATAACTGCGAAAAGTGTTTATTTACAGATAGTAGGTGGTGGCTGCTGCTGGCTTTCAGAATAAGAAGGGTACAAACCTTATTATATTTTTAAAATTTATCAATATAATATTGAATAAATTACTTGGGAAGATATTTTAAACTAAAGCCACAATAAAAAATTAATTATTTTTTATAATAACTCATAATTTGTGTTTTCATAGTTTCACAGCAGAAACTTTGCTAGCTAACTGTACAGAAACACTCTTACGTATATGAGTCAAAAACAGCTGATTTATAAATCACCAACGGCAGTGAGAACAGAATAGTTTTGGGAAGCGTTTAAATGTAATCTAATCACATCAAATTTTCTGTCGGAACATGATATTAGTGAGTTAACTCAACAGCCTAAATCTCGCGATTTAGTGTCGGTAGGAACATGGTTTCAATCGACTATATTCATTTAAGTTTTTCGAGCCCAAATGAATGTGGATTTCGATTCAAGCACTATTACAAGAGTGAAAAAATTGTAAAATTATAACAGCTAAAACTTACTACTAATTGTATAACGACATCACTATCAAAAAATTTAATATTTCTTAAATACCTTTCGGTGAATGATTTTCAAATTTCAATTTTATTACTTCATTTCAACGTAGCAATATTTCTCCCAGTAAAATTAAAAATCAGCAGTAAACAGTATAAATATCGCTAATAAAGCAAATTGCTCGGTAATCATTAATTAATTTCGTATATGTAGGTATAATTTTCCAGTCATTTGCTAACGCAAGAGTATTTTCACACCACACCAGCTACTGTTCATCAAACCAATAACTGCACAATCACTGTGCCTCACTTTAACTGCAGACGAAAGGGATAGCTAATAGGCCAAAACTAATGAAAACACTGATGTAAACTAATTATTTAATTATTACAAAACACAAAAAAGATGTTGCGGCACAGAGTATTTAAAAATGTGTATGTATTTATACTTCATTATGTATTCGCGCTAACGCGTTCGTATTCGCTTGATGTTTGAGACAAATGTCGGTCAAAAATTTACAGTTAATATCCGTATCCGCCGCTATGATTTACGAAAGCTATGAGAAAATACGCGCAACCCAAAAAACTAATTTCGCATTCAAGCCAATTCGGAAAATAAACCACTGAGCGAGCACCTGCCTTCTCAAAAGCATTTGCGCCTGCGCACAGTTTTAAGCTGATTAGCAAGCGAAGGTAAAGAGCACGCCAAAGCATAGAGGAAATTAAAAACGAAAACATGCAATTCTTACCACATAAAAAAATGAAAACATTAGAGGGAGAGTGAAGCGCTTAGGTTGAGCGCCAACGCTTTCTGAGCGCAACTGAGTGTGATGCGCATGCGCAGCGAACAGTTTGTTATCGCTATACTTCAACAGCTGTAAGTTTTACTTTTATTTCGAGAGTAGGCACATCTATCATTGAGACAAAATATAGCCACCGGCAAAACTGCAGCATCAAAACACACACACAAACACAACAAAATTATATAAAATTGTAATAGATTTTATGGAATCGAGATTTGGGTTGTAAACTGAATTGAAGATGTAAGTAAAATGAAGTTGAAAAACTTTTGAACCCACAAGCACACTCACGCTATTATACAAGCTATGATGTGAAGTGTTCGTCGTGCTCAATTGCCATACGTACAGAGTACTTATGCGGCACCCAAGTGGCACTGAGAAGTGTATCAAAGCGTAGCTTGAGAAAATGCAAACACTACTTTTTGGGTATAAAAATGCAAGATGCGCTCGTTGAAAGTCGCAGTTTACATTCAACTATCGGTATCGGCTACAACCAAGTGGTGATAAGTAAACGAGGCGGAAAGTTCTTCATATTTGGTCAATCATAAAAAATATAAGCTTTAAACGGAAACGGAATTGCTGGTTAGTGTCTTATTGAAACATAAAAATATGCAAATAAGGATATTCGCAGCAAGGATACTGCTAGAAAACAGAGAGAAGTGAAAGAGCAAGTGAAATTACAATTGCTAAATTGTGTGTTCAAAAAAAACTGAAAAAAATAAAAGTAAAACATTTATTTATGGGCAATGTGTTTATAAAAACAAAAACTCTTAATTATTACTTTAAAACAGAAAATAAAAGTGAACATTTAATTTACAGTATTTAATATAACCCAAACCAATATTCATAAGTTACATAATTTATTATGTGAGAATGTCGACGACTTCACAGTGTATAAAAACTAACTTAAAAAAAACTTAAATTTTGATCTTCAATTTTGAATTTCATGTTTATATTCCATAGGTTTTATAGAGTTTTCTTCGAAAAAATAGTTATAATAAAAATTAATTACAAATGAGAAGTTTAAACACCTGAGAGTACTCTGGATTCCATATATTTTTTTTTTTTTTATTATTTTAAAACTAGCATTTTTTCATATAATAAATACATTCTTATAATAAGGTAATAACCAAAGTTCTGTTATGTTCGCTATTATTAAAATAAAAAAATTGAATATCAAATTACAATTAAGAAATAACTTGCTAACAAAAACGCTTTTTATAGTTTCTATAAAATAATATAAATATATGAAAAATTTGTTTCAATTATCAAAAATTGTAAAATATATTTCATAAATTCAAAATCGCTAAATATTCCCAAAGATAAAAAAAAAAAACAAATTTAAATTTAGTCAATTTGCCTAATCGGTACGAACAAAAAATTTCAAAACAACAATACAATACATGACGTAAGGCGTCAAAATATTTACAAAGATAATCGATTCGGACTTTTAAACCTTTGTGCAGTTCGGATCAAATATCATTCGAAAATTTTATAAAAATGTCTGTGTTAGTAAAATAAGGTTAGGTGGGTTTCAGAGTTTTAAAACAAGGTATTTTTCTATTTTTTCCTTAAATATATACAATCATATATTTCATTAAAACATTTCAACATATCAAAGGTATATATTTAAATAGTATTTTGTGAAATTTTTAGTCAAAATTCCGAAAACTCAGCCGATACCTCTACAAAAAAAAAATGCTCTTGTCGTGGATAGCATAACTCATTATTATTGGTTCATCTAAATTCAACAAACTCAAAATATTTTGGTATTACATGTAAAAATCTCGTTATTAACCGAAAGAAAGATTTTTTTCAATTCAAAGAGGGTCCAGTTTTTTTCGATATATATTTTTTTAATTTTTTCGAAGTTCAAACATTGCATCTATCATATAAGCTTGACAAAAACATTTTTGAATTTTTTTTTTATTAAGAAGATAATTTAGATTATATCTTTATTTTGAATTTGTTAGTAGCTATATCCTGTAATTAATAATTTCTTTTTGAAAAGTCCTTTTTTCGAACTACGAGTTCAAATACAGTGGAACTTCCATAACTCAAACTTTCTTAACTCGAAGTTCTCCATAACTCTAACTCTTGAATTGGCAATAGATTTCCTTCCATAATTCGAACTTTTCGAACAGGGCATAATAAAAAATTTTAAATTTTACCATCGAGGCAGAATTTTAAAAGAGACCCTATATAGTATGGTGGTGAAAAAATATTACATTACACTTATGGATTGCATAAATCATGCAACAGCATGGGATACAGACGTCAAGAGCCAAATAATAGCAAACTACATCAAACAAAATCACAGAATACATGTTTTAACGTATGTTCATAAAACTTTATGCGAAGTTAATAAATAAAACTGTGTAAAAATCTATATTTTACAGCATTTTGGAAAATTAATGTTTTAATGAAAATTCTATAATTCGGAGTCTTTGTGGATTATTGTGATACGAATTAGTGAAGTTCAACTGTATTTGGATTTTGGAGGCTAACTTCGAAAATCGAAGAATAATTTTCTTTTACATAAGTTTAAAATTTAGTCATAAAACTCACTAATAAAATTAGTTTAGTCAAATACCCAGAGAGAAAAAGTCGATTTTGCCGTATAGTGCTATTTAAAAAATGCCAGCTTTTTTTTAATTTGAAACTTATCTAACCCTCTAATAGAAAGAGATTTTTAGGTCCAAAGTCAGTTTGGCTTCCCACATTTTACATCTCTATTAAAAACTATGGCTATTTTCTAAAAAGTTGCAGTATTTTAGAAACAAGATCTCTCTCTCTCGATGACTTAATAGTAGTTTCCAGACCACATACCTGTATATATGTAGCTCAATGCATTTATTATACAGAGTTAGATATTATATTTTAAAGATCATGAAATAAAATATAATTTCAACATAAAATCCAATCCACTCTCAAAAAATAATTATAATTACTTTCTTTTAGATAACTTTCTTAATTACAAAAAATCACTTTAATATTTATGAATTTAGTTATTATATTACATTTTAATCTATAAAAAATACAAATATTTTATGAGTTGGCTAACATTCAAAGCACCCAAATGAGCATTCAAAATCAAATAACGCTAAAAATGTTATATGCAATTACAGTCCAAATGGTCGCTAATTTTAAGCTAATGTTTTGTGTATACACACACACACAGTCATGCCTTCAGACACTCACAAAAACACAAGTTGTCTATTGGAAAGTTAGCTCATAAAAATTAAAACATTAAAAAAGGGACTCCTTATAATGCAATGACAGCATTCAGTTAACGCCAAATTATGCAACGAAACGTGGTTGCATGCAATAGCGATGAGGTGACAGCTGTGACAGCGGTGAACAGCGCTAAATGAACACCTAAAGAATAACATTGAAAACTGAAACTGAAAATACGGGAATTTCATTTGAAAATTCATATAACAACAACAACAACAAAAGATGAAAAACGAAAGTTAGACATAACGAAATGCACTTACATATACATATGTACAACTGCAGTTGTTGACAACGGAAAATTGAAAAAGAGACAGCCGCAGCAACACTTGCCGCAAACACAAGGAAGAAACACTTAATTTTGAACTGTGTTTTTCAACTCTTCTTTTTTCTGCTTTTTCTGGCGCATAACTCATTTTTATTTCACAGTTGTTTTCGGTTATTCAAGGCATGAAAAGGCAAGCCAACAACAAATATGTATGAGTAAGAAAAGCAGAAAAGTGAGCGCCACAAAATTGCATTCAACGAACTTTGTCAGCCAACAAGCCAAACTAATGCAGTTGCACCTCGCCTCCCCCTCTGCCATTTGATGTGCGATATGAGTAACTGTGCCACTTAAAGCCCTGCTTTGCATAATACTTTTTTTCGATAGTCAAACTTTACGATGCCTCATGCCTCGCTGTGCATGTGGCAGATAATGTGGCTAAGCAGGCGGGTGTGTTGCATTTGCGCGCGAACAGAATTTTTGTGCGCTGATGGATTTACCCACATTAACGACCAGCATTGGATGCAGCCCCGCCAGCAGTAAGACGCACTTAAAGGCATAAGTTGGCTGAAATGGCTGTGCATATCCGTTGTAATGTCACCGCGGCGATGATTGGCATAAAAATGCATTGCAAACTGTGACGGTTGAGGGGGAGGTGGCATTAATATTTCAATTTTGCGTGCTGCGCATGTGCTGCGGAGCTTTGAAAAGTAATAATGTTGGATTATGCATGTAAATGCCTTTAAAGCCGAATTTGTTCGACAAATTGAAGCTGACGCGTGGCTTAAGACGCGCTTAGTGCCTAATTTTCAACCATTATAAGAAATCAATAACGCGTGCTTTACAAGTTAACACTTGTATTCAATTATAACAGCACTTTGTCTGCAATCTGAAACATACTTATATAATTTTTATTTTTTTTTGTCTTTAATTTCGATTCTGTTTGCGATTTTGTAATGCAAAAGAATTCGATATTGATTACAAATTGATTTTTCAAGCATCAACGCCACCAGCAAGCCGCCAAGTACGCAAAATATATCTATGTAGATACGCTTGTACATGGATTTCGGTGCCTCCATACACATCTCTACAAACTTACATAGATTTTCAATTGTAGTTGGTAATTGCATTCATTGCGCATGCGCTTGTGACTGAACACGCGCTCATTTGTTTGCGAAATCGCGTTCGCATTTGGCGCGTCCGTGCGTATGACGGCCAACGCAGCATTCGCAATGGACTCGAAACCGTTCATTTGCGTAATGTTGCCATTTGAAGTTGCTTTGTTTGCGGTTAATTCTTCCTTCGTTTGCATTTGCAATGTTTTCTTTGAACTTCGCGCTAGAGAAGAAGTAGCGCAAATTTATACGATTACCTCATGTCTTATCGTATGACTATGAATATGCATTTATGTGCAATAAAAAATACATTTTCTCAGGTTGTATAAGGTGTTGCCATCCAAAATGTATCGGTCATTGTGATCTGTCATATGATCTTGATAAGAATTGAAGATTTTATTAATAAAATACGCTCTAAATGTCTTGATTTCTTTAAATTTGTGAAATAAAACCATAACGAGGAAATTTACATATTATATATATACAAATATATGTAAGTAAGTCTCCATGCAAATATCAAATTAAGATACGCAACAAGCCAAGCATGAAGTTGTGGTTCGATACAGTCTTCTTTTTATACAAAAAATTCGACATGGTTACATGTGAAATGCACTCAATTAAGCACTGCAGCTCTAGTGCAAATATGTGCATTAACTGTATAACATAAGTACATAATAACTGTAATATAGCTACTACTGATCTTACTGGTCAACAATATCGCTTATATAATTTAATAGTCAATTATACTTACAACTACATATTTTAAATAATTTAGGAAACTATCCACTTTTTATTTCATTTACAGATTTTAGAACAGATAATCATCAGCCTTTTACCTGAATCACCGTTGCCGTTGCCAATATGAAGCTTTTCCACAGCACAGCGATAGCTGCGACGGTACGTTTAACACTAATTGCATAGATATAAATTTTCTTACAATAAACTTTCGATTTTCGTCTTTTACAACTATCTACTTCTATCTATTCACAGCTGCTATGTATTGCACTATCTTTTGTTCATGCGGAACCTCCAGTGAGCAACAGCTATCAACCGCCGTCGAACAGTCCACCTGCTAGCTCTTATTTGCCACCAGCCTCGGGACCGGCTACATCATATGCTCCAAGTGCGCCCACTGGTGGTCCATATCCCAGTGCACAAGGTCCTCCCAGTTCAAGTTATGGTGCACCACCGGGACCAGCGCCACCACCACCGCAGCGCCCACCGACTTCATATGGTCCACCGCCAAGCAAACCCTCTGCTAGTTATGGACCACCACCCTCGTCTAGTTATGGTGCGCCACCTAGTCCACCAAGTTCTAGTTATGGTGCTCCACAGAAGCCTCGACGTCCAGCTAAGGTGCCCGCTTCAACTTACTCCGCCCCACAGTCACCGGTAGCTTTTTACGGACCTCCCAAGGCTTCGCCACCAGCACAGCCTGCCCCACCATCTTCAAGCTATGGCGCTCCTCCGGCTCCGCCATCTCCCAGTTACGGTGCTCCTCCGTCTGCACCTTCATCCAGTTATGGTGCTCCTCCATCACCACCAGCTTCCAGCTATGGAGCTCCTCCATCACCTCCAGCATCAAGTTACGGCCCTCCAAAGAGCTCACCTCCATCATCCAGTTATGGTGCTCCTCCGTCGCCACCAGCTTCCAGTTATGGTCCTCCTTCTCGTCCTTCTCCACCATCTTCGAGCTATGGTGCTCCCCCATCACCACCAGCATCTAGCTACGGCCCTCCAGCTCGACCTTCACCACCTGCTTCAAGTTACGGCGCACCACCATCACCACCCGCTTCAAGTTACGGTCCTCCAAAGAGCTCACCCCCATCATCAAGCTATGGCGCTCCACCTTCACCACCAGCTTCTAGTTATGGTCCTCCTTCTCGTCCTTCTCCACCATCATCCAGCTATGGCGCTCCACCTTCACCACCAGCTTCTAGCTATGGTCCTCCATCTCGACCTGCTCCACCATCATCCAGCTATGGCGCTCCACCTTCACCACCAGCTTCTAGTTATGGTCCTCCTTCTCGGCCTTCTCCCCCATCTTCAAGTTACGGAGCACCCCCATCACCACCAGCTTCAAGTTACGGGCCTCCCTCTAGGCCTGCTCCACCATCATCAAGTTACGGAGCACCCCCATCACCACCAGCTTCCAGTTATGGTCCTCCTTCGCGTCCTTCTCCACCAGCTTCTAGCTATGGTCCACCTTCTCGACCTGCTCCACCATCTTCCAGCTATGGTGCACCACCATCACCACCAGCTTCTAGTTATGGACCTCCTTCTCGCCCTTCTCCACCATCTTCCAGCTATGGTGCTCCCCCTTCACCACCAGCTTCTAGTTATGGTCCACCTTCGCGGCCTTCTCCACCAGCTTCCAGCTATGGCCCTCCATCACGACCATCTCCACCATCCTCCAGTTATGGTGCACCACCATCTCCACCAGCCTCAAGTTATGGACCACCCAAGAGTTCACCACCTTCATCCAGCTACGGTGCTCCACCAGCACCGCCTTCATCTAGTTATGGAGCACCCGCAGCGCCAGCGCCACCATCTAACTCATACTTACCACCATCCACATCCAATTCAAAACCTTTTGCTCCATCAAAACCGGCTCCACCCTCCACATCGTATGGTGTACCAACCGGATATAGTGCACCCGCACCCGCTCCGGCTCCAGTCCCTTCGTCAAGCTATGGTGCTCCCGCTCCAGCTCCATCACAAAGCTATGGCGCACCTGCTCCATCATCTTCATATGAAGCCCCATCAGCACCGTCGTCTAGTTATAGCGCACCAAGTGCCGGCGGCAATGGTGGTGGATTTGCACCCTCTGCTCCACCTTCTTCATACAGTGCACCACCACAATCAAGTCTATCCGGTGGTAGCTACAGTGGACCGATATCTGTACCAGAGACCATACCTCAGAGTTATTCCTCCGACGGTGGTTACAAGTACCGCAAATAGACCTTTCAACCACAAAAAAAACCCTGTTAGGAGAGGCATAATTCAATTTCTGCCTTGACTTAAAACACATTTGAAAATTGTTTAGGTTTATATGGGTGCCTTCAAAAAACTCAGCGTTGCCATTTCTTCGCCTGTAATGAAGTTAAACATACACACATACTCGTACATCTCTCATTTCTCATTACAAGCTCATGTTCAAGGTTCGATTTCGTTTGTAAACTATGCTCTAAGTTTCATAAATATGTATCAATTCTACATATGCATATAAGTATTAATTCTTTTCTTCATCTCTCCATCTCTATGTATTTCATGTAAAATATTTGTGTAATACTTTCATAAAAAATATCAAAAAAACATAATATGTTCATTTAAGGTTTCAATATTTTTATTTTAAATAAATTGTTAAAGAAAAATTTTAAATTTCTATGACTTTTCATTTCACCGAGGTTCAAGGAATATTAAAAAAGTAAAAATATAGAAAAAGTTGTTCTTTTAGATTTGGAAAATTTCGAATAGACTACATTATTATTAATGTTTCCAGTTACTATTGATAATCATGAAAGAATTGAGACAGAAAGTTATATATCTTATGTATTCCGAAATAATGGACGTTTCAATATTGTTCGAATAATAATTTCCAAGCCCTTAAAAACTTCTTTCTTGTTTTTAAGAGACAAACAATTTCACAATTTATTTATTGAAATAATAATCTTTCGATTAGACCAATGATTTATGGTTAGCAGAACGATTATGATTATGAGCGATTATGATTATCTACAAATTGAAATACTAATTATTGAATATTATGTCCACTCTGCCTTAACACCTCTACCAAGCATCTCTCAAAGGATCCCTTCCTATACCACACGCATTACCTGATTTTATACACATTTTTTGATTAAGTCACCTCCAAAATGTTATTATTTTTTATACACATTCATTTTATGGTGCAATGAATTACCATATCAATTACCACATATCTGCGTTATGTAATAGTTATATTGTTTGTCAACAAACTAAACTTATTTGCCAAATCAGTCGCGAAAATCACACTACAGTAATGTGTACCATACCAGTCTACCATAGAAGCCTACGCAAATTCGTGCAAGTTGACAATTTTCAGACAATGGCTTGAATAGCGGTATCTTTAACTCAAATTTCCCAGCACCGAAATCAGATGTCAGGAAGATACGCCAACAAAATCACGGCGCTGCATAGAGATAATCACACGCAGGGCATGAGAATTCCGTGGCAACTGCAAGCAAGTGTGTTTGTTTGTGTATTTGATGTCATTAGGTTACTAGGAAAATACTTTTATTATACCTTAAAAGTACTCATAAGTACTTGCATGAATGTGACATAAACCTCTTTTTCCAACTAAATGCTCGTATACTAGCGAATAATTAACAAAAAAAAATGTTGCAAAAGCCATTTAGATGTGTACAATATTATAACGTTGGTTTGCAACAAACACTTTCATCATACGTCTTGCAACAAATTGTGCCATTTTCCGTTATGAACCGCTATGTGTCTTAAATATAAAATTTTAAATCTTAATGCAAAAAACTGTGGCTTAAACAACACAGCGATGAGCTCATACCAAATGTAGCTCGTAGATAAGTTTGTGCGCGCGGTGTAAGTTGTTTACAACTTTATTTATTACGCTTTTATACTCGTAGAGCTCTTAAGCAAACTGTTTTATGCCCTTATGGTAATTGCTAGTAATGGTAGATATGCTGTAGGCGGTCAAGTTCACATTAAATTCCCATTAATAAAATCGGAGACGCGTCGCCAGTACGCCCAACACTGTTTTTGATTGTATAGTGCGACTCTTTTTTTCCTAATTTAAAAAATATTAAAGAGCTAGTAGTGCTAGCTAGAGTTGATAAATTACTGCGGAACAGTTATCTTAAATATAAACTATGTATGTATTAAGAAAACTGATATGACAACATCACTCTTTAATTTTAAGTCCATTAAGTGGAGAAAAAAGTATATTAACTATCTGTTACATAATAAAAGTACGCGTCACTTGCCTTCTTCTCTTATTCTCCATAATCACGCGGCATAATAGTCAATCATAACTTTGATTTTAGATCCAGAATAAATAATATCGGTAATAGTCTGTTGAAGAACAACACTTTAAAAAACTCCCGTCAACTCCATTTAAATATACCGTAAAAATTAGTAGAAAATAACAACGTCTGATGAGACGGGTATTGGAAAGTTCCAAGGAAAGGAAAGAAATATTTATTGGCCTTTTCTCGTAGTCAACAAATCGCTATCTTAACGTTATCCAGTAGCATTGAAGATTGAGTTCAAATATCTGCAAAAGCCATTTATCTGATATCAAACGCCATAACTAATAGCCAATCCATAAACTTATATTTAAATGTCAAATTCAAAAGATTTCCTCATTTTCAAATTACGTAGGGTGTTCAAAAAATAACGGGATCTTTCGATTTTCGAAACAAATATTTATTCACTCGTCTATATAAATATTGTAGCCTTTAAAATATTCGTAAATATGCATTTATGCCAGCACTTCTTCCAATCGTGGAAAAATTTAGACAATAGGTTTCCTCAGACCCGTGAAATTTTAAATTTTACAATTCCCACTATTTTTTAAACATACGAGGTAATTTTTATTTTTAATGGGTGCATTGTTGCAGTTTTAAAGTAAAGGGTGATCCATGCCGGGGTTCCATACTTAAAAAAAAAAAACACATAAAAAATGCTAATTTAATGGGGAATATTCTTTAGCATTGATTTTTAAAAATCATCTCTTTTAAATGATTAACCCGGCTACGTCTCAGATGGTCCAACCGTTGAGTCCAATTTTCGATGACTGATTTCGACTGGTAACTGGTAACGAATGACACGCGTGATGTTTAGCTCCAAGGACTGAATCAAAGCGGGTTTGTCTGCATAGACTTTAGACTTATATTTAGACATATCCCCACTGAAAAACGAAAAACGGTGTGATATCACACGATCTTGGTGGCCAATCGAACAGCCCAAAACTTGAAATTATCTGTTCACCGAAGTATTCTCTCAATAAACCCATTGATTGATGCGATGTGTGGGAAGTGGCCAAATGTCACCGAGATCACGAGCTTCAATTTCAGGCATCAAATAGTCGGTTATCATGGCGCGATAACGGTCGCCATTGACGGTTATGTTCACACCGGCATCATTTTTGTAGAAATATGAACCTATGATGTTCTATGTTCTGTTTGTAGCTCTTTCCCTTTGTCTGATATCAAGTTTAATGTCCCATTTCGTTCATCTAGGCAGTTTAGACTATTACTTTTAGAATCTTCGAGAACAAATTTTATGTTAAACGAACCAAACCGCCAAATATGTTATGATTTTAATTCTCATTCCAGCACATTTGATCTGTCTGATTCGATCTTTAGCATTAAAAAAACTATTTTGTCTTCGCTTAATAAGTAACATTAAACATTTTTTAACCTTTTGTTTTTGTAAATTTTAAATCTTAGCTGTTGAAATTTTTCTTTCTGTAGCTGAGCAGTTTGGGATCTAGACGCTTAAAAACTCTTGCCTTTCATGACTCGGCAAATTCCGCTCGTTTGCGGATTGCGCCCCACGCGTCGGTTGGGCGGGAGGTGGGTAATCGTTTGGGTTTATAATAATAATGATTCCACCGGCCCACAAACCACACCAAACTGTTGTTTCACTGAATGAAATGGTAGCTCTTGAATATGTTTAGCTTGTTCTTCGTCCCATTTGCGTACGCTCAGTAGACCGATTATGTTGGCCATAAGTTGAGCGAATAAAATGCCAAAAAATAGCATGACAGCTTGACACGGCTCACGCAAGATCTGTCAAAAAACGGCTATTGAAAAAAATACCTCCACTTGAATCACCCGATATATCATTCCGTTAAAATAAAACCGCTAATAATTTAAAGTTTTTATCGTTTATTAAATACACTCTCTTGTATTTTGTTATACATATGTAAGTGTATAGTAATTAAACCATAATTATTTCGTGTTTTTTTTGTGTATTTTCTATATATTTAAACATTGATATGTATTTGTATTTACTGCTTATTTTATAACACAAATTTACTAATTAACTTTTTTATGTTTTTAAAGTAGCTCACAAATTTTGTTTGTCTTTTGTTTAATTAAACTCATAATTGAAAGTAAATGGTTAAAATATGCCTAAATCTGCAACTTTAATCGTGAAATGTGTTACTTTTTTGTAGGAACTAATATGTGACTATATATAAAACAACAACTTATAGAAATTGATTATAAACATTAAATAACTATTGGTGGTTTTTAGTTTTCATTTATGCGCATTCATTTCATTCATCTCAAAATTGAGTAATACTTAAAAAAGAGGATCTTGAGAGCAATCGCTAATTGAATATAAGTTTGTTTTGAGTTCAAATCTAAACTCTCTTAAATCTCAACTGAAACCCGTTCTTCAACAATAGATTTAAGATTGACAAGTTTTAGAAGCTTGTCATACAAATTAAGTTATTAATAAACAATAAAAAGAAAATGATCTAAGGATTCTTTCTCATTTAACTAAGATCAGCTGTTTCTCATAATAAACGTTTCTCATACTATTGTTATTGCACTAATCATTCACACTGCGCCCTTCGTACTTTAAATGCTTGAAATATTTTATTATTTTCAATATTATAATTAACAAATGATTGATGTCGGTTTTGAAGCATAAAAAACACATTCAGATTCTCAATATTAACTTGTAAACTCTCTTAGTTGATAATAGTTATTATTAAATAATTTGTTTTTGTATTAAAATGGGTTAAAATGCCAACAAACTCGACGAAAATATAAATTTTTATTTTCACAATTTTTAGAATGAAATATCGAGCAACTTTCTTTTAACAAGGGACATACATATATTTAAAGTTTATATATTTTAACATAATTCGTTTTGTTTTGCTTTGTATTTTTGCTTTAACTTTAAGGTTTCTACATACATGATTTTTGTATTACTTATGCTTACATCTCAAAAAAGCAGTCAACATCTCTTGCGGTCGTTTACAACTGAGGGTTTCTTTACATTGTATGTATCTGTGTTTATATATAATATTTATATTAGAACTATGAAATCCTTGCTGTCTTATATAGGTGTGTATATACAAACACTCTTAGGTCATAATATATATATTTTTATTTTTTAATTTTTCTTTTTTTTTCTTCTTTATGCATTTGTATGTGCGAGTAATATAATTCTTGTTCTCATCTAGTAACATATGTATGTAGTCTGCTAGTAGTTTGATTTCTCATTTCATAATACTTATATACTACAAATAGACGTACATATGTATGTTGGTTCTCTTTTGTATACTTCCTTGTAAGTAATTTTAGTTTTGTACAAGTAAAACGATAACAGTAAATAACGTTCAATAGTTTATTTTAGCTTTTTTCTCCAATAATTGATATGTATGTGTTTCTAATAAGTACCATATGTATAGTATGTATGGTATATGGGGCAGACGTTGGAGGGGAATTTGCTATCAGTTAAAATATTTTATTTATATTTCAACTATATATTTGCATTTTCACTAGTTCGTTTTCACTAATATGAAGCTATGGGTGTCCGAATAGTCACATAGTCTTTAGTTTTTGTAGGCTGCAGGCATACTATGGATATGTATGTGATTTATAGATAGTTTTAGCTATCCAACTAATTTCAAAAAATATATTTTTTATCAAGTTCCATTAAATTCTTACAAAAAAAATTTTAATTGCAGAAGATCATCGAAAATCTTTGGTATTTGTGACATAGCTTATGTCAGTTAGTCTACACTAAATCTGTGTGATCTACAACCAGCATCCTTACTTCATATTTGAGAACTATCCGAAGTACATAGAGTCCTATTAATGGAATAACAAATTACTACTTGGCGGGATCAATCACTTGATCTCAACTCAACTATTGCATTGACAGCATTTGCGGTTTATTTCCTTGAACTCAATATGGATTAATAGTCGGGGAAATGCAGAGCTTTACTCAGCCACAGCCTATTTTAACAAGCCTTGAATGCAATTCTAAACAGATTCATTTCTTATTTTTCAGAAAAAGCCTTTACTAAAGGTCAAAGAGGTTATGTTGTTAGGAAAGTGATTAGTTTTAAACACTTCTCAACATTTATGAACGGATGCGTTTTATTATTAGTATTATAATGTCTAATATATTTTCTTATATGTGTATAACTGTCTATATTTAATCTCATCTCACAACTTACTTTAAAATGATATGTATGCGTTTACAATTTGTAGATAAATTTCAAGTACTTTCTCCCTTTCAACTAACTGTTTCCAGCTATTGCTCCAACTCAAACTTTCAACTCGCTTTAATGCATTCCTTTATTCTATATGTATTTCTTATGTGTATTTATGCTAACACACCCTAATTAACATTAATACTCAGTTGTTAAGGATTTGCTAGATTTTCTTGGATTATTTCTAATTAATATTTTTGTTTAATTTTCAACAGCAAACAACCGTTTACTACCTAAAAGCGTTTCCCATACATTTATTTTTATTTATTTATTTTTTTGTATGCTGAAGAGCGTTTCGAATAATGGAAGGTCACATGACAGAGTTTTGCACCACATTTGCAGTGCAACAATAGCGAACATACACTACTACATGTACAGTAATATATTATTTTTGTCTTTTTGTTGATATGTATACGTTACAAATAATGTATTGCTTAATAATTTACAACAGGCGCTCAAAAATTATATAGATTTTTCATTTAATTGCTTTGTCTAGAAAAAAAAAATTATAAAATGAATAAAAATAAAAAAATTTGGAATAGTTTATCTAAACCAAGCAAACTGCTCAGTTCGAAGTTTGAATCAAAATAAGAGCTAGAATCTAATTTTTACTTGTATCGTTCAATATCTAATATAAGCGACCTTAAAGAGGTCTTCTAATTGATGTCCAAAAATAAATTTCCAACAACAATTTATCACTGATTGATATTATACTACTTTTATGATACTTTAGGGGTTATTTTTAATTAAAAATTTTGCAAAAATCAGTTGTTAATACCTCATCTGTCTTGACGTCTAAAAAAAAGAAATGTTCTTGCAGTAAGACAGAATAACTCATAATCGGTTCATAAAATAAACCAAAAATATTTCTATAGCACATGGATAGATTTAGTTATTGAACGAAGGAAAAAGAAAAATATTAAACTTTGAATATTGAACAGACTTTGAACAAAAAAAAATAGTTTTTGGAAAATTTTCGTCATTTATTGGCATTAAAAAAATTAAATCCAATAACTAGGCAATGTTATTTCAAAGATCTGTGCAAAAATTTATCAAAATCGATTAATAACATTTCGTAAAATTGTGTCCACTGACTCAAGAAATTGAGTTTTGATACTAACCTTTAAAGGTTGGGCTTCTTCTGTCCCCTAAAAATTAACCACACTTAGACTATTAAGGACAGTCGTTTGTGATCCCAGAAAAATTTTACTTTCACTAAAATTTAAGAAACGACAAAACGCATAGAACCTACCACGAATCTGCAGAGGTTTTTTACTTATATATCCGATAAGTCGGTTGGATGCCCAAAAAAAGAGATCCGAGGAATTTTTGTCTTGAGCTCGCAAAGACGGGGCATTCCGAAAGGAAATGTTGTGAGGATTCTAACTCATTCTCTATCAAGCAGCTTCTTTTTAATTTGACCGCGTGGGACAATGGTCGGTTAGAACTCATATGACTTGGGAAATATTGACCTTACTGAGGGCGAAGAGTTCCCTTGACATCTTGCGATTTACTTTGCGCCAGAAGGATCTAGTGACAGAATAGGCGCTAGTGATTTTCCAGCGCCTGCTCAGTTCAACTGAGACCCATTCATCTAGAAGCAAGTTTGAAGTGGATAATGGAGCTCCTGAGTTTAAAGATAAACGAATTAAAAATTTTTAATTAAGACTGACATGATCTAATGGGCGGAACTTTGAAATGGTCTATCTCTTAGAATTTTATTCGGATCGATTTTAAATTGTTGTAGGATAGATAAGATAAAAACAAAAAAATTTCCAAAATTTTGAAACCCACCTAACCTCTTAAGACCCATACACATCTTTCTAACTAATAAAAAAACATTTCAAAGCAAAAAAGAACATCAAAAGTTTATAGAATATCTTTTCTAATGTTTAATAAACAATCAAAATATAATAAAAATATCAAAATTTCCAAAAATGCAGATCTGATAAATACTTTTTATGTTCCTCAAGTGAATTATAGGTACTGTTTCTTCAACATAAATTGGTTATTATGTTTCTGATATGTATTTTTGTTTCGTTCGAGTCTCTAACAGTTATGTATAGTCATATTTTTGCGAACTACTGTTGTGATATGGGAACTACTGTGTTCTTTAAAGGTTAGTATATAGCAGAGATATTCAACTATATTTAACAAAATTAATTCATCTCAAAAAAGCCAAGGTATTTGACTATTAAATTTAGTTATTATTATAACAAAGCAACAAAACAAGAAATCCTAAAAAAATATATGTATATAGATAAATGAATAAACTTTTGAACGGCACCTGAGCACTTTGTACATCCCTAATATAATATTTAAAATAATGTATGTTACTTACTAAAATACAAATTTCAACAATTTATGATGCAGGTAAATTAACATTACATATACCTAGTGTTTGTTAATCACTATTTAAGCCAACAACGAGAAATGTCACTACTGCGTTTGCTGTGCAAATTTCGTCCATAAGAACTGTTATAGATAATATAGATAAGAATCTGTTGCAAGCAAGCACATATGATATTACATACATAGAACAAACGAACCTATAGAGATAACTGTAGATACTTATTAAGACAATACTCCCTTATATAACACTAATTTCAAATAGAATGTTTAACATTACCACACTTTAAAAGTTTTTTTACAAAACGTTTTCAACTTTAAGTACTTATTAGCCGTAAAACACATATTGAACAAAAAACAAAAAGCACAAACTGTTAACACTGGCAACACTACACAAAAATAGTTAATAACAGCATATAATTGTATATATGTATGTATGTATATATATAGTTTTGTATATTTAGTTTAGTTTTTTTCATTTTGTTTTGTTTCGCATTTTCGCTGCGTTGATATGTTTAGTTTCATAAGCTTAGTCATTAATTGCCCACAAATTCCAATTATCCAACTGCTTGCCCAAGCCTTACACCAAGTCCCTCTAAGTCTATAACATATATGTATGTCTATATTTGCTTTTGAATTTATGTTTGTTTGTATGTGTGTGTATGAGCCTTTTTTGCTTAAATTCTTTATGCTATGTTGATAACGAATTTTCATGTTTTCATAAAGTAAATAATTAAATTGAATTTTATATGTAGATATGTATGTATGTGTGTTTATGTGTATTTGAACATGTACTTAGAAGGCAGTATTATCAAGCTCAGCAGTTGGCACAGCCATACCTTGTCCCACTAAAATGCCGTCAATGCCCATAACGGCAGCATCTCCGCCTCCGTAGTCACTGGCGCTGCCACCACCTTTACCCGTCGCCTTGCTCAACATTTTCTGCACTTGCGCCTGCGCTGTCTGCTGATTCATGCGTTTCGCCTCGGCCACAGGTAAATCATCGTCGGACTCGAGCGCCGGATTAATGCGTCCGTTGCGCTCATCTTTGCCAGCCATTGTGGCTGCACCATAGGAACGTGCCAATGGACCAGCCATAACAGAGAGCTGAAAAGAAATCGGAATTTGTTATACATAAGTATAGACATCCGAGCTTTACTTTCGAAGACAATAAATTTTCAGAGGTCTTTCGACTGCACTTACCTGCTCGCCAGCTTCTGAAGGCTCCCCCACTCTTTGTACATCTTCAGGAATATTCACTACACAACGAAAATAGTCGTAATTCGGTGGAAGTTTGCCCGATTCAAACATCATTCTGAAAAAAACGAAGAAAAAATTACCAAAATTTCCTTTGGCCAACTATATGGTTAGTACATACTTTGTCCACCAAGAAACCCCTATCAGCGTAATCAGACTCATTAACATAGCCGTGGTGCGGAAGGGGAACAATTGGGTTTGTGTCTCCTCATCGTAGCCGGGGAAATGTATGAGAGGTTTCAGACCGAGCAATGCCTCACCACCCGATAAGCGTATAAAGAGCGCCACTATATAGGCAGCTAAACTGCCATAAGTATTACAGTGCTGCTTAAAGTGCACGACCATCAAAAGTTGTGGGAACAAAATGACATAGACCAAATCCGAACACATGGACCTGTGATTAGTGTAAAGAATATATTATCTGTTAAAATATTTGAGATCAATGTATCTGACTTACCAGAGACCATAGATGGATGGAATCGTCAGCGCCATTATAGTTGAGAGTATACCCACAATTATTATAGCCACACGCATGACCCATATGATTTCCATCTCGGAAGCTTTTTGACGGAAAATCAATTTGTAAACATTGCGCGCAAACATGGATGCCGCTGAAAGCACCGACGAATCCGCCGAAGACATGACAGCTGCCGAAACCGCGCCGAGCCCAAAGAACGACACAAAGTCGGGTGTGAGATACTGAAGGACCATAGGTAATATCATGCTAGTCTGCTCGACTGTTAGTGGATAAGGACCGTCATATTCGGTTTCATTCCATGCTTATCCGGAAAAATTTAAAAAGTATTGTTAAAAAACAAAATCAACTTGAATTAATTCTTCTGAATTTACCTGTTGCTTTGGCAATGGCGCCAATGAGTACCGGAGGGATCGCCATAAGGATGCAACCAGCTGCCGCGACATAAGACAACAACTGAGCGCGTCCGGCTGTCTTACTTGACAGTACACGCTGGAAATACACTTGCCACGGTATGCCACCGAATATCAGCAGTAAACCGTAATCTATGTAAAACCATTGTTTCACCGGTTCCACGTGCCCAATCCAGTCCACCTCCATGGAGGACAAACTCTTCACATGATCATTGGCCCAGGCGAATGGTATGCACATCCACAAGCCAATAAAAATGCAAAACAGTTGTATGACATCGGTGTAAGCGACCGAGTAAAGCCCGCCGAAGAGCGTGTAGAAAATGGCAATGCATGAGGAGAGTATCACCGAAGTGCGGTGGTCCATGTCGATGATGACAGACAGCGTAGCGCCTATGAGAATTACACGAAGCCATTAGTTGGAATTAAATTTGTGACACATAAAGCGCAATACAAACACACCCAAAGCGGCTAAAATGCCAGCAGCCCAGAAGACCTCACCGCAGAGTGCGGGCAGAAAGAGCAAACCACCCATGCGTTCGCCAAAAGAGTCCTGCAGCGGATCCAACATGGTTATGTAACCTTGTTTACGCATGGGATTTGCAAAGAAAATGCCACCTAAAAGTAAATACGAAACGTGGATGTGAGCAAAATGAAATGCATACGCTTGTAGGAAACTCACCGAAAACCAAGCTCAAAGCATAACCAAATGGCGCCTGACACCACACCAGTCCGGATGTGTAGATGGCCTCTGCCGTGCCATTTATGTAGCCACCACCAACCCAAGTTGCTGTGCCGCAAAAAGAAAGCATGCATTATATTTCAATGTCATTGCGGTATTTAAAAATTTCTAGGTGATTAGACGTCACCACAGCACTTGACCTCCACAACATACAAACATGTAGACTAACCAACCAACCACCGACGACTCAACCTACTCACCGGTCATTGTAAAGATGCCAACGAAAAGACCAATTGAGCGTCCTGCCAGCATCACCTCCTCCTCGGAATCGTTGCCAGCAGCCTTCTTGCGTCCCGCCCATATGCCCACGACTAGAATCAGTAGATAGAAGAGCACGATGCTCACCACGCCAGCGATGTTAATCATTTTGAGACGTGTATTATCGCCAGATTATTGTTTCAATCAAAATTTGTATATTATTTTCGTGTGTTTCGAGTGAGATGACCTTGTCCAAGCTTAGTTACAATTTCTCTATTATTTAGTTTTCATGGACATATTCGGGCCAGAGGAACACTAGTTAAATGAAAAGCGTATAGAGAGTAAATACAATGAGTAGTTGAATATATTCGAAGCTCACATATGAATTACAAAAAAAAAATATATTGTTTCATAATTAAGAAGTTAAGAAAGTAAAGATTAAACCGAGAAAAAGAAAGTTTAAATTTCGAGAGGCTTTTTTTAATGCCGAAAAATCTAAAAAGTGTGAGAATTAAATTTTCAAGACATTATTAATTCTTGATTATCGCGGAGATTAAAAATTTCAAATCCCGCCTATAAGTAGACCAGACAATAGATCGAACACAATCTACATATTGGAATTTACCGTTGTAATAACACAAGTCATCAAGCTATTGAGTAACGGTATATGTAAGTCAGTTTAAACAAATAAATTCATTCACAAATGTTTTGACTGGAATTTTGGAGCAGAAAGCGTACACAGACCCAACTTAGTTACGCACAATTACATTTATCGAAGCATACCTTTAGGCTCCAATGGACTATTGGAAAGTGACAACGGTGAATTGTTGAGTTGATTTGGAGAGAGTAGGCAAATAGAGAGCGAATGAGCGCTTCCAAAGCAGAGAATGCAATAGAAGCAAGAGCAACAAAAGTATGAAAGGGCAAGAATTATGTGTTTGGAATAAGGGAAGACGTGCTTTCGGTTGCATTGTTTGCCTTTGATTAATGATTTAAATTACTCGTATAGATAACAAACAAAATCGACGGAATTTGCGTTGTAATCAAGCAATTATGCAATGGATGGAAATTTTCTTGAATAAAATAAGTAAAATAAATAATTTTTTTTTTTTTTTTAATGTGAACACACCTTTCAGAAACGCGTTTTAGCTTAATGACTGCTTTCAATTAAATTTAGAATATTTAATTTATATTTTTCGTTTTGTTTACTTAAATAATTATTTATTTCTTTTTTATTACCAATTTTATTTTTAATTAATTTTTATAATTTTTTAATACTTCCAAGCACAAATATTATTTCAATTACTGCGAATTGCAACTATCGCCCCAGCGCAGGGACGTCTTTTGAGACGGACTATTTCGCGTTTTAAAATGTAGCCCGCACATGTGCTCGAACGATGGTCGATTCACAAAACGCTCGCATCAAAGATGGTGTGATGTGATTTCGTTGGATTTGAGTCAGAATACAAGCGCTTTTTTCAAATATTCTCACACACGTTATGTAACATTCGAATACAGTTTAAGATCTTAGTACAATATTCCTCTGTACAACCGAATCAATGATCGCAAACGAAAACCTCACGCTGACGAACGACACTACTGTGTAAACACACCGACAAGCGCCTGAAAGTATATAACTTGCTTTTCAGTGTCCAACTTGACTGGACTCGCTAATTGACAGGTGGATAGGTGTGCGCGTAATGAAAAGTGCGCCTGAATGTATACTTCAGACAATTTTCGTTTACTGCCAAAGCAATTAAGCTGAAAATCAATAGATTTTATTTGACGCTTCTTTTGGTAAACAAATTATTATTTTTTGTTTTTATTAGTTGTTGTTTATAATATTATTTAAATTATTTTATTTTGCTGCAGTCATCACAAAAAACCGGCGCCTAAGTCGGTGCTAACGTTTCGGTGGCAATTTAGTAACTGATTGTCGAAGCCTGGAAGACTTCCTGTGAAGGTATTTCAACGAACTGTTAAATTTTAGTGTGTATTTGTGGCAGAGCACCTGATTTATTTCTGGAAGTAGACGGGAAATTTGAGTGGTTGGAAGTGTAGGGGTAGCGAGTTTACGTAGGAGTCATCATGGAATGCGATAACAAATTGGAAGCTATGGTGGGGAAATGTGGTGAAAAATGGAATTTCAATTTTTTGTATACATTCACACATATGTACAGGCACACACACATACATAGATAAAATTACAACAAATAATACGGAAGATATTAAAAAAAAAGAAAATTAAAAATATATACATCTATGTATGTATATATAGTATTATTATAATATTTTATATTTGAAGGGGTTCTAATTAGTTTATTGTTTAAGTATTATTTTATTAAATATTTTCACCCTATTCTTATCGGGTTATTATTATTTGACATTATTTTTATATACTTTTATTTTTTTAATTTTTTTTATAATATTTTTGTTATATTTATTTTTTCATAAATTTTTAAAAGTTCCTATTTTATTTTTATTGTATTTATATAATTTTGTTTATTTTTTCATTAATGAATTTTTTAAAACTTGTTATACCAAAACGTCGATTACCAATCTGGCATACCAATCTCTTTTCGCATAAACAGCTGTTATTTGACATTTAAACGTTTAACTTGATTTTTAGTATTGTACACTAAATGTTTATTGCATTTCGCGCGCATCAAGAAAATTACAATAATTCTTAATAATTTTCATTTGTTTCTGTCTAAATACTGTGCTTCAAACATATAGCAAAGTTACCAAAAATGGACGAATTCAAAGTGCCACTTATGCCAACAATCTTAGCAAGCAAAACAGAAAAACCACCAGAAACACCAACAAGTGATGTTAAAGATATTGGCAGAGATAAAACAAAAGAACCGGCGAAAGGCCCTAACGCTAACACAGCAAATCAAATTTGTCCATACAAAGTGCCGCCATGGTCCGCACCACCACCAGCAACTAACAACTATAAATTTGAAGTTTTAAAATCCGGACAAATAATAAGTGAAATCGATAATTTACAAAAGCAAGCAGTTTGGAAGTTTGGACGTTTACCACCACCGGCAAACGATCTCGAATTGGCGCATCCAACAATTTCACGTTTTCATGCAATACTACAGTATCGCCCCAAAAAGGAACCAATTGACACTGAGGAGAGCTCCGATAATACGAGTGCAGATCCACCAGAGGGTTGGTATATATACGATCTAAAGAGTACGCATGGCACATTTTTGAATAAACAACGTATACCACCGCAGGTTTTCATACGCGTGCGTGTTGGGCATATGTTACGTTTGGGTGCCAGCACAAGATCTTATATTTTGCAAAGACCAGAGGAAGATGCCGAACCAGAGTCAGATTTAACTGTAACTGAATTACGTGAACAGCAAAAACAGAAAATAGCTGATGCTGCAGCTGAAGCGATACGTAAAGCGGCAGAAGCCGAAGAGCGTGAACGCAATGAGGGTATCAGTTGGGGTATGGGTGAAGATGCCGATGAGGAAACAGACTTATCGCATAATCCATTTGCAAGCACCAACAATGAAGAATTATTTCTCGATGATCCCAAGAAAACGCTGCGTGGCTATTTCGAACGTGAAGGACTAGAATTGGAGTACAAGTGCGATGAAATGTCTGTTGGTTCGTTTGTTTGTCGCGTAGAACTGCCACTGGATGATGCTTATGGGCGCCCTATTATTGCTGAGGTGGTGCATAAAGGTCGCAAAAAGGAGTGTGTTGTGCAATGCGCTTTGGAAGCCTGTCGAATGCTAGATCGACACGGCGTGCTACGACAATCGAATCAAGGTAAGCATATCAAATAAATGCCTTATAATAATATTAAATACTAATTATAACTTATTTTTAAACAGAACCTTTAAAGCGAAAAGTGAAATCTCAAGCCGACTCTGACGATGACGATTTTCTTGACAGAACAGGAGATATTCAAAGAAAGAAAGAGCGAAAATCAAATCCTACAACTAATGTGGCTTTAACGTACGAAGATTTGGTAAGAAAGCATTAATCCATATTCTATTGTACTTTATTGTTGTAGATATCAAATTCAATCTTAATATATTTATTTTTTTAATTTTCAGCTTAAGAAAGACTCAGAACTTGTAGAGGAACTACAAAAAGTTGCAGATGATATCGCGCGTTATCAAGAAACACAACGTCGCCTTAAAGCTGCTCAATCTAGTAACAACGAAGATCTCGATCACTTTATGGAAAACTTAACCGATGACGCTTCCAACCTGGATAAGACAGAAATACGAAAATTACGGGTAAAACTTGATACTTGAACTTCAATATTTGAATGCTTTAAGCAACAAAAACTAATTATTTAACATATCCTTCCTTACAGTTGGAGCAACAACGTCTCAATGCCGAAAAACAAAAAGTGCAAAGACTGATCAAAATTGCTAAACCTATAGATTTACAGTTAAATAAGCCAAACGAAACGGCGAAAGCTGACTCGAGTACAAAGCGACAGTTACCCATGATTGGTAAACGCAATCAGTTCAGCAAATTTAAAATAGCAAAGATTATTACAACTAATAAGAAGGAGGAAGCAAACTGCGCAAATTTGGCTTCTGATGAAGAGGAAGTGGAGGAAGATAATGAGACACGCAACAATGTTGTAACTAAACCTGTTACGACGGAAGCTGCTGCTGCCACAGAAGCAGAGCAAAGTGAAGAAATACCCATGGACACAGAAATTGTTGAGGCAACTGCGCAAACGTCAGATAAGAGTAAAAAGCTGCAGAAACCCACTGTAGACCTTCCTATATTAAAGGATGAAAAGGAAGAGCATGTAACGGCGGATTCGTCTGTGAAACCAATAGATACAAAAACAACTTCAACAGAAATTGAAGATGCCACAGAAACAGAGTGTACGCGAAAAAAGCGTAGACAGCGTCAAAGACAACGTCAGAAGCGACAAGATATCGATGTGGACGAGCTCGAGGAGCATGAATCAAGTGAAAAGTATGCCAAGTGGGTGCCGCCACCTAATCAAAGTGGCGATGGTTATACAGAATTGAATGACAAATATGGTTATTAGGCTCTTTTATTTCCATGTATTGTATTATGGATTTTTATAAAAAACTTTAAATACAAACACAACTAATTTAAATTTAACTGGGAATTTTAAATTACAAAGTAACAAAATATTAACTGCCCTTGGGCTTTGCAAGCTCAATAATCCTTGGTGATGCTTTGGCTTTAAGTGCAGCCGGAGAAATTGCGAAGGGATTTTCACGTATATGTGCATTTTCATATTCCTTTGGCTCAGCCAACTCTTTGATGCGTGCGGTGGGACGTGCCTTGAGCGCATTCGGCGATATAGAGAATGGATTCTCCTTTAGGTCCGATTCTCCCACTCCCTTCTCGCGTGCAGTAGCCAACTCCTTAGTGCGTTTGGTGGCTAAAATTTAGAAAAGGATTGAATATTTATACATATTCTTACGTAAGCTTGAAATTACCTTTATAGGTTAAAGCGGTTGGACTAATAGGTGGTGGTAAGCTTTGTATAAGCGCGGAGTCATCATGCACTATTGGTTGCGCCATTTTCTTTATATTCTCCGATGGCTCATAAGTCTTCATGGCTGGTGTTAGCGACCAAGGTTCTTTAGCTGGTTCATCGTGCGTTTTTGGTAAAGCAAGTTCTTTGAAGCGTGTCATCTTATCGAGTTTCATTCTTTGTACAGGCTATTAAAAATTATTCATGAAATTATTTTCTTACTTCTGGTTTAAAATCTATTTTATCTACCAATTTCGGTTGCTTTGGCTCTTTCCTAGGTTTCGACAACTTTTTAAGATATTTTGTATGTTTTTTCCATTCAGCATCATCCCATTTATGTATTGGAACTCTGTAAATATATTAATATGACCCCTCTTTCTTGACAAAAAAAATTGAAAGCTATAAAATTTTACTTTTTCTGTGGCGGTTGTATGTTAGTCAAGCGACTATATACAGACAGCAAGCTCAGACGTATTAAGCGATTTATGCCCATTATGCGGAAAGGGTCAAACAACTCCTTAACGGTTTCTTTAAATAAGAGTAGTCTCCTATTAAAGTAAAACGAATCTCAACAATAAAATTTTGTAATTGCTATTAACACATCTGTAGACTTACCGCACCGCTGGTAAAGCCAATTGTTCTGTGCGCGTGCGTACTGGCATTTCGCGCACAAATTCAATGGGCTTCCTATATTTACAAGGACATTGTGGTATGAATCGTCCTCTGATGGGTCGATTATGCTGCGCGACTTTGAGTAAACGTTTACGTTTCGTAAACATATGCTTATGGCGTTCCATCAGTCGATGCCAACTCTTGTTGATGTCTGGTAAAAAACAACTTATATTTTCGGGCAGATGATCAAATGTTGGACAACATTTTGAACTCCTTGAGAATTTATGCATTTTTCCTTTTTTTAATTTTTTTTCCACACCACAAATTTTGTTTCGAATTTGAATATGTATCACAACAACTTCATATGGTTGTATTCTGAAAAAATAATTCCGAAATTCTAGATTTTGAAAAGCCAAAAACAAGCAATGAGCAGGTGGAAAACTGACTCAAGTGAAATGAAAATCCAATTCTTAATACTCAATATCGAAAATTGCAAATATTTCATTAACGATTACCTTATGCAGAGATCAAATTCCAAAATAACATTTGGCAATTGGACACTGTATTTCAAATCATGAATCCATCAGGATCGATGCAAAATACAATACCCTACCACCAAGACATGGTCTTTTGGAATGAGAACTCGCATTTAACCTACAACTACATATTTATTTAATAAAAACATAAACTTAAAATTTAAATATAACACATACATAATTTGCACTTTCAATTAAAACAAATAACTCCGACAAGCTGAAATCCTAAAGCGCATATGTCTTCGGCTTGGCCAATTCCCGCAGACGTGGTGTGATTTTGGCACGCAGCGCATTTGGTGATACCTGATATGGATTAGCGCGCGTATGCTTGTCAAAGTAGTCCTTTGGTTCGGCCAGCTCCATTATCCTTTGCGATGTCTTTGCCTTTAATGCATTTGGACTCGTTTTGAAGGGAGTTTCTTTCACTTCCGGTTTGTGTTGATAAACAGGTGGTAAAGCCAATTCCTTAATACGTTGAGTGGCTGTAAGAAAACAATTCAAATTTAATTAATCTCTTCCAACAGACATTAAATTATTGCTTTAATTAATTCTTAAATAATAATATTAATTATATATATAATTTTAATTATTTAGTATATAACATATTTTTAAATAAATATTTTTTAAATTTATTTGTCCATTTTATTCTATTGCTTAATTTTTGTTTAAATTTTGTTTTTTTTTTTATTTCACATAACTCTCTTTATTTGCTGTCAAAATTAAATTATGTATGTATGTAAACAAACCTTTGTAGTTGAGCGCTGTTTCCTTCACACGGTATGCCTCCTCTGGATCAAATACTTCGTAAAAACGTGGTTGCGAAATTTTTAAAATTCTTTCCGAGGGCGTGTAATATTTCATATTGTTGGTCAACACCCATTCCTTGGGTTCATCGCTCTCATATTGCTTTGGTTTGGACAAATTTTTAAAACGTCTTAGTGCTGCTCCGCCGCCCGCCTTGGTTTTTGGCATAAACCCAAAACCCTGTAAAATCGTTATATTAAAATACAATATTTAAAAAAACTACGAAATAAAAATGTTAAACAATTTTGGGAGTTTGTAATACTATAACTAAAGTGAGTACCTTCGGTAGCTTTAGTTGCTTCGCTGGTTTTTCTGGCTTGGCAGCCTTTTGCCGCTTCTCTTCTTCTAATTTATTAATATCAACTCGTGGTTTCGAGAGTTTCTTCAAACGTTCTTGTCTTAGCGCCTCTTCAGCGTCGGACAGCTTTTGTGGCTTTTCTCTGCGAAAAGTTACATAACCGAAAGACATTAATTCAAGCTAAAATATTTACTTGCTGCCACTCACTTTTTAGTGGGCGGTTGCTTGTTCGTCAAGCGGCTGTACAAGGATAACATACTCTTACGCAACATGCGATTCACCGTAGATTTACGTTGATTGCTGAAACTCTTGAAGGAGTCACGTTCTTTTAGTTGCATAAGTCGGCTGTGCGTTGTCAAAAAGGTTGTAACAAATCAAAAAAGAAAAAAAAAATGAAAAACTCCAATACTTACATCACAGTTGGAAAAGATAACTGTTCTGTACGAGTACGTGAAGGTAGATCATCGCGCACAATCTCCACCTTGCGATTACCAATCTCTGGACAAAAGCAGGGCGTCAGATATTTGCCCGTTTGACGTTTGGGCTCAGCGAGCGCCCAGATGCGTTTATTTTTGGTCACCATACATTGGTAACGCTCCAGTAGCTTGGAATACTGTGAGCGTAGTTCAGGAAAGAAGCACATGTGCTCCGCGGCCACTGCCAACGGCGCAATACAACATTGTGGTCTGTAGGCTGGCAGATTTTTCATTAGCATTGCCAATTTAACACACACAAACTTTGATGAAACGACGGATTTAGCGCAAACTTTAAGTGTACCCAATGCACCAGAGTGGACAAGCTTGTTCAGCTGCTGCGTTGGTATTTAACATTAAGATGTGTCCTTGTTTACGCAAAACTTATCGGTTATTTTTTTATATTTTTGCTTTCAACCAAAAAAATTCACGTTCAACTATTAGATACTGAAATTTTGAAATACAATTCATTATCGCTCAATGACAAATTTAACTACTCATCCTTGATATCGTAAATGAATGAATATAAATCGAAATTGTTCAAGTATTCAGCACTTTAACCCTTATGAAATAACACACTTTTCAAATTCCTGTATTAATATAATTGGTTTTATTCTGTCTCAACATGTTTAATGATCGTCAATGCGGAGCACAGAACAGCAGCTACATTTGCGACATATTTGTATGGCATACATGGTGTACATAATAGAGTTTACTGTGCTTAGGATTTAGTTAAATAAGTTATTTTCGGTAACATGCAATTTTGTAGAAATAAAAGTTTAAATAATACATCATAAGGACAAAACAAATAAATATATAAGCAAATTGTTAGCCGATAATTAGATATCTATGTTTGTCTAGGTAGGTCAAAATTTAACTAGTATATTTAGATTAGCATAAATGTAAATCGTTGATTTGATAATACAGCTTTCAACAACGGTTATAACATAAAATGTTTTTGTTTTAAAGTACATATTCGCCTGATTAATACTTGAAATAAAGATAAAACAACATTGGATGCTTAAATTTTGGCTGAAAAATCTCAACTATGTGTGTGTGTATATGATATGACGATATTTTCGAACACTTTTCAATGGCAGATCGTCTTTGATTTTTATTGTGACTGGTAATTCGCCGAAATAATTTACTCAACTTGCTTTATTATTAGATTTGTTTGGTCGCGCATAGCTGCGGCTTTGTTTAATGAATGTTGGCGATGACAGCGCGTGTGTAATCTTGTGTGGTGGACTGACCGCCCAAATCCTTGGTTCGTACCTTGCCATCCTTCAAAACTTTGTTAACAGCGTTGGTGATCAATTCGCTGTATGTTGGCAAGTTGACGTGGCGCAACATTTTGGCACCACAGAGCAGCATAGCGGTGGGATTGGCGACATTTTTACCCACAGCTTCGGCGAAAGTGTGTCGTGCACCCTGTAGCAATAACAAGTGCGTTAAGTAAAATACGAAAATTTTGATATATGCAACTAACCGGTTCAAAGACGACCGCTTCGGCCGAATATGAGGCGCCAGCAACAACACCGGCACCACCAACTAGACCAGAACCGATATTATCCAGAATATTACCATAAAGATTGGGTGTAACCATAACGTCAAACTAGAAAATTTATATATAAACGTTAATATTTTTATTTCAATGGAAAAAATATTGCTCTCACCTGATTTGGTCTCTGCACCATTTGCATAGTTGTATTGTCAACAATCATTTTCTCAAACTGAATACGCGGATAGAGCTTGGCCATTTGTTCGCAAGATTTAAGGAAGAGACCATCACCCAATTTCATAATGTTGGCTTTGTGCACAGCGGTAACCTTCTTGCGGTTATTCTTGGTGGCATAGTCGAAGGCGAACTTGGCAATGCGCATGGACTTCTTGGAAGTGATAATCTTCAAGCATTCCACAATACCGGGCACAGATTCATGTTCAAGTGCTGAATATTCACCTTCAGTCTGTTCACGGATGATAACGGTATCAATGTTCTGATGGCGGGTTTTCACATTGGGTAAACTGCGCACGTGCACAACGTTTGCGTACAGATCCAACTGTCTACGCAATTTCATGTTCAAAGTTTCAAGTTCACCAGCAACGCTGTAATCGGGAGTAGCCAAAATACCCTGCAAATGAAAAAATATATAGTTTAGGAATTCATTGTGGTATATATAACTGAAATGTGTATCAATTTTCTGCTTACCTTAATGCAAACTTTATTCTTCTGAATTGAAGATACGACATCTTCCAATTTGGCACTTAAAATTGGATTAACTTCCGATAAAAAGTAGTTTTCGAAGTCTACTGGTGCATTAGTGGCCTTAACAAGCATGTTTAATGTTTTTTAATCAATTATATATTTATTATTGTTTTATTTTCACTTACCTTGAAGACTTCTTGTAATGCATAGACCAATTCCGGGCCGACACCATCACCTGGAATCAATGTACATGTTACACGGTTGCCACCAAGTGCACCAGAATCCTGTTAGATTTACGATAAAAGTTAATGTAAAATATACATTTATAAAATATATTCCTTACTTGATTAACAGCGGATGTAGTATGAATGGAGCGGACCGCTGTCGCCTAAAAATAAATAATTTGCAAAAACCATAAGTGTCCATAATAAGTTTGTTGAATTTTATTTAAGGATTATAACCTCAAATTTTGCACTAAATTCGCGCTACGACGATTCTGTTTATGTAAGAATTGGCGAGTTGTAATAAATCAGCGCAGTTTTAAAATACTTTAAGATATGCTCACCTGCATCAACGTGCGGCCGAAGGTTCTTGCTAACATTGCCATGTTTATATTTTTAGTGTCAACAGTTACAAAAACCTGGTAAAAATATGAATTTCCGCTCCGTTCAAAAGTAAAGTTGGAAAACCCACCAAGAACCAACAATCAGCAAATCGATTTAAGACCTTCCAGTGGAAGTATTCCACAATTCAACAGCACAAGACAGCTGTCAAATTGGCACACGAACAGATGATTGGGAAGGAATGTGATTGCCATTTTATTCACTTGAAAAAAGCAGAAAAAATGCAAAATGAGTAAAATGTATAACAATTTTTATATAGATAAAAAAATAAACTCATACGGTTATAAATTATATATAATACTTATATATAAATAATTTTTGTTAACCCTTATATAGAAAATGTCATATAGCTGATACCAATGTCAGGCCTCCACGTATATTTCTAACAACAATATTTATATAAAAACAACAATAATTTAATGTTTAACATGAAATATTCTTTAAGACAGATCATTAAACCACTTCTTCTTTTATTAAATGTTTATTTATTTAATATCGACAATGCAGTGTGAAATGGCAAAGGTCCTCTTCATCTACATTATTTAGCCACCGGTGTGAATATCTTATCTCATTTATTAATTATTTCCTCTCTCTCTACCTTAATTTTCTGTCAGCTGTTATCATACTGCACCAAATGACATAACTGACTTTTCATTTAACTTTTTACAATAATAAAAAATTAATAAAACAATTGGAAAAAAAACTAAAAAATTATCAATAAAATTCATGGTGTAATTATTGCAAATTTGGGTATTCTAAATTCTTAACTAAAGTGCTAAATCATACTTTCGGATGGCTTTAAGAGTCGGTTTACGTCTGCATAAAAATTGCTCTAAACTTGTTGCCGGTGGCAGTTCTCCATTACAGTTCATACGATTGAAGTGTTCAAGGTGAGCCGCATAAAAAATTTAACTTCAGCTGTGTGTCTGTGCTGCGCAGTTACATATCTTTAGACCACTTTATACGTTCAACGAGCGAGGTTGATAATTTCGATTCATTTTTTTTCTTAATTTCTAGTGGAATTAATACTCCGAAAATGCGTTTTGTACAATTCTTGCGTAAAAATGATAACCGTAGACGGCTTGGAGTAGTATCTGAGGATGGTACTAAGCTCGTGGAATTATCTGGTGGACCTTGCATTTCCCACGATATGGTTTCATTTATATCTCAAGGTATGTCAATGGAAGAGGTGCAACGCAAGTTGGAGAATCTACCAAGTGAGGACATGACCGATTCCCACACTCTGTTACCGCCTGTGGTGAATCCACAAAAGATCATTTGTATAGGATTGAATTATAAGGATCATTGTGAAGAACAAAACAAGCCCGCTCCCACAGAGCCCATGTTTTTCAGCAAATTCAACACTGCTTTGACAGGGCCAAATGGCGATGTTATTGCGCATAAAATCAGTACGGTAAGTACGCCACAGAATTAATTAATAATGTATGTATGTATTTATGAGTGACAGATGTCTTGCTGTGATAAAAATTACCATGATAAGCTGCCCACTGATAGAGCTGGCACGTGTTAATGAGTTTATTTAAATGATTAGTCTATTTAGCATGATTAACTAAATAAACTGAAGATTTAATATAAAATTTATGACTTTTTAGAAAATCGATTGGGAAGTTGAATTAGCTGTTGTCATTGGAAAGGAAGCCAGAAAGGTGTCAAAGGAAAATGCCATGGACTATGTATTTGGTTACACTATTGCTCAGGATATTTCAGCTAGAGATTGGCAAAAGTCTCGTAATGGAGGTCAATTTTTGATTGGAAAATCAATGGATACTTTTCTGCCATTGGGACCGGCAATCGTCCATAAAAGCCTAATCAAAGACGTATATGACCTTAATATCCGCACTGTTATCAATGGTGTCGAAAAGCAAAACCACTTCACTGGAGATATGATTTTCAAAATTGATGACGTTATACATAGACTATCGCAGTCTATCACACTCAAGCCGGGTGATCTTATTCTAACTGGTACACCAAAGGGTGTTGGTATGTACCGCAACCCACCAGAGTATTTGAAACCTGGTGATGTTATCGAAACCGAAATACAATGTCTAGGTAAGATGGTGAACAAGGTAGTCGCTGACTCTTAAAGCGATAAGTTGCAAAGAGTGTTTCGAAAATAAGTGTAAAATGGTTCCGCATTTAAGAAGTAACTTTTGTGATTTGTTAAATTTTTGTTTAATTTGGAAATTATTGAAACTGTAAACTATTAAGCTGTAAAAATAAAGAAAAGCATTTATAATTGAAACAAATCTTTTATTTTTATATTATGCTTGTATTAAACTAAAATATTTTTCGATAAACATAATTGCACATTTCAGTTAAAGAAAACAAGCAATTACAGATTTAAATTAAGCACTTTTCAAATGTTATGTTTCCGGCAATAAAATAAACAAATGGATCAAATATATGCATAACATTAAACTTTTTAAACTTTAAAAGTTTTACTTTTTGTTGCAAAGAATTCATCTCTTTTGTGGTATGGCGCGTATGGGTCATCTATGTAATATTTCGGACGTCGCCAAAAACTAGTTACCATTTTGTCCAGCATATAACTCTGTGTCGAGTTTGTGAAAATGTGTTGGCGCAATCTCCTACGCAGCTCGGGAGATTTCTTAAACAATTTCTTATGTCGACCTGTGTGAGTGCGTACCCAGACGCCCCAATCGAGACGTTTAAAACGTTTAAGAACAGCCTTTACCGACTTTCGTTTCCCTTTGTTAAGCGAGAATTTGGTTAACGAACGTGTTTGTTGTATTTGAGTTAAACCGAAACTTGGCACAACGGCATTCACTAAATTTGTTGTTGCTGTTGATGGCAGCTGTTGTAGAAGTGTGGAATTTGAAGATGTCCACCGGTTATAGACTTGGTATGAAAGTGCACGCTTCACAGGGGCGATTGCGGTGTTTTGATTTGCAAAATGGGTGACCGTACGCACGGCTGAAAAATTAAATGATAATCGCGTCACATTGATTTTTAATAAAGTATTTACGAATTTACCTCCAGAAAATAGTGCGCGAAGCATATTTTATGTTATTTATAAGCCGATAAAATAAGTAAAAGCTTATTTAGATTGATTCCATAACCGTAATAAAATATAACCAAAAAACACATATGATTTTGACAGTTAAGTGTCAAGTGCGATATCACTGCATTATCGACACATACAGATGTCAGTTTTTGTTATTGTATTTCTTATTTCCTTTCCTCATCTGTCATCGTATTTTATTTCTACCAGTTCTACTCTCTGTGCAAAATAGTGGCTCAGTTTGTAGTAAATCAGAAAAAAGTTTTCGTTTTTGTCTAGATCGCGGGAAGACGTCAAGCGCCGGCTCGTTAAGGAATTGGAATTGTACCCACGATATTAAGTATTCCAAAATTTATAGCAATATGTATCGTCTAGCATTGAAAAAACCATGCAGAGACGCCATACAGGTTAGTGTGCATATTTAAAAGAAAATTTGTTGTACAAGATATTAAATTGCTTATGTGCCGTCATCACATCTGTGCGTGAGGTACTACAACCACTGTCACTCAGAAAAACGGAAAGCAAGGGGCAGCGAGCGCGCTGCTCACTAAAACACCCGTGTAGACAAATTGATTGTTATGTCATCTATTAATGCAATATTCATTCGTTTTGACCAAATATCATCCATATTCCAAAATTAAATATAATTATTACATTAATATAACCATCTAGTAGCGTATATTGCCCAAACATGCTATAAATAACCACACCGCAGTAATGACAATTAATATTATTATTAAATATAAGATATCCCTCCCCTACGTTTGGGTATGCACTTCAATTAATTTTTAACTTTATTGGATTTCAGATCACATTAAGCCAATATAGCCGAAAAAACTATAGCAATGGTCTACCACCAAATGTACGAGAAGCCGGTTTTGGCAAGGTGTTGGTATTTCTATCGCCCCTTGTCGCTGTCGGTGGAGTAATTGGATATGCGAAGTCAGTTAATAGCATACTTATATAGTATATAATTTATTCATATAAGAATCTTCAATTTACAGATACGACCCGAAATTTCGAAAACAAGTCGAACAAAATGTTCCCGGCGCAGAATACGTTTTAAAAGTTGCTTTAGAGTCAAAAGACCCTATCGACGATATTAGTAAGCAGTTTGATGGTGTTAAGAAGCAATTCAACAATGTCACGAAAACGATTGATAGCGCCACATCCACTGTTACTGGCTGGTTTGGTAGCTCCGAAAAAGCTCCTCCTAAGCGTGAGTTTTTATTAATTTATATATTGTGAATAACAGAATTGAAAAATTCCACTTCACAGAACCAGAAGTTGCGCCAACAAAAACTACCCCGCCAGCAAAACCTGTAAGTTATAGACATATATGTTCCTCATAAGTATATACATAAAATAAGTCCATTTGACTATAATAGTTTTTTTAATCTAGGCGCCAGTAAGTGCTGCCAAGGAAGCGCCTCCTGCCGCAAAGCCTGCTACTGCCAAACCTAGTGAGCCTGTGAGAATAGAAAAAAAGCATGAACCTTTGCCGAAAGATGTGACCGACTTGGAAAATGCGGTTGAAGTTGCAGCTGCACTTGCTGTCCAAGAATACAACAAAGCGATTGCTATTCTCAAGAGGTTTTTTTGTTAATCACTTAACTAAGTTTGTATGACTATATAAACGTTTACTCTTACTACAGCTTTAACAACGATGTGCGTAAAGTCGTTGATGATGCCATTGATAATGTCGACACCTCGAGATGGACTTCCTTAAGAAACAAAACAAGTGCTCGTGATACTTCCGTAGCCACCGCAGAAAAGTCTGCACGGGAAGCTATTGACAAAATTGGTGAGCAGGCATAGCGCCTGAAATTATTAAATATATATCCATATATTACACGAAATCCTATTCTTATCTATCCAGAAAAATGTGAGATTGCACTAAGCAAAGCTGCAACCGCCGATAATCATGAGCAGATCGTTACCCTACGCAAAAAGATTAAGACATTGGTGGAACACATTAACCATGTCAAAGATGAATTATATCAGCATAAGGATTTAGCCACGGTGTCCGAGAAATACTGGAGAAACGTGAGTAGCACATAGGAATAACGAACACTTAATTTGAGTAAACGCTACTACCATGGCTTATAGGTGGAGAAAGCACGCAATTACTTCATTGAGGAAATTGAATCCATATTCCCGGGTTTAAATTTGGCAGATCAAAAACTAAATCTCTCAAAAGAAGATTTGGATTTGTTCATCATGCATGCTTACTCCCATGTGCTGGCTTACCAGAAGGAGCTCCAACGTTTGCAAACCGATGGCGAATTAAGATTAAAACGTGTCATCGATGCTTTCCGTGGTGATAGCGAGTCGGAGGCAGTTAAAGCACAATTGGATTATCACTTGGAAGCTGAGAAGCGCAAACTGGCTTTGGAACATCAGAAGAAAATTTTCCAAATTCGCGCTGATTCCGAAAAGCAATTGCGTCTACAATTGAAAAAGCAAGCTGAAGCGCATATTGATCACTTGAACGATGCGATAGCCATGAAGGAAAGTGAAATGAAACGTAGCTTCACACGTGAATTGGAGGATAAATTGGCCACTGAGAAGGCTAATTATAAACTGCAACTTGCGGCTATGGTTGGAAAAATGCGCGGCATGGATGCTGCTTTACAAGGTAGGCACACGGTATTCCATATTAAAATATTATGTACAAATGTATAACAAATTTCTTTACGAACGCTACTAATAAGAAATTGATGATGAGCTTAAAGGTACAGGGTTCCCCCTATTAAAATTTTTTAAATTATTAATATTATCGATATGAAAGTACGCGAAATATGAATAAATAATTCAATTTGTATATTTACAGCGCGTGCTGAGTCAGAACGTTCAGCACATCAAGCGCAAGCACTGTGGGCTGCCTGCCAGGCCTTGTGGGCCACAGTAAGCACTGGTGAACCTGGTGTACACTGGCGGAATAAGTTGCGCCCACTGAAGAGTGAAATCAAGGCGATTTCTAAAGTGGCCGGTAAACATAACAAAAACATTTAATAACTTTCTTAAATTTTCAAGAGTAATTTCAACTCGTTTTAGAGGGCGATGAACTGGTCTCTGTTGTCATACAAAATTTGCCAACTACCGCCAGCGAGCGTGGTGTGTTCACAGAAGATGCATTACGTGAACGTTTCATTAACGTGGAACGCGTTGCACGTAAACTGGCGCTTGTACCGGAAGGCGGCGCTAGTATCCCCATCTATTTCCTTTCATACTTGCAATCGCTTTTCATTTTGAAGCCTGACGATCCCATCTCCCAGGATGAATTGCAAAACAAACCATTTGATTACAGTAAATTGGACACCTACGACATTTTGAATAGAGCCAGGTAAGTGTAATTGACTTTTTCAGCTTAAACATATAATTAATGCCATTTCCATCACGCTTCAGGTATTTCGTGGACCGTGGCGATCTGCTGCAGGCCTTAAAGTACATGAATCTATTGCAAGGTGGTGCACGTCGTGCTGCATGTGATTGGTTAAATGAAACGCGTCTAACGCTCGAGACCAAACAAGCTGCCAATACGTTAATGGCACACGCTGCCGCCAGTGGCCTGTTATATTTGTAAATTAAAATAATGGTGGGTTGGCTTAACTGTAAATGAAATCGTTTGCGTGAGCAAGTCATTGGCATCAAAGCAGTTACCGTATTTACATTACACTTATCCGGCAAATTAAATCAACGCTTCAAATAATTGTTTAAATTTTCCCTTAACATAGTTTTATTATTATTTTGTTTTTGGTTTTGAAATCCATATTAATTTATAATTGTTGATTTAGTTGCGCATTCCGAATGTAAAGAAATGAACGAGTTGTTGTAATGTTGATAAAGAAATAAAGGAAGAAACACATATGCAATAGTAAGAAGGTTAAAAAAAGATTGTTGTTATTTATACAATAACGGTGTTAAATGTAAAATGGTTATTAAAATAATTTCAATTAAGTTTTGTGAAAAATAAAATTACGTCTTACAAAGAATACTTAAACAAAAAAAAAAAATCTACAAAAAATCAGTAAAATCAATTTTTTTGTTTTCGTAAAGTTTATTAGAATATCCTATCAGTTAAATATATAGTATGTACATAGTTATTAAAGGTTAGTCCAGTAGGTTTGAAATAAATTAAAATATCGCCTGCATTCAAATACGAGATATACGAGACAATGACACTTCAGTTTAGTGATCAACTTTGCCACTACTAGCTTCAGCCTGATTGCCCTTTATCGAGTCCAAAGCTGTATACTTCCAACGCATATAGGCGACTCTCATGCGGTCCCACATATTGTCGAGTGAATCCATTGCAGGACGTACGTCGAGTATAGCAAATTTATAATCCTTGTCAACAATGCCGCCATCGTAGTAATCAATAACGTAACGCACATCCTTACCACAACGATCAACGATCCAGTCATGACGATCGAACGGTAATTCATAGCTATCAAATAAAAATTTAATCAATATTTTGAACTGACCACATAAAAGAGAAAAAACATACCCGAGCCAGCTGCGTATGCGCGCACGGGGACTGTAGTCGGCAGCTTTACCACCAAAACTCTTTAAACGTGGATTGCCACACTCCTTAGCATGTAATGCTTCCCACTTAAGTACTTCCTTCCAGGCTTGCTCATTGTTGGCATTGTGAATGAAAATAATGTCACCCATATCTTTCTGTGAAATATCTTCATTCTTCCAACGCCAACCTTTCCTTAACATTGCGTTCCAGAACATTTGCTGACTTGGATATTGCCAAAACTGCTGGGTACCATCTTCTGTCACTTTCGGTATGCTCGATGTTTGACGATCTGTGGACAGCGAAAAGGGTTGATCTGGTGCAGGTTGTTGATTGGCAGGTGGCATCATATTGAGTGGATTAATATCACTTTGACCATGTTGTACCGGACACTCGGATGCTGATGGTGCAGTGGCAGTGGTGGTAAATTTTTCTTGTTGCCGTTGTGGTGGCACTGTACCGCCTTTCTGGTGCATTGGACATTCTGGTGGCGGTGCAGCACCCGTGGCAGAGGCGTGAATATGATCTTTAGGCATTTGTGGTGCTGCCTCCATACGGACGCTGGTGATTGTGTTACCCATTATTAATCTAGAACGATATTAATGCAATAAATAATGAACTGGGTCATATGATTTTACACCCCTCGTATTGTGGGTCAATGTTGTTGCATAATTAAATCAATTGCAATGTCTACTACACTCAATGTCAGCACTTACATTTAAGAGAATTGCAAATTTATGTTTGGAATCAATGTAATTTAAGGAACGCGTCGAGTTTACACGTCTTGCAATTTATGTAATTTTGTTACAAAAATTCTTTCCCCACGAGGGGTAGTCAAAATCTACGGGTACTAATTATGTTATTTTAGGCTTTAAGGTTATGATATACACATTTGACAGCTGAATTTGACAAGTTTTTTTCGGGGGTTGCAAACAGCGTTGCCTTATTAATTTATGTGAATGTTATAGAAATTTTTGTTTTTTGTTCAAAACATATTTTTTAAAGGAAATTTAAGCTGGTATATGTGTATTCGTAAAAGTACGCACTCACTGAACTCGTTCTTTCGTATATGAAATATTTAAATATGATAACAAGTAGTTCCGAAAGTAATATGATTACACAAATACGTTAAAAATTTAATTATCAATTCTGCGAGATTCGAGTTCTATCATCCACTAGATGGCGCTTTCAACAATAAGTATATGAAATAAAAAATTAAATATCGTAAAAAGATTGAAATTAGAGCGACGCACGTATTTAATACGTTCTATGATGCTGGAAGGACTTTGAGATATTTCCCAGTATAAACTTACGCCAAGTAAAACGATGAAAACTCAAAACACGTATAAAAATGAAGGCAAAATTGTTGTTGGTCGAAGTTGTTGTTGAACATTACTTGCACATATTCAGATTTATTTTGTAAAATGTATCAAAAGCCTTTTTAACTACTATTTTAGAGCATTAAAACTAATTTGATTAAATAATATAATTTTAATTCGTTGATATTTCTGCAGTATTCATTAAATAAAAATTGACTCAGTAAACGAATTAAAAAGTAAGGAAGGCTAAGTTCGGGTGTAACCGGCGAATTTATACTTTCGCAATTTATTTATTTAATTTTATTACGATAACACACAATTTAACCCGTTTATCCGGCTAAAGTCCATTAGAATAACGAAAATCATTATAGATAGACAGACGATATTTCATATATTGATCGATATATATAGTATAATGACGGAAATTGAAATATTAGGTCTCTGGTGTCTGTAGAAACCTATGACCCGATTTTAACCATTTTTAGCACCTAACCTAACATAGACACATTATTAGAAGAAAATTTTTTTCTTTAAAATATTTGAGAGTAGTTCCGGTATTTTGGGCTAAAAATTATTCATTGGCCTTGAAAAGTTATAGTCCGATTTCAACAATTTTAATATTAGCGATGCCACACATTCAATTTGTGCACAGTTTCATCCCGATATCTTAATTGATTCTTGATTTATGTATTGTAAAGTGAATGAATCAGACTTAAAATTGTGGTATAAGGCAAGTATGCCTGGTTTCAAACCGATTTCGACCATTTTAAAAATACAAAACAATGTTATGAACCGAATTCCTTGAAATTTGTCGAGTAGTTTTTGAGATACGGGTTTTGACCAGAAGTGGGCGACGATATGCATCACCGTCCATTTTTTATACCAATCCTAGTTCAGCTTTTGTTACTATAAAATTGAAAGTTCTTTACTATAAAATTGAAAGTTTAAGGAAGGTAGTCGTGAATCCGATTTCATCCATTTTCATAGTGAATAATGAAGTATCTGAAGGGAACGCAAGAAAGTTTGGTTGGTATAGCTTCAGTGGCTTATGAGATATATACAAAAAACTTAACAGAAAGGGACCACGCCCACTTTCCCAAAAAAATTCAACAAAATATGCCCCTCAATCTAGCTAATTTGTACCAAATTTTGGTTTCATAACTTTTTTTCGGTCATAGCCATTTTGTGGGCGTGACAATGGTCCGATTTCGCCCATCTACAATACCAACCTTTTTATGGTGCCAAGAAACAGCCAAGCTTAATCAAGATATCGCAATTTTTAACCCTATATCTAACTCGTTCAGTTTTATTGTAATCATTCAAAATTATGTTTGCGAAAGGACTAAAACGAACATCAAACCCCACAGATCATAACTGTTGAATAGTACAAGCCTTTCTCTAAACCATTCTCTAAACTGGTATAACTCTATTTAATCCGACTTAACTGTATCCAAAAAGCAATTAAGGACTCTCTTCAAATGATTCTTACGTACATATATTGATATAGTTAACTAACATGACCGATTCATTTCCCGATTTTTGCAACAATTCAACATTTCGTAGATTTTATTAAAGTTTGGTAAATATTATTATTTTTTTCGAACTAATTTTACGCAAAAATATACTTTGTTTTCGTTATATGCCGCATTAAGCGACCGTGCTGCAAGACAATCGGGGATTAGGTGGCCCGGCCAAGTGTAACTAAAGAGAATAAGGGCGAAAATCAACGAATCATTAATCAATCCTTTCATGATGCGGCGCGGTGCGTGTCCTTTTATGTTAAAGAATGACAAAAAAGCAAACATACACACTCCTTACACTTTCGATTCGATGGAAGTGTAAAAAAAGAAAAGTTGAAGGCATTACAAAGAAGCAATGTGTCTCCGTGCGAAGTAAGAAGAACGGCGTTCAAAAGCAGGGGAGGGCACGGAAAGTACCTAAAAGATTTCACAACGCATCAGGGATAAAGCTACAATTTCAGAAAAAAAACACAAAAACAAATACAAATAGATAGCAGAGGGAGAAAATCGGCCGAAGAAACAATGTAAAAATGTATAAAATGGCGTTATTATTTGATGAGGGATATTTGACTATTTACATACATACATACATACAGACATTTCACAGAAGCGTTGATAAGATGAGTGACTGAAAGTGATGGGTGTCGGCTGTTGAGTGGCTGGAGTGACAGTACGGCGTTAAAATGGGGTGGGGGAGCTACCACCAGCCCCAGAGTTAAGAAAAATTGTGTGTCGCAAAATGCAAAAACGCAAATAAAAAAGAAAGGCATTAATATGAAGAAAGCACTGCGACCACAGTGTAAATTTCTCAAAAAATTTGCAAATGGAGTTCCTCATTGAGCGCATGCTACCATGTTCAAAAAGCGTAGAAGAAGCAGAATAAGCAAACGAATTTCGCTAAATTATTAAGTAATGCTCTTTCATAGTACTTACGTACGTGATATATGCATCTGCTAGGATATACGATATAAGTCTATTTGTATGTGTGATGCTCTCGTTGGTAATGCAAATTTAAGTGGCTCTTGTTCCCAAAAGTCTTAATTTCAGCCGACACTCACATAGTCACATGACATGTCACGGCTATACAAAAGTGACATTTTTGAGGAAAATAAGAAATTAAAATTACGAATGTATGCCAAGCAGGAGATAAGGGAACCTACAATGGCAGGCAGACCTACACCAACGTTCATTTAGTGTATTGTAATGTGTTGGTAATCGGGAAGAGTGCCATGCAATGCGGGTATATGGAGCAGTGAACATCATTAATTATCTTAAAGAATTCTCAAAGTCATGTCGAGACAGACAGAGTTGGACGGACGGACGGAATGAATTCAAATGTGTTTTGTTGTTGTTTATATTGTAAAAAATGAGGACATAAATGGCATGCGAAAAGTAAAAGTTTGTTGTTGTATTTTGCGAATTTCGATAAAATCATGCGAATTGCATTTACTGCTTAAATAAATTATGATTTTTCTAAATACATATGTAATTATGATATTTTTATATGATATATATTATGAAATTTTAAATAGATTTATATAATGTGATCGCTTTAGTCACTTTAATAACGCACAGTCGAGTATCCAGCGCAATAGTAAATTTTTAGGTCAACACCAAATAAGCAGAAATTATTTGGGAAGCAAAAATTAACAATAAAATAAATAAAACTGTAACGCAAATTGCCAAAAAAATACGGAATCCAAAAAAAAAAACTTTCCATATATCAAGCATATTTTTTACAGTATCTAGACTAATAAGTTGTAGAATTATTTCAACCAAAGTACCGTTATTTTGTAAGCGAGCACTGTTTAGACATCTACTAAACACAACAAAACTGCCAGTAAAACAAAAACATGAATTCAAGCATTTTTTACGAATTCAGCGAGGACATGTTTTGTAAGCGAATGCTGTATAAATACTTGCTAAACACAAAAAAATGCCCAATAAAATAAAAAAACAAATTCGACAATTTTTAGTGAATTCAGCGAGGACTTTAAATGTGGAAAATAAATATTTCCAACTAATCGCACATAAAACCTTTCTAAAAACCAATAATAGGTTAAATAGCGAGAGCTGAGATGCTCATAGTGTCGCTTTGTATGTATAAAGCTTGGAAAAATAGGCCTCATTTAGTTTTAAAGGCTAATATAGAAATATTTTGTATGACCTATTAATTCACATATATACATATACATATACGAGTATATTCATATATTTGTGTATTAGTTGTATTACTAAAATGTGAAAAAAGTAAAACACCATTTCGCTATAGGAACTTCTTACCTCTTCTCTTTAATTTGCTTACCGGAACCATATTCAACGTCGAAATTTCCAATAACGTCGGTGTCAATCATAATTAGTAACAACGGCAATTTTTCATTAAAAACACGAAAGCCGACACTTTTAGTAACATGTAAAATAATAACATACATACATACAAACACACGCGCACTATGAATGTAGTACGTCGAAATTTCCCATTCACATGCGTAGCTAAAGCCTACGCGGCTAAAAAACAAAGATGGTAGACAAAAATTTAAACCAACAAAAAAAAACAAAATTTTAATAAGTTTACATTGTAAAAATATTTGTAATCAGCAACTAAAACCCGAAAGCCATAAAAGCCGTACACACAGTTGGAGTGCTTTGGCTTGCAGCGCCCCGCAGCTATCTGGCTGATGACTATGTGAGACTTGGTAAGAATATGGCTAAGAGCGAAAGCAAAAGCCAACACAGCTGTTGCAACACTCACTCACTATTCGATACGTGTATCAATGAAAGTGTAGTAGATTCGCTGTGGCTATTTCCACATACGCGCCGTTACATATGTACATACAGAGGTGCTGCTACTGCTGTATATGCATATCTACTTGTTTATCTGGATAGGCATGTAATGTAATTTTTCTTTACAGCATTCAACGCTCGCAGCGCGTTACGATTGTAGCTAATTAAATTTAAAGATATTGGAAAGATTATCAATCTTTAAGGCTACGTAGCACTCTAGGCGAAAGACTCTCACAGTATCTCTTGGCCGTGCAATGCATCTTCGCGCACACATCACATCAGCGTTCGTCATCGCTGAATGGGCGGGAAGAGATCTCAGTCGCTGTTGGTTGTCGACTGCAACGCCGTTGTTAGAACTCATAAGCTTTGCCTTGAACAACAAAACAATAACAACAACAACCAAATAGAAAAGAAACGCATGTAGCAAATGGAGAAGAAGAAGCAGAAGAAAAAAATAATAGCACTCTTGGTGGTGCTAGTGGGTTTGTACGTTTATTTCATGATTGAAAAAATGATTAATGACGCCACTGCCAAAATTCAATTCGAATTGGGTACGCTTCAGCTTCAGTTTGATATTTAGTAACTGCTGCTTCTTGTTGTTGTTGCATTGTCGCAGTTTTAGTTGCGCTGCGGTCCTGCCGAACTATCGCGAAGCTGGGATGTACAAGCTAGCTATATAGAGAGCGCTGAACGCTTCAACAGCTATGACAGTATTGACGTCCCACACACAAATCCATGTCTGTCTCCCAAGCATTGCGTTCAATACAACCATGCGACCGCCATCGCACATTCGGTCAATGCCGACCAGAGTCGACCATCGTTCCACAGTTTCCTTTTATTTGTTGGCCGTGTCGAGCAATGTGTGTGTCCTGCCATGATCCAAATCAAACAACTCACAACGTAGGATCATCAATTATATTGCTCCCAGTATTGAAAGCCCGCCACTTTGCATTTTGGCCTTGCAGATCGGTTCGCCGGCTTATACTTATATATTAGTAGATACTTAATATTAATATATTTATGTTTACTGTATTTTGATGCTCGTTTTGTTTTCTTTTAACGGTCCGAAGATGGTCAAATGTGTTTGTTAAAAACTTGGCGTTGTGCTAATAAATGTTTTTTTAATTGACTGCGTGTTGCTGAACTCGCACTCCTCTCGTATTATATGTATGAGCGTTACGACTTCAATTTGCAAGTGTTGAGTCTTACAGTTCCATTTGCGTTAAAAAGGCGTTGAGTTGGACGTCAGACAAATTGCGAAATCATTCAGTAAGTTATTATCTGTATATATGTTTACTCAATTACATAATTCTTCAACTTTTCCAACTCCATTCATATCTGGTTTCAATATATTCCATAACTATACGGGCCATACATGCTATATATATGCATTTTTATAGGTGGCCGCCATGTTGTAGAAGTTATAGGTGTTCTCAGTTCCATCCCTACTCTACTCTCAACAAGATTTTTTCTATAGCGCTAGTCTATCGACAGATAATGACATATCTATGTGTGTATTTCTGTCGCAAAAAGCTCTTCGTAAAGTCCTTCAGTACTTCATAAGCGGGGCCAGAGTGTTATGATGATCTATCTATAAAAATCACAAGGTTTTCGGCACAAATTGGATGAGAAGCTCGGTAAAGGATCTAAGTAGGTATAGTGGATGTTGGACGATGTACCTAGGCCTTTAGGAGTCGCATTGGGAAAGCACCGAGACTGGTATCCCCTCACATTACCATGTCCTGTCTCAATTACTCTGTGGCCTTAATATATCTAGTCAATTCAAGGGGTATTTCAACCGGGACTATACAAAATCTATGACATATTTATTAATTAAGTGTCCAGGAGCTTGAATATTCTCTTTGTATTGTAATCTAATTGTAAGGTTGTTCCTAATCTGGCTCACAGTCGCCTGGAATACCGCTGTTTCCAGAAACCCATTCATGAAAATCTTGATATTGGGTAAAAACGGGAACCGGTGAAGTACATATCTTATAATTCCGCTTATTATTGGAGAGAAAATTCCTATAGTCGCCGACGTCGCATTAAGTAAAGAATTACTTCTTATGACTGACTTGACGTGGCTTCACTTATACATATGTACATATACTTTCTGGTCTGCAGGCCAATATAACGTATGTCATGATCGCCCTCACCACTGCCGAGAAGAGCCAACAGAATCTAAAAACTGTGTGAGTTCAGGTCTTTGGGCTTTCATCACTTTCATATTTATTCCAAATTATGGTCCTTTAAAGCCCTGAAAACCAAATTGCTAAGAAAATTTGCTTATTGGATGAAATAAAACGAATATCAACGATATTCGGGTAACGTTACGAATTTGGGAAGAGGTTGTGTGATTGCATTATTTTTGATTTGTTCCTGACATTTTTTTGGTAAAATTCTGTAGAAGTTCCAAACAGAAATACTAGTCCAAAGTGGGATACTGACAATAAAAAAATAAGGGAACGCCTTGTGATTAGAAATTGTAAATTGGAAAATCAAATAATTGTGGAACCACTTCGTCGACCATGGCGATCTTTCGTTGCAACATTATCACCAATTCCAACAAACATTTACTTTAATGGAGCAGCAGACGAGATGCTAAAGGCAACAAACAAAGTTTCTCCCCCCTCCACACAATTTCCGAGCTGCAGCACAGAAAAGTGTTTTGTGGTCATTTAACCAATACGGATAATTATTTTAATGGGTCTAAGTGAAAATATTATTAAATTGCCGTTTGTGTGTATGCGCATATGTATGTATGTGGCAGGGCACTGGAATGGGGGAACGAATGCAGTGAAATATCCACCGAAAACCAGCCGCAGGCAAGAGTTTAACATAATATGACAGGTAATAGTTGAGAGCAGTGATAAATGGCCAACAATTTAGAAAATTGCCCATTTGAGCCATATTTAATTTGTAGCCTTTGGTAAGCTGGCCAGCGCGTACTGGTTGCTCATTGGTTGCCAGCACTGAACCGGACTGCCATGGACTCGCATGTAAAATGGTTGTAGTAATGTGTTTAATTGCGGGTTCATTATGTATCACTGTGATTTATTGATTAACTAATCGGTTGTTGCGCTAAGTGGACAAATTACATTTAATTATATACACATTTCACCAAAATGTCTGCCGCGGTTGTTGTGGATCTTTTTGTGGTCGCGAGTAAAAAAGCAAAAAATTAAAATGTAAAATTATGTTAACCAAATTAGCGCGCAATGACAATCTCATTATGAAGTTAGGTGCTTCCCAATTTACACTCCATCTGCATTTACATATTCAGCTGTCAAAGTGTGATTTTATTGCGTGTGTTTGTCGCAGCATTAACGGCACGTACCCCAGAGGAATATAGTGTTTCTAATCATTTAGCATATCAAAAATAATTTATGTTATCAGTCAATTTGAGCTTATCAACTCAGCAAAGTTATGGTGCTGCGGCGCTGCTACTAAATCAAGTTGAGAAATGTGGCGTACATACATGCATACAAACATACATATATGTATATGTATATCAGCTCAAATGCTTATTGGCAAGTTCATTTCGCCAACAAATGCTCGTTTGTTGTTGTTGTTGTTGATGTCACCACAGCGTAGCTGTCGTTTTTCTTTGCTGCAAAAAGCTGCTGCCATCATTAATCACTCAATCAATCATCAGTTCAATCAGTGTATTTGTTGTTGCTGTATTAAATAGATATCATTCTTCGTTGCCTAGTTAATCTCTTCAAGAACCAAACTCCAAGTTTTCTTTGCATGTTCAACTCAAATTAGCTTGTTTTGTGGCATTGTTCGGTAAGATTTATATACATAAATACTTCCATCGAAAAATATTGATGTCTATAAAATACGCGTAATCGTTCATATTAAATTCAAATTACTGATATTGCCATAACTTTTTATCACTTAAAGTCTTGGAAAGTTGAAATAAGATAGCAATAAATAATTAAGATGATTTTAATGGCGATATTTTCTGACTGGATTTACATTAAAATTGGTTTAGAGGTGCATAAAAATATATACTATTGCTCCTCAACGGCCAAAAGCTGAATTCGGATCTGTACGTTCGGTAACTGAATCGTTTGAAGGAAGCAATCGCCTAGAAGCGGCCAGCTTTCGCCAATAAAAGACGAAATGTTTTCCATCAAGATAAAGACAACTTTGCGCAAGTTTTACGGTTTTCAGAACATTGGCAACGGCGAATACCGCTGACGATGGAACGATGAGCTGTACGAGTTATACGACGCCATTGACATACATAGTTCAGCGAATAAAAAGACAGCGGCTACGCTGGCTAGGTCATGTTGCCCGAATGAACGAAAACACTCCAGCTCTGAAATTGTTCGATGCAGTACCCGTCGGTTGAAGCCGAGGAAAGGGAAGGCCTCCACTCCGTTGGAGGGACCAGGTGGAGAGCGATTCGGCTATAACCGCCAATCACATACATACATGATGGAATATAGTCGGTCATGTTGCCCGAATGAACGAAAACACTCCAGCTCTGAAATTGTTCGATGCAGTACCCGTCGGTTGAAGCCGAGGAAAGGGAAGGCCTCCACTCCGTTGGAGGGACCAGGTGGAGAGCGATTCGGCTATAACCGCCAATCACATACATACATGATGGAATATAGTCGAGTGGCCATATATGTTTGCTGTTCAAAAAATAATGGGAATTCTAAAATTTGGACTTGGAGAGTCCAATTATTACTTTCATAATTTTGTCTGTAGCAGTTGCTAAGGTTAGACGTGCTTTTAAGAGCTAGACGATTTTCGTTTATTAAAAACATACTTCGATTCTTGTTCGTGAATGCTTGGCCAAAAACCATACTCTAAAGATGTCCCAGCCTTCATATTCGCCAGATATACTGCCCCAGTATCCATATTCTGTGTGACTTTTTGCTATATCCAAAAATAAAGAGAACCTTAAAGGATCGTCGTTTTACAAGCATACGAGGAATCGCTGAACGAGCTAAAGGCTATCCAAAAAAAAAAACAAGTTTGGAAAGTGCTTTGACGATTGGAAGAAGCGCTGGCAGAAGTACATAATATCACAAGGAGAAAATTTAATGTAGGAAAATAAATAACTCTACTCCGAAAATTCCCGTTATTTTTTGAACACACCTCGTATATTTGCACTTTCATACAACTCTTAAGAATATGCAATCGTCAAGTATTTTCTTTGGGTATTACTTAAGTGCCACTATCATGAAGAGATATTTCACTACATGTTTAATACTAAAAGCCGAAAGAACATTAAAATAAAATCAATAAAAATCCATTTCAATGCAGAAGTCCTTTTTTTAATATTGTGTCCAACATTGTTTTTGTGCACGCGTTTTCTTTGTTTTTCAACGAAACCGAAAACTTCTGATGGGTGGCTTAGAACAAACAAACAAAAAACACCAACAACAAAAATAACAAGCAGGCAAGCGCGCATAATACGCCCGCACATTCGCTGTCACATCTACCTATTCCACCAATCGATGTGCATTTGTATGTTTATGTGTGCGTGTGTTTGTGTGCTGCATGAATATTGACGTCGCCTGGTGCACAACAGCCTGGCAACATTATAATGTGGCACATTGTGTATCATTAATCAAAGTTGTGCAGCAAGTGAACTTCCTTTGCCGCTTGACAGTCACAACTGATTGTAAGTTTGAATTGGGATTTGAGCATGGACTTGGTGTTGCATATATTTACTACATACATACATATAATGATATGTAAGCCAGCACCTCGTTGTTGCGCTCGTTGTTGTTGTTGCTTAGGCGACGATAGCTGCTGGGATAGTCTCATAGTGGCACAAAGGCGTAGGTGAGCTGGGCCACCTCTTAAGAATCTACAGGAGTCACTGTAGTTTTTATTTCACTGAATATTCCACTGTTCCGCTCACTATACTAGCTGTTAGCTTGCTTTTTTGCGAATATGCAGCGTTCTCGCATATAGTCATATCAGTTGGTTTGGCCAATATGCATGTTAAAAGCGCATGTAGGCATCTATGTATGTGAAAAAACGCTAAAGTAGTTTAATCAACCTTCTCTTGTGGTTTCTCACGCTTACGGCTTTCATAAAAACACTGCGAGTCTACAAGAAATAACAGCGATTGTTGTAAAACTTAATACTTAAATAAGCGTGCGGCATGCTTATTATATCAATAATATATGTATATAACAACAACAACAATAATTTTATATATACATATATATATAGGAATGTGAACAATTTTGTACAATCAAAAATAAAACAAAATCATTAATAAAATGCATTTTTCTCATACGTACATATACATAGGTATGTATATGTCTTTGATTAAGGGTTCCCCTTTCGCATATTAAGTTATTACATGCTACTTAGTTAACTCAATATTAAGCGGTATGTAGTATGCAATGGAAAGCTCAGTTTATATACTCGGCTACACAAAATCCATTAGTTACTTAAATTAGTTTAGATAGTGATAAGAGTAGTATGTTGAACAACTAGATAATAACTAAATTAAAATCTACCAAGTACTTTGTCGATATTAAAATAATTGTTGTTGTTGAGTATACAAGTTAATTTAAGTTTTTCAAATTCAAGTTCAAATAATCTATGTGGCTTGTTATTTTTTAAGATTCTCAAGTATTTCATTGTATGACTGAACACCAAGTATCTTTTTTTATTTTTAAAAGGTTGCGATTTGGCCATTAAAAATATGCATTTTACATTCTCTTATCACAGTCTCCTTTGTCATGATTAGGGGTTAGGTGGGTTTCGCAGGTTGAAAACAAACAATTTTTAATATATTTTTGAAATTTATATATTTCATTTAAACAATATTTATTCATTTATCAATATTCTGCACATCAAAGATATATTTTTTATAGTATTTTGTAAAATTGTAATTTAAAAATTCCGAAAACTAAGTCGTTGGTACCTAATCTTCCTTTACGTCTAAAAAAAATGTCCTTGTCGTGGATAGCTTAACTTGGTTCATCTAAAATCAAAAAACCAAAAATATTTTTTTAGTATATGGATAAATATCAGTATTGGACGAATGAAAAAAATATATTTGAATTTTTTCATCCAATGACTAAATAATTTTCAAAAGTTATTGCAAAGATGTGTGCAAAACTTGAACAAAATCGCTTCATAACTTTTCGAGAAATCGTTGAGATTTGAGATATGTTTCTGCAGACCTGCGAAATGTTGCACTGATGTAGGTTGACGGAACTTCCACGGATCTATTTCTTAGAATTTTATTCAGATCGGATTGAAATTTTAAGAGAATATTTCTAACATATTGTGCTATTTAATAAGATTGATTTTTTTCAAACCCGTCTAAACTTTTAATTTACTAAAGACCTCGTTACATTTAGTAGTTATTTTTTGGGAGAACGAAACATATCTGATTATTTCCAGTGACGATTACAACTTAACGCTGTTGGGTCCAAAGTTTCTTTTCGTCGTAATGTATGTTAATAACCATACCCACGGTCTCAGGTCCTTTAAATTGGAAAAGCTAAAAGTATAATGCTTTCTCATTTTTATTCATCAGACCTTTCTTTGAGGCATTTTATAAATTTGAAGCATATAATTTATTATTATATCTATTTCTATAAAAATTTGATATGTATTTGTTAACAAGCATTTTATTAGAATTACAGATTTACTTAGATTTTGTGAGAAGAAATTGCTATTGAAATCAATATACATTATTTTATAAGTTCAACATTTAATTTTAAACTCGATGAAATATTTTATTTTTTTGGTTAAAAAAATCCATGAACTTTATCAATTCTCTGAATTTTTAGTTTTCTGAAGACAGCTGAACTATTTTCTCAAGATCTTCTCTCTAATTTATTGATATCTTTGTATAGTTTCTGTAGAAAAAAATTAATAAAAGAAGTTTGAAAAGTCTGCCATATTCTCAACTCCATAGTTTAACTTCATTATTTGTGATTGGAAATCTAATATTTGATATATCATTGATAAAAGCCCTTAAAGTGGTAGCATTGAGTATAGCGTTTATACTACTTCAATGAAATTTTTTTGAGAAGAGAGCAGCGCTCAGCTTACTTGAACCTATACAATAACTACTGTTTTTCACTTTGAGTCAATTCTGATGCATTTTGGTTTTCAATCACTTAAGTACTAATCTTTCTTCTTTCTCTACTAATAGTTCTATACAAATTCTTATGAAATAAGATGCAAATCAGAGCCAAACTTACAACAAAACAAAGTTGTAACTGAAATTTAAGAATTTTCTTACTAAATATAGTCACTCTAAGACAATTAAGCGAAGTCAACACAATACTACATACACATCTGATTATATATTAATAAAAAATATTAATTTTCAAATATTGATAAAACGTGATGAAAGCATTACGCGAAAACAAAGCAAATGCAATCAATTACGTACTCTAATGACTTTAAATTGGGCATTACACAGTTAAGTTTACGTTTAAATAATGTAAAGATCGAATACAAAGGCAAAATTATGGCGCATCGATTTACGATACAATTGCCGCGGAAAGTTGCATATCATCACATCAGTTATAGTTGCAGAAGAAACAGAAATAGTAATGCGCGTAAAAGCAAACAGTAAACAGACGGTAGCGACAGCCGACAAGTCAAAGTAACACATACACACATGCATATACCATAAATATGTCTATGTAAATTTATAAAGAGTCAAGTAATAAACAACAACAATAACGCTAACGTACAGCGCATAATAATAATGAACCGCGCGCGGTTTTATTCATCGGCGATTTGTTGCAAGTCAGCATGCTTCTGAACAGTAGCAACAAAAACAAAAAAAAAAAAAATCGAAAACGCCAAATAATACAATACACATTTGAAAATCAATATGAAATTGAAAACCAAAATCAGAGAACCGTAATCAGAATGAAAACGAAGTCGACAAACAAAAAAATTGCGGTGCAGCGAACGGTATGTCTATATAGTTGATTCGCATGCATAGCTATATAGTAACTATATTTATATATGTATAAATATACATATATAATATTTGCATTTTTCATGCTTACGGCATTCGCATGCGAAATCTCTTTTCATCGATTTTTCTAAATACTTAAAATATACGAGTATTTCGCTTTTTATTATTATTTTTTTTTATTTTCAGTCTGACACATCGTACGTGTTATGTTAGTTGTTGCGAAGACAAGAATCTTGAGAATGAGTTTTTCAACACAATACGCACCACTTCTCGGCTCTGGGCGGAGCCTGATGAATTGACGAGTTTTGTTCATGCGCCATTAAAGGCAGCATTCATAAACAAGCATAAATCAAATTCGACAGAAAGGCAGCGTGCTGATGGGCAGCGAGTCGTTGGCGATCTATTACATCCGTGCATGGAGGAAAAATGGGTATGTTTGCACAGTGGGACGAAGGAGATGTATAATACAAAAACAAATATAAAAATAAATTATCAATATACATTTAAGGCAACTAAGAATAAGACTTAAAGCAATACAATTCCATGGGCTCATAATTTCTTATATTTTTGAGGGAAGCTAGAAGTCGTATAAAATATCATTATATATAATTTCGTAGAAATATTTGAGAGCTGTAACTTATTTTAAGGGCTTTCGTCCGAAATAACGGCCATTCAATATTATTCATGTCAATAATATTTTTTTTAATAAAAAAATAGATATTATTTTCTTATTTTTATTTTATTACTTATTTTTTATTATCTAGAGATATAGATTTATTGGGGATTATTGATTTATATTTTAATATAAATATATTTTAATATAAAAAAACGATATTACGACGACGTTTCCGACGAGCGATCAGGAGCATCCGTATTGACAGCATAACTTCTATCAGTACCATCTGAAGTGAAAATAAAAAATATGTCTTTATGTAGTTAAGACTAGATTATATGAAGGAAAACAATTTTTGGTTGAAGATTTTACAAAAAATTTGAAATTTTGTACAAATTTTATTTAAATCAATGTCTTGATAAATTGTATCCCGAAGACCTGTGCAAGATTTCAACGAAATTTAATCGAAAAAATATCGTAACACTTTGAAAACCAATTTAAAATGCGGCACGCTGATGCGAACTCTTCTGGAGCGCGCAACTTCTTTAAATTGTATCTCCACAAGCTATCACTAAGATCAACAATTTTAAATGTTTTAAAGTTTAGAATAGTATTTTTGTAGAACTTTTAGAATTTAAAAAAATATTAAAAAAGTCAATATTGAAAACCATTAACTTAAATCAAATATAAAAAATATAAATAAATAATAGGATAGATTTATAAAGCTATATATTATAGTTTAACTAAGTCACTCTGTCGTTTTAATTTTTCATTTATTTATTTTATTAAATGTCTGTAGAAAACAGCAAAGAATGCATACTCGTATAAGTAAATATATGCACTAACAATACCGGCTTGTTACACTGTTAAATTGTAGTAGATTCTCGCTCCCCTGTGTAGAGCACATAAAGAGGTGTGTGCTTAACATTTGCAGTTTCATTCGCACAGTGCATGTTGTCCCGCTTCCTCCACCGCACGGAACTTATTGCCGTGTCATGGTGGTGGAAAAAATGGCGTACATATACAAATGCCAACAACAGCATTATGAACAATAGCACAGCTATGGCTTCTCCGCTGCGGACAGCTACAACGTATGTGTGGGCAGAACCATAGCCTTTAATTCGAAACGCTCACACCGCCGCGCGCAGCACTACGCTTGAATGTTTGTGTGCGTATGTGCTCGGTGTGCAAACCAGAAAATCGGGTTTTACGGCAAAACATTTGTGATGTGAGTCGAACGAAATCGGGCTGTAGACAAATACTGTTGGACAGCAACGAATGTGGCCAAACGGCTGACTGACTGACAGACAAGGGGAACAGGTTCGCTGGTTGTCTAGTCGCAGCGAGTCAAACACAACAAAAGAACGGCTCGTCATGAACAGACCGAACGGAACGTAGGAATCGGACCGTACGCGTATTTGAAAGCGGGCTTTTCAGTTTTGTCGCCAACAGCGACTCTTGCAATACATTTTGGTTTACATATATTTATTAGAAACGCAATTTCACTTGAATTCGAATTGGATACTACCGGCGCGCTTAAATGAATTACTCGAAAGTGATTTAAAAGTTAAAAATATACTAAGCAAGAATTTAAAAATTGAGAATATCTGAACATAAATTCCCGTGCGCGTCGCAAAGTAATGCCGTGAATTGTGGAAAAGTGATTGAAAAGTGTTTGAAGAATTCTAAAGAATAAAGAATTATGGTGAATTAAATACTTAGTGATACATTTCATGAAAAAAATATTATTTCATTAAGTCAAAAAAGCTTTTAATGTATTTATAGCTTATCAAAGCTATCAAATGTGCTGTGTTTAAAGAAAATAGTGCACAACAATAATAAAAACATATAAAAATCATCCAGTTTATTGCTTACCCACTAAAAAGAGAAATCCCCTACTTTAACTAAACAACACAAATACTTACAAAAACAAAATCATAAAAATTATTCTGTAACCCTGTGTCACTATGAGCTCATTTCTAATGGGTTACCCACACGCGCCGCATCACGTTCAAAGCCCGATGGGTATGGGTAATGGATTAGACCCGAAATTTCCGCCTGTGGCCGACGACTATCACCACTATAACGGCCATTACTCCATGACGGCAACGACGGGCCATATGTCGGGAATGGGTGCAACGATGGGTGGTGGCATGCCTCCCACCATGCCAACGCATCCTCATGCTACGCACCCCGCCGACATGGTCAACGACTATATGGCGGCCGCGGTTCATCATTCTGCTGCTAATCATCATCCGCCTCATCCGCATGTCCATACAAATAGCGCGCTCTCGGGTCACCATCACAATAACGGTTATACGAATTATGCTCCCACACCCACCCATCATCACCACCAAAGTCTTGGTTACTATGGCCATCATGCGGCGGCGATGCATTCCGCTCCGCCGGAATTCATATCGGCCGGCGCGGTGCATTCAGATCCTGTAACATCTTTGGGTAATGGTGTTTATCCACCGCCGGTAAATACACCGAACGGTTTAAGCGCTTCGCTTACCACGAATGGTTATTATAACGGTTATTATGGTACAAATGGCAGTGTTGGCAGCGCACATTCGCAAGGTCATTCGCCGCATTCCCAAATGATGGATATGCCCCTGCAATGCTCCTCAACTGAACCACCGTCAAACACGGCATTGGGGCTGCAAGAATTGGGTGAGTAGATTCGGTAGAGGGGTTTTGTTTCTTTATATTAAAGAGTATTTAAATGAGATTTTCGATCACACTTTCCAATAGGTCAAAAAATCCAAAAAATTACTTTATTTAACAAGTACATTTTTTGTACCGTTATTATTGTGGCGGTGGAAAAAAATTTTCCTAATAAGTTTGTGAAAATGCTGATGATTTGTCAGTCGATTTGGTAGACCTGACTATAGTGGCAATAGAAATGATTTTGTTCTGAAATTTCTTTAATACTTTGGGAGTTCAAGTATTCTTGTGGATAAATACTACTTTTATTGAACTTCGTATTTAATTATAAGACTTGCGGTACTTATGGTAATGACCCAAGAATACCAAGATTTCTATATGTAGCTTCTTCTCAATGATGTGTTGTACGTTAGAGAGCTACATATATAGATTTCCGTCTTATGTCGGTATAAGGGTTCTTTATTTGTTCGTAAGCATGACAAAAAGTTTACTCAGTTTACTTGTTATACCTTGGGTGTCCGTTTTTGTGCATTTAAGAGCCTAAATTATTAATGGATCATTTGAATGAAAAAAAATTAAAGTTCTGTCTTGCTTAGAGATCTAATAACACAGTCCGATTATAAATCTAGGTCTCTACCACTTGCACTACTGTCAACCGAATTTTCCGAATTGACTTTTTCATTGATAGTAATGTTGGTTTGTGGTGGTACCATCCCTTCCAAACTACTACTTTCAAATGACTTTTGAATTTTAATTTCCCAAGATCTTTTGATGTAGTTTCTTTACAACATACAACCGACGAATTAAAAGAGATAGTAGTAGTTTCAGCATTCTCTTATAAAGGTTTGTTTGGATTGGTTTTGTTCCAATGTTTCAAAAAATGCAAATTTCTAATATTAAGTTTTCAAAAACTTGGTATTACTAAAGGATTCTGTCCAAACCCTGATTTATAAAAAAACAGTCTGAATAAACATATATTTTCTCTCAGAGTGTAATCCGCAGAAGCAAATTTGAATAAAAGTTAAAAAACAAGGAAATATAATATTTTTTCTTTGTTTTAGGACTCTAAATATGGAGATTGAAATAGATGTTATAATCTTTGAGAATCACTATCCGTCATATAGGTTTTAGGATTTTAGGTTATAGGTTTTATTGAGTTTTTCATATAAATTTAACTATTCATTTTTAGATTAGCCAGAGCAGTATTTATTTCGAAACGAAAGCTCCGAATTTTCGATATATAAATTAATTTTTATAAGACAAACCCAACAGATATAGCTGAACTTCCCTAACAAGTACATCTATTACTCGAAGTTCTCTATAACTCGAAATCTTGAATTGACAATAGAAGTGATATTTCATACAAATTACCTTCCGTTAATCGGAAGTCTCTCTATCTTGAATTTTTTTTTGTAGATTATGGTGATTCGAGTTAGGGAAGTTCAACTGTATATATATTTATTTAAAGGGAAAATAATACAATATTACCTATAAAATGGTCTCTAGAAACAGGTACCTTCAATGATAAAGATCGAACATAAAGAATATAAGAAAATAAATGTTAAGGCCTTTTAAAATTTCGTTTAAGTATGGTTTTTATATGCTAAAATACTGACAAAATCATGGTATTCCCATATTCAATTTCATTTCTGCCAGCTTCTTAGAAAACCTCCGACCGTTTCTCCAATCTTATTCTTTAGTTATATATCTTTATATTGAAAAATATATTTTAAATATTTTATCAAGAATTATAAACAAATATTATATCATACTTCTTTAAAGGTCTCAAATTGGAAAAACGCATTGAAGAAGCAGCACCCGCCGGACAACAATTACAAGAACTGGGTATGAGATTGCGCTGTGATGATACTGGATCGGAAAATGTTAGTATTTAAATCAACCTTGTAGTTAATTAATTGTATACAGTAATACTTTTTTCCATATTCACATTTTAAAGGATGATATGTTAGAGGAGGATCGACTTATGTTAGACAGATCGCCCGATGAATTGGGTTCAAATGGAAATGATGATGATTTGGGCGATTCAGATTCGGATGACGATCTAATGTGCGAGACAACAGATGGCGAAAGAATCATATATCCATGGATGAAAAAAATACACGTGGCCGGCGTTGGTAAGTGACTAATAATAGTATAATTTAGTTGTTTTCAAGTAGTTACTCTTGCTATATGTTTAAAGCGAGCTAAAAACGGCATCAAAACTAACTCATTAAACATGAAATTAAGTGACATTTGTAATAGTCATTAATCAAATACATTCTCATACACAAAGTGTTACTAAAATAGATCAAGTGCCGAAAGAGAACTTCAACTTCCGAAGTGCGTGCGCATGCATAGTGGCACGAGCATCTTTCAACACTTCAAAACTCAAATACAAAACCTTTGGCACAAAAATGAGATTTCAAATTATAAATAAATAATCATAATTGTGTTCCACTTAATTACCTGCACTTAACGCGCTTGAGAGTTTAAAAAAGAGAATGAAATTGAAGAGAGTTTCAATTTCATTTTATTATGACATGCCGCACTAATTGTTTGTTTAAAATATGGTAAATGACTCCCGTGGGATAGAAATATAATATATTTAAAGACTGGCCAACAATACACGAAGTCACACGCCTCAATTAATAATTCAATTATACATATATATATATGTACAAATATTCACTAATTTTTGAGTTGAAGTGTAGCTCATTTTTTACAAAAACAAAACAGCGCCAGCATGGAATGTGGGTTCTTGAACTTGCACTGCTGGCTGGCCGGGCTAAGCATCGAACAAGTCAAATGCTCAAATGTCAAATAATTTAGATAGTTTTCGGAGTCAGCGCCAGCCTTAGCGATAATCAGGTTCCTACACGCTTCTGAGGTATGCATGTACTTGGACACGAGTCGATGATAAATGTCACAACATTAACATCGAATGACACGGCTCATCCGTCACTCGGTCGGTGTCATCGCCGCTTGTGCGCGATTGTGGCACTGTGCGCGTTGCATTAGGCTGTACGCAGTTGTTGTCGTTGCTGTACGCAGTTGTTATGCCAAAAGGCATACACGTATTTATCTCCTTCAAACGGTTGCTAGTTTGTTCTCCAGCGGACATTCAACGCTTATTACTTGTTGAACATTCATTTGATATTCATCATCATCCGCGTAATCGACTTCACATTGACATTTCATCTCAGATAGTTGGCGGGGAAAGTTCGCTGTGGCAAGGTGTAAAGGCGATGTTTTTTGGGGGGTCAAGTGCTTCAAATTTCATTTCGCTGTAATACAAAGAAGAAAGTACAGTAGCGTGATTTGAGATTGTGGTTTAAGTTCATAATAGAAAGAATTTTTTTTTTTTTTCAAAACTAAGAAATTTGTGCTTGAGTATAAAAAAATTCATAAATTTTATTAACGTGGCTTATAGCAAGCATCGTATACTAAGTATAGGTTTGCCTGACTAAAAATAGTAGCAGAGCGACATGTCAACACACATCCCAAATGCTTATACATATCTAAACATATGACGATAAAGACAGTAATTAACTGTATGTTTGGGTTGTCACACAATTGACTCCGTTTTCAGTCTATGCCACAAAAGCAATTATCAGCTGGCTACTGATAAAATAGACTACTAGGCTACCGGAGATAGCTAACTACATAACCACATTTCTACATATGCACATATCTACATTCGTGTGTATTCCCCAATGCACTTTTTGATGACCATCGGCCTATCTACAAACTAGAAAGCCATTAACGAAATGCGTTGAAGAATTAATTACATTGCGTGTTAAGCGATAAAGATGGAGTAAAAAGCACATTTATAGCACTTTTCTTTATACGAGTACACTACATATTACTACATAGAGACTGAATTATAAAAGCGTAATATCGGTTAACATATTAAGGGTTATTTTTAACGCATTTGTAGTGTGCAATTAACGTTTGTAATACATATAATCGATACATCGATTACACAGAACAATCGTTATTGTATGAAATAATCAATGTAATTTGTGTAACACAGGGTTGAAATGCTTTGACTATTGGAATAAATTGGAGTCTTAATAATTCGAGTATTCTATATTCTATAATATTCTATTAATAATATGTTCGAGTCTTTTATAGTTGAAAGTATTGGGGAATCAGTATTAAATATATCACGCTAGAAATCATAACGGTAGGAAATGAGGCTCAAAAGAAATGTCACGACTTTGTCCAGCTCAATTATATGATTAAAGTTTAATTTTTGTTCGAGAGAGTATTATGTAAATTTGTTCCAAAATAGCTAAACGTCGTGTCTTACTTCTGATAAATATTGATAATAAAGAGAAATTTTGTTAATGAAAGTATTTGGCGGACACTTTTTATAATTTCTGAAAAAATTAGTAGTATCTATGTAGTTATAATATAGTTGTAACGGGTGTTTTTTATTGGTGAGGTTTTGTTATTTACTCCGGAGAGTAATGGGTCTCTAGTCGAGATTGGGACTCTAGGTTTGGATTTTATTCGAGCCAGCCGCGGCGGTGACTTGCCAGAACTCATTTTTAAAACAATAGCCCAGTTTAAAAAGCACCCTTTATGAATAGCTAAGCGTCATGTTTTACTTTTAATAGATATTGATATATAAGAGAAATTTTTTAATGAAAGCATTCGGCGGACATTTCTTTTAATATATATTCCTTCTTCTTCTTGTTTGTTTACTAAGAGATGTGGTATTGAACCCTTTTAGCTTTATTTTCTTAAAAAGAATTTCTTCCATAAGAATTTTATTCTATATAATCGTCGAGAATTGCGTTCTATATTATTTCTCAGTTTTTTTTGCTCTTAAAATTAGTCCAAATTAGTTAAGTTATAGGCTTTAAATGGAATTGAAGGCTTTAATAGAATTGATATAAATATACTAGACCATAACTAGAAACAATTGTTCGATTTCTAGTAATAAATCTACATAATAAAGTACAGTTGGAGAAATGTTTCTTTATTTTAATGAGAAGTCATAAACAAAATAAAAACTTAGGTTCTTCTTAAATTGCCAGACATATATATATTAAATGTGAATATCACGTCCATAAATTTTGGAAATATTGGTAGCTACAGATAATAAGATTAAATATCATAGCGTGGGTAGGAATTTAATAAACAGTCAAATAAAGCTGTGAAAAGCCACATTTTTTATATCAAATATTAAAATTTATTAATTTTAAATTCATAACACTAAATATAATGCCATATAGACTTCAATGCTAATAATTTTCATCAAATAACTTATATAAACAAAGAGACTGAATATATAGATACGATATACATAAATCGTATATATTTTTTTTCAACAACCCTCATGTACAAATACAAAATAATGACAAACAAAAACATCAAGTCCATGCATTCCTACACACAATCGCGCAATGAAAAAATTGCTCAGAGATGGTTTTAATATGGCGCTTAGAAAAAAATCACAAATCGCAAAATTACGAAATAACAACAAACAGACGAGCCGTAGAAAAAATTCAAAGCACAAGTTCAATATTAGGTTTTAACACGGGCGAATTCAATAAATCTCTGGTCATGCGAGTACACAGCCTTGTAATCGAGTTTCAATGGCAAACAGCCATTCGCTACAGTACGCGCTCAGCCGCCGGCTGCCCCTTTGCTGATGCGATACCCAAATGTTGCAGCAGAGACAAGGCGTGCGCGCTGGCGCAGTCACTCGATGACTTGCGAAAAATCACATCCAACGCTCCAAGGAGATGCAGGCGGCGCACAGATGCTGCGAATATGCTCAACACAGACGCTTATGAATTGTAAAATCCGAAACAAATACAACACGAAAATGTTGAATACCAAACAAAAAAGCAAAAAAACAATAACAACAACTGTGCAAAACAGCAGCAGCAACAAAACCAAAAATAACGACATAACAAGCAACAAACAAAATCATCGTCATCGCCATCGCCAGCACCGCCACAAATCGGCAACAGTAACAACACAACAACACGGCGCAATATATCGACAATGTCGAGAATGACGGCGTTAAATTTGAAAAGTTCGCTTTTATGACAGATGAGGCACGAATACTCGTTTTCTCGTTTACTCGAATGAGCGGCAAATTAACACTGCCTTCATTTTTACCTCCCTCAATCACTTTTGCGCTGCACTTTCAAAAGCAATAAAAGCTTCAAATAATACAGAAAAAACTGCACATTGTGGCCTTGGTCATACCCTCACAGCTTAATTAGCGCTCTTTCGGCTGGAACACCAAACAATCATCGTACTCATCGCTCTATACAAAGGAGGGCAAATAAATAACTTTTCAATATCGCACTTCCCTTTTGGTCGCTTTTCGATTTGTATCAAATTAGTTCTGAAATTTACGCTAATTAAACTCTCCATTCTTATAATATTTTGAGCCTAACCTCCATAAGAATCAAATACTAACTGCTAGTAGGTGGTCACTTCATTTGTATCAAAGACTTCATTTAATTGTATTAGAAAAATATTAGTATAGCATTTAACGAAAGGAAAAGCCGAAAAGCCTCAGCTTGATTTCAACTGGCATTTTATACTCACTATTGCGCAATTCACTTTGTCTTCTAAATTAAGTTAGTATTAAAACGAATTTCAAGGTCATTTGCTGCTTTTGTATATATGCTCTGCTCGCGCCTCCACAGCGTGATCGTTAGTCGGCTTTGTTCGCTTTCGTTGGTCAATAAGCTTTATTATTATAATATCTTTTAACAGTTCGCATCAAGTCTCTATTGTTCAATGATATACTAGGAGTTTCCAGCACAGCTGTTTCACTACGCTGGCTTTTAAAAATTAACTTCCTGGAGTAAGGTACCAGGTGTATAATATAAAAATTTAAAAAATGAATACAAAATATGGCATTGGCCGTTGAGGGTGTTGAGAACTAATGTTGAAAACAAAAAATATTACGAGATGTTGCCCCCAAGAATACTAAAATCTTTGAAATTTCAGCTTTTTCAGATTTTTCGCCTTTTTTGATAATTTTTTTTTCTATTTTTCTATGCTTATACTGTTAATAAATCAAGTATGCAATGGTCATTAGAGTTGATATAAAATTGTGTGTTCAAAAAATAACGGGAATTTTCGTTTTTTTTTAATTCATTCGGCTAAATTAATGTTGTAGTCTTCAAAATAGTTTCAATTCTATATTTTGCACTACCTTAAGCGGTTCTTCCAATTGTTGAAATACTTCTCAAACTCAATCTGTAGGAAAACCTTTGGCTCTTTCAACGATTTCTCGTATGGCTCCCCTCTAAATTCAATATATGTGCATAGTTATATAATAATTTGGAAATTGAAAGTTCAATTACCTTACGTATATTGCTATAAATTAACAAATTATTAGCTCTAGCATTCATAGAGCGGCATGTATAACTTGTGGCATTTAATTTATTTTTTTTTTTTATTTCTGCGTGTGCGAAATTGTTGGGGAAGCTTAATTCAGCCCACACGCAGTTATTTAATTTTCCCGCATTTGTTTAGTTCACTTTGAATTTCATTCATTCATTAAACAAAATACCAAAACCCACGCAGAAATAGTAATCAAACTTTCGGCTAAACAAAAAATCAGTTCACAGTTGAGCAACCTTGAAATAAACCTCAAGAGTTTTGGTGGAAAATAAAATTTTTTTTATTAATTCAAATCACGATCTTCTAAGTAAAATCTTTTAAAAGTTTCAAATTTATTTAAACCGGGGTTAGTGTCATCTCTTTATAATTAGAGGCTTTGTCGAACTGTAGTAAGTCCTAGAAACCTTTCATAGAAATCCAGGTCCTCAGTCTTCGAGATTTAAAATTTTCACGGTTCAGTTATCATGACTTCCGTTCTGAATACTTACTAAGTATATTTGAGTTCTTCGAACAGTTAAGATTAAGTTTTCGAAATTATAATTAATTCAACAGTTTCTGAAATCTTTATAGGAAAATATTTTTATCAGACACATATATAGAAAAAGAACCGTACTACAGATACCCAACACTAACGGCAAAACTGCGAAAATTTATTACACCACATAAATTTACCGTTGAAACGTTATCCATTTTAGTTGTTTTCACTTGTGTGCAGCTTTAAACGCAGAGTTGTATTAGCATAGCATGACGACGCATAGCAGTTTTAGTGTTAGCAGCACATATGTAGCATACCGCATGTGTACACAGTAACTAACTTAAAATATTTTCCTTACTTTAATACATCGAGCGTTGCGGTGTGAGTTAGAGTGGGCTGGCCACCACCGCGAACGAGTAACGCTTGTCCGTCTGTATTATGAATTTGCCATGAGCTCATATTTATTTTAAGCAACAAATTGCAAGTCATGTGACAAGCTGCTGATGCAGCTCCCGCTGTTGTTGAAATGTTGACTTGCTTTTTTGCCATAAAACATGTGCCGTTTGAACATAACCCCGCTCCAGTGTTATGTGTGCGCACGAGTAACATATTTTAGTGTATAATATTTTCTTGAAATACAAATTTTTAATGGAAATGATAGAAAATTGAGGTTGATGAAAGGTTTAAGTAGTCGAAATTGAAAAGAGTAAAATTTAGTTTTTAGAGAGGCTAAAATAATGACTGTTATGAGAAGTTCATTGCAGAAGTAAGAAATAAAATGTCGTATTTTCTTTATTTTACTGTTACATTATAAAATTTATTAATAAAGACTCTCCAGATCAAAATCTTCTAGGGACTTAGTTGTATAAAAATTGCAAAAATTAAAAAAATATAATTTCAGAATATTCTCTCTTCATAAAACAAAAAAAAGTACAGAAGAAAAAAAATATTTTCTAAAAACAAAACGAAAGTCCATCTTACGCAAATTTCAGTGAAAACATGATTCTGTGCCATCTGTCAATCAATAAGTTTCAGTTACAGAATCACCTGCGGTCAAACACCCTCCAGACGCTGATCGATTACAAAAACCAGACAAATTGGCACAAAACACGGCGGATTATTCAGGCTTTAATGAAGAAACAGCAAAACAGAAATTTAATTCATAAAGAAATTTAATCTCTCCCTTCATTAACTAATTAGCGTTGAACATAACTGTTTATATTTAAATATTAATGAAGAGTCGAAAATGATACCCGATACCACATTGCCCATATAATGTCGTTTTGCTGTAATTTTATGCAAATTCCACAATAATATGTGCTAATTTCCTAAACGCTGCCAAACAAAATTATACCATATTACGGGTAAACAAAGAGCCAGCCACAATGGTGGTCCAGCGTAAATGCAGAAGCATGACAAAAAACGCGTAAAAAGAAAGAAAAAAAGAAATAATCAGTAAATTACAAATTAAAGTGTTGTCGCGATAATTAATCATATTTCATGAAATACATGCCTGCATGTGCCACCGATCGTATACGAAGAATAAGAAGAAGAAGTCGAGATGTCGACTTGCGGATGGGTGTGAACGAAAACAATAATTAAAGGTTGTCGTTCATTACAATCGAGCGACGGAAGTAACAATGTTATCGGACGACTGTTGGCCGGTGGTCGACGGCTTCGACGATTGCGTATGACCGGTTGCCGGTGTCAACGGTGTGACTGGTGCCTCAGTAACAGTTCTAAGCTGTTTACACGCACTCGTTGTCGATTTTGTTAAATCTACATACCGCCGCAGTCGAGTTGTCTTACAGCGGCAAGGCAGCACCGATCGCGTACGGATTAAAAAGATAAAACGAAATTAAGTCCGGTGAGTCTAATAAGCCGGCAACACGCTTGGAACATACAAATATGTAAGGTAAAACAACAAAGGGGGCAAAGTGACAATGAAGCCGGCGCACTTTTTTTTGTTTTTTTTTTGTTTTTTTACCGCGCTTACTTCACCTACATACTCGTGCATATGTAGTTGTGTCTGTTATGAATGTACTCGCGCATGCGCGTTGGCTGCAGTAGTGTCTTTCCAAAAGCGTTAAGTCATAATTGTGCGATCAATCATGCATAAATTGTGTGGAAAACAAACACGCCGACAACAGTGCGCAACATCAGCCGGCGAAGACGTACAAGTTTCAATTCTGGAAAATTTGGTGAATGGAGCGCAAAGTCGAAAATTGGCCCATATCAGCAAGTCCATTGTTCGTTTGCGTTTCACCCGCAGTCCACTTTGCCACATGCTATGGTAATTGCCTTTTGATGTTTTCGTTGCGGTACTTTTATTTTTACACATGATCCAAAGATCGAATGCTACTTGTTTCTGAGTTTTTTTGTATAGAAGCACATAAAAAATACATATAAATATTATGTATTTATAAATGAGAAGTTGCACACGCTGATTGCGCCGTTTTAAATGGTGATTCGTCGTAGAGTTAGTTGAATATTATATCAGGGGTCATAAAAATATATAAGAACCTATATCTAGCAAATAAAATATCTCTATAAAGCCTCAAAATATCGGTTGAATTTTTAAGAGACACTGCAGATATCCTTGAAAAACGTTCCCAAAACAGTCGGGTCTAAGTAATCGGAATGGACCCGGATTCTTATTCGGCCAAGAACTGTCAACTCGTCAGAATTTCTCAATAATTATTTAAGGAATGTTTTCTGTCGCTACAACAACAACAAATGACTGAAAACATTGATCCAGGAAGTTGATCCTTAAAAACTTTCTCAGGCAGCTGTGAATCTTGAACTAAAAGCATCCCACAATAGACCTAATTTTATCACAAATATTATCTGTTTTGTAATTTTATAGAACTAGCACTGTAGCCAGTCACCTACTTTTGCGTTGAAAGTGAATATAATTGAAGAAAATATTAAAAGAAACCCAGTTTTTGGCCTTTTAATGCTTTTACCTTCAAATTATATAACCTAAAGAACTCGTATATATGTATGTATTTCGATAACAACAAGCATACTAATATCTATACATATACACATACTATGTATATATAAGTATACCGTCAGTCCATAGCTTTATTGGCCCTCATTCCTTTATTTAAGTTGTATCATCTCAATGATACGGCACTTTACGTGTAATAAATTGGCCTCTTTTATTGTTGGCACATTAAGCATGCAATCAACACTCTCCGACTGCTTAAAGAAATCGAGACAATGACTGCGCATTTGGGGGATATCAGTTGGTACGGCTGTGATGTCGGGTTGCCATCCGTCATCAAGAATTGCATTCATTGGCAGTTGTTTGGTAGGTGAAATGATACGCACTTACGTTACAACAACATTTGGAATTTTTGTTTCTGTAATTTATCGATTCTTTCTTCTGGCAAATAACCTGGATCAGTTGTAAACGATTTGCAAAGGAATTTTTGCTGAATCAAATATATAGTAACATCAAAAATTTTGTTATTTCTGCTGAATTCAAGAAGATTAGTAAGAATATAAGCTGTTTCAAATGTAGTGTTGAGAAACGGAAATAGATCTATTGAAAATTTATTGGGAAAAATATTTCAAAACACACAAAAAAAATATCGCTTGAAATACCTCATCTTTGGACCTTCGGACACATTAGTTGGAACTCGCACATCGAGCATTCAGGGTTTCGTTCGCAGTTACCTCTTGATACTGAGTATTTTGTACGCGTGGTTCAAAAAACTAGTCAATCTCTGAATCGTTGAATCTAAAGTATTGAATCTAGATTGTATCAAGCTCTCAAAGTAAACAAAAAGTTAGCAAGTTAAGAAAGACATACCACTATTTGTTAGAAACCCCAACCGAAAATGGTCTTGATATAGTATCTCAACTTGGTACCAAATCCGGAAATCAAGAAAAAAATAGGTTAATATCACTAATACTGTTATATAAAAACAACACGAGCTACCATTCTCTGTTCATCTGCTATTAATCTTAAATCGTATTCCCAAATGGGCATTCGCCTGTCTTTACATCTTATTTACACATTTATTGAGCAAAAATAGAGATTTCAGTGAAATTGTTTATCGGATTGTAAAACCAATCAATTATAAAGCCATTTACAATGTTTGTTGTAAATGCAGTAAATCAATGAAAGAACAATAAAAATAAAAACAAAAAATGTTGAAAACTCTATAAAAGACAAATATATTTCAGCAGGGCACAAGTCATATTTCACTTTAAGTTAATATATTTTTCATTTGTTGACTCAATTCTAAATAGACTAACATTTGTGAACTGAAGGCTACATCTGTGTGTCTTCTACCGAAGAAAATATACTTTTGCGCTGCGGCAGCAGGTGTTGCTTCGTCAAACTTATCCAATTTTCTTGAGCCCACCGCTTTGAGAAAAAGGGTTGATTTTTCTTGTTGCTTCGCGAAAGTAACCAACTGCTTACACTGCGTGCCCTTGAGGGAAAGTGGCCGTCTTTTAAGTTCTACACTTAGTTATCAGTTATATTGTCCGTTTTTTCTTCTTCGCGCACTTCACAATTTTGATGTTGATTAATTGTGCTGTCGCACTAGCCTTTGGCCCCTTCGCGGAGTGACAGCGACTGCGACAGACGCATCAGTTGCCACACCTTCGGCAAACGAATGCACAACTGTGTTCGTTTTACGTTTTCCGACAAAGTTAAATTAAAAATTTCCACCAAAGTCAAGGAGTCGTCGCAACGAACTACTACAGCTAAAGTTTGATTAAATGCGCGAAACATTTGGCACAAATGCGGCTTACGCCTGTAGGGACTGGAGCGAGAGTGTGAGGGAGCATAACGATTAGCTGTCAGTTTAACATAATTTGATGGCTTCAAGTTTTGGCTAAGCGTTGATAAAAGCGCAAAATAGTTAATTATGTGGCACAAAATGAGCTTGAAGTTGAAAGTCGAAGTTTACATTATTAGCTTGGATACTGAGTTTCATTGTAATCATAAATATTCACCTCTAACTAACCGAAATCTACTTTCTTTTTAGCAAATGGCTCCTATCAGCCGGGCATGGAGCCGAAACGCCAACGCACCGCTTACACCCGCCATCAGATACTCGAATTGGAGAAGGAATTCCATTACAACCGCTATCTCACACGTCGAAGACGCATCGAAATCGCGCATACATTGGTGTTGTCGGAGCGTCAAATCAAAATCTGGTTTCAAAATCGACGCATGAAATGGAAAAAAGACAATAAATTGCCCAACACGAAGAATGTGCGCAAGAAGACGGTCGATGCGAATGGAAATCCAACACCGGTAGCGCCGAAGAAGCCGAAAAGAGTGAGTGCAAAGAAGCAAGCGCAACAGCAACAACAACAGCAGCAATTGCAGCAGAGTAGTCAGCAACAAACACAACAACCTCCAGTAATAAATGAGGTAAGTTGGGAACTATATTTGTATGAAGATATAGAAGCGGTTCCTGAATTTGAAAAGAAACATAATTTGAAATATAGAAAGGTTCTTTAATATTATATGTGGCTTAAATAGTTTGAAAAGTTGTCATGGAATGACTTCTATTAGAAATAATATAAATTAATCAAACTTTGGGAGAAATGTCACTACCTCATATAGGTTAGAGGCCCTAAGCTCTGGTGGGAGATACAGGAAATTATGATACTGATATAGGTTGAAAATCAGTTAGATCGGATATACATATTATACTTATATCTAACCATAATAATTCTCTGAGTAAAATTCGATATTTAAGACGATATACATATATGATCTACACATGATTCAGACAAAAATCAGACCTCGAATGTTTTGTTTAATTTTATTATTCTATATCTTGAGATATTTCAAATATTTTAGAATATACTATTGATTTAAGTATTTTGCTATTTAGAACTCAAGATGGTTCGAACTTTGAACTCTCACATAATCTTCAATTCTCTAACTTTTTATATCTTTTCTTTCAGTGCTTACGAACGGATAGTTTAGAAAGCATTGGTGATGTTAGCTCTTCACTGGCGAATACCCCCTATATGCCAGTGCCGAATGATCCGACGAATATGCTTAATGCCGCAGCGCTGCATCAGCATCCATGCAATAACAGTAACAACAACGGTAGTGGTGGCTATACAGGACCTCAACAACAACAGTTGCCAAATAGTCATACGAATGGTGGTATCAACGGTGTACCTGGCAGCTTGCAGTCCACAAACAACAACAATCAAATGCATGCGAATCTCCATCCCGCCAATCAGCACACACACACATCGCTGCCACCGCCAACGCAGCAACCGGATATGATGACGAATCTGCAGCATATAAAACAGGATTATGATCTAACCACGCTGTAGAAATCGTGGGTAGGGGATCGATGTGCGGCCTAGGGTTCTTAAAGATAATAAATTTTATATGAGTCTTGCATTTGATATTTACCTGCACTATTCGTCTTTTAAGTGTCATTACAACAACTTTAAGCGCAATAATTTTTATAATTTGGTGAGCAATAAACAGTTATCTAATTTAGTTAGATAATATTTTTGTTATGGACCTTTTTATTTTTTCTTCTTCTCCTTAATAAAATAAATTCGTTAAAAAAAATTAGAGTGCAAACTATATTTAACTTAAAGTAAAAAAAATTAATTATGCTTTTATTCAAAGCCATTACATATACATACACACATGTCTGTATGTATACCATTAGCTTTTCAAATTGCCACTTTCCAATAGTGGTCAATAACAGATTCGGAAAATGCAGTGAATTAGTTAAGTTGAAATTTAAATGTACATATGCAAATACAGTACAACAACAATGATGTTTTTGTACAATATGTACATATATAGTGATTTAAACTGTAGATATTACTGTACATTTACATATGGGGTTATGTAATTATAATATATACTATGTATGTACATGAAGTGCATATGTAATGTTATCGATTAATTTAAAAAGATTTCTTGGCTAAGGAAATAATATCAATACCTATAAATGAATATAATAAATACTTAGTTTTAGTGTATAGTTATAGTTATAATTTAAAATATGTTTTATTTAACTTTATTATAGTAATGTATAAGAAAGATTGTACACAAAATTATAGACAATATTAATACCAAATATATTGAAATCAATATCAGAGTTGTGCGTCTTTGAATTTTTATTGTTAATTGTAGATGAATTTGATCTGAAAGCTTCTTAGCGGTATGGAAAGTACACAATTTTTCTTCCGGTTGAAGTGTTGAAATAACTACTAATTACGATATTTGAGAACAATCCCACAGGGAACAACGGTACTACCTAATTTCGTTTTTTCTAATTTAATAATTTTTGCCTATTTAAAAAGTTCAGCCCTTTTCCATATGTATTAGACTTTTTTGAATTTTGTATTCATGAGGCAAATATATATAGTCAGCATACTATGTATAAAACCATCGATAGATTAGATAGTTGTTTGAAATCATCGAAGTCTCGTCAACAATATCGGGACGGGATTTTGGTTGAAGTTGAAATTATATTCAAAAGGGTTTTTCTAAAGGGACGCAAACGACGCCATTATTTTTCTCGCTCCTTTGTCATTTCTCTTCAGCATGGTTTGACATTTCATGATGGAAAGATATTCGATCCAACAAAATTGGGAGTCAGTGGCCTCAACTTTAAGAGCGCTACGTCCAATTGAAGGTCGTCATAATTGACCTGTCAGATCAACAATTGAGTGGCAAAATTTGCATCCTCATCCAGTGAGACAAAGAAATTGCCGTAGTGTAGAGATTATTGCTGCCGTTAACGCATCAATTGAGGAAGACTCAAAAAAGACCCTCACACGCCGTTCTCAAGCGTTGGGCATCTCAGGGAAGTCGTCTCTGTGATCCAAATTGACGCAAGAACTGAAGAGGCTTGTCCACCAGAATCGTCGTATGTTCGTGAATCACCTTCAGCGATGAAGTTCATTTCAGCTGAAATGTCAATAAGCTAAATATGTGTTATTGGTCAGGCAGGCCCCGAAAAAATTACGGTTTGGTGCGGTTTATAGGCCGGTGTCGTCATTGAGCCGTACTTTTTCCGGGATGATCAAGACCGGCATGTTACCGTGAATGGGAATCGCTACCCCTCAATGATAACCGAATATTTTTGGCCCGAATTGGATGACATGGTCCAATATGTGCTTCCAACAGGACGGTGCCACAAACCACACAGCGAATGTCACAATCGATTTATTGAAAAACCAAATTTGGTGAACGTGTTATCTCACGAAATGGCCCAGTCAATTGCCCGCCTCGGTCGTGCGATTTGACGCCGTTAGACTATTTCCAGTGGAACTATGTCATACAAATATCGAACGTGAAATTGCAGAAGTATCGGTTGATTTTTGTTTGAAAACCGTAAAAAATTGGGTTCAGCGACTAGACCATACAAAAGAAACCGAATTCAATACATACTGGCATCGAATGTACTTTCACAGGAATAAAGTTTTTGTTTTATTTAAAAAACATTTATAGCGCCCTTATTGAAAATCCCTCTATTTCCTCCATTAATAATGTCGTTTTCCCATTATAAAGGAAAGAAATCGTCTAAATATTTCAACAACTTGGAGACACTCGCATAAAAAAGACATTAAATTCAATTTCGCCTCTGAAACTATGTGACATGACCACGAAAATACCCCACCAACAACATTACGCATTGTCATTCCTCTTTGTCATCTAATTAGGATCTGTTTAATCATTGCTAATATAATATTATTACTATCTCCCACCACTATGACATTCCAATGTTTTTCAAGCATTCGCAGAGCGTAAGCTAATATGGCAGGACCTTCATTATCGGCGCGTACCAAACAATGACAGTTTGCCGCGCACAGCCACACCAGCGGCATTGTCAACAATCATCTTCGGCATAGTTAGTAGTCCACGTCATCGTCAACGCACAATCGCCAAATTACTACTCGCGAGCTGATGCAAATGCCCGATAATAGCATATGCTAACAAGATTCCTTAATTAAGAATCGATTAATTTGATTGATCACAACCCGTTGTCACCTGTTAGCTTCTGGAAATGTGTGGCCAACAAGAAGGAGCAAGCCTGCAACCGCACGCTCAGCACGCGAAAGCCTAAAAACTTTGCTTCGCAGATTTAGTCCACATGAGTGCTTTTCGATACACGCCAAGAGGGTACACTTTGTGGCTGCGAGGCTCGTCGTTCAACGTTGTCACGACAGAATGCACTCGTTGGCGCATATGAATGGATTGAGCTTCTGGTACGTGTTGTCTCTTAGCGCTTGAGTTGATTGTACTGCGTTTACGTCATACGAAGTTCGCGGAATTATTTATAACTTTTTCTGCTGTACAACAATTTGCTTATGGCTTCGCGTGGAGTGCAAGGTGATAGGCATCTACATGTTGAGTGGTATATATGTATATTGTATGTACATTGATGTTTATGACATGAACTTATTTATTTATTACCGATTATTGTAAAAATGAATATGAAGAAATATTTTACGAGAATTTGTTCCATATATAAATGGGTACATATGTTCAGAAATTGTTATCAATTCAGCTGCATAAAATAAAGAACATCTCAGTGCATATTAGCAATATTTTAACTCGTTCACTTCTTTATGTTATAGTACATATTTAAAGAAAAGCATTTGGCAATATATGCCTAGTACTTTGTGGTCACATTTTCTTACAATCAATTTACCGTCTTTGACATTGGATTGTCTTTCGTGAACATGAAAACACTTTTAGCGATAATTAATCTTTGCAAAGTGATCCTCAGCATTTATTTTCATCATAAGAATTTTCTTCTTTCACAAAATATACCATAAAATGTTTCTAAGCTCAAAGTTAGTCTCATACATACGTACATATGTACGCCGTCAAGTCAATAAAGCTAATAGTGTTCCAGGGCTAATGGACGTGATACTATCTCTTTGAGGATAAAAGGCCCCCATTGTCTGAATGCTTTTCCTTGCAATGGCGGAGCAATCAAGGAGTAGATGGTCAGGAGTCTCCGCTTCTAGATCGCAGAATCGACATTGATCCAACAAGCAGATTCCTACTGCAGTGGCCTATATATAGTGACATTATATGTCTTAGTTAGATTCTTGGGAGTGGGATCAATTGTTTAAACCTTTTCTGTTTTTAACACCCAAGAAACAATTTGGAGTAGCTAAGTCCCTGCAATTGCAGCCATTAGCGGTTCCCACTTGCTCTATCTCTTCTTGTAGACGATCAATCATATCGACCCACTGCAATGAAAGGCTACGTCCCTACTTTGGTGGCCGAGCTTTTTTTGCCGCTTCTAGATACAGTCCAGAATCAGTTCCGAATTTGTTTCGAAGGATGATATTGCCTGAATGAGTCGAGTAAATAAATTTAAGAATTTTAAGACATACACATATTCATTCCATGGTTACATGGGTTTCACTACTTAAATTTTTTTCTAATATCTTATTAAATTCTACAACGTCTCTAGAATATTGTCCTAAAATAAATCGATCTTAATAATTTTGGAGATATTATCAGAAGCTACGCGCTCCGGTGTTGCTAAAATTTTCACTCAATACGGTGTTTTTATGGTTGAGATGATCCTACTTGGAGTTATGCAGTCACCGTTCGCCGGGATCGCTGGAATTGACGTCACAATGCCTGAGGTTTAATAACTTTAACTTAAAAAAAATAAATAGGTTATGATGCATATGTACATATTCATTGCTTAACCAAAACTAATTTCCATTATTCGTGACATTTCACAAAAAGTATGAATTTATTAAATTTCCTAAACATTGCAAATAAAGAATGAATATTTGCATAAAAAACAATAAAAATACCAAAAATTTCCGTGCTCTATGCAAAACGTGTTCCCAATGAATCTTATTGTCGTGCACCTTGTTTTTGTTTGCTTCGCCGGTAGGAATTGGCACACCTTCAATTCAAACAAACAACAATTTGCCACTCATCCCAGCTCATAGTGGATAATCCTTGCAATGTCCTGCCTGTGTGGAGTCAACCCTTTACCGTTGCGCTTAAATGAAATTACTGAGATCAGTTACTTTTTTTTGCGCTACGAGTACGCATTGTGTGGCACGCCTTAGAATTGTCCTAGTTGGAGTTTTTCTTAAAGGGCTTCCTGTCTTAGTCGCCTGTACAATTGTCTATTTTGTCTACAGTTGCTAATTTTATGCGATTTACCGTTTTGCATATTTGTGATGGACACTCGTCAACGCCCCTCTAAGAACAGGCTACAGTCGCGCGACGGGTGTTTAAAGGATTAAGTGCAATGACTCGTCTGCTCGTGTGTACGCTGCATGTGTTCGGCTGCGAAAAGTATTAAATATTTGACTTTACATTTATTGTTTCTGCGAATGTCATGCGCTTTGAGGAGAGGCCGCAATCGATTTTTACAGTTACTCTACTAGCTACTGGGCACTAAAATGGAAATTCTTATGTATGTATATGTAAACAAGAATTTGAGGAATTTTTTAGTTTTTTAGTATAAAAAACTGAAGTCCAAATTGCTTATATTGCTTCTTCAGTTGAAATTTTTTGTACTCCATATCACTATTTAATGTGTTCCAAATATTTTGGGCCTTCGGTACGAAACGGGTAGATTTCGAATATTTCCATTTCACTATCTATCGTATCTTCGTTCCAATTATTTTGGATATTTGGTCTGTAAGAGTCGATTTCGATGGTCTCCATTTCATTATTTATCGGGTCTTCGTTCCAATGATTTTGGGTCTTTGGTTCGAACGAGTAGATGTTTATGGTTTACGTTATTATATCGTACATTAATTTCATTATTCGCCGCAATATGTTTCTTGTTCTTTGAACGTCTCAGAAATTAGGTTACGGTTCAAAAGTTGAATCTACGCTTCTGTAGAACCACTGGGTTAGTTTTCCTCCACTGTTTCCAAGTGCGATACCTTTTCTATTACCAATATATATTTGTTGTTCGCCATTTTCTGCCAGATTCTTTCTTAATGAGCATTAATGATCCTTTAAAGTAAACACAAATATTTTATAAATTTTAAATGTATTTCTTGTCACCTCCTACCGAAGACCTCACTTATTTATTGCCCCTTATTATCAGGCGTTGCACGAGTACACATCCATATTTGTACCTGTCAATTAAACAACAATGGTGATCATTTTTTTGCCTTTGTCTCATTTGACGTCTACTCATCAAACTCGTTGAGGTGCAATGCCAGACATTAAACGGCGAAGATTCGCCGCAACGGCATACGAACAAATATCCGAACAAAAGTGTCTGTCAAAATAAACAATTAGATGATATTAATTCTCATCAGGAGCACATTTTCGGCAAGAAATTCAAATTTGAAAAGAAAACACAAACAACAAATACTACATACAATATATGCCTCCTCGTGTCTTTGAAGTGCGCATACTAAATCGCTTTTGTACTGACTATTGTCGTAGCATACCGCAGCCCATAAATCGTTTTAAGGTGAAGATATGTGGAGCGGCGAAGGAGTGAATACTTTACATGTACTCGTATGTTCATAGGTTCAACGGGTGTTAGCCCAAAGTGCTGTCCTAAAATTACAACTGCAATCAGAGCCTCAAGTGTGGCCTCGGAAATCAATCACGACTCATCAATTTGCAATGCAACTTCGAGTGGTGCATCTCCACAGCAATGCACTGCCGCCGCCACCGTCAAAGTCATTGACGAGTTCGACATGTGGTGAGGTGCGATTGAGCATCATTGTAAAGCAGTGTGTGTGCGTGCAATCCCTTCAGTGCGTACGCGATGTGCTACGAATTCGTTTCGTAATTAATGTTTGGCCATTTATTAAATTGCCAGTTTATGCTCGCATGCCGTTGGTTGGCCCAGTGCCAGGCGGTTCGTAATGTGGCTGGCTGCTGGCTGGCTGACTGACTGTTGGTTACATTCGGTTTGGCTTTCGGTTCGTTGGTCGGTTTAAAGAGTGCAGTGCGTGCGCATACAAAAGCCATAAAAATGTTTGCTTCCATATGTGTTATAACTAATTTGTAACCATTAGTCCTATTATGTTGGTTGGTGAGTGTGGTGATTTTGGTTTATTTAAAACCATTTAATTTAATTGGCCGATTTGTAAAATGGCATGACCTAGTAGAGCATGCACCTTTGGAAGGCTTTTCAGATTCTACATTCAAACAGAAAGTGTTGATGAATTTTTAGTTAGTCTTAAAAAATTTATCAAATATAAAAATTTATTTTTAATTAAGGAAATAAAATACTATATAAAAAGTAATATTTAATTATTTACTGATCGGTGATTATATCTTAAGCACTGATGATGTTTAAATCAAAGTTTATTGTGAAATTACTTACGATTTTTTTTCAGAGGATTTTAGTATGAATTTTCGGTAATTTGAAGTCAATAAATCTTTTCTATTTAGCCCAAAACTTAGTGTGTTAGTTATATGAAGGACATAACTGTGGAGTCATCGTCAGTCTTTTTTATGGAATGGCCAATTTTTCACAGTTGAGCTTCAGGTATACATTTGACGTACCTATCTCACAATTAGATTTTTACGTTCTTTTGTTAATGGCACTCATTGATTTTTAAACATAATACTTAATGATAGATTTTTCACCTCATCAACTGGTCAACTGCCAAAATGTTCCAGTTTCTAACAAGCGATACCAAGCGCTTTGCCGAATCATAAGGATCTTTTAGATCCATGAGGAGCTTATTGGCATCACAAAGGATTAAAAACTGCCCATGTGAGATTTTCCTGCAGAGATCTGTCAACTAACCTAACCTAACCTCATCTACTGTTTCTTAATCAGTTGCATCTATGGAACCCGACTGGACTCGGATTCATTTCTCGCTTAGGACTGTCAACTTTGCAGTATTCTTCCCAAATATTTGGGTAATTTTCTATTATATTGCAACAACAAGCACATTAACCTCATCTAGCGTATAAAATAAACTTCAAAGTAATTAAAAATTCTTAAATATAAAATAATCTAAAAATGATTATTAAAACAAGTAAGGAAGGGCAATTTATTCAATTTGACCAATAAGTTCGGCATAAAGCCCAATAGAATAACGAAAATAATTATATGTATGTGATTGGCGTCGAAACCGTTAGCCGAATCGATGATAGCGCGCCACTTATCTCTTTCCCTCGCTGTTCGGCGCCAGTTGGATTTTCCAAGTGTTAACAGGTCGCTCTCCACCTGGTTCCTCCAACGGAGTGGAGGTCTTCCCCTTCCTCGGCTTCCTCCTGCGGGTACTACATCGAATACTTTCAGTTACTCTACAATAGTGACCTAGCCAGCATAGCCGCTGTGTTTTTATACGCTGAACTATGTCAATGTCGTCGTATAATGAGAGGATGGCATCATGTGTAGAAATTCACGTAAGTGAGGAAAGTTTTTGATTGTCATTCATTTGGAAGTGGCCAGAAACGATTCTTCTCCACATTGTTCAAACAGGTCACGACTTCCGGTTTTAGACCAAGTATCCTCTGGCTAGCCAACAAACAGCCGTTTGGAGGCGAGCTAAAGTGAGAAGGCAAACCCGTTTTACGGTTGTGCGTAGGGTTTGGGACCCACCACATATAAATGAAGTACCAATGAAAAATCGACGAAAGCCTCGAAAGAGAAACCCCCCTTTTACGCCTCTGATTTCCCATAAAAAATAAGAGATTTTAATTTCGCACAGGCACAGACACAGTAGTGCGACAATCGTGCTTCATTGTATAGGTGCGAAGTATTATTCCGATATCTTCATTGGTTCCTGATTTATATACTGTAAGGTGGAGGAATCTTATGCAATTTCAAATTGTGTTATATGTGAAGTAGGCTCAACGATTTTGGTATCAAGAGAATATTATGTATAAAATCGTGTAGAATCATATCAATTATGAATCATAATTATAACCATTCATGCGATTTTAAAATTTTTTAATCGATTAATTGATTATTTGGTAAAACTGTATGCAGGTTTGAAGCTATAAATTATTTGGGTATTTTAACGTTTCTGATTAACTTAGCTATTAAACCACTTTTACTTATGTTTGTATCATTTTTAAGTTGTTCTTGTGTTTATATATACATATAATTTATTTTAGAATATATAAAAAACAAATTTGAAATACTAGTGATTTTAGTACGATATACATTATGCTAAAGTGTTACTAACATGCCTCATGCAGTCTGTTACAATTAGGCATAAACTGCAGGAACTCTACAATAGTGACCATTGCCAGATACTGGGTTCTCAGACAACTACACATATGAATTCAGTCAAATAGATACAATGCTATATGCTATATGTACAATACAATATGCACATATACATATGTATGTAGCAAATGCATACGTAAGAATACTTGTATGCCGTTCAGCGGCTGGAAATGGCGAGTTGAGTGAGCTGCCGCGTTCGTTTGCTTTACAATATCTCGAATAATTGACATTTGATCATTAATCAAAGTGCACAATGCAGACATTTCATTTCGTATTTTATTTGGGTGGATTTTTTTTCTTTCCATTTTCATTTTGTTCTGCATTCTCATTCTGTTTCTGCATCCACTACAACAACTCATACTTTTGTTTCGTAGTTGTTCTAATACTTTTTTTGGTTTTGTTGTTTCCCATTACTTTCAGTGCAGCCGCCAAGTGCGCGCCTGCTGTGGCATTGCGACGCTCCGCATAGCCCTTGTCAGTGCCACCATCCCGTTCGTAGTATATGCTATATGCGAGTATAATGAGGTAAGCGCTACAACTGCCGCCATAACGGACTCATCACCAATCATCAGTTGACATGTTGCCTACATACATTCGCAACATAGTAGATAAGTGTATGTATGTGCATAAAAATGGTCTGCAACATTTTCACATTTTCGCACTTATGATTTTTTTCTGACTCTCCTCTACTCTCTAAAAGCTCTTGCTTTCAAGTTTCCCCAACCCAGCCGCATGAGTTCTTCACTGCGTATAAGCAATTTGATTGGCATACGTAAGCAGCTTGCAACATCGTCGCCCATTTCCTTTTCAGTTTTTTTCAACTGTATGGGGTGAGCGCTTTCTCAACTCAACGTCACAAGTACTTGCACTGACATTTCAAATCCTCACATATGATCTGTACTTAAATGTGCCCGCACACCACCCTTATTCTCCCGCCTGTCAATCAAAGCTCGACTACTGCTAGGGCCACCGCTCCCTTGTATGCGCCATAGCGTTGAAAGTCTTGTTTGCTCAAAGGATAACACACGAACACACACACACGCTCAGCGAGTTAAGAGCCGAATTTATGACACATGTGCCAGTATGTGAGTGAAATATAAAAATACTTTGTTATCCTTCGCCTCTTCACATCCCATTTCTGTTGAGCATTACCATTGCTCTTGTTTTTGTTGCTGTCTTCCATTTTCTAAGCGAACACCATTTTTCCTGTTTGGTTGTTGTTGTTTTTTTTTTAGTTATAGCATTGTGTGTGTATACTTACGTTTGCATTTGACAGTCGCATTTCGTGAACTTTATTCGGAGCACAAACTCGCTTGCGAAGCTCAGCACATATCTAAATATACAAACGTGGTTTAATGCTTACTAGAGTACACTTCAATGTCAATTTTTCCACCCTTCCCACCGAATTATTTTTGTTGATTATCAGAATTTAAGAATTATTTTTGACAAATGTATTTGGTATATGAGTTGTCTTTTAAATATTATTTATAAAGCTTCAATCAGCCTTTAGTCAGACTTAGATATTGCCCCACAAATCAAAGTTCTCTACTCTTGATTTAGACTTTAAGGGGTTAAGGGTAGTCAGGGACACGAAATGAAAAATGAGAATTTTCAGTATTTTTTGCTATTAAATCATGTTATTTTTACAAAAGTAATAATATGGCTTTATTACATAATGTTTGGACTTGAAGTCACAAAAATTTGAAAAAAAAATTGTAATTTCCAAAGTTATAGCTGTTTGTATTGACCCGGTTCCATAAAAAGGTCCTTGCGGTGACAATCATAAATCCTTGAGGATCTAATCTCATCATCTAAAATCAATCGGATAAGAAAAATTAGTTTTATAAATAGATAATACTGGGCCTGAACGAGACTTTTTTGCTTTTTTTTTCAAAAACTAACAAAATGGCGGCCTCATTTAATTTTTTTCAAGATTTGAGATTAAGGGATCTATCAACAGTTAATTGGTCTTAAAAACTCGAAATTTTTGGAATAATAAAAAAAGTTTCGAACAGGCCTAGGATTATTACATATGTATTCTAAAAACTGTATAAATTTGATTACAATCTACTGAGTGGTTTTCGATTTACAGTTGTCACCAGTTCAAAGAACATAGTTTCGAGAAAAACGCATTTAAAGTTTCACACTAGCGTTTTGGAGAGCCCGAGCGCTCTTTGTTATTATCGGATCAAGATCAAATTTTCAGAGAATGTTGTTACGATATTACACTTAACGAAAATGTAAAATTGATTTTTTGAAAATCCTGATTACCCCTAACACCTTAATTAAATTGGAGTCAGGTTTCATAACATTTTATCCACGCGTTAGAAGACTATCACAACAAATGCATTACTCTGGAGATTTTATCCAGGAACACACTTCGGTTTGAAAAAAGTTCCATCAATGTTAACCCAAAGATCATTCAGTCCATTCAGTAATTACTTTTAATCCGCCTTTCAGCCTTTCAATTAGGTCCCTGCTAGGCATAACACAGTCCAATGTCTCAAAAAAATACTAAACTTCTAAGATAGTATAGTATAAGAACAACTAAAATTTAAGAGTTTTATTAGGGAGCAAAATCCATTGGGAAGAAAAAGCTCCATCTGTCTGATTAAGAAGGTTAGAAATATCTCAAACTCTGAAAAATGTCATGAATAGCTAAAAGGAAGAAGTTCATAATTAAATTATTGTTGTTGTATACAAATATTTTTTTTTTTCAAATCAGAAATTATTCTTCAAAGCTTTTAACAACACCTTTACAGTTAACACGTGTCACAAAGCCAACGCCACCAATGTACGCCTACGAATATTTAATACAAAAATATATTAAATGATAAAAGCACTAAAAGGATCACACTCAACATTATAAATAATTCCACGCATTCGCCGAAAGGTAATTATTATTGGCAAATAGCCGCTAATACCGCCAACCAAATGAACGCATACTTAGCTATCGGTAGATGGAACCCTCCTTTGCAATAAGTGGACATGACAACTGAAGCAACGAAACATTTACGCACATGCAACCTCGAGTTAATCAACTAACTGTAGTCTTATACTAAATACCAACTGTATGTGCCACTTTATATGCGTGTGGGCTTCTTAATGAGGGTGTCCACGCGCCAGCACCACCTTAGCCAATATGTAACCCATTCCCAGCCGTTGTCCTGTTCGAATGAAGCAAATTGACAAAGTGTTGATATTCCGAGTAATTAAAAGGATCTAACTAATGTGCAGTAAAGTTGAGTTTTGACCAAAGTCCATTCATTATGCTGCATACTTAAATAGCTGATGATGAGAGCATGGCAAAGCTCCTCTATGGCACAGTTAAACTTGTTGGGCTGTTTGAGTGGCATGTGTTTGTGGCTCACATATATTTGTACTATATATGTATACATACATGCTCTTTCATGTACATATGTAAATATTACTGACGTTGTTTTTGAAGGGAGACAACTTACAGTGGCTTTATGAATCGATATTAGGGTGGTGTGGACAATAAATCTGATTAGTTATTAGAACAATTTAAATTGATTATATGTATTAAAAAAAAACAGTTTTGAATTATTATTGTCTAACATATCTGAAAGTGTTAAGGTTACCGAATGGGTTACTAACTAAACTGTAAAATTCTGTGTTTTCAGATTCGATGATATGTTTATGAGATTTTTGAATGCTGTCTAAAATGTCAGTCGCCTCTTATTGAAATCGCTTTTTCGAAGAAGTAGATCAAGTTACTTTGGGTTAAGGCTCTGATCAAGTGCCATGATTTGTGAAGGATCCCAATTTAATAGCTAAAAAGTACCGATCTCTCATAATGAAATAAAAGCTTAAGATTTATTGAAAACTTATTTGAAAATTATTGGGAACTAGCTGTAAAAAAATATCCGTTATGTCTTCGACTTTTGGTGTTTTCAAATGAGTCATAGGTCAATAGGTTGTTTCTTCTAAAATAAGAAGCCTACCTTATAAAGTTTTATAAGGGGAGACAGATTTAATTTTAAGTATAATTCCTAAATTATGTGAGTTTTAATACTTCTTGAAAAACACATGTCTAAAAAACACCCTTTATTTTTCGTGAAATTATTTTATGACCTCCACCCTAATATTTAACAACGTTTGACTGACATGCATTTCTGCCCTGATGGTCAGTTCAAAAATCACGTAAAAATTCCAGACAAGCTTACGTGTTGTCCGATGTCAAAGGCACGAAGAATGGACTGCATAAGATTTGTTTACATTTTGGGAATTATATTTGTGTATATATGTACATATATATATATGTATGTATATTTACTTCAATAGTACTGCTGATATGAAAGTACTTTAAAACTGTTTATAAAAGCTCGGACAGGCAACAGCTAAAGGGATTTAAGGTGTCGAAAGGTGGACATGAGGTATCATAATAGTAAATTAACTGGCCTATTATATAGATATGTATATATATATATATAAATATGCATACAAAATAGTAAAAGCCGTAATTTCGTTTTATTTGAAACTTAAATTTGCTTCAGCCGGAAAAAAGTAGGAGGATTTTTGTATCCCTTAAATGCGCAGCAGCGGCATAGGCCTGAAACCTAAATGGCTGTAGCGCAGCAACCACTGTACCGAAAAACACCTTCGTCAAATGTGACTGACAGGTTTTCAAGATGTTCACACTAGCCATACTTTTTTTTAAAGAATTCAAGGAGAAAAATGGTTTACATCATGGCAACGGGATTACTTTAAATAATGCTTGCATTTGATCGCACGGACAAACAAACACACTGCCACACACGTGTGTGGTTGCACGTAAGTTGAAGATTTCATTGTGGCTACAAAACTAGAAGAAAATAGTTAAGCGTCAACTTAAATTCTCAGGAAGGCAAAAAGTAGTGAGCGGTGGTTGCAACGTTGTTGTTGGAAAATCGGCCCGCCAGTCAGATGGCATCCAGCATATCAGCTAACCATTTGTTGCACAACACAAAATGGCTTCGTTCTCCATACGTTTCCCATTCGATTTTACGTGTATTAGCCATCGGTTGGCGTTAAACATTTACAATTTTTAATTAATGAATTTCTGCTCAGCTGCTGTTGCTGGTGCATGCAGGTCTGTGAATTTCTTTACTTTATTTCTCTGCTCGCTGGTTAGTTGGAAATGCATGTGTTGTTGTTAGTGTTTTACATTAGGCTCTAAGCATGCGTAATTTTTGGGTTATCTGATTATTTACTTAAGTGCTTAAGTACTTAAGTTATCTTAAGCCAGCGTTTAAGTTCGAGTTTAAGTTGTAATGTTGGATTTTCGTTTAAATTGCTATACAATTGAATCAAACACGCGATAATTATTTTAAGTATTCGGATACCTCGTTGGTTTCTTGTAAGCTCTAACAACTAAGGAATATTTTAAAAATTATACTACACATTTCAATAATCACAGGCGACTATACATCAACTTTTATATTGCAGATCATCTGTCTATATAAACAGGAGATTTGAAAATTCATATAAATTAAGTGCAGGAGGAGTTATAGTTATTCAAATAGTTCCTCCGACGGTCGGCTCTTCTTGACTGAAATGGATCGGTTCAAGAACTGGCAACCCACCAGTATTCCACAAACTTATTTGGGAATGTGTTTTTGTCCCTATAACAACAACTAAAACTTCCTCTAATAGAATAACTTCTCCGTATTCGAATCCCGGATATGTACCCGGTAGAGTAATTGACTGCTGTGGTGGTCTTTCAAAAACATTATTGTGAGAAAAATGCGACTTTTGTAATAATTAATTTGTTAATTACGTAAATGCATCAAAAAATTACCGCTCTTGACTTGCACTATAGATTAAGTGTAAAAACTGAAAGTCATCGTGAAATAACAGTGGGCATGTTAATATTCTAAGAAACTATTAAGTGATGAAATGCCATAATTTTTACACGACTAGGAAGATGCTTTGCAATGCAATGTACTTATAATTAAATATTTTTAATACGTAAAACTAATAATTTTCGTATCCGGGAATATTACCGCACACTGATATTTAGCAAGTCGAAATTTTTTTTGTTGTAGTGACAATTCTTGGTTTTATGAAGACATATTTTACACTGAATGTTGAGAAGCATCAACATGAGCAATTTTTCTCTGCAAAGACTGTGTCGCAAATATATTTTTATTCTCCGAAGTGTAAACGACATTTCACTTCAGCCAAGATTCATCTTTTTTTATCGAAAATCTGAACATGAAATCAAATTTATGAAGAAAATTAAAGAGAGAAAAACTGTAAAACCATAGTAATGGAGCAGTACGGCAGCATCTATAGTACTCTTGTATGATATAGAAGTATTTATCGAATTGTATTTGATGCTTCAAAGCATTCATAACTCCATTTTATATAATAAAAAATATTCAAAAACTACATATTTCTGAGCTGCTTTAGCTGCTTAATTAACTTAAATAACCGCTAACTAAATATTTTTCGACTAGTCCCTCAGTGGCAATAAGAGTATTAAATACAGGGATAATTCAGCTTCTCTTTCTTACGTTCTCTGCAAACAGTATTTCTGTCTTTATGTTCTTCAATATTATCTGTACGGTCATTCCGTAATATTCTTAAAACTGACTGTTCACAGCGCCATCTGTCAATATCTAGCTAAATGTATAATTGTAAGTGTAAGCCGTAATCACGACTTATTGGTTTGTGTCATAGATAGTTTGCCAGATTTTTCTATTTTAAAAGTTTAACCAATTATTACTTCAGAACATAGAAAAACATATTAAACAGCTGCAAGTAACTCATAAACAAAAATTTCTTGCATAATATTTGGAAATGATGGCGAGGATTCGGAACTTCTAACAAAAATTTTCATCTACTAAGAAGTATTCTTTACCTTATACAATTCCACATTTTATCGATAAAGCGTATAGAGTATCGATAAAACTAACCGGAACTCTTTGTCTTACACACGAAGGAAGCACGGAAGGATGGCTTCTTTGCGTGTATGGTTTCGTCAACGTTCTTCTGATATTATGAAGTGAGTAAATTTTTAATGTCAACGACGTAGCTGCTATTTTATAGTAATATTCTTATCTATACTACTATTGTAAAGAGGAAAGATTTGTATTTATGTTTGTAATGAATAAACTCGAAAACTGCTGCGCCGATTTCAAAAATTCTATTACCATTGGAAAGCTACAATATGTAGCAGAGTAACATAGGCTATATTATTGATAGAATCTAAAATTTCTGGAAATAGTTCCCAGGTGAGGGTATCAAAATGACTCAGTGATGGAGAATCTTAATCTAAACCTGAAAATCGTCTTGCAAGTCATTCTCTTCGCAACGCAATCGCGAGCCAGAGAGTCGAGTAACGAACGCTCGAAGCTGCTGGCTGATCAAAATTTCAAAACCTGCCAAGCACGCGCTTGAGAGTCGAGTACGGAGCGTGTGCAGCGGCTTGAAGAACAAAATATTAAAAATATACTAGCTCACACTAAGGCGTCGAACTCTGAGCGTTCCCAACGCCTTCATATTCAGAGAGGAAGATAACGGCCATCAAAGACCAGAGGTCGTAATCAAGTTTTAAGTCATTACAAAAAATATAATTTCATGTTCGAATTTTCCTTTTACTTTTACTTTTTTTTTTAATGAACCCACGCAAGAAATGCCAAAGTACATACATATGTATGGGAGAGTGTGTATAAATGTGTAAAAACTTATAACTTTTGAAATGTTTGTTTAAGCCCGTGCGAAACCGGAGTGGTCTGCTAGCCTTTAATAAAACAAAATCTCTGTATTTTCTGTTTTTTTTTTTCTAATAGCAAAAAATAATAAAACGGTTTTAGAAAACCTGTGTATTCAACATTCATCTAATTCGAGGTTTGGCTTCGCCATGACTCTCACTGCTACTTCCCAACCGCATTTTGATGATCAATTACGGCTTTTCAAAACACTAGTTTGAGCTTTGAATAATTTTCAGCGACATACGTTACCGTCATTATGTTGAGATCTTCTGCTATCAAGATAAATCATTACCAATACATTGAAATAAGAAAAGGATTGCTATCGAATCTCCGAATCAAGCCATAGCAACATTTTCCTGTTCGTAAAACTTTGCTGTCTAGCTTTTACATACTTAGTTTTACGTTTTAGGAAATAAAGAAAAGGAATAAAATACTGTGTTAGCTAACTACAATCATATGTGCATATATAAATTATTATTTGATAAAATAAATTACATCATCACGATAGAAGACATTCTTAAATACTTTATAAAATCTTCAAGATATTTTTTTTTACAAAATTATGAGAATATTCTGTTCTAAATTGTTTTCAACTCCCTTGTGCTTTCCAGTGTTGGTTATTTAGTTGACACTTTACATTTCCGCCTGTAGTCACAAGTTCCGAGGGGTTCACAATTTCCATCGTTGATGTTATAATATTCCTCCGATGTCTGTAGAGAAATTTTAATTTCGTGTTCGATCTAGATGTAATCCACATTCTTTGCTTAATTTGTTTGCTGGAGTTTTTCCATTACATCGTCGCCTTCACTGCCAACTTTCCGCTAAATACAAGACAGTAATGCAAAGAATTGTAGAAATTTTATAATTAGTTATTTATAGTAATGCATTTTTTTATTGTAAAAGCTTTGAAACCATAAATTGCTTAATGAAAAATAATAAATTAATAAAATGAATTTAATAAAATAATCGTTAATTTATAATAAATTTGTAGGAATATTTTATTTAAATTCTCACTCGGTTTCTCATCATGGTACTAGACATATACACATACATATGTATACATTTATACAATGTGTTACCATAACAGTTGCAGTTGCCAAATAAAAATGACCCGAGCACAAATATTTTCTCAATTGTTCACTTGTCCCCTGCAGCGATGAAGTGTGCAATTTTTTTATTTCTATTTTAAGCAAAGAAAAAGTATCATTTATACAAGCACAAGGATACCTATGTATGTACATTCTTATATGGATGTATGTTTGTTTGTTTATATGTATGTGCATGAGTACGTGCGAATTGCGTTGAAACGTTTTGAAAGCATGCTGAAATCAAACAACTGTCAATTGGAAAATAAATCGTTTTTCTTTCTCCATTGTTGCCACCATGGAGAGTAGGAGAAAGTTGCTGAATCTTTTGACGTGCCAGCAGAATTGCAACGAAAAGAAAAAAAAGAATAAAAACACGATTTAAGGACGGATTGATGAAGATACTAAAAACACACATTAATACATATATACATATGAGCAACGGCGTGTAAAGATATGAAGTTCAAAGTGTGTTTGACATATGTCATCTGTATACTCGTAAGAGGAAAATTATTTTTTATAAATCGCACTGAAAACTTATTTTTGTCAAATGGCCACTTTGGGACTCCTCGAGAAGTTCCTGTTTTAATTCGATGTGTAAGAAATCGTAAGTAATTTTTATCGCTGTAGATCTCTTAAAACCAAAAAATCGTCACGTTGGCTTTTTAAGCACTTTTTGCTTTATTAAATTTACTTCGTCTTCACAAATAAGCTCCGTACGCTTGTACTTCTCGTAAGCTTGTTGAAAAATCACTACATCCATGCTTTCTGCGTTTTGGTGTGTGTTTGTCGATTACTTCTACCCTGTGAGATACCTGTAGAGACGAGCTTCTGATTGGCTATAAATGCATTTAAATTTTATTGCTATTTCAACAAAAGCCCGGAACTACAGGGTAGGTCACGGGAGCGTTCAAACATTTGTTTTGCAACACCAAGATAGCTGCGGTAGTCTGAAAATAAAAATAAAAAATATAATGAAAATAATTGCATTTATTAAAATTGGTGGTAATAATTAAACATAACTAAATTTTAATTTAGTATAATATAATTAATATAATATAAATATTTTGAGAAACCATGGAATAAAACAGCAATATAATCTGAAAAGGATTTCAACTTAGAAAAGTTATTTCGTTTTTTTTCCAATGAATTGGCTTTCTTTGCTAAATTGTGTTGCATAAATTTATACTTTTCATCAATTAGAAAGCGCAGAAAGAAATTTATCATCTCTAAAACATTGCTATTATTATCAAAATACCAATTAATAGCTTGTATTATTATCGGTACTCAGAGTAAGGGAATTATTAATAGTATTATAGTCTACTATTGAATGAGATTAGGTTTTGTGAATGTTTTAAAGATGGTATCCGAGGCAAAGATTCCACTTGGACAGTTATAGGTAAGTCGTTTATGATGTTAAATTTTACCCCTAATATTTCAAACAAATATTTTTTTTCGATAAATTGAAAATATAGTATATTGAGTGTATACTGATGAGAGGCAAACAATCTCCAAGTTATAGCTAATATAAAGGAGCCGCCATAGTGCGTGTTGTAAAGAGTAAAAATTTAAATTTCATATATTTCGCTTTCATAAAGTACTTTTCGGGGAAAAAATTAAACAAAAACAGTTCAATCCTGATTTTATTAAAGCAAATTTTATTGAATTTTATAAGTATTTTTAATGTTAGAGTTTTATTCTTTCCGCTAATGTGTCCTAGAAAACACTTTAAATTCTTTTTATTTCAAATCAATTGTTGATGTGTGATAAATAGAGCAGTTTGGGACCTCTTGCAGAAGGCAGTAGTCAAAAAATTGTCCTGAGTCGCCATTTTGAAAGGAAAAAAAGATACTTCTGTAGTCTAGAAAGTTTCAATAAAAATGTTTTAAAGTCAATATCACTTTTAAAAATTACCGATTTTTAGGTTTTTATATGACCCTCCCGCATTAAAAAAAAGTACCAATTCAATTTATTGGTGAAATTTATAATCAGAGGTAACTAATGATTTTTAGCATTTCTAGTTAGTTCTAGTCCTTTTCTCAAGAAATTTGCAAAATTGAAACACAGCCAAGCGGGATATATATATATGTGGCTTCGGAAAAGAAGGTGAGGAGCAACCACATCTTCAGCACCAGCTGCCAAAACAAAAGTCAACCGCGAGTGCAGTCTGGCATGTTTTAACTAATATCTAACAGTTCATAGAAAAGAAGTAGATGGGTCGTAGATGTTCTTCTCACTTTTTCGGTGATTTTATATCGTATATATATACATAGGTACAGGCATATATACATATAAGTACGTGTATACGAATGTATGTGTACAAATGAATGTTTAAACCTTTGCTAGATATTTATCAGACTTTGACTCCTTTTTATTATACCCGCATTGGAGAATAATGTAAAATTAAAGACTTCTTCGAAAAATATGACCGGGGTAACTGAAACTAACAATTCAGACTGCAGTATGCACTAATGTCCTTTTTAAATAGAATATAAAGTATAACGAAATAAATATTTAAGGACGTCAATGAGCATTAATGACATTAGAATTTACAATTTTTTATCAAACTTCCCCCCATTTAGAATTTTGAGTTGCCTGTAATTTGTACCATTGAGCTTCAGTTCGCTAGTAAAGCACTTAATCTACCATATTTCATTTACATTAAAATGTCGAAATTAAATTATCCAAATTATACAAGAAGATAATGTGTACCCAATAGTGTAAAACATACACATACTTATATAAATACCAAAACTGCAGTTGTATGTAAATGAATTTCACATAAATATATCCACACGCGTATCATTTGCATATATTCATTTGTATCTGTATGTATACTAGACAGATATTATTAAGCGCACTGTGCAAAACTGGTGTTGGTTTCAGGGACGCCCAAAAGCATTATCCGCCAACACATCTCTTCTGCCTCAAAAGTCAGCAGCCAAATGATGGCATGAATGCAACTACTACTACAACAACAATCGTTAAAAGAAAACTTTTAATTTCAGGCTGTGCGCATATTGCATATTTCACATCCGGCTGCCGTCCGAAATGCTTTCCACTCAAATTTATGCCTTTGTGACATGGCGTTGTTGGTGGCATCGTAGCTGTTGTTGTTGTCACTGCACTTGATGGCACGAGTAAATGGTAGCTGTTATCTAAATTGCACGAAGTATAAAATTTAATTTTTATACTTCTCTGTGATAACTTTATCGTTTGTTCGTTTACATTTTATTTTGGAATTATGCATATTTTGCATGTACTACACCAGTAATACAGTTATAAAATGCATAATATAATGGTGCTGGAAATATTTAGATATCTCAACCAATTTTGTCTTTATTTCGAAGTGGAATTCATGTTGGTTTTAATTGTAATTTACATAATATGTTTCTTATCCGTATGATTTTCTATAAAAATTAATTAGTCCTTGGATTCATAATAAGAGTCAAACCATTATTTAATAATTTTGTTTCAACGTTTAATACTCGTAGGACTGTAAGTTCTTTAATCTGTAGTTATACAAGCTCCTTTGATATTTACATATATTTATAACGAATAAAACTTGACATTTTATAGAATCATTGCTTTCGTCTCCGTCTTTGAATCACCTCTTCTTTCTTCAATATATTTAAGTTTTGCCTCTTGCCTCAGCACAATTACTTATAGCAGTAACAACGTTCCAATGCGAAAGAGTTTATAGATATACATACATATATAAGGGATACTAAAATTTTAAGCGAGACTAATTTTGTGAGCCATATACTTTATGCTGCATACTTTAAACACCGATATGGATGTCTGCTAACTTCTTCTTCGGCTACCATAACCAAACGATTTCGTAGGTAATGACATTATTAAACATCATAAGACGTTTTATAGTAAATTGTTTAATATTTCTGAAATTCCGTATAATTTAACAAGAGCTTCGGTGAAACCTTGAGCATCTCATATGTTTTCATGTAAAATATTAATGTTTATATGAATCCAATACCAAGCTTTCGAAGCATCTCGCTAGGCATACCTTCGACGAACCCTGCGAACTGGCTGACTGGCGGACATTGATACTGGCCGTTTCAAGAAATTTATGTAAGACTCAAAGCGCCTTGTCGATGTGTGAAGGTCGTTTTGATCCATAGATAAGTGTGCTTTTTGTTGTCATTACAAAGCATTTCTAGCTGTCCAAGTGGGATTCGATGCGACCTAAAATGGAAGGATCAGCCTCTCAACATAACCTAACTAATCTATGAGTCATTTTTCTTAAAATCATAAATTTTATTTGAGATATCTGTTTTCTTAACCACTCTTCTCTGCGTTCAATGAATGTCTCGAGTAAAAAATAACTATATATGTACAGTGGAACTTCCATAACTCGAACTTCTATTAGTCGAAGATCTCTATAACTCGAACTTTTGTATTGGCAATAGCGTTTAGAAGTTAAATTTCATAAAAATCTCCTAAAGAATACATATTTTAACGTATTTAAATAAAACGTTATGCGAAGTACTTAATTAAAACTGTGTATAAATCTATATTTTACAGAAAAAAATTGTTTTTTTTTTAATTTTATGTTTTAATGAAAATTCTATAACTCGAAGTCTCTCTGACTCGAAGTTTTTTTGTGGATTATGGTCATTCGGGTTAGAGAAGTTTCACTGTATATCTTTATCTTTCTTAATCCATCCTTTCTTAATCGAAATCGGACAGACGGGATTCCGTAATTGGAAAGGACTTGGCAAAGAACTAACAATCGGGAACATTTCTTAAATATCGTCATATATAACTCAATACTGCGAAAATCTACAAATATTTGACAGATGTTGTCAAAGAAATCAAATTTAATTTCCATAAAAACGTAAAAATCAATTCCTGAGTTCTAGGTTTTAATGTTAAAAATATATAAAATATTTAATATAAGATAAATATAAATTTCCATAAAAGATATCTACATACATAAATTCCAGATTACTTACATTTCATATGTATAACTCAGTATAAATCATCATTGAAATGATTTCTCAAATTTCAAAAGTCAATTAAAACTTAAACACTCAATTAACCCATAAAAGAAAAACAAATCACAGCTCCAATTACAACACAAACTCCATACATATTTGATGTCTGCCAAAGTTAATTGCAACTCGTTACGTCCGAGCGGCTCACCTTTCGTGCACCTGTCTGCTCGCGGCTCGAGTTTGGAGTCACGTTTAGCACGTGCCAACGCCACAACGCATACGTTTTTCTTTCGTCTGCGATTTTATTGTTTACAAACAAATTTGCGCTTGGAATGTCCAATAGTTCACGCGGCACGGCACGGCTCGGCACAACCATACATCAATCAAAAACTTCGCTAAACACGGTAGGACAGAACGCGTTACGTGGCGGCACACACACATACACATATGTTTGTAGAACGGATTTTAATAGAGTGTTTGTGAGTATGTATGTATGTATGTTGAACGAAATCACTGGACCATGCAAACACAAGCTAGACAAGTTGCAGACTTATTGCTGACAAGCCGTTAAGAGGCCTACTACTATAGCGTTTAAGTACTTCTCCGACACTGTCTGACATGGAACGAGTACTCACAATGCACCCGACTGTATAAGTAAATCACAGCGCTGAATTGTTTTTGTCCGTAGTATTTAGTGTGGAACCCTCAACGTTTGAGTTCTGGCGTCTGTATAGAGTAAAGAAAATGACTGCAGCCTGTCTGTAGCTACGCAATTTGAAAGCGCCATTGCAGTATCCACCGGAACAGTGTAGGAAGGTGGAAGTTTTCCTTAACGAGAGAGATTCCTTTATCGTATATACTAAACACATACACACCTACACATATGTAAAATTGCATTAGGATTGCTGTATATATGTACGTAGATAATGCACCACCAGTAAGTCGCAACTTTCCAGGTTCCACTTGGAACAAAAACATTCGTTAGTTAATTCATTTTTTTTTCACACGAAATTGGAGCGCCTTTTCATACTCTCTCCGGCGGATGAGTGTTTAGTGAATGAATCGCATGCCAGCATCCATTTTTTACAACAATGGCGCATAATGCACCGCAGGTTTGGAGCGCATGCGCATCAAACACATGCATGCATGCATATAAAGCTCAAGGATTTCCACATACAGGGTGCATGTAAGTACAATGAAATTAAAGAAATTAATTTCTCTTTTTAAAAAGCTACTCATAAAATCCAACCATTTCGGCTCGGGTGTGTGGGGCATTGATTATTATTTTTTTCATAATTAGGGTTTAGATTCTAATATAAAATAGTAAATTCTCTTAGTTTTAATTCTCAATTTTTGTATAAAAAAATACTTTAATACTGACTTTGAAATCAATAGTTTTGAATTACGGAATGTTAAATAATTTCCATTATGCCAACGCTTCTTCCAATCGTCGAAACTCTTCTTAAACGCGATTTTTGGGATAGCCCTCCGCTCTTTCGTATGTCAACTTTTTCTCGTAGGCTTGTAAGATGACGGCCATTTAAGGTTCTCTTTATTTTTGTACATAGGAAAAAGTCACACAGAGACATGTCTGGCGAATATTGAGGCTGGGGCTTCATATTGTTTTTGGTCAAGAATTCACGAACAAGCAACGAAGAGTGAACCTTAGTGACTTCTACAGACAACATAAGCAATGAATAGAGCTGAATAGATCGTACTTCAGGGGCATGTATATCAACAGAATATAAAAATTGATAATTGGATTCTTCAAACACGTGCAAATTTTAAATTTCAGAATCCGTGTTTTTTTTTAGCATACCATGTAATTGGAAAACGTGAACACAATTCGAAAATTTACTTTAATATAATGTTCCAGTAATGTTCTTAGCTGTATCATTTCATTACGAGGTTATTCGAATTATCGGCAATCCCAAATAGGAACAGGATCACATCAAAAATGTTGAAGGAAACATATAGATTTTAACAAAAAGAAGAAGTAATAATCCATTTCTTACCAGAATTTTTCATTAAGTAATAACTACTATTTAACTATTTTGAAAATATTCCTTTAAATCCCGTATATTATTTTCAAATATGTAACAGTATTGGGTAAATTAAAACTATATTTATGAAGTAAATTTTCTTTGAAAATAATTATTATTTTAGTTTTGAAGATTTAATTTGAAATATTTTTTCACTTAGTGGAAATATTATTCACCACCAATGGACATTATTCAGCGTAAAAAATTTCCTTTACCGGAAATTTCAAGTTTGCTGTCCTTACCACGAATAATTTATTGAAATATATAAGCATATCAAAACTTGAGTATTGTAGGACCCTATATTTGTATATTTATGATATATCCAGATGCATAGTGGAAGTTGGCGGTGAAGCTCGAACAATCAACTGATAAAGATGTAAGCTTCAAATTATTGTTATTGATATTTAAGATACTTAAGCACATAAAACAGATAATAGATTTTGTGATCAAAATTAATAGCAATACTTACTGATGGTAAAGGTATAAAAACATTTTTTTGTCAAATGCCATTATTATTTGACCACAATCCAAGGTTATATTTAACAACGCTTTGTAACGATTCACTAAAATAATTAGGTTTGTAATTACTATTTATAGGAAAACTATATCTGTCCTAATCACTTTTTGGCATTTTATGATAATTTGAAAGATTTTTATTTATTAATGTTTATATTGTTTTTTTTTATTTTTTTTTAAATTGTTTAAATATAAAAAAAAATTCTTTGAAACACTTTTTTCCAGTCATTCACTAAAATAACCAAACACCATACGATTATATTATACAATTTTTTGTAACAAAATAAGCATAAAGCCAAATCTTTATTTTTGTTTCAGAAGCGCGTACTAAATACCAAGGGATGAAACGAGTTCTACAAATATTCCAGCACGTTTAAATAAAGCAACCCTTAGCATACTGTGAACAGATGCAAGGATACGCCAGCATCACACCAACACAGACGCAATGAACGTGTGATTGCACATGCATACATATTATATATAATTTGAGTTCGTGTTCATGAACAGTAACAGCCTGCATTTCTGCAAAATGTTTCCAATAGCTCTCGTCGACCAACGAGAGGAAGGTATTCTTCAAAAAAATCAATAATCCGCTGCCACGCCGCTGTAGCGCCATTCGATGTGAGTGAGATACTATAGACTTTGTGGTGTATGCTTCTGTTTGTACATAGCTTATTGCTGTCTACCGCACCCCTTAACGATTCGTGTCGTCCTTGCTGAGGCAATTGGCGCGCCCAGACGAAGTCCACAATCACTTGATGTGACAGCCATTTAAAGCTGTGAACGCGTTGAAAGGCAGTTGTTTATTGAGAATCCATTTACATTTGCACTTACCATACACACATACATGCATGTTTGTTTGTTTGTGTGTTTGTATATGATTGCCTATACATAATAGTGAACAGTAGAAATCACATGGTTTAACTACAAATGATGATAATTTGATACTTCTGATATGAATATTGCAAGTAATAATGCTAGTTCTATAGTTGATAGTGGTATAATACATTTGTACATATAATGCTCATAAGTATTTAATACGAATATGATGCGATTTTCCACTTAATTTACTAAATAATATTCAATAAATAACAAATTTTATTAATTTGAAATTGTACAAATAATCTGACCAGTCAAACATTTCTTATACTTACCATGTCTCAAATCCAGGTTATAAAGAAATTTCTTTTACAGCGGTAGACGGTTGAGAAGCACTGTGAATGATATGGAAAGGTTTCTTCCGAAAAATCATCAAGGAATAGTTGGTCTATCACTAGTATACTTTACATAAAAGAATATGATGAAGAAAAAGGTGCCAAACACTTTCAGAAAGTTATAATATAACCCCTTAAAAAATCAGTGTAATACGTCTATATGTCTATTTTAAAGAAACTATTTTTTATAAAAATGTGTTCTAGCATAAACTTCCTTAAACCTTTTCAGCTTGTAGTAACTTTATCACCATCCTAGTATTGTCAATATGACGGATTTTCGTTATATAACACTATTTCGTTGCAATTTTACAAATTTTATTTTAAGATTACTAACAACTGATATATTTGTTTGGGTTTGGGTTTAGTGCAGTCCAATCTATCGATAGATCATGGGGACCAATTTCACAGCAAAAGTATTTTCCCTAAACCCACCAGCTTTTCGAAACAGCTTAAAATCTGTAGAATTCTGTTTTGGTTATATACGTACAAACATATGTATATAGATACTTACCTTAAAGGTTTATTAATGCTCATATTATATATGGATAATTAAATTAGTAAAGTTCTAGATGTACGTAAATCGATGATTCCTTTTAAACTTTCTTGTTGAATGTGGACAATTCGTCAAATACTCTTAGGTCCATTAAGCATAGAGAACATATTCCATTCCAGAATATATCGATTCATCTATGTTATAAAAACAATATTTGTTGATTTCAAGCATAAAAAGTAAAAACTCAGCTGTAATGCTTGTATAAAGACTTTTTAAGAAAACCTTCGATTATTTTATGCACTGATTTCCGTCACAAACTGGAGCCTAAAAAAGTTCTCAGCTTAATGAATACAAAAGCATTATTATTTGTACGAGTGAATCAAGTTTAATTGAATAAAATAACTAACAAAGGAGCATGTCAAAAAACGAACAAACAGAGAAACACATAGTCTTTTGTATAAAAAAATTCACCAGTCAAAACTGCACAATACATAATAAGATTAAAAATATGTCCAGTGCTCCAGTGCTCGCTGCCACCAGACAAAATTTAAATTCGTAAAAAGTCAAAAGTAAGCTCACAGCGCCGCTCAAACGGAGGAAGGCACCGGAATCACTGGCTGAAAGAGGTGTAGACGCGCATCAGCGTGTCCCAACTTGTTGGTGGCATTGCAGTAGTAATCGCCTAAGTCTTGCTCGGTGACACTTGCTATACGCAGCACGGAAGTTGTGGTTTCATGTGAGGAGGCCGTGTTGGATACCTCATAGCGTGCACTCGATTGTAGCTTGGCGCCATTGCGATACCAGAAAACGGCCGGCGCAGGATATGCCTGCACATTGCACTCCAATTCGGCGACATGTGACAGCATCTGTGCCACCTTGGGGCGTAGTACAGCAATTTGTGGACGAAATTCTACTTCAATGAGCACCTTGCGCTCATCGGGTTGTCCCACGCCGTTGTCGGCAACACAATAATAAGCGCCACGATCCAACCGATGTACTTCCTTGATGCGCAATGTCGGTCCGGCAAGCTTTTGACCACCCGCAGGCATAATTGCATTATCCTCACGCTTCCAATACAATGTTGGTTGCGGGAAACCTGTCGCATGACAGCTGACTTCGAGATTCTGGCCTTCGGTCACCAGTTTGGACTTTGGTGTGCGCTCCTCGGATATAATGGGTGGATGTTTGATGGACAAGTTCAATTTCTTTGTCAGCTTATCGGTGGCGGACACAATCACTTGACACTCGTAGGGGCCCATGTCACTCGCCTCGATTTTCGTTATCTTCAACGAGTATGTCGCATTGTCAGTCGCATCGTCTTTGGTCTCGGTAATCGTGTAACGCGGATCGCTTAAACTCAGTATATTACGCATGGACAACACAACGGATCGTTTGGCCCAGCTAACGGACATGCGACCGACATGTTCGACAGTGCAGTTGAACTGTACATCTTCGCCCACATTTGCAACAACATCACCTGAGATGTGACTGATCACCGGCTGTTCGGCGTATAAAACACTCGGCAGGAGCAGCAAAATAGCCACGGAAACAAGTCGCTGCATATTCAATCAAAAGTTCGTTTAAAGAAATTTGAAAGAAATAGTTATTATTATTTGTTCACTCTTATATACTTTCTTTTTTTCTTTTTTAGAGACACTTGAACTCATTCATCCACAATGCACGATGCGTTCTTTAACGCTTCCGATTCTTGACTGATCACTGACCGCAACGCGCAACGAAAATTACTGCACCATGACCAGATTGCCGAGCCACTCTTTGTGTCTTCGCTTTGCCTGCGCCTCTTCTCTCCGGTGCCGTTAATTTTGCGCATACTTTCCAATTGCTTCTTTTGCATGAGACACAGCGCGCTATCGCCGGACATTCGTACATACATATAAATAAACTCACAGTTATTGACTGCTACTGAAACACATACATAATTATCTCTCTGTACAGATTTACATACGAGTATATACTAAATCGTGTGCGCTACGCCTCTGCTTTCCGTGCTGCTGTGCTGTTTACAGCTAGCCCACTTGGGAGTATGAGCGGCTGAGTGTGTTCCCGCTTTCTTAAGTGAGACTCTCACATAAGCGCCCAACGGAGCTTGTACCCCACTGTCGTGTCTCTGTCGTTTTCTTATCAATGAATTTCTTTGCATTCTTATTCTTTCGTCTTGCTTCGGTGCAGAAACTGATATTCTGTTAACCAGTTTGTTTTGATTGTCACTTCCTCGTGCGGTTTTGCTAAGTTATACGACCATGCGGGTTATGTGTGTGTAAAAATATATCTTTTGTATTTATTTTTGTTGTAATTCAAGTTGTTTTCCGTTATAGTAGCAATGACCGTCTGAGTGACTTAATTTTAAAATCCGTTTCATTGGTGTTGGTACGAGTACTTGGCGTAATCTTGACTTTCAGCGTCGCTTGTAAACAACCCGAACACTTTTTTGATTAATAATCAATTTTCGACTGTAGATTGTGTGATGCGTACACTACTTTTACTTTTACGCCGTGTTGAATTTTGAACGCTTGGAACGCTTGTGATTTTACGTGTGTTCTAGGAAACTCTACGACCCGCAGCGTTGCAGCTTGCTCCTTCTGTTGGTATCAGACTATGTACTATATGTATGTATGTATGTTATATGGCGATCATTCGACACACCCATGTGCATGAAATACATACACACACATCCACATAAATGCTAAATAATTGCCGTTTGAAATTTTGGGACGTGCAGTCACTATTCATTAAATGATTTATCACCATCACGGCAGCATTAGCAGACCTTGCTCTAGGTAGTGCACAGATTGCTTCCATACTATGGTGAGAATTAGCTAGTGAAATTACTCTTATTGAAGTTAAAATATTGATAATAATATTAAGTTGTGAAATCTTCGTAAAACCTAACTATAATTCTATGGTTCGTAGGTTCTGGCTCTCGAAAGAAATATATATTTTAAAATAGTATCATATAGTAGTCCGAACTACAATATGTTCCAATACTATGTATATAAAAGTTCATACTTAATTAAACTCATAAACATAAGCCGGATGTGTGAAAAGAAAAACGGGGTAATAGATTCATGAAATATTCCGAGGAAATTATCTAGAAAATATATTAATCTTGTCTCGATATCTGCCTGATTAGATCTAGATCTTCATAGAACATTTGTATTGTTCAGACACCATCAACATTCTATTTAAGTAAAGAAATCACTCTTCAGATTAAGTTTCGAAAAGCAGGTCTATTTGAGATATTGTTTGGATTAACGTAATCCAATAAGAAACCAAGAACCCCACGTTTAACAGACTTTGTTATCAACATTTTCTTCAATTCTCTTACGGTAAAGTAAATTTTTATATACGTGTATTGTTTCTGGGCATCATGAATCTAGATTTTCAAGCGCTTAACGAGTACATAGATATGATTTTGACATCAAACTGAAACCCCACACAGAAAAAATCAACCTTACAGTTCCGTCGGTATATTTTGTACATATGAACATATGTATGTATATATTTGAAAGAACATATCCCGCAGGAAAACAGAAGAGAATTCGTGTTTGATGCGAGCAAAGTGATTATTTAAATAACATCTTTTAATAAAGTCCTTAGTTTTTAAATTGATCCTCTACTAGTATTATTCAAGTTATAACGCTTTACTTTCCTTGGTTAAGGTCAGACTTTTGACTTTTATAAACAGTCAATCATGAATCGTTATGAATAAGAGAAAAATTATAAAAAATCAATAACTATAGAACTATATTAGTTTAAAAGTTGAATTTTTTATGACTAGTTCCTACCGGGCACCCATGTATTATGCTGTATCTAACACACCTATACTGTGAATTAAGGATTATAAATATCTCCGCCCTGCAGGCAATACCAGTAAAGTATTAACGCACTTGACTGTCAAAGATGAGAATTTGCTTAAATTTTTGAAGGAAGTGTTACCAACAAATAATATTATTTCATATAAAATTTTACCAGAAAACAAAAGTTTAATAGTTTATATCAAGTTGTAATAGGATCGCTAGTTTGAACCATAGAAAAAATGTAAGACCCCAATAAGCCTCTTGATTCTTTAATAGTCCGATATTATTATACTTTAAAATACTATAAATCACGAATATAACATATACTGTCACTGAATTCAACGGCAAACAACGGTTTTTTCGAGATATTATGAACGTTATCTAGGTTTACCTCAGAAAATTTTGCCCCTTAAATTCCTGAAATGTTCCTTAATCGGCAACCCTTCCATCGCGCAATGCTGGCAAGCTGTATGGGAATGTCCTTAGCACTGCGTTGCATCTTCTTGTATACTGAGTGTAGTCTGTTGGCGGTTAACAGTTGGCAACCGTTTGCCTTTGAAATCCATTTCGTCTTCGTGGAATCTGACCATGGCGTGCAACACATCACACAGTCAAAGCGGATCTGAAACTGAAAATGTCAAATTTTGTAATTTATTACTTAAATCCTGTTTCGCTGTTTTCTGACCCTGAGTAGTGAATGCAATTCGGTGCTTACCCACGGAGCACACACCGAACTGTTGGGGTTGAATGAGTGTTTGCTGCTGCTGAAGTCATACCAAATGCTGTTCTGACTTATTGACTATTTTATATGGCCTTCATATCTGTATGTATTTATGTTCCTATACATATGTACGAATGAGCGCATTTGCGTTTGTATATATGTATCTCTGTATGTATATGTGTAGAAATGTGAGTTAGGGTTGTCTCTTTTTAGTAAGATTGCGATAAAAGTGAATATTTTTTGAGATTTAAAAATTTCTTTTTTGTGTTAAATATTGATTTTGTAAAGCGCAAGTAGTACAAAATATTAAAAATTAAATATAAAATATGAAAAATAATATAAAAAAAATAAAAAAATTTAATATAAAATATAAATTATCTGTGACTATTCATTCACCAATTTTCGCAAACACTAATCAATTGACTCCACGAGATTCCTCAAAATATTAACAAACCTCAAACCATCAAAGGTCATTGACCTTGGCCAAATGTTTGTTTACATTTTGGTTGGGGTCCATGACCTTTGACAGGGGTTTGTTTACGTTTTGGGTCGAGGTCATTGACCTTTGACAGGAGTTTGTTTACATTTTGGTCTGGTAAATGACCTTTGGCCCGGGTTTGTTTACATTTTTGTCGAGTTCAATGACCTTTGACAGGGGTTTGTTTACATTTTGGTTGGGGTCATTGACCTTCGGCAGTGGTTTGTTTGCGTTTTGGGTCGAGGTCTATGACCTTTGGCGGGGGTTTGTTTACATTTTGAGGGTTACATGGTTTGAGGTTTGTTTACGTTTTGAGGAGTCAAAAATTGAATCTGTGGTGATCGGTTCAAATTAATATTTGTGGAAATTTGTTTACAATTTGGGGGCGCTGGGTTACATTTTGAGGATTCACTTAGCGAAAGTTAATTTTCAGTTCGGGGAATCAAGTTGGGTCAAATTGATTAAAATTTCAAGGGGTAACGCGGTTTTACGTTTTGGGTTATCACGTTGAAATGATTGTTTATATGTTGATGGGCTCAAGTTTAGTGCACGATAGATCAAGGTATTGGTCAGGGTTGGTCAAGTTGAAAGCCGGAGGTAAAAAGTTGGCTGGGAAAATATTGATTGTTGCATGATGCAACTTTCCGACTGAAAGAAAATACGTACCCACCTAAGTTCGGGCTCAAAAAGCTTAAAGATTTCTAGATTTTATGTGTTGTTAAAAATGTAAATTTAAATTAATTAAATATTTTTAATTCGACGAAGCTACGAAGGGATTGCATTGATAGAATTAGAATTATTTAGGGTTCAAATGTAATATATTGAGCATATGAGAGAAAATTCAGGAATTGTGTATAAAACACTAATCTCAACTGTTCACATTACTGTTGTTAGCACTTGATTTAGTTAGTTTTCTAAAATTCACAAACAGATGGCGCCAAATCGGGGTTGCGCAATCATGTGAAATCAGATATTCATTATCAGAGAGAGACTTCTGTTAAACTTTTTATGTTTTTTAAGGTCGGACTCAATGTTGTCTTTTGCAATATATGCATGTACTAGTTATCATGTAAATCTAATGAATTGGAAGAGTCGCGTATTGCTGGAATAAGTTTAATTTTTATATACTCACTTATGAGGTTATGTACGCCATTTAATACTGGATATTTTAAATTTGCCTGTTTACTGCATTAATTGTGTTTTAGCAATTTTAATACCTCGAGTGCTTCCCGGAAACAGTACTTATCTCTTGCATCAACCGCCTATCTAATGCATGCTCCGCATATTTATGCACAAAGTTGAGTAATTTGACATATAGGTGGCGCAAAATGCAAATCTTCGATTGGGCTGGTAATTCAAAATAGCTGCCGGAAGACACCATTTGATATTTTTGATACTGATAAATTACTAAATTTACTTATTTGTCCAGTAGTTTTTCGGTTATATTTGAATCGTTTGCGCATTGGATTATCTTTGCTCGAATTTAATTGGACTTATTTGAATGATATGGAGTTGGGGCACAAATGGTTTAAGAGAATCAACATTATATATTCACTGAACGGGATACAGTTATCCAAAAATAATTTGCAATTTCACTCCGATCATACAGTGGATATACTTTCTTTGAATTTAAAATTCTATATAAAGACAACGAACGGAGACATCTGGCACTGATTCTTAAACTTATGGTTTAAGATAAATCACATCGGAGTTGTGTTTGACTGTTTAAGACAAGCATGGCCATATATGTTTCTGTTCGACAACATTTTTTTATATACTTATAAGAGCATTTTATAAATGAGTTTGAGAAAAGGCGCGACAAAATTTGAAATTTTTATCAAATTCAGAAATCCATAAATTATTTATATTTAATTTATTTATTTATTATTTTTTTATTTTACCTAAAGTAAGTTAACTTATTTAACACCTAACCTAATTAAGTATTAAAAGTAAATTATTATAATATACACTTACATACATATATACATACTTGACTACAGTCAATAAAACTTAAATAAATTTTAATTTGTTTGGTATTAATAGAAAAAATTAAAATAAATAATTCAAGCTATTTGGTATTTAAATTTTAAATATAATTAATATCCATTACTATCTCCCAGTAGCCAGTTTAATGGTTCGCACCATGATAGATTCATAGAAGGTTTGGGTGAAGATATGGATTGTGCTGTTGAAGACCACGCAACAGATATATTTGATATATTTTCGCCCCTCATCGGTTCCGAAGATGCTCCCTTGCTTTCGCTTGTACAAATGTCAACACGAGTTTGGTCCTGAACGTTCGTCGTTAACGTTGGTTTTGTGACGACTTCTTCAGCGGACGTTGACTGTGTCACGTCCACACTTTGATTCAGCTGTTGTAGAATTTCTCCAAGATCAGGAGATGGTATCGAAGGCGGTATAGCAGTAACACTTTCGGTGTATGCTTTTTGTGGTGCTGGCTTTGCCACAGTTGTAGATTTCGCTAAGTTGAAGGTGCTTACATTACTAGGTCCACTTCTGAAGTTTTGTTGTCTTCTCACAGCGGGATCAATGGAGTATGACATGAGTCGCTGTACTATACCTTTATGGGCTATTTGATCGCTGAGAGTCTGTGAATCTTTTACGGTGAGTTTTTCATGGAAAGTTGAACGTTTCGAGTCTTTCTTCTGCTTCATCCGACGATTTTGGAACCATATCTTTACTTGGCGTTCACGTAGCTGCAAACGTTTGGCGATTTCTATGCGGCGTGTACGGTAGAGATAAACGTTCTTCTGGAACTCACATTCCAACTCCAATATTTGCGATCTGGAGAATGCGGTGCGAGAACGTTTCTGCTTGCCCTCTGTTGCGGATGATGAAGGCTGTTCTTCTGAAGAGCTGACTTGATTGTAAGGATCGCTATCCAATGATTGGTGCTGCATAGCAGTTATAGTATGTTTGTTATTGTTCGTGTGGTAAGACACCTGACTTGCAACATCGTAGTAAGTTGTTGCAATACTTTTATAGACTCCACCGTCCATGGTATATGTTGGAAATTGTTGCACTGTTGAAGTCATTTCGCTGCTGTAGTTCAAGTAATGTTTACTCTACGGTATCTAGATCGCTTTTAAACTAACTCTGAAAGATTTGTTTGCTTTTATAGCAGTAGTCTTAGCCTAACCTAATTCTAGAAGGTTAAACGCACTCAATGGAATTGTTGTATAGTGTGTATGCATTTGGCAGAAGCGTCGCCTCGACAAGGACACCTGATTTGCGTGCGTACTCCCTAATCGCGGTCGGCACCACTATGGCGAGTCGCAGGTTTCACCAAACACAAAACACTCTCACAAAACAAAAGTGACGCGTCGGGCGACACGAACGGACGGAACCACAGGTAAATGAAAATCTCTTTGGTCGCGCTCAAGCTTGACTTAACTGCAAAGTCTCGACTTGCCTGCATGAAGCCACCGCTACAATGGTACAACTGTGAAAAGCAGTCGCGACTGTTTGACGAATCCACTGGCTAGATTCGCCAGAATGCCAGCATAAAAAATGTGCAATGCTCAGGAATTTGCAGAAATATGCGCGTCTGGACAGGTAGGCGGGACGAGGCAGTACACGCGGTGACTAAGACAATGCATAAAAGGCGACAATGAGCTAAAAAATGGAAATGAAAATTGATAAAAGTTATACCAAGGTTGCCAGTCGGGAAAACTAAACAAAAGATTTGAGTTTTTTTTTAGTAGAAATCTTGTATATGTAACTACTTAAGCATGTTGTTAGTTTATAATAAAATATTTTTAACAAATATGTGCGATTAACAGTCAGTTTTGAGTTTTTCATACATTCCTACGCACATTCTAGCATATGGCAACACTGCCGCGCCTGCACAACATTAAGTAATTTACTTGTTCCAGTATCAGTGTAAAACCTTTGACACCTGTTGTTGTAGCGTAATGTGAGACAGTAGCAGGTCGACAAAACTGAAAACAAAACAACAATGAATGCAGTAATTTTATGCATTAAACACAAACAAGCACATACATACAGACATATAGACAGACAGACATATGCACATACAAGCAAACACATGTGTGTGTGTTCCTTTCATTGTGCTCGAATCGCCATTGATTGAAATATTTATGGAAAACAATGCGGCGCCTTTGTTTACATAGGCATATTAGCAGTTTGTTCTTTAGAAGACATAAGCACCTCTTCTAGTACGAGTCGGCTTTATGGCGGTATTCGAAGGATTACGGTACAACGATTTGAGAGGCTTTGTATTTGTTTTAGCACTTTACGAACCTTAAATCGGTTTGTTTTGTTTATTCAGACTTTTCTGTTTTTACGCGGCGCCAAGGCGTGTATCGCACTCAAAGGATTGCAATAAACTAAAGCTTGCTTCAAATAATTTATACAATTATGTGTGCTTGCATAAGATGTATGTACATATACATATATGGGTTTATATTATATATAAAAACAGTAGATTAATATAGTATGAATTATATGTAGATCAAACTTGCTATAAAGTAGTGACATGGTTTCTAATGGAAGAAGCCAGTAGAATTAAATGCTGAAATTTTTATAAAACCTTTACAAGGTTTGTGTCTAAAGTTCACAGTTGTCGGACAAATGGTAAAATAATATTGTATAAAAATAAATTTTCTGCGTTAATGAAATCCTAAATTTTAGTGAAATAAATGTTGCTGATAACAAACAATGCTTTTATGAGGATTATCTAGGTTCTGTCAAACGAAGAGATCATTCGCAAGAATGCTAAATTCCGTATAAACTATATTAGGTTTAAAAACAGTGGAAGCAGTAAACGTACAAAAAAGGTTACGGAATTGATCATACTTCAAAAAAATCAAAAAATTATTTTGTCATTGTATAATGAAGTTCTTCAAGATTGCAGACACTATTCCCCCATAGGCCAAAAATAAAAAAATCGATAGCAAGATCGACAATAGGCGTGGCGACGCCCACTTATGGGTTAAAAACCATATCTCAGGAACTACTCGATGAATTCCAATGAAATTCGGTTCATACATTTTTTTTTTTTGCCTCCCAATACTACACTTCACCGGTGTAAAAATCGCGGAAATCGGACTATAACCTTTCAAGGCCCCAGATATAAAACATGAGGGCTTTTTGGCTAATTCGGTAAATCTCTCAGATATGAACCTTCCTTACTTGTTTCTAATCTTTTGTTTCATGTCATTTGTTGCTTATAGGCAACATTGCATATTTCTGTCGATAACTCTTCGAAATATCAATATTTTTACAATCCGTTTTTTTTTCGTCTCTAACGGATATCTGCGAGCACTAGTTTACGAAGTTTCATGACGATAGCTTAACAGGTGTTCATTTAATAACTAGCTAAAGTTGCGTAAAAACTTGTGAAAAAGAAAGTGACAAAAATAAGCTTTGAAAAAGTTAAATAAAAAGTAAACTGACTGCCATTTCTTTATACAAAGTGGTTTATTTTAAAAATAACAAGTAAGAAAATGAAATAAACTTTACAGAACAAAAATATGTGTAATACTGTGATTCCAGAAATTTTATAAACACAATGTTGCAACATTTCTCCAAAGTAACAATTTTTTTTCTTTTAGATAAGCGTCCCAGAGGTCTTACAGAATCAGAAATAAATAAAATTATCAATTTTGGAATAATTGGAAGGTGTAGATTATGCCAGACTGGTATTCCAAAATCTAAATCTAACCCACAGAAAAACTGTTTTGTCTCATATCACACATGAAATGTATGAAAAGTAATAAAAAAACAAGTAAGGAAGGGCTAAGTTCGGGTGTAACCGAACATTTTATACTCTCGCAATTTATTTATTTGACTTTATTTATATTATATAATACACAATTTGACCAACATATTCGTCATATATATTGTATAAAGTCCATTGAAAGTTGGAAACCATAATATTAGGCTAGAAGCACCGAGGTCCGCCTGTTCGATATATGGCTTTAAGAACCTATGGTCCGATTTCGGCGATTTTTAGAATGGGGCTGCCACACTATAAAGGTAGTATTTGTGCAAAGTTCTGCACCGATATCTTCACTAGTGCTTACTTAATATATTGTAAAGTAAACGATTCAGACCGTCTTCATAGTTCTGGCATATAGGAAGTAGGCGTGGTTGTGAAGCGATTTGGCCTATTTTCACAACATATCATTGGGATGTATGTAAACTATTACAAACCAAGTTTTATTGAAATCGGTCGAATAGTTCCTGAGATATGGTTTTTGACCCATAAGTGGGCGACGCCACGCCCATTTTCCATTTTGAAAAAAATCTGAGTACAGCTTCCATCTGCCATTTCTTATGTGAAATTTAGTGTTTCTGGCGTTTTTCGTTAGTGAGTTAACCCACTTTTAGTAATTTTCAACCTAACCTTTGTATGGGAGGTGGGCGTGGTTATTATCCGATTTCCTTCATTTTTGGAATGTATTAAGAAGTGGCTAAAAAAACGACTGCAGAAAGTTTGGCATATATAGCTCTATTGGTTTGCGAGATATGTACAAAAAACTTAGTAGGGGGCTGGGGCCACGCCCACTTCCCCAAAAAAATTACATCCAAATATGCCCCTTCATAGTGCGATCCTTCATACCAAATTTTATTTCCATAGCTTTATTTATGGCTTAGTTATGGCACTTTATGTGTTTTCGGTTTTCGCCATTTTGTGGGCGTGGCAGAGGACCGATTTTGGTCATTTTCGAAAGCAACCTTCCTATGGTGCCAAGAAATAAGTGTGCCAAGTTTCATCAAGATATCTTAATTTTTACTCAAGTTACAGCTTGCACAGACGGACAGACAGACATTCGGATTTGAACTCCACTCTTCACCCTGATCACTTTGGTATATATAACCCTATATCTAACTCGTTTAGTTTTGGGTGTTACAAACAAACGTTATGTGAACAAAACTATAATACTCTCTTTAGCAACATTTGTTGCGAGAGTATAAAAATGAAAACTATCAATATTTGTATGTGTTTGATTGTATACTACCATGGCTCAATGTTGCTTATAAGCAACATCTTATTACTCAAAAACCAGAAGAGATACAGGTTTGAAATTGATATCGTTTCATATTCAAGGCTCAAATAGTATCCCCATATACTCAAAATATTTTTAAATAGGCCCAGTTTAATTATGACATGAAAGGGTTAAATATCTGATTATAATGTAGTATTAACAATCTGTATAGTATGTACAGAACTGTATTATTAAGAATCTGTATGGTTGCACGATGTGGCCAATATTTTTTTATAAATTTCATAACGATATCTCAACGGGAAGTATTTATGGCCGCGGCTTCATACAAGTGGAAGCACTGTGTATTGGTATGTAAAAGTTCTGTGCGAAATTAATGTCGCTCTATCGCTATTCATCTGTTCTTAAACCTCAAAATATTGGTCGCTAGAAAAAAAGACTGAGGCTTATTTGGAAGCAGACAATCCATAGGACATGCTCGAACAAAAGGAAAAGTGTTTCTTCATATAAAAATATCTTCATATAAGGATCATATATGAATATCGTGGACTGATCCCGGACTTGTCGTTTTTTTGGAATGAATATACTGAAATATGTTAGAAAAACGTACAGATGCATTATTCAATACAAAGTCTTATTTTTTCATTTAGTTTGAATTAAACCGTTCTTCCATACAACTACAAGTATATATGTACACCTAATAATAAATATATACATACTGGTAAGTAAAATATATTTTTTTGTAATTCATCGAAGTTTCCGTTGGTCATTTATTGACTAAATGAGCTAAACATGTTTATTGTTAATGAATTGAAAAGTTTTCTTTGTTTCCTGCTTACAGAAGTCATAATCAACTGGATGACTTGCAATGGTTTCCAATAAATTAGTTACACTTTTAATCATCTAATTTCGTTTCTCTTTCATTAACTATTTGTTGTCACTGTTTGAAAAAGCTTTGTTCTTGCTTCAATTGAATTTGTAGAATATCATATGTGTGTCTGTATGTAGTTATAACAGCTAAAAAATGTCTATGAGAAAAAGTTTATTGCAAACTTTAACAATATCACAACTTAATATCCTTCCATGCCATTCCTTCCATAAAGTGAATGAATTGTGATTCATGGCCACCAACATCTGGCGGTGCGTAGACATCAAATCACTGCAATCTGTTATCAACCGATTGAAGAAAGTCTAATTTTGTGAGAGCTTAATGGTTATACTTAGCGCTTATGAATCGAGTTTCATATGAAAATGGCGTTGTCGCCAAAATGAGTTTATGATTTGATGACACCGATTTCTGCGAATTGACGCAGATGCACAAGAATTCCTATACATAAACATACAGATATATAATATATATATATACAGATATATATTTTCTTAAATGTGCAAAAACCACAACATTTGCGTGATAAAATTTGTCAATAAAATTTAATCAAAAAAACTCTGTAGACATATTTTATTAATAATGGATACTTACCGTCTCTTTTTATTGATATCCATGATGTAGTGAAAGGGGGAAACGGTATTAGACATTAAGTACCTTGCTGTTGAAGAAAATTATTAAAATTTGTATGTTATCAATATTTACAAAAAATAATCAACCTTCCGCAGTATTATGGAGAAACGTTTTCTAGAGTCGACCTTTGCTGACTGACGTCCTTTAAATACAGTACTGTGAGTAACTAATTCCAAACTTAAATCCCGACTTTAAGTTTACATTAGCTAAGGATATTTTAGATACACAAAAATTATATACAGCTTTGCATTTAAGCTTTTCTTGATCCATCTCGCTTAAATAAGTTGACAGTGAAATAATTTGAAGGAGAAGAAAGGCATTGGATATGTCTAATATTGCAAATATAAGTTGTTTTCTTTTAAAATAATCAGCCACTCGGAATTGACATTTCATTAAGGTGATAAGTATATGATAACACTTTTCATTTTACAAATACTCGTATAGAAAAGAATAGACCAAATACGTTCGTGTGCAGTCGAAGTGTGTGTAGAGGTAACCCAGCACGCAACCATACAGCTAACAACTAGTCCAAAAGTAGCACAATTGATGGCGAAACTGGTTTATAGTTAAAAATCTTGATTCTTACTTCTTATACTCTCTTTGATCGTCTATAAAATTATGTCCTAGATGGTACACAGATTAAGCTTTCTTTTTATTCATTCGGAAATACTTTAATTTTTCATCTCAACATTAATCTTAGTATTGATTTTGGCTAATTATAATAATAATTCTGTATGTATTGCTTCATATTTTTTTCATTTACTCAATCACTTGTACCACGGATTGTTAAAACTTAAAAAACTGTAAACAATATCTTATTCAAACTGATAATTAAATAAAAAAAACATGAAATTTATTTATATCGAAATGACATATGTAGGTCAAATAGAGAGAATAGAGGAAGGTCAAATTAGAAAATGAATGGTATCCACCTGCGGGGTACGACTTGTGCAACAGATATTGATATAGTATGGAGTTTTCAATCAAAAATGCTTAGAGCAATCACGAGTTCACTAGGATACATTCGTAATGAAAATATCCATAATTATCTTGATATCCCTATGGTAAAGAAAGAAGTAGAGGACAGCAAATAGAAATATATATACATTTTTGCACGCTTAAAAAAAGATATCTGCCTGCCTTACTTACCTAACTTAAAAAATAGATTCAATAAATACAGAAAATACTTTAAAAAAATATAATATAATTCGGAATTACATAAGAGAAGCTGAGTATTAGAGGAACTGATTTTATAAAATAAATTTCCAATATTTATCAAAACTACTACCAGAGATCATTTTAGAATACGATTCGTTTATATAAATATATCAAGCTTTAATAGATTAGATTTAATAGATACAATAGGTTAATAACGAAATATTCTAGTGTTCAAATTTACGAAATTCTATTCAAACATATAGGGATTTTTTCAAATTTCTAAACAAATAAAACTCAAATGTTATAAATTGCATTCAAATTCTGTAACTAATTTTGAAATAAAAGTCAGAAAATATTTTAAGTTATATCAAGGACTAACCTAATAAATTCATGTTATTGGTCTCTTATTGAGATCATACTAGTGAAAATGATATTTCGAATTGGCGTTCCATGCATTCATTTTGAACTAGTTTGGAGGTAGACACTAAATGATTATTATCTTTCTCAATGTCCACAGTTTGTTCAGACTACAAGGTTGGGTCGTGCATGTACTTAACTATCCGCATAAATGGGACAAGAAACGACACCGATCATCATTGTACAATACATCCCTTTCCGGAACAAATTCCAGAACATACACACACGAACACATGTACACACATGTTGGAACAAATGTGTCGCTGCCTGTAAGGGAAGTACTGTGCACTCGCTCAGAATGTTAGGAAGTGGCACAAGACTCGCAATTTGACTCTACACCACTGAGCTGTCAGTTTGCAGTGCGTAGAAGAAGATTGATTACCGCCATGAAATTGTGTTTGTCTTTCGCCTATGGACGGGTGGATGTGGATGGGCGGGCGAGCGCAGGGATATCACCGACACAACTGACGGACAAGCGGTCGTTTTAAAGGGTAAAACACCACACATGCCGGTGTGTGAAAGCATATGCACAAATGAGTGTGTTCCTTGCGGTGGATGGATGGTAAGTGGTTGTTGTAGTTGTTGGATTTTCGATTGAATTGTATTTGTCGTGAAATCGTTAGAGTAAAGGGCAAAGTGTTGTGCTTTTACACATGAAATGCTGGTAACACCATACCACCATACATACATACACATGTGACATGCGACAACACCGAATTTAGCATTGACGAAATGTTCGAGTGTAAACACACAAGTCACAGAAGACGCGCTGAAATAACAGCAAACAAAGTTTTAATGAGTTGTTGAAAATATGGAAATTATTATTGTAAAGTGAAATGGCAGGCGCTGTGATTTAAAGCGTAGCTGCCATATGCAACAACTTTAAAGCCATCCATTGTCGTTGTTTTTGTTGTTGCAAAGCGAATTGGAAATTTCGACACGTTTAAGCGTTATGACATTTACTCATACATCCACGTTGAACACCAAAAATTTTCACGAGCTTTTTCATATGTGCAACACCTGCCGGGTGTCCGCCACATGACGATCCAACGAGCGAACGGTGGCAAAGGTGTGCTAGTAAAAGGTGTATGCTAAAAGAGAATGTTTGTAAACTTTTTTTGTTTTTGTATTGATAAACGCCTGAACAACCCTTGTTGTGCTGCACAGCCACCTCATCACCTTGCATGACCACGTTTTTCACTGACTGCCTATCACATGATGGGGAGCTATGCGTGGTCTATGGTTGTCAGGTTGTTGGCCGTCGCCTTGTTATTATGTATTCTACGGCGTGTTTGCAAAATATAAGCGTGAAAAAAATATCACTTAAGCACGTGAATGCCGATTGCAGTCGAGGGAATGCCAAGTGGCTTTTTGCGCCAGGGTGCACACCTTTTGAACCGCGTTCCTTTGGTAGCATCTTTTCGTGTCCCTGCGCGATTTTCAACTGCCGAATTTTTATTTTTTGGCGTTATTGTTTTAAAAGTTTCAGATTTATCCAGAAGAAGGGGTGGTGCGTGACGTAGTTCGTAGCATCTGTTGCATTTGAATGATTTTGCCTGTTCTCCTGTTGGTATTTTTGCACTTTTTTCTAAAGCTAAAGTTAAGGTAAATATAGACTGGAATTATCGATGCACAATTGAAAACAATGTGCGCTGATTACTAGTAGTTTGAGTGTCATTTGTAGTTCGTAGCAGATAATATATTCAAATGAACTGGCGCTGAAAAAATAATATCGTGGCCAAGTCTTAACCAGCATGTGGAGAAAACGATAAATAAAATAATATTTTGTTGCGAATAACATGAGAAGTTGAGAATCTAACACCTTCGAATTTGAAATTGAAATCTTATTGAAGAATAGATGAAGTTGAGAAGATAATTATTATTTGAAGCATACAGTAATTAGGTATTGATATATAGTACACTAAGTGAAGTAAGTAATGCACTGATCAATGAATTTAAAAATTTAGAAATCCAATAAACTATCAGACATTTTCATTCATTTTGTTAGTATTTTTACCGAATTGTATTCGATTTTTACTAACTTGGATAGGTTGTGGTTGTCAGCCAACACTTAATGAGCTCCGGTGAGGTCCATATATCCAGCTCTAAAACACAAGAGAACAGAGAATTACCGACTAGTATCCAATCTGTTGATATTGGACCAAGATGTCCTTTCCGCATGCTCATCGGATTTGCAGTTCCCAAGGAATTTGCTATGACCAGACACATAATCAAGTCTGATAATGAAAAAACATGATGATATTGACAATGATGTCAAACAGTTAATGACTACCCTTGAGCGCACAGTTCGAAAGCCGTGGCATTGAAGTAATATTGTCGCTCTGCTGTCGGAGTGAGTGTTCACCTCTTTCGGAACTCTGAAAAGTTTGCACATCTTACTAAAATTGGAGAAGATACTTTTTGTGGATCATGTTTTCTGCACGGTCATCACTAGTACAGAATAATTGTCTTCATTGTTTCATGGTGTTGCTGATGTTGTAATGAATCCTCGTTTCATGAAGTGGTCCACAAGGTGAAGACGAGTTCTCTGTCATAGGACTTAAATGAATGCTCAGCTGTAACATTATAAAATCGAGTTACAGTGTGAGATTATGCTGTACCATTAAACCTCTTGTTCTACAACAAACTGATGTACCTTCATCAAGATAAGCTTTATCGCAGAAGACCCAGGTTAATAACTTTAAGTTTTTGACTAAAACCAAAAGCGTAAAGATTTCGACTTCTTACAGGTATTACAAAGGACAATTAAAATACGATTTACCGTTAAGGTCCCCGTTTAATTATAGAAAATCGTTCCCGTCAAAGCTTTTTCAAAGCGTCAAATAACTTCAAAACAAATTTCCTTCGAAGTCAAATTTCATATTTTTTCGTATCACTATTACAGAAGTTTCGGAAGATGGCTCATGCCACAGAAATTTTTCAGAAACTATCACACCAAAGTTTCTTTCACAATTGCTGAATTTTGACTAAAAAAACCATCGCATGAGTATCGCTCATGAATTCCGTCAACGGTGATCCAGATTTGCTTAAAAGGGTCATAACTGGTGACAAATCATGGGTATATGATTATGACATCGAAACCAAAGTCCAATCATCCCAATGGAAGAGCCCAGGAGAACGATTGAGGAAATACAAATCGAATCGCTGAGAGACCTCAATGGCATACCAAAAAGTGCATATCAGAACTGCTTCGAGGATTGGAAAACATGCTGGTAGAGGTATATTATATCAGAGGGAGATATGTATATAAATGCCGTTCCTTCAAGCACAGTAATATTATTGATGCAGGACAGAGGTGCAATACAAAACATATGCTTTCATGTTCCTGCTTCTATGTACATATGTGCATATATACAAATGTTAATATATTTGTGTACCTGTGCGGCAAGGGGGTGTTTTCTCGGCGGCAAGCACGCGGTAACATACACCATTGCCATCATTGTCGTGCAATCATACCAGCGCCAGAGCATTACTCGTACAAACATTTGCCCGTACTCTATTATTAGATATCATTACATTTTATAGACCATAATTGATCCTTTGCGCTGTGCACGTTTTCATTTCATTGTATTACGAATTTCTTCTTGGCATTGCAATTGCGCTGGCACATACATATACATAGGTACATACGGGTTCAACGCTTTAAAAAGTAATACCATAAAGAGGTGATTTAAAACTTTTTCGAAAATGAATTGGTTACAATAAAATTCTGTTTAAAGTTTAAAGTAATCAGCGAAGGAAGCGCATATTAATGATTATTGTTTATAGTTGTGTTATAAGTGAGTGTGTAAGTATAAGTGATCTAAGTTACATTAGTATTAAGTTTACTCAAAAATATATATTTATATATATAAATGGGAATGCATTGCTTCTTTAAGGAATTAGAGGGTACAGGGAAAAAACGGGTTTTTAAAATATTTTTTTTTAAGAAAGAATATATTTATTTTTTTATTTATTGTTGTAATTGAAAGAAATCCTTCGAACAAATTTTTGCCAATGATTCTCGAAGACCTGTAATTTCAATTTTTAAATTTTTACTCGGATCGGTTTAAAATATTATGAAAAAACTCTAGAGATTGTAGAATTTAATAAGACAATAAACCTATGTAGCCCCTTAACAAGCGTGATCATGGATTCATATAACTACGTTGGCTATTGAGATATTTTATAAGCTTATAAAGCTTTTGGTATGGACATGTCTCTTGTATTAGGTCCCCCTTGTGTCTACTATTCGAACTTCTCTGGTTAATTTCTAGTGATCTTCTCTTGTTAATCATAGTCCCATATCCAGGGTATTTTTTTGGTTATTATTTAGTCTTATACTTGCTTTGGTTTCCGAAAAGGTTGGAGATATGTAAGCTATTTTGCATAAAATGTGTGTTTTCTGGTCACTTCCATATAAGAATTAAACCCCATATTCACTTCGGAAACCATTGCATATGACACCATCCCTTTGTACTATATTTCGCAATGTTCTTCTTAGTCTTAAAACCCATGTAACTATGTATGTTCCTCTACTTACGCTGAACCATTCGATAAAAAAAAGTGAACTTGTTTTATTTCACTTTATTATTTGTGTTGGAACTTTTAGATGGCCATTTGCGGTTCGAGGTCAGTTTTTGACAAAGCCCAATGAAGTCAAAGTCAAGTACATACATTGTGTCAGCATCCTTTTTATCCACTTAGGAATGCATTTATCCTTTTTATTTATTATTAACACAGTAAAAGTGTCAACCGCAACAAGGAGCAACATATATACAAACACATATTGCTACTTGCACGACATCTCAAGAATTCTGCTGACCATTCCTTCACGCACATTTTATATATCGCAGAAGTATTAAACACGACCGCACATTCGCCGGCTAAACGAAGCGACAACATTCACTTGATTTATGGCTCTTTCACCGCACTTACGCACTACTTACGAGTGTCGAAGTGTACCCAGCACGCCGCCGCTTTCACACATCGCAGTCAGCACAGGCAGCAGAGGCGGCACAGTAGCGGTCTGGCTGATGGTGGCAGCACCGGCCCAGAGGAATGCTCCTGCTGCTAACCCTTGTGGCAAATTACTGTCCCTTGGGAGGATTCGGGAATTTGATGTGCTTGAGTTGGTTGGTTGCTGCACAACTACAATTCAAGTGTGGTTAAATGTAATTTTCTGCGAAAGGAAGCCAAGGAAGCGCACCGAGCGCTCATACCCCTCGGACTCACGGTGTGTGCGCGTATTTGGCGAGCTAAGTATCGTTAACTTGCTTGTGGCATAGTTGAGCAGATTGTTGACATTTTCGAACATGTGCTGGTCTCGCGGGGTATGAGGAACGTCCAAAGCGTGTAAAGCGAACCGGATACGGATATGTGGTGGGGGTGGCGAGATTTTTTACATTCGCTCGAGCATTGGCTGCCAGCACATATGGAAATAACACATGCACACACATGCATTGGTCGCCCCAAAATCACTGTAATGAATATAGATGTGAGTTTGGTTTGAAGGGTGTGGTTAATCGCTTGGCAATAAACACAACTAATCAAATAAAATCAAATATTAGCCAACAGTCAATTGAAATATGAATTTGCTTTAATGCGTATTATATGGCTCTTGAATTGGGGGTTTATGGTTTCATGTTTTCTACTAAATGCTTAAAGATTTTCTTTAGGAATCTGATAAAGAATAATAATCTTTGGACAAATTACTATATTTGATATAATTGAAAAGAAAAAGTGAAATTTTAATATTAATCCCAGTTAGTTAATGCTTATTACTTACTTAGTTCATGGATCGAAAACTTAGACTTAAGATGTAACATGGAAAAAAGGTAAATTTTCAACAAATTTTTTTAATAAATAATTGTAATATTTTTTTTTTAACTAAAGTACACATTTAATGACGAATTACTAAAGTTTTTGAAGAAAAATATTAAAAACTTTGCCATTGTGAGGTCATTTCCGACGAATCCTCGTGAAAAAGGTAAATTTACTTTATCGACCTAAGTTTTTACCAAAAAGATATTGTCGGAAATTTGGCAGCTTTTGTTTTTAAATTGTTGTAATTCGCCCATCTCTTGTAATTGTATCCCGAAGACCAGTCTAAAATTTCGTCAAGATCGGTTGAGTAGTTCTCGAGATATCTTAGCTAGCCTGGAATACGCAGAAGATGTGGTGAATTGTAATTCCTCCATCCCTTGTAATTGTATCACGAAGAGAAGTTCTCGAGATATCTATCCTGGAGCACGCAGAAGAAATGACTTCTTCAGACTGTATCTCAAAATCTATTACTCGGACTGTAAATAATTTGTTTGAAGCCGTGAAGCACATGTAATCCCTTAATTTGTCGAATTTTGACCCATTGACAAGCAATGTATTCTTATAAGAATTCTTAAAGATATTCTAATGGGAAACATCTTCTATATTATAACACCTGAAAACACTCCCAAACAGATTTATATGAAAGTCTAGATTTTCTGGGATAAGCTTAGCTTGTTGGGAACCATATTATTTATGAATCTTAGAAATCAAAAATTAGACTTTTACATCTCCACACTTAACAAAATCAATTTCCATTTCAACATTCCTTTAGTTAAGTAAGTGACTGCGACAGTTGAGAAAATAGTGTTCTACCATTTACATTTGCCTTTAGTATTGCCTGCAATTCTTTGAAATTGCTTCGATGACAATATTTAGTTGCCTGCGCACAGCAATAACAATAAATTCCAAATGCTGCTGCGGCCGTGGTAATGAACAGCCAACTCGCCAGTTACAATTTAAATGGGTCTTGTTGTTAATTAAATTAAATATTCACTCGCCGCTGGTGCTTGCGGAGTCGATGAGCACACTGGAGCTACTTGAAATCGACAACAACACACACATACTCGTACATATTTCACCGCGCAACCTAACCACAAACGAGCAACGAAGCTTCGAAAGCAACATTGAATGCCATTTCAGCCAACAAACCAACACAAACGACAACAAAATTGTACCATTCCGTTACAGCGGCGATTGAGCGTGCAAATCGTAGCGTTTTCTAAGTGCATAGATTGAATCTATAATTTTCTTGGCTAATCGCGAAAAGCACCAATTCCACCGTTCACCATTCACGGCGGTTTATCGTTGTCGCAGTTGGCTGTGAATTTTGAATTTGTGGTTTGCGCAGAGATTTACTATTAGAATGGCTTTTGAGCAAGTGCTGTGGCGCGGCATTGCGTGGTGTGTTAAGCTACCTAAATGGGGCATTTGAATTGTTGAAGGGATATAAATTATTGCCATTGCTGTTGAAATGAGTGGAATTAAATAATTAAGTTTCCCGGTGTTTTTAATTGAAATTAGAATTGAGTTAATGAAATTGCAATTTTATATAGAAAAATAGGTATGTATTTGTACATGGGTGTTTATATTCGAAGCCTCAATGATAGTAGAGTTTATTGCATAGAATTATGAAGCAATTATGCTTGTTTGGGAACATTTTCAAACATATTAATCCTGTATCCTGTGGAACACATTCTATTACTATATTTTAAAAAATTATCTTGTGTTCCTGAATAATTCTTGGATCATCGTGGAAACATGTCCTGGACGGCGATTAAAACTAATGTATCTTCTGGAATCTCGTAGTCTCATGATGGAACCTCGTTATTAACGTTTTTTTGTGAGAAAAGTTGGACAGAAAGGTCTTAAGGAAAGGTACCTCGAACCAATCTCAAACTGGTTCTTTATATGTGAATCAGCGTTTGCAGGTCAAAGTCTGGCTGCGCGATCATTCGAATCAATTAATTTGAATTTCAATTTGACCAACTGAAATATTCTAACTCAAGAAGGCTCGACACTGCTCATTCTTCTACTCACAAATATTCAAACTTAAAAATAAACTTTGTATTTCTTTGATTTTCATGTTTATGGGACAAAAATATTGTTTGAATTACGATTAATATTATTAATTAACAATGCCATATACATACATATGTAAAATTCGAGGCCTAATACTGAAAATAGAAGGTAATTGTAATTTTATAAAGCACTTACCGTTATAAAAAATAAAACAAAGAAATCAAATATGCATACGTATATGGCATCAATCGATATGGCTATTTTCTTTAGATCATGAGTCAGCCCGTGAAGGGGTATACTATCTGGCACCAACTTCACTGTCGCTATCCTATCGTCAACATCCCCAGCACTGTACATATGTAGGTTAGGTTAGTCTGGTTGGACAAAGCCACACATGGATCAGTTTTGGTCCTTTGCGATACAATATAGAATGCCGTCATGTAGTTAATGAGGAATAGTCATCCTTTAGGATGTCTGCGAATTTTAGTAGGTTCTAAGGTTTTACTAACGATAATTCTTCCAGATTCTCGTAGGGTTCCAAAATGTTGGAGCCGTTGCCTTGACAATGCAGGACAAGGGCACAATCGATGTTCCATTGTTTCTCTTATACCTTTTTCTTGACATTTCCTGCAGTCATCTCGATCCGTCAGCTCCATCTTAAAGGTGTGTGCCGCCACCAGACAGTGACCGGTGAGAATTCCAACCATGCTCCTACAGTTTCTTCTATCGAGCGATAGTAGGAATTTTGTGTATTTCTGGTGTACTGATTTACACATGGCTTTAGCTGTTTTGCACCCCAGTATATTTTCAACGCACTGTAAATAATATGTCTATCCTTTATTTGAAAGCTTTGCTTATTGTGGATTTTTCTAAAATCCGTGTATCGTACTGTGGCCATCGTATTACAAGCATAAAAGAGCTGAAGGCTACCCCAAAAACCGAGTTTGAGAAGTGTCTGGCGATTGGAAGAAGCACTAGAATAAGTGCATGTATGAACTTTTTTGAAGACAACAGCATTAAAGTGTGCGGCTGACTAAATATTTATTTTTTTAAACAAACGAAAATTCCCGTTATTTCTTGAACACACCTCGTACATGTCCCTCCTCTTGATAAACTGCTGTCACATATTGTTACCCGCCTCGGTTAGGAAATGTGATTGAGAGAATAAAATTTTGAGTAGATTGAATCAAAATATCCTAGTGGAGAAAATGAGTCGAAAACGCTGGAAACTTTGGTTATATAGAAGACTAAGCTATAACTCTATTGACTTTCTTATTTTAATTCTATGTTTCTGCCAATCAAGAGTTCTTAGAGGAAAATCTTATGAATATTTTTTTAATGTGTCTCCAGTATTGAAATTTTACTAGAAATAGTGGATAGACTTCCAAACCAAAGGATCATTATCGCGAGCTTTCAAAATGCAAGAAACGATCTACTTTTTAATGGAATTTAACAAAAAATTTAATATAGTGTTTTAGGAAAATTCAATGATGAACGATCTGTTATTTTATTCACATTTCTAAATTAACGACAGTTTTTTAATAAACAAACCTCGTACTTACATACACAATTACATATGTATGTGTGTGCACATTTACGTGTACATAACGATATAAAACACCATTTACATTATATTGTATGTACATAAAGCCGCTTATTTATAGAAGATCAAGTATTCCATAAATGATTAGTTTAGCACTGCGAATCGACAATATGCAATTTATGTGCTTTGCCCAACTTTATTCATTTCCCCCTTTCGAACTTTTAAATGTGTCAATTTATTATTTCAAAACTTCGCAAAGTTCTGCGAAAACTTTTGTTTTGATTTCACTGCAACTCGGAAAAAAACTTTGACTTGAAATAAACTGCTGTTTGGCTACGCTATCTGCTGTGGTGAACGCATTAAAAGTGCAAAGAGGAGAACGACAATGCCAAGCGAGCGCACAGCAATAACAGCAATAAAAACTAATATGGTCAAAAGTGAAGAGTCCAACAAAAAGCATTGCCACAATGATTGACAGGGTGAAAGATAACATAGGCAGGAGGCGGGGCACGACGGACGGTGGAACTGAAAAAGTCTGAGCAAACTGGAAAGCGAGCTGAGGAATGTGTGGCATAAAGCGAAATGTCAAAAATGCCCGCGAAATATCGAAATAACATATGTACAGGCAGGCATAAGTAAGCGCCAACAAACAAGCAAAACAACAAATCGCGAGAGAGTAAAAACTGAAATTGAGGGAAAAATCAAATAAATATGAAATGTAAAAAATTGCGAAGCGTATAAACTAAAATGCCAACACATAAAATCAACATACACAACAACAGCACGACAGCAACGCCGCTGCCACAAAGCCACAATGAACAGCGCGACAAAGCCACAAACAATAAAAAATACACTACGCACACAGGCGAACAGCCAATCGCAAGAGTGGAGAGTTTTCGCAGCGCACATGTTGTTGTTTTACAGTTTGGTCTGGCGTCGGCGCTGTTTGATGTGGTTGAAGGCAGCAAACTCCTCCTCCAGTGGTGAATGTAAGCATGGCGGCACTGCGCATGTCCGGCTGCTAATGTTCGCCTCGGTGGATACCAAAATGATGGATGGCAACTGCCACATGAAAGCCACTCCCCACAACGGCATTTCAGTGGTTGGTTTTGTTGATTTTATTGTTGGCTGGGCGATGTGAATGCAGCATGTATGAAGTGGCGCTTAGTGCGTCCGGTGCGATTGGATAGAATAGTACTCGTTTGCCTGCAAGTCAGCAGTTGCGGATAGTTTTGTGTTAGATAACGGCTTGGCTTATATAAAATCAGCATTCGTGTATGCGATTTGTACGGAAACTATATAACATATTATAACGGAAATACCGTTCGCTAGTGGAACTCCGAAAAATTACAATAACAAATAAAAGTTTTTAAATAAATTGTGTTGTAAATAAATTGGAAGTGATGCGGTTGTTTTAAAAAAATGTAAGAAATTCTGAAAGTTAAATAAAAATGTTAAATGTATTACAAATACAAATGTATGTGCGTATATGTAGTTATTGATTCTGTATTTTACACATAGTTAAATACAATGTTGTTGTGGTGTTGATGAAAACGTGATTTTGACTCAAGAGCTATACAGATTTGTATTTCAAAGACCTAGTTGGTGTATTTTTTGTAGAACCTGTAAGAAACTCCAATTGGCGGACTACAACAACAATAATAAAAGATGAAACTCTGAAGAAACAATATCAAGATATGTAGTTCTATAAACTATGCTCCAAGATTTCCTCGAATCAGCTGATCATGTCTTGTTGGATTGCCATACTTTCTATGGTTTTGGAACCAGGTTTTCCAAGACCATTTCTATACTTTGATGAGAAATATCAAAAAATAACATTTTTTTTTAATTTTTAGACATTTTTAGTTTGAACTACAGTTGAACTTACCTAACTTGAATCACCATAATCCACAAAAAAACTTCGAATTAGAGGGATTTTATGTTATAAGAGTTTGTATGAAATTTGACTTCTATTGCCACTTCAAGAGTTCGAGTTATGGAAGTTCCACTGTTTATTTTATATTTGTACATATTAAATTTTGCGAGAAAGTTTTTAAGTAAAGACTGAAAGGTAGAGACTTCATATCGCCAAACTGTCACCATTTCTATAAACCTCTGTGAGGACATACCAATTGGTTTTGAACAAGAAATATGAAAGAAAGGTTATCAAAACACTAACGCGGACGGTGCACAATCAAAACGATAAATTCTACAATATGTAAACATGTGTAACTCTCCAAAAACATAATAATAAAAACAACACCAGTAGCAAGAACCAAACGTAATGGAAAAGAAGTAAACAATAACAACAGCAACGAATAACAAAATATCATCCACCATTGTTGTCTTTACCAGTTGAACCGGTTTGCACATAGTCATACACGTGTGTGTGTGTGCGTGATGCGGTTCTTCAGCAAGTGAGCACTTTCTTTAGCATGTGATAGAAAGAGAAAGCAGCGCGTATGACGGTTGCCGTGGGAAAACGAAATAGCAACATTGAAGTGCATTGCAGCCTTGTGGCAACTTCATACAAATTTCAATTGCATTTTTCGACTTGCCCTGTAGGAAATGGCAAGTAATGGGGGTTTTTAAATGCATTGATTGGTAAATTTAATAACAGTAGTGGGCAAAATATATAATTTAAATATAAATTTTAAAAATGTAAAGCAATATATGTTTTAATCTGAATGGCCTATGAGTGTCTCTGAAATGTTGGTTATTGAGCAAATTGATAAGAAATAGATCTTTCTTAGGAATTGAATTTATAATATTTTCAGTATAAAAAAATGTAAAGTCGAAAGCATAATATGAAATTACTCCATTTAAACGCATCCTCTATAATGTTTCACTTTTTTGAATTATTTTCTCACCTTTTTTATCATTGATTTGATACAATTGGAAGAGTTCTCTAATAGCTAAACCAATTACTCTTACGAAAAACTGTCCGACATATATCTAATTGAGACTCTTATTCTTGGGAATTTGCTCTCACATTCAAGCTATTGAGATCAACTCATCGCCATAAATATTTATCATTCAAAGAGGATTTGTTTTGGAGGGAAATTTTTATACTCTCGCAACAAAAGTTGCTAAAGAGAGTATTATAGTTTTGTCCACTTAACGGTTGTTTGTAAGCGCTAAAACTAAACGAGTTAGATATAGGGTTATATATACCAAAGTGATCAGGATGACGAGTAAAGTTCAAATCCGGATGTCTGTCTGTCCGTCCGTCTGTCAGTCTGTCCGTCCGTGCAAGCTGTAACTTGAGTAAAAATTGAGATATCTTGAAACTTGGAACACGTGTTCCAAAAATGAAAGAAATCGGATAACAACCACGCCCACCTCCCATACAAAGGTTAGGTTGAAAATGACTTAAAGTACGTTAACTCACTAACGAGAAACCTCAGAAACACAAAATTTCACATAAATGATAGCAGAAGGAAGCTGATCAGATCTTTTTACAAAATGGAAAATGGGCGTGGCATCGCCCACTTATGGATCAAAAACCATAACTCAGGAACTACTCGACAGGTTTCAATGAAATTCGGTATATAATATTTTATTGACACCCTGATGGCATGTGTGGAAAATGGATGAAATCGGTTCACAACCACGACTACGTTCTTTATAACTTAATTTTGAATTCCATCTGAATCCTTCACTTTATAATATATACATTAGGAACAAATGATGAAAGCGAAATAAAACTTTACACAAATACAGTATATGATCTGTGGCATCACTTGTGAAAAAATTGTCGAAAACGGACTATAAATTTTCAAGGCCCCAGATATCGAACATGTTGAACTCAGCGCCTAAGGTTAAATTTTAACCGAAAATATGGGTAAATCTCTCAGCTAATTTAATATAATTCAGAGGAAATTGTTTTCTTCCAATAGTGTGTCTCTGTTCCAAAAATTATTAAAATCGGGTCACAACATTTCCTAGCTCCCATATACCTAATTATAGGTTTTTCAAAAATTCGTTGGGCTTTATTACGCATATATGTATTGGTTAATATGTGATATATCTTAGCAAAATTAAGTGAGCGTATAGTTTTGGATATAGTGTCCCTTGCTGGTGAAATTGAATGAAATCGGTTCAGGAATTACCTCAGCCCTCATATCTATATATGACGATTTTCGTTATTCTATTAAACTTTATGCCGAAATTATAGGTAATATCTTAATAAAATTTCTTCAATAAATTGCGAGAGTATAAAATGTTCGGTTACACCCGAACTTAGCCTTTCCTTACTTGTTATTTATTTTTTTTTTATTTTCATTCACTACAATACTAAAAGCTCTTTTCGTCAAAATTTCAATCTCAAAATTTTCCGCACAGGTTGCGCAAATATTCAGCAAATGGGTGCAAGCTCATATCACCTTCTACACTCTATCTGTAGACACTTGCATAAACTCATTGACAACTGCAGCCAGCGTGAGTTGTTGTTTTACATGATCGACGTATGCATTTCGTGTTAGTCGCTACAAGGCTACAACAAAACATCAAGTCTCCAAAACAACGTAAACCACCCCCAAACGTCTCCACTTTGCTTTCAATCATTTTGTCTCCACATCTTATACTCCACAATCGGGTTTGTCATTGCCATGTACGTACGTGTAGTATCAGTTAACCCTGTTACCAATGCCGTCGTGAGTTGTTGTCGCAAGCTTTGTTTCTTTGTGACTCGTTGGCCGCCGCAAAACTTAAGCTTGTTGTATCGCGCTATTTGTTTGGCACTTGTACGTTCGGGCGTCGTCATAGTCGCCACAACGGGTGTCATAGTGATGTGTGACGGTAGTTGGTGTTGGTAATTGTGTATAATGGTGGAATCAACTTGGTTTCGTTGCGCTTCAGTAAACAATACGCCATTCTGTTAAGTGCCGCCCCGTATGGCTAACTCACTGTCGCGTTCGATTTTAGTGAGTGCGTTTCATTTTTCGAAGAAAATGATGAAATATATATTAAATTGCATAAAACTAGTGAGTGCTTGACTCTTTTAAATTCACGAAATATTTTGAAGCTTAAGAGTGCTAGTTATTATTGAACAGTGGCCATAATGTGAACAGTATTTGTGATGAACTAAGATAAAATAATAAAAAATATGCTTGAATACATATTGACCGATATCAGCCTTTACGTAAAAGTTTCGTTTCTTGGATGTTTTCAATACTCTAAAATTATGAAAATTAGGTGAGCTAAGGTGAGCAAGGCATCAGATCAGTGTTAATGGAGTATTATTGATATCAATGATGACAAAGTAAGTGCAGTGAAATGTCAGATTCAATCGAATAAGTTAAAAACCGTTGTTTCGAACCCTTTAAGCTTCCAAAAAAATTGAAATTGTGAATTATATTGTGACCTGTGTTTGAAATCATCTTCCGACTAATATCAAACAAATTTTCTTCCCGTCGTCCATCAGAAAGCATTACCAAACTATTGAATATTTTTCAACATAAATCTTCAATAAACAACTTAATTTATAACAAATACATTATTCTCTGCATCTATTTCCAAAACAGGTAGGATCCCAATTTTTGTTCGGCCAGGGTCTGGCAGAATTCCTCAAAATTACTCGGAGAATGTTTTTCGTCAACAATAAAATCAGAAAATACCTTAGATCGGATTATAACCACGATCGTCCAATACAAAAGAGCTATTAAAAACTCGAAAGCTCCCTAAATCCATACACTTCGATGGAAAAATTAAATACATTTAAGTAGCCGATTTGAAAGTTTTTCCGTTCTGGTAATTTTATCCGAAACACAATATAATTTGATTTTTTTGGAACTGAATTGGATGATTATGGTCATATCTTCACCTAGCGACCATTCAAATAATTTATTAATTTTTCGTATTCGATTGACATTGAAGTGGATATTTGAAACCATTAAAGGGATAACTTAATAAAAAAACATTAATTAAGTACCCACTTTAAATTGAAAATGGCCAAGAGAATTAAATGTTTAGGTTCGCCTAACCTATGCTTTTAATACTTGTTAATTATGCAGTTAATTTGGGTTAAAAAAGGGGAAAGATTTATAAAATTTAATTTCTATAAATCTTTGGTTTTCTTATATATATTAATTTAAAAATAAAACCATTTACAACTCTGTCTAATCCAAGACGAAACGGGTGAGACATCCGATGACTGTATTAAGCTACTATTATCGACATTAAAGCCAAGTAAAAAAAATCGATCATTAAACATTTACCAAAATAGAAACCAGTAGCCAAAACACAAATTATATACACATGTCCATAACACCACACACAGCTTCAAGCTGGGCTTATGCCATGGTGTGGGCATAGCGAAAATAGATTAGTCATTTATACGAAAATATTGATTTTGGATGATTATAGCATTTTCCATTTTTATATCTTCTATTACAGGTGAGGCAGCACAATGGCAAAAACAATAATACAACAACAACTAAGCTGTTTGCACACGAAATTTAAGTGATGATTTATAAATGAATGGTGAACTGCTTCGAACATTTAATGTGGTGTAGTGTCTATAGTGTTATTGTTGTGATAACTGAGCAACTGCGTAACTGAGTGCGATCAATTAACAACAACTGTTTGCCAGTGTTTAGTGTAGAAAAATGCAAGAAGTGTGTAGCAACTTAGACCCCCAAATGGGCGCGCAAATCAAATCCGAATCGCCGTTGAATGCTCTGCATGTGTCCACGGGCCAGACGATAGTGCCATTGGTGCCGGTGGCACCGACGGCGGTGTCAGTGTCGGTTTCAGCGCCGACGCAAATGCCTCTAGTGCCACAGCCACAGCCGCCGCCACCGCCATCGGCGGCCATGCTCGTCAACAAAATGGGACCGACAAACTGTGATAAACGTGTGACCGCTGCCGATACGGCATACTGGATGGCCGCCTCCGAGGGGGGTTTCATCAACTCACAACCGTCCATGGCTGAGTTTCTCAACCATCTGAGTCCGGAGAGTCCAAAGATGGGTACACCTGTCGGTGGTGGTGTTGGTGTTGGTGGCGGCGGATATCCGGTCGGTGTTGGTATTGGTGTGCCACAGACGCCGGACGGCATGGATTCGGTGCCCGAGTACCCGTGGATGAAGGAGAAGAAGACATCGCGAAAAAGTCAAAATAATAACAATCAAGGTAAGTGCTTGGTAACACGCAAAGTAAAGCGTAAAGATTAATTACTTTAATCAAATTGCTGTGGCTGAACAGCGCCAACTGGCAATGAGGGCTAGACTCTCATATATCTACATACATATATGTATATATTTGAGTATGACGCAAGTAGACACATAACCAAAACTGTTGCATGGACTAGCCTATGTACATGCCATCAATCAAGAAATCAGTACAATATACCCTGAAACAACAACAACAAATACGTGGGATAACTAGTTGCCTAAAAATGTGCCCGGCGCCCAACTTCACCAAACAGTTGGTCTAGAATTAAGCCACAATCGATTTGTTCACAAAATGTGGCCTCTCCACGCTTAGAGATCAATGCGGTAACTGACGAACGGACGGTATCTTTGATGAACCGTCAAAGTATGTAATATTTAAAATACTTCCAGAAAACTGACCGAACCCATTGCCCAAGCGACTGTACGCAGTTTGCCAGCGTTTTGGTTTGCGGAGGTTGCTTGCACGTCGGCATTCGGCAAAAGATCTGTTATTTGCGATCATTTGTAACAATTTTCGTGGTTGCACATGAAGGTTGTGCGACCGTGCGGACGGTGAACGTCCAATTCTGCTGCGACGACCCCGACCCGAACCGACTTTGCGGGCGCACAGAATGTGCGATGTGAGAGTTGTACGTGTGTGAGAAATGAACTCGTATTTTTTATTTTTAACTTTCTTAAAATTATATTTGTATCAATGTATTTATTCTGTGGTACGGTTACCTTTTTTTGACGGAAACATGTCGGCCAATTACCAACAACGATCTTTGTAGTTGTATAACATATGCTTGCGAGGATTCCTTCACTAAAAAACGAACACACATACATATATAGAGTCTACATATGCACAAAAAATAATAAATTACGTATGGAAGCCAACCGTCCGTCCGCTGTTTTTTCAACGCCTTGCGATTCGCCCATTCCGCTAACAGTAACCGACGGGCCGGCCGGCATTTACGAGCTGCTCGACTGTGCAACAATTCTCAATTCTTCAACAACTCTTCAATGGGAAGAAAATGCTTGTGCACACCAGTCTGAACGACGGTTAACTGTCTTTGGCACAGCACCCAAATCTTCAAACCTTCATTATGTGTAGGGGAAAAAGAGGAAAACAAGCAGCAGGAAAAGGCCGAGTGCGATTGCAACCTGTTATTTGGATTCATTTGTCAAAATATTTTGCTGTCTCCCTACTTTGCTCTATGGTGCTTTGGGGTGTGCAAAAGGAGCCGGAAAAGAGACTGTTGATTTTGACATTGCTGCTTGAGTTTTGTAATCCGAAGCAGGAGTTAAGTTAAAGCCTACAACAACGCATGTTATGTGCATGAAAGAAGTAAAAAATAGAAGCATTTAAAAAAAAATATCGTGTGTCTAGGAAGCGCACATTTCGCTGGTTCTTCACATATCCGGAGGCATTTAATGCAGTTTTTTACTTCCACTACTCTTAAATGGGAGTATATAGTATAAATATGTAAAATTACACGAGAATTTATTTATTGCTTATTATTGCATCTGTAAAATAGTAGTTATTTAATGCCAAAAACCAAAATTATATGAACCATAAAGCAATGATCGTTCAAAAAGTCTTTCAGAATTTTGAAGTCCCGAAATATCTTAAAAAAAGTTGATGGATCATATTTAATCTTTTTCTATGGGGCGAAAATATTTTCGATATTACTAGAAATCTGCTTGGCGAATCAATGTCGAGCATCTACTACTTGATTGTCTTCGAAAAAGGAGTCAGGAGACACATAATGAGTGCTCTGTATCCCCAAAGAGATAGTATCAAGTCCGACAGCCCCGGAACACTATTAAGCAATCTAGACGTGACGGGGTTTAATCTTATACTGTGAAAATAGGCGAGGACACAACAGACCATAGGTCGCAGTGTGATCCTCAATATCTTACCAATGTATGGTAATTGCTAATAGTAGAAGATGATTTGAATGAAACTACTCTAAAGAAAGTATCAAAATAAGATTCGTTGCAGCATCATGTGCTTCTTTACGCAAATAATTGCATAGAGTTTCCCTCAAAAAAAATTTCTGCAAAATTTAAGACTAATATATTGAGTAGAAGTGTGTTAAAATAAATACCTTTAAGTACGCCATATAACTTATTATTCTAGTCTCCAACGCACGAATGCTTCCAACACCAACAAAAAAAATTTCACAAATACATATACAGTTATGCCTATGGCAAGTTCGCCCTCCACACTAGAGGGTCAATATATCTTATTTAACGAAAGGCGCACAAACACATGTTGACATAGAATTTGGCTGCTGTGGTGGCAAAGCGTACGCCGGATCTCACCTACGCACAAACAACAACAAGCCGCGACCTTACGGCAGTCGACGGAAAGTGGCTAAATGTGTGTTTGCGGACGGACGGACGGACAGACTGCCTGCTGAGCGGGATAAATTACAAATGATGTTAACAAAGTGCATGAAGTTATAACACTTACGTCTGTCTGTCTGTCTCTAGATGTATGCATGCATGTGTGTGTGTGTGCTCGTTCAACAGTTTAATTTGTTAATATTGTCAAATTAATTCATTGTGCGTAGACAACTGCGGTTGATAAACACATGCGGAGTTGTCTAAAGGAATGTTTGGATATATGTAGGTGGATTAATGTGAATCTGGTCCTTTGTTTTCTTTTAGAACATAAGCTGTTGTTGCATGCTGCAATAAAAACGCGGATTTTTCGAACAGAGTTAAAGAGGAGTTAGTTAGTATATGGAGAGACAAAACTATCTTAATCGGCCTCCAAAAGGTCCCTTAGTAGAATTTGGTTTCATATGTAACTTTTGTCAAACAGATACCTCCTGACTTCAGATGTTGGACACCAAAGGATGGTTTTATGCGATTTTTTGTGTATATTCTGCTGTATCCATCTCTGCCGGTGGTTACCAAGAGTTGAGAAGGTTTATCCTATAGACTCAATATATTTTGTAACTCATTTCGATATCATTGTAAGCATTGTTGGACTTGTGTAAAGAAGCACAAGATGCTGCAAAGGATACTATTTTGATACTTTCTTTAGAGTAACTCCATTCAAATCATCTTCTACTATCAGCATTACCATATATTAGATTAGCTTAGATGAAGATATTGACGATCACCCCGTCACGTGAAGTAAACTTAATAGTGTTTCGGGCTGATGGACTTGATACTATCTCTTTGGGGACACAGAGCACTCATTACGTGACTCCTGACTCATTTTTTCGCGATCGCAAGACATTTAAGAAGATTTCTAGTTTGTGGAGATCTCTCCTTAATCTTTAGTAGTCTGTTTATAGTGCTATACCTAGCTTGACTCAATATATTTTGAAACTAATTTCGTTATCATTGTAAGCACTGTTGGCGTTGTCTTTTTCAATGATAAACGCCATAATGCCAATAACGGCATTAACGTTATTTATCTTGGTTAACGAATACAAGGTTGTGAAAGAACTGTCAAGTCTCTTAAAATATCTGAAGTGCAAAAAAGTATACTAGCGACAATCAGAAGAAAACACCATCAGGATTTTAAACAACTACATAGTTAAAAACAGATGAACCCTCATTTTCCACTTTTAGAAAAGTAAAACTATTTTGTTTGTTACGATAGGTATATTCGAACTACATAATTAAATATTTTTATCAGAGAACATAGATCACAAGCTTAGCTGGACGTAGTAACGACTCCTGGTGGCCACCGAAGTTTGGGGTCTTAAATACCTATGGCTTTTCGTTCTATTATATTTTGAAGAAATTCTGTATTCTGGGAGGTTTCGAAGGATTTCGGTTTGGAAGGATTCGTCAATATATTCTTCTAAAATTAAGACATAAAATTTACAAATCAAAATTTTATTTGAAGTGAAACTGAAAGCCATTGAGTGAATAGCCTTATTTACGAGCTGATTACTGCTCCCCTAAACTGCTCCGCTAACACGAATATTATCCAAAATAACAGCAAAAGCCGTTAAATAGCACATAAACACGGTCATAAACTTAAGTATGTTTGCGGAGGATGGTGTAAAGGAGGCGTGCGTAACTCAAGTAGATCCCCAAACAGTGTTAGAAACAAACATACATGTGTATGTACATGAGCACGAATAGACATTCATATGCAATGCAACAAGTTAAATTAAAATTATTTTGTTTAACATTTATACGCCTTTTGCATATTTAACCCACATTTTGAAAGCAACATTTATTACAATATGCTCTATCTACATATCTATATGAGTAACAATAACGAATTGCCTTTTTGTTGGACAAGCGAAGGTAAGCAAACGGCACTGGACATGAAGACCTCCATATAGACATACATATGCCGTCGAAAGAATATTATATGTGCTTATGCGCGGCAAATCAAGCGCCAGCTGTGGCATCCACCCACCGAGCATATGTTGCATACTCGCGAGTCTCAATCACCGCCCTTCGTAGCGACTCCTGCGCCTCAGCGCTTGAATATCCTGACAAAAGGCCTTTAACCGCCACAACTCCATTCAAAACATCATCCGTTCGTCTATACCAACACTTATAGGCACGTCCGTATATTCGTGTGGCTGTGTTTGTAGTGCCTGCCTGTTTGTAAAGTGAGGGAGAGTGGAAAAAAAAGAATCCGGCGCGCGCTTTTAAATCCACCCCCTGCGGATTATGATTATAACAAACCATTTATCATAATATTTATGTTGATGCGGTACACTTTTTCTCAATGAAGTCGCAACAACTTCGTCTTCACTGCTTGTTACGAGTATTTTATTAATTTTATTTATGATGAGTCATTTGCACGTTTACAATTCTAACCTTTACAGTTGAATTCATTCAGCGATTTTTTCATGTCAGATTTACATTGTGATTTACTACGAGTTGAAGAGTGTGTATTTGCATGTACGAGTACACTCTGGTTGTGATGTTTTTGCATATGATTGTCGAACTTGACTTCAGCCTTCAAAAGTATTTCACATCGAAATCTATGTAGACACATATTTTTTATGGAATTATGTTCGGTTTTAATGAGTTTTTTATTAAATCGCCAAAAACTAAAATTATATAAAATATTTTTAAATATGTAAATCTCGATTTTCATAGATGAATTTTTGGACACTCGATTTTGTAAGGAGGTTCAATAAATAAACATATACGAATGTATTATACGTAAAGGACTGTGTATATCACAGCAGATGCATTTAAGTGATATTTTTCTATGTTCAATGGTCTCTATCTTTACATATGGGTCCCAAGAGGCTAGGTGTTTCCAGACAGTCTATTCTTTTTTTGCTATTTCGTCATCATGGCCAAAATTTTAGGTCTTGTCTTTGACTCAATAAATAATAATAATTAGTCTCGTATACCATCCTATGTGACTTAGTTTTTTTTTTATGGGTGTGTAGAAATGTTTTCACGATATAAGAGTATTACCAATAAGACTATTACCAAAGATAATTGATAAAATTCGTTATTTGACTTCACACCAATCAACTGATTTATCAATAGAATTGGATTAATTGTTTCTTGAATGTTTTTTTGCTGGGTTTAGGTTATATAGCTATTACGCAGAGTGAAACAGACTTAGACAGTCCGTTGCGAAGCCACTATTAAATTATTAGATATTAAGGTTCGACAAAGCGCTTTGAACCTACTAGAAATCTACAAAGATTTATCACTTCTATATCCGCTAGTTTGCGCTGTTGTTTAAAAAAGGGAGATATGAGATGATTCCGCCTCGTCATCTTCCAGATAACTTCTACAGCTAGCATCCGCTAAGGATCTAATAGTTTGAATTAGAATCCCTTTGACCAAGGAGACGTGAACTTTGCTGATGTCGAAAAGCTCCCAGACCTCTTGCGTTTCCTTTTAGGCCAGAAGGATCTTGAGACTGCGCAAGTGCTAGCGGTTGATCAGAGTTGACTTTTTCACTTTAACTTCAATATATTTGATCTTTTGTTTTTGATTAGAAAACAATAAAATATTCTTTCGTTTTGTTAGCTTTGAGTTGGTTTTTACCTTTTACAAAGGTTTTTTTATAGTTATCAGGGTGATAAAACAATAGAAGCCGATAACAAAAAAGTAATACATGATTTTACTTACGTTGCTGATATTCATCCACTAATTTTAAATAATAAAATCAAAATGACGTATGTTTCATTCTTCTATAAAATCATATAACATTTGCATAACAACAAAATTTTACATAAAAAAATCATTAAAATCCGTAAATGAAATGCAATTCTGACAGGAGAATGAATCGAACATTTCAATTTACGTGCATTAATGACGATTTGCGTCGAAAAATGTGTGCCTACTTCACAAAAAATTATGCATAATAACAATTTACAGTAACTGAGAAGAGATGACACTTAATCACATAATTTCATAATTTCATAAAACCCTTTAAGATGAACTTGAAAAGCGCGCAAGCTCGTAAAAAGCATGTTGCAGTACATTAAATTAATGGAGCACGTCAAATAACTTGGCTAATTACGGCGCAAATCAGCTCGCGAGTTACCGCAAAACTCGCTTGAGCTCACATAGAACCGCCAACAATGTGCCTTGGCAAATATTGTTTGAAAGTAATAACAATCAAAAGAAAAAAAAAACACAAAAACAAAAAAATGAAAATGGAGTCAGTGAATTGTTAAGGTCGCGCAATTAATTGTTACGACTTCATTGTGGAGATAAGTGTCCCGCCATAGGCCACATTCGACTTTAATTTTTCTCAACAATATGCAGTAGCTTCTTTTGACTCACTTTTGTAACGGCTTAAGACGTGCACAAAAGGACATAATTGGCATGTGGTCTGAAAAGGGCGCGACGACGGCAAGCGGCTGCAACTTCGAGGCAAATGGTGGCGGCCATGATTTTGTGGTTTTTAAGGGTTATTTGCTATTTGTTATTTTCGTGTTATTTTCCTACAAATCTCGCGCTTTTTGAGGTTAGCAATGCCGTTTACAAGCGTGTGGATGTACGCGTTTTGCGCCGCAGACGGTGGTTTGGATATAGAAAAATCTGTTACAATTAGTTATGGTTGCTTTGGCCCAGTGTTGCTACAGCTCCGTCGTGCTTCATTTTTTCGCTTAATTTTTATCTACACGGTGATTTGTCATTATTTTAAGCCAAGCTGTGCACTTCAATAATAATTTTTGTTTATCTACAAAATTATGAAAAATAATGTCTCGCTGTTTTTTTTCCTGCCGCTACTTTGTATACAAATGCTCATTTAGCGAGTGCCGGGAATTGGGCTGTTTAAGTGGTTAAGCGACGTTTTTCGAAAAGCGACCGACCGTAATTGATAATGAACTCATTTAGAAAATTGGAAAAGTTTGGATTTTCACTTTTTACTGTGTTAGTGAATACAAATAAATATATATATATATGTAAATAGGTTTGAAAGTTCGGTGCTTAAAATAAAAGCTAATCGATCGTTTGCGTTCTAAAATTGACCTTCAAAATGCATTTAAGTAACCAGCGCTCGTTAAGTATACGAAGTCACCACTCTCTCCTGGCGCTCATAATAAGCCACACAAATATCGATTTAATTTTATGCTCATTCCTTTTCATTTAACTAAAAGGAGCCAACTTCGAAAAATAAAAAAAATTCTGAAATGTACAAAAAAAATTCTTTGGAAATGAAAATATTTGTTCACGATTAAATTTTAAATAGCGCTTGGAGCTGGCAGCAACGCATTCCCCGCATTTTCACATTTTTGTATAACATTTCTTTTCGCTTTTTAGTGCCTTCTGTGTAAATTACACTACATTGCGTCGGATGACAGAGGTGGGGTCACCCTTAGTGAATAGAGTTCTCGCGGTTTTTGGCGTGCAGCCGCGTTTATATAACTCACTCCAATGGCAATGACACAGAAACCACACTTAATCGCCGCGGATCACATTGCGTTAAGCGTGGTGACGATAAAAATTTCAAAAAAAAAAATGAAATAAACAAACTTTGGTCCTTTGTCCGTTTACTGTTTGCATATACTGCTGCTGTTGTTGTTCTATTGCTTACTCCACTCCCAAAATGCACAGTAGTCGAGTTTATTTAAATAGTAGTCTTAAGCAACCTTCGTCCGCGGGCGCTTCCATTCTCCGGCAGTGCGGGACTTAAACCCACACTTCGTTAGCATTAAGTGGAGTTTACCACAAACATTCCGTGCATTTTATTATTTGGCACTTGGTGCGTCCAGCCAGCGCGCGGATGGACACTCTCCACCAGCTTTGGTGACTCGCGTTTGCCATCGTCCCGCTGGCGCGCATCATTGTCGTTGAATTTTACGAGCGTCACCGCCTGCATATTGTTGTTAGCTTTTGTAGCGAAACGTTTAGTGTAATAACCGTAAATGAAGAAAAAAATATCAAATCTGAAATAATTTTCAATTTGTACACGATTTACTTTTATGTTTACTGCACTCTCTCTCCAGGCTCTACACTTGGCTTGCCACTGTCACTGCTTACTACTTAATTTCGTAAGTGAGCAATGTGAGAACATCGTTTCTTAAGTGATTTGTTAACATTAAGTGGTTAAGCACGAACTTCAGCGGATTTACAGTTTTAGAAAGTGAATATTCTTGTAGTGAATGGGTAGTAGGAATGATTTCGGTTAACCATAAAGCAAGTAAGATGAATTTTTTAGTTCTTCATAACGAGATAAGTTTAATAATTCTCTTCATTTCATTTATTTCGTTGCTGATTATAATTAGATGGTTGTACATTTTTAATATTAGTAGGTTGATGGTATGTTCAAGTATGAGATCGTTGCTTTTCATACAGAACCTGAACCTGACTAGATTTGGAAGAATATCTTGCTACTCCACACTGTCACTTCGTTGCTTGTTTGTTAATTCTTAGCCCAAAACAACACTGTAACGATGTTTCGTATGTATTCGCTGGAAGAGCCAAAGACTATCTCAAAAATCGAGTTCGAGAAGTGTTTCGACGATTGGAAGAGGTCCTCTCATAAGGGCATAATATGGAAGCGGGACTATTTTAAAGGAACTATATTTCGTGTATCAATTATTTTTTTATAGTTTATATGAAGAACTTAGATATCTACCTGTAGATCAACCTTACCATCGAACATAACATATATTATATGATTCTCAGCAAAACTCTTTAAAATCGGCTAGAGAAGAATCGTAGATTTGTATGTAAGCATCAAGTAAGCTTACCAAATATGACATATCCACGTGACCTTGATTTTTTGAAACACATAACTGTGGATCTGGAATTTATTAGACATTCTTTTCGATTCGATGTTGGTTTAAGGTTTATCCAAAGAAGTTTTGGTGCCTAAACACGAATATTTGGGAATATTGGTCGGATTATTGAGGATCCATGCAGAGTTACCAGATTATGTGAGTTTTACAAATCTTTGGCTTGACAATCTTCAGTAGTAGTTAGAGTCAAACTAGAATCTTTCGAGCTATGGATTTTCAGAATAATCTATATATATTATATGGACCGATATAATGACTAGTAGTGAAGTTTTGAGAATAATGAACCGCAATATATGTCAAAGACAGTTGTTAGTTGTTAAAGACTATTTTTATATACAATAATAATATAATACTGTGGAGCTTCTCTAACTCGAAACACCATATTATTTACTATTATATGACCACCAATACTTGAATAAGGCAAATAAAGCCGAATAAGTAATTTTCATGTAACTTGAGTAAGCAATGACACAGACCTTTAGGTAACAGTCAGTCTTAAAATAGTTGACAATTAGTCTTACAAAAGCTTTCGTGGAAGATAGTAATGGAAATTCATGCATTCTCATCATATTCTAATATAATATAATATTTCAGTTATGTACAATAGTTTTGCAACAGCAGGGTTTGCCGATTTTTTTATAAATAAAGAACAAGTTACCGGGTGATTTGCATATTCATTGCAATAGAAACAAAAGAGTTTATAATTGATAAGTCATGCGTTCTACGACTCATATTAATTTATGATAAAGTTCGTCTGGAGAAGAATTTTAATATTAAATCAACTATTGTCTAACAAAGCGCTACAACTTAGAAAAGTAAATATATTATCTAAAATTTCGCCAGTTGCAATTCATCATTTTAAAATAAACTCAGTCAGAATATAACTGCCTGTAGACATATGCCCTGTATATAGATAACTACATAATGTTGTTGATGTAAGAACATAACAGTCATATTATGCAGCAGTCACCAGAGGCCAATTCAATCATGTCATATATAATGAAATTTTGAATGCAAATCAATCAGCAATGACACAACGATTTGATGTATTGTGCTGACTTTGAAAGTTGCAACGGCAAAAGCAAAAACAAAAAAAAAAAAAACAAAATACACAGGCATGTGACATTTTTATCGATGACAAATTCATTTTTAACTCGCCTGCCAACGAAAGTGCACAAGTCAAGTAAGGCAAAAACAACAACACTTTAATATAAGGGATCATTTTACAATTGTAAATATGTACCATACAACCACTTTAGTCCAAAAGAAATGGACACAAACATCTTTGTCTTTAATGGAGAGAGATTTGGAAGACCTAGAAGACTTTGTCAAAGCATTTTCTGCTTTATTTATAAACAAATGTATGTATATATACATATATATTTATCTTGTAAGCTTATGTGTTGTAGATGATGCCACGCTGACAGTGCAATCGTTTAGCAAGTTGACAATCTCTTTATTACAATCTGACTTGTTGGTCACGGACACACATACCTACTTTTACATATATATTTACATGTACGTAGCAGTTATTTGAATCTTAATTCGGCCTATTCCATATTTGTTTATCTAAATACACAATTTTTTTCTTTCAACAAATGCTCACAGGAGATGACGGCGTTGAAGGTATGAAATGCCAGATTCCTTATTCCGTCAAAGCTTACACTTTTCTCCACGCAACGCTGCATATGTGTAGCCAGAAAAAAAGGTCAAGTCCAGAATGATGGATGATGCTGTTTCGACATTTGCTGTTAAGCAGACAGCAACCCAGACAGCATCGACGCTGGTGAAAGCATTTAAGACTTTGATGATGCGGCGGCAACAGTTGCAGTATTACATGTATTTGTTGTTGTAGTTGGTGTAGCACATTAAACTGACTGATAGTAAAATGATTTGGATGACATTTCGGATATAGATACATATGTGCTACTTACATATATTGCTTGGTTATGCATATATATATTAACCGAGTGTTCGCTACCGGGAACAAAATTTTAATTTTAACACATAAAATATATATTAAGATATACATATATACTTATATACATATGTAAATAACGTCCTGCTGCATCCTTCATTATTTATTTATTTCACTCTACATGCATATCTCTCGCGCAAATTTGTAACCCATTCTAAAATTGCTGAGTCCTAACCGCCAAAAGCGGTTCACTGATTTGTTCACACGCGACCCCAAGGCACTCAAGAGTACCGCTAGTATCGCACAATCGCTTGCGGAAATGTGATATCTACCTTTGCACGAGCGGTTATAAATTTCATCAAACTTTCAACGCGCACTAATTCAGAAACTACAAACACTTAAAATCCAGCGAAAATTTATGATCTCCGAATCACGTGCGAACCACGCGATTCACCCCAAACACCATCCGTGTTGGCTTCCGTGTGCCGCACCTTATGCAGATATGATGCATGACGCGACAGAAACCAGCGACTTCCCCTTTTGGCCGTAAACCTTTTGCATAGATCGGATATTTTAAAATCTGTTTTGAAATTTAAATAAAAAAGTCCTTGCTGTGGTTTCATGTTTGAATATCAAATAAGCGGCGGCACCACACCACACCAACAAACACACACTCTCAAATAAATATATTTAAAGTTTCTACAAAGTGCACGATGACAAACGGAAAATCCGTACCATATTCACAATCGCATCCGAATCATTCGAAATGCACACAAATACTCGAGATACGCACACATACACACGTGTGTGTTTTATGTGTGCCGTTGCGAAGCAGGCGTAGGATTGCCATATCGTGTGTTGTCGCTAAGCATGTGTTTGCGGTGTTGTTGACTTTTCATGCTCTTTTAAGCAGCGATAAATGTTTTCACGTTTCAAAAACTTTACTTCATCCCTTTCTGATTTCAAATATTATACAAATGTGTGTGTGTGTTCTACATACTCACAATGATTTAAAAGCTGTGAAATTTAAATGATTTAGTTTGTGGTTGAATGCAAATCAAGGAGTAACAAGGTTAAGTAAATATAGATAAATATTAAACTGAAAATTCCCTGTATAATTCCCTGTAATTACTTGTAAAATTTAACAAATATGTAATCCACATATGAATTATAATAACGGGTATTGGACCAAACCAACTTTTTTCAAGAGTCATAAGTAAAAAAAGTAAATTGAATCTTGGGAAAAAATAAAATCTTTATATTTAAAAAATATCAAAATAACTTTTAGAAAATTGTATGGTTTTGAATGTGATGAACCGATCTTTCTCCTGATATTTATTTAGAAACAAATATTTAGTTCAAACTTTTTATCGTCCTAAAGATACACATTCGCTCGAGAAAACGGTGCGTCCGTGTTGACAGTATAACTCCTAGCAATATCATCTAAAGTGAGAATAAAATATATTTTTATACCCTGAACAGGGTATATTAAGTTTGTCACGAAGTTTGTAACACCCAGAAGGAAGCGTCGGAAGACCTATAAAGTATATATGATCATAAGTATAAATGATCAGCATATAGCAGCCATACAAACCGAACGATCGGAATCAATGGCTTGTATGGAAAATTTTGGCATTTGACGTGGTATCTTCACGATATTTGACATGGATTACTACATTATCGATTTCAAATTTTGACGATTTTGAATTTTTTTGGGTAGTAACTTTGCATACATTTATTTGAAGACTTAAAAAAGAAGAAACAAATTTAAATTTTTTTTGTTGTTGTTGTTTTTTTTCAAACAAAAGCCCTTCTTTTCGGCGGCGCATGTGATTTCCACTCACTGGAACATCTCAAACCAAAAATTCCAACGGGATAAGAAAGAGTAGATGTTTAGCTCTGGTATGAACTAGGATTATTAATTTCGCACAAAAATCAAAAAAATGAACTAGTTGAAAAGTAAAAAAGATCTTCACCGATTTGATTTATCCTAGTTCATCCATAGCTATATATTAAAAATTTGGAATCTATAGGATTAATAGGTTTTGAGTAACCTCATGCGCCAGCGGTAAAAACACTGATTCGAGAAAATCACGATAGCTCCTCCAACTTATCGTATTATAGGGCCCTAGACAGTAGATTCTTCCAACGCGCTTTGATTCTCCTTGTCATGGACCTGTCTATATATATATATATATTGCAATCCAGCTTAGAAACGATCTTTGACAGTTTTATACTATTTATGATTGGTATTTGTAGTTTTCTTATATTTGTTACTTTCGATAGCGGCGATAGTAGAAAGTAAAACTGAAAATACCATTTAACATCGATTTCGGTGGCTTAACAGCTTTAATGCTCAATCCATCCAAAATTGATCAATCATTAAGAAGTCGGGTACAATTTTTATTTTCTCCTGCTCACTTTCAACAAAAATCCATATTTGGAACACTTTACAGCCGCTGCTTGCATGCTTGAAAAGAAAACTTTAAATTGTCTTTTGGCACTTATAAGTCTTATTAAAAACAAAAGTGCGATAAAATTTCATTTGCATCGAAAACACATTAAACGCAGCAGTTGTTGGCGTTGAAGAAAATGCGCGGCGATCTGCACTGCACCGCTGCGAGGCGGCGACAGCAGCAATGACAGCAAAAATAAAATCCAACGGGGCGAAAAAAATAACAGCACGGTTATGGCGCTACGGTTAGCACTCGCAATGTCATCAGTTGTTGGTCGGTCGCCCGGGCATGCCTTTAATGTGTTGACAAATTATTTTTCAATGCAAATTTGCAATACGGAAACGGGTGCGCCCGCTGCCAACCACTCCACCAAGTCGAGCAGCTGCACCCTCCCTCCAACAATTGCAGAGGCGGGGAGGCACATAGCGCATATTTGCATGTGTTTGTAGGTGCTTAAACGTTTTGCGAAATTCATTTAAAAATATTAAAAACAAATCGTCTGAATGCAAATAACAACCAAATGTTTAACTCCAACACCGTCTATGGTTATAGGGTGTGCGATTGGTGTATTTCTGGTAATAACGCTCCCCTGCACAAGCTTTGTATGACTTTTATTTTTGAAATCATTTCATTGCGCATATTGATATATATTATTGAAATATAATATTCAAATGCATATCGCCCCCATATTGCGGCAGTTATTTATTGTTAAATATTTTTTAACTATATTTCATTACAGCGTAACAAATATTTTAATCGCCGTTATTATGCACGCTCTGTAACTGTAATAGCGCTTGTATGAATATAATTGTATTTACATTCCGCGTTTTAAAACGTTTATTGAATTCAAATGCATATGAATTACACACTTTTAGCATTTAATTTTTTTTACTCTGATAGCTACATGTTTTTGTAAGCGTACAGTGACGCGTGAAATATAAACACTTCATGAAATTTTTTTTATCAAAACCTTGGCTAAGAGAAGAACGGTTGAAAATGAAAATTTATGTTTGACATAATAATCCTGATCCATGGCAAATGGACGCTCAATTCACATACAAATTCGTCGAAGGTATTTAAAATACGAACAAAAACTCGGTATATAAACTTTTCATATGCTTTATTCTTCGGATTGATTTACAAATTCAGTTATTTTTTGGCAATTTCCCTTAAGTTCGTATTAATATCGTTTTATGAACTAAATTTGAGGATATTTTTGAAAAATAGGGAAAAAGTTCCCAGGTATTTTTAGGGTTTCATTCCTCCATTCGCCAACTAAAAAAATTATATTTGCAGTAATTTTAAAAATCGTAATAAATTTATTTTAATCAAGAATCTGAATTTAAAAATTTCTAACAAAATAATTTATAGAAATTTTTTTCCAAATTTAACTATTTTTCAAAATTTGTAATTTTTTAGGAAGAAATCAGTTTGGAACTTTTATGTGTATTACGAAGATATGTATATAGAATTTTGTATTTCTTAAAAGTATTGCTTAAATATTCCTCGTGACTGTACATTTAAAAGCACGTATATTATATGATTTAAATAATGTGTGTGCTTTGTAAAAGCACTGATTACAATGTGTGCCTGCGTTCATGCATGAAGTTTAGCTTTCCCTCCACCGCTCTCCACCTAACCTACACTACGCTTCATAAATGACACTTTTAAATCGATCAGAGTTGCATGTAATAGGATAAACTGTTATTTATATTTCATTATTAAAATTTTTTTTGTACAAAATTTTAACTCGCTCCCCCGCGTATGCCTCTGTACGCTAGTTGTCATCCATTGGGTGTGCTAATAACGGCACTCATGGCTGTTAGTGCAAAAGCTTTTCACACTTGCCTCCCCACACCGGCGGCGTGCTTCGTTTGCGTTTGAATTGATATTCTGTCCATATATTATGGAAATTCCTTAATTATAGTATTTATTGCATATTTTTCATAATCTAATTGCACAAAAGGAAAACATTTTTCCGCTTTCATTGCTGTTTTTTGTTGTTGTTGCTGTTGTGTTATTGTTGCCATATTTATAGCCATAATCATTAACGTCATTACATAGTAATTGTTTGTAATGCGCGGACATAATAACTATATTAGTTAAAAGTTCCATTCGAAATTCCAAAACGTGTTTAAAAATGACAAGTGTTTTTAACATCTCATCATCATCTAGGGATTTGACAGTTGCAAGGTCGTTTAATCATCATTTGTAATTATATATTCATTTTTGCGTGCTAAACATTTTATATGTTATGCGTATGGAGTATTAGTGGGTTTTAATAACTGGTAATATACCGCAATAATCCTTTATTGTTTTAATAAGATCATACTGTTGACAAAAGGAAAGGTATGAGGTATCAGGATGACTTTTTAATGTTTTTATTTTTTAACAAAATCGATTTTAAATAATAAGTTCTTCTGATAATTTTAGATTTTTAAATCTATTTAATCCATACAACTTCAATTTAAAATTTCGTTGAACTTCGAAAATTCCACTCAATTTAAAACCTTCGTCGAATTTCAACAAAACATTTTTTGTCGTTTCTTTAGTGATATTTTAATACTATTTCTAACTGTTATTGGGAAAAATATATGGATCAGAAGTAGAAACTAAAACTTATGTTTGTCGAAACCTAAAAGAAATTTCAACAACTTAGTGTGTCTTTTTTTCGTTTCATTGATATATATATATATTTGGCGTAGGAACCGCTTTAAGCGATTATAGCCGAATCCACCAGAGCGCGCCACTCATTCCTCCTTTTTGCTTTTTGGCGCCAATTGGAAACACCAAGTGAAGCCAGGTCACTTTGCACTTGGTCTTTCCACCGGAGTGGAGGTCGTCCTCTTCCGCGGCTTCCTCCAGCGGGTACTGCATCGAATACTTTCAGAGCTGGAGTGTTTTCTTCCATCCGTACAACATGACCTAGCCAGCGTAGCCGCTGTCTTTTTATTCGCTGAACTATGTCAATGTCGTCGTATAAATCGTACAGCTCATCGTTCCATCGCCTGCGGTATTCGCCGTTGCCAATGTTTAGAGGACCAAAAATCTTGCGCAAAACCTTTCTCTCGAAAACCCCAAGAGTCGTCTCATCGGATGTTGTCATCGTCCACGCTTCAGCGCCATACATCAGGACGGGAATAATGAGCGACTTATAGAGTTTGATTTTGGTTCGTCGAGAGAGGACTTTACTTTTCAATTGCCTACTCAGTCCAAAGTAGCACCTGTTGGCAAGAGTGATTCTGCGTTGGATTTCAAGGCTGACATTGTTGGTGTTGTTAATGCTGGTTCCCAGATAAACGAAATTATCTACAACTTCAAAGTTATGACTGTCAACAGTGACGTGGGAGCCAAGACGCGAGTGCGCCGACTGTTTGTTTGATGACAGGAGATATTTCGTCTTGTCCTCATTCACCACCAGACCCATACGCTTCGCTTCTTTATCTAGTCTGGAAAACGCAGAACAAACGGCGCGGTTGTTGCTTCCGATGATATCAATATCATCGGCATACGCCAGGAGCTGTACACTCTTGTAGAAGATTGTACCCTCTCTATTTAGTTCTGCAGCTCGTATTATTTTTTCCAGCAATAGATTGAAGAAGTCGCACGATAGTGAGTCACCCTGTCTGAAGCCTCGTTTGGTATCGAACGGCTCGGAGAGGTCCTTCCCGATCCTGACGGAGCTTTCCGGAGACGGAGCTTGATATTTCCTACATATTATTCGACACAAGATTCTTAAGTAAACCAAACCGACCAGATAGTATGTTCGTATGACTCGATTTCTCAGTTTGGAAGAGTTCTGAATGCCATTATAACAAGCGAAACAAGTCTACACAATCAAATTGAGATGGATTACATACTGACTGATCTTACTCACTGGGTATCCGGGGCCTAGAGGGGAAGTTTGAAATGGGGGATGGGGTCATATGTAGAAGTTCACGCAAGTGAGGAAAGTTTCTGATTGCCATTCACTTGGGAGTGGCCAGGAACGATTCTTTTGCATATGACTCAAGCAGCTCACGACTTCCGGTTTTAGACCAAGTATCCCCTGGGTAGCTAACAGACATCCGTTTGGAGGCGAGCTAAAGTGAGAAGGCGAAGCCCGCTTGTGCGGTTGTGCGTAGGGCTTGGGACCCACCACATAAAAACGAATAACCAGTGAATAAGAAACACAGGCCTCGGATGAGAAACCCCCCTTTTGATGACGACCACGGCAAACGTATAAAGGACTATGATTTGAGGGCATGCACCTGGAATGTCCGGACTCTTAATTGGGAAGGTGCCTCTGCCCAGCTGGTTGATGTCCTCATACAACTAAAGGCTGACATCACCGCCGTCCAAGAAGTGCGATGGACGGGACAAGGACGGAAGAAGGTGGGTCCTTGTGACATCTACTACAGCGGCCATATAAAGGAGCGCAAATTCGGTGTTGGATTTGTGGTGGGAGAGAGACTACGTCGCCGAGTCCTGGCATTCACCCCGGTGGATGAACGTCTTGCCACAATCCGCATCAAAGCGAGGTTCTTCAACATATCGCTGATTTGCGCCCACGCCCCAACGGAAGAGAAGGACGATGCGACCAAAGATGCTTTCTATGAGCGCCTAGAACGCATCTATGAGCGCTGCCCCCGCCACGATGTCAAAATCGTGCTTGGCGATTTTAACGCCAGGGTGGGTAAAGAAGGTGTCTTTGGCACAACAGTCGGAAAATTCAGCCTCCATGACGAAACATCGCCAAACGGCCTGAGGCTGATCGACTTCGCTGGGGCCCGAAATATGGTTGTCTGTAGTACCAGATTCCAGCATAAAAAAATTCATCAAGCAACGTGGCTGTCCCCTGATCGAAACACGCGCAATCAAATCGATCACGTTGTGATAGACGGAAGACATGTCTCCAGTGTTTTAGACGTGCGTACGCTCCGAGGACCAAACATTGACTCGGACCATTATCTAGTAGCAGCAAAGATACGCACTCGCCTCTGTGCAGCAAAGAACGCCCGTCAACAAACACAAGGAAGGTTCGACGTCGAAAAGCTGCAATCACAACCGACAGCCGAACGATTTTCTACTCGACTTGCACTCCTGCTCTCGGAGAGCACTCATCAGCATCTCGATATAAGGGAGCTGTGGAACGGCATCTCAAACTCATTGCATACCGCTGCAGCCGAAACAATTGGTCTCCGGCAACGCCAAAAAACCAGTTGGTACGATGAGAATTGTCGTTCCGCAGTGGAGAGAAAACAGACTGCCTACCTCGCAACGTTGCGATCGACCACAACACGTTCGGGGTGGGATAGATATCGAGAACTGAAGAGGGAAGCGAGACGCATTTGCAGACGTAAAAAGAAAGAGGCCGAAATGCGTGAGTATGAAAAGCTTGAAAAGCTGGCCGACATGGGTAATGCTCGAAAATTTTATGAAAAGATGAGGCGATTAACAGAAGGTTTCAAGACCGGAGCATTATCATGTAGGGACCGAGAAGGTAATCTGGTAACGGATGTCCAGAGCACACTGGGATTATGGAGGGAACACTTCTCCGACCTGCTCAATGGCAGTGAAAGTACAACACCAGGAGATGGCGAACCCGATTCCCCAATCGATGACGATGGAATAGATGTTCCATTACCCGACCATGAAGAAATTCGAATAGCAATTACCCGCTTGAAGAACAACAAAGCGGCGGGGGCCGATGGATTACCGGCCGAGCTATTCAAATACGGCGGCGAAGAACTGATAAGGTGCATGCATCAGCTTCTTTGTAGAATATGGTCGGAAGAAAGCATGCCTGACGATTGGAATCTTAGTGTGCTCTGCCCAATCCATAAGAAGGGAGACCCCACAATCTGCGCCAACTACCGTGGTATAAGTCTCCTCAATATCGCATATAAGGTTTTATCGAGCGTATTGTGTGAAAGACTAAAGCCCATCGTCAACGAACTGATTGGACCTTATCAGTGTGGCTTTAGACCTGGAAAATCTACAATGGACCAGATATTCACCATGCGCCAAATCTTGGAAAAGACCCGAGAGAGAAGAATCGATACCCACCATCTTTTTATCGATTTTAAAGCTGCCTTCGATAGCACGAAAAGGAGCTGCCTTTATGCCGCGATGTCTGAATTTGGTATCCCTGCAAAACTAATACGGCTATGTAAGCTGACGTTGAGCAACACCAAAAGCTCCGTCAGGATCGGGAAGGACCTCTCCGAGCCGTTCGATACCAAACGAGGCTTCAGACAGGGTGACTCACTATCGTGCGACTTCTTCAATCTATTGCTGGAAAAAATAATACGAGCTGCAGAACTAAATAGAGAGGGTACAATCTTCTACAAGAGTGTACAGCTCCTGGCGTATGCCGATGATATTGATATCATCGGAAGCAACAACCGCGCCGTTTGTTCTGCGTTTTCCAGACTAGATAAAGAAGCGAAGCGTATGGGTCTGGTGGTGAATGAGGACAAGACGAAATATCTCCTGTCATCAAACAAACAGTCAGCGCACTCGCGTCTTGGCTCCCACGTCACTGTTGACAGTCATAACTTTGAAGTTGTAGATAATTTCGTTTATCTGGGAACCAGCATTAACAACACCAACAATGTCAGCCTTGAAATCCAACGCAGAATCACTCTTGCCAACAGGTGCTACTTTGGACTGAGTAGGCAATTGAAAAGTAAAGTCCTCTCTCGACGAACCAAAATCAAACTCTATAAGTCGCTCATTATTCCCGTCCTGATGTATGGCGCTGAAGCGTGGACGATGACAACATCCGATGAGACGACTCTTGGGGTTTTCGAGAGAAAGATTTTGCGCAAGATTTATGGTCCTCTAAACATTGGCAACGGCGAATACCGCAGACGATGGAACGATGAGCTGTACGATTTATACGACGACATTGACATAGTTCAGCGAATAAAAAGACAGCGGCTACGCTGGCTAGGTCATGTTGTACGGATGGAAGAAAACACTCCAGCTCTGAAAGTATTCGATGCAGTACCCGCTGGAGGAAGCCGCGGAAGAGGACGACCTCCACTCCGGTGGAAAGACCAAGTGCAAAGTGACCTGGCTTCACTTGGTGTTTCCAGTTGGCGCCAAAAAGCAAAAAGGAGGAATGAGTGGCGCGCTCTGGTGGATTCGGCTATAATCGCTTAAAGCGGTTCCTACGCCAAATATATATATATATATACTGGTTGTTACCTTGCCTACTGCAAATTCATATGATTGTGGGATCCCAAATAGTCATACATATATTTCTCATGGAGGAGAAGAGTTCCTTAGTAGTTCAAATTGTTCAAAGTTCCTATGATCATTAGAGTACAAGAGAGCTGAGTTCATTTTCATAGGTTTGATTCTGACAATTGAATTAATTCAGTTAAGTTTCTGAGTTATGAGATGTCGATCACAAATTTCATACAAGGAGGACATACACGGATATAAAGCTATAAAAAGAAGCAAAACATTTTGTATGTGGTCGTGAAGAAGTACAGGTGAATATAATATAAAATAAGACTTTTAATTTGCTTCAAACATTTATTTATTTATGTCTGTAGCCATATTGTGGCACACGTGAAACTAAAAAAAAAATATTTGTAGGTGTGTTTTGTTTTACATGGAACACTTGGCGCCACAAAACATACACAAAGGTACACTGTGTCTTTACATTCTCTAACCAACGACAACTTAAACCTACGACCCCGGAACACGTGGCGGTTTGCCACGTACAATTGTCCTACAAGTGCTGCTTCGAAGGAAATGCATACACATTTCAACAAATATACATATTTGTAATACATAATATACTCTTAACATATAATTGCACATATATCATGCGCGTAGCAAGTTTTTACCTTTAAATGCTTTAAGACACTTGAAGCGAGGGCACAACAACCCACCGACCGACGAATGTGCCATTTCGTTTTGTTTCGTAGTGCGCACGCCATAACGGCGAGTGGGTGGAGAAACTGTCAGAATGAATGAAAGGCATGGACACACCCACTGCCAGTCAACGGCACATTCGATACAAGCAAGAAGTATTGTGTGTAAGGAGCGTTAAATGAGAAAAGCAAAAAGCAAATGCGTCACCAACACATAGACATACATACTAACATAAATGCATATAAATTATTTTTCATAAAAAACTTATTTTTGTTTCTTTGAAATAATTTCGTTAAAAGCGCTTTGATGAATTAAATTCTTAAATATCTTATGCAAAATATTCAATAAATTCAAATATAGCTATTCTAACAAAACTTTAACAAACAACTGTCCAGTCACTGTTTTGTGTTCTCCCACCATTTTGTGTGTTAATAAATAAACTGCACTGAAATAGTTGCTAATCATTCCATGAATTCATTTCACTTCCTTCGCTAAATTCAAATATCAATCCCATCCACCGATTACCCTTCATCATTATTATTATTATTATTGCGTTTATAATTTTGCCAGCAGACACTATTATTTCCATTAGCATGATTTTTACTCACGCTTTGGGGTACAGGGCATGCTGCTCTTGCTTGCTTTCGTTCGTCTATTTGCCATGGATGATTACTCATGATATTTCACTTCAGCGCCTCCGACACTAAATTTGATTTCCGCTTTTGTGCAAATAATGTTGTGTGGTTGCCAGACTGACAGACAGCACAACGACACGCCGTCAGTGACACCCATGTAATGAGGTAAGAAATTCCATTACTATGGAATACACACTCCTTCATATTTACTTGCGTTCTTGTGAGCATACAAAAACTAACGGGTTTCCATACTCACTTCTAAACAGAAACTTTTCGTTAGTTTCTCCATCATATTCTCCCAAATAAGGTTGGTTTTTGTTGGCGGCTGCCAAATTTTCATAAACTTCAAGTAAATATTTTTGTGTAAAGAAAACTACTGACCAGTGCACTTGCCGCAGTATGCGTCCCTCACTCATGTTCGAATTTGTTGTGGAAAATTGTATCCGTGTCTTGGGTTAATGATTTTCCACTCAAAGGCCGGGGATCGTAAAACTTTCGGTGAACCATTTGTGCGCTTCTTCGATAAACCTTACACGATAAACTTAGTTATACTATTTACATGCGAGTATTTGTGGTGGGTGTACTTAAAAACCAAGCGATGAAATATTGAACAGAAAGTATCGAAACAGAAGGTATAGGATAAGGTAACAAGTGGATGTGGCTACCACGCGATAGTTAGTGCTTTAAACGCTTTAATTTGAAACGTCTTCGTGTCTACCATTTTGCATTGCTTAACACATGTTGCTTAGAAACAATAAAAAATAAAAAATAAAAATCCGTGTTGTGCATGGTTGGATCACCTTTGGCTAGGTTGAATGATAGATATAGTGTTAAAATGTGCTATGATGCTATACTAAAGGGTTTCAGTGTACTATTTACGGTAGTGAATTTAATAAAAGATTATATTTTAACTAATTGGGGTCTATAAATAGGCATCATACTTTCATTTAAATAGCCTATACTCTCTCATACTCTTTAATAAAATATTCTTAAAAAATTGCAAAACTCCAAAAATTATTTTAAAATTTACTAATGTTCTTTTGCAATAAGCTGCTTGATACGCCTGTGAAAATTTTTTCCGCTCTTTAAAGATTCTTCCACGACTTTTCGTTTACCTTGCGCTAACGGAATTTATGTTTCACCCTCAAACAGCAACGCTTCCGCCAAGGAAACCTTTGCAGAAACGACAGGAAAAACGGAAATTCGTTTTTCTTCACACTGCCATTCTCTACTTCTCTGCGTTTATCTAACACAAGAATTTTAACGGTACTTGCGGTTGCAATATGTACATATTTATGTGTAGATATGTGCATATGTACTTCAACTAGAATATGCAGAATATTTGAGTTTCTTTAGAAAAAAGGTGCACAGCGTCACCTGCGTAAATACTTATGTGCATAATATTATGTAATGTAACTGTGTATATATAATATATAAGACTATATTTATTTTCTACTAAATATGAACATTTTAAAAAATTCAAAATAAATTAATTATAAATTCATTCATTTTTTTATTATATTTTCAAAAACCAAATTATTTTTTCGAAAACCATCATTTTCCAAAATCTATAATATCGTATTTATTACTTTTCAAAACCATAAATATGTAATTTACTTTAATTTCTCGCTTTATTCTTAACTAAATACAAATAACAAGAAATTCCGTTAAGTAATCGTTACCACTCTTAACATTATTCTCAAAGGATCAAGTTGAAGTTAGCGAAAACATCTCACTTACACCTTTCGAAACATAAACTGTATAAATAACCGTTTGAAAAGCTTGTAAATTTTATGGCTACATCTTCTTGTGCTACTGAAATGGCAATTCGATAAACGCTACCCGCTGATTACCGTAAGGTGTGAGACTCTATAAAATACAAAATTTATTGATTTCAGTAGCGTTTTCGAAATGTTGGAGATAAGAAAGTCGTAGACATTGAAGACGCAAGCACAACCAAACTCGTTCCAAGGGTGCGGGCAATAATTTTAGTGCTTTTGGTTATTAATAGCTGACAGAGAGCTTACTCAAAGTGTTTAGTTAACATTACTTTACAGTAGAGGAGAGATTTTAAGAAATATTTTTAAGAATACAAAAATATATTTTTAATCTTGACATATAAAAATATATTATTTTAATATATAAATATAGAATCTTTATAATTAATTTCGTTTCTACTCTTTTTTCCAGCCGATAATGCTATAAGTAAGTACCTTTCATTATTTAATATATGTAAAAAAACCAATTGGCAACAACAAATATGCACTTAACTAGGTATATAAGTATAATAAATAATTTGCATTCGTTTTGGGCGAATTGGGCTGTCTCTTGCAGTATTTACCAACTCATTTATGGTTTTAGGCAAGAGCAAATTTCGTGTGGAATGCAAGAAACAATAAAACACTTTGCGGCGCGTACTCAGGGGCGGTTATAACACCCATTTAAGTTCAAGACTCGCGCAAACCTTTCACAAATTCAGTTCGGTTTATATAACTGCAGAATGGTATTGGAAAAATAGCTTGGCTGCGGTTGTTATAATCAATTTTTAATTTTCGTCTTGCTTTTCACATTTTCTGCGTTTTATTTATTTGCGTTTTGGCCGGCATATTTTCTTGTGGTTTAATGCCGTTTAAGAATGCTTGAATGGTATTTTCGGTTGCGATAAATAAAAATGTTAGCACACAATATTTGGTAAGAGTGTGTGGATTAAATTGTATTTCATGCCATTTTTTTCCTAATTTGCAATCTTCGAAGCTCACTCACTACTACCATGAGAGTCCCTTAGTTTCTTGCTATGCAAATTTGTTGCAATTGTAATTTAAATAGTCGTCGATAGAGTGGGCTTTTCTTCGTTTGGTCTATTGAGATAAAAATAATGAAAATGAAATTAATATAATATGATGAATTATACTTAAGGGTCGGCCATTAAAATAAGCTCAATCATGAATTTCTTACAAAGATTAGTTTTAAATTCGAAATTTCTTATTTTTTCAGTTTTGCTCTAACATTTAAAAAGGGCTACTGTATTCAGTGATATTATCAAAATATTGCAATTAATTGAACGTGTGAGAAAAACGTACCGATCTTCAAATTTGATATATTTAGACCCACCATCAATTACTTTGACTCATTACAAACCAGGTATATCTCAAGTAAGCTCGTTGAAGACATCAACATATATGTATGTAGATCTCGTTCAATATATGAAATATCGAACCTGTAGTCTAGAACGCACAATTTTTAAATGATGTGTTCGATCTACAATTTAATCATTTCGAAAATGCAAAGGATATACATATGTTCATATATTAATTGAAGAGCGTGAGACCTTCCCTTTTATGTGAGATTGGGATCTTATAAACTATTTTGATCGAAATGAACGAAGTATAAATATAAACTCTTTTCCATAATTGAGTGTGCTCCAGTCAATATTATATGTTATAGAGCAAAAACATGGAATATATTAATATAGTTAGAGAATAATATTCTTAATATAATATATCGCATGTGATAATCTCAAATATTCCGAATATTTTTATTTTGTATATTTCGGTAGTGCTACCCTCCCTTAGTTTGTTTAGGTATTAATTTTCTCTTCTCTGAACTTTGTTGGAAATATTAAAGATACTGCGAGGGATAAATTGATTATATAAGGCATGTTCACTTGACTTAAACACCAAGAATATACTTAAAAGGTCCATAATTCTTTAAATCAATAATACTGATTTCAACATTTTTAATTTTTACTAGATTTGTTTATCAATCATATTAAATCACAGGTCTTAAATTGTATAAAATGGCAATTAATCTTAATTTAATTGTTGAAATTACCGATTTTGAAGACACTGTACTAAGAAAGTATTCACAAATAGACAAATATAATCTGGTTCCATCCAAATTATACAATCTCATCTCATTGTGGCTTTTAAGTGCACCATTTTGGGTATAAGCAATGCTCTCAATTTCCACCATTTGCTGCCTGCAGCTAGACAGGAACCAGAACCACGCTTTAATTTACCTGAAAGAATGAAGTAGACAAACGGAAGACACGAAAAATTGTGCATATTCATGTCTCCACGGAATATACCTTACGTTTATACTTTTTTCTCCGTTGCCTTCATTCAGCGCTTTGTTCAAACAATTACACTTTTTTTGGCTCTAATCGTGCAATGGAAGTGCTGGCCACACGAAAGCTTATAAACTCGTGTAAAGATATATCAAAAACACGCTAGAATCCTCCTATTATTAAACAAACATATATGTATGTAGCCATATGTGTGTATATTTATACCCTGGTCTGTAGACATATATATTTATACAAACATACATACATACACTTGAGGCTATAGGTATATAACGCCGATTGTGCTGTTCTTTGGCTGGCATCAGCTTTTGACCATAGTTGTTGTTGCATTATGATGTTGTTGTTGTTGTTGTATGTGACAATGGTGGTCGCGGCGTGGCGAAGAGTGTTCGTGGTACTCAGAGGAAATAATTACATGATTGAGGTACGAATAGCAACCACTTTTTACAAGTGCCCTGCTTTTTGTTGCTTTTCAGTCGGTTCTTCGCTGGTCGGTCATGTCATTATTGTTACAATAACATGCAACATACATACATACAAACATATACTCTATACCTCAATGGTGGACAAGCAGGCAATTCAAAAGCGCACATCCGCCGCAACTGAATTGGCTGCAACGTTGAAGATGACGAAATTGTCGGCCATAAGTATATAAGCAGAGTATATAAATACATATACATATGTATGTATGTATTGTATATGTGATCCATGACAGCGCTTGTAGGTACTGCCGGCCACTTCGATTGTATGACAGACCGCGCTTTTTAAGAATTCATGATAAAAACACAATCGGACCACAACAAAGGCCACTATAACAACAACAAAAACATATATGTATGTACAAAAGTACAAAACTGAACAACAACAAAAGCCAGCATTCGGTAGCAATAGTTGTCGGGCCAGGAACGACATTGACGTGTTTAGTTTGTTTTTTGTTGTTGTTGGCGTTTTGCTTTCGTCGTTGTTTGTGTTTTTTTTTGTGCTTTCATATGGCCGTCATATATCGTTGCCGTTGCCGTTGCGGTTAGCGATGACGCCGACTATGGCGTTGGTTATGGCGTCGATGATGGCAATGGCTACGGGCAATTATTGTATCATTTGTAGTAGGGCAAAACTCCTGAGCGGCTTGACATGGCTTGGCACTTGTTCGTATTGTAGATTCGCGCCGATATTGCCAGTGCATGGTCTCACATGTGAATTTGTGTTGTTGCCCACGATTTTATTCTTAATCTTGCCTCCAATGTTGTCATGTCTTTTTTATTGTTTGATAATTTTTGTGTTGTTGTTATAACAAGTTATATATACATCTGAATCTATGTATGTATGTGTGGGTATATAAGAACTTGTTGTGACCGCAAATGCATTATTGCCATGAATCGTATTATTTTTTTATAAGAACTCACAATTTCATACTAAAAACATATATGCAGCTTAGGTAATTGTTTACGCCCCTGTCCTTTGCTGGGTTTCCATTGATTAAACAACAGCGTCGGCTTTTTGGATCAATGAAGAATACTACTAATAATAATAATGTTACTTGGAGTATATAAAAAATATGCAAAAGTGTTTGCAAGAGATTTACTTAGAGCTGGGAACTTAAAATAAGGAACACACCGATTTAATTTATATATGGGGTTATATGTGTTTCGTCCGGATAAAACGGTAATTTTTCATAAAAAAATTTTATTTTTTTTTTTTGGATTTTTTATGAGGGATTATTGAAATTTGAATTTGAAAATATTGAAAACTCTGTCGTTGTGATGTCATTTTGTGGCGATGTCTCAGGATAAAGTGCATCCGCGATGGCAGCACAACTCCTAGAAGATCATTTGAAGTAAAAAATTAAAAATACATGTTTAGTAAAGGCCAAGACTAGAACTTGGACGAAGGAAGGAAAATAAAAATGTGTTTTTGTTAGATATTTTTATGAAAAACATTGGCTAAAAAGCGCGCAACTTTTTCAAATTATATCTTCAAAACTATTAGTCGGATCGAGAATTTTAGGACAACATTCTAAAGATATATATATATGATGTCGTGACACCCATGTAACCACTTATATTATATCGTATAAGAATGCTTCAAAATATTCATTTTCATTCATTCTTCAATTTCGCCTGCGATGAAATTGTATAATTTTGGTTCGAAAATGTTTCTCTTAAACCGACTGCAGCTTTTATTGAATGGAGAAACCTATTGCTGAACAACTTAAGAGAATTTTGCTTTTCGAAAAAACAATGTTTTACATTTTCTACAAAAATTTCTGGGAACATTCTCTCATAATGATTTCTCTAAAGATGCCTGTGAGTGCAAATAAAAATTTGACGTAAATTGTTAAAAAATTGGCTGATTAATAGTTTTAGAATCCGCTACAAATATTTTCTACAGATCAGAGATGAACTTTAACCTCTAACCGTTTGCCATAATATATTCAATTATCACCATAAAATAATTTTGGAAAAAATTGCGCTTGATACTCGTAATAACAAGAAAACTATCTTCTATAATTTCTACAGAGTTAAAAGTATTACATCTGTATGTACATATGTATGTACATTTGCACCAACATACAAGACCTTCCGACATGTGTATGTATTAATCACATTGCGCTGATGTGTGGATTAATTTCTAATTTCAAGTAATACTCTTGTCGTACAAAACGAGTTCATATCAACGTTTATGTTTACATTTTATTCTCTTTACCCACTTTCTTTTGTTTATCGATGGCAGGACATTACAGGCATTGGCGACGGTTGCGGTTTAATTTACCTTGATGGAGTGTATACTGCCTCTCTGCACTCCACCTACTATTAGTTTATACACACACATACATACATACAAAATATATGCCTGAACGCTCGGGACGCTCGTGTTTAAGCTCGTCCAACCCTCAGTACATTTCTTAGGTCATTTGTCCACAAGTTTCTGTATCGCCGGCAATTTCGTATTCTCCACTGTTGTTGTTGTATTTTTTTGTTTTTATTTTTTTGTTTTTGCCTCGAGCTGTGGACCTGCGAGAGGAAACCCTCAACTATAAGTTGTGTTGTTGTGCACTTTTTCACATGCGTTGGCTGGCCGGCTTGCATGCATCTAAATAGGTTGGCATATAGACGCAGACGGTTCAAGCCCACATGTTAACATCATTAATCATGACATTTCAAGACTGACAGCAGTGGCCGCTCAGCGGCGCATCACTGAGACGTCGGAATGAAAGCAATTTTTTTCGATACTTTTTCTTTTTGCTGTGCTGCTAGAATTGCTGCAACAGCGCTGACCGACAGTGCTGTAGCAACACAACGCACTACCAAAAACAAGATAAATTTGCTCACATCACAAGCCGCATTCAAAGAAAAGGTAGCGAACCACATTTGTCATGTGATTACTACAATTTTCGAAGATACGAAGATAAATTTAATTAGGCCTTATTGTGCTAGTAATAAGGTGTTAAGGTTAGCTGGACATGCATTGAGGAAATTGGCAAAAAGAAGTTATTCTCGCTGTAATGCACTGATTCAAAGACTATTCGCAAATGTTTTTAAAGGAAAAGGGTAATTTTGTCACTTATGGATTTAGTTTCACTAAAAATAGAAACAATACTCAATTCAGTGAAAAATTTCACAAGAATTTAAGTAAAAAGCGGGCTTTATCTATTATTTGGCACTTCCGGTTCTTTGTAAGAACTAAAGTGCTAATGATTCCTCTGATCTTAGTTTTAGTACAAAATTTCGACTTATTGTGAATATTTAATGTTTGTGATAAGTTGAAATGTTGTACACATTTGAGGGCCAAAGGAACGAATAATATTATATTGGATAGCCTAGTACGGATTTGTTTTTGGAACGAAACAACACCATGCTCAAGAAAATATAGACTATTAGGACTAAAACGAGGCCTCTCCATATGGTAACACTGTCGGACAAAATCAGTTCTAAAACTATTTAGTCTTACCAGCAAGATCGCCACAATACCAAAAACAAAAAAAAACTTGGTTGGGCTTGGTTGATCTTTAAAGAGTATAGTAGAAACTATTTCAGACGACCTAAAAATATTTATCTTTCGAAAGGATTATGAACCAAGTGTTAAAAATAAGGTCTAGCCCTAAACATGTTTTATGGTTCAATATTTAGAACATGAATAAGAAGAAGCATGTTGAGCTAAATTTGAGTGGTGCCAAACTGGTCAATATGAGCCCGTAACATGATTTTTGTGTTTGACAAAATACTTCTTACTAACAAAGAAACAAGTTAGCAAAAGGTTAATGCTTAGTTAGTGAAGTCTTCTGTTGTGGATCGTCTGTGCTATTCCATCCAGACAACGTGGATTTGGTTTCGCCTTCAATACCATGACCTTTGACCTCTGGGACTATCATTTAGCCATTACATAGCTTTGTGCCAAATTCATGTGATGTATCTTCTGATCGAAACAAACCATTTAGGAGCAAGTTTTTCTGATACACATTTACATACATATTTCACAATTAAAACACTCTTCCACTCCATAATTTAATTTTAAAATAGAATTGAAGCACTTTAATAAATATCATAATAGTTGACATGAAACTGTTCCAAAAGGTGTAAAATTGGTTTATTCCTTGAAAATGTAGTAATATGGCTATAGATATTTTTAAAATGTGATAATTAATGCTTAATGACTATGTTTATAAAAGTAGCATTATTTTTTCGAAACATATCCTAAAAAATATTTACAATTTATTACTATATACATATATCGAAAAAGTCAGGGAGACATTGAATAGCGAATAAAAATAAAAATTCAAATATAAACTTAAATTACAGCTTAAGCCATCGAAATCTCTATATATATTTTGTGCTAACCAACCTTCATTGATTTAAAGATGGTGTGCTTACATTTGAGCTATGTACTTTCCAAGTTGCAAACTTTTAATGCTGTCAAAAGCCCATTTGTCCTTGTGCCAAAAGGAATATGCTGCTAAATCTGGGTTGACTTATATACTTCCGTTTCCGGCAACGTTAAACACATACATTTTAAATTCACTGCGGTTCAAACACACACGCACGCAGCCAAACGCATGTCCTGCTTATCGAAGAATATACTTATATGTATGTGTGTATATACTATATACAGGAGTATATATGTATGTATGTATATATTTAAGCTCAGCGACACCTTCGCAGAAAATTTAAGCAGATTTTTATGCAAATGTCCTAATCAAATTCGCATTTCAAAGTTGAACTTGTTATCCAATCTGCGCGTCGTCGTCGCAGTCGCCGTCGCAGAAAAACCAGTTTGCCGCAGAAGGATAGAAAAACTTTCGCAGCTCAACAGCAGCAGCTGCAGCAGCACAGCAGCCAGGCGGTGTATTCATTCTAGTTATGCATCTTCCATTCATGAATATACGGAAGACACACACTCACTTTACTTATATCCGTTCCACGAAGTCTTTTACCAATTATGTAGCTTTATAACTGTGGGTCTGTATATGTGTGTGTATCGAGTAGGTAATTGGTATCGACTGCTAAGAATGCAGAGTGAATCAGATTGGGAAGGGAAGCGAAAAAAATCCAGTTCACATTATTTGCGGCAAAATGAAATTCCACCCATTTTTAATTTATTCGCACTCAATATAAGAAGCATAAGTAGAAGACGAATGAAAAGACGCGGCTGATAAAAAAATGTGACGATGGTATATTGGATGCCAAGACTAGGCTTCAACGGCACTATGACGATGTTATCACTAAAGGAAACGATTCTTCTGCACCTCGACATCTACCCCCACCACTTCCCGCTGTCACGACCACCCAACGGTGATTGAGTTATGCGGCGAAGCGGGTCTACTAAGTATAACTCCAGTTAAGCAAAGCTTCGAACTTAACCTCAAAATTTTCGATTTGTTGAAGAGCGAAAAATTTGAAAGTGGACAGAGAGCTTCCTCGTTTTTAATCAAAAAGCAGCAAAAGCGCGCTTAAGAACTTAAATCTGCATGTCGAAAGCGATTAAGTAATTGTGCTTGCGCTCTTCCTCTCCCACTCCCACTCCACTTTAAGCGCTGCGGATGTTATTCAATGCGTGTATGCCTGTTTGCATATTTGTTGTGGTTTCGGCGCAATTATTCCCGCTGGGCCACACACATACATACACACACATTCTTTAAACACAAATGAAGAGTGGAGAAAAAAATGCATAACAACAAAAAGGAGGCTTTTTAGTGAACTCTTAATTTCAGTAAAATTGCTCGAATGACTGACTCTGGCTCTAGCTCTGGCTTCTGTGTTGCTGCTGGCTTTGGGTAACAATAAAACAAAAACAAATCGCCACGGTATTACGGTAAAAGGATAAAATTAGAAGCCCTGGTGACACTGTTGTATGCATAATTGCTCAACCGCCATGAAAGATGCGCGCGAATGACGCTACTCACGGCCTCAGCAGCTACAATTTGTATTTGCGGCAATGAGAGTTTATTTGATTTTCGGAAAAAGGATGCCGTAGCACACACGCACACACTCACTCACACATATGTATAAATGGTGTTGTTTCAATTGTTTACGTTACAGCAGCGAGCTGCGTTGTTTCTCCCACTCGGCTGTGTTGCAAACGTGTTGGAGTTCCGGAGCCCCTGCCATATGGATATTCGTTTCGCCGTTCAGCAACAACTGCGCTGCTGCGCGCTGATACAAAGTGATTAATGACAATTTAAACGCTTTCAATTAAGCAATTTCACGTGTAGCTCCCGGAGAGTGTGTAAAATGTTACATAGAATTCGCGATTAGCAACGACTTACTCAATAAAAATGGCATACCTAAATATGGACATGGACGGACGGACATGTATTAAAATAATTGTCAAAAAAATATTTAATTTTAAAACAAATTTCGTGCTATTAAATTATCTTTTTTTATAATGCAAAATAAAATTATTTAATTTATTATTGGACAATTAAAAGAAAGTGACGAGTTTGCTTCCAGAAATATAAATTTAGTTTTCGACAAAAAACAAAAAAAAAAACAAATATAAAAATAATCTCAAAGAGTTCAGAATCCCTCCAAAATATTTCAGGATTTTTTAACAACAACAACTAACAGAAGAACAGTACAAAAATATAAATTTTCACAAGATATTTTTTTACTTCAAGTTCATGTTGGAGGATTGTTCTGACGATATCGATTAAATAAATATTTTTTTAGGGGATTAAAAGAATAAAAAGGGTTTCAGAATATATGCTTTAGTGATCTAATGAGATTTATAAAGTCGTTGAATGGACTGGTATTGTGGTCATAACATGATCCAGTTATTAAAATTTGCTTAGTAAGTGGTTTTCTCTCGACAAATCGCATATCATACTGATACTCTGAGTTGCTTTCCAGCATAATAATTTTTGATTTTTCAGGAAATATTGTCTTGTAGAATTATTTTCCAAACTCGAATCTAAATCGATAGTAAAAAGTTGGTTGAGTGTTTTAATTTTTGCCTACAAAATCGTAAGAATTCGATATAATATTTATTGCTTCAAATCGTAACACCACAGAAACAGCTGATTTCTGTAGTAAATTCAGATCGTTCTAAATCAGTGGTGATGAAGAACAGTTTTTAATGACATTTCTCCAACAAAGGCATATTTTTAAAAAGCGTCCATTTTACCAAGCAATGTATACCACATTTATGGTATAAAACTGTTAGTGTATACAGACTTAAAGAAGTCTAAAATATATGTATATGCTTTTTTTAACTTCCATAACTCTAGCTTCTATAACCGAAAGTTCTTCATAACTCGAACTCTTGAATTAGCAATGGAAGTCAAATTGCACACAAATTACCTTCCATAACTTGAAGTCTCTCTAACTCGAAGATTTTTGTGGATTATGGTGATTCGAGTTATGGAAGTTCAACTGCATATTGTTGTTTAGCTCAAATCAGAATCGTCAGGTACCGAGTGCTAAGGATATGTCTCATCAACATTTGAATCAGTTATAGGTTTAACGATCGATGGAAAGACACAAGTATATTTGATCAAATCCATCGGTATAACAGATGACTAGGTATGTGGTTAAAAACCTGGGGTTTCAAACTACAATTACATATATTATATAACTGTATATTTCTAAATATAGAAGAATTACTATAAATATACTTACACACTCACTAGTTTTACAAATAGCACAAGCAAAATGTGGGGCGAAGTTGATGAAATTGTCCACACCAAAACATGTAACATGTCTTATTACTTTATACAACTTACTAGCTTTGTTTAAAAACTTATAGACTTGGAACATATGCATGTCGCTGCTCATTTGAACACACGACATATGAACAAATGAAACAAATGGCTATGCACTAAGCTAATATTAACCCTCGAGCCCCCAAGACGTCGTACATAAATCATCTAAATCACTTAAACATGCACACACGTCTACACAAGCGCAGCGCATACACGAGTATAACTATGAAATCGTAGGATATGCATACATAATATACGAATAAGTGAGGTTATGTGAATGTGAGCAAGTGTGCCCGCGTGCTAAGACATTAAATAAATCGCTGCTTGCCAAATGTTTCACATGCGATTTTTCTTCGAATTTTCTGTTTCTTCTTCTTCCTCTCCTTATGGACATTGCAAACGATTTGCTGTGAATGGCGCACTTTCAAGCAATTTTATAGTTTTGCATAAGGCTTATTAATTTTAGCACAAAGTGCCTGTAGGAAATTTTGTGAATTATTAGAAAATTTTATTTTTTTGTTTTTTACATTTAATTGAACAAATTTTTGTAACCATATTTATGACTTTACGTTGGATCAGGTTAAGGGATAGGCGTAGGGAAAGACCATTTACGGCAATTGTTAAAACGTTTACAGCAGACATACAGTGTTGGAAAATATAATAGTATATCCTTCGACTAACTAAATTTTTCCTACCGGCCAGCATCAGCGTGTCATGTGACGCACACACCATTGGTTGAAGTAAAAGTTGTAGTCTTTGCTAAGGATAAGTTGTTAGCCGCCCGTTATGAGCAGGTGGCACAGTCAAAATTTCACCGACAAAGCAAACTGGTGGTGCGAGCACTTGTCCCCTTACATACTCGTATGCAAATTTCGAAATATTTGAAATAATTTATTGACAGACATGATTGCTGTATGTATATGCATAAATACATATATGTGCAAAAATCTCTAAATAATTATACGAGAAATTTTGTAACTAAAGATATTCATATTTATGTATATATGTATGTAGCTACATATTGGAACTGGCTACAAAGAGAAATGTGTTCAAATTTTTTTGGAAGATATGAAGGAAATCAGAAATATCTTCAGCTCAATTATTTTTGTTCGAGAAAAGTTCTATATTGCATATAGCAGTAATTACGAGTTGTATTAAAAAATAACGCTAATTTTAGTGTTTTGAAAATGATTATTCATCGACATTAATGTTGTCGCCTTTAAAAGAATCTCCATTCGATATTATGCACTTATGCCACTTTTTCCGATTCTTGTAACACTGCTCAAACTCGATTTTTAGGAGAGTCTTTAGCTTATGCGGTGAATTTTCTTATGCTTATAAAACGATATGCTTGTAAAGCCAACCGTAAGTCTTTGTTTTTGAAAATAGGGAAAATTCACACGGAGTCAAGTCTGGCAAATATGAATGATGGAGCATCCTTACGGTATTTTTGCTCGAAGAAGCAACGAAATATAGCTTTTAATAATCGAAAATCTCTAAGCTCATTAAAACATGTGTAACAACATAATAAGTATAATAAAAATGTTGACAATAGGACCCTCCAAATCAGCTAACTTTCAAAATTCCCGTTATTTTTTGAACACAGCTCGTTTTATGTATAAATTACACAACTTCGGAAATTTTCTTCGTAGCCCTCACATTAAGTTAAAGATTTTTTGTATCGTTAAATAACATAAATAATGCTATTTTCTACATAGAATAACCGTCCATTAATTTTTATTTTTTTCGCGTTATTTTTTAAATAACCGCAAACATGATTTTTCAGCTCGATTACGTTTCCATTAACAAATATTTGATTTGCAAGTAATGTGGCTATTAAATCGAGCAAAGAATTCGAAATTCTCAGTGGTCGGATAAGCGTAAAACGCGGAATCATTCAACAATAAGTTGCGCCTAAGATAGCAGCCAACGCAAAGTTTCACAGAGAGCAAACCAAAAAAGTCAACGAAAAAAAAGAACAACATGAATGATGGCGTAGGAAATACCTACAATTTCGTTTGCTGTCCACTGCCGCAACACCTCCCCCTCTCCTTACACTTGCGTGGATTGCAGCACCTTCAACTTGCGATTATCGCAGCATCATTACAAAACTTCAACTGCCACAGAGAAGAAATGCCCCAAGTAAAACTCAATAGAAATAAATAAAAACGTAAACGCCTGTAACCTTACAGAAGAAAAAAATGCAGAAAATTCCCTCACAGCACACGAAACATAAAAATTCTCAACTCAATGCGGAAAAAAATTAAAATACAACAACAACAACAAAAAGAAAAAGAAAAAAGTGCAAATAAATGCTTCATCTTTTCTTATCGCATGCAATAAACCAAAATAAACGCTTCATTTCCATTTGTCTCGCTACAAATTCGCCCTCAGACATACGCGTCAACCCAAGTGGGCAGGGCCGAACAGCGAATAGAACAGAAGAAGGACCCCAGACTGCATAGCCACAGACCGAGGGGTTTCTGCAACGTCACTGCGCCATTCAGCGGCATCAGAAACGGCGACAGCAACAACGACGCCGGTCCGGTGTCGCTGACGTAGCGTGCAAGACGCTCATAATTGTTGCTGTCGTTGTTGTTGTGCTTGTTGTTGGCAGCTAAGGTGGCCATTGTGCGAGTGTAATGGCAGAGAATGTTGATAGTCGCCGAAGAAAAGTTGAGATCTAAAGCAACGCCAGTGGCAGGGCCCACCCAAATCGGTTGGTGGCAGCGAAGAGGCTAAACATTTGCACTGCCCAACGGCCACTCGCTCACCTTCACCTCCGAAGCGAAGGCGCGTTCGTCATCATGCAAGGCGAAATAAAAAGCGCAAAATAATTTAAGAAGACTCTTTGTTATTTACTTATTATTATAATTTTTTTGCTGAGTGTTAGCTGGTGTTTTGCTTTTATTTTAAGTAAGCTTGAATGCAGTGAGTGGGGGAAATAAAATAAAACAACAACTAACAGCAACAATTACATCAGCAGTCATAAAATTGTGGCGCAAAAGCAAAGCGTCATTTCCGGCACTGGACAGACGGTTGAGAAACCAAAAAAAAAAACAAAACGGAAAAATGGCGGGCTAGACAACATTAAACCGAGTTTCTAATTATAATTTTTTGTAAAAATCACATTTATTTAAGTAAGTAAAAGTTATGATGAGGGGGAAAGGGGAGGAAAGTACAGCTTAAATGTGAGTTATGTACAGATATATGATGGTTGTCTCCAGTGCTTAAAACTCATTCTTATTATAAAGAGGAAAAAATTAATTGCAATAAAAATCTCATATTTCTAGAATATATGTGAAGTCTATTACACTGTACAACAATTGGCTGGGTATTGGACCAAACCATTTTTTTTGATTGTTATTGATTTTATTCAGTAATTAATAATTATTATTAAAAAAATTAAAAAAAAAATATTTTCGAAACCAAATATTTTGATTTTGGAGGCTAACTTCGAAAATTTGAGAATATATTTACTTTTACTCGTGTCTCAATCTCACTAAAAAAATTAGTTTGTTACAACACCCAGAAAAAAAGTGAATTTCAATTTTGTCATGTAGTGTTAATGATGTTTATACACAATATATCACTATTCCCCAAAAATAAAATCAAAATCTCCTCTTGAGCTTTCGTGTAAGCTTTAATGTTAATCCTATAGATAGAGGAAGTTTCAGCAAACTTGTATGGAAAACTTTTTAATTAAAAAGCACATGAAAGCTTGTTTTTGCTCAACAAGGGATCTGTCATCGAATCCAACTTAGCTTAATGATAAAACTATTACCTCTGATAAAATAAAAGTTGAGGTCTATACTTCATCAATATTTAGAGAATAACGAATTGAACAAGTCCCAGGCATAAATTATATAGACTACAAATCAAAGAGAGACAAAAAGTTTATAAGAGCTTCAGCAAAAAGTGGTCGAAAATTGATCTTCTCGGTTTGATTTTCTTTGACCCAACCGTGACGGTCACGTGCCCAAAATTATTTTTAAAACATAATGGCAAACTTATCTCTTATCTTAATAATAAAGCTAAATTCTATGCGTTTTATTTCTTTTTGAAAACCACATGTCTAAAAGAACACCCTTTATTACCTTATATTCAATAGAACTAAATATTACTGTTGTAAATTTTAATATTTTTGTCAAGAAAGAAAGATTATTTTAGGATTTGCTTTTATACATATTTTATTTGATGTGTAGGTTATTATTTCTGACATTTAAGGTATGAAATAACCAGAGATATCAAGAGTTATATCAAGAAGCCTTCATTTTTTATGTAAAATATGCAAAGCGTTATCAACAATTTTATACATACACTTTATAAGATTTCCGTTCGTGAGTTAGAGTATCATATATTATTTCTACAAAGGCGCTGCCACAAAGTTAAGCTATCACTTCGGGTGAATTCACAATAATAGAGATTGGAACAAAAAGCTGGAACATCAATCGCTCAAAAACGCAAATACTCAATCGGCAGCAACACCCGCGGCTGCAAAGGCGACAAACCGTAAGCGACGGGGGAAAAAGTGGAGAGAAGAGTGACTGAAGTGCGCCATTTCAAAAAGCGATCATTAATTACTTTATCCATTTTTTTAATTTTTTTTTAACACACCAGCGAACAGGTAGCAACAATAAAGCTTATCTAAATATGTTTTTTTATATATTCGTATGTACATATGTATTTGTAAGCGCAATTGTTAAATTGCTGTCAACGCCTGTTCGCTTGTCAAATGTTGCTTGACGGAAGAAGAAAACAAAAAGCTTCTTTTTTCAAACAACTGCTGCATTTCTACGCCGTCGTCAAAGCCACAAAAGCAACACTTTTCAATACAATTCAATGTGTAGCGCTTTGATTGTTGCGCCGAATGATCGGTAGTAACTACCAACAATAAACAATGGACACGGTCAGCGCGGACAGTGGCCGACCGCTAATCATTGCGCGCTGTCAAACGCCGTCAATAGCGGTTCCGAAAGCGTAAGTCAGCGCGCTTCTTCAGGTGATGCCACAATTGTTCGCGCCACAAATCTACTCATTGATGTTGTAAGACATTCTCTTTTGAATTCAAAAATATTTTTTTAAGCTGTCTTCTTCATCTTAAAGCCTTGACTGTGGATTGTAGTTGTGAAGTGCGATCATTTTTCATCGACTTTCCGCTACAATTGTACAATTTCAATTGTTCGACTTTGTAGAAAAGCTGCTTCCTAAGTATTTAGGTGTTCTTTTTGTACGTATATTCAGCGCTCGAACGGTCTGATTGTGGCCTTCTAAGCGCATCGTTGGTTACGGCGTAACAATATCTGCTTGTTCGTACAAGTATTCGGAATCGCTTTAGTCCCGCGAAATATGCGTGTAATCGCATTCAAGCGTTGAGCATTCAAAGTCACGTAATTTGAAAAGTAACCATTGCGAATTCTTGTCATTCCGCTTGAGGTACTTATGGCGAATTAGCCAATGAATAGGCAAGCATGCGCTCCAAATGTGTCGTTAAGAAATATTTAAGAGGTTTGCTTCGAGCTCTTTCAATAGATTTTTACACCTGATTTTTACACATATAGTATACATACATCAAATGCGCAGAATTCATTAGCTTAACGAAGATTCCAAGTTCGAGTGATGAGGAACATACTACACCAGACATTCATATTTACGAAAAATTATCGGTTTATGGATTTTTGAAGTTTTGTAGAAAGTTCGCCAATGTACATATAATATATAAGGTCACAAAGACATCCGTTATAAAATATGCTGTGACCTTTTTTGATGTTCTAAGCATAGTCCCTGGAACAAGCATGACTTGTTCCAGAGGTACCCAAGTGTTGGATCTCGAAGTTTTTATTAAGGGGATCCCCCCATTCTCGATTTCAAATTTTGACGATTTTCAATGGGCTGGTAAATGGTAAATTATTTGAATACTTAAAAAAGAAGGAAAAGAAGGAAAAAATTTTACATAATCTTTTTGTTGCTGTTTTTTGTGATCAAACAAAAGCCATTCATTTCGGCGGCGCATGTGATTTCGGCTTACTGGAACATCTCAAACCAAAAGTTCCAACGGGATTAGAAAGAGTACATGTTCGGCTCTGGTAAGAACTAGGTTTATTAATTTCACAAAAATTTACAAAATGGCGGACCTTTGAATTTTTTTTTTTTTTTTTTGAAATTCGCCTTTTTTCAGCCATAAATCAAGTTGAAAAGTAAAGAAGATATTCACCGATTTGATTTATCCTAGTTCATACCATAGCTATATATATGTATAGAACAACGTATAAAAATCTGGAACCGATTGGAGTAATAGGCTTTGAGTAAAGTCATGCGCCTGCCATAAAAACACTGTTTCGGAATAACGCGTTTAAAGTTTTGAGAAGCTCTCGCCGTCGTCTGACGCTTCCATCATAAATCGGCTATATCTTTGAAAGTTTTTAAATTTTTCCCTTGAAATTTTAAAGGTACATTCTTGAATAGTTCTAGGTTAACCGAGAATGAGGGGTCTCCTTAAGAATGATGATGATGATTGTGGGAGCAATACCATTTGGTAAATGTTGTTTAGGAATATATCAATAACAACAACAGCAAGTATGACCTCAGTAAAATTGAGCCTTGAGGATTTATTTGAACCTCCACAATTCTTATTTTAATTATGAAACAACCTTCAAGATAGTCTTCGAAATATTTTTGAAATTTTCTTACAATTTCTGTGCTAAATATATTTGATTCTAATATTAGAAACTTTTTATAAAAAAAAAACCTTATTTAAATCAAATTAATTTAAGTTTTTATTTTTCTTATAAAATCTTGATTTTGTAAATCCAGAAATCTATTTTTACTTTATCCTCAATATTGCCATTAAAAATTCTGAATTACTTTAAAAAACTTTTGGTATGACAAACCTACACAATGTCGCTTTACGTAAGAGCTTTTGCATGGCAATCAACCCCAAAGCGTGGATTACGCCATTGAAAATTGTGTTTTGTACATTTCGCTTCCTACAAGCACACACACTCGCTCATAATCTATTTAGCATATTATATACTTATAACAAAAAAAAATAAATGTTTGAGTACATAAAGCTTCCCTCATTTTGATTGACAGTTCAGCGCATACATCCCTGATGGATTTCATACTTTCATAGCATCCCGTCAATCTGAAAGTGACAACGTCAAATATGGGTGGAAAAAATTATAAAATAAAGAGACAATTTAAGCTGCGTTGGGTGTGTGAGAGCCAACGAAATTTGTATTGCTTTTTTTTGGGAATTTTTGTTATAATTTAAAAGCAAGTGAATTTGCATACACACATCTAAAGCTTTGAAAGATATTTTTTCCAAATTTGTATATAATATATAGCTATAAATGCTTTTATATAAATAAATACCAATAAATAAATATATACGCCAAATCTGCTTATATATATGTATACTTAACCTCAATTTGTTCGTAACTTTTTCAATTTCACCAGGCTTGGAAGTTTTATCATCCACTTTAAATTTTAAAACTTTCCATTCAAGTCGCAGCACTAAAGCCATTGCAAGTGGCTGTTACAGTTTAAACGAGTTTCAAGAAAATCGTTGGAAAAGCTGAAATTTGCGCCCGTGTGGAGAAAGTATTCAATAAGTTGAGTTGTGGTGACTTTTTTACTCAAGCTGGCAACCGATGTGCCGCAACCCACTTAATGGGTTTTTAATAAAACACACCAAATGGCATTGAGACCGGTTCCCACCTGTGCGGAGATGGCACACAAAAAAAATTTGCTGGAATTGACGACACTTATTTAATCACAATATTTCTGAAAATTTTTGGTTATTAGTCAAATTTAAATGTGGGAAAAAATCCAAACACAATCAGCAGCTACTGAAAACTATACTTAAGTGTTGGTGTGTGTGCTTTCAAATAAATAAATGTGTGTGTGTTTTGCATTGTTAAAAGTGTTTCGGAATTTATTTTTATCTGCTTGTTATCTTAACAAGCTACTGTTGTTTAATGATCACCGTTTTAAAACTCATCCAACGTAAATAGTTAATTGCATCAGATAGTTAGTTAGAGTCAATGAGGTTGGCTATGCATATATTCACTGCTAAATTATTAAATAGCTGTAATCGTTCTTTTTTTATAAAAAAACGGTTATGTAGGTGTCGTTCCTCTGAGTTTTGTCATGCAGTTTGTGGGAAGAACATATACAAATATGTATATATAAGACATATTCATACATATATATATGGTAACGGATAAGTTTAAATATATTTTAAATCAAACAATTGTTGCAGAAGTCCAAGTAATGTCTTAGAATTTATCTTAAGTCATACAAATTGCATCTTTCATTTGTTTTCTTGCAAATGTAAGAAGTAGGTTGATTTTATACCTAACTACATAAAAAATTTCCAAATTTCCCAAAAATTGTTAGTAAAACAATTGATAAACATGTTTCCAAAATTCCTATTGAAAATCTTCTTCTATTGTTATAAGCCATTATAGTGAGTAACTACCCTCCATACACGTTACATGTATGCCTCAGAGTTTTTTCCAAAATATTTTTTGTTTCATTTGCCCTACATCATAGTTTAAAAATAACAAATGTGGCCTCCAGAATATACGCAAAATCGTGAGCCAAAATTTCCACTATTTTATAAAAGGTAATAATTAATACCAAGAATTTAGCTTTACTATAAAGATGGGCAATCTTCAACCACATTTTGCAGCAATTGGAACATATATTAGCAATAAACGTTGTTCCGGAGTAAATCTGTTCACTATGAATTTTCAAACCAAACTGAGTATATATCAAGTGACAGCTGTCAAAAAGACTACATCCGAGAATGGTATGCCTCATTGAAATCCACGCGTCTAAAAAAACACCTGTATATAATGATTTCTCAAAATATTAGGTTGACAAATATCTCTCTTCCGCTTTTTTGCTCTTTATTCAATGCTTTATAAAAAGTGTTCCTGTTGGCCAATTCTGGACGTTTCAGGTCGATCTCCTGCTAAAAGCTGTCCAGTTGTTCGCAGTAGATGGTAGAATTAAGCGTCTGTCCATATGTGGGCAGCTCATAGTGGATGATTCCCTTCCAATCCCACAAAACACACAGCAAAACCTTCCTGGCCGTCAATCGCTGCTTGGCCATTGTTTGGGACAATTCAAAGGCCTTCGAGCTCGACTGTTGTCGCTTGATATTGTCGTATGTGATCCATTTTTCGTCGACAGTCGCCAGTCACCATCCACTTCAAAAATAGGTCGAGTTCGTTCCGTTTCAGCAGCATATCGCAGGCGTTGTATCGGTCCAGAAGGTTTTGTGCGTCACTTCATGCGGCACCCAAACATCAAGCTTTTTTGTGTATGCAGCCTTCTGCAGATGGTTTAAAATGGTTTGGTGACTAACTCCCATCTCCTGTGCGATGTCACAAGATGCCACATGCCGGTCTCTCTCGATGTTTTCCATGATTTGATCGGTATTCGTCGTCACAGGTCTTCCGCCGGCTGGCTTAGCCATGGTGTCGTTGAATCTCGAATCTGAATCCTCGAAACCATTACTACGCGGTTCGAACTGAGGGTAGGGTAGAGAGATATATTGCAACCTAAGAATACTTTTCTTTCCATTATTTTATTCTTTCATACGAACTTTTATAATATATTCCTTAGTATGAGCTTAGGTTCCTGGTTATCACATTTTTTTTTGCAAAATTTATATTTCGTTAATTTTTTTGCAGAAGGCTTTATGTGATCTTTATATGTACATTTATAATAATAACGTGGGCGTGGTTACATCGTGGTTACAACAATCCAACATACATACATACTCGTATATGCTTACATACATATGTAAACCCACAACGCCTTTCAAAACCACATTCCGAAAGCGTAGAAAATTTATGCGATTTATTCAAAAGTGGTTTCAACTGTATAAGAAATCAGTGGCATACAAATCGTTTAATCCATTTATTACATATGTATATACAAATAAGTTAGCTTGCATATGATAAAATGGCCATACTTTCGGGGCAAAACTTGCAACGGCAGCGGGCACAACAGTGAAAAAGTGCAACGGCAATTTAATTTATTATGCACTCTGGCACGACATGCGCTGCCTGGCGTTTGGCTTTGCTTGCAAAAACAAAAACAACAAAAATGCTGTTTAGTATATGCACAGAGCCTCATGCAAAATGACTGACTATTAAACATGCGCTAATATGTATTAGTGCTAGCATGTAGTATGGCGTATGGTGGACTGCATAATAGTCAAGAAGTAATTGCATTAAATTACAAGTTACCCTTTTGACGGCTTAAAACACGCAAGATTTTAATTTAATAACACAGCATAGAGTTTGCACTGATAAATTGCTGAGTTCTTTGTGAGTTAAATTGCATTCCCGTGCAATTTATTTGTGGCTATAAAATCAGCAATTACATGCATGCCTGTAAATATACATAAGTATATGTGCGTCTGTGTTTGTGTGTATTAGTTGAATTTCTATGTAATGTTGCATTTTATTCGCTCTTAGCAATATTTTATTTATAATTTGTGCTTAAAACTAATTTGCAGCGCCGCAATTCAAGAAAATTGAATTAAAAGTTGTTTTGCCGTTATAGCACAGCGGTTAATAGCATTATTGATAGTTGCAAAATATTCAAAAAAAATTAAAAATATTTTTAAAATATTATAGTGAATGCATGCACACACCAATACATATGTACTCCTGTCTGCATTTCACATTTAAATTACAATCTCTTCAGCGCCATTAACTTATCACCATTGCTGCATATTCTGCATATTCTGCATATTCATAGGTATATTATAAATGAATTCTTAAGAAAATTATGTAAACAATTTTGTAAATAAATTTCGTACATGCTACCGTTTGTGGCACTGAGCGACTGCTTTTGGCTGACTGACTGACTGTGCGACCTCGCGTCTGAAGTGGTGCCACTTTGACTGTACCTCCGCCAGCGTGAAACATTAATCATAATTTTTTCACGCTCCTTTCATGTGTTCGCGCTAATTTACATACTTGCTTGCTTGACTTGGAAATTCATTTGCTTAGAAAAATAAATATTTTTCGTTTTTCTAATAGCACAGTTGACATTTGTCGGGCGATATTTACAGGTCAACTGAAATTGTGGGACGCTTAGACATTGGAGAGTGTCAGTCAACAACAAAAATTTTATGCAGTACGATATTTTAGTTTGTATTTAAATTTGGACTTACCAAAATGGTTGAAAATGTCGACATAAATAGTTGTTGGCTCTCATGTACTTAGTTCGGCATGAGTTGCGCTGCAGAAGACACGCCTTGTTGCTTTGTTTTGAGTAACTCGAATATAAATAGAAGAAACATTGATACATATATACATACCTTCATATATATAAATAAACTCTTCTAAACAAATACAACTTTTGTTTCCATTACCACACTCTCGAAGTACGAAAGAAAGGGTGTTCGCCTAAAAGCACTTTTCTCATAAATGTCAAGCATCTTCCACAAATTAAATGATTGAATACATACTTACCCAGCTATCTATGTTATGCTACAAAACTGTGTTAATTCCACCGCTCAGGCTTTCATTAAAATTGAGTCATCAAAAAGGAAACCCGTAGAAAATACGGTAAGAGCACAGAAATTTGTGAGTGGTAAGTAGAATTTGTCTCAATCTTTCGCATTGACAGATTAAAAGGGTTAAGGGTTGCGCTTGGTTAACTATAAGGGACGCTTGTTTCTCATGTGACCTGGCAAGTGGACAGCTTCGCAACAAAAAGTTGCTTGGAATTAATCAATTTGCCAGAGTAGAGTTAATCTTTGCATTAAAACTAATCGGTTGGGTGGTTTTCAAATTGCAGTTGAGTTTAGGTCGAATACTTCTAATGGATTTATGTGAGTGTAAAATGAAGGGATAAATTGCAAATACAAATTTAGAGTCCCTAAAATATGGAATTACGACAATTTTTGAGGAAAAAATAGATCAAAAGCGACTCGAAAATAAAAAAAATAATAATTAAAATTAAAAAAATGAAATTTCGACAAGTTTTCGAATGTTCTTACGAAACTACGGTATATCCATAATACAGGATCAATGTAGAACTTAATTGTATCACCTTTAATATATTGTGTTCTAGTTTTGAAATTTTTTTTTTTAAATTCATAGGTGGACATTTCAAGTTAAAAACGTAATTTTTCGAAGTTAGAATCTGAAATCGAAATATACTTCGAAATTTCGAAATTCAGTTTAATGTAATCGTAGTCATTAATACTATTGTTTCGTGAGATTAAGCCACAAGTAAATTGTAATTTCTCTGATTTACGAAGATATCTTTCAAAATCGAAAATTGAATTCGAATTTCAAAATTGAGTTTAATGTTGATAATTAAAGTTATTAATTCGAAATATACTTCGAATTTCGAAATTGAGTTTAATGTTGATAATTAAAGTTATTAATTATAGCTTTTCCAGAGGTTCACCATAATTACAAACGTAATTTCTCTATTTTTGAAAGTTCAACAGAAATAGACTTCGAATTTGAGTGTAATGTATTTTAAGTTATTAGTCCTAGTGTTTCGAGAAATTGAGCCATAAATAAAAAAGTAAATTTTTAGTTTTTCGAAGTTAGCTTTCAAAATCGAAAATTGAATTCGAATTTCGAAATTGAAGTTATTGCTTAAAAAGTAAAAAAAAATACACGTTTTCTCAATATTTCGAAGTTGTATAACATTTTTCGGTAATACCGAAAATGAATCTTCGAAAAAACACAATTTTGATATTTGGAATAAAACATAGAAAAAATTATTTACATATTAAAAAATGTATACATCACTTGCTCCAGAGTGCATTTATATGCAGAAATAGCTTAATATAAGAAGCTTTCACTTCACTTCTTCAAATAATATACACGCTTATGCATATATGTAGTATAAATACTGGTACACTTTTTGTTACTCTACTACTACTACAAGTATAAACAAAGTCAAACAAGCAGAAAAGATAACAAAGAGTCTTAGACAAACGGAGTAAATCCAATTCGTTTCGTTTTGGTTTGAGTGCCGCTGATGGTGCTTCCTGACGGTAGCACAAAACACAAAAGCGTAACAAAAAGCCGCCAACAATGAGCCAGAATATGTATAAACATTAGAACACACTCATTCACACCTCCAATCTATATACACATATACTTACAAACACACATATAAGGCATATAAATAAATACATAAGCAATTGTGCAGCAAATATTTTCATGAGAAATCGACTTTTACCTAAAGCGTATGATTAATGATGCCGCGCGTTTTTGCCGCTACAATGCGAGCAACGCTCATCGATGAAGCACGATGGCACAAACGCGAAGGCGTGTTGCTGCAGTTGTATCTACTTTATTTCATTTCAATATTTTTTTTTCTGTTTTTTTTTTGTTGCTGCTGCTGCTGTGTTGATAGGTCCTTGATGGAAATTCCGCTGCAACGAATCTGTCCGTCACATTGCATAGCAATCTCAAGCGAAGCAGCGAAACAAAGCCACGTTAAGCAGCTTGGAGTGGCAGCGCTATTGGCGGTGCTTGGTCGCTGGGCTTATGGTGGCGCAGTGACTGACGGCAGTAAGTTGTAACATCCGCTGCAGCATGTGAACGCAATGTGACGCGCATTGCAGCAGAATTGAGAGTGGGGATGAGAAAGGAGCAAGTGATAGCGTCTCATTGGCATTGCAAAAGTGTTGCCACATGTTTTCAACTTTTACGGGAGTATACCGCTGCCGCTGGCAGTAAGTTGTTATATAACGAATTCCACTTTTTGCTTGTTCTCCAAGATTTTTCTCTCTCCTTTCAATCGATTTTGAATTTGTTATTTATATATTCTTATTTCCATCACTTGCATCAGTTGGCTTTGAATTGATTTTAATATTTTGATCAACCGTCAATCAAAGCGAACAGTATACTGCTAGGGCTTCCTTCTTCTTAACGGACAAATGCGAGCGATTCTTCTTTTTATTTTCAAATACATTTAATTCCCAAAATTTAATACAACTCCACTTAAATTTTGCTGAAGAAATTATTCATTAAAGTGAAGTCAGTTCCTACCCTCCATTCGTTGGGCCGTCTGTCATCAACTAAATTATTGTCAACCGGGTTATACTTGAAAACCACAAAGTTAAGCACAATTTAAGCCACAATAACGAATTTCCAACAACTGTGGAACAACAACAACAACAGTATACCGGACAATTACAAACATCTATGTGTGTGCTTACATTCACTTCAACAGTCTTAAACCGTTAGATATGTTACCACCGTTGCTGGGGGTTTTTCGTAAACTCTTAATGTTTGAGTTGAGCAAAAAAATGCGAGAAGATAAATTGGGGTCATATCTTGTATGTCCAAGGTGTGGCTACCACTTTGACACTGTTACTACAACAAAGTGGTCGCCACACCAACAACCAAACAAACACTCGAACGCAAGTGTAGTACATTTAGGTTAGGTCAGTCTGTTGCAGCAGTCAGTCCTGTATGGGATACCACCAGCACGCCGACCGCTGACCACACATACACTCATGGAGGCATGCAAATTTTACGCACATGTCCTTAATGTGTGCGTCCCGTGTCCTTTTTGTGGCGCTGACTGCAACTTTAATCGCCGCCTGCTGTTGCGAGCCTTGCCCATACACGCTCACACATGAAGTTGGTGATGCGTGTTAACAGCACTGCGGTCCACATTAAAATCATGGCGCCGAAGATGGCGCTGGCCAACTGAAAATATGCAGGTAGCGCTGACCGGCACCGTTTGCTTTATTTGCTGGTGTTTGAGGCAATTCAATTTCGTGCAACATTTTTCGCAAGCTTTCGACGCTTTTTTACTCGCATTTAATGCTAAACTTCCACTTATACTCAAGTGGTGTAGGCTGACTCAGTGGACTCAGGTTAATGGTTAAGTATATGCCAGCTACAAAAAAGTATTAAATAACTACCGCACTCCTCATTTATTCAAATTTAGTCGTAAATTATTTTTGTGTGCTTTTTAATAAGTGCAAAATACCGTTATGTAGATAAAAAAAGGGGGTTTCAAGCCACTAAACGCAAGTGTTAACATGTGAATTAGTACCACTTGGTTCACAATACCCGGTAGGAAATGTAAGAGCACTCATTTCTTATAGACAGCGAATTTTATTTTGTCAAAAGTAATTATTAATAACAAATATAATGTACATATATATATAAATATTTGTTAGAAATTACTTAACACAGAAATGAATTGGAGACTCGCAGAACAGTATTTTTACTTACTTGATGCATTACACTATACGGCAAATTTTTTTTCTGGGTGTAGAACAAAACTAAGTCAAAGTTTGATCTTCGAAAAAATTTAAAAAAAAAATTATATCGAAAAAATACCGGACCCCTTGTAACATCTGTCATATAATATAAGATTGACAGAAAAGTTTTAGAGACTTCTGGTTTTCAATGCGCCGCTACTAGATTTATACTCAGTTGTCATTTCATAACACTCTTTCGAACTTCGAAACCAAATATTTCGATTTTAGAGGCTAACTTCGAAAATCGAAGAATACAATTTGTTTTACTTATGAGTCAATCTATAGGAAAAAATTAGTTTGGTCCAATACCCAGCCCAGAGTGTTGTACAGTGTAATGAATTGTAATGATAATAATTTTTCCGGAACAACGTTCTTTTTAGCTGACTCCAATTGCTGCAAAAAGTGGTCGATAATTGGGCCTCTCGGCCATAACATTCAATTTTATGCATTTTATACATAATACTTACATATCTTTTCTTTGGTGGTTGATTAAGGATCGATCCCCCTTAGTCCATTGTGGAAGAATACTTTTCACTAAATGTTTTTTTGGAAATAAAACTAAGTTTGTAAGTTTTGATGGGAGCTATGTCAGGCTTTTTTACCGACAATACATGGGACAGAATTTATTTAATCAGTAAAGTACTTTGAAAAGGGATTCCATTGAAGTATCATGTACATATTTTTTAATTAGTAATAGCTGAACTTATTATCAATTTACACTTGATTTATCCAAAATTCTCTTGAACACACGCAGTAGAGATTGCATTGTCATTGAAATTAGTTTTCTCTATTTCTCAACTTCAATCCTGAAAATACACACAGCAATCTAAATAGATAAATATAGTACATATCCAGGTTTATATTTGTACATATGCATGTATATAAATTTACTAAGTCTGTTTAACAACAAACCACACAGTTCTTGTATTTGCCACACAAATCACTTATTTTCCAAATTTCCCCACCCAATAACCAACTATTGAGTACTGCACCGTATTACACCTCAACCATAATATTTTGCAGCATGTCAGTTGAATCCTTGCCTTTATGCCGGAAAATATGTACTTCCTCTTAGGTTATGCATTCTACACTTTACAAAACTCGAGCTTCATACTCGTGCGCCGAGTACGACGTGCCTTGCAGCTCAAAGGCATATTTAGAAAATTATCTTTTCACTCGTCGCCAAAAAGGAAATCATATTTTCTGCTTTTGTGCACTTTACCTTTTTGGTTTTGCGGTGCTCTATGGTTGTGTGTTTAAAGTGGAGCTGTTGCAGCTTCACTTAGCATACAAGTAGGCGCGCTTAGTTGATATTTGTGTGTGTGTTGGTGTATATTGCTGCAGCTATAGTTCGATTCGAATGCAATTGTATGCATCTATACTTTCCGCACTTGATCACTTGCAAGCTTGTTCGCAACTATTTATGTGCCCTGAACGAATTCCGGCTACAAAGCACACTTGCTGCATAACGGTAGTGGTCAATGTGAATGAGTGCAACAACACTAAAACTGCCAAATATGCTTTATGGTATCCGCTCTTTTGATATGAAGAAGTTCATTTGGTATCATTCAATAATTCAAAACTGATTTTTTGGTAATTTAAGATACAAATCCATGGTAATTTATTTCTTCTACTTTCTCATATTTCTTCTAAATGAAATATTGATTATTTTGCTTAATCTTAAAGCTGAAAATATGCTTTATTATTATTGTGCAACCTAAAAATATTGTCACACATTTTTCCCAAAATGTTGCAACATCTCATGAAGTCGCTGCTCGACTTGGCACTTGCTTGGCGCTTTTTTGATTGATTGATTAGAATTTTGTTAATTACTTTATATTTCGGGTTGGGCGCCATTTACTTATTCTTACAACAACTTACTTAATAACTTTATTTGTGGCAAGGTTGGAGCTTTAGTGTTGCAATGTAAAATTTCTTACGTAGATTTATTCATGTATATTATAAATAATGGAAATTTTGAAAAAATTAAAGTAATTAAAAATAATATTCGGAATGTAGCTGGATGATTATTAAAGATTCGAGATTTCTATTCAACATAAGTGAGAAAATTCCAGTTATTTTTTGAACACACCTCCTATATAAGTAATATATGAATATCAGTGAAAAATAAGTGTTCAATATATAAAGTGATAAGAAAATATCCCACAAAACGAATGCAAATTATCGAAGTTATACATCAATTATACTAGAGTCTGCTAACCACTGGCTAGAGCCTAGAGCCCTACTTTAATACTAATGAACACACTCAAAAATTCCAAATCACATTTACTCAAGTATCAAGGAAATGCAATTTTCAATTGCAGCTGAATTCGTTCCAGAAAATGGTCTCCCCCGACGCCTGCGTACTGCCTACACCAACACACAGCTGCTGGAACTCGAGAAGGAGTTCCATTTCAATAAGTATCTATGCCGACCGCGACGAATCGAGATTGCAGCGAGTTTGGATTTGACCGAGCGACAGGTGAGCGCACTGCCAGTTACTCTACTGCTATATTTGATACATGAATATTAACAAATAATTGTATTTTCTACTTGCAGGTCAAGGTGTGGTTTCAGAATAGACGTATGAAGCATAAGCGTCAAACGCTCTCGAAGACGGACGATGAAGACAACAAAGACAGTCTAAAAGGTGATGATGATCAGTCTGATAGTAGTAAGTGCTTTATCCTTAATTTCTCTTTTGGATAATTGGTTTTCGCACGTAGCTTGGCACTTTAGTGTAGCGCGCACATACATACAATACGCATGAACAATTTCATAAGGCACCATTATCATTTAAGACAACACAAACTCTCATTAAATAATTTTAAGCATGGAATTGTTACATTGCACTAGCTTCTTTCTGCAACTACAACATATCTATGTTCACTTGTATATATGAGGTACTTCAACAATTTGTAACAAAATAGACGAAATGGAAAATAATCTTATCAATCATTGTCATTGGCTTCGCGTCTTCTTTTCTGTGCCGTTGACACATCACCGCTACATCTCATTCCATCACTTTTGGGAGATGTTTTCTGCGGTTCCATGTACATTACAACCCTTTCAATGAAACAAGCACACTTTCAGAACTTCTTATAGAAATATGTAAGGCTTTAAATACAGGGTGTGGTGTTTATCACTTATCTTTGTTTTCACAATGACATTTATAGGAGTTCCAAAATCATAGTTGTCGCAAGGAAAGCTAGAATAGAGGTTATAATTATGATCCTCAATTAGATTTCAAAACGATAAGCACTTAAAGACATTCTATATTTGTTGAAACAACGTAAAAGGCTTGTTAGAAATCATCATCTATCGAAGAATTGAAACAAGAACTATCCAAAAATATACATAGTAGAACCTATAGAGACTCTTATGATTACATCCATGAATAATATTCAATAAAAATAAAAAAAGTCCCGTTCATTAGACCATTTATAATTCAAGAACGTCTGGAACTCTTTTGATGTTCTCTGACCCATAGAATTCGTATTCACCCGAAAAGCACAATAACTAAAAAGAAAGATACGCTTAAAAAAATTAATGTAGAAGATATAATTTTGAACTGATAGCTTTCATTAATAAACTCAACTAAACCATTTCATAACCTTTCATTTCACCTTTCACTCCATGCAAACACCTTCCTTAGCACCTTTTTATTTCTTATTAATTAAAATTTTCCTCCTTAAACTCTAGACTCCAATTCAAAGAAATCTTGTCAAGGCTGTGAGCTGCCATCGGATGATATACCGGATTCCACCTCGAATTCACGGGGACACAACAATAACACACCCAGTGCGACCAATAACAATGCGAGTGCCGGAAGCTGTAAGTAATATGGAATTAAGAAATAGGAGAATTTGTTTAAAATTAACTTTTCTTTTATAGTGACGCCAAACTCGACCTTGGAGTCAGGTATATCTTCAAATCTACTCGGTAGCTCCACGGTCTCTGCGTCAAACATGATCAGCGCCGATTCCAGTGTGGCTTCCAGCGTCAGTCTGGACGAAGATATGGACGAAAGTCCCATCAAAGTCAAGAAAAAAGATGACAGTCAAGTAAGTGCAGACAATACAAGTAAATCCAACAGTTAACCAATTTCCTTACTTATTGGGCAGGTCGTTAAGAATGAGGCGGTTTCAACATCCACCAAAGCGTCACCGTTTCCTTATGACTCACCGGTTGGCAATGGTGGAGGCAACAACGTCACTGGCAACACCGCTGCTTTGTTGTCTGGTGGTGGTGGTGGATTCCGTCGGAACTCAGACACTACGTCACACAACACGAACTCGAACTGTGGTCCCAACAGCGAAGGTGGTTCGCGTAGAAAACGTTTCCAAAATGGCAACACGGCGAATGCGGCCCATAACGACAGTGGCAGTGGGCGTGCTGGCATGGCTGCGTACTTCCATGGTGGCTACTACCCAAAACATAACCAACACGACCAACGGCCACACTTGCACCATGTGCAGCAGTCGCAACTGCAGCCACCGCAGTCGCAGCTGCCGTCGGCGCAAATACAATCGCCGCACGATTACTACGGCAAGTACGATATTGAATTCGCCGCGTCCGCTTCGCCGCAACACGGCGCGCAAGTAACGTTGCCAATGCCACCACATCACAAGCTGCAGCAAATGCCAAACAATAGCCAACTGCAGCACCAGTCGAATGGTGAATATCCGAGCGCCAAACCGGATTTCATTAGCAAACTTTCGCCCGAAATGCACAATGCAAAACTTCAACATGAATTCCAAGCAGCCAAGACAACAGCCGTGAATGCATTCCAACACACGCAAACTCACCACCAACCACAGCCACCACCACACCAGCAAGTCTTCTACAATCATGGTGGCGAACCAATGCCGCCAGGTGCCGCTGGCCAGTACATGAACTATAATCACCAAGGGGTGGACAATAGTGGTGTGTATATGCATCCTCACCACCATGGTGGTGCTGAGTTTGAGGCGACATCTCTGAATGCAGCCGGCAATTACTACGAAGCCAAGTCACAAACCGCCGCGTATTATGAGCACTTGAATTTCCAACAGCAACAGCACCAACAACAAATCCACCCCGATTTTCACCAACACCAGCAAGCGCACGATGTGCAACAACTTCAACAGCAACAACAACAACAGCATATTGGTGGCATACCAGCCGAATTCATGGTGGATGGCACACCACACATGAAGCTCGGCGCCGCAGCAGCGCCGGCAGTGACGTCAGCAGATGTTTACATGCCGCCCAACGCCAGCGCTCTGGGTGTGCAAATGGAGAACTGTGATGGCAGCTACGGCAACTTTGCCAATTTCTATGAGAATGGTCAAACGCAACTACAGCCGCAACCGGCTATGCCACCGCACCATGCGCAAGCACATCACCACCCACCGCATCCACACCCACATCACCAGCCTTCTGCCGGCCACATGAATATCGGTACTAACAACTTCGCTATGAATGGCGGTTCGCCGGCAAATGCCCCCGCTTATCCGTTGCCGGGCAATGGTGGACCTGTCGCTGTGGCTGGTGGCAATCTAACCGGTATGGAGAATTCCAATAGCTCTTCGGACTTCAACTTCCTCAGTAATCTAGCGAATGACTTTGCACCCGAATACTACCAGCTGAGTTAGTTCATCTAAGAAACTTGAAATCCTTAACCAGTAGTCATTCATGATTTTTTGTGTTTTAAGAATTCTATACGTTTGGTGTCTTATTTTATAATAATTCTTATTTTTTATTGAAATATAGAACTCATATGAATCAAAAATTATTTTATGTAATGTTGATAGTTTCTAGTTATGTTCTTTTTGTTTGTTTCCTTCACTTTTTTGAAGTACTTATTTTTAGAATTTGCTTTTCCAATATTTCCTTAAGAATTTCAAGTACTTAATTATTATCCGATTTTGATAATATTCTTAATTTTTGTGTATCGATTTTTCTTTAATTGGTAATTAATTGTTATTTAATTAATTTTTAAATATTATAAAAAAATATAAATTCTATGTTTTGTTTATATGCACAAAAAATGACAGTGACATGCTTAAATGTCTATATCATGTAAAGTTGATATCTTTGTCTTTAAATTGTTGTATATATGTAATAAGAAAAGTAATCCAGTGAAATGCTAATTCTGCTAATTAGTAAAATATTAGTTAGTTTTGCTCAAATGATAATAAAAATTAAAAAAAAAAAATCGATTATATATAGGTACATATATGTATATGTATGTAAGTAAAAAAATGTGCAGCAATTGTTGTTAGTGTTAAGATGTACTACTAGTTATATAGCTGTATATATGTATGTATAAAAATTTAAATAATTAAATAAAAATCAAAATATATATAAATTGTATGCATGTATGTACCATAAGTACTTCGAAAATGTTGTATATTAGTCGACCTTTATGTGCATTTGGCATATGCAGAGACGCTTTTCTTAATGTGTAGAATGTAAAATGTAAAGTTTTTTCTTACATGCGATATTAAATTGCAATTTTTTGAATAGCATGCGATTTTCATGCTTGCATAGAAATGGTTAAGCTTATTGTAGGCCCACCAAAAGAAATTCGAAATTCTGAAGTGAAATCGAAACCAGACTTTTTTTAATTCACAATAAAAAATACTGTTGTTGTTGCTAATATAAGTCAGATAACGTTACTTAATTAATTCCATTCCAATTACTTGGACACACAGAACGACATTACTACTTTTATACAAAATTGAAAAATATAATTTGGAATATACATATATAATTTGGCTATAATATTGCAGTATACAATTCCAGGTTTAGAAAACTTTCCGTCTAAAAATTGTATTTACTTAAAGAAATTTAAATTTTAAATCATTTTAAAGCAGCAGTAAACTTCACCAAGTTTAAAATAAAAAATACTATTTCCTTAGATTTTCGAAGATTGTTTAGAGTGTTTAAGGCATTTATTTTGTAGATATCGTGTATATGACAAAATTTCAATTTGGAAAATGACATCTATGATTTCTCAAAGTTGATAAGCCTGATTTATTCTAAAATTGAAGTAAGTGAGAAGAAACATCAAATAATGTTTTCCATTCAAAGTGATGTTTCAATCGGGGGGCTTGCGCTATGCACGAAAAGAGTGTTCACGTTTCTGGGTGTTCACGTTTTAGAGCGTTCATGTTTTCGAGCGTGCGCTGTACATCCTAATTCTGTGATAAATTCTTACTGAAATATATCTGCCATTTCATTAAAGAACTCAGCTTCTGTTAAAACTAGCTGTGTCAAATATTTCTTACCGCTGGTGGGGGAAAATAAATGATAGTCTAGCTTTATTGAGAAATTATTTCATTCTGATTTTATTTTGGTTTTTTACTTACTTATATACAAATTTTAGAATTATCTTAAGAACTAATTATATATGTATGTGTGTATGTCTATATGTATATTTTATATGTTGCACGATAAGGGGTTATTTCAAATGCACACAAGCAATTGCCCAAATGTATTTTTATAACCAATAGGTTATCTTGTGCATACATATAAATGTGTTTGTTGAGTGCATGCATGTTGCATATAGATGCATGCGTGCCTCATATAAATATATGTACGTTGTATATATAAATGTATGTATTATATGTATGTATGTCATTAAATATATTTGAACATACATATTTATGCTCAGTGGACTGTATGTGTTATTACATTTTTCTTATTTAATATTCTTAATATGTAGAGTAATAAAAAACTAAATATATACGCACATGTTCATTTTTGAACATTCTCCCGGGCGACAAAAGTGACTCCTGTTCTTTTTTGAACATTCTCCCGGGCGACAATGGTGACTCCTGGATAGATGACCTCAGCTTGTAATCGTCGCCTCGTCTTTACCGATGCCCCAATTAACATTTGTGTGTGATAGTTTTGGGAAGCCGCAAGAATAACGCCTTTGTAGCGACCAGTGCATCGTGCTCCTAATTCCAAAGTGGCCTTTAATGGCCCATATCTGCTCCAACATAAGTTGCCATGGTATTAGTAACTCCCAAATGGTTGTTACTACATCCACTTTTTCAAACAATATCTGTTGACTGTATTTTGCAAGTTTAAATTGTTCTCGACTTTTCCTTATATATTGTAGTAATGTCTTCTTATCAATTTCCAACGCATTGGATCTTTTCTTCAGTAATGTTATCATCTTTTTATATATTAATTTTTTCACATAGTGGTATTTCTTTTTCATTCGTGAATCAAGCATGTTATTTTTCCTCCTATATGTTGTATTGTTGTCTGGTATCTTCTTACCACGAATATCTCCACCAATCATCGTTGCCACAATCGGTGTTATTGTTATTCTCCAGCTCCTGCACGATTTGCTTCTGTATTGCTGGACATTTTTATCTTCAATATTTTCTTCGATTTGGTTACTTTCAGTAATAACTCCTTGTGTATATTTTTCTTCTTCTTCAACCAATTTATTTGTTTTTTCCTCAGATAAAAGAAATTCATGAGATTCTTCTGCTAAAGAACTTTCTGAAATAAGTTCTTCTTTCATGAACATTTTTTCTGACAGCAAATAATGCGGAAACGAAATTTCGCTGTGAACAGTGATACGTTTTGAAGACGTAGTAACATCTTCCTTCTGTGTTGCTACTTTTTTGACATGTAATGCATCTGCGTCGTCGTTTCTTTTCAGGTCCTTTGTAATTGGGTTATCACCATAAGGGTAGGTGACTTTCTCCAATGTGTATTTGTCATTAGTTGGTTGTTCATTACCGGCAAGTCTCTCCAGTGGCATATTTCCATCGTCATATGCCTTGGACCCAACTGTAGTAGCGGTGCCAAAAGTACTTCCACTATTAGCTTCCACCTTACCTTTGTTAGCTGGAGCCTTGAAAATTAGGCTCGAAAATTTATTTGATTGCATTTCTGGATCTGAGTCATATGTATTGGTTTGACCAAAGACACTATCCTTTGTATCAGCGTCAAAACCACTAGTAGCTGGAGCCTTAAAAGGTAGGCTCGAAAATTTAATGTTGAATAATTCCCTTTGCATTTTCAACATTCGTACAATTTCGGCGACTTCAATCAGTAATTCCTCTGCTTCAATATAAATAAATTTCTCGTCGTATTTATATGATAACTCATCCAAATTTTGCTCCACGAGGTTTTGAAAATGTTGTAATTGAATTTCATACCTTTCAAGTGCAGCTTCGTCAGCAATATATATATTTGCTTTTACCTCTGCAATTATAGATATAATTCTTTCTGATCTTTTTACAATTGCTTGCAATAAGTGGTCTGCCACTTTTTCGGTTGGGCTATACGCTCTTGCCCCTGTATCCATTCCTTTGGATGCTTGTTGTTGTCTCCCAACTCTACAACAAATGCGGTATACTTCCATATATTTTTTTTTTATATTAAAATTTTATAAAAAACAAACTGTTCTTTTTCTTCAAAGAATTTGAGGATTTTTGTTTCGATCGCCTTGTTGATCTTGCTGTGCCTCGACTCACAGCTGCTGTAATTCTTTGAATAACAGTTAACTAATGCGTATTGTCTCTCGCAAATACGTTTTACATACAATCTTTTCAATTGATTTTTTTTTTTTTGTCTTTTGCCTAATTCATGTATAGGACTTTTTCTTGCCTGTATTTCTTCTATATACAGGTCTTTTTATTTGTCTGAGCTCACATTCTGCTCTAAAGACCAAATTTTGTAATAGGTGCCTCTATATTCTAATAGCAGGCCTTCTTAATTGGATCTCTCTTCGGCTCCGGATCTCTCTATCCGGCTCGAAGGACCAAATGTTTAAAACAAGCTGATTTCAAATACCTCTTACCGCGGGTCGGGGAAAATATTTGAAACACCAAGCTTGAATGAGAACTATTTCATTCTCAAAATGTTAAGACTAGCTGTGTCAAATATTTCTTACCGCTGGTGGGGGAAAATAAATGATAGTCTAGCTTTATTGAGAAATTATTTCATTCTGATTTTATTTTGGTTTTTTACTTACTTATATACAAATTTTAGAATTATCTTAAGAACTAATTATATATGTATGTGTGTATGTCTATATGTATATTTTATATGTTGCACGATAAGGGGTTATTTCAAATGCACACAAGCAATTGCCCAAATGTATTTTTATAACCAATAGGTTATCTTGTGCATACATATAAATGTGTTTGTTGAGTGCATGCATGTTGCATATAGATGCATGCGTGCCTCATATAAATATATGTACGTTGTATATATAAATGTATGTATTATATGTATGTATGTCATTAAATATATTTGAACATACATATTTATGCTCAGTGGACTGTATGTGTTATTACATTTTTCTTATTTAATATTCTTAATATGTAGAGTAATAAAAAACTAAATATATACGCACATGTTCATTTTTGAACAGCTTCTATAAACCTGTCACATATACATTTCTATAATTTGGATATGACGATGCTCATGTTGGAATAATACATATACAATAAATTTATAGTACATACATTCATACATATTTATATAAATACATAAATGTAAATTTTTATAATTTTTTTTGAAACTAACAATTTCTAAAAAAATATAATATCTAGATAAACTTAAGGAAGTGTATAGTAACAAATATTGAAATGAATATAATTATTAGAATAAATAAATAAAAAATGCATATAAAATATATAAAAAAAATTAATCTAGCTTTTGTAATAGTTGTATTTTTGTTGATTAGAAATCGAAGTTGTTTGCAACACTTTTTGCCTAAAATCAATAGTGATTAACTAATTGATAATAAATTATTGAAAATAAACATTTAGCAATATTATGCTGTGGATTTAAATATTGTTTATTGTCTTGATTTTTTAATTTAATTTTCAATTGTAAATAAATTTTGCCTGATGAAGCAAGAAAAAACGTTCCAAGTTGAATCCGTACCGATTCAAGTGCAATTTTGTATGTGAAAAATTATTATTAAAATAAATAAAATGTAGTTATGTTTTTAATGAATTGCAAAAAAAATAAACTAAAATAAATAAATAAAAAATTTGCGATATGTTTTCAAAGTAAATATATGTAAATGTAATTATATTAATGTAATTAAGCTTAAATATGTGAATAAGTATTTTACAATTAAATGTAATTGAAAAAGAAACACAAAACAAAAACAAAAACAAAGCTAAGTTAAGCTGCTATGAAACAGTTAATAAACATAAACGTGCAAAATATAATTGACGCTAATCATTTCGTTTGACAACAGAAACCGTTATAACTGGTACTCTAATCACACTTTTTTATTTTTGTGTTTTGTTGAAACTTCATGTCTAATATTTGTAAGTTTTGGCACGCAATCACACAACAAGTTTAATAAGTTTATTAACGAATTTTATTTCATTCCATGACTTTAATGATTCACGAGCACATATATAATATATATATAGTATGTATGTACATTCATATGTGTATATACATATATATATATCAATGTACAACAATTGCGTGTCAGTCCGAAACTTACAAATATTCTATTCGCATGCCACTCTGACGCAACAACAATCGAAATCTACTACGATTCGAAAATATCCATGGATAACAGAAAAACAAAACCTAAACGAAAAAAGAAGTTAAATAAAAAAGAAAGAGTGGAAATGTGCCATAGAGAAGAAAAACAAATTTCCGTCCTTTTCGGCGAAAATTTTGACTGACAGCTAAAAGATGGATGATTTTAATGTCAACGCCTGTGAATGCATATCTCGCAGTGCCTTTCTTCCGATTTCCCATGGATGTGTGTTCATATGTACATGTGATGACGTTCATACATCCTGTGCCACATACTCAAACACACACGAGGTGCTTGTGCTTATGTATTTACACATGAACATATGTACTTGTATGTGTGCGAGGCCCTTTGAAATTGAGTAGCCTCATAGCTGGACGCTGTATTGTCAATATGGCACTCTTAGAACTCAAGTCGCCCAATTTGTGCCAACTGCGGGGAACCTTCAAGTACTTTTCAATAAACTGTAGATTTTCATAGAGTATGAATTAAGACATTACTGGATTGTGTAAAGACATATGCACATATATACATACATATGTTGTTTCTTTGAATTGTTGTGTTGTTTATGAATTTTATTTTATTTTATATTAGTATTGGAACTAACTTAGATCTTCGAAAAAAACTAAAATTTGCATATAGCTAACAATACGGGACACCTCATAAAATTTGTCATTTTATACACCATTTAGTTAAGAAGACAATTTAGATTAATTTCATATTTTAGATTTTTTAGTAACTTTATCCTGTAATTAATAATAAATATTTTATAAAAGAATTTGTGTTGAACTTCGAAACCAAATATTTCGATTTTGGAGGCTAACTTCGAAAATCGGAGAATGCAAATTTTTTACTAATGTCTCAGTCTCCCGGAAAAAATGGTCCAATATCCAGAAAAATGTTGAATTTATCGTATAATGTTATATTAGGTACATATGTACATATATTTATTGACTGCAATCAATAGCAGATCCACGTACTAGTTTGGGGTTGGTCTTTTTAACAGCTGTTACATGATTTATATTCAGTTTGGCTTGCCATTTCATAATGGACAGACTTACTTCGGATCAACGTTTATTAATGAAATACTCCCCAATAAGTCCCGATTGCTGCAAAAAATGGTCGAAAATTGGGCCTCTCGACTGGCATTTATTCGATCCAGCCGCGGCGTTCAATTGCCCGAAGTCCTTATTACAACATTATGACGAACACTTATCTTTCTAATGAAGCTAAATTATTGACCATAACATTAAATTATATGCGCTTTATATCTGTAGAAATTTGTTAGTTTGAGTCCTGTTTAGCAAATGTAGATATGTAGAGCCAATATTTGAAGAAATTTTTCTTTCTTTCAGACATACAGCTTTACAATGACGGCAAGTCTGTAGTCAACCATTCCTTAAAACTCCACTTTGGTAACAATCCTAAACAGAATTTAATATTTTCGTTATTTTCTTGAAAATTAGATTCGACGTTCTCTTTATGTTCGTATGATAGTAATCTGAGCCACGAGTTCAAAGAAACTCAATAAATTAATTAACTAGGATTGATTCCTTCTTAAGGACTTAATTTGCATCATTAACTTTAATGCTCATAGAATACCATTCTAAAATTTAAAAAGCTTTAAATTTTAGTTTTTGTCAATTACAATTTTTATTACGTTATTTGAGTACATGAAATCAAAAAAAAGGCGGCTTATTAGAAAACAATATTCATGATAGAAAGATAAAATAGATTTGAAACGATCCAAAGAAAAATTTTTATGATAAGCTTTTTTGGTATAGTCCATTGAAGATCAGTCTCTTTTAGAAAAGTACTCAGTCATTACGTAATATGTGGAGTTTTTCTTTTGATCAAGAAACGAGCTCATGCCTCACCACGTGGCTGTCACACAATTAGCGTATTTTGCTCCAGCCATCGCTGATGCGTACACTTTCCGTTAATATATTTAAGGGACACATTGTCGCCATTACATGGAAGCAACCGAATGCCGGCTATCCGGCGCTGGCTGTTCTCCGCTTCACCACTTGGACCAGCTGGTAATCTCTATGTTCGATGGTGTATGTTTGCCTTCATTTGACAGCCAGCGTAGTAAGCAGCGAGTTTTTCTCCTATACTCTGTGCTTAGACTTGTACTTGAATGCACATCGCCACTTTTGGAAATGCTGACAGAAGCGGTGAAAATTTAAGATTGATCACCCATAAGGGTGTTCCACGAAATTGGTTTATATGGGCTGCGGCGAGTGTGTGTGTGTGTGTGCGGCTAAAAGAGGAATAATGTCAAAAATGTTTAGTACTTTTCAACAAATGCTTGTTCTGCCTGCCCGCCAATTCCCAGTTGAGTGTTGAGTGTTGAAACGCAACAAAACATCGAAAAAGGAATCAATTTAATTTGGGCAGCCATGGCCCATGGACCAATGGTCCGTTAGAATTCTATACATCCATATATACAAAAGTACATATGTACAAATGAAATACCAGTATATATGTATATGTATGAATTTATGTATATAAATGCGCGTGTTTGTATATACATTATTCAGTTTGGTGGCACGGAAATTATGACAAGATATTAATTAAATTATTTTTGATAAAGCTAGAGACTCCTGTCGAAAATAGAGTACCTACCGCTCAAGTTGGTTGTAAGAAAAAATGTTTTGTATATAACATACTTCTATATGTACATATCTATATCGATTTTCTCACTTTGACACTCGCTGTAGGGTGCGTCCGCTGGGTGGCCTAAACGCTTCGGAGGACCGAATAGATTCGATTGGCTACTACATATTATCGACACTAATAGCCATCGTCACCAAGAGCGAGTTGATCCCAAGAGTTCTATATTGCTTTGGGTACATACACACTTTGAAGGACTCTGGGTCGATTCTTCTTCGATCTTGACACCACCTTGAAATATCTATTTAACTGCGATTTATATGAAACGAAATAGATATAGCTAATATATCTTTTTTTTAATGAAGGAGGTTGGTTTTACATATGAATAAAATTCGTTTACAAATCGATTTTCTAATCGTAAAAATATAGAGTAATACCACTCTAATTCCAAAATATAGCCACAAAACTTAAATTTGGAACTGAGCATCAACTTCAGGATTGTGATCTGTGAATTAAAAGATTTTGAAAATATAAGAACAAGCCCTGTAAAAGGTTATCTGGCGAATGTATTTCTATGTAGCTTTGGATGATAGAATGTGAAATGGGTAAAATTGATTAATATCTACACCCATCTCACACATAACTGTTATGCTGAAAACTACTTAAAGTGAGATCACTCGAAACAAAAAGCGTCAGAAGCAATCAATTCAACCTTAAAGCCAGTACATAGAGTTTGCATACGAATCGTGGCAACGCCCACGTTTAGCTGAACTTTCATAACCCGGGAACTACTCGATCGTTGTGTGCCAAATTTCATATATAACAGTAATTCTTATAACGGGTGATTTTTTTGAGGTTAGGATTTTCATGCATTAGTATTTGACAGATCACGTGGGATTTCAGACATGGTGTCAAAGAGAAAGATGCTCAGTATGCTTTGACATTTCATCATGAATAGACTTACTAACGAGCAACGCTTGCAAATCATTGAATTTTATTACCAAAATCAGTGTTCGGTTCGAAATGTGTTTATCGACAAATTTTGTTCAGCGATGAGGCTCATTTCTGGTTGAATGGCTACGTAAATAAGCAAAATTGCCGCATTTGGGGTGAAGAGCAACCAGAAGCCGTTCAAGAACTGCCCATGCATCCCGAAAAATGCACTGTTTGGTGTGGTTTGTACGCTGGTGGAATCATTGGACCGTATTTTTTCAAAGATGCTGTTGGACGCAACGTTACGGTGAATGGCGATCGCTATCGTTCGATGCTAACAAACTTTTTGTTGCCAAAAATGGAAGAACTGAACTTGGTTGACATGTGGTTTCAACAAGATGGCGCTACATGCCACACAGCTCGCGATTCTATGGCCATTTTGAGGGAAAACTTCGGAGAACAATTCATCTCAAGAAATGGACCCGTAAGTTGGCCACCAAGATCATGCGATTTAACGCCTTTAGACTATTTTTTGTGGGGCTACGTCAAGTCTAAAGTCTACAGAAATAAGCCAGCAACTATTCCAGCTTTGGAAGACAACATTTCCGAAGAAATTCGGGCTATTCCGGCCGAAATGCTCGAAAAAGTTGCCCAAAATTGGACTTTCCGAATGGACCACCTAAGACGCAGCCGCGGTCAACATTTAAATGAAATTATCTTCAAAAAGTAAATGTCATGAACCAATCTAACGTTTCAAATAAAGAACCGATGATGAAAAAAAGTTATCAAGCTCTTAAAAAATCACCCTTTATTACTCTTTGAAAATGTATGTCTAAAACCACGCCTATTTCTAGGATAATTTAATTTTTTTTTTGCAAGATAAAATATTGTAATTACACTATACCCCAAAGCCGATGTTTTTCTGGGAATTGAACAAAACTAAATATTTTCATAAGTAAAAAAAAAATATTATACGACTTTCGAAGTTAGCCTCCAAAATCCAAATCCAAAAATCTAATATATTAAACTTTTTCGTCAAGCTGATATGACAGATGCTATGAAGTGTCAAAGTTTCATCTTCTTAAAAATAAAATAATTATACAAATAAATACAGATTATTTCGATATCTGGGATTTTTTTGTTGCTATATTATGTAATTATTAATAATTTTTTTTAAAAAGTACTTTTTCGAACTTCGAATGCAAATACTTCGATTTTGGATGTTAACTTCGATAATCAGCCTCCAGGGAAAAATTAATTTGGTCCAATACCCAGGCGAGTGTTGTACAGTGTAATCGATACGAGGTTTATTAGAAGAACATCCAATGCTTTATCGAATTCTATAATTGAGCTAATGTTTTAAATATTGATTTGGATGCATTATAAAACTGGAGACTCAATTGCAAGATAATTAAGCATTTAATAAATAATTAAGCCACATCCGCTTTAAAGCACAATTCGTGCGCTTTAGCTTTACCAAAAAACTGCACAATCATAGCTTAATCAATTTTGTTTTTGTAGATTATAAAATGATTTAACGAAAGCGAGATCATTAATTATTGAGTGTAAATAAGAGCATGTCGGGCGCATTCCGGGCGCGAGTCTATTTCGGTGCATAGCAAAGCATGCACCTGCCCATGGCTTGGTAATATTTGATACATACATACTCACATATAATATGTTGTATGTATGTTCATATGTGCGCACATACGCTGAGTACTTAACGCTGAATGTCATGTGAGAATAAAACTTGCAACTCATTACTTTTATTAGGCTTATTATGTGTACGAAATAAAAAAAAATACTTGAAACGGCCTTGAAAGGCCAACTAGCGGTAATTGGAGTGCACAAACACACAATCATACATATTTTGATATATATTTTCTTTCTATAAAAGCCTTAAAGCTAGGCTTAAAGCACCAATACAAATACAAACAAACTGCTTGTGTAGTTTGAATGAAAGTAAGTAGCAATGAACGATTATGCCGTTGAATGCAGCCAATTGAGCAATCCCAAATAGTTTCGATTTTCATATACATATTCATGCCTTTTCGTATGTGTGTGTGTGCACAAAAAGCGTAATGAAATGCAACAATGCCACTTTGCCATTGTCCCCAACGACTCATGGACATATTGACAGATCTATTGTAGCTACAAATTACCAGTTTCATATGCTGTTTCACAGATCAACAATTGAAATGTACCAGCACTCAGCATAACTATTTCACCAAATTTGGCAATGACAATTATATGTTAACGGTAAATACCTCGATAGATAAGTGTGTATGTGTGTTAAAAATGTCATTGATAAATATGATACGCTAATTTAGTAGTTCGTTGGAAATTGACATGAAATGCAGAGATTTTGCCATACTTTTGCAAAATATTTCAATAAATGTGAAATGGTGCATATATCAGTTTGAAACTTGTTTTTTTCGAACTTATTACACCCGAAATACTACTTTCAATAAATTCGTAATGTAATGATTACTATATTTATACAAACCATTATGCAAATAGGTCACTATAAAAATTCGAAATTATTTTTAGAAAGAAAATCCTAAGCCCTTGAGTTCAGACATGTGTTGAAAATACCATAAGAAATGCATAAGCAAATTGACAGCGCTTGTGACATTTCGAAAGTGAAAAGTAAATTTCGAATAATTAATGTTTTGAGTATTACAAATTTATTTAATTGTGTGTATTTGCATTGATAAATTTAATTTTGATGGAAAGGGAGTATTTCAGGCTTTAACTTTGAAAAATTACTATAAAAAATATTATTAAAAAAATTTTCAGCAAATTTTTTTATGACTAAATCGATCATTGCAAAAAATAATTCTCGAAATTCACAATTTTTTTCGAAAATGCCAAATTACTTTTAAAAATATTTTTAAAAAAATTGACAGCTTATTTCTTATGAATAAATTGACGCGAACAAATTGATCATTGCAAAAAAAATTTTGAAATTCCAAATTTTTTTTCGAAATGCTATTTTAGTATTAAAAATGTTTTTAAACAAAATTTCAGCGCATATTTTACCATTAATTTGAATAGCATAAATAAAAATAAATTTTCGAAATTCACGTTTTTTTTCGAAATTGCAATTAGTGTCCCAAAATCAAGCTCAATATATACCCCACAAGCCATTCAAAAGTCATGCACCAAATATTGTCTATTGTATTTTTTTATTCGTTGAACCTAAACTATGAAAAATCACAATTTTGTCCAATGGCCGAGACTGCGTTTGAGGTCTTCCAACGTTATTTTTTGGCGATTCAATGTTCGATGATGAGTGACAAAGTAGTTCAATGAGTCCGAATGGTTGTTGATTGAATGGTGTGAAGTGTGAAAATTAGCTTCTTCTCTGACATAACCGAGCAGACGTGTTTTACTGAAATAAAAAAAAATATACAAATCAGTAAATTTATAAATAAAGTACAAAATTATTGTTTCTCTAAGCACTCACCGTAACTGCAAAACACGCGCACTTAATATTTCTTAAAGCGCCGCTGCTCAGCCAGGATTCCCACAAATGGCATTGAATTTGGAATGGAAGACTAAAAACTGAATTTAAATATTTTTCATCGAACTCCTCAGACTCAACACAAAACACTGAATGAGGATGCTTGGTGTTGCAACCCATATTTATATCTGCAGCGCAAGTTAAAGTGTTCTCTTTCAAGAACTTAACCACACACACACTCATAACTCGTACTGCATCTCAGCACAAACTTGCACAATTCCTTGTTGACAAGTACAATCTACACATAGAAACTTATATGAAATCACAACTACTTGCAGACATATTATACATATATACATTAGCGAATGTCTCCCTTTTCCACTTTTTACTCACCAGTCTGGTTCTGCTCATCCAGATTTGATTTTTTTTATTCATGCTCCTGCCAGCCTTGTGATGCAATACAATTGAAGGGGCGCTGCTTTATTTCTTTGCATTCTACTCCAGCGCGCAGACTTTGCCGCTGAAATTGTATTATGATTTTTTTGCCTCGTAAATACATGTAATATAGTCTTACGAAACGGCGAAAAAAATGCAAAGACATTTCTGCAAAAAAAAGAAAAAACTGACATCTTGTAAGAGATGCGTTCTCCAGCTTTTCAACCCACTAGGGAATTAAATTTAGTTTTTGTTTTCAACTGAAACCATTTTTTTTAAATAAAGAATTGGATCGAGCTTACAAAAATAGGTTCTATAATTACTTACCGGATAACTTTTATATTATAATTACACTGCGCTTGAACCCGATATTATTTACAGCTTATATAATACTGTGTCCATAGCATTAAAGTGATCCGAGTAGTCAAAATTTTGTTGTAGTTATTATTTTCCGGATTTGTTATTAGTTTTGAGATGTTTCATATTGACATTTCTGGGTTTCCAGATTGGATCAAGTTTTAGATGTTTAAGATTGAAACAAATAACATCAAAGATCACAATAAATCATCTATAGAGCCTTGTTTTGGATTGAACAATCATGAACCAAAAATCAGGTAGGAGTACCTATTAAATGTGTGAGCGAGATCTATACGTCGGGACAGAAATCTAATACCTAAAGGTTCAATAAGTATGAACTAGATTCAAATAAAAACTTCAGAATGGCATAGCTTAGATTAGATTGGTATGGTATTTTAAAAGGTTATGTGGCCTCACTATCGATATCTCTTTTAGGTTCTCATACTGCGAGGCCCCAAATGCTAGAGCAGTTGCTCTTGACATTTGCTGCAGTCATTTGTCATCGATCTCCCAGCCCCGACTTCAAAATAATCATAACTATAAATAAAGACTTCTCAGGGGCTTTAGGTCTATAGGTTTCAATCGTAAAAGTTGACTTTAATCAGTAAGGAAAGGCTAAGTTCGGGTGTCACCGAACATTTTATACTCTAGCAATTTGTTTATTTATTTATAGCTATTAATATAACAAAAAATTTGACTCACATATTCGGCATGTATGTATGTATATGGTATTTTAGTCCTTTGAAGTTGTGAAAACCCTAATATTAGTATATGGGAGATAGCGGATGTTATGACTCGATTTCACTAATTTTTGGAACGGAGACATATAATTAGAAGAAACATATTCCCTCTCAATTTCTTCTAAATATCTGAGAGACTTACATATATTTTCGGTAAAAAATTTGATAGAAGCACCGATGTCCTCATGGTTGTGATCCGATTTGGACTATTTTCACAACATATCATTGGGAAGCTAGGAAGATATTACAAACCGAATTTCATTGAAATTAAATAGTTTCGGAGATATGGTTTTTGACCCATAAGTACATCTTTTTAATTAAATTTAAGGTAGTTTTCCTTACTGAATTTAAGCATTTTTAGTAGTTTTCAACATAACCTTTCTTGCACAGACGGACAGACATCCGGATTTCAAATCTACTCGTCACCCTGATCACGTTGGTATATATGACACTATATCTAACTCTTTTAGTTTTAGGTGTTATAAACAACGGTTATGTGAACAAAACTATTATACTCTCTTAGCAATTTTGATGTTGTAAAAAAGGCCAATGCTGTTTTATTCGTTATTCAGTTAGATTACTGATCCAACCCGACTTAAATACATTAATATATAGCTATCAAACCCCGTGGAAATCTCTATCAATCTTAATCAACCTCGCACAATATGATCAATATTTTCCCTATAGGGCCGCCGTGAACATATGGCTGCTTGAGGGAGCTGCATGTAACCTACAACAAAAGCGCCCAGGTGCACATAAAGTAAATGATTTTACTTTAAAAATTCTGTAAAGGAACAGACGGTAGACGGTACAACTAAACTAATGGATCTTGTAAGAATTTTTCACTGACCTTGGAAACTTAAACCCTTTCATGATTTTTACAAGTATAAATTAAGCACACACACCGACGCACACACACGAGAGTGTGAACCCACGTCTACAGGTATGCCATTTCCAAAATAACAAACAAACTTGTTTACGAAAAGTGGAGAAGCATAAAAAGCTGTAAACGGCAGGTGTAGCCACAGAACGAAATATTTCGTAGACACACTATTGTGCGAGTATTGGCTTATTTGTGATCTTTTTGGACTATTTTTTGCAATTTTTATTTTTATTTCACTTTTTATGCGAAGATCTAAAACGATAACTGACGTATTTGCCATTTATTTGCGCTCAACTCGCATAGTAGTTGCATCCTTAATTGTAACTTCGTGAACTGAATAAACAAACCGACATGATCACACACATCCATATTTACATACATACATATATACAAACAAGTAGCGTGGCTTGCGAAGTGCATTGGCACATAATGAATTGAATGTGTTTCCTTGGTGCTTGTTTTCGAATTCAAATCGTTTTTTTTGTCTTCTTGTATTTGTATGTCTGATTAAAAGTTGTCTGAATACTCATGTATGGGAGAAAAAAATCCCTCGATCACATCACGAAGGGTTGATTCTAGTGTCTGTGTCGGTCATTGCACTTTCAATGAGCTTTCAGCATTTTGTAATGAGCACATCGCATTTAGCCGCTGCCAAAGGATCCACACAATTGATCGGCACAAAGCAGATGAGCCTCAAAAAACAGGTCAGCCCAATGGCCATAAATAAGCATTTCTATGAACTCTGTTTACCTCCAGCCAGAGTCTTAACTTGCCGGCACAATAGATTTCAACACTTACGTTTGTATGTAGCGCACACAAGTTTATTACAGAGTTGAAAGAGTTGAAAAGAAGTCGGTCAAAAGGAAGAATTGCAAATCCCATTGTATTCGCTTTTTTTTTACTTAACGCTCCACAAAAGCATAACATAACTTGCTAAAAACTTCTTGCGCCCTTTGTTACGTACATATATTGTAAAGGTGACTTTAAGGTGGCTAGATGCAGAGAATAAAATTTTACTTTGTATAAAGACTGTTCACATCAGCTATTTGCCTCACCGTGATAGGGATGAATGATTAATACAAGGAAAGAAAATACAAGAAATTCTATGTTCTACCAAATGTTCTGAAAATGCATTGATCTTTGGTTAGATCGCGCCTAAAAGCAAAAATCTCTATCTCAAAGTACTAAGTACTTTCATGAAATTTCATTCTATAGTTCTCAAGTTCTTGGTTTAAAAATGACGCTATCTATGGAAAAGGTACTAGGAAACACTAGGGGAAGCAACGCTGAATAAAAGCAATGGGTTGATAAGTTTTGTGGCAAAACCAGTTCACTGAATTTCGTCATAATCTTAGCAGCACACATTTTGCACCACGTTCAGAAAGGTCTTCAGAGGCATTAGTCTTTGAATTTTGTGATTTGTGAAAATTAATGACACATCGAAATATTATTAAAGACCTCAGTTCTATTGACAATCTGCCGAATGGCTGTTGCTCGTTGAAAGTCGTCCGAAAACAACAACAACAACAGAGAGTCAGATTTTAGCCAGTATCTTTTTGGAATAATTTTTGAGATCATTATTTGGATTTATTGAATGTCGAGTTCACAGTCCAAATACTATTCAGTCCGAGTACCATTTTAAATTCTTTATGTAAACTATTGACTTTACTGAAAAATACTCAGCGTTTCGTTAAACAAAATACAGGATATCAATTTATATATTTTTTATTTAACTTCGAAATAAATTATCATAAAATTATCAACAATTCGTTGGGCGCTTACGCACTCGTCGGATTAAAATCAGGTTTGGAAATGTTCACTTCTCTTTGAGTTAATGATGGTAAGCTACAGCTGGAGCGGCATAAGATGCGTAATGGGCAGCTGGAGCGGCATAGTGGGCCACTGGGGCAGCATAGTGAGCTACGGGGGCAACTGTCTTGACTACAGCAGGGGCGGAGTAGTGGGCAACTGGAGCGGCGTAGTGAGCGACTGGAGCAACGGTCTTGACGACTGCTGGGGCAGCATAATGAGCAACTGGAGCCACGGCAACAGCTTTTACGAGAGGTTCACGGTTGACAACAGCGTTGAAACCATTGATAGGATCAGCAGAGTATTGTACAGTGCGTTTGTAACCATCAGCATCGATCAGAGAGTATTCACCGCGGACCACATCACCATCACGTTCCTCCACTTGGCTCTTGGAATCACCGGTGAGTTTGTCATCAACGCCATAAGAGTATTTGTACTGAGGATGAGGATCGTATTCCTCGGATTTCACAACGACTTTTTGGGCTACTGCCACTGGTGCTGCGTGCACGGCGACGGCTGGTGCGGCATGGTACACTGGACCAGCTGGTATGTAGCCAGCGCTGGCTACGGCGACGAAAGCGAGTGCGAATACAAACTGCAAAACAAATTTGCTTATTAATGTCACATATACCACATATTTTCTGATTGAACTTACCTTGAAAGCCATATCGAAATTTAGCTGATTATTGGTTGAGTTCTTTGCGAATGCGAAGACAAGAAGTGAATGATACATACCCGTCAATTTGCTGACACTTTTATACTAGTGCAACTCATAATTTGGTCTTGAAATTTCTGGCCTGTGCTTTTGCTCTGTAATCTATTTCTTTTTCTAAAACCTGTTCAGCTGCATTTCGTCATAGGGCTAACATACATATATACACTCTTTTAATATTTTGAAGCTAATATGCTGCAAATGATGCAGTTATGAAAACCGTTAGATGTACATATGTGTTGTTATATACTAAATAAACGTATTTTTGATATCTAACGAGAAACAACAACCACTTTTTATGTTCTATAGAAACGTTATTCAAAATAGAGCGCGATCAAAAAGATCTTCTTAAAAACAATTCAACTAAATAACGGTTTTTATGTCTTTTACCATGAAATTATACTTAATTGGTAAGGTGTTCCCTATAATTTCCGTGATCGATTAGGAGATTTTGAAGTACTCAGATATTCTTGCAATAAGCATAATCTAATTTAAAGGTTTATACTATGATCTTTCATCTAAGGACAGTTTTGAAGCAGCTGGTTCTTCTGTAGGATCTGTTTTTGGCAATTTAAGTCTGGCGCTACCTACCGGATAGTTTTTTAAACCTATCCATATATATTTTTACAGAACTAACATGACTAACCAAATATTTTCAGAACCGGTTTCTGGACCTCTATAAATTTTAGCATTTTTAGGTGCATTTTATGTGTTTTATAGAAATTTTTAGTGTCCAAAATAATCCCAAAAGTTTTGGAGAGCTGCCAAATGAGATGGAATAATATCAGACCTTCAGAGAAACGATGGATCATATGGATGTTTGCTAAACATATATAAGTACATAATAAAACATAAAGTTTTATTTTTTTTATTCGAACAATTCTGAAATGGGCTTATTTCTTAACAAAATCAATATATTTGTATCCAATGTACATATGTATGTTCCATAAGGCATCACTATACCAGAAAACCTCCTACTGTTTGAATGAATAGCAGATCGTCAGCTGGCTATTTAGGCTTAAGCTTGATACTAATTGTAAAGTCGTTTATAACTAATTTATTTCACTGCAGGAATGCCGCTACATCAATGACGCAACGAACATGCCTACACACGATTGTAATTATATTAGTAAAGCACTCAATTACCACGGTTTATCTTAAGTATTTCATATATATTTGTTGATACTACATGTGTAAACATTCGAAAGTACAGTTAGCTTCAAGTAAAGGCATTGCAAAAAGTATAAAAACATTTTCGATATCATATTTGGCATCATTCACTTCTCGCATTCGCTGTGACAAAGAACCAACCGCACATTTAACTCCGAAATTATTCAACACATTTCGTAAACATGGCATTCAAGGTAATTTTGGCGTTTGCTTGAGATTAAAGCAACCTGATCTAATTACTTGTCAATATCAATTAATTTGTATTTGTCTCTTTGCAGTTTGTACTCGCACTCGCTTTCGTCGCCGTAGCCAGCGCTGGTTACATACCAGCTGGTCCAGTGTACCATGCCGCACCAGCCGTCGCCGTGCACGCAGCACCAGTGGCAGTAGCCCAAAAAGTCGTTGTGAAATCGGAGGAATACGATCCTCATCCTCAGTACAAATACTCTTATGGCGTTGATGACAAACTCACTGGTGATTCCAAGAGCCAAGTGGAGGAACGTGATGGTGATGTGGTCCGCGGTGAATACTCTCTGATCGATGCTGATGGTTACAAACGCACTGTCCAATACTCTGCTGATCCTATCAATGGTTTCAACGCTGTTGTCAACCGTGAACCTCTCGTAAAAGCTGTTGCCGTAGCTCCAGTTGCTCACTATGCTGCCCCAGCTGTAGTCAAGACCGTTGCTCCAGTTGCCCACTACGCCGCTCCAGTTGCTCACTACTCAGCCCCAGCTGTGGTCAAGACTGTCGCTCCCGTAGCTCACTATGCTGCCCCAGTGGCTCATTACGCCGCTCCAGCTGCCCATTACGCATCCTATGCCGCTCCTGCTGTAGCGTACCATCATTAAAGCCTGCCGAATGTTCAAATTTGAATTGAAATGAGTGAATGTGTTATTGTGTTTGGAAATAATTTCCTTTGTTATTAAATATCAACATACATATATATTTATTTCAACATCCCAAGTTATTTAAATAAAAGAAAACCGATAAATGAAAAATAAATCGTTTTAAATGCAAACTGCGATACATCCTGTAGATTAATAAAATATTGCATACATTTATGATAGGGTTCTTAAAATTATTCGATTAACCTGAAAACCGATTATTCGAATATCCGGTTTGTAACCGCTGGTACGAATATTAATCGGTTAGCACTATTCGATTAGTCGCAATGTTACGACTATTCGAATAGTCGTTCTACTGCGGTTATTCGAATAGTTATACTGTCACTATTCGAATAAACGAAAATTGTTTGAAACCCAAGCAGCCTTTGATTTTTGTTTGTTTTTACTTGGTAAAATGTCAATTGTGCGCATTTTTCCTGTGTTTCACATTTTTCAATAAAAATAGAAATTTAATAAACTTACACTATTATAATAGTCGACAACGAACGGTTAACCGAATAGTCGATGACTGACGACTATCCGAATAGTGCAAACCTAATATTATTATTCGAATAATGCCCTATTCGGTTAATTCGGTTAGTCGATTAGTCGAATACCAAGAGCTCTAATTTATAATCTCAGGATGGTATTCCGTAGAGCTTCTTATAACACAAGTAAATATTGATTATCACAAGCAGTACTGGATGTCAAGCCGAAATTGTAGATAAACTTGTCTTGTTTAAGTTCTTATTCATGTGAAAAACAATTGCAAAAAGAAACCCAACTTGTCCAAGTCTAAGCTTCGATATAACCAATATAATTTTGATTTTACAATATACGAGTATATCAGATATTAACTTGTATCTACACAAATTAGTAATTGGCCTAAAAGTTTGGATGTTATAATACCTAAGACCCAGAAATACTTTACTGGAAAATAATTAATTAAGTAGAATTATATTTTTTATATTTTTGATTTTAGATGCTGGAATAGTTATTAAAACTGAATTTTAAATTCGAAAATAATCAATATTTTTTTTGTTGACATGAATAAACTTCGAAGCTGTTGGACAATTGTTTCGTGATTTGTCGGTAATTTGGTTCACATGTTGAGCTGCACAATTAAAAAAACTGGATAAAAAAATTTCCGTAATTAATGAAAAATGGGTTTTTAAAGATTTGATATTAAAAATAGGCTTGTTGCAAATTATCTGAACTCTGAATGATATCGAAAAATATCTAAACATTTGACAGTAGAATGAAGTGGATGTTGTTGTAATAAATGTTGCCGCAGAAAACTTTCCCCAACTAATCCGCTCGGCAAGAGCGGACAATCGTTGACGGAATCAAAATCTGAACTCATTGTTGTTACGTAGACCTGACTGACGTGAGAGCTAAGATCCTAAAGATGCTGTCCAGTTCACGATAATTGTCTCTGCGAAAGCTCTATGCAAAGTTGTCTCAAATTAATGAAAGCGATGATAAATGCTTGGTCGTAAGAACGACAATGAAAAGGCTATTGCCGAAGAAAATATGTCTTTTAGTAAAATTTTGGTTTTAACAATTTTGATGATTGGATGAGGTCGTAAAACCACCTGACTGCAAGCGGATGCAAGTAAGCCATCATTATTCCCATTGTTGTCCAAAGTAAATGCTTGAGAACAATTTAGAAACTCCGTCGATTTGAGTTTTTCACCTTCGCTTTCCAATTTATTTCAAATATTGGGAGTATTTAACCCTTTTTAACAGGGTAAATGCTAGATATTCGCAAAGGTAAAATCGGCTTATCACCCACCGCGAATGCTCTCATTCCATCGACCAAGTTTTTGGAGTCTTAGGAGTAAGTGCACTAAGATGACGGCTAATATACTACATTATTATTTCTTTCCAAAAAGTTGAAGTGTTTTGGCCTTTCCATTATTAACTGTATCCCGAAGTATTTGTTTCAAAACCACGTAACATCGTATTTGATAAAAAATTTTGTTTTTGTTACAAACAGTTTTGCAATTTGTCATCTCAATCTATACGAATAATGCCTTACACATAACTATAAAAAATACCAAGAAGATTGATAGTTGATCAAATCTTTAATATCTTATATCAAAAATGACTGCAACTTAAACTGCCTTTAATAACTTCCATTGGTTCCTATGTTCCTTAAATTCGGTCCTTCCGATTGACTTATACTACGTAATATCCGCTCTCTGCTATTTTATCAATTTATTTCTTAAATTCTTGAGATTAGCGATACTCGTATTATTTAATGTACGGCTCTGTCCACATTTTACCCTTCATTGCGTGTTATAAATATAACCGTAACTAATTGCAGCAATAGCAAAATGAAATACTTCAAACAAATTAAACACGTCTATACATACTACATACGTATGTTGATATGTACATATGCATGTATGTGTATTTAATTATGAGTCAAGCATACCTATGTATATTTGTATTTTTAATCTTTTCGCACGTCATTACCTGTGTGCGCGAAAGTTTATAAATTTGTATAAAGCGTACTAAATGCTTTGATAAAACGAACTGACCTGTCAAGGCACAATTGTACCATATTCGCACCAATAAAATTTACGAACAGGTGGTTAGTATAAAATAGGCAGCAAACTCACATTTTATATCATTCACTTCTTACGTTCGTTGTGACAAAGAACCAACCACACTTCTCCAAAAATGGCATTCAAGGTAATTTTGGCCTTTGCTTGAGATCAAAGCAATCTGATCTAATTATTATCAATATTATTAAATGGTATTTCTTCGTTCCAGTTTGTATTCGCACTCGCCTTCGTCGCCGTGGCCAGCGCTGGTTACATACCAGCTGGTCCAGTTTACCATGCCGCACCAGCTGTCGCCGTGCACGCAGCACCGGTGGCTGTAGCCCAAAAAGTCGTTGTGAAATCGGAGGAATACGATCCTCATCCTCAGTACAAATACTCTTATGGCGTTGATGACAAACTCACCGGTGATTCCAAGAGCCAAGTGGAGGAACGTGATGGAGATGTGGTCCGAGGTGAATACTCTCTGATCGATGCTGATGGTTACAAACGCACTGTCCAATACTCTGCTGATCCCATCAATGGTTTCAACGCCGTTGTCAACCGTGAACCTCTCGTAAAAGCTGTTGCTGTAGCTCCAGTTGCTCACTATGCTGCCCCAGCAGTCGTCAAGACCGTTGCTCCAGTTGCCCACTACTCGGGTCCAGTTGCTCACTACTCAGCTCCAGTTGCTCACTACTCCGCCCCAGGTGTGGTCAAGACTGTTGCTCCCGTAGCTCACTATGCTGCCCCAGTGGCTCACTACGCGGCTCCAGCTGCCCACTACGCATCCTATGCCGCCCCAGCAGTGGTCAAATACCACCACTAAAAACTCTAAAGACTTCGAATAATACCCATTAAATACGATTGTATCCGTTCTTGTTATTAATTTATGTGTGAATATTTATATTGATGAAAATGTTAAGTTAATAAAAGATGTAAAATAAACTTATATTTGTTTCTTTCTAATGTTATAGGTTAATTTTAAGTTACAACGATGCATTTAATTATGAATGTTCGTCATACAAAATGATACAATTCCATAAAACAAGAAGAATATCAGGAACATGTGAATTGTCGTCTCACGTATTTATCAATATCGGTTGAGTAGTTCTCTTGGCAACGGACTTCAAAATCACAGTTTTGAGAAAAACGCGTTGGATATCATGAGTGATAATAATACAGTGAAGAATATTCAACTTCTTCACACTGTATCTCCAAAACTATGAAATGAATGAAAATTTTAGGACAATTTTCCAGAGAATATGTACAAGTATTCCGTTAAATTTTGGTATTGTACATATATTACATAGTTGATCAAATTGGAGTGGCTGTAATTTTATGATATTTTTAGATACCAGATATAAATTTAAGTTATAATGCCCTGTTCTTATGTTTTGTAATAATATTGTTTTGAAAGGTTTCTATGAAAATGTATCTAACTACACAGACACAATTATTTTATACTAAAGAACGTTACCTCTTCAGTTTATGGTAGCATTTCGTTTATAAGAAGTTGGATCTACATATACAGTGTCCGACAACATTATATATACATTATGAATGTAAACACAAAAATGATTATATCTTTTAAGTAGTGAAATTTATCTCTTTGATAGTTTTTCTATTTTGCTTATGGGTATATTTCTTTAAAAAAAATTAAATTTAAATATTGTACATTTCAACTATTTGTTGCAAAACACGCGATCATCTGAAAAAGACAAATATTTAACAACGACAAAAGTATGGATACCACTATATATTATAATGTTAGCTTCTAAATAGAATTTCAATATTTAGTGTTGGCACCTTTAGCGTTAATTACAGCCAAAAGACTTTGAGACATGCTGTCTACCAAGTTCAGAAAAACTGATTGTGGTATGTTTTCCCAGAAGTTCTTCAATCGAATTAAAATGTCTCATTTATTAGGTCGACAAGAATATCGGTCGAGCTTATTATTCAAATATTGTTATAAATACTTAATATGATTTAAGTCAGAGGTTTTGGGCAGACCATAGTAGGAGCTCTATCGATTTTTGATCGACACATTCTTTCGTAACCCGACATGTATGTTTGGGCTCATTGTCCTGCTGGTATATAGAGTTATCTTCTAAGTCCATTTTTTATGCTGCGGGCTCTAAATTTGTACTCAGCATCACTCGGTAGGACTCTCCCGTCATTTACCTTCGATTAATACCAGATTTGATACACCACTGTTGCTACGGCAACCCCAAACTAAAACGTTTTCCACCTCCGAACTTAATGGTGCGTTGGATGTACTTACTTTGGAGCCTCTCATGAAAACTTCGTCAAGCGTTTTGACTGCCTTTCGTATTTTTCATTTAAAGCTTGCTCGCAATACTCCAAATGAGTATTTTCCATAAACTTGGCGGCATTTGATAACACTTTTTGACAAATTCAAATCAAGAAATTTTCAAATGATAGTAAAAAATGTGGTGGGGTATCCATAATTGTCGGATACTGAATATGTATGTATCGGCCAATTATTTATATTACTCTAAAATTGGGTAGATCTTTCGTCCAGAAAAAAAGTCCATACCAACATGTTACCAACCTAATATTTTGTAGCTACATTAATAGTCGTGTTGGAGATAAGGAACATCTCTTTTATACTGTTCTATCCTACATTCGAGAATACATTTTTTCTTAATTGCCGGGCTCTCCATTGAATCTAAGCTCTCCTACTTGTTTAAATGGCTTCTTTACCGCCCGTCGAATAAAGCATCGTTCTTCATTAGGTCGTCTAGCAAATATTAATTTATTTACCGAAAAATAAAAGTCTGTATTGTACGCTATATGTACGCTAGTCGGATTGTGAGCTCATTGATATTTGTAGATTTTTTCCTTATAATAAAGAAGATACGTTTGAATAGTTTTGAGTTAATTAGTATAAACCATGTGTAACTTTTAGAATCAGAAGAAAAAGATAATAATTAACAACTTTTAGTTTTAAGAAAATCCGCAATTTTCAAAATCGCACTAGCATATAACTGTATATATGTACATAACTTTAATTTAGTTTAATTTACATTTCGAAAATTTTATGAGAATTTGAATTTCGTTATGAAACATAACTATTTTCTACAATTTCCAACGGGAAATCGGTTTCAGTCTCTATAATCCGCACTTTTTATAAATTTTTGGTGCTACCCAGTTCAACTGACTCAAAAAGCTCAACTTACGCACCAAAATTTCCAAGTATTGAATTAGGTTAAAAAAATTAACCGGAATTCCTAAAACAGACCTAGTTTTATTTTTAATTGACACACACATAACAGAAAACAAAAGTTTATTGCCTCCTTGTTCGCATACAAGAATGCGTATGTGTACATACGAAGTACGCTGACTACTACCAAAGCAAGCGTGGCATACTCTTTTTAGCCATCAAACCCGCTTTGATAAGCTTATTGTTGCAACAAGTGAACGCTCACTTTTCTGTTTCTAAGCGCGCTAATAGAGTGAACTGAACTGTCAAGGTATAAGTTCATAGTGTATAAACAAATAACACATATGTACATATGGACAAGAGTAGATGTAATATACAATTGCAAAAATTATAATTGATTTTAATGGATAATAAAGAAGTTGTCTTACAGTGAATTTGTATAAAATTGCCCGCAAATTCATAATTTGTATCATTCACTTCGTGTAATCACAGTGACAAAGAACAACCAAATTTCCAAAAAATGGCATTCAAGGTACATTCATATTTCATAAAGGATCGACGATCGAGTCCAGCTCTACGTAATAACTTTTTACTAATAACAAGAAAAATTTATTTATTTGCAGTTTGTATTCGCACTCGCCTTCGTTGCCGTGGCCAGCGCTGGCTATGTACCAGTTGCCCCAGTATACCACTCCGCACCAGCCGTCTCTGTGCACGCAGCGCCAGTGGCCGTCGCTCAAAAGGTCGTTGTGAAATCGGAGGAATACGATCCTCATCCTCAGTACAAATACTCTTATGGCGTTGATGACAAACTCACCGGTGATTCCAAGAGCCAAGTGGAGGAACGTGATGGTGATGTGGTCCGCGGTGAATACTCTCTGATCGATGCTGATGGTTACAAACGCACTGTCCAATACTCTGCTGATCCCATCAATGGTTTCAACGCCGTTGTCAACCGTGAACCTCTTGTAAAAGCTGTTGCCGTTGCTCCAGTTGCTCACTATGCTGCCCCAGCAGTCGTCAAGACCGTTGCTCCAGTCGCCCACTACGCCGCTCCAGTTGCTCACTACTCTGCCCCTGCTGTAGTCAAGACTGTCGCTCCCGTAGCTCACTACTCCGCTCCAGTTGCTCACTATTCCGCCCCAGCTGTGGTCAAGACTGTTGCCCCAGTTGCTCACTATGCTGCCCCAGTGGCTCACTACGCCGCTCCAGCTGTAGCTTACCATCATTAATTCGAAAAGAAGTGGACATTTTCAAATCCGATTTTAATCCGACGAGTGCGTAAGCGCCCAACGAATTGTTGATAATTTTATGATAATTTATTTCGACGTTAAATAAAAAATATATAAATTGAAATGCTGTGTTTTGTTAAACGCTGAGAATTTTTCAGTAAAGTCAATAGTTTACATAAACAATTTAAAATGGTACCCGAACTGAATAGTGCTTGGTCCAACTTTGATCTCGAGATCCAATCCAAGTGTTTTACCATGAACACGGTATTGAAGAAAAATATTGAATCTACTCATCTCCAGTTACTCACTACTCAGCCCCAGCTGTAACCAAGACTGTCGCCTCAGTAGCTCCTATGCCGCTCCCGCAGTCGTCAAATATCATCATTAAAACCAATAAAGCCTTTATGCAATTACCCAATACTGATTAAAATCGGTAATTGTGAAAAGAATTGTTCTTGTTAAAATATGGTTACGAATCTACTTATTTATTATCGATGAAACAGTTCAGTTAATAAAAGTTTTCAAATAAATACAAATACAATATCTTTAAATTTTCGTGGATTATTTTTAAATTAACTAGGGCTAATGAAGTCTTGAAGTCGAACCCATTCAACCACTGCAAGCGATGTGGTCGAGTTGCCTCGCAAATCCTGAATGACACTCGCGCAACCTCAGGTTAAACTCCTACTTATCAACAATAAATCCGACATACCGAATACATGTCCTGCATGCAATGAGTCCCCCCATGACGCTAACCGTCTATTTTAACGAATCCGACTCATCTTGAGCATCCTACGAGATTGCGACAAACTCATGAACTGGAAATATTTGGTAATTGCAGCAGTACAATTGTAACAATCCCAACAAAGGTGGGTACTAGAGTTCTGAGTGTACCATAAGATTTAAGCTCATAGTAAAACATTTGATGTCTGAGTAAGGCATTGTATAGTATGTTAAAACTTTGTGACACAAGACACACCAAATATTTATTGATATCTTATATTAATCCTGTGAATAAATCATATGGAATTGAAATTAAATGAAAAATTGTCAAGATATACATACATAATATATGTATATCTTTCGACTCGATTCCAAACATCTAAGACAATACAGGCTTGAAAATGCTTTTTACTGTCATCTGATATAAGGATCATCTGGAATGCATAACTCATATAATTCACGATGATTCGACAAAAAAGGGGTGGGAGTGTTGTAGAATAGCATTTTCTATAATTTTGATATACTTGTGCTGACCGCGTACTACTGACAACATTTCAAACTGAAAAGTTTCACTTTACATTAATTGATGGAAAGTATAGCAATCTATTTTTCAATCCCATAGTTCAATATGGTCAATTTGTGTGGGCTGCAGGCTTTTAAATAGGGATATGACAAATGTCTTCTCATTGTCGCTCTAAGAGCAAATATTTGAGTGCCTTCTAAACAATTTAGTCAGGATTTAGGCGTTTTCAGGTCAGAAGTTTTAGTAAATTTCACAGTTTTAACATGCTTGATGCCACTTCCGTGAAAGCCCAATCATGTTTTGCCTATTTTTCGATCTTTGCTTTACTTTTTTACTTTTCTATAAATTTTGTACAGTTGAACTTCCATAACTCGAACTGCTCTAACTCGAAGTTCTCCATAATTCGAACTATTGAATTGGCAATAGAAGTCAAAATTCATACAAATTACATTCTGTAACTCGGAAGTCTCTCTAACTCGAAGTTTTTTTGTGGATTATGGTGATTCGAGTTAGAGAAGTTCCACTGTAGTTCCTTCGGCGTAGAACTCTGAACGCCTCTTTATATATTATGTATGAGGTACAATTAAAGACAGCACTACAATTTTTATTAACAAATAAAAAGGATTTCTTAGAAATATGCTTGCAAAAAGGTGCACAGTTACTTTTAGTCAACCATATTTCTGTACCGTATTGTACAGCTGAAAACATAATTTTTGCATTAATTTATATCCCAACTCTCACTACTAGTAATATGAACATAACTGTACTTAGATATGAGTGCCATACTCGTTTTAGCATTCACACCCGCTTTGATAAGCTTATTGTTGCAACAAGCGAACGCTCACTTTTTTGTTTCTAAGCGCGCTAATAGAGTGAACTGAACTGTCAAGGTGTATTTTCAACTTTTGTCTCACTCACTATACTACATATTGTATACGAGTATATGAGTATATACACATACATGTTAAAATAGGTGGATGTAATATCCAAATGAAAAATTATAATTAATTGTGAAGAATAATAAAGAAATTCTCCACAAGTTAAATCGTATAAAATTGGTCGCAAATTCGTATTTGGCATCATTCACTTCGTGAAATCATCTCGACAAAGAACTACCACATCTCCAAATATGGCATTCAAGGTACGTTTATCCTCCACAGAGGATCGAATTGTCCTCCTCTACATAATAAGTTCTTATTAATAGCAGGAACTATTTATTCATTTGCAGTTTGTTTTCGCACTCGCTTTTGTTGCCGTGGCCAGCGCTGGCTATGTACCAGTTGCGCCAGTATACCATTCTGCACCAGCCGTCGCCGTGCACGCAGCACCTGTGGCCGTCGCTCAAAAGGTCGTTGTGAAGTCGGAGGGATACGATTCTCATCCTCAATACAATTTCTCTTATGGCGTTGATGATAAAGTGACTGGTGACTCCAAGAGCCAAGTGGAGGAACGTGATGGAGATGTGGTCCGTGGTGAATACTCCCTGATCGATGCTGATGGTTACAAACGCACTGTCCAATACACTTCCGATGATGTCAATGGTTTCAACGCTGTCGTGAGCCGCGAACCTCTTGTGAAATCGGTTGCTGTTGCTCCAGTTGCTCACTATTCTGCCCCAGCAGTCGTGAAAACTGTTGCCCCAGTCGCCCACTACACCGCTCCAGTTACCCACTACTCAGCTCCAGTTGCTCACTACTCGGCTCCAGTCGCTCACTACTCAACCCCTGCTGTAGTAAAGACTGTTGCCCCAGTAGCTCACTACGCCGCTCCAGCTGCCCATTACGCATCCTATGCCGCTCCCACAGTCAAATATCATCATTAAAACCTATGAAGTCTTTATGCAATTACCCGGTACTGATTAAAATCAGTAATTGTGAAACGAATTGTGCTTGTTAAATTATACTTACGGGGTATTCTTATTTATTATCGATGAAACAGTTGAGTCAATAAAAGTTGTAAAATATATACAAATACAATTTCTTTAAATATTTTTTTGGATTATTTGTAAATTAACAAGGGCTTATGCTTCCGTCGCAATCATCTCAGCAATTATCTGCGTGAAGCAGCACCATTTCCTGGGTGCATCAGATCAAAAGTTCATTATTACAGTACGTCGATGATATGGAACCATACAGCGACCAGAGTCGAACACCTTGGAGTCAATTCATCGCTCATTACAAACGACATGCTCGAGTTGCGTCATCCAACTGAAGTAACCCTCTCACAACTTTCTGGATACTGTAGCAGGAATTTCACATTCCCATTTATCCAAAGTAGAGTCCAAAATACCGAATACAATGAGTCCCCGCATGACACCCAACATCTCTTTACATGTCCAACGAACCCGACTCATCTAACACCCATGTTCCGACCCTAGCAAAACACCTCGTTTCCTGGGTTTCCTGTTAGATGATTTCGATGACAACTAAACTTCACTTCCACTTAAATCAGGGGTTAGTTAATCGCTACACCAAAAAAATGACAGTAAGCTGGTCAACATGTAATTGAATCTCTAATCGGTGGAAACACAAAATTTATACTAGATTGCGCCAAACTGTTCAAAGTTCGAGAAAATTCAGAAGTGACACTGGCTGATTCCTAAGCAATGATATAATAATGAACAAATGATGTCCATGAAATGGAAATATGATTGTAGCAGTACAAATCTAGCAAACCCAACAAAACTGGCTACGAGAAATAAGCATAAGGTCTGATGCCCGAGTAAGTCATAGTTTAGTGACCCGATTAGTGTCAGCTTTGTAAGCAAGCCCCACTAAATAATTATTTATCTGTTAATAATAACACATCATGTTTTGACACATCGTGAAACTCCAAGAATGTCTTCCTTTGGATTCTATAATAGTCGCTATGGTAACTTTAAGACCTTAGTGGCTTCAAAGGTATGGCAGATTTCATATAGTGATTGCCAAATCTCCGCTATCAAATATCTGGTGCGAACTATAAAAACTATAAAGTCAAGTTGCGTAAGGTGGTTGACATTGATATCTCAAAGGAATGCGTGAGTAATATCCTTCATATTTTTTATAAATGGCAAGGCTGTTCGAGGGATGGGGACCGCGCTTTTCATTCAATCCAGAGAGACTTCTTTTAATGTACGGAAATATTTTGTTCCACTACAATCCGTCAGGATTAATCAGGTTTTTCGTCTTTCTACCCTTCTAGGTCAGAAGTTTTATTTTTTTCTCAAGTTTAAGCAACTTGGCAGCAATTTCGTGGAATACCAATAATTTCTATATTCTTTCATGTTTTCTTTACTGTTTGGAAATTAAAAGTTCCTTCAGTTTAGGGCTTTGAGTGCCTATATGTATATATATAATGAAAAAGGTCTCATTAAAATGTGTTCGTAAAAAGAGTTACAGTAACATTTAGCCAACCAGAATTAATACTCATGTACTCATAACGTACAGCTGACACATTTTCATCCATTCAAATAGATCCCAACACGCACTGCTATTAATATGAACCTAAGTGTACTTGGAAATGAATGCTATACTCTTTTTTTATCATTCAAACCCGCTCTGATAAGCTTATTGTTGCAACAAGTTAACGCTCACTTTTTTGTTTCTAAACGCGCTAATAAAGTGAACTGAACTGTCAAGGTGTAGTTTCAACTTTTGTCTCACTCACTATTCTACATATTGTTTACGAGTATATGAGTATATACACACATACGTATTAAAAGAGGTGGATGTGATATCCGAATGAAAAATTATAATTAATTGTGTTGAATAATAAAGAAATTCTCCACAAGTTAAACCGTATAAAATGGGTTGCAAATTCGTATTTGGTATCATTCACTTCGTGAAATCATCTCGACAAAGAACTACCACATCTCCAAATATGGCATTCAAGGTACGTTTATCCTTCACGGAGGATCGAATTTTCCTCCTCTACATAATAAGTTCTCACTAATAGCAGGAACTATTTATTTATTTGCAGTTTGTATTCGCACTCGCTTTCGTTGCCGTGGCTAGCGCTGGCTACGTACCAGTTGCCCCAGTATACCACTCCGCACCAGCCGTCGCCGTGCACGCAGCACCTGTGGCCGTCGCCCAAAAGGTCGTTGTGAAATCAGAGGAATACGATTCTCATCCTCAATACAATTTCTCTTATGGCGTTGATGATAAAGTGACCGGTGATTCCAAGAGCCAAGTGGAGGAACGTGATGGTGATGTTGTCCGTGGTGAATACTCCCTGATCGATGCTGATGGTTACAAACGCACTGTCCAATACACTTCCGATGATGTCAATGGTTTCAACGCTGTCGTGAGCCGCGAACCTCTTGTGAAATCTGTTGCTGTTGCTCCAGTTGCTCACTATGCTGCCCCAGCTGTCGTCAAGACCGTTGCTCCAGTTGCCCACTACTCAGCTCCAGTTGCTCACTACTCTGCCCCAGCTGTAGTCAAGACTGTTGCTCCAGTGGCTCACTATGCCGCTCCAGCTGCCCATTACGCATCCTATGCTGCTCCCGCAGTTGTCAACTATCATCATTAAGATATAAAGAATTTGAATGAGAGAAAATGGATCAATGTGATATTAAAAGATAATTGTTAATATTTTTTCTATAAATATACCGATCATACATTTATGGCATTAATAAAACTTACTTGTATTTCAAACTATTTACTCGCATTTGACTTCAGTTTTCTAATATATTTACCTGGTAAGAAAGTATATATATATTTATACATATATGATTTTTACTTTAATATTCTGAGATTTCAAACAACTACTATATTATCCCGAAATTAATAAAATTTCGAATAAAAGAGTCCATGGTTTAATGCCACATATGTGGATCTGTAATCGTCAAACTAAAGAGCGTGAGATTCGTTTCATTGTTCAGATGAGAGATGCTTCTTAAGATATAGTAGCGATCGCTTTTCCAATGATGATTTATGTCGCAAAAAGCCTTAACGGAAATTATATTTCAATCTTGTATCAATTAAATCTTGTATGTGGCAATGAGATTCTCCGATAAAATTCCAATAGAACTTCAAAATGATAAAAGTAATCGATATGAATGTTTGAGTTTATATTTTAAAAATACCCCTCATATTTCATCCATAATTCCTCATTCATATTCCATATAAGGTATAGTCGAATTAATGTTCGCACTGCTCTTTCTAAACGATAATGTAATATTTTTACTTGGATGCTTCAAAGCTGGAGAAACTGTAAATATTTAGACAATAATATTAACAAGCATAGCTCGCATCTATTAAGTAGATGAACTATGTCTATATTACCTGATTATATAAGATTTTAGTCCCTAAAAGTATAAATTTTAAGCTAAACATAGTGTGCTGAACATTACAGGGTTCTAAACACCAACGCCTATAAATATGGACTCCACGATTCCGGCTGATTGGATTCTGGGAAACAAAAAATATAGCGGCGATTTATTCTGTAAGCTTTATAATGTTCCGAATGGACTATTACCAAATGAATATACCAAAAATTGGACATTTGAAAGAAAAATTGTGAATTTTGAAAAAAAATGGTCATTTTGGGAATTATTGATTGATAATAATTCATGCTTTTACATGTCCTGAGTGTACCCTACAAATTTCAAGTCATTCGGTCATGTCGTTTTGAGATACATACAATGGAGAAAAATAAAAAAAAACAGTTTTGAATAAAACGCGTTCAAAGTTCCAGGTGGCAACTTAGCGCTTCGAACTACTCCTTTAACTTTACTACCGCATACTAGATATGGTAAGGAAGCAATTTATGAAAAACAAAATTTTTGAGCCCTTCACAGTCCTAGATTTTGAATTTAACTACGATGCTTGTTTTGTATAATAGATAAAATCTTCTTATTTTGATCGCTGGACCCTCGGCCTTGACACCAATTCCAACACTTGATGATTCCAGTGTTGTGTCAAAAGTACTCAAGCACTATTACATTAAATGTGAAATCAATTTGAAGGGTTTGATTTGTCGACTAGTTACATAAACTCTTTTTGGTATGGGACTACATTGACAATATGATAACCCCTAAGGGTTACAATCACTTTAAAATATATTTCTATTTAGAGGGCATTCTTCAAGCAAAGCTTAGCGACCTTCTCCTACATGGTATGCAAGATATTGAGTTAATTAAAAATTTTGAACTATCTTTTGTTTTTAGTAAAAGCCGACCAAGACATTTTATCTGCAGCACATACTACTGTGCTTGATTTAATTGTACCGCTTTTAAGAGTGTGAGTGAAAGAAAAAACTTTAATATGCACACACATGTCATTATGCTTTTATTTATATGTGTGTAATTGTACTCAGTGTCAGTGTCTGTGTTAATATTCAATTAAATTACACGCATGAAAAGGAAATTGTTGTCCAATATGTGAATTGCTGAACAGTATAAAATGATCTGCGAACTAATGGTTGGTATCATTCACTTCTTGCATTCGCTTTAAGAAAGAACCCGCCTTGTAGTTACGAAACTATAACACACACAATCCCAAAAATGGCATTCAAGGTAAATTTGGCACTTGCTGGGACTAAAATAACCTGATCTAATTGTTTGTCAATTAACAATAACACAATTAATTTGTATCTTTGCAGTTCGTATTCGCACTCGCTTTCGTCGCCGTGGCCAGCGCTGGTTATGTACCAGTTGCTCCAGTATACCACTCCGCACCAGCCGTCGCTGTACACGCCGCTCCCGTGGCCGTAGCCCAAAAGGTAGTTGTGAAATCGGAAGAATACGATCCTCATCCTCAGTACAAATTCGCATATGGCGTTGATGACAAAATTACCGGTGATTCCAAGAGCCAAGTGGAGGAACGTGATGGTGATGTTGTTCATGGTGAATACTCCCTGATCGACGCTGATGGTTACAAACGCACTGTCCAATACACTGCTGATCCCATTAATGGTTTCAACGCTGTCGTCAACCGTGAACCTCTTGTAAAAGCTGTTGCCGTAGCTCCAGTCGTCAAGACCGTAGCTCCAGTCGTCAAGACCGTTGCTCCAGTTGCTCACTATGCTGCCCCAGCAGTCGTCAAGACCGTTGCCCCAGTCGCTCACTACGCCGCTCCAGTTGCCCATTACTCGGCCCGTGTCGCTCACTACTCAGCCCCTGCTGTAGTCAAAACTGTTGCCCCAGTTGCTCATTACGGTGCTCCAGTGGCTCACTATGCCGCCCCAGCTGCCCATTACACTTCCTACGCCGCCCCCTCAGTATACCACCATTAAATAATTATAAAAGTCCATATGTTATAGATTGTTTTAGCCGATGCTGTTCTTATTTATGAAAATCCTGATTGTTTCCGATATTAAACGAAAATTATAAACTAATTAAAATATGTGTTTTATATTACCACACAAGTTTAAAATAATTAGGTATACAATATTTAGGTCGTAGTGCATACAAGATCGAAAATTTTCCAGTCTAAGACTAGTCTGTATCTTAAATCGATTGATTCTTTTATTAAGTATGATCCGAATTATTGAGTCGATTCGATGCCAACTGCTGAAAAATCGACCTCATTTGTCGTAGCCCAGCCATTAGGTCGAATTATGCTACGAACTGCTGTCCAGTTCACGGTATTTGTTCAGATTTGGCTCCATGTGAAGAAACATGAAAAATCAATCACAGAACAGACATTTTTGTTCAATAAAGAGGTTATGATCTACTAAATATGCAGATATCAGATAACGTATTGTTCAGACGGTTTAAAGAAATTAGGTCATCGCTTGTTTAAATCTATAGAGTAAAAGGAGAGTCTATTTTGACAAATAAATCGCCATTTTTCAAACTGATAACTTAGACAGAACTTAAGTCTGGTGTTGCCAGACATTTACACTCACTATATATTGAATTAAAGGCGTATGCAAATTGTCAATTTATTATAGAAAATGTTTTTACTGATAGTCGTCATTTGTGTTGACAGTCCTTGACCATATAAATATTTATAAATTCAATCAATCAATAAATTTCAGTAAAACAAAAAAGTATTTTATGTTAGAGAGCTTATATTCGGTTGAAAGAAATAAAAACGGAAATCATATTTGATTTGATTTGGGAGTATCTGGTGGAATATAAAGGGGGTTTCTATAAGAGCGCTACAAGTTTTTTTAAATAAAACAAAAACAGTTTGGGATGTCAATGAAATTCCTTATTCCAGTGAATGTACGTTCGATGCCATTATGTATGGAACTTGATTTCATTTGTATGGCCACCAAGGGCACGCTTGCCAAAGTCCAGGCCCAATTTAGGTTTTTAAGCATAAATCGGCTGATAAATTGAATCAATTTCACGTTCGATATTCGTTCATCAGTCGTCGCTGGCTTGTTGGTATAGACCATAGACTTGACATAGTCCCACAGGAAATAGTTTAATCACGTCAAATCGCACAACTGAGGTGGCCAATAGACTGGACCATTTCGTAAGATAACAGTTCACCAAACTTGGTTTTCAATAAATCGATTATGACCTTCGTTGTGTGGCTTGTGGCGCGGTACAATTTGAACCACATATTGTCCAAGTCCATATCATTAATTCGGGCCAAAAATATCGTAGCGATTCCTATTCCGGTTTTGATCATCATGGAGTACGTGCCTGACCAATAGCGCATATTTTGCTTGTTGACCAAGCCTTTCAGCCTGAAATGAGCCACATCACTGAACATGACACTTCGATGAAAATTCAGATCATTTTCAAAGAGTGAGTGGTCAAGCGGCTTCAGTTTTTGCGTCCATTTGATCTTGTAAGGATGTAGACCAAGATTTTTTCGCAAAATTCGCCACAACGACATCGCAGAGATACCCAACGCTTGAGAACGGGAGAGACTGAGTTGGGTATTCCTCAATAATTGCGCTAGAGGCAGCAATATTCTCGACACTTCGGGTACTTTTTTGTCTCACTGGCACGGGAACATTTTGCATTGTGCTTATGGATTCAAATTTTTCCACTGGACGCGCAATCGTTGATCTGACAGGACGATTATGACGATCATAAATTAGACGTAGCTCTCTTAAAGTTGAGGCCACTGACTTCGAATAACGGAAGTAAATTTTAATAATTTCAACTGGTTGTTGGATCGTATATCTTTCCAAGATGAAATGGCAAACTACTGAAGAGAAATGTCAAAAGAGCGGAAAAAATATAGCAAAATAATAAAAATAATTGTATCATCCCAAACCTCCAAAAATCGTTTTCCATTCAGATTCGTTTGAGTGATGGACTTTAAACGAGATAACCTTTCCAAATAGCCTTACTGTTCTTTTACTATTGTCGTTACTCTATCTTACTCTTACGCTATCAATTGGACCTTAACTTTGTGTTGGGATTATTCGAGTATGGAGAGAATGGGCCCATAATACTTTTGAAGGCATATGGTAATTATGTACTATTTTTGAGATATAAAGTGTCATATGTAAGTGTCATAACTCAAAAACTGAACTACTGAAATCCATAAAACAAGCTTAGTTACGTATGAGCAAATACCTGCACTTGCTTGTCAATATACACGCACATGGGAATGATTATTTCATCAAACACGTGTGTGGCCTTACATTTTCGAATAAACAATTAACTTTCATATATTTCATAACGTTGAGCAGATTAAGCGTCTACATACGCATATTGCGCCAGTTGTTTCTTATTGTTTTAGCACAGAAAATTGACCGGCAAATAAACCAGATTTTAACAAAAGAAATTTTCAATGATTAGCCCAACAGGTGTAGAGTATAAATTGGTGCGCTGACGGCTACTTCATATCATTCACTTCTTGCAATCTCAGAGACAAAGAACCCACCTGAGTTCCAACACCAATAAGCATATTTTCAAAAATGGCATTCAAGGTAAATTGACGCTCGGTTACCAATAAAATAACCTGCTCTAATTGTGAGCTAATAATTTTGAATTTCTTTGTTTCTTTTTAGTTTGTATTCGCATTCGCCTTCGTCGCCGTGGCCAGCGCTGGTTACATACCAGATGCTCCAGTATACCACTCCGCACCAGCCGTCGCCGTGCACGCAGCACCTGTGGCCGTCGCTCAAAAGGTCCTTGTGAAATCAGAGGAATACGATTCTCATCCTCAATACAATTTCTCTTATGGCGTTGATGACAAAGTGACTGGTGACTCCAAGAGCCAAGTGGAGGAACGTGATGGAGATGTTGTCCGCGGTGAATACTCCCTAATCGATGCTGATGGTTACAAACGCACTGTCCAATACACTTCCGATGATGTCAATGGTTTCAACGCTGTCGTGAGCCGCGAACCTCTTGTGAAATCTGTTGCTGTTGCTCCAGTTGCTCACTATGCTGCCCCAGCTGTAGTCAAGACCGTTGCTCCAGTCGCCCACTACTCAGCTCCAGTTGCCCACTACTCTGCCCCAGCTGTTGTCAAGACTGTAGCCCCAGTTGCTCACTATGCTGCTCCTCAGGCCCACTATGCCGCTCCAGTGGCTCATTACTCTGCACCAGCCGCTCATTACGCATCTTACCCTGCTCCAGCTGTGTACCATCATTAATTCATTTTCATTAGAATGATCAGGAAGGATTAATATAATGTTCTTAAATTAGTAAAATGTTGTTAATGTACATATATATTCAGTATTGCTATTTATTCCGATAATAAACTTTGAGGAACTATAAAAATAATATGCGTTGTTATAATTCAGAAGGATTAATTTTCAGTATATTTTTATTAAACCAAAATCCATCTAATGTGATACTGAATTGCATGAACCACAAAATTAGAAACAACAACATCGAAATCTATTTATTTTGACAAAAGTGCTTGATCCAGAAACTGAAATTACGTATCTGACTTCCTGAGATCATTTTATGCATTTTGCCATCTAGATATAACATAATCTTAGACATCTGTATTTGATATCTCATCTGGTCATTAAATAAAATAGTCCTATACAAGACTTCCCTGTTTGATAGCGATATGAAAATAGTGTAGATCTTTGGGAGTATCAGTTGAAGTTAAATAGCTGTACTTGGCTTACAAAGAAGGTGTTTAGGATCAGTTAAGCAATTTTAAAAGGTTGGTTAACCAGGTCGTTTGAAGCACTTGAATTATGTAAAAGATTTTCCCGGCATTAATTATACATGAACCGAACCAAAAGCATTTTCACGAAGTTCCGTGAAAACCAACCGTTTATTAAGGTAGAATTCAATTTAATAAAGTATGGCATGATTATGGTAATCAGAATTAGAAGATCACAGGTGACATAAAGAGAATGAAAAATATATTATTCTTATTATTAAAAAAAAAAAATGGTTACAAATAATTAGAATTCGACTTAATTTGTTCCACTAAAATATTTTATTGAATTCTATAAAATAATATAACTTCTCTTATCTATACACATAAACTTGAATATATTCTAACGATCTTTTTTTCTTTTATGTTTATTGAGATAGAATACAATCATTCTAAAAACAGGCGCTTATTTTAAAAGGTACGTAATATCTAGCTCAATGATAAAACTATAAAGTTATAAATATGTAATCCCAACTCTGGACGAATGTCTTAAAAATGCCTACAAATTACCACAAAGGTGCTGCTCACTAGACAAAGTCGAAGATTAAAGACAGAAAAAAAGGAAAAATATGTTAATGGAAAACCGCGGGGGTTTTCTCAAATTCAATTATAAACATTTCTAAACGCGTCATTGAGCGCGTGTTTTACCATATGGTCACTTACAGTTCTTCAAAAGACTGTACTATGAACCATATCCGTGATAACAGCGTTTGTTTTCTAGACAAAAGCCGGAATAAGCTTTGCCGGTAAAACAAAATTACCGAATCATCAGCCAACGTTATTACAAGTCCATATTGTTTGTATAGCAATGAGAATGTCGATTCTAACGCTGGTGCTTAGTTTTATATAAGGACCCATTAGGACATATATATACAAAAAATTTTAAACTAAATTAAAATAATTTTTTATTCCAAAAAATCAAATTTTCTCAGGGAATTGGATGAAAATCAATTTTTCTCATTGGACCAAAACGATTTTATTCGTGAGAATGAGCCCATTGGTACAAAAAAAAATTAAGTTAGAAATCGAGTTTACTGGAATCGCTATTATTAATGGATTTATTAAATGTTTTCTACATATTTCAATATATAAAATTTTCGATCAAGCTTATATGACAGATCATAGAAATTTCCTACAGGGTAGCCATTTTCCTCTATTTGTGTTTGCATATTATTTGCCCACATGAGATACTATTTAATTGAGCCATTTAATAATTTTGGCCATTTGATTCAGTTGTTGGCGCCAAGCACTTGTCTGCCAGCGCCGGCGAACGAAACCAACAGCAAACCAGCCAATGAACGGGCGTTAAATGCATTAAGCGATTACGTCTGCTACAATTTGAACGCCATACGGCACATGCGGACGCGGTGCGCAGACTTAGCGCAAATCACGTTTGTGGTGTTTACACTGAAAGCTTTGAAAAATTGGCCGGGCATGCGACGGCGAATGCGTTGAAAATTGTAGCGCGAACATGACATTGAAATTCCTCTTGCAAACGGAATTTCCTAATTGTTAGATACATATATACTTATGTACTAATATTCGCTCGTCATTTGAGCGCTTGTACATATGTACACCTGCAAATATGTATGTTTGCATGTGTAGTAGCACCGTGGTTAACATGCGGTGGAGTAATTGTTGCTTTAATGCCACCAATATTTGGCTAATGAAATCGAAAAGTTCTCATTAAAACACAAATGCGATTGAATGGACGGTTGCTGGATTTCGTGAGATTTTTTATTTATTAAATAATATTATGTTTGTACATTTTTACGCTATTGTATTAATATAATCGTATATAATATGTCTGTACACATGTATAATTAATTTACAGGTTTTCAGTGCAATAAGGCGACGTGATTCGCATATTTCCGGTTCGAAATTCTTAATGCTTCATTTTATGTCCCATATTCGTACATTTTAGTTGATAATAATAGCAGTAATATATACAGGGTGGTTTATATGAGAAGTGTTTTTTAATAAATGATTCAAAATTACTAAAATTTATTTCAGGTGAGTACGATCTGCATTTAACGAATAACAGCCAGTATACAAGAGAAATCCTTGCTTAAAAATATTATAACTTCATTTCATTTCGGCGAATTCTTTCAAGGTGTAACATGGGTTTCACGGAAAAAAGAAACGTGTTTTTTATTAATAATTTAAATTTTATAACATCTTTAGATTATTGTTCTAAAATCAATACGATCCGAGCAATAGTTTTGGAGATACAGTCTAATAAAGGTCTGCGATCCGGGGTAGCTTTACGCATTAAACTTTCATCCTGTTTTTTTCTCAAAACTGTGTTTTCATAGTCGATTGTCAAGATTTATCGTCAACTATTCAATCGATCTTGGTGATATTTTAGACAGATGTTCAAAATGCAACTTAAGGACTTGGACGAAGATTTGTTTCATTTAAAAAAAAATTAAAAAAAAAAATATCGCGAAATTTTTTCAAAATTATTTTTATGTAAAAACCTTTGTAAGAAATCTTTTAATATTTTTCTTAACTAAACAAGTATATTTTATTTTCACTTCAGATGATCCTCCTAGAAGTTATGCAGTCAACGTGAACGCATTTACTTGAAGACTCGAGTTTGAAATATTTTTCTTAAAAAATTTCGGTAAGTCTTCATTAAATATCTTTAAGGGGCTATACCAGTGTGACATTTTCAAAAATCGATTTTTTTATTTTTTGCTTATTCGATAATTAATATATTCAAAAATATCTTGTGGAAGCGGCAAGGTCGTATCTTGAGCAGTTTTTGAATGGCAGTGTTCTAAAGAGCGACCGCTCGCAGGCATAAGCCGCAATATCAAAAATAATCAAAACTGATGACATCATAACTCAACGAGAAATTGACCGATCGACTGCATATTTAAATTGAATGTTCTTCTTATATTTACTATACAATGACCTATGAACTTTTTGATTTGTTGAAAATTGTCAATTTGGCATTCGGAAAACGACCAATTTTTTATCTAAAAAAACGAAATTTTTTTTCAGAACTACGCCATTTTGTTAATTTTTGATATTCTTCTAAACTCGTAGGTCATTGTATAGAAAATATCTTCAACTTTAATACTCTTTTTTAATTTTTTTGTTTCAGCTACTCATTCGCCGGAATCATGTCAGCAGTTGGAGAAATTTTTTTTTGGTACCTCCCAAGACAGCACATAACTCCGTTATTTTTCAATATTTTTGTAAACAAAATCTTAAAATATAGCTGAAAATATACCTTATTATGTAAAAAAAATTCGAAACATCGCCTAATTTTTCATAGGTTACACTGGTATAGACCCTTAAGGCAAGAAGCCCGTGTTTTCTCGAACTAAACTTATGCTACCACATAAAACATGCTGGAATACTTTAAGAAACCGTCTGAGATACTCAATTTAAAAGCCTCAATCTTCCGAATAAGAAGTCTACACTAACTTGTTACCCGAGAACTTTACGGAAATAAACCAAATACCAACTTAATGATAGAAATTATTGCATAAACAGTCTTAAGGGAAGGCTTGCGTATAAGAATCAATTAACTTACTATGCTATTTAACCCAGTTTCTGTTTTGAAAAGATATTTTGACCAATGAAATCGCATTCACTAATAATTTCTAGTTTTGAAACCTGTTCGATCTTCGAGACCATACGTTCCATAAACATTATTTATTTTGAGAATTTGATTTCTAAAATAATTCCAATCTAGTTTTCAAAAATAAATAAAGAGAAACTTATTTGAGAACCTTATATACGAGCCACCCTATAGTATTGAATATGTGCATTCACACGCAGGGGGGAGTATCGCGTATCATATATTGTCTTTTGTCATCCAATTGTTATCGGTGCAAAAATCTAACAAACGTAAGTACATTCGAACAATAATTGAAATAATTAAATTTATAAATGAAATGCATTTCTGACAACTTAAGCTTATTAACTTGTATATATAATACATGTACATATGTATATGTGTATGCAATAAAAAGTGATAATAATTTATTGTTTTTCTGTTAATTTGATTTTTAGGTTGTCTTCTCACGAAACGATAATAAGATATTTAGACCGCCTAGTGAAGCCTATAAATAAATAATAATTAAAGTTATAAATAGCAGCATTTTCAAATGCATTAACAATCTAAATTGTTTAAGAATGGTGGTCGCTGTGGTCGACAAACATACAAACACACCATTCGTGTATAATAAAATAGTTGAATTGCTCGTATATTAATTATGTGTATTTTTATTTGGAATTAAGAAAAACAATTAACAATAATAAGATCACCTTTAGAGCCGCCTTGTTAATTGTTATTTGCTGAAATATCTAGCAGTTTCTGTATGTTTGTCGGTGTGTACAATATAAGCACAAATTATTTATTTTTAATTGGCTTTAATATGCCTATTATCGGACATAATTTTGTAGACGCTGACGCTTTACCTGAATCGAATTTTTTCATGCCAAAGTTAGTGTGTCTTAAGGCAAATAGGAAGGGAAAGATAAAACGTGTGCACAGTTTCATTTTTTATAAAATCAAATTTAAAGCTTCAATTCGATTCACGCCACCCCATGACTTCCTCTTTATGCTTTATGCAGGTGGTATTGAATTCTTTTTGATTAATTTCCAAAAGGGAGCGGCTAAAATTAATTAAGAACTGGACAACTGCATTTTAGTTGAAACGCTTGTGTACTTGAATGGGAGGGTAAATTATTATTAGATGATTTGGAATAGGTGTGTGAATTTATTTTTACAGACGTAGCATATTTTTAACAATACTTAATATAGTTAATTTATTATCTTAATTTCTTAAAATATGTATGTAGTTTACTCGCATTATAAGAAATCTTAGTATTAATATACGTATAATAATATAAAGAATATTGCAAAATTTCATGAAAATATCAGAATACTTCAACACTGATCCACACATTTGTATATATTTCTACTAATCTTATACATATTTAAGGAAGAGCTAAGTTGTGTGTAATCGAACAGCTATAACACCACAATTTATTCATGTAATTTTGTTAAGACAACATACAATATGACCCATATATTCGGCATAAAGCGCACTAGAAAACAAAAATCATTATACAGAAACCACTGCAAACGATGTGGTCGAGTTGCCTCGCGAAATCGGAATGACTCTCGCGCAACCTCACTCTGGATACTGCACCAGGTTGAGCTTCTACTTATCCACAATAAACCCGACATACCGAATACATGTCTGGCATGAAATGAGTCCCCGCATGACGCTAATCGTTTATTTAAATGCGCAAGGAACCCTAATTGCCATCTCCTTAAGTTCTGACCCCATCATAACAGCTCGTTTCCTGGGCCTCCCGTTGAATAATCGCGATGACAACTAAACTGGATCGTCGTCTGTTAATAACCAACCAATTTTTTTTAGGCCACATCCTTGAATGAAAGTTGTGTCTTTTTTTATAGCCGAGCCGAATCGCCATCGTAAGCATTAAGCCTAAGTGGACCGGGAGACTAGTGAAGAATTTACTTATACTTAACTGATAGATATCAGATGTCAGACCAAAAATGGCAGTCAAATTAATGAAATGTCAGATGGCACTTATCAGGCGGTTGCTGCAAAATATCCAGCGAAAAGCTGTCAGATAAAAGGATCTAAATTTAAGAGAACCTCTTTATACCACTTTCGTGAAATACTAATCAGGTTTCGTCTATTATTTCATGTTTCCTTTACTTTTTTACTTCTCTATTAAATATATAGTTCCTTGGACGTAGGGCTTTTATTGCTTCTTTAATACTACGTATAAAGTACAGTTAAAGACAACAATACCAATTTTATGAACAACTAAACAAGGTCTCGCTGTAATGTACTCGCAAAAAGGGTTAGAGTTATTTTTAGCCAACCAGAATTCATACCATTTATCTTCACCGTAATGTGATACACATTTTGCTTGCATTAAAACATATCCCAAAACTCACTACTAGTAATATCAACATAACAGTACTTGGAAATCAGTGCCATGCTCTTTTTTAGCCATCAAACTCGCTTTGATAAGCTTATTGTTGCAACAAGTGAACGCTCACTTTTTTGTTTCTAAGCGCGCTAATTGAGCGAACTGAACTGTCAAGGTGTATTTTCAGCTTTTGTCTCACTCACTATTCTAATTATTGTATGCGAGTATATGAGTATATACCCAAATACATGTTAAAAGAGGTGGATGTAATATCCGAATGAAATATTATAATTAATTGTGAAGAATCATAAAGAAATTCTCTACAAGTTAAATCGTATAAAATGGGTTGCAAATTCGTATTTGGTATCATTCACTTCGTGAAATCATCTCGATAAAGAACTACCACATCTCCAAATATGGCATTCAAGGTACGTTTATCCTCCACAGAGGATCGAATTGTCCTCCTCTACATAATAAGTTCTTACTAATAGCAGGAACTATTTATTTATTTGCAGTTTGTATTCGCACTCGCTTTCGTTGCCGTGGCTAGCGCTGGCTACGTACCAGTTGCCCCAGTATACCACTCCGCACCAGCCGTCGCTGTGCACGCAGTACCTGTGGCCGTAGCCCAAAAGGTCGTTGTGAAATCAGAGGAATACGATTCTCATCCTCAATACAATTTCTCTTATGGCGTTGATGATAAAGTGACCGGTGACTCCAAGAGCCAAGTGGAGGAACGTGATGGAGATGTGGTCCGTGGTGAATACTCCCTGATCGATGCTGATGGTTACAAACGCACTGTTCAATACACTTCCGATGATGTCAATGGTTTCAACGCCGTCGTCAACCGTGAACCTCTTGTGAAATCTGTTGCTGTGGCTCCAGTTGCTCACTATGCTGCCCCAGCTGTTGTCAAGACTGTTGCTCCTGTCGCCCACTACACCGCTCCCGTTGCCCACTACTCGGCTCCAGTCGCTCACTATTCCGCTCCTGCTGTGGTCAAAACTGTAGCTCCCGTAGCTCATTATGCTGCCCCAGTAGCCCACTATGCCGCTCCAGCTGCCCATTACGCATCATATGCTGCTCCTGCGGTCGTCAACTATCATCATTAAGATATAAAGAATTTGAATAACAGAAAATGGATCAATGTGATATTAAAAGATAATTATTATTCTTTTTTCTATAGATATACCGATCATAAATTTATAGTATTAATAAAACTTATTCGTATTTCAAACTACTTATTCGCATTTGAAATTAGTTTTCTAAAATATATACCTGGAGTACATATCTATTCTAAGATTTTCAAACAATTACTATATTGGCCTCAAATTAATAAGATTTTTACTCAAAATCAACGGTTTAATTAAAATATGTTAAACAAGTAAGGAAAGGCTAAGTTCGGTTGCAACCGAACATTTTATACTCTCACAATTTATTGCTATAGTTTTATTAAGATAACACTCAATTTGACCCATATATTCGGCATAAAGTCCAATAGAGTAACGAAAACCATCATATATAGTATATGTAGGATGGGGTAATTCGACCAATTTCAACTATTTTTCCCACCACGCTACATTGTTAAATTAGGTATTATTCATAGGAATCCATAGAATTCATAGGAGATGAATTTCTATACAATAAATTTATCTAAATTTTCGGCATAAAATTGATCACAAGCACTTAGATCCTCATATTATAGTCCGATTTCGGCGTTAGAAATATAGTATTTGTGCAGAGTTTTGTTCCGATATCTTCACTGGTTAAGTGAATGAATCAGTTGGACTTCAAAATTGTGGTATAAGGAAAGTAGGCGTGGCTGTGAACCGACAAAATATACTATTGGCATGCCAAGCGAATGTTATGAACCGCATGTCGTTGAAATTGTTCCGTAGATATGGTTTTTTACCCCTAGGTGGGCGGCGCCACGGCGCTTTTCTGGTCTTTTTCCTTATTGAAATAAAGCACTATTAATAGTTTTCAACATATCCGTTGTATAGAAGGATATTTTTAATTTCCTCTAGCCTTACTAAAAACATTTCTTCAGACTAGTGTATTTATAGTGGAAAAGTAAAATTTTCTAACTGTGTCGCTTTCGTCAAGAAACTCTAATTGTAGAGAAATATTTTTGTTTTTCCTCACTAATATGTTGTCACACAGCATTTTAAGGTTAGCTGCATATAAAAGTTATACGAATGACAATAATTTCATACAAAAGAAACCAAAGTACCATAAACATCTGATTAAATCTACTAAAAAGTTGTAAGACAACTATGCGCACTTGCAGCTGTAACATAAATGGCCATTATAACTTTGACAAGCCCCAAATTCCAGTTCGAAATAGTTGTAATTCTTCTTGTAATTTGTCATGAAAGTGCAACCTTGAAATATGTACTTATTAACCGCAAGCACCGAAATGATAGCAAATGACCTTGACAATGAATGAACATACCAGCAGTAATTTCAAGTGCATTTTGTTTCTCGTTAAGTGGCCCTTTCTAAATGTGCAGCGATAAGATAAATGAAGAATTCCGTTACTAACCACAAAAAAAGTTCAGTTATAAATTAGACTAAATGTCAGACAGCTAATTCATTCAACACTCGCTAGTTCAACGCAGAGCAACAGTTGGCAAAAATAAATCATGATGAAGGTATGTCTGACTTGAACTCCAAAACAAAAATTTGATCTGATTAATAATTTTATAATTTTCCTTCAATATTTCAGTTTCTTATTGCATTTGCACTTGTGGCTACCGTTAGTGCCGGGCTCTTGGTACCACAACCACAATATCACTACAGCAAACAAGTGGAGGAATACGATGCTCATCCTCGATACCAATTCTCGTATGGTGTTGACGACAAAGTGACCGGTGATTCCAAGAGTCAATATGAGGAACGCGATGGCGATGTAGTTCATGGACACTACTCCTTGATCGATGCGGATGGCTTCAAACGCACTGTCCACTACACCTCTGATCCTCATAACGGTTTCAATGCCGTCGTAAACCGCGAACCTTTGGTGAAGGTATCCCCAGTTGTGCCAGTGGCGCATTATACACACGAACCAGCTGTTGCATACCATCATGCTCCTGAATATCATCAGCATCACTACTGACCGTTGTACTCATGCGTTTACATAACTGTATTTATTTTCATTATTTTATTCACTTGTATTTGTTTGTTTTATAAATGTTTTTGATTATACACATACATACAAAAATTTAATTATGTTATTTTTCGCCTTACTGTGAGTTATGTACATATATGTATATGTAAGTAAATATAATCGAAATGCAAATATTTTAAAGAAGAGCTTAAAGCTTCAAACATATGCGATTCATCGAACAAGTTTTGCAGTAAACCGTTACTTTTCAAATAATTTTGTATACCGTCTCTCGCTCGACTGGACCTTGGTTATATCGAGTTCAATTTGTGTCCGTTTCTATGGAGTTATCTGATTGGGCGATTTAAAAGCTGTTCAGAGCTTTCGCCCTCGGACTCAACTAACACTTGAAGCGTAATTTTGATACATTTTTGAAATCTCAATTTAGCAGCAAGCCAAAGCTCACAAAGAGCTGAAGAGGCAAATGACGATGATGCATCTTAGTACACTTTTGATTGATAAAAGCTCATGTTTTCTTCTCAACGAATCTACTTGTAACAGATATGAATTTTTGTATAATAATTAATAAGCTCATGCTGTCCAAGTCTACCATATCTGGAATGTGAAAGAAAAATCGTCAAAAGGTCCAAATAGCTGTATACATTTAGACCTTGACCTTCTTAATAATATTCCAATAACCGAGTTTAATTAGCTTAGTGATCTTACAGTTGGACATGTACTTTTATCTTTTTGAGATCTTTGCTCAAATTGTAAGCAGAAATAGCTTCTTGTTGAAGAATAAGTAGTGTTCAGAATATTCCTTCAGTCATTCATAGGCAACTTGAAGCTTACAGTCTATAGGGAAAGAATTGTTTTGCAACAATTAGAAAAAGTGTGAGCTCCATATGTTTGTCTTTATCATCATCTCCATCATCATCAAGTTGGCACTACAACCGGGTGTCAGTTGTCTCTTTATTGTCGCACTATGTCCGCGGAAAAGCTCATACAGCTCGTCATTCGAAACCGGTACTCACCTACTCCCATGCGTAGAAGACAAAAAGGCCTTCGTAGATCTTTTCTTCGAACTTGAATGCTCCTCGTTGTTCATCATCGTCCATATTTTCTCAACATACATTAGGACGGGTATAATGAGTGACATATAGAGCGTTACTTTGGTTTAGCGAGAGATGGCTCTACTACTTTTCAATTGTTTACTTATTGCCTTTAACCATTATGGAAGCAGAATATGTCATCAAAAATATTTGAAAGAGCAGTTATCAATTGAAATTGTTGTACAAAGATATGTTCATATATATGTAGATATATAAAACTATATTGGGATCAAGAAAACTTTATTTGTTTTTTAATCAACTATATAATTTAAAAAAATAAAAAAAAAATCCAAAACTCTATTTTCCAAATTTAGAAACTAGTGTACCCAACTCAAGAACATTCAGTTCAACATTCAAAGCACCCATAATCACATATTGTACATGAAAGATTCTTCAAGCTTATTTCAAAAATTCAGAAACCCTATTCCAAAATCACTTCTAATTTTCGATTTTCGAAAATTGTGTTATATGTTATTAGCTTTATTCTCGACTTCAAACTTATATATTACCATATATTATTATTACTTGATATATGTATGTCTGTGATGAATTTAAGCCTTAAATCAGGAACTTCTATTACTAGCGTTAAAAACAAGTTTTAGGGAAAACTTTCAATTTCAAAACTCCTATTTGCATCCTTAAAACCAAACAATAGTAAAGTCAAGTCTCTTTTCCTAACAAATTCAAAAGAAGCTACCAAACAATACCGCGTAGCGCAACGCTGTAAGTGGGTCAGCAGTTGTGAACTTCACCGCTATTTAAGCGCTCAATAACAAGTTATGAATGTGTATATTTATAAAATTTTGCAAAAATTAATAAAACAAACATAACAACACTTTGGATCAATAAAGTGCAAAATTAGACTGAAGCAACAACAATAATAATGGAATAAAAAAATAAGTAGCGAAGCTTCACCATAAAATAAAATGAAAATGTTTTAGGAAAAAAGCACATTTTAATAAAAGCTCAATAATTATTTTAACAAGCAAACGGCTACAACACGTTATGTAGTAATAGCAAATACAATAAACAGTTACATTGTTGAACTTGAAGCAAGAAAGGGAGGTGTAAAAGAGGTGTGAAGAGTCATTGGGTAAGCAGAGGACGACGCTTAGTGAATGAGGTGGGGCAAAAAGACGAAGTGAGGTGGGCCAAATGCCGGAAAACCGCAAAGAAGGCATCGCACAAACTGTCGAAAGTGCTTTGCAATTTTTTATTATTTTTTTTTTAATTCGCAATCAAACTATAAAGTACAGATATATCGATATATTATACACACATATGTATATATTGCGAATCAGCAATTTTTATTATTATTTAATCATTTGCTTACGATTATTTTCCAGCGCACAATCAATATGGGGGCTCACAATTAATATCGAAAATCCAAGCTACGCGCCGATCGTGCGTTGGTGGTAAGGGCGTGGTATGGCCGGCAGCGATGGTTATTACGCCACCAGTGTTATCGCCAGCGGCAATATGCACATACAATCGTACCCGAAACTCTAACAAAGCAACGGTCTAGCAGCGAACGATCGTTTTGATATCCGTCGAGGAATGCAAATCATGCAGACGAGCGTACGCTTTTACTCGCATTTGCGCGCGGCAAGACGAACACTTGCACTTTTACACAAAACACTAAACACAATGAAATAATAAAATAATAAATGACTTAGAAAAAAGAGATAAAAGACCACACCAAGGGTATTACGTACATACGTAACCACGTGAAATAACGTGCATACCATTTACCGGCGAGTATTCCATATTCCATTGAATTTCGTGGCATGTAGATTTTGGTATATAAACTAACACTCGACTCCAACTCATTAGTATTCAAGTCGCACACTTCGTAGTGGGAGGACAAACCAATACGCGAATTTTGTAATTTTTTGCAGTTATAGCAGCGCTCACATTCACGAAATGGCATTCAAGGTGAGTGCATAACTTTCATATGAGTTGGCCTGTATTTGTTGCGGAGTATAGGAAATTTTCGGCATATTTAAATTTGGCATTCAGTTTCAACCAGAAATTTGCAATTTATCTGTTCTTTCAGTACTTCGCTGTTGCACTTCTCATCGGTGCTGCCCAAGCCGGCATTATCTCTGTACAGGAACAACATGCTATCCCCTTGGAACATCATCAACACCATGAGGCCGCCGCTTTGTATCATGCACCCGCACAAGTAGCTCATGTGGCTCACGCCCCCGTTCCACAGACAGTGCATTTGTTGCAGAAGCAACATGTTGCCCACGAACAGTATCCCAGTGATCCTCATCCTCAGTACAATTTCGCTTATGATGTACAGGATGCCGTCTCCGGTGATTCTAAGCGCCAGTCGGAGAGTCGCGACGGCGATGTAGTCCATGGTGAATATTCATTGAACGATGCTGATGGTTTCCGTCGCACTGTCAAATACACTGCTGACTCTGTCAATGGTTTCAACGCTGTGGTCGAACGTGAACCCCTCACCCACAAAGTTGTGGCTGCTGCTCCAGTGCAGTATCATCATGCTCCTGTTGCTGTTGCTCCAGTGCAATATCATCATGCTCCCGTCCATGCTCATCAAGAGTACGCCGCCGTGCCAGTTCAGCACCAAGTTGCCGCACACACCAGCTACGAAGCTCCTCTTCCTCATCATGAAGAACAACAACACTACTATCATCATTAATCGAAAGTATTGCCATTTCTCATCTAATTCGCTTGCACTGCCCTTGTCATTGTGAAAACAAAAATTAGAATTAAGTAGCTAGAAAACAATTTGTACACCAAGTATTATGAATTAAACATAAAAAATATCCAATTTATATGAAGTATTTTTATTTATGACAAGAATATTTCTTGATCAGAGAGAGATGCTGCTGTAAACTGGTAGATACATTTTCAAGATGGTTTTATATTAACATTAAAATGATAGAGGCAGATAGTCTTCCGACTATTACAGCATTTTTTTCCAAGCGGAAACGGCTGCCATTAAGGCAGCGGTGGGTATATTGCTCTAGAGCGCATCAACCTTCTGAGAAGTGATGATTTTACCCTGATATCAGAGCGGCGATACCAGTCCTGAGTTCGATGACTATGCTCCAAAGCTGGTTAAGGAATGCTTATCTTCACTATCAGTGTCCTTTACGATTTGACTAGTTTGCCTAACTTGCCACAGTTGAATCGTGGGATATTGTGAGGCTATCCTATTGTGGTTTATTGCTGAACAGGTGGGCCTCGACTAAGCTGGACATGTGCTGATCAGTCCCTAGATCTTGCGCAGCTGTTCTGGCCTAAGGTGAATAACAAGAGATCTACGGAACTCTTAGCCTTTAGCAAATTTCATCTCTCCGTAGCCGTAGTGGTTTTAACTGTTCATTGTCCGCTCGGAGTACACGCTGTTAGATTAAAAATAAAGATAAATACTAACTGTAGAAATTGCCTGGAAGAGGACCATTTATCACTTTTTTCTGGAATGTCCCGCCTTTACGAGGTCAAGACAAAAATTTCTAGGGGTCTCTCTTTTTTGAATCACCGCGCGAACTAGCAGATTTTTTTTGGGTTCAAGACGTTTTGTCAAATCTTAATGCCTAATCAAGGGGATAATCTTGGCTTCACAAAGAATGGTCTCTCATAGCCTAAGTCTCTTTCCCTCAGGGGAACAGCCAAACAACCTAAACTAACCTACATATGTGGCCATAGAACTTATACTACACAATATTTTCTAGTTTCTACAAATGTGACATATATTCTGTATTCATATTTTATTACAGAATGTTAGGACCTGGACAGGTTATCCAGGTAACTCTTGTTTGTAACCTAAAATTTATCAAAATAGTTATTACTTAAAATAGAGATGCCGAAAGTGAATGAACCCGGTCTGTAGGTTCCTTTAGTCCCCATATACCGAATATATTAATTTTCATCTCTTGGACATTTTGGAATATGGACATTTTTTACATTCTTCAATATGCTTGTAAAAAAATTATTAGGCAAGTATTTTAATTATTACATATTTATTTATTTGAAAATCACATTTTTAATTATACTACAAACAGTCAATCAACTCAAGCTACGAAATCGGGCATTTAGTGGTGGGCGGCAGTGGTGTAGGTGGTGTAAGCGGGGGCAGCGTAGTGGGCAACTGGGGCAACAGTCTTAACTACAGCAGGGGCTGAGTAGTGAGCGACTGGAGCTGAGTAGTGGGCAACTGGAGCGGCGTAGTGGGCGACTGGTGCAACGGTCTTGACGACTGCTGGAGCAGCATAATGAGCAACTGGAGCAACGGTCTTGACGACTGGAGCAACGGCAACGGATTTTACAAGGGGTTCACGGCTCACGACTGCGTTGAAACCATTGACATCATCGGAAGTGTATTGGACAGTGCGTTTGTAACCATCAGCATCGATGAGGGAGTATTCACCGCGGACCACATCACCATCACGTTCCTCCACTTGGCTCTTGGAATCACCGGATACAGCGTCCTCCACGCCGTAACTATATTTGTACTGAGGATGTGGGTCGTATTCATCATCAGCCTTAGCCAAGACAGGCTGAGCAGCGTAAGCTACTGGCGCGGCTTTAATGACATGAGCGGCTGGAGCAGCATGGTACACTTGTGCGGCTGGGATTAAGCCAGCGCTGGCGACGGCCAGAAGTGCGAATACAGCGACGAACTACAAGAATAATATACGAGTCAGATAAATGGTCTTATTTTTTTGAAGTAAACGCGTGTAACTTACCTTGAATGCCATTTCGATTCAATTAACTTGTTGACTGTTGAACTTGTGCTGCTGAGCTGGTGTTGCTCTGATGAATGAAAATCTGATAATGCTGCTCCAATTGCCCACATACACTATTTATACGAACTCTGTACGCATTACACTTTGCACAATTATTTTGGAATTATTACATTTTTCATTTTTACATCCATTTTTTAATGATGGTGAGCCATGCTGCAGAAGGTGTGTCGAAAAGTGTAGCATTGAAACTGTGGCAACAAGTCATAACTGCTCTTGTCAAATCATGTTTTCTTTCTTGATGCTTTTCAGCTTTATGGCCATTATACTGCTGTGTATTGTTAACATAGTCTATGTATGTATATTTGTGAACTAGGTTTACTGTAAACCCTGTCAAACAGTAGTTCATTTTTTTCGCCACCAATATTGTCTTTTCAATTTCACCATTTGAGATAAAGAGATATACAATCAAAAAGTCTTCTAATATGTTTGCTTATTTTTCATTATTCCCGTTATTTCTTTGACATTTTTACAGCAAATTGTATATAAATCAAACTAAATGAGATAAGGAAGCGAAAGAGATAAATATTTTTGAAAAAAATAAATGAAAAAAATTTTGCCAAGAATTAAAATGTTTTGGGAACCTCTGGAATGATTGAGCAAATTATTCGAGAAATGCCCTCAAATTTTTCATTCATTTCGTTCCTCAATATACAATCATATGTACATAGCGAAGAAATAGATGATTTCACGTAGGAGGTTATGAAGCAATTTATTTCAGGAGGTCCGAAAATGTCGTTTTTTCGGCAAATTCACTTATGACTTCTGTAAACAAAATTCTTAAGAGATGTCATAAAACGTTGAGATCTTTGCCGATGGGACAACTAAAGTCTCTGCATTGAACTTACTTTCGTTAGGTGTTCAGAACTTCTAACTGTTTAAAGAATACCATTCTCTAAGTAAGTTCTAAGTTCTTAATTCGACTTAATAAAACTAAAAAAAAACATCGGGTTCCATTCAGTCTCGTGTGCTACGCTTAAATAGCTTGTGAACTATAAGCCATTTATTATTGTATATATCTTGCAATATTTTTTAACTGTCCAAAAGTAGTATGAATATCATTGCATTCTGGAGATTTCCAAACCAAGTAATATAAAATATGAACTTTGGCCGAAGTGTTCGATTGTTACGTCAAGCTCCAATCCTCAAAAGAGATCTACTTGCGTACATACGAGGTGTGTTCAAAAAATAACGGAATTTTCGGGGTTTGAAAACAATATTTATTCATTCACCTACATTCGCCTTCAAAATAGTCCTCATACGATATTATGCACTTATGCCAGCGTTTCTTCCAATCGTCGAAACACTTCGCAAGCTTGATTTTTGGGATAACCTATAGCTCTTTCAGTGATTTCTTATATGTTTGTAAAACGACGGCCGGCCCATAGGATTTCTCTTTATTTTTGGAGCTGGGAAAAAGTCTCACGGAGACATGTCTAGCAAATATAGTGGCTGGGGCTGATGCATTGTTACAATATTGTTTTTGGTCAAGAACTCACGATCAAGTAACGAAGTGTGAGCTTTTAACAAACGAAAATCGTCAACCTCATAAAAATACGTCTAACCTTAGCCGCCTTTTACAGACAAAGTAAGCAATGGGTATAGCTGGTAATTGTATCCTACTTCAGGAGCATGTATATTAAAATTTGACAATTTAACTCATCAATCCGACAAATTTTAAATTTTACAATTCCCGTTATTTTTTGAACATACCGCGTATGTTTTTATGAGATTCGAAGATGAGTTTACGAAGTGTTAAACACTCAAGTAGAATCCACAGTGTTTAATTACCAATGCATTTTCGTCTATTTATTCTAATTTGTGCCAGATTCACACTGAATTTCTAAATTTTGGTCATAAATTTTGTTGGATCTCTGATCAAAATCAAGTTTTGTACACATTTAGAATAATATTTTGCAAATTGTGTTGTGGGTTTTTTGTTTGGCCTCTACTCAAGCCACTTTTGGTTTCAGCATTTACACTACGACACCAGCGCTTTACTAAAGAACACATTTCGTTGCGACCGATTTATTAAAACGCTCCTCATGCACTTCGCTGTGACTTATATGGTTAGCCATAAAGCCGAAAATGAATATCAATTATTTGTCATCAATGACAAAACAGACGATTTGAGTATAAATGCCGATCGGCGTTGCGAAGAACCACATTCAGTGTTTAACATTTGTTTCATACGGACAGAACAAAATAATCCAAAAAATGGCCATCAAGGTTTGTTTACGAAGAACTAATAGATTTACTCAAAATTTTTAAGTGAAAATTATAAAGTGAAATGTTATAGAACTCTAAAAAAATAATAATATTTGTGTTTCCCAAATATTTTTAGTTTGTGATCGCTCTCGCTCTCTTCGCCGTTGTGCACGCCGGTGTTGTTGTGCCCGCTGCCGCTCCCGTTGCTGTTGCGCCCGCCGCCGTTGCTGTCGAGGAATACGACCCACACCCACAATACAAATACGGTTACGATGTGCAAGACACACTGTCTGGCGATTCCAAAGGTCATGTGGAGGAACGTGATGGTGATGTTGTGCGCGGTGAATACTCGCTAATCGATGCCGATGGTTTCAGACGTGTTGTCACCTACACTGCCGATCCCATCAACGGTTTCAACGCTGTCGTGCGTCGTGAACCCTTGGTTGCGCCCGTCGTTGCTGCTGCTCCCATCGTAAAGGCTGCTCCAGTCGTAGCTGCCCCTGTTGCCGCTGCCCCTGTGGTTAGAGCCGCTCCATTGGCCGCTGCCGCTCCAGTAGTGCCAGCTTTTACCTACAGCCGTTTGTAAAAAGTCGCGCTATGGCTTGTGAATACCGTTTCATTATTTTTGGATTAATTAGCTACTGTACGAAAAAAAAATTGTGATCTAAATATAATTATAGAAAAAATTTTACTTCTTTGGAATTCTAAAGATGGGGTTGGGAATTTCATATTAATTTAAGCATTTTTTGTATTCAGATGACCATCCAAAAATGTATATGTTAAAAAAAAGCATGTACTTGACTATTAAATCGGAAAGGTGGGTACTAGTTGATAAAATCATCGATGAAAAGCCATAGGGTGATTATAGAGGAGAACTCATTCTATATGAAATTCAAGATAAACAAGCGAAGAAACTTTTAGACCAATCTTTATACGATATATATTCTGTCCGATCAGCAGAAAAGATTTATTCCATTCTCCCGCTTTAAATTAAGAAAATCTGTTAAGATATAATACAATATAGTCAACTATATTTGTATTCCCCATTTTTTTAACTTTATTTTGTACGGAATACATTTTTTACAGATTAAATGTTTGAAATTAACGGAAAATCATTACGATCAGTAATCTTATGATCAATAAAATGGGGCCTACTGTAATAAGTATATATTCGTTTCGTTTCGAATGCGTTTAAACTCACTAAAATGAAAAAAAATTTTGACGATATCAGACACACTTACATACATTCCATGTGGACATAAATAGCTATAACATTTTTTTTGAATATTACATATAATTTTTTATAGTAAAAATTAGGCAGCATTTTTTTTATTCGAAATGACAAAATTTGTGAAAGTAATTAATGTGTAGGACATTGTAAAATTGCCGCGAGACATTTAATGCTTTATGCCCTTACATGCAGTTTCTTCAATTACTTTGTTACAGCCGTGTTGTTTTATTATATATATTTTTATTATATACGCTTTTTTCTCGTTTCGCGTACCAAATGACACTAATCTCGTTTTGAAAGCGTTACCTGCGCACTTTGAAATGGGTTGATAAATAGCTCCTGTAGCAATATGCATATGACATGCGAAATTGATTTGCACACATACATATGGACATGTAGACAAAACAATTACTGCCAGTAATGGTGTATTTGAAAATGTGAATTCTTCGAAAAATTGCCAAGTAACACACAAAAATAGAGAAAAGTGCGAAAAATAGAAATTACAGTCCGTCATTGGTATATAAATCGCACAAATTTGAATAATAAATCATTCAGCATCTTAACACCTAACACGAGACAGCAATTGTGTAGCGCCAAACCAAGCTTTAGCAAAATGGCATTCAAGGTAAGTAACTCAATATCATTATATCAATTTAAAGCAAGTTTTAATTTCTGTCCTCATCTACAGTTCGTAGCAATCCTCGCACTCGCCGCAGTGGTCAGCGCTGGCGTACTCCCCGTACATGAGGTGTACCAACACGCACCAGTGGCCACCGCTGTGGTGAAGGCACCTGTGGCTTATGCCGCACCAGCTCCAGCTTATGCGCATATTGCTCACGCTCCAGTTGCTGTGCACGCACATGCTCAACCGGTTCTTGCCAAGCACGATGACGAATACGATCCACATCCACAATACAAATACGGCTATGATGTGCAGGACGCACTCTCTGGCGATTCCAAGAGTCAAACCGAGGAACGCGATGGTGATGTCGTCCGCGGCGAATACTCATTGGTCGATGCTGATGGTTTCAAGCGCGTCGTCCAATATACCGCCGATCCCGTTAACGGTTTCAACGCCGTTGTCAACCGTGTGCCTTTGGAACATGTGAAGACTGTGGTGAAAGCTGCACCTGTAGCCTATGCCGCGCCTGCTCACGGTTACGTTAAGGAGTTCGCCGCCCCAATTGCTTATCATCATTAAATTTGTACTAAATAACGGTGTTTAAAACTGTTGAGTGTGATTATTGTTATCGTTTGAAAGAATTGTTAAATAGTTTTAGTGTAAATAAACCTCAATTGAGCTTTTCGAGCTTCATTTTATAAATATAGCGCTTTGAAATACAAGCATTAGTAGAAAGCTTAAGTTTGATTCCTCAACTGGACTAATTTGGGTAGAATTAGTTGTCTTTAAAACCATATCAAATACAATTACTATATGGTTTCATAGAACTCGACTCTCAGTGTCCCATATATTCGGAAAAAGTAATCAAGTAGTAATCAGAAGTAATCGGAAGTAATCCAGTACAACCAGAAGTAATCAAAAGTAATTAAGTAGTAATCAAATGTTATCAAGTCGTAATCAGTAGTAATCAAATATTAATCAAGTAGTAATCTGAAGTAATCAAGCTCAACATTGTGTTCTAGTAGTATAATTATATTTGTTGTAGCACATTAGTGTCAACCACAGATTCGCCTGCGTTTTTACAACATTTCTACAACAAACATGTGGCAACCGCGACATACCGCCGTTGCTGATTTCATAAATTAAGAAAAGGGGCTGACAAAGGAGCTGATACAATTCAATAATTACATGCAAATTGAATTTAATGTCTATAATTTAGTTAATTTCATGCAAGTGCAGTCCATAATTGACTGGTGAGGCGAATCATAAGTGATGACTGAATTGTCGAGGTTGACCTGTTGCCACATGCAACAACAAAAAAAGCACATAAGTGCAACTGCAACATGGTCCCTTCACTGCAATTTCGACAACATAATTTACGGCAGTTGTCCTCTTAATTTCTTTGATGTTTACAAAGCATGTAAGCAATAACAACAACAATAAAATGCAATAATTCATTGCTGCAATCAAAGAAATCTGAATAATACAACCGCATAACGGCAAAAATTGTTTCGACTTCAAACCGATTGCCGTAAGCCAAATAAATGTAAACTGTCTGTGCGTATGTGTGTGTTGGTGTTTGTACAAATACTCGCTGATCTGACGGCAATCGTTCGAATTTTTCTCATTTTTTGGCAACGCAGCACTCAGCGGAGTGTTAAGGTCAAAGTCAGGTTTTATTGTTAATCGACGTACATACCTATAGTATTGTGTATTTTAATCATGCCACATACTTCGCTGAATTAAAGTACCTTCACTGTCTGTCGACCGTTTGTTGCTGTTGTTGTGTGTTTACGCCCGTAATGTGGTTGCTGTTGCTACGATGACCGGCGTAATTCTCGTGTAAGTGTCTGGTATTACAACCGAACAACCGATCGGCCAAATGGCTCCTCATAAACACTCCACCGACAATCGAACAGCAACAACAAAACAGAACCACAACAATAACTGCGAGGTAACAATGGTTGCAGTGAAGAGAACAACAACAATATTAACATTGTAACAGTAACCGAGTGCCTGACTATAGGCATAAGACCGATTGCAATCGCCGAGCACGCAAACAAGTGTTGCACAGTGGACATTTTTTATTCAGGTATGCTATCAAGAATGCCGAGGAATTTTTATTTTTCCAAATTATTATTTATTTTATTTTATTTTATTTTATTTTACTTAATTTAATTTAATTTAATTTAATTTAATTTAATTTAATTTAATTTAATTTAATTTAATTTAATTTAATTTAATTTAATTTAATTTAATTTAATTTAATTTAGTTTAATTTAATTTAATTTAATTTAATTTAATTTAAGTTAATTCATGCGTAATTTAATTTAATTTTATTTTATTTAATTTAAGTTAATTCATGCGTAATTTAATTTAATTTTATTTTATTTTATTTTATTTTATTTAATTTTATTTAATTTAATTTAATTTAATTTAATTTAATTTAATTTAATTTAATTTAATTTAATTTAATTTAATTTAATTTAATTTATTTTATTTTATATTTTTTTTTTTGTTTTTGGATTCATCACGTGTTTAAGGCAATCAACACACTGTGTACGCGTGTATTTGTATGCAACACACGTGATCCATGGCGCGTTAACAGTTAATTTAACTACATTCATGCGCACGTAGCTTACTTACGGTTTGTCACGGTCACTATTTGGGTAAATTTCGCCTTTTGCTGCACACCGTTGCTTTTAAAAGTTTATTTCCACTTTTATTTTCGCCTCACTTTTAACGACAGAATGTCCAAATTCCCTCAAAATCGGGCCATCGTTCGCAAAGTCACTGCCATTATGAATTACGTGCGCATAAATGATTCTCATGGTTCTCTTCACCTTGCCCCGCCGCGCTCGCCACTTTAGCGCCGGAATTCATGCATGCGATTGACCTTGATACGAACGGAAATCGAAAGTGAATTACAATTTGGACAATCATGGTTTTCGACTTTGAACTTCTTCTTCCTTTCTACGCATCAGACTTGGTGGGATTCTTTTGCTGAAAGGGATTTGGAAATCTGCAAATCACAAGATGGTTAAAAGTTAGTATCCAACACGTAGGTCAATAAATTCCATATATCTCATATAAATATCTTCTCGAATCTCCAAAACTATTTTCCATATAACCAACGATATTATATATATTATATATGTACCTATTGAACGAATGAGATTCATACATTTTTGACACTAAATCGCATAGTGGTCTAGTCAACAACTGAATAGCTACTTGATCAATACATACAACTTTATTTTATTCACACTAGAGAAAGATCTGGACCAAACACAATAAAATAGTTCCTGTTCAATTTTATAAGGATCATTCACACTTGGGCACAACAATGAAGATTCTCATTAATGGTATCTAAATCATGAACAGTTGTACATATTCCAATTTCAACCACTTTTAGAATTGAGCTTAAAAGTACTTTCTGAGGCCTGATTTAGAAACTTAAAATTAGGTTAAAATTATTAGGGTTATCCGGTAAGTAGGCGTTGTAGTAGTCTGACCATTTTCAGTTACTGATCTTTGTAGTAGTTTAGAAATAACCTTTATATGGTGGTGGGCTGAGCAAATATCCGATGTCACACCATATCAAGATAACCAGAACGGATATTTTTGACCGAAATTTGATCTGTCCCAAAACTATCAACTCGGCAGCAATCCTCAAAATTATGTGGAAATGTTTTCTACCGCTCCAACAACAACAAATACATTCCTATATTAGCCCAATAGTATTCTCAAAATTTTTTTAACAATCGATCTATTATTACCTTAATTATGTATAGGTATTTCCTATATAAAAGCTCTCTTCAAGTAACACTTGATTTACTCGTGTCCAAAGCAGCTTATTAATGAACCATTTGATAACAGCGACCACACACACACTCACACACCTGTCTGAGTATAATTATCTCAATCATAAGTGAATTTGCTTAAGTACACTTCATTTACACTTCGGATTACTCGCGGTGGATGGTGCACAAGTGATGCCACCTTGTAGCGAGTGGGTAAATTAACCGTAAAAAATAACTGACAACTGCTACCGTTTAATGCGATCGTGTGCACTAAACCGTTTTTATGGCTTATTATGAAAATGCGCACACATTCAATGCATTATTTTATTCATACACACACATACCTACAAAATTATATGTATGAGCACTTGTGTCTATATTTACACATCGGCATTTTGCGGTTAATTGTGCTGCTCATCACGCGTCGGCTTGGAGTGGTGCACTTAAAGCTTCACCAACATAATTAACACCACAGCAGGTATTATATGAAGTAGTGCGTTGTTGTTTTTGTTATTATTATTACTTTTTTCTTCATTTTTGATTTTTGCGAATATGTGTTGCTATTGTTGTTGTTCAAAATTAGTCCGCACTCGATCGTCTTCATGGTTATCAAAATGCTGTGCGGCGAGTGCGGACATGAAAGTCGCGTCACATTTTGATTTTTACGAGCCAAAGTGTACGCATTTTGGTTTTTATTGCTTACTTATTTTTAGCGTAGCATAAGTGAAGTGAAGTACAACAACAAAAAAGAAACTGCGAAATGGCAAAGACAATGTTGACATATGTCGTATTAAAAAGTATGAGCTTTTAAGATCAATTTGAGGAGCATTTGCTTTAATTTTGTGTGTTTTTTTTTTTAACTTGGTGGAATTCGTCCAGCAAGAAACCGCTTGTTTTCAATATTTTTTTTTAATATAAAATATGATATATTTAATTCGAACCTTTTATTGTCTTAAGATATAGATTTAATGAGGGATTATTGAAATTTTTGAAAAAAAAAATTAAAACTCTGACATTGTGACGTCATTTCTGGTGAGCCGTCTTGTAAAAGGTACGTCTTCGTTGATAGCATAACTCCTAACGGGATCATCTGAAGTGATAATAAAAATTAAGTATCTTGTTACAACTTTAAATTAGAACTTGGATAAGGAAAAATTTGCAAAAAGCAACATAAGTCCTAACAGAGTCGTCTTAGAACTTAGACGAAGAAAGAATAATAAAAACTTGATTTTAGGAATTTTTTTGGCTAAAATTTTCTTTTCAAATAGTTGTGATTGAAAAAGTATTATTCGTTTTGATCCTTGAATATTCTATCGACGACCTCTCTTAAATTTCAAGAAGATCAGTTGTTGTAGTTCTAGAGAAATCTTGACAACCGATTTTGAAAGAAGAAATTGAGAAAAAAGACTTTTGAGAGACAGTAAAAAGCACAACTTCTTCAGATTGTATCGCCAAAACTATTTATCGGAGAATATTGTTGTGATAAACGTGAAAATGTAAACCCATTAAGCCCTTTGTTCGAAAAATGCAGAGCTATGTTAAAAAAATAACGGGAATTTTCGTTTTTTGAAAAAAAAAACATTTATTCACTCGTCTACATTAATATTGTAGCCTTTAAAACAGTACCCATTCGATATTACGCATGTTTCTTCTAATCGTCGAAATACTTCTCGAACTCGATTTTTGGGATTAGCCTTTGCCGTTTCAGCGATTTCATTCTATGCTCGAAGGTTAAACGGAGTGGCTCCGAGTCACATGCCAGGTGGATGTGAAGGTGAAGGCTGGAACATCGTTACAATGGAGTGTGAGTTTTTAACAAATCCTGAAGTGGCAACATAATAAAAAAAATATTTGAAATTTTAAAATTCCTGTTATTTTTTGAACACGCTTATTGAACATATTTACATTTAAAATTGTGAATTGTAATATAAATATCTACATCTATAAGCCAATTTAAACGAGCTTTCATGCCTACAAACACACATGTAAGTAAACAAAAAAAATATTTTTGAATTTTCTTCCTCCACCCCATTTGTTTATTTTACGCTTAATATGATCATTATATATATTTTTCAAGGTCAACTTTGTTGATTTCTGTTACCATTGAGCGATAATGTAGGGTTGCTGACTGTATAGTATTTGATATACAGCAAAAATCTGCCAATCATGCTTTTCCGCTGACGCCAACACCCAGAATTTGACCTAAAGCGCCACAAATATTTTTCTCAGCAATCGCTATTGGAATGACGAAATATGTCAATGATTAGCGCAAGGTATTCTTAACGCATTGACTTTTATGCATGCAATGACGCATGCATACTCGTACCAGCGTGTGAATATGTTTCGTGGTCAAGTGTCTGTCGGAAATATACAATAGATACATATCTCCGCCGATACTGCATGCCCTTAAAATAATGGCTTACTCGAAATGTCGCAGTTGTTGTTGATGAAAATATCAAGCGAATTATAAATAGCGAGCGCAACCACACACTTGGCACACTTGGCATGATAATACAAAAGCATACAAACACATATGAAAAATTATAAAAAAATTTCAGTTGAATCAATGCTTCCATTGGCCGATGTCATTATGCATTTAAGCATGCATTGCATTTGTAATTACCGAGGCGTTTGGTCGCTCGCCAGCTGCTTATGCGCATATGAATATTGGCTACTGGTCAGCGTTTAATGCGCGCATGCGCAGTGAATTGGCACGGCGTTGGACTTCTTTTTGGTGACTTTGTCACGCTGCATTTGCTGGTGTGTGCTGTGGGTTGTGGGTAAAAGTGTGGCCAATTGTAATTTTGGTAGAAAAATAAATAAATATATTCACTTGAAGTTAATTTAACAAGTGCATGCATAACAAACCGTAGTAAATATTGCAGTGTTGTCTCTACTAAGTAGCCGGCTAACAAATAGTTGGCTCTGGCGTTGGCGTTGACGTTAGCGTTAGCGTTGGCTGCGTTGCGACTGTGAGTGCGGGTGTGCAGCCTTGACGTGCTTATCATGCATTCTCAGCTCACAAGCAATGCAATCAAATTTTAAATTAAAGAAGCTCACTGCGTCTGCGTACACATATGTATGTTTAGTTATGTGTGTATGTATGTTTATGTGCACAAATTGTCGTCGTTCAAATGGCGCACGTAAGTAGGTTTTCGTTTTCATTATGCGTTCGATTTCAATTTGAGTTTATTGCTCGAGCGAACACTTTGATTTGTATAAAAGGCACAGTTGGCCCCAGTTCCAATCAGTTCAAAACCATTTTCGGTATTTAGAGCAACTAATTCAACCACACCCAACAAAAATGGCATTCAAAGTAAGCAGCAAAAACAGCAATAAGGATACAAATTCAGAAACAAAAGCATTAAAAAAGGCTTAGCCCTAATTCAGAACAATAAAGGATATGAATCCTTACAGTACAACAGTGCCTAGAAAAAGTGTTTGAAAGTGTTTCCAACTTAACTTAACTCCACATTTCTATTCTCCATTGCAGTTCATCGCCTTCTTCGCACTCTGTATCGCCGCCGCCAGCGCAGGCATTATTGCACCAGCCGCTCCATTGGCCGCTGTAGCCGCAGCTCCATTGGCTGTTGCCGCTCGCGTTGAGGAATACGACCCACATCCCCAATATACCTATGGTTATGATGTGAAAGATGCTCTTTCCGGTGACTCGAAGACCGCTGTGGAGACCCGTGATGGTGATATCGTACAAGGTCAATACTCTCTGAATGACGCTGATGGTTACCGTCGTATTGTTGACTACACCTCCGACCCAATCAACGGTTTCAACGCTGTTGTCCGTCGTGAACCTTTGGTTGCCCCCGTCGTTGCTGCTGCTGCTCCAGTTGTCGCTGCCCCAGCCCCAATTGTCAGAGCCGCTGCCTACGCCGCACCCGCACCAATCGTCGCTGCTGCCCCAGCTCCCCTCGCCGTCGGACCAGCTGTAGTAAAGACCCAATTCGCTTCACCACTCATCTCTTATGCCTATTAGAGAAGTTGGACTGAACCTTTGCCATTAGTTGTTAATCATGAATAAAGCCGAACTGTGAATATATAAACAAAAAAATAGTTGTCCTTTTATTCTCTCAATTGTAAGCAGGAGTGTTATGGTCGCGTAGTGTAACTTCACCCATCAATTATATTATTTTTAAATTCCATTGACAATTGGAAATGTACAGATATTTAAGTAAAGGAGAAGGGTTGCATTACATTGCATCACCAGAAAAGTATTTTCGTCTTCTCGCACTGCAACAGCGCAGTATGTCAAATGCTCGTGCCACACCCATGCGGATTATGTCCACCAACAGCATTTTTGTGACATGACTTGCAATTAAATGCCACCGTGGGATGAAAGATGTTACATTGTGACTAAGCAAAGGACAGGCATTTGTAAATCAGATACCAGCAAGGTAGACTGAGGTAGTCACTAAGTCAAATGTCAATTCAAAGGCATAGCCACATGCATACATACATACCGATGAGTAGAGAGGTGTGCATATGTGGATAGGCATGTACCTCCTTTAACTATTGAATTCGCAAAATTTTCGCACATGTGAATTCGAATGTGCGCGGTACCATCCACTTTTAAATTAATATTCGTATCTCTACAGTCTCAAATCCCAGACACCGAATGAGGGATAATTCGAATATATATTTATTTACACAGCCATTATACTGAAAATATCGGACAATTTGCGAGATATCTTAATTGTGTGGACATTTTTTCCTGATAACTATGTAGTTTCAATAGCTCTCCTATTTCTCATATAGTCAATATGATTTTGATTATATGTGCATATAAGAAAGAAAGAAAAGAAAGATGTGAGATAACTTTCCACAAATGGAAAGAAGATAGTGTAATTCTGGACATTATATAATTTAATGACGAAAATGGGTGAAATCGATCCATGAATTATGTATACCAGCCTCCTTAAAGATGTTATATTGATTATCAGTATTCTATTATGTATGTTAACAATGATGAATATAAACAAATTAGGTGTAAATATTTGCTCAAGTACACTTTATTTTAATGCCTAAATTAAGTGATATTAGCCCTGAATTTCTCCTAGTCTCAATGCACCCAATATAATAATTTTCGAATTTAATTTTTATTAAAATAATTTTGCAAAAATATCTAATATATTAACCAATATTTACGATATAAAGTCTACCGAAAGTTTGCAAATCATTATACGAGGGTTTCCTCTTATATTTCGATGATACAGAAGCTAGGAGAAGTTTTGACCGATTTTAGGCATTATTGGCTCAGAGATACATTACTCGTATTACAAGGAGAAGATTCCCTCTGAATTTCTTTCGAATATTTGTGAGATTTGCCTATATTTTCCGTCAGAAGTAAACACTGAAGACCACATGTTCGATATCTGGGGCCTTGAACAGTTATTGTCTGATTTTCATAATGAGCTCCTCGTGTATTTGTGCAAAGTTTTATTCCAATATCTCCACAGGTGCTTGATTTATACATTGTAATGTGTAATTAAAAAATGTGTTATATTAGAAGTACAAAGTGTTGTAAACCGGTTTCAGCCATTTACAATATATCAGGATGTAAAGAATATTATGTAACGGGTGATTTTTTTGAGGTTAGGATTTTCATGCATTAGTATTTGACAGATCACGTGGGATTTCAGACATGGTGTCAAAGAGAAAGATGCTCAGTATGCTTTGACATTTCATCATGAATAGACTTACTAACGAGCAACGCTTGCAAATCATTGAATTTTATTACCAAAATCAGTGTTCGGTGTTCCGCTTTTTTATCGACAAATTTTGTTCAGCGATGAGGCTCATTTCTGGTTGAATGGCTACGTAAATAAGCAAAATTGCCGCATTTGGGGTGAAGAGCAACCAGAAGCCGTTCAAGAATTGCCCATGCATCCCGAAAAATGCACTGTTTGGTGTGGTTTGTACGCTGGTGGAATCATTGGACCGTATTTTTTCAAAGATGCTGTTGGACGCAACGTTACGGTGAATGGCGATCGCTATCGTTCGATGCTAACAAACTTTTTGTTGCCAAAAATGGAAGAACTGAACTTGGTTGACATGTGGTTTCAACAAGATGGCGCTACATGCCACACAGCTCGCGATTCTATGGCCATTTTGAGGGAAAACTTCGGAGAACAATTCATCTCAAGAAATGGACCCGTAAGTTGGCCACCAAGATCATGCGATTTAACGCCTTTAGACTATTTTTTGTGGGGCTACGTCAAGTCTAAAGTCTACAGAAATAAGCCAGCAACTATTCCAGCTTTGGAAGACAACATTTCCGAAGAAATTCGGGCTATTCCGGCCGAAATGCTCGAAAAAGTTGCCCAAAATTGGACTTTCCGAATGGACCACCTAAGACGCAGCCGCGGTCAACATTTAAATGAAATTATCTTCAAAAAGTAAATGTCATGAACCAATCTAACGTTTCAAATAAAGAACCGATGAGATTTTGCAAATTTTATGCGTTTTTTTTTTTAAAAAAGTTATCAAGCTCTTAAAAAATCACCCTTTACAACATCTGGTTGAAATTAGTCGAGTAGTTCTTCAGGTATGGTTTTTTTATCAAAAAGTGGACGTCGTCACGTCAGCAGTTTATGTTTCTGTGGTGTTTAGCTAATTATGGAATATAACTTGATATATAATATATGTTTTGCCTAACTTACAAGTAAAGTACAAAACCCGTCTGATATATGATACTAATGCCAATAATTCGCTACTATTGTTACCAAATGAAATTCACAAACCAACAACCAGCTCCATAATATACATTCAACTAGGAGTCTTGCACCCAAACTAAAATATTATACATCTGAAATCAATCCAAGTAAATAATTCCAGCTTAAGCCTATTCGACTAAACTGCAGTCGCTTGTGCTCAGACGCCTACTTTGATTTTTGCATACAACGTCTGAGTCACATCAATTAAAATTACAAATATTACAATGCAAATTGGTAAGAAATAAAGTAATACCTTATTTACGCTCAAATATTTATATTTAAAACGTCACTTCTTGCAAACTAGTTAGACGACCTTCACACCACTTTAAGCCAACCGCCCTCAACAACCATTCATTCACATATTAAGCTTAGCTTAAAGAAGCTCTCCGCAGTGCATTTGTATGAGCAAATTGTCGCTTAAACGGCGTATGTTAATAGCTTTTCGTTTTCATTGCGCGTTTTCGATTTCCTCTTTGTCTTCCACCCATCGATTTGATTTGTATAAAAGACTCGTTCGGTTAGTCTGCAAATCAGTTCAATTCCGTTTTCGGTATTTGTAGCAATCAAATCAAACTAACAAAACAACAATGGCATTCAAAGTAAGGATTAACAAGGATACCAATATTAGGATACGTTTTAAAGTCAAATAAAAGATACGGATACGTACAAATTGTGCAATAAAAACTTTAAACTGGATTACAGTGAACATTTTTTTAATCTAGTATTTCATTTCTTCGTAGTTCATCGCCTTCTTCGCTCTCTGCGTCGCCGCCGCCAGCGCGGGTGTCATCGCCCCAGCTGCTCCTTTGGCCGCTGTAGCCGCCGCTCCATTGGCTGTTGCCGCTCGTGTTGAGGAATACGACCCACATCCCCAGTACACCTACGGTTATGATGTGCAAGATGCTCTCTCCGGTGACTCGAAGACCGCTGTGGAAACCCGTGATGGTGGTATCGTACAAGGTCAATACTCCCTGAATGACGCTGATGGTTACCGTCGTATTGTGGACTACACCGCCGACCCAATCAACGGTTTCAACGCTGTTGTCCGTCGTGAACCTTTGGTTGCCCCCGTCGTAGCTGCTGCTGCTCCAGTCGTCGCTGCCCCAGCTCCAGTAGTTAGAGCCGCTGCTCTCGCCGCCCCAGTCGTTGCTGCCCCAGCTCCCGTCGTTAGAGCCGCTGCCTACGCCGCACCCGCACCAATCGTCGCTGCTGCTCCAGCTCCCGTTGTCAGAGCCGCTGCCTACGCCGCTCCAGCTCCCCTTGTCGCCGGACCAGCAGTAGTGAGAACCCAATTCGCTTCCCCACTCATATCTTACGCTTATTAGAGAAGTTTGGACTAAGCGTGTGCCATTAGTTGTTGAACATTTACTAAACGGAATAAAGTCTGAAAATATATACATATATCTAAAAGTCATATTTTTGTTTATAGTAGTGGTCATTCCAATTTAATCATAAATGAAACATTAAACGTAACCAAATATCAGGGGTTATGCTTAAACTTACAATTAACTTAACGTGAATGACGTTTAAATGGTTCGCTAACAAATATGTCCCTTGAGGGTCTTATAAAATTATAGATCACTGCGCCTGTCATGGAAAATAGTTATATCATTCACATATAAAGGTCATAAGTGCCAAGGATTATCTTTATTCGTGTTTATAATATGTTCATGGTGTGCAAAATTTCGAAATATAGGAAATGGATGCGGTTATGGATCGATGCCCTCATTTACATATCATAAGTTTATGAGATATTCTTTTTTAATACAAAAGAGAGCGGTATTCATAGAAATATTTTTATCTAACTCATGTGTAGCTTTGTAGCTTTTCATCTCCGGCAATGTTTTTATCTGGGTTTTATTCTTTCTTAATTAGATATGAAAATCGACAAGTGAGGGTGTTAAAGAATTATATCCAAGAATTTTTAGTCTAGATATCGCAAGTGGGGGTATAGCAGAAGGAAGTCTTGAAATGATTTCTTCTTGTCTTCTTCCAAGCAATAATGAAGATTATGACGAAGTTTTCCTTTTGCGATTTACTTTGAGTCAGAAGTATCTTCCTCAACTACTCTATTGTCCAACTTCGTTTAGTTCCAAACGTCTCAAGAACACTGTCAGCGAGTTCAATGACAATATTGAGAATGGATACTCTCATTGAAGGACACTGCTTTGCGGAGCAATAGTTACACCTGACACCTGAAGATGATGAGATGTTTTTGATAGTGTACTCCTTCTCCTCGAATCTTCAATATCACCACATCTCTCCGAAGGTATAATATCATAGAAGAGACAACCAGTTCCTTCTGGAGCTCCTCCGGACTTTTGTACTTTCCAGCGAATATAACTTATTCAGTTTTATCATTATTTACAGAAAGGGCATTGCTGCATTCTGAATTGATTCTATAACAAAACATTATGCCACACCAATTCGATTCCAATTTGTTATTGTGTTTTATTTAAGCCATATCTCGTTATTAACATGTGCATGACGGAGAGTATATGAGTATATGGACACATGACACATGTCCCTATTATTTCGCACACTCAAAAACGATCTTACCTCACAAAATAATCAACATTTTTTCTTTGATAACGGTTCTTTACTTCACTGACATCCCAGCAAACAATTGTATGTTACATTTTTGATAATTTTTTTAAATTTTATTATAATTTATATTTTACCTATTTTCAAGCAAGTGTCCCTATTATTTTTCACATGACTGTATGTCTTATACTAAAGTTGTCACATGATTTGACACACAGTCTGATGGACAGACTGATATCGTGATTTTAAGTCGTCCTATAGAGATTATAAAGCAATGTTTGATTGAGATATGTTTTAATAGGGAACGGCTGCTTAACTGTAAAAGAAATAAAGTCATTCATTCTCAAATATTTAAATCAAAAACGTCACTTCTTGCAAACCAGTTGGACGACCTTCAAACAAGCCACCCTCCCTCAACAAGCATTCATTCATATGTTAAGCTTAGCTTAAAGAAGCTCTCCGCAGTGCATTTGTATGAGCAAATTGTCGCCTAAATGGCGTAAGTTAATAGCTTTTCGTTTGCATTGCGCGTTTGCGTTTTTGATTTCCTCTTTGTCTTCCACCCATCGATTTGATTTGTATAAAAGACACATTTGGTTAGTCTTCAAATCAGTTCAATTCCGTTTTCGGTATTTGTAGCAATCAAATCAAACTAAACAAACAACAATGGCATTCAAGGTAAGGATTTACAAGGATACCAATATTAGGATACAACAAAAATTATTTTTTTTCTCTTCTTCGTAGTTCATCACCTTCTTCGCTCTCTGCGTCGCCGCCACCAGCGCAGGTGTCATCGCCCCAGCTGCTCCTTTGGCCGTTGTAGCCGCAGCTCCATTGGCTGTTGCCGCTCGCGTTGAGGAATACGACCCTCATCCACAATACACCTACGGTTACGATGTGCAAGATGCTCTCTCCGGTGACTCGAAGACCGCTGTGGAGACCCGTGATGGTGGTATCGTCCAAGGTCAATACTCTCTGAATGATGCTGATGGTTACCGTCGTATTGTAGACTACACCGCCGACCCAATCAACGGTTTCAACGCTGTTGTCCGTCGTGAACCTTTGGTTGCCCCCGTCGTAGCTGCTGCTCCAGTTGTGGCTGCCCCAGCTCCAGTTGTTAGAGCCGCTGCTCTCGCCGCCCCAGTCGTTGCTGCTCCAGCTCCCGTTGTCAGAGCCCCTGCCCTCGCCGCACCCTCACCAATTGTCGCTGCTTCCCCAGCTCCAGTTGTCGGAGCCGCTGCTTTCGCCGCTCCAGCTCCTTTCGTCGCCGGACCAGCTGTAGTGAGAACCCAATTCGCTTCACCACTCATCTCTTACGCTTATTAGAGATGTTTGGGCTAAGCGTATGCCATTAGTTGTTAATCATTAAAGAACCGAACTGTGAATTAAATAAAAAAAAAACATATACAATTAATCCGAAACGGTTATTGTTATTCATTCTCATTTATTTAAATACAAGTATAATAAAAAAGGAGTCCCAGAATTGTCAGCCTCCTATTCGCAGAAGCGCCTCCTTTGTGATGAGACCAGGAGAAGATTGTATATGTGATTTCTGAGCTTACAGTGTACAAAGTCCCACCAGGATTCTTAATTTACTTCTTGGAAGGTTTATTACACACTCAAATATTTTGGTGTTGTAACCTCCTAAAGTGCGTTTTGCTTCGTGTAGACCCGCTGTTTGCCGCCAATGTTCCCCCCCAGGTCCTTTCCTCATTCTACAACATCTCCCTGATTGTGTGGGGCCTCCCTGCTATAAAGGGTTCTGGGCCTAGCAGTTTTGTTGAAGCTGCCGATCGTGCTAATTCGACGGCAACTTCGTTCCCTGCTATAAGAATCAGAAGTAAATAACAAATATAAGTTGAAGGCGTTAAGAATTACAACCAACGAAAAAGTCATATATTCTTTTTGTAACCCGAATTATATGGAAAAGCAGATCCAGACGATGTTACTTGATATAGAGAGTACACGGCAGTACAAGGCCTTCATGCGATATTACATGGAATCAATTAAAGAGGTGGTTGAATTCATTAAACTATTTCATCGTTAGGGAACAAACCAACTTGTGGCAACTTATGGCACATCAGTTTTTAAGGCTCGCAACACCTCTCCGTAGCCTGTTTTGTGGAGATACATTATCCTCCCATAGACGTTAAGATAATTTAAGATTATAAAGATCAAGGGTCGTTGAAATATTCGAAAAATGGTTATGTTCGTGATATATATTCGTTCAAACATTTGGAGAATAATTCTGGGCAATAAATATTTGATAAGTCTAATAAAAATCCATAAGAACGGAGAAATGTATACCCAGGACCCGGTGTTACTCTCGACTGTTCTTTCCCTAGTGATGTTTCCGGTAGACTAGTTATGTAGATTCAAATGATTTATATAGATTTAGTGATGTTTTCAAGAACTTACATTTAATACTTTCACAATTTGCAATGATCAAAGGTTATTAACCTTACTTATAGAATTGGCGAATGTTAAATCAATTGGAAACTATAGCTTTGTAAAGGGTATTTCTTTAAATCTTCCAGTCAAAATTGTTGCATCAATAATATTTTCGGTGAATTCTTTGATGACCATACATGTACCGATCGATTGAGGTGAATTCTAAGTTTGCCGAAGTATATACAGTCCATAACTCGAGTTATAGAAGATAACTCTAAGATCTCCACAACTCGAACGCTTGAATTGGCAATAGAAGTCAAATTTCATACAAATTTCCTTCCATAAATAAAAAAAAACTTATGGATTGCAAAAATCATGTAACAAAGGCATGGGATACAGACGTCAAGAGCCAAACAATATCGAACTACAACAAATACAGAAAACATGTTATAATGTATTTACATAAAACTTTATGCGAAGTAAATAAATAAAAGTGTGTGGAAATCTATATTTTACAGCTTTTTGAAAAATGTTATGTTTTAATGCAAATTCTATAAATCGAAGTCTCTCTAGCTCGGAGTTTTTTGTGGATTATGGTGATACGACTTAGAGAAGTTCCACTCCGAGAGATTGAGTAATAAGTAAAAAATGTGTATTCTTCGATTTTCGAAGTTATTATCAAAAGGTTAGATGTGCCACGTTCATTGTCTAATATTAAAGATATCTGGCTTTTTGTTAAAGTTATCATTTGCATCATTATTGAGGAAAATTCATCATACCTCTAAGAAACAGGTTGTGAGATATTGAAAAAATAGTACATTAGAAAAAGTTTTAAAAGATTTAAGGTTTAAACATCTCAAAATTACAAAGAAAATTCAACTGTTCTTCATACATAAATATTTAATATATAATAAAAACGTCACTTCTTGCAAACTAGTTAGACGACCTTCACACCACTTTAACCCAACCTCCCTCTTCAACAAGCATTCATTCACACATTAAGCTTAGCTTAAAGAAGCTCTCCGCAGTGCATTTGTATGAGCAAATTGTCGCTTAAATGGCGTAAGTTAATAGCTTTTCGTTTTCTTTGCGCGTTTGCGTTTTTGATTTCCTCTTTGTCTTTCACCCATCAATTTGATTTGTATAAAAGACCCATTCGAATAGTCTACAAATCAGTTCAATTCCGTTTTCGGTATTTGTAGCAATCAAATCAAACTAAACAAACAACAATGGCATTCAAAGTAAGGATTAACAAGGATACCAATATTAGGATACGTTTTAAAGTGAAATAAAAGATACGGATACGTACAAATTGTGCAATAAAAACTTTAAACTGGATTACAGTGAACATTTTTTTAATCTAGTATTTCATTTCTTCGTAGTTCATCGCCTTCTTCGCTCTCTGCGTCTCCGCCGCCAGCGCGGGAGTCATCGCCCCAGCTGCTCCTTTGGCCGCTGTAGCCGCAGCTCCATTGGCTGTTGCCGCTCGCGTTGAGGAATACGACCCACATCCCCAGTACACCTACGGTTATGATGTGCAAGATGCTCTCTCCGGTGACTCCAAGACCGCTGTGGAAACCCGTGATGGTGGTATCGTCCAAGGTCAATACTCTCTGAATGACGCTGATGGTTACCGTCGTATTGTGGACTACACCGCCGACCCAATCAACGGTTTCAACGCAGTTGTCCGTCGTGAACCTTTGGTTGCCCCCGTCGTAGCTGCTGCTCCAGTTGTCAGAGCCGCTGCTCTCGCCGCACCAGTCGTTGCTGCGCCAGCTCCAGTTCTCAGAGCCGCTGCCTACGCTGCTCCCGCACCAATCGTCGCTTCTGCCCCAGCTCCCGTTGTCAGAGCAGCTGCCTTTGCCGCTCCAGCTCCCCTTGTCGCCGGACCAACTATAGTGAGAACCCAATTTGCTTCCCCACTCATCTCTTACGCTTATTAGAGAAGTTTGGGCTAAGCGTGTGCTATTAGTTGTTAAAGATTAAAGAACCGAACTGTGAATAAAATAAAAAAAACCATATACATACAAATAATCTAAAAAAATGCTATTGTCATCAATTATGAAGACATATATATATATTTTTGTTTGTATCCCTGAATCGTATGGAAAAGCGGTTCTATACAAGAGAGTAGACGATAGTACAAGGGCTGCCTGCAATATTATATAATCTCTCAAGGAAATTGTTGAACCATGTCATTAAGGCCCATCAGTATTTACAGCTCGCAACACCTCTCCGCAGACCGTTTTGTGCAGACTCATTATTCACCTTCTCAAAGACGTTAAGAACTTTTTAATTGTTCGAAAATGTAAACATAGATATGAATATTTTTGCTCAAGGGACGTTGAAATATTCATAAATGAGTAATGTTTGTATACATATGTATATTCGATCAAAAATGCGGAGAATAATTCTGGCTAATAACTATTTTATAAAAAACTTAAAAAAATACGGACAAGCATATATCCCGGGACCGTGAATCTCGGTGGCCCTGCACTTTTTAAAGTGGAGTTTCTGATTAGATCTAAGTTATGGAGTCGAAGAATATTAAATATTATAAGTATTTACATAATAGTGATAACTTCCAGAACTGATCATAATCAGGTAAAGAAGCCTAAATGCAGCTAGGATTCCCCACACGAGAGCATGCAATATATATTTAGTTGCTAATAGGAAAACAAATCTAAACTCAAACTATTTCTAGTCAAAATTGTTGCTTCAATAATATTTCCGGTGATCTTTTTAATAATAATGGGGATCCAATCTTTAACCGAAAACTATGTGGGACATTCCCGCTATTCATGTAGCGGGAGTTTAAAAAATCAATTGGAAAATTTCTTCAATTTCATCAACAACGTTAAACCTCTAAGTAACTACCGTTGTATCTTGAGGTAAACCCGATTACTGAATCTGTTATGATGCAAGTAATAATCGGTGAATGTAATGTTAGGAATCAACGACAAAGTCTGTCGGAAATCAAATATATTGCATTGAATTTGCACAGTTTTATTCCGATATATGTATTTATTGGTTTTAACAAAATAAAATGTTATGTTGTATTGGAAGCTGTGGTACGAATTCGGAATTGTAACATAAAATGTCCAAATGTCCTTCCGTACTGTGGTCCTCTGTTCCAAATTTTATAGTTTAATTTGTTGATTTGTTATATTCCCTTTTTGTTTAAATACTTTTTTAAGTGGTTGCAGTTGTCCGATTTTAACTATCTACAATACCATGCTTTTCATACTGTCAAGAGTTAAGTGTAGCAAGTTATTTTTAAGGTATCTAGTTTTCAAGTGAACGACTGAATAGTTAGGAACAAATCCAGGGCAAACAACCTGACGTGCAATTTTTACTTATATACACGACTAAACGGAACGAGATATGTCCGTCGCCTGGTCCGAAGCTACCTCCCAACCAAATTTCAGCCTAAACTGTTCAGCTGTTCTTAAGCTATAAGTAGGGTAACTAACACGACTTTCTTTTAATTTTTGAAGTGAGCAGTCAGATATTGAGGATTAAATTTATGGTAATGAAAGAAATTAAAACTCCATCATACCTATAAGCACAGTTTTGTGAGATTTTAAAAAATAGTTTTTTTTTTCAATATACATTTATTTACTTAAAGTCCATTGAAAGTTGGAAACCATAATATTAGGTTAGAAGCACCGAGGTCCTTGTGTTCGATATATGGGGCCTTAAAAACCTATGGTCCGATTTCGGCGATTTTTAGAATGGGGCTGCCACACTATTAACATAGTATTTATGCAAAGTTCTGCACCGATATCTTCACTAGTGCTTACTTTATATATTGTAAAGTAAACGATTCAGATCGTCTTCAAAGTTCTGGTATGTAGGAAGTAGGCGTGGTTGTGAAGCGATTTGGCCTATTTTCACAACATATCATTGGGAAGTAAGGAAACTATTACAAACCAAGTTTCATTGAAATCGGTCGAGTAGTTCCTGACATATGGTTTTTGACCCATAAGTGGGCGACGCCACGCCCATTTTCAATTTTGTAAAAAAATCTCAGTGCAGCTTCCATCTGCCATTTCTTATGTTAAATTTAGTGTTTTTGACGGTTTTCATTAGTGAGATAACCCACTTTTAGTAATTTTCAACCTAACCTTTGTATGGGAGGGGGGCGTGGTTATTATCCGATTTCAATTATTTTCATGATGTATGGTGACGTACGTAAGAGAACCGACTGCAGAAAGATTGGCTTATATATCTTATTTGGTTTGCGATATATATACAAATAATCGATTTGGGGGCGGGGACACGCCCACTTCCCCAAAAAAGTTACATCCAAATATGCCCCTTCATAGTGCGATCCCATGTTCCAAATTTTATTTCAATAGCTTTATTTATGGCTTAGTTATGACACTTTATGTGTTTTCGGTTTTCGCCATTTTGTGGGCGTGGTAGTGGTCCGATTACGCCCATTTTCGAACTTAACCTTCTTATGGTGCCAAGAAATACGTGTTCCAAGTTTCATTAAGATATCTTAATTTTTACTCAAGTGACAGCTTGCACGGACGGACGGACGGACAGACGGACATCCGTTATGTGGACAAAACTATAATACTCTCGTAGCGACTTTGTTGCTAGCAACTTTGTTGCGAGAGTATAACTAGACAAGCTCAACCAGGTGATTGAGTTGTTTTGGTGAAACGTTGCTCTTTACTATTAGTCAGGCATATCTCTTCTTTTTAGACGTGATTGATTACAGGATTGTACTAAAGCATTCCCCAATGGGTTTGGGTGATCACGGAATTTAGATATATATTTCAATCTGCTGTCCTCTACTTCTTTCTTTACCATGGGGATACCAATATCTTTATGGATATTATCATTGCGCATGTACCATGGTGAGCACGTGATTGTTCTAAGCATTTTCGATTGGATTCACTTCTTGCAAACTAGTTGGATGACCTTCAAACAACATAAACTAACCGCCCTTAACAAGCATTCATTCACACATTAAGCTTAGCTTAAAGAAGCTCTCTGCAATGCATTTGAATGAGAAAATTGTCGCTTAAACGGCGTATGTTAATAGCTTTTCGATGGCATTGCGCGTTTGCGTTTTTGATTTCCTCTTTGTCTTCCACCCATCGATTTGAATTGTATAAAAGACACATTCGGTTAGTCTACATATCAGTTCAATTCCGTTTTCGGTATTTGTAGCAATCAAATCAAACTAATCAAACAACAATGGCATTCAAAGTAAGGATTTATGAAGATACCAAACATTAGGATACAACTAAAAATTAATTTTTTTCTCTTCTTCGTAGTTCATCGCCTTCTTCGCTCTCTGCGTCGCCGCCGCCAGCGCAGGTGTCATCGCCCCAGCTGCTCCTTTGGCCGCTGTAGCCGCAGCTCCATTGGCTGTTGCCGCTCGCGTTGAGGAATACGACCCTCATCCACAATACACCTACGGTTATGATGTACAAGATGCTCTCTCCGGTGACTCGAAGACCGCTGTGGAGACCCGTGATGGTGGTATCGTCCAAGGTCAATACTCTCTGAATGACGCTGATGGTTACCGTCGTATTGTGGACTACACTGCCGACCCAATCAACGGTTTCAACGCTGTTGTCCGCCGTGAACCTTTGGTTGCCCCCGTTGTTGCTGCTGCTCCAGTCGTTGCTGCCCCAGCTCCAGTTGTCAGAGCCGCTGCTCTCGCCGCACCCGCACCAATCGTCGCTGCTGCCCCAGCTCCCGTTGTCAGAGCCGCTGCCTTCGCCGCTCCAGCTCCCCTCGTCGCCGGACCAGCAGTAGTGAGAACCCAATTCGCTTCTCCCCTCATCTCTTACGCTTATTAGAGAAGTCGGTCTGAACATTTGCCATTAGTTGTTAATCATGAATACGAACTGTGACTAAATTTTAAACATAAAAACATATAATCTAAATATGGTCTTTAATTTATTGGCTTATATCGACTATTAGACAGTATTGGAAATATTCGACGCATCCGCCAGCGGAAAAGACAAAAAAGAATTAATCAAAAGAAGTTTCCTTCTATTTTGGATATAAAACAAATTAGAGTTTAATAAATTTGTTTACCATAATATTGGTCACCTTTCGATATTAAACTTTACAGAACAATCTTTGGGTTTCCATAACGTTGTTTTCGTAACAAGTAAGGAACTTGCATGACTTATTGTATGTGTAAAATCATAATTTAGGTATATGGTGTCTCGGGCCAGACAGTAGCCAGTATTATCAGGAAAACCATCCCCAAAACTTGGTTAAGGTATCTCCATAATTTATCGCTATTTTCGGAAGCAATTATCTATAGGCACTGAGGTTCTCATGATGGGTATCTGAGGCCTTGAAAAATAATAGTCCTATTTCGGTGCCACACGCCACGATATCTTCATTGGTGCTTGATATGTACAAATATTGTAGAGTGTAAGGTCAAGTAAGTCATATTGAGTTATAAATTGTATTCTATATGAAGTGGTTGTAAACCGATTTGGCTCATTTTCAGGTTGATAAATATATACCGTCCACCTCGTTCTAAAATTACAGATAACGAATTTAAAGACTGACTAGGGTATTGATTTCTAGCTGGTGAATATTACAATGCAAAACACATGTATGTACTTTGACTCACATCTTATTAATCCGAAAGGACGAAAGCTGTACCATACCATTATGAATGAGTTCAACAACCTTGATATAACATCTCCTGGCAAAGTGACATACAGACCCAGTGATCGTAACAAAATACCAGAATTAATCGATTTCGCTGTAATCAAAAATATAAATATATAAATATCGTTGAGCCACAAGTGGGTCTAAAATCTCCCAAAACAAACTGGTTAACATACTAAAAATATGGCAGTAGCCCCATAAATATTAATTTAAAAATAAGACGGGTCTATTAAGACTTCATCTTCTGAAATTATTAGTATCATAAAGCTTGATCCAAAAAAGTCGCCTGGACACGATAATATTTCCCCAAAAATCCTAATTGACTTACCACATACATATTTCAATAACAGTATTCTCTTCGCTTTTTAAGGTTATTCTCAGTTTCGGATACTATCCAATTTTATGGAAAATGTTTTGCAGATCATCATGATAGATAAACATAGGAAAGACTTAACACAGATTCATATAGACCAATCAATCTTCTATCCTATCTATCTAAAATATTTAAAAATGTGTTACTGTTCCCTTTTCTTTACGAACATAATTAAGTGTTGTAATATTTTCTTAGCAAACGTCAAATCATCCTCAATCCAATCAACTGTCAAAGTCGAGCAGGACGTTTGATATTATAGTCTCACTCCAATGACATGAAGACGGTATATATGGTTCAAGCTTCTTTTGATATAATTGTGCTTAATTTTTTTCTCAAAAACCATCTATTTGATAAATATATTTATTATTTGTTTTAAATTTTCATAGTTTCAATTCGTCTCGTTATTCACAGTCAAATGACTCGCCCAGAATTACAAAGTTGTTACTTGAATTAACGTAATTGTAAGTACCCGTTTTCTATACTTCTTCGACTACTACAATATCTCTAAGAAATAGGCCGAAATTAAAAATTTCTTGGAATATTAACGAACTCATAATTCCATATACAAGTATATGTACATTTACACTTGCTTTTGTTGTGGACAACTCACACTTACGAATGTAATACTAAATTATAAGGTAAATTTATTAAACATGTTGGTATTATGACAAAAGCTTTTGATTTACATCAAGAAGCCAAGCAACCGCATACATAATGATATTATTCACATAGGTCACATACTTCCAAATCAGTAATTAGATCAAAATCAATGCGTTGCTAACCGAGGGAGTCAGACAACAATGTCACCATAATTACAATTAACATAAATACTCAGCACGAAAATATGTGGGTAGCCTTCATTTGCTTTTGAACCAACCTCCCTCTTCAACAAGCATGCATTCACATGTTAAGCTTAGCTTAAAGAAGCTATCCGCGTTGCATTTGTATGAGCAAATTGTCGCTTAAATGGCGTAAGTTAATAGCTTTTCGGTTTCATAGCGCGTTTGCGTTTTTGATTTCCTCTTTGTCTTCCACTCATCGAATTGATTTGTATAAAAGACCCATTCGGTTAGTCTACAAATCAGTTCAATTCCGTTTTCGGTATTTGTAGCAATCAAATCAAACTAATTAAACAACAATGGCATTCAAAGTAAGGATTTATGATACCAAATATTAGGATACAACTAAAAATTAATTTATTTCTCTTCTTCGTAGTTCATCGCCTTCTTCGCTCTCTGCGTAGCCGCCGCTAGCGCTGGTGTCATCGCCCCAGCTGCCCCATTGGCCACTGTTGCCGCCGCTCCATTGGCTGTTGCTGCTCGCGTTGAGGAATACGACCCACATCCTCAGTACACCTACGGTTATGATGTGCAAGATGCTCTCTCCGGTGACTCGAAGACCGCTGTGGAGACCCGTGATGGTGGTATCGTCCAAGGTCAATACTCTCTGAATGACGCTGATGGTTACCGTCGTATTGTGGACTACACTGCCGACCCAATCAACGGTTTCAACGCAGTTGTCCGTCGTGAACCTTTGGTTGCCCCCGTCGTAGCTGCTGCTCCAGTCGTTGCTGCCCCTGCTCCAGTTGTCAGAGCCGCTGCTCTCGCCGCACCCGCACCAATCGTCGCTGCTGCCCCAGCTCCCGTTGTCAGAGCCGCTGCCTTCGCCGCTCCTGCTCCCCTCGTTGCCGGTCCAGCTGTAGTGAGAACCCAATTCGCTTCTCCCCTCATCTCTTACGCTTATTAGAGAAGTTGGTCTGAACATTTGCCATTAGTTGTTAATCATGAATACGAACTGTGAATAAATTTAAACATAAAAACATTTACCGTTTCTCACTATTTTTTTACGTTATGCATGATGGTAGCATTAGCGATTCGAAGAAAGTAGTGTCTTCGCCTGAAAAGTGATAATTTTAGCGCACTTATTAGACAATTCATTGAATAATTCCAAGATGCATTTAGACCACCACAGATATAGCGATTCTGTTCAAGACACGTCGAGTCCCATATTTCTTAATAGTTCAAATAGAGGACATTAAAGAAATGATCTCACAATAAGATTTAAAACATGGAATTAACCTTTTTAATAATTTTCGTTTATTTGAGTTCATTATATCCAATCAAATACAATTTTTTAGTAAACATATGAAACATGTGGAGCTGTAAAAGAAGTCTTGACCACTGCTGGATGGGCCTCCGTATGAATGGCGTGATGAGTAATGACAGCTGGCGATGTCTTCAGTAATGTGGTGGCTGCGGGCGCGGCATGAACGTAATGAGTGGCTGGCGACAAATGAACAGCGGCAGCCGGGGCATGGTGGATGACTGCATGGGTGGCTGGAGCGTGATGAAGCAAAGTGGGAGCAGCATATGCGCGATAATATGTGGGTGCGACAACCGGTGTCACATAAGACTTCTGTGTCAACTGTTCGTACTTTGGTGCAATTGGTGCTGGTAGGCTGACTGGGCTAGCAGGAGTTTCGGGTTGCTCCTGAGCATCAACTATTTTCGGCTGTTGCAAAATCTGTGGTGCTGCAGTGGCAGGAGTCAAGAGTTTGAGAGGCTCGCTCAACAGTTCGCGGCGCACAGTAGCCTTGAAACCATTCACAGCATCGGCGGTGTATTCAACAATGCGTTGATAGCCATCAGCCTCTTGCAGCGAGTATTGTCCCCTGACCACATCACCATCGCGTTGCTCCGATTGTGACTTAACGTCACCAGTAACGGCGTCTTGCACATTATAATTAAAGCTATAGCTGGGGTAGGCGTCATAGCCATCGCCCTTTTCCTCGGCCGCATTTGCGAAGACTGCCACAATAGTGAGGGCGATGAAGCAACAGTAGTTTACTTTGAATGCCATTTCGTTGATGTTAAGAATATTGGATTTTCTTGTTAAATTATGCAACTTTGTAATTCAAGCACAGTTGAAGCTGAACTGATGAACTTACAAATTGTAGCAACCATTTTATAGTAATTTCCACAACGCACTGATCAGCCTATTTTCACGCTTGACCCAATGCCGCAGCAATCAAAGGAACAATTACCAGGCTGCGAGCACATGTGGCAAGGTCAACGCATGCAAAGAGATTCCGAGATGCAACGCGACATTGAGTGTTCATGTTCCTATGTATGTGTGTGTTGGTGTGTATTCTGCTCATTGGTGTTGTGCGCACTTAAGATTGTGCTTATCACGTCCCATTTGCACATGCACTCATCAACACCATCTGCATCTGCGCATCTCTGCGCCAATATCAGCGTTGTCATTGCGTCTTCAGTGTCGTCGCAACACGCAACCTGTTCCCTTTACCTACGTCACTGTCATTGCTGCTTCGCAGTCGAAAAGGTATCGGTTGTCGGCAGAACTGTGCCAAAGCACACGAATGACTTGTGCATAGCTGTATGCAAAAACAAAATTAAGAGCATGCAACGCCTGCTGCCACAATTAAAAGCCGCTCGGTCAATAATTCATTTTATTAAATTTAATGTTAACAACCGTGTAATGTGCGTATAATTAATAAAGTCTAAATAAATTTAAATAAAATAAGCAAACAAAAAATATTTATCTAAGAAGATACTTTACCAATTCGCAAGGAACTTATATTCAAATGTACAAACATGCATATATGTTAATATTAGATATTAATTATAACTGCACTTAATTTATAAATAATTATTATTATATATATAAGTTTATAAGTTTATACACCTACATATATATACATATATGTAATTGTGTTGTTAATTGTTTCGCTTGAAGCATGAAACAGTAATAATAGCCAAAGAACAATTTTAGAATGTCAGAGCATTGGTCTCTTACAGCTACAGCAACATCTTTAACGAGGAGTGTTCAAAAAATAAAGAGAAGTTTCGATTTTGAAAAAAATATTTATTCATTCGTCTATATTAATGTTGTCTCTTTCAAAATAGTCCCCTTTTAAAGTTCTTCCATTTTTTATACTCTCGCAATAAAGTTGCTAAAAATAGTATTAATGTTTTGTTCACATAACGGTTGTTTATCTCACCCAGAAATAAAAGAATATATATAAATGATCAGGATGACGAGTGGAGTTGAAATCCGGATGTCTGTCCGTCCGTCTGCAAGTGATAACTTATGAGAACTTTGGTAGTGAAAACGTGAGAAACCGAAAACATATTAAGTGCCATAACTAAACAATAAATAAAGTTATACAAGTAATTTGGTACTAAGGAAAGCACTAGGAAGGGGCATATTTGGATGTAATTTTTTTGATAAAGTGGACGTGAACCCGCTCTTATTATGATTTTTGTACATATCTCGTAAACTACTAAAGGTATATCAACCAAACTGTTTAGAGTCATTTCTTTTAGCACCTTTCTTATATAGTTCAAAAATGGAAGAAATCGGATTATAACCACGCCCACCTCCCATACAAAGGTTATGCTGAAAACTACTAAAAATACTTTAATTCACTAAGGAAACCCCACTTATGGGTCAAAAACCATATCTTCGAAACTACTCGACCAATTTCAATGAAATTCGGTACATAACATTCCCCTGGCATCCCAATAATATGTTATGAAAATAGTCCAAATCGGTTCACAACCACGCCTACTTCCCATATTAAAGAACTTTGAAGTCGAAATAGGAACATAAATATTCAAGGCCACAAATATAGAACATGACGCGCTTCGAATAAATTATTTTACCGAAAATATAGGTAAGTATCTCAGATATTTTGAAGAAATTCAAAGGGAATATTTTTCATCTAACAATATGTCTCCTTGCCACAAATGAGTGAAATCGAGTCAAAACCATAGCTCTCATATACGTAATGTTAGGGGTTTGAAACTTTCAATGGATTTTATACTATATACATATAATAGCTGAATATGTGATCCAAATTGTGTGTTATACTAATAAAATTATAATTGCGAGAGTATAAAATGTTACACCCGAACTTAGCCCTTCCTTACTTGTTAGTATAAAGGTTTTCGTATAATAAACTTTTGAAAAAATAATATTTTTTGTATCCGTCGCACTCAAAGTTTCTAGCAGGTTTAAAATCCGTATGTGCTAAAGTGTTATTTGATTCCAATTTATCAATATCATCAGTCAATTCCAGCAAAGCTGAGAATTCCTCAACTTTCAGTTAATAATATAATTTGTACATACACAAACACACACAAAATATTTTAAGCCATAAATATAATAAAAAATAATCTAACTTCTTTTCCTAAAAGTATGTTAACAAATATCTGTATACACTAAAAATACTGATTACGCAATTAGCTCAAGCCTAAAAGTATGCTACATATCAAAACAGTTGCACTAAGTGCAGCCATTTTCACTAAACCCCCGATTAGACCATATTCATTACACAAGCGCATAAATACACAGTTATTATAATGTTTTACACAAATAAGATTTCGAATAAAAAAATATATAAAATATATTGTAATGTTTTATTTTTCTATAATTTCCATATTTTTTGTTTGTTATTTAGCAGTCTAACCTTAAAATAATGAAATACTTTTTTAGAAATGGCCTCCGACGGCAAGAATAAATATGCTTGAAAAGTCTATTTGCGTTGAAGCTGCTTCTAAGAAGCATAACACTGGTTCCAAGAAGCAAATTTTATGAGATCAAATCGAGATCATCGCATAAAGAAGAGTTTCGGTAAATTCGCAGGCAGCTCCATTTTCTCGCATCACCATATAAACACTAAAGTTTCCAGTATTTTTTGTTTTATTGAAACACATTTCAGTTTTGAGCAAAATAGTATCAAAATTTCCATAATTTAATTTATATCAAAAAGCTCTTAAATATAATCACACGTTCCTTCATTTCATATTTATATAGTATTAATATGTATACATCCAGCATTCAGCTTTGTTACACTCACTTTTTTAACTCGTGTCTAAAATTATTTCCACGAATCTGTTTATTTGACAAGCACAAAAAATATAAAAAAGCAATACATAATTTTATCTGCTAATTTTTATCACTGTTCCTTTTGAATTTATTTGACGGCGGAAAAATTAAAAAAAAATAATTTTATCGAATTAAACACTCGCAGCATTTAGCATCACTTCATTCGCACACGAGTGAGTCCTTAACACGGATATACAGCATCAGTACGGTTGTAGACAAGCCGGAGTTCCATCTTGCACGCACACATTCCACATGTCATAATTTCGCCAATGGCCGCAGAGTCATTTCGAACGCTTCTCATTGGTTACAGCGTGCACGGCGCTAATATAGTGTGCTTGCTCTAACATGTGTATGAGTGTGAAATACCAGTCGTCGACCATTTCTTTACCTGTAATCACATGAGCGCTTACAACAGCACAAACATACGCGTACATATGTATGAGTGTGAAGGTATTAATTGTTAACACTATCAAAATACCCAAAAGTACATTTCCAATTTGTTTCATATAATAGTTTTTCTTTTTCGAACATAATGGTTTACATTAGTCAGAAATGTATCTGTGTATGTGGTTATTTAGAAATGTATATATGTATGTACTATTGCACATATATATGTATGTAAGTATGTATGGCCATAATGTCTATACAGATACTTATGTAAGTGTATATACTAGATTAATTCACTCTGTTGGTTTTTTCTAATTAATATTTCGATTTCTCCCTGATCTTTACCCTGAAAATATACAATAATTAAAGATTGCACTGTTTACCATTTCCTATGATTTTAATGCCTAAATTTAAATATAATAACTATCTAATTAGATAACTATCTCCAGTATATATGAGAGGATCATAAGATATCTTATTTCCAGATAACTGAACTAAATAATTGCCTAATCTATGGATAGAAACACCCCGACATACTCTCCAATAAAAAGGTAAAATCAATGCCTTACTCAGCGGGATATATTCTTCAAAATATATATGCCTTTATCCTTATATTTTAAAGTCAGAATTCTTCTTTTGCGAGATTTAGGGACTTAAGGAAAATAAGTACTGAAGAAGATAAATTCATCGAATTTGACTTCATTGGAATTACCACTACATTATTTGTTCTGAGTACGTAAGAGATATCATCCATAGAATCAATCAACAACATCCATGGATAATATGAAAAATATAGAATATAATATACATATATTTATTTAAATTGCTGTGTTTCTGGTAAATTTGACAGCATTAGAAAGAGGTTTAATTGATATAATAGAAATTTTAAGACCATAGAGTGGATAAATTATTTGAGATCATTGATAAAAAATATATGGGGACAAAGCTAATTTTTAGTATCAAATGCTTTTATACTAAAGAAAATATTATCCATGCATTTTATGGATATATCTCTTTCACTGACCGATAGAGGAGGAGGAGACTAGGATATGGATGTAACTTCCATACGGGTTATAGCCCATATTAACCAAATTTTGCACCAAATAAATCTATACTCAATCAAAATGTATATTTCATTTCATTAAGACTCGTCATTATGAGTACCAGAGAAAGGTATGTATATACCGACTTATTCTATTTTTGGCATTAAACAAAATTATGCGCAAGAAAACTACTAAACCCCAAAAAAATACCGAGCGACATATTTACATAGTTTCATAAACATATCTCATTCATAAGGACAGAGAAAAGTACAGCTAATATGTATCTCGATTATTATTAAGCCCAGCCCCGTACCTACAACGACTCCATTAGTCTCAGCACTCTGAAGAAGAGAGTGAATGCGCTCCTTGAATATGTGAGGCCCAATATACTGATCCTGCTCCTGTGAATTGTCACTCCTCCATCCGTAACATCTCGTGGATAGTTCACCAACTACATAGTTCATCGGCCAATTAATTTCCTGCTATACCTTTGAGCTCCCGCGCCCATATTATGTGGACTCTGTTATTCATTGTTGGTCTGTCAATACATTCTCTGACCAAACGGTACTTTATCTCGTATGAGGATTGAATAAAACAATAATACTAAGCGATAGTATAACAAAGCTTCTTTGATGTTTGATTTTTTATGAGAGAAAACATACAAACTTCGTCCATTACTGAAAAATATTTATGAAGAAAGACGTTCCCATTGGAACGCTTATGTCCGGATCGAAGTTATGCCTAATTAAAAAAGAACCTATACACGGCAAGCGTACCTATACACGTGATTGAAGCGCGTCCCGTGTGGTATTTTGAGATTCAAATACAAGTTTCTATACAAAAACCATTCAGTTCTCCTCTGAAGTAAGTTAATTATTTCTAAATAATTTGTAGTTTTCATGAATCTATGCATTTTTAAGAATTTATAATTTAGAAAAACTTGAGTATGATAATGAAAGCACCGCATCTGAATAGTCCAATGAAGTTAATAAAATTAATACTTCAGATAGTAGTTATGACTGCAAGTTTACAAAAATCGTTGAACATAATATTGTATCAGTATTTGAAGACGTTACAGCTTGGTCAATACTTAATGTAGGCTTTCAGTGCGTGACTATTCAAGCTTACCGTAATTTTCATTTCAGGTAATATTGCACATTCTAAAAATTTTCCAACATAGCCCTTTTATTTGCATAAAATTATGCACGACAGTATGGTTCTAATATAAATTGTTAAAAAGAGCGAGTACGACTCTTTGGAACATTAGATTGACGATTTGTTAATATCTCGAATAAATGTGACGAAACCCGAATGACAAGTTGTGTTTTGTTCGTTTCTTTTTGATCCTATATTGAAAACTGAAAACTGCGGTTGTGCGTAGGGTTTATGCCCCACCACTTAAAAAGGAATCACCCAGTAAAAAATCGAAAATCCCATAACATAACATAGTGTAATAACATAAAGCTACAGATATCCTTTCTAAACCGCCATATGTTCCAACACCTCTAAGCACCCTGAAGTGTTCGTATTTATACCTCATGTGGGACTCACACTCAAATTGTAATAATTTTATATATTATATTTATATGAAAAAATTGTTGAATAAGAAGTATTTGTTATATATTATTTGATTATATAAGTTCAAAATAAATGCCTGGCCAAACATGTAGCAATCTGGATATAAATATCAAATTTGGTATTAAACTGGAGCTAAATATTCTTAAATGGTAAATAATTGCGTTCGATTTATGGCTAAGGCTAGATTACTATATTCCCCTAGTTTGTTTTTGTATAAAATTTAATATTGCAAATGAAAACGAACATTAACATCTATATAATAATGATAATTAATTTCGAACATAAATATTAGAAATACATATTTTTGTGTATGCATTAGGGCTCTTAAAATTATTCGATTAACCTGAAAACCAATTATTCGAATATCCGGTTTGTAACCGTTCGTACGAATATTAACCGGTTAGCACTATTCGGTTAGTCGCAATGTTCCGACTATTTGTATAGTCGTTCTACTGCGGTTATTCGAATAGTTATACAGTCACTATTCGAATAAATGAAAATTGTTTGCAATCTAAAAGCCTTTGATTTTGCGTATTCCAGCCACTTTATCAGAATCAGACAGGATGTACTCCATTGCTGGAATCATTGTGACACCACGTAGAAGCTGCTTGCAAGCAAGAAATGTTAACCTTTTAACATTCTTATATTTAAATAGACGTTTTATGAGAAATAGTGATTAAATACATTCGCCCAGTTGAAATGGTTAAAAAGTAGTTTGTCATTACTTAATGGTTTCCGTGAAATCATTGTTATTTTTCGTATTTGAAAGAGAGTTTTTTGTTAGTTTTCGTGTTTCACTTTTTTCAATAAAAAAAAAATTAATGAACTTGCACTATTCGAATAGTCAACAACGAACGGTTAACCGAATAGTCGAAAATGAGCGGTTAAAGGAATAGTCGATGACTGACGACTATCCGAATAGTGCAAACCGAATATTATTATTCGAATAATGCCCTATTCGGTTAATTCGGTTAGTCGATTAGTCGAATACCAAGAGCTCTAGTATGCATACATCCGTTGAAAATTATACAAACAGATAATATTTTAATATTTTACTTTTTACGAGTGTGGTACATTGGAAGTATGTTCAAGAAATTCAAATACATCTTTGCTAAGAAAATGGAGACTATATGTATGTATGTACATATATACGTAAATACAATAACAATGGAATGGTTGTCAAATTTATTTCTAACATCATAAATGCCGCAAATGAACAGAAAACTTTGTTCCATGTTCAATTTGTATAAGTGACAAGATATAAAAAAGCAAAAACAAAAACAAAAAATGGAACAAAATTTTATGAAAAGAGAAAATAATTCAAAGCAGAACAAATGGTGGCGGTGGAACTGTTGTCACTGCCACTACGTACGAGTATGCAGCTACCAGCGTCGCCGCCTTTGACATTCGGCGCCAAAAACTTTAATCCATCAATTATTTTTACACAAATTACCATTGTAAGTCGTCACTACCAGCGCACGGCCCGAAAAGGGGCGACGCAGCTACAGTAACGTAGCGTAAGTAAGTAAAAGGCCAAGCAGTCAACCAATACAACAACAGCAACATGCCAAGCGCCAACCTCACAGTGGTAGCCCCATACCGTATTGTGTCGCATAGCAAAGTTGTGGGGAACTTATCAAACCGACGACAAATTGATCGACATTTCGTGTATCACTGACCGCCATCCACCAGCCGCCAACCGCTAAGCGTCTCCAAGCGCAGTTACACGTTTTTGGTAACAAAGTCTGACGAATTGTCAACTGTCATTAATGAGACGACATTCAACTGATTTCGAATGTGGTCGGCATCTCTTACCACTGGACTACATATATACATACATAACTGGAACTCGTGCGTGGCGCTAGTAATACAGCTGCAGGTTGGCTTAATGAGATTTCTGTGCCAAGTTGGCGACACACCAACTCCAGTGTGTAAATGCATGTGCATTGGATTTGAGCGACATTGTCGCGCCACAGCTATAAAACCGTTGGCCCAGCTACCGCAACAATAGGGCCACCATGCATGATTTGACCATATTGATTGATTCTATCGCTGACACTGAGCTCACATTTACGCGACTAAGCCCAAAGTACACAAAGTGTGGCGGCTGGCGCTGCACTCTATTACATTGCGTAAAGCCTCCCGTAATAATGTCTATCAATGGTACTCCAAACTGAAGTTATCGATTAGCGTTATTTACGTACTCGTCGGTTAGACTGGCACCAACAGGTGTTTAAAGCATTAAAAGACTGTGGGAATGCATAACTAAAAATCCACTGTCAACAGTATAAAACAATTGAAATTGTTTATTATATGTAAATATGTATGTTGAGAGTTCTAATTTAATTTTAATTGCTTACGGTACTTGTGTTCTTGCTCGAGAGTACTCTTTTATAAGCGATCGACGTAGGATTAAATCTGATTTGGCAGCGATCAATAATAATCCGCAATAGCCTCCACAATTTGTACTTCATTAGATTAATATCTTCAAACTATTATCCCCTGAGCCGATTTAGAGTCCATTTATCTTGGATTAGGTTTTAGGAAATCCTTTCAACTCTCAGTGATGAGTGTTACAACTAACAACTTCAGCAATCACTACGGTGTACTAGTACTCATATCGCCATTACGTGAGATTCCAGGATTTATATTACAAGCATGCTTTGGACCTTACAATTTAGCAGCATTGGAAGACGTATAACGCCAAAAAAAATATGAGGAACTGGAAGCATTACTCGTTGAAAAAAAAGGAATTTTTGCAACGGGTAGTTACTGGCAATGAAAAATATATCCATTAAGACAACTATAAACGCAAATATTTATATATGAAGCCTAAAAGACAGTGGCTGGGAAGCCTTGTCTCTATAGTCCAAACCTTGTAAGACCATTCACATCAGAACAAGGTAACAAGAATCTTGATATCTTGATGCATTCTTCGTCGTTAAGTCGGCTCAGTTCTTTTAAGATGGAATCCACAAATTGCCAGAAAAACTGGAAAATATTATAGCTTCAGATGGACAATACTTTGTAGTAGTTTAGTAATACAATCTTACATGCTTAAAATTTTAAGAAAAAAACCGAACGAATATGTATTGAATACATAAAGGGCTTCTCAAAAGGGACGCTACAAAAGTAAACGGATAGGGACAGTAAACGACGCCATGTTTTTCCCGCTCTTTTGGCATTTCTCTTCAGTAAGATTAGCCATTTGTTTATTGAAAGATATACGATCCTACAACTAGTCGAAAATGTTAAGATTTATTATCGAAATTCGGAGTCAGTGGCCTCTACATCCAATTTATGGTCATCATAATCGTCCTGTCTGACCGCTCAACGATAACCCAATATTTTTGGTCCGAATTGAATGATATGGACTTGGACAATATGTGGTTCCAATAAACGCCACAAGCCACACAGCGGATGTCATAATCGATTTATCGAAAACCAAGTTTAGTGAACGTGTTATCTCACGAAAATTGGGTTCAATGTCCGCACTTCTGCAAGCGTCCCCGGTGGCCATGCAAAAGAAATCGAGTCCCATATATAATGGCACTTTCACATGAATAAAAAATTTCATTGATATCCTAAACTGTTGTTTAATTTACATCATTTAATTTTAATTTTGTTTTAATAAAAAAAGCTGTTGCAGCGCTCTTATTGAAAGATCCTGTACATAAAATCAGTGATAATACTGAATTACGTAAACTTGTAATTATATAACAAGAACGTCACTGTTGACAGTCATAACTTCGAAGTTGTAGATAATTTCGTATACCTGGGAACCAGTATCAACAACACCAACAATGTCAGCCTCGAAATCCAGCGCAGAATAACTTTTGCCAACAGGTGCTTCTTTGGACTGAGTAGGCAATTGAACAGTAAAGTCCTCTCTCGACGAACCAAAATCAAGCTCTACAAGTCGCTTATCATTCCCGTCCTGCTTTACGGTGCAGAAGCTTGGATTTATGGTCCTCAGAACATTGGCAACGGCGATTACCACAGAGGATGGAATGATGAGCTGTACGAGTTATACGACGGCATTGACATAGTTCAGCGAATAAAAACACAGCGGCTACGCTAGCTAAGTCATGTTGTCCGAATGGACGAAAACACTCCAGCCCTGAAAGTGTTCGATGCAGTACCCGCCGGAGGAAGCCGAGGAAGGGGAAGGCCTCCACTCCGTTAGAGGGACCAGGTGGAGAGCGACCTGGTTACCCTTGGGATATCCAACTGGCGCCGAACAGCGAGGGAAAGAGAGGAGTGGCGCGCTCTCATCGATTCGGCTATAAACGGCTAAACGGTTGAACGCCAATCACATACATACATACATACAATAATTTTTACATAACGGTTATAAAATTTACAAAGAAGGTGTTTTCCTCACATTTCCACTAATTGCAATTCTATATAGTGTAAATATGTAAGCAAACAAAATTATTGGTTTACTAACTCGTACTGCACATGCCAATGTATATATATATGTATATGTATATATATATATATATGTATGTACATACAAAACTGTATGACTTTATCCTTACTTCTTTCGAAACATGTTAATCCAGCCCAATGGAGCCCAACCAGAAATTACCATACCACATCGCCGTATGAATTACTGACAGAAGTTTTCAAAATGTCAATCATATACGTCTTTAGATAAAGACACCAAGCCACAAGACAGAGGACACAAGACAAACATACTCGTACACCGTGCACAAAAGGAAATAGTTGTCCATGGTATGAGGATGATATTTGAAAGGTGTGCGCAAAACAGGAGGAAACAAAATTGAGATATCGACGCGCAGTGAACAGTAGGTACCAATAAAACAATAGCAACAACAGCAGCAACTGTCGGAGCAATAAGTGAGATAAAGTATCGCGCCGTTATGACGAAGTGGCAAGCGGTGCGCCCACAGCAGCCAAATAACTGAGTGCGCAGATCCTTAAGCTGGAGCTGGAGTTGAACTGCATTCCAGCCACAAGCATATCCATATGTAGGTGCACACATATGCTAAAGATTCCCACTGTGCTGTGCAAAAAAAAAACGATTTCTCTGAATGCCAATCCATGGGGCATAGCTGTCGGACGCGTAAATTGCACATGACATGTTAAACAGCAGCAGCAACAACAACAACAATTTAGCGAAAGAGGTTTTCCTGCTGCCGCTGCCCCAAAGGTTCGATATCATAAGCTTAGCATTTAGGCGAGTTAGTTTGTAAGTGCCTTAGTATATACATATGTAAATGTGTGACGTTGTGACCAGCATCTGCTTCCAAAGGGGGACACCAACTGCGTGATCGCCGCACTGCCAATTACTGCACCTTGAAATTTCGTGACCACAATTCCTACACTAGGATATGAATATTTAAACAAATTATTTTTTTTCACTGCGCATTTTTTTGTTTGTATCCCTTTTTACGTTGGCGTAACTGTCATAGAAATATTTTTTGTCAAAGGTAAGCCAACAAAAACAAAAAAGTATGCAGTGTTCAGGGGCGTTGCAAGCAAATCCCAAAATAACAACAAAACAACCGGTTCGGCTTTAGTGACTAATTCCTAGCCAGAAAAACTACTGAACAGCAACTACGCACGTACTAGCTAATAGCAAAAATAAAAACAACAACACCATACAATGGTTGGTGTGTACATATATACTTATTGGAAAAGCAAATACGCTGACATTTGTGGATTCAAAAAAAAAAATGTTTTGCTTGCTGCTGGTTTCAGACTTTATCACAAGAGCCATTTGACTCACTACCAACATATGACAAATGCTTGTTGCGACAAATATGCCATTCCACTCACACGCAGGCTGTTTCGCCAGCAACTCGTGTGCTATTAGAGAGAGATGGTCGCAGCTCCGTTCGTTTGTCGCAAAGAGGCGGAGCTCGTCCAACCGGGTTTTCGGCGGCTTATCAGCTGGCGGTGGTGGGACAGTGATGTTTGTTGTGCTCGCATTGGTGTTGGCGTTGGTGGTTGCAGTGGCCGGCCGTGTAGTTCGCCAGCAATCGTGCTCTGATTCAGTTACGATTTGGTTGTGCGGTAATAATAAATATAGAGTGTTCTGTGAGCGCGTGTCGTTCGACGAATTTAACGAAGAACTCATACGCAAAGTGCGTGTAACGTGTGACTTGGTAGTAACGAACTCGTTTATTTCTATAGTATGTGCTCGCAAGCACTACAAAAAAGTGTGTAAACAAATTAAAAAATTGCTTAATTTAAGTAAATAAAAGTACTTAAAAAAATCAGCTAAACGCGATGAGCTGTCACAAGTGTTTTGTGTTTTTGTACTGTTAGCAAATAATCAAACGTTTAGTTAGAAAAATAAATTGTGTTTCAATTTGTGTGAAACGTAAGTTTTTGCATAAACCAATAAGCCTGTCTTATGCAAAATCAAAGTGTTGAAAGTGAAAAGTGTAAACATAAGCTAGTTTCTAGCATTTAAGGACTTTAGAAAACTAAATAAAATTAAAATAAATTATATTAATTACCGTTAAACCCTTGCACCTGTGTTGTATATTTAGTAACTCACTCCAACTTGGCTGATTTTCAATATGATGGACATTAGCAGCATGTACGGCAATCACCATCCACATCATCAGAATAGCTATCATGCCAATAGCGCTGCCAGCGCCGCCGATATGGCAGCGGTAGTCTCCTCAACGGGTTACCCGAACGCTTATTTTCCCGCTGCAGCCGCTGCGGCAATGCCAACGCATCACCATCAGCCCCACCATCAACACCCATTGGGTTATGCTGGTTACGTGACGGACGGTTCGTCACCGAACTATTACACGCAGCAACAACAACAATTAACGCCGCCACCAGCACAATTGCAACATGCTTCTGCTGGTCTAAATCAAAATGCTTCAGCTAGCTCCCAACTCCAACAGCAACAACAACAACAATCGCAAGCGCAGCAACAACAATCCATCTACCCTGCACACGCACATCTTTTCAGTCCAAGTGCCGCGGAATACGGTATTACAACATCTTCAAGCGCTGGCGCGGGCGCTGCTTCGGGCACACCGCTACATCCGTCAAGTCATTCGCCAACAGATTCCTACTATGAAAGTGATTCGGTACATTCCTATTATGCGACGGCTGCCGTGGCAGCAATACCACCTGCGACTAACTCGCCAACATCCGCGTCCAACGCGGTGCAAATCAATCCAACAGCGCCCATTGATGCGCCAATCATAAGCTCCGAAAATGGTTTAAGCTACACCAATTTGGATTGCCTATACAATCAAAATGCGCCACAGCAACAACAAATGCAACACGGCTATGCTGCTTTGCCCTCAAACAATATTGTTGGTGGCGGCGCTAATGTAGAGGAAAAATACGCTGCCGTCTTGCACTCCACATACGGCGCCTCTGGTTTACCCTTCGACGAACCCCTAATGCAGCAAGCCATGTCAGCAAGTCAACAGCAGTCACCACCTCAGATGTGGCATCATCAGCATATGGGTGGCGGTTACTCCATGGATGCCGGCATTCCTATGGAATCGTTGGGCATGCATCCCTTGAATATGGCGCACATGCAAACGGTGGCGCCACCCCAACATCCGCATCAGCATCAAACACAAGCACAACAACAACACATGCAGCAACATCAAGCGCAATTGCAACAACACGGTTCGCCAAATGGGCCGTGCATAAGCGCGCGCAGTCAGCAAGTTGTCTCGCCCGACTGCACGGGATTGCCCTCATCGCCGGGCTCCGCATCCAGTCAAGCGGGTGGCTCACACAACAAATCGCCGAATCAAGCCAGCAATCTGCCCACGTATAAATGGATGCAGTTGAAGCGAAACGTACCCAAACCACAAGGTGAGTGAGAGTTCTTGGAATTCGATTTTTGTGAAGATGTGGGAGAGAATTCAGTTATGCTTCAAAACTAAGAAGAACCAAAAGTTATCCAGAAAGACTGAAAGCATAATCGGAACAATTCAAAGAATAATTTTTTTCTATATTGCATCAGATTCTAAAACCTTTCATTCAAAAACATAAAAAATATTATTAAACAAGTTTGTTTACTATTTTCATTAACCTTATACCCACACTCGTACAAACAAATATAACGGCGATTTAGTTTGGTCACCGCTAAGGCCGCAATCTGCTTGCCTTGCTCTTGAGATAGTCGTTATCGTATTATCGAAAATCAAGTTATAATTAATATAATAGAATGTAATGCACACGTGGTAGCTTTTGCAGCCAAAGCGATAAGAGATACTTAAGCTGGAGGTGATATTATGAATATTATTATGAAATAATTCACAAATCTTTACTCGTTTTAAACGTAGTTCCTCGACATACAACTACTTAGGTACTTGGGTACTTATGAAAACAACAACAAAGTAATTTTGAAGACTTTTGAAGACACACATATTTGCTTTTTGATTTCTTCTACACCCTCACTAAACACCATTTGTAGTGACTCGGCAAAAGAAGAAAGTATTTTAGTATCTACATTCCAGCAAAAAATTTGTATCTTGATATGAAAGTTCTTCAAAATGACCTTGTCAACAATTAAATTTTAAGTTTCCCTAGTAATATAATTATTATTTTATTCTTTGATTCTTTGTAAGCTTCGACCTGCTGAACCATACACCTTCATCTAACTCTGTTTTTGCCATATTCCTCCAATTTTTCAGTTAAAGTTTCTTCAGTTCTTCAATTAATGCACCAATTCATCTTGACCTTGGCCTTCCTCTTCTTCCTCTTTCCATATCGTTCCATCCGTTCTTGAAACATAAGCTAGCCATCTTATTCAACCATTAATTAGCTAGTCAAATTCGTTATTCCAACTTATCCTCTACTTCCAGTTTCCCTAGTATATAGCATATAATTTTCATCTATATAATCTGTAGAGCCGTTGAGATTAGAGATTGGCTGACGATCACCAGTAAAATTTTATTGTAGATAAGTTTTGAAAGTTCTTGAAGTCTTTAGGATCTTCTCCTCAAGAGTTCTGTTTGTTGGACAAAGCTTAAAACAAATTTTTTTTACACATAATTTTATAAAAACTTCCCGATTTGTCCAATTGCTTTTTGTTAATTCAGTCATGACCTCATTATAATCCTCTACCTTTCAAATTCGATATAACACCAAGTGTCCAATGTCGCATAATTTCTACGCTCTAATTCTAGTTGGGAATTTTTTAAATATTTGTAGAATTTAACTTGAATAAAGTAAAGCTTTTAGGTAATAATTAAATAAAAATCAATAATTAAGCTTCAATTAAAATTTTGAAAAACTTAACAGGTTCAAATTGGTTATATACTAAAAACTGCTTTAGGAACTGGCTTAATATTACTCAATATGGTATAAGTTTTATCTCTAGCCCCAACAAATCAGATTTGAGTACAAGAACACATATGCACATGTAAGACAACTTCGAAACAAAAACACAATGCCAACAACAATCAACACAACAATTAAGAAAACAAGCAAAAGATGACGCTGGCAATTGATTGACAGGCAAGATATTTCGCTAACCAGCGGACGTCCAACCGAGGGTATGTCACCTAAAAATAAAAATCTCATACGCGAATGCCAAACACACACATATACACCTACATACAGTTATAGTATATGCGCATAAATGCAAAATCATATTTCCCGCAATGTGGAAGAGAACCGCGCCTCTGCACCGCTTTGGCCTTTGCGTTTGCATCTTAGACTTTGTCACACCACCGCGCCGTTTTAGAATGACTGAACGTTTTCGTGAATTTTGCATATTTCAGATAATTTTGTCAATTCTGTGCAGTCAGGTTGTCACTTGTCAGGAATTCGTGCGAATAAGTCAAAATTAGCTCGTTGACTCGGAATGTCTAACTCATCAAGACGTTACGAGAAATGTGTGATTGTTGGGTGGGAGGAATGTGGTTGAAGAAAGAAAGACATTTCACGCTATAAAAGAGGAAATTCGAAAATAATTTCATTTATTAGCTATTTCAGTTTGACAATAACATTACAATTATAATCCGCACTAATTTCGTAAGCGAAAAATGTAAAAGCCCAAAAAACCTGTGTGAACTGTTTATGGGTGCTAAAAAGTATCATTTACATGAATCGTAATGTGTAATTAATGAGAACGCCACACTCAACCAGTCAGCTCCGTCAGGGAAGATGGTGACGCCAATAAGTAATTGCCGCATTGTGGTCACTTGTGCGTGTGTGTGTTTGTACATATGTATGCGCGCAGTAAAAGCGAGCCAATATATATATATATATATATATATATATATATATATATATATATATATATATATATATATATTTGGCGTAGGAACCGCTTTAAGCGATTATAGCCGAATCCACCAGAGCGCGCCACTCATTCCTCCTTTTTGCTTTTTGGCGCCAATTGGAAACACCAAGTGAAGCCAGGTCACTTTGCACTTGGTCTTTCCACCGGAGTGGAGGTCGTCCTCTTCCGCGGCTTCCTCCAGCGGGTACTGCATCGAATACTTTCAGAGCTGGAGTGTTTTCTTCCATCCGTACAACATGACCTAGCCAGCGTAGCCGCTGTCTTTTTATTCGCTGAACTATGTCAATGTCGTCGTATAAATCGTACAGCTCATCGTTCCATCGCCTGCGGTATTCGCCGTTGCCAATGTTTAGAGGACCAAAAATCTTGCGCAAAACCTTTCTCTCGAAAACCCCAAGAGTCGTCTCATCGGATGTTGTCATCGTCCACGCTTCAGCGCCATACATCAGGACGGGAATAATGAGCGACTTATAGAGTTTGATTTTGGTTCGTCGAGAGAGGACTTTACTTTTCAATTGCCTACTCAGTCCAAAGTAGCACCTGTTGGCAAGAGTGATTCTGCGTTGGATTTCAAGGCTGACATTGTTGGTGTTGTTAATGCTGGTTCCCAGATAAACGAAATTATCTACAACTTCAAAGTTATGACTGTCAACAGTGACGTGGGAGCCAAGACGCGAGTGCGCCGACTGTTTGTTTGATGACAGGAGATATTTCGTCTTGTCCTCATTCACCACCAGACCCATACGCTTCGCTTCTTTATCTAGTCTGGAAAACGCAGAACAAACGGCGCGGTTGTTGCTTCCGATGATATCAATATCATCGGCATACGCCAGGAGCTGTACACTCTTGTAGAAGATTGTACCCTCTCTATTTAGTTCTGCAGCTCGTATTAAAGCGAGCCAATAATACATGAAAATCAGATAAAAAGGAGAACTCGAAAAGGCACATATATTTTTTTTTGTACTGATCTGGAAGTCAAGTTGCTTGTCAAATAAATGATTATTGAAATGTGCTGCAACAGGCAGCCGAACTGTCGTTGCAACGCTGACTCTGACAACGACTGCAATTGATGAACAGTGGTACGAGGTGGATAATATTGTGTGTAAAATAAAGAAGTTAAAAAATTAAAATTAAAATTAAAATTAAAATTGAAATTAAAATTAAAATTAAAACTAAAAACTAAAAACTAAAAACTAAAAACTAAAAACTAAAAACTCAAAATTCAAAACTAAAAACTAAAAACTAAATACTAAATACTAAATACTAAATACTAAATACTAAATACTAAATACTAAATACTAAATACTAAATACTAAATACTAAATACTAAATACTAAATACTAAATACTAAATACTAAATACTAAATACTAAATACTAAATTCTAAATACTAAATACTAAATACTAAATACTAAATACTAAATACTAAATACTAAATACTAAATACTAAATACTAAATACTAAATACTAAATACTAAATACTAAATACTAAATACTAAATACTAAATACTAAATACTAAATACTAAATACTAAATACTAAATACTAAATACTAAATACTAAATACTAAATACTAAATACTAAATACTAAATACTAAATACTAAATACTAAATACTAAATACTAAATACTAAATACTAAATACTAAATACTAAATACTAAATACTAAATACTAAATACTAAATACTAAATACTAAATACTAAATACTAAATACTAAATACTAAATACTAAATACTAAATACTAAATACTAAATACTAAATACTAAATACTAAATACTAAATACTAAATACTAAATACTAAATACTAAATACTAAATACTAAATACTAAATACTAAATACTAAATACTAAATACTAAATACTAAATACTAAATACTAAATACTAAATACTAAATATTAAATACTAAAAACTAAAAACTAAAAACTAAAAACTAAAACTAAAATTAAAATTAAGCTTTTAGAGTTTCATTCTTTTGATCAACCCATGAACACTGTGCCTTGACATAAAGCTATCGGTTTGCAAATATGGCTCATCCATCTGTCATGTCATTCCAGCCGTGGCTCAGTTAAGGAATAGCATAATCAGCACAATAATTGAAAGTGGTAGCCAATGTTATGTTCGAAAACATTCAAGCCGGTAGTAGATAGCTTATATACTCGTCTTAAAGCGTAAATTGCAATAAAAGACACACTGGTATTACTCGTACAACGTTCAATAGTAATCAAAGGTTTAAAAAATAATATTTTTTTTACACTGAATTGTCACTATAAAACTGGACTCATGGACCCTCAATTCGTTTTCAAGTGAAGATCAATATACTTCATACCAGTTCAAGTTGGGTATTTTTGGATTCATTTTTCATATAAATTTAAGAAAATGATTCCAATTCTTGATTTATTTGGTTCCAATACCATCTCATTTTGTTCTTATAAACTTCAAATTCTTTGAAATATCATATGTTTTTCGCTGAAGTATATTTTTATCATATACTTCAGCGATTTCTTCGACAACTATCTGTTAGTAAGAGTTTCAAATATATAGGTGGTTGTACATATATGTATATACTCCTTCCATCATTCTTACTATTTTTGCAACTGCATTACTATAAAACATTCACATCTAACGCTAACGACATATGACGAAATGCAAACTAGTCTCTACTAACAACAAATACAACTCAAATCGGCTATCAGACTTATATTTATAGCAAAGAATGCGTGACTAAACATTTTTCGAGCTCTCCTAATTAAATTAGTTATCAAACATCACAACAAATTAAATGTGAATTTAAAGTGCATAAAACGAAATATTTCGCCAAACGCAAACACACTGACACACCTTCACCAACAACACTTACAAAAACACTTTGATAAGTTTATCAGGTGCAATCTTGGAAGAAATGAAGAAAAATTTTATAAATCAACCCCATAGCTGTTGACTGCCGTTGAGCAAGTCGCTAATTAGAAGCGTACAATCAATTGATAACTGTTAACTACAGCGTATAAAATGACCGGAAGTTTCAGTTTATCAAATATCAAATATAACTGTGCACTATCTGCAAGAGGTAAACAAGTATGTTTTAAAAATAACTACTATTTGATAGGAGATATTTAAATGCTTGTTATTGAGGAAATAAGCAAATAAATAGGGAACAGCTTTTGTTGGAGTTTTAAAAAATAATTATTTTATTTCACACACTTTATTGGTATTGAGCGGCCTTCACTAAATGTCTCTACTAAATTAATTGGTAATTGAAATTTTTTTATTTTTTTATTAATTTTCTTTTTATTCTTTTTTATTTTAATTTTTTTATTATTACTATTTTTTTTATTTCTAATTTTTATTTTTTTTTCATTTTTTTATATTTTTTGTTTTTATTCTATACCCATTTGAAATGAGCAATCACGCAATGTTACTATGTTAGACACCCGTCATTGTCCCCTAACTGACTAAGTGAATTATGAAGTGTAAAGTGGAAAGTGAAATATATTTACATATATCATTTGCATATACCACATAGCGCCATACAACAACAACAAATATCATTTTAGGATAAAAATTATTGAAACAAAAGAGCCAAATTATGAAATGATATGTGAGTGTGTGTGTGTGTGTGTGTCTGTGGACTAACTGCATATCATATATCTAGGCAGACGTTGTGTCTGTCAGGCATTTCCCCAAAAAAACGACCAAAAAACGAACGTCTAAATGCATATTCAAAGTGAGTTAAAATGTAAGGCAAAGTGTAAAAAAAAATATCTAATGCGAGTACATATAGTTTTGACGGTCTCACCAGTCGTCGCTCAACCTCCCGCCCGCCAAATGTCCACGAACAGCTCGAGTAGTTAACATTTATTTGATGTGATGTTTTGATATTTCTTGACACTATCACGCGACGTTACTTCACAAACTTTTTTTTCCAGTTATGCATGTGGGTATTCTCCTAAACGCTAAAACGCAACAACAACAACAACACAAGCAAAAGCATTCTTGACTAGCACGAGCGTCATAGTTCTATACATGAATTTATACGAGTCAGAGCCACCGAGCCACCGAGCCACAGGCAGTGAAATGAATTAATTACCAACATTTTTGAAAAGTAGTTGAATTGAGTTGAACGAAATGAAATAAAATGATATTCATTGTAGATTGAAAAGTGACCACCAGGAATGCCAGATAACATCACTGGCCACAACCAAATCACCCGTGTGTATGAATTTGTTTCTACATTCGTGTGTGTGTGTGTTGTTATAAATGTGTTTAGGGTTAACTTGACTCGAGTATCGTATCGAATCGAGTCTATGGTAGAGCGAACAGTTCAGTTTGTCAGACTTCAGTTTTGTTTTTCGTTTTTTTTTCATTTTTTTCTGTTTTCTGTAATATCGTGACAAAGTCGCTGTGTGCGCCAAGCTAACAGTTTTGAAAACGTATTATTAAATTCCTGCCAAGTCTCGTTTCTTTTTGGGTTTTTAAGCGCCAACTGTTAATAGCTGTCATGCAAACAAGTCGTACAGTGCCTCCCAGTGCTAAACATGAATGATATTCTTGTACATTCTAATTGTTATTTATTTTATTCCCAACATATTTAAGTAAAATATATAAGGCTAATGTCGTAGAGAATATCTTTATTATTAGTTATATTTTTTATTCTTAAAACAATTTAACATACAATTTTTTAGAGTAAAATTTAATAATATTCATAAAAACTTACCAGTGATTGTCAATGATTTTTTTTTTCAAAAATTGTGCCAACCCTAAACTTAATTTTTTTAATTTTAATCTTTAAACATTTTAGACATTAGCATTAAATATTTTAGAATATGTAAATCTATAAAAATCAATAATTCTGAATTTTTTATTACTTGTGGCAATCCTAACAATTTTATGTAAAATATTTTATGGTAAATAATATATAACATGAATTCTCATAAGAAAAATGCATTGATTGATTGATTGAATTAATTTTTTTATAAACTGTGGCAACCCTAACGTATTTTTCTATTAATTAAAAAAAATTAGACACTTGTATAACTTTTTTGAGTAAATATATTTGTATTATTAATAATGTTCAAAAAAACTAGTCAGCGAATGTCAATTATTATATATTTATATTTTTAAACAATTTTTAACAACATCTTCAGAGTCAATTTATAACATTAAATGCTTTTATAAAAATTTTTGAAGGGATTGGTAATAATTATTTTTTTCATAAAAAGTGGCAACTCTATTTTTTTATTTTAATCTTTCAAAAAATGTGTATAAAATCTTAATATGTGTCTTTTTTAATTATGGCAACCCTAACCTCAATTCTGCTTCAAAAAAGCTAAATTCCTTCTTCATAGCTTCCCAAATATTTAAATATATCATGATATGACGTTCATTCTAAATTAATTTCTATACATACATACATATACCAGTTCATTCGTGAGAGTCACTGTATAAACAAAGTCATCTCCACCAAAAACATTTTCCTTATACGTTTTTGCTTTCAGTGTACACTGGTATACGTTGCTTTATGACCATTGAACAGTATTCCACTTTGATAGACTTAATAAATATTCGTTTGCAATTATTAAATATTATTATTGTAAGATTTCTATCGCAATCTACGATTTATGGCGTGATAAAGGAACTTAAATTAATAAACACTTCACTTCGAATATTAAACATATTTTACGAGTCGAAATATATGTACTACGAGTGTATATATGTATGTGAGTATAGCTTTATTTGCTTATTCACCTTTTCGGTGGGGACTAAATGCTCGTCACTTGATGATTTCACTAGGTCATACTGCAACTACCGGGGACTATCTGTCTGAAAATCTAATATTGGAAAATTTTGACTCGCAATGACGTTAGTATAACATTGCTATATAGCATAAATATATATGTATATTTATGGCAGTGTATCTTATCTTTGCGAGCGCGGCTCTCACTAGTATACAACCAGCACTGAGTTGAGTTGACATGAAGTTCTGTCATATTTGCACACCTAAAATGTCACTTCTCATCAAATTCGGTCTGGCTGAGTTGAGGGTTGTGCATTGGCTGGACGACGCTACAAGAAAACCGCATTAGCGTGCGGTCAAAACACGCGCCGTTTGCCATTTCTGCGCCACACTCTTTTGACCGTCTTTTTCACTATCCTACAATGGTTTTATTTACTTTGTATAAGGATATTATTTCATTATTCGCTTTGCGAAGTCAAAACAAAGCAACTAACCGAAATTGAGTAATATTAGCTTAACCAATATTATGGAATTGACCTTTGGTGGCCACGCGGTATGGGTGCCACAAGTGTCTTATGGGGTTGTTTTAGCCATTTGATTTGTGCGTATTATGTAATATATGCGTAATAGATAGATATATATTTTTGTAGGCACTTGTGAAAATTTTCGTTATTTACTTGGCTGTATGTCAACTTAGTTTATGCGAAAGTACTCGTCGATCCAGTGACATCCCGTTCTTGGTTGCACGTTCTTCACTAAGTAAACGAGGATATCTTATCTTTTATTTGCGTTAATAAAAACGCATTTAATTCCTTCAGCGGCATGATAGAATCGGGCATAGTTGCGTTTAGTTGATTGCTTGGCCGCTGAGTTGACGCAAAAAAAATTTTGACGAAATGCTCGCACATATCAGATTACAGATATCTGCACGGTAATATTCGTAGGAGTACATACAAATATATGTATATATATAGACTATTATATACATATAAACAAAATTACATATGTATATACATTCAAAAATAGAAGTATATATACATATAATTGAAGGCAGGCCAATATATGAGTAAATTATATTTTATTGAAGGAAAGTAAAACATATGTTTGTACATAGAAGTACATATGTACATATGTATGCATGTTTGAAATATAATTTGTCATAACTTAGCAAAAACCATTCACTTAAGAAAAATTGTCAAACAAAATCGTATTTCAGTTGCACCTTTATATTTTTTTATATATTTATTTATATAAATATCTACAAACATATGCATTTATGTAAATAGTTAATTAGCTTTTTGCTTCGTTTCAATTTTATTTCATACAAATTTTACTGATAAAAAGCGTTCAAATAACGCTGGCGCCGGGTAATCCATCATCTTATAGAATTAGAGGCGCTTCCACAAGGAAGCACAGCACGATCACATGTGCTTATATCGCAATGAAAGATTGTCTTTACATATAACATATTGACATATACATATTTATGTATGTGTGTATATGTATAGTATGTAAAATGGCAGAAACAAATGAAACAGCAGGTGGTTTAATAGCAAATAATAACAAATAAATGGAAGTGCTAACTAAATGCATTCGTTTATGAGGTATGCAAAAAAGTGAGATTATTCTAAATTATGATATTATAGCACTTAGTATTTAGATTATATTATATTACGGCGCAAATAAACAATCTAAAATGGGTACAAAAATCAGTGTCGGCTTTAGTTGCAATAGCGACCGGCATGTAACTGAATTGTGGCGCCCTTTGCGGCGAGTCGGTAATGTTTTTTCTTTTGTCATGGTTAATTTAATGCAAAATTAGTGAAACTTACTGGGTTTTTAGCGGGTTATTGTAATCCAATTTTAAAAAATCAATTAGATGAAACTTACTTTGCATGCTTTGGATTGAGCGAATTCTATTGGCCGAGTTGATTAGCAATTTCGCTTTCGATAGATTGCCAAAGAAGTTAATCATTCTTCATACCTAGTAGGTCAGGGGTTTTGATAAGCTTCGATTTGAAAAAACTGTGCTCTCCAAGGTCTAGGGTCTATGGTAATGACTTTTTGTCTCAATTCTCTAAAAAGCTGCCAAGAAGGTTTAATATGGCTAGTTGAAACCGAAAGGACCAGATATTCACTCGGAGTAGTATATTGTTGGTAGATCGGCTGTTGTATTAAAATTTCGCGTAAAAAGTTGGTACAGCAAACGATTTCGAACTACGGTTAGTGTATTTAATATTTAGAAATAAGTTATCAAGGTCATAACTACTTATTTTTCAATAAATAACCAGTTAAAAAATAGCTTTCAACAATCAGTACAAAGTTATTGTTTTCGAAACAAAAGACCCAGCTTTTAACAGAGCTTCAACTCTGAGCCCATTTACATCCTAGAAGGGTATACTGTATAAGTATACATACATTTAACGCGAAAACATACAGACATTAATCAACCATCACATACTACTTATGTGGACAACCAAGCCGCCGATATGAATTTATGACAAGGGCGGCATTTCTATATTTTTTCAAACGCTTTGAATTTGACTTTTTATAAATCGTTGGCATTAAATAGTGATGGCTGAATCAAAGAAGCCGCGTCTTTCCAATGACACATTCTTTTGCGTTTCGGCACACCACTTATTGGACGCGGTGTCACCTTACCACACTTTGCCACACCCTCAACCCGCACCGCCGCACGTCTTCACCACGACACTTAGCCAGTCAGTCAGTCACACAGTTATCATACAATACGGGTATATACAATTGGCTTGTTCACCGTATGCCGCCGGCAGTATGAACGGGTGCTATTATAGCGCAGGTGACAATATATATCTAACTATTGATATGTACTCACATATCTACGGGGCATTTAAGCGTTCATATGGATTTATATGCATGTTTGTTATTGTTTTATTATATGACCAACGGCAGGGCATTTCTTGAAGCCTCCAAAAGACAACCGCACGACTTTTTTGTGTTACCTTATCATGGTGGATAAGCGAGTGCGCTTGTAACGGTTTTTGGTTACTTGCGGCTGTCCGAGCTGCAGTTTTGTTCCAGCGAGCAGTGATTTCAGCAATTTTGAGTTATTGTGTGAAAAATTGGTCACACTTAAGTGTGTTTTGTTGTAAGTATTTGTAGTGCAGCGATATAGCGGTAAATCTTAACATGAAAATGCGGTTAAAAGGAGATTGAGTATATAATATGTATAGCAACAAAGAGATCTAAAAGTACACATACACTCATAAAAACGTAATGTCCATAACTTTCTTGTTTTAAAAATGAACGATTTAAGAATTACCTTGGAGGAGTACGAAATTTAGATTTATGATTTTAGAATTCAAATGAAAAAATTCTTTAATATGATATTATCAAATTCAAAAATACGTGGGAAATTTGTAAAAATTTGATACTAATATTAAAAAAATTTTAAATTCCCGTTATTTTTTTAACACACCACGTATACTTATATTCCGCATAAGTGTCTTCTAAGTAAACATCTGCTTGCGAATAGTAAGCGTTTAGTAAGCTTTTTTTTCAACTTTAGCTCTCAAGTGGCCCACTGACGTGCGTCGTCAATACTTGTGTCAGTCAAGTGGTTGGATAAACGTAAGCAAACATTGATTTCTAGCTTAAGTTTTATGCTAATATTTCTAGGAGTAATACTTGAAAATATCATACCAAATACAACAATAACATACACTACAAAAATACATACATAAGACAGTTAAAAAGTATAAAAGAAATCTACTCTATAAGTAGTATAAATATGAGTGTATATGAGTGTATAAACACTAGTACTTATGTATGAGTACGTCACTTGTTGACATTTTAATACCCAACTCAAGCGTTAATATCAGTTTAATTGAATTAGTAAAAACTGAAAATGATTTATTAGCCAGCGAATTATCTCATGTAAACAAGTCAAGTTTGGTGAAAAGTTAAATTACACATTAAAGCCTCGTGGAGACTTGTCAGCACAAGTGCTAACCAGCTACTACACCAATAACTGCCTCCAACGCATGTCACCCTCTAATCGTAGAAGCTTACAATGCGCTAAACCACCTTCGTAACAAGTGCTACGTTTGAAAGCGAAATAATTTGTTAATTTGCCTAATGAAAATTCTGCGTTGTCAACAGAAGAAGAGAAGAAAACGCGCAGATAACGCACAGCCAATAAACCAACATGCCAATCAGGCGACGTCTTCGAAAAACGGCCTGGTGACACAACGCCATGCCGTGCTGCTGTCAGCCATCCTTTTTGTGTTGTTGTTGCTATATGCGGTGACAGATTTAGGCAGGCAGTTTGGCAGGAAAGCAGTCGAGTAGTGGCCTCGCCTTTTCTTTGCTAAAAATATTTGATGTTGTTGTACATATGTGTGTATGTGTACTTCTATGCATATCCTTCAGCTCTGAGGCCTTTCGTGAAAATTTTCGTCTAAGATTGATGATGACATTAGCATCATTGTCAAGAATTTAGCAGCAAAAAATTCAAACTCAAATGCAAAGTATATATGATAAGCTGTTAAGTGGTTCGGGGTATTGAGGAAGGTGTCTTCTTGCAAATTGTTTTGCAGAAATAAAAATTATTGAAATAAAGATGTTGTTGGAAATTTGTTACCTTGACATTTTAATTTGGCGAATAAGCTGTTTTGGAACACATATGGGTTGGTGAATTTAATGAAGTTTGAAGTTTCAGAAAAATAAGTAAACTCTGTAATAACAACGACTACTAATAATAACTAGTAGCGGATTTTTAGCCATTTTTATTTTAATAGGCTTGTCTTTTAGTAGGTTGTCTGAATAAGCCTTCCACATATGAGTGAGCACACGTATAAAATTATTAGCTAAGGAACTTAAATTGATCTCATTCAAAATACTCGTATATGGCGCCTCTTTGATTTTCTAATATTCACACTTATGTATTTCACACGGTTCTTTGAAAAGTGAAGAAATAAAGAAACATCGTGACTAAAGTATCTCACACACTTACGTATGTATGTATATGGTAGTTGCCTGCAAATAGATTCATAAAAATCTCAAATTAGATATATGCAATTATATACATACTCAAGTATGTAATGCATAGTAGTACATAGTTCCAAAAAAAATCAAAAAAAAAAAGAAAAAATACTTCAGAAATAATATACACATCTAAAAATTAAGGGAGAAAAAAAAACAGCCACGGCGCATTTGGCAACTACAACAATGCATAGTCGGAAGAGAGCTTGAATGCCTTTGCCTCCGTATTTTCGTTGGTGATCCGTCATGTTGTCAGAATGTATTATTCGAATTAAGATTTTTACTTTTTCTGGCATTGAATTAATACATAGTAGAGTATAAAGCGCAGATGTACTCACACGCAGGCCACCACTTTACGCACATATGACGGCTGCACATGCTGGCCCAAAAAATTCACAACTAGATACATCCATACATACAAATGTATTTTACTTAGGTGTATATGAGTGTATGTACTCACATGCATGCATAAGAACATAGTGTTCGCAGTGAGTATGTGTAAACTTCGCAAACAAAACAAAATGGCGTGCATAGCGAGCCGTTAGTTTCAGCGTCCATATTTGCTTCATAAAACTAATATTAAATACAAACAAATAAAAGTTAAAGGTACGCTTATTAAATTTTACTTATACATAATCATATAGACACATACATATTTATATATGTATGTATTATATATATTGTTTATTATACTAGTATTATACTCCCAAATAATATACGATAAAACAACCTGTGCTCATTCATTTATGCAAATTTAAACTTGTTTGATAATCAAATAAAACAAAATTCAAAAGCAACTTTATAATTGTGTTAGTATACTTATGTATATGCATATAAATGCTTACAATACTCATACATATATGCATTTACAAATTTAATTATATAAACTTATATGTACATATATATGTATGCCCACCATATCTATCTTGGCATTCCATGTGAAGAAAATGTTTCTGTCATCGTATAATTAATTAACGAGTCATCTGGACATTCCTTTAATACATATATACAAATGTATTAACACAAACATATCTAATCATACCTAATCAAATAAACAACAAACTAATGCAGTAGAGACTCCATATTTAGTAAAATGCTTGGCTTCTATACAAATACCTATATATATATTTATATATATATTCAACTTTTAGATACATATGTATATTTATTACATAAATGACCGTATGAAATATTCGCAAATAAATTGCAAAGCGGCTGGACCCAAAACATTATATTTGTAACTGAACTTAGTAACAGGTACCTTATAATATAAATATAATCATAAAATAATAATGAGGAATTGAACGAATGATAGTTCTCAAAAACTCCGAACTCTTTTTCCGAAGCAAAAAAAAAGACCTTTGGAGATTTTATTGCTTAAATTATTGGATTTGGAACTGGAACCAAAAATAATTTAGTAGCGGCTACAGTCTGTTGAATCAATTGGAAGTTTGTTTTCGAAGAGTATGTTTATTTAAAATCTTCCGATTTTGCCATCCAGAATAAGTTTATGTAAAAAATTCCGCATCTTAGCTTGCTTTTGCGTCATTGGATCTGGGTACCTCGCACAAGCTTAGCTGGCGGTGATTAAGAGTATCACCTTAATGACTGCGACATTTTTTTCGTCTAGTGTGGATCGTAGGAGATCCACAGAAGGGCTTCGTTCAACTCACCGCACTGATAGGAGTTCTTACTGGACAGTGTCTACATGCCATGAGGCTAAACATTCTTCAGGAAACTAGTTGCTGGTGTTGCATGGATGAAGACGAGATTGAAACAATCTAGACACTTTCGCATTCACTGTCCAGGTTTCGTCAGACTGAGACTGAAAAATACCGATAGCGCTAGTTTCTGCGAACCTGATGAATTTTCGCATTTAGCTATTAACCGCTTTAACAAATTTTGCAAGCTATTTTTCGACTCTTGAATGACTGTAGCTTCTATACTTCGGAGTTTGTGGCATCGCAAAGGCCTGGCGATTTAAGCTGTCTATGTGAGATCCATTAGATCAGCTCTTTAACCTAACCCAACTTAATTTTAACTTGCCTTTCCTTCTCTCTACTACTCAAGCCCGAAATAATGAATTTCCATCGAGATGGACAATATCTCAATGGCCTCAAGCTATTCGTCTAAAAAATCCTATAGGCTCAACAATTGAGGGTACATGTTTAATAAACACTTCCAAGGCAATCTTTTCCAAAAAACTACATAACCATACACAAAACTTCGTAGAATGGCAGTTTGATGTGGATTGGATCAGCAGGACAAATATGTTTTTGTGTTTAAAACACTCTCCAATTTCAGAAGTATATGGACTCTTAAATCGAACTTCTATGTGGAATATTTGTTAACATCAATCTTGACAATGTCAATTAGTCCACACGAAGTAGCATGTTGAAGATATTATATCAGTATTTTACTGTTTAGTAGGTGCAAAAGGACTTAGCTAAACACCAAGATCATGTCTATAGCCCCTCAATCTCAAAACTAGATTTTAATAAAATTGGAAAGGTAGCCACAATAATGAAATACAAATACAATTTAAACTAAATCTAATATGAAACATGAAGCTTCAGGCAACAAAAGCCTTTTAATTAATAAGCCTTCATTTGAAAACTGGAAACTAATATCTGTGTGTAAAGGCAGCTGTTTCTGACTGACCATTCTAACATTTTGCCAATATTACTCAATATGTTACAATATTCGTATATTGAACTGAACATATGGTGGGTCAGTTTACTCACTGGACAATGCAATATTGTAAACTCGTAAAGGGTTCCCAGCGCAATAGAATACGAGCACAAATAGCCCCTAAATTCAATAAACATTTGAAAATGCATTTCTCCCTCGCTTTTCACTTTCAACACCAAATAAGTATTTGTCAACAACGAAATTAACCCTTTTAGTCAATAAGCACGGAGGCAGCGACGGGAAGAGTAATTTAATTAAATTAGCTTCTTAGCCATTTGGCTCATCAAGCGAAGTCAAACCCACATTATTTCTGTGTGTGTGTGTGCATACAAAAATGTAACAACAACAAAAAGCAAGCAATATTAGCTGTTGCAGGGAGTCTAACAAGCTGCTTGGCAGTCATATGTGAGTTCTCCGCTGAATATGCAATATAATGACTTGACGAAATTCACTAATCTGTTTACTTTGTCATTTCGTAGTTGCCTCCCTGCGCTTCTACTCGCTTGTTACTGTGTCTTTTATTGTTGCTATTGTCAGTTATTTGAACTTTCTACTTGTCATCTTGACTTCATAAAATGCATGCATGTAAGTCTTATAAAGCTACAAACATTTGGAAGAAATATATGCAGGCAAGTGATTGCTACAAAGCTTTGTGTGGAAAAAACAAAAAGCCGTAACAAATACAACAACAATCAAAAATGCATGAAATGCAACACAGCTTCGCGTTTCGGTCGCGTTCTTGCAACGGAATTTCGTGGAGGCTGCGGGACCGCCTGCTGGCTTATTAGTCACGTTTTGTTACAAAATTTACTCCTGATAGGTGTGTGCGCATATATGTGTATATTATATATAGATAGAGTGTGTGTTCAGTAAAAAAATCAAATTAACTTCATGCCACGCCGTTGCCACATATTATCATCATATATACATACATACATACATACATACAGACACGTGTGTGGAGCCCAATCTTGAGCGCTACTCAAAGTCGAAACGCTATAAGAATGCCACATTTATTACGGTAGTAAGCCAATGTCCGTTATATTTAACAAATTGTGACAAGATTCGTACACCGAATTCCACTTGGAATTGGACACTTAAACGAAAAAAGGCTCCAAAATTACATGCTTACATACAAATATTATACATATATACATACATATATGTATATGTACATGTGTATGTATGTATATAAATCCCTAATGTATGCTACAAATTGATTGTGAAAAAAACCTGAAATAACAAAAACAAAAAAGACGCCACCACATTTTTTTCAGCTGCAACAGGTATAGCTAAAATATATGTATTACACAAATACAAACAAACAAACATACATATATAAACACATAAATAAAAAAATGTGTTTATTTGCTAATATTTACATTAATAAAATTCGGTAGCATATATTGGCGTGAAAAGCAAACAACTTGTGTTTGACTTTCTTAAGTTAAACACACACACACACTCTTTCACTCTCCGCGACAAACATTTACACACACATATTCGTGTGCTAATGTGTAGATAAATGCATGTGTATGTGTTTGTGGAGTTTTAGTAAATATTGTCCGTTACTTAAGTGAAAAGCGTTATCAGAAAAACCCCTTTTTAGCTACTGTTTTATATCGACCGGATGCTTGCGTAGGTGTTGACATGTTTATACAATGAAACGTCGATGGGATTATCGAAACATCTTATTTGTAGTTTGTGGTAAACATGTGAAAAAGGATGTATGTACACATATAAACCACAGTAGAACATATAAACGCTTGTAAAGCTGGCATTTAAGTATCATTGTGAATGTGTGTGTGTGTGTGTGTATTGCTGACGTTCATAAAACATATGTTTCATGGTGTCTGTAAAAAATGGAGATTGTAGTATTAAATAATATTAAAATTTAATATATTTTTTTATGCATAATTCCACATGTATAACCCTCGCCAGTTGGGTATTAGTAAACGGAACGGATGCGATCTATGACTCGGTCAAGAACTGTCAACTCAGCACTAATTCTTAAAATTATTTTTGGAGTGTTTTTTACCGATGCAACAGCAAGCATCCAAGACATTTTATTTACACCTATTATTTTCCCCTCAGAAAGGCTTTTATTTCACTCTTGCTGTTAAGATAGTGTGGCAATTCATCTTCCAAATTTTCTGTTTCCACAAGCCAAAAATCTAGTAAAAAAAGACATGAAACTTCTTCTTTAATATCAAAAGGGCCATCTGAAATTGTTTGAACCTCGAGAGAGTCTGACAATTTACAGGGCGCAATTTAACTCGTTGTTGTTAGTAACACAATATTTCACGCGCCAACATACATACTCCGATTGGACTGGCACCCACTTCATCAAGTATGAATCAGTGGTGATCTCATCAGCTTGGCTCCAATATCACTTTTGTCCTTTATTTATCCTTAAGTTGCGTTCATAGATTGTAAATTTAAAATAAATGAGTAGCACATGAAGCAAGTTTAGCCAACCAAAATGGCATTGTAACTTCTTTTTAAGTGGGTGTGTCAGCACTCAACTATGGTATTTATGTCACACAAACTCTGAGCCAATTGATATCGTGTCTACAACTATTTGTTATTGTAGTAACGATTACCTAGACTGTACTTGAAAAGAAAGTGAAAAATTTGTGGCCATCGAGGTCATCCAAACGCAGGCCCCAGAAGAACGCTGTTTCGACGGAATCGGAACTTAGAGAGAGTTGTATTTGATGAGTCGGTTTGATTGGGAATGCAAAGAGGTGGTTAGTATCATGAAGAGGTTCATTACAATAAACATGCGCTTAGTATGAAGAGGTCTGTTTTGCATAAGTATGTTTCTAACCTGTTACAGTATACAGAACGACGTTACGCGAGATTCATTAGCGATTTGCGATGAAACTCGAGCTCGTTGTCGACGTATGCCAACGCCCCTCAACAATATCCCATTCCGTTATAATACTGTGTTTAATTACATTAGCTCTTTTGATTTTATAAAGAATCAATCAGACGTCAATATAGCGAAAAGCTAACGGGAACGGTCATGTATCATGAATACTCTGAACTGATTGCTCAATAACCAACTTTTATATCTTAAAAATTTTTACATCGGGATTATATTAGTATGTACATATAAGAAAATATCTAATCTTAAGATATTAAAAAAAGTTTTAGACGACTCAGAGGAGAATCTCATTAAAAAATACTTTGTACCAGTTTTAGTGAAACTCTAGAATTAAATTTTATTACTACGCGGCAATATCTGACTTCAAAACTTAGACAAAGAAAGCCTTTGAGTTAGAGTAAACGGGTTATAAGCAACAACAAAGAAGGTTTCTTGTAGAAAGCACTATTATAACGCTCCCTTTACTTTCTAATATGTATGTATGTCTCTAAAACTGAAAGCAGACAACTTTAAATCATTTAATTCATACAACAAACATTCTACATAATGTCAAGTTTCGTGGGAGATTCTTTCAAATACCATAACCCCAACGCCAAATAACTTTCATCACATAAGTATTTATGTACATACATGCATACATATGTTTATGCAGATTTGTCTATATTTGCCTACGAATTACGCTCCACACATTTATCAATTTCTCTAGTAAATATTATAAAATTTATAGTTAAATCAACAACAATTACATTGAGCCTGTAAGTGTAATTAACAAGAGTTTCGATGTTATCGGGTTACAACAAACGCGCCGGACAGCTGGCTGCGGTGGGGTGGGGCATTAACAACGGGTGCACTCCAACGCGTAATCAATATTTGCTTTCCGACTGTCAGTGTCAGTTTATTGTGGTGCCATGGCGCTTAGATGTCACACTTCCCTTGTCACTTTTCACACCACTCCCACCCAAACGCCAAGCGCCATAACAGCTCAAAGGCGGCAGCGACTGCAGTGGCGCTAGTGGTGGCGCTGAGTACACTAGTAACTACAGTAGCCCAGCCAACCATATGTTCGGAAAAGCGTTTGTTTGTATGCATTTTTACTCCGCCCGCATCGCCTCAGCCCGTTCACCAACACAACAACACACACCTTTCATGCGCATGCAAGGCGCTTCTGTCAGTTTGTCCGCCGCTCCGATGAAGTGGAAACGATCCCTGATAATTCTCTAAAACTCCGGTACACATTACAAGCGCATACGCTGGAGATAGCGTTGGCGCCGGACGCCAACTCCATTGCCGCCAACTGGCCGCGTCGCTTTTGACAAGAAGCGATTGCGTGTACGCGAGTAGCTGTGTCAATGCGCCAATGGAGCTGATAACCACAAACAAACACACGCGTATGTATGTCTGTATGCCAGTAAAGTAAGGCGAGTGCGCTGCAACTGGAAGCGCAAACAGATTAGTAAGCCGCTGAATGTCTTCCATTCCACACAACGCCGCGGGCACCTGAACAAACGGCCCACGGGTGTGGAATGGTGGCAGCTTTTATGTGGCGCTACAACGCTGCTCTGGCGCTATTTGGATTTGTCTGCACTTCGGTGTAATGCGAATATAATGCATCGGTATTTATGTGAGATCGGCTGGGCTCTCTAGTGATTACACTAACTAACGGTTATTTACATTAACGCCGGTGTATATTGTCACAATTTTAATGACAGCTACTGTTTCACTCAAGCGCTTTTGTGGGCACTGGCGGTTGGGGGGTTGGAGTTAGTAAAAGTGTAAATATGTATTATTGATATATTTAGAGACCGTTCCAGTTTGTTTGTACAACTCAAGTGATTGTTGTTGTTAAGGCTTAATATTGGTATTTCTTCAAGAAGGGATCATAAATTCATCATTGATTTGGTGTTTAAACCGTTTGACACTTTTACTATTTATGAGCGCATAATCAGTTCATTTACATACAAACAAACGCTTGATTGTTGGTGTGCATATGTATGTACATATATACTCACTACGATTTGATGAAATACTAAATTTGGGCGTAATAGCGCTTTGCTGGTATTATTTATTACCGCATAAAGTGTCAACAATGCCACTATTTGTAACCAATACTTGCTAATCTCAGCGCGATTATCGCCTTAAGCTTATCTGTATTTAGATTAAGTTCCCGCTATAATTCCATAAATTTATATAAAATCTTGATTACAACGCAACACGCGTTCCGCACCTGTTTCGTAGCCGGAGATTTGCTATTACTTAATGAAATTCTGCAATGTGAATAAACTATTTTTATTGTTTACTTTATTTATTGTTTACATGTGCAAAATATATGCTTTCAATAGCTGAACAAAATTTGTTATTTTTAGGGAAATGCGGTCTAAGCAGTGTGTTATCGTTAGTAAGTTAAAGATATAGGTTATGATGCCGAATAATAGGGTTTCTTAGAAATTCGGCCTTGATAAGGGCAAATACGTAAAGATTGTTATAGTGACAAGACGGCTTTTTCGATAAGGCTATAAATCTACACATTCTCTAATATTAATTAAACAACAGGGATTGGTATGTTTGATAACGGAACTTTCGAACATACGAAAAAATTAAATTCCCATAATTTTTTGAACACACATTTTAATTTGGAATACCACTGGTAATCTGTTTTTATTAAACTTTATTCGATTTTTTTTTCAATAAAAATAATTAATTGATGGACCTAATGATTGTTTATGAAGCATTCGAATGTTCGATGAATCTAAGTGCTAATGAAGGAATACTATCCAAACAAATTTACAGGCTCAGCCCCTTTTTGGTTGTTGTTGTAGCGGCAAAAAACGTTCACCAAATAATGTTAGGAAATCTACCGAGTTGACAGACCTTGGCTGAATGAAAATACGGGTCCCTTCCGATTTCATTGACCCGATCTCATAGAAATGGTCAATTTCTAGTAGACCTAATCGCTTAATTCCAGTAGTTAAGCAAAGAGTTCTTCCTGTGAAGGAAACTTTACGGAAGATTTATTGTTGGCAACGGCGAATACTACAGATGATGGTACTATGAGCTGTATGAGTTATACAACGACATTGACATAGTTCAGCGAATAAAAAGACAGCGGCTATGCTGGCTAGGTCATGTTGAAGAAGACCTCCACTCCGCTGGAAAGACCATTGGTGCAAGAAAAAGAACTAAATGGCGCGTTCTTATTGATTCGGATATAATCGCGTAAGCGATGCCTACTCCAAATTTATATAAATTATTGGATTTGGATCAACTTCTCTTTATATAGACATTATTATAAAAGTGTCACTTATCGTCCTCTACAATTTTGGATTTCATAAATTTATCGATTGTTCCTCGATCTTAATACGCTTCGTATTCATCCGAAACAAACTATTTCGAAAAACTTTGTTCCACTAATATCCAGACTACACGCAACATGGGGTGAATTATTTATTGAAAATTTTCTCTCAGAACTTTTCCTTAGTAAGCATGTTATCGTCGAACAATTTCACAAAATTTTTGTGATTTGAGACATTTATCACAAAAATTGTATTTTTAATTAAAGAGTAAACCTGTCGTCATAAATTAAAATTTTAAGACACAGCTTAGACGAAATGTTTGATATTTAATTTAGTTCTAAGAATTAAAAAAGAAGAAATTTTGAATAGTAAAAAAAAAACTCCAGTACCCCTTAAAAGATGTACATGTATTGGTTAACATGTAACAAATACAACTAATAAATCATTTACTTGTGTATATATATTATATATGTATATATGTACTCATGTATTTATAAAAAAAATTAATATCAATTCTCATTTTATAGAAGCTACATATTTTCTATGTATGTCCATTAATTGACAGCGCTAATGTGTTTGCTTATCAATATTTGCATTTTGATTATATTGGCGCCATTTTCATTTTAAATTACCCTTCTAATGCCTTGCATAAGCTCGATAAAAGGCATCCAAATCAAAACGACGGAAAAATGGTGTAAACTGGAAAAAGACATTTTACTACATATGTATGTATGAAAGGAATGATTTACATATAACATACAATCATGTATAATAATCTCACTGTTGAATGCTCTCAATTATTCAGAGTTCACAAATTGTCTTCATACAAATTCAAGCGCTTGCTGCCTTCTCTTAATTCTAGTGTAAATATACCGAAGTTGACATCAATTAAAATTAAATTATTTCAAGTGCTCTGTAAATTTACAATAATTTACAACACACACTTACATACATATATTTGCCATAATTTAAAAGTTGAAAATAATGTGAGTAAGAGTGTAGTAGGAGTGAGTGTATGAGTAGTGTTTTGACATGTGGGGATGCTTTTAATATAAAGCAGAAACAAAAAACATGATTTTTGATTCCATGAGAGGAAGTTCCAAAGTACTACTACTTGCATATTTATCTATTATAGCCTTAGAGAGTGGATTACATAACTTATGGGATCTCCAGATGAGCTCAAGATATATATTCCAAAACTTATTGAAAAGCTTTTACAATTGCGATCAACCCGCAGACTGCATTTCTACTAAGACAGATTTTCGTATGCAAATTTCTCAGTCCTTCATAGACGACTCTAATTTCCGGAAACTATTTTTAAAATAAATAAATATTCAAAACGCATAAGAATTGCATAACACCTTAACACGCATTGTTTTCATTATATTTAACAATTTAGAAGAAGGAAAAAAAATAAATCTCAACAACGAACACCCACCAAACAGTTTTCAGTTTTTCACTTATTCATTCTGAAAACCAAAAATTAATACCGCAATGTTTCCAAACATCGTAATAAATCCTATTAAATCTTTCTGTGAAAAACCAAAATATTGTTTTCATCATCGTCAGCTTAAAGTCCACGGGGCGCATGTCAAATTATGAACAGAAATGCAAAATCATCGCTGCATATACACAAATACCTTCGACAAAACAACAACAACAAAAAAAGAAAACAAAAACATTTTGTTAACCACAACAAACACACAAAAGTGGCCTTCTCGTAATGCCATTAGAATGCAGAAAAACTGGCAACAACTGAGAAGGTACGCTTTAGAGATAGAGGAAATGAGAGAAGTCAAATTCACTGATTAACTTTGACAGCGATCATCACTGAAAATCACTCAAAAACCACAAAACCAGCATTGAAACGTCAAACTGATTATTGTTTCTTTCTCCTCTGTCTTTGCAGCACCCAAACTACCTGCCACCATACACGATTATCAGCTGAACGGGCATCAGCTAGACATTTGCCGCGGCGGCGGCCTACCCGCCGGCCAACCGACGCAGACGGGCCTACTCTTAGCGGGTGGCAATGGCAACACGTCGAGCCTGGGCATTTGTGCGCCCAGTATGAGCAGTTGCAGTCTGAGTGCGACCAACAATTCGGGACGCACCAATTTCACCAACAAACAGCTGACCGAACTGGAGAAGGAGTTCCATTTCAATCGGTATTTGACGCGCGCCAGACGTATTGAGATCGCCAATACGCTGCAGCTCAACGAGACGCAGGTGAGTCATAAAGCTTGAAAAGCTTTAGTTTAGACTTCCTATGCATATATGAGGTTTTACTAACCGAATACACCATTTATTCCGCAGGTGAAGATCTGGTTCCAAAACCGTCGCATGAAGCAGAAGAAGCGCGTCAAAGAGGGTCTCATACCGGCGGATATACTGACACAGCAAAGCGTCTCTACTACTTCGTCAACAACAACGAATGCGCCATCGACGGGTCCTACACAGAATCCAACTGGCAATCTAAATGCGGGCAACAATTGCCAAAATAACGGCAACAACAACAACAGCAGCGCGCAAATGCACAACGGTCCTGCCGTCGGTGGCAACGCAGCTCGCTTGGGCTCAACGGCCATTGGCAATAGCAGAGAAGCTGTCTCGCACAACAACAACAACAACAACAATAACAATGGCAGTCAGCATAACAGCACCGCGACAATGAGTAACGGAGATTGTAATCTGACAGCGCATAGCGATAATAGCCGCGAATCGAATTAATGCTGACCACCAACACTTGATACTTGTGCCCATTGATGACTCCATCCGCTGGACAGGTGGAGGCACACAACCATACCTTCCATGGATGGTTACCCGTTATGCGATGGCTACTGCTTAGTTAACTCGAGCGCGTGTCAATTGTGGTTAGTTTTTCGTTTTTTTTTTGTTTTTTTGCCAAATGACGGACACATTCACCCACTACAACAACTACAATTATAACAAAAACAAATTGAGTAGGGTTAGAAATGCGAAGCAACATTTAGCATTTTGCTCATTTGGCTGTGATAACTGTTTAAACTATTATAAAGTCAATACAAACTAACAAAATATTTAATTAATACATCAACACATACATACAAACATACATACATACAAATGTATTGTATATACATATATATATATGTATGTATAGTTTTATCTAGCTAAATACATGTCGGTAGCTTGTGTGAGCTTGTGAGTGTTTGCTTAAGTGTACACACGCCGTGCAATAATCAAAAATTTCCACACACACACAACAGGTACAGTCACAGTACATAGCACAGTCGAATAGAAAAGTATGTTACCCAATTACAACACCCATGAACTCATCAATACATGATATCTGCGGTAGGCTTCACACACCAACCACCATTGGAGGTGTGGTTCGTGAGTGCAGTAATTCGGTTCGTGTACTCGTGGAGTGTCGTAAAATGTGCCATATTCGCTAAATAGTATAAGATTTGCAATCAAATCAAACATTTTTACTTAATGTATGCAACGTAAGTAAGTCTGAATATTGATGCAACACGAACATTAATTCGAAATAAAAGAGCTCTCCAAATCTTTAAATGTTTACCGAAGACTCTTTAAATTGAGCAAGAAAAAATAGATAGCGCGTTCCGAATATTCGGATGAGTTTTTTCTCGACTAATCCATTCACTCGAGCCATTAATCCTTTGAAATACCAAATAATTTTGACCAAGTGGAGGGACACCAGTAATAAAAATATGTATTTGGAACAGTGTTGAACTGATCATCATGTGGTTCCAGTAGGAAACTTGTCACATACGGAATTGTTATCGCACATAACAAGAGAGTTAATGATTACAAAAATATTTTTTTTAGATAAATTTTCTGAAAAAAATGCCTATTTCTTCATATATGATAGGCTCAAAATTTGTATATTTTTATCATAAATTGTTTTCTTAACATATCTAGAATACGGAGGTAAAATGATTTATAACATTTCGAAGACGAAGCAATTAGAAGCGGGAGTTATTCGAAGCGCTGAGTTGGCAGCCGGAAACTTTGAACGCGTTTTTCTCAAAATTGTGTTTCCCAAACTTTCTCTGTTTCTCCATCGTATCTCGAAAACGGCTTGACCGAATGACTTGAAATTTATAGTGTACACTCAGCACATGTTAACGCATGCAGTGCTCTATTATCAACTAAAAATTTCCAAAATTTCGATTCGTCTTTTATAGCACACAAATTAAAAAAAAAACGCAAAATTTGCAATTTTTTTTCAAAATTTATATTTATATTTATATCATCGAAATATGTGTTAATAAATGATAATAATCTTAAAGCTCCATCTATTTACTGATCGTAGACAAAAATTCTAAAAAATCACTAAAATACAGGCCTTTACATGGGATAACCCCCTTAAATAATTTGCTTTTATATAATTTCTATAACTTAACACGGTTAAAACTTTAAAATAAAACTCGAGCGATGGAAAAATATGAAAATAAAAATTTTAGTGAGATTTTTACGATATTTTTTTCGTTAGCTGTAAAAATACTTTGTTCAAGTCCTTGTAAATTGTATGATCCTTATAAAATTTTATCAGGATCAGTTGAACAGTTTTCAAGAAATCTTGACAGCTGACTTTGTACTTGATAACTCACTTAATATATGAAGTTTTTTAAGAAACTAATGTTCTGATCCATTACTAGATTGTCTGAAATGATAGTCAATTTATAGTACTCCGAAAGGTTACATTATTTTCTGTAAGCCCCTGGTCTTTTGACATAAGCTTAAATGGAGAGAAACTGGTTTATAATTGACGAGAGTGAAATATATTTTCGTGCAGTTTAAAAAATATTCAGACCTAAGGACGTTGTAGAAAGCACTGGTAAATATTTACAAAACAGCATTACATAATAAGAGTTCCCTAAATTATACACAACTGTACATATACAAGTATGTACACACATAGCTAATTGCCATTAAAAGCTAATAAAATAAGTATAAAAAAATAAAAAATATGTCTGTATATAAATTCCGAAATTTAATATAATATTATTGATACAAAATACAAACTCAGGGTTCTGCAGAAGGTTGTTATTTTCTGCAAAATATTATGAATAAGATTAATAAGAAAAAAAGCGAAAATATTGAGTTTTTCGCAAAGTTAGTGAATATAATTAGTAATTCATTGAAATAATCAAAATCTATTAAAACATATTTATTTACTTTAAGCAACAACAAATGTATATTCAATTTGCCACAAGCTAATAGCTTTCTTAACTGTAACTAATATAATTCATATGTTACGAAATACACGCTAGTTGTTACATTGTGCTAAATTATATATACTATTATTTCTCTTTCTTTTGACTGTCGCAAACATAATTCGTCTATAATTATTGTACAAAAATTAATTGAAAATGCTTTCAAGCTCTGTGCGTGAACGCTTGTGTTTATTATTCATTACTTATATTAGCACTAATTTTTGTTGTATATTTTACCGTAGCTCTTAGTTTTAACTTAACATATTAGAACAAACTAGTCCTAATGATAATATACAAATGTATAATTAATTATAAATTATTGCAAAATAAAAAATAAATAATTTCAATTGTTGACAAATCATATTTCAATTAAAATGGAGGTTTTGCGTTTTTGGTCTAAGATGGAAGTCAAGTCATAACCGTTTTTAAAGGTACCAACTTTTGGTTTTCAATCAATTCACAAAGAAAAAACAAAAAAAAAAATGTGAAAATAAGGATTCTACAATGTCAATATATATAGCATTGTACGCTCAACGATTCTTAGGTAACGAATTGATCAAGTCTCTTAAATTGGATATATATTGGATAAGGTATACGACAGTGTTGGTAAACTTTATAGAATGTATGTATGTATGTATGTAGTTGGCGTTGAACCGTTTAGCCGGTTATAGCCTAATCGATGAGAGCGCGCCACTCCTCTCTTTCCTTCGCTGTTCGGCGCCAGTTGGAGATTCCAAGTGTAACCAGGTCGCTCTCCACCTGGTCCCTCCAACGGAGTGGAGGCCTTCCCCTTCCTCGGCTTCCTCCGACGGGTACTGCATCGAACACTTTCAGAGCTGGAGTGTTTTCATCCATTCTGGCAACATGACCTAGCCAGCGTAGCCGCTGTCTTTTTATTCACTGAACTATGTCAATGACGTCGTATAACTCGTACAGCTCATCGTTCCATAGTCTGCGGTATTCGCCGTTGCCAATGTTTAGAGGACCATAAATTTTGCGCAAAACCTTTCTCTCGAAAACCCCAAGAGTCGTCTCATCTGATGTTGACATCGTCCAAGCTTCTGCACCATAAAGCAGGACGGGAATGATAAGCGACTTGTAGAATTTGATTTTGGTTCGTCGAGAGAGGACTTTACTTTTCAATTGTCTACTCAGTCCAAAGTAGCACCTGTTGGCAAAAGTGATTCTGCGCTGGATTTCGAGGCTGAATAGAAACCATATATTTTGTTGTTAAATCTAAAATTAAAAAGATACAGTAGTCAAAGAATTGGTACGAGAACTAAATCATTTTAAGGGACATCAAAAATGGGAGTGACAAGAGATTTAATAAATAGCTATAGTCCATATGAACAGACAATGTCCAAAATATGATAGTATAGACGAAGATATAAGAAAACAGTTGCTATTTTCTGTTGATGAAGCTGATCCTCTAATAATGTCAATGGGATGTGTTGGATATCGTTTAGGAAAATTTGGGCAAGTAAGAGCTAACACCCGACCGCTTTACCATATGTATTACAAAGTCATGGAAAATTCCCCAAAATGATATAAATAAGGCTTCGGTTTGCTTTCGCATATTCTACGGGTCTATCCTTCTACGACTCTTTGACTCGTCTTTCCTGATATCTCTTAGATGTCCAGAGAAAACTGGTCGGACATTTTTTCTTAAATTTCTCTATTTATTGGATTTGTTCGTTTAAAGCCTAACATAAGAGTTAAAATCGTTATGCTATTAAAAACTAGGCAAGGTCAAAGATGAGGTGGAGCTGTTTTGGTAGTACGATGCTCTTTAATAGGCTGGCATATATCACATTTTTAAGCGGGATTACAGAAATGTACCAAAGACAGTATGGCTAATGGGTTTGTATGATCACGGAATTTAGATACAAATTTCTTTCTGCTGTCCCCTACTCCCTTCTTTACCATATGAATATCAAGATCTTTGTAGACGTTTTTAATATGCATGAAAATAAAAAAAAATTTCTGACAATATCAAATGCCAATATTAAATATTTTCGAAGGATTCAAGAGTTTAAGAATTAAAATTGTAGAAAATCGAATCGGAATAAAGAACCGACAAAATCGAAAATTTTTAAATTATTTTAAAATTAAGGCAAATTATAAACATGTCGGTCATTGTTTTGGGAAATATATATTAAAAATTCCCACCAAATATCTAACGGTTGCGCAGGTAATAAAGAATGTTGCCACAAATAGTTTGAAGGCTTTCAATCTTTCGAAATAATTAGAAGATTACCACAAGTAAATGGGTTGGCGTTACGTTTTGTGTTTCAACAGAGCCAGGAGCTTAAAATTAAGTCCAAAGCGCCAACTTCCAGTGTACGTAATCCTTTGTCTCTCATTGGACTTTTTGTAAAAACAAGTGTATTAAATATCACATGTCAAATGCAATTCATCAAAAGGTCTTTAGCGTATTTTTGTTTTTATAGATCCGACATGGGTGGAATAAATAGTTTGTATGTGCATATGACTAATCCGTCACTCAGGTGAAAACATACCTTGTATATAAGGAAATTACTTTGATATTTTTATAACAATCCATCAGTTCTTTTGTAGACGGCGTTATTTCAAAGGTAACATCACTTGATTAATTGATCGATACCTTTTTAATGCAAAAAGCTTAAAGAGAGCTATGTTTGTAGGTTTCATTATATCAAAAATTATTAATTAGGACAAAAAATGTACTTGAGGTACTATAAAATTAGCAAATTCTAAGAGATCATGACTTCCACTTTCTGACTTTACTTGTTTCATATTTTTAACAGCTACTGTTAGTTGCAGTAGCTGACTCTACTGTTAAGAAGAAAGAAGAGGAAGTAAAAAAACTTTCATTCTTTTCTTACAAACTCTTTTCCAAAATAAATCGTATAATTTTAAAAATTATCTGAGTTATTATTAAAATCGAGAAGGTGTTTATATTATATATTTACTAATTTCGATAAGACTCATGGAAACAAGAGTTTCGTATATATTTCTTGTTAAATATTTATCATTAAATATTTATTTTCTTTCATATTTTCCATTATATTATTTTTTATTCGCGGTTTAAATAAATTTCTTTTCTCTCTACAATTAGGGTTATTCTATCACATACGTCCTTTTTATCGAATTTATTTATCGATAACTTTACAACATCCCTATGTTGACTTTTGCTGTCAACAAATTGTCTTGGTGTAGTCCGGCAACACAGTCACTGATAAGAAAAGTTATTCACCATAGGAGAACAGTTTTTGCTTATTCGTCACCTTCATTTTGACCTGAGAACGGCGAACTTGTAAATAATATTTGAAATTTAATTAAATAATGGAACTAGTTGGTTTTGTGCACAAATACGAATGGGGAAAAGTCGGCAAAGACTCTGCCGTGGCACAACTTGCCACGCTCAATGATCCGGCATTTAATGTGGATGAGAAAACGCCTTACGCTGAGCTGTGGATGGGCTCCCATCCTAGCGGACCTTCAAAGTACAAATCAAGTGGCATTAATTTACAAGATGAACTGCCATTTCTATTAAAAGTTTTAAGTATAAACAAGGCATTGAGCATACAAGTACACCCAAACAAAGTGAGTCTATATTATGAGTACATACATAGCTTGCAAGCGTTATATTTTGTTTTGTTTTTTTTTTTTTTCTTTCAGTCGGAAGCAGAAAAATTGCATTCGAAATTACCGAATATATACAAGGACCCCAATCATAAGCCCGAAATGGCGATCGCATTAACCCCTTTTACAGGTTTATGCGGTTTTCGTCCGCTGCCTGAAATACGCGATATTTTGCAGAATATTGAGCCACTTAAAGCTTTGGCAGTGGAGGACCCAAATGATCTCAAACTATTGGCTGCTAATGATGAGTCGGGATTGCGCAATTGTTATCGCAAATTGATGAATGCGGAGAAGAATGCAATTGGTGAATGTATTGATGCGATTTCAAAAGACTATACAAAAGGTAAGTTATGTTATTAAATTTTTGCGATTCGCTTAATTCTATATTTATTTATTTTCACAGAATTATATAAACACAATATACATGAAATCTTTAACACATTGAAAAGCGATTTCCCAAATGATGTCGGCGTCTTATCTTTATTCTTTTTGAATGTTGTACGATTGCAACCTGGTCAAGCAATGTTTCTCGGAGCAAACCAAATACATGCTTACCTTTCCGGTGACTGTGTCGAGTGCATGGCTTGTTCAGATAATGTGATACGCGCTGGATTGACGCCGAAATATAAAGATATCAAGCAATTGCTTAGTTCACTAGAATATACAGGTGCACCAGCTGAATGCAAAATATTTACGCCAGTGCGTGTTGACGCCCACCGCTTGATATTCAAGCCACCCGTTGAAGACTTTTCATTGATACAATTAACATTGAAACCGTCTGACTTGGAATATGTTTTAAAAGTTGAACAATCGCCTGGTATTTTACTTGTGATAAGTGGCGAACGCTACTTGGAAAGTTACGGTTTAGATAAGTTGAAATTAAAACGTGGTTCCATTGTATATCTGCCTTTTGAGAGTGACACAGAACTACGATTTTTGCCTGCTGGAGAGGGTGAACATGAATTCTTGGCTTACATCAGTACACCAAATGCTGCGTCATCCTGCAAGTCTAATGTATAGTTGAAACTTAAGACCCTACTGAAGTTATGATTTCTCATTTATTGCAATTTTAATTATATTTATATAATGTGTACATGTAAGTTATTAGTTTTAAACAATAAAAAGGCAACTACTAGTATAATGTTGTTGTGGAAAATAATCTATGGTTTTATTGGATTTTAATAAGTTAAATTCATTTTCGGTCATAACGGATTACACCAAAGTGCATTTGGCAACATTGAAGAATACTGACTTTATAAGCGCTTGGAACTTTTTCAAAATAATAATATTTATAATATTGTATTTAACACAATACCTTAGCTGCAACATAGAAAAACAACAACAATAATTTTCGTTTATATTAACATTTATCTATTATTGAAATTAAATAATACATTACGAGTATATGGTAAACTACACGATATTTATTTATATATATAAATTAACAAGAACAGTATTTTCTTAAGAGTTTTTATACAATACAATTTCAATACATTTAATAAATATACGCAGAAGACAGCTTACTACTTAATATAGAATGAACTGAGTTTTTGTTGTTTAACTAGATATATTATTTGCCAATATAACGCGGTACATAAAGTGGTGAAATGTAGAGCAGTTGTAGAATTCATTTTATTCAAAACATCTATGCATGTACGTTTATAAAATCCGTTGCAATCACTTGTGGCTGTAAGATTGTAAATGTATGTTTGTTTGTATAAGTGTGTACATGCAGTGATTTAAAAAATCTACTTTACTACGAAGTGTATAATCTCAAACAATTTTCCTTCTAATTTTAATACGTAATGCAATAGGGATATAATGCCTTTTAATATACTAAAAATGCGCTAATCGACCGCTCTCAAAAATTCATACAATAAAGTACAATTACGATAAATATATGTATGTATACTATGTATATGTGCGCAAGTGTACGGTATTCACGCAAATAGTTAAGATGCTTCGAAGCACATCAATATCCGCTTATAAATATGCGAAACGTTTTGTATAAGTGTATAATGTAAGTAGTTACTTAAGTGGTGGGTAGTTAGTTCAGCATTTGTATATTAGTCATTCGCAATTTCAGCATTTTAGTGTATATATTGTATATGTATAAAGTTGTATATAGTTAAATTTTCACGTGTAAATTGTAAAAATGCGCAGCAGTTGGTACGTCTTTTCGGTATTGTGCAGTTTAATGTGTGTATCAGGATTTTGTTGACCGTATCAAACCGAATTGGGGTTTTGCGTTTTTGTTGTGATACCATTTGTGCATATCCATCTAACTTATATAACTTTGCATTATATTGTATAATTTTAACATGTTTAGCTTTTGAGCAAATTATTGGCACGCTTGTTAACACCATCCATGCGTACGTTATTAGCGTCTCCTTTGGCGTTAATACGGTCAATCTGTTTGTTTTGATTTTCCAATTCGGATCCCATATCTAACGCCATATTTCGTAGATTTCCCAACATTGAGTTTACTTGTCCAATATTCTCATCCATTTCATCTTCTCGCGCGTCATTTGTAATGCGAGGTATGTAACCGCTTTGCGGTGGCACGCCACCCATTCGTTCACGTTCATCTACCACTCTTGTTGGTTGACTATTCACGATTTTACCATCTTCATTTGCTTTCCAAGCATTTTCGCCGTCATCTTTCATTGCAACCTTCTTCCATGGCACAACACACAGGCCACAGCATTTTTCCATACCGCTTAGATTCTTTTCTGCTTCTCTCATATCGGCGTTAATGCGATCCATACCCTCTTCAATGCGATCAAGTTGTTCTCCCTGATCATCTAAAGCTACCAGTGTTCGTATTCCAGCCTCTTTACTTTCTTCCATAAGGTTAAGCATGCGTCTTGTACTTTCTAGTGATTCATCTGCCACCTGACCAGATTTTATTTGCAATTCCTGCAATTCTGTGCGAGGTACTTCGGGAGCTGCCATCTTGATATCTATGTGATGATCTCAGTTAACTAGTTATCTAAGTATTAATTTCACTGCAATTAATCATACACAAAGTTAGAAATTTAGCGAATACTTGTGAATTGCTGAGCTCACCTTCTCTTAGTTTGCAATGAAGTCAATATTTTCGTGACTCATAGACGAACTGTATGTTTATTTTTAGCTTGATGTACTTAGAGCATTAAAAATTTATCCAAAATCACTTCCTTAACCTCTACCCTTGAAATATAATGCAAATCAATTGGTAAAACTCGCAAAACTTTCGTCACGAAAAAACCACCTACTCTCTAACTCTTCTTTCAACAATTTTCTTTGTATATCTACACACGGTTGCAAAGTTCGTACCGTCTTATTGTCATTTTGTTTTCAGCTCCATTTTCGTTGTGGAATTGAGGAATTTCAGAGAATTGCTTTTAAAATACAATAAACAGCATAACACAGGGTGTACTTTGTAAAAATATTGTTCTTCTCGAATTTAGTGCTCCTAATTATAATCAAATTTAATTTTTTTGAAAATAAATTAATATATTACTTACCATTTGTAATTCATTCTTTATCAGCCGTGTATTTCAACAACTATTTTCATTTTAATTAAAGTTTCGCAATCAGCGGCAATTACAACCCTGTGTTGGTTTTGACGAAAGCAGTGGTTGAAAGCGGAATCGGATTGGATGTCAATTTGGTGGAGTTAGTTGAGTTCTGTTTCGCATGTTGTTCAAATGTTGTTCGCATTCGCATTCGCATGTTATTCGTTGTACGTTATTCGGGTGGGTCGTTTTTGTTGTAATTTTTTAGTGACACATTAAAATTGGAAATTCTAGCGGCGCGCTTCTAATTTATGTTTGTACGGCATTTTTGCAAGTTTTATCTACTCCTTTCTTGTTGGAAAATATTGCGGTAGTGTAAAGTAATTTTATTTTCCAATTATTGTTGAAAAGTTTGGAATAAGTGCATACCTACGCTACTGAAAATCGAATTAGGTGGTGGCCGTGGTGACGTGACGGCAGTAAACGTAGTAGCAACAGCGAAACCCGAAACAGTTAAAAAGATAATATAAAAATAACGTAGAACAAGAATCGTAGAAATCCGTAACGAAAGGAGAAAAGCAAAGCTGGTCAAGTGCAAACGAATTGTTGCTGGTCTGCTGCCTTGGAGTAGCACTTGGCGAGTTTGTGTCTTCTGCTTCCGTCGACTCGTAGTAACGTGGAAAGAAACGGACGTGTTGGAATCGAATACTTGTTTTACGCGACGCGATACGGTGAGTACGCGTAAAGTTTACCCACATACATATACCTACTTCAACCTTGTGCAAAGTTGTATGCTAAAAGCAAAAGTGCATTAAGTGACTACAATAAGATAAGATGTGATAAAAATCTAAAAAATATAATGATATGCGGATGAATTAATGCGTCATGTTCAGAACAATTTGGGTGTGTCGCTATAAATATGGATAATAAATACAACTGAGAAATGTATTGTTAACTTGCTACGCCTTTAATGTAAAATACATATTTGTTTGTTCACATACAACGTTTTAAATACCTCACTTGATTTTGTGAAAATTAATAAAATTAATTTGTGTCTATTCCTTTATAATGCTGTAATACTTTTATATGTGCATAAAGTAAAGATACTTTTACAAATTGGATATACATATTGAACATTTGTTTATACCCGCAAAATAGTTTTCCTTTAATCTGCTATGATTCTGACACCTGCTCACGCCATGAGCCTGGGACAACAACTCGGTGGGTTGCGGGCAGAACATTGTACAAAAAGCCACGTATAAATAAGTTACATTGAAACTGTCAAGTTTAGTTTTTTTTTTATTTAAATAGATGTTTTTTTTTTTTTTGTTATTGTATTAAAATAAATCTGAGGTAACAGCTCTTTTGCAGTAAATAATGCAAATTCCGGTCCGAACAGTTATGTTGTGTGTTTTTTATAAATTTGCGTATACTCCTAATTTCCAATAAGAGGAATGTTTCTTAGCAACGTATACATAAATTAATATAAATAATAATTTTTTTTTAAACCTATTCTGTTGCACATATTCAATCTTGTATTGTATTATTTTTATTAACATTGCTTCTTTTTTCAGCAACGAAAAATATAGTGATTTTATAAAAACAGGGATTTCAAAACAAAATCTTTGATTGTTTAAAATTGTTTGCTGTCTTTAGTTCTGTTTTTCTCCACAAATCTTTCGAATAACATACGAACGCATTCAAAAAAGAGTGAAGAGTGTGTTTAAAAATAATAACATAATTACGTGATTACGTATAGAAAGTGTGCGGGCTTGGAAAGTGCGCGAGTCGGGTTTGTGATTTAACGTAACGTATGCTAATTATTCAACTCTGAATCGAATTGTCGCAACTTATGCCGTAAATCGACGCCATGTTTAAGTGCATTCCAATATTCAAAGGCTGTAATCGCCAAGTTGAATTCGTTGACAAACGTCATTGTTCGCTGCCCAGTGTGCCAGAGGAAATTCTACGTTACTCACGTACATTGGAGGAGTTGTTCTTAGATGCCAATCATATCCGAGATTTGCCAAAGGTAAGCAGATAAGACACATCTGTATTTTTTGTAAAAATATATTATATATATTAAATGTTACGCTATTTTTTAGAACTATCAATCCGTTGAGGCCATAGGATCAAATATTTGTTAGGCCAGACTTTTAATTGAAGTATCCGTTGTAGCGAATTCGTATTAATTCATTGAAGAATTTGTCTTACTCGACCGTAAGCCCCTTATAGTTCCTCACATCACATACTTTGCCGGAAGTTACCAATTAAATTTGATTTCTGTGTTCAAAATCTGAAAGCACGACATTCCAGCGTCTTATGTTGCTTTTATTTAATTTTAAAGCTGAATTTTCGTGGAAGTATAATTTGATAGCTAAAAAGTAGAGAATGAAAACAAAGAGTACGCCGATTATAAACACGAATATATACTTCAGTCAACAATATATTTCTTGGTTAATTTTCAGAAACAATTGATGTATATTTTTGAGCTTCTTTCTTCAGACGTTCTCTATTGATCGCCACTGTTTTTTCTATAATTTATTTTGATTATTTTCTTCCTGTAGTTGTACAACTCAGCCATTCTGCTTTCTCGTACAACAGTGGTTTCCTCGTAAATGTTTGACTTGCATTCAACTCCGTAAAAAATTGTGTTAATAGTGTCATTCTTCGACGTTTTCCGCTGTACTGACATTTAAATACCAATTTTCCACAGGTTGACACTCGTTAGTGCCGTGGCGATTGTCGTTGTTGTTGTTGTAATGTTTACTTGTTTACACTTTTGCAAAAACTTGATTTCCCATACCAATGACACATTTTTGCTAAGCATTTGCTTATGTGCCTTTACATATTAAACCAGCGTTGGCGTTCATTTAAATTATGCCGCCACAACAACACAAACAACTAAGGTTATATATTTTTGTTTTCTAATGCAAAATGTCAGCAAGTGAACCGGTGCATTTGTTGCCCGAGGGGCATATTTTTAAACACAGTTTCGTATGCACTTGTGTGCTTGTACATTTTTTTTGTTCTTTTGTAATAATGTCATGTTGGCAGTATAAAAACGCCATATGCATAAACAGACACGTTTTTAAAAAAGAAATATGATGCACAAAAGTCATTTTGTTTGTATGTCAAAAGTGAACATGTACATGCATGTTATTGTGTACGGCCATTTACATGTATTCCTGATGTGTATGCAAATTTATTTTTATTTAAAAATATTAGAAAAACAATCATAGGCACTTAAAATTAATAAAGTTCCATTTACTCATGCAATTTTAATACACAGAAATTTGCAAAAATAAGTCAAAATCAAATAAATATTTAAAAAATTAAAATATTTAATTTACATATATTCTGCCCCTTGTGAAGTGATGCTTAAAGGAAGATAGTGGCCTTTAAAATAATACTTTAGTACTTTAGTATTTGCAAAAACTCTAAACTAATTTTTTTATAATCTTGAATTAAACATTTAAAATTCGCACATACTAAATAACGATACAAGTATAACTAAGTTTCTCGCTTATTTTCATGCTTGGCTGGCCTCATGCTCCTCTGCCCTTTCACATGCATTCATCAATTTGCGAAATAATTTCATTATCTGTAGTTAGAAATAAACATGAATTATTCTCACACATATCATCACTACAAGCTCGAGTGTCTACTTAAGAAAATGCTTGGAGACACGCGAAAATGGGCGCATTTAATTAAGAACGCTAGCCGACTACTGTGCGTTTTATGTGTGTTTCAGGGTTTTATAAAGCTTTTATTACATTCATACTAGTTAATCAACATGAAAAATACCCTACGAAATTTCATTAATTGCACACGAGAATATATATTTTTTTTTGGAGTTAATAGCGTGAGCGTTCATTTATGAATTTCTCCAGCCTCTTAGCCGGCTCTAACATTTATGTATGTATGTACGCGTTTATGGTTTCCTAATCGAGTAGTGACATCATTGTGTGGCGTTACTTAATAAATATTTTGCTAACGATTCACAAACGTTAAGCACCAGAGCTTCGTGTGGTGTGTAAAAAATTAATAGCAGTTGAGCGCCTAGATATAGGCGAACAAGTGCGCATTGTTGTTGTTGCTGTAAGACTGTAGCGTGAGAGCTATTCATATTCGAATAGGTGTACATATTTTATTAATCTTTTCCAATGATCTTCGGTTTGTTTTCAAAACTAGTTTTGAACGAGAAATAGTCGCGCAATTTATATGTGTACACAGTGAGTCACAAAAGTTGGCGTATAGAAATTACGATAAATTTGGTGTCAAAAGCGAACTTCGAAAAGACGTTATTTTATTAAAAATACCAAACTAAAAATAAATTGAAAACAAAAATTAAATATTTATATATCTTTATTTATATTTTTTTTAATTTTAAATATTTTTTTATATGTTTTAATTAATTTCTGCTTTTATGTTTTAAGCCATTTCTTTGTCTATATATGTATAAGTTGCTTAATTGTATACATTAGTGTAACACCGTTGCCTTCTCAGTTGCTTGTGTGAATACTTTCTATCTCTCCCATCTATTTTAAGCTTTTTCGTAAAAGACAAGAAAACAAAATTAAATTAAAACCGGTTGTGGAATAATAAATTATAGTTAGCCCTCAAGTAATATAGAATATAAATAAAGAAACTTGTTGTTGTCATTTCTAAGATATTCTTTTGTCGCCCCCTTCTCTTTAGACTCTAAACTCAAACTTCCGAGTATATTTCATTTTTAGAGTTTGCTATACTGATGATTTAATTGATGTTTGTTTTGATACAAATGCTAAGATTCATTCTTTGTGTCCATTTTTGGAAATCTGAAACGTGTTTTGTTCATCTATTTTCTATTTTCAAACAATTTCAAGCATCATCAACAGAAAATATACATTACACGACAAAAAGCGATAAAAGTTAAGGGTTTTTAATTTATTTTTTTTAGTTTAATTTTTTTGAAAAGTGCCTAAAATTTCAATAAAATTTTAATATATAAAAAAATGAATAAAAAATCGTTCGTTCAAGCCCTTATTAAATTGATTCTCGAAGAACAGTCTAAAAATTCATGAATATCGCTTGAGAAATCTAGACAACCGATTTTTAAAACAAAGTTTTGAGAAAACCCGGTTTAAATTTTGAAGTGAACTTTTGAACTGCGCTGGAGCGCGAAACTTCTACAGTTTGTATCTCCAAGAATATTACTAGGATTAACTCGATTTTAGGACAATATTCTAGAAACCCTGTGATAGGTTCAAAAATATACTTTTTAAATTGCTTTCTTAACATGTCTTGAATACGGCAGTGAAGTGATATTAAAAAAGTCGAAGTCGTGTTATGGATACATCAGTTAGAAGATGGAGCTGTTCGAAGCGCTGAGGTATCAGCTGGAAACTTTGAACCTGTTTTTCTCAAAATTGTGTTTTTCAAACACAAAGCACATGTAAAAGCTTGGAATGGACAATTATCAATCAGAAATTTCCAAAGTTTCGATATTTTTAGAGCAAAAAACTAAATTCGCAATTGTTTCTCAAATGTCTTCCAAAAGTCCAATCTGTGGCATATTTAGGCTTACTATAGGCTATAAGCCAATCAGCCGGAATCGTGGAGGAAGTGCGAGCCCATTTTTTCGAAACGGTTGTGTTCAGAACGCTGTAACTCATGTTCTACACAATATTTTTGGCTTAAAATTTATATTTACACTGAAGAAATATATGTTAATATATGATAATAAACTTAAAGCTCTTTCAACAACTTCTTCTTCTTAACTGGCGTAGAAACCGCTTACGCGGTTATAGCCGAGTCCACAACAGTGCGCCACGCATCTCTCCTTTTGGCGGTTTGGCGCCAATTGGTAATACCAAGTGAAGACAGGTCCTTCTCCACCTGGTCCTTCCATCGGAGTGGAGGTCTCCCTCTTCCTCGGCTTCCACCAGCGGGTACTGCATCGAAAACTTTCAGAGCTGGGGCACTTTCATCCATTCGAACAACATGACCCAGCCAGCGTAGCCGCTGTCTTTTTATTCGCTGGACTATGTCTATGTCGTCGAACAACACATACAGCTCATCATTCCATCTTCTGCGGTATTCGCCGTTGCCAATGTTTAAGGGACCGTAAATCTTCCGCAAAACCTTTCTCTCGAAAACTCCTAGTGCCGTCTCATCGGATGTTGACACCGTCCACGCTTCTGCACCATAAAGTAGGACGGGAATGATGAGGGACTTGTAGAGTTTAGTTTTTGTTCGTCGAGAGAGGACTTTACTTTTCAATTGCCTACTCAGTCCATAGTAGCACCTGTTGGCAAGAGTGATTCTGCGTTGGATTTCAAGGCTGACATTATTATCGGTGTTAATGTTGGTTCCTAGGTATACGAAATTATCTACAACTTCAAAGTTATGACTGTCAACAGTGACGTGGGAGCCAAGACGCGAATGCGCTGACTGTTTGTTTGATGACAGGAGATATTTCGTCTTGTCCTCGTTCACCACCAGACCCATTCGCTTCGCTTCCTTATCCAGGCGGGAAAAAGCAGAACTAACGGCGCGGGTGTTGTTTCCGATGATATCAATATCATCGGCGTACGCCAGGAGCTGTACACTCTTGTAGAAGATTGTACCTTCTCTATTTAGCTCTGCAGCTCTTATAATTTTCTCCAGCATCAAGTTAAAGAAGTCGCACGATAGCGAGTCACCTTGTCTGAAACCTCCTTTGGTATCGAACGGCTCGGAGAGGTCCTTCCCGATCCTGACGGAGCTTTTGGTGTTGCTCAACGTCAACTTACACAGCCGTATTAGTTTTGCGGGGATACCAAATTCAGACATCGCGGCATAAAGGCAGCTCCTTTTCGTGCTGTCGAAAGCAGCTTTAAAGTCGACAAATAGATGGTGTGTGTCGATCCTTTTTTCACGGGTCTTCTCCAAGATTTGGCGCATGGTGAATATCTGGTCAGTTGTTGATTTTCCAGGTCTAAAGCCACACTGATAAGGTCCAATCAGTTTGTTGACGGTGGGCTTTAGTCTTTCACATAGTACGCTCGATAGAACCTTATAAGCGATGTTAAGGAGGCTTATCCCACGATAGTTGGCGCAGATTGTGGGGTCTCCCTTTTTGTGGATTGGGCAGAGTACACTGAGATTCCAATCGTCGGGCATGCTTTCTTCCGACCATATTTCGCAAAGAAGCTGATGCATGCACCTTATCAGCTCTTCGCCGCCGTATTTGAATAGCTCGGCCGGCAATCCATCGGCCCCCGCCGCCTTGTTGTTCTTCAAGCGGGTAATTGCTATTCTAATTTCTTCACGGTCGGGCAATGGAACATCTGTTCCATCGTCGTCGATTGGGGAATCGGGTTCGCCATCTCCTGGTGTTGTACTTTCACTGCCATTCAGCAGGCTGGAGAAGTGTTCCCTCCACAAACACAGTATAAGATAAAAAATTCTGGAAAAATATAAAGCACCCCTAAAAACACGAGATTTTTTCGTGAGACCCATGTAACCTTTTAAGTTGAATATTGATCTTCAGATTTTTCTTACAATACTTGTAATGTTAAACGTAAAGTTTAGTGTGAAATGGAGTTTTCTAACTCACGTTATTCTCAACGGTAAAATCATAACCGAATAGACTGGATTTGTTTTGATGATTTCATAAATGAATAAAAGCACATATCGAGAGGATAATATATAGATCAGGTTAGTATTATACCATTATCTCACTATTATTCCCGTTATATTCGACTTCTAACTATAATCTGTTTATTCTCTAGAGCTTCCATTGAATTTATTTATGCCTCGTGAAAAGCTAATGGTTTGTTATCTACTCAAATTGGACTAAGAACTAAGCATAATTCATTATATATAAATATGTATTTTTGTTATTGTAATATTTATTGATTTTTAATTAAAATTGCTGTTAAATTTATAGAAAAATAACTATATTTATTAAACCACTTAGTAAGCTTCAATATTGCTTTTGAAGTAGCAATTTGTCTCACTGGTGCAAGTTTTCCTTTTAAGGATTTACTCAAATACATACATACAAACAAACACATGTGAATGCTTTTGGTATTAAACGCTTACTGAGTGAATTAGTGATGTGCGAGTGAGTAAATCAGGTACGAGAATGCATGGGCATGTAAGTAAGCATGCAAGCACACATAGCTCTTATATATATATGTATATCTAGATATGTACATATGTATATAGTACTATGAACATACATATATGGCTACTTGTGCATACGAGTATTTATCTATGCTCTTGTATTATCACTGGTCGCTCATATTACCCTTTCGCTGCAAATATTGCACTACTGTGCTGCCGTTGCACTGCTTTTCATGTTCGCCCATTTGCGTGCAACGTCGTCGTCGTCGTCATCTCGTCGTCATGGCCGGGTTGCTGCTGTTGAAAGCGATTGTGACTGTTGTTATTGTTGTTGTTGGTTGCATTGCATTGCATGCAATAATGTTGTTGATGTTATTCGGCAACGACTACTCGTGGTTGTTTTTGTAATTCTGTAACATGTGTTTGTTGTAGCGCGTCGCCTGTTGCACTAGGCATGCCATGCATTGAGGACGACTGGGGTTGTCGGTTGTCTTCTCTGTGATTCACTTTTAAGCTTTGTTTACACGTTGTGTTGCGAAATGTGCCTTGTGGAGGGTCATGTTGATTGTTTCGAGTTATTTTATCGTTGTAAATCTGAACTACGAGCTTGGGAAAACAATATACGAGATTAAAAATGCCTGTAAAATATTATAAAATTTTAAAATAATGTAGAGACACCTGTTTGATAGGGTTCTATATATAATTATAATCCGCTACTTAACTAAGTACTTCAGCTGGACCTACCCAGTTGGTCATGCTGCTTGAAGTTCGCGCGCACAATTTCCAACAATTTAACGTCACTTTAGTCGCTCTTTAGAACTATAAGCAGCAGTCTGTAGTTGAACTGCACAACTCTAGTGGGCATACGAGTCGAATAGACCGAACCCCATGCGCGCCAACAACTTAGCCCGGCTTTGCTTGCTTTTGAATGTTGTCGCACTGCAATCCAACTGCGGTCACATTAACGACTACAACCGCAATTGTGGCCACAGAAAATATTTTTATTATTGACAGAGTTGCGAGTGCAGTTATGGCCAGCGCGAGCCGTGAGAGGAGTTAACGTACTACATACTGACAGTCATACCTACATATGTATGTATGTAGGTCTCCCCTCTGCTGCGGCTGCCGTAAACAATCAGTAAATTCTTGGCTGAAATCATTTATGGCCTTTCGTATCATCAATACACCGCCGCTGCTTGCTCTATTAGCTTAACATTGCCCCTCACACCACCGTTATTACCATTGTAAATATGTATGCCCCACAGTCAATTGACTACCTGTCTGCCTGCCCGGCGAGGCTGGGCGATATTCAGCAGGCAACTTGCTGCTGTGAGTTTCTGTTCGCCGGTTAAAAATAGATACAATAGCAAAAATGGTTAAATGTTGGGTTGGCTTGGCTGGCTCTAGCTGCCTGCAATGGCTGACTGACTGCCGACGACGCCTCATTCGGTTTGAATGTGTTGGTTGGTGTGCATAGCGACTGGCTCGTGAGGCTACGAAACTTTGCACTGCATGTGCTTGAGTGTGTGTTCGACTTCACACTTCGCTATCCAATCTCAAAGTTCGTCTGTATGGGTGCTTGCTTGCCGTTTAACCCACTCTCCTTTCTAGATTTTCACGCTATTGTGGAGCTACATACAGTTGCATTTAATAGCAGAAATAGGATTGCAATATGTGGCGTCATAAGCCGGCCGGTGAACTCATAGGAATTCATGCGCAAAAGTATTGTTATGCTATGATATGTTATGTCATATAGTTGTACTCCGCAAATATTTCAGCTTTTTAGTTATGTTCTGTTGCGAAATCATAATTGATATGTTTTCTATGAGCTGAACATATTTGGCTTAACAATGTGAGAACGTTTTTTGTAAAAAAATCGCTTTATTCTCCGACATTGGTCGGAACAGTTCTTCGGCAATTGGATTCAATAGTGTGAAGCTTCGAGGCTTTGAAAAATATTTTTAATTTGTAAAAACTCGTGAATAATAGGATCTAGGCGTTCCAAAAGTTGACTAATTCACACAATTTCATCAAACGCTCTTATATGAAGTTTTTTGGAGTGACTGCCTCTTATGGCCTCACTGCAAGTAGCTAAGTTTAGGAATTTTCAAATTTTGAGGGGCTCTCATTGCAATCTGCGTCAAAGCAACCATGACTCTAAATGTAATTTTAACGTGGATGTAGCAGGCCGGTGCATTGCGGCGACATTAGTCTCAGAGAAGCTGGATACATGAAGGGTCCGAAATAGGGACACTCTGAAATCCTCCGTCACTTAGCGTGCATCTCTGATCTAGAACACTGCACCACAGAATTGTCTCCCAGTGGTTTCCTAACTGCGCACATACCTTCAGGAGCTATGTGAGAGGGTAGAAGCCAATGGAGAGGAGGCGCAGTGAGCGTTTTCACGGATGGATCGAAGCTCGGGTGGAAGGTGGGAAGAGAGTCTTCTGTCGGAAGCTCTCAATTAACTGACGTCTGACAGACCTTTGCAGCATCTTTAAGGTAAATTTTCTCTAAAGCGCTGGACACACTGACTTCGAGTGAGTTCACCAAGGTGGAGCGATAACGGTCCTTCCAGCTGCTGTCGCCTAGGAAGTCTCATCTCGTCGCAATTATTGATGTAAGCGCTGGTCATTGTCCAATAGGCACACATGCGGTGACGTTAGGGATCTAGCCAGCCGTCAGGAGTATTTGGGTGTAACAAAGACAGCCGAAGCTGTCTAACTGAGACTCTCTGCAGTTGCGGAGATCTATCCCTTGATGTAACCTAACTTAACCTAACCTATTTAAAGGGTTTAAACATTCTGAAAGTAAGCAATTGGGTCTTTCTTTCCTTTCCTACAACTTCCGCAGAAGGGCTCTGCCTGACTCAAGATCACTTGTTGAAGTCGTATAACTTTTTAGGTTAAGATTACATTTTCCTTGCATAAATACAACGCTGTCTACTAAATAGTGATGCATACATAGAATAAATGAGTTTCGGTGGTTAGATTCCATATTATAGACATCTACTTCATTGTAGGTTATAGATCACAAGTCATGACCGAACTGCATATTACAAAGCCACGAAGAGCGTTACAAACAAAAAACCCAGTTTTTAAGGCGCGTGCAAATGTCAAATACTTTAATTGCTTTTTACCTTTTTGTACATCACTGCGCTTTTTATTTTAACTAAATTGTTTAGAATGGATTTTTGATGCACCAGAAAAGGTAATCAACCATTCACTTTGGAAAGTACTTACTTGTGAATAATGGCGGGGAATTGTGACTTGTGTGATATTTGCTACAATTTATGTGCCGCCGCCAAAAAATGAATTTATTGCGGCAAATGAAAAACGTGATTTTCATAACAAATTGATCACAGCAAACAGTCGAACTCGAACTCAACTCCAAAAGGCGAAGAAAGAAGCCGCAAAAGTCAAATTGTCGTGCTCTAAGCTGGAGCAGAGCGTCTTAGGTAGGTCAGATTAGACAGGCATTGGGCATATGAAAATTGTGTTGCACACAACAACAACAGCAATAGCAACAAGTTGTAAAGAAAGGCAAGCAAGCAACATTGATCGCAACTTCATGGTGGCTTTCAAATGTTAATTTTTTTACTTTTGCTGAAGTATTGCTTTTCCGTGCAATTTTTTGTTGTTGACTTTTTCCTTTTATTTTGCATGCAGTTCAACGGGAATGACAACGAATTGCAAATTTATGATTGGAAAAATATCAATGATAAAGTAAATGAAGAAACAAGCAAAGGATGACTCGGGCTGGCATTGGTACGTTTCTATGGTGAAAGTAGAAATGTTGCGGAAAATCATGCCATCATCTTGCATGCAATTTATTTTGTGCTAGTTAATGGGAATTCACGTTTATTAAAATTATTTTAACAGCATCTGATTTATCAGTGTGTGAGCAGAGCAGCCGCCATTGATTTTGTATTGACAGCCTACATATGTAAATTTAAAAAAAATATTGTTTTTTGTTTCTCTTGCTAATAATAAAATTTCATTTATTTGCAGAACTTCTTCCGACTACATCGTCTGCGAAAATTGGGCTTAAGTGATAATGAGATAGCCCGATTGCCGCCAGATATTCAGAATTTCGAGAATTTGGTAGAACTCGATGTATCGCGAAATGGTGAGTGACAATTATTATTACATTATTTTTAATTTATTAAATATTTAATTAGTTTAAGTGTGATGTAAAAACAAAAAAAATATATATTTTTTATGATGTGAGTTGGAAAACTATCAAAAGGACTCAACTCACTTTCATTAAAATTCCATTATCTGCTTTCAAAATAGTTTTTACTTATTTATTTTTTAATTAAAAACACACTTCTCCAGTGTTAATCGTACCACAAAGCGCTCCTCCACTGCCTTTGGCCGCCCCTTACACTCCATTCAAATTGGTTGCACTCAATTAAATTTATTATTGGCACTTGTTCTACTGTTGATCTCTGCTGTCATTGAATTGCAATAGATTTGCAATAGCAATAATAAAATACAGAAAACATAGAAATCTAATCAACATGCTCATCACACTACATTCAATCCATATTGCGCTTACCATTGAACCTCTTCGAATGCAATCGCTTTTGCTATTATTTAAAGAATTATGATTGCGCATAGTGGTGGCATCACCAACGCCACTGTAAATGACGTCAATGCGCTTATGTGTTTTGTATTTGGCGTGAGTTATATGTATGTATATACATTTTGCTCTTGAACACATCTTAATTGCATATTATTTTTGCCGCTAAAAGCCAATGCATGTAGTCGCGTGTGCACGGAAACATTGCATCCGCATTGGATTGGTTTGGCTTGGATTATCGCCGCATCGATATGCTTCTCATCATTGCACACAATTGCGCTAAATATGGCAACAATTTGCGAATTAATTATGTGCGGCAAGAAATGCAAAAACAAGTAGATTCAGGGTCGAAATTTATCGGAATTGTTGAGTAAATGGTGTATCGATCTCTTGTTTTTTTTAAACAATATTGTGGTATATAAGCAATGTGTCTCTTCTCATTGCATAAGTCTTCAGTTATGAAAACTCCTTAATGGAAAGTCCTTCGAGGGTTCACTTCCACAATTGAACCAATGGAAGTTCATTATGTAACCTCATTCATTAGTACTCTCTAGATTTCAACTAGATCAATAGTACTTTATCTATAAAGTACTTATGGGAGCCCAGAACGAGTGGCTTCTGAATATAAGAATTACATGCTGGCTTCTGAATTGAAGTTCTTTCTACGGAAATTCACTCGAAATAAGACATGTTTGGATTTTTAAGTTCCAATGGCATTGAAGGTGACATATTCGAATATTAGCTTGATGGGTTTCAGAGGCTAAAAACATTATTTTTCTTTTATTTTTCAAATGTATATATTTACCTATATCATTTAAAGAATTCAGCATATCCAAGATACATATTTAAACAGTATTTTATGACATTTTTATTTTAAAATTCCGAAACCCAGCCTTTGATAACTCATCTCTCATGACGTGTCAAAAAAAAACTCACTTTTTTGGTCATATCGAATTGGCTCGAAAAAAACTGGATCATATTATTTTAAAAATATGTGCAAAATTTCGCTTCGTAACTTTTCTAGAAATCGTGTCCACCGACCTACAAAATTGAGTTTTGGATAAACGCATTCAAAATTTGATATTAAGACGTGTCCTTCTTAAAACTTACGGTACTTCTTAAAATCGGATTTGATATTTTTGGATAATATTTTTAATATGTTGTACAACTGTTCATACAGACTTGAGGAAATAGCTAAATCGTTTATATTCAAGAAATTCGTGGTAAATGCCTTTAAATATTTAGGCAATTCACAAGCTTTGTTGTATGTCATATGTCATATTTTAATATTCTTAAAAAGACGACACTTGTGAGCACACTTAACTGTTGTATGTCATATTTTGTCATATTTCTACACTTAGCGATTTTTGCTGAGGCCAAAACCAGATATATATATATACAATTTGCGTTATAAATCGGTTGAGAAGTGTTCGGGCAGAAGGGCACGAGCAAAACCGACCACTGACCGACCCAAAACAACCGGTTCTTCATAGAAAACCGACTACCCACTCGTCGAAGTTTTGCCCCAAAACGCCCCAAAGTCCCACCCACCGACCGTCCACACTGCCACGAGTGTGTCCTTTGGGACCGGTTCAAAAAAGTAGCCGGTTACAGCAATGCTAGGCATATGCCGCAAAAAACCGAAAAAATTCGGCAGCAAGTGGGTAGGGGTATAGAATAGCGAACTCAAGAAACATACCACGCAGTGTTGTATCAGTCATATTTGAATTTTGCATGTGAAACAACAACAACAGTAGGTATGACAGTCATAAAAAAATATGACAATGTGACGATATGACACACTATGACACCTGGTGAATACTCTTTTGTTCTTTACTCTTTTTAATCTTTCGTAGTCTATGAATATAAAATCTCTGGGATCAGTGCCGGCGCTCACTTCTACCATAGTATATTATTAGTTGTTTTCGGGACTTGATTTTTTTCTTTCGACTGTCACGTACTTTTAAAGTAGCTGTAGGGAGAGGTGTTTGTTAACTTACCAGTAGCGAACGCGGTATGAATAATTGGCCGACTTTTCAGAGACATTTTTCTTTTTTTTTATTGTTTCCTCCGTGAAATACTGTTTTATGTAACATCACTTCATATTATATCAATAACTACAAACGATATTGCTACCTATGAGAGGTCCAACTTTTTCCTCTATATTTATTGTCATGTCATGTACAAATTGGATCTGAGTTTGAATCCTGGTCGTCAAATAACTGTACCTACAGATATTTTCATCTTCACTTGAAACCTATACCGACTCAATCTCATATGATCTATGTGTCTAGCCGCTGGGGCAAGCTTGACTAAATGATTTTGGTTACAAGGTGAACCCAAATTTACTAACTCACTGGTTATTGATTGTATATATTTACAGCGTGAGTTCGATAGTTATTGTGTTTGTTGACTTCTCCGCCATTTCCACACGAAAATGGTAACATTTAAACGTTCCTAATAAAATATACAAACATAGTGCTCATATAACAACAATATGTATATGCATATACACACCTATACAAATTTTCCAAACAATATCGAATACATTAAATGTGTCGAGTGTCGCTCAAGAGTCGTCCACATGGTGAGCGTATAGTTTTTCACTTCAATGGAAAAGCACACGACTGACTGACTCTTGCTACAAATCCAGCAAGTGTATGTGCTTGGCTGTAGATATGTATTAAATTTGTTTATTTTGTATGTAATACTAGTTGTTGTATTGGCGGAGTAATAAACAATCAATTTGATCACGTTTTTTTGGCCAACTTAAATCAAAACACTTTGGTTTGGCCATTAATGTTTCGGTGTAAACCGCCTACGACCGCAAGGAAGTGAAGAAGGTGGGCTGCTGGATTGCTGCTCTAGACCTTTTGCCAATAGTTGTGTGTTGCTTAGGTGGTTTGCTGATTTGTTGCTCTAAATATTATAGTATCTAGAATTATAGGGCACTGAATCACGTTTGCCGCACACGCTGATGGGCACGAGCATAAACACTGTTGCTATGCCGGATCGTATTTTATTGTTTAGCCGATGATCACGGGATTTTTTTTTTCTTTTTTCTTTGTATACTAATGTAGATATGTATAATACATATATGTGTGTATATTTATACTTTTAAACATATATTTGTATATATTTTTAGAAAAGTTAAAATGTTGACGCCGTTCTGAGTTACTTATTGCCTCCATACACCCACACATACATATACATCTACACTTGTAAAAACTAACACCATAACATCTGTTTGGAAGGCATATTAAGAAAATAAACATTTCCACGCTAATTAAACATTCTGCTGATTGAAGGAATTTACGATTTATACATACATTTCCCACTTGCCACTTGCCACTGTGTGTGTTGCCATACTCCCATACTCTCTGCCCTGACTGCACGAGTATTAATAAGCATTATGTTCGCGGCATTGATTTTCACTTGCAAGTCCAATCGTGTAGCTTCACATGTGGATTTCGTCTGTTTTTAAAACATATTTTATTTATTATTATTATTGTTATTAAAACAAATGCAAACACACACAGACACATTCATACGCCTTCATATGCACTTGTAATGCGCAAGAATGTAACAACATAATGTATACAATACATACATACAAGTATATAAGCACATATCTATGTAAGTGGCGAATAATTCGTGCTTTAGTAGAGGTAATATTTTGATTGAAAATGAGTACCTGCCACTTTGGAAAGCATTGTGCTGCGCGGGTGTGAAAGCCAATCAATAAGCTGTGAACTCGTACCTGTTGCGGCGTTGCTTCGCGTGTGGGTCTACTGTTGCTGGTGTTGCTATTGTTGTTGGCGTTGGTTGAGTGCGATGCGATTGGAATGTTGGTGGTGTGGTGTGAGAGCCAGCCAGCCACTATTTTAGCTATGTTCTGACTGAACAGTTGCAAACATATGTATTTTGCCAATTCGCATTCGCAATGTTACTTAGCGTGCGCACAACAACAACAACAACTTGAAACTAAACAAAACCACACGTTCACTAACAACGGCTTTCACTGCGCTGCACTCCTCGCTCACTTGTGTGGGCTGTTGTGCGGCCCATTGTCGGTGGTTGGCGCGAATGGCAGTGAGCATTTTTATTTTATATTTCTTTAATTCCTTTTTTTTCATTTTTCATTTTTAGTTTTTTCCATTCGCTGGTGATTTGATTTGTGTGTGCGGGTAGTTTTAATTGTTTTCATCGCGCTTACAAATATGTTTGTGTGACGTCAAAGGTAAAGAAGACCGCATGTGCGCATAGTACAATCCATATGTGGGGGACCAACAGAAATTCGCTAAAAATGATTTTCGCACAATTTGCCATGGCATTTTTATGTTTCACGGCCGAAAGTAAAAAAAAGAAAAGATGTTGCTAAAACAAGTTTTTGTTAGTTCTTCTGATAGATTTCGGTGCAATCTTAAGATAAATACATACTTCTAGAATGTGGGAGTATTCATTTGTGTGCAATATCATGAAACTATGGCGTTATCTCATGAGATTCGCAAAATTATTTCGGAGGTTCTAAACCAAAATGATTATATGGGGCATCTATTTAACATCTTGGAAACTTTGTACAAGGAGTGTAGCTCCCTAAATTTTGTCTGTTGTTTATATAATGTCAAAATAGATGGATTTGGCCGATAATGGTCGGGCATTTTTACCACTTTTCAGGGGTTTCGAGATTTTCAAATATGGTTGAACAGACACAGTGAGCTAAGGTTAACCGATTGTGTTTCTGCGAAGGTACTTGGATGTCTAAACATTAACTTTGAGATAAAGGGAGAGTGAAAAATAATTATCCTTAGTGATAACAAGAAAAAACGTTAACTTCGGCTGTACCGAAGCTAATATACCTTTCAGAGGTGCATTTCTTTTAGTAACTATGTGTTTAAGTAAATCTAAAGACGGTAAGAAAATGTGAGTAAAAAAAGAAAACATTTTACTAATTATTTTCACCGTCCTTTGAAACGAACGAAAACACTTCGGTGAGCAGATAATTTCACGTTTTGTCGTGTTAGACTTTTTTCTGAGAGGATATGTAAAGTCTAAAATCTATGCAGCCAATCCCGCTTCGATGCAGGTCTTGGAGTAAAACATCCCACATATCATTCGCCAGTTACCAAGTCGAAATGCTTGAGCGAGTTATCGAAAATTGGACTCAACGGATGGACCATCTAAGAAGTATCCGCGGCCAACATTTGAAAGTGACAAGCTTTAAAAATTAAACGCCAAAGGATGTTCTTTCGAATTAAATTTGAATTTTCCGTGTTTTTTTTTTCTTGAAAAAGGTAGGGAACTTCGAAATGAATCACCCTATATATTTCATATTTATTGTATTCTATCTAATTCGCTACACTTTCAACACTCATATTGTTCCCATGCTTTTCCACTATTTAGTATTAAGAATTATTAACACTTTTTCCAATTAAGTTTGACCAATTCCCTTTTGTGAGAAAAACTCTTTGAGTCGTACCTAATAATGAGACCAACAATGACGCTGACATAATTATCACAGTTTCAGATCACTGGGATGCCTCTCTGCGGTTATAAGAAAATGGTGCGTTGAAAACTCAAAAACTCTTTATTCTTTTAATTTTTTATATTTCATTAATTCTGTTAAGAGATGGGCATCTCTCATCATCATTCATCGAAAAATCTATGCTTTATTTGCATCAATAGTATTTTCTTTGTCAGCTCAAGTTTCTACTGTATGAAGACAAGTTTTCTTTCAAAGTACTCACACAGAAAAAATATTGTGGCTTTTAATGATACAATTAAATTAAGTGACTAGCGAAATTGTATTTTCTTCGTTAGAAAGCAAAGAAGAACTCAAAAACTTAACACATTTTACTTTCTATCATAAACACAGTTCGACCATTACGTTAGGTACATAGATAATCGGTTTGAATTGAAAAAATAAAGCTTCAGTAATTTCCCACGTTGTGAAAAATTTAATTGCTGATCTTTTCATTAATAAGAAGAAGAAAGGGATTACACAAATTAGAGTTGCACTGTTGTATACGTAGAAGATATATAGAAGCTTCAAAATTAAAGCATTATGATATCACCCAAGAGATTGTAATTTAAATTGCTGCGAGTATGTGCGTTTTTAACAGTTGGGAGTGATGTTCTTTTGGCCTAGTTTCACTTCCCTTCATAACCTGCAGTAAATGAAACTGTACCAACTACTATCAACTGTACCGACTATCTGGTCCATTTTGACATACTGGTAGTTCTGTTTTAGTCAGTTTAGGAGTCAATTACAGTAGTGACTATCTGAGAAACGTAGCATAAAAATCTATTAATTCTTTGTCGAAAATCAATCATAAAAGTAAAAGTGATTATTTAGATATTTTTTCAAAAATTTTCGTCTGTTTTAAGGGGGCGTTAAGGTTTGATTCGTCGAAAAAAGACCTTTTTTCATGAATTTTTTTAGAAAAAATTATTGCTGTAGGTTTATTTTACTTATTATTATATGGAAGTACAACATTTTAAGGATACTTAAAAAAAGTTTTATCGAAAAATAGCGAGAAATAACGGATTTATTGTCGATCTCTGTAGGCACCTCGAAAAAAGTTGTTGTGCGGTGACCACCATACAGAATCACTGGATCATCCGAAACCAAAAAATCAAAATGCTTTCTTTTGTTTCGTTAGTTTATCTTTCAATTGAGTCGAGTTTTTTTTTTAATTTTTCAATTTTTTCAAATTTGGTACCATTTTCAAGCCAAAATGACGATTTTAGACGAAAAAATCGACCTATTTGTTATTGTAAAATTGTTAGTAATTAAGTTAGTTAATTGGAAAAACTCGACGTCATTCGAGAGCTATAAATATGTAGAATGTTTGTTCAAAATTTCAAAACGATCGATGAAGTAGGTTTTGCTGTAGGCTGGTCACCGACTTTAAAAATGACATATTTGGGAAAATCGATTCAAAGTTTTGTACACTCAGCGCAGCGCAGGTACCGTTATTCAACCTGCTGTAACTTCGTTAGTTTTTCTCCGAATGACCTAAAACTTTCACACAATATTCTTGAGATGTTGATGGTTCAGAAAAAAAAAATAAAAAAAAAATGAAAAAAAAGTTGTCAAACCTTAAAATTGAAGAATCGGACCGAAGTGAAATCTGGTTCTAATTCTGGTGATCATTTTTGAATTAAATCGCTTTTAGGTCAATCACCTACTTTTTATAAACACTTATTCTTTATTAGATAAAATCGAAGAATCAGAGCAAAAAAAAATTGGAATTTGATGATAAAAATTCAGAGAATACACAATTTGGAGGGAAATTTCAACTATCCATCGAAATTGTGAAAATTTGTTCATAAAATTCCAAAAGAGATACCCTTGCTATGTTTCAGTGATTGTCAACTGTAGCAAGCTCACTTTTATACCTTGAAATTTGCTTGTTTCCAAGAAAAAAGCTCCAAAAAGCTTACAAAAATTGTGATATCCTCTGTTGTCAGTTATGAGACTGTCTAAATTTGCTGACGGGTAATTTGTTACGTGTCTAAAAGTTAAGTTTCTATGCACTTTTTGTTCTACACAAACAAAAGCATTTAGCGCACATACTCATAACTGCATATATATGTATATGAATAGGTGTGTGTGGAGTGCCATAATGTGCGTAGAACTAGTTTTGCCATTAACTCGTGTTTTCATATCAGTTTATTTTAGATTGTGCATTTAATATGCTTGAAAAATGGAAAATAAGCTAGAGAGCTTTATGACTTGGCTACCGTGCGTCTTGTACGCAATACGCTGAGAGTTGGCACGCATAACTGATATCCCGTCGATATGTATCTGTTAATGTAGTCGTTTGCTGAAAAACTTTTCGTTTTTTGTTTTCTACTTTTTGTATTTAGCGCTAGATAGTTGATTATGTGAGTGTGTCTTGGCACAATTCGCGTGCTCTTCATCATTATCTTTATTTACCTGCTGAATTTTGTTTGTCTGTCCGTCCATATTTAGAAATAGCTTAGCTTTGTTTATCGATTCGTGTTGATGTGCCTATTTAGGGAGTGTTAAATGCGTGTGAAGTTGCTGGAATTGGCCTAAATATTTTTTGTTTTGGGAGCAGCAGTAACTAACTAGTACAGCCCTTATTGTAGAGCTAGTTCTAAAGCTAGCAAGAAATGTTAAATTATAAGATATACGCCTATCCTCTTAGATTAGACCTGAATCTAAGTGCAATTATTCCGTCAATAAATCATTGTTAGGCTGTTTTTCGTTTCTACAATTCTCCGTCTCTCTATGTCTCTCATTCATTTCGTATTCTATTGCGAAATCGGCTGGAAATATCAATGCAATTTTAATATGCCGTACACGTTGCAGATTTTTTCATAATAAATGCTTATACATTTGCATGTATAAATCAACAATTAGCATTACGCCAACAGCTTTGCCACTGTTTACGTACGTACATGTACGAGGTGTGTTCAAAAAATAACGGGAATTTCAAAATTTTTCGGGTTTGGAAAGCCCAAATGTAAAATTTTTATTTATTTTTTATTCTATATATTCACTGCTTACTTTGTCTGCAGCAGCCGCAGCAGTGAATAAATACTTTTTCCAAAAAAACAAAAATTCCCGGAATTTTTTGAACACACCTCGTATATGTGAGTGTGTTCAAATTATTGTTATTTTAGCATTTTGGATAGTGACGATTACCCGCGCTGTATTACGACTGCATTCTGTAGCTGTAGCGCATCGGATCGCGTCAAGCCGGTTGTGAAGCGGGTCATTTGTAATTATACACCCAGCAATAAAATGCATACATGATCTATACAGAAATTCCAACGTCGAAGCGTCGCTACTGTGTCTCTGTGTTTGTGTCAATTGCGGCATTTCGCGCACATTTAAATTCAGTTCACGCCAATTGTCAGTTGACTGACTGGCCACTTGGCTGCCGGGCAGTTATGTGCGCATATAATAGTTGTCTAAAAGCCCATTTGAGAATGTCAACACCATCATCGCGACTCGCTTACTTAACATGAATGCTGTATATTTCAGCCAATTAATAATTTTTCGTAATAGTTTCAAATTGTCGAGTTTGAGTTGGCTGGCGACCTCTTTTCCACAGTTGTGATGCCATTAAGTTTTCCAAAGGCTTGAGTTTAGCATGAGCATAGATATATGTTTCATAAAAATTGTGGGGAATTAACTGAAATATATTTAAATGTTAAAGAGCTTCTTAGGGAGGCAGTAGAAGCTCCATTTAGACTGTAATATTTCTAAGTGATGGCTTTTAATTTATTCGACTAGTGGTTCAATTTGAAATTTTAAATGTTCTATGTCATCTTCGGGTTCCAATTCATTATTTCATTCCAGTTTCCAAAAGCCAACTTGAAGTCGTAACAATCTGACAAAATTGAAAATTTCATTTATTCGACAGTGGAATCGCCATATATATAAATATTTCATACAAATTATATAGAATCTTCATGATTTTCGTTTCGAATGAATCAAAGTAGTCCCCCGTACCAAGCTGAGTCACAGTATTGTTGTAAACCAATTAATATCTGCTGGAGCGCTTATCAGCGGCGAAGTTGACGTCAATCCCAATAAGTGATTTGACTTCAGTATCCACTTTCTTTCTAGCCTATGTTTCTACAGTAGTATTTTTTTCCACATTATTCAACGATTTGATTCATATCAAAATTCTCGTTGGACTCGTTCGTCCACAATGTTTACAATGATCAAAGAACATAATCTCAATTAAACTTCTTGGAAATATCTTTTAGCAACATTTAGTACAGCTGTGCTCTGTATTATAATCCTAAGAATTAGCAAAGTTTCCAATATTTGAATCATATTCTAAAAATAGCGGCCAAAGCCTTATGTATGTATTATTTATATTTTGATTTTTTTTCATTCGTCGGTTCGTGAGATTACTAGCACCGGCATCATAAGACGAGAAGCGAACTCTGTTGCACGACTGGAAAACTGCGCTGAAGTCAGTGGTGTGAAGTGCTTTGATATTGTTCAGCTTGTTTCGATAACCTTACTCTTTGTTCAGAATTTCATTTTATGCAAAATTGTAAATTTGTATGCTTTTAATGAATTGAAAGATTTTTCAAGAAAGACATTAATAATGGGTTTTTAAAAGAACATGAACTAAAGTCTTTTAACAGTTTCCTACCAATTACCGTTATATATATTTCCAAAGCTTATATGTATGTATTTACAAAATATTCAACTACTCGAATAAATCTCACCTTTTAGTGAGCTGTTGTGAAGCACTCATTATAACGCCCGCTTAATATCGTTTCCTGTCATACGGTGACACGTTTGAGTATCAAATCATGTATACCCATATAAATATATTTTTACATATACATGTATACACACGTCTCAATCGCTCACATAAAACGTTCGAATTAAAAACCGATTGTAGGGTGACACAATTTCAGCTGGAAAGTGCATTTCCGTTGGCAAGCCAAGCCCTCAATTGCAGGTGAATAGCGCCGGTTACGCTGCGCTAGTATTGGTGTTTGATATATATTTGTTGCTTGCAGCGACAAACCTTAAAAACTTGTAAGCATATATGTCTGTTTTTTATTTGTACACATAGAGAGATCTGAAAAAGTGTATATATCTGTATTGTTGTCCCTGACAAGTGTTCTCATTGATGAAGCACAATCATTGAAACACAACAAAAAAAAAAACAATAGAAATAATGAAAAATACAAAAATACAATAAAATAAAATAAAAGACAATGAAAAGTGTGCCGCTCAAAAGGAAAAGTACGTCAGCGGCTACATACATACGAGTACATATCCGTAGACCCTTGAGAGCATATACGATTGGTTTCCCATCTAGTGCATTGCCTGGCGAACTTTCACTTGAAAGACACGGCGCACAAAGTGGTTGCCGTTCATGGGACATGCAAGAATTTATCTCGTAGTGCTTGTTGCACTCACAAGTGCTCTAGCCAGCCATCTATCTTGATCCTAGTGAAAGGTAAATACAATTTTCAATGACTTTTATTTCGCGCTGAATTGGTTTAGTTGCGGTTTGATTTAATTCACTTTCTAACTTAAAGTTAGCAACTTTTCAATTTGATTGGAAACAATTGTTGAGTAGTTTGGCAATAAATGGTAGATTTTTAATTATTATATTAGTTTGTGTAGATAAATAGTAACTTATATTTATGTGAATTCTTGATGCTGTAGTTTGTAAAATGAATTTTGATATGTTCAAAATTATATTTATTATGATGATACCTAGCAAGTAATTTATGTAATATTTTTATAATATATTTGAGTAAATTAATGTTGATTATCTGCAATGAGGTTTACTTTCTATTTTCGTTTTTAACAAAATTGACAATTCAGAAGAATTCTCGAAAAATAAGAAGAGAAGAACTTGCTCAATTCTCGAAGATACCTTTGCTTTTAGATATGTATTTCACGATAGAACATTTTGAGACAACTATGTGGAGATTCAATTTTTCGAAGACCGCCCGTTTTATAAGTGACAACTTTGAGGCTGGTTCCTTGTGAAACAATGATAAGTGGTCAAATCAAAGAAAGTTGATTCAAACGCGGAATTTTGGAAAAGATCATATTCATATATATTCTCTAGAACATTTATTGAATTTTCAATCGATTTTTGGTACGAGCTGTGTTCAAAAAATAACAGGAATTTTAATATTTCGCAGGTATTTATTGCTTTGTCTGTAGCCTGCGTTAAGGTTAGACGTGTTTTTGAGAGCTTTGCCTTCATATTCACCATACTCTGCATGTCTTATTTCTATTTCCAAAAATAAAGCGAAACTTAAAGGCTCGTCGTTTTACAAGTATACGAAAAATCGCCGAAATAGTTAAAGATTATCCCAAAAATTGAGTTTGAGAGCTGTTACAACGACTGAGGGAAGATCTGGCCTAAGTGCTTAATATCGAATGAAGACTACTTTGAAGGCGACATCTTTAATGTAGACGAATGAGTAAATATCTAATTTTTTTTTAAATGAAGATTACCGTTATTTTTTACTTCGTCTCATATACTGTCTTGAAGATCAATTGAATTTTGGATCGATTTTCAGTCTGTACATTATTTTAGACTTATCTCTAACTTTAATAGGGCGACCTGTATTGGACATAGTCCTTTTGAACTGATTTAGTGATTCTGAATTGCTGCTGATGTACTAATTCTCAATAAAATTAAGGATAGATGTTTGTACTGGTTCTATAAGATTTAATTCATATCCAGTTTCCAGCAGATTTAACCTATTTTCAGTTTAAATACTCCACTATCTACATTCAACTTCTGGGATGTCAATCGCTGTTGTGCAATTTTCTGCTAACCCCAATCTAATTAAACAAAAAATTGCAAAAGAAAATGCAATTTCTGCTAATATTTTTCACTTTTTATATTTCTAATGAATTTAATGACTGTTGTTGCAGATTGCTACCAGTAAGCATAATGGAAACTCAGAAATGCATGCACTCCTATGTTAATTTACATACATTTGTATGTATGTTTGTATGCTTGCATATTAATTTATATTACGTCCACTCGACACGTATTCGCACGGGATAATGTGCTCCCACAAGCGAAACAATAACAATAACAACACCAAAAAGAAGCAGAAAAAGCTTTCGAGTATTCGTCGCATATTGCGTATTAGTGCAGGCGTTCAAACCAAGTTTCATTAAGCACTTTCATTGAAATTGAAAAGTGCCACTAATGTTGGGGAACAAAGCGCCTGGTTCATCGCGGCAAGCAAGCAAGCGCCCCACCGACGAGGCGAACGTGCATCATGCCGCCAGCGGCGAGTAACTCCAATGTGTTACGTGCAGCATGGCTGCTGCTTCTTCTTCTTCTTGTTATTGTTGTTGTTTGCAGTCACACATAAGTACTTTTGCCGCCACATACTCGAGTGCACACAAGTGCAGCCAAACATATTTACATATCTATGTACCTATATGTATCTGTGTGTGTTGAAATGTGGTACATCTGTCGGTATGTGATGTGGGTGCCCATGTGCAACAGCCTTTGCACCGTCGCACATTATACATAAATACATACAGCATATACTGTGCATTCGTAAAGCATCAAAAGAGTGGGATTTCGGAGGAAAGCAATCTTCTTTTTTTGGTTTTTGCATACTGAGAAAGCTAATGACCTCTAAAAGCGTATCTTTTTGTTGGCATGATGATGATGTGCCGACTTCGCTGAATTTTCGCAATTGGGTGTACATCTGTACCCCTGTACCCTTGTATGTATATATGCAGGCCCAAAGTTTATATATTATAAAATATACAATAGATATTCGCCAAAAACAAAATCTGACTGCACAATAAATATATGTTTGTATGTACACAAATGAAAAGCTGAAAATCTCGGCAAAAATGGCATTGAATCAAAAATGTATAAAATTGAAAATATGCATATGCGAAAATACGCCACGGAAAAAAAGTCGTACTCGCTCGTATGTAAAAAAGTGTTTGCGAAGTGTGAACAAAGTTGGCACGAAACGCCCGCAGAAAACAAAAGAAATTTTCCATTTCGGTTTTGAAAGCAAAACGACGGCGAATTATTCGCAAGAAAAAAAAAAAAACAAATTTTAAACACAGTGGCATAAACATATTTGAATAATTATTTGTTCGTAAGCATGAAAGGACTCGTGCCACCGTTAATTGGGGCAACCAATTTGCAGTTGTATTTTAATTTGCGCAAAATTTTCCTCCAAACATTAATTATTTTTGGGAAAGGCAACGGTGATCATCTTATTTTTAGTCGTGATTTTCACTTAGCGGAACACGACTTGATTTCCAATTGCTTTGGTTTTTGATTTACTGTAGCTATTTCTCGTTAAACATTGTCGTGCCTTTGAGTGTATGACATGTGAAGGTTAAATTAAGTTATGTTAGAGCGGCTGATCTCCTGTGCCACAATAGATCTCACTTGGACAGGTAAAGTCAGTCTTTTGTGATGCCGAAAACTCCTCAAAATTGATGCCCAAGACACTCAAGTAGCTGGTTCTTCGATTGGCAGGACCAAGATATTTCCCCCATAGTCTATCGAAAGCTTTACAGGTGCTGAAGGAGAAAGTATCTCGATGTTTCGCAATTTGCGTCCGTCAGGATATTTAGCCACACGGCATGTAACGCCATCGGGCAGTGGCCAGTAATGACTCCTATCATCACGAGCAGTTGAGCCTTTCTAAGAGCAAATAGCTCAGTGGATCTCCTGCGATCCAACTTAGGTCAGAATGATCTCGTTGTTTCACGCATATTGTGTCCAACGCATACTGTGTTCATTCAACGACCACTGATCCAATGTGGAGAGGCATATAGAGAGTTCTTTCTCTGTAATTCTTGACCACTTTGCTTTGACTAATCTCTCATTGTATTGGTATACCTCAAAGAAACAAATAGTTTAGGTCTTATAGACCAAAAATTCGTCGGCTTACGCATTAGAAACCCTTTTAAAGCAGGCCCATCGAACCAAAATATTAAAATAAGGCATATTTTTAAAGGAAGAATTCCACTTCTTAAGAATTCCACTACCTATGACAAAAATAATATTAATGAACCTTTGAGTATCTCTTTTTTTAAATAAAATGTTTAAAATTAACAATTGTGAACTCACCTTGTTGACTGTCCCACTGATATGAATGTCTGATTTGGAACAAAAATTAAAGAAAGGGTTCCACTCCCTATGATAACAATAATATTAATTAGCAAAATATTCATTTGTATAATATTTTACTAAAATGAATTCTTAAAAATTAACGATTGTGAACTCACCTTGTTTATGGTCCCACTGTTGTGAATGTCTCATTTTGAACCAAAAATAAAGCATATTTTTAAAAGAAGCATTTTATGTTCACTTTAGTCCTTTTTTATTTGAATAAAATGTTAAAAATGAATAATTGTATACTCCCATTTTCTTTACTGTCACTCAATTGTGAATTTCTGATTGGTTTTCGGTTTCGCCAGCCGGTCACGGAAGCGCTAATACGTGAAGGTATGCAATAAAGCTTCGTTTTTTTAACATAAAATTCAGAAATAGGTGTTTACTTCTCTTTGAAGTTATTAATTGAGGTGCTCGTATGCAAAATTCATTCAAATTTGGTAAATAAACAGTTATAATTAGACAATAATTAAGATCCTGGTGTATTTTTGATTCCTAGATTAGTGTTTAGACGTTCCAAATACGTGTGTGAACGCATAGATGGCGCTACTGGTCATTGAAGAAGATGCTGTAAAATAAAAAAGTAGAGATATATGTATATCTTTTAGAGCTATGGCTAGATTATAATTTATATTTAATTCTCCATTAAACAAAATTAATATTAAATAAATAAATTTATTTTTGCCATAATTCACCCTGAAGCTTTAAGCATTGAAATGAGTAATAAATTGCTGGCTACTTACTCAATTATTGCCATAGCCAACCATTCAGTATAATTTGACTGCTGAAAGTCGCAGGTCAAGTGTACATCGCCGAGACCGCAAATAAATGTAAAGGAAATTAATATTTCTATTTCGTTGATGGCATCACGCTCGCTGAACGGTAGTGTACAGACTCCAGATGGCATGCCATGTAGAATGCACACATATATATGTACATATGTATGTGTTCCTAATGACTTCCGGTCGAGTAATGAAATTTTGCATATTGGCTGCGGCTGCTTGTGCATGCCGTTTGTGCAGCACACACATACACATACACATACATAAAAGTTCATAATGTTGCATGCTGTTTAGGTTGGTGTTGCATGGTGCTTTCAAATCTTTGAAGTTGCTCGGATTTATGTAGAACACTGATGAGCTTCTAAGCCGTTACGCTACAACAACAGAGATGAATATATAATATGCCTGTATGTCTGTTTGTATTTAATGCATGAAAGTAGAGAGGTCAACGAATTATAACTTTTCTTTCTATTTTGTTTTTTTTTTTTCAATGTTTCCCCTCCCCACATTTTCTCATTTCATATTTTTTTGTCTGTCGCTTTTGCTCTGGCTCTTGGTTTTCCTATTGTTATTGTTCAGTCGGTTGTACTTGTTTAGTTTCTGCCTTTCTCATTTATGTGTTTATGTATGTAGATGCAACATTCCATCTTCCATGTTATGCTCTGGGCAGTTTTGAAGTGTGTGGTTCGTTGCTTCGGTCCGTTGCTTTGGAATGCCAACTTAATGACCACCAACTGTTTCCGTCGTTACACATATATGGACATACATATGTATATGTATTAATGTGTTTAGGGCTAGAATTGTCTGCTGACGAATTATATTTAATGAATTGTTGCATTCTATGCGCACCGATACATAGTATGTAGATATGTGGGTATTTGAATGTAGACTATAAAAGCTTGCTTTATTTACATAATCTTTAAATTCTTCTAAATTATATACATAGGTGTTGGACTTATTCACTATCCGTTATAATACATCCGAGACCACTAAGAACAGTTATTTAAAAGGTATTATTGGACAAAAAAACATGAGATCCAACTCTGTTGTTAATTTGACATTCTATTGTTTATACTCATCTGATGTGTTCAAAAAATAACGGGAATTTTAAAATTTCGCGGTTTTGGAGAGTCCAATTTTAGAATTTTTGCCAAAAATAATACCGTAAGGATGCCTCCATATTTTCCAGAAATGGCTCCTTATGACTTTTTCCTATTTTTTTAAATAAACAGAACCTTAAAGAGTCGTCGCTTGACAAGCATTCGAGAAAGAACATTGAAAGAGCCAAAGGCTATCCCAAAAATCGTGTTTGGGAAGTGTTTCGACTATTTGAAGAAGCGGTGGCATAAGTTCATAATATCGAGTGGGGAATATTTTGAAGGCGGCAAGATTAGTCTAGACGAAGGAACAAATATTTTTCAAAAATCGCAAATTTCGCGTTATTTTTTGAACACACTTTCTAGTTTTTGATATTAAATATTCCTTAAAATTATTCCAAAGGCCTTCTCTCACCCTCATCTCTCAGAATGTTCGAATTTTTGACTTGTCTATGCTGTCTCTCTATTTCTTTGTTGCGCCTGTGTCTTTCATCGTGTAAAATGCATCTCTGTTTTATACTGTCAAAACTGTTCAGTTGTGTCTGTTCGTTCTTTTGTGTTACTCTATGCATTACATATGACATATGTAGGTTAAACATTTCAATAATCACAAAACATCTAACAAAAACAAAACGTTAATGTATACATCCACTCTGGCATACATAGATATACATATGTACAACTGCAATTTTCTTTACTGCAATACTTTATTCAACAAGGGATGGCACTGTAAAATTGCCAAACGATTGAGGAGCCTGCAAAATAGAACTGTCTAATGAGCTAAAATGCAAGATAAATATGCAGATCTGTTGCTTGCTCCTCGTAAAGGAACTTAATGATTCCATTCATTCGTTCATATTTTTTCGCTATTAAGCTTTATTGAAGTTTTTCTGTTCATTTCTGTTTTACTCGCATATGAATGTCTGTGTAAAAACCCTGCAGGAAAAATCACAATTTCCGCTCTGACCCGGTTCTCACGCTCATAGCACCGTTCTAATTATTACATTTTTTCTATTTTCGATTGTTTCCAATTTTTTTTTCACGTCTATAGAGGTTAATTTGAGAGTAAAGTATGTTCTTGTTAATTAATTATGGCCTTAAGACTGTTGGCTAAATGAACATTTGAACATTACTAGTCACATTAGCACTAGTTAATAACTAGTCATAATACGAACTGCTACGAATGTTTTTTCGAATAGTACTATTTTTCAGCTAGCAATGACATGAAGACTCATTACCTACATACATGCATATGGAAATCAGCAATTTGTTTGCGCGCCAAGCCATATCGAAGTCAGTTAGACTTGCTGTCAGTTCAGTTCACTGAGCAATACGCCGAGCGAGTGCAACATCATTTAAATGATTTGAACAGCGTGAAGGAAGACGGCATTTAAATATGGAACACAGCATGAAATACATCCATACGTGATTCTCACAATAGTTTGTGAGCAATCAAATGCAGATATGCGAAGCTAATTCGTTCCAATTCGGTAAAGTAGGTAGTAGTCGAAAATGACAGATGGATAGTAAAAAATATTGTTTATGAAATGTCATTAATGATTTGAATTGGATCTATTTTAAGAAGGCCTACCATGACTTTGAAACAGAATCCAAACTGTAAACAAGAAACTCCAAAAAATATATTTTCTAGAACACTATACTGAATTAAACCCTCAAAAAAAGCTATATTTAAATATATTCTCGAGACATTATTACCAAACATTTAGTAGAACTAACAATCATTCATTAATACTTAAACAAAATTGATCTAAACCAACTAGAAATGCAAAACCATTAATCCACTCACGCAAAAGCCGCATTTCTTCACATTCATTTAACACTGTCTCTTGGTTATCTTCGAGTGATTTGCTCGTACATTTGTTACACGGTGTATTTGTTAGAACACCATGGCTGTCTGACTCTTGTAGAGTGCCTACCATGGTCTCTTAATCATCATGAACCTCCCCATCATTACGGTGTACATTATTACCGACCGACCTCTACGTTATCGTTCCAATCGCCATGACCAACACCAAAACTGTTGTCAGCTCGCAATGTCACGATAAACGAGCCAAGCAGCGCGAATGAACGAGTGAACGCAGGGTAACGGGCGCCGAACGGCACGGTGGGTGCGCGACTGACATGTCGGAAGTATCGAAACTAGGTCAACAAAAAGTAAAAAAAGCGTGTTAAAGGATTTTCTATGCTACCACATTTTGTGCACTCTCTCTCACCGCTGCTGCAATCATAGTGTGCGCGTTGTGGTGGTGTTGCTCTGTCGGCTAAATACACTCACTTGTGTTGTGCGCTTGTTTTCTCACCCTTTGAACCGTTGTTTGGTTTGTTGTACTCTGCCTCATTATACGTACTACCTATGAACATGTGTTTGTCTGTTGGAATGGTGGTGCGCTTTTGTTTTTATTACTTTCGCGTTTATATCAACTTGTTTGCATTTATATACTTACCACCGCAGTATGTACTGCTCAATATATAGCATATTGCCCGGCAGTTGTGAATTGTGGGTGGCTAACTAACGTTGGCAACCTAACCTTGTCGCGGTTGACGCTACGCGTGGAAATCGATTCGGCGCAAATATTTGTGCTTCGTACATTATTGCCTTTGTTGTTGTTGTTGCTTGTTGTGGTTTTTGTTTCTTTCATTTGACAGAAACTACTGCATGTTTTTCGCTTCAACTGTTTTCTTTTATCATCTGATATGCGTCCATTTGGTCGTTCCGTCAGTTCGTTGTACCATCTCCGTCGTTTTATCAAAGATTTTGTCAACTACAAGCTCTTGTTTGGCTCTCGAAAGTGTGCTGATATCTCAATATTTCATCGTTTCCTTTGAAATTGCTTCGTGGCAACTAATTCGTGAGTTGGATTGTCCAGATCAACAAGTACTTATTGCGATAAAATTTGTATCGGCTGCTTGTTTGTCTTGTTTTGGAAGGTACAACAACGAGATTGTTGTTATATTTTTTGTTTATTGAACAATTATTATTCGTTTTTTGACGTGTTTTGACTCATGGAAGCGATTGTTTTAAGACTGTTTTAGGTGAGAGTTGCGTATGAATGAAGAAATTATTTTCATGTTTTCAAACACCTCTCATGTAACACCATTTTCTTCTTGGACCTACCGTTAGAATCTTTTTCTTCTTCTTGACTGGCGTAGACACCACTTACGCGGTTATAGGCTTCCTTCTTCCTCGGCTGCCACCAGCGGGTACTGCATCGAACACTTTCAGAACTGGAGTACTTTCGTCCATTCGAACAACATGACCTAGCCAGCGTAGCCGCTGTCTTTGTATTCGCTGGACTATGTCTATGTCGTCGAATAACACCTACAGCTCATCATTCACACACAAATCTTCCGCAAAACCTTTCTCTCGAAAACTCCTTGTGCCGTCTCATCGGAGGTTGACATGGTCCACGCTTCTGCACCATCGAATACCGTTAGAATGTATCGATGAAAACTTCCAATTTCTTGTTACTAAAAAGGTTCAAAATAAACGCCATATAACTATAGATTATTATAGGATTGTTCGATGTATTTCTCGACAATTTATGGAGAGTTTTGAGCGAACTGATTGTTGGATGTCATTTATTAGCCATTTTAATTTACGATATATGAAATTTCTTAGTATTTAATATTACTTTAATAAGTTGAGATGGTTTCGTATTATCGATTTATCAGCAATTTAATCGATATTTTTTCAAGAAGTCATTAAGATTTCTCACAGTTAATCCTCTATATTCAATGTGTGAGAAATTTAATTATCAGAATCACTAGTTCCCTCGAAATTTACTTAAAAATCTATGAGTATTTAACACAAAATATCGATAATTTATTGATTTCCGCGGTTAAACTATCTACTTAAGCGCGTCTATATATATTTATTAATATATATAAATGTACATAGGAGGTAGTGTTTGGTCACAATATTATCATGGGCTTTTCACACACAAACTCACGCTTAAATCCCTTTGTATAAAAATAGAAAATTTCGGCATAGCTACCGAATTTAGCAAAATTATTCAGTGAGGTGAACTAAATGGTTTACTTTCCGCGTACATGTGTCCTTTGTGTGCTACGAGCTTAAATATTTAAAGGTTGGATATGAAGACTAAATTAAAGAGTCAATCTGTAGTTTAAAGATTATGGAAATAAGTGGAAGCACTGCTATTTAAAGATTGTAATTCTTTTATTCAAACTGGTAGCTTAAAAAATACTTCGAAATATTATTAAATTTATATAGATCGATTTTATTTAATTTTTTCAAATTTACCGTTAATTTACTGTTACTAATTTGTATAATTATCTTCTCTTTTACAGATATTCCAGACATTCCTGATGACATCAAACACCTGCAAAACCTTCAGGTTGCTGATTTCAGCTCAAATCCGATTCCAAAACTACCAGCAGGATTTTCTCAACTCAAAAATTTAACAGTTTTAGGTTTAAACGATATGTCACTTACTACATTACCAGTTGATTTTGGATGGTAAGCTTTTTTAAATATTCACTTTAAATTTTGTTGTTGTTTTTCACCAAACAATATATTTATTAAACGCAAAGTTGATTGTTATCGATAATTTTTGAAGGATATTGACACCTATATGACATTGTCATAGTCGAAAAGTGACTTCTTCAATTTGTAGATATGACATTGACACTTTTATTTTTGATAACAATAACTGTTTAGTTTAGTAAAATGTATTTTGAACATGAAAAAATTGTCAATGTTGTTATAAATTATTAGATAAGATTTATCTTCAAAATGCTTGAATCTAAAATGTTTATATTCATTTCGTGCGCTCAACGTTCAGCTCAGCGTTTTGAACTTTAAATATTTTTATTTATTTTGAAATGAAAGCTCAAACACTACAGATCTTAATAATATTACCATTTCAATTCCAGCTTAACACAATTGGAATCATTGGAGTTGCGCGAAAATCTCTTGAAACATTTACCCGAATCGATACGACAATTGACGAAGCTTAAACGTTTAGATTTGGGCGACAATGAAATTGAAGAACTGCCACCATATTTGGGCTACTTGCCCGGTCTGCACGAGCTCTGGCTCGATCATAATCAGTTAGAAAGACTGCCACCTGAAATTGGACTACTAACCAATTTGACATATCTTGACGTTTCCGAAAATCGGTATGTTTCGAATAACTATTTCTCGCTAGATTGTTCGAACCACTAACTGAGTATATATTTATGTCAATATTTTCTATATTTTAGGCTGGAGAAATTACCAAATGAAATCGGTGGCCTCGTCAACTTAACTGATTTGGATCTGGCGCAGAATCTGCTTGAGTCTCTGCCCGATGGGATTGCCAAATTGAGCAGACTGACTATACTCAAACTCGATCAGAATCGTTTGCAGAAACTGAATCCGACTATGGGATGGTGAGTACATTTTCGAAATACATACATATATTTTTTAGAAACTAAAATCACCGTTAATGATATTGGCATTATACAGTATTTGTGTGTATGCAATTATACTGCGCAGCCATAAATATTCGGTTTTGCTATTGCACTCTAGTTCTGGTTAGGTGCTGCATTCTGAATATACACAAGTACAAGTACGTCAGTGGCGCTGACGTCACCTTGCTTGATTTGTTCAGTCTACTACGGGGTTTCGTGGTTGACTAACCGCAATTGTTATCTATTTTCCGCTATGCAAACACACGTACTCGTGCATACATATTTACCTAGTATACACACATTTATTGTATTACACTATTATTGAACTATTTATAAACCCATTGGCGTTTTGTGCTTATCTCTTTCCAGTTGCGAAAGCATGCAAGAGCTGATATTGACCGAAAACTTCTTATCAGAATTACCCGTATCGATCGGGCAAATGACCAAATTGAGCAACCTGAACGTGGATCGCAATGCGCTGGAACACTTACCTGCCGAGATAGGGAATTGTGCAAATTTGGGCGTTTTAAGTTTGCGCGATAACAAATTGAAGCGACTGCCGCCAGAGTTGGGCAACTGTACGGTGTTGCATGTGCTGGACGTGTCCGGCAATCAGTTGCAGTACTTGCCATACACTTTGGTGAATTTGCAGCTGAAAGCGGTTTGGTTATCGGAAAATCAGGCACAACCGCTGCTAACGTTCCAGCCGGACACCGATGAGGCAACAGGTGAACAGGTGAGTGTACTGACGAGTATTTTATGCGATGTGCCGACGTTTTAAGCCAAAATACACAAGCGCACACATAGCGGCGAATGATGGATAAGTGGTGATTACACACAGATATTTGTATTTGTATATATATATTTGTGTGTGTATGTATATACATACATATGTATACTTGAAGAGCTCAAAGATGTGTCGTGAGTTAGTTTCTTTCTGCCGTTTACATTGGTTTGTGTTGCTGCATGCGCGTGCCAAACGTAATTACGTGAAGTAGTTACGCCTTGTCGCTGCCCACTTGGCGCTTTTGTTGCAGCCTCATTACCCAAAGCATCGGCTAACTTACATACAAACACACAGTTATTTCTTAATATTTACATTTTACATATTTTCCGCTTTTTGTTTTCATTTCGAATTTCGCTTGTGTATTTCGGTTTGGTTCGGTTCAAATATAACCCGTTTTGTTGTTGTTGTTGCATTTGTAAATGATTAACTAATATAATTGTTTGTTCTGTTTGTTTTTACTTTCCGTTAATTGCTGCTTAGGTACTGACATGCTTCCTACTGCCACAACAAGAATATCAACCGATTACACCAGGTGAGTTTCAATACGTATTTTATGCGGTTTGTTTACAAAAGCTTATAGTACATACTATATATGCAATACATTTACGAAATTATGATTATTGGTGGAAAATTTTTGTTTAAGTGCGCGAAAATTTTCTTCCTCTTCTTTATATAAATATATATTTTTGTAAGGTTAAGGCAGTCTCGTTGTTGTTGTTGTTGTGTGCGATGACGTGAGTGGTGTAGTGGCAAATTAGCAATGCTATTGCCTTAGCATTTTGTTGTTCGTATTCTATTGTCAGAAATGATTGAATCGTACAGGTTTTCGCGGCGTTAGCGTTAGCCGTCCGTCGTGCGCGCTCGCTCTCCGTTATCTATGCTTTAAGGCTTTTGTTTACCACATTTTTAACCTGTTTTATTGCGTTGCGTTGCCAAGAATAGGCACAAAGCGCATACCAGGTTTTGTTTTTGTACACGTGGACACACACACCCACCTTAAAATATATACACAGGCACCCAAGATAACAACACATCGATCGTATCCACCATATCTCTAACGATAACATAAAGTAAAGTTAAGAAATCTAATTATTTGCGCCTCACTAAAGATATGAAATAAGCGAAAAATTTTCGTATAAGCACAAACGCACGGAATTTATGTACAAACATTGGAATGCTTATTAAAATAAGTTAATAATATAATTTGTAAATTTACACAAACAAACATGCAGCGCTTTTAACTAGAGTCATTATGTAAGGTTTTATAAATTGGCGGTCGTGTAGTTGGTTGGTTTTGGGTTTTTCTTTTGTATTTTGGCGGCCTTAAATGAAAAGTATATGCACGCGGCCATGCCACAGCTTACAAACATAACTTAATAAAGTTGTTTTTGTAGTTAAATTCTTATAAAAAGTTGATTCGAGCAATTTTTGGTTATTTAGTAGTAAATGCAATATTTTCAAAATTATTGTTTTTGAAATTTTTAAGTTTTTTTTTCAAAAAGTTTAAAACAATTATTAAAAATTTCTTTATAAAACTCAAAAAAAAAAAAATTTAAATTTTAATGGAAAGGTTCAGCGTGCCGAACACTTAAAGAAAATCGCAAATAAAACATTATTTTCAATACATATTAAAAAAATATTAATTTATTAAACTAAACAATATAAACATTTAAACCTCTTAAGTATTCACACACGCACCTTTGTTAATAATATTCATTTGTGTGTTTAAAGACTACCCACCGGGTCTACTGTATAGATCGAGCGAAAAATTCGATTCGTCGGAGTTCCACATTTACCAACAAAAAGGTTTGCCGCCATGTGATTGCGTAATTTGTTTATTTTTATTATTTGTTGATCTTTGTTGCTCGAACCACATAGCCATAATATCAATTAAAATTAAAAAAAAATTAAAAGTTGTGAAGTTGTATATCAATTAACCGCATTTGCATTATAAAATTGAACTTACAATATATATTGTATACATATACTATATGCAGATAAATCATTTAATGTTTGAGTAACGCTTTCCAATAACTTTACAAACATATATTTATTGTATGCGTATAATAAACAATAAAATTAATAAAAGTAGTATTAATGCATAGCCGAACCCTTAACAAAGCTAGTTGAATACCAAATCGAATTTTATAAAAAATAAATAGCTTGAATAGTAGAGAGACTAAACCATAATTTCATGATTGAAAAATATTTTTCTCTGATTGAATAGCAACTAATAACAATTAAATGCTAATGAAGTAATTAAAAAATATATATTTTTACCGCTTGTGCTTTTATTTTGCATTATTTTAATCTTTTTTATAATCTAATTTATTATTTTATAGATTTTGTATTATTTTTGCTTATATAAGATTTATTTTCGCACATAAATCACTTCGTTTTATTAATTGGAGATATAAAAATTATAAAAAAGATGATAATCAATCATTCAATTGAAATGAATAATAATAAAAACTTTTATTTTTTTTCAATTAGCTAATTGCATACTAATTTAGTGAAAATTAGCTAATTGACTCAATTAATAGGCTGTCTGAAGCGAATAATAACAATTTTTACTATATATTTTTTTAAATTAGCTGATTGCATACTAATTTAGTGAACATTAGCTAATAGACTCAATTAATAGACTGTCTGAAACGAATAATAACAATTTTTACTATATATTTTTTAATTAGCTAATTGCATACTAATTTAGTGAAAATTAGCTAATTGACTAAATTAATAGGCTGTCTGAAACGAATAATTAAAATTTTTACTATACATATTTTTTAAATTAGCTAATTGCATAAACATTTTGAGACAATTAGCTAATTGTCTAAATTAATAGGCTGTCTGAAATGCTTACTACTACTAATAAGAAAAATTTTTTGTAATATATTTATATAAATTTACCGCAATTAATAGACAGCATATTAAGTCTAAATCGAATAATAACAATTTTTACTATATATTTTTTTTTAATTAGCTAATTGCATACTAATTTAGTGAACATTAGCTAATTGACTAAATTAATAGGCTGTCTGAAACGAATAATTAAAATTTTTACTATACATTTTTTTTAAATTAGCTAATTGCATAAACATTTTGAGACAATTAGCTAATTGTCTAAATTAATAGGCTGTCTGAAATGCTTACTACTACTAATAAGAAATATTTTTTGTAATATATTTATATAAATTTACCGCAACTAATAGCCACACGTATAGTTTATATACTTTTTTATAGGTGTACAATTAAGTCAGACACATTAGTTTAATTTTCAGTTATAAAAATTAACAGTTTCAGGCAATTTCGATATGCATACATAATAAAGTAATTAATAATATTTTTACATATTTATATATACACATATGCATATGGTACACATACGAGTATGTTTAACTATACGCTTGGCCATCAAATTAACAGCTTGGTAATTGTATCATTGAGAAGTGATAGTTGTAGACGGTCTCTCCACGTTCACTACACACATATTATCTCGGGGTATTTAGGTCTCAAATTTACTCATATTTATCGAGTATATGCTTGAATCATGCCAGTACATCAATTTATTATTCTTTTATACAATTAATTCACCTATTTGACCTACATATCCAGCAGTGTATGTGCTATGTATGTATAGACAATTTACCGGAAATGGGTTCCTACTGGTCTTATACGAGTAAATGACTTTGCATACGCGCGCCATAAGCTAATTTGAATTCTCACTCGGTTTTGTGCCATATAAAGACGCTTATAACGATAATTTATAACAAATATGTCTGAAAGCGTACATTTATGTTATGAACTCGGCTACCACAGTTATTTATGATAATGTCGTGCCAATTAAGCGGCTGCGTTATGATTTGCTGCTTCAGTCTTTTGCTGTGTAGAATTAGTGACCATAAATTCGCCAGCGACTCTAGATATTTAGAACCAACAGCTGATCGTTGCGAGCGGTGCTTAGACTACAGAGCGGTGTTTTAGACAACCGAACTCGTTTTGCGTGAGTGACGTAAGTTTTGTTGGAAAAAAAGGGCGTTGCCTAGCGCAAATTGTGTGATTTCATTAAAAATTTTCAGATCATAAAATAGTTTGAGGTTGTTCGTTAGACGGTGTTCAAAAAGAATATCAGAATAGAGACGACGCAAAATCAACTCAAAAGCGGAAACATCATGTAACACAGATTAATGACGTTAATTATGTTTTTATGTAAATCAAAGCAAAAAAAGAAAACAACAGAAGAAACTTAACCATCATGAATGTGTTGTCTTAAGCTGGAAACTTGTTCTTTTGTAGCTTTTGTCAAGGCAAAAACCTTTTTTCATTTTCTTCGTTGCTCTGTCACCGACCTTGTTTAGTACTTCCGTTCAGTTTTTGAAGCGTGTAATTTGTATTATATTTTGTTTGAAAACTTTCTTTCTTAGAAATCTATAATTTAAATTTATGAAAAGTAAATAATCTTCAACTAAGCACGTTTTTGCAGGCTAATCAGTTTTTTAGATTCAGTTAGCACCTGTTAGGTGGTGGTCACTTGCTTTAAAAATATCACTACTGAAATACCATGTATGTATATATGTATGTAGTACTTATATAAATGATAATGAATATGGTATGGACATTTATTTTCTGAATGGAATTTCATAGTAAAAATTATTAGATATGAAATTAATCATTCAAAATATTGGTCACCAAAATAGGTTATCATCGATGGCTGAAGGTCTAGTTGAACATTTCTTATCTTTACCATTGAATTGTAGTGAGTCGTAACACTCGAGGGATTACCAAAAATGATGGAAGAGCGATAAGCTTCGAAAATTTACTCACTGCTCACATGAATTCTACTTTGTACATATGTACATAGATTAAATGAACCTGCATGACGGTGCATTCCACAGCAATTTTGAGGTTAGATTTATGTTGCTATGAATTTTGTGCTCTCGGATATTTTTTATAACAGTTTTTATTAAAATTAAAATTATTAAAATAAAAGCTTCTATAGATAGCGTACCGAACAAAATATATTCCAAAACTTTACAAAAAATTCTTTCTTACTATATCAGCTGTTCTAATATATAACGGTAAAGCGGTTATGTGTGAAGTTGGCTGCGAAAAAATTCAAAAAGATCAGCTGTTGGCATCAAACGAAATAATCTAGTGAACGAACCAATGTTTGGGTTAAAAATAAGTAAATGAGGAGTGACTGACTTGAAAATCATTCTCTATTTTAGTAAATTAGCTTCATATAAAAGTTGAAAACTATATCTTTACTGAGTATGGAATCTACTTCATTATCATCGAATCATTTTCTAAAATGTGCTACCATCTCCTTTCGACATTTTTGATTCCATTTTGCATAGGTTTTAGGGATCTTACTCTAAAAAGGTTTAAATCGACTGCATTTGCATTGTTTTTCACAGTTCGGATCGAGTACGACTTAGTATAAGTACTAGTATGAAGTAATTGCCTTCGTTCTTGGTACAACCCACCGTTTTGTAAAAATATCAAGTTAGGTTTTAAGGAGCAAATCTCATTGTAGATCGGGCTACATGCATATTCAGTTCTATATTTCAAGTTTAAATTTTAAGGTGGGATTTCCGGAGCAATCTAATGTATTTAATTCAGTTCTAATATATTTAATTATATAAAATACATTTTACAAAACGTAGTTTAAACTTGTTCTCGTTTGTGTATCTATCTGAAGCAAATTAACAGCAGCAAAAACAATTTTTAGTGATATTTAAACAAATATATATATGTATTCAGCGCTTCGCAACTGTTATTAAATGCGCTTATACATGAATTAAGAAGGTAGTTAGTTGCAACGACTTAGTGGCACACCAAGCAGTGTCATGCCAAAGGCAGTGCATATAGTATAGACTCTGGCTTCACCTAATAAATATTTATCCAAAACATTTTCCCCAGTTGTTAATTGATAATAAATTATATACAGCGACATTTTACGTGCGCTCTTCTTTCTATTATTTTCTACACGTCTAGTTCTAGTTCAAGCAGTGGCGTGCACTTAAGAGGGGTGCAATTTCAAGAATTTTCTGTATTTTCTGAATACATTGTAACCTAGTCGTGCTAAGATTTTTAGCATACATTTGCCTACTATTTAATTTTTCAATTATCACGATTATCCCTTACACTCTTCTTACTGTGTAAATTATGAATTTTTGTTTAGACGGTTTTACTTTGCACAGCTATTCGTATTTAGAGTCTAGACTTGGTGCTATTGTGCAAATGACAAGCGGTCATATCTTATAGATACATATGTACATATATAATATATAAGTAATAATATTTTTTTAAGCTCAAATTATCTACGTTAAGTTAGGTCTCGTATGCTATTACAATTGTTGTTATTACATAGTAGCTATTTAGTCTATGTACTTACACATGCATACTTAGGCACTTATATACCAACTAAATACATATGCGCTGTCTTAACCGAAACACCGTCAACCTTCGATCTACATACGTGTACACCTATATACATATGTATGTATGTATGTGTGTGTTAATTTTTGTTGTCATTGCTTAGGTATGTGCGTTCATATTAATACATATTATATGGGCGGTGGTAACAGTTTATTCACGCTATGCATAATAATAATATTTACATAAATCTTCATTCAAGCACCAAGAGAGTGCCGTGAGTAACGCATAATTTAATTGAATAATAAAAAAAAAATTTAGAAGTAGAACAATAGGTCACAACAATTTTCATACATCCATCTAGTATATCTATTATATAGCCGAACGCGATTTTCTTTAGTTAGCACAAGTGTTACTTTGGAATTTACTCGTACAAGTGTTACGGTTTTTTCGAAAGAATGTGTGTTTATCTCGCAGTGTTTATCAAAATTGTATTAATTTATGCAAATGCTGGTTTGAAGTTACTATTTTTGAAGAATTTTGTATGTTGCAATGGCGAAGTTGCTTCGTGGATGTCAATAAGGCAACAAACAAATTATTATGAATTTTTAATTTTTAATACGAACATATTAAAGGGTGATCCATTTCGAGGTTCCCTACTTTTTTAAAGAAAAATAAAAACACAGAAAATTCAAATTTAGTAGGAAATGTTTATTATCATTCGAAATAACATTATTTAGAATTTATTTTTTAAAGATTATCTCTTTAAAATTTTGGCTGCGCCTAAGTCGCAGATGGTCCAACTGTTGAGTCCATTTTTCGATGACTCGTTCGAGCATTTCGACTGGTAATTGGCGAATGACACGCGTGATGTTTTGCTTCAAGGCCTGGTGTCTAACGGTGTGATATCACATGATCTTGGTGGCCCAAAACTTAAAATTATCTGCTCACCGAAGTGTTAGCTCAATAAATCCGTTGATTGATGCTATGTGTGGGAAGTGGCGTCGTCTTGTTGAAACCAAAAGTCGTCGAGATCACGAGCTTCAATTTCAGGCATCAAAAAGTCGGTTATTATGGCGCGATAACGGCAGCCATCGACGGATATGTTCTCACCGGCATCATTTTTGAAGAAACATGGACCGATTACGCTGCGGTTGCTATATTTTCTTCACTGCGGATTGGGCGTGGTCTTTTCGGTCGAATATTATCCAATAATGAATACTGGGTCTCAAGCCGGGTGATGGTGTTGCGAATAGTACGCCCAGTAGGCCGATTATGTTGACCATAACTTGAGCGAAGCGCGCGAAACACATTCTTTCCAGAACGTGAATGAACGCGTGATATGTCAAAAAAGGCTATTGAAAAAGAGGTTCCGGTTAGTACAACGTTTTGTTCGAGAACGTTAAATTTTCGTTTCTGTTCGTTGTCCTGACAAATACTTGCACGAAGTATAATCTTCGGCATTTCGCTCATTTAATCGCAAAAATAGCAGTAAATATATTAAGATTTTATTAAATCTGGCTATATTCTTAGTGTATTGAATTAAGAATGATTCGGCTTTGATTTCGAAGTTTTTGTTTGACGGCTTCTCCCAGTAATTTAATCAACTGCTTAATTTTTTACTTTAACTGTAGTTATTTTTTATATTTTTTTCATTAATTAAGTTTCCGTTTTTCCACTATTAAAAATAGCTTAAAAGTTTTTGGAACGTGCTGAAAGCGCTGATAGTGTAGCCTTTGATTATTCACAATTTAATAATGTCATATATTAAATAGTTATATACATATATTATATACATAACCTATAATATCCATAATTAGCAATGCTTGTGAAAATATGCGAATAACGGAATTTATTAAATAACAAATATATATTATATAGAATAACTATTTTATAACACTATATGACCCATAACAATAACCAATCACATATTCAAATAGAATGCCGTTAACGAAAGTTGCTACATGTATTGCAAGACTAAGAATTAATGCTAACAAAGTAGTATATACTCCGCTTAAAATAGATTTCACATAAATATATATAACATATAGAGTGTTTAAGCTGTACAATAGCGCAGCTTACGCATGCTCTGCATATAAAAAAAAATTAATATTATTATTGTATTTAACCAAGAAAAGATAAATTCGAATTCCCATAACTAAAGGGTGATTTTTTAAGAGCTTGATAACTTTAAAAAAAAAAAAAAAACGCATAAAATTTGCAAAATCTCATCGGTTCTTTATTTGAAACGTTAGATTGGTTCATGACATTTACTTTTTGAAGATAATTTCATTTAAATGTTGACCGCGGCTGCGTCTTAGGTGGTCCATTCGGAAAGTCCAATTTTGGGCAACTTTTTCGAGCATTTCGGCCGGAATAGCCCGAATTTCTTCGGAAATGTTGTCTTCCAAAGCTGGAATAGTTGCTGGCTTATTTCTGTAGACTTTAGACTTGACGTAGCCCCACAAAAAATAGTCTAAAGGCGTTAAATCGCATGATCTTGGTGGCCAACTTACGGGTCCATTTCTTGAGATGAATTGTTCTCCGAAGTTTTCCCTCAAAATGGCCATAGAATCGCGAGCTGTGTGGCATGTAGCGCCATCTTGTTGAAACCACATGTCAACCAAGTTCAGTTCTTCCATTTTTGGCAACAAAAAGTTTGTTAGCATCGAACGATAGCGATCGCCATTCACCGTAACGTTGCGTCCAACAGCATCTTTGAAAAAATACGGTCCAATGATTCCACCAGCGTACAAACCACACCAAACAGTGCATTTTTCGGGATGCATGGGCAGTTCTTGAACGGCTTCTGGTTGCTCTTCACCCCAAATGCGGCAATTTTGCTTATTTACGTAGCCATTCAACCAGAAATGAGCCTCATCGCTGAACAAAATTTGTCGATAAAAAAGCGGATTTCACATTTCGAACCGAACACTGATTTTGGTAATAAAATTCAATGATTTGCAAGCGTTGCTCGTTAGTAAGTCTATTCATGATGAAATGTCAAAGCATACTGAGCATCTTTCTCTTTGACACCATGTCTGAAATCCCACGTGATCTGTCAAATACTAATGCATGAAAATCCTAACCTCAAAAAAATCACCCGTTATTATCTGCATATATAGAAGTTCCTATTGAAATATCTCGTTTACTAACATTCTCTCTTATAATCCTAGCACGCGAACTTGAAACCGACTCCGATGGCTGGGAGGAGCGTGAAGCTTCACGTACACATTCCGTTAAATTCTCCGAAGAATCCACACAGGAGAAGGACACACCGTTTGTCCGACAAAATACACCACATCCCAAGGAGTTGAAGGCAAAGGCGCACAAACTATTTGCCAAAGATCGCAGTCGACCGGATGAAGGCAATTTGGATACAGTCTCTGAAGAAGTGAGTTAACTGTTTTTACTACCAGATTAAGTTAAGTTTTGTGCTTTGTGCTTTTGGTTTTCAACTCAATCGCTAAACTTTCAACACAGCTAAACTTTTGAACATTCACCATTTGTATTTACAGGCTTCAGCAAAGTTCGCTGTTAGCGGCACAGCCAGAATCGGCGCTAATTCCACCATAGTTGAGAATATAGCCGAGACAAAACCCATCTATGAGAATCATCAACAACAGCCGGTTTCGCCGAAAACGCCAACAACAGCGATTTCATTCGCTCCACAGACAGCGGGCGGACAGCAACAACAGTCCGCTGTTAATGCCGTAACAGTACATGAACCGATTGCGAGTGTTGCGCCCGAACATGGCAATGCCGCTGTAGGGGTGGCTGCAGCAGCGGGCAGCGTTACCGGCGATGAAGAAGAGGAAGACTTTGTAAGTGTGGACATAAACCATTCGAATTTATTTTTTTATTAACTGTTAACCGTTTCATGCTGATAAAATAACATTTCGAAATCGCATACCAATAACATTTTATATTTTAACATTTCTGCTGTTAATTTACAGGATGATGCGGAAAGGCGTGTAGGCTTTCAAGTTGAAGGCGAAGATGATGACTTCTACAAGCGGCCAATGAAATTGCACAGACGGTAAGGGGGTGCCTTGTTTTTATAATATGTGTTTCCAATGACACTTTTGTTGTAATTAATTGCTGTAATTAGTTGAAGTGCTCATTATAGTACAATTATAACTTAATATAAACTTCTTAATATTATATTTTCTTTTTTTATATTTACCGCAGTGACACCCCGCACCACTTGAAAAACAAACGTGTACAACATAATCTCACCGATAAAAAATCTAATGAAATTCTCGCCAACGCTTTGAATCAAGAAAAGAAATCGGCAACACTGGCTCCTGTACAATCGCCCATACAAGAGAATGAGGCTGCCGAGCAGAGTGAACAACTACTACAATTGCAGCAGCAACAACCATTTACTGCACCAATTTCACCTATACCACCGCCAACGGTGCCTGGTTCACTGCCAGCAGGACAATTACTTGATGGTGAGTCTTTTTTTCAAACACTTTTTTTTAACACTTTTCCATCGCTAAAATTTAAAATTAAGCATTTTTTTCAACTTGACCTTTGAAGCCCCTCCATAAACCTTAATCAGTTCTGCAATATATTGTACACATTTTATAGTTATATGCGAGTCTGTACTTAAGCTTCTGCCGCTAATTAGTGACGAATCGGCACATTCCTCAGCGCAAAACAATCGATAAATCAATAGCTTAGGTTGCGAAATGTACTTATGACGTTTGTTACACGTTAAGTCATTGGGTAAATTCTAAAGCTGCAAGTGCCTTTCAATAGGAATGTATTCTTCAGAATATTTGTAGAGATTATTCTCATATATTATATACATATTAGTTCTCCCATTTCATATAATGTTGACTAGTTTAAAGCCAGTCTATGATAATTGTTAAAAATATTAAAATTTTAATTCAAATTAGTTAAAACTGCTTTCGAGATAAAAAAATCCAGGAAAAAATATAGATATCAAATAAATTGTACTGTAGTTAAAATAACATTTCCTAAAAATTTCTTTAATTTATTCCATTGACCCCTTTGGTCATCCCATGTGATGGCCTGTTTGTTATGGATGTTTTAGAATTTTTTTCTACGATCAGTAAATAGATCGAGAAGATCTGAGTGTACCCTACAAATTTCAAGTCATCCGGTAAAGCCGTTTTTGAGATACGATGGACGAAAGTTTGTAAAACACAGTTTTGAGAAAAAAAATCATTCAAAGTTTCCAGCTGCCAACTCAAGGTTTCGAACAGCTCATTCTTCCTACTGCAAATAACTTTACTACGAAACATCGTTATAAATCTTACAGTGGTCAAAGGTGCTTACAACTTCCATCTAAATTTTTCTGATCGCTCAAATGTATATTAAATTCTCTGATAAATGTAAGTTTAACTCGGATCGAATACATATTGAGAAATTTACCGCTGTATGAACCAAAAGACGTTACAATAACTGAGATTTATAGAAAGAATATTTTTGAAATATTAGATTATTAGTGTTTTCGCCGCAAATAAATATTGAATTCGATTTCGATACGATAAACTGCTTTAACAGAAAGTGAGAACGTAGAGCTGTTTTATGGACTTTTATCTACAAATTTGACAAAGTGTACCTTTAACTATTCTGAGATTTCTTACAAAAAAATATTAAAAAAAAAATCTTTCGCTATTTCGCGGGGCTTTATATCGCTTTTAAACATTTTTAATTTATTTTTTTAGTCTGTTTTTGTCTCTTATCTCTAAAATACCCATTTAAAAAATAATTTAGTCCGTCATCAGTAATTATTTACATCAAAACTTCCAAATGGTTTTCTTTTAAATTTATGCAAATCATTCACTAACGAATAGATTTCGACCAAAATTTTCGTTTTTACGAATTCAATGATTTCGTAATTAGCGACATCTATTAGTCGCGGAATGTATTTTCTCGAGTCGGTAAGTAAGTTCAATGTGATCGTAAATTTTATTTTCGATACGGTTTCAATGATTCCGACGAAAATTTTTTCGATCGAATCGAACCATTTTTTGATCGAAACAGATTCAATGATTAGGCCCATTATTGTCTGAATAATAAATTATGTTCTTCCTAACTTCTCCACAAACGTGATAGTTATTTGAAAATATCTTTGAGCTAATGATTTCTAGATTATACAATACATTATGTAATACATAAAAATGCATAAATTATGCAATTTGTAAAGTTATAATAATTCTACTTCCATTATAAAATTTTGGGTTACAGTTCTGAAAATTTTACTTACTTAACATTATTTACAACTAAAATGTGTGCTACTACGGTACTGATTACTTAATATTTTAAATGAAATTAATTTGACCTTGACCTTAAATAACATTACAATACCAAAAACACAAAAAATATTGTAAAATTATTCTCAAAACAGAAAACCGATTTTTCAGCAACGCATTTGCATAAATAATATGAAGCTTAACCGCACAAGAGCAGCATTACAAAGTCAATCATTTGCCTGCAACTTTTATTGATTCGTTAAATGCGAAAAATATTTGCCAAACAGTTTGTGTGTAGGTGAACTGAAAGTGAACTTTTTCCGCAAGTGAATATAATAATTTTTTCACTGCGTCACTCTTTGCAGTTATTTAAATTATAAATTTTTTCGGAGTCTAAATTTATTGCGTCATATTGATGCAATGCATGCAAGCATACCAAAACAACAACGAAATGACATTAATATATTTTGTTGATATGTTTTTGTTGTTGCTCATTTATTTAGTGTGTGTCAATAGATGTGTGTATGTATGTATGTTACTTCACAACTTTCGTCTAATTGGTAAAACAAACAAAAGCCATAATTACGAGTACGAGGTGGTGTGCTTGAGCTCGAGCGAGCTCTCTGTTTGTTGGATTTGCCAACTATTGAGAAAATTAATCTTCTCACGTACGAGCCGAAATAATGTTGACAATGCATTATAAAGCGAATTTTACTTTACTCCCGACACAATGAAACGATGCCCTGGACAACTATATGCAGCTAGCTAGCGAGCTACTGGCTCTCGTAATCGCATAATGATAAGCCAGGCAAAATAAAAAGCCTACCGACTTTTGATTACATTTACGGTATTTTTTGTGACATTGAAATCGCGCGCTGTTTGACACAGAAAAAACGAAACGAAAACAGAAAACAGTAAAGGAAAATCAAACAAAAACTAGAAGAATGAAGTAATTTTTATTTGGAAAACGTGCAGTGGCAGCTTGATATAGTCGGCGCTTTCGATTTCATTAGCTGTGCCACGAAAATATGGATATCACGTAGAGTTTGTCGTACACAGCACACACACATTGGCAGAATAGAACGTTGCAGGGGGAGGTGGAGAGGCGAGGTAGACACACTCGAAATAGCGACAGCACTTTAACTCTCACCTAGTTTGGAAAATATTCTCGAAACTGTTATTACGTTAAATGAGCAAATGAGCACATAAATACACACTACATACTCGCACAAGTATTCGCACATAAGATGTAGTGATAAGGCTTGTTGCTCCTCATATCTGTTTGGTTATAATATATTTATCTACGTGCATGCCAATTCATATATTTTTAATATTAGCAACAGTTTTAATTTGAGTAGGTGTGTTCAAAAAATAACGGGAATTTTGAATTTTGAAATTTACAATTTTCAAATTTTTATTTTTTAAATTTTTTATTTATTTTTACTTTTTAATTTTTTTTTCCTTTAATTAATTTTTTTTTTTATTTTTTAATTAATATTTTTATTTTTTTTTTAATTATTTTTTTTTATATTTCTTTTAATTAATTTTTTATATTTTTTTAATTAATTTTTTATATTTATAATTAATTTTTTTTATATTTTTAATTAATAATTTTTTATTATTTTTTTATTTAAATAATTTTATTTTTATTTTTTTTTTTAAATAGTTTTTTTAATATTTTTTTTAAATTATTTTTTTGTGTACATACATGCATGTCCCCCTTCAACAAGAACTACAAGAGAAATAACTGAAAGAGAAAATGCTGGCACTCCCAAAAATCGAGTATGAGAAGTTTTTGGACGTTTGAAAAAAGCTTTGGCTAAAGTGCATAATATTGAAGGAGGACTACATTGATGTAGAAGAATAAATAAATAATTTTATTTTCAAAATCCAAAAAGTCCCGTTATTTTTTGAACACACCTCGTACTTACGCTCACGAGCTTCAACATCAATTTGTATAATTGTACACTACACCTGTTTGAGGCAATCTTATTTTTGCCTAGCACCCGCCGCAGGCCGCCGTCCGCCCACTGTCTATGAGCGTTTTTGTTTTGAGCATACTCTGTGTGTGTTGTTGCTATTTTTGGACTTTTGCGCTGCACAAGTGGAGCAGTAAAAATTATTTACTCTCCAGCGCACTGCGGCCGCTGCCAACAATAACAAGTGCAAACACACATACACATATATAGGCTTATAACGGCGCGGTAGGCGCGGATTGGTAACACGGTGTTGTTGAGAGGCCCGTTATTTCGATCCATATGCAGAATTTATCGTAGGCCTAGGACCATATGCATATATGTGTGTTTGTGTATGAAAATATATCGATAGCGGTGGGGTCAGCAGCGCGGGTGAAGACACTCATACACCTATATTTATAACTGAGTGCGCTGAGCGCGCCGCTAAAAGAGCAATAGCAACCGATTGGCACTTGTGCGCTTGTAGGGTCGGCGGCGCCGGCGGTGTGTGCTTTGAGGCGATTTGAGGTGCAAGTGCTCTAGCTACATACGCTGGCTCATTGCTCAGTTATTCAGTATTTTCACTTGTCGGTACAAAGAGGTGCTGCACACGCTGTAACGGCAATTCAACGACGACAGTCATTTACGTCGCAGACTTAATAATTTCGTTGTGACACCTTTGACTACGTGTGACAGTCCTACACAAAAATAATTCGGTTAAAAGTAGAAGAAAGCCATAAAGCGAGTTGAGAACAAAAACAAGAATAAAAAATAAAACAAAACAAACAACAAAAATTGAACTGAAACAAGTACGAATTTAATACACAAACAAAAAGCCGGAGAGCTGACGGTTGAAGCTGAAGCTGAAGTTGTTGGTAGCAGACATTTGTTTTGGCAGTGTTGTTGTTGTGTTGTGTTGAAATGAAAACAAATTTACGCTACTTAAAGTCGTGGCTAAAGAAGTAGCGCCCACATTAAGCTTAGGCAGGAATACAAAAAAAATAAAGCAAGAAATACAACAACAACAAGCAACAGCGCGCATTACTCATACTCCCTGTAGCACCGCGCGCGCATCCGGGGTTTTTCGCATGAAGAACACTTAGCACGCGCTGCAGTTGAATTACGCGTTCATTTGCTGGTGCTAATTTGAGCATTTTTTCTTTTTATTTTTCCAACAACAACAACAACACATCTCACACACTGCGCGCCCCTTGCGTCCAACTTTCGCAGCATATTGCAATATTTGCTCCTGCATGTGTGTGTGTTTGAGTGTTTGTATTATCTCTTATCCATCGACTGCATTACAGTTTATTGTGCAAATTTTAAGCAGTTCGCATTCTTCACTTGCAGTTCCTTCACGTCAATTTGTATTCCATTTGCGCGCTACGTCCCGCGGCCGCTGCCTGCACTGACTTCCCTGCTGCTGCTGTTGTTGGCTTTGCTGCTTTTTTTCGTTCGTTTGCCGTAATTTGTTGCATTTTATTTGCATTTGCAATTTATAGCAAAGAAAGAAAGCAAACCGGCAAGCAGCAGCATACAGCAAGTAAGCATTTAGTTACTTACAAAAGCACCGGGGGCGAAACGGCGCTGGCGCTGACGCTGGCATTGGCGCGTCGGTGTAAAAATCCGAATTCTTAGCACAAAAGTGGATTCACTTGTTTAACTTTAACAAAATACAACAATAAGCAACAACAATGCGAACTCGGAACTCACTTCGTTATTCCACGCATTTGTGGCAAGGAGCCAATAGCGATTTGTATTTTATTCTCCGTTTCCATCTTGTTGAGCAGTACTTCCTGCTTATTTATTTATTTTCCTCATTTTTGATTTTTTTTTACATTTTTTGGAGTTTTTCATGCTTTCTGCGAGGGCGACGACTGTTGCTCCGCAAGTGCCCTTACGTTTTTCAACTCCCGCGTTTTTTCGCTTTTTTCTTGCTTATTTTTTGCTTTGGATTATTTTCTTATTCGCAAATTTTATTTGCATGCATAGTGCATACGTGCGCTGCCTTATTGGTTGGTTGCACTGGAAAAGCAAACAATATGCGTTTGCTATTGCATTTCGATATGTTCCCATACGCGCTTGCCCCTGTTGTAATAAATCCAAAAAAATCAAAAGAAAATGTGTGAGAGTGTTCTAGTGCATAGTGTATTTGCATTTAGTAGCTCAAACTAGTGGGTGGTGATGTGTAGAATTGTGCTAATCAGAGTATATTGTGAAGCTGGAGAGATTTAGAAAGCAATAGTTATGTATTTAATATCAGATGTGGAATATAATGAGACGATCTTATATTACGTCACAATTTTTCAAAATTTTTTGAAAATCTCAAATTTTTGAAATATACATATATCGAAATCGATATATATCGGTTCTTGATTAAAATTTTTGGATTGCAAAAACTTCTCATATCTCTATTGAGAAATAATATTGATGAAATCAACTAATTGTTATTAAAAATAAGTGCGCTGAGTTCGAAAATTTCAACTTTTTTCTCTTCGAAATCGAAATCGATATATTTATCGATTCTTTATTCGAAACACTTTGATCTTATAAATCTTTCGCATCTTCAAAATCATGTAACTGACATCAGAATTAAGTGCGCTGAGTTATAAAATCTCCAATTATCTTCGAATATAATCGAAATCGATATATTTATCATTTTTTTATTTAAGAAATTTTTGAATGCAAAAATTTTTCACCTCACCAAAATCACCTAATTGGCAACAGAACTATGTGCGCTGAGCCCAAAAACCTCAAATTTTCTTCTGTCTAAAACGACATCGAAAAGTTATCGGTTTTTGTTCCTCATAGTTTGATTGCAAAAATCTCTCCAAAATCACCTAAATGACATCAGAACTAAGTCCGAAAATATCAAATTTTTTTTTGTCAAAATCGGAATTGGAAAATTATCGATTTTTGTTTAAAAAAATTTGGAAAGAATATTGAAATAATTTTTTAATTAAAAAAAAAAGAAAAATTACGAAAATAATCAAGATCACCTAACTGACAACAGAATTGAGTCTGGATACCTCTAATTTTTTTCTGTCCAAATCGAAAAATTATCGATTTCTGTTTAAAAAAAATTTAAAAAATGCACTTAATTCACTAGAATCACCTAACTGACAACAGCACTAGTTGCAATTAAAAATATTTCCCCTCTACTAACTAGCAGCTGTGACTGAAGAGTTAATACATCACACACATACACCCTTGTATTTTTGTGGCAAAACCCTTTAGGCTACTGGAGACGTTGATTTAGGTTAGGATTTGTGTTTATTTCGTATCAAATATTTTCTCTATTTATACTACTTTCATGCATAGATATGTGAGAACTAGCATCTTCCGCCCGCATATCGATGCTGGCTGTTGCATTACACACTTGATTGCAACACACATGTATATGTGTGTGTGTGTGTCTACAGTACATATCAAGCTCATTTTTGTTGATCTTGTGGATTTAACAATTTTTGATAACCTCAAGGTTTTCGCTATTTCGGCAACGTCTTGCTGTAGATTTTTATGCCAACACATACGCACACACGCACAGGAAAGCTGAAATTGAAAGGCGGAGGAGTGGGATATGTGCTTCTGATTTTATTGCTATAGCTTTGGGTTTTAAGCGGAAGGAAATAGCAGAGTTATTGCTGAAGGAAACGCACAATACAAGTAGATTGCATCCTTCAACAAAAATCCGAAAAAAAAATCGAAAAGAAGAAGAGCAGAGAGTGTAGTGTTGTTAAAAAGCACATAAAGCATATTTGCGCTGAACTTATTTAAACAGCAATTGCTTGGCATGTCTCGCACAAAGATATTTACACCCACACATATATATATATATAGAAATGTGTATATGCTTGTATATGTGTGTGTGTGTGTGTGTGTGTGTCTGTGTAGTGGTGTCATATTTTTAACCCAATCGATGACCTTTATTTTCCGCTCGCTAAAATATTTACTTCTCTGCTTTTGTCAGCCAATTTGTTGGTCTGTACTCCTCTTCACTTTGTGCGCAACACTTTTACAAAGTACCGTTACACTAGTATTTTTTCAGCACTCATATTACAAGCGTTGAAAGGCGGCAGCTAAAATTGATAGCGCGCGTAAAAGCTTTAAAATAACACTCGAAGTGCTGTTAATATAATTTTGCAATTTTTTTTCCAAATTAAAACAATTTTTTTTTAATTTTTTTTATTAGACATTTTTTTTTATTAAAAAAATATTAAAAAAATTTTTTTTTAAATTTTTTTGAATTTTTTTATAAATTTATTTTTTTTTTAATTTTTATTTGAAAAATATTTTTTTTTTATATTTTTTTAATTCTTAAAATATTTTTTTTATTTTTGAAATTTTTTTTTTTTCAACTTTCATTCACTTAATTTTAATGCATTTCCAATGAAAAATATCTATTTATGCCTGCATGCATGGGAAATGATATTCTTTTTTTATGCTCTCAGCAATTTTCCTCTTTGCTGAATTATTGATTTGCCTTAAACGGCTGTAAATGTGCGGAAGCTTGTGGGACGCACATTTGTGTGTGAGTGTGTGTGTGTTTTGTGGAAATATGCTGTAAAAGTGCGTTAAATAAATTAAACGTGACTGCTGTTTGTCGGCTTTTTTATATACATATACACACACACGTAAAAATGTTGGCATAAAAAGGCTTCAGGCTTGTGCTTATTTGAGGGTCTTTTTTAGAGCACTTTTTTGCCTCGGTTTAAGCGTAGAAAAATGCTTTAGCATTTATATGCCGTTTTATTGACACCAAATGGCAAGTTTTTATTTATTTTTTTTACAGTGTTTTGTTGTAGGATTATGCGGCTGCAGGCCTAGTTTTTCAGTTCTAAGCAGTTAGTTGTTTATATTTTTTTTATACTCTAGTGCTGACATTGTTTGCAAATAATAAAAATAAAATAAAATAGAAATTACTGCAACATACGCCATTAGCGTGCAGAAACATGATTATGTTTTGCCAACAAACTTTTTAACACATCACTTTTTAATTAACAATTTCCTTTGTTTTTGTCGGAGAAAATATATAATTTAATTAGCAGGAATGCAAACATACGCGCTAAAATAGAAAGTTCTTCACGTGGTTACAGGCACGTAGATATACTATAAGCGAATACATACATATTCATGTATATATGTAACTTAAACTTATACATACATATAAATGTTGAGCTACCACAATTTGTTAGTAAATTTCATGAAAATAAAATTTATCAACACTTTTCAAACCCTCATTTACTTCACTACTCACTTTTCAAGGTAATGATGTCACTTTGCTAAACAAATATTAATTTTGTATGTATAATAAACAAAATCATATCGTCAAGTTTACCACATTTTCAATATCAATTTACCGCTGCAGATTAAGTGATTAATATTATTATTTTTTTGTTTTTGTTTTCTGATAAGTCAAAATTGATATGGAGTTCTACTTACATACATACATGGAAACCTTGCATACACACTCTTCCAAAAGTATACCAGTGGCATAAGTCCAAATATTTTTACATTTTCGTTGTGGACAGTTGAACTAACAAGGTCAATACTAAATTGTGATGCAACCCAATTGAAGTGTGCTTTGTTATCAAACAGCGAAGTTTTGTAATACACCTGTCATTCATTTGTAGGCTTAGTCATATTCGAATCAAATGTGCTCTATTTAATGTTATTGCATTGTATTACTGATTTTTTTATCGCGTTATCAGGTTTGGCAATCGTGGGTTCGCTGTAGACTTGCATAAAGAGAAGTGTTTGTGTGTGAGTAATGCATGTGTTTGAATACTTAATTTTTTTTTGGTTTTGAAAATATACATATAATACATGTGAGAAAATTTCTAAATTTAAGAAAAAAATTTAAGTAATTGTTTGGTGCAAAATCTGTTAAATTTTTAGTATTCCAAATTTTTATTATTAGCACATTTTGCTTTTATTACAAATTTTAATTAAATTTTTAGAATATTTATTTTTTTTATTTTAATTTAATTTTATTCCATTTTATTTCATTTTATTTAATTAATTAATTTTTATTTAATTTAATTTAATTTAATTTTTTTATATTATTTTATTTTTTTTTATTTTATTTTATTTTATTTTATTTTATTTTATTTTATTTTATTTTATTTTATTTTGTTTTAGTTTATTTAATTTAATTAATTTAATTTAATTTAATTTTTATTTTTTTATTTTATTTTATTTTATTTTTGAATTTTATTTTTGTATTCTATTTTATTTAATTAATTTAATTTAATTTAATTTTTATTTTTTTATTTTATTTTATTTTATTTTATTTTATTTTATTTTATTTTACTTTATTTTATTTTTTTCTTTTTCCTAAATTATTTTTATGCCACCCTAATGCCATTCTTTTCAAGTCCACACACACTCAAACTTATTTCATGTCGCCGCATTTTTTTCTGCTGCAAGCTACACCTGCTCTCTCCCCTTTATTATATTCGCTCATTCATTTATCGCAATCTTTTGTTTACACTTTGTGATTAGCGCTTAATATACCTTATACCTGTTGGAAGTTTATTACACCATTTTATAGATACACACACACACATGCATACATACAAAGTATGTTTATCATTCAGCGAAGCGTTTTGCTTATCTGCCTTTGATTATGGCATATGCTTGTGTGTTTGTGCTTATATTCTTTTGCAGAATATTCTTTTTTTTCCACACTCTCAGCCATTAAGCCAACTCATTGATTTCGCTGCTATAAATGTAACAGTAAAAGCGCTCTAATTTTGGATTCGATAGTGTGTTTTACTCAATACTAATTTGTCATCTACATAATTACGTACAGGTGCCTAGTTATATATGACTTCTTTGTTGTTGTTTTTGTTCTATGCTATCTATGGAATTTTTGTAGTTGCAAGATAACAGAAAAAGTTATTTATTTGTTATGCTTTTCCTTGGTGTGCCAACCAGCCCAATTGGCTGCGCGACCCAGTCAGAGCAGGGCACAGCACAGCGAACTCTGATGACGAAACATTTCCGTTGACTGATGTTTGTTTGCTTTTGTTGTTTTACTTCCAACTTTTGATGCACTGACTCAGCTACACAAGTTTTCGCTTCGCTGTTTGGCTATTTCAATTTATTAAGTGTAACACTTTCTGTTGTTTTGTCTTGTTTTTGGTTTTGTCTCCGCGCCATTCGTATTTTGACTTTTAACTGTTTTCATCACTGATACACTATCATTTTCGGCTGTTCGAATTTCATCAACTCGTTTCATGCTTTGCCACCTTGCAGCTACTGTCTGTTTTGCTCACTCTTTTGCAATTTTCTTTTTCACTTTTTTTTGTGATTCTTTATTTTGTTGTTTCTTTGTTTTCTATAGTAAAACTTTCTTCATTAATTTTTAACGGCACTACTTCAGCAGTTTGTATGTCTGAAAGTGTGTTTTTATTTGTTTGACACTTTTCAACGGTTTATTGTGTAATTTGTCAAATAAAATGCGCGAAGATTTGTGACGATTAATCATTTTATGCGCGGCGTTGCATGGAACCTTTGAACATTCGGAGCATGAGAGTGAAAATGTGTTGGAAATTTGTAAATAAAAAATACATTTTTTTAATTAAAATTTATTTTTTTTATAAATTAAAAATTAAATTCAAATTTACTATTTTTTAAAACAAATTTCAGCAAAATATTAAAAATAAATTTGAAATTTTGATTTCATAAAATTGGCATGTGTCATAAAATCTACTCACAGAAGCTATTCTCTTGCATTTAATATTCATTTTAACTTTCTCATTTAATTGTGCTAGTCACACTTCATTTGCGTAAACATTTCCCATTAAAGTTTTATCAAAATATGCTGCCTACAACAAGCAAGGTCATGTTCAAATTTCCTCTTAAATATCTGCCATTAATTATGTTAACTGAAATTCATTTAGTAGTTCACTTGTGTTCTACTGTCATGTTCATTTTGAAAGTTTTATTATTTTTGCTAATCCTACAGGCCTGTCATTTGCATTTATCTTTAATGCATTTCATAGTCATAGCTACTTACTCTTGACCTAATTTGTACTAATTTGGTTTGACTTAAAACAAAATCGAGCGCATTTTAGTTAATTTAGAGAAATTGAAAGTGTGCGCTGGATGTAGCAATTAAATTATGACAGATTTACAGGTGTTTAGCTTGTGGGAATGTAATTATTTAAATTTTTTTTTTCATTTCATCAAAATTAATTTCCGAAAATATTTCTATGTTTTTGTTGTTCCTTTAAAAGTGATTTTTTATCTTAGCGAGTGTTCTTTTGCCCCAGCTCGCCTATCAACGAGGCTCTTTAAACAGCAGTTACCACATAAATAGTGAATATTTAACGGGGGTATACTGGTCTAGACGCATGAATTTTAGGCATTTTTTAAACTAAGATAAAAAAATGAAATTTTTACTATCCATTTTTTTATTGACATTTTAATGATATAAAAAAATTGCAAGAAAAAAACAAAATTCGTCGAGATACGGGCCGGTGGAGTGGGGGCTTCAAAAAAAACGGTGCGTCCTGGTTGACGTGATTTCAACCCTAAAACATAAAAAACAAGAAGGTTCTTCATTAGTAAGGATGTCGTATTGGTTTTCATAATAACTAATAATTAATAACAAAATGGCGTCGACTTGAAAAAAAAAAATTTTTTTTTGACCCGATTTTCGACGTTTTCGAGTTTTTTAGAAATACTTCAAATCAAAATTTTTGGAAATCCAAGGCAGACACGATAGAGCATTGTATAAAGAAGATATATACCAAATTTCAAAGGAATCGGTTCAGTAGAAAGATATTATGTCAACCACCTTAAAAAAAGTTTCGAGAAAAACGCGTTTAAAGTTTAGGAGACCGCTCGGCTGGCTCGGACGCCACGTCACAAAATCGGCTGTATCTCCGAAAATAAGTAGAATTTTGAAAAATCCTAAGTATAAACTTTCAAAATATGCAAAAAAAAATCGATGTTTTCAAAATCCTAGACCAGAATACCCCCTTAAGAATAATTATTACAATTGGAAACTTTTATTGTTTATTGTTATTACTATTTTAATTTAAACAGAAATGTTATATTAACGAAGTGTGTTCCAAAAATAAGGGAAATCTTTGAATTCTTGATATCAAAACTTAGTGTAATATTTTAGCCTAACCTATTTAATATATCAATCAAAATTTCCGAGGTCCGATAATTCATATATGAGATCTGTTCCAAAAATAATTTCCGGGATTTTTCCTTTTTTTGAAAAATATTTAATCATTCGTCTACATTAATGTTGTCGCCTTCAAAATAGTCTCAATTCTATATTAAGCGCTTTTTCCAGTCGTCGAAACACTTCTCAAACTCGATTTTTGGGTTAGCCTCTGGGTCTTTCAGCGATTTCTCGTATGCCTGTAAAACGATGGCCCTTTACGGTTCTCGTTATGGTTATAGTTCTCTGGAAATAGGGAAAAGTGGCTGACGAATATGGAGTCTGGGGCATCGTTACAAAATTGTTTTTTTTTTTTTTGGCGAAGACAATCAACTCGTGAAACTGTACAACTCTCGTTATTTTTTAAACATACGGTATTGTATGAAATTCTTCCAATGAAAGTACTTGCTCAAAATTTAGATTTCTTAATTGTTATTTTTATAATTGTGTGACCATAAATGGAGTATTTATTATTTTTGGGTTATTTTTTGTAAAATACCATAATTTTTTCTAATCGTTATTCAAAGATTATATGTTCAACATTAAATCGGTTATTATTACAAGAAACTGTTATACGACATTAATGACTTTCAAATTAGCTGTTTTGATCTTTATTTCCCCTCTACTTTCTTTTATCGATTTTATTGCCATTGGTATGTGACTAATTGAAGTTCAATTGCTGGCTGATAATAATTTTTTTGCATTTAATTAAGCTAGAGTACAATTAGTTATCGTTTAGTTCATAAGTAGCAGGTAATTAACCTTTTAGGAATTTCTACTCTCTAGCGCTAAGCGTAAACTCAAGGGCAATGATGTTAAGAAAGCAGGAGCAATGCCACTAATTGAATTTGCATTTCCAATAATTAGCTATTTTTCATTGATTTTCTTGTAATAACGAAAGCTGCATTATAAATTAATATTCTTCGCGCTTGCATTTGTTAAATTAAATAAAAGAATATTGTAATTCCATATGTAATATTCCCATGCCATTACTACCATACAAATTCATTCAGTGCGACTATTACCACGCCGATTAATTGAACAGCTGGCCAGCTGTTTTTCTCCACCGTAGTACTTTACCAAGCATTGAACTCTGGAACTCTGGCCATGGTCGAATGGTCTCGGTCGGTGTCTTTGGTGCGTCAGCATCTCAGCATCTCAAGATGCTGACCGGCTGGCTGTTCGACCCATTCAATGCTTGACTGGGCAGTAATGCCGTATAAATAAAGCATACCAATTTGCTCCTCATCATATTTGCTGCCATTACTTATTACGATGCTCTTGATTGTTGCGCTGCCAGTGAGCTCCGTGGTATCTCCCTCCAGCTCTGTGTCGTTTATTTGGCGCATCGGTTGCCTGGCTGTTGGGTGGCGTTGGGCTGCTGCGGCCTGTTGTGCATACTATTGTGTTGTGTACTGTGCGCTTGGTTGCTGTAAAAGTCAATCGGATTTTCGTGCCAATATGCTGCTGCTCCTGCTGCTTTGTTTAGTCGTTCGATTTGAAATTTATGATCATCTTCTTCGTTCACGCTTCAATGCCATTCACTCTGCACAATTGCAGAATGAGTGACATGGCTGGCGTAAAAAATTGTTTGGGATTTATTGTGTTCAATGCGGTTTGGTTTGTTTGTTTGGCAAACATTTGTTGTTGCTGTTTGTTGTTGCGAAAGTTGTGGCAGCGCTGAATTTCCCTTCAGCCAAAGTTATAAACCATTTCATTTATTCCTTGAAGAGTCACAATTTTATGTCTTTTATATGGATTCGACGTCTAATCTGCATCTCAATGTCTGCACTTTGTTGTTGTTCGCGCATATTTGTTGCTACTTGTATATTTTTGTTGTAAATTTTTATTGATTTCCTTTGTTGTACAATCAAATGTTAGAAATCGTAAAATTTGTTACTTGCTTATATTTTTATAAAGAGCAGAAGAAATATACATAAAATCTCGTGGATTTTGCATTGATGTTTAATATTTGTCTATGTACAGTGATGGTCATATAAATAGGATCGATTTTTTTTATTGCGAATATTAAATGTTATCGTCTAAGAGACTTAGAGGAGAGGAAAGCAAGCTAAAATAAAAAAATTTGCCAGATTTTGCTATAATGTTAAATAATTGCATACGGTGGTGGTCGGGTAAATAGGAAACTTTTTTTAATTTCTTAGAACTAGTATTTTTGTACATAATTTATTTTAATAAATTATCTTAAAAGCCCTTCTGCTTCTTTTTTAAATTATTTTTTACGTTAAATCATAACTTATAGAAATATATAAATTAATTTATTGATAATTTGCTGGTTCCAATTGCGAATCGACTTACTGCAGTATTGCTTGTCATCTGAGTTAATTATTAGCCTCTTCTGGCTTCTGGCTTCTCGATTTCCCGTTGTCCATGTCATGTTCCTCATGTAGCGGTATTTCGGCCCATTAAATGAATTTTAACGCTCATTTTCACTAAAGTACCGGTATCCACACCTCTATAGAATCATAAAATAGTAGTTGGCGTTTCCCTAATTGTTAATATGAAGAGTTTCTCGATTGGTCCACCACGTCCATATTTTAAGGGGTTAGGTGGATTTCAAACTTTCAACTCAATTAGAAAATATTTTTTTTGTTTTTTTTTTTTTTAAATAGTATAATATGTTTAGATCCGACTACAATTCTAAGTGATAGACTCTTTGGGAGTTCCGTCCATATGGCCAAGTTAGTTTCAATTAAAAAAATTTAACGCGTTTATCTCTAAACTCTATTTTTGAAGTCGGTGGACACGAATACTCGTAAAGATATGAAGCGATTTTGTTCAAATTTTGTACATACCTCCCCCTTAAGTCACGGCAAGGACTAAGGATGTGGTTGTTAGGATTGTATTCCGTTCGGATCCGTTTTGAGGCTCAGTCCCTGTACAATGATTAGGATTTCTATAGAGAATGGTCTCTATATATAATAGTTTTATTAAATCAAATAATTTGGTATAGAGTCCAACTATACTCAGCAAAATGAAGAAAAGTCGCCTTAGAAGACTAAAGAATTTCCATAATCCCCGTTTATCTTTAATTTTACTACCGAAAATCAGTTAAATGCAATTTGAATTTAAGTTCAAAAGAAACATCTAAGAATACTTGCAATAAATCTACAAAGCACCAAAAAGCGATATACTATTATTGCACTCCGCTTAGTCGCACGATTTAAGCGATGAATTGTGTAGTCACTAGTCACTTTCCAAAGCTATTATCGATGCAGTTCAACGCATTAAAATCCAATAAGCAAATATATATTTTGTAAAGTGCCTGCGATTTCTTTACTGCTTGCTGCATGTTGCACACTCACATAAAGGCTCATGCATATATGCATATGCTTTTTACTTTAGTTACTTATATTACTTTTATTGGCTCTTCGCTGACTGCCTCAGCGCTTCCACTGCACTGCAGCTGCTGCTGAAATATTTCTCTTGCGATTTTTTTGTATAAAATTACGTACGCATAGATGCCAAGCTACTTTGCTTCAGCTACCCGTTCAGCTACCTCCGCTGCAACTGCTGCCGAGAGGACGATTCGATGAAATTGCACAAAAATAATAAAATTGATAAAAGCTCTTTACAGAATGAGGATGCATTAGTTGTACATGTATAGAGTACATATATATGTGTATGTGTATGTGTGCTTACAAAAGTACAAAGACGGCGAGGCGGATATGTGATCCGTTTACACAAAATCTGTTACACTTACGCATATAGAATACATAAATATATAAATATAAAGAAAGCAGCAATATTATTATTGTTTATAACGAATACGTGAAGCGTATAAGCCGATTTTTGATTTATACAACCGACATATATACAATCATACGAGTAGAAAAAACATTCATGCGAATGCATTATTGAATAGGCGAGTGTGTAGAAAACGAAGAAAACACCCATAAAACACTAATATGTTCAACATTAAGCTAAAAATTAAAGAGGGCGATAACACATTTCCACGCTCAAGGCGTGCCGGTTCGCTGGCCAACACCAGCGGTCGCAGCAGTCCGGCCAATATGAGCTTACGCAGTTCGCTCGCCTCCTCGAATCGCAGCCCCAACAATTCGCTGAAACGCAAGGACAAACGTGTGCGCATCGTAACGACGTACACTGGGGATTTGGAGCGCAACAGACAATATGGTAAGAACTTATATTTGTGGTAACAGTAAATGGTAACGGTAATGATGTTGCTGTGCAGCGGCTGAAGTGTCGGCAGGTGAAATCATAACTAAATACCAGTAAAAAGCAAGAAGAATACGCACCCACAACTGGACTCACATGTATATTTCAAGTAGAGCTACGGAGCTCGAGGAATTTAAGTGCCCTACATTTTTGTGGCCGCAGCGACTTGCTACATGGTAATAACAAAACGTGACGGGCATAGCAAACAAACCTTTTGGCTTCGAGGACTTTGTGAATGTAAAAGTAAAATAACACAGTCTAGACCAATGAAACTTGGCTGCACTGAAAACTTCTCGGAGCATGTGATGATGAAAGCGAAAATGTCATAAATTTTTATATAAATGTTACTTTCAACTCGTATTTACTGCTGTACCCATACTCCTTCGCCATAACCTATAACATTATTTCATGTGCACTCTCTTTTATCTTCCTCTCTTCCAGATGCCGTGGACGGTCTCACCGAACTCCGACTCGAACAGTACGAAATCCACATTGAGCGCACCACTGCCGGTCTGGGCTTGAGTATAGCGGGCGGCAGAGGTTCCACACCGTTCAAAGGCGATGACGAAGGCATTTTCATATCACGCGTTACCGAAGGTGGCCCCGCCGATTTGGCCGGCTTGAAAGTTGGCGATAAAGTACTAAAAGTGAATGGCATTAATGTGGTCGATGCCGATCACTATCAAGCTGTGCAGGTGTTGAAGGCCTGCGGTGCGGTGTTGGTGTTGGTGGTGGAACGCGAAGTCACGCGTCTAATAGGTCATCCGGTGTTTAGCGAAGATGGCTCCGTCTCACAGGTGGGTGCAATTTACTTGTGGATATTTTTGTATATATGTATGTATGTATATATAATATATGTATATGTATGAACAAGTCGAGCCATTTGTTGATATGTCGCTTAATTAAATGCTTGCTGCGGTAAATTGTGTCGTTAAACATGCAATTAGCGTTGCGTAAGTGCGAATTGTCGCTTAAATACATGTTGGCAAATTGATTTTTATTTACTGCAATGAAATGCCACATACAACAAATACAACAAATACAATATTTGCAAATTAAATTTTCTTCACTTGCAGATATCGGTGGAAACGCGTCCATTGGCCGCCGCAGCGCAGCAGCAGCATGAAAAATTCATTCCGGCACCGATTGAAATTATACCAGAACAGCAGCCGCTACAACTACTACAACAACAGCCACTCCAACAACAACAACTAGTGCAACAAGCGCCTGCCAACTTCAACAGCTATCAAGCGAATGTATTTACAACACCAACAACAGCAGCAGCCGTATCAACAAATGCAGCAAATTTATCACAACAGCAACAACAACAACAGCTGCAACCGCAACATGTTGGTGTGGGTGCAACAAATGGCGTTTTGGAAAATGGCAAGGTTGGTTTTGGTTGTAGCTTGTGTCTCGGTCAGCAATGCTGTTGAATTTCCAGTGTAAAATTCATGAAAAATGGTTTTGCAAACGTAAATTAAATGAAAGTAGTTTTCAAAATTTTGCTCTCATGCAGAAAAAACTGTTGCAGAAAGCTTTGTAGAAAAATGTAATTTGCAAAATGGTAGATATTCGGTAAATAATAACAAATAATAGCATGAAGCATGCAGTTCCACGTGTGAAATGTTTTAATGAATATTGAACTGCTCTTTTTTAATCAAATTAGTGTTATTTGCAAGCATTGCTGTTAGCCAATATGCTACTGTCTTCATATTATATTGATATGAGTACTTAACACATGAGCAGTTCTCTCTTTTTTCAATTGTAGTTGAAAAAGTGAGGTTATCCGCTGTAAACTATATACCCATATTTACACAATTTCAATTTGCCTTTCGCCTTTTCACATATGTACATTCATCTCACTCATTGCAGGATGCCCCCTTGAGCTATTTACAGTTGCACACGACTTTAATTCGTGATCAAATCGGACAGGGCTTGGGCTTCAGCATTGCTGGGGGCAAAGGCTCGCCACCATTTAAGGATGGCTGCGATGGAATTTTCATTTCACGCATAACTGAAGGCGGTTTAGCGCATCGTGACGGCAAAATAATGGTTGGCGACCGCGTCATGGCTGTAAGTGCATTAAACCTATACGGCAACAACAACAAAAACAACAATATGCAGCAGTTGGATATGCTATAATGACAGTTATATATGTGCATATAAATATATATTTGTATCGCATTTATATACATTCACAAAGCCAGTTCTGCAATTATACATTAACATTTGCAATTTGTCGCGGTTGTCATTGCAATATCAAACTGTTTGTGTTGTTGTGCTGCGTTGTTTGTGTACTCTGCTTAATCCAGCATTGTGTGATTTGTATTTACAGATTAATGGCAATGACATGACGAACGCTTGTCATGACGCTGCGGTGCAATGTCTCACAGAGCCGCAACGTTTTGTGCGTCTGGTGTTGCAGCGTGAGTACCGTGGTCCCTTGGAGGCACCACTGAGTCCACGCAGTCCAGCTGTTTTGAATTCGCTTAGTCCTTCCGGTTATCTTGCCAATCGGCCAGGTATGTAAAAAATTTAAAATTCTCTAAAAATTCTCTTAAATTCTTTAAAATCCTCTTAACATTTTTTTCAAATTCTGTTAAAATTTTTTTTATTCAAATTTAATATCGTTTCTTGCATATTTACACCTTTTTTTTTCTTCGCACTTTCTTTATTCCAACAGCGAACTTCAATCGCTCCATCGGCGACATGATATCCGAACAAGCACAAACTAATCTGCAACAGGCGCCCACAGCGGCACCACTCTTGGCGCAGCAGCAGCAGCAACAGCAATACCCGGCACAACAACAATTTAACTATACGACACAGCCGGCAGCTTATGAAATAAACAAAACTGTTACGTTACCCAACACTACAGCGGCAGCAGCAGCAGCAACATTAACAAACGCCACTGTAGGTGCTAACAACGCCCCGAAAACAAATGGTTTTACGACTGCGCCAGCAACAACTGCGGCATACCAACAGCCACAGCAGCAGCAGCAGCAACAAATCGATAAGGTCACAGGTCAACCTGTGCCAGCGCCCAGGCGCGCAAATTCCATACCTTTGGGAGATGCGCCAGCGGAAGCCACACCAGCCAACGGTAATGCCACACAGCCGCCAGATGCGTCGAATAAGCCAACAGCGACACCGAACATAGCCACAGATGCTTCTGCTGAATCACAGGTATGTAGTAGCGAAGGTTTGACTTTTTCTTTTTCGTAAACTCCACATTAAACTATATTAATTGTGTGTGTCTGTAACTGATTTGTATTCAATACGTTAGCGCATATAATACGCATTGGTCTTTAGTTAAACATAATTATTGTTTTGTCAGTCATCAATACACACACATACCCACCCACCGCCATTCAATGTATCTACTCATTTTCAGCGCGCAAAAAAATTTGAAAAAAAGGTCCAATATTCCTTACCTCTTGTCGCTGACAGTTGTTGATCGCTTTCAAATTATACATATTTCACGCGCTAAATTGCTTGCATTTAAATCCTTTAATAATCGTTTTAAAGTAATTTGTGTACTTTTGCTGCCATTCATACAGACGCGTGCATTATTCAGAGCACCTTGCACCTTTGTATTCACACACATGCTTACGAGTCGTTTAAGTGCCATTGTATTTGTACCAAACACTAATTTTGAGTTAAAGGTTTTCGAGAAATAATTGTCAATGTGAAATCATAATTTACTCGTAAAATTACAAATTACTCCATAAGGTAAGTATAACAGGGTATTTTTAAGGACTATAACATCATTTTCAAGTACTATAAGGATAAAAAATTTAAATCTAAAAAAAAGTAATAATTCTTTATAGTAAGGTTAGATTCATATCCGTGCTTGGTCAAATTGAAACTTTTCGGTTAAAAAATACGAAATTATTTTGATGCTATAAAATAATTTAGTGTTGACTTGAAATGAAGATAATTTAGGTTAGAATAAGCCACCAATCTGGTCTTCGCTGAGTCAAATTTATTTCTTTTAGGTTAGAAAAAATATGAAATAGTTTGGATAGATTTTACTTGAAATTAAGAGCATTTTAGTTAGAGAAATTTTTTGGTTTCTGAAAAATAATTAGTAATCACTTGAAATGATTTAGATAATTTAGGTTAGAAAAAATACGTAGTTTTGATTCAAAAAAATAATTTAATATTCACTTGAAATGGAGATTATTTAGGTTAAAATAGGCTAGATTAGCAGCTGTGTAGGATAAACTTGAGAACTTTTAAGTTAGAAAATCTATAAAATTGTTTTGATTCTAAAAAATAAAATAATAATCACTTGAAATGAAGATTATTTAGGTTAGAATAGGCTAGACTGTCAGAAAATTTGGTTCAATTTACAACTTTTAGGTTAGAAAAAATTCAAAATTGTTTTGATACTACAAATATTTCAGTATTCACTTGAAATGAAGATTAGGTTAGAATATTTGATAGGCATCTCTTCTGGTCAAATTTCGAATGTTTAGGTTAGAAAAAATATGTAATAGTGTTGATTTTGAAAAATAATTTAGTTTTCACATAAAATGAAGATCGTCAAGGTTAGAAAAGGTAGATTAGTAGCCGTGCTGGGTAAAATTTAGAAATTTTAGGTTAGATAAAATTCGAAATTTTTTTATTCTGAACTGTAATTAAGTATTCACGTGGAGTTGAGATCATTTAGACTAGAGTGACATTTGTGCTGGGTCAATTTGAGAATTTTTAGGTTAGAAAAAAGACTTGTTTTGACTATATAATAAATAAATTGAATAATTTAGTATTAAGTTTAAATGAATATAACAGCTGTGCCTTGCTTGGAATTTTTAGGTTAGAAAACGTAAGAAATTGTTTTGTTTCTAAAAAATAATTTAGTAATCCCTTGAAATTAAGATCTTTTAGTTAGAATAGGCTAGATTAGCAGCTGTGCGGAGTAATTTTTTTTTTACTGTAAAAATTAATTTTGAATTCTCTTGAAATTAAGATCATAAGTCATTATAACATTTTCATAATATTTTGTATAGGAAATTGACGGAATATTATTAAGTAGACTTACAAGTATATAAAAAAATTTCAGGATCCCAATTAAAATAAGTTTTTATAATTGAATTAGATTTAGAAAATCAAATAATTATTATATCTTTCATTATTATTTTTTAAATCAATTTATGTTATAGAATTTCTCCTCAAAGGTGAGTACACATTTATGAGTGGTTTGCAAAATTTTTGCGGTAAATTATGTATTTCACATTGGATTTGCGTGTGGCACGCCGACACATGCTTAATATTTTAACTCTTTCACCGGTTAATAAACAATTGTTGATGATATTTTTTTTGTATAATAATTTCCGCCTTTCATGCGGAAGTTTATATTTTTAATGATTATTTACTAGTTTATTGTGTGCTAATCTAAAATAAATAAATAATCAATTTATTTCCAATTAACCGCAATATTGTGTTTGTGTTTGTACGTATATTGCATGAATACATAGAGTTTAAATGTGTATTTGGATGAATTTACTATTTTGTATGTACAATTTTGCAGAGCCCAGTGTAAACTACTGCACCCCATATGGTATAAATATTAATAAATATATACTTATATATAAACATCCTTTATTACACCTGCATAAACATATAGACATATATTGATACTCGTTATATATATATTTGTAACAATTCACTGCAAAATTATACTTCATGTATTATCGGGTTTTGTACTAGATTATATACGTAGGTATTTTTTTAAATTATTTTTTAGTTTATGCATTTTAATTAACTAGGACATAGAACCGTTGTTAGTCATATTTTTTTTTTAATTTTTAGTTATTATTTTTATTTACTTAGTGCATATTTGAAATTAGTATACTAGGCATCACTTTGGCTAATTATAAACATCCTTATATAAATAGTATGTATATGAGCGCAAAATTGCTTTCACACATCCGACACTAAAATCTAGTTATTTAAGCAGAATTTATAACCCAAAAAACCTAAACAAGCATTATTTTCTCTTTTCTTTCTTTTGATTTAATACAAATTTTTGAAACTATTTAACCAAAACGCAATCCGACCAAACAATCAAACAAACGCACGAATGCATTGTCAATGAAAAAAATCACCGATAAAATGACAATTGTTATCTCAAAAAACAACAACAACAAAAATTATGTGAAAATCTTGTGTAAAAAATGCAACCCTGCAATGCGCTCAATGCAGATGCCGCCACTTCGACCGCTGACCAGTGAGGATTTCCAAGCAATGATACCGGCGCACTTTCTCAGCGGTGGCAGTCAACATCAGGTGAATGTGGCGCGTGGCAATGAGGTGGGCGTTGGACCCTCGGTCACCGTAACGGTGAATAAAGCTGTACCCGATTTGCCCATGTTCCCGGCAGCACCCACGGAGCTGGGTCGCGTTACCGAAACAATAACGAAATCCACATTTACGGAAACCGTTATGACGCGTGTCACCGATAACCAGTTAGCGGAGCCACTGATCAGTGAGGTGACTATCAAACAAACAAAAATATAGACAAATGAAGTAAAAAAAACACACAAAATAAACTTCTTTTCACAAGTGTGCACCACAAATGCAAAAACAAAAACAATTACAAAATTACAACAGTAAAAGTAAAAGTAATAAAAAACAGTTGCAGCGCTACACTTTAAAATCACACGGTATATTCGCCAGTTGCGGGAAGCTGTTTTGAACATTTACAATAGTTATTGATTGCACACTTATCCATGCATCCATGCCTTCGCTATTATGACTTATGATTGACTACTGGCATTATTCATGGTTTTCTTCAAATTAATTACATAATCTTCATATATACATATATATAGTTTATTTTTTTTTGTAAATAATTAAGAAGTTTCAACGGCGAATGCTTACCGGATGCTTTAGGCGCACCCATATAGTATAACTAACTCATATGTATACACACAAACAAACTCTTAATGGTCAATGGTTATCAATTACTTTTCGAGTAGTTAGTGCAACTAAAATTTTCACAGTTTCACTTTAACGGTAGTTGTAAAGGTTATTGAAATGGGCGCTTATGATTATCTACGTTAAAAGCCGGTATGAATGAAGCGTAAAAGTGTAAAAACAGATGAAATCTTTATATATGAAATTTATTATAAATATGTTTGGAGTAGTATTTGTCATTTGTATTGTATGGAAAAACTCAATGACAATTTTATTATTTTCCGAACTTTCCGGTGTGAAAAATTTCATTTAAAATCACTAAAAGCATTATAAAATTATTAATTTAGTAAGCGAAGTCTGTTTTCATGCTTTGAACGCTTGAAATTGTTATTGATAGATAACTGTATGCATGTAGTAGTAGTATGTATGCAAAGAATTCTTCAATTTGACAATGAATGACGTTTGTTATCTACATTGAAATGTCTTTGTAAGTAACTGCAAGTATACATACAATATATACACCAATGGAGTGTTATCAAGCTGTCAGACTGTGGTGGGTCATCAAAGTTTTAAACTAAATTTAAGATGCACTACTAGGTTTTAATGGATTTTGATTTATTTATAAAATATCCTGAATGTCAATTTTTTAGTTAAAATATACATATGTGAAAGAAACCGACTTAAGGGGCACACCTAGTGTAATGGCCTAAAAAAAAGGTGATTTTTGGGAATTTTTATTAAAAAAAATACTTTATCAATTATTTCAAAATTTTAAGAATATATAATATATACATGTTGCAAGAATATACAGCGAAATTTTTGAAGAAAAAAATTAAATATTTTTTAAGTTATAGTCGATCTCCAACGGCGCGAAAAAAAAGGTCCTTCACTGCTGCAGTGATTCCGGCCGGTGGATGAAATCTAAAAAAAAAATTCTCGTTAAACTAGATGTCTGTACAATGACCTACGATAAAAAAAAAAATCAAAAATTGACAATATGGCGGCGTTTTAAAAAAAATAGTCGAATTTCACGCAAAATTTTGGTCGTTTTTGGCCTGCCAAAATTCGATTTTTTGATCAGATCAAAAATCGATAGGTCATTGTACGGAGAACTATATATAGAACATGTAAAAAAATTCGATAGTGATCGGATCATTTGTTTTTGAGTAATTACTGCAGCAAATTCGGAAAATGCTGTTTCGAGAAAAACGCGTTTCAAGATAAAATGATCGTTTTCACTGTTACAGAGCGGCTGCTCTTTAAATTGCTATAACTCAAAAACTATTTGAGATATCGGTTTGAAACTTTAGTGTTTTCCGAGTACGTTTTCAATTCCAAACCTAGTTAAAAGTCAGAAAAGTGGCAGGGCGGAGCTCATTCCTTATCTCATTCCTTATCTCATCTCTTAATATCATCCTTTAATCGGGTGCGGTTTTAGCTATGCTATTAAAAAATTATTGCTATTAAAAAAATTCGATTCAGACCCGAATAAATAATTTTAAGTTTTAATATATATTTCTAATAAAGAATTTAGATACTATTTTAATCCGATGGTATAACAAATAGGACTTGCTCTCATAAAAACTATAAGAGACATGCAATTCAAGCCGAACTTTATTCGAACTTCTATATATATTCATCTTCAATTTGATCTGAATGATCGTTTACACCAGTAAGACATAAACCGAAGTAAATAATTTTCTTATAAACTTATAGGTATGTGTGTTATACATGTTATGATAACTTTGCACTTTTTCCTAAAAAATACCCTCATATTAGGAGAGTTTAGAAGATTATTGGAAAAATTTTAAATTTTTAAGTTTTAGTACAAAAAACGATTCATATAATTATTTTTTTTTTATTTATCCAATTGACAAAAATAATTTATGTATAAGTATTCAAATAAATTAGTAAATTATTTGGAGGATGGACATTTAATTAAAATCGAATTACTGAATATTCTTAAATATGCCTTTTTAAAGTCCATATGTAACTGAAAAGGAAATTCTCGTTGTGTTGCTTAGATTTTTTATTCTTACCAGTCTAATTTGGTTGGTCAATATATAAAGCACACTAGTCTAGAATAATGCTCTAAAAAAATAATATATTGAAATAAGAATTAGACGAAGTGAGACAGATCTATTGTATATTACGAAATATCGCTTAAGAACAAAGAGGTATTGGCTAAAAAATATATGTTCGAGGGCCATTGTTTAGTATATAGGATCCACCACAGTCACGAAAGTATAATTAAAAAAAACATATGTTGACTGTATCGTGAAGTATTTGATTTCACGATTTATTTAAACACTGTTACTAATTTTTCATGGGAGTACTTTTTTATTATAAACGTTCGAAACACGTCACTAAATAAAGAGGGAAGTTAGTTCGAGATTATGACAACCCTATAACATAAATTTTTATTAAAATAGTTCTCAAGATATCGTTAGAATAATTCGTAAGATTCAGCTAAAGATGCTCATAAAACTTCCGACATTTCTATTAACATCATTTACAAGCACATGCTTCGCATCGAGGTTGACTTCCTAAATTGGCAAGCAGTAAGCGCATTCTTACAATTTTCGACAAAGTCACTAAACTCTTGGAATTAATTTCATTTGTAAATATTTTTCCTGCTTCACTTACCACACGGGATGATATCATATTGGCTGGGTGGCTTTTAAGAATTATTATCTCCAAAGTTAGTGAAAGTAAAACAAAAACTTTCTTAAAATTGTGGTTTGTATTTGTGAGCTCCGCAGCTTCCAAGTGTTATACCAACATAATTCCCTTCTCTCAAGCAAAGTGCAAACGACTTGTCGCGGCTTGTACTAGCTTACTAACACAACTGCACGCTTGTCTTCGGTTGCGTTTGGAGCAGTTTCCGTTGCGCCTTTGCTTATTTTAGGATTTGCACTTTGTTAATATTATTTCTTAAGAAAAAAGTTTAACCAAACTCCTCGCTACTTGCTTTGTGGTTGCTGTTTTGCTAGTTGCGCTGCTCTCTTTGCAAAGAATTATTCAGAGCAATGCTCGTTTTATTAATATTTAATATTTACCCTGTCTTATGACTAAAGTGACGCATCTTGGCGCACAGCTGTTGATATTACAAACGCGATATATGCGTCATATGGGGAGCAGACGAGCGAATTTCATCAGCCAAGGAAATTATATCATATTTTTGCATTTCATATGCAAATTCTAAACTAACAAGAGCGTCTTGTTTGTTTTTCCTCTCCATATACATATGTATATGTATATTTTTAACGGAGAGAAATTGCAGGTGTCGAGAAAGTAAGTTAGGTGCTCTGGTAGCTTTGCAGTTGCTTTGCTGGTGCCACTGGAATCTTTATTATAAGTTTTCAAATAGTGGGTTTCCAAACTGAGTTGGTGCATTTCTTTGCATCATTTTAAAAAAGGATTTAATTGTGAAATATTCAATCCTTTAACTCTGAAGTAAAAATTTCAAGGTTCTTCATGAAAGCGAATAGCTCCAAATCTTAACCTCAAAAGACACGAAAAGTATCATTTAAAGAGCAACAATGATCCAATTAGTAAATCGACTTTTTTGGGTATTAGACCATAGACATATTTTCGAGGGATTGAGTGATAGGTAAAAAAGTAGTTTCTTCCTTTTTCGAAGTTACTGTTTGCTTTGGAATTTCGAAATATAAAATGTCACCTACAAATAAAGTAAAATTATGGGATTCATCCACGTTTTCCTTTTATTTCAATTATGTATACCATGTTTCGATACAGCTATAAGGGTTCAATGTTAGATCTTCGAAAAAGAATCAAAATTTTGTATTACAAAATGTTGAAATATATATATAAATGAAAGCGGAATTTCTTGCATTCTTCTTTATAGAAAAACTTTGGTTGAAGTTTGGGTAACTCCTAACACTACCCGTCAGTATAGTACTTCTCGACCTTTAGGTTCTCTTAGGCTATATTCTCTACCTTTAAGCAAAAAACTACTCGTATTTTCCTGAAGAAATTCAGAGCAAAAACGAAATATTCGTACGTTAAATTAACTGAAGATTCAGATGATATATTAACTGCCAGAAGGCCGAAGAACTCCATGGTATTTTAGGTTAACTTTAGCTAAGACATTTGACGTGTGTATACGTAAAAGGCTTGACATTTTTTTGAGATAGAACTAATAGTGTTATTTCGAAATAAAAATAATGTTTTTCTCTAAAATATGTCTTCATTTGTTATGTCGCATATTAATTGAGATGAATAGCAAATCGTATGAAGAAATTTCTCATATTCATGCCCAATAAAAATTTTGAAGTAGAAAAAATTAAGTGTAGATATTACGTAATAATAATATAAATAAATTATATTTCTAATTTAATTCATATTTATACAACAAATCTAATAAGTAAGCAACAAAAAAAAAAATAACGATAACATAAAGAATTCGCACTTGTTGTGTTATCTCATACGTTTTGTTCTGTTTTGTGTCTTGGTATCGAAAATCACTCCGCACAGGTATTTCCTAAAGTTTTCTTATCGCTTCAGTTAAATTTAATCAACGCTGTCATTATTTATGTAAACATTACTAACTAATTGCATGCCATCTAAAACACTCATATATAATAATAATAATAATATCATGCACATAATGAAAATAAAAATTAAAAAATATATAAATAAAATCGCCAAGAGCACGAAATCGCTTAGGAAATAATCCATTGAAAGAACATTGTTTTATACATAACTGTGGAAATTTGACAAAAAACTTAACTCGACTTATTTATTCGCTCAAACTGTACTTGGTACTATAGAATTTGCGACCTTTAAATTATAGAAAACCTCTTTAAATCAGTTTAAAATATCTTACTTGTTCTTTAATGTCCAATAAGTTCTTTTGTCAAGAGCCCACAGTTATGTTTATCTGTATATATGCCTCATTTATGCTTTCATTAACATGGCGTTTAAAAACCATTTTCTATTCAATAAGTTTATACTCGTACATTTTGTCTATTATCTGTAAATATCACCAACAATTATCGCACACATCATCAACAACACTCATTGCGCTTTTTGAGGGTCAATCTATCAAAATTTCAAATTTCTGTAAATTGCAAACGTTTTCTTAAAATAAAAAATACAAATTTATTGTAAATATTATTTCACATTGGTAACTATTTGTAGACAGCACATTAGTTCAATATTTTTCGTTTTTATTCAAATTATAGGAAGTTATCTTGCCGAAGAATCAGGGATCGCTGGGCTTCAGCATCATTGGCGGTACAGATCATTCGTGTGTGCCGTTCGGTTCACATGAGCCGGGCATATTTATATCGCATGTAAGTATATGGGAATATTTATTAAATAATTTTTTTCATAATTTTATATAGAAAGTTGACATCAATATTGTTTTTTTTCATACAAAGACCTCTACTTGAGGACTAAATAGATAGTAAACATTTATGGAAAACTTGTTCGAATAAACATTTAAGTTTTCTAGTTGAAAATTTTTACAATTTTATGCCACTTTTTTGCTTTAAATTATACCGAGTGTGTTCAAAAAATAACGGGAATTCTAAAATTAATATTTTACGTGTTTGGATAGTCCAATTATCAGAAGTCCGCCCCTGAAGATACGATACAATTTTCAGCTGTATTCATTGCTGTGGCAGCCGCTAATGTGAGATGAGTTTTTAAGAGCTTCGGGATTTTCGTTTCTTAAAAGCTCACACTTCGTTGCTTCTTCGTGAATTCTTGGCCAAAAACAATACTGTAATGATGCAACAGCTTCCATATTCACCAGACATGTAACCGTGAGACCTTTACCGATTTCAAAACATAAAAATTACCATAAATGGCTGTCGCTATCCCAAAAATCGTGTTTGATAAGTGTTTCGACGATTGGAAAAAGCGCTGGCACAAAAACATAATATCGAATGGGGACTATTTTGAAGGCGACAACATTAATGTAGATTAATGAAAAAATATTTTTTAAAAAAACGAAAATTCCCGTTACTTTTTGAACACAATTCGAATATCTACAAATCTTCCACCTTGAACAGTGTTAATACTTACACCTTCTTTCTAAAATTTTTCACTTCATTTACATTTGCCAGTGAAAAATATGTGTTGAAAGGCTGTATTTTTCACAAATTTTATGTTTTTTTTTTTGTTTTAATAAGCGGTAATTTTTCATTGTCATGGCATAAATAATCGCCGAATGAGCCAAATGGAGAGTAGCTCCCACTGCCGCAGTGTTTTGAGCAGAACTTTTACATAAATTACACAAGTGTTTACTAAAGTTTGCATTTGTTGCCTGCGTCTTTCTTCGGCTTATGGCTTCGGACGCAAATGCAGGACGAAGCAGGCTGCTAATGTTGCGCTAAGCGTCTTGCAGTTGAACTTACACAGAAAGCCCCCAATTTTATCATAATTATAGCTAATGGAATTTTCGTTTATTAAATTTTCCTACATTAACTGTTATTTTTAAACGCTTCTCAAATGCAAATTGCAGGTCGTGCCCGATGGCATCGCACACAAATGCGGCAAACTGCGTATGGGCGACCGTATACTGAAAGTGAACGATGTGGATATATCGCGTGCCACGCATCAGGATGCTGTTATGGAATTACTGAAACCCGGCGATGACATCAAGCTGACCATACAGCATGATCCGTTGCCACCCGGCTTCCAGGTAAGCTTCTAATGTCGTCGCAAAAAGAAAACACAAATATTTTTCGATGTTTTTCGAAAATTGCTTAGTTTAAGCTTCATTTTGTGCTTGTAGTATAAATAAATAAATAAATCAATACATACGTACAGTTATAATAATACATAACAAGTAGTAGCAAATATCATCTCATTAAGCCAAAGTATTATTTATGTAAGCAATTTCGCTAAAACTGCAAAAAATATTAGCTTATACATAGCTTGTTGTTTTTTCTCTCTCACTATTGCAAAATATATTTACACCTTTTTCCTTTTTTAATTGCAATATATCCAAGATTGAGGTAGAAATTTTACAAACTGAGGTAAGCCGCTTTTTGTTTGGATTATTCACTAAGTGTTTCTTCTAAATGTTTCTAAAAATTCTTATTGATTTTTTTTCTCGTTGAGTTTATGAATGAGTTCAGTTTAAGTGCGAGAAGCTTTCGCTTTCGCAGTTCGAAATTTCTTTTTAATACACAAACATTTAATACAACTGCTTTTTCTTTAACATATTCAAAGGGTTTTTTTTCTAAATTGCATTGTTCATTTCGCGGACTAAACTTAATCAAAGACCTAACCTAAATTAGTTTTAAATATTAAGTTTGATTTTAATGCGTTTTCGTTCACATAAACAGTTAAGTTTCGTTTAGTAGTACTTAAGTCATTTGGTTGATTTAATTTTATTAGTTATATGCAAAGATCAATAAGTAAAAGAAAACAAGAAACTCATTATGGGAAATCATTATATAGCAAAAGCTCTCTTTGGCATTTCGGGTGTAGGCGAAATTTTGCACGAAGGTGGTATTTTATAATTATGTATATATTTGTGAAGATTTGTAAAATTAGCTTGAGTGGATTATTAATAAAATTAGCTTCAAATTAAGCGCTCCAACTTAGCCTGCTTTCATATATTGTCACAGCTACAAGGTGTGTTCAAAAAATAACGGGAATTTCGCGGGTTTGGAGTGTCCAATTGTAAAAAAAAAGATGCACTAGCCTCCATATCTGGCAGATATGGCTTCGTGTAACGTAATCCTTAAACGTCCGTCGTTTTACAAGCATCCGAGATATCGCGGAAAGAGCCAAATGCTATCCCAAAAATCGAATTTGAGAAATTTTCGACGATTGGAAGAAGCGCTGGCATAAGTGAATAATATCGCATGGAGATTATTTTAAAGGCGACAACATTAGGGGACTATACCAGTGTTGCCCATGAAAAATTAGGCGATTTTCGTGTTTTTTTTTTTTAAAGAAAGTACTCGATCGAATGTTTCGAAGCTTTTTGGACAAAATAAGATATATTTTCAGCTATATTTTAGAATTTTTTATATAAAAAAAGTTCCCTAACTGCTCACATTATTCCGGCCGTATGAGTAGTTGAAACAAAAAAATTCAAAATGGTTATTAAAGTTGAATGTATTTCCTATACAATGACCTACGATTTTTGTCATATATCATTAACACATATCAAATATTAACAAAATGGCGTAGTTCTGGAACGAATGGTCTTTTTTAATGCCAAATTGACAATTTTTAACCAGTCAAAAGATCGGGGGTCATTGTATAGTAAATATATTCAAAAATACTCAGTTTCAATTTGAGCAATTTTCGAAAGTATAAACTAGAAAGTAAAAAAAAATCGTTTTTTAAAGTATCACACATAAATGAATGAATTTTTTTTCCCAAAAACGAAAATTCCCGTTATTTTTGGAACACAACTCATATATAGTTTTCACTTCCTTACGATAAAATATATTACATATTTTCGGTGTATATAGCTCACAGCTGCATGTAAAGTATTTTAAAAGATTGTTTATATAAATTTCACAACAACAAAATTTTTTTTTTAATTTTTCATTTTTTCGAAATTCCTTCCTTGACTCGATGAACATTTTCATTGATATAGTAGCATGTTTTTATTATTGGGCGTATATATTTATATTAAGTATTTGGGTAACTACAAAGGCCGCACAGAATATTTAAAAAAAAAAAATTAAAAAATTTCTCAAAGCGTTACTCAGCAAAAAAACACTTATTTTGGCACATATTTCCAGCGCATTTTTAAATCACTCCCTTAATGGTCGCGCAGCAGTCAGTGCACAATTTTATCACGCACTTCAGTTTTATATACAATACTTATATAGTTTTATTATTATTACTATTTTTACATTTGACCCACATGTATACTATATATAATGCATATATTCACTGTCGCGTATGAAACTGGGATTCACGCCAAAAATTAAAAAAATAGAACTCAGGGTTATTTTATATAAAATATATTTACGCTTTTCACTTTTACAACAACATATTTATGTCTGTTTGTTTATTTTGTTCACTTATTTCACTTGTTATTTTATTTTTATTATTATTATTATTCTTCTACTGTTACCAATATGCATCCTTACATGTGTTACATAGCTACATATGTATATGTATGTGTATGTCATAAATGAAAATATGCGTAATTAAGTTTTTATTTTATACTCTATAAGTAAATACATACCACATAGTGTTTGTGCTGTTGCAAGTGGCAGTGCCTCTTTTAAGTTATGGTTTTGCACTTTCATATTTATACCTGTGCTTCTTATTGTAAATCACACAGGAAATCACCATTAGTAAGGCGGAGGGCGAACGTCTGGGTATGCACATTAAGGGCGGACTTAATGGTCAACGCGGCAATCCATGCGATGCCACCGATGAGGGTGTGTTTGTGTCGAAAATTAATTCCGTTGGCGCGGCCAGACGCGATGGAAGACTTAAGGTATGCTCATATACACATATATGTATATAAATAATAACTGTATTTACTATAGAAGTAAGTAAAATGTGTTTAAATTTAAATTTAAATAAATTTTTGAAGAATTTTTTTTTATTTTATATTTATTTTATATTTATTTTTCAAAATTTTAAAATTTTTCTCCAAAATTTTCAAAAATTAATTTTTATATTTTCAAAATGTTTTTGTTTTTTTTTTGTATTTCTATATTTATTTTCCAAAATTTTAAAATTTTCTCCAAAATTAATTTAATATTTTCGAAAGTTAATTTTTTCTATTTTAAAATTTTGTAAATTCTTGAATTTATTAATTTTTTCTATGTATATTTTCAGGTTGGCATGCGCCTGCTGGAGGTCAATGGCCACTCGCTGTTGGGCATCTCACATCAGGATGCTGTGAATGTGCTGCGCAATGCTGGCAATGAAATACATTTGATCGCGTGTAAGGGATACGACAAATCCAATTTAATTCATTCCATTGGGGCTGCTGGCGGCATGAGCACAGGCTTCAACACAACTGGCAGCCGACACGGTATGTACAGTTATACTATGCAATATGCATTTTATGTGTGGTATTGCGCGCATATCGAGCCTAGTTTGAGTTGCATTAAATTGAATTCGGCTGCACCGTTACCACACATACCTCGAATTTTTACTCCAAAATGTCAAAATTTAATTTTATTTGATTTGTATTTGTGTTAGGTTCGCGTGCTTCCGAAACTGGTTCGGAATTGAGCCAAAGTCAGAGCATGTCGAGTTTAGATCGCGACGAAGATGAGCGCATACGACAAGTAAGTGTGAACTAATGTTTTAATTTCAATAAATTTAATATAATAATAATAAATAAAATAATATGGCTACACTGAATATAAAATGTGTTATTTCATAATTAAGAAAATTTAGAGTTCCGAACGTTTTAATTAATTAATTTTTTTTTATAAATTTAATAAAATAATAATAAATAATAAAAAAATAGTATGGCAACACTGCTATATTTAATTTTTATTTAATTGTTTATTTTATAAAATAATATTTTTAAATCATTTCTCCCTCTCCCAAGGATTTTGAAGTTTTTACCCCAAAAACCGAATCGAATAACGAACCATCAGTATTGGCATCTGTGGCGGCATTGGCCCACTCGCCCATCACACCGCCGAGCGTTGGCGTTTTGCCACAACAGCATGCAGCTGAAAGCGAAACATCCAAGACACACACCACAGCTGCTCCACAAGCACAACCAGCAGCAGCAGCAGCAACAGCAACAACACCAACTCCTCAAGATGCACTCGCCACACTGTCGGACAAAGCGCTGGTGCAGTCCAAGGAAAAGAGTACACCAGAGAAGGTAAACACAAGCGTTTAATTCCCTGAGAGCCTATGTTGACTCACGCTTAATTTTCTTTATTTTCTTTTCTCATTTTGAATTTTTTTTTTTCAATTTTTTCCCACAGGTGCTTGAAATCGTGCGTGCTGCCGATGCATTCACCACAGTACCACCTAAATCACCAGCCGAACATCACGATCAGGATAAAATCCAAAAGACCACAACAGTTGTCATTTCGAAACACACACTCGACACGAATCCGTCGCCTGCGTTGGCGGCGGCCCCCTCCTCCGCCACACCGACAACAACTACCACAAGCACCACCACAACATCACCACCTGTGTCACCGGCGTCCAGCAACAGAGATGCTGCAGCGCCAGCTAGAGGCAAAGCCGTGACAACGCCACCAACTCAGCAACAGGTATGTTTTGATGATCATTTTATAGCGACATTTTGCATTTTGTGTTTGTTATTAGGCTTAACATGCATCCCTGTACCATTGTTATCCTTGTGTTGTTGTCATGTGCGTGTCGAACAAAATAACATTTGCTCTCAGTTTCTTTGTTCTTTGTGTTGTGTTCATGTACCCCCCACTACCAATGTTGAAAAAAACTCAAAAAATAAAAAAAATTTAAATCACCAACACCACACACATAGACATACAAACATATATGTACTCATACTGAAACATTGCTAACAACCGTTAAATTGTGTTAAAACGAATATATTTTTCACATGTTCTCCAAAGAATTTTCATAATTTCTCTTTCGTTGCATTGGTATGTTATTTACCCGTTGTTTGCGTTGCTAATTTTTTGTTTGGCAGTGAGGATTGTTGTTGTTTTTTTGTGCAGCGGAAAAGTTGCCCAGTTGCAAATATGTTAATATAAATGTGTAAATAAAATAAGTGGAAACTATAAATAGTGCCTAGTTGTGGGAAAATATTGCATACTTACATATGTATGTGCGCATGTATGTACACGCATGCGTATGTATAATTTTAAGTTTTGTATACAAAGTGCATACGTTTCGCATATTTTTATCAAACTATGCAACTGTTGTTTGCATAAAAGACTCGTCTAAAAATAAATTTAACAAAAAATATTTAGTTTCTGATACTATGAGCCACGCTCGTGCCGTTTTTAAACCGAGGGTTCACTCATACTTTTTGTGTTTTAGGTTACTTGCCATTTCATGATGTTATCACTTCATTCTCATTGCAAAATTTGTGTTTTTTCACTTCACTGGGGACTTCTTGTGATTACTGTTAGACTTAATGTTGATTTCTGCCTTAAAAGAACTTGGTTTAAATAAGTGGAAGTAAGGTTGTTTGGGCTATAAAATGGAAGAAGCGTTTCGTTTTTCTTGAGCTTCATATAGTGATAATAAGAAAGAATAATGTCTCAAGTGCGCGTCAGAAATTAAAATTTCGTTATAAAGTTAATGAACAATATATTCTCAACTAAATTTTTGGAATATATTGAAGATTTTTGATTTAGATGTTTGTTCTAAAATACTATATATTTTGTACACCACTCTCTTAAGGGCTTTAAATGCAATAATTATGTTAAAAGTACCGTCTAGAATACCTTTTTAATCAAAAACACTTCTTGGTTTATATTTCTAATTCATTTCAAAATGCTTAAATCAATTTCGAAATGATTCGAATCAAATAAGACAAGACAAAAGTAAATATGAAGAACTTTTAACTAAAACTTATTTTCGTAATAAGACATAAATAATCAAATAATTACATTTGAAAAAAAGTTTTAAAAACATTTTCGAAACACAAATAGATTAAAAAAAAAATATTTTCGAAACACAATTTCCAGCTTTCAATTCTTTAATTTCGATAAAATTCGGATCTAATAAGACAAGACATGAAAACAATTTCTTTAACAGGAGTATTCAAAAAGACGCTTTGGTGTATTGTTTTAATGGCGGCCTCAGGAAATTTTTGTTTAGATTTTCAGGAAAAACTCAACAGTTAATTGGTCTTAAAAAATTGAAATTGATCAGGCCTGAGTTTATTATGTATTCTAAAAGCTGTATGAATTTCATTAAAATCTACTGAGCGGTTATCGAGTTACAGTTGTCACCAGTTCAAAAAAACATAATTTTGAGATAAACGCATTTAAAGTTTGACACTAGTGTGTTGGAGTGCCTGAGCGCTCTTTGTTATTTGTCGAATAACTCGAAAAGTAATTATCGGATCAACTTCGAATTTTCAGAGAATATTTTTAAGATTTTACTCTGATTGGATTTTTTGAAAATCCTGACTACCCCTAACCCCTTAATCAATGAAATCAATTTTGAAAGAATTCGAATCTAATAAGACAAGTCAAAAAAATCTGAATAGTTTCGAATTAAAACATATTTTCGTAATATGATATATTCATTTAATAAAACAACCAGATTTGAAAAAAATTCAAAAACATTTTCGAAACACAATTTTGAACTTTTTCTTCAATTTTTTAATTTCAAAAGAATTTGAATCTAATCAGATAAGACAAAAATAAAATGAAAACATGTTCCTTAACATGTATCTTTGTCACATAGCATCTTACTCATTCAAAAAAATAATTAGATTTGAATTTGAAAAAAATTTAAAAAACATTTTCGAAACACGATTTTCGAGCTTTTTTCTTCAATATCATATTTCGCTACCATTAGCTCATTTAGGAAAGAATCAAGTAAATAATTCCAATTGCATCAGCGTTAGTACAGTAGATAACGCTACTATTTTCGAAATAATAAATCGTTTTCGAATATTGGTACTAAACAATTTTCAGTACTTTTGGTTATATCTCTTGCTTTCCGGACTAATATTGGGGCATATACACGGTTGTAATTAATATAAAATACTTACGGCAGGTAATTTTAAGGAATTATTTAAGTAATTTTAAGTTAAATAATAGTGAATACTATTTGTAACTGTAAAGAAAAATGTGGAATTGAGTAATGGTACAATAAGAAATTTGTGTAAAATATGCAGTACGAAGCTGCTACGGAGGATGAGGTGATTTCTATACTAAAATATTTTTTCTTTCTTTTTTTCGAAAATGAAACTTCGAACTGTTAAAATGTTTTTAAAATGAAATTTCGAAAAATATTTTTTTTTTCGAAAATGAAACTTCGAAAAATATTTTTTTTTTTCGAAAATGAAACTTCGAACTGTTAAAATGTTTTTAAAGTGAAATTTCGAACAAAGTGAAATTTCGAACTGTTTAAATTTCTTTTAATTGAAACTTCGAATTGTATAAAATTTAATGAAATGTGAATTCTTAATTTTGTATAATTTTTCTTTTCAAATACTCAATCAATTAGTTTAAGTAACGAATGAAAACTAGTTATGTGCATGCTGAAGCAGTTGTAACCCTCCGCTTTGTATATATATTTCTTATGAATTGGTTTTAATTTGGTTTTTGTGAAAACACACAAACAGACATACATACATATGTGTATTTGAAATGAAAAAAAAAAAATATAAAAAATAAATATTTAATTGATTACTTAATTTTCTTAAAATATTACCAAAATATAAGGCAGAAATTTATATAAATTTAGATGCCGTTACACACTTATGTACTTATGTACCTACTTTTGCAATGCTGCTCGACTATTAAATACATATGTACAATATTGGTGTTAATCTCATTCTAACCCTATCAACCTAAAACAGTTTACTTATTATTATTATAATTTTTTTTTTTTCGATTCCAACAACTATTGGTGTATTCCGCTCTATTGACACTGCATCAAACTGTGGTTATTTGTTGTAAAATCTCAAAAAAAAAAAATAAAACTCTCTTAACAATAAAACCAACTACTTACTCTAATTCGACTTGAAATTAAACAAAAAAAATCTCTTTTCTGTTTCGTTTTTCCGAATTTGGTTTCTCATTGCAGAGCACAGAGCATAGTAATGCTTAACAAGTGGATGATTATAACTATAAGACTGAATATTTAGTTTAACGGTCGCGTAAAGGCCGCACAGGAAACAGTACATAAAGCGCGTGCGCAACAGCAGGAAATTAAAAAAAAAAAAATAATTAGTTGCAATAAAATTGAAAAAAAAAGATTTAAAAAAAATATTATAAAAAAATTATAAAAAAATTATAAAAAAATAATTTAAAAAATAATAATAAAAATTATGTAAAAATATGTACATAATTATATGTATGTATGTATGCACTCGTAGCTTCCATTGGCTGCTGGAAGCGTCAATAATGAGTTGAAGCGTTGCCAGATCATGTGCAGCTAACGTTATTTGGAAGATTATTGCGTAAATCAACGTGTTATTGTAAAAACAAAAACAAAAACTAATAATTATTATAAATTTGCATAAAACAAAGCAAACAAAATAAGAAAAAACAACAAACAAACACGCAAAAAAATGCAACCATGCGTTTTCATGAATTTAGCGTTGAATTGAAGCGCATTTGTTTTTGGACAAATTTATCAAACTCTATGTTTGTATGTATGTATGTCAATGTTAAGATTGAAATTTTGTTATATGTAGCGTAAATTGTTGTTTGTATTATTATTATTAATGTTTTTCGTTTTTGTTTTTGGAAAATGTAAACTAAAACAAAATGAATGTTTATCAAATGATAACAGTGTTACTATGCAAATGCATTTATAAATAATATATATATATATACAGAGAGGATTATTACATACAGTTGTAGTTAAATATATTGAAAACAGATACTGCTGCAGCCACATTTAATGTGTCCCAATACATGCAAATAATAACAAAAAATAACAAAAACAAAAATAAGTGTAGTGAGTGATTTTCCAACTTCTACTGCACTAACACTCTATTTGTATAACGATACATATTTTTCTACTTTTAATGTGACCGTACAGTCAGTCTCAACAATGGTTTCCATAAACAAAAACTTACAACATACATATGTACTATAAAAAGTATAAATATTTACCGCAATTTAACATGTCCAATATATTGTCAGCCATATGTTATACTCAAAGTCCCGAGTAGCTTCCAATGCAATTTGCTGCTGGTAAAACCAACAAATGTCTTGTTCACATACGTTATATGCTTAGACATTTTCTATTAACAATGTGTGTAACTAACTTTATTTAAATTCCAAATTTAACCACAACAGCTAGTTTCACAGATTTGTTATATACTATAGTGAAGGAATACCATTTTACTACATACTGCTTGTGACATATTCTTAATTATTGTGTTGAAAATGTAGCGTTAAGTTTGAGTAGGAAAAAATTACCGATGAAATTGGTGTTAAAAAATGTTACAGTTGAAAATTCTGAAAAAATTCATGTTAATTAAAATTTGGGATCAGGGTTTATTGGGAAAAAATACCGCAATAATTTTGTACTAAATATCCCGTTTTTTTTTGTTTTAAAAATTTCATCTTTTATTTGTAATCGGCATCGTGGAACTATTTTATTGCCATATTTGGTGAGAAATTGGGCTTCTTCTAACCCATCACAGCATTATAGAAACTTCCTCCCATAGACAAGCTTCTCTTATGTTTATTGTTACGATCTACTCATTCAGCCATAATAACGATTCTAATATGACTCCTAGTAGTAACCGGTAATCGTGATACTAAAGGGTGATCCCTTCTTATCTTTTAAATGTTGGTCGCGGCTACGTCTCAGTTGGTTCATTCGTTGAGTCCAATTTTCGGTCACTCGTTCGAGCATTTCGACTGGTAACTGGCGAATGACACGCGTCATGTTTTGCTCCAAGGCCTGAATCGAAGCGGGATTGTCTGCATTGACTTTAGACTTTACATATCCCTACTGGAAAAAGTCTAACGGTGTGATCACACGATCTTGGTGGCCTATCGACCGGCCCAAAACGTGAAATTATCTGCTCACCAAAGTGTTCTCTCAATAAATCCATTGATTGATGCGATGTGTGGGAAGTGGAGCCGTCTTGTTCAAACCAAATATCGTCGAGATCACAAGCTTCAATTTCAGAAGAAATTGGCTTTGTTTTCAAGAGCTCATAGAACGAACTGATGTCGCTTGAGAAGGTCGAGCGGTATCAGTTCTTGCACATGATATATTTAGATCAATATAAGATCTCGACGTAAAATGCGCTAAGTCATTCCATACGTCATTCCGAGTTGCCGTGAACGCCGCCGAATCGACTCTCGACGGTCTTCGTGTACACTCTCTGCTACGGCTGCTATATTTTCTTAATGCGTGCTCGACCGAATTTACCACAATCGAATGTTATCCAATAATGATCTAATGCTAGGCCTCAAGATGGTGATGGTGTTGCGAATAGTATGCCGATTACGTTGACCATAAGTTTAGCGAAGCGCGCGAAACAGATTCGTTACAGAACGTGAATTTTCGTAATAAAATTGAACAATTTGTAAACGTTGCTCAGGCGTAAGTATTTCCATAATGAAATGCCAAACAATATTGAACAAGAATAACATGACAGCTTGATACGACTCACGCGTGATCTGTCAAAAAAAATGCTATTGAAAATGGTACCTCTACTTGGATCACGCGATAGTACTCGGTATCGTCACCGCGGTACTTTCTTATTTGCAACTCAATTCAAGACATCTAACGTTATGATACCGACCATTCTTATTTTACCGTTGCTTTTCTACTTCCTTTTAAATTAATTATGTTGAATTTACTATTAAAATCCTTGGATAATTTTGAAAGAACTTCCATAGACATGTTTAACATTACAAATTCTTCAACTGCTAAGCAGTTAGCTTCTAGGTTCCTATGAGGAAGAAAATTAACCGAGAAAGTACCTTATATTTTTTATTTAATTTCACGACAATATTTTTTTTTCTTTAATACCACATCTGGGAGTTCCAGCAGTTCAAATTCGAATTTAAATAAAAATTTACAGAAATGTATGTTTTGAGGTTATGTATTGAAGAAAATTCGCTGAAATCCCTCCTTTGATGCAATAATTACAAACTGTTGTTGAACGTATTGAATTCCTGAAGATTTGTGTACCTAATCCAATGATAATACAACTAACAAAACAAACAAGTGAACTATAAACTTATATCGATTGTCCAATGTGTAGTTTATAGCAAAATTAAATTAAATTAAACAAATATATATATTAAATTAAATTAAATGTTTTGAATATGTGTATAAAGGTGACTTTTCCTCTAAAACACGTATACTATATGCACTATACATACAAAAAATAATGAAAATATACAAATATAAGTCGAATTATGCCATTGAAGCATGAATGCATATTGATTAACAACTTTATAAAAAACAAAAATAAAAAACCGTGAAATTTTTTATGTAAATCAGAAAAGTAAAAAACAAAATAATATAACAAATAAAAACTCAATGTCTTCTCGAATACAAAAAATTGAAAAATTAAATGAACAAAAAAAATTTTGTAAAAATTCTGTAAACCAAAATGAAATTGGTTTTATTTCTATGACGGCAGGTGTACGAGTATTAGGGGGTGTATATTATATATATATATATATGACTCAGGAAGTAGTGTTTATGCTTTGTACGCTTAGCTTTGTTTCCGCTTAAATTTTTCTCTGTATTTGTGTACGCGTTTTATCAGCATTTGTTTTGTCCCACATTTAACGCTGAACCAACTGCTTCTTTTTACCATATACACTTTGGAAAAATCATTTATTCGTTTTTCGGAATTTGTCCATACATCAACAAGTGTTCGATATCATACGCAGTTCAGTCAAAAACCCATCAAATTGTTTACTATTTGGTCTCAAATGTGCTAATCGAAAGTATTTGTCAATAATTACAAAAAAAAAAAAATCAAACTCAAATTCACTCAGAGTTTAATACATTTGTAAGTAATTCACTCACTCAATTTCACGCACACACTCAAAAAACAAAAAAAGAGACTCTCTCAAATTGTTTTGTATTTATCTGGCGCACTACTCAGTCTTATTTCCAACATACTCGCTCACTCCACCAAGTTCCACCAGCACCACCAAGCACCAAAAACCACAATTAGCACTTAGTACTCATATCACCACTTTTCAAACGCGCTTCAGTGTAAATGTTTTATCGCTTAAACTAATTGTTGGAAACTTAAACTAAAAACAATACATACATATTTTTCTAACAATGAACAAACATTTTTGGTCAAAAGAACATTCAGCAGCGGCGCACACCAACTCCAACAACAGTACATAAAACGAGGGCTGAAACCGTAGCACAGCCTACAGACACCCGTTATGAGTATAAAGAAATGGTGAAAAATCAGTCGATTACACGGCAGGAGGATACTACACCACCAACGACAAATAAAGTCAAGAAAGCCGAACCAATTTATATAATTGACGATGAGGAGGAGGAGGAAGAAGAAGAAGACGACGAGCAGGTGGATGCGCACTGTGAAGACGATGCCAAAGCTGATGCTGATGACGATGCCTTCGATGATACCTATTCACCAAATGTCTCTGCAGATCAAGGTGATACCGATTCGGACTACTTTGACCGTCCACGTCCTTCGCCGCGTTACACCAGCGATTCGGAGAATGACTATCGCCCACATCGGCCGCAACACGAAAGATTGGGAAATATTTCTGGTCGCAGCACGCCAGATCTTTCAGGTTCCGCATATGGTGGTCACCGCAAATCGGTTAGTTTCGATCTCAGCGGCGATGAAAGATCAAAATCTGACTACGAACGTTCACGTACTCCTGAGGGTTATTCGCGTTATTACGATTCTGAGCAAGAGTATGGTTGCGCACGTCCGCGTTTACCACGTAAAGGTATACTGCGTTCGGCCAGTCCTTCGTCGTCGAATAACTCGACACTGGAGCGTTGTAAACGCCCCGAAAAACTCCCTCCAATTGTGCCTACAGTAGCGCGCATCAAGGAAATTGATTCACCTACACTGCAACATGTGCGCTCAGCTTCACCCATGTCCAGTAGAGGTGGTAGTAGTAGTGGCTATCGCAGTCCACCACCGCAACCCGAAAAGGTGACGGTGTCTACCGAAATCGAAAGAGAGAATCCATTCCGCGAAGCTTTCCTAGATAAAACCAAAAGCGATGAGTACACTGAGCTGGCGAAGGCTATGTCGAAATCACCTTCGGCGCTCAAATCACCGCGTGAGCAATTTTTCTTTGGCTCGAAGTCGACGGAGAATTTGTTAACGACAGAGCGTTCAGCGTCAAGTGGTCGTAGCACACCTAGTACAGTGGTTAGTGCACAGTCCAAATCAACAGAAGATCTGTTTTCAAGCTCAACTGGTGCCAAACCGAAGCGCATACCACCACCCATATTGCCGAAACCGAAAACGAAGAAAGCTGAGCTGGTGCACAATATTGCGCTTGATGCCTTCCAAAAAGCCGACGTAGGTTATGGTGATTTCACAGTCTTCGAACATGATCCTACCACGAATACTATACACGAAATCCGTTCGCCGCCACCGCCCACAACACCAACCGTACCACTAACACCACCGCCTGCCGGTAGTAGTGCAAAGCTTCCAGTGCGCGTTAAGGCGCCACGTAGTCCATCTCGGCCGCGTGAAAGTCCACCTCCTCCACCCATCAACTACTCAACGATGCCAAAGCCGTCTGCGGCAGCTGCAAATGTGAGAAAAAGCGAAGAGACCTTCTACTTAGAGGTGCTCCCACCACCACCGCCTCCGCTCTCCGATGACGAAATACCGCCTTCACAACGTCGTCCCGGTGAGTTTATACACGAAAATTCACCGGATCACATACTGGTTACCGAAGAAGAGCACCGCACAATTATGCTGCATGAAAATGAAGTGCGGAACCAGCTGCGTGGTGTGAGCAGAAAGTCACAAATACCAGAACTTGGCGCACCACACGAAGAAGCGCCACCAGTTCCACATTACGCAAGCATCAAACACTCGGTAAATCCATTTATAGATAGTTCAGATGACAATTTTGATTCGTTACCCCTCCCACCACCGCCCGAACACCTGATTTCCTCTGCGGCTCTGAATCCCAGTTGTGATAGTAGCTCCCATTGCGATAGTGAATCTTCAACTATTAACATTGCTTCACCTATTTCTTCTATTACTTCTTCCAATGCAAACATGCAGCCGAGGTTGGAATTCTTAACATCAGCAGCAACATTACAGGCAGGCATTCCATCCAATAACCCACTCTCGCCCACACAAATTTTCCCCACAGCGCAAATATTACCCGTTCAATATAGCAACCTACCACAACCCCAGCAGCCAAATACCACTCACATCCTAACCGGCCAATTGGTCCCAACTAGCGCGAGCCACCACTTCTCTAATTCCCCACAGAACCAGTCGCTATTCACAGTAGGTGGTCTCGTACTGCTGCCACAAGCTCAATTCACTGCAGCAACGTCGCAGGTGTCATCGTCATCGGCGTCATCACCATTGGTTACGACTCCCATTTTCTTGGCCGCCAGTGGTGGTACGACGCCGGTCACCACTGGTGTATACATGAAACCACAAGCACTACAACAGCGGCCGCCACAACTTCATCTGCATCAGCGTACCGTTTTGGTGAGTGAATCGACAACCCAACCAACACAAGTACCAAATGTTGCTGCGCACACCACCACAAGCAGCAACAGAAACACACCTAACACTGCTACAACAGCGGCTAAAGCCACTGCCACAAATAGCGCCACCAACAGTTATACTAGTACGAAACCAACATCAACTACAACATCCATCACCACAGCTACCAACTCGTATACCACTTCATCAACGACGGCCACATTTTCCTCTCTAACCCATTCCACCAACAGCACAAGCAGCACAGCGGCGTACACTATTAAAACCACCGGCAACGGTACCGCAACAAAAGCAGCCGGGTCAACAACAGAAACACCACCAGTTGCTAATCTTGCCTCCCCCACACCGTCGTACACATCAATGCAATTTCCCACAATATCCGAAATAGTCGCACAGAACTCAACTGTGCCCATATCCTCTGCCGGCCGTCCCGTACACATCAGCGCCGGCGATTATCAAAACACAGTTCACTCATTAGACCTTTCCACCTCCACCCTAGCGTCGGTTGAGTCCGAGTCGACATCATCCTTACAGCGCACCATGAATGCGGCCTCCTATTACGAGACGGCGGAAGAAATCTACTCCACCATCGAGGAAGAGGTCATCTACAGCAACACATCGTTCTTTGATTCGCGACGCAGTAGCGATACCTCACTGAATTGTCGGTCATCAACGTCCCCACCACCGCCGCCGTTGCCTCCCAAGCGTCCGCTTAAGCCAACACATTTAATATTGCGCACCGCCCCGCCACCGCCGCCGACAAGTGCGCGTCCCCTCAAGTTGCGTTCACAATCCCAACCGCAATTGGACTTGACAACATCGCCCCTGTCGCGGCCAAAGTTTGCAGGTGTTGTGCTCTCGGGTGCGATGTCGCCGCCCACAGGGAAAGAAACCACAGTGTGATTACAGACGTCGCTTGTTCGCTTGTTCGCTCGTTGAGGTGGGGGCATGGCAGTGTTGTAAGGCGACGACGTCGAGGCGTATTCTCCATTAGTTGTGTTGTGTTCCCGATTTGCAAGTCATCCAAAAGTTTTTATTTTCCTTTCCTTCTTGTGTGTGTGCGTGTGGGTGCTTCGTGCGGTGACGGCGCGAAGGTGTCGGGCATTTTAATTGCTTAAATGAAAGGAAGTCCTGCTTGCTGTTTGTCGTTCGTTCATTTGCCACAGCCGCTTCAACAGCGCTTGCCTTCACGTCTACAGTGACGCTTGAACTCTCCTTGCCTGCTACAAATCGAAACTGCGTTCTTACATTGTTGTTGTGCTTATTTGTAGGTCGTGTAATATTCCGTCAAACCAAAATTGTTTAGCTATAGTTCGTTGCGCTCGCTACTAGTTGGCGCAAAGCAGCGAGTTCGTGGGTTATTTTGTGTTTATGCTTTCAATTTGCTTTGAGTTTCGAATGCATTCTTTTGGAAATAAATCATTTCAAATACTATTCGGCTGTATGTATGCAAATTTCGAACTTGGCTCCCTGCTGTCTGTCTATCTAATCAAAATCGTCCCTTAGGGATGGACGCACACACACTTTCGCTCTCAATTCGAACAATAAATTGGACATCTATTCGTCGCATGAAGGTTGCATACTAAATTGTGTGGCATAAAATAAAAATATTTGCATTTAAATTGAAAACTAACACTTTCCATTCGATTCATTCTCATACCAACGCAATAACCGCAATAACAAACCATGCCGATTTCGTCGTCGACCCTTTCCTTATTATACTGTATATGCTGTATGCTTAAATTGATTAAAAAAACAATGCATGGCGATGTTGGCAAGTCTTTAAGGTTTACTGCTTCGAAAGGAATCGTCTAAGACACTTTAAAATATTTAGCTATTACTGCTTAAATTACAACAAATTAGTTGATTCCTTGTCATTTGCTGGCATTTAAAAATAGTTGGTTCTAAAAGCACGCAATTAATTCAATATAAAGGGTGTTTCAATAAGCGCGCAAAACTAATTTTAATTTTTTATTTATTTTTTTTTCTTATAATGCTATTTTTCAAAAAATAATGATTGAATATTAAACGAAAATTTGAACAAAAATTAAGGATAATCGCTTTCTTTTGCAACACCCCTTACCATAGCCGAAAAATATTGCTGTCATCTCTACAAGTTGGCCAAAATAGTCATGAAATCGAATTATAATATTTAACTTTTCATACAACAATAACAATAGTAGCACATTTCCAAGACACTAGATCTTTATAAAAGTAAATACATAAGCATATATCGACATACAGTCACTCACCACAGTATGCAGATAGTTGCTCTTAAAAATTCTCTAAAATCTTGAAAACTTAAAAGCATAAATTTCTTAAAATAAAATTAAAAAAGCAAATGGTGAACTTTTCTTTTCAATAAAATAATATTTTTTGTCTTCTAACTACAGTGAGTGTCTGTATAAACATACATAACATTTTTAGCATAGTGGTCGGCATTACTTTAGTACGTACTAATACTAACCTCTACTATTAGTTGTTGACAAAACTTTTCTATTTAATTCTATCGACATCACAAAAAGTAGCCGTAAGTTTCGAAAACCAATACACATTTAATTAATAATTATATTGTAATAAAAATCAATAATTATAATCGTTATTCGGATTTGTTTTATTTTGTGTTGTCTCAAATTTTATTTTTGTGTAATATATTTTTTCATTTCATGCTTCGTTGATCGCTAGGAAATTGTATAGTACTAAAAGCAAAGCTATAATTATAATAACAATTGTGGCTGAAAAATATTTTGTCGCTTTGAAGTTGTGAATTGCTTGAGCTAGATCCCAGTTTACTAATATAAAATGAAAATAAAAATTTCTAGATTTTCTAGATCGTAGTCGCTAAGCTTGGATTCGATCTTTTATGCTCACTGTGACAGCATGTTCTCCATCGATTAAGCCAAGTTTAGCAATAATTAACTTCTTCTTAAGCTCAAAAGTCAAAATTTAAACCATTCATCTCAAGTATTAACCTCAAATTTTGCTAACTTCAATTTAGCATTAGTGCGTATTCTGAAATTTTAACTAAAGTTCGATTCAGAAAGATATACATATGACATAAAACAAAAATAATAGAAACAAAATTGCGACAACGCTACGTCATCAACGACACGAACTGTCAACTTTGACAGTAATTGTAATTGAAGTCTTTCCAGTCACTCGTTGATGACATCACAAAGCTATACATTTAGCTGTCAAACGTAATTAAAAAAAAGTACTGGAACGAGTGTTGGGAAAAAAATATTTTCGTTCAGCTCGCAGAAATTGTTATTATTTTTTTTCGAAAAAAAAATGTATATCTTTCAGCGCCTTTATTGACCTCTTGTGCTGCTTAAAATTATTCACAATTTCATTCTTTATAATTTCAAAACGCTCTGAGTATAACTAAATAGCCAAGTAGTGAGCTTTAACCGACTGCGAGACTACACTTGACTCATTAGCGTCCATAGTGCATTTAGGGCAACAAAACTTAATTATTCCAGTTATCAGTCAGTTATTTTATGCATGTATGAATTCGTTATCTTTTGTGCTGCTCTTATCTGAACTGGCTAATTAAGGCAGGCGTTATTGTTTCAGCTATCTTATCGCTCTGCTGATATGGCACTGATTTTTTTGTCTACTTCCGCCCGCTTAATTATTACGCATATATTTATGTGTCTAGTTTTGTGTTTTTTGTTTATTTTTTTTTTTAACAAATTGTAATAGATTTTAGTTGTAAAAAGTATATTGTCAGCGCCATCTATACGATTATAGTTGAAAAGCTTTTCGAGTGCTTGCTGCTCGGTAGGAAAATTTGTTAATGTATTTTTGAATACTTTTTATATTTTTTTTTAAATATTTTTTTGTTGTTTGTTTAGCGGCGTTGCGTTTAAAAATGCTGTGAGAATAACCAGCATTGTTCTTAGCGGCTGTTTAAACAGTTAATACAGCGCGCTCGCAAGTGAAAAAAAAAATATTTGCTAATAGTCATACATACTGACATACACTTTTATATATATCTACAAATGTTTACCTAAGTTTTTTTCGCGTGTGCGAATTATTTTGTTGTAGTCTTTTAATTACATTTCATTTTATTTCTTTATCTTATCCACTACTATCCTCATTACATGTGCATCTCCTCTTTACACATTGAAACTCAATAAATTTTAATTAACTCGCTTGTTTGAAGCATAAAGCAGTACTTTGACTCGACTTTAATTGGTAATGAAGAATTTGACGTAATATTAATTACACAATACCCCCAGCACAGCCACACAAACAAAAGCACACAGCGAAGACACGAAGTTGCCAACCACCGCTATAATACTACTATCATGTACCGTTACCTATATTTCTTTACTTTCAACCGACTACTTTTACTTCGGGTTAGCATGTGTAGTGTGTTGTTGCAGTTGCGGCATTACACCGTTATTCTACTAGATTTAGAATTAATGATGTCATGCTGCTGCTCGTACACAATACATAAATGTACTCGTATAGTACAACCGAACCGAGCGCATCATCCGCGCCACCACCTAGAGCTGCACAAACCAAAAAATTGTCGATGCTCTCCCCATATCCGTGTACATTTGTGATGAGCTACAATAAAAATGAAGCTCTGCCGAGGGAAAGAAAGCGTGCACTTTTTCAGTTTCAATTATTGTTGTTGTTATTTTTGTTGTTTGCAGTAAATTCATTACCTGTAAAAAAAAGGAAATGAGTGCTGATGCTTCTTCGAGTACTATGAGTATGAAAAAATGCATTCGATCCATTAAACAGACAGCAGTTCGCTTGACTGATAAAACATATTCACTCGGGCTTTTAGAGGTTGTTTGGGTATGAGTGTGTGTTCGGAAGAGTACATGGGTGTGTGTTGTACAGAAATTTGTCGGAAATGCAAAAATTTGAAGAGTAATTTGTAAAAGAAGCAAGGTTGAGCTGCAGCGTGGATTGCTTGTTGCTATTTGAAGCGCTTGAAAGTCTTTCAGGGATTTGTTTTATTAGCTGTGTGTTATTTGAAAAGAAATTTCTGCTTTACTTAGCCTTGAAGAGTTTCCACAACGGGTTGTAAACAAGACATACAAATAACTGCACTACCCTGCACTACTCTTCACATTGTCGAAAAATACCAAAGTATTAAATCTTGAATATACCACACTATATGTATGTACATATATGGCTTATTTAATGAAAGACTGTCAGATTCTGGAAAAAATAATGTTTAAATTGATGATATTAATTGATTGATTTATCAACACAAAAATTTTAAAATTATACTGGTTTTTAACTATAAAGCCCTGGATATTCTGCAATCAGTCATTTGATTCAAGAGATTTTACTATTTTCAGAGTTCATTGATTTATGACAGTCTTTTATTAGAAGAGCGAGTTATTTGTAAAATTGTAAATTTGTAATTATGAAATTTTTTAAACCATATTTGCTTTCCTCTTTTTAAAAATATATAAAAATAATACATTTTTAAAACTATTTTAATTAATTGCATTTAAATTTTTTCTAACAGTCACCAACATCGGAACCCATTACAACAACAAAAGTGCCTAAATCGGTTTCTGATAAGAAACGTTTCTTTGAGTCAGCCATGGAAGATCAACATAAACCATCACAAAAAACAGGTGAGATAAGATAAAATATACATATAGTACGTGGTACTAGAATTCAAAGAGATTTACTAAAGATAGAAAAACACACATGTAGTTGCCCTAAACGGACTTTCTGGTGTGGAAATAAAAATATTTTTTTTTTTTTAATTTAACTATTTAAGAATACGTTTACAGGAGATTTAAACAAAAATTCAGATTATTTTCGAAAATACACGGCATGCATAACTCGCTCGACTTGCCGTGGAACTTTAAAATCATTTTCCCGAAACTGTATTTTCCAAAGCGATACCCACGATTTCTCAAGTTCGATTTACCTGAAATTTTTGATAATCTTTTTTATAGATGTTTCTATCGCTGGAACTAACCTCATCTCCAACATTTAATTTTTATTCAAAAAATCAAGAAAGTACAATTTTTTTAATCTGTCACAATTTTTAAAATTTTTTTTCAACATTTCCATAGTTTCAACTATAGAGACATTAGATTAATTTTTTTTTTTTTTAATGACTTGAAAGAATATAATTTAGAAGAGTTTATGCATAAATTATAACGTTTTTTTATAAATAATATTAGTATCAAACGTAGAATCTTCAAAAAATAACACTATACGCCATGGCGTATGAGTAACTTTTTTAATTTATTTGAAAAAGGTATTAAATAAATAAAAAAAAAATAGTTACTTGAAAATAACATCGATATCATGATTAACAGATTCTAAGCGTTAGGTTAGTTTTTCCTAACAAAATAAAAACCAAGTTGGCTTTTAATTTTTGAGAGTTTTTTTTGAAAAATTTTTATCATTTCGAAATGGTCCATTCATAAAGAAATTGTTCCTCGATAATTCCATAAAACAATTCTCTTCCACATTCTTTTTCTTTCTTCATTTCTTTTGCAAAAGTGAACAAAGGGGTTCGTTAAATGCCAAAATTGGTCAACCCACAGTAGTTAAATTCAGATCTAAATTTGTGCTCCTAATTTCAAAAATCAACTTATAATAGACCACCAGTCAGACATTCGATGCCACCCAAATAGTAATTATAGTCTAGACTACCTTTATCGAGTATCATCAAGAGCATCAGAAAACAGAAGTCCGCCCTCAGCAACACACAATAACACAAAAGCAATGCTACTTATCAAATCTTCCCCGCTCAGATGAAAGAAAGTTGTGTGTCCTTCCGTTGCTGCACAAGTTTCCATTATTATTTTTTCTTATTATTTCTGCAATGTTTTCAACACAACAATACTTTATTGTGCTAAAACAAACGATCAAAAGAAAATAAATCGCGCACACCCAGAACAACCAACAAGTCAAAAGAGCAAAATAAGTTCAAAGTGAAGATATACAATCTTAGTTGTTGTTGTTGTTATATGCAACACAGCAGCAGCAGTATGCTGTAACTGTGGATAACGAAATAATTTCCCTGCTATCTTGATTTATGACCAACCATACAGCAGCAACGAGAATTGTGTGGGTTAAGGACACCACCGTGGAGATGGCTAACCAACAGTTATTTCTTTCTAATATGTATATTTACGCTTGTCTATGTGTGGGTGTGTGTGTGGGAGGCATGTATGTAAATACATATGTTATACAGTTATTTATGCATGCAGTATTAGAATGTGGTGCACAAGGAAGATGGTTGGACGTGTCCCGGGACCCCTTACAGCTTCATAACGCCAATGTTTGTCTGTCAGTCTGAAATGTTTGTTGTTGTTATTTAATGTTTATATTATGGAAGTGGTGCGCTGATTTGTTGCTGCTTATTCCACCACGCATAACAACTATTTGTTCAACAGTCTGGCATAAAGTTTTCAAACTGTGGCAGCCGACAGATGAGATGAGCGTACGTCTTAACAACCCGTTGAGTGACTGAGTGAGTGCGCAAATTGGCTGCAGAGCGCTGCAGCTGCTTATACCCATCATGAAAATTAATAGTGAAACTATTGTTATGGTATTTGTTTTATTCCGAAGGGGAGCTAAAATTCTAAAATTACCATATACTGATTTCAATATGAATAGATATACATAATATATATGCGAGAGTTGACTGAACTTTATTTAGGATATTCCACTTTAATGCCATATAAGTCATATTATTAATATAGCATTGAAGAAGTTTGAAGCTATGGGAGAATATTTATGATATTTGTGGTAAAAGTTAGGTTAGGTTCGGTTAGAAGACAGATATTTTCGCGCGTTAATGTAGGGGATCTCACTTGGACAGCTGTGAACAATGATGCTTTTTTGTGATAAAATTCAAACTTGTTTCAAAATAGGCCACATTCAGATTTCTTTCTTTCGACCATTTTTTTAAGATTTGTGAACAGAAAAAGCTCATTGAAGGTCAAATCCTGAACATACGACATAATTTCCTTCCTTATCTCGATTGTGAGATCATAAGGTATCTCAGAAACCTCTCGCAGAGCATTCGCGTATCAATTTTCAAGGCCAATATTACCAACATATTCCATTGATATTTTTAGAGTGTGAGATATCCTGTACCCTCATTTTATGAGCATCCATAATCATTTTGTAAGGTTTTCGCCCGCACCGTCGTTATCTTACGAGCCAATTGTCCAGCACTGAAAGTTGTAAACATGCCATTCAGAGGTTAGGTTAGGTTTGGTGAGGGGGTTCGCAAAGAATCTCACTTAAAGAGCTTCAACTGTCCTTTGTGGCACTTAAATACGCCTAACGGTTCCAAAGACCCTTACGATTCGACCAAGAGCTTGGTCTTTATTACATGGTTCTTAAGTCGGTTTATGTCAATTCGAAAAATTCGACGAAGGTGTACCTACCGCGGTGTTTTAACCAAAGTATGGCGAATGCTGGATATTGAAGGAGGAAGCAAGGAAGCGTTTGGATGATTCTTCTTCGCCTTCCTTGAAACAGCATTGTAGGTTAGGTCTGACCACAAAACATATGTATTAAATCTAGCGGCGGTCAGAGAATCCCAGGCCGTTTGATACAAATTTCTACGGACCCATATATTTAAATGGAATTGTCAAAGCTTGAGGAAAACCTTCATTAATATTTTAAAACCAGAGATATTGGTGCTTGACACTTACTTCACATCATTTGATTGAAAACAGCAAAGTCACCCTTTATTTTCCTTCTCAGGCTTACAATTTCGATTTCGCAGCACTCATAGTAAATTTGATAAAAGGCATTAATCTTGCTGTGACTGAAGCCAAGCAACTTGACTTTCGCCTTTTGCCGGGGCATTTGTTTAGCAGTTTCTGCAGTTTTTTTTTTGTTTTTTTCCTTGAGCTATTTTCATGGCTTTTCTATATGCGCTTAAGATTCCGAGCGTATTGTTCATTTATTTAAGTTTACTTATGATTTTCGTTTATTTCTTTTCATTTCATGTCTGCTGCTGCGCAAATAAATAGAAAAAGTTTTTTCATTCCTGTCAAAGGATGAAGTTGAGAAGTTGAAGCAAGAAGAAGAAAGGAAAATCGCAACACTACGTCGTGATAAGAAATCTGGATTATTGGATGGACCCGCCGCTGCAGCAAATGGCAATGATGAGTATGATAATGCTGCTGCTGCCACGGCTAACAGCGCTGCCGCCACCATATCGTGCCTTGCTGGCGAACCAAATCGAAAACTACAAGCGAATGACGAGGATAATTATGATTATGAGGACGACGATAGACAACGACGACTTGTTGTAGTTGACCATCGTCACGTACTGCGCGATACCATTGTCGAGCGGGATAATTGTGATGCGGATGACATGAGGTGAGTGCACGAGCATATGCCATATGCAATACCAAATCAGTTCAAATAGCGTCTAGTGAATTGAGTACATAGCTCATGGATTGCCCACACACACACACACTTACAATTAAGTATGTCTTATGTAAGTTGTATGTGTGTGTGTGTCTGTGTGGTGCCTCATGAGTTATGTGCTCATTTGCATATTTATCGTTTTGTACATCTTTTGTTTTATTCAATTGTTATTAATGCTTTTTTGGTGAAAGTGTTTAGCTTTAACGCTTCGTTTGTGTACACACAAAGACATCAACATCAACATACACACACACATGCATACAATACTTGTATCATAAATATAAATGCACATAATTACAATAGAATTAAATGCAATCTAATTATAAATAATTCAATAGATTGTTGTAATTTAAATGCATTTCACGCACACCAGCAGTGCCAACATCTTCAAGTTTTATGTGATGTCATTTATGTTATGTACTAGTATTCTATTTACTATTTACTGATAACGGTATGTCTTTGCGGTTACTAAGGTCAATTATTATGATTTGCTATCAACTCGAATTTAATTGTGCTTTTTGATTGGGTATTGGCTCTTCAATATATAATATATACTTACCTCTATCACTATTCACATATTTTCTCAATTCAATTTTGCTTCGATATTAATTAACTGTGGATTGTTCTCTTTTACCCTCATTTCTTTTGGTTCATGCTACCTACTACTACTACACAAATCATCACATATAAATATATATTACATATATAAACATATTTAAAATAAATTGAAAGCAGTATGGACGAACTTTATATAATTTTAGAAATGTAAGACTTCAAGTTTTTGAAATTTTGTTTGTATTACATATATAAACATTAAATGAAAAGTCTGAACTTATAGCAATTAACTAAATAATTACATATATATAATGAAGTTATAAAGTAGATTTTATTACAAATTTATTAGTACTCCGTAATAAGTCCCAAAAAATATTGAAAAAAATTTTAAATTTTAACTATCTATCTATCATCTACTTTAAATTTTAAATTTTTTTATATTAAAATTTTTTGTTTGCTTAAAATCTAAGCTTGAAATCTCTTCTAAAACGGTTCATGAAAAAATTTCGAAGAAGAGGTTGTAAAGGCACTGCTTGATATAATATAAAACCAGGTTTTTTCGACTACGTATGGCGATTAGAATATCCTAGAAGGTCGTTACGAAAACCTATATATGTAGTTCCCGAATATTGTTTATATAAGGACTAGTAAAAAGAAATTCATTATTTTATCGATATTTTCGACAACTGGTCTTCTAGAGCGCGGTAGATCTTTATAGTAAAGCCATCTATTGGCAAAATCATGCATTTTTTGTAATACACGGTGTGTTCAAAAAATAACGGGAATTGTAAAATTTAAAATTTCACTAAGCAGCTGTTGTTTCAACTGTTTTTATGAGCTTGGGGATTTTCGTTTTTTAAAAGCTCACATTTCGTTGCTTGTTCATGAATTCTTGGCCAAAAAGAATACTGTAACGATACTCCAAGCCGCCATATTCGTCAAACAAGACTCCATGTAACTCTTTCCTATTTCCAAAAACCTTAAAGGGTCGTCGTTTTACAAGCAAACGAGAAATCGCTGAAAAAGCTAAAGGCTATCCCCAAAATCGTGTTTAAGAAGAGTATGGAAGTGGAAACTATTTTAAAAGCAACAGCATTAATATAGACAATCCAATAAAAAAATTATACATTTTGGTAGACTGAGAGACGACGAATATTTGACGATTTATCGAAAAACAAAAATCAATTGTAAAATCCAAATAAACATGTGTAACAACGAGTACTTCAAGTATACAAATTACGACTATTTACCGTAAACTGCTTTTGGCTACAGCTTGACCACTGCATACTCGCATCAAATAGCAGCAGTCAGCTGCATGACCATCCTTTCAATTGTTGCTCGCAAAAAAAAAAAAACAAAAAGAAAAGTAAGCAACAAATACGAAGAAAGCTGACTATAGCATCGTTGTAAACAAGTCATTTTTTTTCGCTAAATGTACTCAATGCGCGCTTTTGTTTTGAGCTTGTTGTGCACACGCTGCAGCTCTCGCATGTTTTCACCGTTGCTAACACCGCCGGTTGCTGCTGCTGCTGTTGTTGTTTACAAAGGTAACTTTATGCCATAAGAGACAAAGTAATTTAATATTTTGCCGTTGGCCAAACGCACTCGCACTCGCAGCGCACACGTAGCATACACCACCACCACTACCAAGCATCGCTCGCCCTCAACAATCAGCATAAACAAGAATTTCATTATGCTGTCTTATCCTTAGCTGGTGCGCATTTATATTATGGTACGTCGCTCAGAGGTGGCGTGGGTTACGCAATACTTGAGTAAAGAGCTGGCTTGAACTCACATACATGCGTTCGAATACTGCTAACAATAAATTGTTGAATGTAAGATATTCTCCTAACAGTGGATATGAAAAATTACTGGCGGAATGTAACGCGTGGTCTCTTGAAGTGCTAATTTAAATATTAAACTATATTGTGAGTTGATTTGATATTGCGGCTTTTAAACATAATTCTGAACATTATTTCTGAAAAAGTCGTAATGACATTTCAAGTTCCCAAATTTGGTTTCAAAATCATATTCAACAACCCTAAAAGTCCTTCAATATCCTTTTATAATTAAATTTAAAGTTTCTTTGATTATTTACGCATTATTGCATTCTCATTTTGTTATGCTGCTTTTGAAAATCCAATCACTTCTGTGTCAATATACTACTTTTTAGAAAACTCTTTTTTAATTTAATAAATTAAAATTTTTATAATTTATTAAAAACTAAAATAGAGTTTCGAAATTACTTTGTTTTTTCGAAACATTGGAATTTAGTATGCAATATGCATGTACAATAGCTAACTCGCTAAAGTTAAAACTGTGCCACATGGCGTATGAGTAACTTTTTTATATTTTTTGATAAAGATATAAAACCAACGCAAAAAATTAGATAAAATCAATATTTTAACAGCTGAAATTCTTGATGACATAATTGAATGAGACACATTTATATATAATTTCGGAAAATAATCGTAATAAAATTTCCCTAAGAATATCCTTTTCTACTAAAATTCCTTAGTTTACTTTCGCATTATTGAATTTTTATATTTTTTATGCTGCTTTTGAAATTCCAATCGCTTCTCTTGTAATCTTCAGCCAATATACTACTTTTTCAGACAGGTATATATGGAAAACCGATATTTGTATTTAGGATAACTCACTAAAGACCACAAAACAGTTCTCAAATTATTGGTATTTTGCTACCATGCTAAATAGTAAATCACTTGTATTCAAGAATATTGGTACCATAGCTCCATATAGTAATTTAATAATTTGTGACATGGCGTATGAGTAACAGTTGAATTCCTTTGATAAACGCAAAAATAATAAAATAAATATTTCCAAAAAAATTCAATACGATACTTTTATAAGACACATTTACTCATAATTTCTGAAAAAAATTTAATAAAATAAAATAAAATTTTCAAATCTCAAATTTGGTTTCAAAATCATATTCAAAAACCCTAAAAATCTTCCAATATCCTGTTGTACTAAAATTTAAAGTTTCTTAATTTATTTTCCCAATGAATTCTCATTTTGTTATGCTGCTTATGAAATTACAATCACTTTTCTGGTAATCTTCTAACAAAAGTAGTATACTTTTTAGAGGCGAAGTACCTATGGAAAACTGTTTTTTTGTTTCATTTATAAAAAAACACTAAAAACAGAATAGGGTACCTAAATCACTATAATTTTGCGAAAAATTGGTATATTGTATACCACAATAATATTAGTATTGAGGCTCCCTTCAAATTGAAACTAGACGGCATGGCGTATGAGTCACTTTTTGACAAAGGTATTGAACCAATGGAAAAATCAATATTTCAAAAGCCGAAAAACCCTTTGACAATGAAATGAACCACACCTTTATTAAATTTTTCCTATCAAAATAAAATTACCCTGCTTCTGGGATCTTATAAATATATCAATATTTTTTTAAGAGGAGTTGGAGGTTCTATAGTATACACAATTGTAAGGAAGATGATTTCGAGAAAGTATGGCTGTTATTCATAATTCATCGAATACTCAACCACGATTAAGTCAAGGGTAAGCTCAAGGGTAAACTTCCGATAAACCCACAATTTACAAACACTTTAATTTTGCATTTTGGATGTCAGCATAATTGCTTTCCTAATGCAAATGTATCCTTATAAATTCTATGGATTTAAACAACGACGGTCATTCAACCTAAGCTGCTCAGTTACCTTGCGCTACACTTAATACTTTGAAATTCTACTTCTACAGATATGATGAAAGCGCCAACGCTACTTTTCTTATTTACTACACGGCAGTGAATTAATCTTCGCCGCCGTAAAAGCACGCGGAAGCTAAATGTTTGCAATTTAATACACTCTATAGAAAACTGAAGCCACGTTTCCTTTCCCAAAGGCACAATTAAATTCGAGTTAAATTGAAATTTGGAAGAAAATCAATTTCTTTGCATTTTGTATTTTCTTTTTCCTTTCTTTTTCTTTTTTTGTATTTTTTTTTTATTTTTGTTGTATAACTCCACTCTTGTTTACACTTACTTACACTTTACTGGTATAAACTCTTTCTGTTTTACAAACACTTATTTGCACACCTTATTCCCACGGCATTTTAACTCTTACCACACTTTATTTCCTTCCCGTTTTCCAGGAATCCACTTGAAGAAATTGAAGCAGTATTTAAAAGCTAATCCTATATTACGTTTATATTATTATTATTACAAACACTTGTTTTATAACTAATAGACACCAACACACACACACACACATACAACTATAATGTTTTATAATAACTAAAGTCACTAATGCTAATACGACTAAGACGAAGATGTGGCGGGAGGAGGAGATGTAAAACTTTTTTATACAAAAAAAAAAAAACAAAAACAAAAAAAAATATCTAAATTTATTTATAAAATATGAAACTAAATTCGAATATTATTAATTCGAAAATTTTATCTTTTTTAGACCTTTATCTATTTTTATATACACTTGTGAAGATATTATAATTACTAACTTATAAAAAAAAATACTTAGCGACTACTTGAGAGTATTCTAAAATGCAGCTAATAATCACAGCACACACACACACATGTATTGTATTTAAATGTACGCAAATGGAATGGTTAAGGAATGTTAAATTTACTGTTATCACACTTTAATAATAATTACAAAAAAAAAAAAAAATATTAATAATAATAATAATAATAATATTGTATTGTATTGTACTGACACACGTACCCATACACATATGTATATGTATTTGTACGTTTCGATTCATTTTATTTATATGTAACTGTTAAATTAGATTTTAAGCACGCGACACTAGTTATTTGTAGCGCGGAGGAGGTGAGCAGCGTACTAAATTCACAGTTATACATACATTATACATATATATACTTATTTATATATACGGATATATTTATGGCTGCTGAGAGTTCCACGCTGTTGATTGATCGCCGCTCATTTGATTGATTAACTGTTTGATTGATTGTCAAATTCGCATTTGAGTTTTTGCATTTCGCCTTGCATTCACTTACGCTCCGCGTGTTTTTTTGCAAATCCGCCAATTGTTTGATAAGTTTAAATGCACTTGCACAGTTAATAATTTTAAAACGCGTGCGAAATGTTAACAACACACAGTCCATACATCATAAATTGTTTAGCTTTAAGTTAATTTATTTCATTATATTACACATCTAAAATTATGCATTGTCCTACACATTAAGCTTATTATTATTATTATATTATAAAACGTAACTAATTTGTTGGAAAAAAAGGAATAAATAAATGATTACAAACTATTTCATGCGCTTTAGTTCATTTTAGGGTATTTCGTATTTTTTTTGGTGAAGGATTCTTTAAATAATTTAATAACAAATATTTTTTTATGGATTTGGTGAAGGTTATGTTGAATCATTTATGTAGGCGTTATGTAAATTGAAAATGGGATTTTTTTGGTCTGTTTCTATGTAAATAGTAATTATTTGAAAAAAAATAGCGCAGCATAAGTAAAATTAGGTTAGGTTCACTCGTGAAAAAACAATTTTTGCACTTATTAAAAGTATTGAGTCTTTATATATTAAAGTTTTGACTGCTGACACTGTCAAATTAGAAATTCCATGGAAATGAATTAAAAGAAAATTTAATTTATTTATCTACCATTGGAAAGATTAACTTGTTTCATTACCTGCTCACAATTAAGATTATTTTAAGAGGACCCCCCATTCTCGATTTCAAAGTCTGACGATTTTCAATGGGCTGATAAATTAACATAACTTTTTTTTTTAGGTTTGTAACTTTCCATACATTTATTTGAAGACTTAAAAAAGAAGAAAAAATTTTAATTTTTGTTGTTGTTTTTTTGTGATCAAACAAAAGCCCTTCTTTTTCGCGGGCTATGTGATTACTGGAACATACAAAAAAAAATTCGAATGGGAATTCGTCGAATGGGATTAGAAATAGTACATGTTTGGCCGTGGTTTGAACTAGGATTATTAATTTCGCACAAAAATTAACAAAATGACGGACCTTTGAAATTTTTTGTTTGAAAATCGCCTTTTTTCAGCCACAAATCAAGTTGAAAAGTAAAGAAGATCTTCACCGATTTGATTTAACCTAGTTCAAACCATAGCTATATATGTATAGAATAACGTATTAAAATTTGGAACCGATTGGATTAATAGGTTTTGAGTAACCTCATGCGCCAGTCTTTAAAACGTTTAAAGTTTTGAGAAGCAAATTCTTTGGTATAAAATCGACCTACGTTCAAACAGCTATGCCATATCCATATAAAATTCCTTCTGTTTCTTCATAGGCTTGAATTTTTTCGGCTCGTTGGTCTCGTCACAAAATTGCCGAAGGGGAACCCATGAAGGGACAGGTACTAATGAGAGCTAGGTACATGCGTGGTGGCCATACGTGCGCGCTCTCGCCTTCGCCTGACGTTTCCACCATAAATCGGCTATTTCGTCAAGAGTTTTTGAAATTTTCACTTGAAATTTGAAAGAGACATTCTTGAATAGTTTCGAATTAAATTAAAAAAAAAAAAATTAAAAACCAAAAAAAGTTAAATAAAATAAAACATTTTGAAACCGAGAATGGGGGAGGTCCCTTTATGTAAATAAAATCATTCTTTCAGATTATCTATAAAAATGTTATAGTCCTCGGTCAAGGTGCTTTAGTTCCTTCAGCAAATTTTCTGTTGTGGTCTCTTCGGACATTATCGGACAATTAAGAAAATAAAACAGTTAGGTGACTATCCCTTACTTTTAGACACTTGGAACAAATATCAATTTCCGTTCTCTTCTCCGACCTTTACGTGCAAATTCACGTTTACGTCCATAAGAGGGAGCGACATAAAGTCTGTTTCACAATTTCAATATTCTCAATGAATGCCTAGTATTTAAATATTTGTGCTATCTGTAAGTTAGACCCCTAGAAAGCATTTGCGCAACATTTTTAATCGTGACCAAATTTTTTATATGTAAATAAATAGCTTTCAATCTTATACGAGTAGTATTTTCGCACAGGAGGAAATTTTATATACTTTTTTAATGTTATTGATTTAATAGCAACCAGCAGATGAAATTTCCTAACTCCTTATGAACAACAAAAACAAAAATATTTAACAGCTGTTGATTAATCGAGTGACCGGCTGTGCGAAAGGCAAAAACTGGTTTCTCAATTACAATATTAATGTATTAAATTAATTTGGCTGTGCGAAAAGGCTATTCGATTAAATGTTATGTCTTTCAAATTACGGACAAACGTCAAGGAAACTAGAGAACAATTTATAAGTAAAGTTCACAGAAAAGGCTTTATATTTGTTAACCAAAAATTGCCATTAAAATCACAGAAAAGTAATTGGGACAGTTTTCGAAAAAATTGCATAACAAATTTTACAAAAAAAAAGATATACCAGAAAGTAATCTACCCTTAAAGCTGGTTCTCACGACATATTGTCGATTCGTCTTTCATTGTTTTCATCCTATACTAGTTTTGGAGCATTTTACTCAAGTGCTCTATATAATACGTTTCGTTTTCTTAAGCCAAATTAAGAATTTAATACTTTCTTTAAAAAACTTTTCGCGACATTAGTTAACAATTTATTTGAGTTAAATTCTTTCTATTTTTGCTCCACACTGTTATGACATTTAATATTTATTGAAATACATATATACTATACATATACTGTATGCACATATTTACTGCATTCCACGCGCGCACAAATTAAACTTACAAATTTTCCATGACACATGACATGACAGCAATTACAAGAATTTTTACTACAGTGCTCCCATTTCATGCTACTATTCGTAATAAACTTCGAAACACAGCAACGCAGTGCATTTGCAATTGACTTCTGACTGCTGTGCACCCACGAGAGAGTGAACGAGAGCGAGTGAGAAAGCGAGTAAGCGCGAAAGTGGCAAAAGTTAGTCAAAAGTTTATGCAGAGCATTAAAAATTAATTTTACATAGACGTGAAATGTGCGTATGCTGAAGAAAAACGACACATAACAGAGTTGCAATGGGAGGAAAAACGAAAAACGCCAAAGGCGCTTTTTAAATAAAATTTCACACTTTAGTGTACTTGTACCAAGTAGAAATGTCGGAAAGCGCGTATGAAGTATATTAGCGATATATTTTGTAGAGTTGTTGTAGTACAGTAGCGCCAAGTGTGGGTGTCACAGGGAGCTATGTTAACAAAAGCAAATGCTGTGCAATAAAATTGTATGAGCAGAGGGTGTATAGTAAGCGCTTGCCGTGTCAGCGACAAAATTAGAAAACTTGTCTCTGCTCAAAGGGTTAGTAATATTAAGAGTTGAGCAGCATATGCGTTTAATAAATATGGTGTCATATTGCTGGAAGTGAAGTGAGTTGAAGCAATTAAGCGTGTTAAGCTTAAGAAAAATAGTGTTTTATTTTTTTGTTGTAATTATGTAACTAAATTGTGTTAGTGTATGATTAAATGTAAGGAATGCGACCCTAAAATCCCCAAAATACACGCGATTGCATAAAAATATAATAATAAAAACAACAAACTCACACTCATCGAAAAACTCACCCAACCATCATTGATTGTGACTAACAACATGAATTCATACACTTAGCTGAAAATTAAAACTAAAAAAAAAAAAAAAAATAAAAATAACAAAAACAACTAGCATTAATAGCATATGCTTTAGCTGACTGCATTTGTAATAATTTAAACTAAGAAATGCAATCAAAAAATAACACAGTGTTCCCATCAATTACTTGCATTCCATTCATCCATGCCAAATTAATGTGCACTGCAAACGCAAACGCAAGCAAATGCAAATAATACAATATCTCTGTATGTCTGTATGTAACTGTACGTAAATTTCGTAAAATTTGTTCTAATTTCTTGCAAACATTCTCACACGAATTCAATAAAATTCCAAATTAAAAAGTAATGCCGATTGCACCACAATAACAACGACAACAAGGATAGAATCATCGACACCAACACCAACAACACCATCAACGGCACCACAGTCACAAGCGGAGGCATTAGCGGAGCTCGACGAAGCGACAGCACCGCAAGCACTACGAATCAAGTTCGAAAAACCGAAGAAATCGAAAAAGACAAATGCAAAATCGAAATCGAAGGCGGCAGCACGAAGTGTGAGCACAACGCCTACAGATGAAGATGTAGCTACTGGGCTTGTCGCACACCGAAAAGCGCCACCACCGCCGACGACACCGACACCAGCCAACGCACAGCCGCCCACACAGTTAGCCGCCGAGTGGGGGAGCACACAAACGACGCAGTTGGCCGCATTCAAATCGCCGGCACTAGTTAAGTCCTTGACAGAGTCGGCACCTAGTGTTATAACAACTACAAAAGCAACAAAAACAACAAAAATAGTAACACCAACAGTAACAATAGCGCAGTCGTTTAAACCTCAAGTAGATACCGCACTTGCACTGTCTGTAGCAACAACAACAATAGCACCCGCCCCCGCACCACGCGTCACATCACAACAACAGCAACAACTAAGTAGCACTGTAGCGCAATTTGTGGATATCGAACGCCAGCACGCTGATGTCCCAAGCGATTACAATGAAGCCGAAGATACGGCGAGTAGCATTGAGAGTGTTATTGCTGCGCCACCATTAGCCACTTTATCGACGAGCACGACGCCGAGTCGCACAGCCAACCAACAGAAGCCGTCACTGTTGCCGAAACCTAAAGTGAAAGTTGTGTTGCCACCTGCATTGTTATTACAACAACAGCAACAACAAGATGAAGAAGAGTCTCACCACGACACATCACCGACCACACCATCCAGTCGCATACCCATACGCACGGCAAATGCGGAGCGGCGCGCTTTGAAAGCGGCTGCCGCTGCTCTTGGTGGCGCTCAGTTGGCTGAAACTGCTACTTCCGTTGTGGTTGAGGCGCTGTCATCTGATGTGGTTCAACGCGAGCAGTCACCGCCGTCTAATGTGCCGATGAGCAAAGCAATGATTAAGTAAGTTTGGGTCCGATTTGTGGGTACAAATCAGGTATGCAAAGGAAGGTGTTTTTGTGAATAACGATATTATTGATCGAGGATAGGTTTTTTTGTGAAGTAATACGACACTTTGGCCGAACACCAAAGTGAATTATGTGAGTTAATGACGGGTTTATGAGAAGTCTGATTGTTCCTCTTAGTGAAGTAGATATTTTATCATTCTTGTAGCTGATAATCGTTAAGTGTGGTTAGGTTCAAATATGTCGCGATGAATCCCACTTGGAGTGCTAAAGGAGTCGGTCCATTGTAATGCTAAAAGTCTTCTGAGTATTTATCGTAACGAAGACTCCTAAGTAGAAGAGAAAATTCAAAATGGCGGACCAATATGAATATATTTTGAAAATGTCTCCACCATATTGGTTCGCCATTTTGGGTTTTTGAAAAGTAAAGTCGAATTAGTAGTCAGCGATTCCGAAAACCAGTAACCAAGTAAAGAGTTTCAAGCGAATCCGATATTCGTCGTATAGGTTTTTAGGGTTTTGTTAAATCCCTGATCTTATGGGGTTGCAAGGACTTCGGATTCAGATTCAACGGCCCGAAAAACATTCGCTAGATGAATCTTAATATATGGTTTCAAAAATATAGAACTTATAAAAGTTGGTTTAAATTTTATATTATAAAATTACATTTATAGGCAATTTGTTAATTGACTTAATTAAGGTGTTGTTGAAAAAATTAAGATATCTATACGGTGAAGTATGTAAATATGTATCAAAATTGTGTGAATCTCTCGAGAGCAATATCATTTCATGCACGATATTTTTTGTTGTATATGTATATAATTTTACGAGTCAACACTTAGAGTTTAAGCCGTTGCCATAGATCATAATGATTCAAACCACACATTTTTCACATATTGTACAACTTCAGCGCAGGTAAATACAACTACATACATAATTATATGTTTTATCAGTTCTTAAATAACGCACGCGTCTCACCGACAAACACCAATATCAAGCTCTGTTGTAAAGCGTTCCCTATACTTTTGTTAAATATACCCTGAACGCAAATATTATTTTAGTAATTTTAAATACTTTATCCACTTGTAAGTAAATATTTGGTTGCGGTGTTTTGTATTTATAAGCTAAATAGCCTTAATTATTTTTATATTTTTACAAATTTAGGTTAATTTCTTTACGTAACTCCTTCGTATTTAGGGATCTTACTTTTCCCTTCCTTTTGTGTAGCAAGGTTTGGTTTTTTCCACCGCTTCCCTTTTTTATTTCCTCGACAAGTATTTTTCAAAACCTTTTACTTTCACATCCTCTTTTTTTGAAAATATTAATTTGTTATAAATTTTTCCCTCTCTAGTGCTGAGAAACGCGCGTCTTGGCGTGCTGCTCGCTTGCGCTCCTTGGAACAGGGCGCTCAGGAGGCTCAAAGCGTCATCAAGAATATGAATAAAATAGCGGATGATCTGCTGACGACACCCGCGACCACAGAGGTTTGTATGCACAGTTTCGATTTGTTAAATTTTAAACATTATAATCCAGAATTACCGCATAATAATCATTACTGAATTGAATAAAAGCTACTTAAAAGTTCCCCACCACCCGCAGTCTAATGGAAAGCTAATATACATCTCGTAACAGTTTTGCTTGAACTAATTACATAACGGTTTGTTACCAATTGTCGTAACCTAAAATGCATAAAATACATACATACATATACGCCAAGTGACTTAAAATTACGGTGCTTGTGTTTTTTGCATTACTACTTGCCTAATATAACTGCATATTAAATATATATACTTTAATTGTTTAATGACTAACTCTCTCTCTCTCTCAAACTGAAGACTAATTCAAACCTAAATTCGAATATGTTTTGAAATTTCACTAAATCAATATATAGAAATAATTGTTGTAATCAACAGTGAAGTTATAAATACTTCTAAAATAGGTCTATGGTATTGTTCTATGGCCTAATGATTGCCTGAAGAAACATTTACACCCTTTTGAGCTTCATTGGAATGCTTAATATATAGCTGGTCAGTAGATTTCTTGCATTAAATATAATCTCATCTACTCAATAAGTGCTTTTTGTAACGTCCTTTCAATATTTCAGGTAAAACCTAAATCTATAGATTACTTGGAAAAGCTCCATAAAGACGAAATGGATTAGGTATAGGAGATCGTTTCAAATTTATACTCGTATATGCATATGTTCTTCAGTTCTTAAATTTTAGTAGATAAGCTTAGGAGACTAGCGAATCGAACAAACAACTTATATTACTCAAACTGACTATAATAATCAAGTGGAGATAGAATAACTAGCGATTATCCCCAGTCTTATACTGAATTTAACTGAATAATTTAGTGTATGCCTTTAAGTGGCGACGCAAAGACGTCTCCATAAAATATATATCACATTTAACCACTTCATTTCTTCGCCAACTTAAACCCATACATTTTGGCACACATACGGTGAAATTCATTTGCTAATCAAAATTTCCATTATCATTATTTTTTCTCTCAAATATCTACTTGTAGCAGACTAAAAAGATTGTTTTTCCAAAAATCGCAATTAAATCGAGCGATGGTCCGGTTATAGTACGTGAACGTGAAAAGATACTCGATGAAAAAATTGTGCGGCGTACCGAAGAGGTGCCGTGTCCGCTAACGGGGCGTCCGCAATTGCGTACTGTTGAGTACATTGAGAAAACCATCGAAACCGAGGTTAGCCTAGCAAATATCCAGTCTATTGGATTTGTATAAATTGAAATAAAATTGGTGGCGATTTTACTTAAACGATAGTATTTAGTGAAGAAAACACGCATCACGTTCTTACTTCTTATAATATATTCACACGTTAGATACGTTAGCTTTTTTATTTTGACACTTCTACGTTAATTGACATTTGTAACCGTTATTTTCGCGTGTTTTGTTGTAATAGCGCAAATAAACAGTTGCCATTTTCATATATAACTCGTACTCGTATACTCAGAGGGAAGGCGCATTTGTAGTATTGTTTGTATAATATTTTGTTGGCTTAGTCTTAATACAGTACTCGTATATTGAATTGCATTTCTGCACAATTTATTTGTAAATTCATACACATTTTGTTTGTATTTGTACACATTTTGTACTAACTGTATTTTTGTAGAAACAATTTGAGCTACAGGGCGTGATAATATAAAAAATTGCTGTAGTAAAAGGATTAGCTTATGCACCAGCACTTTCTTAAAATATTCACACCATAATTTTATATAGTTACACCTTTTAGATAATACTTAAATTATTGAAGATTTATTCCTTCGGTTTATTCATTTAAAGGTTTCATAGACATATAATATATATAAAAGATTTAAACGAACTCTCATAAACGGTTTAATACCAAAGAAATTTGTACGACAGTCCTGCTGAGAGGAACTTGACTATCGATTTTTCTCCTGAAATGCTTAGGTTAGGTTAGGTCAAGAGCTAGATCTCTGTATCTACTGAGAATATCAGTTAGATAGCATCGACTGCGCTTTGTGACACTCAAATACTCCTGACGGATCGCCAAGACCCTTATAATGCGACAAAGCGCTTGGACTCTGTTATAAAGTACTTAAGTTGGCTAATGTCGATTCCAGTCACTTCGCTGGGACATTAAAGGACGAAGTGCTGGGATGATTCATCTTCGCCTTCCTCCAAACAGCTTTGTCAACTAGCGACTGGCTTGATCCCTAATCTCACCGCATGTGTGCCTAGTGACCAGTAAGCACACCAATGATTGCGGCTCGATGAGCCTTTCTAAGCGACTGCAGTTGGAAGGATCGTTTTCGGTCCATCGCGGACTAGAAAGACCTCGCTACTGCACATGAGCAGGTTGTTGTCCAACGTTTGACGAGCTCACTCGAAGTCAGTGCATCCAGCGCTCTAGAGCAAGTTGACCACGCACTACCCAACCACTTCCACTCCGACGTCAGTTCGAATCTACTAATAAAGGTGTTAGACACTCCCTAACTAGCTTAGAGGGTACTGTCATCGTATTCAAGGCCGGTATTGCTGTGCTGCTGTCGGAGTGAATACACACCTCTCTAAAGGAGACCTTAATCTGGAAATGCTTAAGAAAATAAATGTTTTGGCTTAAAATGCTTAAAAAGTTTCCAAGAAACCAACCGATCGATAGATCAGATCTTATTTTTATTAAGGTGGCAACGCCGTTCAGTGATTATTAAACAAGTCTTGAATATTAGTATTCTCAGTTAGGTGGTTCCAGAAAACTACACTCTTAGAGTCTTAATTATATTGTGAATAGTATATTGGTTGGACTTAGACGGTTTTACTATTGCATACGAACATTAGGCTAGTCAAGACATTACAGAACCGTTTTCGAAGGTTTTTCCTTTTCCGTTGTTATTAGTGTAGCACTAACGAGTAAAATCACCATTAGCTTGTGACAAAACTGTTTCAACATTTTGTCACCACATTTGACGACTATTACTTTGTTTGCTCACTAAAGTCTCTTTGTTCACCTTGAAAGAATATCACTTGAATGGCTAGTATAGCACAAACATATACTTCCACCTACACAAACATGCGTCCTTTTCCCTGTCCTTGGCATAATTTTAAATTTCTTAATGGAATTTCACAGCTGCATGAAAATTGAATAAACTTAGCTAAATCGGGACAAAACCCAAGCAAATGGCAATGTAAAGTAAACACAGAAATTGCGGAAGTGAAAATAAAAAAATGTAAAACATGGAAGAATGTCTTCGCAAGCACGCACACGCCACAAATTATAAAGAAAGTCACAGACTAACTAACGCACAACTAAATGACCCAGGCGGACTTATTGCGACGCATTTTTATATTTTGTTCATTGTGAATTTCTGAGGCGATTTTGAAAAGACATGTTAAATGTCAAGTCAACAGTATTTTTGGAAACGTATGCCGCACCTTACACATACTTTTACTTAAGATTCTTTAAAATCAAGTTCCTCATAGGCCTTTCTTCTGCGTTCTTCTGTACTAACAAATAAGCTCACATATTTCGAGACAAGCAAAGCGGAAATGTAATCAGCAAAGATGATAAAAGAAAAACGAAATAGTTGGAGCACAGTGTAGGCGAAGAAGCAGATTCGCAGCTGCGTTCTAGAAAGTTGCAAACGGAAATAACGGTACGGAAAAGTCGTACACTTCCGTTATCCGGTCAAAGAATACCACAATGCGTAGCTAGCAATCTGTGGCACACAGCAGCTATACCTAGATACAAAATGTCTGCAAATGTGTACAACAAAAATGTTGTAAGACAAAAGTTGGAAAAAAACTCGAAAACCTTGAGTCAAACACTTTCAATGTTACTAAAAATAGATATCGAAACTTTAAGATATTAAGTTCCAATCTAAATGTGCACAAGACAGATTGAAAATATTGGATGTTGTCTTACATTTGATAAAGTTATTCCTATATTTTGAAGTTTAAAATGACAGTAAGGCTAGGTACGTAATTGATCATATTCGATTCTCACCATCTGCCAAATTAATTAATAAAGGTGCTATACCGATGAAAGCTGTCCTTGCTTTCCTTATTTTGCTTTGTTTTTCTTTGAATTTTTTATGTCACAACCGGTGATTTGACAGCTGTCAGATTTGCCATGAGAAAACGTAGAAAAGAAATGTCAAAAATCGGCAAATAGCTGTCAAAATGAAATGATTGTTACAGCGGAGTTTTTCAAAGATTTCAGTTAATTTTTGGCAGTTCTCGATGAGAGAAGAAAAATGTCATAGCCTATAAGAAAAACCGAATTATTTTCGAAATGACCTGTTCTTATTGGCGGTTGTTCTACTTTTGTACCTATCTAAAGGTTAATTTTGATTCGATAAAAATCATAAGAGTTATCGGAGTTATACAACTAGGTTCTTAACTGCACTGGCATTTATACTCCCATTAAAAATCCATATAAAATTTTAAGCAATCCGATCGAGTACACTGACGCTCACCTAACATATATACGCACGTGTCATTATATTTTTACTGCAATCTCCCTGTGCTGGGCGACAGGTGCGTGCGTATATGGTTGAAGACGTCTTACAATTTCAATGGCTCACACCAACGTTTGCAGGTCGCCGCATGCATCCCGGGAACCACGCAACATTGCAAATACTCCGTCAACAGCTTGAACGTTTATGCTTCCGAATAATGAGAATGACAAAAATGTACCTTAGAATTCTACAAACACATGAACTTTTACATTTTATATGTGGCTCCAACGTTATGTAAGCACATTAAATAGACCGGAGACAAGTGAACGAAATTTATTTAATTCGCTTTTTTACTCGCACTCTGCGCCCGAGCGCCATGCATGCTTATGGCAGGTGGTGATTTTAGATTTTTTACCATAGTTTGCCTTCGCATACTTTGCTTTCTTTACCCGCTGAGTGAAGTGAGTGCGCGATGTGAAGAAAATTTTCGCCGAATGCACTCGGGCGTAATGCGTACAAAGTGCACATCTTCGCTTCAACTCTTTCAAGGGCATACAACAACAACTGGTGGAGTGTGCAGAAGCGTGTTTGTTGCTCGGCAGCGCGTTGAAATTGTAGTTCCCAGAATTTGTGCCTTTTAAAGTGCAAATCTTATGTTTTAGATTAGCTCAGCAGCAGTTTTGCTACTAAGCAGCAATTACTGTGAAAAAGCAACTAATTAAGTACGGCGCCACAAAACGGAATAATACAAAGTTTGCAGAACGTGTTATAATGTAAAAAATGAAAAAAAAAAAAAAAAATAAAAATGCCAAAATCAGAAAGTTCAAAATGTGTCTTGTTGTTGCTGATAATGAAATTAAAACTGATTAGTAAGGCATGGATTTTTAATTAAAAGCAAATTCAAGCGAATTTTCTATGGTGAGTTTAGAAGAGATGAGAAATCTTTAAATCTTAGGCGTCGTTTGTAATGGATTCTTAAATTTCTGGTAAAAATTGCAAGATTTTGAGGTTATGTTGTAAGGTTTTTCGTTTTCAATATAAGTTTTTCAAGATTTTGAGGTTATGAGAAGAAGAAAATACAGAAGAATGTCAATATCGGCACTTCAGCCGAAATCTCAGCTCAGTTTGCGAACGAGCTGATGCTCCATTGTCCTCCTACGTTCTGTCCCTGGATCCGTAGACTTCGCACAAATTCGATAGGCGGTGGCTGAGGAGCAGCACCTGCGGTTCCGCGAGTTCCTTTTGGCCCAGAATGCATCGTAGGAGTTCCAATGAACTACTTGCTTTAAGCATGGCAAGGTCCTTACTGGCCTACTGGTTCACATGCTGTGAGACTAAACATTCTTCAGGAAGCTAGTTGCCGATGTTGCATAGAGGAAGACGACTTTAGTAAGACTGCGGCTGAAACATCAGCTGAAAGACAGCAGCAGTTTCAGCGAACCAGAGGAACTAGCACGTTTAGATATTAACTGCCTTAACAAATTTGTAACAAGGCACAAAGCGCTTTGCCGACGAATGAAGACCTATGGTGTCCATATATAGGAGTTCACGGCATCTCAAAGGACTAGCGAGTGGTATCCATATGATCAGCTCATTAACTTAACCTAACTTAGCCTACAATCAAAGAAACCGAAAGAGATTAAGGTGAAGATTAGCTTATAGAGAAATAGGAGGTATCTCTGTTGATTATACAGTGAGAATCTTTAGTAAGCATGTGGCGTTCTATTATTAATGTTTTAGAGTGTGTCGAGGAAAAAAGTTAATGCAAATGAATTGTGGGTTCTCGAACTTGGAGTTTCGAAGGCTGGTAAGAAAAAAATGTGTAGGTCTTTTTAATTAAAGGGGTTTGTGACAATTTTCTCTTCTCATCTAAGCGAGATAATAATGATATTTTGAGCGTTAAGGAGGTAGTTTTGGTTGTTGTACGAAAAAATTGAAGTTCCGTTGAAACTAAATATTGTTAGTTGGTTTTGGATCAGATTTTTATTACCACCACACATATAACTCATACCATCTATACCATTTTTATACTAGATATAATACTTTTTTGTGTTCTGAGTGTGGCCTTAATATATGTATATGTAATTTAAAATCTATTTCAAATGCATGTAATTTATAATTTTGTGTTTTTCGGAGCATATTTATGTACTAACCTCTAATTATGGAAGTAAAAGTAACCCTATGTTATGCTTTAATATATTAACAATTTCACCTAAATGCTTATATTTAGTTAAAGAACAATTTACGCTTCATTTATTGCTGTCTTTTATCAATACTTGTATATAAGGGTAGCATATACCTGAGCTGCTTTTCACCACGTTTATTACTATGTACACTCCATATTGCTCAAAACTACTGTTACATTATTAATTTACCGAACTAACTACCTACTACTAGTATGCCCGTACTTTGCAAAATTTTAACGGGTGTAAACGAAAAAAAAAAAACAAGAAATGCAATCTGAAATGAAAAATTACTTAAAGCGAATCTGAATATTTCCATCTACTTACCACGCCATTCAGGTGGAAACTTGCCAGGAGAAGATAATCTCATTAGAGTTGCAAGATCCAGAAAACGATGATAACGACAGATGGGACGACGGCGGAAAGGACAAAATTAGCAATCCATTTGCATCATTGCAACATGCAGCAAGTGCAAAACAAGGTACGGCTACAGTGCTGACAGCGACAGCAACACAAGCAATCACAACGCTTGCGGATGAGACATTGGAGGATGAGGAACCACCGGAGTTGTTGCGTGAAACTGCGCTGCTGGACACTGTCGACGAGGATGACGATGAGGAGGACGATGAAGAGGATGATGATGATGATGAGGACGACGATGACGACAGCGACGAAGAAGAGGATGAGGATGACGAAGATGAAGAGGATGCCGCCTCCATAGTAACTGTTCATGCAAATAATGAAAAACTCTTCCTGCGCACCGATGACGATTCCGGTCCATCTGATGATTTCGACAGTATTGGTATGTTTGGTCCTTCGTCCATTGATAGCGTGTCATCCATATCCAAGTTGCGTATACAACCCGTACCGATAACAATACACCAGACATTGGCTAAGGAAGTCGTTGTTACAGCGCCTGTAGTGCCAGCTGGAGTACGCACAATAACGAAGCTCGAATATCCCGCCCACAGTATAACCGCAGCCAGTACTATTGTGGAGGTGGTTAATCCACTGATAACCGGTGAGGGGCAGGTTAAAAGTCTTGCGGTGGGTGGCACAGCTGAATGTAAGGGAATAATGGAATATCCAATTTTCGACAATGAAACCGAGAAGAGATTGCGGTCGAAGCCATATGATGACGATATAGACGATATTGCCAGGCGGAAAACGGGCTATGACGATGTAGTAGCAGAGGAGTACAACGTTGATGACGATGACGATGAGGCTGATAAATTTTCAGCTGCGCCGACAGGCGTGCTACGTAGCGACACGTTTGTCATGCCAACAGTGGGCCAACAACAACAGCAACAGCAGCAGCGACCACAAGAGGAGCTATCATTGAATGCAAAAATGAAGAATGTGTTGATGGAGCTATTGGAGAACGAACGTGTTAAATTGAATTTACAGAAGAGTCTGGAAGAGGATGATGAGAAGGTACAGCACGAACTCGCCTACGGGGATCCTGACGATGACGATGACATGGTTGACTATGCGGTATTACATGGTGCGCACCTCAGTGGGATTAGTCGTTCGGCAGCCAGAGCTGTTAGTGATGATAATGGTAATGAGCGTCTGCTGCAAGAACTAATAAGAGACAGTAATAGGAATACAATCAAAAAGCTAGCAGTTGGTTACGACGATGACGAAAGCGATGAGGATGATGAAGAGGATGAAGATGAAGAGGAAGAGGAAGAATCTTTGGACTCTAGTGATTCAGAGGAAGAAGATGGCGAGGCAGAAGATGATGATGAGGCTGTAAATTTAACATTTGAGGATGGTTGTCAGGTGATTGAGAACCCCAATGCGGAGTCAACGCTAAAACTACAAAAATCACAAACGTTTACTTCCATGAAAGAGGCGGATCAGACCGAAGACAAGCAAAGTGGCGTTGTACAGGTAGAGGACGTAGATAAAGACATCGAACATACTGTCGAAAAACTGCAAGCCGAACAACGCAAGCTCGAAGAGATCACGAAACAACTGCGCAAATCGGTTGAAAACTTGCTAGCCGACGACGATGAAATCGCCACCGCAATTAGCCAAACAGTTATAGACGACGATGTAGTAATTAAAAAACCGAAACAAAATGTCTACCACACCGTCGAAACGAAGACTGTCATCGGCGATGATGGTGGCAAGAAAACCATTATCACCGAGACGATACGCAAACCCGAGAGCAAACAAACGCACCACGAACAACAAAGTGCCGAGTCCGGCGAGGCACTTTTCAATAAACTACTACATGCCGGTGGCGATCTCAAGCAGATATTCGATCAGCAGACGGGCGAGAGTGTAATTACAACCACCACCACCGATGCTGATGGCACTGTCACCACTACAACAACAACAATATCGAATGTGATTAAAAGTGGCATCCCCAGAGCGGTTGTGTTGAAATCAGAAGCCAACAACGCAGCAGGCAGCAGCAGCGGCAGCCAGAGTGCGCCAACGAAACAAGACAAGCAACACAGCAAACAAAAACGAAAAGGGAAGAATGGCAAGAAGTAAAATATGACACAAAATAAATGGCAAGATATTGCACTAAATCTAACAACAGCCCGGCAGCACTGCACGTTGCATGTGTATACAGAGGCGTATATATGTGGCTATGTGTTGGGGGAAAGTGTGGGGCCAAGAATGATAAATATGCGAGAAACATATTTACCGTTTCTGCAACCAGTTGCATTTTGTTAAGAGAAGAGAAGTGGGTGTGTATATATAACAATATGCATAAATATATTGTGTAGGATTATGCAACAGAAAACGGGGTATAAAGTACTATATACTAGAAAATACTAGAAATGTATACGAGTATAAGTGTCCAATAGCGGAGAGTTAAGGATGGGATCAGCAATTGCTCGGGGTCGTAAAATAAACAAGCGGCAGCATACATACACACGAGTATCTGTATAGATGTGTGAAGTATGTACAGTAAAAGATACTGGAAAATGATGAATAATCAATGGAAATGAAGGATGGAAGGAGAAGTGTAAAATTAATTTGAAATTTTTTTTAAATAAAATATTTTTTTAAATAAAAATTTTTTTTTGTAATAAAATTTTTAAAAACTTTTTATGAATACTTTTTTGAATATTTTAAATTAAAATAAAAATTTTGTGAATTTTTTATTATTAATAAATGGAAATGAGAAAAGGAGAAGTGTAAAATTAATTAGAATATTTTTTTTAATAAAATAATTTTTTTTTTAATTTTTTAATTTGTTTTTAATAAAATTTTTTAAAAATAATTTCATTACATTTTTTTTATAAAAATTTTTTGGAATTATTTTTTAACTTTTTTAATATTAATCAATGGAAATGAAAAAAGGAGAAGAGTAAAATTAATTTGAACATTTTTCTTTTAATAAAATAATTTTTTTAATATTTTTTTTTTTTAAATTCAATTTAAGTTCATTACATTTTTTTAATAAAATTTGAATTTTTTTGAATAAAATTTTTAAAAACTTTTTTTGAATACATTTTTTTGAATATTTTAATTTAAAATTTTTTAATAATGATCAAATCATATGAAAATGGAATGAAAAGTAATTATTTCGAAATATCAAAAAATGTACCGTTATTTTTCTTGATTTGCATGCTGAATGTTATTTTACGCCCCCCTGAGCCCCAGCATATGAATCCTTACTCTATATAATTTTTATCATAAAACAATTTATGTTAATTATAATTTTATACATTTACAACAGCATATATTATTTAATTAATAATAATTATGAATTATTGTACTTTATTTTTAATTAACCACCATTTTGCATTTATCATTTGTAACTAATTACAAAGTTCATAATGTAATCTTTTTTGTGTTTATATGCATTTACAATGACGATACCCAAACGACATTAGTTTTAGTAATCCCACACCAATTCTCAAGATGATGCTAAGATCCATAATTTTCTTTATTTTTTTTTATATAATTTTCTAAGCGAAAGATTTCATTTAATTGATTTAAATAAAATTTTTGTTTGCTTATTGCTAACGCACTAATTTTTACATTTATTTTTGCTGTATTTTTACTTTATTTTTTATGCTTCCCCAAACGTTTATGTGGTTTGTTTTGCTTTTAGGCGAAAAAGTGACAGCTGAAATGACCTTATAGCTAAGCATAAGCTTGTTTGCTTCCAATATGATGTGCGTAGATTTGAGCGAGAATGTGCTCGCGAAAAATTAAAAAAAAAAAATTAAAATTAAAATAATAAATTTGAAAATATTTTAAAGCAGAAAAATAAACGAAAATATTAACGAAATGAAATCAGACAAAAAAAATTCGTCCTTTTAGTATGTAAAACGATGTGTCCAAAAAATTTTAATTAACGAATGTGAAACAAATTTTATTATAAGAAAAACATTAAAAAAAAAATATTTTTATTAAAAAAAATTATTCTAAAAATTTTTATGAAAGAAAAAAATATTATTTTAACAAAAAATTTTGAAAATTCAAAAGAAAAATCTTACAAAAATATAAAAGATTCTCAATTTGATGATTTCGTTTAAAACAACTTTAAAAATTTATGAGTATTTTATCGTAAGTTATTTTATGTATTTCTTTTTTTTTCATCATTCCGTATGTAATTTGATTTCTTTACACTAATTTAATAATAAAATAGCAAACTGAATGTATTTTGCAATAGATTTAAGTTACATTTATACACACACACAAATGATGAACGTCTCTATAGAAATGTGTGTGTTAATCTACAGTTAAACTTATTTGTAATGCAAATTGTAATTCAATTTTACGGTATTATAATATTAGATGTATGCAAATATACATAAATACATACATACATATGTACTCGTACATGCAGACACACAAATATTCATACAGGTGTAAATGCAATGCACAAGTAATAAATTAAGTAGTGTATGTGACGCTGCAGTTAAAATACAAACAAACATGAAGGTATACATATGAAACTATAACAGAAATGTGGAACACACATCTTCACATTATTGTGTTTGTATGTGTGCGTATACCTTGTACTAAGCATATTAAACCCGCATATGTGAAATATGCATATTTGTAAAGTGACAATTTTATAAGAACTTTGTGCAAAAGAAAAAAGTTGAAAATATTGAAAACAAATTATTGCATATATTTTATAGTAGATAACTGAATTTAAATGTAATAAAATTTGAATTACTTTTATTAAATGAAATTGTTATTTATTTTTATTGGAAAAACGGTAAGTCAGCTGTAATATTACACAATTGCAAGGTAAAATATTTTATTTACATATATACTATATGGAGAGGTTTTTGTGGTTTTGTATGTCTTCATTACATTTTTAATAAAATTACAGTTTCATTTCTATAGCTTTTCTGAAACAATTACGTTCAGAGATATCCACATCAAATATATGAAGGCCATATAATGATTATTAAAGTGATAAACCTTACAGAGTGGCAAAAAGTCCACTTATGGCGGAATAGTGGAATAGTAACAGAATAATCATATGTGAGTACTATGAATTCGAGGTTTACTACGATTTTATATAACTGGAATGACCCCGTATAAAGACTAAGCCGCAGTTTTGAAAATATTTCAGGAATATTCTCTGCTCAAATAAGAACAAAATCCCTCAATATTTGTCGAAAATGTATAGAAAAATAGTCTGTCCTTAAGCACCTAACTCTGAATGTGGTCAGAACACCAATATCTATCAATGCCTATAACACGAATTCTAAGCTGAAGCATTCAATTCTACTCTTTTTACTCTTGAATATTGCTGTGTCTTCCAGGCAGAAGTGGCTGCAAGATAGCAGTGGACATGCTGCTCCGTACTGTGGCCTCATTCAGAGAGGTATGTATTCACTCCGACGGCAGAGCTGCAATGCTAGCTTTGAAATCGATGACAGTGTGCTTCCTTATCAATAGCTTCTAGCTTCTTTGCTATCTGACTTGTGTGGGAACCGGTCACTGCAGAATTCGTTGAAAGCTGCCAAGTGGATAGGCTTGTAAAAGAAGGTGCCCTTGCAACATTAACAGCGGAATGGGAGCGAGTTAGCAGTCCATGAACTTACAGATATCGCATAAGCTCGCCAAGCGCTCGACTATAAAATAGACAACAAACAACACCTTTGCAGTTGCGAGGACCTTTTTGAGCCAATGTGGAACGTAAAAGGTCCTTCAAACTACTTTCTCTTAGCAAGATCTATCTCGACGCTATTATAGGTGTTCTTACTGGACACTGTCCCATAGGTGCAAATGTGGTAAGAATGGGGTACCTGGCAGATGCAAGCTGCCAAAGTTGTGTGGAAGAAGGCGAGATGGAATCATCTAAGCATTTCCTTTACCAAGCATTTGCCCTTTGGTAGGCACAACTGCGGAGAACCTATCGAATTAGGTGGAATTTTCATTAGCCGACTCAATAAATTTATAATAGATTCCAAGCGCTTTGTCGAATCTTGAGGGTCTTTCTGATTCATAAGAAGTTTTTTGGCACCGTAAAGGACAATGTTCATAACTATCCAAGTGAGATCTTCTGCATATGTAGAGATCTGTCTAACCTAATTCTAGAATAATGCTTGAATGGACTTGAATATAGAGTGCTGGTGGAATATATAAATGATTTAAAAAGAAATATCATATTTTTGTTTGCGGCTACTTAATAAGAAGGTCTTTAAACGTAATCTCGTGGAATAAATGATTGGATTGTAAAAACCGCAGCTTCCATAAATTAAATTTAAAATCTCTTTTGGAAAAAAACATCTGTACTTCAAATTTCCTAAAGTAAATATATGTACATATTGGAAATTATTTATTTGTTTATGTATAAATTTCTCCATTCCATGTCTTGAAAGAAAACTTGGATGTGAAAAAAGAAAACTTTTCCTCATATTTAGTTTGCTATTATTCATGTTTTCATATTTACATGTATCATATATAAATAATTCCTGAGAATGTACAAATATGAAATTTTCATGGTTAACGGGAATTGTTGCAAAGCATTCCACGGCTGACAGTGCAAACTCACAGACGTCAGTTACTAGTGAGTTGAAGTTTTTCAAGGTCTCTGCAGTGGAATGAACAATGAAAGTGGAACATTGTATGGACATGAATCATTTATTTCCGTGATAGACATATGAAGGTATGTATTTACTTCGCCAGGAGTCGGTAACACAAATATACTCGTATACATACATATAAGGATATGTATCGCAAAGAATCATCCCAGTAAACTGAGTTGGTATAATTCTAACTTGTGATGGAGTTATATTTATATAAATATTAAAGCGTTCAGGATGAGAAATCTTAAGGAGGATACGTTTACACCGAATTATGGGATAAATTAGGTTGTGAAAGGGCTCTTTTGACAATTTAAACTAACCACCGAGACAAACGATTGTTCCACCAATATTATATACATTTAGCCTAACTAAACTGGTGGAAGATTTTGATACTTACCGGGTTAGAAAACCACAAAAAAAAAACAACATTTCAATCTGTCTTTCTTTAAAAAAAAAATTGCCAACCTTTTTTGCACTGCGCTGCATTCCATTCACCCACTGACCTAAGAGTAAGAACCTTATCGAATTTCCAACCAAAATTAGCCACTTCAATACGCGCTGAAAATTTGTTTGCGCCATCCCAGCGGTGTTCTGCTATACAAATGTATGTATGATAATGAACACGCATTCACCAAAGCCATCCACACTTCATTGTGCGTTGCAAAACAATTTAAATAGGCAGTCAGTCAGTCGCTGCCGGCGAAATTGTAGATTTCGTTTTTAATTTTGGCGATTCGAAAATTTCATTGTGTGCGCCGAAAATCATACGCCTCGCTGCAAATATGTTACTTTATACTCGTATGTACCATGGACCCGCGTGTATGGTGTGTAGGTGTATTTGCATATGTTTTGTGTTGAGGGGGACGAATTTCCGCTTGACTGCGTCGAAACAAAAATGAGCAAAATAAACGAGCAAAACATACAAAATGATAACCGCGAATGACAAATATGACTCAATGTCAGGCCACTTAAACGTACCCCAGCGACAGCCGCCGGGGCACCAAATAAGCAGGCGGGCAGACAGGAGTATGCAGCTCCTCGCGCAGGGGTGAGTGAGTAATCACAATGAACGCGAAACGCTCACGGGCGCATCACTAACATGGAAGCTAACAATGTGACGCGCAACAACAACAGCAATTGTGGTGCAAACAAGATGCGGGACGGCGCCAGCAGGTTTAAGCCATGTCATTCCCATTAGAAGCGCGGAGAATGTTGTTTGTGGAATGTCGCAACGATTCGACGATGATGCGCACCGGCAGTGGCTGTTGAAGTCGGGGATGGGTCTGGGTGGAGGACGTGCGAGTCGGCTTTCATCACAACTGTTTTGGCAATACCAAAAATGAGTTTTTGATTAATGTGCCGGAAGAGCGTAATGCGCTGCGGTGAGCTGTGGTGCGCGGTTTGGGGCCGACACGCGGATGACAATGTTTTGCTGGTGTTGGCTTTGTCGGTGATGGCGGCGATCACGGTGTTAACGGTACAAGCGTATGTATGCGCAAATATTAACCGCAATGCTGCTGCATAATAGCTGCAACTGAAGGGAGCAACAATCCCGGAACAAATGCAAATAAATACACTAAGTGTTGCAGGAAATTCGGTTGCTATTTGTCTTCCGATGACAGCGGTGCAGTGCTGCTGCAGCAGCAATAGCCGTTATAATGCTTATGATTGCGCTGGCACTGACGGCATTGCAATGTAAGCTTTGTAAATGAGCATAATGCACCAGCAGCATCATCACAGGCACCAGCAGCTGCTAACCTACAAAGCGCCACCAATGACCTTATCAACTCGCCCAAAATGTTGGCTTTAACTTGATTACGTAAATGATTTGCAGCAAAATGTATACATTAACATTCTCTTATACATGGTAAGTATGCCAGCAGAGAGGTCATCAGTTACCAGCTTGCTGATGGCTGGCTGGCTACCTTCATACTTTCATAAGTACCGAGAACGCTTTGTTGTTGCTGCAGTGTATGAGTTTGCTACTTTTTGTATTTTGTTGCTGTTTGCTGAGTTTGCTAAGTATGGCTCGTTTAGTTTTTGTACCATAGCAACAACTGTTTCGCACATTTTTGGCTTGCGTAAATACTTATGTAAATTCGCATACTCAGGGTGTATTATTCAGAGCTCTGGGCACACAGGAGGGCATTAAATTGGTAGTGTAATTGAGTTTAAATTAATTTAATTAAGAAATTGTTCAGAAACACCCCATTTCCCGGTAATAGCTGTGCGAAATGGTATTTTGGTGTTTAAAAATTATTGTAACGGTGTTTAATAGCCTCCTCCTAACTCTGAATTATTAATTCTTATTAGTGAATATAGTTATCATGTGCAGTGTTCAACCGATTTTAATGATTTATCAACATTTTGATCCCCTTTGAAGCTCCTCTCCTTATTTGCGAAGAACTCGGACAGCCACTTTTCACAAGCTTCTTTTGAGTTCAACTTTACACCACCAAGGGCATTCCTGGTGGAACACCACACTCTTCCTGTTGGCCAATTCTGGACGCTTCTGGTCGATCTAGATGGTAGAATTAAGCGTCTGGCCATATGGGAGCAGCTCATAATGGATGATTCTCTTCCAATCCCTTCCAATCCCACCAAACACCCAGCAAAACCTTCCTGGCCGTCAATCCCGGCTTGGGCACTATTTGGGATCATCAATTCACCGGCCTGCAACCACGACCGTTTTCGCTTGATATTGTCGTATGTGATATTTTTCGTCGCCAGTCACCATCCGCTTCAAATATGGGTAGAGTTCGTTCCGTTTCAGCAGCATATCGCAGGCGTTGATTCGGTCTAGAAGGTGGTTGTTTTTGCTTCAAATCATTCAAATCATGCGGCACCGAATCATCAAGCTTTTTTGTGTATGCAACCTTCTGCAGATGGTTTAAAATGGTTTGGTGACTAACAGCTATCTCCTGGGCGAAGTCACGAGTTGCCACATGTTGGCTTATCCGCTTTGACCCGCTCTGAATCGTCGAAACCATTCCTGCGCAGTTCAAAGTGATGGAATACCATGCCTTTCAAGACCTTTTAAAGATGTATAGTATTGCCAGATACGAGCTCAGTAGCGCTTTATGCATAGCCGCGAAATTCAAAAGACAAAAAGGCGGAAAGGAGATATTTGCCAATCTAATATTATGAAGACATATTCTTAAAAAAACAGAAAATATGAATTGGGAACTTAGTCTGACCACAAAATTTTTCAAATTTTGTCTGTTGGCATTAAATCATTAAATGATTTGCCTGTCTTCCTCGATTTCGGTCGATTCTAATACAAAGTCAGTAATATCGCTGATGTTGTTCCTCAACTTGTGATCTAGTCACCGATACATGCACGTTCTTCTTTTCTCTTTTTCTTTTCAATGCTGCGCTGACCTGTTTCCCATAAGTGCTCGTTGGATATTTGTCTTGGCCAACAGATATTCATTATACTTCTTAAGCAGCGGTTAACAAATGCGTCCATATAATCATTTATAATGAAGAATTTAATGACAAACGTTTTAAACGAAGAACTAAAAACAATTACATATACATACAGACTCCCTTTCAAGAAAGTTGCAAAAAAACTTTCTATTGACTTTGATACACAAATTGATGTAACAAATTTGCGGCAAGATTTGAAGAGATTTCGGAACTGCATGCACTTGTCAACATAAACTCCTGGCAGTCGCCAGTAGAAATGTAAAGTAAAAAATGGAAAATTACCGCCCCCCATCCTCTCTAGCACGCTACACTGCCAACGGGCATGCTGCAGTCAGTCGTTCCTACTTTCAGGATTTATCTGTTGAAATCAAATTTATTCGAAATGCAATTTTCTTCTTCAAAAGACTTGCAAAGCGAATGCGAAGAGAAAAACTTTACATTTTGAAGTGAATTTCTGGACATTAGTGCGCTCAAACGTAAATCGTAAATAACTTTGTATAGCAATGTGAGGCAGACGGCAGTAGAGGCAGCAGCAGCAGCACGTGACGCGGCCGGGCAGGTTGACCAGGAACTGAGCGTTGGTTGGTGGAGGGTGGAGCGTGCGTGGGCCGAAGGGATAATGCCAAATGCTGCATTAGCAAGCATTGAACTTGTAATGGGCGCTTGTTATGCTTGCAAAACTTTACGCTTTGCTTTGCTCTGCCTTCACAATGAAATTTGCAAATCGAAGTGCTCACAGTGCAGTGCCAGTGCAAAAGCAAATGCAAATCGGCAGTAATGCAAGTAAACGAAAAACAACAACAATAAACACGCGCATAAAAAATCTCAAAATGTGACCAATAAACTGTGTATTTAAATGGCAATGCAGAAATTGTTAAGGAATTGCACTGTAAATGCTTCATTATATTGGCAAACGGACGGTTTTATGGCCGCGCTTTTCTCCCTACTATATGTGAAGGTGTGTGTGTGTATGTGTGAGGAACCAGACCCCATTCACCGTATTAAAATTGGGTCAACGCGCTGAAAAAATATTTTTTCGAAATGACAACTACTTTATTGCCTGCTGCACAGCCCTAATAACGCCACGCATATCCCAGCTCTGCTATCCGTTGGACTGCAGCTTGATACTTTAATCCTCCAATAGCCTGTTGCTGCGCCCTGCCAAGAATGCGGCACAAACGCGTGCACTTTGTTTTTGTTTCAGCTGGAAGTTGACAGGAGATTTTTAATGAAAAACCAATGCAAGTGAATGCGCAGGCGCCAAAATCACACTGAATTCTCTGTGCCGCCGCGCTCTTACTGGAAAACCAAACTGGGACCTCGCTTGCTCTTAAACTACGCATTGTGCAACATCAGCTGTGCAGCTAAGAAACTTTGCTTTGCTTTTTGTGTAACGGTATTTGTATTGGTTTTGGGACAACAATCTCACACTGTTGTTGTTCTTGCTTGCTTGCTTGTCTGCTAACAGTGCCAACCGGCGTTTGCTTGTTGGTACTATGCATTGCCATTTTGGCTGGGGCTGTTGTGAGCTTTTTGGGACACATTCGCTGGTTGCTGCTTCGTGGTGCGCCGCTGGTTCTTTAAGACGCTCCATCATATATTCGGGGATTGAGGCGCATTTTTATTAGTACCTAATGCAGTTTTCAAGGATATGCTTTAAGCAGATTTATACGAAGCAAAGTACGTGAATGGCATTTCAATTGAATAACACGGCATTCGAGCATACACATAGAGACATACATACCTCCATACAGTTATTGAACGCAGCATTTGGCTATTGGTCAACGGTATGCGAATATATAGTACTGTTATCAGCGCACTTGATTGCATTTAAATTCATTAATATTTTAAAGAAGCACTGCAATTTCGTAAAGTACATTTTCGTAGACATGAATATAAAATTGACGAATTAAATCATTTCTTCACGATTCTGTTAAATGATTTCGAAATTTCATTTGGTCTGCTTGATATGTGTGATGTTGGTTGAATATGGGTCTGAGTTTTGGAAAACGGGTTTCTTGAAGACAGATAGCCACATGCAAGAGCCGTATTCTTAAGTCAAGTTCAAAGGTAAGTATTTTGAATAATATAATTTTATAAATGGTCTTATACCTTAGTAAATTCTCACGTTTTGGAAGATATACAAATATATGAAATTTTAATTTTAAATCAAAACCAGAGTGTTTATTTAGAAATCCATAAATGTATTAATTTATTTTAATTGGGGGTTCGAAAGAGTGTTTTTAAAATATTTAATCGGTAAATTTGGCATCTAGAGGGTTGATAAATGTTTATTAAATACATAGAAAGATCAAGGCACTATATGATAAAGGAAACGTCGAACCATCGCTGGAGAAATAACTGATGTCCTTTGTAAGTATCTCAACTAGTATCAACCAGTTAGTGTTAAACAAATTTTATAGCTGTTTCGGTATGAAACGTGCACCTAAGTGGTAGTGTTAATGATGAACCTAATTTGCTCAAAATGGATCAAAATTTATTTTCAAAAAATGAAACGACCATCAAAGGTGTTAAATTAAGAGTAGTGGTCTTTTATTCGCTATGCGTTGCAGCGAGTAATATCGAATCGAAGAAGCTATACCAGATGTAATGAGTCATTTGAGCCACTAACAGCTGTAAAACTGGTCTAAAATATTTAAAACAAAATTTGGCATACTCTCTTGTATGAATTCAACTCTATAAGTTTGTTGTTGTTCTTACTAGTAAACTTTTTACAAGGTAACAGCGCGCAAAGATCAGCATCCTCATTTCGCTCTACAGCTCTTTGTGAGCTTTGGCCTGCTGAACAATACGCCTTCAAGCTACTCTCTCTCTATCTTTTGCGGTCTCTCTCCAATTTTCCAGTCGGTCATCAACTTTATTTTTGTATTCTTCGCTTATGGTCCATGTTTCAGCATCAAAGCATAAAACTGGTCGTACTACGGTTCTATACAGGGCTAGTTTGAATGCAAAGATATCGACTGAAAAAATGTCAAATCGAAGACTTTAGGTTAGGCTCTCTCTGATACTTGACTCTATCCGTTGGACGAAGGGAAGTTCCGCCCATCAATGACAATGGCGCTTCCGGTATTTTGTACCGTCTTGTGAACAGAACCATTTCAGTTTTGCTTTGCCAAAATAACTTTGTGTAAGTTCATACACAGTACCTAGGAATTTCCCCTCGACCATGACAGCTACGTCGTCAGCTTAGGCTACCACCAGGCAGCCCGTCTCTGCAAGTTTCTCTAGCAGGTCGTTAACGACCATGATCCAAATCACAAGTAGACCGTGCTAAAGTTAAATTTTCGTATATCAAGCGTTTCATTTTAAATACTTCAAATAAAATATATTTACAAGACTCTTGTAGTGCCTTATATTGGGTTTGTCTTCTTTTTCGTTTATAATTTAAAGTGTATTTCTAAACCGAATTTTAATATGAATATAGTTATATTTTCTATTCTATACAGACACTCATGTATGTATATATATGTAGATGAAACCATGCACACGAGTAATTCAATATGCAGAACCTTACTCAACTTTGCCATGCCGCAATAAACATGCTGGAAAACTAATAATCATCCTGCTGCAGGTACGAATTTCTAGCGTCATTAATCAATGTGCCACGCCACCTTTGTGAGAATGGGCCGTCATCCACCATTTGCCTAAATTTTCAATGTAAAGTTTTGCGCAAATGACATTTTTTATTTTGAACGGCATTCAGATGCCAGCACGTGTGAGGGCCGGAATTTATGGCTTGACCTTTGCGTAAATTCAAATGAAACTCCGAAATCGATAAACACAAGCACACGCACACCCACAGGTGGAAACGCTGAAATATTTGTGCGACTTTGAAAGTTTCCAACAAGTACGTTATTTGTGGCAATAAGCCTTTTATTAATACCCGAATGAGAAAGTGGAGTTTGTGCGGAAGTTGAATTTGTCAAATGGGACTAGGCGAAATTTACTCCACTTGGGAAAGTGTGCTCATGTAGACATTTGAATTTCATATATTTTGGAACTTTTGCAATTATAAACGATTGTGAGCTTGCACAAAGCTGCAATTATATTCGAAAGCTACTATGGTGCGATTGTATGGAAATCGCAGGCGAATGGGTTGCAAAGTGAGTCAAGTGTTTTCAAAATAGTTATAGAGTAGACAAATATAATCGAATAAAAAGCGACGAGGGAGTGAAAGCTTATCGAAGCTTTTCAAATCTTATTAAATGCCAATAATGAATTTTGATTTCATAAAATTTGTGGAAAGTAAATTTAATGAAGCTCATAACTGATCTCTTCAGTTCGCCAAGCGTTGGACAGTACCGAATCGAACAATCTCTTCTAGCTTTTCTGAACCCATGACTTCTTGTTAATTTTTAATTCCTTCTTCATTTCTTCAGACCCTCATTTTTATTTCAGCGCCTTAACTAAGCGCCTTAATAAGCTCAACATTAACTTCTAGAACAGTCGTGTGTTTGTGCTGACAACTCAGCCCTCTGCTGAGGCGACAACTTGAGTTGCAACAAATTCACTTGACTTAAGTTGGTCAGAGCAGTACGAGAGTACATGATGATGTGACGCCACATGGAAGTCCTTCAGCGAATGGTGAATGAGCATATCCGGCAGACAAATGACAGTCTTTATTCAGTTGCACTCATATTTGCATTTGCCCAAATGCAGTCAACTTAATTTTGGGCGAACATGCACTTTACATTCGCTAGGTTATGAGGGCACACAGCCTGGCGCTGACAAGTGCAGTAATGAAACCGCTGTTGCGTGGAAAGTACCGAGTGCGGGCGGGGGTCTAAAGCCAGCTAAGCGCTCCAAATGCGTATAAAGCGAGTGAGAGGCCAGTGACAGCTACAGCATCATGTCATGCAATTGCTTAGCGAACAATGGGCTAATATGAATTGGATACATGAGCTACGGGCTGCCAGCTGCTGCTGCTGCAACCGCCGCTTGCCAACGTGGGACCACTCACTGCCTGTACGGCTGCCTGTCCCTTGCATTTTAGCTCGCATTTTTTATGCGTTCCCTCTCTTTTCTTTTTGTTTGCACTTCTTTCATCATTCTTCTTCTTCTGCTAGTTTGCTATTGTAATTTCACATCTTTGTAATAAAATTTCTATGAAAAACGTTGCAGACGTGCATTCGCATATGTTGGGCTTTGCACCCTGATGCGCGTGGTGTTCCCTCCTTACGGCCATATAGCAGCTCTGAACAAATATTCATATAAGTTTGCGTAAATATCCATATAGTTTTGCATACGCAAAGTAGTAGCCTCGCTCCCTGATGGAAAAAGGAAGTTTGAAATACTTGAAGCTTTACATAAATGTTGGAAAGAAGTTTGTATAGTTTAAGCAAGAAATCTTCAAATCAGGTAACACTTTCTGATCAATATAAAATTTTTGTAAGAAAATTTGTTCTTCCAATGAAAATACATCAAGCTCTTTTGACTGGAGTTTTGATGGATCATTCAGTGTAGAAGGTACAGATCTCCATTATTACAGAACTGTGTACGAAACATGGATCTGTCGATCTTAAAGAACAGTCAGAGTGGTCAATACCCCTCTGAGAATCTGTAATAAACTGAGGGTGTGCCTGCAGGAATAATATCATGGATTTCGAAGTCCTTCCACCATCTAGTGCTTCCCTACAGGGCATTCAAACATGCATCCCTGATATACAACTATGCAATATAATTTTTCCATACTCCTGAGTTTCTGCATATATATTGCACATATCCATGGATTTGACGTTTACTTTACATTTCAGCCCGCTCGGCGTTACTGTTGCAAGTCTACAACTCCCCTATATTCTTTTTGCGTATTCCCCATTGTAATTGAAGACACTAGTCGCGAGTTTCGCGTCGCACTATGCAATACGAGTACGAGTACAACACAGCAGCAGTAGCTGGTTGGAATGCAATTTATGTAAAACAAAAAAATAACAAAAACAATTCGAAACAGCGCTAAATAAAGGATGCAAGAAGATTTAGTGCCACCACCAGATGTCACTGCATCAATAGCAGGCAAATGTATTTCATGTTAGACATATATGTATGTACGCCGTGGTGTATGCTAATTTAGTGACGTTATTAGACACTTTCCTTGGTTCAATATACATGAATAAATATGGATTGGGTAGTTTGGGTGTTTGTTGGAATTTCATTGATAAAGCCTTGTTGAAAATACAGGGAAATGCAATATTAAAAAAATACACTAATTATCTATTAATTTATTTATTTATTTTTATTTATTTAGAAGAGAAATAATTATAAATAATTACTCCACTTATATATACAAAGCACTGGCTGCCAAGGCCTTCGGCTTGAATAACCATAAATCTAAGGTATAAAATTAATACGATTACAATTCAAATAGTTAATAGTGTGTTAAGAATTATATATACGATTACTTAAAATTTAAATGTTTAACTTGCTAGACTTTAAGAATTTTACAAAAAGGTTAACGTTATTGTCGTCTGTACGATTAAGTAAGTCCGAGGGTTTCATGTTGCCAAAAATCAGAACTCTGTGCTGTTGTAGAGGTGAGCATCTGTCGAGGATATGGTTTATTGTGAAATCTCCAAAGCCACATAAAGGGCAATTAGGTTTGTTTGTACCATTCAAAAGGTGTCCATGTGTGGCAAGTGTATGTCCAATCCTGATGCGAATGAATGTTTTTATATTCTTGCACGTGTTGTTATTTGAATAATGTGGTGTTTTCCCTAATGGATTTGCAAGTTTGTAATGATGGTTGTAGCTTATCCAATCGTTTTGAAAACAGTCGTTGATGTGTTGTTTGACATACTGCTTAATATCTTTCATGGTAAAATAAGGTGACGTATGTAGTGGTTCTTTGCTAGCTGCTTTTGCACATATGTCGGCCATTTCATTTCCTTTGATTCCAACGTGTCCAGGAACCCACATAATTTTGATTTTGTTATTACATTTATTTATGAGGTTTCGAATTTTAGTGACCATAGGGCAATCGTTTAATTGGTTGAAAATGGCATCTATGGCAGATTTACTATCACTGCAGATAATGGTTTTATTTCCACTATTCAAAGCAAAGAGTACAGCTTCTAATATGGCAGCTGTTTCAGCTGTGAATATTGAGCAGTATGATGGCAAAACAAAGGCAGCTATTGTGGCACCGACCTTATTTGTCACAGCAAACGTGGTAGAGGTATCTATTAATTTATATCTAGGTTTCTAAAGTGGAAACTCTCAGAACTGTCAAAGAATTTAAAATATTTCTGAGGGACTTTGTAGCCGTAATAATTGCCGCGAAAGTTCATCAACCGGCCTAAGTTAATTTATCATGACCAAAGATAAAGTTTGTTTACATTTTGAGGGGACACGATAGGTAAAATTTGTTTGCATAGGGTCAAGTGTGGAGAAGCTGAAGGACTGAGAGACTAGCTAGGGGTCAACGTTTGTTGCTGGGCCGTTTATACTACTACAATAAGTGGTCGAAATTTGGTCCTCTCGGCTGGAATTTATTCGAAATAATTTTTGAAACATAATGGCAAACCATTAGGTTTGTAGGCAGATCTCTGCAAATACAGAAGATCTCACATAGACAGCTTAGAGCGCTGTCCATTGTGATAACAGTAAACTCCCGGGGGGTCAAAGACTCTTAAGATTCAGCAAAACGCTTGGAATCTGTTACGAATTTCTTTAGTCGGCTAATGTCGATTCTAGCCAATGCTTAGATGATTCCACCTCGCCTTCCTCCATACAGCTTTGACAACTTGCACCTACCACGATCAACGCATGGGTACCCATTGGACAATGTCCAGTAAGTCCACCAATGATCGCGCTGAGATGAACCTTACCCAGAGAAAGCAGTTCAAATGACCTTTTACGCTTGATCTGCGCTTGGCGAGCTTATGCGTAGTCTGCATGTCCAGCGCTCTTGCGCAGGTAAACTAACTTATGAACCATAATGGACCCGCTCCCATTCCGCCCTCAATGTTGTTAGGGCAAATCATTAATCGAGTTAAATTCTTGGCCATATCATTAAATTAAATGCATTCTTATTTCTTCTTGAAATCCACATGTCACAAAAACCCTTTAGATTAAATTTTGTTTTAATCCAGGTATATGAATGAGGCTATGTTTATCCTTCATCTGGGAAGAAAGGAAGTATATCTGAAGTGGAAGTTCGAAAAAACTGAGTCTGAGTTCATTTATTTCGACCAAAGTTAATTGATTGCTCCCGGTCAAAGTAGAAGTTTTTATATTTGGTGGGGTACGATAGGTCAAATTTGAGTAGTAGAGTAGGTAACCTCGAAAGCTGAGTGGCAAAAGTCAATGGGGATCTAGTTAAGGGTTCCTTGAGACCAAGTTAGAGGTTCTGAGAATTCGGTCCATGAATTACCCAGGGCTCTTATAGTAAGTATAATCATTCTTTATTCTGGGTCAAAATTATTCTCTATGAAATTTTGTTTACTTTGAAACAGAAGTTTCGTTTATATGACTTCTGATTTCGATTCAAGACTGATGGTGGCTAAACCTAAAATTATGGAAACAACAACAACAACCGGAGAGATAATTTGAAATTAATGATAAAATATATTTACGGCAGAAGAAGTGTGATTTCTAGCACTAAACCCTTAAAGAAATGAATCAACTTGATATTCACATCAACTTGAATTGGGCTAAAAAATAATAAAAACCAAAGAGACATCTATACTTTCTCATTTCCACAGAATTTTCCAGATTACAAAACCGACTTTTTCAGTTAGTTAAAATTATTTCCTTTTTATCGCATGCGAGTATGTAAGTATGTATCTACGTAACTGAGTGACTTTGCTGCCAATGCTGAATTACGTGCTAAAATTCCTTGTCTTTATGGTCATTCTGTGGCAACAAAGAAGTTGTTTACTTGTTGTTGCACAGCAATTTTGCATTTAACTAAGTGTGCTTGTATGTATGTATGTGTGTGTGTACTCGAGACGAGTACTGCGGTAAAGTGCAGTGCAATATTTCAGTTGCAGCATGCCAATTTTGACAAGCAGATGCCACATATGAATTGCTTAAATGCAGAGGAGTAGTAGTTGACATGCACAATAAACATTGAAATACGACGCTTTGTTGTAAGTGCAAACAAGATTCATTTGAGTCATTTCAAAGAAAAATTAATTTAACAATTCTAAGGTACATACGTACTCGTATATATGTATGAATGTATGTATGTATGTGACATATCCACTTTGAAAGCAAAAGCACCTGAAGAGCTTGCGTACTCTCCACTGGCTTATCAGGGTTTGGCATGCCTGTGGCTGAGGGAAAAAATTCAATTTGAGCTCTTCTGCTGAATGATCTCTTGTCGTTGCACTTGTGTGGGTTGGCTGTGTGCGTGCGCATTCCACAAGGAGATTGAATGAAATCTAGTTATTTAAATTTTGTGACAAATTCGGTTGCTTGAGCGATGTCGGGGCTAGCCGTAAATCATGGCAACAACAATAGACATTCCTCTCTGTGTACTTGCTGCGGTTCATTTCGGCAATATACAGCAGTCACAACGCCATTCAATGCAACACACGCTTGCCAATACAACAGCAACAAGCCACTGTGTGGCAAGTCAAACAACAACAGCAACAACAACTCCAACTTGCAACACTAACAGCGTCAATAAATAGAAGCGATGACAGATGGCAAAATTGAAAGCAGCAGCAGCAGCTGCGGTGGAGAAGGAGACGGAGCGACGGCCGAGAAATCGGTAGCAACTTCACTGCATTGATGGATTTTATGTGCAGCAACGGCAACAAACCAACAACGTAGTGCAGTTGCAACAATGCAACGACTGACCGTTTGAGTTCGGACGAGTTTGCCAGTCGCCTCTACTGCTGCTATCGCATGTCCGGACAGTCGAGTTGAGGTCAGTGTGGCGTGTGGCATGCAGCGTGCGGCAATGAGGCGTGCAACACGTGGCAGACGCCATGTGGCATGCCAATGGTGCCAGCGAGTCCAGTGTGTAGTCTTGCTGTTGTTGACTTGACTATGGGTTACCGAGAGTGTTGCACGCCCGCCCACAGCACCGTTACGCACAAGTGGCAGCGCTGCGTTGCAGTTGCATATTCACTGGCATTAAGTACGTACAAAATGTATACTCGCAACCGACATTTTCGCATATTTCAAGTATTGCAACGCATGTTGCACGCAGCAGCAGCATGTAGTATGTAGCATGTCGGAGGGTGGGCGATTTGCCTCTTGCCATTCGCTGCGTGTTTCTTTGTATCGACTCGCCACACATTTGCTTATATGCAAGTGTATTTTAGTTGCAACATCCACTGGTTGCACAAACCTTCTTGCCACACACCGCTATATACTTACGCATATTTGTTGCTTTCAACATTATTGTTGCTTTGCAGCATTGCTGTTGTTGCATGGCAATTGCTTATTATGGTCGTGTCGTGGCTTAGACTGCTCCAGATAGCATGGCGCTGCAATAAAGTGTGTTGCAATGTTGACAACTTCAACTTTCAAGGAATTGCAGTTACTGCCAAACATGCCGCATGTGTTGTTGGCGTTGTTGTCGTAGTTGATGTTGTTAACTTGAATGAGTGAAATGTGAGTGCATGGAAGTGCCGAAAAGCAAACAAATCGTTGCTGCAATCACTTTGTGTAGCTGCGCTACTCTAAGGGGTACTCGTATATGCGTATATTGGGGGTACATTCCATGGTTAATGGATGCTTTAAAAGCGTTACTTTTTTGAAAATGCGTAATTTGAGAGAATATCAATTTGGTTATTGTTTTATATTAGATGAGTTCATGAAATCGAATTTTAATGGAGTTAATTAGGTCAGTAAGGAACTTATTAATATCCATAAGTATCATGATTATTATTAAAAACATGTTAAGTGAGACTCATAAAATGGATGGTTCCTAATTTCTGGTTTAATTAATTTTTTAAAATATTTTTAAAATTATTTTTCATCATAAAAATGTCAAAATATACATTTCAGAACTGAAAATATGCCATTTCTACTCACAATGGAATGTTTCTTGACGCTGGTGATCAACTTTCAAGCATCTCTGTTTATTCAGTTACAAATTTACATACATATGTGGCTACATATGTTCATAACAAAAAATGGTTTGATAACGTGTGCTCTTTCCATATTTTTCAGCTTAGTTTTTTGCTACATTTTCGGCTGCAGCTAAGCTTTTTTTCCAGTTAGTAGTAGCTTTTATGGATTTTCAAATATGAAGTCTTGATGAAAAGGCTCCAACGAAAAAAGAGTGTACCCATCAAAAGAAGAGTAGCAGCAATGAACGCCAGTTGGTATAATTGAAGAGTAGCAGGTTTGATACAATTACATGAGTGACTCTGTTTTGGCTGACATACTTATTAGCTGTGTCAAATAGAGTTACGGGATTACAAAAGGCTACGCAGTTATTTTGATTTTATTTAGCTTTTTAATAGCACTTTTGTTCTGAAAAAAGTCTTCAAAAAATATTTTGAATTTACGTCCGTTGGATATATAGGATTAGGTCAACAACTTTGCTTCCGCCGTTTTTTTTTTTTGTAAATTTAAGGCTTTTTTTTGTATTAAAACGGTTACAAAAATGTTATTCAAAATATAGGCCGTTGCTATCTACTACTTTTGACCATCTTTCTGGCAGCATGCGTTTTCCGTGCAAATGTCGAGAATTCGGCTCAAAAAGTGACATTTTGACAGTTGAGAATGAGTTTGGGATGCAAACAGATCTCTACAAAAATTTTGTTGGTTTGATGTTGGCACGAATGTCCACGAGCGATATAAATAGATTTAATCGAACAGTGCTTGACGCCAGAGACATCTATTGGAAAACGGCGGAAGCAAAGTTGAAGACCTAATATTACTAATGTTAAGAAGTAAGGCTTCCGCTCAATGTTTTTGGCCAAGAATTCCCGAACAATCAAACGTATAACAAACGCAAATCGCTAAGATCATAAAAATACGTCTAGTCTTACAGGCAATGAAAGCACCTGACATTTTTTCCTATTTCAGGGGCATGTATATCAACAAAAAAAAAAATAAAAAGTCAACATTTTTAAACTCTCCAAAGCCGCCAAACAATTCCCCTTATTTTTTGAACACCACAAGATTTCGAGTTTAGTTTTTTTTTTTAGTGATTTTAAACGGAGTCTCAGGATGCCTAAGTGTTCGAGAACAGCTACCGATGGCTGCATATGTCGTATTGACAAACCACAGATTGACGGTGCCGTAACAATTCCAGTAGGCATCTCAAATGACCGTGTAGATCATATCCTTCATGAAATACTGGGTATGAGAAAGCTATTGACGTAGTGATTGCTCATTCTAGACAGTAAGTGTAGTCGTGAAATGATTTAACTGCGATGTTTTATGCTGTTTAAGCACAATCTGAAGACATTTCTGTATCGAATTGTGACCTTCGACGAAACATTGATATACTGGTATACACCAGAGCACAAGAAACAGTCCAAACAGCTTACCGACTAAACTACTCTGAGGAAGGCCAATACAATCGGCTGGTAAATTGAAACACAACTTTCTCAAATGTGCTCCAAATCGACTATTAAGAGAAAGGCATGGTGTCAAATTTCGGTATGTCAATTATTTGGTCGATACCGAATCGTAGACATTCAAAAAACCTATTTTTCGAAGCAGTTGAAGCATCGTCGAGTCAATTAAATTGATGTTAAAGAATATGTTGAAAAATATTATTTGTCTTCTAAAAGTGTCTTTTTTTCCTATGTAGTAACTAGAAGGGTTTCTCGATATCTCATCTTCATATTAAAACCCTAACTGTTGGGTCAAGAATTAATAACGGTCTGAATACATTATTTGGTTTGATAGCAGATTCTGACTGGAATAGCTACGAGACCAAATAAAAAGATATTTACTTCAAGTCAGTTCTTCCATCAATTTTCATGAAAGCAATTATTTGCTACCACTGAAGAGAGCGCCAAGTGGACTTCTACCGATAGAGGACAGATAAATAGAGTTTTACATATTGTACTACTTTTGTTTGAGCCAAGTGTTCAGTCGAGGGTATTCAAAGCTGTTTTTATATATTTAGAGAATACAATGAGCTGACTTAAGAAAAGCAACTGATAGTCAAATTCCTTCTGGATCAAAACTTTTGGACAAAAATTCACTAATCAATGCCTTATACCCCGAAAACTCATTAAATGTTCTATCATTGATGGAACAGAGACCAAAATCGCCATGCTTATACTTACGTAAAAGTATTTGACAAAATTGAGCAACGAAACTTGCATTAAAGTGACATTCATGCAGTCAAATTTTAATCGCATTATCCTGCCATGCTTTGTTGATCAAATAAAAACTTTGGAATGCCACAAGCAATGGTCATGTAAGTTTACCCTCGAATTCACTTAACTAATATAGTTTTATAGCTTATTCACTGTGCGCCGTTTAAAGTGTCATTAGAGTTCGTTTGTTACAACAGGGATTTGGTGCGAACCAAACAAAATAAAAAATTGTGCAAGTTGTTGTTGTTGTTGTTGTTGGTGGCGTTGGCAATGTATGTATGTGATTGGCGTTCGTACTGTTTGCAACACCTTGGCATTCTGCCAGAAATACAAGTAATAATATAAATATTTATGTGTGTGTCATTTCCGGGCATGCAACAGTATCAGAAATTGCAAAGAATCAACAGTTAGCTTGGCCACTCGCCCATTTTCAACTGCCATCGAGCGGCGCTCGGCACGCCGTGCGGTTGGCAGTCAAAAAGTGACAGTTTGGCCTGTTGCTGTGGTAAATGAATTATTCCAACACCAGCGCATATTTCGCTGTTAATATGCTTGTGAGCAAGTTGGCAGTTGGCGTTGGCACATATTCACCGCTGTGATGCAACAAGTGCAACAAGTGTAATTTAATTGATGGCTTTTAAATATGCACAAAAGGAACGGAAAGAATTACGAAAAGTTGAAGTTTGGCAAACAAATTGCAAGAAATGAGTGCTGGAGAGTGCCGGAGAGTCTCGGAACTGCGGCGAATTTGTACAATTGCAATGTGCGATGCAACAATTACAACAATTCCAACAATTCCAACAATTCACTTGCAATGTTGACAACTTTGTGACACTTTGGCACTGCGGTTTAAGTTGAACCCATACAAAGCTAACGAACCGTTAGCAGCAATGTAAGGCAAGCAATGGTCTGGTGGTATTTGTGTAAACCGCGGCAGGGATTTGCTTGTGCGGTGGCTCACCCCAACACAATGTGACATCATTATAGTTTTGTAGGAATAATGGAAAAGGGAAAAGCGTCAGCTAGAAAAACTTCAACAAAACCACAGAAATTCGCCATCAAAGCACTGACAAAGGCAGCCAGCGGCGTGACGGCATGGTCCATTTGCTGGTCTAGACTCTAGACGATTTGACAAGCGCAACATTCGAAATCATTTCTTCATCCCATTTGTATGTTTGGCAAAATCTTCGAATGTCGCCGAGAAATTGAATGCAATTGTCAGTGAACAGCTAAACTTCAATAGTCTCAGTTTGGAGGTGTAACAAAGTTATCCAAATTGTCGTAATCATTCCGTCAACTCCTTTAAGGCAGCTTAACGACCACAATAGAAAGGCACTGATTTGACTTAGAGCTCTATAATTTGAAGACTTGCTTTAAAGTATCTCCAGTCTCTGCCTTAGAGCTCGCGGGCTCTGTACTCGAGACATTGAAGTAAGTTCTAACATTATTGCCCATGATGTCGCGGTATTTCATGACAGCAGTAGTAAGGATGCCTAGCCATAGCGGTGTCAGAGGATATTCGAAAACTGCTGAACTTCCAATGAAAGACATGACAAAACAAGACAAGACAAAACAACAATTCTTTCAATATAAGAAAAATTAGCGCAAGTCTGTGTTTTGCAATCTCCTTTCTGTTTACTACTGGATATCTGGCAGTTCTACAGCGCTTGTAGAAATACATAGACTTGTTGCCACGAAGTAAAACCGAAAACGATTAATGCGCTATTCATCCTCAGCTATGTTCGCATACCCATAGTTGTAGAAGTTTTAACCGGTTATTGACCAATCGGTATCCAGGCGTGAAGGATAAAATTTATATCGAATGGTAGTTGGTCTTTTCAAAACTCTTTGCTTCTCGTCTTTACAGGAACGTGTGGGTCTTATATCTTCATCTATCCAGGTTAGATAACTGAAGCTACCTTAACAGATACGTGGCATATAGAAAGCAGCTGGGATTTCTTTGTCAGGAGCTGGTAAGGTGTGACAGTCTAGAGGTCAAGCTTGCCTAACCCACTACTCATAGTAAAGTTGAAATAAAACCCAGGTAAGAGAGTGATTGATTTTCAATCTGTCGAAGAATTTAAAGGAGTTGAATTGACGAGCTTGAAAGCATATGGCATTTTAAGCAGAATTAACGGTGGTTAACGCTTCCCCGAATGCAATTTCTTCACACTTGTGAGCTACTTAAATATCAAAAGCAAGAGCAAAGAGTAAAAAGAATTCGAGCACACACAGCTGCAAAGACAGCGCGCGTATGTATAATGCGCATTTAAAATTCGAGAGCGCAAAGAAAAAAATGGAGGCGAGTGAAAGAAATTTCAACAATCTTTGATATTAAAATTCGCCAGTTTACTTTTCATTTGGTTGCATTGCGTAGTTTTGCATTACGCGTCAGCGTTTCTCATTTCCTTTCACTAGGCATGAGCCCGCAACAGCTCATGGCTCTGTGTGTGGGTGTGAAAAACATTTATTGAAATTCCTACGATTTGCCTGCCACCTTTTCTTCTGCGCTCTCTTTCCGCATTCACCAACACTGCGTTTGCATTCTTTTTTATGCTTTTCGTGCGTCATTTACTCGACGCCCACTTGATTTAGCAAGATTGCTGCCAGTGCTTGCCTGGGCCCGCATCATTGCACCACCGTCTTGCACTCGCACGCGCACCGTTGCATCCACGTCTATCCGGACGGCGCTGTAACAGTGGCAGGCAGCAGCGACATTGGCAACGGCAACGGCAGTCAAACGCAGATCCTTAAGTGTGTTCTTAAGCTCAAGAGCGTCACTGACGATGCCAATGCTTGATGCTTGGCGCACCGATGGCTGCGGCGGCGGGTTGCGCGGGTCGGGCTGGAAATCCCGCAATTTGCAACATGATTGCAACGCCCGAATAAATCATTGCCATTGGAAACGAGGAAGCGAACAGCGTGCATTGTTCCTTTTATTTTAATATTTAAAGAAAATGATGGCAGCACGATGATGCCGTAGCGCTCAATGAAGTGCACTGTGCGGTGGTTGTGGCCTGACGAGCGTCAAGTCGCGGTTGTGCAGAGGAATACTGACGTGTGGCCTGTCGCTCCAAATGCACTGTGGCCTATCGGTTAAATTCTTTGGTTAAGTGCTAATTCAATGCAAATTGTGTCAAAGTCATGGTCAAATTGGTTCAACTGGTTAAAAATTTCAAAAGATTTCATATGAAATATATTTTGATGAGGTTTCCGTGAATATAAGGATGATTCAAGATATCTAGGCTTATGATTCCTCATTCAGTTTGAAAGAATGTGTTGAGGAAGTCAGCAAGATATAGGTAAACCCTTTTCTCTCAGTTTCAAGAAGTAAAAGAGGAGAGTTTTTAAACGAACTTTGAGCACCAAAAACCCAATAATAATAATATTATATATCTATACTCTACAAGAGACCCATTAAAAAATGTTAAGAGATTCAACAAACAGCTAAACTAGGTGTTATCTTGATATGGAAACTTCTTAGTCTGGGTTCAGCATCAGAAGACTATAACAGAGAAGACGAAAGTGAAATAACCTACCGAAATTTGGAATCCCATTAAAAACAGTTGGCTCAAAACTAATAGAATCCTATGTGGATCCACGAAAGAAGTAAAGGAGAAGAACTTATATAAAGTCAGTGTCTCAAAGACCTCGGATTCGAAATATAAATCTTTGAGAGCGCTCATGTCAACTAACTACATATAGAGTGCCTCTCGGAATAATATTTTTTTATCCAAAGTAAATTCCATTTTCGACCATAGTGCTTTATCTATATATAATGATAAAATGTTATCGTTGAGTAAAGTGAAAATGTAACGGATTTTTCATTGTTCTTTGGTGTTGGTAATTGTCAGCCACATGTCTGGGCGATGAAACGCATTGAGATTGCGATTATCTTTAAACAAAAGAATAAATTAAAAAAACTGACAAAATTGTGGCTTTAATATGTAAGAAAAAAAGTAAATCTCGTTTGAAAATATGGCAGCTGAAAGTGAATGCGGCGGTTCATTATTGGTCTCAGAGTACAGTGGGTGTACTTATATATGGTAGGTGAGTATGAAAATGTACTTACACTTTGAATGTAAACACTTTTTGAAGGTGTTTTCGATAATCATAGATTTTATATATAAACTTGATTGATCTATATCAATAAGATTGATTGAGGATAAGATAAATTACCTTTTTTATCAACACTGAACCGTTTGGACTTCAAGGGTAAGTCTGGAAATTACAACCACTTCCGTGTAGTTAATTACGTTTTTCAATCTCCCTCTCCCTCTGCATGCGCCGATAATCGTACTGTAGTAACTTTCATTTTCTCAAAGTCATATTGCACCATTGTACTGTCATGTTCACAAATACTTTGTGAGCTTCATTTCAGCTCATCCTAAAAAATCTTTCCTCTTTTATCCATTAAAAAAATACTTTTGTGTCAGATTTCAAGGTTTGCCAGCAACTTGAATGAGCCGGTTATTAAAAATAATTGTTTTCTTTTTTGCTTTGCTATTTGCATTCTGCGTTTTGTACGCCTCATTAAACTTAACCTTTTGCTATCATTGACTTGCCATTAAGAAGCTGTGCGCTCCCAAAAGTATGCTACATTTACACCGCCGCCATTACCCTTTGTAGGCTGCTGGAGGGAAATTTGAAATTTGTTGTAGGATATTAAGGAAAAGTTGAATGTATTTTAAATACAGGCAGCTTAATATAGGCATATGTAAGCACAGGCATGTGTGTATATGTGTGTGTGTTTGTGCGTTTGTATATAATTAGATTACCGTTTTTTATGTGTGTGTGATCTGTAGAGGTTTAGTTGTAATATTCAGGCTCATGCTGTGTTGCTTGTGGGTAAATCAAGCTGCCTGGTGAGTTTTTTGTATGTATGTGTATATGTATGCTTGCTTATATAAAATCCCAGCATTTACTGCCCGTATATGTTTGTATGTATTTGTAATCTGGTTTTCAATTTCACTTTACTGGTTTGCATAATTCTTTACCCTGTTATTTTATTTACAGAAACAGCTGCTTTTCCTCTTCTATTTAATTATTTTTTAGCAACTTTATATTATTGACGAAATTTTCCGTAGGAGTCAAGTGTATGGACCGCACAAAGTTTATTGAACTCCGCAGAATGGCTTACGGTCAGATATAAATTAATTGCTTTAACTTTTGAGATGTACAAGGGTTTTTGCTATTTTTTTAGCAATGAAAGTTAAGAAATAAAACTAATCATAAGAAAAAATATTTATTTTAATCAAAAGTATACCGAAATATTTTAGTGAGTGTGTTGCATAGAAAAGTTAACTTTCTGGAAAATAAAATAAAAAATTTTAAATTTTTGAATTATTTTATTTTTTTATTAAATATATTTAAAAAATATTGTTGTGAATTTTGAAAAAAAAAATGAATTATGATTTTTATACCCTGAACAGGGTATATTAAGTTTGTCACGAAGTTTGTAACACCCAGAAGGAAGCGTCGGAGGCCCTATAAAGTATATATATAAATGATCAGTATGTTGAACTGAGTCGATTTAGCCATGTCCGTCTGTCTGTCCGTCTATCTGTATATATACGAACTAGTCCTTCAGTTTTGAAGATATCGTTTTGACCACTATATCATATAGCTGCCATACAAACTGAACGATCGGAATCAAGGGCTTGTATGGAAAACTTCCGCATTTTACTACATATCTTCACGAAATTTGGTGTGAGTTATTGTTCATAGAAATAATTTAATCTCAGAAAAAATTGTTCAGGCTCTTCAAAGTGCAGCTTTATAAAGATTTTTTTAAATATCAAATAATAAGTCCGAGCTCATTTGCTCACATTTTATATCACATCATTAGAAGTATAATTAAAGTCAATATTTTTTCCTTTATTTCAAGCATTTTCCGCTGTCACTCTTTCTTGCTACATAGACATTCCATTCTCTCGTTATATGCAGCACATTTCGCGTTTTTTATTTTCCGGCCCTTTATAACAGTTAATTAACTCAATCACATTGCCGTGAATGCGGTCAAAGTGCAATTAATGACTGTAAAATTCATAAAATTCATTTGTATATTGTGCGCGAGGATGGGTGAGAGATACCCTTCAACTCTTTGCAACGCTCTCTACGCGCGACATCGAACCGTCAACAATTTCGGCTGCACACAACTGTTAACTTGTTTATGTTTCACAAGCGTTGCTCATACTCCGTCCTGCACGGCTGCGGCATGCGCAATAATTTGCATATAGCCAGCTCCAGGTGTTGCCCGTGGCGCAGCTAGGCACGCGTTGGTGGGGAGCGGCGTGTTATTTATGCAGGCGCATTTTTTAAATATGCAGCTGTGAGACATTACATAGCGCATGCAGCATGCAACAGAGTGACGCGCGGCGTCGCAAGTCAACCAGAAAGCGCGGTTGGTCGGTCGCGCGGTGGGCACCGGTGCGTATACGCAATATTTTTGCATTTTGCATTGAAGTTGCATTTGTGTGTGTGTGTGTTTATTGCGCTGCAATCGCATGCATTATTGCTACTTTGATTTTTTACAACAACAACAACATTTTTAGTTTGTTTTTATTATTACAATTATTATTCACCGCCGACAGCCGAACTGTTTGTGATGCCACATTTGGAGCGCTGGCGTGGCATTACAGGTGCAAGCAACCCGCAACATGCATTCAAATGTTCATAAATATGTATAAAATATCTACATAGATATGTATCTATGTTTGTATATATGTTTTTACATGTGCATTCAATTTTCGCTTGGCTGAATTTTTTGCTTTGCCAAAGGTTAATTTTTATGCAAACAACAGCAACAGCAGGTCGGCGCATCTCAAATGCAAAGAGTTTTATTCAAAACACACATACGCTCATTGCGCTCCATGTAACGGTGTTTGGCTTACCGCATGCTTTATATTAATAACGGCAGCGCCTGCAAAAAGCTATACGTTTTCAGTTGAACTTTTAAAAGCTCATAAACAGAAGCGAAAAGTTTTTTCATTTATTACCAACAACTAAATGTTGTTGCTGTTGTTGTAGTAAATCCACGTGGCTGTGTGTTTATTGCAAACAGGCGCACTCCAAACCGTTGTCGTTCACAGTTGTCATTGCGGCTTAAAAAGTGAAACACATAAATATTGAAGTTTTTTGCGCGCTCTTACATTTAGTTTAAATAAAAAATAAATTTTCAGCTTGGCGCTCGAAAATGGTTTAAGTGTGGTGTGCCAGCTGTTCTAGTTATCAAAAATAATTAAATTGGAATTGTGGGAATTATCAAAAATTGGTTTGGACTTGCCGGTTAGTTTAAAATTGTTTGAATTTCTTTCTATTATAGCTTGGTACTAAAAAAATATTATTGCAAAATGACCTCTCTACCAAAATCGTTTAAAAACCAAAAAGACCAAAAAAATATTGTTTTAACTGAGATAAAAGTCAGTCTCACATCAACATTAATTGAAAAAAAAAAAACAAATAATTATTTTTTTTTCTAATTTCATTACTTCCTTGAAGCTTTTATATATTTCCTTGCCTTTATTGTCCCATTTATTATTAATTTTCGTTCTTTGATTTAATAAGATGGGTTTTATAGGCTGAAGTGCTCAATTTATTATTGAGAAATTGATTTATGAGTAAATAATAGTTTATTGTCTCAGCTTTAAGATTATTTAATTTGTTTAGTTCTTTCTTTAACGGGTAACGGGTTTTTTTTTTATATTTTCAAAGTTTAATATTTATTCATACAATTTATTTTAGAATATGTCTACAAGAGGATTTTGCAAAATTCAAATAATTTTGGGCAGATACAGGTATTTAACGGCAACGGCAGTCGCGGCAGTCAAACCCGTTTTTCTCGAAACCTCCCACTTCAAAATGATACCCACAATTTGTCAAGTTTTACCCGACCGATTTATCTGAGAGACTTTTTATAGACGTTTCTCTCGCTGGAACTAGTCTCTATTATATATTGATTTTTACGATTTTTAATTCGAAAAATAACAAGTAGGGAAGGGCTAAGTTCGGGTTAACCAAACATTTTATACTCGCGCAATTTATTTATTTAATTTTATTAATACACCAAACAAATATTCGTCATATATGTAAATGGTGTAAAGCCCATTGATAGTTTGAAAACTCTAATATTAGGTATATGGGAGCTAGAGGAAGTTATGACCCGATTTCACGTATTTTAGGCAGGGATACATATTATTAGAAGAAAAATATTCACTCTGAATTTCTTCAAACTATCTGAGGGACTTACTTATATTTTCAGTAAGAAATTAATTTTAAGCTCAGCTGAGGTCCTCATGTTCGATATATGGGGCCTTGAATACTTAAGTTTAGATTTCGGCGATTTTTAGAAGGGCGATGTCACAGTATAAATGCAGATTTTGTGCAAAGTTCTGTTTCGATATCTTCACTAGTGCTTACTTACTTATTTACTATGTAAAGTAAACGATTCAGTTCGGTTTCACAGTTCTGGTATATAAAAAGTAGGTTGTGAACCGATTTGGCCTATTTTCTTAACATATCATTGGGATGCTAGGAAAATACTACGAATCGAATTTTATTAAAATTTGTCGAGTAGTTTCGGAGATATGGTTTTTGGCCCATTAATGGGCGGAGCCACGTTCATATAAAATTTTGTACACCAATTTGAGCGCAGCTTTTCTATCTATTACCTAAAAGAAACGACTCTAGAAAGTTTCCTTGATATAGCCTTAATAGTTTACGAGATATGTACAAAAAACTTAATAGGGGGTGGGGCTACGCCCACTTCCCCAAAAAAATTACATCCAAAAATGCCCCTTTGACAACTTTGTTGAAAAAAAAATGAAACTTTTACGTAATTTCAGCCATTACTCTAGACATATTTATTTTTTTCAGTTTGCTAAGAGGCTTGAAATAGTGGGTATGGTCGCGTTATAATTTTTGAATCCCCCCAATTCAGCTGCTATTTTTTAATAATTTTTAATTAATATAAACTTTTTTTCTGTGTTATTTTATTGGCTATTAAATATGTTATAAAAAAATTGGTAGTAAAAATATGGATTGCTTTTTTGCGACAAAATTACTGGAAATTCATACCTCAATACCAGAATACCTTCTTAAATGATAATTAAATAATATTTTTAATTTTTATAAAAAAAATCTATAAAATAATCAAGCTATATATTTAAAAAGTCTATTCTCTACTTTGAACTTAAAGATTAAACCCTTTCCCGTCTCAACTCTACGGCTCTTACATGCCATATACATTTGTTGGTATACTTTAGAGTACTACATATAATAAGCTCCTTTAGACCATCAAGTCAAACCACAGTAAGTGGCCTCGTGCTCGATGCCATTAGGATTTAAAATGTGTGTGTATTTAATCTCCAATTTCCCGCTTTACCACCAATTACTAGCGCTGATTGTTGGGAAATTGAGACTAATTGATTAAATAAATAATTTCAATGAAGGCTCGTAAAAAGTGGGGAAGCCTTAAAGATTTGGCGGCACACACAACAGAAACAAACGCTTGCTTTGTTATATGCTACGCTTGTGTATTTGTATTGAGTACTATGTAGTTAATTATTTCATTTATATGTATTTGTGTTTGTGTGTTTGTGTTTTAATCCGTATTAATTCCCGACAAACACACATACACACATAAAATACTCAACAAATAAATACTAAGTAGCACACTTTCAGGCGTCGAAACGCCTCTATTCAGCTTAACAGTGCGACTGCCTGCCGCATCGTCCGCTCGCCACTCGCCGCTTGCCGAAACTGTTTAACGACTGTGCTTGTGGCTTCATTTTCCGTATGGCAGTCGTTATTTTGTGCTGATTTCATTGTGGTAAAAATTAAGTCCTTGTGTGCTACAGCATTAATGTGCACCACTGTGTCAAACCGGCAGCGCCACAATTCGACAATATAATGCAACAATAAAGTGTAACTGGGCGGCGCTAAACAATTACAGCGCTTCACTTCTACATATACATACATATATACCGATTTACATGCGTGAGTTCATATTAAATGTTTCAAGCATACATATGTGTATCTATGTATCCATTATACGGTTTGGTAATGTTCCATAAAGCCGCGCAGCACTGCGGTTGCCAGCGAAGTGGTTAGGCGGCCACTTGATTACTTTCTCCATTATTTGTTTGTGTCTATGTACTCGTTTATGTAATTATTTGTCAACACATTGAGCACTCTCTGCGCTCACATGTTTTCGCTTGTATGTGTGTGGCGGCGGCAAAGCGGCAGCAATGCAAGATAAATGTCATGTGCAAAATGGCTTAAAACGATTTGGTGACTGTGACACGTTAAATAGATTATTTTGTAATTCTTTGCTGTTTTTTTGTTTTTTCTTAGCTTTGTACTTCCATTGCCATTTCTGTTTCTCTTTTTGTTGTTGTTTCTGCTCTGTATGCCTATGCCATGTTTTTGACATTTATGTGGATACACTCGGCAGCAAATGTTAGCATACATAAAAGGGAGCAAGCAAAGCAAAAGTTGGCATAAGCCCTATTCATCTCCATTAGCCGGAAAAACACATACATACGTACATAGTGTGAAGCTGTGTAAAGAAATGCTTGCGTCTATGACTGTAATTGTAACGGAAATCTGTCATTATGAAGGTGATTCTGCTGAATTGGTGAGCTATTAGGTACACCTCTTTTTCTGACTTTGAGAAACTACTACAATTTCGATTTCGACAGTTTGTTCGAAATTACTTTGATATAAAAATAAAAGAATTATAAAGAAACAAGTAAGGAAGGGCTAAGTTAGGATTTAGGTGAAAATTCTATACTCTTGCAACTTATTTATGTAATTTTATTAAAATAATACACAATTTGAGCCATATATTCGGCATAAAATGCACAAGAATAACGAAAATCATCTTATATAGTATATGGGTTATAGTATTAGCCATTTTCGCCACCATGTGACATTATATCCAAGACTATACGTTCACTTAATTTGGATATAAGATATTTCACATATTAACCGATCTATAAGGTATGAAACCCATTGTACGAAAAATCTGTAATTAGGTATATGGGAGCTAGGAGAAGCTATGACCCGATTTTAATAATTTTTGGAACAGACAAACACTATTAGAAGAAACAACATCTTATGAATTACACTAAAATATCTGAGCGATTTGCCGATATTTTCGGTTAAAATTACACTTAGGCACTGAATTCTTCATATTCGATATATGGTGTCTCGAACAGTTATAGTCCGGTTTCAACAATTTTCCCGTAAGCCACACCTCAAACACAGCGTTTGTGTTAATTTTTATTCCGCTATCTTCTTTGGTTCATGATGTAAAGTGAAGTAATCAGTTGGAGTTCCAAATTTAGTTATGTGGAAAGTAGTCGTGGTTGTCAATCGATTTCGCCTATTTTCTATCGGTAATATCACAATGTCAAAAAATATTATGTACCGAATTTCATTGAAATTGTGGGCGGGGTAATAGTCCGATTTCGCCCATTTTTAATAGCAACTCTCCCACATTTCCAGGGAAAATGCGTATCAAGTTTCACATCCGGATTTCAAATCGTCTCATCCATCCTCATGTCATCCTGAACATTTCGATATATATAAAACTATATCTCACTCGTTTATTTTATGACTTATTTGAACAAAACTATTGTACTCTCTTTGCAACATGTCGCGAGAGTATAAAAATATATTTCAAAAATTGGAAACTTTTATATTTTTCTTGGAACCACAAGCTCGATTAATGCTTATCAAATAATTATTTGATAAATAAAGCTTATGTTTCTTTAAATCTTTTAAGACTCATAAGGTTAGGATTTTTATACAATTAATGAAAAATGCATATATACTGAATAACAAGTATTGGGCTGGTTCTATTATATGTGACTTCCAAAGGACAAGTTTATATTTTCTCATGTAAACCTCGACATAAATTCGTAATATATGCTTTATGGTCAAAGATCACCACTAGAGAAATGTAGCCAAATCTTATGATGAAGATCTCTTCAGTAACTCAGACCAAAGTGTTAAATATCCTGTGTAAATTGAAAATAAGAAAATAAAAAGCAAGGAAGGTTGAAGCCAAATTCTGAATAAACCATTAAATTGTCAAGTTTCCTTAAGTAGAAAAAATTAAATTCCCAGAAAAATAAAATTCTGCAAACAAATAAAAAAAATTCATTTTACAACAACAACAACATTAAGATAACAAAATTCTTATGCATAATTCACATTTTATTAAATCATAATCTAAAAAAGGGGTAAAATGCTGGATTTTACTCACTTAACAAAAATATTCGATGGAGGTCAGAGTTACCAAGCGCAAAAATATATTTATAAAAAAAAATATATTTTTGTATATGCAAAATATAAGCAGCAGCAACAATTCAAGAGCAATTGGTTTACGGAAAAATTTCTAAGTGAATATTTAATTTGTTCACAATTCCGGGAAGCAAAAACGAAAAGCGGAAGTGTAAATAAAAAGAGTGAACATTGTGTAAGCAAGTTGCAAAAGAGTGAAGAAACAGCTTTATGAACAAGAGTGACGTTTGTAACTAAATGTAAAATGAAATTTTCTTTAGTGCGAGGTTTTTAACAAAAAAGGATACACTTGGAGGTGTGAGTATGTGATACACTGAATGTGTAAGTAATCACTCACACACACTTCATAAAAGGTGTATGTATGAGTAGGTGGATACACATATTCCTTGCAGTAAATGGGACTTTCTTTAAACAAACTAGTTGAGAACTAGTCTTTAATTCTTATATAGAACCAAATAAAGTACCGTGAATATGCTTTCAGAAGTATTTTAGTTTCGATATTATTACACAACTCTCCAGCTGTCAGGATTTGATGAAATTTTGAAAGGTTATTTTGCTCTAATTATTGCCTAAGACTTAGGTTAGGTTAAAGGGCCGCCAACTACTCAAAATGGATGCCCGAAACACTCAAGTGATGACATAGCGCTTTGAGCATTTTAGGAATTTGTACAGTCTACTAATTTATAAACGGTACAGTTCAATTGGTTCTGCAAAGCTCGTTCTGCCAGCCGCAGTATAGCGAAAGCTCGACCATGAAGAAGAAAGTTTCTCGATGTCTCAATCTCCTCTTCTTCCCTGCAACTTTAGCAATTTGCATCCGTCAGGACATTTAGCCTCACGGCATGTAGCCGGACATTTAGCCTCACGGCATGTAGGACTCCTATAGATCCACCTTAGGCCTAGGACTTGAAGTGAATACTTATTAGACTCTATTTAAGACTAACTATGAAAGATAAAAAACAGACGACAGGTTCTACTGTACTGAGAAAGGGGTTTAATAAGGGTTTAAAGCTCTGAACAAGATCTTGATATGTGCAAACAACATTTCTAAACTAGTCCTTCTAGAACTCACGCACATGTTCTTTACGGCAAACCGACACGTGTCTGTTTACTCAGCAAACTTCCACACACACGCACACACATCTGAGGTCAGAGTGATTCCCGCACACAACACACATAAATATATCCGCTTATACATATGTGTCAAAGAGGCTTTTGAGTAAAAATTGCGCTTTGCCAAAAATTACATACTCATCAAAAGAAATGAGGCTGACTGCGGCACGACTGCTGCTGTTAGTCGAATGACAGACGTCAAACGACGAGCGGAGTGCCTTAACAGCGGCGACAATGTATTCTTTTAACCTCTAGTTGACTGCCACGCGTGTCAAACACCGCCTCACCAGCATCACAGGCAGCGTTTGCACTTTCACTGACACTTCCACCTTCACTTCTACTTCCACCACTCACACACACACACAAATTGCTGCTTATCAATATTTCAGCAGTTGCTTATCGCTTCTTTTTTTGCGTTGAGATTGCTGTCATTTTAAGGCAAATATTTTCATTTCGACAAACCAATGAAGCTTCTTATAACTAAGAACAACAACAAAGAGCAAAAATTTAAATGCAAAAAATATATACAAGTGCGTACATACATATAGTTTACATATAGCGCTGTCAGTATTATGCCATCGAAATGGGTGTGTGTGTGTTACATGTGCGAAGGAAGACACAATGACGCTGTTGAAAAAAGAGAAACTAAATAAGAAATTGCAATGTAATCAAAAACTCATTGTCACAACTGCTGACACGCCGCGGCAAGGCTGTGGCCGCAAGTTGCGTTGTTCTTTTGCGGCTCGAACTGTTGTGACAGCGTGCGATGTGTTAACCCTTGTGAGTGCAGGTGGGGGTTTTGGTAGACAATGGGATTGGAGATATATTGCTCAATATTTTTTTTTGTGCTATAGAAAATAATGTTCAAAATTAGTGTTGTGTTCAATTACTGTGGGCACATCTTAACCCTTGTGAGTGCAAGCAGGGTGTGGAAGATACGAATGGCTTTTTGGCAGTATTTTGATTAAGGTTTTACATAACTATAAAAACATATTTAGAAATCGAAGGATAATTATGGTCATGTCTTAACACTTGTGAACCTGGAAAAAGACGGCTGGCGTAAGGGATTGATAACCTCACGCAGCACATTGACTGAATATCTGTACGGATGGTTTGAAAATGGAGGATGGGACAGGTGCGGGAATATACCGTCCGGAGTAAGGTGTAAGGCAGCCTTTTAAACTTCCGAACCGCTGCAGTATTTTTCAAGCGGAGGTGTTTGCTATTGGGAAAGCCGCAGAGCTAACCCTCAATACAGCAGGTCTGGACAGGGGCATGGCAAGAAACATCCTAAGACGTTGGACAAATATACCGGGGTGTAAAACCGCTAAAGCCATGTGTAAAGCGGTAGACCAGAAGTACACCAAACTCCTACTGTCACTCGATAGAAGGGACTGTAGGAGTTTGGTGGGAATACTCACAGGCCATTGTCTGGTGGCGGCACATGCCTACAAAATGGGACTTACGGATCGATATGACTGCAGAAAATGTCAGGAGCAAGGTGCAATAGAAACGGCGAAGCATCTCCTGTGCATCTGCCCAGCATTGTCAAGGCAACGATTTCGCTTCTTGGAGGCCTCACAATATGAGAATCTGGAAGAGGTATCGAAAGTGAAGACACAAAAACTTTTAAAATTCGCGTCAAGCGCAGGCATCCTAAAGGATGACTACTCCTCGTGGACAACGCGACGGCACTCCATCTGGTATCGCAAAGGACCAAAATGGTCTATGTGTGGCGTATTGGCCTACCTGGCCTATCTAACCTAACCTTACCCTTGTGAGAGCTGGGAGAAAACATTTTTGGTAACATTTTAATCAGAAATTTATACATATAAAATAAAGAAAAATTATTTAGAAAATTGCTATGGCTTATAAAGAATGACAACTAGAGTCACGTCTTAATCCTTGTGACTGTGTGGGGGCTTTGGAAGACATCAAATTGTTTTTTGAATGTATTTTGAATAAGAGGAGAGAGAAATAAAGGTTTAGTACACACCGACCTATACTTATCCGTTACTATGTCAGACGGATCAAGTAGCCGCACGAACCTAGTTATTTATACGGTGAAGAACTGTCATCTCGGCAGCGTTCCTCAAAATTAGTTGTAGATGGTTTTCTTCGACAACAACAACAACAATAGATAATTCTAGCAGACAGTAATCTTTGAATTGATTTGATTTAGTATATTCAATCAAAAAATATTTATTAAGTTACGACAAGCACCGCAAACAATTTAAAATATTTTTAAATAATTTTTTCAAACTTTTAATTTTCTAAAGAAGATTGTTCGACATTTTTGGAAAGCAATCTTGAGTCTGACTAGATTTTTACCTTCAAAATAAGTCTTCTCTTATAAACAGTACAGCAAGGGTAACTCGTACCACACTACAAGTGAGCACTCAAGGGTTAAAAATAATATTTGTGTGCGAATAGAAAGTAATGCAGCGTTATGCCATTGTATTCGGCTGCATTTATTAAAGGCGTTCGCATACATTTACATATAGATACATTTAATATATAAAATATATATATAATAGAGGATATATGTATGTATGTCTATACATAATATTTAATATATGATGAGTGTGTACGCGCTCTGATGGGCTTTCAATGCTACTGTAAATGGCAATGTGTCTCTCTGTCTGTCGCCTACTGTGTCCTTTGCGTACAACAACAACAACAATGTGTTATTATATAGTTTCGCGTATTCGTGCTGGCTGTTATTGCGCTTTAATATCTTTTCGTAAAGTTGACTTTTGATACGAAAAAAAATAAAAGAAAGGAAAATACGCGCTCATAACGGCCAAATTATTTTACAACATGATTATGATTTTTAAAGGACACACAGCAACAATCAACAACAACAAACACACAGACACTTGCATGGAAGGCAGTGCGCGCTAGCGAAACGGTGTCATGTTGTTGATTATTGTCATAACTGTGTTTAGTGCCATAACCGAGCACAAAGCTCTGCCACACACACACTCACATACATATATATATAAATATATAACTCATACTTCACTTATAACTCATCCTAAAAGCATGCAAGCATTATGCTGTTGCGCGCTTTGTCCTGCCACACAGCTGTTGTCTGCTCCCGCTTGCGAGTGCGAGTGCAAATAAAAACTTTGCAGCAGTAAGATATGCCGTTTTTACGGTTATTATGAGTTTTTCTTTATAGCTTCAACTTTATTTAGGCTTTAAATAATAATTCATGGCACGACCACTTCGCTGTGTAACTTGATAAGCGTCGGCGGCATTGGAGCGCAGCAAACGCAAGTAATGAGCACAACGGAAGAAGTGGGTTTAAAGGATTCCGCAGCGCCAATTTTTGCTTTAAGGAAAGAATTTAATTAATTTTGCTGTTTTGTTGGTGCCTCCACTGTGGTTGTGTTGTTATTAGATATATATTTGGATACAGAAGGTCACAGCGCGGGTTAAAACGAAGTATTTTAAACTTAAATCCATAGTCTCAAGCTCCAATATTGCTGTTCCAAAGGTAATTAATAATTAGAAATCTGTAATGGCTTAAGTCTTTAAGCAGAGCAACTACATTGATAGCACACCTTCGGTGCGTGAGCTGAGTTTTCGTGGAAGTTTGATATTTTTAGCAAAAAAAAAAAAAAATCGGATAGAGTAAAATTAAAAAAATAAAAACATGTCTTCAGTATGGATTTCTGAACCCTAACAAGGAACCTATTAAGAAATCTTGAAAGCTGAATTAAAACCCACTTTTCTTTCAAATAAACTTTTACGCATGACTGTTGTCAGAGACAATACGTGGTGTGTTCAAAAAATAATGGGAATTCAAAAAGTTCTGTTTTCATGGACTTGCCTCCACATTCGCTAGACATGGCTCCGTGTGACTTTTTCTTTTTCCAAACATATAGAGAACCTTAATGGGGAGTCGTTCGTATTGTCAAGTATACGAGAAATCAGTGAAAGAGCCAAGGCTATCCCAAAAATCGAGTTTGAGAAGTGTTTCGACGATTGGAAGAATCGTTAACAGAAGTGCATAATAACGAATGGGGACTATTTTAAAGGCGACAACATTACTGCAGTCAAATAAAAAAATATTTTTTTGTTCAAAAAATTAAAATTCCCGTTATTTTTCGATAACACATCACATATGTATATAATAATATTGGAATGTAAATAAAAAACGGTTTTTGCTGTACCACATTAAAGTCGCTATAGTTCCACAATTCCAGAATTTTAAATATTTTCGGCGTATAACAGTTTTAATGTTGTTATGTGTTTGTATGTATCTCTTGCAACATCTATATATCTACATATCTTTCGCACCACGTCTGCCTCCATTATGGCTGGTTACTGATCTCTCTCTAGGCTAGTTCACTGGCACATTTTAATGTGTTTTGCACTTGTCCTAGGCCATTTTTGTCGTTTGTCGTTCGCCGTTTGTTGTTGAGTAGCGCCGTAGTAGATAACGGGCTACAGCAACAATAACAAAAACAACAATAATGCCGAATTTATAACTCGGCCATAACGGCGCATCGCGCAATAAAGCACTCACATAACGCCCGCAACACTTGCAGTTAAGTGACAGTTAAAGAAAAAACAACAACAAATACCCATTACAGACAGATAGTTTGGAAGGAAGCATAAGCAAATGAAAAAAATGGTCCGTATGTATATTTATGTGTTGGTCAGTGTTGATGGGTTGGCAGAAAATAGTACAATACAACGCAATTTACTCGCTTGAATTTCGAATTTATATATAGTTGAACTTCCATAGCACCAACTCATATAACTCGAAGTTCTCTATAATTAGAACTCCTGAATTGGCAATAGAAGTCAAGTTTCATACGAATTACCTTCCATAACTCGAAGTCTCTCTACCACGAAGTTTTTTTGTGGATTATGGTGATTTGAGTTACGGAGGTTCAATTGTATTCAGTTATTTGAGTTATAACTGTAGTCTTTAAAGGGGTCTGTGTATTCATGTGTATTTTCAGTTCATTGTTCTTCCAAAAGTGTTAGTGATAATCTGAAGATGGATGCGTATGAATAACAATATTTACGAGACTAAATAATGTTTTTTTAGAAATGTATAACTTGGGAAATTGGTAATATTTTGAATTCCTTAGTTTATTAGTTTATGTTTAGATGAGATCAAAATCTCAGTCTTAGGCTGAGTAGGTAGGAGACTAATATATATACATTTGACGTTTCCTTTTCTTTTAAAATATTAAAATCGATCCTGTGGCTCCGCGGGGGAGTAAAGGGCCACAATGAGATTCCTCTATTTATTTCACACTTGTGCTAGCTTATTGATTTGACTCCAACTTGTTTGGACCTTAAATAATTTGATGTCTAAATTTTTTTTTTTTTTTCAAATCAGAGTGGGCCAGACTTTCTGTCGACTACTTAGTGGATTTGAGTCGTTAGCGTTCCGGGTGACTGTATCTGGATCTCGTCTCAGAACATGCACGAGCCAGCCTTATTATCTTTTGAGAATTTCGTCCCACAGGAGTGTAAGGTTTGTGCGTGACCATAAGTTTGTGTTAGAGACGTTGATGGAAGAGAGTAGAGAAATATTGACTTAACGTTAGAATTCAATACTACACAAACCTTTGTCATAATAAAGTGATAATTCTAGGGCCTAACCGTCTTGTTTTACATTTTTGCTTTCGAGGGTAACACTGTCAGCTTAATCGGACTACACTAGACTACACAGTAAGTTTTCTGGATGTAATGAATCCCGAAGAATCTCCGCCGACTCTTCATATACAGAATTAAGCAAAAAATATAATTTTTGTAAGATTCTTGTGAGTTGATTTAGAATAGTTGGTGATTGAAAATATATAGAATTTACTTTAATGTTTTATACTCTTTCAGCTCAATTGAATTTTCAACTCAGACAACAGTTCAAGTAAAGGAATATGAGATCGTTGGTCGTTATGGCTATTTGGGGAATCGGTTCTTCGTCGTGTTGGATATTATATTACACAGTTCTACTCCGATTCCAATTTTTTTAATCGGTGTCTTATTGAATGCATTGTTCATCGTCAGATTTCAAGATCATGCAATTTCTATCCTGTCCTTGTATGTAGAAAAACATTTATACTGTAGAAATATTTATAAAATTTATATGTAGACACACAGCTTGAATTATCAGAGTTCAAGTAAATATTCCATAGATTTATTGATATTAAATAAATAAATTCCGAAACAACACTTACATTGATGAGTTATGTCGTACATATAAGCTTTTTAGATATGAAAAGTTCCAAACATCACCCTACATGCTAGACATCACTGATTATAGTTTCTAATTTAGAAAAATATTTACATCAATAAATAAAAATTGATTAAACTATTGTATTCAATTACAGGTCTTACATATTGTTCTACGAATGTTTTATATGCACTCCAGAGCTTTAAGAACACATACAGCTTTGCAGCAATTACTACAATAGATACACACATCCTTGTAATATTTAAAAGCCCTTGCCATGCAGCATGCTTTTTCGAGTGAAGCAACAACATATTTTCTATTTAACATTTGCTTTGTGTAATTACGGTACTTTCGTTGGTTAATGCTGGCGTTTAGTAACATGCATTCATTCCCCCACGACATCCCCGCCTCCCCCAACAAACACTTGGTATTCGTGTTCAATGGCGGCGGTAAGTGCACGTTTTAAATGGCAACGGCAGCGCCATCTGTCTTGACACATTGCAATGTTAAATAGATGATATTTTGTCAAACACGTTTGCTACGTGACTGAAAAATAAAAATTAGTATGCTCGAGAACTCAATGTCGGCAAAATATATTTGCAACTACTCGCTACGAGAGAGTACATAAGTACAGTTACATATTTACAGTTTTATATGTAACAAAACTGATAGCGATAAGACGACCGAAGCGTGGCGGAAGGAGCTGCAGCAACAGCTTCCTTGAAGAGTGTTCAGGTGGATGTGGTGGTTTGTAGGTTATTCGCGTTACAAGTCTAAGTGGTGCCAAAGATTTACACCCGCATGTAACATTATTGATTGGAGACGAATAAAAAAAAGAATGTAGCGACGGCGGGCACACCTGTGAATAATACGCGGTGATGCGTACGTGCATGTCTAATACAACACCCACCCACCCCCTCCAAACGCACATTCGATGTCTTTGCTCCAACTGAAAGTCTTCGGAAAAATACAAAAGCGTGCGTGGAGTCATGTGAAAATGGTGGGGCGACAGTTAGCAGCAAGTGCAGACTTCTTTTCCTACCAATTGGTGGTTACAATTTTGTGAGAAATTTGTCGAAAATGAGTTTGACGGTCTCTTCGTGCTGGTGTTGGGGAGTTTATAGGATGTTTAATGTGCTTTCAATTCATGCATCGGTACATATATTTATATATATTGTATGTGGCGCTTCGATTTAGGGTGCTCCTGTGAATTAAAAAAAAAATAATAATTTTTGAAGACCATAATCCTTATAAAATTGTAGACCACAACAGAAAATGTCTATGTATAAGAAGCATCTCAAAAGTTGATGGATATATCCAGTTAGAGATATTAACCGTTATTAGTAAATATTATATGTTGCTCACGATAGTATTAGAACCCTCAACAACTGAGTGTTTCTGTGGAACTATACTTATATGGATAAGAAAAGTTCTCAATTGCATAGACCAGAGTAAATAATAATAGATCTCTGAAGAAACTTCGAGCTTCTTTATCTGAATATATAGAAGTATTTCTCTATTTCATTTCAATCATACAAGATCCAATAAATTAATAGTCTCACTGTAGAATAAAAAAAAAAATAAAATAATTTTTTTTATATTTTTTAAATTTAATTTACATAACTCACCCTAATATCCGGATACATATGAGCACATATTATTTATGATGTACCAACAATCAAGTGGCTATGTTTTTTCGATTTTATTCCATTTATTTTTTATTTGTATTTTTTTTTGACAGAATGAAAAAGACATAATCATATGAAAAGTGACAGGATCACGAAGCAGTGTCTGTGAACGAATGGATGGCTGTCTTGGCAGGGCATAAAGTTCGGTGAGAAAGTGATTGAAATAGAAAGGTCAGAATAATAAATGGTGGTAACTTCGATAATACGAATGAGACATTAATGCACACTGTCTAGTTGAAGTGATAATTAAAGACACCTGTTAGAAAACAAATATATAATATTTATAATGAAAGTTAAATGGAATAGGAAAGCCAATGTTATTGTGATTGGTGACTTGTTGGTGGATGACTTTTGACTGAAGCATTTTAAAGTTTTGGATTTGGACAAATAGTGTAAATACATTCGAAGAAACTTCGAAATAATGGCAGCCCTCAACAGGTAGAAGAAGCTCCTAGAATAGTGATCTCATTATCCTTCTTCATTATTCTTCCTAATTCAAAACTGTTTTAAAGGATTCTCTATCTATCCTACAAGCTCCTCATCTAATATGATCTGATTACAAAATATATAAACAAACTCAGTTATAATTAAAAATATAAAATTTATTATTACATATTAATCAACAAAGAATAACAAAAACGGTTGTTTTATCACATTTCAGAGTCATTGAGAGAAACTACACCCATTTAGGATACTCTTCACTTTAAACACGAATGATCGAGGAAGGCAAGTAGCTAGAACCGGGAGCGCTTGCAATGCGTGGTGCTGGACGAGAAGCCTCAGAAGCATAGTTGTGCACTGGAGCCACACCACCGTCATGAGACTGAGAGTTACCACCCAATTGGTCGTATTGCGATTGAATAGCACGTTGAGCGTTGGCAGCATCCTCTGGGGTACGGTATTTGACGAAGTGTACTTCGGGTTTGTGAGCCTTAACATCGTGTTGCGACTGCAGTCTGTTGGCCAAATCACCCAAGTCAGCTTGTTTCTGCAACACATAAATGGCGGTCTTCTGTTCGGCAGCATGTCTGGCCAGATTGGCGGCAGCGTTCTCCAAACCATTATTTTCGGGTCCCTTGATGAAGATAACGCGGAGATTCTTCTTCAATGAAGCTTCGATTTGTTCACTGCCGGCGGGTTCGTTGAAGGCATCTTCATCAGCGCTGTAGCTGTAGAACTCCTTGTCGAATTCAGCGGCGGGTGCTGAGTAAGAAGGTGAGACTTGTGTGGCAGCGCCACCTAAACCACCACTACCACCACCCAATCCACCACCTAGTCCACCAAGACCGCCCAATCCACCGCCTAGTCCACCACTGCTGCCACCTGGTGCGAACGAGAGTCCAGCGTCCGAGTGTCCTACAGGACGATAGTTGTAGCCCAAGCTATCGGCAGAGGCAACGGCGACTAAACACAATACGATGAAGGCACGCATCTTTTTTTCACGAATACTTTTAATATTAAATTGAAAATAAAACGGTTTTGCGCTAAGCTGAGCTGAGATTAGCTGCTGAGAGGTGTTGAAGTTTGGAATGATTTCCTCAACTCGATGCACGAACTTTTATACAAATTGTCCAACTTTTTGCGAATGTCCAAAATTGAAATGTCACCAGAATGCATTCAAATGTTGCAATTTATTGTTAATTTATGAGTTTAAATTTGCAGTGATTTTTCTTCAGTGCATATTGTGTGCGAAATTGCAACCTCAGCGACATCCCACACGAAATGTGATTGTGAATTTGCATCGAGACAATACACGGCCTGGCCAAATTGCGATTATACATTGGATTTCTATGCAAATTAACTAAGCGCCACTTGCCAGTCAACGATGTTGCGAAATATTTTCAAGTCTTAATATTATATTTTAATATCACAAGGCATTGTTTTTGCTTTCTCAAACTTTGCTTTGCCATTTTTCTCGAATTAATCACCAAAAACTAACAATGAAGTGTGAATTAGCGAATGTTTTTTTTTTGTTTTTGGTATGTTAAGAGACTGCTCCTAATGAAGCATTATTCGTTATACATAAATATAGAAATCGAAAGTATTAGTGACGCCAATAGTGGCCATAAAAATGGAAATAATCAATGGCAAGTCTGCAATCTGCTTGTAAAAAGACTATATCATAATATAGAATAGCATGGAGTTGTGATTTTGATTTTATGTATAACGTTTAAAAAAATATAGTTAACTGTTAGTGTTAAGGAACAGTCTGAAACCCCTTGCTTTCTGTGAATTTCATAAAGTTTGAGATTTTTAGTTATTTTCTCATTCAATCTCTTATTTTAAACTCCATATTTCTTCTTTTTATTCGAAGAATAGCGTACTTTCTATTTAAGCTACGTTTTGTCAAACGTCACCAGTGATGAGGAAACCTATCTTTCTATTCTAAGTTGGCCAGACCCAGGTTCTCACATCTTGATTCGGTCGCAAAGATCTTTAAATAAATTAAGCGGTTTCTAATACTCGATTAACCTTTATAATATTACATTTTTACAGTATTTTAAACTTCGGTAATTTTTGTGAAGTGCTACGCGAATATCTACCAGGAAAAGTTAGAACAAAATTTATTTCCTTTCTCTCATTATTCCAACAATAATTCAAAAATAAATTACTAGTAAATAACGATTATAAAACACTATAAAATTAGCTTTATATTTTCTGGTAAGCAATTTTTTTTAGCTTCTTAAACCAGAGAATACATGTGGGTCGCCAAAAATGATTTTCTTCTCATTTACACACTTAGGTCTGCTATCTCATCTACATAAGTATCATGAGGGACAGAGGCAGTAAAACACGGGACACGAGCGAGATAGAGATAGTAAAAGAGAGAGACAAAAAGAGTGTTTCGGGCAAGAGAGAGAGATATATAAAATAATAGAATTGAAAGCTCTCTTGTTCATATGCAAAGTATGTTCTCTGGGATATTTCTAACTGTTTTAGGAACTTCTTTTTAAGCTACTCTAATGTATGGAATTTCTGCTTAAGGGGTTACATGGGTTTCGTGGGTTAAAAAAATCGTTTTTTTGGCTTATTAATTTCTACAACATCTCAGCAGCCTTTGGAAGGTGTGTGCTCCAAGTCAGGTATTATTGTTACTCAAAACTGAAGTCAAAACTTAAAACGCGTTTTCTCGCAACCGTGTTTTCAAAGTCGGTTGTCAAATTTTCTCGAAAACTACTCAACCGATATTGATAAAATTTTGCACAGGTGTCGATATAGAAATTTACTCATGCTTGAACGAAGGATTTTATTTTTTTTTTTTCAATTACAACTATTAAAAATAAATGTCAAGCAAATTTTTTGTCTTTACTTCGTCTAAGAACGAATTTATGGTCTTACCTAAAACACTTATTTTTGTTTTTTCATTTCGGATGATCCTCAGGATCAGGATATATGTTGACAACGCGGACGCACCTTTTTTCCGAGGGGTCACCGAAAATGACATCACAATGGAGTAGTTTAATTTTTTTTTCAAAATTTCAGAAATTCTTCTTTAAATATGTATCTATAAGACAGAAAAAAGTTTGAATTGAAAATAATTTTTCCATTTTTAACCGATGAAACCCATTTAATCTCTTAAGCTGAAGGGATGATGAAGTCAAAAAACCCAATGAGTAAGGTATGAAACATAATAACCTAAAATAAATTTTATTTATTAAAAATAAATATTTTTATTTTTTTTTTCTTTATAGTTATATATAGATCTGTAATAGAGGTCATAGTGAGTGCACAATATCAAATATCTTCAGTATAAATGTTTCGACATTAAATCACCTTTATAAATATGCACAAATTTCAATAAAAATTTCTCCACTTACCTGTAGTAAGAAATATGTCAAACATTCCAAGTCATGCGAAATGCTAACATTAAATAGAATAGACTACAAAAAATTAAAGAGTTTCTTATTTACACACTACACCCATAATCTGTTGCTGTTGTCTAGAAATCCTTTTGTAAATTAGAACTTTTGAGCAAATAAAATTGCGCACAGACATTAAACGGAAATATGCGCGATGCAAATGTAAAATAATACCATTAGAGACGTGTGAGTGTGAAAACAAGAAAACAAAACACAGGAGAAGACAAAAGCAAAACAAATTTGTTTAGGCATAGTAGAGCTTTCCATAAGCTGGTAGTAAATATAGGTATGTATATGGCATGCCTACCTCAGCACACTTTATGGATATCAGCTTGTTACAATTTACAGATGACAAAACAATTCGGTTCACTTTAGTGCCAACTTCAGATTTAATTAAATAAACGCAATGCAACTGAGTACCGTTACATACATATGTATGGAAATATATACACTTACACACATACATATTTAGACATAGATACTCACACACACACAAACAAAAATGTAAAAATTTATACATATACTTATATGTATGAGTATGAGCCCGCATGTATTCAGGTATTTACGAGCATGTGATGTTGTTGTCGCAACTGCGTGGGGTCTGGCGCCTCTAACTCACCCTACAAATGCTGCCCATTCCATCAACACAGCTGTTGCGCGCGTTTTCACACCCACTCGGCACGCCATTCGCTCGTTGCTCAAGTCCAAGAAGGCACGAGTGTCTCAGTCGCAACAAACAACATAACCGCCACAAGTGGCATGTCCTTAGACGCTGCTGCCTCTGCCTCTGCAGCACACGAAACCCACGAAAAGGCAAGCAAGCTATTTCAAATGGCGCACAGTGCCTGTAGGCAACTGTTGTTGGAGTTGTTGTTGCCACTGCTATTTACCTTGGTGCGTGCCTGAATCTACGCGAGTGTATCTATGAATGTTTGTGTGTATGTTATGAGTGTTTGTAGCCTGTTTTTACTGTCATGCCAAACACACGAAAACAGTAGCAAAAATATTATTGTTGCTTTTATTTACTTAAAGAAATTATAGTACTCGTGTTTCCTTGTTGACAATAATTTCAACTTTATACCTGATGCTTTGCCAGCGCTAGCTACAACAGCTCATCATCAAAAGAATGCCTAGTGCCCGTGTGCCTGGGCAATCGTCTCTGGACGTGGACGTGCGCTGCGTGGCTCATCAACAACAGTGCTGTGTCATGAGCGAGCGTGTACTCGGCTCGTTGCCGGGCAAATATATTAACCCCTCTCTACTTGTAGTGAAGTGCCTCGAGGAATTTTATATTCCCGCTTTTACTTTTTTGCGAGAAATACGCTCACGGGCGTGTGAATAGAAATGCGTTGCTGTCGTTTTCATTGTCGTCATTGGCAGCCAGCAGGCATGCGTATGTACATACATATTTAGTAGCCTAAAATAAACAAGGACTCTCATACACACATATTCATAGATATACATTTAAGTATATGCAATTCCATGTGGGTGCCTGTGGGCATGTGCCATCATGAATCTATTTATGCATGTACGCATGTATTAGTTGTTAAAGAATTCGTCGAATAAATGCATAAAATTTGCTCAACACCGCACTTGTGCTAACTGAAATCGTACAGATTCTCGTGTAAATACGCCAGCAATTTGCATAAATATGCATGTGTATGCGTGTACGACTGACTGCGTACATTGTAAAGAAAACAATCATTTGAATACCATCAGACAGCCAGCCAGGCAGTAGCCAGCCAAACCGCGAAACTGCCTGCTGCTAAACTCAAAGTGGGTTCGCCGGTTCAGCCGTCGGTTCATTCCCACGTCCCCACTTCAATCCATTCGTTCGACCGTCCGTCCATTTTAAGGTCGTCTTTATCTTCAGCCCAGCCATCGGTCCGTTCGCCCATCCAGCCGTCGCTCCATTCGTTCGACCGTCTGTCCATTTTCTGGTCGGCTGTTTATTTATGCCTTGTGTGTACTTTTTGGTTGAAGTCGCTAAAACATCATCATACCAAAGTTTTGCGGGTGTTTGATTCATGGCAACTCCGAGATAATTGGATCAGTTTAGTATTGTTTTTAATACCTCACAGTCTCCCGTTTCTCATGAAAATAAAATATGGCGATAATTTTCAACAGAATTCATCAAATTTGTCTGCAATACTTTGTCTGAAGGCATCAAGCATCGTTTTGTTTTCTTCCATTCTTCATTCGTACATTTGCTTGTCTGTCTTGTTTTGTGTTAATCACTGCGAAAACGTAGCGAAGATTCCAGATTCTCATATTTCCACATAATTTTCACGCCACGTAGATTCGGCGCAGCAATAAATGCTGAATAATGAACTTAATTGATTTAGGCGTAGATATTTGAATAATGTTAACACGATTGTCTATTGCAAAAGCTGCAGCAGACACAAGGTGTAATGGCAAATGCAAGAAGAATTCGCCAAAATCGGGCTAGGATATCTGCACAACGCTTAATGCCTCTTTAAAGCAATCGAAGAGCTTTAGATAATTTAAAAGACTGTTGGAAAATCGGCCGTTTTTTTTATAAAAGCTTTGTTCCATTTAAAAGCACTACTATTTTGTTACAGAGTTTTTATAGAGCTTTTTTATCGGAGATAACAGGTCCACTACTTCCATAGTGGTTCCCTTATCCCCATCCTTTCGTTACTTTAACTTTATTAGTTCCTCGCAGTTTTATTTGAAAAGCTCGGCTAAATATGTCTCGGTTTCCGCAGCTTCGTCGTCCAGCAACCATACTTCGGCAGAAGAAATCTCAATCCTACGGTCAAGAGTAGAGTTCGAATTTAGTAGTTCCGAATGGAATCAATTTTGAACTCTGTGGAAACCCAGCCTTTTTATATTATCCTAGTAATCTCCTACGGTTTTCAGGTCTTTTCTTCGACGGACGGCTCCTTCGGACGCGTTACATAGCCTTAATTTAATCTAGTAACTTATAAATTGTGCAAAATATTTAAGATTTTAACCTATTTTTTTATTTTTAATGAGCTTGCTCTCCGAAAAACTCAGACGCAAGCTTTGTCTCCAAAAAAATTAAACCAACTTTCTGAATCCACTTTTCAGGTGGACACCCGTAAAATCGATGCTTTCTTATAAGTTTAAAACCCTCGAACGGAAACAAAAAGAACTTTAGTTGCAGAAAAAATCCTTAACTAACGGCATCTTCACTGCGATAATTTCAGTCTTGACCTTCTGACGTACGCTTAGTTGTCGCTGCCACTTGCAAGCTTTGATTAAAGACCAAACCAATAGAATAATAAAAGAAAACTAAAAGAGGAAATACGTGTTTATGTGGCGTACATGATAATGAAGTTGAAAAAGGAACGCCAGGAAAAGGAAGAAAAAATCCTTAACTAACGGCATCTTCACTGCGATAATTTCAGTCTTGACCTTCTGACGTACGCTTAGTTGTCGCTGCCACTTGCAAGCTTTGATTAAAGACCAAACCAATAGAATAATAAAAGAAAACTAAAAGAGGAAATACGTGTTTATGTGGCGTACATGATAATGAAGTTGAAAAAGGAACGCCAGGAAAAGGAAGAAAACAAAAACAAAGTGGCCAACGGCACTGGTAGCAACCTTTTTGTCATGGCTTGTCTAAATAACGTGGTCAACATTTAGGACGCCCAATGAGCCTAGTATGGCAGCATTCATGGAGCCGGGGCGCTGCCATTTGTTGGCCGTCATCACGTCGTTGAGTGCGGGTATCGCATTGCATGAGATCGATGGGGATGGCTGTTGGCGCACTGGAAGTGCCGTCAAGTTGCAAGTTGAGGAAGCACGTGCACCACAAAATGGAGCCTCGACATGACTGCTATGTATAAATATTCGAAATTCTATGCGCGTGATGTGACACCCGGCCGCCTTCATGCTCCACCCCAAAGCTTATTTACGCATTATGGTGGTAGTAGGTTGGGCTGGACGCAGGGGTGGTTCACTACTATTGTATACTATGTATAGTACAAAAGTGTAGACACCCTGCAGTGAAATATGGAACTAGTCCTGGCAATATACCAGTTTAGTTCTTGAATTTCTTGACTAAAATCAGACTAGTCGGACAACATTTTTCACATTTTGGAAAAATAGTTCAGAGAGAGCCGAGGGTAATCAGTTTTACATATGAATAAGGAGCACAGATATCAATAAAAATTAAAATTGTTCCTGAGAATATAAATTTAACTAGTCCGTTATGTCAAACATAAGTCTCTCATCATTCCCGTCCTATTATGCGGCGCAGAAATATTGATGATGACAATCTGAGATGAGAACGTACTTGGAGCATTCGAGAGAACTGTTGTCCACAAGATCAACGAATGCGTTGATAAGGTCATGTCGTACGTATGGAAGACGATGATCCAGTGAAAAGATACTTCGATTAGAGGTGTATGGGTGGACAACGGAAGCAAGAACGCCCACGCATCCACCGGAAAGACCAGGAAACCTACTTGGCTACTAGTTGATTTTAGGGTTCATATTATACCAGTTGGGAAGTAGTTTATATGTAGATTTATCTGCAGTGTACTTTACTTTTGTGTTTAAATATTTGCAAAAGTGTTTGTATCAGATATATCGAAACATGATGTTCGTACTCATATTAATACTGCTTTCTTCCTGGTTGATGACTTTTGCCGAAAAAGTTGTAATTAATCAATCAAAAGAAACTTTTGTAGCATCACGTGATTTCCGTTAAAGATAAGTGAAGTTCGTCTTTTCTGGTTTCTTCGTTGGAGTATGGATATTGTGAAAGTGATGAGGCTGGGAACATTGATGGGAGCAAGTAATTGAAACAATAAAAGCATTAATTTCGAAATATTGTACCATTCACACACAGATGAGGTGGCTATAGGTTCAAAGACTTTGATAACTTGAAATAATTCGAATAAATCCCAGCGGAGAGCCCCAATTTTCGAGCACTTTTTGAAGCAATTGGTGCCATATGTCAGCAATAAACTTTGCTCCGGAGAAGGTCTGTTCATAATGATTAGCACTATGACGGAGGCTTAGATTATTCATACACCATTGATATAGTTTAATCCTTTGCTATTCTATCTATTTCATTATACCAGTTTAGTTTTTTTATACCAGTTGTTTGTTCGTTTCGCCACTCTCGAACTTTTGATGAATCGTTTAATGAGCAAAATATAGTAGAGGTTCCATTATTTTATAATTTCAATTGCACTTAATAGCGAGTAATGATCGAGATTTTTGGATTATTTATTTTCTTATATTGGATAATGACATTAAGTAACTATTTCATAAAAATCTAAAAGAAACGAGAAATCCTGTTCATATCTACCCAAAAGAGCTACGAAAATATATATGTACATATATTCCATGTTCTCACAATATATGTATATAGCATGGTATTCAAGGTGGCATTTACCCTTGCCAATGACCTCGCCAACTGCTTTCACAACAATAACAATATTAAAGCAAGCAAGTACGAATATGCTTGCCACTTGTGTACTATTGTGTTAGATGCTACATAATTGCAGCAACTGAGGCGCGCAAAAGCAGGGCGCAACACATTTGAATGGGTAATAAATTAAACGACAATTTACACTTTTAACATTACTTAGAATCGTACTATGTGCAAGGCAGTTGAGAGTGGGCCGTTGGTTGCCTGCTGTTTTACAAAGTGTTGAACGTGTGCCCGGGCTTTAGTTAACTCGTGCATATTTCTGTGTGTAAGTAAGTATGTAGGCACATACATACATACATTTGTACAGAAAAAGTGCAAACAACCCGCACATGGCATGTACCATCATTTAAACGCCTTTACACATGCACATACTTAAATGTGTTTTTACTTTTGTACTTAGATATATATATGGAAGCTCACTGTGTAGTTGGTAAATGTGTCACTTGGAAAACTCTTTACATCTCGGTACGCATATTCCACATGAAGGAGTTTGAAATAAAAATGCCTTGCAAAAATTAAAAGCAACAACTTGCATAAATATTTAAATGCATATGTTTATGTGTACATCAGAATACACTGAAGAAAATTTTCACTAAATCCGAAAAGGTAAGTTCTGAGGCGAAGTATTATCAACTTAAATCATTATCATAATCAAATCCTATTTAGACTTCAATTTAAGTTGGATGAGAAGTGATCTTGAATAAGTCTGTGGGATTTTATTCTATATGAACATATATGCAACATGATATGCATCATGCAACAAATAGTCAAAAATGTATTGGTGATAGGGAGGATATAGTTCACTTATGGACCTCAGCCGATTTAATTGACAATTTTTTTTGATCAAATTTCAGTACATTTAGATTACTTTGAGTTTTGGTGTTCAGAAATAATCAAAAATAATTTGTTAAGTACATTTCTTGAATAATTTTTTGTCGACAATATCTTACGGCTCAATTACTCTCACTTATTATATATTCCTATGTCAATACATATTTATGTCCCATATAAAGTATATGTATGACAATATGTATACATATGTGCGCAGATTTTGTAGTTGCTAAGTGACATTACTTAACGGATAGTTGTAAGTGGAGTGTCCATTTCATTATGTTAATCTAGCTTTTTGCTTATAAATTTTAACGAGTATTACATTTACAATTATTCTACATAGAATTGAAGTTTAAGTGACACTTTTGTAGAGGATCTCAATGTTTCTCAGTTGGATCATTAACAATGTATCCTAGTTCACAATATATTATCCCAATAGTGGTTCCAAGACCTTTGGAAGTAAAGGTTGATTTGGAGGTTCCCTACTTAAAAAGAAACATAGATGTTGGCAGCGGCTACATCTCAGGTGGTCTATCCGTTTAGTCTAATTTTCACTGACTCGTTCAAGTATTTTGACTGGTAACTGGTGCATGCCTCGTATGATGTATTGCTCCAAGGTCGGAATCGAAGCGGGATTGTGCGCATAGACTTTAGACTTTACATATAATATGGGCATCATTGCTGAATAGAATTTGGCTCAAAAACGACGGTTCTTCTTGGAAATTTTCAGGAACCCATAGAACGAAGCAATGTCGCTTGGAAAGGTCGAGCGGCTTCAGTTCTTGCACAAACTGTAGTTCGCACGCATTCAATTTAAGATCTCGACGTAAAATGCGCCAAGTCGTTGCATACGTCAGTCTGAGTTGTTGCGAACGGCGGCGAATCGACTCTCCGCGGTCTTGGTGTACACTCTCAGCTACGGCTGCTATATTTTCTTTACGGCATGCTGGACGTGGTCTATTCGGTCGAATATTATCCAATAATGAATGCGGGGTCTCAAGGTGGGTGATGGTGTTGCGAATAGTACGCTCAGTAGAGCGATTTTGTTGACCATAAGTTTACAGAAAGTGCATTTTTATATATTTTCGAAAACAAAAAACATTCTAAACCTTTGCATAATTAAATCTAACCATTTAAAAGCTTATTCTCTGAAATATTTAAAACTAAACAAACAGAATATATGTATGTACTATATGGTCTCCCGATATGCTCAGCAATCAGTTCGTAGCAAATTTAATTAAACTGTATAAACTGTTAGCTTATTTCTGAGAAGCATTTTCATTTTGGCCTTAAATAAAATTTGGCAAAGTTTAGTGAGTGGTACCTACAAATGTACATATATAGCATCCAGTGTACACACACGAATACTTTCAAAACTGTAAATATATGTAAATACAGTAAATATGCTTGAATGTAAATAAGTTAACGACGTTAAATAAACGCAAAAGCCGAAAATAAAATAGAATGACGAAAACTGCAAACTTTGCAGCGGATTTTCCGCGTATTTAGCGAAAGTTTTCAGGGAAAATTCCAGCGTTAATTTATTGCAAGCTTGGGAGTGATTAACGACTTAAACGTACATAAATGCAAAATTAAAATTGTTTGTACTAAATACTGTTTGCTTACAACAGAACGCGTACAAAACAGGAACGGCGCGGTTGAATGGACTGAGTGCGTAACTCATACGCCGTGGGTACAGGGTTGAAGTTGTAGGCCAAAAGAAAAATAAATGACTATAAAGTAAATGTGTTTCTGAGAAGCTTGGAGTGTTTCTGGCTGAGATGATCGGAAAATAATTTGTTATAGATTTGTGAAACCTTTAGTTGGGCCCCTCTATTTGCAGTTTAAAATGGAGAAGTGTGGCCTAAAAACATACACATACAATGTGTGGAGGATTAAGATTGGTTTTGGGACTCCACCTCGTTGTAGTGCGTACTACTACCAACATTTCATAAATTTTCTAAAGCCGATGTGCGCATATTATAACTCTATGCTTAGTTGCTTGGTCACACCGCAACATATCGTTATTAATAAACTAAAAACTGAAAAAAAACTAAAAAAAACTAAAAAAAACTTTCAAAGAATGCGGTTTCATAAAATTGTGTTTACCAGTTCGTTAAGAGTTTGTCGGACAAAGCTAATAATCTGTTTATGCTCGAACAATACTAGAAAAACCCAAAATACAATGCATAAAGCGCACGAAGCAGCAGTAAGAAACGACTATTTAAAATAATAACTTGAAGCGATGGCAGGCAGGCCGACTGGCAGCGCAATGAAAAGATCGCCAAACTATTAATTTGCATTGGAAATTTGATATTTCTATGGCGCTGGCTGAACAAAACCGCATACAAACGAGCGAATCGCATTTTATTTTTAGCGTCGCTATTCCACTGCAAATCAAAAATTGAAATAAGGCAATAAATAAGCGCGAAAAAAAGTTTCCGCCCGGTAGTCGCCGGCCACTGGCGTCGGCTGGTGACGCCAAATTTCGCCCACCTTTTTTTCATTTATGAGCGCGGATCTTTTATTTAACAAGTGATTTGCTTTATTTTCGCATGATTCTTATTTCTTGAAATGAAATCAAATTATAATATTAACAGTTAGAGTTGGCTTTTGTTGACAATTCGTATGCGAATTGAATTTAATGTTTTCACATAAACTTAACAATGCGGAAATTTTTGCTTGTTTAGAACACACAAAACAAATGTGGAGTGGACAAAAGTGTTAAAAAATGGAATATATAACTGTTAACTGGTTTGTTTTGGCGATTTGATGACATTCTAAAGTCTATTTATAATATAATACAGCCGTCAGTGGTGATTAACTAAAACAAAACACCTACATGTTCCGGATATTTCGCGGCAAAACACTTATCATACAAATGTTTCACAACCGAATTTGAGCGACTTATCAACGGATTACTTGATAATTGATATTAGTCAAACTTGGTTAACGGCATTTGTGACGAGTATAAAAGCAATTAAACCACTCCCAAAGTTCAATTAACTATTTATGGTTATTATTGTATACTTGGAAATAAATACTTAAAAAAACATAAATAAAATTATATTATTAGCTCTAAGCCAAAAATAGCATTTGACCCAGAAAGTTTTATAATATATTTTTATATCAACATTAATTATAAGGTAATTATGGTAGCCAGTTTGATATAACTGGAGCATTTTGTTAGAGTTTTGCATGTTCTTACTTTTTTTTGGAGATATGAAAAATAACATGAACAAGTTTTCTATGCACACCACACCGCTGGGAATGCCAGCTGTATCTCACCTTGAACAAAAAAGGAAACAAGAAAGTTGGTTTATAGGAAAATGTGTGACCCCCTGGTAAAAATTGCAATTTTGATTTTTTCTGTGAGAGTATTTTGAATCCAAGACTCTAACCTAGCTAGTATTCTTTTAATTGATTAAATATGTATATAACGTTTTCTTGCAAGACTTCAAAAATCACGGACTTATCTGCGAAGACAACCGATAACCCATATATGCATGCAAATATTTTCCCATAGTTCTTAGATGGAACATAGGGCCTTATTAAATAGGAACTAGAAGCTTTGTGCTTCGCCTCCAGGTGTGGGCTGATCTTCCGCGTTTAGGCTTCCATGATTGGAATCCTAGCGCTGTTCTACTAATGTCGTCGTGAGGTTTTCCAAAAGTGTGGCCGATCCATAGTAAGTGCGTCGAATTAATATATGGATTGGTAGGTGTATGGTTGCTGTTTATTACTAATAACGTTGGGCCAGAATATCCGCATAATCTTTAAAATACATCAATTGAGAAAGGCAATATTCCACGTCTTGCTGTCAGATAAGATTTTACGTTTGAATCAATTCTTATGTATGAATATATATTTCGATCTCCAAAATGTATGCAACATGCCGATGACAGCTCGTCCTTTGGATATAAAATTACTTATATCAGCTGCATCACATGATATCACAAAAAAAGTCCAGCTGTGGTAAATCGTACGATCTTTGAGGCCATGCCACAAGCCCACGTCGCGAGATAATAGGTTGTTTCGTTGGCAGTAAGCAATTTAGCGGCGTATTGTTCGTCGACATCAACATCCTCTAATTCAGGCATATCCAAGTAAATAATCATGGCTCTATAACGTTCTTCATTTCATGAAACATTTGAAGAAATATGGACCAATGATTACTCCAGCCCATAGATCACAACAAGAAGTAACTTTTCGAGTATGTAACGGGGTCAATGGTTTGTCGATTAACATCACTACACATGCGACAATTTTCTATATTAATGTACCATTTCAATCAAAAGTGAACTTCATCGCTGAGCGAGATGAGTAATCGGGATCGATGACCAACTCGTTGTGTGATGCGCTTGATGGTCGCTTCAATTCGGGGCACAGCTCCAATAGTTGGCGGATGACTCATACTCATGCAGTTTCTGAGGATGCACAGTATCGACATGATTAAAATTATCAAAAATGGATCTGTCCACAACTTTACAATTTTATATTTTCACCATTTTAGATAGTTCTATGAAGCATTGTCACACTCATATCGGGTACAAAAACATAAATTTCCAGTAAATCAAGTAATTATCAACAATTTTTTTCATAACAAGTATTTTGTTTTATTAATTAGCCTTAGAATACGAATATAACAACAAACAATAACAAAGGTCCTTAGAATTATATCTCAGCAATACAGTAACATCAACTCATTTTAACTTATTTACGGATAATCGAAGAAGGCAAGTATGAAGAACCTGGAGCGCTGACAGGACGAGCAGCGGGACGCGCGGCAGGAGACGAGAAGTCATGAACTGGAGCGGCACCACCATCGTGCGATTGAGAGTTTCCACCCAATTGATCGTATTGCGATTGAATGGCACGTTGAGCGTTGGCAGCATCCTCTGGGGTACGGTACTTGACGAAGTGTACTTCGGGTTTGTGAGCCTTAACATCGTGTTGGGACTGCAGTCTGTTGGCCAAATCACCCAAATCGGCTTGTTTCTGGAGCACATAGATGGCGGTCTTCTGTTCGGCAGCATGTCTGGCCAGATTGGCGGCAGCGTTCTCCAAACCATTATTTTCGGGTCCCTTGATGAAGACAACGCGCAGATTCTTCTTCAATGAAGCTTCGATTTGTTCACTGCCAGCGGGTTCGTTGAAGGCATCCTCATCAGCGCTGTAGCTGTAGAACTCCTTGTCGAATTCAGCGGCGGGTGCTGAGTAAGAGGGTGAAACTTGTGTGGCAGCGCCATTGTTGCCGCCGAATCCACCACCACTACCACCCAATCCACCGCCTAGTCCACCACTGCTGCCACCTGGTGCGAACGAGAGTCCAGCGTCCGAGTGTCCTACAGGACGATAGTTGTAGCCCAAGCTATCAGCATAGGCAACGGCGAGTAATGACAACACGATAAAGGCACGCATTTTAGTACAGTCGAAGGTGGCTTGAAATTGAGTTGAGTTGAATGATTACTCTGTAGTGGTTGTGTTTGGAATGATTAACGTACTTGCATAGTCTAACTTTTATATGATCGCAAGTTTGTTCTTAAGAGTTTTAGTTATCAAACGGCCAAAAACAAAATGCATTCAATCCTGCAAATTTATTGCAAAATTATGTGAAAATGCATTCAATAATACCTTTTGGCGACATAATACAAATACAAGCATGCACTAGTAGTATATTTGCTGCTACTGACGAATTTTGGCACAAAGGCGAAAGCGAAAAATTACTTAGCAGATCACGAATGACATGCATTTTTTATAGCAAAAAAAAAAAAATACAAATTAATATTGCAATCTTTTGATTTTTTTTTTTTGGACACAAAATTAAATGGTTAAATTGTAATCTTTTGGAAATATTTATTGCGCAAATCCTATAAATCAATATATGTATATAACAAATTCAGAAAGTTGCGATCATTTCATTGAAATTGGTCAAGTAGTACTTGAGATAAGGTTTTTGACCCAAAAATAACGCCATCCCCATTTAAATTTATCTTTCAATCTGAACTCAAATTGAATTAAATAAAAATTTGATTTTCATAACTTTATTTGTAGCTCCATATCTCTGTTATTACAATAAAATGAAAAAGTTTAAAACCGAAAATAAAACAAAAATATTATATCTTTTCCCGATCGTTCCAGTGGGAGCTATAGGATATACTCGCAAGATGTGGCCAATATTTTTATAATATATTTAAAATATTTTTCTATATTTTCGGTGAAAATTTCATAACTAATTTGATCCATCTGACTCAATATTTAGCATCAAAAAAACTATTTTGTCTTCTCTTAATGAAAAATAATATTCAGAAATTTTTAACTTTTTGTTTTTATATATTTTTAAATCTCAGCTGTTGAAATGTTTCTTTCTGTAGCTGAGCAGTTTGAGAACCGGACGCTTAAAAATCTCTTGCCTTTCTAGACTCGGCAAATTCCGCTCGTATGCGGACTGCGCCCCACGCGTCGGTTGGGCGGGAGGAGGGTAATCGTTTGGGTTAATAATAAAAAAAACAAATTTTAATAATAAATCTAAAGCGGAACCACTGTGCAATGGTCTGATTTCGGCCATCGTATATATATCTTTAATTTTACTCATGTTATCGCTTGCACGTACAGACAGACATCCGGATTTCATATCAACTTGTCACCCTGATCATTTTGGTATTTATAACTCCATGTCTAACTCGTTTAGTGTTATGACTTACAAAAACCCATTATGTGAACAAAACTATTACACTCTCTTTACAAATGTTCCGAGTGTATAAAAGATAAATAGCTTTGTTACGCCATAACTATTAAATAGAAATAAGAAAGAAACTCGCTTTAATGACATTTCTCCATATCAAAAGCTACGTGCTTTCAGACACTCACTATATCTTTCCAAAAGATTACAATTTTATCCATTTCATTTTGTATACAAAACAAATCTAAAATTTTCAAAAGATTGGTATATTAATTTGTATTTTTTTTGCTACAAAAATACACTCTCATGTTTATAACTGCATGCCACTCGTGATCTTTTTTTCGCCTTCGCCTTTGTGCCAAAATTCGTCAGTAGCAGTAGATATACTACTAGTGCATGCTTGTATTTGTATAATGTCGCCAAAAGGTATTACTGAATGCATTTTCACATAATTTTGCAATAAATTTGCAGGATTGAATGCATTTTGTTTTTGGCCGTTTGATAACTAAAACTCTTAAGAACAAACTTGCGATCATATAAAAGTTAGACTATGCAAGTACGTTAGTCATTCCAAACACAACCACTACAGAGTAATCATTCAACTCAACTCAATTTCAAGCCACCTTCGACTGTACTAAAATGCGTGCCTTCATCGTGTTGTCATTACTCGCCGTTGCCTACGCTGATAGCTTGGGCTACAACTATCGTCCTGTAGGACACTCGGACGCTGGACTCTCGTTCGCACCAGGTGGCAGCAGTGGTGGACTAGGCGGTGGATTGGGTGGTAGTGGTGGTGGATTCGGCGGCAACAATGGCGCTGCCACACAAGTTTCACCCTCTTACTCAGCACCCGCCGCTGAATTCGACAAGGAGTTCTACAGCTACAGCGCTGATGAGGATGCCTTCAACGAACCCGCTGGCAGTGAACAAATCGAAGCTTCATTGAAGAAGAATCTGCGCGTTGTCTTCATCAAGGGACCCGAAAATAATGGTTTGGAGAACGCTGCCGCCAATCTGGCCAGACATGCTGCCGAACAGAAGACCGCCATCTATGTGCTCCAGAAACAAGCCGATTTGGGTGATTTGGCCAACAGACTGCAGTCCCAACACGATGTTAAGGCTCACAAACCCGAAGTACACTTCGTCAAGTACCGTACCCCAGAGGATGCTGCCAACGCTCAACGTGCCATTCAATCGCAATACGATCAATTGGGTGGAAACTCTCAATCGCACGATGGTGGTGCCGCTCCAGTTCATGACTTCTCGTCTCCTGCCGCGCGTCCCGCTGCTCGTCCTGTCAGCGCTCCAGGTTCTTCATACTTGCCTTCTTCGATTATCCGTAAATAAGTTAAAATGAGTTGATGTTACTGTATTGCTGAGATATAATTCTAAGGACCTTTGTTATTGTTTGTTGTTATATTCGTATTCTAAGGCTAATTAATAAAACAAAATACTTGTTATGAAAAAAATTGTTGATAATTACTTGATTTACTGGAAATTTATGTTTTTGTACCCGATATGAGTGTGACAATGCTTCATAGAACTATCTAAAATGGTGAAAATATAAAATTGTAAAGTTGTGGACAGATCCATTTTTGATAATTTTAATCATGTCGATACTGTGCATCCTCAGAAACTGCATGAGTATGAGTCATCCGCCAACTATTGGAGCTGTGCCCCGAATTGAAGCGACCATCAAGCGCATCACACAACGAGTTGGTCATCGATCCCGATTACTCATCTCGCTCAGCGATGAAGTTCACTTTTGATTGAAATGGTACATTAATATAGAAAATTGTCGCATGTGTAGTGATGTTAATCGACAAACCATTGACCCCGTTACATACTCGAAAAGTTACTTCTTGTTGTGATCTATGGGCTGGAGTAATCATTGGTCCATATTTCTTCAAATGTTTCATGAAATGAAGAACGTTATAGATCAGATTATTTATTTATAGTCATGATTATTTACTTGGATATGCCTGAATTAGAGGATGTTGATGTCGACGACCTTTAGTTCCAACAAGACGCCGCTAAATTGCTTACTACCAACGAAACAATCTATTATCTCGCGTTGTTTGCTTGTGGCATGGCCTCAAAGATCTTACGATTTAACACAGCTGGACTTTTTTTGTGATATCATGTGATGCAGCCGATATACGTAATTGTATAATTTGGGATAATTTCTGGAGATCGAAACATTTATTCATAGATAGGAATTGATTCAAGCGTAAAATCTGTCTTATCTGACAGCAAGACGTTGAATATGACGAATATGTACGAAAGTTTTACAATCGTTTCTCAATCGATGTCTTTTAAAGATTATGCGGATATTGTGGCCCAACGTTGTTAGTAATAAACCGCAACCATACAGCTACCAATCCTATTTTCATATAACACAATTCTGAAGTCTATCTGACTCGTTCACTTTACAATAAATAATATATCTCAAAAACTAATGAAGATAACGGAACAAAACTTTACACAAACACTGTATTTGAGGTGTGGCAACACTCATTTAAAAATTGTCGATATCGGATCATTAAATATAAAGGCCCCTGATACCGAACAAAAAAATAATAACAGTCTTAATGATCATTTTTTAAAGAAAATATCGGAAAATTAAAGTAAGTTTTCGCCTGTATTAATTATCTTGAATTGAATCATAGGCCATCGGTTCATTAAACCTTTCTCATAACTCTAATCAGTGGTATGTTATCAATGAGTGAATTTCGTCAGATCATGGTTTTTTTCGACGAACAAAAACCAAACTCTACAAGTCCCTCATCATTCCCGTCCTACTTTATGGTGCAGAAGCGTGGACGATGTCAACATCCGAAGAGATGGCACTAGGAGTTTTCGAGATAAAGGTTTTGCGGAAGATTTACGGTTCAGTAAAAAAGCAGTACCCGCTGGTGGAAGCCGAGGAAGAGGGAGACCTCCACTCCGTTGGAAGGACCAGGTGGAGAAGGACCTGGCTTCGCTTGGTATAACTAATTTGCGCCAAACTGCCAAAAGGAGAGTTGCTTGGCGCGTTGTAGTGGACTCGGCTATAATCGCGTGTTGCGGTGTCTACGCCAGTCAAGAAGAAGAGATAGTTTTTATCGTACATATTATAAAATGAGAAAATATGTGGTGTATTGTGTATAACAGCTAAATTTTGTAATCGTTTTCATTGAGAATCGTTCAATTATTTCGAAAAAGCAATGAGAAATTAATCACTAATACTTGTCTAAAGAATAAGTTAATCAATCTGTTAACCAGATATTTTTTGGTTGTCTCTATTTTGAAAATAGTTATTTTATACTGAAAAAATTTACTACAAGATTTAATTGTTAACAAGAAGTTTACTGAAAATCATCTAAGTACAGCGATCGCTTAGCTAGGTCGGGGTGTCTCAAATCAAATGAGAATGATGATAAAAAATATTTATTTGCAAATGCATCCAACATATGCATAAATTGTCTTAGAATACTCGTTTCATTTAATTCTCAATCCTACAACTTTGTTATTAATTAATTACGGAAGACATAAAAGACATTTCTTTCCGGTCGAGCATACTAAACTGGATCTGCAATGCAGAAATGGAACAATATCTACGTAAAAACACAAACAAACATGGGCAGCAACAGCAGCAACCATATACAAAGGTAGTTAACAAAACATACGACAAATAAGCAGTCGGATTTTATTATCTAATAATTTTAATGATCTCATAAACTTTTGTCTCTTCGAATAGAGTTAAGTGCAAATTATGCTCAATTAACAGTGACAGCTTATAAAAAATTATAAATCCGCGATACAAACACACACTAGATGTGGATGCTTTAGTTCCATAGTTAGTAAGGCAAAACAGAATTATGATATTTTTTTTTGCGGCGAACAGGTTATGTAAATCGCAACGCTTAGTAGAGAACTCTAAAGTTATCAAAGTCGGAAACGACCTTGTTGTTTGTTATTTTTTTGTTTTTCATATTTAATTTTAATATTTTTTTTTGATTTTTGGTTCTAAAGGAATGTTGTTGGGCGTTAATAAGAACGCTAAACCAAAAAATTAGAATTAATTACGAGCGCTCTAGCGTCTTTTATGGCTGCCGCGTATAATTTGGCCTGCACCGCGGTTGCTCATCGACTGTGGCGCTGATGCATAAATACTCTTTTCTTATTTGTATTAATCACAACAAGATAACAACAACAACAATAGCAACATATCAACATATGTTTATAAACACACCTCAAATATTGATTTACATAATTACATGTAGCTACATTAGTAGCTATTTAAATAATTTGACATGTACACACACATAAATTTATAGCGCTGTATGTAAAGGCGCTGCGAACCGAACCGAAATTTGTTGGTTTTATAGTTGCTTTGCATAAATCAATCCGCTGTGAACCGGACAATGTGCCGATTTGCATATGAAATCTTAAGCGGCGACGGCGCGTTGACAATCTGGCGTTGATTTCGGCGTTTGAAGATCGATATACAAAAACAACAAGAAAGTAGCGCGTCCGCTATCTGAGCGCTGGCATCAGCTTCTTAGTTAGTTTTGGTCTATGAGATTTTTACTATGATTTTTTTTGTTGTTTTAGCGCTTCTTAGTTGCTACTAATAATAAACATATGTGGCTTCTGCTGCAGCATCTTATTTTAAACTTGACCTCTGTGCTGCTGACGCTGCGCGTCCAAGACCTTGAAAATATAGCTAGTTTTAGTTTCGCTTTTTCGTTGTTTACATTTTCGGGTATTTCGTTTGCATATGACATTGCTGATCCAGTTTGTCGTGTTTAATTTTGGGGGCTAATGAAATTTATATTTATCCACATACCTTATATGACTGTATGGTGTAATATTTGTAATATTGAATATTTGAGCATAGAGAATTCTTGTTGTTGTGTGTTCAAAAAATAACGGGAATAGTAAAATCTAAAATTTCACGGATTTGGAGAGTCCAATTGCCAAACTTTTGTATTTTTTTTATTGTGATGATATCCAATTCTTTGCTTTTTCGTGAATTCATATTCGCCAGACATGACTTCGTGTGACTTTTCCCTATTTCCAAAAATAAAGAGAGAGATCCCCTTGGGGGGCCATCGTTTTACAAACATTCGAGAATAGGAGGAAATATTCAAAACAACTTTCACATGAAGCCCTCTACGCTGTATAGGTCCCAGAGTGGCAGTTGGAATGAACAAATGATCAATACAGAGCAATTTCTTCGGAAAGAACATGTTGGAGAAAGAAAAAGAATTTCTCTAAATTATTTGATGAATTTTATACTATTTTTACAACAACAACGTTTAGAATGGGTCTATGGTAAAGCAGATTTCTTTTTATCCTTTTATTTGATTTTTGTTTTTTACCTATCTTTATAGGGTATTATAGTTCTCATTTGTTGATTCGAAATCACCCAACCTTCAGTTGATTTAATACCCTCATATGGGAATGGAGAGAAATATAAGTATATTAGTCATATATCATAAAAGTGGTTGCTTTGGACTAAAATAAATTAAAATCACTAAAGAGCGATCAAATCAAAGGAAAGTTTCTAAATACCGAACGAATTTCTAGTAAAGTCGGTGTACATGGCATGTAATCATGTTTTTGCAAAGGAATCTTCTTGATCGAGACCATCTCAGACTAATCTCAAACGAATCAAAGCTCCTACAGTATTCTGAATAGGAACACAATACAAATTCCAAATATTCTTCGAAAAAAATATTCATTGAAGAGATTATTGAATTCAAAATGTCAATTTCCATGTTCCAGAACACAGTCAGGTTGCTCAAATTAAATCGAATGGTATTATATGGAACATCTTTCAAAATAATGAAATGGTTTCCGAGCCAATTGGCTTTGTTCTGTTGTCAAGCCAGAAGTGCAATTCACGTATGCATGTTTCAGTATATCTAAATCGAATGTGAACTCATCGTACCCATAAGTAAAACTAAATCAATGAAATTTCCAGCAGAGCTGCATAAACATGTATTGGTACTTTATGATTTCCAGCTTATAAAAACTTGTTGGAGATGGATTTAGATTTTAAAGATTAAAGTAAACTTGTATTTTATAATAAACTACTAACATACTCAGACCAAGTCAATCTATGATATTATGACGCATCATGAACAGGTAGTTCTGTATCAAGAGGTATAATCGAATTCAAGGATTACAACCCGCTTTTATCGTCGCTAATTATGCCAAAATATGAATTTCTGTCGAATACCAAACATTGGTTTCACTAGCGACTAGCAGCATGACGCAGCGGGTTACTTGGAATTTCCAAAAACAAAAACTACAAACCAACTAAGCATAGTATAATCTGATAACACCAAATATCGATTGCAACCGAACTAAACGTTTGGAAATCAGTTTTGCACATCTTTGCGGCGCTTTGTGAATCTAATGAAACTACATCGAATGTTTGCAGAGATTACCAGCCAGCGACGCGACACTTTATCTTCGTCTCGAAATCTTATATGTTGGATTAGCCACCTGTGGCGTTGACTTGAGCGGCGCCGACTTTGACACGATGATGATGATTGTGACAAGATAATGATTAATTTAATTAAGACTTGAATCTGCGAAACAAAAAAACGCTGCAAAGGGTTGATTGTGCAGAGAATGACGGTGTCTTTTTGCTGGCGGGTCAGAGCTCCATTTGCATAAACGATTTCATAACTTAGTTAAAACAGAAGACCTAAGATGTGTGTAAACTGTGATGGTCAACTAATAGCAGTGAGACAAACTCATTCATATGATTCGCGAATAGCTCTTTGTTGTGTTTGGCTCTCATTTGCAAGGTTTTGCATCTGTCCACGCTGTTGCGAGAGAGACTACTCTGAGCCTACCGCATTACTATTTCAGTAAATGACGAAAAAGATTAACGGTTAATGATTTAACAATATTCTCATCGATATAGTATATAAGGTGCGTTTCGCATTTGGTCAAATCAGAAACAAATCATTCTTCAATCCAAAAGAACTTCAAAATGCGTGCATTCTTTGTAAGTTAACGAAATGTTAAATTTAATTTGTTTAAGTTTTTGTGTGCCACGGTCTACGATTCAACAGTTTTAATAAAATATTGTGCTTTTCTTCCTAGGTGTTGTGCTTAGCTACAGTGGCGTATGCCGACAAATTGGGCTACAACTACCACCCAGTAGGACACTCTGACTCTGGTCTATCCTTTGCACCAGGTGGTTCCTCAGGAAGCATTGGTGGATTGGGTGGCTCTGGAGGCCTCGGTGGTCTCGGTGGTTTGGGAGGCTCAGGTGGTCTTGGTGGATTTGGTAGCGGTGGTAGCCTTGGCGGACTCGGCGGCGGTCTTGGCGGAAGTGGCGGCAGTGGCAGTCTTGGTGGTCTCGGTGGTTCAAGCGGTGGTTTGGGTGGTCTTGGCGGTTCCGGTGATATCGGTAGCTCTGGCAGCGTTGGACCATCATACTCCGCTCCCGCTCAAGCTGAATTCAACAAGGAATTCTTCTCCTACTCCGCCCCTGAACAAGATTTCGATGATGCTGGTGCCAGCCAAGATGTTGCCAACTCACTGAAGAAGAACCTCCGTGTTATCTTCATCAAGGGACCCGAAAACCGTGGACTCGAAAACGCTGCCCTCCAATTGGCCAAACACGCTGCTGAAGACCAAACAGCCATCTATGTTTTGCAGAAACAGAGCGATATCGGAGATTTGGCTAAGAAACTCAACTCCATCCAAGGCCAAAGCGCACACAAACCCGAAGTACACTTCGTCAAATACCGTACCCCTGAGGATGCTGCCAACGCACAACGTGCTATCCAATCCCAATACGACCAATTGGGCGGTAGCTCCCAAGCTCATGACGGTGGTGTTGCCCCAGTGCACAACTTCGCTTCCCAAGCTCCAGTTCAAGCACCAGAAGTACATGCTCCACGCAATGCCTACTTGCCCTCTTCCATCATCCGTGTTTAAGATGGACTATTGATTGGAGGACTAAACATACTTATTGAAGAACTGATTTGTTAAATTTATTAGCTGAAACATTTATATGTTTCACAATTGTTGTTGAACTCTGCTAGTTATTGTTATTGTTACCGATTATATTAAAATATTTACAAAGAAATTTACAATGTTTCAATGTTCACTGAAGTAAAGCAAAGGAAAAGGTTAATTTTTAAACATAACCCGTTTCAAGGATCCCTCGACGAAACGTCTTGAAGAGATATAATCTTCGATTTATTTCAATTAAATTATATTAGGTATGAATGCCAACATATTTTACATTCTACAAAAAGCGAAAATTTAAAAAAAAAGTAGCCAAAATGTATTTATAGCGGCATCTTTTGTAACAATTTCGACACTTAGCATCCGACATCATTTTGAACTTTACAGCATGAACGCCACTCAGACAATGATCCGCTACAATGTATTCCTATAATAATGGGCTGAAAATGTATTTCTTTGCAGGCTCATCGGTTTTTATGTTCCCTGTCGTTCCATCAATAGTTAGGGCCCATAATTATCATTATCTAAAAAACGCTTTCTGATGCCCTTGTTCAAAGATGAATCCAACAAGTTCTGGAACGATGAAACTGTATCTCTATAATCGGGATTAAGTCGAGTCATTTTGATATTTATTTATATTAAGAATATATTTATACAGAAATGGTTAGATACTTTTTTAACACAAACCCAATATTTGGAACTATTCTATTGGAATACCCAGTTTGTATGTGTTAAAGAATGAAACATAGTCACATCATTTCACTCTGATATCATGGGAGTGCCCTGAATACGGTGAATCGAATTCAAATCATGTTAAGACCTAACCTTCAGTTGATTAATGTCGTATATATTAGAACAATCTGGAAAGGGAGAAACCCCATATACTATGGATATTCGTAAACTTAAAGGATAAATGAATTCAAGAACAAAATCATAAAATGAATGAAGTGATAACATTATGTTGATTAGGCTTCGAAATTCGATTTTGAAGACAAAAGGTACGCCAAATATGCCATTAAAATATTGGAAGATCGCTAAATTTCAGTATATCACCTTCGATTGCAAACATCTTGACTAACAAAATAGAATTTTTACATAAAATTTATTTTTCTTTAAAACGAATCAGACATTTTAGTCTAATTAACAGTTGTTATCCACTGATTTGTTTGACTTACAACCATATTAATATTTCATATTTTTGAGTACAGTGGACTTTACGCTGTCAAAGGGCAATGGTATTCCTAAATACGGATTTCTCGACAACAAGGATTTGTAGAAGGCAATATTGGATGAAATAGGTTGGAGGTCGGTCTACTGAGCGTCCTATCCTCAGCACCATCACCCATCTTGAGACCCAACATTCATTAGTGGATAATATTCGACCGAATAGCCGTTGCTGAGAGTGTACACCAAGAACGCGTAGACCAAGATGACATGATACGAAATTCTCTCATTTTTCCTCAAACCGAATTCCCTGATCTCTCATTTTCAGTTGGTAGCAATGCGAGTTGAAGGAATTTTTGACAGATCATGTCAGAAAAGGCGGGATGCCAGAAGTACTCCCAGTAAAAGTAGTATAAAAGTATATTTAAGGTAGTATATATATGATATAGGCCTACTGGGCAACAGATAATTTAAAAATAATATCTAAAATGTAAAATTCCTAAAAGTTATTTCTAAAATGGCCAATCTAATTTTTTCGGTAATGGCTTCATTGACAAATGCTATAAAAAATCTCTCAAAGTCGTTCCGGACTGACGTATGGAACGACTTACATTAAAAGCGTACAGCTTGTGCAAGAACTAAAGCAGCTCGACCCACACATCGCATCAATCAAAAGATTTATTGAGAGAACACTTCGGTGAGCAGATATTTTTACGTAGATAATAAACATTCCCCATTACATTTTAATTTTCTCTGTTTTTTTTTCTTTAAAAAAATTCCTTTTTTGAGATCCTAATCCTACCTAAATATAACTATTTGTTAGTTAAATTATAAATATTCAACTTAAGGGGACCCCCCATTCTCGATTTAAAATGTTGACGATTTTCAATGGGCCGGTAAATGAACATAAATTATTTTTTAGGGTTGTAACTTTGCAAACATTTATTTGAAGACTTAAAAAAGAGGAAAGAAATTTTTACATAATTTTTTTGTTTGTTGTTGTTGTTTTTTGTCATCAAAAAAAAGCCCTTCTTTTCGGCGGCGCGTGTGATTTCCGCTCACTGGAACATCTGAAACCAAAAATTCCAACGGGATTAGAAAGAGTACATGTTTGGCTCTGGTATGAACTAGGATTATTAATTTCGAACAAAGATTAACAAAATGGCAGACCTTTGAACATTTTTTTTTTGAAATTTTTTTTTTTTTCAGCCACAAATCGAGTTGAAAAGTAATGAAGATCTTCACCGATTTGATTTAACCTAGTTCATACCATAGCTGTATATGTATAGAACAACGCATTAAGATTTGGAATCGGTTTTGATTAACCTCATGGCGCCAGTCGTAAAAACACTGTTTCGAGAAAAATGCGCTTAAAGTTTTAAAAAGCTCTCGCTGTCGCCTGACCATAAATCGGATATATCTTCAAGAGTTTTTGAAATTTCCACTTGAAATTTTAAAGCAAAATTCTTGAATAGTTATAGGTTCGAATTAAGTATAACAAGTAAGGAAGGGCTAACCGAACATTTTATACTCTCGCAATTTATATATTTAACTTTATTTATATTATATAATACACAATTTGACCCACATATTCGTCATATATATTGTATAAAGTCCATTGAAAGTTGGAAACCATAATATTAGGTTAGAAGCACCGAGGTCTTCGTGTTCGATATATGGGGCCTTAAAAACCTATGGTCCGATTTCGGCGATTTTTAGAATGGGGCTGCCACACTAAGTTCTGCACCGATATCGATATATATATTGTAAAGTAAACAATTCAGATTGTCTTCAAAGTTCTGGTATATAGGAAGTAGGCGTGGTTGTGAAGCGATTTGGCCTATTTTCACAATATATCATTGGGATGTAAGGAAACTATTACAAACCAAGTTTCATTGAAATCGGTCGAGTAGTTCCTGAGATATGGTTTTTGACCCATAAGTGGGCGACGCCACGCCCATTTTCCATTTTGTAAAAAAATCTGAGTGCAGCTTTCATCTGCCATTTCTTATGTGAAATTTAGTGTTTCTGACGTTTTTCGTTAATGAGTTAACCCACTTTTAGTAATTTTCAACCTAACTTTTGTATGGGATGTGGGCGTGGTTATGATCCGATTTCCTCCATTTTTGGACTGCATTAGGAAGTGGCTAAAAACACGACTGCAGAAAGTTTGGTTTATATAGCTCTATTGATTTGCGAGATATGTACAAAAAACTTAGTAGGGGCGGGGCCACGCCCACTTCCCCAAAAAAATTACATCCAAATATGCCCCTTCATAGTGCGATCCTTCATACCAAATTTTATTTCCATAGCTTTATTTATGGCTTAGTTATGGCACTTTATGTGTTTTCGGTTTTCGCCATTTTGTGGGCGTGGCAGTGGTCCGATTGTGCTCATTTTCGAAAGCAACCTTCCTATGGTGCCAAGAAATAAGTGTGCCAAGTTTCATCAAGATATCTTAATTTTTACTCAAGTTACAGCTTGCTCAGACGGACGGACGGACGGACAGACAGACATTCGGATTTGAACTCCACTCTTCACCCTGATCACTTTGGTATATATAACCCTATATCTAACTCGTTTAGTATTGGGTGTTACAAACAACCGTTATGTGAACAAAACTATAAACTCTCTTTAGCAACATTTGTTGCGAGAGTATAAAAACAAATCGATTTTGTTTTGGGGGGTTGTTACAGAACATATCAACTATTCCTATAGATTATTTATTATTTGAAATTATTATGAATACATGAAGTGTTTTAACATAATAAGAAGAGAGAAAAGATAAGTATTCGAAGAATATTCTCCCGATATATATTGAGTATTATTTTATTCAAAACATTTGTATCAAATGAGTACCCAAATTGGTTGATGTTCTGAAAAGTATAAATCTTCGTGATCCTTTGATTTGGAATGCCCATATCCAAATTATAAAATTTCAAACATCAAATAAAAAGTGTTCGGTAAATCCCTAAAAAACATTGAAAATCGTTACCATATCTCCAGTACTGTTAGACATTATTGTCGGCATTATTCCAATCTGCGAAGTTTAGAAAATATTTTTCATTTCAACAGCGTAAACTTGCAAATATACACATAAAATAATAGTTCGAAGTATAAATATATCTTAATGACTCACTTTTAGGGTTACTGCTATAAATAAATGTGGTACATCAAGGTAAATGTGTCATAGTATTTTGTTCTAAATGTGAGATCATCTACTATATTTCAATTAAATCGATTTGGTGGGTATTCCTTCATCCAAACCTTTGGGCGCAGATGTTACCATAGTGTTTTCATTGCACATAACCGAACCTAACTACACTTTATAGCTTTTGCTTCTCCTACCTCTACTGCTTTCGTAGTGACGCTTGTAAAACGATCTTCACGAATTCAAATTAATCTTTAATCTTAATACTAAAACTATCGAATTCGTTGTAGTTGTAGACGATGTCGTCGGTTGAGCCTCGCTTTAGATTTGCATAAATGATTTCATAATTCAACTAAGACACAGGAACTACATATGTATGATGTGTGAATATTGTGATGGTCAACTAGAGATGACGAAGCAAACGCATTGATATCGTTCGCAAAATATGTGTAGCTATTGATTTTCTGAAGATGAACTTTTTGCTGCTTCCTCTCATTTACAAGGTCTTGCATTTGCTCATTATGTTGGTAAGAGATTTCATTGTGCTTTACGTAGAAGATGCTAACACAAACATAACATTTAACTGTAGTTTTAGTGATTTCTTTTTTTCGATTTTGAGGCATATTCACATCGGTGTGGTATATATAGCACGTTGCGCATTCGGTCAAATCAGAAACAAATCATTCTTCAAACCAAAAGAACTTCAAAATGCGTGCATTCTTTGTAAGTTAACGAAGTGTTAAATTTAATTTGTTTAAGTTTTTGTGTGCCACGGTCTACGATTCAACAGTTTTAATAAAATATTGTGCTTTTCTTCCTAGGTGTTGTGCTTAGCTACAGTGGCGTATGCCGACAAATTGGGCTACAACTACCACCCAGTAGGACACTCTGACTCTGGTCTATCCTTTGCACCAGGTGGTTCCTCAGGAAGCATTGGTGGATTGGGTGGCTCTGGAGGCCTCGGTGGTCTCGGTGGTTTGGGAGGCTCAGGTGGTCTTGGAGGATTAGGTAGCGGTGGTAGCCTTGGTGGACTCGGCGGCGGTCTTGGCGGAAGTGGCGGCAGTGGCAGTCTTGGTGGTCTCGGTGGTTCAAGCGGTGGTTTGGGTGGTCTTGGCGGTTCCGGTGATATCGGTAGCTCTGGCAGCGTTGGACCATCATACTCCGCTCCCGCTCAAGCTGAATTCAACAAGGAATTCTTCTCCTACTCCGCCCCTGAACAAGATTTCGATGATGCTGGTGCCAGCCAAGATGTTGCCAACTCACTGAAGAAGAACCTCCGTGTTATCTTCATCAAGGGACCCGAAAACCGTGGACTCGAAAACGCTGCCCTCCAATTGGCCAAACACGCTGCTGAAGACCAAACCGCCATCTATGTTTTGCAGAAACAGAGCGATATCGGAGATTTGGCTAAGAAACTCAACTCTATCCAAGGCCAGAGCGCACACAAACCCGAAGTACACTTCGTCAAATACCGTACCCCTGAGGATGCTGCCAACGCACAACGTGCTATCCAATCCCAATACGACCAATTGGGCGGTAACTCCCAATCTCATGACGGTGGTGTTGCCCCAGTGCACAACTTCGCTTCCCAAGCTCCAGTTGAAGCACCAGAAGTACATGCTCCACGCAACTCCTACTTGCCCTCTTCCATCATCCGTGTTTAAGATGGACTATTGATTGGAGGACTAAACATATGCCTCACTGAAGAACTGATTTGTTAAATTTATTTGTTGAAACATTTATATGTTTCACAATTGTTGTTGAACCCTGCTAGTTATTGTTATTGTTAACGAATATATTAAACTATTTACGAAAAAATTTTAATTCGAAAACTATTTTATTATCGGTAGGTTTTTAGATAGCAATGTAGAACTCATTTATTCGAGGTTAATGATTTGGCTTCGCATTCAATAATTCGAAGAAGTTTTTTAGATCTTCAGTTCCCGATATTGACATGTTCAATATGAATTTGATGCTATTATTGATTTTTTATTATCTTCAGCCAAATTAACTTACTGTGATTTCAACTATCCAAAGCTATCGTATCGATTGATGTACATATTGCCGGGTATTTTTCGCATATTTTTTTTATGGAAGGACATATGAAACTATCAATACGAACTTCCGTCAACAACTTTGAATAACATGTCTAAGTTCTTTTTAAGACTCTAATATTTTAAACAGTATTTTACGGTCCTTATCTTGTTATCCGTCTTGTTTTCATTTTCCTCCATTTAATGTCGTCAATATCAACCACATTAAAAAACGAATCTATCGCCTGTACAAATTGTTTTTGTTACCGCTAAAGTTGTTGTGTGGGCAGCGAGCCAAAAGTGTAAAGTGTTTCTTAATTTTTCACCTAAGCCGAAGCGGCGTCTCTTTAAGTGTGACGAAAAGAACAAGTTTGTGCGCACGAGTGTGTAAACGAATTTGGAGGTATGCGGGTTTTTTAGCCAAAGGTGGAGACATCATTAATCTGATTATAAATTCATAATCGCTGGTGGATATTTAATAAAACTATGATATAGAGGCTATAATGCCATAATGTTCATATTTACATTAAACGCTGTTCAGCGATATTTTAATGAAGAAGTCATTATGTCAAAAGCGCAGCAATCGTTTTTCTATACAAAATCTACATACGGATTACTTTGAGCGTATGTGGTAATATTTATACCCAACGCGTCTACCAAAGTGGTATTTTCTTTGGAGTTTTAATGTGCTTTTTGATCTCGACAACGGCCGAGTATTGGGCTTCTTTGGGGTTTGTTCACTGAGGCGTCAATATTGATTTTTCAATTTTTTTCTTTAATAATGGGATTTACAAGATCGTTTTAAAGAAAAAGGAGATGTAAGGCAAGTATGTCTCCGAGTGGTGAATCCCGAGTATGAGCTTCACAGCTTTCATTTGAACTTGGTGTGTACGATCACAGCAGGGAAGATTTAGACATCTGCCGAAAAGAATGGAAGCGGACAGTGGCGACTATATTTGCGGATTTATGAAGGGATTAGGGAACTCCAATATATAAGAATTCACGTGACATCACGGACTACACAAGTTGATAAGGAAGCCCAGAATGTTTGGAAGGCATCGAGATTGGAACCGGTCTCTGAATAAATCGAGGAGGTTTTGGAGCGTCATTAGGATGAAGAGGACAGAAGTACCATATCGGCAAGTGCTGATACTCGAAAACAAGGAGTCCCTCGTTCATCTTAGCAACGCAGAGCTTCCCGGGGTTTTTGTGCGCTGGGTATAAAAAATTTTGAGCTAACATTGAGCATTTTTCTATGTTTTATGATCTCCCGCTGCTTCCTTCGCCAGTTACACGCTTTTCACGCTTATCCATGCTTTTTCTTGTATTATTATACAAAATCATAATACTAATGGAGGCTATTGCAGCATTGTAACTTGACATTTACGGGCCTATCAAAATGCCGAATTCTCGTATTAATTAAATAAATTTTGTTCCGAGTCTTTTGTGTGCTACCTGACACGGAAGGTTGTAAAGTCACATAAATAAACAAAATAATAATGGACAAACAAACTAATAGGGCAACAATAGCATTAAGACGAAAACATAATAATGAAAACTGTTGTCAATATGAACTTGTAAACGAATTAACCCGAATGAGGAATGTACATTTGTACACTTGGGACACTTTGCTGGTTTTGTACATACTCGTTTCAACTGAAAATTGTAATATATAAGGCTGGTTAACACAAATTTGGAGGCATTCTAAGCGAGAAGTTCGAGTGTGAAACAAAGGTCGAGGAAACGGAAGAATAATCCAAAAAAATGCGTGTATTTATCGTTTTGTCTTTGGCTGCAATCGTGTGCGCCGATGTCGGTTACAATTACCAAGCCGGTGGTGGAAGTCATTCTATCGGAGGACACAGTGGTTCCAGCGGTTTGAGTACACACGGTGGTGCCAGTCTGAGTGGACACGGCAGTTCGATTGGATTAAGTGGACTTGGCGGTATCGGCAGCTCCAGCGGTTTGGGTGGTATTGGCGGTTCCAGCGGTGCAGGCAGTGCAGGTCTTGGTGGAGTTTCCAGTGGTCCAGTTTCAGTCAGTCCAGCTGCTCCAGTCCAATATGAGAAAGAGTTCTACACATTCAGCGCTCCTGAAAGCGAGTTCAACAATGACAATGCCGGACAAGAAATAGTCAGTATTAAGAAAAATTTGCGCGTAGTCTTCATTAAAGCGCCTGAAAATAAGGGTCTTGAGAATGCCGCTATACAGTTAGCCAAACAGGCTGCCGAACAGAAAACCGCCATTTATGTGCTCACCAAACAACCTGACATCAGCAATCTGGCTCAACAACTACAAACCATCAAGTCACAACAGAGCAACAAACCCGAAGTACACTTCGTCAAATACCGTACACCTGAGGATGCCGCTAATGCCCAGAAAGCCATTCAATCGCAATACGATCAATTGTCGGGCAAATCTCAGGCTCACAACGGCGGTGTGGCGCCAGTCTTGAACTTCGCTTCTCGTGCTCCAGTTGCTCCAGCACCCGCACCTCAGGCGCCAGCAAACTCCTACCTGCCTTCGTCAGTCCTGCGCCTATTCCGTGCTTAAGAACTTGTCAGGAGATTGTTGGTAGTTAAGCTCGAACTGATTGCTTTATTTGTTGTTGATTATTATGTATTTTTGGTTAAAACGAAGTTTTTATTGTTTTAAATGAAATGCAAAGCAAGTAATTTGCTCAAAAATTATTTATTTTGTTTGATTTCCTTTACTTATTATATATGTAGGTATATATTTAGTCTAGGCATCGCTTACGCGATTATAGCTGAATATACTGTTTGGTGCAAAGTGAAGCCAGGTCTTTCTCTCGCTGGCATTTCCAACGAAGTTGAGGCCTTCCTCTTCCTCTGCTTCCACCGGCAGGTACAACATCGAACACTTTCAGAGCTGGATTGTTTTCCATTCGAACAACGTGACCTAGCCAGCGTAGCCGTTGTCTTTTTAGTCGCTGAACTAAGCCTATGTCGTCGTATAACTCGCACAGCTCATCGTTCTATCGTTTGTGGTATTCGCCATTACAAACTTTCGTGAATGTTGTCGTCGTCCACGCTGCAGCACCATACATCAGGACAGGAATAATGGGCGACTTGCAGAGTTGAGTTGGGTTTCGAGGCTGACATTGTTGGTGTTGTTGATGCTGATAATGGAGTTATGTGTAGAAGTTTATGCAAGAGGGGAAAGTTTCTGACTGCTATGCAATTGGGAGTGGCCAGGAACGATTCTTTTGTGTATGGTTTAAGCAGCTAGCGGCTTCTGGCTTTAGAACAAGTATCCTCTGAGTAGCAAACCAACATCCGTTTGATTGTGCGACGGGTTTCGGACCCACCACAAAAAAAAATCAAACAGAGCCTCGGATGGGAAACCCCTTTTCTTATTAGTTCGTGTTAAAGTAGTGCTATTAAAACTTCTTTTACTAACAATTTAGAACTTGGAACCATGTCTTAAAAGTAGAACAACAATAGAATCAGTCGTCATTCGTTCTAAATTTCAGTATTATTAGTAATAGTTATTGTCATTATAAATGTGATTATAAACTCAATTGGAATCTTATCAGTGACAGTAAGTGGGATATGGCATCTATCTTTCAAGTCAAAAACAATGTAACTGCTAAACATCATATAAAGGATAAGCTCCATAGAGTCAATACCCTAAATAAACTACCTGCAATAAGAATAAGCTGTTTTATGAAAAAATTAAAACTTAACTATAAACAGCATAGCAAGTTATCTCGCAAAGTGGAGAAAGAAATTTCCATTTTTATCAATGAAATTAAGCGGGTGATACACATAGTAAAATTGTAGAAAATGAATATTTGACAAACGCTAACTTTTGTAATTACAAATATATAACTTAATATAAGATTTTCCATTTACTACGAGAGTTCATTAACCCAATGAATCTTTAATTAATTTTAATTTTTATTATTTTTTGAGTTTCCTTTAGCTCCATGTGAACGCTTCATTGAATATGTATGGGTTATCAAGTTCGCTACCAACGTTTAGCAGATCAAAGTCAAATTTCGGACCTAATGGAAATGCGAATGGTCTCTGCAGTAAAGTCTGATTTATTGGACAGTTATTGGTAAGTAGAGCGCTAAGATGAAATAAAAATTGTTGGTAGTTTCTGTATAGTTTTCGATGCCTTAGCTTATAATTAAGCGCTTCTTGCGATAATTTGGAAATAAATTGCAGTAATGAAATGCATTTTTTCAGCCTCGATACCACTTTGGAGCATAAGAAGCTACTCGATTTTGTATAAATATTGTCGAATTGCAGGGAGTAAATCAGTTCAAAGTAAACCTTTGAGAGCTAAATACATCTTCTATTGATTTAGAAATCAAATAACCAGTGTCGAATACAAAATGCGTGTCTTTATCGTGTGCTGCTTGCTCGCTGTTGCCTCTGCCGACAAACTGGGCTACAATTATCATCCTGTCGGACATTCAGATAGTGGACTTTCCTTCGCACCAGGCGGTAGCAGTGGTGGATCCGGTGGTGTTGGTCCAGCTGCGTCCGGTCCAGCGTACTCAGCACCAGCACCAGTTGCCGAATACGAAAAGGAATTCTACACATATAGTGCCGATGAGAACGACTTCAGTGAACCAGCTGACAATGGTCAAGTGGTCGAATCATTGAAGAAGAACTTGCGTGTCATCTTCATCAAGGGACCCGAAGGCAATGGCTTGGAGAAAGCTGCTGCCAACCTCGCCAGACACGTTTCCGAAGAGAAGACCGCCATTTATGTATTGCAGAAACAAGCCGATTTGGGCGGTTTGGCTAACCAATTGCAGGCTCAACACGATGTGCAACGCAGCAAACCCGAAGTACACTTCGTCAAATATCGCACACCCGAGGATGCTGCCAACGCTCAACGCGCCATCCAACAGCAATACGATCAATTGGAAGGTAAATCTCAATCGCACGATGGTGGTGTTGCTCCAGTTCACAACTATGCATCTCCTGCTGCTCAACCAGCTCCACGTCCAGTTAGCGCTCCTGGTGCTTCTTACCTGCCATCCTCGATTCTCCGCTTCTAAGAAGTTAAGGAGTAACTGGTTATTGTTATGACTTCGAAAATCCACAGACTGATGTTGTTATTGATTGTTGATTAGTGTTAATAAAGAATATTTTTTTAAATTTTTACGCAAACAAATGAATGTTTTTAATTTATAACTTTCCCTTAATGCTGTTGCTTTAAAGATTTCGTCAATTCTTGGTTTTTAACTGAAAACGAATATAAATTAGCGGGGATAAAGAAGATGACGAAAGTCATTTACTACAATTAAGCTTAAGATTAGATTTTTTAAGATTAAGATTTTTTCAGTCAAAAGAAGAATTTTTGGTCTCTATAATGATTGCAACAAACACTAACTTCTTTGATTCACAAATGACTACATTTGTTACAAAAATTCGAGGTTCATTAAAGAATATTTGGTGTGGAATAGACTGGTTAACTTAGATAAGTAAAAAGAGCTGAACCAATGAATCTCACTTGTACAGCTAAAATCGTGCGTCTTTTGTGGAACCGCAAACTGCCAAATATAAATACCCCAGGCCTTCAAAATTCGACAAAGCGCCTTGACTCTGTTAACAATTTGTATATTTTCTATCGGACAAACTTATGTTACCGAGACAATTCAATCTTAGTCTGGCGAAAGTTGGAGAGCGTATTAGAAAGTGGTTTAATGTTTCAATCTCGTCATCAAAAAACAACAGAGGCAACTTGCATCCTGCAAAAGAACTCCGACCATTGCGGAGTACTGAACCTTGCTGAGAGCAAGTAGTTCCATGGACCTACTACGATAACCACCCCAAGGAAGCTCATGCGAGAAAAATTTATTTCTCTCACTTTGTCATAGAGAGATATGAAACTTAAGACCCAACCATGTATGGTTTTAAATTTTTACAAATGTGAAAAGAACGTGAAGAGATCAAGCAACAAAAACAATAGTGTAAAAAGTAGATACTGACCAATTTTAGCGAAATTTCATACATAGTTTAAAGAGGAGCGAAATCACCCTACCAATACAACACTTTTAAGAATGCTGCGAGCTTATAACTCCGATATCAACAGAGATATCGATAAAACACTTCGCCACTGAAATTTGACAATTCTAACTGAAAGTCTTACAAAATCTAAAAGGAGTATCTCTCTTTTTTCTGGAGTTCGAGCTTATCTAAGAATACAATTTAGTCGAAAGCATTCATAAAATGATTAATCCTTCTACAGTTAGAAATAAATTTCGTGCGACTAATAAACTTTTTTGATTTTAGAAAATATAGATTTTATTATAAAACAGCTTATAGTATAAACAACAATAACAATGGTCCTTAGGAATATATCAACAACTCATTTTGAATTATTTCCTTACAGCAGCAGACAATTCTACTTAAACGCGGATGATGGAAGAGGGCAAGTAGGCAGAACCGGGAGCGCTTGCAATGCGTGGTGCTGGACGAGAAGCCTCAGAAGCATAGTTGTGCACTGGAGCAACACCACCGTCATGAGACTGAGAGTTACCGCCCAATTGGTCGTATTGCGATTGGATAGCACGTTGTGCGTTGGCGGCATCCTCAGGGGTACGGTATTTAACGAAGTGTACTTCGGGTTTGTGTGCGCTCTGGCCTTGGATAGAGTTGAGTTTGTTAGCCAAATCTCCAATATCGCTCTGTTTCTGCAAAACATAGATGGCGGTTTTCTGGTCGGCAGCAAGTCTGGCTAGATTGGCGGCGGCGTTCTCCAAACCATTATTTTCGGGTCCCTTGATGAAGACAACGCGCAGATTCTTCTTCAACGAAGCTTCGATTTGTTCACTGCCAGCGGGTTCATTGAAGGCATCTTCATCAGCGCTGTAACTGTAGAACTCCTTGTCGAATTCAGCGGCGGGTGCTGAGTAAGAAGGTGACACTTGTGTGGCGGCGCCATTGTTGCCGCCTAATCCACCACTACCACCTAATCCACCGCCTAGTCCACCAAGACCGCCCAATCCACCACCTACCCCACCACTGCTGGCACCTGGCGCAAAGGAAAGGCCGGAGTCCGAATGACCCACAGGACGATAGTTGTAGCCCAAGCTATCAGCGTAGGCAACGGCGAGTAATGACAACACGATGAAGGCACGCATTTTAATACAGTCGAAGGTGGCTTGAAATTGAGTTGAGTTGAATGATTACTCTGTAGTGGTTGTGTTTGGAATGATTAACGTACTTGCATAGTCTAACTTTTATATGATCGCAAGTTTGTTCTTAAGAGTTTTAGTTGTCAAACGGCCAAAAACAAAATGCATTTGAACTCTTGTGGAAATGCATTCAAAACAGAAATTTTGGCGACAAAATTATTTGTCAACTTCGTGCGAACGCGAAGTTGAGCACAGAAATATGCATAAATAATAACGAACTGTGATGATCTCAATTTTCTTTTCTCACACAATAGTTGGCTTATTAGTATCTATTTTTAGGTAACACTAAAGTTATGCGAGCAACAACATAAAAAACTAATTTTAACTTTATATGGAAATACTTTGCATAATCGTTCGAAATACATGTGAACCCAAGTGATAACACAGTGTGATATCATATGCCTTGTAAAGTAAAAAAACCCCACTAACAGCAGTCAGTACGTTTTTTTTATCACAGATATTTAGACCAACACTTTCCTTGCCCGTAACTGACCTCATACAATCTGAAATATAATAGCTTCGAGCTTTCTCGTAATCACGTGATGTCGTTTACACGATCGCACAAAAGCATGTAACGCTCCGATTGATCGTCCCCTGTGAAACAAACGGCCTTGTGTTTTTTTTTATTTGTACCAAACCTCAAACCTATAAACCTAATTCTGATCAAATTCCAACGTTGTTTTTTATTGTTTTTTTGATACTTTGTTTTACTGCCGCATTTTTATTAATTTTCTATCGTTTTTAATTGCCTCCATTGTTTGCTCTGCCAACTGATCCGACCATTCAATGTCCCCAACTATAGAAATACACGCGATAAAAAACGAAAACGAACTTGTATGCAAATAAACTGGTTTCGACAAATTCAAAACGCTGAGCGTTTCCTTCTGGCGTTTTTGTTTTTTACTGTTTTTAGTCTTCGCCGTTTGAAATTTATTTTATTATGCATTTTTTTATAGCCACTCTTATGTGTTTCTACGAATGAGCGTATTTTTTATACAAAGTATGCGGGTGGAACGACCTCTAAAAGTCGCACCGGAAGTAGTCAGCCGCACTGATAATCGTCGTTTATGCTGTCGGATATCAGCAGGTCGGTCGAATGTCGCTTTGCATCGTTTGACGTACTCTCGGTGGGAAGTACACACACACATACTCATCGGATGAGATACAACGATGACCGATAATAATTCAAATGCAGCTGCAGGCAGCTTCTCTGCTGATTTAATCGCTAAAAATACTGCCAAATTGCAGAGAGTTATGTATGGCGGCATTTACATGCTCACATCCAATATGAGACATATATGTATGTATTAATTTTTTTCCATGTTTCACATTCCATCAGATAATTCGCTAATTGGCCGTTTTATCGTAGCGTGAATGATTGGTTGTTTAGCTCATTAGATTAATTGCTTGGCGCCATTCATTAGCGATTTTTTACGAATTAGAAAATTGCAAATGTCAATTAAAACATTATTTATAGTTAATCATTCGCAGTTTCTCTCGAGAAGTGTAAAAAAACTGAAATTAGTTTGAGTAATATTTCATATTTTATAGAAGATAAACAATTTATCCAAAACTAAATATGAAAGAAATTGTGGGCAATTCAAAACATTAAAATCAATTAATTATGTTGGTCATAGGAACTGATTTTGAGGAGATATCTTTCGAACAAAAATAACACATAATGATATACACTACCTCATTCATCTGATATTAGGTTACGAGAACTGTCGCAATGGATCTCATTTACATATCGCAGAGAAGACCTCTATATATCGTCGAAGCGCTTTGAGCCTTTCACAAATTTTATCAGGCGGCTAATGCTCTTTCAAGTCGGTTCACTCGGTTCGCCAAAGCTGGACACTGGGTAGGAGGAAATGACTTGATATTGCCACCTCACCTTCTGTCATACATCAATGACAGTTTGCTTCCGACTGGATTCCTAAACTCATCGCAAGTATGCCCATTTCGCAGTGTCTAGTCTGTACTCCCACTATTGCAAGTACGTCAGCCAACCTCTTACGTTTAACTCCTTGTGATTATTTTTCGTTCCAGAGGCCCTAACGGGAGGACTTTGCATGAATTTCAAATTGTATGTATAAATTCTCTGAAATCATTGAATAAATAGAACTGGATCAGAGTCAATCATGTTGGCTTGTTGCATGATACAGAACATATGATGGATTTTAGTTGTTGCTTGGGATAGTCAATAAGGCAAGAGGAATGGAAAGGATCTTCGATGAATCAAAGTCTAACCAAAATTGTACTTTACGAGTGACTTAATGTTCAGTTAATGGGGTTTACAGTTATCATAATTTAGACGAGTTCGTGAATAATGCTGGATACAGGGATAGAGATAGCAGTGAGTCTCCTCAATTATTTACTCCTTTACATGATCGCCCTCAACCACAACTGTTTTAATATTGAAATGAAAATTGCAAGAGCAAAACGACACAAATACATATGTAGATATATGCAGAGTTTCATTTGATAATTTCACGACAACATCAAAAACTGCGATGCCGACCACAGCGATATGAATATGAATAAATTTTACGCTCAACTCCGACGAAGCTGCATACGAATTAGCATAGACATAACTAAAAATGTTATGTGCAAATTATTGTCATAAAATAAATGCCTAATTATGACAATAGCGATGAGAAGACACAAAAGAGTTCTTCGCACACAGCTAATATTGATCAGTGGTATTTGAGAGTTGCAAAAACAAATTATTATTGGTGAGCAATGGAATCTCAGCCGAATGTACAGCCGATGTAGTAGCAGACAGATACGAAGATGAAATAGCAAATTGATTAGATTATTATTTGTTGTGTTTACTCGTATAAATATGAAAAGTCGCAGACAAGAAACCATCATAAACCAATAATATTTCCAACAAGTATTAACAACTAAAATCTGAAACAACATGCGTGCCTTCATTGTAAGTAGTGCTACTGTGAATACGCTAAAGGGTAAAAAATAATACTTATTTTTAATATTTCGTAGGTCCTGTGTTTAGTGGCTGCAGCCTCTGCTGATAAATTGGGCTACAACTATCGCCCAGTGGGACACTCCGACTCTGGACTATCCTTTGCACCAGGTGGTTCCTCAGGAAGCATTGGTGGACTCGGTGGTTTGGGAGGCTCTGGCGGTCTGGGTGGATTAGGTAGCGGTGGCAGTATCGGTGGACTTGGCGGACTCGGTGGTTTGGGCGGTCTTGGCGGTTCAAGCGGTGGTTTGGGTGGTCTTGGCGGTTCAGGTGATATCGGTAGCTCCGGCAGCGTTGGACCATCATACTCCGCTCCCGCTCAAGCTGAATTCAATAAGGAATTCTTCTCCTACTCCGCTCCCGAACATGAATTCGATGATGCTGATGCCAGCCAAGATGTTGCCAACTCACTGAAGAAGAACCTCCGTGTTATCTTCATCAAGGGACCCGAAAACCGTGGACTCGAGAATGCTGCCCTCCAATTGGCTAAACATGCTGCTAACGAACAAACCGCCATCTATGTTTTGCAGAAACAGAGCGATATCGGAGATTTGGCTAAGAAACTCAACTCTATCCAAGGCCAGAGCGCACACAAACCCGAAGTTCACTTCGTCAAATACCGCACCCCTGAGGATGCTGCCAACGCACAACGTGCTATCCAATCGCAATACGACCAATTGGGCGGTAGCTCCCAAGCTCATGACGGTGGTGTTGCCCCAGTGCACAACTTCGCTTCCCAAGCTCCAGTTCAAGCACCAGAAGTACATGCTCCACGCAACGCCTACTTGCCCTCTTCCATCATCCGCGTTTAAGTAGAATTGGTATAAAACCAGATCACACTTGTTGTTACCTACTTTGTTTAATTGAAAGAACTGATTTGTTAAGTTTGTTATACGAAACGTTTGAACCAAGTTATGAATATGGACGACGCTTATTATTGTTATTGTTACTTAATATAAATATATTGAAAAAAGGTACGATTTTTAATTACATTTCTTGTTATTCCAATGTTTCTTTAAGTTTTCAAAATGAATGCCTCCAATATGGAAGAATTTATTTTAAAGTCATATCTCTCATGTATTTTTAATACGAAAATGCATCAAAGACCGATTAGAGCCAAGAAATAAGTTAAAACAAGTATTAACTCTTTTGGAAAAGCTTTTAGTCCTTATGTCGTCTAGTTAAAATATTGCTTAAGATGATGGCATTAAAAAAATTACAATCGGGAATAGATGAAAGAGGAATAAGGCAGACATTTGTAAGAATGTTCGTTCTTTTTAAACAAACAATGAAAATATGTTTTATGTTTTCAAAAAGTGATGCTTCAGAAAAATATAATTGTTTCTTCGCAATTAAGTTCATTACCATAAAGAAACAATATGTCAAATTACTTTCAGGATAACAGAACATCCCTCCCAAAAAAAAATTCCGAATTGAGTACAGGAAAGATAACGGGGAATATTCAATAGGCCACAGATAAGAACATTAATTAAAGACAATATGGAAAAGGTTGAGGAAAAGGCGTGAACTCACATTTGTTTTCCTACGTTTTTTGAAATATTAGGTTGTCTGGCCATATGGGAGTATCTCATAGTGGATGATTCCCTTTCAACCCCACCAAACACACAGTAAATCCCTTCCTGGCCGTCAATCCCGGCTTGACCACTGGTTGGGACGATTCCCCGGCCTTCGACCACGACAGTTTTCGCTTGATATTGTCGTATGTGATCCATTTTTCGTCGCCAGTCACCATCCGCTTCAAATGGCTCGAGTTCGTTCCGTTTCAGCAGCATATCGCAGGCGTTGATTCGGTCCAGAAGGTATTTTTCGTCAAATCATGTGGCACCCAATCATCAAGCATTTTTGTGTATCCAGCCTTCAGTAGATGGTTTAAAATGGTTTGGTGACTAACTCCCATCTCCTGGGCGATGTCACGAGATGCCATATGCCGGTCTAATTCGATGTTTTCCATGATTTGATCGGTATTCGTCGTCGCAGGCCTTCCGGCGGCTGGCTTATCCATGGTGTCGTTTTCCCTCGCTCTGAATCGTCGAAACCATTCCTCCGCAGTTCGAAGTGATAGAGTCCATCCCCCAGTACACCATTAATCTCATGGAACGTTTCTCTAGCGGATTTGCCTTTAACGAAGGAAAACTTTAAAATAGCGCGAATTTCGACGTTAGTGAACTCCATGTTTACACGTCTATAACTGTTGAACTCAATATCCAAACTAATCATGCATAGTGTCGTTTTGTAGGTTATGTCAAGACCTTTCAAAGATGTGTATTGCCAGATACGAGCTCTGTAGCGGTTTATACATAGCCGCGAAATTCAAAAGACAAAAAGTCGGAAGGGAGATATTTGCCAACCGAATGATAATAGTTAGAGCCACAATTAATGCGTCACTTTCAAATTGTTGGAAGTAAAAGGAATCCAGTTACGTTTTCTTTACAACTTAATGCATTATTTTCCAGGAAATTATTTTCGATCCAAGTAAAGAACAAGGACACCATGAATTAATTATGATGTAGGAACGATATCAATTTTGTTATTTGAGTTATTCCCTAATCAGAAGTGGTATTCTTGTCTAAAGCCGTGACGCGTCCAACATAGTACGATGATAATAAATTAATAAACTCCATTTAAATTTTTTGTTAATTATCATAATAAGTTTAATTATACATTTAGCATGTTCCGTTATGCAGCTAATGCTAAATGGAAAGATTAGAGAAAAAGAGAAAAATACATTATGCTTTCAAACAAATTTACGACCAAACATCGAATTAGTGTAAAATTAAAGACGAATAATTTGCAAAACGACTCAATATCACACCCGATGATAAACATAACGGATTGTTATACGAACATAAATAAATATTTGTACTACCGAATTATATTTACGAGCTGAATCGTGTTGCAGTAAGTCCGCATTTGATTTGTTGATTTCTCCGGCTATAGTTATGTTTGAGGCAGTCGCGTGCAATGGATGTACTATAAATATCTTTTGCAAATTTAGTGTTTAAACGAAAATTGAATTTATTAAAGAAAAAACTCTGACTGTCGAACGCTAAAACTCAATGTGACGATATACGTCCATATTAATTAATTTGTCTTATGGATGCTGCTGAAGACTTGGGCACTTTTAGCATGGCATTTGACAACGCAAATTATGCAGGGGCTTGGTCAAAGCGATCAGCAACGAGTGACGTTTCTGCTCATTTGTAGTCAAAGCCAAATTTATGACCTGCGCGTTGACAAGTGGAGCAGAGCAAAGCGTGAAGATGTCTTTAGCTTGCGGAACATCAAACAAAATTCAAATTCGACATGCCCATTGAAGTCCGCAAACTGATTTGGAGTTTTTGGTCAACCAAAGTAGATGAGACTGAATAAAATAATTTTGTCGATACACATATAAATATTTAATCAATAAATAATGGCAACTTATGCATTTTGGGTTTTTATGAAGGTTTGGAATTGAATTTGTATAAAAGATGGTGCATCGATGATGGCAAATCATTCCAAACGCGACCATTTCAGAGTCTCAATACGACAACCGCGAAAAGAAGCGAAACTAGTGAAATAATTATCCAAGTGTTAATATAAAAAAAATGCGTGCTTTTATCGTCCTGTGTGTCTTAGCCACTGCCTACGCAGATAAATTGGGCTACAACTATCGTCCAGTTGGCCATTCCGATAGCGGTCTTTCATTCTCGCCCGGCAGTGGTTCCAGTGGTCTCGGCGGCATCGGCGGTGGTATTGGTGGACTCGGCGGCATCGGTGGTGGTATTGGTGTTGGTCCTGCTGTATCAGCTGGTCCTGCCTACCATGCACCAGTAGCACCAGTTGCCGAATACGAAAAGGAATTCTTCACATACTCTGCTAATGACAACGACTTCAATGAGCCTGCTGACAATGGTCAAGTGATCGAATCGTTGAAGAAGAACTTGCGTGTCATCTTCATCAAGGGACCCGAAGGCAATGGCTTGGAGAAAGCCGCCGTCAACCTTGCCAGACACGCCTCAGAGGAAAGAACCGCCATTTATGTGTTGCAGAAACAAGCCGATTTGGGCGGTTTGGCCAACCAATTGCAATCTCAACATGATGTGCACCGCAGCAAACCCGAAGTACACTTCGTCAAATACCGCACACCCGAGGATGCTGCCAACGCTCAACGCGCCATTCAATCGCAATACGATCAATTGGGCGGTAATTCTCAATCTTATAACGGTGGTGATGCACCCGTACACAACTTCGCTTCTCCAGCTGCTCGTCCAGCTGCACGTCCAGTTAGCGCTCCTGGTGCTGCTTACTTGCCATCATCGATCATTCGTGTTTAAGCAATGAATATAAGCGCGATAGGAAAATTGATTTCGACTCTGAGATGTTGTTATATATAGACTGATGATACCTGTTATTGTTGTTATCTACTTTTAATAAATTTTTTACTTGATATTGCATAGTTAAACAATTTTTTTGGTAATTAATTTCCGGATATATGTAGGTTGGAGTTCATTAAAGGTATAATTTCTATAGAAACAAACGATCGTAGTAAATGAAAAAGGTCTCAGAATATAGGGTTGGTTAGGTTATAGAGCCTTATGATATGACCACGTGGATCTCACTTAGATATTTTAAATATCGAACTTATAAAAAATGTCCAAACCTGAAGCGCATGTATTAAGAGACGTTCAAGAATCGGCGAAACGTTCCGATCCTCTCACAAATCTATTGAGACATCTAATTTCAAATCAAATAATGAAAGATTAGCATATTATTACAATTACAGCAACCAGGAGGTCAGATCCAACACATTGACTTCTGAAAGTTGAGAACAACTTCATCCACATTGCAACCAGCATAAGGTCGATATGAACTCTCCTACTAACAGGAACTATTTACTGTATATCTAGAAGGAAAGTTATTAGTAATCCCTCCAGGAATAAAAATAACACGAGACAACATTTAATGAGAGAGCTCTTGAAAAGTCCGAAAGAAAAATGTTGAAGCTTTAGAGCCTTCTGCTGTGAAAGTAATGAACACAGTATCAGTAAAGAAAAAAAGCACGACTTCTCTGCGTGTGAAAGAGTAAGTCGATAAGGATTAAGATTCACTTTGGGCTCCACAGAGAAGAAACAATAATGTCATATATTTCTGGACAGATACAGCACACAACAAGAAGATAAAGATTTACATATCAGACTTGGTAAATGCATATGAAATGGCACGTGTGAATCTCATTTTCTCGAGTTCGGAATTCAATGTCAGTGTCTCAGTGTCACACGTGCGAGGGAACTAATTAAAATTTACAACTCCCAGTAGACCTAATAATTTATTGGGTGCATATATAATTAACTGCATTATGTAAAATAGGCGGTAAGGTTATTTTCGGATCCCAAAAGTTTTGACTTTGTTCAGTATAAGTTGCATTGAGTAATTTCATCGAAACATTAAAGTTGACTGAATTTAAATAGTTGTCAATTTACGCAGGTTGAAAACTAGTTGATTTCATTAGCATAACTTTTTTCGAAAATATGTCGCCATATATGTATGTATGATTGTATGCTCAGAAGTAGAGAAATACCAGAATAATAATTTTCTAATTTATTGATTATATAAGTGTCATAATCACAAACCTGTTGTTTTATGCTAGAGTAATTATGAATAGTGGGCATGTTGTTCCGTAATTTTGGGTTAACCTTTTGGCGGCCAGAAAAGCGTTTTCAAAGTAAAACTTTTTTTAGAAATAACCACAATTGTTGTAAAAAAGATTCAGACAACGCAATATTGTTTACATATTTTGAAAAAAACAGTAGTTGGAGAAGACATGAACTCAACGGCATAGTTTTTGTCAACATTTTCAGGTCTTTTGTACCATGATGAAAAAGCTGACGAAGCTCAAAACTATACAGACGATTTGCTTAGTATCACCCTAAGTGTTTACATCCAGGAATCTATTGAGTTATGACGAAATCTTATATTGTTACCACCTAAAGATACTAGGAAGATTATTTTAATTCACAATCTATGTCCGATCTTTGCCCGATTGAGGAGATTTCCTGGAATGGGACGAAATCTGCGACTATTCTTCCCAAGAAAACTACGGTACCGTACCAAAATATCTAGGATGTCTTGTATGAACCTAAGCGTTCCAGAGAGAAGATCTGATGTTTCTACTGGCCGTGGAAGATGAAAATATAAACTATTATTCCACATTGGAGGGACCAAATCCGCGAAGTCTACCAAATACACTACAAATTAATTTTTAAATTACAAAAATCGCTAACTTATCAAGTTGCCCTCGTATTTTTTATTACTGCTGTCTTACGGAATACCCCTTTAAATTTAAAAACTCATATTTCCCGACTTTTCGAATTCCAAGTACAGTAAACACTTTAATTATAAATTCAGATAAAACTTATTTATTAAGAATAGTAAATTTTTTGGCAAGTCAGCGCTTTTTCAGTGGTATTCGTTCACCAACACAGACTTATCTCAAATTCACACACAACACAACAAATATCCACTATATTATAAACTATTTTGGGATGTGGCTAGTTTTTTGCATTTTAATGGACTAATTTCGCTAGCTGCTATTTTTTTGATCATACATAGTTGCGGTATTTTGCATATTTACCGGCTTCATAAAACCGCAAATAGTCCGCTTTGCCGGTTCGGCTTTGTGACGTCTTGCCTAATCATATTCGTATTAGTTCGTCTTATGCCAGCTTATAGAATGAAGCTTGCGAATCCACTTTGTGTGGAATTAATTCCGCATTGCTTTGAATATTAATTTTCATTTTCTCACCCAATTCATTTGTACTTTTGTTTTCGTTCGAGAGTGAGACCAAAACGAAAAAAAATAAACTAATAAAATCGGCATAGTGCAGCGCTCATTTCAGGAGTTTTACTGGTATTGTAGTCGAGCTAAATAAACACTTTGTCTCCACCTAAACAATGCCGACGTCCATATATTTATGAATACAAACTATGCGCCGCTACCGAACCGCTGTGGAATGGACGGACAAAGGCAATTTTCTTTGCATAAACTACTTTTATGGAGGAGCGTGAGTGTGTGTGTGTGTGTGCGTTATACGGGTACGAGCTAGATCATTTGCATCAGAAAGGTTTTATGGCCACTAATATTCGATAGGTGTGAGTGTGCGTGTGTTCTTGTAGAGAGATGGCTGAGTTTGTGGTTTGTGGTTGTGGATTTTCGCAAACAAGGCCCGGATGCCGCGTACTTGTGGGAAGTTGCCGGATCGCTTATACGTCGAAAGCGTGTTGAAACCCGTTGGACATCAGCAAGTGAGTGAGCGAAGAAAGGGGCGTTGTTGCTATTTTTCTGGTGACTTGGGCATATCATCGATATTCGGGCAGTGTATATAAAGAGGCTGCTGTTTCAGCAAGAACTATTCTAAGTTAGCAACTTCAGAGTAAATTACCTAATTTAACGGGCATCATGCGTGGCTTCATTGTTTTGTGTTTGGTGGCGGCTGTATCCGCCGATAAATTGGGCTACAACTACAGACCTGTGGGCCATTCCCCATCCGGACTCTCCTTCGCACCCGGCAGTGGTGTTGGCGGTGTTAGCGGTGGTATTGGTGGCATCAGTGGCGGTATTGGTGGCATCAGTGGTGGTAGCGATGGCATCAGCGGTGGTATTGGTGGAGGAAGTATCGGATTCGGCTCTGGTGGCAGTTACGGCAGCTCTGGCAATCTCGGTGGTCTGACTGGTGTCGGCAGTGGATTCGATTCTGGCGCACAGAGCATTGTTGCACCCGTCACTCAGGAAGCCAACAAAGAATTCTTCTCCTTCTCTGCCCCCGAAGAGGAATTCGAAGATGCTGAAGGTGCTCAACAATTGGCTAATTCTCTGAAAAAGAACGTCCGTGTCATCTTCATCAAGGGACCCGAAAACAATGGTTTGGAAAAAGCTGCCCTTGCTTTGGCCAGAAACGCTGCCGAACAGAAGACTGCCATCTATGTGCTGCAGAAACAACATGACATCGCTGATTTGGCCAACAAGTTGCAGTCTGTCAACAATAACCGCAACCACCACCCAGAGGTGCACTTCGTCAAATACCGCAACCAAGACGATCTTGTCAACGCCAAGCAAACCATCCAATCGCAATACGACCAAGAGCCCGGTGCATCCCAAAACTACAATGGCGGTATTGCTCCAGTAATCAACTTTGCCTCTCCATCACGCCCAATTCAGTCGTCATACGGCTCATACGGACCACAACAACAATACTACAACACAGGTGCGTCCAACACGAACGCAAACTACTTGCCACCCTCGCTATTGAGACGTCTCCGTTTCTAGATGCTAACTTGTACCTATATTTTTACTTAAATAATTATTTCGAAAACGACAAAAATAAATACAAAATACATAAAATAATTCACTGAATTTTATTTATGAGCATTTCAACTATTTCACAGGAAGGAATTTATATTCGCAATTTAATAGTAAAACTAAAAGTGCTTTATTTTCGAAGTCTAATTCTGTTTTCGCTATAAAGAAACATGTATGTATTTATTGAAATCACTGCTCTATCTTGAGGCTTGTTTGCATACGAAGTGCTTTAAAAGTTTTATAAGCTATAAACTTTTTATTATATCAATTAAAATAGCTACATAAAAATAAGCTGTAAATATGTTTTTATATAGGCAGAGTAGAGGCGATTAAAATCGAGTCCAATATAGTGAATAACACTTTAGCAAACACTTTAGATCATGTGTATATTATGTAAATTTTCCTGGTTAGATGACGTTGTGTTTGAAACAAAGAAGTGTAGAGGAAAAACTAGAATTAATATTGAATTGGAATAAAATATTTGACGCAGCCTATAAGATTTTTATAGCTACATAACTCCAAAATCTAAAATCTACGCCAATCACAACTCCAAAGTAGAAGTAATTTGATATTGAGCATTATTATTGTAATTTAAATGTGTGAAGAACCCATCCAGAAGATGTTGTTAGGCGTTAAGAACATAATAGGGGTCTTATTCAAATTCAAGATCTTCACTTGACTTCAATAACATAAAATCAATTTAACAAATAATTAAATGGACGAACTTTACATTTTTTGTTTCATAAAATTACACAAAATATTTTACTATACATGTACATATACATTATAATATTATTTTTAAAACATACAATAAAATAAGTATGTATGTAATTACCCACAATATCTTAAGTAAAATTAAGTGCTTACCAGTTGTTGTTTATTTTTTTTCTGATATAAAATATTGGGCTTGCATAGTATTATAAATTCTTAAATCTTAAATTAATCTTATGACGAAACGCAATAATTTTATATTAACCAAATTATTTAATCAATTAAACACAACATTAATTACACATATTGCTTGCATTAAACTAACAACACATTGTTAATGTCAGAAATTGAGCATAACGCACGACAGCAAATTTTTCACTACAACATGTTACAACATGTTTCCTAAACCGGCATTTTACATATTTACCACATCACTTTAATTGCACTACACCTTTACTACAATTATTTACAGTATTACTTATTACAATATTTGACACTTATAACACTTAATATTTCTATTATTATAACCAAACAACTTTTTAAAATAATTAATATTTAATTTCTTATAAAAAACTTTGAACACGACCACGAACCGACGCTGCACTCAAATTGAAAATGTCATGCACTTGCATGAAAATTTGCCAACTTCACCTGGCCCGGGTGAATTTGTATTTGTTGCATTGCTCTGCACTTCGTCAAAAAAACTAGCATACATGTAACTAGCATGCGATATTGCGGTGAATATTTGGGAATATGTATCATGACACGAATATGTGCATTGCATTGTTTTGTTGGGATTTTGTAGTGTGTTATTGCAATGAAGCTGCTAATTTTCAATGGGTTACATTTATTCTGCTAAAACTGCTTAAAGTAAGAAAAATGTTATAAAAAAGTACAAATTTGACAGTTTAAAATGTTTAATGATTTATTTCGTAAAGAAAAGCATTAAATGGAATTTTATATTTTAAATGTCGTCATATATTTTATAACTTAAACGAAACTAAAATGTCATCATATATTTCAATGTTTAACGTTGACTTAGAACTATACCAAAGTCTTTATACTTATATTCCAAATAGCGGTATTCTAGTTTACGTTAAAAACACGATCTTAATAATATATTAAGCTTTATCTATAATTAGACAAAAACAAATTTATAAGTTGAATCATGGCATAGCATCCGCCTTAATATTTATACACAATATATAAAAAATATATAATCATAAATGCATTTAAATGTATAAATGTGTAGTTTTAATGAACTATTTAAATTTATCGTTAGCAATTATGCAAACTTGCTGCTTGAACTTTGGCAAACTGTCAGAGCCGATAGATCTATTCGTGACTTTTGTGTCGACTGGCATTAGCATAACCTCTTCAAAGTTCGTGCGATTCTCAGTGCTCAAGCCAGAAGTTATTAAAAGTAAATAAAATACATTAAAGTGAAAAATTAATATTAAACACTCATAAAATGTATTTGGGCCTGGTTGCCGGACAACGGTAATGTATGCACCATATACTCTAATGGTAATTTATGTTTAAATAGTTTAAATTTAATTCTATACGAGTTGTGGAAGTGTTCGGTATCCATAAATCTACAAACACACACATACAGTTGTTAATGATTCAATCGTATATTGGTGGGAGACTATCACATTCACATGACCACAGCGTCCAATCTAAATAGGAAGCGGATGACTTTTCGGCACTGATTATTAACATATTACCGCTAATTTGCAACTGAAACCGCACAAGTTTGCTTATTCAACGGATTAGACGCGATTTAACTATAAATTCGGGCCGCCTGCTACGTATTGTTGTACTCAATCAAGAGTTTTCAATTAAAGAACATCGATTCCAACTACAAAGATTAAGTTAATCAATAGAATCTTCGAAAAGATGCGTGCTTTTGTGGTGAGTTCCAGTCTTTCTACTCTATAAATTTTTGGAGCGCTATAAAGTGTTAATATTCAATTGCAGGTTATGTGCTTCGTGGCTTTAGCCAGTGCCGACAAACTGGGCTACAACTATCAGCCGGTGGCGCACTCGGATAGCGGATTATCGTTTAGTCCTGGCGGTCATGGTGGTCTGAGCGGTGGCTCTGCTGGTGGACTTGGTGGTCTCAGCGGTGGCTCCGCTGGTGGACTTGGTGGCCTCAGCGGTGGATCTGTTGGCGGACTTGGTGGTTACAGCGGCGGTTTAGGAAGCTTAGGCGGTGCGATTGGCGGTGGTTCATCTGGTGGTTTGGGTGGAATCGGTGTTTTGGGTGGTATTGGCGGCTCTCTAGGAGGCTTAGGTGATCTAAGCGGCGGTTCATCCGGCAGTTTGGGTGGTAGCTCATCCGGTAGTCTCAGCAGTCTTGGTAGTTCGAGCGGTATTGACAGTGGTTCCAGTAGCAGCGGATCCAGCAGTGGCTCAGATGTGGAATACGAAAAAGAATTCTACACATACACTGCTGATGACAGTGCTTTCGATGAACCTGAAGCTAATCAACAAGTAAGCTACTCAGCAAAGAAGAACCTACGTGTGATTTTCATTAAGGGACCCGAAAACAATGCTTTGGAGAAGGCTGTCGTCAATTTGGCCAAACACGCTTCGGAACAGAGAACCGCCATTTATGTATTGCAGAAACAAGCTTCTGTCAGTGATTTAGCCAACAAATTGCAGGCTTCACATGATGTCCACAATCACCAGCCCGAGGTGCACTTTGTCAAATATCGCACACCCGAAGATGCGGCTAATGCACAAAAAGCCATTCAAGCACAATACGATCAGTTGGGCGGCTCATCGCAGTCACACAATGGTGGTGTTGCTCCAGTACATAACTTCGCATCGCCAGCTTCATCGGGTGGTAATGGCGGCGTATCTGGTGGTTCATCAGGTGGTATCTCTGGCGGTGCATCTGATGGTCTATCAGGTGGTTCATCAGGTGGTGTATCTGGTGGTATCTCTGGTGGTTCATCAGGTGGTATCGTACAAATTGGCGGCGTTTCGGGCGGCTCTGGCCATGGATCACTAAGCGCAACATACTTGCCTGCTGCCATCTTGCGTGTTTAGGTTACTAACTCGCCCTTTGTTATTGTCTTTTCTGTTATGAGTTTATTACGAATAAAAAAATTATATTTAACCTTTAATTACATAATTAATTTGTCTTTACTTCGAGAAAATTTTGAGATATCGTTTATGAAGCTTATTTAGCAGATGAAGAAGTCTGAGGGAGAAAATCACAAAATAATAATGTTATAAAGTGGTTTCCATAATTTATGAGAATTATTCGAAAATATTTCCTTATTCTGGAGAGTTTCTTTGTAGTGATGAGCACATATGTCATAGGAAAAGCTTATTTCTGGTGTAAGAAATATATTGAATTGAAAATGATAGGCAAATCACTTAAAGACGCACCATAACTATGATCTATGTACTTTAAAGATACATGTTTTCTGTTTTCTAAAGGATCTAACATTACTTTCAAAAATCTTCTCGGAAAAAGAGGTTTTGGTAAGAGAACTAATAATCAAAGTATTTACAAAAGTTGGAGTTGATTGCGCACTGTTCTAAGGAGTATGAGATCCATATTAACAAGGTAAATTATAAATAAAAATATTAATAATTAAGATACTAGTAATACTATTTATTTTATTTTTGAATATTCCACCACTACATATTATAATAAACAGTCTTCAATAAATAAGTTTTTGAATCCGATCCAATGGACTCAATTCTTTAAACAAAAATTAGAATATCCTCAAACTTTCTCAATAGTTGTATTTTTACTTTTCTTCACGCTTTCAAAAGAACTGTTTTCACCAAATAGTAAAGCTTCGGCAAGCCCACTACGTTCCTCTGCTGCGGCGTTGAATTCAATTATCGTGGTATTTTCAACCGCTTCAATTAACAATATCTGTTTTGGTTTTAATAACTCAAGCAGATCTTCAATTTGATTTTCGTCTTCGATATCATCTTCCTCGGGTGCATTGAAGGTCAAAAACTCGGCTTTAATGCGCTCATTCGAATTTAAAAGGGGTTCATCACCGACATGCTCATCACTTGCGCCAACATCGTCGTCTTTCATACTCTCTGGAGCTTTCTCAATCTCTTTAGCTGATTCCAGCTTATCCACTGTTTTGCCGTGCATTGGTAAAATGACGCAGCTGATTAACTGAAATATTAATATTATTGACCAATCTTGTAGAATTCAGGTGTGTATTACTTACGAAAAGTAGTGTGTATGTAATGCGGTGGTCCATGTCAGTGATTTGCGTTCGTAATATACGAGAACTTGTCAATAAATAAAGCGATCGGTGCAAGTTTCATGCTTTTATAGCCTCGTCGAACTGATTCTTGGTATAAGACTTAACGATGTTTTACTTAATATGGCTTACAACTGTTGACGCTCACACGCAAAATGTCATGCCGCGTCAAGATAAATATTTTAATTTAATTTGTTGTTGGCTAATTAAGTTAATGACATTATCTTCTAGATAGTTGTTTTAAAATTAGGTGAGTAATCTGCAGCAAGCTTCTAGCATCTTACTGTTACGCATGTGACTACCTATAATTGACTTACGTAGCTATCTGGAATCCTCAGTTGCATTTCCTTTTTGGATCGATCGATTAATGTTCCAGTTTCAAGTTATTTATGTAGCGAAACAAATGGAACAAAAGTAGTTAGAAGTGCATTTAGTTAATAGACCAACTGAGACCTTTAAGGCTTGTTTGTTGAAAACTTGTTACAAAACTCATTCCTACTGTATTTAGTAAACAACTAAAACTTGTTTCAATAATAATATATTATTAAACCAGCTACGAAAAACGAATAAAACATGTAAAAAAAAATTAAATTCTAGAATCAAATCACAACTCTAAAGATTCCCTGAAACATGGAAAGTGGAAGAATATGCTTTAATAAATTTAATTTTCTTTTAAATAAATAATGACATGCTAATTGAATTTTTTGTATCTGGCCTCAACCTGGAATTTAAATTTGTCAGCGAACCTTAGAAAATCCCTTAAATTTAGAAAGGCATTGCTTGTTTCAAGAATTCTAAAATTGTTAAATCGAAGCAGTCTATGACGAACTTAGGCGTCTGAAACACATATAATAATACTAAAACGACACTGGTTTGAGACATTATTTTAAAGCAGGGATCAAGTCCTAGCGATGAAGATACTAATATATATAGAAAATTCGGACCGATCCTTATGTACTGCAAAATAATATACTGTTTTATAAAGAAGAAAACCTAGCGACTTCAATTATCCTAAAAACAATTTATAATGTCAGAACTTCAAAGCTTGCTGATGGTCGTAGTTGAAGAAATTTATAGGTTGTGATGCGAATAGGAGTTCCCCACAGTCCTATAGCAAAATAATAATATACTCCCTACATTTATGCTTTAAATGATGAAGGCTTTAGTAGAGTGTGCTGACAGTCTCTGACCTTGGTATGAATAGATCCATACCTTTCTTCAAACATTCTTGAAAACCAACAAGGATAATATGAGTTGGAACATAATCAGTATTTAGATGTGGGTTTTATGAAAACAAGCAACATATGTGTTGAGTATATATTACGTGAGAACATCATACAAACCTTCTCCAAAGCATTCCTTTTATCGCACATACTATTTTTTGCCAAGCAATTTGAGTACGCAAAGCTCACATGAATATTCATTCAAAAATTATAAGTATATTCTTATGTAAATGGCTACATGCGCCAACTATGTACGCTGTACTTAAAAAAAAAAAACAACAACACAAATAAAAACAATGTGGTAATAATAATTAAATAAATTTAAATTCATGAAACTTCAGTTCGCTCGCTCGCAGCATATTAACACACACAAACCGCTTTGGACGGCTCGCAGCTCATTTCTTCGGCGTGCAGGCTGTATGTTTTTCTCAACTCGCGTGCCTGCACGTATAATTAATTATTTGTTAAGCTAAAAAATATGCAAAAGAATTTCCGTCCGCCGCGCACTATAACACCGGAAGCGAAGGCAGCGACACCAACAACAGCAACAAACACACATACTCACAAGGAGATACTCGACACCGGCAAATATGTACCTTGGGAATACAAAGTAATGCCTCATAATATCCTTAAAGCGCAAATACTTTTAAATAAAAAAATATATGTATGTTGGACTGCTTTCTAGTGATTATGGATGAGAAAGTTGAGTGATCATGAGTTGGCATTATTTAAGGGTTAGTTATCTTTCTTCTTGATAGATCGAAGAAAATTCAATGAAGCCGGTTCTTGATATCTTCGGGTGCAGATTTGTTTTTATAAAGAAACAAAATTTCTATATCTTCTTATCGTTTCTGCTGTTATTCAGATAGTTATCCACATAACAACCCAGATTTAGAGCACTTAACAGAGTCAGTATCTTCAAAAACATCGGAATCAACGATTTTTGTAATATTGTTGTACTATACTGCATATTATCTATCATCCTAAGTCGTGTAACCCCTTTCTTGACCTTTCTTGAACACCGGATTGACGTTGTTTGACCCCTTATTTGACCTCGAGTGACACTTAGAATTATCGCACTTGACCCCTAAATATACTAAGCTTGCCCTCTAGCTGGACCTCTCCTAACCCTTAACTAGTCCTCTGTTAAACACTATATTGACTACATAATTGACCTCATATAACCCGTAGCATTATCTCACTTGATCCCAAAATTAAATAAAACTTAACTTAACCTCACTTAATCTCAAACTAGTACTCTCTTGAACCCTAAATTAAACTCGGTTGATCTCGTAGTCTCTAAGTAGGGTTTTCTTAAAGGTTTTCACCAATTATTGACATTTGAAGAACTACTTCAAGAAATGTTTAAGTGTTCAAGCTAGCCACCTAACACGTTTACACCTATATATCCCGTTACATTTACCGTAGAGTCTCCTGATTTGAAATTCATGAGCTGTTAGAGTGTACGCTAAGTAGATAATTTTAATAGTGCGAATTAATTGAAGCAAGGATAAAAGTGTAAAATTGTAAAGTTCTTATTTATTCGCTACCTCTTAACTACCTGGGTATGACCTTTCACGTGTAAACAGAAAGAGCTAAGTGCTGCGAGTATTGTAAAAGTTTTGCAAAAATTCGCTACTGTTGGCGTTGTTGTTGGTGCTTTGCAAATCGCTTAGCAAAAGTGTACGAGTGTATTTTTTCAGCGAAAACAACAACAATATGGTGGGGTGCGGTGCACACCGTCTGTCGGTGTTAAGATAAATGCTGCAGATATTGTAATTTATTGTACACTCGTCCGACGCGGCGAAAGGACGATGCTGGCTGGCTGGCAGGTTGGCTAAGCAGAGCGGAGCAGAGTAGAGCAGCGCGTCTACCACTTAGTCAGCTCAGTCGCGAGTAGCTCAAAAGCGAGGTATATAAATGCCAAGAGCTTATATACTTAGCAAAAACCAGTATATTTTGGTGTATGTAAATGCAAAGGTGAATGTGTAAGTACGTTTCTCCAGGTGTTTTTGTTAGTATTTGTACACACTTAGTGAGGGCGTATATATTTATCTAAGTTTGTGTTATATATAGTTTATACAGGGTTAGATGTATATTGCACTTACATAACAGGATATATATACATATGTATAAAGGTTTTCACTATTTTATGTACTCATATGCAGTTGAAAGTTGTTCTAAATGGAGTAGAAAATACTTTAAAATTTATTTTAGTGGAGTTTGTTTTGAAGTCATTGATAGGTGGCGGTAGAATCCACGGAAATCATATTTTATTAGCTTGACGTATTAGCTTAATTGAATTTAACTTAAATTTGCTATAAACTCAGAAGAATTAAAATAATTTTTTTAAGATCTAATTTTTTTATTGTAGTGAGATAGGTGCAACAAGGACACTGATATAAGTGTGGGAGGTGTCTTATCAGAAAAATTAGATACCAAAATATTGCAGTATCTTTAAAGCAGAGATCACTGCAATAAAAGAAAGCCTCTTCGTGTTGACAAAGAGTGTGCTTACGGTTAGAAACATTGCCTCTAAGATATTGGAACAAGGCATTGAGCTAATAGTGGGACTAGCGTCCAGTAACTGCGAAGCATATGAACTAGCCAGATTAGGCATAAACTTACAATAGGATTTCAATAAAGTCGGTATATATATACATACCCCTGACAACTTTTAAACACTTAATATATGGACATATCATAGATTTGGATAAGTCTCGACGGGAACAATCCATGAGTTGCTCAACAAGCATTCATGCGTCGGAAAGGTACATGCCCACTATTATAATTAAAGAGGAAGTACTACATAAGAACTCCAGTAGGAGTGCTAAAAGGTCACTGTCTGATGAAGAGCCGCTAACAGACTGAGGCACATGCAAGGCATTGCACAGGAAAATAATCGCAACAATCCACTATATCTCCCTAATATTATTTCCAGATAATAACTTCGACAATGCGTTCGACCTACAGTAGCTGAGATTCCCAAAAAATATATAAGGAAAATTAAATTTGTTCTAACAATTTCGCAGATAATTTGCCTTTACAATTTGAAAAGAGACCTAACCCAAAAACTAACTTTGAACACAGTCATTCGACTTTTATGAACATTCATTAAGTCCCACCGGATTGGATAATTTGAAAGAGAACACATCGGTCTCAGTTTCATCAAGTCGTTGTTATGGAAAATATCGAAAAGGTTTAAGTTATAAGGATACAAGATAAAAAGTAACATAAATCGACTTTCTTGGGATTCTGTGACGTGTATCTCATACTCAAATACGGTGCTATAAAAAGTTCGAAAATTCCAAACTGTATATTTCCGAAAATAGGTCAAGAAAAATAATTCGGTCTTGAAAATTTGATCCCTCTATTATTTCTCTCATTTTATCAGGGTTTTTCCATAACAAATAGCTTGCTGCGATATATGGCGAGATCCAAAATATAACATTAAATTGCATAAATTTAATACCCCATGTTTTGACTGAAATTCGTAAAAGATCCATTAAGCAATGAAATCACCACTGAATATTCACTTCAGAAAAAACCAAATATATCGACAACTCGAAAGATTTATATAAGAATATATCAAAGAAATGAATGTAAAGAGATTGAAAAGAATTTTGGTCAAAATCATCTTTAAATGAATATCTCAAAAAGAATTACTTTAAATCACTTAACTTTAAGTACCCTACAGCTTTTATGCAAATTTGTATGCAACCCACATATTTAGGTTAAGTAAAAATGCGCAAAGTTCAAGCTCATTTAAGTATGTAAGTAATTTGTTAGACCAGCTCAAATCTCGTCCACAACTCAATTAAATAAAATTCTGCACATACTCCACTCATTATCCTTTTGCACTTTGGACTTGTTGTTGCGCTGCAACTCGAAAAAGGGAAAGCTGGCCATCTTTAAAACGCTCACTGCGTCTAATCCCGCATTTCAACAAGTTTTAGAAACGTGTTCGCACACTCGCATTTGGGCCTCTGGTTTTTCTACACATATTAAAAGCATTTTTGCGAAAACCCAAAAACTTTGCATATTTGCTTACAAACCTTCTTCAAAATTTCTATTTCCCTTTTTCGAACCAAAAAAAAAACCCAAAAAAGCTGTGTTGCTTAAAGTTTTCACAGCATTTTTGCCTTTTGATTTGCGCCTTCTCTTTCGCTTGAGTTTGTTTTTGTGTTTGTGGCGCTTCCTTCGCTTCACTTTCCTTTGCTTAGCTGCCTTAGAGCTGCGACGAGCTCTAATTTGTGTTTCTCATGTTTCTTGTGGTGTTTTTAAGGGCGTGATTACTTATTTGTCAAAAGTTTAAATTAGTTAAAGGATTGTTTGTTGTGCAAAAAAAAAACTGAAACACAACAAAAAAAATAATAATAAAAAAAATTGGAAAAAGTGTAATTAAAAAGTAGCACTTCTAGACGGGTCGTGTCAAGTAGTCGTTAAAGTTATGTAAAGAGGTGAAAGAAAAATTTTGTTTGAAACTTTATTAGTTTGGAATATTTGCAAAAAAAAAGAAGAAGTGTTTGTATATATTTAAATTAGGGACAAGCAAATTATTGTATTTTTTTTTATATACTTTTATGAAGTAAAGTTTATATCTTATAGTAACAACCTTTAGAGAAACTTGGAATAATATATACTTTTTTTGATGTTCTATATATTTATACTTTATTTATAGCATCATCGCTGCAGTCGAAAGAAGAGCTGTATGAATTTTATTTTTAGACTTGTAAACCAATCTGACCTTTAATTGATGTTGGTATCCAAAATTTTAATTTATTTTGAATTGTAGAAAATCCAATTGCTAATTTTTTTATTTTTTGTTATGTAGATATCTGTACATGCCACTGAAATACTGAGGTTAGACGTGTTTTTACAAGCTTGATGAGTTTTGTATGTTAAAGGCTCACACTTCATTGCTTGTTCGTGATTTCTTGGTAGGCGTGGTTGTGAAGCGATTTGGCCTCAAAAAAATCTAAGTGCAGCTTCCATCTGCCATTTCTCATGTGAGATTTAGTGTTTCTGACGTTTTTCTTTAGTGAGTTAACCCACTTTTAGTAATTTTCAACCTAACCTTTGTATGGGAGCTGGGCATGGTTATTATCCGATATCTTTAGAAATAAGTGTGCCAAGTTTCATCAAGATATCTTAATTTTTACTCAAGTTACAGCTTGCACAGACGGACGGACGGACAGACATCCGGATTTGAACTCTACGCTTCACCCTGATCACTTTGGTATATATAATCCTATATCTAACTCGTTTAGTTTTGGGTGATACAAACAACTGAACAAAACTATAATACTCTCTTAGCAACTCTGTTGCGAGAGTATAATAAAAATCGCTGAAATGGCCAAAGGTTATCCCAAAAATCGAGTTTGAGAAGTGTTTCGACGATTGATGCCAGGTGCATGACATCAAAAGAGGACTATTTTGAAGGCAACAACATTATTGCAGACGAATAAATAAATATGTTTTTCAAAAATACGAAAGTTACATTTTTTGTTTTTGAATATACCTATAAGGATGTAATACATAGCATGATGTTTCTAACACAATTAATTTAAATTTACGATAATCATTTTATAACGAAGCGGCACAGGTTTTTGGAACTAACCTATGGTTCTGGTAGAAAAACTGAAATACAATCCAAAATGTGCTATAATGGCTAGGTTAGAAGAAATTAGGACTTCAGAAATGTATGTGGTGCTGAATAGGTTACATTAGAAACGTTGTAGTCTTAAGGTGCCATATCAAACAAGACGAACCCCAAAAGATACTCAAAATAGTTAGACAATAAAATTTTATAACTTTAATGTTGTCAATATTGAAATGCAAATCATCATAAGCCCTAAATAATAGATATCGCAACATCAATTTATAAATTTTTTAAGACAAAGATGACAATGGTAGGCATAAAACCTATAAATAAGTAGTAATAAAAATAAAAACAAATACTGGTTGGATATAAATATTTTGTAAACTATGTGTTAAAATAATAATATAATATGTGTATATATGATAAATTGACAATGAGGGCAACAAAAATAATAAAAAAAATATATATTTTTATTTTATTTAAAATATTTATTTATACAAATGACAAAATTATGAAGTCAACACTGATTTTGTATGCAAAAATGTTGACGTATCGTTTCACAGCACTCCCTACAGGGTGCTTATGCAAACGAGTACATCGCTTTTGCGCTGCCGCCAGTCTTTTATGTTTGCGCTATGGAAATGAAGCAAGAGAGTAGCGGCTGAAGCGCTGCACGAACTAATCCATATTTATAACAGCAAAATGCATTAAAATATAAAATCACACACGCTCAAACAGCGAACTGGCCGAAGGGCATTCATTGAATGGACGCAGCAGAGCCGTCACATGGCAAAAGAATGTCGATAACTAATCGACAGTATTGAGGTAAATATCGATACAGCAACAGCAACAACAACAAGAAATCAGTTGAAACAAAGGAAAATCTTGAAATTGTATATTTGTTGGCTTATAGGCGACTTTAGTAGCTATTTTTAGTACGAGTGAGCTGTGGCGTGGCTTGATGCAGATCGGGATTTTTCATATGCTAAATATGCTAATTTTAATTAGTGTTGTAAATTGCAGCTGATTTAAATGAAATCAACTTTTGTAAAAACAAAAACAATGCACTAAAACGCATAAAGATTAGAGTTGGAGTTGACAACAAGCAAATAGCCGCACTTGACATAGGGTCGCCTACTTCATTGGCTTTGCTCGACCATCTTTCGGCACTTGGTATGGTAATAGTATGACATGAACTCACACATATGTGAAAATATTTACTACTGTTTTTAAGCACGGTCTCAGGTAACTGCTGACGGCTTCATCCGATAAGGGTTTACATTTAAATTTGAACTTGTTTCCCTACTCTGGAGCTACCTACATGGCTGCCTGCTGCTGTAGAGTTAGTTGATATGGGTTCAACATCTGTCCAGATGTTGCTTCTGCGTGCATATCGACTAATTCAATTAGACGTTGTTTTTCTTATTTGAACTTGATTGAACTTGAAATTAGATGATGGTAAAGGTGTACAAGTGGTAGCATCTGTGTGGCTTACATACCTGTATATTTACGAGTTCAAATGATGGTTGTTGCTCTTGTTTTTTTGTAATTTGAGGATTGCATAATCTGATAAGAGACTAGTTGGAGTTCATAAAAACAAGCGTTCCATTTAGGTATATAAAAAGCCCTGCAACTGCAGTGCAATCAACACATTTTCTTTGTGCACTCAAGTGACAACTACCAGTGTCGAAAGTTAAACGCGATAAACCGTATAAAAAATATACCAAACATGAGAGGATTCATTGTGAGTGTCTAACTAGTTAAAAAAATTGGACACAAAATTTAAAAAAAATATTCGAAAATTTTAAAGAAAATATTCTCAGTTTAGGAACTGAAATCTCTGATTTCAATAAAAATTAATGCAAGTGTTAACTATTCATAATATTAATAAGGATACTTTACTTGCTTTTGTGTTCCATTGATGATGTAATCTACAGATCCTATGCAGATCTTCTTCAGTACATGATTACAAAAACGTTTAAAAACAATTGTTTTTTATATTTAATTTAACAAATGTGCCCAAATTCCAGGTACTTTGCTTGCTGGCCACAGCTTTTGCCGATAAACTCGCCTACAACTATCAACCAGTGCCACATTCTATAGAGGGACTATCCTTCACACCTGGTGCCAGCAGTGTAGGCGCTCATCATGGTATATCTCCCTCGCCAGAACAAGTAGCGCCAGTTGCGTCCACTCGCAGCATTGCATCTGCTCAAACATTGGCAGCACCAGTCGCACCCGCACCAATTGCTCCAGCTCAAATTGCTCCAGCTCCAATTGCTCCCGCACCAGTCGCTCCAGCTCCAGCTCCAGCTCCAGCCCAAGCTCCCGCTCCAGCACCAGTGGTAACCGAATACCAGAAAGAGTTCTATACTTACACAGCGCCACAAGCCGATTTCGATGATGCTGCTGGTCAAGAAGATATTGCCAACTCAGCGAAGAAAAGTTTGCGCGTTGTCTTCATTAAAGCACCGGAAAATAAGGGTATTGAAAAAGCTACACTCAACCTCGCCAAACAAGCGGCTGAGGAAAAGACCGCCATCTATGTGCTCACTAAACAGGCTGACATTGGCAGTTTGGGACAACAATTGCAAAGCATCAGAACACAATCTAGCAAACCAGAAGTACACTTCGTCAAATACCGTACACCACAAGACGCCGCCAATGCCCAACAGGCTATCCAACAACAATACGAAAGTCTGCCAGGCTCATCACGCAACTCCAATGAAGGCTCCGCGCCAGTGCTAAACTTCGCATCGCAAGCCGTGGCTGCCGCCGCACCAGCACATGCTGGACCAGGCGCTGAGTATCTGCCAGCTAATGCTGTGCCTTCGCAGGAATATCTGCCACCAAGTCTACGTCGTTTCCGCAACTAAAAACCAACTAACGGTGAATTTCTTGTTTTATATTTTTAAGCACACATTGTCAAATTGTTCGAGAACTATTCATAAATTCATGTAAATATACTAAACGCCAAAGTGATTTTTCACAACAACAAAAAATAATACAACATTTGTATCTTATTACGCACGTTATTTATGGGCCTCTTCTAACCTTACACATTATTCTGCGTATCCACGCGTAGTGCGAGTGCTGGATAGGCGCAGTTGTTAAACGAATTCCTCTAATGCCTTCTGCGTTGTAAACAGCAAGCAATGTGTGTCCTTGTTGTCGGCTACAAATTAAAATAAATCCATTAGCGTAACCCCTACAAACATTCGTCCTGAAAGTCGTGCGGCAGATTAATGCTGAAGCGCTTCCTGTCTAAATCACTCTCTGCCCCTCGCTTCGTAGACTTGACATAGTTTATATGCCAACTAGAGAGCTTTGTGCTTAATATGGATGTGTGTGGATAATAATATGTGTTTAGCTAGCAAGTGTATTGCTAAATCCTGCAGTTTGTAGTAATTGTTAAACATGCCGCCGCTTTATGCTTTGTGGCCATGCGACAAAGGATGTCATTTGCCGAAAGACTTCCTCTTCCAACTCTTTGTAAGGGTTTTGTGAAATTGGTAAAGCACTTTTAAGCTGGGTAATAAGTCATTTGCTCGCAGAAGCTACGATTTAGTTATATATTTTTTGTATAGTGGATTGCAAATTATGTAATGGAGATTTAAAGAGTTTGTTACATACTCGTATCTTAAGCAGCGCTACTTAATTTTACATCTTCATTCGTCGCTCAAAATAGCGTAATTTATTGGAAATATATAAAATGTTACTCTTACTTTAACTCGAACTCCTACTCCATATGGTTAACACAATTATAGACTATTTATTACATATGTATATCTTCATTCCATTTATACTACGTAACAGATATAAAGAAGTACTCTCAATAATTAGGTTCTTAAAGGACAGGTCAGGAACTTCGCATCAACCTTAGTTTCAGGCTTCCCGACTATTGCAGTGTTTTCCAAGCAAAAGTAGCTGCTTGTAAGGCAGCGGAGCGCAGCTACCTTTAGAGATCTACTCAGATAGTAGAGCGGCGATACTAGTCGAGTTCGCTGACTATGCGATCAAGGCTGGTTAAGAATCATTCCTTCTTCACTTTTAGTGGCATCGTTATACTTTTCGATTAGACTGATCTGGGTTCATGGCCATTGCGGAATAGCGGGAATTGTGGTGCTGATGACTGACTCACTAATAGTAGCATGAAATCATGTAGGATCACCGTTGCCCGATCGTGGTTTACTTCTGGTCAGATGGGCCTCGGCTGAGCTGAGCAACCGCTGGTCAGTCACAAGCACTTTCGCAGTCGCCAGATCCTTCGCTATCGCAGGGGGTCCACCGAGCTCTTCGCCCTCAGTAAAGTTCACCTCTCCTTATTCGTAGTGGTTCTAACTGGCTCATGGGATTCAATCTTAAAAAAATCGTATCGGATGCTAGTTGAAGAGGTTTCAAAGAGGATGACGAGGTGAAATCATATCGTCACTTTCTTCTGGAATGTCCCGACTCAGATTTGCCGAATCTCACTTTTTCGAACAACCGCGCGTTATAGCGGACTTTTGTCTAATCCTAATATCTAATCAAGGGGGATCCTGGCTTCGTAAAGAACTGCCTTTCATACCGTGTCGTGTGTTTTCCTCTGGGGAACAGCCTTACAAACTACCTATTTACTGAGTACAGCTTAAGCACTAGTGTTTTCAACTCGGATGAGGTAGGTTTACATTAACCGAGTGTTCGTCAATAATAATCTTCGGTTTAATTACCAATGCCTTCTTATCTTTACTTTAGTACAATACGTAAATTATCTTCTCTTAGCGTTTGCATATAAATAAACTTTCAATACTCCCCTTAAAATATAAGGCATCTACAAACAAGCATGCCTATACCACATAAAAATTATATACATTCATGTAAGGCACCATAAGCCTAGCGGTAATGACATATTGAGTGTGTGTATGTATGAGTTTAGTGATGTATTAACTATGCGTGGGCATATCTTAAAACCTGCTTAATACATCTTAACTTAAAGGTAATAATTTCTTGTTAATGTACTTAACAGGCTAAAAGTCTGCTTATAAATAAAAGCTGCCAAGTATCCACAAACAACTAAAATACCCTTAGCTGAAATGTTGTTGTTGCTGCTGATGATTTTTATGCAGGTGGCAAGTGTTGTATTACGAGTAGTTTTATGCGCTCGTGATTCCTTTTAGTCCACAAAATTTCGACACACGCTCACACAAAACTGTCGTTAGTGATTTCTATATACTCAGTGAATACTCGACATCCATATGTCTGCATACATATGTATTTATACAAAAGCTGTATGCGTCTTAAGGATGCAACATGAGTTTGGATTACGTCCGATTCCGTTCTAGTTCCACTTATGCCCAACTCTTGGAGTAAATGTGTCTGTATATATAGAAGAGCGTATGGCAGGCGACATAAACGTTGATTATGTGGCATGAAAAAGAATTTACGACGGTGTTGAGTGGAGTGCTTACATTTCACTTACAACGACATAAATGTGAAGATAAGTGCACTGCGTAGATCCGAGTTGTGAGCTGCGACCTGCGAGCTGCGTGCTGAGTCGCCCAAAAATGTAGAAAACATATCAAGCATTTAAAGCATTTAGGTATATGGACTCGTAAAGTGCTTACACGCTTGGACCTACATTTTCATTACGCATCCTTTCAAGTGAGCCGTTTGTTAGATGACTGAGGCTAGTACCAACGGCATCTGCTGCTTTGCTTAGGCTTTCCTAATTTACGTTTAAAAGCTTTGTACCGCTGTTCTGCTACACATAAAGAGATGTCCGTTTATATAGCTGCATTTGTATTTAGATATATGAGTGCTATTATTTGCCTTGAGGTGCTTCAAATTAAGGTCCGCTCACCTAAGACAATCATTTCTTGGCAGCTGTGTATCGTAGTAGATATATGATTGCATGTGTGTGTGCTGTAGTGTTGATGACAGCGTTGAAAGCATGAAAGTTTTGTAAATGTTTCGAATAAGTTCCGTTTCCCTTTTTCGCTGACACCATTTTCGGTGACTCTAATTACTTGGAGATCTCCATAGTGCTGAGTATATGAGTACTATCTTGTATATAAGTATGTTCGAATAAAGTATAGCAGTTAAATATCCAAAAGAGTTGGAGAAAGAGAGAGTTTATATCGTACGAATTTTTCTTTGATAAGAGAGTTATGCTTGAATATGTTAAGCAGAGATTAGAGAATAGAAAGCTATGTTTTATACCAGTTTTTATACCAGATTTTGTTATCCTATTTTTCTTTGGCAAGAGAGTTGTGCTGAAATATATTAAGCAGAAAAGTTACGAATAGAATATGATGTTTTATACCAGTTTTTATACCAGATTTTACTGTCGTATTTCTCATTGACAGGAGATTTTTGCTTAAATATGTTATAGTTTTATACCAGTTTTTATACTAGTTTTATACCAGATTTTATTATTGTATTAGTCTTTAGCTTTAATATTTAAATTCTAAGTCCTTGGAAAAATATTTTTCTAGTATTTCAAGATCCGGCTGTGATAGAATTAAATTGGTATAATTTCTCTGTTAACCTATAATGCTTATAAAACCTTTCCCGAGATCGGTAAACTATATGCATACTATGTTGCACGACGATTTTCCTCAAAATTATATCGATATTTAAATATGCCAGTCATTTGCTTTATACCAATTGTTTGTTCGAGACTCCACTCAGCATATATTGGTCATTCAAAGTCTACTAAAGGCATTATAAATTTAATAAAGCACAGTAAACTTTCTCTTTGTACGCTACTAACTATGAATTACGCTAAAATGTAAATAACAATATTATACCCACACATACGTAATATAAGAATGTGGTATGCACCTTAATAAGAAATAATATAGCTCAGCACGTTGCATCCAAATGCGATAAACAATGCAAACTCATATTACATGTGCAGGCATAAATTTGTTTGCTTTTACACCCATATTTATACCCACACACCATCGTGCAGCTCAACTTACGCTGAGCATGTGTTAATGAGCAACCTGCAGAGAAAATAAATTATTAAAATTGCTTTTACGCGCCCGACGCATGCAACTGTGAGCCTTTAACCGCCCGTGTGTTTCTTGCAAGTGCTTTCAGCAATCGCTTATGCATTGTAGGGTATGTAGTGACTAAGGTGTGTTTGCTTGTATGTTTGTAAATAATCAGTGTCAGCTGCTGTGGCTTAAGGTGTTGCCATTAGTTTAGAGCTGACGATTTGTGGAGAATAAATTATTTATTTGGTTGATTAGTACGAATTGTTTCAAATTTCCAAGAGCCTGTTATAAACCTAAACAAAATGATCTCAAGTTCTTTCAACAAATTTGTGTTAATCTCCCAAATCTATTAATAATAAGTTTTCTTGAGGAGAGAGTCCGATTTCGAAAACCAGAATGTTCCAGAAACCCATAAGACGCTTCTATGCGGTCTTAAGTGATTCACATGATATCCAGAACTGTGACAAGCTGCATAGCAATTCAAAATTATATATAAACCAGCCGCAGCAACCTCAAGTTAAACCTCTCAAAACACTCTCAATGAAAGCTTTTCAAAGAGCTTTCAAAATTAGTATTTCTATGAGGCCTGTATAGCTCATAATTTGTTCCATAGATCCCCCATTGAAGATGATAAAACAAATATCGAAAACCAAATCAATGGAAATCTTTTAAATTCTCGAAGAGAAAGACAGAAACTTTTTGGCTTTTTTTCTCTCGTTAATACTAACTTTTTCTCACTTTTTCTCACATTTTCTCTCCAATTTCATTATTGGACCACAAATCCAAACAAGTTTTAAATATTGTTTGGAAACTTTACTAAGCTTGGACTGTTCTATGTCATTTCCAACTGTGTTAATTTCTCTCTCTTCTTCAAGCTTTCGCAAAATACTTATTTCCACTATTGGTATTGAGAACTTGAAAGAACTTTGCTCTAAAAGAGCTTTCTATATAGAGCAAGTGAGTTAGCGCCTCATGCCAAGAAATAAATTGTGTCAAGACTAGTGAGAAAATATAATTTTTAGAACTCATGAACGTTGCCAGTTACGAGTAATCCCTCTCCCAACTTCTTTAAATTTTAAACGGTTATGAGATAGTGTTCAGAGAGATTGTCTATGAGTACAATGCAGTTCAACGAATCTCGCTGATAACTTAATTTCTGAAATCATATGCGCCCAATCCATGCTTTCACATGTCTTTCACGAGACTTAACAACTACTTTTCCTACAGACTTACGCGTAAAATACAAATCTTTACTTTCCGTCATTTCTACGAAATTGTTTCTTGTTGCTATTCCGTTCGTTGCCTCAAATGTCACTTGTTTGGAATAAGTTTTTCGGCGAGCGACAAATTTTTCTGCTATAATGAAAATAAGTTAGCGAAGTTGATTTGTAACAAAGTGAGTGGAAGAAAAAGTTTTAAAAATGTACAAAACTTATGTGTCAGTTGAGAAGTATTTGGCTGACACCAGTACGTTAAGTGCAGAGCGCAGGCTGAGCGTGAGCGGTACAAATATATCGATCGGTAGTTACGCGGAAATTCGAAATTAAATTGAGTCGGTTTTAGTGGATTGTAGGAAATGAGGTGGTTTCATTATTCTTAGAATGGAATATTGAATATTTAAAGAAATCGTTCCTATTATAAGATTTTTTTATTGATATCTGAGATTTAAGTGGGGATCGGATGTTGGAACCAGAATAGATTTGATACGAATGATATTCTTAATAAGCTGTATTATAATCTCTCTACCATGAGTGATGAGAATAAATTATTGGTCTCGTTAAAAAAACTCCGAGATCGAGAAGAATTGAAAGAGCAAGTCACAACAGTCACGAATACGAATAACTAGAAATCTCTTTCGTAGGGTTGTAATCTATAGTTAAAGATGTCCTGACGAGTTAAACAATCTCGAGAGTCTCCTGACAAATCCGAAGGACAGTTTCCGAAATATTTAGGAGAAACCTAAAATTTTCAAGGTAGATCTCGATAATAGTTTACACTAAACAACTGAATCTTTAAGAGAGGAGATCTCTGAGGCTTTTGAGGTAGGCAATAATTTCTATTATAATTCTTAATGTTCCAAAGAAAAATACAAAAATTTTATATTCTACCTTTTCTTATATTACAAACCGCACGTGGCAACAAAAAATAAACAAACTTTAAAAGCGCGAAACCATTAATACTTAATGAAAAACCAACAATCAAATAACAATCAAGTATATTTCCTTTCGCCTTATAAACTCCTACAACTATTGCCAAACTCACAGCACATTGAGCGTGTTAATCCTTTGATGAGAGTGTTCAATGTATACGATGTTGTTGAAGTAAAAGCGTTAATGCAATGTAAACAACACGCGGAAGAATTTCACCAACTCGTCGATAAAAGACACTACAGGCCAATAAGGAAGCGTCGAAACAGAAGCGGAGCATGAACTGCACGAGTTGAGGTCGTAAATCAATACTCTTAGCTAACTTGTACTCGCACTTACAATGTTCTCTGAATCAAAGACACTACTCAACCCCTTCGTACATGTCCTAGTACATCCATGTTGTACAGCAGCCACAAGTGTCAATTGCCAAATTGAAAATTGAACATTTGAGCCACTCTCTATACGCACGTGTATGTATGACAGTAGCTACCCATGCCGAGTGTAGTATTATTTAGCGGTAGTGTTGTCCTGCAGTGCGAGTGAAGCAAACCAGCATCGACAAGTTGCCAAAAGCTTTGTAAATTGAAACCAACGTCCTAAACACCGGTTACTCACACTGGAACACATGTTGCTGAAGCTGTGAACTTTCAATTTGACAGTCAGATATTTCATGAAGAGAGGGGTTAGAGTATACAAAAGTAAATATTCAAAAAATAAAGAAAAACCATTCAATAAAATTAGTAGTTTAGTGTTTCAAAGTTTTTTTTGAACAGTGTGATCGCTAAAGTTAAAGGGAAATCACTTTGGTTAAAATCCTTTTGTGCACACAATTCTTATGAAGCAGCTCCCAAGGGTACTAACAGCGAATAAAAGGTATTTTCAATTTTACTATAATCAATTAATATGAAATTCATGGAAAGCTTTTGGCATGAGAAACTCTATAGAACAACACAAATGTACAATGTTTTACCAGACTGTTATCAATGGTAATTGTAAATGAAAAGCCGACGAGTTTTCTTTCACAAAAAAAATCATAAAATTGTTTTCTCTTTCGAACACGGCTTAAAGATTGAAGATCGAAACTGCAAAAGACCAGCTAAACATCTAGGAGAGGTATATAGTAAGCCACCCAAGGCTATACCAAAAATAGAGTTTGAGAAGTGTTTCGAGGATTGGACTATCGACTCTGGACTATTTTAAATTCGACAACATTAATTTTGATGAATGCATAGATATTTTTTTCAAAACACGAAAATTCCCGTTATTTTTTGAACACACCTCATATACAATATATCATAAAATACTTTTGAACAATTCTATTTAAATATTAGATCAAAGGAAGGGAGAGTGTGGTACACTTAATTGGATATTTCTGTTGATCTTGAATGAAGCGAGACTAGTTCTTCAGAACAAAGACATCCGAACCATGGTTGATGATGGTAAGTGTTAGCAAAAAGGTTGAATAACTCCGTTGTCTTCTCATCGCATTCTTATCAAAACCTAATTAGTTAAAATAAAGTTAAAGACACTACTTGCTGCGATTAAATGTTTAGGTCTTGCAAGCAAGTATAATAACTCTCTATAATTAGCGACTGATTTTGGTTGCAGAAACCATTAAATTTATTTCACATTAAACATCAACGCTGGTTAGGCACTCTAATCATATCGGAAACGAGGCAATCGGGAAGGTATTTATGCGTACCACCAACAAATTTTACGAAAAGTGTCAATTCTCCAAGCGCTGATTGAGATGACGGAAGCTGAAATTTAGAACGTCATTAGATTTTATTATTTCATTAAATCGCCATCGGTTATGACTGAGCGACGTATCGCTGCGGTGGTGGTGTTGTTGTTGTTAACAACTGAAATTTAGTTGAAGTTATATTTCAACACTTGTCACTGCTTGTTGCTGCCTGCGCTTGACTAATAACAATTCAAAGTCATTCGTTATGTCAGTTGCCACAAAGTCACTTAACATTTCCGTTTCACGCTTCTTCTTCTTCTTCTTGTTTATATATGTATATTTATGTAATCAACCGCGCAGTTAGGTGTACACCGTTGTGGGACATCCTTTCGTTTGAATACATTAATTTCAAATTGCTTTGGTAAATTGCCGACGACAAACACACTCACGCGGCGACAGACGACCTTTCGTATTAAAGACTGCGTATACCGTTGGTGGTGTCTACGCTCGTCGCCTTAATTTTAAGCGAGTTTGCGTAATTTAAGTTTATGGTCTATGATGATGTGAATTTCATTGGTGTTTGTTTGTTGTTGCCTTCGCCTAAGTAGTCAAATGGTTCGGTTGACGAGCACAAAGTGTTGTGTACACCGGCTACTGTCCTTAGAGCCGCACACACACACACACACACACACACCCAGGCAGGCACACAAATAGTTTGATATCTTTGTAGATGCTTGTTGAAATAATTTATTACATGAAACGAGTGGCAAGCAAGATTGCGGCCATTTGCACCTTTGTTGTTGTGGCAGCGTGAATTAATTATTTAAATGATTACACGACCAGGCAAAGGTTTGTGCTGTTGTTGTTGTTGGCGCTTTACATCTTCACCACTCATTGAGACAACAACAACAAGCCTGTGAAATGTTTATGCCTTGCAAACAACGTGTTGTTTCAGCTGTTTAAATTTGCTTAAAGTCTAACTGGTCTTGGTCTGCGCCTTTAAGTGGCCAACCAATTGCCACGCGGCTAATTGCAATTCGTTTTGTGATTTAAACTTAACTTTTGAGGAAGGGCAGTTTATTAAGCGTCCCAGGAGCGCCAAGCTGTATAATTGCTGGAATTTTTTAAAGCTCTTGAGGCTAGTGAGTGATTTCTTTTTTTTCTTGAATTCAGCTTATTTCGATATCTTTATGTATCATATCACATTTCTTTCAGATCTGCTCTCTTATAAAAACTTCTTTTGTGATTTGACAAAATTTAGAGAGTGGCGAGTCGAATATACAAGCTTTTGGCCGTCACATATAATTAATTATCGACGATTATGGGGAAAAAAATATTTTTGCAAAGCAGGGTTTTTGGAGACGAAAATTAAATAAAATTATAAAATTGATAACGAAAATAAATAGATATCGATAAATTTATATTTGTAATTGAATTTATAAATATCGAAAAAAAATATACACATCGATACATTCATGACCTAAACTTAAATATATACATATCGATAAATTCAGAACCAAAAAAACAGAAATATCAGTAAATTGATGGCCAAAACTAAAAAGCTCGTTAAACTGAAAATCAGAAATATAAATATCGATAAATATTGGCAGATAATAAATAATAACTAAAAACTATAAATATCGATAAATTGATAAACAAAAAACTGTTAATATGGAAAAATTGATAACCTTAATTATAAATATCGATTAACTGATAAAAAGAAAATATAAAAAATCGATATATATTTCAAGATTTCTTTTGTAAAAATCGACAAATGATAACAAAAGAATGTACATATCGATAAATTAATAACCAATAATATGAAAATCAAAAAGTCTGGGCAGACATTTTATTTTAAATCGATAAATAATAACCAAAACCTATACATATCGATAAACAAAAAATATAATTATCGAAAAAAAGTTAACCTCAATTATAAATATCGATAAATTGGCAAGCAGAAAATATAAAAATCGATAAATATTTCAAGATTTTATGTAACAATCGATAAACGATAACTAAAGAATCTACATATCGATTTATTGATAATAAATCTCGATAAATTAATAACCTAAAAATATAAATATCGTTAAATATTTGTAGAAATTTTTGTTATTGATCTACAACTTTGCTTCCGCCGTTTTCCAATAGTAGGGTCAAGCACTGGTCGATTAAATCGATTAAATCGTTTTATATCGATCTTGAACATTTCAGTCAACATAGACCCAACAAAATATTTGTAAAGATCTGTTTGCATCCCAAACTTATTCTCTAAACTAAAAATGTCATTTTTTGATCCGAATTATCGACATTTGCACGGAATACGCATGCTGCCAGAAAGAGGGTCAAAAGTAGTAGCTAGCGACGGCCAATATTTTTAATAACATTTTGTAACCGTTTTTATACAAAAGAAAGCCTTAAATTTATTATAAAAAAACGGCGGAATCAAAGTTGTACACTTATAAAAATCGATAAATAATAACCAAGCCATATACATATCGATAAATTGAAAAAAAAAACTATAAATATCTAAAAATACCTCAATTATAGTATAAATATCGATAAATTGACAACTAGAAAATATAAAAATCGATAAAGTCTTCAAGAATTTTTTGTAAAAATCGATAAATGATAAATTGACAAAAAACATTATAAATATCGATAAATTTAAACCAAAAATATAAAAATTGATAAAAATTGGTAGAAATTTTTGTTAAAAAAAAGATAAAAGATAACCAAAATATACATATGAAAGAAGTGATTACCAAAACATAACAAATATCGAAAAATCGATAAACAAAGACAAATATAGCTAAATTTGTGTTATTGGAGTTAATAAATTGACATTTTTTTTTATAAAATTCAGAAATATTTAGCACTCATATGATTACTTACCAAAATTGATATTTAGACTGTTTTTCCTTTAAATTTCTCATAAGGAGGAGTTAGTTCTTTGCCCAGTAGTTTTAAAACTTCCATTTGTCTTGCTAGTTTGTTTTTTCATAAGAATAGTGGTAATAATTGGTACATAAAATAGCGCTAACTGATTTTGTTTTTAATAAATATCGAGTCCGTAGTATTGCACCGGCTGAAGAAAATATCGCTAATATCGATTATTTATTTTCGATATAACCCGCTCTCCATATCCATTTCTGTTCTTAATAACATATACTGAAATCGCTTAACAGCTGTTAACAATCTAACATTAACATAAAGACCTAACATTGACGCCTGTTATGCGCAATCCAGCAGTTAAATGAAAGTACTTGTTCAGATTTTTTAACATTTATTTCTTTTGAATATCCACAATAAATATTCGCATACTGCAGCTTCACCACTTTAATTTATATTTATGTTTGTTTATTTAATTTGTTTTCTGCTCCTCCACATCTGTTACGCACGAATGCATTTTACAGTCATTTACATTTAACTGTTATTTCATTTTTGCTGTTGTTTGTTTTTTGTGTTTTTACATTTGTTACAGTTTTTATTATTATTATAATAATATTTAGTGTTTTGCTATCAATTGCCGATTTATTTGTTCATATCTCAATTACATATACTTATGGCTCTGTATGCACAATAGCTATGCATTTGTGTATGTATGTATGTATATTTATTTTTAGTATTTATCTTTTTGTATATTTATTAAATTTGCTGTATATTATTTATATTTAATAATTAATTTTTTTGTTTTGTTTTTTATTATTATTTTTTGTGTGTTTTTTTTTTACAAAATTTTAGTTTTTAATTACGCAATGTTTTTTTTTTTATTTTTTGTTTTTTGTTTTTGTGTTTGTTTTATCATGAAGTGTTGACTTTTTTGTGTACTCATACCGTTAATTTAATTAATTTATGTATGCAGGTTTGTATGGCATAATTATATCTGCTCTGCACCCTTTTTTATGCGGAAATTGTTGTTTTTGTTTGTATGTATTTTTTTATTATTATTTTTCCCCTTTAAAACATCAATTCTTGTTTGTTTATTATTTATCAGCTGAAATTCGGTATATCTGTATCTCCAATGAAAATGCAATGATGACAATGTGTGTATGTGTGTTTGTACGTATGTATGTGTGTGATGCATATTAATATAATTGTGGCAAATTAATTGTTTATGTAATTGCAATTGTAATTACGCGTATTCATTCCTCAATGCATTAATATCTTTTGTGTATTTGCATTCGCTTGTATAATTATAGTTCTTGTTAAATTTAGCCGGCGGTTTTATGTAAGCGAAAATATTTTTTTTTTCTCTCGAATTTGTCAATCTTTTAGCGAATTTAATGCTCAATTAATAAAATTAATTAGCTCATACTTGAGGGCGTGCACATATACATATGCATGCATGATTGAGTAGGTGACTTTGCCAGGCGATCAAATTTAATTTTCCATGTGCAAATAAGGCGTTAGCCGCATGATGTGACACTTGATTTCGTACGAAAGTTAATGTTTTTTGTAGATATGGACAAGTATCTGTTTCATTTATTGCTGTTGCTGGAATTAAAAAGATCATGAGCGCCAATATTTGTTAGGAAAAATTGCGCTTAAGAGGATTCTGAAGACATCTCATCTCAGTTGAGCTTAAACAGAGCATTTCCTTTTTTTTTCTATCTACATTTCCTTACACAGACGGCCGAACGGAACGGTCAGAAAATTCACCAGTACAGTTCTAGTATACTTTACACCTTATTGTCATCCTAAAAGTATACTAAAGTGTTTTTAGAAAACTTAAAAAATTTATTCAACATATTTTGCAATAAATGTGTGACTCTAAGCGGCTAATAAAAATATTTTCATCTTTAGATGTTAAAATTTTTTGTATTTTGTGAACTAGTGGTGAACTAGTTTATTTTGGACCAGTATGTTGCGTTTACAATTTTATGAAATCATTAAAATTGCTAGTTGCTTATGTAAAATAAAGGTGAATAGTCATTAAAATAAATCATGATCGCCAGTATTTGGCAGAAAAAATTTCACTTAAGAGTCTTCCGAAGACTTCCCGTTTCTATTCAAAATTTAAAGAGAATAATGTTTTGTTATATTGTCTATATGTCCCCTAAAGAAAGCTGAACTATTCAGAAAATGCACCAGTATAGAAGTTGTATATCTTAAACCATATTGTCAGCCTAAAAGTATGCTACGAATTATGTATAAATATTCACAAATTAATTAAAAAATATATTTAAAAACAAATTCAGTGGAACTTCTCTAACTCGAATCACCATAATCCACAACAACATTTCAAGTTTGAGAGACTCCCGAGTTACAGAATGTAATTTGTATGCATTTTGACTTCTATTGCCAATAGTTCGAATTATGGAGTACTTCGAATTAGAGCAGTGTGGTAGGACTCTAAGCGGCTAATAAACATATTTTCAGCTAAAAGTGGCTAACATTTTATTTTTTTCGTGAACTAGTAAGGAAACTAGTTTATTTGGGACCAGTATGTAGCATGTAAACTAGTATGAAATTATTAAAATTACTAGCTGTTCCAGCAAAAAAGAGTTGAATAAAACTCTTTGCGGCTCATATAAGTATGAGAATTTTTTTAAAAATAGTCGAAAGCAAATGCATTTAATGACAGCATTTAATTTTGTGTAATAAATCTTTAGCGACAAAACAGATATACATATATATGTATGTCCTTGAAACACCTCAGCAAGCCATAAAGTAACTATAGTTTTAGTTTCGGCACTAAAAATATTTGTGAAATTAAAAACTTTTTTACAACAATTGCCTTAAATATGGGAGAAAGTGGTCAACCGTATGCATATATAACGGTATTTGCCAAGTGCAGTTAAGCAAATGTCGCACGCATATATTGCTGCACATGCATAATAATATTTCCTTGAAATAACAATGACAGCAACAGCAACAATAAACATGAAACATACAAGAGAATATAAAATTTTGCAATAAAACAAAAAACAAAAGAGAAAACTTTGCCAGCTTTTATTTGATTCGCACAAAATGTGAAGTCACGCAAACGCATCAATTTTATGGTAATTTGTAAGAATACACATTTCCACTCGACTCGACAAACAAGCGCAAACAAGCACTTCAACGCCTACATTTAATGCAGCTTAAAGCAGCTACTTGTGCTCAGCCGACGCAGTTATTCTTGTATGCATGTATATGTGTGTGTGTGTGTGTGTATGTTTCTGTCTGCGTGGTAGGAAAATTTATTCCGTTTTATCTTTTGATTTCGCATAAAATATATTTGCGTTATGCAACTCTTCTTTGCTGACATTTATGTGTGACACTTGACATTTTTGTGACAACCACCATACACCACGCACGCATGCATTAGCAGCAGGAAGCCGCCGTGTGTGTGTGTGTGTAAGCATTGATCGGCTTGTTGTTTTTGCTACCTCCGGCGCGTGTGACGCAACGTTAACTTTGACGATAGATTGACGAACGGATATACAAACACACACAGTCAAACGCTGCGCATTTTAATTACTCATACGTTACTCATACGCAGCGTACAACACTACATTACGTATACGCCATGGTGGTTGTGTTGAATGCCGTAGGAAAAATTGATTTTTTTTGTTTTTAATTTCAGTTACACCTGCATAAAGTTTTGTTTTATTCTCTTTATTTGCATTGCATTACAAATACAAAGTACACCAATTATATATATATATATATGTAGATTATGCTTAAGATTTCAACTTTTCTTCACATAAATACATATGTTTGTTGTTGTTTTTTTGTATTCATGTGTATCATGTATGTATATATTTATTGTTATGTATACAAGTATTGTATGTACACAGTATTTTATCTTTTATATCATAAATACATAAATACAAGTATATACACGTAGATATTAACGGTATTTTGTATTTTGTGTTTGGTGCACTTATATTCGGTATTTTTGGTATTTGATAATTGGTATTTTTGGTATTTTGGTATTTGTATGTATAATATGTATGAGTTCGTTTTGGAGTTCTGTGAATCCACCACATTAGCATTTAACACAGTAAATTACAACATTTATGATATGTTTTGCATATTGCTATGACACTTATGTTCTTCTCATTAAACGCGTTTGACGTGTATATGTTATGATTTCGATTATGAGATTTCAGGCATACAATTTTTTTTTTTTGGTTTAATTTAATTTTTAATTTTTTGCTTTTATATTAATTTTGCATTTTATATAATTGATTTTTATTCATTTAAAAGAAATGAATGTGTTTGATAAAGCATTGCAATAATAAAAGGCAACTGAGCGCTCGCTATGGAGTGTTTGGAATGTTTCTGATTGTGAGCAAAGAGTTGTGTTTTTTTAGAGAAAATATGATGATTTGGTAACAAAATAATGTAGGAGATTTTAACTTTTTAAATTTATAGATGCGCTTTTGATGAAAATAATAAACGATAGTGAAAGGAAATAAATCATAAAAATATATACAGTTTTTTTTTTAATTCGGCGCTATTTTCACTCATTGGACCCTCTTTAGAGAATAAAGAATTCCATTTACTGCTCTTTGTGCTGATTATTAAGTATACATATGTATGAGTCATGGGTATGTATAATAGTGATAGTAAGTAAAGCATTTGTACTAGGGCTTTTAAAATTATTCGAATAAATTGAAAACCGATTATTCGAATATCCGCTTTGTAACCGTTCGTATGAATATTAACCGATTAATACTATGCGAAAATGCCAGCGGTGCATATTTTTCTTGAGTTTCACATTTTTCAATAAAAATATAAATTTAATGAGCTTGCACTATTCGAATAGTCGACAACGAATGGTTAACCGGATAGTCCACAACCTACGACTGTCCGGATACTGCAAACCGAATATTATTATTAATTCGGTTAGTCGATTAGTCGAAGACCAAGAGTTCTAATTTGTACCTTTATGGCATTTTTAAGAAAATTTTACTCAAAGAAATGATGACAGATGACAATGTTTTAGATTAAAGCCTTGAAAAGGGTTGCCTGAATAGTATTTGCTTTTTTGTTGCCTGATTCAATTCGTGACACTTTCAATACCATACTTCCAACCATGGACTTCTTTGAAATACCAGATGTGTTCAGAAAATAACGGGAATTTTTTCAATTTCCAATTATCTAAAAGTCGAATTGTTGTTGTTGTTGTACATGTTTGCTAGTGAAATACGAAAATTATTTCTGCTGAATGTATACATTTTTTTTTTTCAAAAATTGCAAATTCCCGTTATTTTTTGAACACATCTGGTATATCAGGTATTTCAAAGAAGTCCATGGTTGAAAGTATGGTATTGAAAGTGTCACGAATTGAATCAGGCAACAAAAAAGCAAATAATATAACAATCTCAAAGTGATTACTATGGTTCCACTGGAGTTTTTTGTGTTAAATGGTTGGATAAGACTTTTCGTTAAGGTTTTATGACAATATAATGATATAAGAAATCCGGACTTTATATATATCTTCTCACAGTTCCGCACAGTTTTATCCTGTTTTTGCTGCCTCAGGTTCGCAGGGTAATATTATTTGATGAAAACCTCGACCAAATTTAGCTTAATAACTTTAAACTCACATACAATTAGACAAATACTCTTTATATTCTAGTTAAACTCATACTTATACTCTTCTACTGATACTAGGGTTACCGAAATGTATGCCTGTGGAGACACTAACATGGAAAAACCATTGAAGATCCCTCTCGAATATGAATTAGAGTTGTCCAGATAGACAAAAAGAGTAAGAAAATTCACAAATTTGAAGAAGAGATCAATTTATATAAACAAATCAACACTGAAATTGCTCGAAATAAATAAAAGGGAGCAATAACAATGAAATAATTTTAGCGCAAGCAGTAATTGATAGGTCTAAAATAGCTCAAATTAAATAATAAAATACTAAAATAAAAAAATTTCGAAAATAAAATATTTAACAAAACGCACCCATTGTCTGAGAATTGCAAGCAACTCTTCATCGTTAAAATAATTCCAAACCAAAGCAATGTAAATACAATGATTGGCAATGAGTAAAGTCTGCAGTTATGAAGTGAAAATGTTTTGCAGGAAATTTTGTATTCTCAATATATTTTCAGTGTGTGTGTGTAAGTACAGATTTGTAAAATTTTTTTGCCGGAGTTATGCATATCAGTTTCATATTTATATTTCAATTAAATAAAAAAATAATTGCATTGTTGGTTTTGGTATCATTTTTCATTCTTGTTTTGCACAATGCAACATATATATGTACGTTTTTGTGTAATAAAAAATTTTAAACTAATGCTAATATTTAATATTTATTATTTAATATATATATATATATATAGTATTATGTATATATATATATTTATGTATATATGTATTCATTCAGTATTATAATACGCCTAAAATTATGCTTGCGCACAGCAAGTGTTTTTAAGTTTATCGCTTTAACTCTTTAGCTCTTCAGTTTTTTAACTCTTTAGATTTGTAGTATGCGCTCTTTAACTCTTTAATATATTATCTTATTAAGTTACTCATGCTCTCTCATTTTGTTATATCTAAATTGTAAATGTATATAATTAATGCAAATAATTACTATATTTATATTTAATTTTCTTTTTTGTTTCTTTTTCATTTTTTGTTTTTTGGTTTTTTGTTACTGTTGTTTAGTTAATAATAGACAGCGTAGCATAGGAAGACGTCAATACCTGCATAAGACATTTTAGCCATTTTTTCTTTGTTTTTTTGTAATTTTTTTTTTTTAATGTTTTTGTGTTTTTTTTGTTTTTTGTGTTTCTTTCTTTATGATATTCATATGTTATGTACTGTTTCATCATTTATATATTTTTATGCTCATTAAAAACTCATTTCTTCATATTCGATTTTGTTGTTGTTCAACTGATTTTTCTCTCAAATTTTATGTTATTTGCTTTGCATCAATTATCTAAAAAAAGTAATGATTTTTTAGTTTGTATTCTGCTGTAAATCCCGAATTTCACTTTTATATATTTGTTGAGTTAGACTATTACTCACTTTCTTTAATGGTTAATTGTTCTGAAACTCAAGTTTTTTTTGGTGGAATTTTAGTGTTTGATATTCAAATTTTTTGGATATGTTTGTGTGTATTTTAGTAATTTATTTACTTTTTGTTTAAGTTTCTGGATATTTTTTCTGGATTCTGGATTCTGTGTTTTAAGTTTTTTTTAACAACCATTTAGTGTTCTCTTTTATTTAATTATTTCATTACATAAATAAGTACCGTTTTGTGTCTGTACTTGGAGATACGTTTACAGTTTGTTTGTTTGCTTTACAATTTTTTTTGGTAGAATTTTTTTTTTTCGCAGGCTCATACATTTACTTACATATACATATATATATATAGGAGTTCATATTTGTATTTATTTATTTTTTATTTTTATAATTTTTTTTATTTATTTGTAAAGAAGCTTACCAATATAAAATACCTAAATATAGTACTCTTTTAGGAAATCCTTTAATTTTCATTTTTTAATTTAATTTTTGTATTTTTTTTTTTGCTTTTGTTTTTTTATGCCAATTTGCAATGATTATTTAATATCCATACTATTCATGTGTATATGTTTATATATGCATACGTTTAACACTATTTCTATGTAGACATTTAAAGCATTAAGATGATTCGGTTGTTTGTTTGCGCGCTGTAAATATTTATTTATGTGTGTGTTTGTTTCTTTACATAAAAATCTTTATACATTTTGGCGCATATATATATATTTATTTATTTTCATACAACAAATACTTGCGCTAATGGCATTTAATTAGTTTATTTATTTTTTTGCTTTTTACACATTGATCTACATAAATTTTAACCTAACTACACTCAGCACACTGCTTTACAATTCTTCTATAGACAATTAACTATAATTTTTGTTATTTTTTGCATATTTCTAAAAATATATATTCTAATTCAAACTGAGGAGTAGACATTTCAACTAAATACATATCGTCATAAAAAATCAGACAAGTCAACAATTTCTTCAAATTTTCACTAAATAAATTTAACTATAATAACCAGCATCCCTAATGTGTGGCGCTTAACACTCAACATATATACATATAAGTGAGTATGTATGTATGTATCGTATGTGATATAGGCTAACACTCATACAAATACATATATGTGTAACTGGCGTATTTACTAAAAAACTGTAAATATCTCACTTGCTTTTGTTTTTGTATTTTTTTAATTTTTGTTTTTGTTGTAAATGGGGAAACTTGACTTGAAGTTTGGTATTCACTTTGTTCTCAACATTGATTGTATTCTTAAGCTTCTTGGGTATTCTTTGGATATTATCTTGCTATAGTATAGTATGATTTTTTTGGTTTTGTTGTAATTTTGCTTACTACACTAACGAAATTCTTGCCTTGGACGCACTGAAATAACAACAACTATTTTTCGCATTTGATTTCCTTCTTTGTTTTTGCTTATTTGTGTTGTTGTCTGCTTGCTCTTCATACGAATAGTGTTTGTTACATGTATACATCTAAGTATGTCTGTCTGTCGTTTTATATGCATGTTTAGCTATTTTAATTGTTATCTACAAAGTAAATTGTTACTTGAATATTTTGCCTAGAGTTTTTTTTGGTTATTTGCTTGCACATACATATTTATATATGGATACATATATATGTATGCATGTATGTATGCTTCTATATGTTGCTTTGTAAATAGTTCTGGAGTAACACACACATCGAAAAATATGGAAAATTGTTCACTACTTCATTTGCTAATGCCTTTAACTAACTACTAGGTATGTTTGTATGTCTCTATGTATACTAACTGTATGGGTAGATATATTTTTTGCAATTGTAGTTTGGAAAACTCTGTAGACAACTCTAATAAATTATTATGGAGACGCAGGATGCGTCAATGGTTTTAATTTTTTGTTTTGTGAATAGGCTCAATTGTTATTAAAAAGTGTTAAGGAATTATTAATTGAGAAAAAAATTCAGAAAAATGTTCATATACATTTTTTGGATTTAAAAAAATTTTAATTGAATTTAATTTCTATTAAAAAACAAACATTTTTTTTTTATATAATATATAAAAAAATAAATATTAAGAAAAAAAAATAAAAAATTAAATATATAAAATCTAAGAAACATAAATCTCTTAAATAAAATAAAATAAAATAAAATAAAATAAAATAAAATAAAATAAAATAAAATAAAATAAAATAAAATAAAATAAAATAAAATAAAATAAAATAAAATGAAATGAAATGAAATGAAATGAAATGAAATAAAAAAATAAAATAAAATAAAATAAAATAAAATAAAATAAAATAAAATAAAATAAAATAAAATAAAATAAAATAAAATAAAATAAAATAAAATAAAATAAAATAAAATAAAATAAAATAAAATAAAATAAAATAAAATAAAATAAAATAAAATAAAATAAAATAAAATAAAATAAAATAAAATAAAATAAAATAAAATAAAATAAAATAAAATGAAATGAAATGAAATGAAATAAAATAAAATAATTTAATAATAATTTTTTGTGATTGTTAAATGAAAAATGAGTTTAAATAAAATAAAGTGCAATAAATGAAATATTGTAAAATTAAATTAAGTGAAAAGTTCTGTAAATATTTAAAAAATAATTAATAAATAACAAAATTTGATAAAAAAAATTAATGAAATACTATTTCTTTAAATTTAAATAAATAAGTAAAAAATATAATTAAATTTGTATTAATATTATTTAAATTATTATAAAAATATTTTTTTCCATTTTTTTCTTTGAATTTTAAATGAATGAAATAAAAAAATAAATTAAATTAATTGCCTTAAGTATTGAAAAAGTAGTGCATTAATTTTGTTTTGCTTTGCCTTTAGCATTAATGTAATTATTTCTTTTGGCGAAAAAAATATAAAAAACGAATTAAATCATATCTTTTTAAATTTAAATAATTGATCAAATAATTAGAATAAAATAAAATATAACATAAAATAATAATAATAATTAAATTCCTCTAAATAGTTATAAATTAAATAATTAATATTTAATAATTTGGTCCTTTTTTTGCTTTTACTTTGATTTTAGTTTTAAGATATTTTTATTATTTTTAATGAATAAATTTAATTAAAAAATGTAACAAAATTTTTTTTTAATATTTAAAAAAATTCATTAAGAATTGAGAATGACATAGTTTGCTTAGTCTTAACTTTATTCTAATTTTTTTTTTATTTTAATAAATCACATAAATTAAAAAATTTAATCAATTAAAATTTTTTTGAATATTATGTGAAAAGGAATTAAAAATTAAAAAAAAAAGTATTTTTTCCTTTGACTTCAACTTTACGTTCAAACAATCTATTTTTTCCACCAACATTTCGCTAAAATTTACACAAAACCTGCAACACTGCTGCCAGCATACGAGTATTTTGACTATATAAATATACACATGCATGTTTGTATGTATGTATGTATTTACGAAAATGCTACTCGTCTAGGTAAAAAACTTTGCCAATTCTACAACGGACTTACGGAAGCTTACCGACCCAATTGTGTGCTTCTTAAAATTGTTTGCTTTTAAAAAATTATTATCCTTTGACTACCCTTTTTATTACGGTTTATTACAAGTTACAAAAACATGCTGCACATGCCGTATGCACACTGCACGAGCACAGTTTTCTAGATTTCCAATGGCTAACTTTTGCTCTTCATTGCAACTTTCCGCTCAACTGGCCAGCGCTATATGGCTCACTTTTTGTTTTTTTCTGTTTTTTTGCTTTTGTTAATTTGTTATTGTAGTTTTCATTTATTTATTTTTACTTAATTTTGTTTTTGTTTTTGCTTTATTTTCATAGAAAAGAAAAATTATTGTTTTATTTCGTCTTACATGGCGAGCAAGTAAGCAAAGCTGCTCCAAAAAGTTCCCCTCTCCAACAGCAACTATGTAGTCTGCGCCGTTACATACATACATATACAGTTACAAATTTACATTATACCTACACGTCTAAATACAAACACAAACACTTACGCTTACACAGACACACATACACTTTAACAGTTACAGTTACATACATGTCGTCCGTCCGTCGGCGAGCGGACGTTTCGCCTCATTTCTTTTGTGCAATTAAATTTAGTCTGTTCGTCCTCCGGTTGCGTCGTCGTAGTTTAGACTCGTATAATTGTTGTTTTTGTGTGTGTTTTCCCTTTTAAAGTTCACAAAGTTTTTCAGCTAAAAATTTGCAATTTTTTGTTTTTGTTCATCTTTCGGTGCAGTTAGTTGTCTTTTGTTGCTTTTCCCTTTTAGCAGCTACTGCTTTACTTTGTCTAATTTGATATATTTTTATATTTATTATGCTATACTACTACTGCTCCTTCTTCTGCTTCTGCTTCTCCTTCTTTTTCTTCTTCTTCTCTGGTTCTACAGTTTTAATTCCTACTTTTTACATGCAGTCATTACGACGCCATTGTTTGCTGCCCGGCACTGACAGCGGCACCGCCTATGCCCTTTACTTAACAGCAACAACAACAACAGCAACAACAAAATTTCCATTTCACCTTTTTCACATTTTGATTTTTACATTTTACAATTCACCGTTACAATTTTATTTTCCATTCTTATTTTTATGCTCACTCTCCTCTCTGCACTTCTGTTTCCCGCTCCCTCCTTTGCATGAACTAAATATGCACGAGCATTTCTAAGCGGCGTGTGTATATGTATGGGTATGTTTGTATGTATTGTTTTGCCTGTTTGTTGCTGTACTCAGCACTTTGCTTTGCAGTTGTTTTTAAGAAAGAGCGTTGGATTCGTTTTTTCAAAAAAGGTACATATCAGCTGGGTTTAATTGTAGTTTGTTTTGTTTTGTCTGTATTTCCTTTACCTTCGGTTGTTGTTTCGGTGGGCCGTGGCAGGTCTGCTGCTCAAACCGAAATCGTTGGCACCCAACGGCAGGCCGGCGCTAGCTTCCTATTTTCGCTTTCAATAGCACAACATCTGCAACACAGCTGCCAGTGTTGCTACTGCGATCCATGTGTAGCGACTGCCGAATGTTAGACTCATTGTGGGGCGACCCGCCGCCGCTGTTTCCGCGGCATGTGAGGCGCCATTACCCAATGCTGCCATGCCTATGCTGGGCGCCGTTGTTGTTGTGGATGAAGTTTCCGCTCGCATGAGTTCAACTGTGCAGCGCAGGAGAAGAAGGTGGTGCAGATTCGTCAGGCGGTCGGTTGAAAGGTGGCGGCACATGGAAGTGAATAAAAAAGATAAAAACAAATAAAAATTAATTTAGAGGTAAATTTCAGGCGGTTACAAAATACGCTGTGTAACCCGCGCTTAACTGCGCCTCATTGCCGTCGTCTGCTGACAATGTTGGTTCGGCTGTAGCTGCCGAAATTGGTTGCCAAAGTATTAGATTGACATTTAGAGCGAAGGTAAATTGATGAAATTAATTGAGCACAGCGAACAAAGCTAAGCCGCCAAGCTTTTGCAACATCCACACACACACAATTAATTATATTTGGTGTGTTCACAAAATAACGGGAATTGGAAAATTTAAAATTTGACTTTCCAAACTGCCAATTGTCTCCATTTGTAATTTTTTTATTAAAAATCGAGTTTGACAAGTGTTTCGACGTTTGGAAGAAGCGTTGGTAAAGGTGCATAATATCGAATATCGAGTGAAGATAATTTTAAAGTCGAACACATTAATGTAGACGAATAAATAAATATTTTTTTCAAAAAAGCAAAAATTCCCGTTATTTTTTGAACGCATACATACGTATGTATGTATTTGTAACTTGTTGTTTTTAGCAGGCATTTAAAATAAAGTCTTCAACGGAAAGTGATATTATACAGTTATTTTAAGTGCGCCATTTAAGCCGACCGTATAAGTAACTGGGAGCTTTGGCAGTTAAAAAAGTCATTCGGTAAGTGGCGCTGCGATGGCCCTAATCAGCAAACTAAATGAAAAATTTAGTGAGTCAAAAAAACAAGAACAACAAGTAGAAAGCACTAACTACGTACTTAGTAAACTAATGAGTAAAATTTTGGGGAGAAAAGGAGTAGCTGAAGGGGTGAAAAATGAACTGAACTGAAATTGTTTCATGAAATGTAAAGGAATTCGTCATCTAATATACTTAATATTCAAGTAATTTGACTGCTTTTAAAATCATTCTGAGAGGCCTTTAGCATGAGGTCCGTTTGAAGAGCTTGTTATTTAAGAGCTTTTATACTATAAACGTGGACTGCCGCTACATCGAGATTGGATTCGAAACGAACATCAACAAATCGAGTCAAAGTTCGGCAGGGAATAGAAAACTTGAAGACCAAGGATGAATTTCCTGTAATTGAAAGATTTCGAACTTTCGGACATAAGGATCCGAGGTCATAAGGATCCGATATTAGAACAGACTGCATTTTACAAGTTCAAACGGTGCCTGATTCCTCAAATTGAAGTGAATGAGAACTCTGGCTCAAGAGAACATCATCTTTTCGAACATCTTAGTGGGCAAAGGTAGTGCTATCAGCTATCTCCAGTTCCTGATAAAACAAATCACCTCGAGTTTGAGTAAAAGTAAGCGGACAACCTCTTGTAAAGAGTCTCAAAGCTCCCCGATAGAGCTGAAATGGTTATAGAAGCGGGAGCTCACAAGCCGTTGCTCAAGCTGAGATTTTTAACAGACTTCTGGTTGAGAGGGTCAATGCATTTTCTTTACATTAGTCCAAAAGTTATTCCATGAACAACGAGTTAAGATATAAAACCCCAAATGCCTATGAGTATCCTCAGATCTCCCATTACAATATTGTAGAATTGATTGGACACTTTATAACAAGAAAAATCGAAATACTTTCTGAAGTTCCTCTTACTCAAATGCAAAATATCTCTCCACACTGCACTCCTTCCCCACAAGACATTGAAGTGACAAGCAATATAATTTTAAATCCAGCTAATGCTTTAATATATTGAATATTAAATTTCAACAACAAAACACACAACTCAACTCTTGCACAATTCTCAAGTGAAAGAAGTAGCAGCAAAATAAGCCTTTATTTGCATTTCATCTACAACCGCACCGGATATGAGCTAACGAATATCCGTCCATCCTGCGACTACGACTTGATTGATGGCGTGGATTCAATTTTAAATAATTGAAATATGAAAAAGGATAACAGAAAGCAGAAAACGGAAAACGGAAAAGGTTGTGTTGAATAAGTGCGTGCTGGATGGCTTGACCCAAATTCACTCAAGCAATTCACTTGAGCAACTAACTCATTCAGCTGGTGTGAATTTACACAAACGAAATGTTCATGTCAACTTCAACCCAAAGATTTTGTTAGATACTAGAAAATACTAACTGTCGTCGACAAACATTCAACAGCTCCTTTGTGCAATTGAAACCCGAAACAAAAATGTCAACAAAACAAACAAGGATTAAGCGGGAACAAACTCACGCCAGCTTACCGCACGCTCAGAGCTCAGCAGCACTCAGTTGCTGTCTCAGTTGCCTCAGCTGCCTGGGTTGTGAGTGGCAGAATAGAGAGGTCGACGTTTGGAAAAGCAATTGGCAATTGCCTAAACCGGGGATTTGTGGGAAAGGTCAGTCGAAAGAAATATTCGGAAACCAATCCAATCCAATCCAATGAGTGACTAAGGGATTTTCTATGTTTTGATTTGTTTCTCATTTGTACGCGCATTTGGCGGATTAGAAGTGAAAGTGAAAGTAAAAGTGAAACTTTTGTCAACTAATCTCCACTGGCTCTGTTGATTGGGGCGACAATGTGGCTGAGGGGTGGAAGGTTCGTTCACTTGACAGGCAGACAGTTTGTGTGGAGGTAATGGTGTTTGATGTGGAAGCTGAGCAGTGACAGCCGAGGCATTAAATACCGTTTTGCCTTTGCACTTCGCATTGACAGGCTGCACAATTAATTATTTATGAGTTGTGAGATGTGAAGTTGTTGCTATTGTTGTTGTTGTTATTGCAACTTTGTTTTTACTTTTACTTTGCCACACACTTTTAGCAGAAAAATTTCCCAAAAAGCAGTACAAAATGGCTGCAGAGACACCTACACACATCAAAATAGAAACGAACTTGAATAATACCTCGTTGTTGTTGTTGTTGCTTGTGGTAGCTTTTGCGTTTAATACAAATTAATTTTCTACGCATTTTCCGAAATGCGAAAGCAAAGAAATTGAGCACTCCTCCTCCGCATATATGTCCGTGTGTGTGTGTGCCTGCAATAAATTACTAGGATCCGTTACCGCATAAAAGCCCTCTCAACCGCATGACTAGGCGCCATTCAATGCCCTGTCCGCCCAGCTCGTCAAGCAACAAACAAAGGCAACGGTATATTAATGCAAAGCGAAGGACAACTTGACTGCTTACTGTTGCTGATTACAACAGGTGCACAGGTGAAAGTAATAATGTGTGTGTGTGTTAAGGTGCCAACGGGCGGAGCCGGTGTCTTAGCTGTGAATGACTGCGCTGCAATAGCTCATGCGGCGACGGCGACGGCAGCAGCGTTGCTCGTTAGTCCGACGAAAACAATGGCACACAATTATTTCTCACAATTTACGACAGTTTTGACGCCACCTTTAGTAACGGTACACAGCACACACCTAAAAGCCATATATTAGAAATATATATGTGTATGTGTGTGTGTTTAAGAATATATGAACGAGCTTTTCTTCTTGAAGGCGCACATTTAAAGTACAACTTAATGACTTCCTATGAGGTTTCGCTGCCAGGTGTATTAATTGTAGGTTTGTATGTGTGTCGACATATATACTGTTTTATATTGATATTTTCTGGTAAGCAGGCTTTAATGATGCCAATGCATCAAACCTAAAGTGATGTCTTTGCGGGTGTACATATGGTGAAAAGAGCATGAAATTGAGCCGGAAATAGATTTTTGCAAATTTACATTAGGGTGTGTTACGATTGCTCAAGTTTCTTTATTTTACGAGGTGTGTTCAAAAAATAACGGGAGTTTTCGTTTTTTGAAGCAAATATTTATTCGTTCGTCTACATTAATTGTGGCGCTTCTTGCAATCGTCGAAACACTTCTGAAACTCGAATTTTGGGATAGCTTTTGGCTTTTTCAGCGCTTTCTCTCATTCGTGTAAAACGATGGCCCTTTAAGGTACTCTTTATTTTTTGGAAATGGGAAAAAGTGACACAAGGTCATATCTAGCGAATATGGAGGCTAAGGGCATCGTTACATTATGGTTTTTGACCAAGAATTGTACATCATGCACATCAACATAATGAAAGATGTAAAAAAATTGACAATTGGACTCACCAAGCCCGTAATTTTTTAAATTTTACAATTCCCGTTATTTTTGAACACATAAATAGGTAAATGAGAATACTAACTTCCTCGCACATAATTCATTTTCCATATTCAAAATTAACTTATATTGAAAGTCTTTTGAAGGACCAAATATGCTCAGAGCTTTTCCATTTCCTGTCAATACTGTCACCACAAAAATCTTTTTGTCTTGATTTGCACTGAGATCGTAACCAGGTCTTAGTTAGTAGTAATTCGTACTGCTGCACTCAGTCATCATCACCAATAATTATAATTTCGAATTTCAATATTCTGGAAAAGCACCGTTAGATTTAGACATTTTTGAACCTAAGGTTACAAAACAGTTTATCCTGTCATCTTTCGAAAAGTATAGTAAGTTCTTTGGAATTCTATAATACTTAAAAGGTAAGTTTTAAAAACAAATCAGATTCCCATTCGAGTTCTACATTAAAATTTTATTGGATACCTGTGTTTTTTGCGGCATAACCACATAATTGCGAAAATTTTCCTAGGATATGATGACCCATCCAACTTAATGTATTCATTTAGCAATATTTAAAATGAATTTCAACAAAAATTTGCGTCAAAAGATATTATTATCTGTGTTTGCAGGGGCTGAATTTCTACATAACCTCATTTTAATCAAATAGAATTCAAATCAGAACAAATATGATTTGAATTTATTGCAAATTTGACTTTATGAAGAATGTGTCTATATATTTATGGGAAGCTCTCTTGAATACCAGTTCTCTTAACAACCGTCCACAGCAATATAAGACTCCCTAATATGGTTAAAATGTATGCGTAACACCTCCGCAAAAACATTAATAGAAACCCTAAAACAAAGACAAACATTTGCTCAAGCATTATCTATACACACTCACGCTAGTCTATTTCTCTCTATGTGTAATTGCATGTAACAAGCGTGTTCTACTGCCAAATATTTGTAATCGAGAGGAAAGGCGACTGGCCCTGCTTAAAAATAAATAATTTTAGACAACCAAAATTGCGAACGCGAAACAGTTGAATTATAACAACGAACAGGACTATGCTGCTATAAATGTGTTGACAACGCCAACAACGAACACACAACAACAGCAAAAGGAACAACAATAGCAGAATAATTTGGTCGCTGCGGCAGCTCAAAATGATAATGACAACGATGAGGTAAGTATTGTGTTACTCTCTGCTGCTCAGTTGCTTTTGTCTATTTAAAAATAAATTTAACAAACGCAAATGATTATCATAAGAAATTGCTTCCACGTTGTCGACAACACATTTAGACGCAAATCGTTGTAACTGGAGGAGCGTAGGTGCTTAGTTAGCCACGTGCCTCTTGCGGTGGCGGCGTTCTCTTCCAAGTATTTCCAAGTATAAATTATACATTACTTGTATGTATATATGTATGGATGTTCGTTTTTTCTCTTCTTCTTACAAATTTATTAAAAAGGAACGAACTATTTGAATCTTTAGTTCTTAGAATTACTGACGAAATTCTATATCCAAGTTCAATATTTGGAAGAAGTTATGGCAATTTCATTCATCTCTCGGTTGCTAGTAAGATAAGTGAGGATCTTGAAATTATTTTTTCTAGTGACAGGTTATAAATACTCTCTCAATACCCTCACGGAAATAGTTTCACTTAATGAAGGTCAGACATTTGTATCCAATACCAACCGTTCTCATAATCTTTTTTCATAATGATGAATGTATTGCAAAGAAAGAATCCGTTCCTGTAGGTTTATTGACCGACGTTTTTTGTGGTCAGAACGGGAACTCTTTACCTGTTATAGCATTCATTACAGGGATCGATGCGAGTTGGATATGATTCGTTGCTGCTGTGCTACAAAATATTTCAAGCTATTCATGACTATTGGCGATTTAATATCGCACGGTGAGAATGCCGCTTGACTAGCCTACAATATACGATTAAAGCGACTTTTTTGAAAAACTGCCCCTAGTAGTTTCAATAAATCTCTTCACAGGTCATGCTATTTTTCTTTAACCCTAGAAGGTCATCGCTATTTTTATAACGTAGAGGTCATCCCTCGTCGATTCGACGACGGCATTACTCAAAGTCCTTAATATATTATCCTACCTATCAAAACCTACTAAAATCAATATATTCACATTACCTGGTTTATATATCTTCTAAATAAAACAATATCAAACAGTTTTTCTTAAATCTTTTATGAAATAAATAAAATTTTCACAGCTCTGATTCATTCGGCTTTTGTACAAAATAAACACTCGCGTCGTCGAAACGACGAGGCATGACTTTCCAGGGTTAATTTATAAAACTTGCGCGGGTAATCGTGAGCTTTCGCCGAGCTTTCACTTAAGTTGTACAATTGTTCGACTAACTGCACTATAAAAGTGAACAACTAAAAGCTCTTTAGAAAATATTTCTACTAGCACTCTAATCTTTCAATCTAAGCTAACCGGCTAATAGGGAGCTTTCATCGAGCTTTCACTTAAATTACATAATTCTGTGACTAACTATAAAACGCTACGCTATAAAAATGACGTTTAAAAGCTTACAGCTGCTCCACAACCAATTTCTAAATTCAAACAATCCCATCCTCATCAAATGCTTAAAGCTTAAATTAAAATGACTTTCATTGCAGACGTTTATAAAATGTCAGATTTTGTAATTCTTCCACAAGTACCACTCTTCTAGTCAGACTATGAGTGATTAATGTGCTTGGTCGACTGTAAAAAACATACAGACCCTGCAATTATTTTTTGTTTCGCCAATTTGCGCCTACATAAATCACTTAAGAGTGCAATGAAACTCACCAAAATCTCATAAGCTATTCATAGCGGTCACAGGCCACACCTGAACTGTACTATGGGTATGAGAGTAAAGTTGAAGGCGCCCAATTTTAAGGCTCGAAGTTACTTACTGGTACATATATATAGAAAAATATATATACAGAGAACCACAAATTCACTTCGACCATGTCTAAATGTTGCGACGGTGAAATTGTGTTTGAGTTTTTAGAGCTAACAAATCACTATCCTTCTATATGCTATGTAGTTATGCGTGGATACCGAGTGCTATAACTTGTGCTTTCATTTTTACCTTCACTTTAAGCTCCCATCAATACCTAAGCACACACACACACCGCTACAAATATACCCGCTAGTATAAACATTTATTAGGGTCTGCTGTCGGTCGGTCGGTCGGTGTGTGGTTCGACGGTTTGAAGCATCTGTCAATAATGTGGCACAAAATTACGGTAGAATTTGATGGGTTAACCTGTACTCACCTTTTACCGAGTACGTCTTGTAATCAGCAAACTGCTCTCCTTGACCTATGGCTGATGGTATTGTGGACAAGCACGTCAGCTCCATGCGTCCATTATTGTTATGCGCCTCCTCCAAGTCAATATTGAGTTGGCTAAGCGAGAACATGCCTCGCTCTTTGGTGGCCGCCGCAACGGCAGCAGCTGCTGCTGCCACACCCATACCACCGCCGGCATGTGATATGGGGCGTCCATAGCCGGCGGCTAGTTGACTCATCGGTCCTGCGTTGGCTGGTATGCCGAGCTCGTTGTTGAGGTTAGGCGGTTGTGGGCCAAAACCGCCGCTATTCAGTGTGCTGCGTATTATGCCGAGAGCATTCTCGTTGATGTGCCGTCGATATTTCTGTTTTGATGAGTTTCTGTGAAAAGTGCAAGCAAATAATGCAAAATGAATTTCAAATCTAGTTATAACAGTACCATAGTAGTTGCAAGTGAAAATCGCTTAGGGGTGTTAAGTTTGTTGCTGTTGTTGGTGTGTGCTCTTTAATATTCGAGTGTTAAAGTGTTTCTAAATGGATTTTAGATAGGTCAAGTGATTAAAGTTTGGCATACAGAAAATTTTTTTAATTTTTTTAGACTTTTATTGATTCACTGAAGTGATATCGACATTCATAATTTTTGGGAATATATTGAGGCAAAAGCACATCTGTTACATGGAAAAGGATGTTTTAGTAGAACAGCATTTGGTATGGGAAGGTGTTACGTCCTTTCGACATTATCAGGATATTACTTAGAATTATGTATATACCTCGATTACAGTAGATTGGTGATAATAGGAGATCTATCAAGCTCAATACTGTATCCATACTACCCAAGTTTGCGGTGATGAAAATAGGGAACCATAAAACTTTAGTAAACATAGTGGATCCGCCATAACGGTTTGAAATATTAGTGGATCTTAACATAAAAACAATGTTCTAGAGTGAGATACACATTTTTTATATTGTTTTAGCAAAATTGAGTAGAGAACTATCAAAACATCTGACAGCACTGACCGTTGGGGTAGTTTAGGTGGTAGGGGATTCTACGGGCTTCGGTATATGGCCATGTTATCCGACTTATTCACATACAAAGAATTCGAGAGAATCAATAGATAAATGTCTAGGAGCGGACCAAAGGTCACTTTTAGACATTTGATACACGATCTTTCAAGTCTCCTCTCCTTTTTGAGATGGGATCTCTGACATATCAACGGATCTAGAAGTTCTGGGGCACCTGTACTTTTGCTAGAAACATTTCTACGATAAAACTAGGCCCAGAGGTTTGTAAATGCTGCCGAAGGGTGATCTCTATCAGAAAAATAACATTATATAACTTCTAGGTATTTGTTAAAATTGCAATTAAAGTTCGTCTCCGAAGCTCAAATCCATATATACATCGTGTTAAAACTTACATTTTCGCAGGTTCTGTAAACCAAGGACATTAACATTTTTACCCCCACACTGTGAGGTCAACATTTTAAAGCTCGCTACTTTCTCAACCTGATGCAAACAAATATGCAACACCTTTAACCAGCGCTCGCCAGATACACTCAAACTCCACGCCCGTTTCCGTACTTCGCCTTCTTATCGCTGCCATCCGCACAGCACAACTAACGGTAATCAGTTATAATATCGCGAAGCACATACATTTTTATTGCATTATTGCGCAGCGCAGTTGGTAGTGGCGGTAATTTCATCGTCATTCTGCATTCGTAATGACTCAACACTTCGACAATTTTTGTGGGGCAACGCCCTCCTCCCTCCCCCCGTCAACTCCTAAGTGGCTGCGTTACGATGAGCTTGGCGTGCTTCCGGCGTAATTACGAGCGCGAATTGAAAAGAAGCAGCGCTCAGCACACACACACTGCCACAACCGGGACATGGTGACAAAATTATCGATGCAACAAATGTCACCGCCGTCGTCACAGCGTCGCCAAACGCCCGACTAACGCAGGCGAAGCGAAGCGAAATGAAGTAACGAAGTATTTACTTTGCCCAGGGCTTGAAGTCCAACCACCGTCGTTGCTGGTGCCGGTGCTGGATATGGTGATGGTGGTGGATAGGGTGCTACATATTTCGTATGCAACTCATGCACGCTTGCAAGTGTGGCATATTCAGTCGCTGCCAGTCATGTACTCCACATAGAATTATTAAATTTGCTTCAATATTTCACATGAACTCGCACGGGCGTCTACTTGTTTGTTATGTCGTGCATTTTTATGTGGTCATGTATGTGAGTTTATTGGTAGGACTTCAAATGTGTTGATTTACTCACGTGTGTATGTACCCGTTTATGACGGAAATAAATGTTTTGCACCCCACTGAACTATACAAGACTTTGTTGAAATTGCCTGAAGTATACAAATTGACAGCGATAACTTCATTAAAGGTGTGATTGAAAGCAAGGTATTGACAGTTTGTTGTACAATTTAGGAGTTGAAGTGGGAGATTAACTTCAATATTTAGTTTTTTGAGTCGATCTTGGTTCCATTAGATTTTTTACCTCATCACGATTTTAAAAGTTAGTGGCACGACCCAAGTCAAATCAAATTTTAGTTATTGATTATGCCCTTTCACATTTGAAATACTTTTATTTAATAAGGCGCTTTACATTTATTTGGACTATGCGAACATAGTATGTATATCAAGTGGCTTCCTTTTTGGTCCCAGAAAAATTGGTTCTATTTGGAGGGATCATTTATTTTTTGTGCGAGTTATACATTATGCTGATGATTTCGTTTGGTCCGAGTATTGCTGTCGACTACTATGGTTTCCAAAAAACTTTACAAGAAAATCTTACCCTTGTCAAGCGTGAAGTAAAATAAGTCGATAAAGAGATCAATATTTCCACTTTCTGTCAGCAAACGTAAAGCGATTTTTTTATGCTGAGTCAAAAGAGTTTGATTCGCTATACTGATATAGCAAGCAGTCTTCTTGAAACCAGTAACCGCAAAGTGAATTTTCACGTATTTGCGAAAGGACCTAAAGCTCCAACCATATTTGGTATAGATTTGTATCACCTTTTTCGTTTTCTATAAGAAGTTTGACTCCTTTTTGTAGTGAATAACTGTCCAAGCTGCCACTTCCTAGTGAAACAATGTTCCGAAATATATTTTCTGTTCCCATTCGTGGAAACTGCGTCCATCTCTAGATAGAGTTAACACAACTGATTTATTACCATCAATTTAAAACATCACACATTCTAAGAATAATTGACTTATAGCCTTTTCGCACAGCCAAATTAATTTAATACATTAAGATTATAATTGAAAAACCAGTATTTGCCTTTTGCACTGCTGGCTACTCGATTAACGATCAGCTGTTATATAGTTTTTTATAACAAGTTGGTAAGTCTAAATAAATTTCTAACGTAGACAACAATCCGCAGAGTTGCATCCCAGTTTCAACTCGATTTGTATTCGATTAGTATTAATGTAGTAAAATAAGATTTTTCTGGTATGGTAAATCGATCTAAATCAGCGCTTTAATCGAGCAAAGGCTGGTTAATTGATCAATTAGCTTTCGTGCGAAAAGGCTATTAATTTGTGTCTTCATTACCGTAACGTTAGTTTCGTGTGAAGTCAGTGCCAGTTATTCGTGAAAAAGTTAGAATGATTCAAAAAATTATTTTATTTTTTATATTTCTGAAACGAAGCACTCCATTTAATAAAACTAAGAAAAACTTCCCTTTTAAGACTTGACCTACTAAATAATTCCTTCACTAAATAATAAAATATTCAAAGTTCATTGAAACATTTGTCAGTTTGTAATATTTAAATTTTCCCTCCACCCTCACTCTCCGCCTCACATCCCTCTCCAAAAAACGGAAATGTGCGAACACAATTAAATTTCAGGACAGGACACACACAAGTCAATAAACAGAAATTCGCGTTTTTGAGCGCCGTCCAGTCGTCCTTCGGTGCCATTGCGACCACCTCCCCCTCCCCCTCGCAGACAGAGCGAAAATTAAATACATTGTGAAAATGCGATTTCACTGTTTACTTATGCACGGACATGGACATGTGTAAATGCCGCCCAGACACAAGACAACAGGCGGTGGGGAGGCGTTGCATTTGTTTACACAGAGGTTTTTCTGCGGACATGTACGCGTTACAACAACACATACAATTGAATACACACATACATAGAAGCGCTTCGCTGCTCATATCTGAGCTGAGAGGTTGCTCATTTATGTATTTTGTATTGTGGAAAATGATATTCACACATCAATCATAAAGTACAAATATTTGCGATATTATTATTTATTCGCTCGTTTTTATGGCGCACGGCATTATTGCAGCGCAGTGCATATATATAGGATACTGTATATATATAAATGTATGTGTGTCTCTGTCCAATGCTTTTCGCAAATTCTAATAACTGAATGGGCGGGTGGGGTCTTCAGAATTATAGCGCGCGCTGTAATAACCGTTTAAGAGCGTCATAAAAATATGCGAAAATGCGCCAATACATTCATTGATGTTTTAAACCGTTATCGATTTCCCTTTACAACAAGCGCAGCGAATTATTAGCACTTCGAATCAGCAAAAAGCACAAGCAATCTACACTGTCGGCAGCTGTACGGATGTATGTATGCTTGTTTGTTTGTAAATTGTGTGGAGATTTCATTGCGCCATGTTTACAGAATTATGACATGATAATGGGCTGAGAGCATACGCATAAATTGTGGCAAGCTTAAATACATATATACATGCATTTTATGGGGAGTAATATTACCAGAGAACAATTTGTTTCATTCGGAAGTACAATAATCCTTTGTAAGGTCATTGATATTCAAGTGAAGGTTTATCGCTCGAAGCATAAAAATATATAAAAACAAGTAAGGAAGGGCTAAGTTCGGGTGTAACCGAACATTTTATACTCTCGCAATTTATTGATGTAATTTTATAAAGACAACACAATTCGACCCATATATTCGGCATAAAGTTCAATAGAATAACGAAAACCATTATAAATAGTATATGGGGACTGAGGTAATTTCTAAACCGATTTCACTCGTTTTCACCACCAAGATACAATGTATCGAAGACTATACGATCACTTAATTTAATATTACTTATAATTAGGTATATAGGATCTGGGGGAAATTATGACCCGATTTTTACCATTTCAGGTACAGAGAGAAACTGTTATAAGAAAAAAATTCAGAGGGAATGAATTACATTAAAATATCTGAGGGATTTACCTATATTTTCGGTGAAAAATTAACCTTAGGCACTGAGTTCTTCATGCTTGATATCAGGGGCCTTGAAAAGTCATGGTCCGATTTTGACAATTTTTCCACAAGTGATGTCACAGCTCAAATACAGTATTTGTGTAAAGTTTTATTCCGCTAGCTTCATTGGTTCCTTATGAATACATTATAAAGTGAGCGAATCAGATGGAATTCAAAATTGGGTTATATGGGAAGTAGACGTAGTTGTAAACCGATTTCGCCCATATTCCATCCGTGTCATCAGGGTGTCAAGAAAGTGTTATATACCGAATTTCATTGAAATCGGTCGAATAGTTCTTGAGATATGGTTTTTGACCTATAAGTGGGCGACGCCACGCCCATTTTCCATTTTGTAAAAAAATCTCAGTGCAGCTTTCTTCTGCCATTTCTTATGTAAAATTTGGTGTTTCTGACGTTTTTCGTTAGGGAGTTAACCCACTTTTAGTAATTTTCAACCTAACCTTTGTATGGGAGGTGGGCGTGGTTATTATCCGATTTCTTTCATTTTTGGACTGTATAAGGAAATGGCTAAAAAAAACGACTGCAGAAAGTTTGGCTTATATAGCTTTATTGGTTTGCGAGTTATATACAAAAAACTTATTTGAGGGCGGGGTCAAGCCCAATTTTCCAAAAAAATTACATCCAAATGTGCCCCTCCCTAATGGGATCCTATGTTCCAAATTTCATTTTCATAACTTTATTTATGACTTAGTTATGACACTGTATAGGTTTTCGGTTTCCTCCATTTTGTGGGCGTGGCAGAGGACCGATTTTGCCCATTTTCGAAAGCAACCTCCTCAGGATGCCAAGGAACATGTGTTCCAACTTTCATTAAGATATCTTAATTTTTACTCAAGTTATCGCTTGCACGGACAGACGGACAGACGGACATACGGACAGACGGACAGACGGACAGACGGACGGACAGACGGACGGACAGACATCCGGATTTCAAATCTACTCGTCATCCTGATCATTTATGTATATATAACCCCATATCTAACTCTTATATTTCTTGGTGACACAAACAACCGTTATGTGAACAAAACTATGATACTCTGTGCAACAGGTTGCGAGAGTATAAAAAGTTTGGAGGGGATCCTTAGTGAACTTTAAACCAAATGAAGGTACTTTATATAAGCCCAACAGCTCCTACTATGATTTTTTCCGTACTTTCTTTTCGATTTTCAATCATGTGACTTCTTTTATATGAGATAATAATCAATTTTATTGACAATTGCTACATAACCCTTTTCTTTAGCAATATTTAATGACGCTCCAACAATTCTTTGAGCTAATGAACGCAAGGGCAAATGGACTAACTAAAACTGTCTTGAACTAAACATTATTTATGAGGAAATTTACAAAGTAAGTCACACACTTCCATAGTTCTGCATTTTTGCCTTCGCCTGCTGCTTCCAAGCAATTTCCAACCTACTTTGTCTCCAATTCTAAATACACACGGTCCAACACATTGTCAGCGAAATGAAACGACTGCATAACAAGTGAGCGAGAAAATTCCCAGAACGTTTAAGAACGTTTAAAAATGCTTTATGCAAATTTTCTCTCTGACTTCCGAAGTAATTTCTTAAATATTTGCATACATTAAGGCGCACAAGCGACTCAAAACAACGACATTGCAACAGAAAGAAGTTCATCACACAGCAAATGTTCGTTGCTTTTGTAGAGCGTGTTGTTTTTGCTCGCACTTGCTGACGCACTCGTTAACATGCCCCCCGACTGTGTGTATGTGCTTCAAACGAATTGTTTATGTATGCACTTGACTAGACTTCGTTGACGGATGCAAACCACTCGTGTATGCAGCAAAGTGCGTCCGTTTGCAACGCTCCGAGTGTCATGAGTACTTCTAACAGCAAACAACAAACAACAAAAGGCAACCCAAACACGTAATGATCATCTTTTTCGTCAAGCAGCCATCATCGTCGTCGTCGCCATCGTCATCGTCAAGACAAAGCTGTAAACAACGACTAAAACGTTTGCCGTTAGTCTATGGCAGAGGGTAAATACGATTAGACCAGCAACAGCGTCATAAACCAGATCGGTGTGTTATCGTTTTTTGCTTTCAGTCGGTTTTCCATCTATGCTCTTTGGTTTCTGTGAAAAGATCCTATAGGAAAAGCGGGAATGATTGTTCCACAGAAAAATAAATTTTTACTATAGACATTAAAAAAAAATCGGTTGACCACAAACTGAAAACTGTTAGAGCGAGGTTATGTGAAACATAGTGAATTTTATGGTCCTACAACCTTCTCTCACCTGAGGTGTCCCTTAACAAGTTTTTTTAACTATTTGGAAATGCGTTCAGATTTTCATAAATAGCATGTAACGGCATTTTTCAGAATCACAAAGAGACCTACTAAAATACTATAAAATAATAATACTAGACAGGATCCTTAGCAATACAACGATCCCCTCAGTTCTAGGTGAATATATATACGAGGTGCAAGGTCCGCTCCATATACCACAAAAAATTAAATAAATATTAGAACCAAGCCCATATTCTAAGTAAGGAGTATATGAGCATCGATGTAAAGGGCTTTACTATCATCCCTAGAGACTTGTTGACTTGTAGAATAACTGGTTTACAAAAAATGGTTTCCAAATACTGGTCTAAATTCTAGGACTGTGTCGTCAAAGCTCCGATTATATTTCAGAAATAAAAGCATTCCAACCAAGTCCATTAGAATGATTTGTAAGGGTCTTGAGGCAAGTAATAACCTTTTCTTTCCGATAGCATATACGTATATGTATATGTTAGTAAACTTTAGGGTCGAAATATCCCTAGTCTCGAACTAGGAACTCATATTTTCTCTCAAAATTTGCCTTACAGGGCTTACAACATGTACCCTCACATAGAAATATGTGTGATTGTATGGCTAAGTGGATTATCTAACAATATGCAAACTAAGGAGCAACAACAACAAACAACAAGATCTACTAACAATAGTCGGTTACTGCACATAAGAAAAACAACAACAACAGTAAGCAAAAGAAACATTAGTGCAAACATATACAAAAAACCACCCGGGGCTATTGAGCCACTCTTCTTGCAGCACGCAGCACAAGGCCACCATGGTTATGGGCTAACCACCAACCAAGAGCATGCACACAGCAGACAAGGACGATGCTGCTGTAGCTACTTTCTCTTTACACTTGCTGCAGTTAAACTGTAGAAGAAGAAGAAACTCTTTAAGTTGAGGAATAATAAAGTTCTTGTCAAACTACCGGTTCGAGGCGGACCGAGAGGCAGCCATGCAAATCAGGCGGAAATGTTGCGACTTCCTCGTTGCATGCATGGCGACCGCTTGAGGAGGAGGAGACAGCGGCAATGGAAGTGAAGACGTAGCAGCAGCCACAGCTGCCATGCTGGTTGGGGGAAACATTAGACGTCGGCAGGAAGCTGCAAAGAACCAGGGGCTATAGTGCGCACACACACAGAGTGCTATCTGCAAGGACATCGCTGGTGCATTATTTGTGTGCTTGTATATGCCAGTGCTGCAATGAAGATGATTAGCCCAGCCTTTGCAGGGGTGCGGCCCAACATACCACAATTTAAATACCGCACATACATCTATACCAAACTGACTGACCAACAACTGGCATAGCAGACGGCTTTCTCACAATTGATTCGTCCTATTGCCCTAGTTTAAGCATAAAATACTAATTTATTAAATTGAATTGTACAGCCGGATGTATGCTTGGGCTTGATGTATTGTAAAGGGCATTGAAAGTGAAAAAGAAGGAAGATTTACTTAGCTTTATACTATTTTATTTAATTTGATTACAGCATTCTTCATTTTGTGTTTGACATTCGTTGATAATTTAGTTACGGAATAACTAAACTAAAAAACTAAACTAAACTAAAAAACTACAATAACTGCGAAAATTTGATAATTCGAGGTCCGACGATGGGCTAGTGTTCTTTACGGACCAGTCACTCTGGAAACCGACGATTAGTTTTCACAATTTGTACTCTACCATTAATAACAGAACATACTAAGAAGTCAATTTTTCTGGAAGAGTAGTCAACAGAGAGAAAAAAGGCTACGAGCTCTCTTCTCTTGTACAAATGGCGATTAAAACTACTAAGCGAACTTTAAATTTCAATACATTTAAAGAGATTACCTAGAATAAGGTCTTTCAAGCCAAAGTCTTAGATCACCGGTGGACAGAAAGAGGCTCACAACGAGTCATTATCCAATTTGAAACCATCAGCCATACCCCATCTTCGGACCTTCGAGGCGATATTCGCCTGTGGATGAGATTAGGAACCATTATTTTCTCTCGTTTCGAATTACCCGCCGAACTTTTACGAAAGGTCTTCCAGTCATTTTCGCACTCTTACTGAAAAATTATTGCTTATCTAATAAGTCATATCAATTAAGCAAACTACCGTTTCAAAATCGTCCTTGAAGTGCCACCGCCACGAAATGGAGGTAAATACAAACATATTTTTTACCCAACCCCCTTGCCTTTGGTACAAATTCAAATATGCTTTGTCGGCTTTGTGGTACATATTGCTGCCTAAACACTGTTGTTGTGCGCCTACTTAGGAGGCGATCGTTTTTCAATGTCTGATTTATTTCCTTTAACTGTCATTTGCTTTCGCAAACACTTGCAGTGTAAAGTTTCAATTCACCAACCCAATCACACTAATGAACCCATTTAGATAATGTTTCTTTCCGACTGTCTCATAAGCGTTGGAACAAAAGGTAAACAATTCATTACACTGAAAAAACATTGAAAAGTATCGCTTTGAGGTTACAACGCACTCGGTTATTTATACATATGTATATATCTATATATACGAAATAGACTATGAAAATACTAACTACGAGAGAGGCACGATAAGTAATGTGAAAGCACTTTGGTAAGTTCATGGGGTAGTTTTAAGATATTTATTTTAATTTTTGAGACACCTCCCTTATTATTTACAGATCTCCTTTATTACTACAAGTGATGTCGAGTATTTTGGACGGATTTAGATGGCCTAAAGTTATGAGAAGAGTACATATTTTGCATCAAGCATCTTAAAGACTTCAAGTTTTTTACGAATATTGAAGAAATAAAGCTATAAAGCTAAATCTTCGCTTAACCTTGTTATCCGTTGGTCTTTTGAAAGACTTTCAGCAGATTCTTTGATAGTTTTGAGCAAAATGTTTTTATTTTTCCGAGAAAACCTGTTTTAAAACGCTTGGTCCAGCTTACAGCTCAAAGAAATTTCTATCTGTCATCAGTTTAGAAAGACATATCAGGATGTTGAGAAACCCTCTATCGATTGAAGTAAAAATTACTGAAATAAGGAGTTGTGAAACTATATAAATTTTTTGTTGTAATATCATGAGAAAAACCTAAACATATCGACTAAAAGAGGAATAATTCGAATTACATTTTTTACAGGTGGCAACTCCTCTCCAAAAAAATTATATATTCAATTTTATTTTTTTTTGAAACAGGTGGCAACTTTGTAAAAAAAATAATTGATTAATTTATTTTTTTTTTTATATTTGTTAATTTATTACTTTTTTATTTTACAATTTTATTGAAAAAATTAAAAAGGTGGCAACCTTTCTAACGTACTATGTATTTATTGAGCCGCTTCGGGAGATTTTTCTACATTTTCTTAAGAATTTTCTTTTCTATACGGATATAGCTTATCCAGCCATCCTTGTAGTTACATGTTTACATATTTATATTTACAAATAGGGAAAGTCTCTACGTACAACAACGGATATATGTGTATGTAATATATACAGGTAATATACAGGTACATAAATACACACACATCTACGCGCCTATATTTATATTAAGGTTGGCATACAGGCCGGTTTGTTGTTGCCAATGTTGTTATTGTCATTAATTTTCCTGACATATTTGTTACTTTGGCGCACCTTAAAATGCGAAAACACACATATATATAGAGAAGAATACAAACAAGAAGGTGTGCAAACAAATTTATATTTATTGTTCTGTCTGTATGTATGGCTGCGTGGAAGTGTGTTGCTAACAAACAAAATTCATTCATTAGGACCGGACGCACTGCGCCATGAGACGACAACTGACGCCATCGCATATATGCGATATACATATTTACTCATATTTATAGTACATATATACTAAATGCGCTTCATATGTGCAAGTGTCTACAAGCGCCTTTGTCACGATAGACCCCGCTAGACCCGCCTACAAAGAAAGCATGCACAGGTGTAGACAATTTAGAATTTCGCATTGCCAGCAACAACAACAACACCAGCGTTGCTTTTCATTAGCAATAACATGTTAGCCAACAGGCGCCAGTACTCAAACGCTTCCGACGCAGTTTAAAGCCGATTACCAAATATAAGGTCAAATAATAGGCACTGCAGAAGGCCGCGGTAACGAAGCGAGTAGCGCCGTTAAAGCACCAGTTGCGGAGTGTCCACTCCTTCTTCGTCTGCAACTGCGGCTCGGGTAAGTGTTGAGACCTTGAACGCACACGAGTTGACGTGGTGACGAAATGTCTGCCAATAAAACGGTAAATATGCGAGTTCACGAAGCTTCGAAGCATGCATTCGGCGTCTAACTCACTCACTCGCTCACTAGGCGGATTGCATGACTTCGCGTAATTTAACGGTGTACATTTCCGATAGCATAAAATTTAATGATTTCTGAACGGCTTTTCGTTGCTTTTAGTTAGGAATGTTGGTTTTTTTGTAGTAGCAGGGGTTTGCTTCTTTGTGGAACGGAAAATTTGTAAAGTCTATAAACCCGAAGTCAATTATTTGGTATGGTTTTTCATTCAGATTCAGTTCTCGGCTATAGCGCCCAAACAAATTCTCGAGACGTTTCGGGTTGAATATTAGAGACTCAGTTTTCCCATTTAAGGATCGGAGCTTCGGAATCGGTGAGATGACCTCAAATAATATCTTGGATTGGAACGAGTTAGGGGTTCCTGGTATTTTCTTAGCAGTGGTTTCTCAATTGTGATGGTTCTGCAGAAACCCATTATGTGGAAATCTACTATTTCCTCCAAAGTATTGACAATATGCTCAAAAGATATATATACATATGTATATTACGAAAAAGAGCATGGTTTTCTTAATGTTGTTGCTATAATAGTTTAAAAAATTCTCCAAGAAGCATCAAAAATAAGTTTTTTGCTAAAGTGAAAGTTCTTCGTAGAATATAAATCATGAGATCCTGGAAGAATGATCAATTTTATTGATTGAATGTTTGAAGAATACGTTTGGGTCTAGCTACCAAGTTCTCCAATTTAAAGCAAACTAGGCAAAACACCGTTAATCATTATTATTAGCGCCGCCACACAACAAACCGTTAACACGAATTTCCTCTAATTACCAACATCTAACATATTCCGGCTCACACATACTCGCATGTGAATTGGGAGTCTCGTACATAAAGTGAATTTTACAAGACTCCTGATTAGCCCTAAAATGAACTCACACCCAAACGAAATTAATTCGGCATTATTCTTCGCTACGAACCGCGAACACCGCTGCTGGCAGAGAGAGCTTTGTGTTTGTTGAATTTCGCGCGTGCCTCGGTGGTGGTGGTGTTTGGTTGCCTTTCAATTAGAAGTGTCTGCTTTGTGGCCAACAACGGCCTGGTAACAAACGAAAGAACAAAGCGATCGCGCACATACTCACGCATATCGCTTGTACACATATAGGAGTATATGCGAGTATGTCGGCCCCGGCTCCGGTTCGTGGGTGGCACGAGGGCACGCAAAACCGTTTGAATACTAAACAGCTTTTAACGAGTGGCAGAGTTGGGTGTGTGCGTGGCTGTGTATATGAGTGTGTGTGCTTGTGCAAAAGGCGAACATTTTTAGGCTCGTAAAGGCTTGGGTGTCACTAATGAATACCAACAAAGAATACTTTCGGAAGTGAACCAGCGAGCACGTTCAACACGTGCCCGATATGCCAGCACTATGTACACGGGGAAGTATGTAGCCTTTTTTCGACTCCCGCTGGCAGCTCATTGTGCGGCGTGTAAATTGTACTTGTTGCTGGTGTTTTTGTCAAAGTTGCAATTTAATGAATTTTAGTTTAAGGATTTCTGAAGAACTAATTTAAAATTTAGTGCAAAAATTTTGTATTTTCTGGCAAGGTTATTTTTATAAAAAATAATTTTGTTGTGTTGCCACCTGTTTTTAGTAAAATGTATTTTATAATAAATATTTTACAAATATATACAGAATATATGTAATTATAAATGCTTTTACAGGCTTGGATTTAGTTTATGCTAAAACAGAGTTGCCACCATTATTTAATTTTTACTAAAGGTTTTCTTAGTGTTTAGAATTAGAAATTATTTATAATAATTTTCTTTTTAAGACATTTTTTTATATTTTATTTCCTGGCAATGTTATTTTTATTGCGTTGCCACCTGTTTTTAGCGAGTTTTGTTTTATAATAAATATAGTATAAATATATAATATTATGATAAATGATTTCGGAGGCTTGAATTTATGTTTTAGTTAGAACAGAGTTGTCACCATTATTAAAGTTTATAAAATTTTACTAACGGTTATCTAAGTATTTCGAATAAGATAATATTTAGTATCATTTTGATTTTCGGTCAAATATTTTATATTTTCTGACAATATTACTTTCATAAAAAAATAATTTTATTGTGTTGCCACCTGGTTTTAGTAAATTTTTTTAAATAAATATTAAATACTAATAATAAAATATTAGAAATGCTTTCAGAGGCTTGAATTTAAGTTTTAATTAAAAAAGAGTTACCACTTTAATTAAAATTCAGTAAAAAAATTTTAATTATATTTAAACATTTCTTTAATTTAGTAGACTTTAATTTATTAGAAATTGATTTGCATTTCTGACACCAACACATGACTGGTCAGAGTTTTTACATAACACAAATATATGTTTTGTATTTAACTGATTACTATATGGCATATATTTTACTCATTACAGCAAACCAGAAAAAATTATGTAAATTACTAAATTTACAAGTGCTAATCACAACGCAACGAAATCGATAATAAATTAGCATTTAATTTAAATAACAACAACCACTGACTGCTTTCGAACAATATTAGCTCAGTTACTGATTGAAAAACTAAATCGACTAAGCAAACAAACCGCAAAACGTTGAAATATTTTTTAACGCATTTAACAAATAAATCGGTGTAAATGTGTGTCTAGTAGTAGGCATATAATAGTTGAGTAAAAAATTAATGCAATTTTAAATAATTAATTGGTAAAAAATGTATTTCTGTCTCTTTTTGCGAGTGTAGGAAATCAGTATTAAAGTCAAATTCACAAATGAACAAGCAAACTAATGGCTAATGGCTAATGGCCACAAAAATGATAAATGGTTTCATTGTGAAAAAATTTTAACTAAATTTTTAAGCGCAGCTAATTTAATTAAAACGAATAGTATTATTTTTAAATGCATTATCGGCTCACATTATTTGCGTCTGTTTCTATGCACGCTTAGTGATTGGATTCGCCAAGGCTGCACGCTTGACAGCAGAAAAAATACGATAAGCGATTGATACTAATTAATATCGAACTTATTATATCCAATTAATTTGTGGTACCTCCTGTGGTGGAAAAAATTAAATTCGCCTCTCTACAAGCACCTTATCTTCTCATACCAGATTTACTCCATGAACTGTGGTATAATAATCTCCAGTAACAAAGTTATCAATAATAGCACAATGGATTCCATTTTGGGGTAGAGAAAACTGATCCCAGACAGTTTATTTGAACAATGAGGGAAGGCTTGTAGGAATGAGTAATGAGTAACAACCTTAACCTTAACCACGTTTTAAAGTCCACAAATTTAACTCTAGTAGCGTTGTATTCTGGACCCTTAATATATTTTATATGAAAATGTATACGGTTGTAAGCACTATTTATCTAGCCAAAGCTAACAAAATACAAAAGGATTTATATTTCTATAAAAATTATAGTGTAAGAACATTTCAAGGCCAATACTAAATATTTGAAATAATAAGAAACACCATTGACTAACAGTTTCCCAGAACATTCTTTGACTTCATAGAGAAGTTTTCAATATAATTATAAAAAATTATGCTTTAAGTTTTGACTTTGTAGGAGTTCAAAGGCAAAATGAAAGCCAAAGAACGCGACTCAAGAAATAGGAGACTAATTGGCTGAAATATTCAATGACTACAAAGAGGAGTTGATATAACATATAGCAATTTAAAGTGTTAAGAGGTTAAATAGATTTACGACTTCAAGGAATCGATACTTTTTTAGGACATAGTATATTCTCCGACATCTCTGGAAAAGCCGGGATTGACGGCCAGGAAAGTTTTGCTGTGTGTTTGGTGGGATTGGAAGGGAATCATCAACTATGAGCTGCTCTTATATGGCCAGACGCTTAATTCTACCATCTACTGCGAACAACTAGACCGCTTGAAGCAGGCGATCGACCAGAAGCGTCCAGAATTGGCCAACAGGAATGGTGTAGTGTTCCACCAAGACAACGCCAGACCACACACATCGTTGATGACTCGTGAGAAGCTACGGGAGCTCGGATGGGAGGTTTTATCGCATCCACCATATACCCCGGACATAGCGCCAAGTGATTACCACCCTGTTCCTGTCCATGGTGAACGCCCTTGGTGGTAAAGTTGAACTCAAAAGAAGGGTATTATGAAGTTTGGATGATAGGCTATTTTTCAATTACCTCTGCCAAACATCCACTTTTAAATTTTTTATAACCCCTCACTTAATGGATACCTTTAAGTCAATAAACATTTTTGAACCAAATATTTAGTATTTATTAAAAATAAAACCCGTTTTTTCATACGGAACTCATTCAAATCCTTAATAGAAAAATCAGTCATAAATTGGAACATAGGATGGATCTTTGAGTGTCGTATCAGAGTCAGAAATATAAAGTAAGGCGAAGCCAAATCAATGAACTTGATCGTTGTCAAGATGAACTTTTCCAACTGCTACTTGACAAAGCACTAAACAAATATTCGAATATTTTCAGACAACTCTCTTGGCTTTATGTAGTTTTACATGGTTGTTTGAATCTGTATCGGCTTAGTGCAGAACAGTTGAAAATTTTACCAAAAAAAAATGCTCAGAAGAAGAACTTTTAGAATTTACTATGGCTTTTATGTGGCTCTAAACTCGAACAGAGACTCAAAACTTGAACAGCACCCAATACGAAGAACGGTTAAAGAAGAAAGCGAAGATAATTTGCCGAAACAAGAAAAGAGCTGTATGTTTGACATACATATACAAATCAGTACATATGTAAGCAGATAACCCACAAAATAGGTGTAAAACACGAATCATTTTCGATTGGGTTGTCAAATTCGCATACCTAAAAGACATTACGAGGAGTATATGTGTTTGTATATCCAAGTATCAGCGTGGTCGCAAGCCGGCGAAATGTATGCATATTGCACAGCTGCTAGACGACGACGACGACGCGTTGAACTTATTTAAATTGGTCTGTGTAGCTGGGCGTTTTGGTGATAACAAAAATAACAACAGCTGGCCATTAATTATTAATCGTTCAACTAATTTGCAAAGTTTTTAGCGAAACTGTTACGAATTTTAATGAGTCCATAATAAATGCGACAACTCAGCGGTAGCGCAGCGTCTACGCCTTATCAAGATGGCTACAACACAAATTATGTGTGGACTTGGTGAATATGCAAAAATGCACGTCCCGATTGCGAGATGTGAACTTGAATATTGCACGACTTTAATGGCTTCGATTGCTTTTGCGAAAGCTCTAGTGGTAGGTGGACTAAATGAGTGAACTTAATTTTTTGATATAAAATAACCGCTGAGATCTGCAACTGACATCACAAACAGTTCACTTCTCTCGAGTTGAGCATCACACTTCCTTCAGTTTAATAACAAAATGCGTGCCTTCATTGTGAGTAGCATTGATGGACTAGCTTCTAGCGCAGAAATAAATGTATAAAAATTATCCTTTACTCCATTCCACAGGTATTAGCTTTGTTCGTTGTAGCGCGTGCTGATGTTGGTGGTTACAACTATGGTTCACCACTTGGATCCTTCCCATCTGCTGGCGGTTCCCTCGGTGGATTCGGTGGCTCCCTCGGCAGTAATGGCGCCGCACAGTTGAGTGCACCCATTGGTGGCGGCAGCGCTGGACCCGTGAGCAGTGGCGGTGTTGGTGATTTCGGTAGCCCACTCAGCGCACCCGCTGATGTCGGTTTCGCAGCACCAGCTGCACCTGCTGCACCAGAATACCAGAAGGAATTCATCACTTACTCCGCACCTGAATCTGAATTCGATGATGATCATTCTGTGGGTGACTTGTCTGGTTCGTTGAAGAAGAACTTGCGCGTTGTCTTCATTAAGGGACCCGAAAACAATGGACTCTCCGATGCTGCCCTCCAATTGGCCAAACACGCCGGTGAAGAGAGAACCGCCATCTATGTGTTGCAGAAACAGAACGACATCTCTGGCTTGGCTCAACAATTGCAGAACCTCAACAGACAGAACACCAACAAACCCGAAGTGCACTTCGTCAAATACCGCACACCCGAAGATGCTGCCAACGCTCAACATGCCATCCAACAGCAATACAACGATTTGGGTGGAGACTCCGTGTCCCATGACGGTGGCGTCGCACCAGTCTTGAACTTCGCTTCTCAAGCCCCAGCTGCACCTGCCGCTCCCTCAAACTCGTACATCCCACCCGCAGCACCTGCTCCAGCACCAGCACCAGTTGCCCCAGTCAACACCTACATTCCTCCCGCAGCACCCGCACCCGCACCAGTTGCTCCAGCTCCAGCACCAGCACCAGTTGCACCAGTCAACACCTACATCCCACCCGCAGCTCCCGCCCCAGCTCCAGCACCAGTTGCACCAGCCAACACCTACATTCCTCCAGTCAGCCAACCACAGGCACCCAGCAACTCCTACTTGCCAATCTTCAAGTTCTAAGTTGATCCTGGGAGAATGAAACGTTTGGAGAAATGCTCTTACGGAGTATACGATATAAATTAGACAAATTCCCCGCTTACCCCCTCATTGTATAATAATGTTCATGAATGTGTTGCACAACTAGTTTTATTTTGTACATAAATAGTTAATAAAAACCCAATTAATTCAATTTTAACCAACTTAGTTTAATTCAGTTATTTTATCGCCGAAAAAATTTACATTCCAGCCGCGCATAACCCTGACCTTCGTCATGTGACGTCTGCTGCTGGTGAACACATGTAAAATGTTGTTGTGTTATTATCTCTGCGCAGCTTCATTTGCATGCCGAAAATCAGCGAAAAGCACACAACAAATTAAAAAAACAAAATAAACAACCAAAGTGAGTTGAGCATCTTCAAAAATTAATATTCAGTTCGCTTACTAAGTGATTTGAAATGAGTTAAAGTAGATCACAAAAGTCAGTTGACATTTTTGATGAATTAATTAGTGATTATAACTAACAGTAGTTAGTAAAAATAGTTGTATTTGATTCACCAAGTGTTCTAGAAGAGCCAATCGAACAAACTATGCGAGCTGTTCACACAAACTGATCGAATTTTTGGATCTGTAACATATATTTAATAGAGAAATACTTTAAACAGCACGATAGAGCATAACCACTTAGAGCCCATACCTTACCATTTTTTTTATCAATTTCAATTTATTTTATTTAAAAATCAATGAAAAACAAATTGAAATTTTTGACACTAATTATTCTTTCGAGCCATTGACAATAGTAGAACTGGACTAAAATTTGTAAAACGACTTGGTAGCATTGAAGATAGCGGTTATACCACTTTAATGAGGTATCCGCATACTCTCTTGTATCGAATTCAACTCAATAACTTTCTTGTTGATTTTGCATGTAAATTTTTTGACAAGAGACAAATTCACAAATTTTAGCGAGCAGAGAAATAGTGAATCGAAGACTGTTGGTACTTTTCTACCGTTGAAGATGGTATGATGGTAGAATTAAGTTGCTTAGACCGGATTCAAAAATAGAGTATATCTCTAATATAAGAAGAAATATGGTGATTTCGATTTGGTGATGGAAAACTACTAAAAAATTCAAAAATTGTCAGTTGGTATAATCTAACAGACTTATTTTCTAATTGGTCAGAGTATTGTAACTCTTGATAGTCAGAATGGTACTTAATTCGTAGACATTTTCTTGGAAATTTATGAAAAAAAATTGGTTTACTGGCCTTTACAAAAGTTTATAAGTTTTTTCCAGAGAATAAAATATCAATTTTAATGCACAAGACCGGAAAAATGTGCAATATTGAAAATTTTGACTCTGGAACATAATTCCCAAATTATTTTTCATTTAGGTACGAAGAGTTCGAGGAAGGTCTATCCATCTCTTTATATTCTTTTGAGAAATTACGTTAATTTAAACATAATTTTGTTCTTTTATTTAATTTAAGATAAAACTAAAAATTATTTATATTTATGGAATAAGCATGCAAAAAGTCTCTAATAACCTTTTCACATAGGAGTTAATTGTTCAATTAACCGTCCTTTACTCGATTAAGGCGCTGATTTAGATCCATTTACCATACAAAATAAAAGTTCTATTTTACTACATTAATTCTTAATCGAATACAAATCGAGTTGAAACTAGAATGTGACACTACGTGTAGTTGGAAATTTGGTTATGGTTATAGATAAAATAGCAATCAGCTGAAGAATCTTACCAACTTCTTATGAGCAGCAAAAAAAATATGTAACAGCTGTTCGTTAATTGAGTAACCGGCTGTGGGAAGGGCAAACCTTAGTTTCTCTATTATAATCTTAATGTATTAAATTAATTTTGCTGTGCGTAAAGGCCTTTCTTAACACAATTTGAGAAATAAATTAAAAAGTAGTTTTGAGAAAAAAATGTAAACACATTTCAACTTTTAAACCGTCTTCTCTCAACACGAAGTTCCAGCCGAAATTGAAATACATATACTTTATAAAAATTAGTATTGTCAGTACAAAATCCTCATAGAGCTTTGGAGTGAAATTAGTTATTTTGTGAAAAATCTTAAGTGGTATATATATTAAATTTGAAACGTGGACCGTGTTATAAAGGGATTTCAGAATTCAGGTGTATATGCATATGATAAAAACCACATCAAATCGGTGACACCCTTTGAAGCACGAACTTATTCACTGTTTAATTGCTATAATAATAGGTGGTGCTTTCAATTTAAGCGCTCTCAAACTAAATTACATAAGTGGCAAAGCATTTTATTTAATTATATATAATTGTCTTAATTTACTATATATATACAACTCGGTTGAAACTGGACTTTAAAAAAATTGTTCGGAAATTATCACACCTCACAACCCGTCACTGTAAACATATACTCGTACATATATTTAACGCCATTTACAAAATATATATCAGTAATATTCGAATACACACTTTCATCGTATTAAAAAGGTATGCTGCCAAGCTTTCGCTCACCGGATTAACTTGTCTGAATATTGTCATTTGGATATTACTTTTTTGCTTCAAAGCTAATGCGTTCATGGAGCTCGCTAACAAAAACATTACTATGCACAAAAACAAGCTGCCGACTAATCCACTTACGGCATCGGCAAAACATCAACAGAAAAGCAAAAACCAACAACAACAACAAAGTGTGAGTGTGTGTCGATAAAAGGTGGGCGTGTGAAAGCTATTAATTTGTAAAAGTGTCAATTAATAGCAGCTGCTTTTGAGCAGAAAGTTGAGGTGTGTGAACCCAGACAAGGCGACGCTACGAGGATTTACGAGCGAAAATAAATTAGTAAACTACATTTACATTACGAGTATATATGATTAGTTGTGGGGACTTAGTATACTACGAAATATAAATGACATGAAAAAAGCGCTTTGGCTTAAACAAAGCGAAATACGGAGGAATAAAGTCTGTGCGTTTAATAGATAAGCTTCAAATACATAAACCTCAAGTATAACCCAATTTATCTTGAAACTCGAAAAGCACATCTTTTTATTCTCAACGCTTAAAACCACAGCGTCACAGGCGGCGGTGCGCACGTGTCGACCGAGCTCGGCGCAGCCAGGCGTGTTAAAAGCTGGAAGCTGCGTGCAGCGGAAAAGTCAATGCACAATGTGGAGTGTGCAACTAAACTGCGGCAACTGTTGCTGTTATTGCTGTATTTTTTTGCGTTTTTCCCCCCAACTTGTTTCAACGTTTTGTCTTTATTTTGAAGCGGTCAAAAAGTACTTTACACGTTGTTGCACAATTTATGATTGTGCAGCGTGCAGGCGCTTCCTGTTGCATTTTTATCGCATACACGTGTTGTAGTTGTGTCGATGTGGCCGCCTTTCTTACTCCTTGCCTTTTTGCGCTTGATTTTCGGTTTGCTATTTTAGTACTTAGCAGGTGCTGGTGGGAGCTGCGAAGTAATGGAATACTCATAAAGGCGCGTACACATGCCGCTTACTTTAGACCGATAGATAACCCAATAAACCACATTTCGGTGGATTCGAGAATATTAAAAGATTTTAGTCTCAACAAGCGCTTGCGAGAATGGTTCGGTTATTAAAGAGACTTCTTAGAAAAACAGACTTGCTAAAGTGTCTTGTGTTTAGGACTTATAAAAGAACAAGAAGAGGGATCTATATGTGGCATCAAGTAGGAAATAGGTTAGGTTAGGTTAGGTTACATAGCTGTTTCCCAGAGGCAAACACACTTAGACTATGAAAGACAGTTAGTTGTACAGCCAATATCACGCCCTTGATTAGTTATTAAGACTCGACGAAGCGCCCTGAATTTAGTACAAATCTGCAGAGATTTTCACTTTTATATCTGCTGGTTCGCGCGCTTGTTTAAGAAAGTGAGATCCAAGAAATATTTGTCTTGATCTCGCAAAGGCGGTTTATTCCAGAAGAAAGTGATGTGATGATTCCACCTCATCCTCATTCAGGCGGCTTCTTTAGCTAGCATCCATCGGGAATAAGAACGTTTAATTGACTTGATCGACTAGGAGATTTTGAGAGCAAATTGGTTATGAGAGACTCAAGCTGAGTCTGGAATATATAATATATTATAGTCTGGCATACATTGACTTTAAGTTATCGGAATATGGAAACGATCTCAACAAATCGAATCCAAAAAAGGACTGATCATACTCCATCTGGAATCACAAAGAACGAAACTGGTCTATGTGTAGCTTATTGGCCTACCAGACTAACTTCCTCCAACCTCAAAAAGACCCCAAATCACTTCCAGCAGTAGTTTCTTAACATTCAGTTTCCTGTTTCTTAACCTTCTTTTGAAACCCGAAGGAATGAAGTACGACTTAAAACAACTTTCTATCGCTCACTTGGTTCAGTACCAACCATCACACTCGCACACAAAAAAAAAAAAAAAACACTTCCTCCCACAAAGACTTGTTCAACAATTGAGCACACACACATACAGTTGGTTTACTCTGTTTAAGTAAACCTTTTTATCGACGGCAATTCTACGCGCACATGTTTTGCAGGTGCTAAAACAAAAGTAACCACAAGTTCCCGACCCCACGACCCGACTGCGCACCTTTTCATTCAATCAAGCTGCCTAACTGCCTGAGCCTTAGCCTTAGCACCTAACGGCACAGGTTATGTGTTAAGGGCAGCAATTGTATTCAGTGCCCTTGTCGGCGGGCTTCACACTTCGCTGGCCAGCGTTTCACGTGCTTGACGGTGGCAGTGGCGATGGCGGTAGCGCGCAACAGGAAGCTCGAAAGTGCTCGAATGCATGCTTGACCAAGAGAGCAACGAATTGTAAGTAATTGCTCTTGAGGATTTTTTAGTTTCTTGCTATTGTTGTTAACCATTGTTGTAGTTGTTCAACTGGGTATAAGAAAATGAATTTCATTGTTTTTTCAAGAAGATAAAGTGAAATATTTTTTCGACTTTCGTATGCTTATCTTTTTATTGATTGTGGGGTCCTTTTGTAGAAGATCTTGAAAAATGGTGAATTTAAAGCGATTATTATTGCTTCAATATCGGTTCTCGATAAACTATGTTTGGGAGGATTATTAACCTTAAAAGTACTTCGTAGTTGGGGTTGTTAAAGACATGTCCCAAATTGATAATTCTGCGGTTAAGATTATTAAACAATTTAGACAATTTTGAAACTAATTCATAATCGAATAGATCAAGACGATTAAAGGGTATTTATTTTGAATGCATCCTCTATCTATGGTGAAGATAGATCAGGGCAAACAGAAGAAGACGATTTCAACTTGGTATAAGTCCGAACTTACTTATATGGAACATATGCTGAAATAATCTTATATGTATATAGGAACGTAAGAATCGATAAAGATTTTGCAACCAGTTTTTTTCAAAGTCCTCTGATCCATCTAAAGAAAAATGATACCCAAATATGTTAAGATTAGTATACTTAGCGCTCTTAACGTATGTCTATTTATAAATCTGACTACGAAACAACTAAACCAATAACTGGAAATTTCGAGTTATATTTTTGCAGGCCGTAGAGATTGTTTCCAGAATTTTACAAACCGTTAGATGGCGCTGAAGTCTAATTACTAGGGAAACTTATATTCGTGGTATAATGTAGATGATATTCGAATATGAGATATTGATGAGAGTAAGGAACCAACTACTCAACCTTTTCCGTGCATGCCAATTGTCATTACTCATTTAAACTGATTACGATGAAGGGGTACAAATCTCTTCAGAAAAGTATTAAAATAAATGAAGCGCCACTGAGGTTTTCTAACCAATATAATTTCTATTAATAGCCTCGTTTGTTTCTTGTTTTTTGATTTCCCTCCACTTTCGACTCACACTCGTAATTTGTTGTTAACAAATTATGCTTCGGAAATCGCGTGCCAGTTGTAACCGTAATAATTTTACAACAAAAGCACATCCTTCGCTTGATAAGCTTTAGTTATATAGTAAATACATACAAACATACGGTCAAAGGCTTGTGCCACAAATCGAAATCCCCACCTAATACATGTACATATAATACACGTATTTAGACCCCAAGGCAAGGGTCACTTTAATTTAGTGCCCGGTTAATCGTCTGGCTTTTAATTGCTCCATTTTATTACAGTTTTCTGCTTCGCTTGTAGCCGAGTTGAAGCGTTTCATTGGCGTTACTTCATCAGATTGGCAAACCGACATTACCATATCGAGACCGAAATGCGAATGCGTATGATTCTTACCAAACACACACATACACTCACTCACACACTCGTTATATGGGCGCATATACAATGCATGTGGCGGTTCGTAAGAATTTACAGCTTTTTTGGGGGGCACAAACATTCGCAATATCACGCACCATTTGCGTGCCGAAATGTGTGCAAATTGCCGTGCATTTGTATACAAACCCAGCCACATGCCTATGCGGGTCACTAATAGTGGTCAGTGATTTCTCAATATTAGTCATTCGAAGTTGAGCCAACCCTAGCTCAAGCTAAGGCTAATGTACTCGTGCTGCTGACCGTCGGACTTAAAATTTTATATTCCACATTTTGCTGGCAACATATGTTGTTGTACCGTTATAAAAGCGCAAATACAACTACTACAATGCTTAAGGTGTATAGTTAATGCAGAACAAAGTCCAAGGTCAGTTAGCACAGTGTTGGCAAATCGTTTTGTGAGTAAACTAGATACCTTTGTCAACCATGTATTATACATATATATTTTCGTTAATATTTAGAAATACCCGTATATATGTTTCTTTATATATTTTCGGGTATAATCATTTGTTGTTGCTTATAGCTTTCGTAAAGTTCAAATAAATGTATTTTTAGCGCTGTCAAGCAATTTGAAACTTTGCGTACAACATTTGGGTAAACTGTAAAGAAATATTTTTATAATCCATTAAAATCCGAATGCCTTGTACCAAAAGGAAACCATTTCAATGAGCTCTTTCACATAGTTAGTTTTCGGTATACAACAAAAGTTTATAATGACTAAAAGTCCTCCATTTTTTTTTATTCTCTTAAACTATTTCAATTATATATATCCTTTGGAAAATAAAGGTCAAAAGTTCACAGAGAATTTTTAATAGTTGAAAATAATTTCTTGTTGAAATAAAAAGGAGTAGTTTAATTATTGAATAGTTAAATACTTACCAAAATATAAAAAAAGAAATGATATAGAGGTCGGTATAAGTCACCGGTAACTTTTTAGATAGGTAGGGAGATGATAAGTTCTCTGAACATTTCCTTACCTTTTACTATGCTTTCAGAGGACTCAAAAACTACTATATATAAGGTCTACAACTTTGCTTCCGCCGTTTTTTGTAAATTTAATGTTTTTTTTTCACTTAGGACAGGCTCACCGTACGTATCCAAAAGCATTCGATGAGCCTCAGCCGCACTTTTCTTGGAATTAAAAAATAAAAACAAAATTTCCCATAAATGTCGAGAAGTCGGCTCCAAAAGTGACATTTTCAATTGAGAATAAGTTTGGGATGCAAACAGATCTCTACATAATTTTGTTGGGTAAATATTGACACAAATGTCCAAGATCGATATAAACCGATTTAATCGACCAGTGCTTGACCCTAGAGACATCTATTGGAAAACGGCGGAAGCAAAGTTGTAATATTTGGCCTTTATTGTCATTGAAATTTTCTTCTTTATTCTTTTTTATTTATGGTAACCCGAAGATATTTTTCCCTGAATTTTAAAAACCGATAGATGGCGCTGTCGGCTAATTATTACGAAAGCCCTTCTTTGTGTTCCAATTTGATTAGTCTACATTGGAACATATATCGCTTCGAAGAAGAAGGTTTTAAGACCTTTACTTCGTAAAATTATTCGATTTTTATTTAGATGTAAATAATCGACTCTTGAGACAAAAATCGTGGACTAGTGGAGAGTAAGACTGTTGAAGCGCTAAAACTAAATGATATGATATGATCTAAAATCTTCTCTGGTATCAGATGGGACTTTAGATAACTTTCTATATCCCACGTTAGTTCGAATTTTATTTACAAAATAATTTATATACACTTAATAAAAAAATCTTTTTAATAACTATTCTTAAATTCTATAAGCTTTTATCCTACCAAAAGTTAATTTATCTACTCTCACCTTAAATGCCCAATCGTACTTAAATGAGTAGATATTCTTTTTTTTTCAAACACAATACAATTTGCAAGGTCAAACAGCAGCTGGGAGCGTCTTCTACAACATTCGCACTGTGGTGCAACCAATAACCCTGAACCGCATTGTATCGGCTGCGGTATGAATAGTAAATAACGAAGGTAGACAATGTGTTCTAGTAAATATATATGTAAGTTCACCTATAAGGTTATATATGTACATATATGAAATAGATAACTACTATATACACAAAGGGAGAATTATAAACATATAGGCACTGTCTACACCCCCAACACACACACCTTGAACAAAAGCCGTGGAATTATGGAGCTTGAGGCATGCGCTATGCGCTACCTCAACATTCCAGCGCCAGAATTTGAAGTTAGTTGAAGCGTATACTTGTAGATATTGGAAAAGTTTACCGTTGATTTTTAATATCGCAGGTGGGTGTAAATAATTTATGGCATTAATTTACGTCTCGCATCCAATCGTGCAAAGAAACAGCAGCCAAAAACCGAAAACTAAAGCACACACAGCGCCGACAGCACCGAACTATGCCCGCGTATATACATATATACTATATGTATTTATCGACATAAGCATATGCAGTGTAGACGCCAGTCACACGGGTCACACATTCACAGCAAGTTCCCAGCCGATGAGCGCACACATGCCACAAAGTTGGGGAAGAGCAATCAAGTGAGCGAGTGTGTGTTTGTGTGCAAGTCAAGCGGTGAATACATTTATTTGAAGGAACTGTGTTTCGCTGCGCTGTTTTTAACGGAAGGTAATCAGAAAAGGTTAATTAGATAATTTAGAAAGAGTTTGCTGTAAATATTTTTACTTTTTAAACATTTTAGTACCAGACGTTGGCAACTCTATTGTAAAATTTGTTTAAAATATTAAGTAAAATAGTATAAAAAATGTAATTCTCGTTTGCTTTATGGGAGATTTTCTTCAGCACTATTTGGCAAATTATTTTTTCCAAGTGGCAACCCTGTTTGAAAATAATTCTGAGTTAAAAACTTTCAGGATCGTTTTTTCAATCGTCTACTTTTGAGGAAATTGATTTAATTTTATATCCAAATAAATTTTACTGAACAGTTGGCAACTCTATTTCACAATAATTTCGAATTAAAACTTCCCAGGATTTTTCTCAATCGTTTACTTTTGAGGAAATTGATTTGATTTTATATTCAAATACATTTTACTGAACAGGTGGCAACTCTATTCAAAAATAATTTGGAACTGAAAACTTTCCAGGGATCTTCTCAATCGTCTACTTTTGAGGAAAGTGATTTAATTTTATATTCAAATAAATTTTAATGAACAGGTGGCAACTCTATTCCAAAAAAAAATTCGAATTAAAACTTCCTAGGGATTTTCTCAATCGTCTACTTTTGAGGAAATTGTTTTAATTTTATATTCAAATACATTTTACGGAACAGGTGGCAACTCTATTCAAAAATAATTTGGAACTAAAAACTTCCCGTATCATTTTTCCAATCGTCTATTTTTTTAATATTACAGCTAAATAAATTTTAATAATAAGATGGCAACTCTATTCAAAAATTTTGTTAAATTGAAGTATTTTACGAAAACAAATCGATTGGAGATTAATTTTCAAAAAACTCTATGCTATTTCCACATCACGGATCCTGACTGATTTAGGTTCGATATTCTAACTACGTTTACTTCAGATTGCTCCTCTATGCTGTTTTTTTCCTTGGTTGCCGACGTCGGAAATGAATGCGTTCACTATAATACACACACATGTGTATGAACGCATTTGTTCCAGGTGAAAACTTTTGAAAGTTACCTCAATATTGCGGCACTCAAGCGAAGTTGTTGTTCAAAACTGTTATACGTTTATAGGTGATTGCATGTGTGTGCAGGTGCAGACAGTCAAAGGGTAACGGAACTAGGTCCCGCATGTCTGGCTATGTATGTATGTACATGAGGGTTAGGGAAATTAGTAATTTTCCACATGAACAGTTTCGAACGCCGCCCCCTTTTCAAAAGCATATAAAGGGAATTTTGACTTGGCGCTTAAGAAGTTAAGTTTTTAATTTCCGCGTTCATAAATCAAAATCCCGAACATAAATTGACTGCAAACGATTCACTGCTGACGAAAACAGCAATTAATTGAAGACTGTGTGTGCATGAAATTGGTAGAAGAGTGTATCCATTCTGGTGGAGAAGGTGAATTTGAGGTTTTCATTTAAATTTTTAGATGATTGAAAATCAAAAAAAGAAAAAAGAAAGAAAAAAAAAAGATACAAGAATTTAAAAAAAAAAAATAAAAAATTTTAAACACTTTGGCAGTATATTCTTTGTAAGATATAAAATTCTCGTGATAAGTTCAGATATAAAATGTAGTGAACCGATAGATGTTGCTCTTAGATTTTATATTTTAAACTAGGTATGTGTAGAAACAAAGCTATGGAGATTCAATAATTTTCAATGAATTTTCTCTCAATTGATGGAAACTTGATTTAATATTGAGACCATAGATGGCGCTGTTGGAAATATTTCACATATAACTTCTTTTAAACCATATTAAGAGTGAATTCGTTGCACTTGTGATTATATGCCAACTTTATAAGGAAATTGCAAACAGAATATTCTTAAATTTTAAGCTTTTAGTAGCAGTATGCCCCCCGTGTGTGTATTATAACTTCCTATTTATTATCATTGCCATACACTTACCTATGCTTCTTCGATTCTCTCGGTTTATTGTCGTAGTTACGCTGATGTATCTCATGAGTATCATAAACTTCGTGCATATTGGCCAAGGAGCTGAAGGGATTATTGTAAATATTCGCTGAATGATGATGACCATCATGATGGTATGAGCTATGCGAAGCGAAATCATCTACAGTGAGGCGGAATGAGGAGCAAAAGAAAAATAAATATTATAATTAATCAAAGGGAAACTAGCAGGTTAGCATAATTAAATACGTGCATATGCTTAGTTAATCTAATTAATAAAGTTTCTTTATGTCTTTTTATGAAGGCACACTTAGGGTTATATCTTTCAGAGTCCAGTAGGAAAAATTACATTAATTATTTTTTGTAAGATAACTCGAAAATATAATAAATTTATTAATAAATCATATAAATATGACTACAATATTTAAAAAATATATATTTTTAGTCAGAGCGTATTAACGAAGGGATCGCTCAATTTCTCACCAGGCACGCGATTTCACCGCCTGCATAACTCCATTAAAATATTACGTGCACATAAAAAATTTGAAGGCTCATAGCAAATACGGGTTATTACTGCATTATTATTACCTTCACTTTTACTAAGAATTTTATTATTTTTCCACGACCATCGTGTAAGCCGCTTTTACCGTTTACGGCAAGGACATGTAATTTCGGAAAAATAATTCTCCTTTGAGTATGAATCAACCACTTTGGCGCACGTTGCTACAACAAAATCAAACACGTGCACAAATATTATATTATATAACCATTCATTATTTACATTTGTTGCACATCTTGCCAAAGCGCCACAAAGCACAGCACAATGATTGTTCTTTACACTTGCAGCGTCCACTCTCCTTCACATATATTACTCAGAAGGCGGTTGTATGTCATAGATAGCAATGGTAGAGCTGGAATCAAAGCTGGTACCAGCAGCTGCTCGATTGTGCTACTTCATTGGCCATGAAGAGACGCATGTAGACATACTTACTCATACAAATTTCAACATATTTTATTTGTCGTATTTGTCAGCAGATCATAAAAAATGTTCACATTTTATCATATTAGACGGAATGACCACTTAAAATGCACAGCATTGGCTAGTCAACAAATCAGATTTGGTTATTTATGCGGACAACGAGAGCAACGGTAGATCAAAGCAGTTGAAGGATGTTTGAAATTGAAGTCAAGAATATTTTTTGTATGAAAAAGTTACAAAGATGATAAATTCACCGATAGGTACTTTGAGTAATCGATTATTTTATGTTCTTATCTGATAAATTTTGACTATCGAGTTGTTTCTCTGTGCTCTTTTGATTATATGATCATTAATAATTTAATCGATAGATTAATCGATTTTGATTTTCGATAATATTATTATCGATTTAAGTCGACTTATCGATAAATATTTTAGAATGTCGACTAAAATGTTCATTAATTTTTATATTCTTCATATTTAAAGTTATGTTCCTTACTCATGATCGTGCAAGCACGATTATACCTATCGTTTTTAATCGGATTAATTTTAACTTTCGATTATAAATTTATCGATTTTTTCATTGTTGTTGTCGTTACAATTTATTATCTCCACATTTTGAATTATTTTTTGTTTTACTCACCAAGTCGTCCACCGCTCCTCCGCAAGCTCTTGTCGTATCGATCGATCAGATATGGTACATGGAATTCTTGCTGATGCTGATTATGGTATTGTGGTTGATAATATTTTTGTTGCATTTGTTGTTGTATTTGCTGTTGTTGTTGCGTTCGTCGGTGACCTTTATTTGTCATTGAGTAGGCATGATGCGTGCGCACATATTTATCTTCAACCTGGAATGGAATACATGCTAGTAAGGCTCTTGAAAATATATTTAGCTATCTGATGATGAGCCCAGTATAAAATAACCTCAAACTGACGAGAACCCAAAATGACGTAGGTTCTTATGTAAGTACTTTAGAAATTTGGAACCATTTCCACAAATAGTTCGACTCTCTTTTTCAAAGTGAAATCTGTTTAAAGTCCTTATATGGTAGTAGAAAGTTCAAGTTGACGTTCCGGAAACATTTAGGACTAATGAAAGATTCTTCGAATTTTGAAGAAGACCTCTCTCTTACTCTCCCTCTCTCTCTCTCTCCCAACTAACACTCGTATAGATCTTTCTTGTGGAGGCAGAAACTTAAGACTACATTACAAGCCAAAACCATGAACAATTCTTATGATGGAACTGTAAAACAAATTATTATTATTGTATAATGGATTTAAGCTTTAAATATTTGTCGATGAAAAAAATCAAAAACATAAATTGCGTAATTAATCTGACTTAAAATGCTCAACTTTTTACCAACAATTTGTAAATCTTCCAACTGGCAACACTGAGTATTAATCTATTGCGATTGCTTTCCACCAATGAGTCATCAATGATAATTACAATCTTTTTTTACGCTAATGTATCTCTGAGCATCCCTGGCAACAACTGCCAACAAAAATTGGCTTGTCAAAGTGTCCACTCACCTTCTTGCCGTTGATGAGCCACGTGATGTGCGGTGCCGGGAATGCGCGGGTCGTGTTGCATAAAGCAAATAACTTTTCGCCGATGACAAATGGCATACGCTTCCGGAATTTTATGATGGGCGGTCCAGTTTGCGGTACTAAAAGTGCCAACAAAAACAAACATACAAACAAAGAAATGAGCATATTTTATTACATTCTCTGCTGGCGCACTTACAGAACACGGATAATAATTCATCCACCGACGCCTCCGTGTAGATGGGCGCGTCCGTTGAAACCTCACAGAAAAATTGCCCAGACAATTCAAAGTCCACATTTTTTAATGTCACCTGCGTCTCGTTGGAATTTTCCCACTGTTAAATATTCAAATTAAACGATGATGTAAATGTAGTAAATGCCAATCTATGGGGAGGCGCATAAATATGTACTCTTGTATATTTATTTGGCTGTGTGTTATTATCTGGTTAATTTAAATAAAATATGTGTGTCATTAATTTTTAATCAAGTGGCTTAAAACGTAAAAAAGTCATGAGTGGAGAATTATGCGTATTTATTTAAGTATTTTCTTTTATAAAATGTGTGAAATGGTGGCGAAAAAATGTTGTAGCACATATGGCATTTGCTGCAGTTATGTCAACATATTAAGTTGAAGTGTTGGAATTGCAACGTTTTTTCGACACTTTGTGGCACTGATGTAATGTGTAAATTTCATTTTTTTAAATAATTGTAATAATTTGTTGCGAAAGATTTTATTCCAATAACGAAAAGGTCAAAGTACTGTTATCAATAATCACACTGAAATATGATTCGATAGTTTATTGTTTTTTTTTTACAAATTTTTTTAAAATTAATTCTCATTAAAGTATCAGGATCCCAAAGACTTAAAATGTATGGCTCGGTCATAAGGTTTTCAAATAACACAAAAACTTAAAAATTTTGAAAAAAGAAATAAAAAAATTCTGGAAAACTTTGTCAGGTTCTTTTAGATCCAGAAAAGGCGACTGACTGGTGTGGTTTGTTGTACAAAGACAAATTGATATTGATTCATATATATATATATATATATTTGGCGTAGGAACCGCTTTAAGCGATTATAGCCGAATCCACCAGAGCGCGCCACTCATTCCTCCTTTTTGCTTTTTGGCGCCAACTGGAAACACCAAGTGAAGCCAGGTCACTTTGCACTTGGTCTTTCCACCGGAGTGGAGGTCGTCCTCTTCCGCGGCTTCCTCCAGCGGGTACTGCATCGAATACTTTCAGAGCTGGATTGTTTTCTTCCATCCGTACAACATGACCTAGCCAGCGTAGCCGCTGTCTTTTTATTCGCTGAACTATGTCAATGTCGTCGTATAAATCGTACAGCTCATCGTTCCATCGTCTGCGGTATTCGCCGTTGCCAATGTTTAGAGGACCATAAATCTTGCGCAAAACCTTTCTCTCGAAAACCCCAAGAGTCGTCTCATCGGATGTTGTCATCGTCCACGCTTCAGCGCCATACATCAGGACGGGAATAATGAGCGACTTATAGAGTTTGATTTTGGTTCGTCGAGAGAGGACTTTACTTTTCAATTGCCTACTCAGTCCAAAGTAGCACCTGTTGGCAAGAGTGATTCTGCGTTGGATTTCAAGGCTGACATTGTTGGTGTTGTTAATGCTGGTAAACGAAATTATCTACAACTTCAAAGTTATGACTGTCAACAGTGACGTGGGAGCCAAGACGCGAGTGCGCTGACTGTTTGTTTGATGACAGGAGATATTTCGTCTTGTCCTCATTCACCACCAGACCCATACGCTTCGCTTCTTTATCTAGTCTGGAAAACGCAGAACAAACGGCGCGGTTGTTGCTTCCGATGATATCAATATCATCGGCATACGCCAGGAGCTGTACACTCTTGTAGAAGATTGTACCCTCTCTATTTAGTTCTGCAGCTCGTATTATTTTTTCCAGCAATAGATTGAAGAAGTCGCACGATAGTGAGTCACCCTGTCTGAAGCCTCGTTTGGTATCGAACGGCTCGGAGAGGTCCTTCCCGATCCTGACGGAGCTTTTGGTGTTGCTCAACGTCAGCTTACATAGCCGTATTAGTTTTGCAGGGATACCAAATTCAGACATCGCGGCATAAAGGCAGCTCCTTTTCGTGCTATCGAAGGCAGCTTTAAAATCGATAAAAAGATGGTGAGTATCGATTCTTCTCTCTCGGGTCTTTTCCAAGATTTGGCGCATGGTGAATATCTGGTCCATTGTGGATTTTCCAGGTCTAAAGCCACACTGATAAGGTCCAATCAGTTCGTTGACGGTGGGCTTTAGTCTTTCACACAATACGCTCGACAAAACCTTATATGCGATATTGAGGAGACTTATACCACGGTAGTTGGCGCAGATTGTGGGGTCTCCCTTCTTATGGATTGGGCAGAGCACACTAAGATTCCAATCGTCAGGCATGCTTTCTTCCGACCATATTCTACAAAGAAGCTGATGCATGCACCTTATCAGTTCTTCGCCGCCGTATTTGAATAGCTCGGCCGGTAATCCATCGGCCCCCGCCGCTTTGTTGTTCTTCAAGCGGGCAATTGCTATTCGAATTTCTTCATGGTCGGGTAATGGAACATCTATTCCATCGTCATCGATTGGGGAATCGGGTTCGCCATCTCCTGGTGTTGTACTTTCACTGCCATTGAGCAGGTCGGAGAAGTGTTCCCTCCATAATCCCAGTGTGCTCTGGACATCCGTTACCAGATTACCTTCTCGGTCCCTACATGATAATGCTCCGGTCTTGAAACCTTCTGTTAATCGCCTCATCTTTTCATAAAATTTTCGAGCATTACCCATGTCGGCCAGCTTTTCAAGCTTTTCATACTCACGCATTTCGGCCTCTTTCTTTTTACGTCTGCAAATGCGTCTCGCTTCCCTCTTCAGATCTCGATATCTATCCCACCCCGAACGTGTTGTGGTCGATCGCAACGTTGCGAGGTAGGCAGTCTGTTTTCTCTCCACTGCGGAACGACAATTCTCATCGTACCAACTGGTTTTTTGGCGTTGCCGGAGACCAATTGTTTCGGCTGCAGCGGTATGCAATGAGTTTGAGATGCCGTTCCACAGCTCCCTTATATCGAGATGCTGATGAGTGCTCTCAGAGAGCAGGAGTGCAAGTCGAGTAGAAAATCGTTCGGCTGTCGGTTGTGATTGCAGCTTTTCGACGTCGAACCTTCCTTGTGTTTGTTGACGGGCGTTCTTTGCTGCACAGAGGCGAGTGCGTATCTTTGCTGTTACTAGATAATGGTCCGAGTCAATGTTTGGTCCTCGGAGCGTACGCACGTCTAAAACACTGGAGACATGTCTTCCGTCTATCACAACGTGATCGATTTGATTGCGCGTGTTTCGATCAGGGGACAGCCACGTTGCTTGATGAATTTTTTTATGCTGGAATCTGGTACTACAGACAACCATATTTCGGACCCCAGCGAAGTCGATCAGCCTCAGGCCGTTTGGCGATGTTTCGTCATGGAGGCTGAATTTTCCGACTGTTGTGCCAAAGACACCTTCTTTACCCACCCTGGCGTTAAAATCGCCAAGCACGATTTTGTCATCGTGGCGGGGGCAGCGCTCATAGGTGCGTTCTAGGCGCTCATAGAAAGCATCTTTGGTCACCTCGTCCTTCTCTTCCGTTGGGGCGTGGGCGCAAATCAGCGATATGTTGAAGAACCTCGCTTTGATGCGGATTATGGCAAGACGTTCATCCACCGGGGTGAATGCCAGGACTCGGCGACGTAGTCTCTCTCCCACCACAAATCCAACACCGAATTTGCGCTCCTTTATATGGCCGCTGTAGTAGATGTCACAAGGACCCACCTTCTTCCGTCCTTGTCCCGTCCATCGCACTTCTTGGACGGCGGTGATGTCAGCCTTTAGTTGTATGAGGACATCAACCAGCTGGGCAGAGGCACCTTCCCAATTAAGAGTCCGGACATTCCAGGTGCATGCCCTCAAATCATGATCCTTAGTACGTTTGCAGGGGTCGTCATCAAAAGGGGGGTTTCTCATCCGAGGCTCGGTGTTTGTTTTCATTGGGGAGATTTTTTTATGTGGTGGGTCCCAAGCCCTACGCACAACCGCACAAGCTGATTCATATAGACAGTAATTTAAAACTGAGGATGGAGCCAACGTGCTTGAGGCACATATTGGTCAATCGTTTGGATTTCAGGCTTACTTACTATGAATTGTCTAAGTGCTAAATGGTTCCAGTTGGATAATGTTTCACGTTATACAGCGTGTCAGAAGATCACTTTATTCTGAAACTCTCAAGAGCGTTAGAAAGATAAAGGGCTTCTGTGATGGGAAAAGTAGACCGAAATTGGATTGACCGGATGGTCTTCATAAGTCGCGGTGACTATATCAAATATAGTCAAAGTGTTGAATATTTCATAGATTAACTATGTTTTAAATTTGAATAAATTTACAAAGAAATTTTAACCAATCGGATCTCTGGAATCATTGGACAACCACAGCAGAAGGCGCATTATTTGTCATTTGATGTTCTGGTTAAATATATGACTTAAAACTGTCAGCCCTAGTAAAGTGGAGTGATGACATACTGTTTCCATCTGAAGAGGTGTTTGATAAACAGCTCAACTGATGGGTTTAAGGTTCAAGGTAAGGCGAAGTCAAGGAGTTTTGAGGTTGACAAATAACAACTTTTGTAACCAGTTCTGCGCATCCGTGACACTATAGTGTATGTCTTCACATAAGCACAAACCTCAGCTAGGTAAACTGACGTATGACAAGTTCCTGATCATTTTCTCGTCAAACTTAAATCGTTCCAAAATTTAGGTTTATGTCATTTACTTATGTATTTCATCCAGGATTATTTCAGATTTGTATGGTTTGAAGGTACATGGGTTCATTAGGAACAACATCATTTGAGTATGCACTTGGAAATGAACTTATATGGCAACTGTAAAAAATATACTTTTAGATTATCTTTCCATATTTGTACAAATATATATTTAACTTATAAAATGCTGGCAACTCTAACAACTTTTGAAAGTCAAACAAACTCTAGTGTTCATAAAAACTACAGCAGATAATTAAAAATATTAAAAGCTCCAATACAAGCTAATTATACACTCTGTTTAATGAAATAAAATTCCATTAATTGCTCGATTCCATTAATTTTTCGTTTCAAACGAAAAACAGAATACGAGTATAACACTTTCGATTATAACGGTAAGCAATTAATATGCGAACACGCAATACATTCTTATTTCTAATAGCCATTTCTAGAACAACTTCGTATATAAACTTGCTAAAAACAAAGATCAACCGAAACCGAAACTATTCGCTCGGTCACTAGCACAATTTTTGCATAGAAATTGCTTTGTAATTCCGCCCAAAAACCGGCAATTGGGCGTACAAAATGGCAAACTACCAGAATAACAAAGGCAATGCGCTGAGATTTGTAAGCAATTGCGACAAACATTCGAAAATAAACTGTGGCATTTATTATATAACTTCAAAGCACGTAACAATGTGTTTTGCCGGTGTGTGGGCGCTTGTTACGTATGTAAATTAGAACTCGATATAAATAGACATTAATTTAGGCGCTTTATTACACATGGAACTATTTATATTCATTTATATTGTTATATAACGTTATGTGTGTACGTATATATATGTAAATGTCTATAGAGTTAATGACGAGTGTGGCATTTAAATAAATAATATTTACAATGAAATTCATACTCACATCAATTTCACCGCCTCCAATGGATGTATTCCGGAATGGTGGATTCCGTCCGTTTATGAATTCGAAGAATTTACCCTTGTCAACTTTGAGCCACGTCACCTGCAATTGATGGGAGGGAATGCCAAGATTTAATAAAAGTTAACAGAAATCTTATTTCATGACAGTGATGTGCGCACACACACTAACACAAACACTCACATACATATACACAAGCATACGAGTACAAAAGAAACTATAACATATCATATCCGGTTACATTTATTTAGTTAACGGGATTGAGGGAATCTTGGAAATCTCGAATACGCCGCTTTGCCGTTTCAGTTTGGGTTGATGTGATTGAAAAATTCGACAGTGACAGTGATAAGCAGAGAATCACATGAGGGGTTGATATGTAATCCGATTTTTTTTTTGGTAAATATGTGATTGAGTCTCATGTGTTGCCGATATGTTTATATGTATTAGCAATATTTGATTTTACATACCCGACATTCAAGAATTTATGAGCACAATTTATTCGAGAACTCGAAAGGTATTCAAAAAAATCGCAGTTTTTTGTTTAATATCTCTTGTGTTGAGTTGAGGTCAAAAAATTGGTTCAGTAGCCTCTGAAGTATTTCAGGAAATGGAAAGCAACCCATGAAATTTATTAATTGTTTTACAAAACTTAACCTAAATAAGCTGTATTCGTTACTTGGTTGGGATATCCTGTTGTTTCTGGGTTTAAGTCATGAATGAGTTATGAACTATTAAGTAAAAAAATCCAACAGTATCAAATCAAATACCGAGATCTATAATTATCGAGCCGATGCTTAAAACTTATCTACTCATTCCAGTTAGAAGAAATAATTTCATAAGAATGTCACTTCCAACAGTAATTGTCTGAAGATAAATCGCATCTGATCAAATGCTGGTTTTCCGAACCCAATATCGATAATTTTGTTCAATGGAGTAGAAAGAAATCTACCACAGGAATTTTGGGTTAGTTACACGATTCATATCGCAAGAACTACTGGACCGAATTTAATGATATCTGTTTTGTTTAGTTCGTTTTCAAATAGACGATTACCTATAGGGGAACTTCCTTAACTCGAAGTTCTCCATTACTCGAACTGTTGAAGTGGCAATATAAGGCAACTTTCATACAAATTTCCTTCCATAAATCGAACTTTTTCGTCAGGGCATAATACAAATTTTACTATCGAGGCAGAATTTTAAAAGAGTACCTCAATATCCTACGGAGGTGAACAAAAAATATATTATTGCAGTTATATATTTCATAAATCATGTAACAAAGGCATGGGATATAGACGTCAAGTGCCAAACAATAGCAAAATGCAACAAACAAAATTACAAAAAACATCTTTTAAGGTATGTCCATAAAAATTTTTGCGAAGTAAATAAATAAATCAGTGTACAAATCTTATATTAGACCTTTTGAAAAATGTATATGTTTTAATGAACTCGAAGTCTCTCTAACTCGAAGTTTTTTTGTGGATTATGGTGATTCGAGTTAGAGAAGTTCCACTGTATAATATTATATATGGAAAATATCTGTCAAGGTTTCCAAAAAAAAAAAATAGCTAGAAAAATCTGATTATAAAATGTAATCAATATTTGGTTTGAAATAATTGAAGTGTAATCATAATTATTTAATTAATTAATTAGAGTCCAATAACATATTTGATACACTTACAATTTTATTATTTGCAATTCCAGTAATATCCAGTAATGGTAATTGATATGAGAGACATTAATGATTTTTGCTCTCAATTAAAATTGTTATTTTCAGTATTCAATAATTCGCTTTCACTATTAATTACTCAGTATATATATGAATAATTTTCAACTTCATTGAATCAAACCATTTTTTTCTTTCCGTAATTGATATCCGCCAAATACTCTGTTGGCCAGTATTACGTTTACTAAGCCCACAAATAAAAAATACTAAATTGACTTTTCATTTCCACACATGAGGAATAAAATACTCAATTCTTTGTATATATGTATTTCAACTACATAAGCTGAAGAGCTGTCGAACAACTTTAGTGCGAAGGGAAGATGTCAGGGACGGTTCAAGTTATTTAAGAGGCCAGTAAAGAATGATATGTGTTTGGGGCGCATTTGCCGAAACACATTTGGGAACACTTTTTAAACCGATTTTCAGTTTCTCTTCTTTACAGTTATTCGCTATACATCTGTTGAAACTGATTTTTAGTGATAGAACTAGATTTGATGAAAGAGCATAGCGTCAGAGGCACACCTTACAATGGTGTCAGCATTCGAACACGCGACCAATTGAATAGTACTCACACACTTGAGTACTCTTATACCGTTAACTTCTTTGTTTATGTATTTTAGATTGATATAACCACACACACATCTCCATATCTATATGGCGTGTGTGTGTTTAAGGCCAAGTGTGAATGTGTTGAATCGGAGTCAATCGGAGTGGAAAAAAGCACTTAATTTTCCGCACAATTGCGCTGCATTTATAGCAATCAACAAGTTCAAAGCACTAAAATGCAATATGAGAAAAAATTGTTCGAAAAAAAAAATAAATAAAATAAAGCGATTTCCCCTCGCTTAAGTGGTGCAATAAAAATGATGGCCACACAGCTGCGGCAAGGGATGACATGAATGTTGCATGTCATTGGAAAAAGTTAGTTTTTGAAGTATTAATAGTTTGTATGTGAAGGAAAAAAACCAGCGCACACGAGTATAAATAATGAATTATGAATGGTTTTATGTGAGCTTTGCTTTCGGCGACCCAGCGAGGGGCAGCCATTTGCTGCCATAAGTGCGCGTGTGTTCTTGTTGGTGCTGTAGGTGTGTGCGGTGGAGGGTCGCTGGTAAGTGTTAAAGTCAATGTAACATAAAATTTTATTTTAGTATTTTTTGCTCAACTCACGGCGCTTACTTTTTAACACACTGAAGTGCTGTAGAATTAGCAATTAATGTAAAAAACCGGAATTATGTGCTCACTGTTTGTATAAATTTATAATTATTATGATTACGTGTACATTACATTTCATTAAGCTTTAAAGTTGCCACGGTTTAATTTTCTAATGAATTGGTGAAAACAGTGAATTTTATTAGAATCAAGGAGATTTATTTGATGTTTGTATTCCTTATAGTGTGGCATGGAAAGAATTGAGGTTAAAAAGTCGGGGAAAAAATTATGGCTTGTTGACCTAAGTCTTCAGATTTGACTCTGTTAGACTAGTTTGTGGCAGTGGGAAACTAATATCGCGGTCCGTGTGAAATATAATTGTTTTGACATGAACTTCTCCAGTTGAGGATTCCCTTTATATTCAGACTGATCGCCAACTATAATTTCAAAAACCTTATCTCTGGAACTACTCGACCTTTCCGTAAATCCAAGCAAAACTGAAATGATTCTCTTCATAAGACGGTACAAAATACCGGAGACGCCCTTGCCATTGATGGGCGTAACTTGTCTCCGTCCAGCGGAAATGGAAGAGGATGGGGTGGAATCGTCTCATCACTTTCTTCTGGAATGTCTCGCGAAGTAGCGAATATAGAAATTAAAAATCTCTGCAGATTTATAGCAGGTTCAGCGCGCTTTGTCGACTTCTAATTGTTAATCTAGGGGGGAACCAGGCTTCACAAAGGACTATATTTTAAAGTCTACGTGTGTGCCTCTGGGAAACAGCCTTTCAACCTAACTTAACCTAACTATTCGACCACTTTTAAAAAAATTTGGTACATAATATTTCCTTGACATTCTGATGTTATACATAGATAACAGGCAAAAATGGTGCACAATCACTACTACTTCCCAATAACGCAATTTATAATCCATCTGATTCGTTTACTTTATAACATATACCTCAAGAATCTATGAAGATAACGGAACAAAACTTTACATAATATTTGAGATATGGCATCGCTCATCTAAAAATAATACAAATCAAACTACGTATAACTTTTCAAAGCCCCAGATGCCGAACATGAGGACCTCTGTGCCTCTGGATAATTTTTACAGAAGATATTGGTCAATCTCTTAATTATTTTGTAGAAATCTTTATTTTAATGTGCCTATGTATCAAAAATAGTTAAAATCGGGTCACAACTTCCCTAGCTACCATTTACCTTAATTAGAGTTTTCAAATATACGGTGGACTTTATATCGCATAAATCGGTGCAACATCATAATAAAATTAAGTAAAATTCTAATATTGCATATAATGTTGGTTCGAATCAAAAAAAAGCTGAAATCGGTCCAGGAATTACTTATATACTATACTATATATAACAATATTAGTTAGTCAGTGGACTTTATGCCAAATATATGAGTCAAATTCTGTGTAGTCTTAATAGAATTAAATAATTAGAGAGAGAATGTAGACTTATTGGCTACACTCGACTTTACCTCTTCGGTATTTTTTTTTATTAGTAACACATATATAGATTTTGACGTGCGGTCGCACGGAAAATTCCCGATGGATATACCGATACTTGCGTAAATATGTACGACCGGTATTACATAAAATACTATAGAATTATATCCCGAAGCCACATGCCTTAATGGCATTAGAATTTCGCTTGGAGCTACCACATCTGTATGTATGTATAAGTATATTATATACTGGCTATTCCAAATATATTCAAAAAGTGTATACTCCTACATGCCTAGAGAAATATTTTTTACCATTTGACGAATATATACAATTACATTTGCATAACCGCTGACGAAAGTTATTACATATACCTAAAATAAAAATTTGGCTGAGTCCAATGATGAAATATTGGAGCTGATGCAAATCTACGTCAGTATGAATGCTGTTTTTAGTTTTTCGTGCAACTGTTTACCATTCCAAAAGTATATATGGTTCCTATGAACTCCTATTCCTATGAGAGTTGTAGCTTCTCTTCGCCAACGCATTGTTTTTAATAACTTGAGTGATTCTATAACAATATTTTCATAGAAAATACCAAAAAGGTTAGAGTTGAACGACGCAGTACCAGTCATGTTCTACAGTTTGTATCAATAGGGCCATTAGTGCTCTGGTTCCAACGTTGGCGATACATAATAAAATTTGAAGTACACTCCACCTAAAACAAAGGGGTTTTTATCCAGAACCCATTTTCAAACAAAGAGTTTTTTGACTTGCGTACTTTCCTCCAAATCGAAGAAATAGTTTTTCACTCCACCTTTTAAGCTGAAAATTTCATTCAGCTTTTACTAAAGTGATATGCTGTAGGCACTGATAATTGAGTTCAAGATTAATATATACTATCTGCGTTTATAAAATTACTAGCTTCATTTCAACACCAGCTCCAGCTTATTTAATTTATATTTTCCACACACAAAAATTATTTATTAAATAACTTGTTTATTCAACTCAGCCACTGAAATCGATTATGGAAGCTCTAATTATGTATTATGAGGTATTACAGTTAATCCAATTGACTATTTCGCTTGAGCTATCATTTATTAACACACAGTAATTTAAAACAAAAAAAAATACACAAAACATAAATATTTAAAACGGCCACAGAACAGCAAACGCATTTAGCCAGCAAAGTAATTTCAAATTCATATTAACACACTAATCACCTGTGTGTCAGTTGGTAACGGTATTATGTGGCGAGCATAATATAAATATTTTACGTTGGCCAACTAATGGGTATATTTTTATAAACCCAGTAATATCCTAAAGGATGACTACTCCTCATTAACTACGTAATGGCACTCCATCTGGTATCGTAAAGGACCAAAGCTGGTCTTTGTGTGGCTTGTTGGACTACCAGATTAACCTAACCTAAATAATATGAACTCTTGACTGGAACAGTTATATGGTCCGGATAATTTCATTTTCAAAAGCTTTATAAGAAGCATTCGCGGTTTTCTTTAAACCTCTTCTCAAAGCTCGGGTCTTCGTTAGGATCATAAATCTCCTTTTTTTACAAAGAATGGTCCGATATTTAGAATTTGTAGGAGATTGTTCACTGTTTTCTCCATAAAAATGAACATTTTTTTTGACAACCGCAGGAGTAACGGAGGTAGAAGGGGAAAAGTTAATGAGTTTTTTGAGTACTTTCTACTAAATCTGACAATAAGAGTTAGGATTGTATTTTATGTCAAGTGTGGGAGGTTTCACCTCGTTCAACCCACACAAGCTACCACACCGACGCAATCCACCCCAAATTGGACTAGTTTAGTATTAGTATAGACCCCAACGCGTGTTTCTTCAAGCATAAAAGCCATTTGTTGTATTTGGAGAAATTTTGATTGTTTGCGTTGAGCATTTTGGTCAGCCGGTTTGTTTGTTGACTTTGGCGTGTACGTGTTTGTTTGTGTTTTTTTTTTTTTATTTTACTCATTTGCTGTTCATTTTTGCATTCGCTTTTATCACGACTGTAATTGTTCGGTTGTACCATTGTGTGTACTATTGTCCGGTGAGCCCTGGTAATTTGAGCAGTGCAATGTTTATCTAATGAACAAAATAAATGAATAGAATAAAGTCAGAACTAAACTAACAGGCCAGGCCGTAGCATTGTTTACAAACACACACCCACACACTCTCAGGATATTTTCGTTGTGTTGTGGTTGGTTAGCGTTGGCGTGGTATAGGCTCATTTGCACCGGTGTCTCTTAATTAGTTTACATATATAAATAATTTATACATCGCGTTGCGCTTTATTTTCACAACCTAGAGCTGGAGTTTATTTGCAATAGGGTGTTTCAACTGCGGCTCGGTTGTTCCACAGTTTAACTTTGTTTCTACTCTTCTTCTTCTAAATTTAAAATAATAATTTAAATACGGTGTCATGTACCATAACGATCCCTGATTTCCAATGAGGTTGATATTCTATTCCACAGAGGTCTTTTAATTCGAGACTGTTGTATGTCGGACCTCAATATGGAACACTAATCCGATCTTCCGTCGAGACATCTCTAATCCCTAATCCGATTGAGACATCGAGGTATTTTTGGACTGGAAAAGTTTCTGATAATATTGATTTGTTTTTCATATTAGCCAAGTTAAAGACTGGACGATCTGGTTAGACTTCTGATACTAGTACTCGAACCTACTCCCGGATATCTAGTTTCGGGATCTCCAACTAACATCCGGTTTATTTTCCAAAACTCTTCGCAGTTGTTTTCTTCGAATATATCGTTAATGGAGTCGACACATAAGATCATTATTTCCGTAAATTACTCAAATCTGGTACTGGACATAACCTTTAAACAACAGGTCTGTCTCTATTGCATAAATTTACGCGGGTAATTGATGTTACAATCATTAAACTAACATAATTCTCTCATTTATATGTGAGTCCATATGTGATAGAGAGTGTTCACTTGTGCCTTCAGAGCTTTTGATGTGTGTGGTTTTCAGTTTTATGTGAACATAAATGCTACTGATGTTTTCGCTCGTTAACTGCCATGCACATAAGTATGGAGGCCCGAAGCTTTAACAAGTGTTCAACAACTAGTCCTTTCATTATTAGAAACACCCGACCAAACCCTCATAATTTACTATGCGCCCAGTCCACGATTGCCTGCCAGCTGACCGTTTGAGCCGCCTTCAACTCACTTCAATTCATGTGTGTGCGCTGCGGTCGCTTTCAGTCATTCACATTTCCATTTCCATAACCACCAGCAACTCACTTGTTTCACCTTTATTTGCCTTTCCGCTGCCATTCGGCCACAATAACAGGGCAATTTTTTCGTCGTCGTTCTTGGGCAAATTTGGTCAATTAATGAGTGTTCCGATATTCAGTTAATTATACTAATTAGACGCGGATTGCAATTAAAATAACGCGACCATAATCCCCGCGCCCCGCGACACATTAGCTGCTGCAGGCTTTTGTGTGAATTTGATTTTCATTTTTGTGTCGTTTATGTTGTTCTTGCTGTTGTTGTTTCTCTTGTGTTTGTGTGGAGCTGGAAAATGCATACATTAAAGTAAACTGTGTAGTTTAGACAACGGGGCGGGGCCTGCTCCTTATTGCATTTTCATTCGCCTCATTATAATACTTAATTGCTTGTAAAGTGGGCGTTGCCACGTTTTTTGTACTTAATAAGTAGTCTGTGAGCACGAGTGCTTTAAAGTGCTTCAACATAAAATATTTATAGTTTAATTATAGTACATTTAAACTAAATTTTCATTTGTAAAGCTAGCCTATAATTATAATTAAATGAAATCTCGCATAACTACGTGTAATCCGAATAAAAGTTTTAAAATGAAGCAATTAACACCAAAAGTTTTTCTAATGTATAATTTTTACCTGTAAAACCTAAGAGTAGAAAGAAAATTTTCCGAATTTGTTTCGAAATTAAGTTCGAATTTTTTCGAAGTTGTTGTTAAGTGTTTAAATGCCCCAAAACATCAGAATATATATCGATTTTTTTTCACAAGTGTGTAAACGTCTTAAAATTTTCGAATTTGTTTCGAAATTATGTTCGAATGTGGTTTCGAAAGTGTTTAAATATATTTAAATTTTCGAAAATGTTTCGAAATTAAGTTCGAATTTTTTTGTAAGTGTTTAATCATCTTAAAACTTTCGAATATCATTCGAAATTAAGTTCGAATTTTTAGAATTGGTTGAAACATATTAAAATTTTCGAATGTGTTTCGAAATTAAGTTGGTTTTTTTTTTTATGAAAAGTGTTAAAATATCATAAATGACGCTTGAGATAGACTTCTTCCGAATATTTATGATTCCTTTTTAATTCCTACAACAGCTTTAATCGATTCCCAGAAGTTGAAGAATTTCTCAATGAAAATCACATATTTACACTCCATTTATACCCAATATTCCTCTCACATTCGTCGTCGTTTCATTTCAGATTTCTTTGAAAGCACTGTTGGCTGAAGGCAAAGATGACCCAATTAACTTACACGTAAGTAAATATTCGTATGGCATTGAAACAAATTTCACAGCTGGAAAGTGTATTCGAATTCCACTATTTTTCTGAACTTTTCCTCCTTCATTCGTGTCGATAATAACCTACTGAAGTGAAATTAATTGCCATCTCCACGAACAGAACTTGGACGCTGGCGAAGCTTTGGCGTGACAGCCGACACGGCTGACAGAAACTTTCTTAAGTGAGCATGCAATCCGGGCTATTGGCGGTATTTGTCGGTGGTGGAATAAATTTAACTGAGAAAGAGCAGCTGGATATGCGTGAGTTGATTCTTAAATAGCCAGCCTTGACAATATATGAACATTTTCGATGCCAAAGGTAAAAGTATAAATACATAAGTTTTTTTGGTGAAAACTGTGAATTGATTGACACAAAATACGCGATAAGTAAAACTAAATAGTTTAAGAATAAATTATTTATAATATATAAATAGTTTTACCGCACTGTTGTGTCCACGAAACTTTTAATATGGACGGATGCTTAGCGAAAATATCTCTCTCACAAATTTAATTGAACGTTTGTCTTCTGCTTGATTCACACATCTGAACTTTCAATGGAAGGTGGTGGGTAAAAAGTTTTTTGGCAAGTTTGCGACTCTGACCTAGAACCAGTCGAATCGTAGAGAAAAGATGCACAAAGCTAAGGCCGAAAGTGCCAATTCCGAAATGAGATCACTCAGGCGCTGCGCTCAAGTATTTCAAAGTGCCTGAAATCTTAATCCAAAGCAATGCCTTTCTATTCTCCATTTCTTCTTCGCTTGAATTTTTGTGTTTTTCATTAACTTAAGCAGCAGATAGCTTAAAGTTAGTCGGAGAAGAGATTTTTGTGGAATTACTGAGATTTTTTCTACTCTGTGCTAATTAGCACAGGAAAAGAAAATTACAAAAGCCAAAGCAAATGGTATGTAAATTGCTGAAAGGCGTTAAGTAAAGGAATTTCAGAGCACAAAAAAACGGCTTTGATGCTGTTCGCACAAGAAGTGTCTTACATTAGTCTGTGTATAAATTTTAATTTACTTAAAATAAAACTAAATGGACTCGTATGAAGATGCTTAAGCTTTTTTACATTTCTGCTAAATATTTGACCAAGTTTTCTTGACACTTGTGGTGTCATCCTCGGAGCTGTTGAAAAGTTTAAAAGCTTGATTGGCTGCATTGCCACGCCCATAAAAAATATTTAGAGTGCTGTAACCCAGAAGTCAAATTAAATATTTAAATTCGAGACCGTGGACCAAACAAGGGATGGTCTAAAGTTATTTAAAAGTTGATCTTAATAAATTTCAGCACAAAGCTTTTCCATATAGTTTAGATTAATATTTTGTTTGATAAATTTTAATTTTTTTTTTCGAAAATGGCAACTCTGTTTGAAATATATTTTGACCTTAAGTTATTTTTCAAAAAATATATTACATTTGGTAACATCTTTTATTCACATATCGAAGTAAATTTTATTTTTCAAACAGGTGGCAACTCCAAATATCTAAACTTTACAGCAACATGCTCTTAATTTCATTATGTACTTTCTGCTTTGTGCATTTCTTTTCATTTGCATGCACTTCTTTAGCATCTCTAAATTCACTTTTTAACACGCTTCCTTGACCAGTGAAAGCTTCCCCAGGTGGTCAAATAAAAATCATTAACATGGCAGAAATTGCACGCTGCAACTGTTTCCAACCGTTATCTCAAGAGAATGTATACGTACGAAAAAGAAAATAAAGAAGAAACCCTTTGCTTACCTTATAAAGTATTTCCGGTCGCACATTGTGCTTGCATTTCATCGTGGCGCTGGAGCCGCGCTCCACATACCGCGGCACCACTAATTGCACATCCAGCTCAGATTGTCCATCTGCAAGAGGAAGAAAGTGGGAAAATCAACATAAGAAATGTTATCAAAAAAGAAGTTTACTCTTGTTTTGGAAGTAATTCTTTTGGGAAAATAATCCCCCAAAGGTGAGCTTAGTATAGTGTAAATGTAAAAAGGCAAGACATTTTTTTAGGCAAACCACTAAATTATATAGATAATATGTGCCCCAATTTACAACTCAACACTTATTTCATCTGCGAATTTGCTGGCTTAAATAATGAATTTTATTTGAGTTTAAATATGGTGAAATTATTAACCGTAAATTTTGCTGAAGACGTCAAATGTTGGCCGCCCGGTATATGTCGGTTAGTTACGAAAAATGAGAGAATGTCTGAATCCAGTTTATAAGTGTTTATTTTGAAAATACGTTCTTCTATATAATTATATTTTCTTATGGATATAATAAAATTGTGAAATGAATTTAAAAATAGACCTGTTAGGTCCCAAAGGTTATGTTGAAAAAAAACGATTGATTTCGATGTTTGAATGAAAATTTAGAGAAGAATTGGAAGCCGAGCGGTAATTTTGTCTGAGGTTGAGTATTCTTTTGCCGCTCTTAAACAGAAAAGTTTTTACTTATTGAACTTCAGTATCTCTTTCAATACATTATTTCCAACATTAAGCTTATTAAATTCCACAAGTATACAATATTTAAGAGAAAAAAATATACAATTCAGATATTCAATTACATCAATAAATTCGTTAGTATATACTATATGTACATACAAAATATACCATCTAGCTACTAAATTATTCATAATCATAATAGATTTATGAATAGTCGCTGCGGTAATGGCTTCTCCGTATACAAGTTAATCCCTGACAAGGCGTTGACATGACACTTTGCACACATGTGATTTGTTGCTGATGCCAGTTAATACTATGGCGTATTGAACACATCATCACAGAAACAAGTACAAATATAATGCTCATTTTGTAAACGCCAGAGGATTTTTAAAAATATTTGTGCAGATATTTTAAGGCAAATACTCACTTACACAGCAATATATATCTGTAGTCGTATGTTATGGAAGATAAAAATACACATACCCAGCGGCGAAAGGAAAGTAAACATTTCTTTGTAGATACCAGAGTATGAAATGAGTCAATTTATATATAGATATACATAGGTAATACAACCTAGTTAAAGTCGTGGCTTTTCGTTGAAGCTTCATAAATGTTAAATCATGGAAAAATAGTGGATTTGAGAAAGCGCAACCATTACATTTACTGCTGGGTATATACATACATGAAAATATACTCGTATGTACCATATAAAAATATTATCATTCCAGCAAAAGACGTTGGCAGCATTGGTTTAAGCTTATCGAAATTCACTTTAAGCGTCTATAAGTGCTAATACAGTGCAAGTATAAAGGGAATTTATATATAAGTAAGTCGGTGTGTGGTATAGTTCTGAGGAATGTGTACAAAGTGAAAGATTTTCAGGAATGTAAATCATGTGATATTCGTCACATTGTGAGACACATTTGTACCTTAAAGCGATTTAAGTGAACTTAAATAAAGCTGAGTGGTTGTGTATATTTCGAAAATGTATTTGGTTGCTGAAGTTCTACTTGTATCCACGAAATATTTTACAATGGAAGTAAATATGTAGTTTTTCAAAGCTTTTTCAAAAATAAGAGGCCCATGGATCAGAATGAATTATATATACACAATGAATACTTCGAGTCATGATATTTTAGGAACCGATGATTTGAAATCAAGACAAAATGTTTGAATTTTTTCAGGTTAAATGTACGATGTGTGAACCTAAAGTTGAGCTCTCCCCCAAGAGGGGCGAATAGATAACTGAAATGACTAATATTTTTGTTCAAAGTTCTGGCCGAATGTGTCATTAACTACACCATTTCACTTTCATTTTGTATATACAATCAAAGTTTTCTGACTGCTTCTTAGCCATGGAATCTATACTACATACTCCTAGTATTACTTATTATCTTTCTTAACTCTATCATCATATATTTCCCTAATTTAGATCATTAGATGGACTACATGGCACTCCATCTGGTATCGCTAAGGATCATAACTGGTCTATGTGGGACCTATTTGCCTACAGCCTACCCTAACCCAATATTGTAATATAGAGGTTATGTTTTGAATTTTTTGACATTTTTTTTTTAATATTTTCATAATTCGTAAATATCAATTAAAATTTCTGCAAAGCTTTCTATACAACCTTCAGTTGGATACCCATATTATAGGAATTGATCTCTTCATTGAAAGTTTTGAAAAGGTGGCAACATTTTGTTTCAATTTTTTAATCCCATATGTACGTAGAATATAGCATAATTAATATTTCAATATTTAAAATGTTTCAGTCGAAGCTCGGTGTTCTTGTTCTGCGATATATGCGAGCTTTCACTTGTGAAAGCTCCCCAGAACACCAAAAATATCTATCATTCACTCATGGTCTTCCAATTTCTCAATTCCCACGACTATTTAAAAATGTTTGTATTGGAGTATAAGTATGCACACACTTAAGTGTATTTTTGAAGAACCTTTCTCAATTTACGGTAATAGGAAAGGCGGTTGTGCGGTGAAAAGTGCGGTCTTGAGAAAATATTATCATTTGCAAACGCAAAGCGGCTAAGGCGATTTAGGACCGTAAAGCCAGTGACAGACATCACACACTTGATCGCTTTTGCGTTGCTCCTTTTTCGCGCAGCCCTTTTCTGTCATTTTTCAATTCTACGCTATTCTTGGCCAAATAGTAAACACTTTGCATCTACTACAATGTCGTTGATGGCTTTATTATTTTTTCTATCCTTCTTTGAGCGCACAAATGGCAATGAATATCGACTAAATGGATGCGAGGCAGCAGCAGCCACTCAACTCGCTCTCTAACGGTAGTAAAAGTAGTGGAGGACAGAGTCTAGATTAAGAAAAACGCATTTGCGTTGGAAAAAGTGGAAACAAAAAATCGATTTCCAATTTATGAGCAGATTTATGGGTTTATTAAAAGCCATTGTAGCGCGATTTTATGGCCATTTGGGTATAGTTATACTTTCGCAACAACAACAACTATAACAACAACACATGGCAGGTAAACAAATACTGCAAAAATACAAAGTGAATTTTATTTTGTTAACATACATGTATATATAGTATGGGTGTATATATCCATATTTTGTATGTGGCCCAGCTCGAACAGCGCCACGTATCGCTTAACAGTTAGCGATTTTATCTGGTATTAAATATTGTGCCAACTGTTACCCGCTTATTAATCATTCAATTAAGCGCTTTTTCGACCCAGCATCCCATATGTAGGTTGAGGCAGACTTCGGAACCGAGGGATCGACTATTACTTGCGCTTACTGCAGTTGAATATTAAATACGCCAGTCACCATTTTGAAGCACTCCGCTGAGAAAACACCACAAACGGCAAGTCGATTGGCGATACAGGAACTGCGCGCCGTACTCGCCGGCGGCCCATATGGTCATAAATCTTCTTAATCCCCACCAAATAAACATTGAGCTTACAATACAACACAGCACAACACACAAGGCAACAACAACAGCTACAATAATAACAAATCGCATTTAAATGGCAAATCACAAAGCGAGCATAATAAATTTGAATGCTATAAATTGGCCACAAAAGAGGAAAAGCCAACACAAAGAAACCAGAAGAAACTCAAGCCTGACTGACACTCGAACAATGCTCGCGTACGCACTTAACGGCAGCGAAAGCCTAAAAAATCGTTGAAGCAGAAGGCGTAGAAGAAAAAGAATGAGCCTGAGCCCGCGCCCAACAGAACAAGTGTGGACGCAACGAGTGACAAAACAAACTTGTGGGAGTACACAGCGCGGCGAAAATCCAGCAATCTCTCGTTGCGATTGCATCGCTGTGGCGTAAGTCAGCTCGTCTCTTATGCTTTCTAGATTTCAGCTAAGCCACTCAAAATGAAGCAAAGTGACTGCTCAGCCGACCGTTAATTATTTCAAAATATTGCGTTGCGCCGCAAGGCGACCAGCCGTGCAGTGGGCGTACAACGAATAGGGAGTGGAGGTATAGATAGTGGTAGCCGATAACGGATTGGGTCGTTCAACGGTTTCTATTTTGCTACAGCGCTTACAGATGGCCATTATAGCTTTATTGTTGCTGGTTTCAGTTTAATTTCTTCTTTTGGCTGTTATACAATGCAAAATAGCGCGTAGAAAAATAGATTTCGAAAAAAACACGGCAGAAAAAGAGTAATCTGAAAACCGACAATTGAAATTTACTGGCACTTCTATATAAAAAATTCCACACGCACCAACAACTTACATATATACAGGAGAGCATAGTGAGCGGAAAAGATCATTCTGAAAATATTAGGTTGAAATAAATATGGAGCTTCAAGCAGGGTTGGGTTGGGTTAAAGGGCTGATCCAACGGATCTCACTTGCACAGTTAAAATAATGACAGTAAGTTCTTTGTGATGCCGCAAACTCATTAAAAGAGATTCCACAGATTTTCAAGAGTCGATAAAACGATTTGAGCCTGTTACAAATTTATTGAGGCGGTTTATTCGCCGAAACTAGTGGAGCTGGGCAGGCAACGAAGAAGAAAGTGTCTAGAGGAATCAATCTTGTCTTCCTAAGTCTCCCTAAGTCCATTAAACAGTGTACAGTACAGACTCCTACTATTGCGTCGAGCTGAACAGTGGACCTCATACGACACTAGACCAAAAGACTCTGGCAGTCACGTAAGTGCAAATTATTGTTGTTGTTGTAGCGATTACCCAAACCTTAAGCTTCAAGTATAAATCAATTGTCATCTAACGGAGGCCCAGGAAACGAGCTGTTTGGACAGGGTAGGACCAAATAGAAAGAGGTGTTAGACGTGTGTGGTTAAGTGGACATGCAAAGAAGTGGTTAGTGTCATGCGAGTACTCTTTGCATGTAGGACATATGTTGGGTATGACGGAGTTCTGTTTGGATAGGTAGGAGTTTAGTCTATTACAGTATCCAGAACGAATTTGCGCGGGGGTCACTCTAGTTCCTCTCTCAATGGCGTTCAGTGATTGTCGAAAACATCCCAACAGAAACTGTTTGGAGAGTATTTCTTTATTTATGCTCCTTCACATGTAACAAACGTGCCTCATTGTGTAGGTGTTCGACCGGAGACATCAAGAGGCAACCTATCAATAAGGAAAATTTTGATTCAAGAAAATTAATTTATTTTACTCTCCTATCTCTCCAAGTTCACAAACGCAACCAAATCGATAAAATTTCCCTGAAAAGAAATTTCCCAGAGTTTATGCCGCTTATTTGTTAACGAATTCCACTGAATTCAGAAAAATTAACGAATTTTTGTTATTAATTTAAGTTATTGCCACTCGATTATAAAATAATATGAGATATTACATTTATAAGCAAGGCATGCTGCTTCTTTGACGTTTTTAAGAACCAAATGAGGACATTATCTGTCAATATTATTAAATATTATATTTTCCATCAAGATTGTAGATATATAAGAATTCGCAAGAAAATGCAAATTCTTACGCACCTCCTCACTTTCTTCTGCTTGAACATTCTCAAATATTCCCCTCAGCACCTATCGTTACATTTGCAAAACTCAGTAAGCGTATTGAGGCATGCGGACGGTACAAATATGCAGAAAGGACTTCAATCAATTAATTACGTACAAATATACATACTAGCAAACAAGCAACGCAGTGCTTGCTCAAGACTCTATCGGCGTGTGTGTGCGCGTGTGTTGGTGTGTACACACAAATGCATTTACTTATTGGCCAAAATATGGCCGCTTTGAGAGCAAACTTGTGGCATATTGAACGGCAAACAATTACTATAGAAACAATTAATACGCCGAGTAAACACGAACGCTTGCCAAACAGCCACTGTGTGGACAGTGTGGCAGGCGGTGGCTTCCCGCAGCAGGTAGCAACTATGAACATTTGGCTATCAGGCCGACACTGGTATGTGAGACCAACCTTCAATTTATTAAATTAAATTGGCAGCGTTGCTCGTTGAGTTGCTGCAGCGAAGTGCTCCTGCGGGACTGTTTTGGCGAATCGGCTCGAATGAGGCCACATCAACATTTGAGGCAATACTATATGCATCAGTATGTGTGTGTGTGTGTGTGCTAGATCAATTTAGAGGAGTGCCGAGCACACCAAACTAATTGAGTGTAACTGTATATGTGTGTGCGTGATTAGTAAACTCACCTGGACGCGTTCCGCACAACAACAGGCAACAAGGCCGATGAATATATATCCAATATGTATGTGAGTATGTATTTGTTTACTAAGCTCCCGGCTAAACCGTCAGAGTTGACCCAATAATCGATGATTACAGATTCAATATTAAGTCGAACGGTCAATTAGCCGCTTGACTATGTAGTTGCTCGAATTATTGACGAACGCACCCATAAACCGTTACAAAACAAATCATTGGCATGGTGATGTACACAAATTTGTGATAATTGGCGCAAAATTTGCACTTTAATCGGAATTACTTAAGGGGCCATGGGACGAGTGCGGAACAAATTGCGCCATAATTTGGCATATTTATGGGCAGTCAGCCGTGTAGTCGTAATAGACATATGCTCGTTATGTATATCTATCGGTACATATGGAAGTAAACATGTTTGTTATTTTATATGCTACTTACTGACATACCCATATGTTTATGCATAGAGGCCTATATTTACTCGTGCATGTGATTTGGCGTTAACTGGGCCTGGCAACAGCTGTCAAGCTTGAACTTTCATGCATAACTGCCGCATAAAACTTAAACAAAATGGCAGATGTGTAAATTTATGCAAATTTTTGATAACTAAGTCTCTTTATTTTGCAAATTTAATGACTTTATTGGAAATTTTAAATTTCTTCAAACTGCGAGAAAGCCTCAAAATAATAGGACTACTCATAATTTCAGTCCTCATATATTAAAAGTAATCATGAGTACTCAATCAAGTAAAATCAGTAATGAGTTTAACAGCAAAAGAAAATAAAATATGAGTAATCAATCGATCTTGATAATGATCACGGAAAGAGGAGTTTGTATTCTCACTGTCGAGAGAGAGAGTAAAGTAATGTATCTCTCGCTCAAATTGAAATTCACCATACCAAAGCAAAGAAAAATGAGGTACGCAGGCTTCAGTTAAGAACTAAATAGTGTCAGAGCAAGACAGTGTGTGTTGAGGAGACAATTTAAACAATAATTTAATTATGGTCCAGCTGATTAAGAGCCTTAAAGGACCCGTAAAGGGTGTAGGTGTGCCTGTTCATGATCCACCAGGATTTTCAACACTGTTTTCGAAACTTTTGGTTTTAAAATTAGTCTAAAAAGTATGGAAGGGCTTAGGCCCGAGCTTAGCCGAACTTTTACCGAACATTTTATACCCACCCAAGGCTCGAAGATATAAAAACACTTTTAGATATTGGTGAAACTTTATTGTAATAGGAGTATGGGGACTAGATCGATTTCATCACTATATTGGGTATATAGCCGCTAGGGGAAGATCTATTTTTAATAACCAGTTTCTTAGAAATTTTATTATGATAACACATATTATATGATTAGTATATGGGGTATATATACCGATTTCATTTCCTTAAATTAGGAATGTTATGAACCGATTTAAACTATTTTTCGTACAGAGACATCCTATTGGAAGAAAAATATTTCCTCTGAATTACATTAAAATATCTGAGAGGTTACTAATAATTTCGGTAACAAATTACCCATAAATCTTCATGCTCGATATCTGGGGCCTTGAAAAGTTATGGTACAATTTGGACAATTTTGTGATGAGTGATGCCAAACCTCCAATTGAGAAGTTGTGCAAAGTTTTACACCGGTATGTTAATGTTGTTGTTGTTGTAGCAACGTAAAATATTCCCAAAATAATTCCGATTACGTAGAACCGTCTGTCGTGGAAATTTTTCCGGTACATTCAGTGACGCTTGATTTATATATTGTAAAATGAACGAATCAGGTGAAATTTTGTTTTTGGATAGAAAATTGGATTATATGAGAAGTATTCCCCCAAAATGTTCAGAATAATTATATAATATAATAATTTTTTTGTTGCCTTCGTCAGGGCAGTTTCTATCTATCTTTATTAAAAATTAAATTGGTTTCCCCCATAGTAAATATCTACTACACCAACTCAATTGAGGTTAGCAAACTTTAACTGCATTTCCCACATCATTTCCATTTCTGCGGTATTAAAATTTAAAACTACAATTAACTAAATTCGAATTTACTGTGCCGCAGAAGTGAATGAACGAATGAATACACTAATTCCATTTGGAAAAGCAGGAATGAGTACGGAAATGGGCAGTGTACATTAATTACCCACAAAATAGAAAAAAGAGAAAAGAAGAGAAAAAGTCGAGAACAAACGAAAATGTGAAAAGTAAGTAGAAAATATTTCAAAAACATTATTGTTAAGTACTTTTGTGTGCACTTGTGGTTCCCCAAATTGTTTTAGCAACTTTTTTTTCTTCATTTTTTGGCAGCGTCCGCTTTCGCTCATCTAATTTCTGCTTAACTATTATATGTATTTGCAGCTGAAAAGTTTTAATTGAATTGTAGGAATTGTTTAATATCAAATATGCGTTGGCACAAGTGCTTAACTTTTATACGGCCAAACGGCCAAACAATTACACATATTTTCACGCGGCTCAATTATATATGTATGTATAAATATACACTACATATATCTGTAAATGTTTGTATGTGTTGTTGTTGTGTTTTTGTTACAATCGGCTTTTTGGTTTTTATGCATAAAGCTCTCATATAAATTTGAATAAAGCCTCTATTATTATTAAGCGCACAGCAGTTTTGCCCTGCCTTGCCTTGTGACTACGTTATTATTATTCGCCGTAATTCCAGTGGGGGATTTTGTATCGTTGAGTGCGTCCTTCTGACAATTACCGCGCGTTTTTTTTTATTTTCCTGCGTTGGCAAAGTATACAACGGATTTACAAAAGCAAATACGAAATATACATACTTATATGAATATATCGATATATGTTTGGGTGTGTTTGTTTCTGAGAACGTTTGGTTGTTTTGGTACAGTGTTTCAAGAGAGCAGGAAAAATAAGTAGTTCTCAGAAGATTCTTATATTTTCGAATACTTTACACTTTTTTTATAAATTCATCTTCTTGATTCGGTGCGCCTTCTTCAGTCTATATTGTATGTTAGCTATGAGATTGTCTATGTTTCACAACCTCAAAACACCACAGGTAGCTAGTTTCTTCCCAATTTCCAAAACCACACTAACGTTAGTTATATACTATAGATTGATGTCATAACTCTGCTAAACATTTCTCTAATCCTATGCTAAAGCTATGATAATGACTCTAGAAACAATGAAGAAAAACATAGCTTTCTCACAAAAATCGGTGCAACATTCTGTAATCGTGTTCTAATTTAGTTCTGGATTTGTCAATATTTCCGGAATGATATAATTCAATTTTCCTCTAGCCTCACGTCGTGAATTGGAGAGTCTAAATTAGTAGCCCTTAATAGCCCATAATTTTTAATGCTCTAAACTGAATGTTGTCCAATAGTTTATAGTTCATTCTAAAGCATGAGTTGGGTTAGGTTCGGTTTCGTACCCTACAATACACTCGAACAGTTAGATGTTTTTGGTGATTCGAAAATATTCAGAAACTGAAAGCTTTAGAGGAAGTAATAATCCATAGGTCCACATCAGGAATCCTATTTTCAGGCTGTCGTAAACTGAGTATCGAATTACAGTGAAATCCCGATTATCCGAACATCGATTATCCGATTATACGAAAGCATTCGTCTCTGATTTATTTGACAATTTAATTCTAAATTGGTTTTAAAGAAATTACAGTGGCCATGAAATTCTTAGCATTGGTGAAGGGTGCGATGAAGAGAATGTTAAGGCGTGACTGAACTTCGATAATGAAAACCCTCGATTCCAAATATAATATTTATTGATGAAGAAATCATTGATGATTTGAACAGTAAAGAGAGAGAATATGACGAAGTGAAGCTTTTGAAACTCTAGATGTTAATTTTAAGTGGTTTGAAAGACAGGACGAATCGGATCCCATGCAGTTGGTACACTTGAAGCGCATCAGGGACTTGTTGGCGATAAAAGGATGTGATTCATTACGTCCAAGATCAAACTAAAATATTGTTTGATTTTCTTTGAAATCGATTATCCGCATTTTCGATTATCAGGAATATCTCTGATTCGACCCGGTCATAGATAGTTCGGTATAGCGGATGTCAGACGACGTACCTAGGCCTTTAGGAAGACCATTCCTCCCCTCACACTACCTTGTCTTCCCTAAACCACTCTGAGGTCTTGTGAATACCTTGGAGTAATAATCATATATAGATAGCATTAGTTTGAGTATGTTCAATCATGTAAGGATTCGAGTTTTGAGAACTTTTAAACCTTTGTACCAAAAGTAAATTTACTTACAAAAAAATTCTTGCCATTCAAAATACGAACATTTTCAGTCCGTTAGTTTATTAAAAATTTTCTAAAAAAAATTATGAATTTTTACCACATTTTTTTCGAGCCAAGAACACTGTAGGTTATAATTTTCTTGTGTTTACCGCAAGATAGACAACAATGTCATGCTCAGTTTCGCTAACAATCTCAACGTAGGATGTTTAAGTGAGTAGACAAATATTGGGAATTGGTATTTTGATTGCCAACGACCAAGCCGGTAGTCAGGAACATACATACATATAAACATATGAAACGCGTAGCAACTTTGGAAGTGTGAAGACAAACATATACGCACATTTTCCATGCTTCCGTGCGTAGAAAGCTTACTGCGAGCTTGAGAGTAGGTTCATACATACATACATATGTGGTTGTTGTTGTTACATGTATGTACTAGTGTGTATATAAGTATGTATTGACTTTCTAGCGAGATGTTTCATGCAACACTTGCTAGTTATATCGCTTCCCGTTATTTTGTTGCTGCTATTATTGTTGTTGTAGATAATGAAAGTTTATGTGGCGTATTGTTTAAATCGAGCTGAAAATAAGTTCTGTAAAATTCTTTTCCCAACCAGTCAGCAAGTTGTGCGCCTTAATCAGCAGCAGGCGCGCTTAAAACGCTTTAGTGGGCGGCGACCGACTGACAGCAGCTCCCACAGCCGTTAAAAGTCGGCCAATTTAAGTGTGCGCACTTAACTCGCTGGTGGCGCGGCGGTGGCTGTGGTGGTGGCGCGTATAAATCATGCAGTGAATCCCCGTTGTAGCGCCTATACGCCGGGCACTTTACACTTCGCAGAGCCTTAATTTGAATCAGTATTTTAATAAGAGCGCGCAGAGGAGCGGCTGAGGTGGTGGCTTACTATAAAAAAAGTGTTTGTATGTATGTGTGTGTGCGACAGTTGGTGGTGCTTTTGTCAAATTGATGCTTGATTCAGCGCAAGTCAGCGCGATTAACGCGTAATGCCACGCAATCGTTTCGCATGTGTATGTGTGTATGAGTGTATGTGTGAATATGTATTTATTATGAGCTTAAGCGTAATTATACATGTACATTTATGCATAAATATATACTCACAGTTATTCTCTGTTACATGCATACATATGTATGGTACGTTAAGCAGCTGCATATGAAGACGTTAACGTAAAAACCTTACATAAATAATATTAATTTAATTTTACGCATGAAATATTTCACTCATACATCATGAAGCTCACTTATGTTAAATAAATAATTCCCATCATCATCAACGCATCGTTTGTTAACCGGTCGAGACGCCAGGCAAACGCAACCGTTGCCAGCGCCGTCATAAGTGGCAGGTAGCGACCGAGCCGTTGGCACAGAAATGCCAACTCACCTGACGAAAATTAACTGCAGGCATTAAGTGTAATAAGAACATGCTGCTGCATACTTCACACATATGACCATGCAAATACTACTATACTACTATATAGTATTATATATGTACCTATATGTATGTGTGTCTATGTATTATTACACACAACATCTGGCCGAGTCATATGGTCCTCACGCCGTTTTTTTCGATTGCTGACTTTTGCTAAATTAACGTAGCGACCTAAAGCCTAGTAACCGTATACACGAAGTCGACGATCGTCTGGTTGTGCCCAACAGCAGCGGCCAGGAGGTGCACACAAGCAGTCAAATTAATTATAGGATTCAGGTGGAGGCTTGGTGCGCTGTTGAGTGGACAACAACAACAACAGATAATATAATATAACAACAAAAGAACAAGTACAACAACCACAGTAAATGATTTCATTAAAATTAGTACAACAACAATAAAAAAACAAAAATAGTACAACAACAACACAAAAACAAAATTAGTACAACAACAATAAATGATTTCGTAAGAATTCACAACAAATATGAACCAACCACCTTCATAACTGTTTCTGTATAAGGTGACTACAACAATTTCGCATATTAAATGTAGACACTCACACACCATATACACATACACACGCGCAGATTACTTACAGGATGCCGACAGTTAATGTGACATAAAAGTTCATTAATTTTCATGAAGTTTTAATACAAGCAAAGAACCTGTGTTCACTTCTATATACATACATACATATGTACGTAATGTCATATGCTTAACTACTCATTTACATAATCGTGACATGAGTGCGTACTCTGTATGTATGTACTACATGATTTTAGAGTCATTAATACGTTTATGAATTAACAACAACAAAAGGTTTGCATGAAAAGTCAAACAAAAAGTGAAAAGGTGTAGCAAATCATCAAGAACTTTGTGTCAGCGACAAGGCATCAGCGGTACCACCGGGCGTATACGTAACGTGGCACTGGAGTGTGAGTATGCGTATAACTTTTGTATAGCGTTGCTTGAGTTAATATAAAATGCTTTTGAATAACTTCAAAACACACAAGAATGCATAAATGATGTAGTTAAAGGGAGTTTTTGTTATAGAAAGCATAAATTCTGCGTGACTGTGAAGCCACTTAATTAAACATGCAAGCAATTTAAAAAGTCAGTGACTTCAATGAGTGGAATTTTGAAAATTGTTAAATTATTAAAAATATTAAATATTAATTTCTTCGATTCCGATTTTCTTAAGGGAAGCCCATGAAAATTTTCAAAGAATCAGTTGTTTTTGTTATTTGAAAATATAGAATGTTGGACATATACTGATGAGATTAAAAAAAAAAACGAATATTGAAGCAGTTATAGCTAATAAATTAATAATAATAATTAATATGTTTTTTTTTTATACTCTCGCAACAAAAGTTGCTAAGAGAGTATTATAGTTTTGTTCACATAACGGTTGTTTGTAAGACAAAAAACTAAACGAGTTAGATATAGAGTCATATATACCAAAGTGATCAGGGTGACGAGTAAAAATCCGGATGTCTGTCCGTCGGTCCGTCTGTCTGTCCGTGCAACGGATAACTTGAGTAAAAATTGAGATATCTTAACGATTAACACGTATTCCTTGGCTCCCTGAGGAGGTTGCTTTCGAAAATGGGTAAAATCGGACCATTGCCACGCCCACAAAATGGCGAAAACCAAAAACTTATAAAGTGTCATAACTAAGCCACAAATAAAGTTATAAATGTAAAATTTGTAATTAACGATCGCACTAAGAAGGGGCATATTTGGATGTATTTTTTTTTTTTTTTTGGGAAGTGGGCGTGGCCCCGTCCTCAAATAGGTTTTTTGTATTTATATCGCAAATCAATAAAGCTATATAAACCAAACTGTCTGCAGTCGGTTATCTTACGTACTCCACCACACACCATGAAAATAGTTGAGATCGGATAATAACCACGCCCACCTCCCATACAAAGGTTAGGTTGAATATTACCAAAAGTGCGTTAACTCATTAACGAAAAACGCCAGAAACACTAAATTTTACAGAAGAAATAGCAGAAGGAAGCTGCACTCAGATTTTTTCACAAAATAAAAAATGGGCGTGGCATCGCCCACTTATGGGTCAAAAACCATATCTCAGGAACTAGTCGACAGATTTCAATGAAACTTGGTTTGTAATAGTTTTCTTACATCCCAATGATATGTTGTGAAAATAGGCCAAATCGCTTCACAACCACGCCTACTTCCGATATACCAGAACTTTGAAGACGATCTGAATCGTTTACTTTACAATATATAAAGTAAGTACAAGTGAAGATATCGATGCAGAACTTTGCACAAATACTACGTTTATAGTGTGGCAGCGCCATTCATCACCGAAATCGGACCATAGGTTGTCAAGGCCCCATATATCGAACATGAGGACCTCGGTACTTCTAACCTAATATTAGAGTTTCCAACTTTCAATGGACTTTATACAGAATATATGAAGGTCGAAAGCAACCTTCCTTACTTAAATCAAGAACAAAGAAAATTTATTACTGTCAAACTTTCTTCACTGTGTTCTAAAGTTTACAACAACATAAAATATATATTAATTTCCAATTTTTTGCTAACGCTAAATTCCACCTCCTTTTCATTTCAAGCATCTTCAAAAATTATATGCGATAATTTTCACATTTCCCGCAACGACACATCGATTATGAGCCTCTGCTTTTCAGCAACAAACCGCAAAATAATCGTTAAGTCAAATAGAACATATTTATATATAAAAAAAATTTACATAAATATCTACTTAAGACAATTTTATTGCAAACACAACTGCCTTTAACTCACTTATATAAATACCATATATTTCTCCACACAAATGTGGCATAACTGTCTGCATAATATTTCTATATCGTTGCCATCTTCTTAAATCCGTTTATTTACACTTAACCGTAAATATAGCGGCATTTGCGATAATCTTCGCTTTGCTTTGCAAATAATCGATTTAGCTCAATTTGCAAATTATGCGATTTACATAAATGCGTAGTAAAACAATTTTAAAACATCTCACTTAAGTGTATTTATGAGTATAATCATAATTCCATTAGCTAACAAATTGGTGTATATTGACAGACAAATAAATAGTTTCTTTAAATATTTGAGGTAAATGATGATAATTTGTTGTTTTGTGTTTGTTGGTATCAAAAATAGTTTATTTGAATTTTCATGTGAAGATTTTCTGCAGCGAAGACCCTTATAGATGAAATTTTTTATACTTAAAGAAACTATATAGAAACTATATTTTAGTCAGCCTCGAGTTTGATATTAAAGAAACTATATTTTAGTCAGGCTCGAGCTTGATATTAAAGATACGACAAATATGTTGTAATTTTTTTAACTTTTTACCACACTTGATGTATTCACCATATGGTGAGTTATGAAACTTGAATCGGAAACTGGAAATCCGTTTTTCGAATGATTGAACCGATTTACCGATTTTTACCACACTTAAGCTTTTCACCATAAGGTGAGTTATGAAACTGGATTCGATCTTCAACTGGAAACTCGTTTTTTTTCTAGCAATTATTTAAGTCATTGAGCGAATCGAAATTTTTCCGAATGATTGAACCGAATTACGGACCAAAGAAATTTTTAAATATTTTTGATTGATCCGTTTCGACTATTTTCTAAAAAATATATTTTTCAAGTTACCGAAAAAATGCTGTTAGGAAAAGGTCCGGAAGCAAAACATTCAAAGATATCAGCCAAATACAAATCGTTTGATAGTGTAGAGCAAGTTGAATAATAGTACTGATGGTGGTTTTCAAGAGAAAAAATCATAGCAATTAGCCTAAGAGTATTATAATTTTTATTTTTTGTTCCAAATTTGAAGCAGCAATTTTTTTAACTATTTTGAACCGGCCTGATACTAATCTATTTCAATACGAAAGCTGAGAGTCCCAATTTTTACAAAAATATTTACAACAATAGTACAATAATTGTAGAAAGTTAAATTTTTGGCTAATTACTTTTTCAAAATTTTTGAGTTACGACACTCTTCCAGTAAACCAACAATTTACACACGTTAAATGTAAAAAAACATTAATCATCACTATAATTGTGATCAAAAAGCAAATCAACACAAATCAATGTAAATGCATACATTTACTGTTCTACATGTCATGGAAAGAAAAAAATCACAAATGTCTGCTTTTAATTTAGAAGAGCGCAAAAAAAAGAAACAGCGCAGAGTAAAACTGCTAACATATGCACATGCATATGTAATGGCAAATTATTTACGGATATGTCAAAAAGCACAACAAAAGGAAGCACACAACAACAAACATATGTGAAGAAGAAGAAAAAGCAGCAGAAGCATATGTGAGCACTGAGGACTGCCAGCCAAAATAACGAGCAGCCAACGAAGTGAGCAGCTGCGACAACAGCCAGTCATAAAAAAATCGCAAACAAAATATCAACATAAACAAAAACATAAACTATTTTAATATGCGCACGCAACAGCAACAAGAAACCTCAACAAAAAAGCTACATACGCCTACTAATGCACGCACACAGCTAAAACAACAACACACACCGATACACCAACCTCCATATGTGTGTGTGTAGGACAATGCCTGGAGTAGTCGCAGTGCCGAGTTGACAAGTTTTGCCAGCGCTAACTGTTAGCAAGACACACACACACACACTTGCGCACTCGTGCATTGGCCACAAAAGGCATAAAAATGGTAGAGAAATGAAAAGAAAAATTATTGTAATGCAAACAATAAAAGTAAAAAAGTAAAAAAGCGAGAAAAAAAATGTAAAAGTTGCAAAAATACAAGTGAAAGGTTGCGCAAAAATGAGTGCTCACATGCTTACATATGTGTATGTGTGTTCGTGTGTAGGAATGTAAATAAGGGCAGCCCACGCAAACCAACAAACGTCAATACACTCAGTACATTGATGAGGGAAGGGGACGGGGGGTTAGAGTGGACGGTTTGTGGGCGTCATTGATGAAAACCGCAGTTATACTTCGATGCAGAGGAGTCGGCGCCCTCAGCACTCATTGTGATGAACAAGCCGCGTGTGCTCTCCCAAACATATATATTTATACTCGAAACACTGCGCAACAGCGACTCGGGATCGGATTTAAATTAGGTAATATGACATATGTGTTATTCTAAGTTGAAATCCCACAAAAAAGTTCTTAAGTTTAAACGTGGGATTTTTATAGTGGTTCCTTGCAAAAATTGAAACGAGAAACGAGTTACCAATGTTCCAGTGACCTTTCTAACCAGTGACCTTCAAAACACAAATCTCCTGATGTAATCACACGATCTGTTCGCCATTTACCTTCAATCTAATTGATTTTCAGAAGAACCTGATAGGTCTGCATAATATATTCAATTGAAACTTGTTTCCTTTAACCTAGAAGCCGTATTTCTGAAGCAGATCTCGTCATGTGCAGATCTTCTAGATTTTAAATTGTATTATTTTTAGATTTTTGGGTCCCACTCAAATTGACTATTATTTCTATTCTGTCAATCAATTATCTCCACCTCTAAAACATCAGTTTGGTATTGAGTTACGTTCTTCGAAATGTTGTAGAAGTGATCTGTCGAAGGTGTCCACTTCACGTTATTATTTTTTCGTTCTTCCTTCATTACATTCAATGCTCTGCTTAAGGTTCATTATGCAAATATAATAGACGATCCAAAGGTAGTTACACTCCAGTTCATAGACATCAAATTACCAAACACCATGTGTCATAAATCACTCTTGAGTCAAAAATTTGACATTTTGTTGATCAGTGTATTAACATGTACATGAGTATTTAAATCAGACTTTGATGGCAACAAACTCAAATATATAAATATATGAGCAATTTTCGAACCCAGCAAGGAAGACCAGTTTTTGTCTAAAGTTGAAAAGAGCAAGCGAAAAATAACTCCTGTTGCAAGAAGTGCTCCAGAACGATACCAACCGATTGTTGTATGAGAGCTCAAAGCTATCTCAAATCGATATTGATATGATTTGAAATCGGTTATTTTTGTTATCATTGCAGGAGTATTCGTTAAATCTTTTCAGTGATTGCTAATGTCATATCCATTCATGGATGGACATAGAGAGCTTCCAGAAAATCTGGTCCGTTTCAGTGAACTATATCCGATCGTCCTCGAGTTGGAGCATTGTCGATTGTTTTTCGAAGAGATCATAAGAAACTTAAGATTTGTCTCCAAAAATTTATTTCTTATAAGGTTTCGCTAGGTTATTTTCCATCCGGGATTTCCGATCCACTCCGGTTATCTGAATATCGTATTCAACTCGGAGCTGGATCGATTATATTTCGAAGAAATCATATAAAACATGAGATTTGTGCCTAAAAATTCATTTCTTATAAAGTTTACTAAATATGACTGGTTATTCAAGACAACTTTCACCTTTAAACGAGTACTTCTTCCAAAAGCCGCAAGCTGTCTCCCTTTTAAGCTTTACTAAAGAATTTAATTTCCTATGGGGCGTTAATGTTTTAACTAATATATATATACATATATATGCGTACTTAGTAATCTGCATTCACTATTTTGTTGAATGCAAAACATAACCTAAAATCAACGGCTGTCGGAGCTATGAAAACAATATGCAAATGCAAGTAAACATTATAGATGTCCGCTTACATGCACAAACACACACACGCACACACACTTACAAAGCGGTACATGCATTTTCGGGTTTACTCACCGAATGTAAATTGGTCGTAAAGCAAGTTGGCTACCAACTGCTGCCAACGGACACTAATAAAAGAAATTGCGGCGAAACACCGAAATTGTGTGGGCAACCAAGTTTGGGCAGTGGGCGAACTTCGTTGCTACAAAGTAGTCTACCGACAGAATTTCGGTGTGTGCATTTTTGACATTTAACTGGGGTGCACATGGTGATTATATTCGTCATGAGAGTAGTCGTTGTTCAAAATCGAGATAGAATTACATCCAGTCTACTGAGAATAAGTTTTTGAGTATTTTCTCGCATAATCTCGGACTTTTGTTCGATCGAGGCTAAAGAATGGGTGCTAGAGCGAAACCGTCCTGAACTAGCGTCGTTCCTACCAAGAATAGTAGTTCGTAATAGTTAAGATAAACTCAAAGTATATAGTTTCCCCAAATTTAATTTTCTTACACAAATAGCTTAAGATTAACTGGAGCCAAAGAGTAATTAAAATTAGCTTCCGATCAGCTTTAATCTAGTAACTCTGGAGGTTGCTATATATCTCGATAGATATCTCAAAGACTAATTTATAGAGACCTAAGGAACGTCATCTAATTTGTATTTCTTTCAATCGTAACTTAATAATTCCTTAGAACAACATTTACCTCTATTACTACTAAAGAAAGAGGAGCCGAAAAGGAATAATTTTCATTTTGCGAGACCTAATTATGCTAATTACTAGTTCCTTAGGATATAAGAGGGTATAAAGATCTCGAAGAGCTCTTATACAGTGTGCTCTAGAGCCAAAACGTTCTGAGAAAGCATTTTCTTACCAGAAATGCTGGTCCATATTAATATATAACCTCCAAGTGAATACTAACGAGAAACTAGCCAATATTCCTTTCAGTCCGAAGCTAGTGCTGCTCAATTATTAAATTCTAATTACCATTTCTAGTGAAGTACCTACTAAATCCATAGCCAAGAGGATGAAATATCCGTTGAATGTAAGCTCCCAGCCAACAGCTGTCTGGCAACACTATGCCATAACTGAATTATATGCTCCAAAAGAGGAAATATTGAAACGCACATGTTGCAAATTGTTGCTGAATTTTGATGTTAAACAAAGTGAATAGCGGTGTTGTGGTGCGATAGCAACAGCCGTGAAACTTTTATTTACACTATTACTGCTGTCCGTGCAACTTCTGTGGAATAATATTAAATATGTACAAAAAAAGAAACACAAGAAAGCGATGGGAGAAAAGAAAACCTAGAAGACAAAAGTGCAATAAACAAAAGCGGATGAGCGAAAGGTACCGAAAGGACGTGCTCAGAGTACAAGTGTCCGGCCGACGGCATGAGCAATCAGCGTACGGCGACGCCACGGGAGCGCAACTGATGACGTACATGATGATGATGATGACGATGAAGAAGAAGAAGAAGCTCCGCATCGAAGTTTTACTCCGACATTTGAGTAGCAAATAACAATGCCTGCCACTTCACTTTTGTGTCATAAAACAAATGCGTTGACGGGGCGGCGAAAGGCACGCTCACTGCAATATACGTAGAATGAGGCACGCACACACTTATGTAAGTTTGACTTTAACTACTTCGAAAGCCGAAACCGACGCAACGCAGAAGCAACAAGAGACCATCAAACAGAGTGCCTAGGCGCCGACTGACGTAGGCCAGCGTTGTGCTGTCGCAGACCCAAAGGCTGTTGGTAATTGGAGCTCAAGCTAATGCGCCCGCTGGGTGCAAAACTGTTGTGTGAATTATTGATTAGTGGCAACCCCAAAGTGAACGAAGAAGATGCCCGCAAAAGATGCTAACCCACACAGACGCACGCACTCGATGAGATCCATTTATTTGCCGCACGCTGTGGACTTTCTGGCCAGGCGGTGCCGCACAACTCCAACTACTTTATCATCGATGGGATTTTGAAGAGACAACAAGTGAGCACGCCAAGGGCATTAGAGCTGATAATGGACTGCGTTCGAGAAAATGAAGAACCAAAAAGGGATAAACATAAGTTTGCCGAGGGTTGGTGTGGGTTGATTGAGGTTGGTCCGAAAGTGGAAAGTTTCAAAAGCACCTCAGCAACTTAGTCAATATTTTAATAAAGGCGCTCCCGTTCGAGATTATGGAGTACTGCTTGGGATGAAGTGGTTGGGCTAACTGTGTATGTTTATATGCTTAACGGTATATACCGTTGTGTGGTTTTCTGTATCGTACAACTGTCTGTTTTTGCCTTGGCATTGACCTTTTCGGCCATCGACTGAAAGGTGAACTTTTGCCTTTATTCACTCATTGAGTACAAACGCAAATTATTAATATAAATTTTTTTTTTCCCCAAATTGGGTCAACAGCTTTTGCTGAAAACACGAAATTATTAAAAATAAAGCAAAACAGTGTGTAAAAGGCAACGAAAAGCAGACACCAAGGAATTTTTAGTATTGTATTAAACATTTCACGGCTGTCTTTCGTGTAACGACAATTTGCCTAAAAGCAGCAACAACAAGCACAAGTGACTTTTAAATTGTGTTTGTCATTTTTTCTACGCTCTGATAATGAATCATAGCTTGAATTTAATTTAATACGTGGGATAATGTTCTGTAAGAGGATTAAATGATTTTAATTACAGATTAATTTTAATGCAGACTTAAATAACAAAAAATTTTTCGCTTTAAGCTTTTAAAATTTAGTTGAAAACGATATCTGAAAAAAAATATAGTTTTTATAATTTTTCAGTTTTTTTTATTAATATTTTAAATTATAGCAATTAATTTCGCCTATTATACGGAAGACGGCTCAAATTAAATGGATTAATTTCAGCTTGGATCCGTACCCCTACGTTTCTCATCTCCTTTGGACACTTGAGGCTGTCGGTGACGAAGGTTAATAGGCTTTGTTCATCGAGTTCGCCACAACAGTTCTCGTGGTTCAAAAAAATTCTAAACTAGCAAATGTTGACGGTTGAACGATTCTTTACTTACTTTATCCAAGCAGGGTAAGTCAAAAATTAAGTAGATTGATTTCTTTGATTGGAAATATCAAAGGTACGTTTCAGAACTTGAGCTTATTCAGGGATGCCATTATAAATCAACTATTTATTTTTACAAAAACCAGATTACAGAAACGAAGTCTCAGAAAAACCGTGTATGAACCTTCACCACTCTCAACTATTTCAGTTCATTCACCACACTAAAAAGTTGTTTCACAAAATGGTTCTCAGAGAAGCAGATCAAGTCTTGGTGAAGATCATAAGACCTGATCTTACTAAAGAACTGCAAGTCAAGCGAAATAAATGAACCTGACAAAATGCGAGTTCGGGTGTCACTGACTTCAGACAAGCACTGAACTCCATTAACAGACGAGCTTTTAAGCTATTAACACATTCACCGACTCCCTCCCTTCCAGTTAATAGCGTCTTTGAAGTCAAATCACCACCCATTGTAGACACGAAGCTCCAGTTCCCTACCGAAACCATAGTTACCCGCGAACAACTTCGTGCTGGATTCCTTCGAAACAGCTCGTTTAGTGGGGATCCCTTATTAGATTAGTTGAAGCAAAGCTAGATAACTACTATGACAACAACCAACAGAACAACAAAATTGTGCTCCAAATTACACTGTCATGGACTACGAAGGGGACAAAATTCTCAGATTACAGAGGAGATCCCTGTACATCTGACAATGCCAGGAAAGTCATAAGATAAATTTATTTGGTTAAACCTAATGGCGGATTTCGTTTATTTTCACTAACATCTCTATCAGGTATAGCTTCTAGTATTGTATGAGGTCTAAATCTTGATAAAAAGAGACAAGGAAAGTGCTCAACAAGGTTTGGTAAGCTTCCGAATGTTTGATGGAATTTTAAGGAATCCACCTCAAAAACTATGAATCTTTTTCTTCGGTCAAGTTTAGAACCCACGGCACTCAGATTGGTGAATCAAGTAATTATATATAAATCACTTAAATATTTCTGTAGAAAATATACCTATATATGTACTTAAATAAATACGGTACATTTATATTGACACTTCCAACACAAACTTCGCCTTTCTACGCCTGAAATTGACACATTTCATATTCACTTCCTTCACTTTCCAGCACTTCCTTCACTATGCAGCAATTATTGTCAGAACGACAAGGTCACTAATAGTTCAACGCAGCCCACTTTCTTTTACCTCACCCCCTCGCTCGCACACCACCCCAGCTCAACGCATGCGGCTATTCAAAATCAGTCATAAAATGTGGAAAATGAATATTTTCTTTTGATAAGCCTTCGTATTTTTACACATTTCTGTTTTTGTATCACAGTTACCTGCCAGCCAACGCGGCAGCGAAGGCCAACAAGCAGCCGAACGCAGCGCAGAAACGTTTGTTTTGCAAACCCAGTGAACTTGTTACCGGATTTGTACGTTTTCATAGTTGACATTGTCAAAATAAGATAATACATTCTACAGCCTGGCAGCCGGGCAGCAGGTGTTGCTAAATGTCAGCCGAAATTGCAAAAAATCAAACACACAAACACACATACAACAATAACAAGAATAATACATGTGTCTACATATGTGCGTAACGGGGCAGAAGAAATAACAGCAACAAAACCACTACATTTACAACAACAGCAACAACGGCGGCAGCGGTGGCGAGGCAACAAAAGCGGCGGCGAAAAAAATGCTGAAAAGCGCATCAACTTGTGGCATCAAGAGGTGGGTCCAGAGTAGTGAAGCATATAAAAAGCGAAAACTAAAAAAAAAATATGAAAAAAAATGTGGAAAGCGAATGGAGAATGGAGTTGTCGCCGGTAGTGTAGTAATACATTTATTGCCCCAGAAATGTTGGGCTCACATTTGGTTTGTGCTAAAAGGTTTTTCGCTTTGTGCACGAAAATCGGGCGAACAAAATGGTGAACAAGAAGCGAAATTTTAAACTAACCAATTTTGATGGCAATCGGCAAAAAAGGACACGGAGAAGAAAAATTTTACATTTTTTCATACGCATACACAACAACAACAACAACAAATTGCCATATATAAATATGTATATATTTGTGAAATATTGGCTGTTGAGTTGGCATACAAAAAATGCATACACGCAGATAAACATATACCGATAACGGTATTTGTATGCAAATGGTGTTGCTTTTTGTTTGCATCCCCAGCGCCGGGTGTACCGTTATAAGTTTTTTAACCGCAGGAAAAAATAACAAAATATTTAAGGTCTTAATTGGAGTGACAAAAAGGTTTTAAAATCATGGTTTACATACAAACACACACATATGCACTCATACATATGTATATATATATGTATGTCCCACATTCATTTTTCGCTCGCATTCGATGCCCAAAATATGCAAAGCTGTAGAAGCAATAAACAAGAAATAATAAAAATATAAACAAATTTAAACTTATTGCTAATGTTTATTGCCGGCAAAGGCATTGCGTAATAGCGTGGATTTGCATATAAAGAGGTGAATATTTTGGGTGCTCTTGTTTTGCTGCTCAGCTGCAACTTAGTGTACTGCCAGATTATTGGAAAATGCGCGCTAGTGTCAATTTTTCGGCAATTTATGCGATGAAATTAGTTTAAGTGGAGTCTAAATATTTTATATTTGTTGTAAATAGATTTGTTTAAAAAATTTATTTAAATTAAAAATAAAATTTATTTTTACTCATATGGTTAATAGATACAAAAGCTTTGTTTTTATGTTCTTTATATACATATTTCCCGATAAGAACAGGACAATCCTAAGCTTTATATAATTTGTGAGTGTTGCAAGATTAGTTTAAAGGGCATTTTGGAAATAAAAATTCTTTGAAGAAATATGTATATCTTTGAACCTGGTTGAAAACACTTCAGGGCTGCTTTCATACATATCTCAGGCAATTTGCTAAAGATGTTACGGTAACTTAAATTTAAAATCGAAAGCCTTAGAAGTGTCATTTTTATATCCATTCTGACATAAAACCAAGAAGTTGATAGTGATCCACCTAAAATAACAACAACATTTTTATTCATTTATCGGATAGTATATGTCTTTTTATTTAAAATTTCAGATAGCTCTTAAAAATCACACTTTATAAGATATAGCGGACTCGACAAATGTTGTCCTGCTATTCAAGCTACGGCGACTACGGAGGAGCTCGACGGAGACAGGAGACGAAGGTTTTTCGTATGGTGCCAATACTTTTTATATACATCAGGATCATCGAAATTGAACTTTTTCCCGTCGCTGAATACCTTCATATACTTTGTCATTCTTTGTCTTAAAATTGGTACTCATCGTAAATGTACACTTATCGAGTACACGCCGGAGATTCCATAATGATGTGGGCTGCGTTTTGTTATGCAGGAAAGACCCCAATATAAGCTATATATCGACAAAAACGAATGCATCGATATACTTGGACTTACTCGATGATAAATTAATACAATTTCTAGGACAAATTTATGGGGATAATTGGACTTTCCAGCAAGACAATGCTCCAATTCACAATGCAACTCTTACTGAAACGTTTTTCGAGTGCAGAAAAATACAGCTTTTGGACTGGCCAGCAAAGAATCCGGATTTATACCCTATTGCGGATCTATGGGGAATATTATCCGCTAAGGTTTTTTTTAAATGGACACCAATATAATACCGCAAAGGGGTAGAAATGGCAATACAGCGAAAATAGACACAAATCAGCCAAGCAGACCACGCTAAAATGTTTGTTTGATTCAATGCCATCACATCTTAATCAAGTCAAAATTCATAAAGAAAAGCTTATTAATAACTGACAGCCTTAATTCATCAAAATATTTGCAATAATTAACAATTTTTTAAACATGCAAATATAAATATTTTCTATGAACCATAATTTTACTTCTCATTCTTTACGCATGTACTGAGGAATTTCAGTTGATTTTTGCTATGTGATCTAGCTATGAATACAAATAATTAAACAAAAACTAAAACTTCGCTAGGGTCTTTTAATTTAATTTTTTAATAGTTTGAAGTCATGCTCATATAATTTTTTTACTGACGTATAAGTATAATAAACAAATAATATAATTGGAATTGATATATAATTTTTGGCCAATATAAAACATCAAAAAAATTAATAATATAAAATTAATTAAATGCACTATTTAAGTTAGACCGAATGGGGACTACAAACTATGCTCGAATACACCTGAAAACACACAAAAAATTTAATTCAAATCGGTCCAGCCGTTTTGGAGGATTTCAATGAAATACCCACGTTCAGAAGAATTTTATATATAAAGATAGACAATAATTTATTGATGAATAATCTTAAATAAAAAATATTTATAAATACTAATGTACGCATTCCCATAAAAAGAGTCGCTGACAACCAACTGGAATTGATGGCTTCATAACAAATGTCAATGCTTGTCGAAATCGCTTTAAAAAATGCCACAACATGCCCATAAATCAATTAGAAAATCGGATATTATACGCAACGCTGAACAGCTCAAATTAATAACAAATTAGCAAGTTTACGAGAGCGCCGCTGTCAGATTGTCTGTAAATGGTTGGCAAGTATTGATAAACGAACAAAAGCGTAAATGAAGCGAAAGTTGGCTATCAAAAACAGCAGCGTCTCTCACACTGGACTAGACTAGAAGATCAGATAACCTTACGCAGACAGATGAGCGATGAAAGCACGCTTGAGACACACACTAACAACTAACAGTGAATGGACGTCAGTCACACCAGTCAGCTGCAGCTGCTGAGCGCCAAAGCCAAACCAAAGCGGATAATTAGTAAGAAAAACAAACAAGCTGTGTGCTGCGGAGGATACACACGTTGGGAAAATGCTCGCAAAGAAATCAACGAACGACCGCACATGCTACTATATACATATGTATAAGTAGATATGTCTGTAGTCCGTGGCTGCTGTCCATACTAGCATACACGCCAGTGGCGACGACAAAAGCCAATGCAAACGAAAAACTCAATGGTATGATGACTATTAGTATGACTGGCCGCAGGCAAGCAAATGATTACAATGTCTGAAAGGCAATCAAGTATAATGATTCAGCAGACACACCAGTGCGCCATTGCACACGTACAAGCAGTAACTAAAGAGGAAGAAAGGAAGTGGAAACCCAGTGAATATTTGTTGGGAGATCAGAGGGTGTTGAAAGGAAGTGATTGAAAACTCGTGGAAAATTTTAGGTAGAGGTCAACTCATTTGAAGTGTTTCCCAATGTGATGTTGCTGATCACAAACAGATTTGTAGTGCTAATTAAGTCGGGCTTTTATAAGCTTTTAAGGTTATCAGTGATCTATAATGAAGGTAATTAACCAATAATTATTAATAAATGGAGAGTATATAACTAACATAATCCGGGAGAAACGAACCAACCTTGAAACTAATCCATTATGCCTATAAAAAACACCAGTCGAGAAATCCTTATTTCAATTAGAAACTTCGCTCTCCAGAAGTATGAATTTTCTTCAAATTCATGTGAGAAAAGGAACAATATATAGTTTTGGCTGGATAAGGTAATGGTTGCCCTCAGCGACTCGTTGCAATGTAACGAGTGATGAAACGAAAGGAGGTAAAGTATAGAAGGAGAGTATATCACCTCATACCATGAGGTATTTCTCCGCAAATTTTCATATAATTCTTTTATATAATAAATAAAGATTAAGCCGGAATGTTCACTGGGAAATAGACGCGATACACGTGTCTCTATATCTGCTATATGTAATATATATAGGTACATATATTTAGTATGTTGAAGAGTTAATACTAGCCGTGTCATTGCAACAGGCGATTTCACGTACAAACACAAATCAATTTCCTTCACATTCTTTAAATGACATACACACACACACTCTCACTCGTATATACAACAACAATAACAACAACGTGTACGAGCACCACACAAATGAGCAATGACCATTTCAAGTAGTGTCCTTTTAGGCGTTTACTCAACACACTCATTGAGTTGAGTGGCCAGCATATCGGTGATTATTAGGCAGTAGTTGTTGATCGGCATTTCGGTATTGTGAGGCGTGTGTAAATATTGATTGAGCACAATGAGTAAATCAGTGCAACACACGACTAATTGTTAATTTCGGTCAGTCATGGTGGCAACAGGGGGTGTTGCTGATATTATTAGTGGAATTCATTACGATTTGTACTTGATTACATATAGAGTACAATACATTTCTTCACACTCAGTTTCAGTTTCTTTTTCACAATTTCGTTGCTCCTTTCGTATTCATGTGTTTTTGTATTGTACTTATTTATGTTTAAGCGTGTTTACTTTGCCATTGCTTTATTTGCTCGCGTGTTATTTAACGTATTATTTTTCATCTTCGATTGCTAACGCCTTCATGTCTGCTGGTAATCGTATTTTAATTATTGTATTGTGGTTATTGAAAAGTGTTGTTTATTTGTTTGTATGTACTTATTAATTACCTTATAATTACCCTTCTTCATAATTGAATATCTCATGTTTATTAATGAATTGGCGGTTTTCGGTAATTTCATTATTTATTTATGTATTTCAATTGAATTTGTTGTAATTGCATTCATTACACTCGAAGATGAAAGGAATGGGAAGGGCTTACTTAAATGCATAACTTAAGCATTCCATCATAACAGACAGAAAATTATTAAATATCTAGAGCAATACCTTTCAATATATTTGAGGTCAGCAAATTTTTATAAAAGTCAGCAAATTGTCAAACCACCTTCATATTGAAATTTCCCAAACCAGTAGCAACACTTAAGAAAAATAATATATATCAGTTACCCTATCCATTTGATACACATATTATAATAATTTTCTATCTCTACAATTTTATTCAATCAAATTTTTAACAGGTGGCATCACCAAAAAAAAAAATATTTTCAACTGTAAAATTTCCTAAATAGATTTTGGTAGATAAAAAATCATTCCAATTTGCTTTACCTAAAATTTTTTATTAATAAACTAAAATAATAGGTGGCATCACTCCAAAAAATTGTTTCAAAGCTAGAAAAAAATATGTTGGAAAATCTTTTATTTTACAAATTTGAATTAAAAAGTTTTCATCAGGTGGCAACCCTCCGCATAATATGTATATCTTCAACTATAAATGTTCTCTCTAAAACATCTTTATGTTGACATCAAAATCATACTAATTTGCTTGTCATATAAATTAAAAAAAAAAAATTAAAATTGTTTATAGGTGGCATCTCTTCAAAAAAAATACAAATAATATTTTTTTTTTAATTTTGTGAATCTAGTTTAGCTAGACACAATATTTTTGGAATTCTTTGATTTTACAAAATTTAATTAAAATATGTTTTTATTAGGTGGCTACCATTTTCACACAATAAATATCAACTTTAAAGTTTTCTAAATTTCTTTTACTACTTAGTGTATTTAATAAATTTGACTCAAAACATTTTTTTTCAGGTGGCAACTCTGCTCAAAAATATTAACTGTTATACACTTTATTATTTCTCATTAGTTTGACAGACAGTTTGTACTAAATCGTGAGGTATTTTATTAATTTGGTAAAAAAAAATTATCGGGTGGCAACTTTACTCAGAAATATTTTAATTTATAAATTTTAATATCTTTAGTTTGACAGCCTTATTGCATTAATTTCACTGTCTTATGAATTTAATTGAATTTATTTTTTAAGTGGTAATCCTTTCCAAAAAATTTAAATTGTTTTTCTCAACGTGTAATCCTTGCAATTTCAAGTAGATTTTCGTTTCGTTCGTGAACGTTTTCAAAAACATATCTCAAACAAGCTTCACTTCAAAAACATTTCAGAACTTCCACTATGAACCAACTAGCCAACTAGACAACTCTTTGAAACTCTTGAAAGTAATATTGTCCAAATTTTCCCAAATTCTTTGACAAATATTGATTGATTTCCACCATTTCTAACCTCAATTTACGGCAATTACCTTGAAACAATATTTTAAACTGCACCAGATAATGATGACCAGCACCAGCACCAGCACCAGCACCAGCGCCAGCACAGCGCGGCACACAAATAATCGCGTGCTCTCCATTTACTAATATTGCTATTTGTTACGTACAACAACGGTAAATGTGTGCTGATTAATGTTGATAAATCGATTGTTTGCGTTCGCCTGACACTTATTCGTGTTGCCCAAGTGAGTGGCACTCGTGGCGTGGCAACACATCACATCAACCTCATCACCCGCAATTCAAAACGTCAATTTTTTTGTCTTCGCTGTCGAATAGGCTAAGACTTTTGGTGGGCAAAAACCAAAAAAGAAAAAAAAAAACCGAAAAAATAATGGCTCGTAAAAATGCAATGAAAATAGTTGAACGCTTATTTCTTGCATGTCAGATGTCAGCAGATGTGCTAATACAGCTACTTTATTTTATTTGCGGTTAAACACGCGCCATCAACGGAGCGGAGCGCCTTGCATTGACTTATTCGGCAGGATAGCGCGCTGCGCAGCGTCAAGCGACCGTTATTGTGGCACGCCAAATTGCTGTGGCACATTGAAAGGCGACAATGGAGGAAAAGTTGACAAATGTTCGAAAAAGCGAAAGTTTCACACGCCGCCACAGTCACTTAGCCGCTTAGCTGCACGAAAGCACCAACTTTTGGCTACTTGCCAGCAACAACTGCAGAAGCAAAAAGCACAAAATGCAAGGCGAAAAAAGTTTCATGGCGCTGCAGCTGATGAAGACGGCAATGACTTTATCGGCGGCGACAAAAAGTGGTGCATTGAATGCGATTATAAAGAGCGTCTACTGTGCGGGCCCAAACACACACACACAGTCACACGCTTACTTACATATTCAAAGCGAAATGGCAGCGTGGTACAAAAAGCCTGGCAAGGCTGGCTGGCTGGCAAGTGTGCGTTGGCGTAGAAACCTTTCCACATAACTGATTGTGGCATTGATGAGTTATTCGTGTTGAGCGCCCCTCCCTCCGGCAGTCAGGCAGCCAGCCAATAGATGCCCCTGCCATATTAAAGCGTTTGTGATTTCATGAATCTCTCGCTCGTTAGCGCGAAAATGCTTTCAAACTCAGACGAGATGAGTCTGCCAGCTAAGAGTGTAAGTATGTATGCATGTATGTATTCTCCTAACTGTACCGATTGATGAGCGTAAATATGTATGTATAAGACGCTTGCTGCATTTAATATACAAGTTGTATGTGTATTTGTTGTTGTATTTGTTTGTGTGCGGGCGACATGAGCAATTTCGCTTGCAACAAGTTGCCGTGTGAAAGAAAACTCATTTTTCCACATCGTTGCCTATTTAGGTTCACCCCATCGTCGTCTGAACGTTCGACTGACTTCAAGTGTCGAGTGTTTGAGTACTTCTCGATGACACTTTGCGTGACTGATGACGGAATAATTACGCAAATTAAGAAAAGTTGGCGCTCTTTAGAAATAAAATTTTTCGCTGCAGCTAAAGAAAAAATAGGCAATTGACTGTTTGGCGAACGCATAGCTTTCTAGCTTACAAGCTAGAAGCCATGTACTTAGCACGACTGGTTGGTGGTTTCTTTTAGTTATTATGAAAGGTTGAGGGGTTAATGCATGTCAAGCAGGATTTTGCTGTCATTCTGGTTAGTATAATCAATGAAATTTAATTGAAGACAGTCATAAATGTTGATTGGTGTGAGAATTTTCGAAAGCAATATTATGAAAATTGAAGCCTCGAAGTTATATGTATACATACTTTCTATAATTTCCATCATTAAGTGGGTATGTGAGTATACAATATTCAAAATTTTAAATTTTATTTTTATCTTATTAAATAGTTCAATATGTTTGAAATATTCTCCAAAAATTGCAAATCGAACCGAGTGAAATTCTACGAGATAGACCCTTTGGTTTTCGCCGGAGATGAGGTACCAACGGTAGCGTTTTCGTAGTTTTTAAATAAAAATTTCACAAAAATATATATCTTGGTTATGCTTCATTGTTTAAATGTATATATAAAAAAATTGTAAAATTTCCTTTTTTTTAAACCTCAGAAGCCCACCTAATTCCTTATGTTTTACAAGTTTTCATGTTAATCTTTCTTATTTTAATTTCTAAATTAATTTTCGAACTGTTTATTTCCAAATTCTAAGATTTTAAACATTTTTGAACCTAAAAGCTCTCCGATAGATGTCGCTTATATTGAAATATATCTTAGAATAGTAATTTTGACTCAATTTTGCCCATATCTTCAAGAATTAGCGAAATACTTGAGTAAACACGATAAAGAGTTCATTTTGGTTTCAGAAATTTATTTGTTCCATTATCAAATTATTTTGATATTAAAAATAAAACTTTCGAACCAAACAATGCTTCAAATAATGTTAACAGCTATCAAAAAGGCCAACTCCGTAAACTGTATTGCCTCATTGAAAACCACAAGTCTTATACCTGAGACAGACATGTAGTACATATTGTAGTATGCTTCAAAAACCATATGTGTATCACCGTTGTTCCGAATTTTGTTTGAAAGCATATGGTGTTCTGTACTACAATACGGTTCTAGAAACCATTGAAATTTTGTGTTGTGAAATGTACTACAATGGATTGCATTGAACACACCGAAAACTCTAAGCTCTTCTGCCACAACATATGTTTTCTGACATTTCGACATACAGAAAATAAATTAAATTCAAAATTAATTGAAATCAAAAAACAAAATTTGAAAAAAAATTATGTGAAAAATATGTAATATGTATGTAATAATATGTAATAATTATAATGGACAATAATTTTTTAAGTTTGCTTGGAGTTGTAACTAAGTCTGGATCAATTTTCCTGTCTGTTATTCATAATTATATTTTGCTTGAATTTATTTGCATCAGCTTATGGATATAAACATAGTACAATACTACATGTGTGTCACTATGCTGGCTTTTATTGCACTACATATCGTAGTACAGAAACCATATGTCTGTCTTAGGCATTAGGCATTAAGAACACTTCGCCATAAGTTTTCCAAAGGAAAAGCTTTGCAATAGATGTCGCTGAGATTAAAATCACCAGAGAATTGTAACTTTAGCTCGATTCTATTGAAATACGATCTGGATGATACCAAAATTTAAATTTTAATATTTCAGTTGGAATGAAAAGTTCATTTTGCTTTCCGAATTTAATGAAATATGCATGTAGAGCTTTTGGTGAGAGCTTTTTACCATTATATGAGGACTTTTATACAAAATGGTTAAGTTTCCAGCCAAAAAATGCTCCGTTCATGTTATATATATACGAAAGTGTTCTTTAGGTCGTCAAATATTCAGTTCCTACTATGCTGAACTTATAATAATATCATTGAAAATATTATTAAGGAGGGCAAAAAGTAGGCTATTCGATGTAATACCGTCGGAAGTAGCCTAAAGATGCTATAAGAACGGAGTGATATGTTGCCTCATTGGAAATGGCAGTGAACTTAATTTAGTTTCTTACTAAAGAATTTAATTTTAATTTAACTAAAAATAGTATGTCTCCACAATGTTTTCTCATCAATATGCATGTACGTGGTCACACCTTATCTACTTATAACGAAAATAATACAGTTAAGTAAATATCCTAAAACGACCAAATCTTTTAGACTAATGTCTACAGCAATCAGACGAAAATAATTAATAGCACTTCAGTTGAGTTCGAACTTTACTTCACGAAATATTTAGTTTGCTTAGCACTTAAAGACACAGAAATAAACTACATTTAGTGACGTCTTCTGCTTTATATATTTTCATATATAAACACATTCATTTTCTGGCATATATGTAGTATATAACGTGCGCGAAAATCAATGAAACACGCAGTTATATATTATAAGTGGATATATTTTCATATATTAGTAAACCGTATGTACCTTTAACATTGTTAACAGCCGTCAATTTTACTCAATTTTCGACATATGACAAACCGCATGACAAAAGGAAAATCAGAAGCACTCAAGAAATTAAATATTTTGCGAGATTTCTTGCACTCCAGCACATATCCTCACACGTCGTTCACTTTTACGATAACAGTAATTGCAGCAGATATACTTATACATATATATGTAAATCCTCACATCGCCACATCGCTAATGGAAAGTCGAAAAAACGCAGCTAGTGACTTGTGACTTGATTTTATTTATAAAACAACACTCTGATGGTGATTGAAAAATAATTGCCTGCATGTCAAGCAACAATATTTCGACGACGCAATTGAGGTGAAAAGGCAAAACTTGCATACTCCACAAGTGCGACATGGCGTATGTGTAACATTTATTATTAAAGCACATGTGGAGTGGAGTCAACAGCTATGTGTTTGTGTAGGTAGGTGTGTTGGTGCGCGTTAGTTGTTAGATACATGTTTTGACACTGACGTTAATTTGCGCTAATGCCGAAATAATCGACGCCTTGCTGCGTGTGGCAGCGCGCGTTCAAGTGCGGCATAAAAACGCATTGAAATTTACTACCTTGCTGCCTGCTGCCTGCTACCTGCCACATGTGCTGCAGGCGTACTGTTATTTCAGCGATATTTTATCATTACACAATTCGACAGCTGTTGCCAATCACAATTACGAGGCGCACATAATTTCCAATAATCATTTTAGTGCAATTAACCTAATTTGTGCGGCTTTGCCAGTGGCAATAAAGAAGCAGAAGTCGAAGTAGTAGAAGAAGAAACCGCAAGCGGTGGCTTTTGAATGCATTGATCCGTGGGAAGTCATTTGCACGGTGTTGCCTCAGCAACAGGCAAAGCTTTCCTCTATTAGTAGTGCATGCTTGATATATTGTTTCCGCTAACTGTCGCAGCTACATGATATTTATATATATGTGTGTGTACGTGTCCACACACGTTTCAGTGCTTTTATTAATACAAATGCCTAACCACATTTAGCGTTGCTTTTCATGAAAATTATTATCTGCTGCGCCATTATTAGTTTACACAAGCTGTTAGATGTAAGATTAAAATGTTATGCATATGCACATATTTATGTATGTGGGTGGCTATATTGTGTACTTCCTACATGCTAGTACATACTTGTAAATAATCGCTTTTGTTGTAGCTAAAGCATTTTTTGTTGTAATTTGTGGATCAGGAACACATTTTTGTGCTCAGAAAAGTGTTATGAAACCGTTTTTGGTTTCATAGTTCTGTGTGCTATTAGTATAGTTTTAGGCAAAAAGATAATAAAGTTGCCACCTTTTTGCCAATTTTATGTTACAAAGTAATGCAAATAAACAAACAGCTCAGTTTAAAACTGCATTGAAGAGTTGAGATTTGCGAACAGAAAACTTATATAGTTTAAGAACGGAAATGTTGGAAATATTTTTAAAAGAGAGTTGCCACTTGTTTAAAATTTTTACGAAAATTTATAATACAAGTAAACGCCATAACACTAGTATCAAACTGAAGAAATCCAAGAAAGCTTAGAAAATGTAATTTAATTTTTAAAGAGAGTTGCCACTTGTTGAAAAATTTTAAATTAAAAAAACTTATTGTAAAACTTAAACTATGCAATGTGGTTATCAAACTAAAGAGCAGAGAGAAATTATTTCAATTTTGAAATGAGTTGCCACCTGTTATTTTTTTTTTTACTAAAAAATTAAATTAAAATTATAGTAAAAATAAAATATATAATATGGATATAAAACTAAAGAATCATGAGTGGATTTTCGGTTAAAAACTGTTGCCACCTGCTCAGAATTTAATTTAACCAAATTGATTAATCCAAAAATAATTATTTGATGGGAGTTATACCAAAGGGTCAGAATAGATTTTGCTCAGAGCTATTCTGAGTAGGATTGCCACCGCAAATGGAAGAAGATGCAGGGTATTTGAGAGGTCTTCCAATTACAAAAACACTTTATGTATAGTTGTCACAAATGAAGTAACAGTATTTTCTAGAATGTACAGATCGAAAAATATTTTTTTTAAGATTTAAATTTCATAAGGAATGAATTTTTTATATTTTGAACTTTACAAAATCTTGAATGGTACATCTATTACTTTGCCCATAACTATATAACCTTAACATTAATCCTTCCTCTTATTGAAAAACGAACGTTTAAGCATAGAAGGCCGTCAGTAATAATTGAAATATCTTCACTTTATCAACCTGAGGTGTTTCTATGAATTTTGAAGCATAAATTTACATTGACATTTATTTTTAACGCACAATGGAATAAAAAATGTATTTTAAAGTATTTTTTGTCGCCGTACAATGGCTGTAAACCCTTTACTTTTAAGCATGAAAAAAAAATTTGAATGTTTTTACAACAAAATAAATGCGCCTTTGCACAATGCCAAAACAATACATAAATCATATTAAATGAAAGGTATTTCCTACAAATAACAGCAGTGACATCCCAATTTCACGTGGAATACATAATATATATCCTCAGCTGAGTGTGTGTTTGTGTGCACGCCAGCCGCAAATGTGACTCACTCAAATTTAATTGAAAGCATTTGGCCGCACATTTATGGTAGCATTTACACCGAAAAAACAAACTTTTATGAGCCACTCGCTCCCCCCACAAGCGTCTATACAAAGTGAGCTGCAGTCGAGCACTTACTCTCAACCAGCGCAGAAGCTTACAGTTAACAAACAATGCCACGTGTGTATAGGGTATGCCAAAGGTATGCCAGCCTACCTGGAAAATCTCACAAATGTGCTGCGCGGCACAGACCGGAATTGGCATTTCAATTTTTGAAAAGTTCAAATCGAGCAGTCGAAAGCTTAAAACTTTCACTCTGCACCTCATTGGTATGACCTTACGGTCGGACCAGTTGCATGCCATGGCCCTAAACTCAGCCATTGCATGTTTGTATGCATGTAAATGCTTACAGGCTTTATAACGGTACTTAGTAGTGCAGCAAGCAATTGGCTGCTATTTTCGTGCTGACCCCTTTTTTTGTTTGTGCCTATCAGTTTCGCCTTACGGCTGTAACGGTTTTTCGTGGCCGACAAAAAAAAAATCGCGTGCACTTTGCAAACAAATTAAGATTTATAGCCAAGAATGTGGCCAACACACCCATGGCCACGAGTGGGCATTCTTCGTGCTCGCATGCGGCGGAATTCGTATATTGCTTACACGAGACTAATGGCTACTGTTGCACACGAAATATTTGTGAACTTTTGCTTTCTTTTTCGGCGGTTTTCGGTGTTTTTCGCCATTTTGTTGTGCTTGGCATGAAAATCGATCATTCTTAAGGTTGCATGCGGTGACAGCGCTACAATCAGAACTCTTTCTTTTTGGACTCTACTTTTTGGTAAGGAAATTTTTGTGTGTTTTTTGTTGTTTTTATTTGAAGTGAATTTGCACGCGAACTCTCCCCGAAATTTTACTCCACTCAATTTAAATTCTACAACTATTTTCACACAACATTTGTTATTGTAATTAGTCGTGTGTATATTTCACTTTGTCGTTTACCGGAAAAGCTTCTCATATATGAATTTACATATGTTAGCATGCCTTAAAGTATAACTCAAACTTAATAATTTAATTAGGTAGTCAATTTCATGACGTAATAGACTGAGAAATAAGAACAACAAGTTGTGGTTTTAATTGAATTCATGCAATACAGAAAGTAAATATTTCCTTGAGAAATTTCTATGTATAATAGGTCTGCCAACCCTGAAATTTTGTTCTAAAATTATTTATTCAAAATCAAAGACAGTCTTTTGAGTACACTATTTCTTAATGGACTTCATTGAACTCGTTAAAAAGCAATATAATTTTCTGAACAAATATTATTTTATTGAAGAGAGTGGTCCCTCGCTTTCAACACATAAAAGCTCCCAGCTTTCGAAGCTTTTCTGACAATTAAAATTTCAATTTCCTTCAATTTGAAACAAATTTTCCTGAATTTAATAAAATTATCCCTGAAATCATGTATCCAAAATTATTTCTTCATATTCAAAGACAGTCTTTAAATTGAACAATAATTAAATCGAGCTCATTCTCGTTTAAAAATAGTTATGCTTTCTTCTTCACACACCTTTTATAAATTAAGTATCGAGTATTCCTTTCTCACTTGTTCACAATACAGAAAAGCTCCAAAAAGCTCTCAAGCTTTCGAAGCTTATCTCACAAAATAAAACTACAATTTCCTACAATTTAAAACCGATTTTGCAGAATTTAATAAATACATCCCTGAAATTTGTTATCTAAAATTATTTCTGCAGATTCAAAGACAGTCTTTTAAGTTAACTATTCCTTAACCGGCCTTATTGAACTCGTTCTCTTCACACACCTTTTATATTTCAAGCAGGTGTTCTCTTGCCACTCGCTTAAAACACAGAAAAGCTCTAAAAAGCACTAAAAAAGCTTTCCAGTTTTCGAAGCTTATCTCACAAAATAAAATTACAATTTCCTGCAATTTAAAAACGAATTTTAAACTTCCTCCGTCTCTCACTTACTTAACAACATTACGCTGAAACCAAGTTCCAACTGTATAAACAGCACGTAATTCTTCGCCGAACTTCGGTCCATCTATAAAGCATTTATTGTTATCAAAATTTTATTGCCATTTTTTCCGAATCTAAATTCATTATGTCGAATGTTAAAAGTTTTGCAATGATCTTTTGAACGTGTCTCGGCCACTAAAGCTGTGCGGACTTATGACCGATTAATAGAGAAAACTTTTACTATTCAACGAATTTTCAATTTATTCCGCTGGGCATCGTTACCAAATGCCATTTAATGCCACATTTCTCATAATCGGCACGAAATTTCGCACATTACACAAACACACACACATATGTACTATATATACATAGAGGGACGAAGGTATGAATTTGGCAAAAAGTTTATCAGCTCATAACAGTTACACCGGCATTCAAGTTCGACGCCAAACTTTATAAATTAATAACAAAATCTATTTGTAATCAAGCACAAAGAAAAACAACGCTTTGTGTGTACCTTTGCTTTGCGGCGGGCTGAATTCTTATCGAAGAGCTCATGGCGGCACAGCAACGACGTACGCCAACATGGCAGGTGTAGCGGCGACCAAGCGTTTATGAGTTGAGAAAGAGTGGCGAATTGCTTGCAGCCAATAATCAGATTGAAAGTATTTTTCACGTGCAACAAATAACGCCAGATGCGACCGTTGCTGAACGCAAACTTACGCTTCATCAATCCACTTTGCTGTGGCACTTGCCACACCCCAAAAGCAATACAATACAAAATGACGGAGCCTACATGCAGCACAGAGCCACACCTCACTCAACGCAATTAGACAGAGAGAGTCGCTTTGAGAGGGGTAATTTTTAGAGTGCGCCCTACGGAAAATGTTAAAGAGTTAATATATATTAGTTACACATTCTCTATTGTGAACTCTGACAAGGTTAAACTTTTGAGACTTCAATCAAAACTTCAAGCTGCCATATTTAGACCTCTTTTTGTCTCAGAAACCACTGAGTCTTGTCTCGATATAGTTTTCTCGAAGTTCAAACAAGTATTACCAATCGAGAAGAAAGCTTGACCCTACTAAAAAAGAGTCTAGATATGCCTCTGTACTCTCATATATCTTTTGAGGGTTTCGGGAAACACTGGATATTATGTAGATAGTATGCTCTCGTAGTCCAACCAATCATTCACAATCTATAAATAAGCTAACCCTTCCAAAAACTGTGGAACTACGCCTCTGCCATCTCATTTACCGTTAGAGGTTCTCGTAAACCACGGGGTCTTAACTAAATATAATATTTTCTTGTAGTCCAACCAAACTTTCACAACCAAAGTGAGACCTTAGCCCTTCCACAAATTAATAAAGCTACGACACTGCCTTCTCATCTAGTGGTATACTAAAGGGTCTAGGCTACCAAAAATCTGCGATGTTGAAAATTTTTCAGCAAAATTTCCACCCAAAGACAATCAAAAAGTTATAAAACATACTCAGCAAACAAATGCCTCAACGCTCCACACTTAATGCCATGACGACGCGATACAATAGCGGCATGGAGTGAGAGAAGGGTCACTCAAGAAATTGCTGTAAAAGGTGTAGGAGTAAATGGAGAGTACGAACGCAGCTGCGAAACAATAGAAATAAACTTTGATATACTTAGACTTGGAGGCAAATACCTGAAAATATTATCTAGCCCATGTGGCAGCTAAGTTTGCACAAAATTTGCACGCATTCCTTCATATATGGCACTGTGTGAGTGCGTGCGTGTGCGTTGAGTTAGTGTGAAGCCGTCGTGTACCTTCATTCACACCAACTAAACACACTACACCCTCAGTGCGCCAAGTATGCGAGCGAGTCTATAAATGAGCGTCAAAAGTTTGTTAAAGTCCCAAGGCAGTTTGTTTAGTCGGTCGTTTTCTACTTGTTTTCTCGGTTATGCGAATCTTAAGGTTGCGCTTGCTTCCTTCTTCCTTCTTCCCCATTTTCGATTTTTTTTTTTTTGCCACTTTACGCTATGAAACCGCGGCGGGTTGAAGGATGTAGCGGCGTCACCATATGAGTTTTGCTTATCAGCAATCCTCGTGTCGATGGTGACAATGATGTTGTCGATTGCGGTGCCAGCAACTGTTTGGCCAAATTGGTGATAGAAACTTGCTTATGCGACAAATTGTCACAGTGGGTATGTGAAAACCGCAAAGTTTATGCGCATGGAAATTGATGTGTTTGGGTATATGTTCATCTCCTAGATATGTGCGGCTTCAGGTCGTGTGTACGAGGTGCATATATGGTTGAAATAATGGATAGCGTATTAAATATTTGTAGAAACTTTAATTTGATGTTTTATCATAATAATTGGATGAAAAAAGATTAAATAATACTAGAAAATATTTTGAACTAATAGAAAAATCAAAACTCATTGCAACCCAGTTTTCAAGAATATTGTTCACCCTATACCATCCAAGTCCAACAGTTACGGATTTTTATTTGGGTAAACAAACACAATTTTGTGACCATAAACCTTGTAAAATATTCAGTCTCATCAACTTGGAACTCCCTGGAACCTAGTTCTCATTAATATCGTTCACCCTGCACCATCCATGTTATCCATCTATGTACTCGTATATCAACTATCTACCACTCTAACGGAACGGATCTTCCTCAGAAAGACGTTAACTATATAAACACTTGACTACCTGAGAAAAATAATCTCTCAACAAAACCAGGTTCGCATTCGATTAATTTACCAAAAAAAATCATCATCACTAGCAATTTATATATACAAAATATATATTTCTATATGTACTAGCCTGCCACGTGTATTATCGTTAGAGTAAATAAAGCACGGTAACAGCAAGTAACATTACATAATGTAACATAAACAAAATTTGCGGCAATTGTTTCCTTACTTGGCAAGAAAGTTTTGCTTCCTCATTTTCGTTATGTTGACAATTCGCACTATTGACATTGTGTTTATATAGGAGTATAGGTATTGTATTATTCTTAGTTGTTTATCTTTGTATTTATTAGACTTTGCACAAATGAGATTGACAAAAATTAGAAGTTATTGCGTTAAATATACTTATATTGACGTAGGATGTTTCTTACCTAAAAGTACAATTAAGCACATTTTCAAAGTAAAGTTGGAAAATGATTTTTCTTTATTATACATACAAAAGGTGGAAGCGATGTACTTTTCAAGATAAAGTTATTAAATTTTCTTAAAATATTTGGGCACAATTGAATTTAAAAAGTGATTTAATAAGGAACTCCGGGGGAAGTATGAATTATCAATAAAAGACGCTGCAAAAAAGTTAGAGCTGTAAGGACTTCTTTCAAGATCACATATATAAAGTAAGAGTGTAAAATCAATCAAATAGTATCCAAAACTAACCAAGCATTAAACAGTGCCTTGAAATAGTCAAAAAACGCGTCTACTATAGTTTAATTAGTGAATCATTTAACTTTCATTAATTGGCTAAAATCCTTTAATTGAAGTGCAATTTAGCAACGATTCAGCAAATAATACGCTAATATACTACACAGACACTTTTCTCATGTCTTGCTCATTAAAGCTGATTTGATCAAATTAGTAAGGGACGTAATTGGGACAAATTTTTTTTTTTTGGAAAGTGGACAAAGTCTAACGCATCAATAGCATTTTGGAATATGTATGTATATCTCGTATCGTACTAAAACTATATAAAGCTACGAGACATTAGTTACATCCACCCCTAATACAAAGGCTAAAGAAAATGGATGTGACGTGGGCCACTTTCGGGCCAAAACACCTTGTCTTTGGAACTACTCGACAATTTTCCACTAAATTCGGTCAATACCAATCCTAGTGTTATGGTTGGAAATCAGTTCACAACCACGTCTATTTCCTATATAACTAATATTGAACTTCATCTGTGTCTATCAATTTACAATATATAAATCAAGAACCAATGTAGATATCGGAATAAGTTTTACACAAATACTACATTGACTATCGACATTGGGGCATCGCTCATCTAAAAACTGTTTCAAGGCCCCAGATATTGAACTTAAGATCCTCTGTTGTCACGGATAAGTTTTTACCGAATATATCAGTAATTCTTTTAGATATTTTATAGAAATTCAGAAGGCAAATTTTTCTACTAATAATATGTATCCATGCCAAAAATCGGATAATTACTTCCCCTAGCTACTATATATGTATATACAGTAGAACTTCCATAACTCGAAATTCTATAACTCGAAGTTCTCTATAACTCGAATTCTTGAAGTGGCAATAGAAGGCAACTTTAATACAGATTTCCTTCCATAAATCGAACTTTTCGACAAGGGCATAATACAAAATTTTTAATTTTACTATCGAGGCAGAATTTTAAAATAGTCCCTATATATCGAATAAATAACTTGCGAGAATAAAAAAGTTGAGTTACACCAAAACTTAGCATTTCCTTACTTGTTGCCTTTAATATTTCAAATGAAGACCCAGTCTTATAACACTGTATTCATCAAAACAAATAAAAAAAATATTCGAATTAACTCTCATAAACCGTTTCTCTTTGTATGCCTTGGCACATGCGCTAATTGCACATATTAGGTGCTTAAAAACTTTTTAGACGTTGTGAAAATATATGAGGAGAAATAAATATGTGCATAAAGAAGAACAACATAAATTACACAGCTTTTAAATATTCAAGCTATAAAAATATAAAGTCAGCGAAGAAGAGATAATGCCAGCTACCAAATCACTTTGAAGTCATTACGAACTCCTATAGAACAGCTGGGTCTATGGTAGTTAAAAGGAACACATACCATAAATTATTTAAAAGAAAAACTCTAACAGCTGAGGCCACGCATGTTTTTTAGAAGTCAAACACCAGTTGTAGAACTCTTTTAAGTCTTGATTTTTTCTTAAGAAAACTATTCGCTACATTTTTACTTTGAATCCAAGTTATCAGTAACCAGCAGGCAGCTAATATGTCGAGTGTATAACATTTCAATAAATTTAATATGCCATTTAGACACAACTTCATACACTCATATGTATGTACATACATATATACAGATACGCAATATTTATTTAAGTGGATTCTTTTTACACTTGAGGGTTTGCTAAACACCGCCGCCGTCGAGAATATATCATTAGCTTTCATAAATAACATAAAAAAGCGGAGCGCGACTGATAGCGCAAAGAAGTGAAATTTGCGCAAACGAGGCAAAGAAAAGTCACTCATACGCCCTGTGGGGTTATGACAACACAAGCATACCACATATATACATATACAAACAGCCAACAATATGCTGCACAGCAAGCAGACAAGGTAACAAAAGCAACAAAAACATGCAGAAAAGAGAAGAAGAAAAAAAACGAATATGTTGCTCATGTGTGGCAGACACGCTATTTTACTTTCAATTTCAAATGTGAAAAGTTATGAACTCGACATTAACATACGCTTACACACACAAGCTTGCATGTGAGATTATACTTGTATGAGTGTGTTGTGTGTGTGTTGGTATGTTGCCAGTTCCTAGATAAGTGTGAAACGGATGAAATGTGAAGAGCTTCAAGTGCACAGTGCCAACGAACCAACAAGCCAATGAGCGTTTGCTTGTCATAAAAGCTGTTTTCTTTTACCAACTGAAAGTATATGTGTGTGAGTGCGTGTGTTTAAGCAGACAAAAGTATCATATGAATAGAGCAGAGCAGCAGCGCAGCACGACCAGCCAGCCAGTCTAATGTGTGCGGAGCATACAAGAATGGAAAAATATTTAGACAATCATTACGATTATGAGCGAGAGATATGCACGCAAGCAGAGCTCATGGCAGGATGCGCACATTCATACAAAAACACAAACACACACACACACACATAGAGAGAGAGAGAGAGTGAGGGAGATATGCAAGTTTATATTTAAGCACATAAGTGGCTCGAAAGAATAATTACATACAATTGGCTTGCTGGTTTAAGCTGGTGCATCCGCTTAGGCGCACTTTCAGCAGCTGCTTATGCGTTTTGTATCTATACAAAAACAAATACAAATACACTTCCATTTAAGTACATACATACATATATGTATGTATATAGACAGTTAGCGAAGCGCAGCAGGCATTACACGCTGCTGCATGCTGAAATCTAGTGAATGTGCCAGCGCTGCTTTTGTTCGCCAGTGGCCATGAGTCGCAACAGTCGAGTCGGTTTGGCGGCGTGTGTCGCCCGCTGAAGGACACTTCACTTTCATTCAGTATATTATGTAGATTGCCTGCGACTGTGCGCCCAGCAAAGCACACATACTGCATATGGTAATATGATTTGACATATACTTATATGTATGTGTATGCGTGCTGTTGTAGCGTAGTCAGTTTGAGTAGTGGTGAGGGAATGACACAAAATAACAGTCTGACTTTAATATTCACACACATACTTAAGTATGTATAGATGTCTGTATGCTTATGCGTGTATAATGAGCATGTGAAAGCAAAAAATTCAGCAAGCACGCGCCTACAATTTGACTTTGACTCGATACAGACTCGCTTGCGCATATATACCTATGCTTATGTTTACATATGAGGGATACCCAACCAACTTAATGGAACGGAAGATGAAAATTGCAATAATTTTTTTTTTTTTTTGATTTTGATATATTATAATATATTTTTTATTATACTTATAATATTATAATTAAATTTTTTTATGCCAACTTGTATTATTTTTGATGTGTTGCCCTCATTTTGTTTTTAATATTTCAACCAAATAAAATCAATGCCTCATTTTTAACCCGCATACCTGACCTATCGCGGTAATAAGCATCTCTCCTTATCATAATCGAAGAAAAATTACATTTCTAATAGAGAAATTCGAATAAGAGCTATTCATCCCAAATGTTACGTATACGCACTGGCGAACTAAAAGCAATTTAATTTAAGGGGTTCAAAAGCAAGATATTTTTACTTGTTTTTTCTTAATATATACAGCTATATATTTTATTTCAATTTCTCAGCATATCAAATATACATACTTAAATAGAATTTTGTGAAATTTTTATTTAAAAATTCCAAAAACTCGGCCTTTGGTAGCTCATCTCCATTGAGTTTTAAAAAATTCTCTCAGCATAACTCGTTATTGCTTCATATTAAATCAGTAAACAAAAATATGTCGATAGTACACGCATACATCTAGTTAATGAACGAAGGAAAAAGAAAAATATTAAAATTTTAATTTTTGACAGATTTTGAACGAAAAAACTCAGATTTTTGGTAAAATTTTCGTCATATATTGGCCCGAAAAATTATGGAGAATTATATGAAATTGTAGGAGAATATTTTAAAAATATGTTAACCTTTTAAGTAGCCTAAAAATAATCGATTTTTTTTAACCTTACCCCTTACCCCCACCTAACCCCTTATGCCAATTTGTATTATTATTGGAGTGTTGTCCATTTTTTTATAATTTCTAATTCAGCCAAATATAATCAATTCTTCATTTTTTGACTCATATATCACTTAAAATGGTAATAAACAACCCTCCGTATCGTAATTGACTTAAAAAGCATTGGAAGTATGATAATTCTTACAATAATTATACAAAACAAAATGTTACGTATACGCAGTGGCGAACAAAAATTAACTTAAATTACACGGCTCTACAAACAAAATTTTTTTCTTTGTCCTAAAGTTTATTTTATGATTTTCTGATTAATTATAAACAAAAACGACAAGAAAGTACCTTCTTTTCGTGTAAAGTTTGCTTTTGTAAAAGTTATAGTAATAATACTATATTTGGGGTTAATTAAGAGATAGTACCAATGAACATAAAAGAAAAAGTAAAAGTGTGAACTTTTAAATTAGTTTTGCTTTTTTGTAAGTTATTTTGATAGTAAAACTTAATTAAAATGTTTCTTTAAGTGATTTCATTTTGAATTAAAAATTAAAACCACATATTTCAAAAAATATCGTTAAAACGGTGTCCTAAAAAACAAACAAACATTTTCATGGCATATATTTTTTTTCGTCTAATTAAGACCTAAACAGTGGAAATTTACTGCTTTAAAGTTATGGTCAACTTTTGTGTTGACCCGTGTTATCAAATAGTGCTAATGAACTCAATAAAATTATATGACCAAACAATTTTTCGAATTTTGATGAATTGAATGTTGTTGCTATAGATTTAAAATCAATTTTTTTTCAGTTTCTATAAAGGATTCTATTATCATTTTCGGTACATTTATTTTTCTCCATTTACTTTTTATAATTTTTTTTTTAATTTGAGAATTAGTATATCATATTAAAAATTATCTGCAAGTGAATTTCGTTCAATAAATTAAAATAAAAAAATATCATTAAAAAAATAAAAAATATAATCCACTTTACTTTTATTTTGAACATGCCTAGCCTTTTTTCTTTATTTTAGCCAGCATATTCAATGAAATATATTTCCAAATACACCACTGTACGATTAAATTAGCTAAACTTAAAAAGAATCCAAATATTTCGCCAATTGGGTAACCCTACACCAATATATGTATATACAGACATTGCATATGTACACACATTTATGTAATTGGCACATTTATACAGGCTGGTATAAAATAAAATAAATCATCATCAGTGCGCATATTATGCGATTGCACGTGATTGTATGCCGCCTTCGCATCAGCCCATACACTTACAAGCAAACACACGTGGCGTGTACTTGTATGTGCGTATGTGGGCTGCTTTGTTTTGATTGAAAAGAGCAGTAATTTCATTTTCAATTTACGTACGTACCAAGCACATTTTATCTGAAAGCAATTGGACGCATTTTGAAATATTTATTACGTTTCCTTTCCGTTGCCACTTATTCAATTCAGCGCCCACACGTCCTACTTGTCTTACTTTGTTTTTGGTAAATTACACGCATTCAATTCAAATGCCTTCGATTAATAATTAAAAAGTCGCTTGGCAATTCTGCACGAAATCAAGGGCATTTCATTTGAACAAAAGGTATTTGTGGCGCAAATACAAAGCATGGCATGCGGGCGTGAGTTTTTTTTTTTTTTTGAAAATACAGTGTGGTAGAAAACGAAAATTTATTTAATTTAAAAGTTACGTATATTGTAAAATATTTTAGTGAAAATGTTATATTTTCCACTCGATATGGTTGTCGTAAAGGCACTGTAACTACACGCAACACATTAAGCATCTATACGGATGACTCGAAAATGAAGAACGGTGTTGGTGTAGGGATTTACTATCCGGAGTTAGGTATAAAACAGTATATTGCAGGAAAGTCGCGGAGTAGCTTCCAACGCACTAACCCAATACTCTAGTGTTAATGTCTACGTAGACAGCCTGTCAGCAATCAAGGCAATAACATCGTTTCGCATATCGGCCAAAAGTGTTTTAAATAGGAGGATGTCAGCAGAGAGTCTCGCCAGGAATAAGCGGCTTCACTTCTACTGAGTGCCAGGTGATAAAGGCATTGGGGGCAAAGAGATCGGATACGCAATTGCCAAGATTGGTATACAGCTAACATCCTAAAACGGGATCGACATTGGTAAACCCATGCATTGTCCATGCTTCATCATCTGGAGGCCATACAGTACGAGTGGTTTGAGGAGATTTCTTTAGTGGTGTCTCATAATCGCGTCAAGCTCTGGCATCCTAAAAGATGAACACTGGCTTCCTAAAAAGGGACTACGTAACGGCACACCACAGCGAAATTAAATGATCAATTAAACATTTCATTTTTGCTTTTCATAAGATGTTGGTAGGTGTCATCAGCTGATTAAAATTTTTTTAGCAGCGACATCTACCGTAGCTTTTTTATCAAAAAATTCAGCCAATCGCAGACAAAGCACATATATCGTATGTCTTTGTCGAAAGGTTGCATTTGATTTCCAAGTCGTTTAAAATTCAATTAAAAATAAATATAGATTTTATTTAGTATAGTAAATCGATCTTAATAAGCGATTTAATCGAGCAGAGGCCGGTTAATTGATCAATTAGTTCCTGTCTAAAAACTGATTTTAACTGATTTTCGAAGAATATTTTTTGGTGGCATATCACATATCATATTATTAAGCTTTTTGAGCTTTCACATAGCAAAGTGTGAAACTATGCTTTTTTTACAATCATATTTATCAAACTTCATTCTTCAAATTTTTTGGGAATCGGTTTTAATATTTAATTAGTTAATTAACATTTTATGGATTAATGTATTGTTAAGCGTAGGCCAATATGTCGAGAGGCTATAAAATCTTATAAAAACTAAGGTTTCAATATTATAGACGATTGTAGGAAAGCATATAAAGAGAATAATAAAATAAATGAAGTATTCTTCCATATAATTTCGCAAAGTACAGGTCAGTCAGTAAATGAAACCATTTCTTAAAAGTAAAGAAAGGATTGCATGTAATTCAGAATAGTCCATGCTATAAGTTAAGGTAGTATAAATAAGTTAAGGTACAGAAATAGGTGTCGTCAGTCCACAAGTCTCACAACTTAGGATTATATTCGATTTAATCCGCATAGTCCTATTGTTGTTGTTGTTGTAGCATAATATTTTATTTTTAATGACATTAGTAATCACTAAGTACAGAATAAAGCTTGTAATCGCTAAATTATCAATAAGAAATTAAGAAAATAAAATCCCAATATGAACCACTCACTACTCCTTAACACAGCAACACTTTCATAAAAAAAAGAAAAAAAAATGCTAACATCAACAAATAAGCCAAGCTAACATATTAGAGGCGATGGCACCGATGTACAAATGATAAGCGAAGACGTATTTCACAGCTACAGACGTGTGTAGGCTTTAAACCCAAACATACACAGTCAACTGTAATGCGCTGCGAGTGTGTCTCAGCAATACATTAGAGATCGCAATACGTTTTCGCACTTTCCCTGCCTTACCTCCTTGTCGTAGCTGCTGCCAACACAGTTATTTGCTTGTCTCTGTCAGTTGTTGGTATGTCTGCTGGTCTGTCAGACTTATGGTTTGGTGGTTTACGGCGCCTGACAAGTGTGTGTGCGGATTTGTTTGTTTGCACTGTTTACTGCTCAGCTGCTGCTAATGCCACATCCAGCGGCACACCAGCAGCAGCAGCTGCCAAGTGCCAAGAGGACGCACAAATACATTGGCTTACGATTGTAGTCGTGGTGTGAAATCAGCTGTTTATGTGTGTTTTTTTCTGCCAACTCATCGTAAGTGTGTTGTTGTTGTTTGTACGTGCCAACAAGTACATTCATTGTAGCGCCGCTCAAATGAACACAGACGTAGTAAATTTGTGAGTTTGTGTGTGTGTGTGTTGTTGGCACAGCATCACGCAGCATTTGTTTAACGTTACCACCAATAAGAACAACAACAGCAACAACAAAATCATTTCCGCTTATTTCGTGCGCGCTTCGAACTAAATGCTCATGGCAGCCATTGCTTTTGCAGCATTCTACTATTTTTCTGCTTTCGCATTTTATTTTCATTGTGTTTCGCCATTCGCTGTTTGTACGGCGTTTTTCATTTCCCCATTGCCATCATTGTCGATTTATTCTCATATTTATTTTTCATGCCATTTTTTATTGTTATTGTTGTTGTTGTTTTTCTTTTCAATTTCTTGCTTTGCTTTATTTATTTATTTCTTTTTTTCGCAGTTCTCATGGTTTTTACATTCCCACTTGCGCTTGCACAGCTTAGCACGTCGCTGCTACTAATTTTTGTTGTTGTTGCTGTTGCTGTTTTATTCTCTCTAAACTTATATCTTATTATTCGTGTATCTCATTTTGTGCTTCCATTGCTTCCGTTGTTGCTCAATAAAGGTTCATTTCATTTAATGACTCGAAATTGATTTTGCTGCTGCTGCATCCCACCCAAGAAAATTGTCGGTACGTGCTAACTCCCAGCCATTACTGCTGGCATCACACATAACACTGTAGAACGGACGCAGCCTGGCAGCCGGAAGCGCAATCACACACACACACCGACATACACTTCCATTAATACAAACACATAGCCACATATACCGTTACGTGAATTCGCACTCAAGCATCCAGCATCGCTAATGTATCGTGGCAGCGTTGATGGGTATCGCACCAAATTTTTGATTACCTCTCGCTGCATTAAGGTGTAATGAAATTTAATTCTTGTGGCATACTTTCTGGCATAATTAAAAATGTGTGGGGGTTGGTGTTATGGCCGTACATGCCACTCACGAGGGAATTTCGTCGAATTTGTTTCGCTAAAATTTTCCACACGAAAATTGCTAAATTATTTAATAATGCTACTGAGGAGGAATAATGCTAAAATGAAATAAAAAGGTGAGCATGTGTGTGTGTGTGTGAGGACGTGTTATTTTATTATGTTTGGCTCTCAGGCACTTTACTGCCAAGCTACTAAGTATAGAGAGCAGTGCTGTTAAGCTTTTCAAAGTGTATTTGACAATTTGCGCAGATATCTTAATAACTATTGTTTCGAGAAGATGCGCGCTTGTCAGTCCATCGCTTGCTGCAAATGTCAGTCTGACACACGCTTTTGTTCTCGAAAAGGTGATTGATGAACAAGTGCTTTCTTAGTCTTAGATACTATTGAGAAAATTTCAATCAAAATATGATTTCAATTATGTCAATTTAATCTCGTTCTCTAACGGTTAATTAAAAATAATAATTGCAGTCCTCAATAGAAAGTTATGATTATAAAACGAAGCTATCTATGGGCGGCTACAAGAATTAAATTTAACCATTTTTCTTAATGATATAGAATTTACTGTTATAAGTTTAGAATTGCTTTGTTAATTAAAATTGTCAAAAAAATTTTAGAAATAAAATTGTCAAACATTTTTGCTCGAAAGACAAAGGAGCGTGCAATGACCATATTAAAACTATTTCCGCAGGACAAGTACCGTTAAACAAACGAACGTATGAGAAATACAGTTGAACTTCCATAACTCAAACTTCCTTAACTCGAAGTTCTCCATAACTCTAACTTACGAATTGACAAAAGGAAATTTGAAATTTCATACAAATTACCTTCCGTAACTTGGAAGCCTCTCTAACTCGAAGTTTTTTTGTGGATTATGGTGATTTGAGTTAGGGAAGTTCAACTGTATCTCAAACTCAACTCTATGCCTGGAAAATATATATTATTTAAGACAAATTCGTATCAACAACCAAATAAATATCTTAAGAAAGGAATAAAAATGTTTCTTCTAATCAAAGCTTTCATGGACTCATATAAATTTCCATTATTTATCGAAAATTAAAAATCATGTAGTTTATTTCGAACATTTTTATATCTCACCAACCACACAGAAACGCAAAAATTCAACCATCCCATCTAAATTTTTTTTTTGAGGCTTTGATGATCTTGTAAGCTATTTTATACCAAATATCAAAGATAGCTATCACCAACTATATTCAAACTGATCGTGAAAATAATTCACGTTTAACCCCAAAACTCTAAAATATTCGCTAGTATCCCACAGATGGCGCGCTCACCATTTAATTTTGTGGAGATATTGCTAAAGTCAACAATCAGAAGCTTTTTTCCTCAAAAACTTCTCAAACTATTTATATTTTGTACATATGTATTAATGATATATATTTTTAGTTAAGTATGTCAATCTGAGAATATTTACCTCCCAATTTCCCAAAATAGAGAACTGCAAGCAAACAGCTAAATGCAATCTTGCGTAGATACACACAGCAAGCCTGAAATGCGCTACACATCTGCTTAATCATATTGCACTTGCTCTTTTCAAATGCTAATATTTTCGAAGATGACAAAGACCTTTGATAAATAAGAAAGTTGTTTATACAAGAGAACACAATCAAGAGTTCTAAATTAAACCAAAAATACAATTTTCACCCATTTTCCGTAAACAATCACACTTTTGTTTAATTTTACACGCTGGAAAAGTGATATTCGACACTGTTTAAATGGCGGCGGAAGTTTGACAGCGCAAAGAGTTGCCTTTGCCTCAAAAGAAAGTGCGAAATGCAATTATTGCCAGATAATTGTTATTCTATATGACTTTTAAATTAATTTATTATTATTATTTGTGTCCTTCGCAATAATTTTGTGTAATAAATATGGTGTGACAGAATTTTAACTTCAAAACAAAGATATTAGTTAGGATACAAGATTTAATTAATTATTACAAATTTTCACTTTCCAGGATTTTTCTTCTTGCTTTGCAAACATTATTTTCTTGTTAAACTTTTAGAAACACTTCCAAGATTTTAGTAAGCTTTTAGTTTCAATAAAAACATATTATAACTTTACGAGTAAAAGGGAGAAGAAATTCGTCTCAAATTTTATCTTTTATTTAATATATTAATTTTTAATAATTCAATAATTATTGTTTTAAAAATCATCTGGTTACATTGTGCACTCCATACAACACTGTTTATGGGAAGCTTTGCAGTCAGGCAACTACTGCTGTCAGTTTCCGTTCTTGCGCGTGAAAAGGGTTTACGAAGTTGTGAACTAATTTTAAAAGTTATTAATTTCTCATAAATGAATCTATTACCAAAGTGTTTTATTATTTATAGAAATAATATAAAGTACGTTCGTTTGAAAATAAATTGAATTAGTAATCGGGTTGAAAATCGCTTTGTAAAAATACATTAACTCGCAAATGTGCCGAAAGAATAAGCTTGTTTGTGAAATTATAAGAAAGTCTTTATTTTTCAAACATACATATTAAACGGCCCCCTATACAGAAAGCCAATTAGGGAGTATTATTTAAGGTAAATTGCTTCATAAGTTTCTCAAAGGTTGAGATCGAAAGGATGCCAGACTCAAAGCGGTCGAACTTTAGACGTCATTGCACTCATTGGACTCCCAAAAGCCAAACGATTTCTATAACATTATAATCACAACGAAAGGGCTTGATTAAAACGCAACTATCAGCTAATCAACAATTTAGAATTTCTAAGCTTAGTTTCTTTTCAGATATAAATAGTGAACCACTGTTTAAGTTATTATTAATTTATAATATTAAAAATAGACACAGTTAAATTCATTACTTTTTACTCAATTTAAGCCATTTTCTTAAACCTCCTCTCACTCAATTGCTTGAGTGCACTTTCCAAATCATGGTTCCCTTTACCCTTTCCCACCCACGCTCATTGTTGATATACTGTCGGCTAGTTAACCCAGTTGACTGCATCAACAAATCCAACTTAAACCACGCTTCAACGCTCCACCAGCCGCAACGCTATCGAATTTGTGGCCCTCAACAACAACAAGAAGAACAGCAAACGTTCAACTAATAAATACTGCTGCCTCCGCTTGCTAGCTGTGGACCAACCTTCATCAGCCAACATCTTAACTCTGTTGTTCAACAACACGCCTAGTCAATGAGCACTTAGTGTGTTGTTGTTTTTGCAGCTTTACGCTAAGTGAAAGTCATGGTTTTAATATTTTTGCACTCAATACTCGTACAGTTGGACGTCCAACTTTTTTTTTCGTTGTTGCTTTTATGAATAATTCATTTCGCCATGACTTGTTAATTTGCTGGGTAAATATTTTTTAAGAACTTTTCTTCCATTCCATTTTATTAGCAAAGTAGTTAATAAAATAGAAATACTATTAAGTGTGTGCACTTTTTATAGCGCCAGTAAAAAGCTCAAAGGATGTGGAAAATGAATTCATTGAGTTGTTGAATCTTGTGAGCAATAAATACGAGAATATTTTTATACTATAAAATGTTATGATTTAATGACGGCTGGTAGTATTGGATCAGATTATTTTGAACTATTTATTGTTATATAAAATTAAACAGTCTATTTCTACATGGTTTTTATTGTTATTATGACTATAATATTTTTATATTAGTTGGAAGTTTGAGTATTAACATGGGTTTTGATAAATAGTTATATTTCTACAACAAATTAAGAAAGGGTTTGCATAGCTTCATCAATTTTTATTCATATTATAACAGATCATATTTTCACATACAGTAGGATACATAGAAAATGAGATAGAATTTATTAAAAAATATATAAATATTTTTCCATAAAGCTTAAAATATCGTTAGTTAGGAAATTACTGCTTTTTTAGAGCCTGAATCAGAAATATTTGAACAATAGGAGGTATCCTGAATGTGATATTCTTGATATCATTGTCCAAAAGCTATAAAGAAGTTAAATGTAGAACGCAAAATCAAGCACTTATTGCAAATAAAATAATTTTTAAATACTGATATTATTTAATTCCATTTTTTTCTTACTCTGAGAATTGCATTTACAAAATACTTGTTTAAGAATGATATATGCAAAGGGAGATGTAAATATTAATCGGTTTTTGAGGGGCTATACCAATATGACATTTTCAAAAATCGTTTCTTTTTAATTTTTGGCTTATTCGATGGTTTACACTTTCAAAAATATCCTGTGAAAGCGGTAAGGTCGTATCTTGAATAGTTTTCTAAAGAGTGACCGCTCGGTGGTAAAAGCAGCTATGGTCGAAACTTCAAACGGATTTTTATCGAAACGACATTTTTCAAAATTGCTTACATCCTAACTCATTGAGATTATGACCGATCGACTTCAAATTTAAACTGAGTACTCTTGAATATATTTACTATACAATGACTTACGACCTTTCTCATTGGTTGAAAATTGTCAATTTGACATTAAAAACTCGACATCTTTTTTATCTAAAAAACGAAATTTATTTCAGAACTACACCATTTTGTTAATTTTCGATATTTTTCAAAAATTTTAGGTCATTGTATAGGGAATACCTTCAATTTTAAAAACCTTTTTGGATTTTTTTATTTCAGCAACTCATTCGACCGGAATCATGTCAGCAGTTGGGCAACTTTTTTTGGCACCTCCGAAGACAGCATATAACTCCGTTATTTTTCAATATTTTAGTAAAGCAAAAATTTTGAAATGTAGCTGAAAATATACCTAATTATGTGCAAAAAACTTCGAAACAATTAATTTTTCATGGGTTACACTGGTATAGTCCATTGAGTTAGTTTTTCTATTTGTTTTATTTTTTCTATAATATTATTTATTATTTATCCGAATTTTATAATAATTTTATTAGGTTAGGATGAAATGTGTGTGATAGATTCAAAAATTAATATTATAAAGGAATCGCTTCATAAAAATGTTTTCAAAAGTCGTGTTAATAAACCATTGTACCAAACGCAAACAACTAAACAGGTATGGTCAAAATATGACAAGACAAAACTTAGGGACTTATTAGTATGAGCTGAAAATGTGAACTAGAAGGAATTTTCACTTGCCTCGTCCCATCCTTGAATGTATGTCTAATAGAAGCATATCGCACATATCAAAACCACAAAATGGTTTGAACGTAACGATGAAACGTAATATATAAATGGCACATCTAGTGCTAATTGAAAAAAAAATAAATTTGCACTCCTACCTATCTACACCAAACCGATAAAACAACCCACTGTTTGAATATTTTAGTACCAGTAAATTCATAAAAATATCAGAACTAGTTTAAATAACAAGTACAATGAAATTATCAGAACTTGCATATTATAAAAATTAGACCTCGGAGTTAAAGTACTCAAGAACTGCTGTAATTTTTCCCCATCTATGAGTGTACTTTAAATTTTTAGAACTCTCGATATAAACTTAAATAGTTAACGTAGAGAAAATGTATTCTTAGAGAAGTAGAAAGTAGAGAATCTTGTGCAGAGAATCTTAAAATTATTTAAAACTTACAGTGCTTGAAGTTTCTAGCACTTGACTACAATGCTAAAATATTCATATTTGACATAAATAAGCACAATTATTAGATAAATATATCTATAAATATATTGAACTGCAAAAACCTCGTCCAAAATATTGATATACTGAAGTTTTAAGTGTGAAAAAAATTAAAGTCACTTAAAATAGAACCCAAACAAAGAATTCTGTGTAGAAATTATCTGACAAACTAATTGATATCAACATTATTTAAATTATTATTTTATTGGAACAGTGGAACTTCCATAACTCGAACTTCTATAACTCGAAGATCTCCATAACTCGAACATTTGAATTGGCAATAAAAGTCAAATTTAATACAATTTTCCTTCCGAATTTCGAAATCGAATTTTTCGAAGTAAATAACTAAAACTGTGTATAAATCTATATTTTACAGCTTTTTGAACAATTTTATATTTTAATGAAAATTCTATAACTCGAAGTTTTTTTGTGGATTATAGTGATTCAGGTTAGAGATGTTCCAATGTAATTTCATTTTCATTTGAATCTTTATAGAATCGTTTAACAGGCATTTTAACGATTTTCCTTAAATTTACGACAAAAAGACAAAGCATTACAATGCTGCTTGTTCCTGCAGCCAACTTAAATATCACAAAAACAATAATTTAACGAGCAGATATCCTTTCAATTCAATTCAATTCAATTCAATAGACATACATCTTAATGTATGTGCGTCACAAACTAACAATTGCTTTTATGTAAACAAGCAACTAACAAAGTTAAATAACAAGCTTACACAAAGTAAACAAACTCATTCGAGCCAGTTTTCGCTTTATATGTCTACAACTATATATAGTTCTATGTACTATATAACTATAAGTATGTATGTGAATGTGTACTGTGGTAATAGCAAGAAAATTGCACTTACTTATTGGCTTGGTTGCTAATAATCCTAGACATAAAACGATTATCCAAAAGTTATACATTTTCAGTTTGCTGCTTTTAGCTGCCTCGGTAGCGATTCGGTGGAGATGGTTTAAGTCGGTATGGGGCGTTGGCGTTTGGCGTTGAAACTGCTGCAAAGTGCCGCGTAAACAAATGCGTAAATTCGCTGGCAAATATTTGACGAAAATATTATACACTAGCTGCTAGACTGTTGGTTGATTATCTTCACAATGATTTGAAAAATTTTTCGGTTTACTAATTAAGGGTGGGATTGCAATTGAAAAATATTTGTTGAAATGCTTTAATACTTCATTCACTAATTTACCATTTGGTTAGCAGCTAAAATGCTTTGCTTAATATTTTTTTTTTTATTTTTTTATTTATTAATTTTTTTTTTACGTGCCAGGGTCAATCAAAACGTACTAAATTTATATACTTTGCGGGACTGTGGGGACTGTGCTGCTAAATCGTTGGGAACTTGTGCACGTTTGCCTTGCTCAGTTACATGTTCTCACTTAATTTGCTTTAGGTTGAGTAATGCCAATTGGTTACAGCAATTTCTATCAACTCTTTAAAGTCATAACTTCCACTATCGATTAGCTGCGTAAATTGCCTGCAACCGCTATCACTTGCAATTTCAGCAAAATTGTTACAAATTTCGACTACAAAAATACTGGCTTTGCAAATACACTTTGTTCACTTGTTTCGTTTGCTTAAAGCAAAACTCTAATTATCTGCACTTTGCCCCACTCACTCAGTCACAAAGCGTTGGCTTGGCTAACACAAATTGAGGGTGCGCCAGTGTACAACTAGTTGAGAGGCTAGCAGCAAAGCTATGCCACTTTATTTACGATTTAACACTTCCGTTGCGCTTACACTTTTACATACACCAGCGCAACAACAACAACAATGCACTCGTATATATCTATATATTTATATATGAAAAACGCGGGCGCGAAGCACTTGCGCATAAACACACACGCGCGAATTTCTTTTTGAGGCGCTGAAGTCGGCGCCACTCAAGCGTTTCGGCCGCTTGACGTGTGATTCACCAAAAAAACAACAACTGCGTAAAAAAGCACGAAAAACTTCCAAGGCAGCCAGGCAGTCAGGCAGACAGGAAGAATTTATTACAGAAATTACAATAACAAACGCACGCAAACGCGATGGTGATGCCGTTAAAACGCGACGTAAAATTTCCACTTCCGGATAAGTCGCTTATTTCCGTCGAATTCGAAATGACTGGCGCAACAATCAGCAAATCGAAAGTAAACTTTAAAGTGACAGGCGCTAGCGACTTAACGCTGCCTCGCACAAACAACAACAACAACAAACCGTTATTGGCTGTGTAGCAATTGTTTGTTGTTGTTGGTGTGAATATCGGCGGTTTGCGGTTGAGACGCGGCTCAAAGTGGCTTTAAACGCGGTTTTACCGTCGCGAGACTGACTTCACCACCACTGCACAATCGCACAATTTGTTTTCAAGTAAGTAGTGTTGTTTTTGTTATTTTTTGTTTTAATTGTCACACACCACTTTAGCACTTTCACTACTGCTCTACAACTGAACCACTACTCTGTGTGTGTATATGTGTGTGTGTGTGTGAAGATTATTAGCACGCGCGCACTTGTTGTGCCCATCTGAAGCGTTTACCCTAGACTGACGGTGGCAAGAACCGTTTCGAAAATTTTTCGTCAGCTAACAAACAGTTAGACAGCCACGGATACGCAACGCAACGCAAAACTTGCTGTTACGCCAACACCAAGCAGCAGCAACACCAACACATTACCGTGTCATCATCGTCGTCGTGGAAAATATATTCAGAAATAGCACCACCCACAACAAATTCCGTTACGACACATAGAGAGATTTACGCTCCGCAAATGTGCCAAAGAGCACTAAAGAGCGCCACAAATGTTGTTGAAAGCCTGTTGAAGAGCGCGCGTGAGCGTCCTTTGCATTTTTGGGACAAAAGTTTCTGTTGTTGTTATTGTTGTTTTGTGGCGCTAAAAGCTTTTCTTGCTGTCCAACAACGCAAACATTTGTTGCTTCCTTATCAATGCAGTTCCATTGTAAATGTACGTTGAGGGAGACATTGTGTGCTAGTTGTGCCTTAAGGGTCTTTCGCTGCTATCGACATCCGCCTGGCTGTGAAAAACTACTTTGCAAGAACGAGTCTTGCATTTTGTTCTTAACTGCGAAGTTTTACAAGGTCAAACTTTAAACGAAAAATCGAATACACACGAGCTTAGTACTTCGTTTTATACTTATACAGTTTGTACTATATATGGACTTTGTATGCACACGGGTTTACACTTTTTGTAGAGAGAAGAAGTTTTTGGGCACTTCTGGTGTCTTCTAAAGTAACCTAAATATTCTTTATAAAATAAAAATTCAAATCCATTAAACAATTATTATTACCCTGTTGTTTACATTTGTTGAACAGATTCCTTTTCTCATGATGATCCAACAAGATCGAACAATTACCACTCAACAACATAAAACTAGTTGTGTATTTGGCTCTGAGATTTAACCTTATTCTTTAGCTCTCTAAAAGTTCGACAGCTTCCGGTATCTTTTTCGAAGTCACGCTATTTGGACAAGCTCCTAAGTGCAGACAGGTCCCTATACACTTGGTCCTTCCATCGAATCGTGGATTTTTACGCGAATATCAATATCTACATATCTATGTCTCCGTAGAGCTCACAGAGTTCATGGTTCCGTCTTCTTTGGTACTCATCGCTCACGCGGAGAGACGGATGGTATCTGATTGGTATTATTGGTAATATTATGAGACATTCTACGATTTCTGAACTCAATTCTATAAGCTGGTTGGTCTTTTGGATAGATCGCTTTATATACGAGTACAAAGCTATACTATTAGATACTTCGTATCATGTTGTTTGAGGCTTCAAGAATATCCTCAGTACTTCTTTCGATAAATGTGTGTCTCGAAGTCTCAGATTTCCAATTATTAATTTAGCAGAGTTGAGTCCATGTATACATAGACTCTCAGGGTTTCTTATTCATTACAAAATTGTATTACCGACGACATATTGACCATGATGATCTCATCCTGAACAGTTAAAAACAATTTTAGAGGTACAAAACCTCAATATTGTTCTTTCAATAGAAAATTAACAAAGAAGGATCCTTGGAGAATTTCTTGAGGGTTTTCCTTAGAATAAGTTTACAGAAGATCCACTAAGAGGACTCTAGTAGAATTTTTGAGAATTGCCTTAAAATAAGTCGCCTACAGCTAGTTCTAATTGATTAGGAGCAATTTTAAAAATTGTTTGAAAAGAAAACTGACTCTAAACAAAAGTGTGGAGAATTTGGTCACAGTCTTTCCCAAAACTCCACAAATTTTGAAAAAATTCCAAGTAATTTGTTTTTAAAAAAGTAATATTTTGAAGATGTTTAGTTCAATTTTGAACAACTGTAGTACTGTAACTCTAAAAATATTTGTAAAAATCCTCCAAACAAATCAACTATTCTCTTATACAGTCCACACCCCTCATAGCTGAAAATGAAAGGTAATAACCACCGAAATTGAATTATACCTTTAAAAATGCAAACACTTTCACTTCGAGCCACACATAAACGGGGAACCATTACAAAAAGCAAAACTTTATTCCACGGAGCCAGATGCAACAAATATAAAGAGAGGCCTGGGCTTCTGAGCAACAGCGGAGTTGCTCGAGCTACACACATAACACACACGCACAGAGACAAACTAATTTCCACTCTCATTTCCTCTGCACTTCCAGTCGAGAATACTCTTTGAACCGTTTCGCTCGCGCTCACCTCTACGAACCGGCAAATTGTATAATTCGAGTACCGTCCATACGTAGGGCTGGGTACACTGGCATGCGTGTTGACCTGTTGAAGCAACAGGCTGCTTGCTGGTAGCTCAATTTCGCTCCTTTCGTAACAATTTGCTTTTGCAACACGAAAGGTTGACACAAAAGACATTAAATCCTGCCCACCCACGAGCCAGTCAGCCACCTCCACAAGAGCTCAAGCACAAGCAGTCAGCTCGTGGTTTTCCGTTAGTCTTGGTGATTTCTTTAGCTCATTGGCTGCGCGTTAATGCTGCTTTGGTGCCTGCGGTTGTTCGAGAAAATGTGAAAATTCTTTGGGTCTCAGTTTGTTTGTTCTTTGCACACATAAGACACATTCAAAACAATTTAGCTAAGCTAAATCAGTATGATTAAAGTGGAAGTTAGGGAAATTTAATTTGCATACCAACAACTAATTAGAGCACACTTCTTCAACTGTCTGGATAATGTTTAACTTTGCTTTGGATACTTGATATATTTTCACCTATATACATATGTATATATTGCTTTGATTCAGGATAACTCGAAAAAGGTCCTAGTCTATTTTCCGATTTTTTACTAACTGATAACTTTAAGCCATAGACTTCCAACGCCATCTGCAGTTGTCTTCGTTGTTTGAGCACCCTTGTTGTCTATCTCTGAACCTGCTGTTCTTAAACCGCTAGAACAAGTTTCTGGCACATAGGTGCTATGCTATGTTGTTTTCTTGTCTACATACTTATCACACTTAGTACATCTGATTGTATATGAGTAGTAGTCGAAGAAGGCGCAAATGAAATTAATTCGAGCATAAAATGAGGCGTTCCAAGTATCATCGAATTATCCAAATGAAATGTTCCTAGTAATACATAAATATGTACATTAATCTTACTAATTTATTATTATAATATGTATTTCTTTTCATGATAAACGTTTTAGATTGTTCGTTCGTACCAACAGAAAAGAAATTTGTTAAGAAGAGAATCATAAAACGAAGATTTTTTTGGAATGTTGCTTGGAATAGGATCGAACCCATTGTTTTACTCCAATCCAGTGGAAAATTTAATTTGAATCTATCTATGAATAGTATATCCATGATTTATATGGAAAAATAATAGAACCAAGCGTTTATTTGAATGAATCTTCCTAATTATGGTTTCTTATTTCTAACATAACCCTATTCGAACAAAACCGAACTTTTGTGATCATGACGATTATCTAGACCCTGATTGAAGCGAAAAGCGTAAATTTTGTTGTCATCGAGGTTATTTAACGGGAGGTCTAGAAAATAACCTGTTTCGACGGAATCGGTACTTATGGAGAGGGTTCTTAGTTATGTCGAATTTAAGTGATCGTATATGATGGATTCAAAAATATGCTTTTCTTCTAATCATGATGTTTTTAAAAAGGAAAAAAATATTGAAATAGTTTATATAGATATGTTTCTGAATAATCATCATTTAGGATACTCGTATCTAAATTTTAACCAAACAGTGGCCAAAAATTTGTCAGTAAATACCCCACATATTACTGACATTTCTATATTGTACATACTCCTATTGATTTTTTTTTTCAATTTAATCGAGTCAAGCTAAATTCGTCTTGACAGGCCATAAACCAACATGGTTAAGTTTGTCGTGAAACACACATCAATTACGACATTAGTAAGAGGTGGTAGAGTTTGAAGCGGTGTTGCAAACACTGGCAACATACATTTCCAGGTATTGTCATAGATTTTTTTTAGTTTAACATTCAGCAAAAATTAGTTGGAGAGTTTGGTGGATATCTCCAACATTCTTATATGTTCAAAAAGCGGAAAAATATTCATGACAAGTATAAAAGTCAAAGACAAAATTCGAAAAAAAATATTATAACTGACTGACTGAATTTGAAACTTTCCTGATTGCAAGAAATGTATATCGGAATTAATACATAACATTAATCATTGCCAATATCAACACTTGACATTCTGACATTACACAATGCTTTGATGACTTATCTAAGTGCGGTTATGTAAATACCCAAAAGATCGGAAGGAAGTACGAAGTTAAACCTCGTGTAACACTTTAGAACTACATCCAAAGAGATAGAAATTCAGTAAAAATAGAGAACCATTTCTTTGTAGTGTTTGACCCTAAACTACGATCTGATAGAATGATCTGTTGTGAGATTTTCTAAATACAATGTTGGAGGAAATAATTCCAGCATCAAAGATAATCTTTTATAAGACCGAACTATTCTTACATCGAACTAAATGATCGCATCGATAGTTTTGTTGAAGAAGTGAGGCCCGTGATAAAATATACCGGAAACAAATATTTCTTCTAACAGTCATGAGGATGAGGATGAGGATACCAAAACCATAATTTATTTCGAAAGCACTTAACAAACAATTTCGAAACCGCTACATAGGAGTTCCCAGAAAAAAATCCGAAATTTTGTACAATTATCATATTTACAGCTTCACTTTGACGTTGTGAAAATTACAAAAAGCTAACATGGAAATTTGCGCCACAATTTTCCCGGTGTATTTCGGGTGCGTGGTTTGCCGCCTCTTTGTTCGCTCTGACGCGTGTTGTTTTCGCAACTGTATAAAATTCAGATTTAATTCTATTCTCGTTGTTTTCCTTCTCGTTTTTAATTATATGCAATTAAATCAGTCATCTGGCCAACAGCAAAACAAAACAAAAACACCAACCGACGCAAAACAATACAACAACAACAACAACAAAGCAATTTAAGAATTTTCAATTTCATTTCACCGAAAACTCCGCGGAGCAGGAGTACACGCGGAGGAAACAACAACGACGCATTTGCTTTTAGCAAATCACACTGTTGAATGCTGTCATCAGCAACGTCATAATCAAGATATGACCGACAACTTCATTATCCTCCACGCAGACTTCATTTATGCGAGTATCTGGTCATAATTGACGGAAGCTTAGATGAGCCATGTGCCATACTATCATTGCAGAGACGTGACGCAGCTGTGCGAGTGGTGTGATAATTTGCTCTGCGAGTGGAAGGCGGTCAGCGGCCCATCCCAGCAGCTGAGGAAAATAATTCAGATGTTCGTCATAGAAGTTGTGGAGCATCGTTGGCCGCCGGCGGCATACCGCAATACCGTTGGGTCGACATATTTAGCTGCGCAACATTGTCCTCCCCAAAAAATGCCTGCAGTTGCCACCTTTTAACGGCGCTTAATGCTGAGCTAGGAGTATATGTAAAATATAAATTCCTTTAGACCTATCATAAAGCACAGCTTATTTTGATACTTCACCTAATTTTTTTTTATTTTTCACTGTATCTTTCAATTTGATTAGTTTTCTTTTGTCTCGAGTTTCTTTAGTCCGAAATCGCCTGGTCAAGTGACGCACTTACTGATCCATGTCAACAGGCATAGAGTTGCCATTATTTACCAATTGACGGGAATCATTGTTGTTGTTTCAAAGTTTTGTTTGTCATTACTTAGTGAATATAGAACTTTAAATTAAGTAGAATGAAAACACTGGAGAGCAGACAATCATAAGCATTCTTCAAAACAATAATTTACAGTGCTCGCAAAATAATTTTTTTTTTGAGATTTATGAGATTATAACTGTGTCAAGTTGTGGATTACTTAAATAATACACAAAATTTAACAGTGTTTGATTAAGATTGCGTAATGGAGCACAAAATATATTTAGTTCAATATCACCATTCTATAGGGTTGACAAGTCACGAGAGAGAGGAGCTAGGTTAGTAACTGATTGGTTCCAGAGGAGATAATATGATGATCCCGAGCTGGTTTAAAAACTGCTTGAGTCTCAGAAAAGCAAAAAGCTCACTAGCTTCCAACTGCCCAGGAAAAGGCAGCACATATTCTTATATACATCTTCAACCTTTTTTATAGATTTTTGACTGAGACTCGTTTTAAATTTTTGTAATTTTTTTTTTCAAATTTTATGACACCCCCAAAGTTAATGGATCTAGTGAGATACCCTTCCTATCAGGGATTAATTTAAACTAAATTTATTTTAGCCAGGGACGGATTGTAAAATACTGTTGAACTTCTCTAACTCGAATCACAAGAAAACTTCAAGTTAGAGAAATATCAAGTTATGGAAGGTAATTTGTGTGAAACCTGGCTTCTATTGTCACTCAATTATTCGTTATTGAGAACTTCTAGTTATAGAAGTTCGAGTTATGGATGTTCAATTCAAATACTTGCTTCAAAGAGTATAGGCTTATGTCTTCTATAGAGATAAGACTTCCAGTGATCTATAGCAAGCATAATGACTGTTACCTGAGTCTGAAACACACTGTCGTGGTGGAGTATTCGAAAGATTAAGTTAAATGAAAGCTCGTGTTCGAAAACACGATAATCGCAGTTCCATAGTTTTGAAGTTTTAAAAAGAGCTAAAACAAGAAAAAACGTTAACTTCGGCTGTACCGAAGCTAATATACCCTTCACAGGTGCATTTCTTTTAGTAACTATGTGTTTAAGCAAATCTAAAGACGTAAGAAAAAGTAATTAAAAAAAAGAAAACATTTTACTAATTCTTTTTAGCCGGTTTGTTTGCTAGAAACAACATTAAGGTTATATAGTGAACCGATGTGAACAATTTCTTCGGAGATTATATTATTACCTTAAGCAGTAATCCATGTCAAATTTCGTGAAGATATGTAGTAAAATGCGGAAGTTTTCCATACAAGCCCTTGATTCCGATCGTTCAGTTTGTATGGCAGCTATATGAAGCTTCTTGAAGAGAAAATAACAAAAAAAGCAAAATTTCAAAACGATATCTTAAAAACTGAAGGACTAGTTCGTATATATACAGACGGACAGACAGTCGGACATGGCTAAATCGACTCAGCTCAATATACTGATCATTTATACGTATATATACTTTATAGGATCTCCGACGCTTCCTTCTGGGTGTTACAAACATCGTGACAAACTTAATATACCCTGTCTGTTCAGGGTATAAATATTCAGTATATTATAAAAAATAATTCTAGTGAAATAATCATGGTTTCGGTTGGTGAAAATGGTAATAGTCGAAATTTGCCACCAGTTGCGCTTGTTTGCCAAAGAAAAGCTGTGCACTGAAATGGAAGCTCGGAATGTGCGTACCAGTGGAAAGTAAAATACATATGTAAATGGTGCACTATTATTAAATTCAAAATTAATACATATGCAATTACAACACAAACAGTTTTATTTTTGAAAACTAACCGCGGAAGGAAGTCTTTGCAAATTGTTTATACAAAATAATAATTGCTAATTTTGCCGGAAAATATTCGGGCTAAATGCAATTGCAGCTGACAAACAAAAAGAAAGCATTCTACGCTCTATGAACAGGCGCAACAGCGTCCAGCACATGTGTATGTACATATGTATTTTTACCACATACACCAGCATATATAAAGGTATTTACACCTATAAAGTCATGTGTGTGACCATGTTTATGCACTGCCCATTAACGTTTGGCAAAAGCCCATTTACACGGAAAATAAAGCAAGTGCAAAAACCATTTAAATGCAAATTAAGCCCAAAGTGAAAACATGTCTGGTCTGGTCTGGCTTGGAAAATTTCGGAGAGCACAGGTACTAGCGTTTCCACATTGTGGCTGCTCTGCGAAGCTTTGTTTGAGGTTCATACGTGCAGGCATGCACATACAGTAGTGTGCAAAATCATTCGGACGAAATTTTTAGATGGAGAGAGGAATTTTTCTCATTTTTTTGCTTTTATTTAGGAAATTATTTTGGTTGAATACAGACAGTTCTTGTTCAAAAATATATAATTTATAAATATTTTATGAATATTTCTCCGAACTTCATTTTTTGCTTTTAATTAATTTCTATATTTTTTTTCTGCAAGCAATATTAGTGAATTTTACGTCTTCAAAATTAAAATTAAATAATCTTCATTATAAAAATTTGTTCTTTAAAAATAATTAATTTAAAATCAAACTTAATATTTTTGTAGTACGTTTATTTTTGTGACTCACTGTTTATTCACATGACTTACGCATAAATACAGTTAGGTCTTAGTTCCGTCAACAGATGAACAATCACACATACTCAATGCGTTTGAGCGCCCTTTTCACCATGTTATTCCTAATTACTATTTCCTTTCAACGGAATAAAGACTAATGAATGTAATTCGTTTCCACCACAAATTTTTGGCACAGATTGTTTTTAGCAATTGCAGCGAATATTCGGGAATAAATATAATGAATATGCTGCAAAGAAGCTTCGAAGGGTACACATATACACTCACTTAATTGTAGACTCAGAGTTTTAAATATTATATATTTGAAATATTTATAATTGTAAAACATACAGGATTGCGATACATGCAGACTTTTGATGCCCTAAATTCAACTCGTGAGCAATTTGCCTCCGAAAAATATTTTATTGGAAAATTTAAGTATTAAATCAAGCTTCCTTCCCATTTATCAATTAAAAATTAATCCATGTTCAATAGTACCACCCTAATGTAACCATACTCTGCATACGTTTGACCCACCAGGTCGGAGAAAACAATTTGTTTAACGTAATTTGCTTAAATTTCCTAACCTAAATTCGTTAACAAGCTTAATTGGTGATAATGTTGAAAGCTACACAAATTAGCCGAAGCTCCGTGTAAAGCAAGGATATAACTGTACTATGCGAATAGCGAAATGTGCCTTAGGAGATGTATAAAGGAAAAGAGTATACCACAGACATGCGATTAATTTAAACAGCATGATGTTTATAGAGTATTAAAAAATTAAAAAAAAAATTTACTGAAATGTTATAATCGGTATAAAATTTTAAAAATTACTTTCAATAGAAATCAAATAACGAGATAATATGATATAAGGTAGTTGTCTCATACCCAGAATAGTGGGGAAGTAAATTATATGTCGAGTGTTATAAACATGGAGTCAATAAGTTAGCGGCAAATTTAAAAATATTTCAAAATTAAAAATTTGTGGCAAGCCTGCTCAAACAATTTTTCACCTGAAAAATATTTTTTAAAATTATTAATTTTCATGTGTTTGATAACACAATATTACATTTATTTCATATATTTAATAAAATATTTTTTAAATATGTGGCAACACTCCAAAAAAAATTTCACCAGAAATAAAATTTTTTAACCTAATAATTTTTATATAATTAATGGACAATATTAAATTCATTTCTTCTATATAAATATTTTTTTTTTAATTTTGGCAACCCTTTTCGAAAATTTCTCAAGCATATCCCAACTAATATTTACTAAAGTTTTGCTATTTCATATTGCAATAATTCGTTTAACATATAAATTTTGTAAAATTATGAAATTTTAAAACGTATGGCAACCCTTTGTAACAAATAATTTCGTTTATTTTCAATTCTATTTTATTTTCAATTTTCCTTAGTTTGTACTTCATAATGGTTTTTGCTTTAAATATCATCCAAACAATTTTGCATTAGTGACGAAATTTTGTTACGTAACGCAATTTTGTTGCAATCAAATTTTTGTGATCAAAAACTGAATTAATTTTACACTAGAGTAATCTCCTACTGGGTACAAATGAATGTCTCTATATAAGTAAAAGTTTGCGTTTACCGAACATGTGGTCTTTTCACGAAACCCAACTACAAGCTCGTATGGGCTCAGGGCTAAAAAGCCAAGGCTAAACGTTGCGGCTAAAGCACACCACCAACAAGGCAAACCCTACGCTGAACTCTAGTAGCCCTATTTTGCCATTAGTGTAGCGCATATGTACTCGTATGTATTGATTACAATTTGAGGTGATTGCATGACCAGCGATGCTCTCCTGTAGCATGTTCATAGCATATTGGCAGCTTATGACATTGCGCCAATAGAGCAATTTTGTGCCAGCAACGGCCAGCGAAACTCGAACACACACACACATACATATACCGGGAAAGATATTGAGAGATGTGCAACATTTGTTGTTACACGACTAACTCGCAACAATAGCTTAAGGCCACCGCCAGCAGATCCACTTTGCTGATGCTGGCCTACGTGTGGACTTAGGCCACCAGAGCCTACGGAACGGAACGGCGAAATCATGACAAAATTACATTCGGGTTTTGGTTACAAATTAGAGACGAGGTACATACATACATCCATAGTATGTGTGGGTTGTGAGTGTGTGTGTGCTGCACATAGTTTCACGTATCGTGTCGTAATACCGTTAGCTCAGTTGACACTGTCGTTGCACGCGTGGAAGTGTGCAACTATTTTTGCAGTTAGTCCACTAATCTATGAGATTGACTTGGTGACTGTATCGATTTGCAAAAACACGGTTGCATTCGTTGTGGCACACAGAGTGCCTCAGTTGGAACTACTTTCGAGGTCACTGTCGCCGTTGGTTATTTATCAGCATAATGACCCAAAAGTACGCTGCCAACACCATGTCATGTCATGCTATGCTATACTATGTTATGTTCCTTCATGCCATGCTATGTTATGTTATGTGTTGGCGAATTTATGCATACAATTTGTTGACGCTTATTTGACCGCACATGTTGCGATCTCGTCTACTTGTTGCCATTAAAAGTTAATAATACCCTCATCAAAGTTGTTGAGATTGTTAAGCGTTCGACATCACCTCTGGCGGCTGCCCACTGAGCAGCATATGCATGCATCATATGATATGTGCTGTGCCGTTTTTACTGACAGCCTCGACAGATTGTCTCCGTTGGCGCTTTGCGGTTTGTTGCTGGCGCATTAATTAAAACTCTGTCGACTTTTGGTATAAATTTAAATGTGGCCACTTTATATGCATACTTACGGATGTGTTGTGGTTCTAGCAGATATAAGTACAGATTTTTTTATATTTTTATAGCATTAAAGTTGTTCGTAAATATGTTTTATAACTCCATCTTCTCATAATAGTAATTAAATAATGCTATAATTCAGGTTCACCTCTCCCGTAGAATCTGGTACACACAAGTTCTGTACTTAGCTCATAGACTGGTGTCATCGACCACACCCACTTAAAGGAAGCCTTAATCGTTCAAATCTAAAGGAACTTCACTTTCAGCCTTAACTGGTTAACGGTTGTGTCCATTTTGGTTTATCGCTCATCGTTTTCTCCTTCCGATAAGTCGAAATGTTTCTTCATCGTTCCCTCTGTGTTGTTGTTTTAAGCCCTCTTCTTCTATGAACAAGAAGAGCTCTCTTCCTTCATCAATTCACTATCGAAGTCTCCATCATTGTTTTCGTATATTACAGGAACTCGAAAATAGATTAGTAATTCCGTTGCCTTCTAAAAAGCTTTAAGCTCTAAAATTCTCTAAAAATTGGAAAATCTAGCGAATTGAACGAACATCTAAAATAAGTAAGATATTATGTTTTAATCAAGTAGAAATCGAATGACTACCGAAGTATCCACTTCTTGCTTTAACAAGTGGAGCTTTTGGGATGAGAGCTGATCTTAGGCAAAAAGAGCAAGAACTACCGAATGGAAAATGAATAGTCTCACAGTGATTGTTTACAGAAAGGTAATAAAAAAAAATTCAGATTAACATCCGAAACTTAGAGATATTAGCGGGGTCAGCACTTAAGGATCTGAATAAATCTAATCTCGTGAGATAAACAATAATTTTTGGACCAAACTGTTTTCGAAAGGAATATTTTAAGGTTGTAGAATCTGGAATAGTGAATAAAAATTGCAGATTTTATTGAACCAGAGGTAATAAACATCGGACTAGCTGGGTACTAGTTCATCGTTGAGAAATCTTCAAGTTCGGCATCGAGCAGTTCAAGGAATTTTTATGAAAAGCCTTTAAAATAGCGTCGGAGGTTCGATTCCATCTACAGAATTCACAACCTATAGATACTATTTTGAATAATTTTATTGTATGCATCCAGATGTCGAATCAGTGACTTGTCGAATGCTACAAATCCACCTACAACACGGCACTGCTTTCATCTGACATAGCATCGATATGGGGGACTCCTCTTCATAAAACTAACATTCCTCCCATCATCATCTTTCCTCATCCCCCCATCACAGCCATTAAACCTCATTGGGATGCTTTGCCGGGGCAAAAATCTTATCACGAACCATTTAATCGCATTATATCGAACAGTGGCCACATTGGCATACGCAGCAAAACTCAATAAAAGCCAATGAAATCAAAAGCTAATGAGTTTCGATGCAACTGGTTGAGTCCCAAAGCGCAACAATTCCAACAATTCTAACTGCTGCCAGAGAACGGCATAACGAGCAGCCGTAGTGAACATGTGAGAATGCGGACACGACATGTGGAGCGGCTCGCGGCAAGAAAAAGCGCTGCAACAAAACAAAGAAATAATGAACAAAAAGAAGAAGCAGAGAATAAAGAATGGAACAGCCAACGAGCCACTAAATAAATTGACAAGCTACTCGCTTTTATGTGACGCGCGCTCCATACGCTGCGCCTGTTGCACATGCAACGCTGCGTTCCGCAATTCAGTTGCGCTTGAATGCTGTGCGAGACAGCGAGACATGCAATGCATGTACGACATACATATACATATGTAGAACAAACATGCTGGCAATGTGTGGCACACTTTATGCGACGTGGCATCCGTCCGGGAGGAGGAGGAGGCCGTTGGCAGCTCCTTTGCAAATGTTCACTTACGCGCGCCATTCGTTTAATGTTTATAATGATATCGTCTGCAACAACAACAACAGCGACAATAAAAGCTATAATACAATGCTGGCGTAGGTGATGGCCACAACAATTCCGCGCGGCGTTGCTGCTGCTGCTGCAGCTTGTTGCGTTTTGTGTTGCACGAACAATGCAATGCAAGCGGCGACGGAAATCGGCGGCCATGCACGAATTGCAGCTGAATGCAAGTGGCAGTTGCCAGTTGATGGGTGACAGTTTGTTGACAGTAGTTGTCATATGCCAAGCAATGAATGTGTGCCGTTATGTGTGTGTGTGTCTGCATTGACAAACGTGGCTCACAAAAGCCATGCACCGTTATAAGTGCATAAAGTACGCAAGCATCGCTGACAAACGCAACGAATGACGGAATCGTGCCTACAACGTATTGACATTGAATTTGAATGATCGCTTGCATCAATATTATTGCAGCGACACAATGCTAAATTCGCTCGATTAGACTTTTTGTAATGCATTTATGGTGTGAGTGTTAGTAGGAATAACAGAGAGTACACTTCTCTTCCATTATTTTGAATCGCAATTTGTCGAGCTTTAGCGCTGCTTCATTGGGTGGCAAAAACAGTAGACTTATAGTAGATTTATATAGATTTTATACTGAGCACCATCCTCACAGGCTCAGGTTGAAACATCTCGGTAGTCATACCTTTGGCGAACCAAGCGAACTGACCAGATTGGATATTAGCCGATTCATAAAATTTGTTTGTTACACAAAGCTCTACGACGGTCTTTTTTTCGATCCATACTCAGGAGTCTTTTGGCATCATAAGTGACCGATGCCTTTAGCTATTCATGTGGGTTCCATCGCGACATCTGTTGCTTCAGCCTTTGAACTTAACCTAACTGTCATCAGCTTTATCGATTCAAGTGTTTAGCCAGATTAAGTGAAAGCTAAGTAGAGCGATATAGTCAAATCGTTCTTTGAAATATCTTCTGTGACCAATTCAACTAAAATCGAAGTCACGACTCGTAACTCTGTTTCTCAAACACTCAAATTAGGCCTTCGGACGACATCAACAATTGTGTTGATACTAAATCATTATATTATAAACAATATGGGAACTACCATGTCCTCTTTGAAATACTCAGTGATATTGATGAAATTAATTAATTCACAAAATTTTAACTGTGCAACTTCCGGTTGCACTAGTCGTCAGCGACCGATAGTTGCTATTATTTCCTATATAAATTTTTGCATCTGCATTCAAGATGTTCTATAGTTTCTTCTTCTACTTTTTCTGGACAGCTCCCGCATCAGCAATCAAACACTCTCCCGTTAGTACTCCTACCAAAGTTCTTACATCGTTCGCTTTAAATTTCAACAATCGGCTAGTGGGTCCCATATTCCATTCAGGCCACTTTTGTCCGCTTGTTGAATCAGGGATTGCTTCCACTGAGACTCAGTCAACTCGGTGACATATTTGTCGAATAGGTGTCAAGTGGCCAAGGGCATATATAATCCCTCTCTGTCTGGTTGTAATTGTAAAATGGTACCAAATCTAGCAAGTTCATCTAATTCACAGATGCCTGGAAATCGCAGTATCCTGGAGACCATTGCAGATTTATCGTAAAATAGGAAGTTAGTTCTACTAACAGCTCAAGGTATTCCTTCGCCAACTTCGAAGAAACCCTTAGAGACTTCAGTGGATTTAGAGGCGCTTTGCTGTCTGTGAATATAAATATGTTTCCTTGTCAGACCAAGAAGACCTTCTTTATTTGCAGTAACCTACGCTTAAAAGGCACTACAGTCGGAAGGAGATTCTGGTATTTAGCTTTGCTGAAAAGCCACCACTTTCCACTCGTTTATCCAGTTTAGATCCGTCCGTATAGATGCTTATCTCTGTGTATTTATCCAAATCGCCCCTATCCCACTCCTCTTTGGAAGGGAAGGCAATATTGAAGGCTGAAGTAAGATTTAATTCTACAGCATTACGAATTCTACAGCATTATCAGATATGAAAGGAAATTTACTAAGTTTAAGTTTACTAAGTTGAAAGCCCCAAGAGAACAATGACTAAACCTACTGGTTTAAATTCATCCGTTATGATTAGTTCTCCTAATAAACAAAAGAACAGAACAGGTAAATCCTATTTCGCATATTCTAGAAAATGCATCTCGGAGTTGAGATCATTATATTTTCATGAATGATGTGTCACAATCTCATTAAGGTATCTCTCGACTTAACCGTCTTCAGAAATACCAAATCAGCTATTTTATTGAATCGAACAAAAAGCTTAATAACAATTAATTTCAAAATATACTTAAATATTTATATTTGTTAAGTTTGTTTGTTTGTATATATTTCAATATTCATATATTTATATATGTACATTTGCTTACCCATATCCCTCATATATTCTTTCACTGTATGCTTTTTTTTTTGTTTCGTACGATAAATTCACACATTTCATTTGAATTGCAAAAATAAACGCTCCCCCATTTTTATTGACTTTTCACAACTTGTTAACGTGATTGATGTTTTTTTAAATGGCGACTACATGATTTTGCAATTTCGCCTGGAATGACACAGAACGTCAATCAATTGCACTTCTTATTAGCCTACATGCGTGTGTGTGTGTACATTTATTGCAGTGTTTTTACAGAATTTTCGTTTTTTCCTGCTTTTTTTCACAGTTGCGCTCCACTTGTTGCTCGAACAATTATCCGAATACACTTCACTGAAATGGATAAATAAATAAGCAGGTTTTTTTACCGACCGGTGTGAATGAAATGAAAGGGCGCGGCTGCCTATAAGTTCGCTGCGTGAGTGTGTGCATGCTATTTAATCAGGTTTAATGCAGAGCTTTTTCAATGCGGGGCGATAGGAATTCGAAAAAATAAGGTGGAGGAGGTGAATGGTACTTAAAACCATAATATGATTATTCACTGATTTTCAGGCTTTATTTCAAGCGTGAGTTCACCACCTTTTCGTATAAAAATATAAATGTTTTATAGCAGATAACTGTCAAGCAATAAGGGACCTTGTACGTTCTAACCAAAAAAAAGCTTCACGGAACTTCATTATTTCATTTTTTATTTTAATTTAAGTCATTTTCAAAATAAATATACTATTGTCTCTCCCATGTTTTCCAACTTGACTGCAAGAGGGAGCAGCACAGTCCTAAAGGTCAGTCAACTAAGACTCCTCCGCAAAATGCAACCCTGTATCGATGGCTGCAATATAAATAAACATACATTTACTTCAAAAGTATTCATGTTTGTGCGCGTATACAATCCTTGTTATTTTTAAAATATACATATTTGAGTTATGTAAACGTGTCTGTTAACAGACAAGTGGTATACAGTTATATATACAGTGTGCACTTCAGCATATATAACTAGCTGTGTACTAGCAAATTGGCTTCCAAGCATTTTCTCCTTCAATTTCAGCTGGAAACTTTTTTATTTGCTGCTTTATTTCATTGCACTTCGATAAATTTCAGTTGCTTTAATTAAAAGCCAATATAACGTACATCAACGTACCAGGAAACTTCATATTTTTCAGAATGCGTTAAATAAACGGTGCATATAATTGTTGGACACCCACCGCAGCAATGATGAGGTGGTCGTTGCAGCTCTTCTCAGAACAATTTGGATTTCATTTTAATTTCCACAGTAGTTTTAACTCGGGCAGGGTGATGATTGTTACGAAGAGATACACTAGGAATAGAAGGAACCACTACAAGTGGGTCTTGAATCGAAGGAGCTTTTCACTGGAGCTTCGTATTCCATACGTACGGCATGACGTAACCATCGCATTCGTTGGATTTTTATGGGCTTATGTTTATCCATGTCGCCATAGAGCTCATAAAGTTCATCGGTCCCTCTTCTTCGGTACTTCTCGCTCATACGGATGACTTCAAAGATCTTGCGTAGAACAGCTCTTGCGATGGCTCAAGTACCTTTTCAACTCGGTTTGTCGTCGTCCATGTTGCAGTGCCATATAATAGGACGAAAACGATGGCAGAGCGTAATTTTTGTTCATCGAAAGAGGGATCTGCTTCTCAATTGCAGATCTATCCTAAAGTAGCACGAGTTGGCAAGAATTTTTCTACGCTGGATCTCCAGACTTAAATTTTTTAAGGTATTTTTGCTGGTTTCGAGATAGACAAAGGTCTACACTTTTTCACTTCAAATCAATTTAGCTGGTCCATTTTTCGTATTTCAACATCTAAGGAATATATATTTTGAAATACATCACAATCACAATATAAATATTAAATAGGAATTTTATCCATAAACTATTTAAAGCGACATCTAGCGAGTTTTTGACAAAACTAGATAAGTAGAATATTACATCTTAAAGTTTGACTGAATTTCAGGTCGAAAAATCGATCCAACTTTTACGATAAAATTACTTCTATCAATCTAACAATATCTGATATAGATTTAATCATATACATATATGTATTGAGGCACAGATATATGTATATATATACATAACCTAACAAAATACTTGCAACTACTCCACAAAACATGTGAAAAGAAAAACCTGTAGCCTACGGTCAACGACAAGGTCTTCTTACTTTTTATTACTCCATCAATTCTCTCCATTTATTTTGCGTTTACATAGCATAGCATGACATGTGTACACAGACGCGCCAATGTTCATGTCTGGCGATTGTTTTCTGTCATATGCGTAAATAAAATGGAAACGTGACTCTTATCAGCATTCACTGCTATTGTTTTCCACCATACCATTGAGCATTTATTCCATCAATAAACACTTTTTTATATATGTACATATGTATATTATTTGTATTGGTTTAAGGAAATTTTTTATATGTTTGTACGCCAATTAAGTACTGAGATCTCGCGATATTGAGCTCTTTGAGTTTAAGCTGAAAAGGTTTTTTTTCTTAGTTTTTACAATAGAATCTTTATTATACAAAATTTATATATGATTTAATAACAACTTATTATTTCCTCATTGCGAATATACTAACCGATACTCCGTAGTCGTATCCATTTAGAAAACTGTCTCCAGAGCTTTAATGGCTGTTAAGCTCATAAACCGGAAATGTTTGCTCTGCAATATACTTAATAACAACAACTTTTTCAAACTGTCCTAAAAATATGGAAAATATTAAACAAACTTAATATTCGTAATTTGATAGCTTGGTATTAGATCGAATTAAATGAAGATGGATATAGATACATATATACACACAGCCATTAAAGCGCTCCACAGTAGTGTTCATGTGGAGGCGGTTTTGAAAAATCGAATTTATCCCATTAAGGCGACCAGTTGATGGTAAATTTAATTATTGCAACGAAGCTACGGCCAACAAAATCGAATCACACCCAAAAGTACACTTCCACCTACAACAGAACAATTGCACTCAACAACGCGCTGGAGGAAATTTAATTATTTTTTTTTTTTTTCCAGTCAAATCGTGCACGGTGGGCCCATCGCATAAATGTGGAATGCCTCCCCGGCCACATGTTATACGCTTCACATGCACGCTCGCGTAAACGAAAATACGACGTGAGAGTACAAGAGTACAATAGTATATATATACGTGTATGTATAAGGACATGCGTTTGACCTTTGTGTTATCGATTAGATTCAAATCTTTTAATAAGTTTTATTTCCGTTACGGCACTGCCGGCCAATCGAACCAGTCAAGCGGAGTACGAGTATCAACATCAACATCAACACACATATACGTATATACATGCCGTGGTTCGTGAGTATGTTGCGTGGCTATTTGACCACGCCACAGGTCCTGCCACTCCCATTGGCGTTATGTGCTCGTAGTGGCCGCGTGCAATACGGCGCCAACATGGCCAGCGTTAGACGCTCCACAAACCTTGAGTTGGCTTAAGTTGACTATGGTCGCAAAGAAATGGACATTCTTCGTTTTGGTTGAGCGCTTAGTTGGGTGTAGATACATATATTTGTACCTGGTTAAATGTTCGACACAAACACACATTAAACATGTTTGTGGCTAATAATGCAATTTTTGTGTGGCATGAGACCTTCGATTTCAGGCTCAAACATTTCCGTTATACATTTACTTGTAAATTCATATATGTACTAAATGGACTAGAGAAGCTTTAAAAAGTTACAAGCGTTTAACGTAAAATATGGATTGAGACTTTAAGACTTTATTAAGAATACTTAATATAATTGGCCTACAATGCCAATATGTTAGAACACTTACAACAAAGAGCAAATAGATCATTGAAGGTTTTGCGATCTACTCTGAATCAGAATTATGAAGGTGATTGACCAGTCTGACAATATTGCATTTTAAATAAAGAGATTTTATATTTTTTTATCTTCACAATGCTATTGGAAGAACTAAAAAACCGCGGTCAAAGCCCAAACAATATTTCGATCGATCTCCACCTTAAATTCTCTTTGACAAATTAAGCACCCAATCGGTCGATAATTTTCTTAACGATTCACTACATCAAATATTCACGGATGGATCGAAGCTAAGCGGTAGGGCGGGAGGGGGGATTCCGTCGGAATCTCTACATCAACACCAGCTTTAGGTAGCAGTGGACACCCTGCTCCGTAGGGGGGCCTTCTTTAGAGAGGTACATATGCATTCACTCCAACAGCAGAGCGGCAATAACAGCAATGAGATCGATGACAGTACGCTCCAGGCTAGTTAAAGAGTGTCTAACATCTGCATCAATAGCTTCTAGCTATTTTGCTATCCGACTCGTGTGGGTACCCGGTCAACGCGGAATCGTTGTTAACTGTAAAGCGGACAAGCTTGGAAGAAAGTGTAACCTAGGAACGTTGACGTCGGAATGGGAGCAGGTTGACAGTCCATGGTCCACTTGCTCAAGAGGGCTGGACATACATTGCATGAGCTCTACAAGTGCTGGGCAACAGCCAGTGCAGTTGTAAGATCCTTTTGGCCCGCTGTGGAGCGTAAAAGGTCCTTCGAACTGCCTTCTCTTAGTCCATCTCGGCGCGATTATTGGTGTGCTTACTGGACATTGTCCGAAAGGCACGCATGCGTTGAGACTTGGGTTCCTGACAGATGCAAGTTGCCAAAGCTGTTTGGAGGGAGGCGAGATGGAATCGTCTAATCACTTCATCCTCCATTATCCAGCTTTTGTCAGACTGAGGTTGAAACACCTTGGCTAAATTGACCATAGCCGACTAAAGAAGCTTGTAACATATTCCAAGCGTCATTAGGTAGGATTTTACAGGTATCACAAAGGACCGCGAACAAAACTGTTCAAATGTGATCTTCTTGCATATGCAGAGATCTGCCTACTAACTTAACTAGATCACATAAAATGTCTCTAATATAAATATATTCAGGAACGGCAACACCTAGTCATGAAAGTCTATTGCACATCAAACTTCCATGAATCCATTAATAAATGCAAAAATCCATTAAAAATACATTTACTTCACCTTTTTATATTCTTCTTGTTAAATTTATTTCTGAAATATTAATTTAATAAATAAAGCTGCTAAGTTCATATGAGAGAGACAGATATCAATATAGAGGGAGTTCATACCTAAAAATATATACCAGCAGATAAGGCTGTGTCCCTGTTTATATACAACACACACACACAGGTTCATTGAACAAATAGAGCTTAGATAGCTAGCAAATGGTGCACTTTTTCCACTAATAAATCACAATCGAAGACAGAGGGATGCTAATGAAAAATGACAGCCTTGAGCCGTAAAACAAATACCACGACACACACACACTGCAAATGCGGGAATCTGCATCTAGAAAGCATTTGAGAGCACGAGTATGTATGTAATTGAATTTAATACATAAATACGAAGGTATGTAATGTTGGCAATGTTTGCAGTCGATGTTAAGCACGTAATAGACCCAACTATGTGAACAACGCACACTATTTGCACCAACCTACAACAACAGCTCCGCTTCCAAGCTCATTCTGTTCAAAAAACAATCAGAAGCCGAGCAAATGAAATGTAAGGAATGCCAACACCGGAATCACCCTCTGCACACCTGGCACCAACGCCAGGGTGAGTAGAAAGCAACATTTACGAGCATACACCTTAATACATATGCAGAAAAGTCATTGAGGCGACAGGTAATGGCAGCTGCCGAGCATATATGCCAGAGTCAGTAAGACCAGCAACATGTTATTGCAGACCATTGAGATTAGAGGCCAACGCCATGGGGCCCACAGGCACCGACAAACGCACACACACACACCCACTCACATCCATGCAATACCACGTGTTAGATAACGAAAGAGGAGCCATAAGAAAATCAAGTGATTTAGCTGAAATCACCTTTCCGAATCAATTGCTACAGACATCAGCATATAAATCGACAACAATGAAATTCCACAGTACCTGGACGCCTGATGCGAAGAGCAAGAAGAAGAAGAAGAGCAACAAAAAATGGTTATAACTAAACTTAACCAGTGCAATAAACAATGGCAACATGTAATGTGTTAAAGTAAACAAAGGATAGAAAATGAAGATGGAATAAATAATCACTGGAACTGGAGCTGGAGAGGATGGGGCGACTCACTGTGCGTTGCGTTGGTCAAGCGGAAATTCCTTGGAGGTTCGGAGCTGCTAAATAAGAACGTTATTTGTTTGTTTTGTTTTCATCGTTGATTGGATTTATTAAAAGAAATAGTAGAGATGAGTTTCGTGCATAAGAAAATCAAGACAATATCAGCAACTCTCAACTTTTTGGAGAAATCTCTGGGGTACATGTCAAATTATGCAAAGCAAGTCTGCAAATTTGGTTTTTAATTATTTATGAGTTGTCACCGGGTAACACTGTCATCTGTGGTGGATTTGTATAATGTCATAAATTTGAAATGGTGTGATAGCTCAAGTTGGACCGCACCGAGATCAATAAAATTCAAAGTAGATATGTCTGGTAGAACACTCTGTAGATAGCTTTCAACAACCTCACTTCAGCTTTCACTACAAGCTTTAGCATTGAATACTATTCGCTATCAACAAAAATATAGCTCTAACTCGACTTAAAATTTACTTTTTTTTGGGTTTGGTGAAAGCTCTCAACAATTTTTCATAAACATGAAAGCTTTAACTCGAGTTTGTTTAAAGGAGTTTCGGTCTATTACAGTGAATCTGTACTTAGAGTCTTCATAGAAAGGAAACATATTCGACTTATCCAACAACTGAAAGATAAAAAACACTTAAAAGCTCTTAAGAAAGCTTTACAGAAATTTCAAGTAAAGTACTTGTCAAGAGTTCATAAGTTCGCAGAAACCAAATCCAAACTACAACCTCTAACTGGGAAAACCAACTATAGTCTTGGAAGAAAAGACCCCCACACTAGTTTAAACTCATTCAAAACCCTCCCGAAGCAAATTAGCCATAATTATGGAAATGAGGTGAAGAGTTTTTGATACTATTCTGTGGTCTGATGTCTTTTACCAGAAAATATACTTTTCAAGGGCTGACATTACTTTTACAAGGCTTTATTTTCCTTATGAAGTTCAAAGCCTCTTGAGTGGTAATCAGACACAAAACGCACTCATCCCACTCCCTTAATATTCAAAATTACTCTTGAGCCAGCTAACCCGGCTCGACTAGTTAATAAAAGCAGTCAAATCAACGTTTCATTCAAAAAAAAGAGTTTCAAAAGCTGTATTTGGATATCCAGTAGTACATCAATAGCCCATAACCGTCACACAAAACTCTAACTCGGCCACAACTACATAACTCCACAGTCCGAAAGCGATTAGACAAACATGTTCGGCACGCCCGTCTATAAGGGAATAAAATTGTATTACCTCAACGCATGTGTATTTGGTTGGTTATGGCGAATGTGCAAATCGAAAATCGAACATTAATACCCTTTACATCGATTCATTGCACAAACGAAACGAAACGGCAGCAACACAAACAAAGTACGAATTTTTACGAGTCCTTCGACTGCAATTCTCATGTGATTAGCGCCAACCATACACCGACCACTCTACCTGCCTGCCTTAAATGTCCCCGCTCCTACGAGTATATGCATGGCATTTGGCCGTAGTAGTTTTGGCTTCGTTTATAATAAAAGCTCCTGACATTGAGCAGAAATGACAAAAGCATTGCGCTCTCTGCTGACGGTATCTATTGTTTTTGGCAATTACATTATAGTATGCGAACATATCGTACATATTTACCGCTTTTCGTTGTGGCTCAAAGCGCTTTTTATTAGGTTTTAGCAGTTGAGCTCACAGCTGGGGCGCTTTCCGACAGCTCAGCATACGTGCCTACTGCGCCCATTTGGGTGTACGTGTGTGGGTATGTGTTTGCATGTCAAATGAATAAGAAATATTTTATTTGTGGGCAATCAGTAATCAATAACAGTGTTGCCAGATTGTATTAAATGAAGTATAAATTGAAAGATTTTTTTATTATTTTTTATTTACTACAAGCGAAGAAAGAAAATATTTTTAAACAATGACTGACCTCCGTTGACCTATGCTCCCCTCAAAAACAAAAATAAAAATTAATCATTAATCATAACAATAAGAATGGAGGATTTCTTTATCTCTCCAAGTATCCAAGTTCTATCTCTCCCATTCCACAGTTGATTTATCTTACCGTCAACTTCCGCCATTCATATGTATATGGCAACCCTGCGATTTGTTTATTTGAAGGGTAAGCAGATTACGTAAGGATTTGTGGTTATTACTTGTTATGTCTGTATGTAGTACATGCTGTTATACTCATTGGCTGTTGGCAAAAGAAAATACTCTTTATCAAGTCAATTCCTCGCTCGCTCGTTGTAGGCGGAAATGTGGGCAAACAAAATTACTTGTTGAATTCGCTGTTTATTCTTTAATATAACGGTTGTTGTTGATGCGAATTTGCGCAGCGAACTTTGTCGTTGGCATTTTTTTATTTTCTTTCTTTTTTTTTGTTGCTTTCTCTTGCACGTTTTTTTTTTGTTTTTGTTAGATGGAATTTATTTACTCTTCACTGAAAATCTAATTTTGGAAATTAATGACAAATGTCCTCCTAATATACCCACAAAAGTTCAGTACTATGTACTCTATAATTATTAGAAAAAATGTACATTAGAATTGAAAAATAAGTTGAGTTTACTGTTCTCGATATTCGAGTGTGATGTGAGGGTCAAAGGTCACACTGCATTTGCTCCAAATAACGTCTTTTAGAAAGGTCTAAATTTTATTTTATTTGTAGTTTTATACTCTCGCAACAAATGTTGCTAAAGAGAGTATAATAGTTTTGTTCACATAACGGTTGTTTGTAACACCCCAAACTAAACGAGTTAGATATAGGGTTATATATACCAAAGTGATCAGGGTGAAGAGTGGAGTTCAAATCCGAATGTCTGTCTGTCCGTCCGTCCGTCCGTCTGTGCAAGCTGTAACTTGAGTAAAATTTAAGATATCTTAATGAAACTTGGCACACTTATTTCTTGGCACCATAGGAAGGTTGCTTTGAGCAATGAGCAAAATCGGACCACTGCCACGCCCACAAAATGGCGAAAACCGAAAATACATAAAGTGCCATAACTAAGCCATAAATAAAGCTATGGAAATAAAATTTGGTATGAAGGATCGCACTATGAAGGGGCATATTTAAAAGTATTTTTTTGGGGATGTAGGCGTGGCCCCGCCCCCTACTAAGTTTTTTGTACATATCTCGCAAACCAATAGAGCTATATAAACCAAACTTTCTGCAGTCGTTTTTTTCAGCCACTTCCTAATACAGTCCAAAAATGAAAGAAATCGGATAATAACCACGCCCACCTTCCATACAAAAGTTTGGTTGAAAATTACTAAAAGTGGGTTAACTCACTAACGAAAAACGTCAGAAACACTAAATTTCACTTAAGAAATGGCAGATAAAAGTTGCACTCAGATTTTTTTACAAAATGGAAAATGGGCGTGGCATCGCCCACTTATGGGTCAAAAACCATATCTCAGGAACTACTCGACCGATTTCAATGAAACTTGGTTTGTAATAGTTTCCTTACATCCCAATGATATGTTGTGAACCAAATCGCTTCACTACCACGCCTACTTCCTATATACCAGAACTTTGAAGACAATCTGAATCGTTTACTTTACAATATATGAAGTAAGTACTAGTGAAGATATCGGTGCAGAGCTTTGCACAAATACTATGTTAATAGTGTGGCAGCCCCATTCTAAAAATTGCCAAAATCGGACCATAGTTTTTTAAGGCCCCATACATCGAACACGAGGACCTCGTGCTTCTAACCTAATATTATGGTTTCCAACTTTCAATGGACTTTATACAATATATATGACGAATATGTGGGTTAAATTGTGTATTATATAATGTAAATAAAGTTAAATAAATAAATTGCGAGAGTATAAAATGTTCGGTTACACCCGAACTTAGTCCTTCCTTACTTGTTTTTTTTTAATTTTGTATAACAATATCTAAGATTATGGGCTTGTTACTTTTTATGACCGTATATGGCTATAATTATTCGTACTTTCTCATTTCCAAATGTACGAGGTGTGCTCAAAAAATAAAGGGAATTTTCGTTTACTGTAAAATATTTTTATTCATTCGTCTACATTAATGTTGTTTCCCATTCGATATGATGAACTTATGACAGCGCCTCTTACAATCGTCGAAACACTTTCCAATCTAGAGTTTTAGTATAGCCTTTGGCTCTTTCAACGATTTCTCGTATGCTTGTAAAACGACGGTCCTTTAGAGTTTTGTAAATAGGAAGAAGTCACATGGAGTCATGTTTAGTAGGTAAAGATTTTAGCTCAAAAATGGATTATACTTCAGTGGCATATATTTGACAATAAGACTCACCAAACATGTGAAATTTTATATTCTACAATTCCTGTTATTTTTGAACACAACATGTAATTCTGAGGAAATCTCTCAAAACTCAAAGAAACTATCGAGATGTCCATTATATAACCGATTACCTACGCAGGAAGCAAATTCCGACTGTAGTTCATTTACTCTGACTCCGAAGATTCCGTCAGGCCTAATCAGTGGATTCTACATGACCAGCTTTAAGAAATTTCTACGTGATTATAAGTAATGTAATGCGAAAAGTGTGAAATTTTGCCAAAAAAATCTTTCTGGCCGCTATTTATGAAAAAAAATAAATGATGAATTAAAATGCTTAAATTCAATATGAGTTGAGGACCAAATATATAATTTATAATACAAAATCAACTCTTTCGTTACTTATCGACTTATTTTCAGTTGAGGTTTGACCTTCATAGATATTTCAAGCATTTTATTAGCCGTATCGCATTGGCTCTACACAGCTGTGGTAAGGCCGATTATGACATACGGTATATTGGTCTGGTGGCCAATAATCGACAAGAAGTACGCAGTAAAGAGCATGGGAAGTCTACAAAGAGCGGCATGTATATGTATCAGTGGAGCTCTCAGAACAACGCCGAGCCAGGCGCTAGATGTTATTCTGTACTTACTTCCTATAGACATATTCTGTAAGTAGCAGGCGGCGAAATTGGCACTTAGACTGAGAGAATCTTCACTACTGCAAACTTGCAATAGGGGACATTCTAGTATACTCGGCAAGTTCTCATTTCTACCAAATAGGACGGATTTTCGCAATCCTATAGAAATAAATCTAAAATCTGAACTACATATATCATTCCCCTATAGAGAGGAGTGGGATATGGGAAAAGTGGACAAAGATTCAGTAATAAGTATCTACACGGACGGGTCAAAACTAGACAAACGAGTTGGAGGTGGGATTCTCAGAAAAACTTGATACCAGAATCGACTTCCGGCTACAGGATCATTGCAGTGTGTTCCAAGCAGAAATCACTGCAATTAAAGAAAGCCTTCTCGTTCTGTCAAAAAGGGTGTTAGCAACCAGACAAATATTCATATTCTCGGATAGTCAAGCGGCTTTAAAATCATAAAAGTCTCATAGAATATCTTCTAAGATAGTGAAAGAATGCTTGGATTTATTATTGATGTCATATTTCACGATACACCTACAATGGTGCCCAGGACACAGTGACATCCCTGGGAACTGTGTGGCAAATGAACTAGCCAGAACTAGCGGTTTTCTCGAGGATGTGGGCGAAGTTGCTCATGTCAAATTGTGTGAACTTTTTCACTTTATCAGGACCACAGGGTGGTTCAATGATGACTCGATAGTGTGAGGGATCTCAGTCCCAGTGGTATCACAATGGGCCTCCCAAAGGCCTAGGTGCGTCGTTTGACAGCCACTTAACCTAACCTAACCTATTAGCCGTTCATTTATTATCATTTGTCAAGTATTTTAGTCCACTTTTAGTGATCTAAAAATACAACCTATTAATATTAGCAATTTTTTTCAATTCTTCTCACCCACTTATTGCAAGTGCATTACTTAGCCAAAAGTTTCATAGCAATTTCACAATTTAAGCTTGATTTGTTTAAATACTCTCATGGGCTTTTAGACACACTTTAGCGCCATTAAGATAAATGTGGGAGTATACATACAGCATTCATAAATGTGTGTTGTATAAGAGTTCAAACACTTTTAACTTCCTTAAAGAATTGTCTACTCCTTAATATTGTTGAAGTGTTGCTAAAACTCATATATATTTACAAGTAAAAATATAAAATATATATAAGTATGCTACTGTATATTTACGCTCAAGAAAGCTCAAGAAAGACGCTTCAAACAAAATTTAATAAAATATTAAGGACTGCCAACGCATACTCTGCATACACTATTAAGTGAAAGTCTTGTGAAGATTTTGAGGAAGAAAATTTCAAACTTTATATTATATATTTACGCACAATTTCAAGCGTACTGAAAAATTAAAACAACAAAAATTTAACTGGAAAACTGAGAAAAGCTACAAAATATTACTCATACGCCAAGGGGGTCACAAGTGGCGTTAATGTCGGCTTTGCGTTGGAGTTGCGGCGCAGCTTACGGAAATTTTAGCAGCAACAAGGCAATAACACTTGCGCCAAATTTCTTGTATATATATATATAGTATATATATATGTATATATGTGTGTGTATGTTCGTAAGCTATAATTTATATTTGCCTGCACTTCGTTATTGGCTTTACTGTTGTTTCTTTTCTGTTGTGTTGTTGCCGCGTGGCCGGCTGTTATGTGATTACTGCTTGCTTATTTACTTAATCTTTTATAAACCGTTTACCACAACCATTTTTCATTTATGTTTGATTTTTTCTTTGCTTTTCGCAAACACTTCCTTCAATTTTCCATTTTTATTTTAAAATTTCTCTTAAATTGGGTGAGAATCTCGAGTAATTTTCTTATTAAACTATTATTAAAAGAAATATCTCTTAGTGCTGAAATACATACTTCTTCTTCTGATTATTCTTCTCTTCTTCTATTATTTTGAAAGTTTATTTGGAGCGAAATTTTTAACCATCGAAGGTGAGAAGTTCTACTGTATGCTTCTACAAATATTTTCTTCTAAAAATTTAAATTTCTAGAATCATAGTTTTGACCTTGACCGCAGTCTCCACCCAGTGTTTTGAAATCACGCGACCACCCACTTATGTACATATGTTTACAAACACTAGCACACATGACTGCAGTCAAAAGTCATTAAATATACATACAAACAAAACTATATCACATTACCCGCCGCTGAAATTGGCAACATTAATTTCTGTGATTTTCTTAGAATGATTACATGATATTTGATTAGCCTTGACACCAAATACAGCCTTTCTCGGGCGTCACGTGCAATTATGTGGAAGTGACAAACAACAGTGTAGCAGAGCATGGCTATAAAGCCAGCCGCCCACACAAATACTAACTCTAGCTCTACACTATTCCTTGCGCGTTAACAGCTCACAGCTGACGAGTGGTAGCGTGTGAACGCATAAAACCGTTACCGTTCTCAATTCAATTTCCGCTTTCTCTTTGATATTAACACGCGTTGCTGTCGCAGCAACTGGCCTTTTGTTTCGTCGCCACCCGCCTTGAATTGGCATTATTAAGTTGACGCGTGGGAACATTGGAACTCATATTAAACTATTTTACAACCATCGGCGATGGCGTTGGCACTGTGGGTTATTTCGAGGATGGAAGGGGGAAAATTTTAATCGATATGATCTACTTGTTTAATGAAAAGTTGAAGCTTACTTGAGCTTCTTTTCGAGATGTGGTGCGTTCAAAAAATAACGGGACTTTTTTAATTTTTTTTTTACGGTCTTCCATCGTTGAAAGCTCACAATTCGTTGCTTGTTCGTGAATTCTTGGCCAAAAACAATACTGTAACGATGTCCCAGCCTCCATATTCGCCAGATGTGACTCCGTATGGCTTTTCCCTATTTCCATAAATTAAGGGGTTATATACAGTTAGAATTTTCAAAAAATCGATTTTTTTTTACTTCATTTTCTTAATGTACATATATTTAAGAATACACACAGAAAATTTCATATCGTTCCGGTGAATATTTTCAAAGTTACAAGCAAATGAAAAATTTGAAAAGGCGTTACAGAGTGCTTTTAAGTACAAGGTCCGAGCGGCAGCGCCTTTTTCTCAAAATGGTGTTTTCAAAGTCGGTGACCAACATTACTCGAAAACGGCTAGACCGATTAGTCTCAAATTTTAACACGACCTTCTTAAATATATTTTTTAGTAATTAATCGTAGATTTTTTCTCTCCGATAAATATTTTGTTTTTTTATAAGGCCGAAATTTCGGTGAAAAATCGATTTTTTTTTTTTTTGAGAAACCGCCATTTTGTCAAAAAATTTTATTTTACTTATTCCTTCGATTAATTACTAGATTTAACATTATTTTAACGAAATCTGTTTGGCTTTTTAATTTCGGATGATCCAGTTCCGAGATATAGTGGTCACCGCAAAACGTCTTTTTTGAGAGGAGCTCCTGGAGATCTGCTGTAGCTCTTTTTCAAATAAATATTTTTACTAAAACTAAGTCTTAAAATACAGTTAAAAGATACCATAATATGTGTATAGAAAAAATTCTGGAAAATTCACTTTTTTTCGGCCGTCTAACTGTATATAACCCCTTAAAGAGAGAAAGAGCCGTCGTTTTACAAGCATTCGAGAAATCGCTGAAGGAGCTAAAAGCTAGTACAAAAATCGTGTTTGAGAAGTGTCTGTACGATTTGGAGAAGTGCTGTCATAAATGCAGAATATCGAATGAGAACTATTTTAAAGGGGACATTATTAATGTAGACGGATGAATAAATATTGTTTTCAAAATACGAAAATTCCCGTTATTTTTCGAACACACCTCGTATGTGACCTAAATAACTGGTCTATTGCTTAATTTCATCTTCTCTAGATCGGAAAAACATTCCAGTCTTTAAACCCAACATAAACCACCTTGACAACAATCTAGTTATAAATATTTTGTTTGTATAGACTCTTGAAGAAAAGAGAAAAATATATCGACCCAGGTCCTATGAATAATATGACGAGGTTAGCATTACCCAATAAATTTTGAGTGGCTACAAGCAGTTTAGCCTTGAAAATATTTTGTTCGACTTGATAGCTCTTGGTGGTGGCTATAAGCCCGTTCTGGTTGAGTCGATAGTTTAAAATTGAAGGAAGAATTACTTCGCTAATAAAACAATCAAAATTTAAGGAATTTTACTGAATTTCACTTTGGTTGTAATTTACAAACGATTTATGAAATTAAGACTCATCTCAATTCAGACCCTAATCGAGGTTTTGAGGAGCCTATCATATAAAGATTTATGTTTTCTGAATTATAATGTCTTTCTTCGAAAGCAACATTTTTGCTCTTGAAGTACCTACTCCGACACACTTCATTCTTTATAGAGTCACAATAAAGCCGTTGTATATATTAAAGATTTCAATATGCACCCATCCTGAGAAACACTTATAGGTACACTTATAAATATAATCATTGTCATTTAGACTCATTGAATCACCAGCAACGAGATAAGTGCGCTACCGAGAAATATAGCACCATTTTACAATATATTTATACCCGTTCGCTTTGCTATTTAATCGCGCTCGCATTGCACTAACAATCAATTGCCTTAACGTGTTCGAGATGCTGCCCACGAAAGGACGTACGAGTGCTCGTTTGTACATTTATGCCGCGGCGTAACCAATAAGCGCCATGCTGCCAACGCGCCGTACTGTCAAGTATTTATTGGATTAAAGTGTATTCTCATTCAATTAATACAAATGAGCGGTTCTGATACACCCAGCCGCAGTAGCAGCCGCAATCGAGGTGGTCGACGCGTAAGGGGGCACATGCAGCGAAGTGTTCGCGTAGATTAAACGCCAGCAGAAGTGTTGATGATTGCTTACTGTTGCTTTGGCTGCGTTGCTGGCGCCTTCATTCGTTTAACACAAGGCAATGTGACTGCTACTGTAGGGCCTTTAATGATGTAATGAATTGAACAAATTAAGGGTGCCGCCGTGCAGCCTTCTTGGTTTGGCGGAGAAGTGCTTTCTAACTGATTAAGTGATTTTGTGCGCACTAAACACGCGTTTAAGGGTGAATTTAATTAGGAAGCCACTTTGAAAATGACCTATTTAATGTGGTGACCCCTACAGTTGAACTGGCAAATTTTCGCACATAATTGAATAATTGGTTGTTGATACTCGGCTATTTTTTCACCTTAAAAATAAAAGATCTGAAATAAAAGTATCGATATAGGTAAATATCGAGTTTAAGAAGTCTTTCGACGATTGGGATAACCGTTTGCATATATATGTGTATAATATCGAATGGGGTCTATTTTAAAGGTGACAACATTAATGTCAACGAATGAATAATTTTTTTTCAAAATTTCGAAAATTCCCGTTATTTTTTTAAAACACCTCTATAATAGAACCTTGGATCAACACTTCTTTTCTTAGAGAGTTTATCAGTTGTTGCAGTTGGTTTTAGTCCTCGGCTAGAAATCTGGAAATATCTTTACTGTAACTGTAATTACAACTTCAGTACTTGGACTCACCTTAAGAAATTTTACAAATTTTTACAAAAACTTTCAAAATTTATTTATTAAATGAGTTCATTAATTGACTTAGAATCCGAAAATGCGAAATATGATTTAAATTCTTCAGTTATATTTCCTTATTTTAATTAAATTAAAATACATCCCCTGACTTAATTCGGTGGCAGATATGCCACGGAAGGCTCAGCATCACTCTGACTATTTGACAACGGCGCTGCCGCAGGCGAGGCAAAGTCCAAAACTGGAGCCACACCTTCGTTTGAGTGTTGCGATTGACCGCCGAGCGACTCGTATTGCGCTTGAATGGCGTGTTGTGCATGCGCCGCATCTTCGGGCGTGCGATACTTGACGAAATGCACCTCTGGTGCATGCGTTTGGCCACCCTGCAGCGCCTGCAATTTGTTGGCCAACTCAGAGACATCAGGTTGCTTGCTAAGCACATAAATAGCGGTACGCTGCTCGGCAGCCTGTTTGGCCAATTGCAGTACGGCGTTGCTGAGTCCTTGATTTTCGGGCGCCTTAATGAATACCACACGTAAGTTCTTCTTTAGTGAACCGCCGATTTGGTCAGCACCGATATTTTCCTCGAACTCGTGTTCGGGCGCCGCGTAAGTGTAGAATTCTTTGTTGTATTCGACGTGTCCAGAGGATTGTGGACCTAATCCCGTTCCACTACTGCTGTCAGCATAGTTTCCGGCATCATTAACGCCAGCGAATCCGCCAAATCCACCGTTAGCTGTAGCGGCAGCTCCACCGGCGGTGTAGCTGTTGGCTCCGTTTGCGATAGCACTGCCGTGTAGGACTCCTCCAATTGGAGCATCGTGTCCAAGTGGCTGGTAATTGTATCCCAAATTATCCGCCGCTGCGGCAGCAACGAGGTAAAAAAACTGGAAGAAGTTAGAAGATTTCTTTAATATTATATCTTAGAAAATATAAGGGATATAAATAACTGTTAAGTTTGAAAATTTAAATCTATAGCCCAGACAACAGACAGACGAGATGGTTGGAACCGAAAGAATTATAGACACAGCGGTACCCTGAACCAGTTCATAAACAGTCTAAGAAAATCAGACTGTATCCCTCTAAAGTTGGGCTCCAATAGTTGCTTTCAGGCGACGATACCCTCTTGACGTGAATGGCGAAGATAAGAGGATACTATCTCAATCTATATCGACTGGAGTAGGTGCAGTAGTATACTCCATAATCTCGACATATCTCTCTCTATCCGTCTACCAAACTCAGACTGCATCTTCCAAGCGGAAGTACTAGGCATAGAGAAGACCTTTAGAGCTCTATTAAACAACTATGGGAGGATACAAAAAGTAACCATACGTAGAAACTAACAGATAGGCAGGTGACATAACGGCAACTGCAGGGAGGCTTTCAGCTCACTAGCAGAACGCAATCTATCCATAATCTGAATACCCAGCCACAGGAACATTATCGGAAATGAAAAAGCTGGCGAGCTGGCAATATTAGAAGCCCCTCTAGATGAATCCGATCAGAGAGGGCAAGACGGATATTGAGTGATTAAGTCACGAAACAAATTGTATTCCTATGAGATTGTTACTCAATGCCGATCAATTGGTCTTTGATCTATCTTCTTGTTAATCGACTTTCCTGACTGTTTGAACTATAAATTGAGTGCAATTCCATTTAGAATTGTATTACGACATATAATCCGAACTGTAGTTGGGCACTTTGGACTAACAGGCTCTCAATAGCTCTGCTTGATTGGGGAGACAGTTTGAATTCCCATATATAAGAACAAATTGGAATTATATTTATTAATAAACCACATTTTCTTCAATTCGATTTTTCCAAATATCTATTTTCAGTTTTCGTTTGGATAACGGTAAACATCTCTCAGACAGTGGAGACTAATTTAGTTCCAACTATTATGCAACACTCAATTCTTTTCTCAAACTATCTTTCAACAAAATTTTAGACAACTTAGACAACTTTCCACTTCTAACCACACTTCCTCACTATGCCTCATATTTTTTAAAAATCAACACAATTCCAATGCACCCGCATCACAAAACTTTGACACTTGAACACTTACGAGAAATCCGTACATCTTTCGTTCGCAATATTGATGAATGGTCCCGACCAAATTTGGGCACTGGTCTGACGTTAATGAAAGCTAAAACGTGTTTATGGCTTGCGATATCGGCGCGCGTGTTTTATAGATGAAATGCAGTGAAATTGTGTCTCGATTTGAAGAGGGTCAATAAAGATATGATAAATGTGGTGTAAACAAAAACAAATGACAAAACTAAAAAACCAAATGAAAGACAAAAGTCAGCGCAAAAGTTGCACACCAAACACTAATCACTCGTGAATATTGCAAACCAATCTCGAAACCATACGAAAACAGTGTGATTTAGATTTAGCAATTTAGCAACCAGCAGCGAAGTTGTGCTCGGAAGTTGCGCTCAAATTGATATTGATGGGATTATAATTAGTGATAAATGCTACAAAATGTCAGTCGCATGTAATTGATCTTTGTGAAAAATATATTCGTTTAAAAAGGGGAGCGTAAACAAGATTTTCAATTAACGCATTACTCTTTCCTAGGTCAACATTTAATTAATAGTTGGTGTGGAATTCGCAAAAAAAAAAGAGAAAATATAAGTTTTGAATAAAAAAATATCGGCTAGAGTGGTGAACAATCTCTTGATTTGCTTAGTAATATTTCTCCGATCGTCAATCTGTGTTTCAATTGAAGTCTTAGTTAAAAATTGAATTATCTTATTCTCCAGTTATTCATGCGAATATGTATATATGTTCGATTAGACCTGGTCTAGATAAATGTTTTGGATGAGACAATAATATGTCGTTTTGAGAGTGAAATCAAGTGATAGAGAGATTGAGGGTGAATCATTCGAAATCTATAAAATATCACACATTGACCAAAGAGTCCTATTTATTTCCCATTAAATTACTTCTTATCTCGTCTTGAATAAATTATATGTATATATTAAATATATTGTGTCATAAACTTTGGGTATCCAACTTAGTCTAATAATATTTATATTTTTTTTATTCGAGGATACCACGTTAGATTCATGAATTATTTTCCGACTCGAATTACTCTCAATTTACGCTCAAGTTGATTTGAGGCTAAGTTACAAACTAACAGGTCAGGTTAGTGTTAGATTAACTAACCAACTCGATCCCATGACAATAGAGTCTAAGTAACGAAAACGGACCCGACCAACTACAACAGTAGTAACAATCAATTTCAGAAAACTCCTGGCTTGCAAAAAATGGTATAATATTAGACAATAAAACTTAATTCCAAAAGCAATAGGTTTCCAGAAATGGAAAAGTACGCAAATCATATTTAAAGACCAGAGTGAAGGAAAGTGCTCATAGGAAATTCGATTTTAGAAGACTTATTTATACCTTCAAGATTTCACTATCTATTATTTTTGGTTCCTCTTACTCCTGTAAATACCATAGGGCCAGAATGAAACAGGTCCAATCATTTCTGTCACATGCGATACGCTTTATTTCGCCCAAACTTTTTCCTGTTAGTCTAAGGTACGAGTCCAACTGCTTTCTCCAGGTATAAGCGGCAGATCCGCTCTCGCGGCTCTCTCTTTCTCTATAGCGTAAGATTTATCCAATCCAAATGCCAGCAGGGATTCCCGCTGGCAGATCCAGCCCAATCACTCATCGATCTTAATATCACATGATTAACCATTGGTTTTTGTTAGGTTGAGTACGATTGCAAGTTATGAAAAGTCCTATTTCTTGAAGAGTATGAAATCTCTATATTCAATTTCACTATAAAATAATATCAAATTAGATAAAGCGCAAAAACTTATGGCGACCCTAGTAAATACTCACACTCATCGATAACCAAATGCAAACAAAGCGAATATCGGTAGAAATTTACGCATTTACGATTTACACATTATGCAAGAAAGCGAAAATGAATAGGTGTGTATTTCATAATAAAAGTCGCTCAAACAGTCGTCAAACAAAGGTCGCGAAATTAATTTGAAGAAAAATGTTAAAAACAAAAACAATAAACAATCAACAAAATCAAACAATTAGCCGCAAAGCAAAGCCATAAAACGGGTTTTACTAAACTACACAGACAAAGCGATAGATGCGATAAACTAATAACCCATCGGCCCGCAACATTTGTAAGCTTACAAATAGACACTTTGTAAGCACTCGCGCAAGCGTAGCTGCGTTTGTCTACGACGGGCGCTCGAAGGTAATTAATTAAAAAATACTAATTTGCATTTGCTTGAGCGCCACACGTTTCGGTCGGCGTTTGTGCCGATTTCAATGTCACATTTCGCTTTTAAGCGCTGGCTTTTTACAGCTACAAAGCGAAAAGAAAAGCAATTAGCATTTATAGTGACTAACAGAAATCTGAATGGAGATGAAGAGACAGCACACTCACCCATACATACTCATACATACTCATACCTACATATGTATGTATATGTGAGCTAAATAACTGTAAAGTATTTAAATTGAAAATAAACGGTAATACAAGGCATGAATGAGCATTAATTTGCCGTTTGGCTTAAATGAGCGTGTTTCAATGCAATTGTGACAGTTAATATTGGCTCAATTAAATAACTGGCTTATTTTGTAGACAACACGCCCGGCTGTCTGCCGCAAATATTGTCTCAACTACACAATGGTTGTCTATTTCGTGAAAATTGCTGGTTCGTAGTTGTGGCAAATAGCCGAAAACCATTTAGCACCATAAATCTGAACACAGACACTTCAAAATCAGTGGGCTCATCAGCTTGTCCATTGTTTGGAGACACAAACGCACACAGAATTTCTGTGAAACCACAAACATTAACTAAAGTCTTGTGCTTGAGCTCCGAAGTGTTTGGCTTTAAATTTCAACAATTACTTGAAGACAACTCTAGTATGTACAAAACTAATATATACACTCAAGTATATAGTAAATGATTTATGTACTTATTTGTAGAATATTCCACATGAAAATGCTTGTATGCTTTCAATTCTATATATATATATATGTATGTGTGCGTGTGTCAATGAAAATGTCTTCGGTGAAAAGACAATTTCGACAATGTCTTTAAGTGTGTTTCATCTAACTGTAGTGTCATCTAGCCATTCATTTATCCAATGTGTGTATACTATAAACACAGAAACCATGTGATATTACACACTGCTCTTTTTGGGTATCTGTACAAAGAAGAGTATGCTGCAGAGCTCATGAGCTAATAAATTGTAAGCAACACCTACGAACACGTGTAGCTTCTAACGCTTCTAAACAATAAACTCCGAAATAGCTGTGAGCTTATTTACAGTTTATAGCGGAAAACAATTTTTGCTTTCGAATCAATTTCACTGGAGGAGAAATTGATAAATTAAATCCATAAATTTGATGATTTAATTCCTAAAGAGGAACAGATATTGCGCTTTTTAGAGTTATCGATTCAGAGTCTATATATTCCATATTGAAACTGTACATCTAACACCACATTTTGTCAGTGTCGATATAGTCTAATATTTTATCTGCCAGCAAATTGATATTAATGTTGACGAAATCGTAGTTTGAAATGAAAAAAGATTTTATAAATTGACCTGGGAGACAATATGCACACATATTGTGGATTCGTTTGAGAATAGATTTTCCACTAGGTTAACAACAATAGACTTTATTGGAATGAAATTTGTCTTATCAAATTCTGAAGGAACTAAAAGGGAATTATAATTAATTATATATTTCTCTTCCATCTGCAAAAAACATTATCCGAGTAGCCTTAGAGAATACTATATAATTAGCATACCTTGGTCGGATGTAAAATCGAATTTGTCATTATACAATTACTGTCTACGCACTCAATCGTAGATTTTTTGGGAGCTTCAGACGAACTCTTAATGCGGTAAATTACCAAATGGACTATAAATTGACTTGGAACTGTACAGAACATGTAAGACTTATATTTATATACATAGAAATATTAGCAAACAACGTAACATCAATCTAATGAGAAAGTGTACGAAGTAAAGCAAACTTCATTAAGCCGAATAAGAACTATTCCATGAATTTGATTAATCTTATTTGAACAGACCAGGGGAGCCACAGATCTATCAACTGGTCTTTTAGATTTATTGAAATTAATGAACAAACGGTATAGAACTTTCACATCCTTACAACCTCAATATCGCCAATAATGAAATAAAGTACACGCAGATTTAAGACACTTTAAGTTTTCAATCCTAGAGAAATCTAAACATAACCACAAAATTGTACACTGTCGAATGAAGACAATATAGTTTTATTGCTGTCTTAGATAGGTCTTCAGAAGTTGATAAATATGCAATGAGAGCGTAAGCCAAATTTTATCATTAGAAAACAATTTAACTTCAGTGATAGTTGGAAACCTCTTAAGTACATTAAATTTGGATAATCCTCTTCCCAGCTTTCCAAAAGCTAATTCGAAATAACTTTGTGAATAGGAAAAAACCAAACCTTTACTAAATCAAGTAACAACTGTTAAATAGACCAACTCCGAAAACAATATTGTCTCATTAAAAGCCATACGTCTAAGAACCTCCACGTATATTTGTTTGAGTTTTCTAACCTCAAAATATAAAACGTACGATAAGCGTTAACTCCTTAAAATAGGAAACGTTTTCATGCAAAATATACTCATATTGGCTTCTCAATATGTCCCGTGATGGGTAAGGTAAATGAAAACTAATTTTGATATTGATCGGCAACTGGATAGGACTTTCTAATACCTAAAACCTTACCATCGTCTACGGTGAAGATATTTTTTCCATCTAAGAGAAATCTAGACACAATATAACAATGGAATTGCGAATGAGACCGTAATCCTGAAAGCATATCCTTTTAATAGACGTTAATTTTTAAATTTCATTATCTTTGGTAAGTCGGAGATGACCACTCAAAATAAGCTCACAGCTGGAATATTTGATGTGAAATTGAAAGGAAGTTGTTTCTAAAGGTAGATGATTGAATGCGAAACTAGAAGAGTAGCAACTGGGCACATATTATAATATTTACCTTTAAATATACAACATACATATTAGAAATGAAAATGAAATTAGAAGATCTGGGAGTGATCCATTGAAAATAATTAATTTATATTAAGTAGTTGTGTGAACCTCTACCTAAGGCAACTGATCCCCATAGTTCTATATTAAGTTAGAACCTGTTCCCACGGAAATCGGGTCTTCGTAACCCGAACAGGCCCAGATTCGACCAAGGGCTGTTAACTTCAATAAAATTATTTGATGCATATTTTCAGCAAAATTACGCTAGAACAGGCTACCAAAAGTCTGCACAAGACAATGTTACAGAATAACTATTTATCAAGAATGAAACTAAGTCACTTTAATCATATAGAAACAGTGTCGCCTGCAATAGTCTCAATTGGTAATTATAATTTATTACAGTTATAAAACAACAATTTGTTGTAAAACTTTGTGATACTTGTACTACCTGCTACAGTTGCGGCTGTCATACAATTCTACATAAATGTACACAAATGTAGACATGCAAGGACATTAGTGAACGTATGAGTATACTATACACAACAACAACAATGTACGAGTATGCATTGCCCATTATTGTTCATATTTGCTGGCATTCATACTCGTGTCGTGTTTTGTTTGTCATTCATCAAGTTAAGAGCTGAATGTCCTTTTGTCTCAAAACATTGTCAGTCGCTTGTCTCGACACCATCACTTCGGTTAGTTCGTTCAGCAACAGTCAGTTAGTGAGACGGTTTTGTTGGTTTGGTTGGACAGTGTACTATCCTTGCACAATCATAATTTTATCGCATTTACCGTTTATCTTTACGTTTGCCTTTTTGCTATATGTGATTTAAGTTATGCCCACCCGCTTGGCCTTCAGCGCCACTCGCACTCGGTTATGTAGCCATAAGTCTAGTCCCGACATTGTCGAGTATTTGTTCCTCTGTGGCTCCGCACAGCAGGACACAATGCAACGCCACAAAACAAATAATACTCGAGTGTTCGTTTTATTTAATTTCACTTGTACTGAATGTGTTATGGCGTAATAAAAATGTGTCATAAGGTCTGCTGAGTAGTCGTCAAAAACACGAAAGCCCCACTTACTCGCATGTACTCGTATGTACCATAAGTGTGTCAGCAGTCTTAAACCAAATAAATTGAGACCTCAATTGAGACGAAGGTACTCGGGCGGAATTTGTAGTTAATTTTTATAATGAATTTTTATTAAGGCGTAGATTTGAAACATATTAAAGCCATCATTGATTCGCCATTTCACTGCTCGCTATCTTTACAAAGTTATCAATTTGACTTTGGTGCAAGAGAGGATGCGATTACCTCGTAGATGTGGTATAACCCGTTTCTTCAATGCTTTCGTTTTGCCTCGTAAGTGCAGTCAGTCTCTTTTAACCACTGGTATAGTCTGTTCGATTGATCATTGACTAATGCTTGAAGATAGCGATCGATTACACAACCCCAAGAAAAAAATTTGGTTCTGACCTATGGGTCTTACTATGTGTACCTTATGTTTTTGGCGTCGCTGAGGTCCATCCGAGGTCCATTTAACCCCATCAGATCAGAGTTTTGACATAACCACCATCGCGGGTTTTCGGGGTTACGGATTACGAATTCGGTATAGATTTTTTCAAAATTCGATATGCCGGATCCAATATCGCGGACCCTTTTTTTTAACTTCATCGGACTCGCTTGAATCTCGTTACTCGGAGGTTTTAGGGGTGGCTAATTAGAAATTTGATGTTACTTTCCACTGAATTCAAAATGACAGACCAATATGGCGGACACATTTTAAAAATCCGCCATATTGGATCCGCCATTTTGAATTTTGCAAAACCGGTAATGGATTCGTAATCAGCGACTCTGAAAACCCCCGAGTAAAAAGTTTCAAGCGATTCCGATGAATTTTTCAAAAGCCCCCAGGTCAGAACCAAAACTTTTTTATGTGGCTGTGTTATTCATTCTACTCTTCCAGTGGTCATATCGAAAGAAATTATTAATGAAAGCTTAAAATCATAAAAAAGCAGTCTCACTCATTTTTTGTCATATGAAAAATTAGGCAAATTTTACACTAAACCCAAAGTGGTCCTTCTTCTAACCACTTCACATTTCCCCTACAGGGTTCACACTTATCTAAACACTTATTCATTCTTCCAAGAATATAGCAATAAAAGTTTGTTAAAGATTGCTTTCTCTTATTACTTACGATTATTAAGTTTTCTTCCAACACACAACACACGCACAGCTGGAACATTCTCGCAACCCCCCCACTGTGTTGTGGACACCATATGAAACTAGTTAGAGCAAATATTTGTGTGTTCGCATGCGTATATTCATGCAATTATGTTGTCTGCAGCTTATTTAATATATTTATGTTGTATACACTCTGCTGTGGGTGGGTGCGTTTGTCAGGCGTATCAACAGGTAAACAATATCAATTGTTATCTTCTATCGTTGTTGGTTGTGCGTGTGTGTGTGTGTTCGAACTTAATGCCAGCATATAATTTATGGTTGAAATGTTTTAACTGTATAAAAGCAATTTGAATTAGTTATGTGCTAAGTGATTAGTAATTGAATGTAGGCGTTAAACTGATTTGCAAATCAATTCATATGACTATTTCACTGCCTCTTACGTATACAAGATTATATAGTATATTATTCGCATAAATTATCGAATATATATATATATTTTGATGGTGCATTTTATGAATCGAATTATTGGCATTTTGTTGCTTTCGAACGCAATTACTTGTTACAAATTTGCGCATTATAGACTAGTAGTCGAAAAATATTAGAATTTAAGGGGTATAAAATCGATTTTTTTGTTTTTTTTTGGCTTATTAATTTCTACAACATCTCAAGAATACTATCCTAAATTTTCGATCCGAATAATAGTTTCGGAGATACAGCCTTTGGAAGGTGTGCGCCCCAAGCCAAGTACTATTGTTACTCAAAGCTTTAAACGCGTTTCTCTCGGAACCGTATTTTCAAAGTCAGTTGTCAAATTTTCTCGAAAACTACTCAACAGATCTTGATGAAATTTTGAACAGGTGTTCGAGATACAATTTACTCGTGCTTGAACGAAGGATTTTTTTTTTTTCAAGTACAACTATTAAAAAAAAAAATGTCAAGCAAATTTGACCGAAATTCTTACTTTTTGGAAAACTGTCTGCCAAAATTCCAAATTTTATTTTTTTTTGTCTTTCCTTCGTTCAAGCACGAGTTTACCTAAAACACTTATTTTTGTTTTTGCTTTTGTTTATTTTTTTTTTTTTGGATGATCCTGTCAGGAGTTATGCTGACAACGTGGACGCACCTTTTTCCGAAGGGTCACCGGAAATGACGTCACAGTGAAAAGTTTTAATTTTTTTTTTTTAATTTCTGAAATTATTCTTTAAATATATATCTATACGACAGAAAAAAGTTTTGAACTAAATAAATAATTTTTTACATAGAAAAAATAAATATTGAAAATAGGCCATTTTTTACGCAACAAAACCCATGTAACCCCTTAAGGAAATTGAAACAAATGTAATGCCAATATACAAGGCAGAGTCTTTATATCTATGCCAAATCATTTTTTCATAGAGACATATAATTGAAAACAAGATCATCAGCGCTCGGACAGTTTTCAGAACTTTAATTTTATTTTCAACATTTAACCCAGAAGTATCAATCCAAAACAATTGGTAAAGTAGAAGTGCATATGGAAGTATCGATATACCAGATCAATGTCAAGGCTTAATTGAGATGATATCCACATGAAAGCCTACAATCGGTAAAGTGGTCATTTTCTGACAATGCGCTTGAAGGAAATTATGCTCAACAGATGTAATGGTTATAAGGGCATTACCCCGCTTCACTGTGAAAAGTAGATCGAAACTGGAACAAAAATATACCAGCAGTAGGTTTTAGAAGATAAGGTACTCCTTCCGATGGAGAGATCTACCAGCATGATTCTGCTTCAGTATTGGACTACAGTTTTAAAGTTAAAGTTGGAAAACATGGCCTGTCGAATAATCCACATTTCATTTTTTATAACGGCCTGAGCTTGGGACGGAACTTATGACAGGACTAAGTATATAAACAGGAATATATTGGCACTATATCCGCTGACAAAACAAAAAACAGCAGTGTCTGCACATTGATAAACCTTAGCCAACTTAAAATATAAACAAGTTCACACGAATGAAATGTTTCACGCATTGCTTGAGTAATCTATTCAAATCAACAAATTCAATTTAATTTTATATAAAAACCAATTATAACAGGGTGGCAACTATGTCTAAACTTTAATTAACAACTTACACTTTGTACGAAGGTAAGAAAATAATCTTATTAGTATGATAAATGTGTAGTTGTTATACAATTTCAATAATTTACATTTAAAATCAGGTGGCAACTATGCATTTCTTCGATACAAATGCTGTATAAATGCTATATGAATAATTTTCTTGTTAGTTAATTTAATACAAAATTTAACATATTTGATATTTTATCTATAAAATATAAAAGTATGGCAACTCCATTTTAAGTATATGTATATTAGCAATATTTAACTAAAGCAAGAAAAATCGCTTACATTTCCTATAATATTTCATTTTCATGTGTATTTTCATAACATCTTATTATAAGCAAGTGGCAACTATACTCGTATGAAGTAATTTTTTCATTGATGCCAATCTGTAAAATATTATTAAATTTAATTTCAAATTCAGGTAAATAATTCTGTAAATGCTTATTTCAGTATAAATATCTCAAAAAGGTTAATAACAGCTATTGGCAGGAAAAATATGTACTGCAATTTACAACAAAGTAGAATTGAGAACAATCAAAAAAATCTCACTTGCACATATGTACATACGTACTTTCAATTACTTGAAATAAAAATGTAGTATATGCATACATATACCAGTTCACATGAAGAAGAACAACTAACACACATCTTTATTTTCTACCAGTCGGAAGAGGTACATAGTACGTCACACAATAAAGCAAGCAGCGTAAAGTCAACTAAAACAACTTAATAGTATTATTTTCACAATGACGTCACATACTACATAGAGTATACTGAATTTAGTAATACTTCCGAGTACCAAAAATACCCAGACACACTTTCACTTGTTTTTCTTCCGCCACACGACATTTTACATAAGCAAGTCAGCGCCTCCACATGAACAACTCCGAATGACAGTCTGCATATTTCATAAGCAAAACACAGAGTAGGTAATATGCAATTATCCACATAAAAGTGTACATAATGCACAGCAGTAAAGTGTCTACGGAATCCATGTGTTTGCGCAACGAAACTGTAGAATGTCACGAAAGGGTGGTCATAAAAAATACATATATACGAGTAACGAAATTATTGATAACAGCTGGTTGATGTGCTGCATGCATGGAAAAAGTAGAGAAAAAGGTCACATGGAAGAATGTGAAACGCCCCATCTCTTAAATAACTATTTGCTGGCAACTTTTACGTTTGCGCGCCACGCTTTTGCTTTGCACGCTTTAATACAGTTTTTTTTGTTGCTTTTCTGCTGCTTTATCACCTTTCAACTTGTTTGAGCAACATTTGATTTCACCTAGTTACCGTTAACGAAAACTTTTTAATTGAAACGAAACGAAATGAAACAAAAAGTGGAAGAAACAACATTAAAGATAATAAATATTCATGAGGCAGGCAGACCGAAGTTGCTCATACGCCATGCCGCCAAAGCCAACGCCAGCACAGGGTATTTCGTCAAATTGTCTGCTGCGAGCAGCGCCGCAACGACCGCCAGCCGCCGACTGCGTGTTACATGAAAACCTGTTGCTGTCGCTTGTGTGATGCACACAGCTACACTTCGTTGCTGTTGTTGTTGTTGTATTGTGATTGCGAAGACGTCAGCGCAACGCTTTGCGGAGCTGAGGAGCGGCCAACGCTCATAACAACGACATATTTTACGTCCATCAATGGCGGCAATATTTACGCTTTGAGGCATATTTAAACCGCAACAGCAGTGTCAACGTTGTGGCTCGCTGGCATTCAAACGCCAACTAGATAACGCTTTGTGATAGCTCGACATGGCACATAAATCAAAAACTTTGCATTTTGCTCTTTCATTTGCTGTTTTTAAATTAAGTTCGCAAAACAGTGAAACTTTGCATAATCGAAAAAAGTGAGGGGGAAATTTATTGATGGGTCGGTATGAAGTGAAATATGTAGATACATACATACATTCACTCACAACAAAGGCATTCGCTAATTTACGGTAATTTTAATGACATTAAAGCAAGAATTTTAACGAGTTTGGTTGTGCATATTAATTGTAATTATAGGGCCGGAATGAGTTAGAGGGCAGAAGCGTATTTCGATATTCGTAGTTTACTTTATTTAAAAACTAACAAAAAAACAATTGGATACTTTGTAGGGTTCAGTAATCAAGTACTGCAGTTTGAACCGCAATCTCACAAAAAAACAAATATTTATGTAACAGTTGAGCATTATTTTGTCGTGAGCTAATAAATGAAGGCTCCTCAGTTATAAGAAGTTTTTCCTAAAAAATATTCCACATGATTATACAAAGGTTTTCGATTTTCACTTAGTTCGACATAGGGTTTGAAGGATAAAAGTTGAATTTATTATTATTGTCCTATTGTCAAATATGATGTTTAAAACCCTCCAAGTCGCCCTACAAAATCTAAATTAAAATCATCCGAGCACGTTTTTTACTAATATCTTAAACAAAGAGTACGAGATGTGTTCAAAAAATAACGGGAATTGTAAATTCAAAATTTCTCGGATTTGATGTGTCCAATTGACAACTGTAAATAATAAATAAAAAGAACCATAAGGCTCAATCTACAGCGGATTAATCCAAAACGTCTTTGATTAATAAAACACATAAACGAATTTTGCTCTAGACCAGTGGTCGGCACTGCTTGGTACAATTGTGCCGACTTCACATCACACATACTCTTACGCTCTATCATTCAGTCGTTGTCGAACCAGCAACGAATGAACATGACGCACTGCTGTGGCACTTTACATAAGTGCCCTGCTCCAAATGCCTTAGTGTGATGAATGTTATGTATTACATTTAAGGTTGTAAGCTGTTTAAAAATAGTTAAGTTAAGGCTTTTACGATCTAATATATTTGTTTTAATAATAATATAACTAAAATAAAGAAATGAGCACTAAAATGCATGTTTTATGGCAAAATGGAAAATTTTGTCAAACTGTAAGGTTCCAGAGTTCTCACTGGGCATATTTTCATTCGTGCTCACCTACACAGTCACAATTCCTCTCGTGCCAACCACTGCTCTAGACCAAACCAGCGAGCATTCGTTTTTGTCTCGTCTTGTTCATTGTGGGTTGTCTCGACTAATCCTTAATTTGAGCCTTAAGGACCGCCGTTTTAGAAGCATACGAGAAATCTGTGAAAGAGCCAAAGTCTATTCCAAAAATCTAGTTTGAGAAGTGTTTCGACAATTCACCCCTATTGCGAGTGTCGACTGACCGTAGATAATCGACTACTAAGCGATTGTCGACTACCGCTGCTATTGTAAGCTTCGATCACTCGATCAACCTTCGACTGTGAATGATTTTCAATCGCTCATTTTTCGACTGGTATTTTTCAATAGTTAAAAATTTTTGAATTGTGTCGATCAATTTACACAATAGCAAAATAAAATATAATCAACTGGAGCATATTCTACTGTCAGTAGACACTTGCAAGAGGGGTGATTGTAAGAATCGCTGACATACAAATGTACATGATATCGAATGGGAACTATTTTAAACACAACGACAACATTAAAGTAGATGAAAAAAATAATTTTTTTTTTCAATGTATAAAAACCGAAATTACCGTTATTTTTGAACTCATTCCGTATTCCACCATCCACGATTCTCTATTGATTTGTAGTACAATAAATTATCAGTGTTTCATAACTCATTTTCAGAGGGGTCATATATTTCCAAGCGCTCTGATTGAACTTTGGAAACAATCATTTAAAAAAAAATTATAATAACGGTAAAAAGACTTGAGGCTGCTGAATAAGGTTGCTGTCCATTCCAATATTTTTCAATAATAAATACTCAATAGTGATATATATCGCTTAATAGATAATGGAATCAATTAACCAATCTTTCCAGAAAGCCGGTTTACTCATAAAATATCGATATGCCGATTATTTTCGAAAAATGAAGGTTAAATTTTAAAACGGGAATAGAATGAAAATCGCATCCAATAGGGCAGTTAGGGGCGACTAGTATTACGATGAAATAATTGCGATTTCGTTTTGTGGTAATATCGATATTTCCTCGGTATAAATCGATATTATTTATTATCGATAAATATCACTATTATTATCACTGGACTAAAGTGCAACATCTTCACGATTCCCTCGATATTGATCTATGTTTTCAATGGCATTTAACTGAGTATAGATAATAAATTGATAACAATTAATCAAACTGTAAATACAATATTCACATTTTACGCGACTAAAAACGTTTTACGTTCACTGAAGCTACATAAGCAGTTACTTTTTATTATGTTCACGGTTAAGGTTGCATTTGTAAAAACGCACAGCGCCTACAAGGTATCTTAAAGGAAAGAAACCGCACACAAGCGAAGACAAAAACTTGCACACGTCCAACGGATGCCACAAAAAGCTGGAGCAACATTCAAGGAAGAAGCGCCGTTGCTGCTCCTAGAATTACACGAATTCCTTGCAACTTGCCTGAACCGAAAAACAATTAGCATGAAAATTTATCATCCATGTGGGCAAAATGATTTATGAGAGCCGGCCAAAGCGAGTTGGCCCATCTACATTATATACTAGTATGGGTGTGGCGCCTGTGGCTGACGAACGCATCGGATGCCGCGACAACGCCCTCGTACACAAATAAGCTGCTTCTTCCGTTTCACGCAATTCGCTCGCGCTTCCGCCCGCACTCGCTTATGGCCATTATCGAGGCAGCTTGCTGCGTTTAATATTTCCGTTGTCGCTTGTTGCTTCCCATTCATTTGATGGCTGTGGCTCTGTGCTTATTGTTGCTGTTCCTGTTGGTCGGTCAGTGGTGCGCTTGACCTGCATTCCGAATGCTTAAATGGTTTGTCCATACTATTGTGTTATTGTTTTTGTTATATCTTAGGTATGGTGAAATTATGCCAAGAATAGAATTTAAGGTGTTTGCTCTCAAGAACCACAAGCACACACACATACATTTACAATCAAGCACTCCCAGCGCCCTTTTAACACGTATTCCACCAGTAGTAGTGTGTGTGTGTGTTGTTGGGTCAGTCAATTTTTGGAAAATTAATTAGTGCACTAATGGTTTTCCAATAATCTGTTCATTTGCTGTACTATTAGTGAATTCATTTGTAAAATATTATTTGGCAAAATGGCTTCACAATTTATTTTACTTAGAAACTCCTTGCTAGCTTTCGTAGCCGAAGCTGAAATGAGTTACTCCGATTCAGACTAGTAAAAGGGCAGCTGGATAAAAATGGAAAAAAAATATAATTGTTCCTCTATCCAAATGTTTTTATCAGTAGATAAGTAACCCCCAGTCATAAAAGTTTACAAATTACATTTAATAATGACTGTATATTTATAAAATGATAACACCCTGTGCTGTCCAGCACGAAACACAATGAATTCCACTTTGCACTCTGTTATTTCATTCCATATTGTACTCGTAAAGTGCTTTTTCTAGACAGGCATCCTTTGAGCTTCCAAAAACTTGTAGAGCTTTAGCTAAAGCTCTGATTTTTTATTATGGCGAACTAAGCTATTGATTACTGAGAATGACAAAAATATTAGATATTCTATAATAAAGTTTCATAAGGCAGTATTAAATGAAACCGCAAGTAAATGAAAGCCGGCACTTCCCATAACAAAGCTCCGAAAGTATTTTTAGCCAATGAGGCAGTTTTTTGTAGGTGTACAACTTAGAAATTCCACTAGATGGTGCGATGGCTAAATTTATATAATTTTACACAATACACACATCGAAACAGCGTTATTTAGAATTATACTTTTCAAAAGACAGTCTAAATCTTGCTGCATACTTACTTTGTATTGACTGAGCTTGTTTTACAGATTTGCTTTTGCATTTTCCTTTATAAAGACGAATCCAAAGAGAACAACTAAAAGCTTCCAACTCTTCTTCTTCTTGACTAGCGTAGACACCGCATACGCGGTTATAGCCGAGTCCACAACAGCGCGCCACGCATCTCTCCTTTTGGTAGTTTGGCGCTTCCAATTGCATTGTCATAATAAACCATATTAGATTAGGCTAGGTTCAGCAAATATAAAAAGACAGCGACTACGCTCGCTAGGACATGTTGTCCGAATGGACGAAAGCACTCCAGCCCTGAAAGTGTTCGCAATACTCACCGGAGGAAGCCGTGGAAGGGAATCCGTTGGAGAGACCAGGTGGAGAGCGCCCTGGTTATACTTAAGATCTCCAACTGGCGCCGAACTGCGGGGGAAAGAGGTGAGTAAAGCGCTATCATCGATTTGGCTATAACCGACTAAACAGTTTCCATGCCAATTACATACAAATTAGGCTAAGTTAGGTTAGAAGGTTGATCCTTGCATTTGGGGTCACAGCGGATCCCACTCGGAGAACAAGAAATTAATACCAACGAAAATAATCCTGTCAATAAATCAAGACGACCCTTATGTCTCGAGAAGGTGCTTAGAGACTTTCACAAATTTCTAAATCTAATATCAATACCTGATTAGGATCGTCGAAGATATACCTACCGAGATGCTTGTCTGCCGAATGCTGGACATTGGACAGATGATTCCACCTCGCCCTTCTCCTCTATATAGCTTTGGCTGCATACACTTGAACAAATCTTTACTCTGAACGCATGCGTGCCTATTGAACAGTGTTCAGTCAGCACTTATTGGATTACAAGAATACAAGGATTGGTTGTCCAACGTTCAACGAACTCTCACGTAGTCTGTATGTCGAATGCTCGAATGCTCGAATGCTCGAACCCTTGTGGACCACCACCGACTTGTTTCCAATCCGATGAAATATGGCTAGGGTCTCAGGTCATTAAGTCGGCCATCACAGTAGCTTGATGTTAATCCTAAAGAGTATGACCTCTTGTGTATTCTTTGTTGTATTTGGGAACAAAATTTTATATAAGGCAAAGCAATAGCAAATAGCAGTCTTTACAGTAGTTTTACTCTTTTGTTACTTGTTGGAGAGTAACTCTCCTCAATTCTCCAAGAGGCCAACTTCATCATGCCTTTGGGCTCTCAGCGGTTACTCAGTCGCAAAAGTTTACATAGCAGCAAAAGCTCTAAACACAAGACCATATTTACCGTTATTTGCTTTTAGTGGAACAAAATCCTGATTCTTATTACTCCAAAGTCTTATAGGTTCGACAGTGCGCACGAGTATGTAAAGCAGGGTTGCAGTCAACAGTGGATATTCTTGAGTAGTGGAAACCATTTGCAATGAGTATACCATTAATTAATAGAACTGTTTTATTTATTTACAAAACCTAGTAAATATGTATTTAGAATTCGAAAGAAAAAAAAACAACTAAATAATACTAAACTACGAGTACGCTTGCTACATATGCCGTATATACTGTATATTGTATATGTGTGTATATTTGTATATGTATATGTATGGCTGTGTATATGTGTTGGTGGCTCGGTGAAATCAATTTGAAATAAATATTACGTATGTATTTTGGTATGCTTGCAAATAAATATATATGTATGTATTTTTTTTTTAACTAAAATAGTATCTACAACATCAAAGGATTATATTGATTATTATTATTATTATATCATTATTATATTATATTTTGGTATGTGTCTGTATATTTATATTAATATATGTATGTATGTACTTAATATTATTTTAGGTGTTTATTTATTTAAAACTATACAATTATTACTTGCACATTTCATTTCATATACATAATACAGCTGCAATCTTTTGTTTTTTTATATATGTGTATATATATATTTTATTTTTTATTTTTTTTTTCATTTACTTTTTAATAATCATTTTATTCTCTTTAATCATTTTTATATTTTATATTTTGCATATACATTTGTTGTTGCTACTTTTTCTTGTTAAATTTTTTATTTTAATTTCTTTGCTTTGCATATGTATCTGTGTGTGTGTGCAAGTGCAATTATTTATTTTATTGTTTTTTTTTTATAAATGTATGTATGTATGTATATGCTGTCTCACCACAAACTTTAACAATTAACATCGACTTTTATTCATCACACTTTGCATAACATTTGACATACAGAATCTCAATAGATCTTACACGAATACATTTCTTATTGTTATTGTTTTTGTTTTTGTTTTTTCTCTATAGCACTGCATAAAGTTGAAAATTTAAGCATAAGATTTTGGAAAATTTTCATTTTGGCCCCCGAAAGAAATTAAATGTTGCTGGAAAATGTAGAAAAATTTAGCCTTGGCAGTTTCAGCAAAAAAAAATATTTAAAAAAATAAAAAAAAACATTAAAAAATATTAAAAAAAAAAATTATTTAAATTTGTGAAAAATGTGCAAATGCCTAGGCAAATATTATTTATAAATTTTATTTCATTTTATTTTATTTTTTTTTATTGTTATATATTTTTTACTAATAAATTTTTCATTATTTTTTGTTTGTATTTTGCACTTTGTACCCGTGAGCATCACATTTTGCTCCACTGTGCTGAAGACATTCATTTGCAACAAAGCTATGAGCTAAACTCTACATAAATTTCAACTAAATAGTTACATACGCGCCCACTCATTACACATTTTACATGTACATTTGTATGTATGTATGTATATGTAGCATATATAATTATTCAATATTTAATTTAATTTAATTATTTCTTTTTTTTGAGTGTTTGCTTGCTACACACATTCTTTATATATTTCATTATGTATACATATATGTATGTACGTATATTATATATATATAAGTATATGTATATATGTATAGTAATAGCATATTTATATGTTTACAGTTGGAGTTCATATACATCTACGTATATATAGAGAAATTAACAGTTGGAAAGTTAGTTTCAGCCATAAAATTAAAACTTAACTTGTATATATGTATGTAAATATGTATGTATATAGTTACAGCTAGAAGACCCTAAATGATCTCAAGATAAAGTATTAAAGTTTAATCATTTTTTTGTTTTGTTAAATACACAGTTGTATATATATATAGGCGTGTAGATAGTTGCGTTTATATGTATATATATATATATAGTTATTTTACAGTTGTTAATGACAGTTATTTTTTGGTTTTATTAGAAATTTATTTTTAAAATTGTTTCTTAAGCATTTTATTAAAAATTCTTTTTTTACGGAAGTTTTTTCAATATACATACACATACATATTGGATTTTGTGTGTGAGTTTAGTTTAGATGCTTTGATTTATATTTCAATTAACAATTTGATTTAGTTAACTTGCATACATATTTATATATATGTATTTAGAATACATACACATATATGTTGTTATATTTTTGGTTAGCTAAATATATTGTTAGTAAGTAAGTTGGAGATGAAACAGTGTGCTAAAAGAACATTTAATTTTTTTTTTTTTTTTCAAAATTAAAAAATAAAAATGATTTGATTGTGTTGTATGTACATCAGCAACAATTTAGAGACTAAAGCAAAAATAATAAAAAAATATAAACAAAAAATATTTTAGGAAAAAATTTCAATTTTATGAAAAAAAATTAAAAATAATTTTTGTGACATATAAATCAAAAAAAAAATACATTAGTAATTTTAGTTTAATTTGGAAAAAATAGGCTTTTTTAATTTCGTTAAATAACTGGGAATTATTTTAAAATAAATTAAAAAAAATATATTCTAATTATTCATGTAAAAAAAATATATATAAATATATTAAAGTTTATTAATTAATTTCATATTATTATTTATTTTTTATAATTTTCTTATGTAATTTATATAAAAAATATAAACAACATAAAAAATTATTTTATGAAAAAAAAAAATTTTTAAATATAAATTAAATGAAAAAATATATATATTAGCTAATTAATTATGTTTTAAGAAATTAGCAATTTTTTTAATTTCTTTAACAAACAAAATTAATTGCTTAATTATTTTCAAGTAAATTAAAAAAAAAACATTTTTAATAACTAATGTTAAATAAATATTAAAATGTGTATTTATATTTTTTATGTAAATTATACAAAATTAAGAAACTGAATATTTTATAAAAACATTAAAAATTTAATCAAAAATAAAAAAAATATTTTTTATAAAAAAAATTAACAAAAAATTCTATGAAAATTAACTATAAATTTTGAAAAAAATATTATTAAATATTAAAATATACACTTTGTATAAGAATATTACATTTTTTATTTATATTTCTGATGTAATTTAAACAAGAAATTAAAAAAATTATAATAATATTTTATGAAAAACATCGAAAACATATTGTAAAAAAAAAAATATAAAATTAAAAAATAAATTATTTTATGAAAAAAAGATTAAAAATAAAATTTATGAAAATCAACTCAAAAATAAAGTAGAGAATAAAGAATATAGAATAAAGAATTTTGGAAGTTAACCATATTTTAATGTCAATAAATAATAATAATCGCTGAACGGTTTTTAAAATGTATATTTTTAACAAATTTCTTTTATTTGTTTTTGTTTTTAGAAAATTAAATGGCAAGAATAATTTTTAATGATTTTCATTACATTAATTTTATTAATTATTAAATAAAAGTTTTTTTAATGATTTTTAATAATTTCTTTTTATATAAATAAAACAAAAAACTTAAAAAATTTAAAAAATTTACTTGAAATTAAAAAAATAAATTTTTTTTGTTACAACAATAAATTTGTATGTGTTACGTATGTTTTTAAATATATGCCGTGTTTAAGCTTCCTGTGCGTTGTAAGTGCGCTATCGCATTGACAATTATGCATAGAAGTCTTTTTGCATTAATAAACAAATTTATTTTATTTAAAGAAAATATATTAAACAGAACAGTGTTAGCACTACAAATACAATGTATGTATGTATGTATTTACAATCACATTTTCAAAAGTTCAAAAAGCTTAGGCAAGTACTATGAAACGTTAAATTTTTTATATATATTTATAGAATTTTTTTCTTTTAGAAAGAAATAAAAACTTTTGAGAATATTTGCATAAAAATGAAAAGAGAAAAATGTTGAGAAGAATTTGCTAAAAATTGCGCGCAACCAAGCTCCTGCCGCAATCTGCTTCACGTCAATTGTTCTTGCTGATATTTATTGATTTCATTACTTTGCAGCTGTTAGAATTTTGCTACATATTTACTATATGTTGTTGTTGTTTTTGTTTTTGTTTTTCTTTTCTTTGTGTTTGACAACTGAAAAATTATATTTGCTTTTCTATTGAAACTCTGGTTTGCGGCTTTGCCACCTGCATTAACATTGGGCTCTTCTCTTTCTCACTCTCTCTCTCTCTCTAACCACACATTTCTCATATTGTTTACACTGCGGTATTACGCCCCTGATCCTCCTCCACTCTTATCTACTTTCACGCTTTAATAATTTCTTGTGTTTTTGACGCTTTTTGCTGGTTGACTTGTCTACTTCATTTTGCGGTCCTCATGCGCCTTTTTCACAATGGCCAGCTTGGAGTGCGGCGAAGCGGGCGAGAGCGTACGATAGGGCGCCTCTTTGGTGCCATGCAGCACAAGCGACCACTCGATGAGCCAGCCCGAGCGGGGTTGTGGTGAATTGAATCGGGCCTAAACAAATAAATAGAAATTTTTAAATAAATATGTAAAATAAGGGAGAATGTGTACTGTGCTTACCTCCAATTTCCACGTGCCATGTGGATACTCGCCCCACGAGTGTGTAGTCATGAACGGCCATTTTGTGAAGCCATCGCGGTGATCATCGTCATTGGCGCGACGCGAGAGTATCATTGATCTGTAAAGAAAGGATATGATATAAACAATAAACTTCGAAAGAAGAAATATAATTAGCGATATAGGCACTCACCTAGTACCCATGGGCGAAGTGAGGAATAACTCCAGGTCTCCCCGTCTCGTGGCATTGGCGGAGATCACCGCCTGCACATGCTCCAAATAATTCACCTCGGTGTCAGTGCCCTTGCAGGAATCCGTTTTTATCTCCAGAAACATTGAACGACCGGTATAAATTGGACTGTAATAAGAATATTTGTTAAATAAGAAGCATATTTTTGATAACTGTGTTTCTACTCACTGTGGTTCCACAATTTCCCCTGCTTCACAGTGATACCGCGCCGGCACTGAACGCCATTGTTTGGATAAGGTCACCATGGCGCCTGCGTCCAATACGCCAAAACCGAAGAGATGATTGAATTCCAGTCCCACGCCATTCATAGTCCAGTGGAAGCGATTTTTAGCGTCGAAGAGAGAGTTACGCTTGGAAGTCAACACTGTCAAATGCTGTATGTCCCGCCATGTCAGCGATGGACTGCAAATATAAATGAGGATGGAGTTAAAATTAGATAAGATTAGATTGCCAATTATTACTTTGAATAAGAATAACAGTATTTCTTTGGGATCTCATGGTCGATAGCGTCAACTTTATTTATTAAATAGATAATCCCCAATGAAAAGGCTTCCTAAAGACTCCCAATATGAAGCTGGTTTCGATTGAGGTAAGAAACACTTGAAGAAAGTCTATATTCAACACTTTCGTCGGATCGTTAATATAGGACGGTGCGGAATGTTCCAAGATAAACTAAACTCCACAAAAGTTTTGAGCTCGCGAAAGAAGCCGAAGCAAATGGAAGAGGCTTTCTTCTCATAACTCGAATTTGTAAGGGACTTATGTATCAAATTTGTTTTCGCAGTTCCATGAATCGAACTTTATAAGGTGCTTCTTAAAGAGATCAGTTCGGATAAGTTCTTATCTTTAAGACAGTCTCATAAATGTTCAGAACTTATAAATTCAGAAGTCAACTCTTTCATGAGCATCATAAAGAGTCTTCAAACAGTAGGGCTTAATATTATATTCCATAATGTACTAAATCTTCGAAAGACCACTTAGCGAACTCATCTGTACTAGAAACGAATTTCGAATTTAAACTAATATTTAAAGCACTTCTGCCGCCATCTACCTTAAATGCATACTTAGTAAAATTACCACTTGGCATTAGTATGCCGCACTTACTTTGCCTCGAGTGCGAGCGCAAACACGCCGGCTGCCTCCGGTGCCGCGGCACTCGTGCCGGAATGTGTGGTTGTGCATTTTCCGTACAAATCTGTGGTGGCCACTCCAGTGTTGGGATCCTTGGCACCGTTACTGAATGTGCTGGCCAACGTTGAGCTACAACTCTCGTCGTAGTGTGCGTTCTGACCATCGTTAATGGCGCTGTTAATGGAAATTGTCCACATAGACGCCGCATAGCCATCGCAATTGCAGTCGTCCTCCTCGCCGCCATCGCCTGATGCCCACACGTAAATGTTGCCCAAACCGTTGCGACCCTGCGGGAGAAAGAACAACGTATATTACATGTTAATGAAGTTAGCCCGGATGCCACAAACACATGCATATGTATACCATATGTATGTACAGACATTAAAAGCCGCATGAATAAATATATAAACACATACATACTCACACACATATATGTTTGTATGTATGTAGTTATTTTTATGAAGTGTGATATTCGGGAATGTAACAAGTTTTACTTGTTGTTGTACATATGTTTGTATGCATGCGCATGTGGCGGCGCAGAAATTGATTTAACTCGCTTGAGTACCTCCTACATGCTGCTATGTATGAGTATGTTATGTAGCTGCAGCGGCTTTAATTCACTTACCTCATTCACGCCTTGTACTATGGCACGCATGGTGGCATTACGCGGTCCGTCAACGGTTTTACCGTCATCGGTGGGTCCCCATGATGCGCTGTAAATATGTATTTTATGCGGTTCATGACCCATCGAATTGGCCTCGATTAAGTCGGTCATGTACGGCTGATCCAGCATGCGTATGCCTACGGTGGGTAAAAGTGAAATTGAGTCAAGGATATGCGTGGCAACATATGGTTAACATTTTATCAAAACTACATACACATACTATGTACCACAGATATGTAAACTAATTAATGCTTTTAGGTAGCCAAAAGCTGTGAATATTTCTACGAAGGTCTTTATAAAGGGTGGTTTTGTTAGGAGAAATAAAACGCATATGATTAAATGTTATGGTCAAGAATTTAACGTTATTATTTTTAATTTGGCAAATATCTCCCTTCCGCTATTTTGCTCTTTATTCAATGCTTTATAAAAAGAGTTACAGTGATCGGATTGCTCTTATAAGGGTTGTTATTATGTTCTAAAACAGATTTCCAATTTTCGATCACGTTTTGCAGCAATTGTGGCCGCATATCAGCAATAAACGTTGATCCGTAGTAAGTTCATTCAATGTGAAATTAAACATTGGCAAACCAAAGTGGGTATAAATCAAGTAAGAGCTATAAAAAGACTTCAATAAAAGTATTGTCTCATTGAAAGCCACACATCCGAAAAAACACCCGAATTTATAGGAAAATTGCTTTGAGATTTTGAAAAGAGCTTCGACGAAAACATTTTCCCAAGTCGAGAATAACTATCACCCCTATAGCGAGTGTCGACTGACAGTAGATAATCGACTACTGACAGAATATTGACTACCGGTGCTATTGCGAGTTTTGACTGTGAATGCTTTCCAAGAGCTAAGACTCTGTATAGGAAAAGAATCGCAGCTATTTGACGCGGTTTCTTCGATGGTTTGGTAGATCAAACTGTGCAGTTTATTTAATATTATTAAGACCACCAGGTGGTTCAAAGAGGACCAGTGTGAGGGGATTCCAGTCCCGGTGGTGTCACAATGGAGCTCTCAAGATCTTAGACAACTACTTAACCTAACCTAACCTAGAACTTACAACAGTGGAATGGTATAAAAGTACTCTTCTTTCCCCTATCTTAACTTTTAAAGATATTATCGGATGAAATGCATTCAACTAAGCAAGTGGGAGTAAAAACTATTGCCGACATTTTCTTGTCTGTCTTGTCTGAACTAATTAAGATAAAAATTTACAGAATATATAATGAGCGTCGATGGGGTAGTTTTTTTTTTTTTGAATAATTATTTAATGATGGCCATAAAGTTGTCGTGTCCGCAGCTACTGTATTTGAAGGGAATGAATGATGACAGCTTTTTTCACACAGAATGAAATAAATTATTAAAATACAGCGATGGCTTAAGTTTCAAAATTTTACTCTGGCAATTTTTGGGTATTTCGGAGGGATGACATTCAATTGAAATTGAACAATATTGAATTTCAACAACATAGCTCATTATGGGACAAAGCCTACACCATCGAGGGAAAGAAAAGGACTAACGAGTAATGCCTTATATACAGATTACTCAACAGAGGAAGAGGCAAAGAAACTACTCGTAATCTCTTCGAGTGTATGACCCTGTTTTAATAGACCGCGTAGAAAGCTATATCAAGATCATCGTTTCATATTCTATAATATCCATGAAATATAAAATTATGGTATTCCCCTGGCTCACTTGAAAACTTATGCGATGTTTGCGTATTTTTAAACTACCTCGGGTTCAAGTCCGATTTGTTATTTTGAAGGATCGAATTTTATTGCATAAATATCATAGTCTATATATTGGAAGTATGTATCGTCCCCTCAATATAACAATAACGTATAATTTTTTTTGGGTTTTAAGAAAATCGAGTTTAAAGTTTTTGTCAAATCAGAAAACATGAACATGAAATTATACACCATTTTTTCCAATGACATTTTAACCCACTTTGTGGAAGTAGAATTTGACGAAATTTTGACCAGACATAGAATCAATGATGGAGATTCTAAATATGCAATAAAAACATAATGGCGTATGAGCACATACGCTATTGTTATATTGAGGGGACGGTATATTCAAACCGAAAAAACTTGCCGAGATCAAAATCCGGAACAAATTATTTCAACTTTTTTTTCAAATTTGATGACATCGAAATTCAGAGCACCTATTCTTAATGAATGAAATTAGCTCATGAAGACATATGTATATACGGGTGTACTTGTATGTAATAATCTTTACGACGCACAATCAACGAAGGGAATAAACGTTTTCGCAACACATTAGCCATTTGCCTTGAGGCACATACTCGTACGAGTACAAGTAGCTACAGTTGGAAGCTGAAACTTACCTGCAATTTTACTGTCATAAGCCACGCCAACACCGCATATACCGTTATCTCTGGCAGCAGCCACTTCGCCAGCGCAACGAGTGCCATGACTACAAGAGAAGAAAAGGGGAAAAAAGCGAAATTAAACGAATGTGATAATGCACGAATCACCACTATATGCAGAAAGAGGAAGAAATAAACGCCAAGGGCACATCTTAAAAGTATGAATATTTCACGGGTGGACACGCAGTGGCGTAATATAAAAGTGACATTTAGTTTATGTGAGTTTGTAATATTTATGGCTGTTGCATGACATTGTATGAGCAATCTTTCATGCATATTAAAATATGTAACGGTAATAATAACTGTATATGAGTGTTTATTTGTGTACATAAAAGCTTGTGGGCTGCTTAGCAAGAGATTAACTCACCTATTGAACCAGTCATCGGTGTAACGTGGATAGGGGAAGGGATCATTGCTGCTGAAGTCATAGCTAGCCTCGGCATTCTGAAAGAAAAGAAACAAAAAGGAAGGTTGTTTATTAAAATGTTTGAGCTTTCTAATAAACATATATGTAAACCATACGACTTAAATTAAAAAAAAAAAAACAAAAACAGTTTATTTTAAACCGCAGAAAATGTAGAATAAAAACCCTTTTCAAATTTTATTTTATTTTATTTGAACTTGAAAAATAAATGTTATTTTGAAAAAGCTTTAAAGCTTAAACAGAAGTTTAAAAGCTCAACAGTTGGAGAAGAACTTTCAGCCATCTTTTTAAACCATATACTCAGAAGCTTTTTATACCGTTAAATATCATAAGTACCTTTTGGCTGAAACGATACAAAAACTATTCAACTTTTAAAGCCCTTAAAAGCTCAAAACCTTCATATATGTATATACTTACTATAAGTAGATAGAAAATATCAAAAGAACCTTTTGGCTGAAAACATAATAGAACTAAAAAGTTTACTACCTCTTTTAAAGCCCTAAAAAAGCTCTAAAAAGCTCAATACCTTCATATATGTATATACTTACTATAAGTAGATAGAAAATATCAAAAGAACCTTTTGGCTGAAAACATAATAGAACTAAAAAGTTTACTATCCTCTTTTAAAGCCCTAAAAAAGCTCTAAAAAGCTCAATACCTTCATATATGAATAAACCAAAAAATCTCAGAAGTACCTTTTGGTTGAAAAAATACTAGAACTAAAGAGTTTACTTTCCAACTTTGAAAATACTAAAAAAGCTCTAAAAATCTGAACACCTTCACATCTATACTTACAATAAGTATACTACTTAGTCTTCTAACCACAACATAACCTCTCATAATTACACTGTAGTGCGAAAATTTCCACAAAATAGTTGCGTGTAAATAATTACTGTGCAAAATGAAGCATAAACATGACGAAATGTGCACTTTGGCTCCGCACCACTCACGAAATGGCCTCACGTATCACATAGCAGTACACGTCGTCACAGTCGTTTGGTGGCATTTTAATGCCGACAACACCAAACTCTAACGAGACGACCGTGAAGGCGGCTGGCGCTAAAAGGTGAAAGGTTAAATATTCAAAACTGTAATGAGCGCTTAAGTAAACACACAGTCAAAAGTGCATTGTCACAACAATTTGAGTGGCCGCCACTTGATGTGCGTGACTCTTACAAATGTGTACCCTTGCAAATGTAGAGTATATGAGAATGTATTATTTTTAGATATGTAAAAAGAAAGTGTGAGTGACTTGAGAGCATGAAATGTGCAAAAAGTAACGTTATGGTAGTTAAAAATAACAAATGGCGTATGGTGAGTCAAGCACGCTAATGGCCGGTTTTTTGATAAAAATAGCTATTTAGCAACAAAAAATGGGACTGATAGAGACTAAATCGAGACAAAGAACAAACTTTGTTTACCGTCTCAAATCAGGGATATGAACTGCTACAAGAGTTCCCTAACCTTTGACACTGAAATTTAATAATTCGATAAACCAAAATAAACCAAAATAACCTCAAAATGTAAGGCATAGAATTGTTATATAGTACTTACATAGTTGAACTTCAAATCCGGATGCATGTAATCCACACCTGTAAATAACACAACAAATTAGTTAAAAGAAAACACGCTTAAGTTTTACTCTTTCCACTCACCATCATCCATAATTGCGGTCGTAACATTCTTTCCGGTAATGCCTTGATCCCATGCGGCCTGCACATTGAGATCCAAACGCATTTTGCCACCATTTTGACCGGTGTTCTTCAAATACCACTGCAATGGGAAGTACGGATCACTTGGTTCAAGTCCAATTGGTTTTGCGCCAAAGGTGGACTCGAATGGGAGACCATGAATAGCGGGAATCGCAGGTCGCAGACCGCGTTTGACACGCTTGAAGCCGGGCTGTTGAACTGCTGTGTGGACCTGAAAGGAAACGAGGTGAAGAGGGTTAGTCACTGAAGGTATTATTAAATAATCGAAATTATGAGCAAAACATGACAACCAAGACCCTCTCTGATTATTTAAAGCAATCTAGAAGTGTAAGAGTAATAAGTACAAAGATCTCCTGAACTTCCTACAAGACAGTGACTAACTCATGACTTTCAATCTCTTTGTAACCACGAACGGAGCTTTTTGGAACCAAATTACAAAACCGCAAGTCGGCTCCCACTAAAATAGAAATATTAAGCCGTAAGCCTTTCGTGCATAACTACACCCACAGACGCACATATATTTAGTATAAGCATGCCGGAAGCATTCAAATCCTACTCCTCCGTTGATTCACCGATTGATGCGTGATTGCTGGTTGTGTAGGCGTATAACTACCGCAGAATTAATCGGCTGGCAATCTGTATTTACATTTGTATTTGCATTTGCATATACGTTGCATTACTCGTTATACGCCCGGCTATGACTGTCTGTCTGCCCGTCTGTCTCTATCTCTAGGTGTGTGGGTATCCCACTTCAGTGTGACTGTTGTGACTGCATGCAATTTCCTAGTATTCAAATCGTATTATCCAATTCAACAGTCATTTCATTGCCTGCGGTTCAATGAAATCTCATTAATATGCTGGTATTTTGGCAATTATATTGAAATGCAGAGAATTATATAAATGTGGTTAAAGCTCATATGTAGTTAGACTGCTTGCGGGAGCCCACGAAGTGTGGAGCTCACTGGGAGATCTGATACGATCAACAACCTCTACTAAAGGCACGCTTTTCAACTGATACATGGTCCCATCATATCAGCGACGATTTCTGTTTAAGCATTGAGCATTAAAGGGAGAGATTCATAAACCATTCGAATGATGATCGGATCGACATAAATGCGACATTGTATCTATTCAAGAACTGTCAATTCGAGAACCGAACTAATTCGTAGCCAAGGTATCTCTCACTCTTACATTCATACAAGCAGTTTACAAGTAATATTTTTTACTCACCAATGGATGACTCTTCAAGAGTCGCGTATGTGTGATACTCCTCCTTGTGCGAGCGTGTGGCAATGTCCTGTGCTTGAAGTGATACTCATTTCCGTTTGCTCCAACTAACTGCAATTAACAATAGAAAAGAAGGAAACAATATTGAATTAATTTAATTTAATTAAAGACATTTATTCACATTTATTACGTTCTATTAATATTATTATAATTATATTCAGTTATCTATTATATGTACAGTTAAAAGTAGTAAGTCTGAGTCCCACAAAATGGGAATATGTCAGGAGAGATGAAATAATAGCACTACTACGATATTCTCAAGTCCACTAACATAGCTTTTGACTAATAAAAAAACTCTTATAGGATAACACATCTCCTTAAAAGCCTCTTGGTTGTAAAGCTAAAGTTCATTTCCCTCGGAAACCCTTGCAGACTAACTCATTCGCATATATATTATACTTATACATATCATCGAAATGGTTCGATATCAAAGTTAACCCAGTGAGAGAGAAGAGAGCTCTGCACTTGCAGCTCTCAAGAATTTCCTTTACCTGATATATCGCTGTGCCTAGAAATCTTTCACAAATCAGTATCACAATAATTTGAAATTGTCGAGAGATGGCGCAACTCGCTTGCCTGTCTGACATGTTTCTAATTCCGACTATTTTTTTAACGGCAACCAATATATATATATTTCTTACCTGAAAACGATTTATAGAATTCCAAAAACGTTTAAACTTGGACCTTCAAGTGTATAATAGAGATTGTGGGTTCAAAATCTCCCACGGTACTACTGCGACGGTTTGGATCACAAGAAAGCTAAGAATTTTAAAGTTTACCTAAGAGAATTGCTACTATATATAACCTGTCTACATCTTCTTTTTCACAAATGAATAATTGAAATATTATCGAGATTCAAGAATTCATCTTTAATATGAACAGAATTTCGGTTTAATTGCCATATTGTTATATTTAATGATATTATATTTCCCGAATTGGCTCCCAACTGAATTCCTCAAATCATTTGCGATTTATTACAATGAAAAATGCTCCCGTTCGTGAATTGTTGGAATTTTCACACTGAAACACGAGCAATTAATAAAACTCAACGCGAAGTTTCAGGCAGAATTCCATAATGCTGGCAAAGATAATAAATATAATCACACACGAACAAAACGTATTTCACGCTTCGCAGACCGGAATGAGTACCTGTGTAGGGATATGTGGTATTACACCCACATGTCCTCGACGTTGGACGGTAATATAATGTAATAAGACTTATTATAAATGTGTGCGTATTCAAGTAAGCAAAGAAAACGAAACGCAGCGAAAATAACGAACTTAACAAGTCGTACTCAGAATTTAATTGAGTAGCCAAGAAAATATTATTGCTGGCAGTGCTGGCAACTATGACAATGTCAGCGGCGACGACGACGTCGTCGATTAGACCAATAATATCGTGTTGCGTATTTGGGAATTAAGCACGTGTGTGCCTTAATGGCGAGAAGCTGCGGTAAGGGGATGTGGAACTGGAATTTCTAACGCGCACATTCATACATAAGGGTGAGCCTTAAATGTGCACGAATAGTTTTTATATTTAACGCCACTAAAACTTAAGTATTAGTTGAAAGTACCACAATTGATGTCAGTCCCTTTCATTTCTTACTTTTCCATATTTCAAGCACCACCCTAATACTCGTATGTAGATATTTAATTCGATTACTTGTGTAGTCGCGCTTTGGTAGCCATGTTTCAGCTGCGAAATGTTGATTCATCATGGATTACATTTAAGCATTCAAAGATGATTTTAGTATGCGGCAAAGGATATTTAGGCCACCCTATGCCATGTTTTCTGCAAGAAATTCAATTTGGATGTGAGTTTAGTGAACTCTCCTTGCGCTCTAGATTTACCGTTGCTGCCTAAGTGTACATATAATTAAGCGCCTAATCCTACAATTGTAATTAAATACTTGTCTTACACAGACTGTAGAGATTCCTTCGTCAAGTGTAATCTTTATATGTTTTTGCAAATAATATAGCCATAGGAATTTAAAGTTAAGATGAATGTTTGAAATATTTGTGTGAAGTGAAGCAACGTTGAATTATACTACATTAACCTCATTATTCTTCATGGTTTAATAATGGTTTCAAAAAGTTATAACAAAAATAAGAAGCATGGACGGTGCTTAAAGATATATTCTGGAGATACTTGAGATATTTTTTTTATGCACCGATTTTAAATATAAATGTTAAAAACATAAAATCCAGAGCAACACAACAGCAATGATAGAACAAAAAAATATTAGACTTAGATGGATATACAAGTATAAATAAAATACTCAATAGAGACTGGTGTTTGGATATCTTTGGAGACATCCGGGTGAGTGATGAATTCGGAAAAAGATGGAACTTCGAACTGTATGAGCTCTACGACGTATGCATGGCCACCACGGACAAGCTTACAGAAGTCCAGACGCTGAACCCTATTTTCGTGAGATAACACGTTCACCAAACTTGGTTTTCAATCAATAGATTGTGACATTCGTTGTGTGAATTGCGGCGCCATCCTGTTGGAACCACATATTGTCCAAGTCGATATCATCAAATTCGGGCCAAAAATATTCGGTAATCATCGAGCGACCAGACATGACGATTATGACGACCATAAATTGGACATGGCTCTTAAAGTTGAGGTCTGGCAAACCTTACTGTAGAGAGATGTCTAAATAACGGACAAATTATGGCGTCGTTTGCTGTCCATATCGGTCTGCCCCTTTTGAAAAACCCTTTAGTTAAGCGCATAAAATTCCAGGGAATGTGGGATTGGAAGGATGAAAGAACCAAGTGCATATCGACCTCGAAAGGATAAACGCTACTGGCGAAGTTTTGTGTTCTCGGCCTAGATGGACCATCGGTTGTAGAGCCAATAGAGGGTCAATAACCTCACTAATTATATATAAGTATATACATATGTGATCAAATTACATAACATACACATAGCATAGCATAACATAACATAGCTTAGCTCACATATGTAAATCTTTATGGGCGAGTGCCCTTATAATTAATAGCGAATTTTACACTATAATAGAAACTAAATTGGTATGGAATTTGGCTAAATATATGTACAATCTCTCATATACTTAGACTCAAAGATATACAAATACATAAACTTACTTTGCCGAAATATGGAAATTGGATGCCTCGCACCCCAACCGCTAAACAACACAAAGGAGCAGTGGTAATTCAACACCGCACACAAGCAATAAAAAGTTGGCAAACTGCAATTCAATAAGCTGGCTTTCTCCAGGGGAAACACTATATCGCCGCATAACGCATAATTAACCAGCACGAGCATGACGGAAACTTAAGCCGAGCTATGGAACGGCACACAAACAGTTAGAAAAGCGAAAGTAAAGCAAAAAGTTGCGCTTAAGAAACCAGCGGAACAAAAAGCTTTGTTTTCTATATAACCAAATTGATACAAAGACGAATATATAGATATAAATTTAGATATAGATGTCAATTGATATAAATCCATATAATATATAAGTAGAATACAATTCCTCGAATATAAATCTCCAAACATTCGACAAGCATGCCTGACCTTCACGACAACCTTTTCCATTAGCCCACCAACTGCTCGCTTTAATGAGGCTTCCAAAAAAAATTACATTTATCTAAATTGAAAAGATTATTTGTGTTATTCACTCAAGAAATTTGAAACTGTCGCTCTACAAGTCTTGTGACGCCATATGCCCACGGACAGTGCACACACTAACGGACGGACACAATGACGGAAGCGCACAATTGGCATTTTATTGAGTCCCACCAGCCACGAGTGCCGCGCCGTCATTGACGTTGCATTGCGAGTTGGAAAATTCTTTTGACAAGTCATAAGAGCGTGTTAGCGAAGACAAATGACAGCCGTTACAACCGAAACTTCCATAATCATGAGCCAGTGAAGCGTGCAATGGCAAGAAATGGAAATTAATTATGCCAAATGTGTATGGGTGTGTGTGTGCAACGTGTCGCATTTGTGGGTTATTAGGGACCACAAGCGCCTCGACTGGGCGCTGACAGCATAGACCACAGCGAGCAAGCGAGCGAGCGCTCGAAAGTTAATTAAACCGAATGTGTGCGCTCTTAAATTTTGCTTTTATTATAGTGTCAGTCAATTGTGAAAGTTTTCGACGTACATAGCTGCAAAATGAGCTGACACACTCGTAAGTAGTTGTTTAAAAAGCTAATTAAGTTTGAAATTGTTTGTACACAAAAGATTTTCTCTTCAAAATTTGTGTTGTCATTTTCACTATCAGTTTCAGTTTATGAAGTGTGGCAGTGAGAGTTTGTTTTAAGTGTGGCTATAAGATACTGTTAGACCAGCTTTGGTATTTTCGCTTATATTTATGATAGCGTTCTCTGCAGTGGTTTCATGCTCAGCAGCTTAGATCAAAGACTGGTTTGTCAGTGAGAGGCACAAAGAGACCCCTCTACAAGAATGATTTTGCTAAGTTCTGGGAACTCTACACTGAAGAACTTCAATATATATACATACTATATCTTTTGCAGAAAATTTTGATGATGGATCTGATCTATGAAGATCATAGATGGTTATCTATTGAAATGTTGATAGTGTCTGATCTGTGAGGATTTTATGGAACAATTATTTTTGAAGTAAAATAAAATATCACTGAAACCTTTCACTTGTATGTCTCCAACGAATCACCAAAAAAAAACATTGCCAAAAAAATTTGTTCTCTAATAACTACAATTATTGGTAATTTCGACCAACATTACGCTGAAATGGAATTCCCCCAATTTTACCGATGATGCGCTCATTAACGCATCACGCGCTTACAATTTTACTAATTTCCGTAGAATTCTAGCCTTATTTTGTCACATTAATAATATCCCTAAATGCATTTACGCGTCCATTTATTGGCGACATGTGCGCTCTTTGTACCCATGTCAACAACAATAATCATGCACACGTGGGTACAATTATGTTCTAATTAATTGAGAGATAAACTGCTGAACACGAAATCACAATTAGCCACTGATACCTTTTGCGTGCGATTGATCGATGTGCCTTAAATCTTAAGGGTAACTACATATTGTTTGAGTGTTACAAAGCGTAACCATGCAGCTGAGTACACAAAAAAAGTACCATAGCGCCCACTTACTCAGAAAGCTTAATTGTGTCAACAAGCGGGTAATTCTTATACCCATGCAACATGTTTCATTACAATATTTCAATTTTGTAACTCTCAAATTTATTTTTTTTTTCAATATTTCTTTATTTATTGAATGTGCTTTGTTTAAAGCCTAACAATAAGTATTAAAATCTTAAATCTATTTACAACTAAGTAAGCTCAAGAATGTGTTTGAGCTTTTTGGTAGAACGTTGCTCTTTAGTAGGCAGGTAGATATCTTCTTTTTAAATGAGTTTGATTGAAATGTACCAAGGCATTTGCCAATGGGTTTGGATGTTCACGAAGTTTAGAAATATATTTCTTTCTGCTGTCCTCTATTTCCTTCTTTACCATAGGAATATCAAGATCCTTATGGATATTTTCATTACGCATGTACCATGGTGAACCCGTTATTGTTCTAAGCATTTTAGATTGGAATCTCTGAATTATATCAATGTTGGTTGCACAGGTCGTACCCCACAGTTGAATACCATACATCCAAATCGGTATTATGATTGCATTGTATAACAGGACTTTGGAGGATACAAATTAATGTAATCGGTTATCTGCCTATTTCGTGGATTAAATTTCATAATTTATAATTCATAATTAATTCAGCAACTAATTGTCTAATTTTAATATAATTTAATAATCAATAATTTCGTATTAAAAAATGGGATAAATCGGACTCCAACCTCGCCTACATCACATGTGACACAAGCAGACAAATAAAGCTCTACAAATATAATGCTTTTAGGCTTTGTCAACTCTCATCTAATAATGTAATAATAAGAATATCATTTCAAGCATCCAAATGCCGAATATGTGTCTCCAAGTGCCTATTAGCTTTTCGCACAGAAGTTAATTGATCAATTAACCAGTCTTTGCTCTATTAAAGCGTTGATTTACATCGATTCACCATACAAAAGCAAAATCTTATTTTAATACGTTAATTCTTAATCGAATACAAATCGAGTTGAAACTGGAATGCAAATCTATGGGTAGTTGTCCACGCTGGAAATTTGGTTGTGACTATTGATAAAATAGTAATCATGATGAAACTTATCAACTTCTTATGACAGAAAAAAAATACTGATTGGTAATCGAATAGCCGGCTGTGCGAAAGCCAAAAACTGGTTTCTCAATTATAATCTTAATGTACCCAATTTAGTTAGCTGGGCGAAAAGTCTATATAGCCGACATTATTGAAAGCATCAACCATTTTTATACCCTGAACAGGGTATATTAAGCTTGTCACGAAGTTTGTAGAAGGAAGCGTCGGAGGCCCTATAAAGTATACACATACATAAATGATCAGTATGTTGAACTGAGTCGATTTTACCATGTCCGTCTGTCTGTATATATACAAACTAGTCCTTCAGTTTTTAAGATATCGTTTTGAAATTTTGCAGATGTTATTTTTTCTTCAAGAAGCTGCTCATTTGTCGGAACTGCCGATATCGGACCACTATATCATATAGCTGCCATACAAACTGAACGATCTGAATCAAGGGCTTGTATGGAAAATTTTCGCATTTGACGTGGTATCTTCACAAAATTTGACATGGATTACTGCTTAAGATAATAATATAATCTGCGAAGAAATTGTTCAGATCGGCTAACTATATAACCTTAATGTTTCTAGCAAACAACCCGGCTAAAAAGAATTAATAAAAAGTTTTCTTTAGATTTGCTTAAACACATAGTTACTAAAAGGAATGCACCTGTGAAGGGTATATTAGCTTCGGTACAGCCGAAGTTAACGTTTTTTCTTGTTTGAGATATCTTAGTGATATTCAGAGTACAATTTCTTAATAATAATGTACCTTGCTGCCAATAGATAATAAAATAGATAAAAATCAGTTCATTACTTCCCCTATCCCCCATATTCCTAATATAAAAATTCCGACTGCAGTTTTACCGTATATCGGTTAATATCTAAGATATCTTATTGTGTCGTAAATATGTGAAATCAGTCCAGGTGAAACCACAGCACCTTTGTACAACTCATACATATATTACGAAAATATCGATATATTGGATGGATATCTTCATAAAAGGAATTGTATACTTTGACGTCTAAAGTAGATATATTTGGTCCAGACATTTACCTAGTTTTTCTGAAAAATTAAAATATTTCACTTGCCTTAAATTTCAGCAAGTTATTAGAATGTCTGTCAGCTGCAGAATGCTCGAAAAAAATTTTCACTCCCTTAATTTTTCAAATATTAAAAATTCAAATTTAGCCACATGTGCTAAAATTTGTATTAATTAAAAATTCATTATCACACATGCCACAGACGCACCTGTCGGCCTGCTTGTTTTTCACATTTTATGCCAAGCTTTATAAATAGCTTACATATGCGAAATTAAAAATGAGAAATAATGGATATAAATAAAGCGTATATATATACTGTATTTAAATATACATATATACATATATGCCGCTATTTATATATACTTATGTGTATTTCAATATCTCCTCCCCTCATTAGCTATCGTTCATCACCCACCTATACTTTAGTGGGAGTTAATAGTTTTTATTTCAGCATTATGCTGGATTTATTTTCGATTCTAGGAACTTATACCCACAGCATTAGGCATAGTGTGTATGTCTTTCGTTGCGTAATTTACATAATTTATGAATAAAATTAGCAAATGATCGAAAGTGTTGAAGCAACAACGCCTACAAGCTGTCCAAACGAATTTTCCTCGACTTGATGATGCCGCCAGCGGAGAAATGGCCTTCGTGTGCGGGCGCTTTAATCAACTTGACGATTACTTGACGCCTTGGGGCCAACAGGTTTACGGAGACTCGTTCATGCAGCAGTAATGTGCCACAAACTTGCACACACACACACACACACCACGCATACGCTTTTCAGCACCTAAATATATACATAAGTACATAGAGACAGGTGTGTATATGTGTGTGTGCTTACTAATATTAACACAGCTACAGGGTTGGCTCAAACACAAACAGAATTTCACTTTCAATAACTACAACTACAACTGCAAAGCATGTGCATAAATGTCAATAGTTTTCTTATCATTCATATTTCACTCCTGCAGATATACATATGTACCTGCTTTGGTCGCCCCCCGTTAGGGAAACACTTTCCTCATTCGTGGGTGTTCTTCTGCTCATACTTCATACATTAGCTATGTGTGTATATAATCGTGAGCGTGTGTGTTCAAGTGTAATTTAAATCCATTCTCCTCGACTGAGCGTTTCAAAATGAAGGCAAACTTTTTGCAATGCAAATTTCACTTTATTTCTGTATACAAGAATATATTTAAAGCGATTTAAAATACGCTCTCAAGTTGGAGGAGTTGATGGGAAATGCAAACATATATATGTACATACATAAATATATATATATATACTGAGAGTACATTATGTTTGAGTATGATGAGTGTGCGGCTTACAGTCAAATAGGGACACAGTTACGACATACAAGCACATTGCTACGTTATGGCGGGGGATCAACCGTATTTCACTGTGCTAAGCAGTAATTTGTGGATTACATAGAATACGGCGAGAATAATTGACTCAGATAATTCAGCATTTATCTTGCACGCTTCGAGCAACTACTGAATACATAAATACACAAAATAGTTCTTGTTTAAATGCAAAATGCTTGAAAAGTGAAGTAGAGGTAAAACTATTGTATATGTGTAATATGGCGTATCCTACCATATTTTATGCCAATTTTTCATTAGATTTCAATAAAAGTGTGTATGGGTATGTCGCATCGTGAGATCTAAGAGTCCAGTCAATGGCACCTCTCTTTCACGAATTTTTAGTAGTCGAATCTGAACAGTTTTCTTAGCGAGCCATTTTATTGAAACTTATAGCCTTCTGTACCAGCATCCAATGAGGGTTTTGTCGGAAATGAACTTTGTCATGAAAGTGAAAATAAAATTTGTCAAATATTCCCAAATATGATGCTTTCGTTTATTAAAGCCGTCATAGAATTTAAAACTCTAGAAGTTAACATTGCCGATACAAGAACCAGAACTCTGAAACTTATTGCCAAAAATAGGAACGCTAAAAAATCTTAATTTTATTGCAGAGTTTTTTTAAAAAGCACTGTAAAATGAAATGTTTTCTTTCAAGATTTCAAAAATGTCATTTCAGGTTTCAGCAGCACCACTGATAATAATAACGGGTACTATTTTAAGACGTGTGGTTTTCAATAAGGCTGTACTTTTATCGGAGTGAGTATTTTCGACAGTTTCGACAGCCGCGGGGGATACTTGCCCAATATCATTTTTGAAATGTAATAACAGACCCTTAACATTATAATAAAACTAAATTTTTGATCCTCGTTCTATTTCTAAAAACCCACAGTCGGTAATTGAAATGGGTCGCCTTTATCATATCTCTCCACGAACAACACAAACATTTCGGTACAACCCAGACTAAGCGAGCTTTCGTAGTTAATGGGACTCTACTCCTTGGCTGGCTGGACATACCTAATCACCCGTTAACATATTGATTCTAGAAGAGTTGTACCATACATATGTTTTTCTTTCCTATCAATGAAAGTGGAAAATGGAGGTAAGAAGAGAGAAGAAACTTCTTTTTACTTTGAAATATAGAATTTAAGTGTTTTGGATTTGGGCTTCCGCTTTTTTGCTCTTTATTCAATGCTTTATAAAAAGTGTTACAGTGATCGGATTTAGATATCAAATATACGCCGTTTCGTTCGATAATATGTTTCCATCTAGACGGCAACTTCATAATGCCCCCCTCGTAGAAGCCCCCCTCCTTATTTGCGAAAAACTCGGACAGCCACTTTTCACAAGTCTCTTTTGAGTTCAACTTTCGGTCCAGAAGGTTTTTTTGCGGCACCCACACATCAAGCTCTTTTGTGTATCCAGCCTTCTGCAGATGGTTTAAAATGGTTTTGTGACTAACTCCCATCTCCTGGACGATGTCACGAGATACCACATGCAAATCTAACTCAATGTTTTCTATGATTTTATCGGTATTCGTCGTCACAGGTCTGTCGCCGGCTGGCTGATCCATGGTGTCGTTCTCACCCGCTCTGGATCGTCGAAACCATTCCTCCGCAGTTCGAAGTGATAGAGTACCATCCCCCAAAACACCATAAATCTCACGGAACCTTTCTCTAGCGGATTTGAGTTTCAAATATGTATAGTATTGCCAGATACGAGCCTGTAACGCTTAATGCAAAAGACAAAAAGGCGGAAGAGAGATACATATTTGCCAGCCTATATATGTATGTATGTACTTAAAATTTTAATAGAGGAATTTCTCAAATATTCAACTGATACGATTGTAGTAGAATTTAAGTAATACTAAATTTAAATGATATGTTTATATAATATATACATATATGAGTATATTTCAATGTGAATACTACGAATATATTTATGTAAAATTAAAATATGTATGTATGTAGTGCCATTAAAATAAAATAAACATTATTGACTAAGAGAAAGCAATTTAAATAAATCGAAAATAATTTATCCTCCAGGGGTTGACATAAAACAGACACGCATAGAAGCGTTTAAATTTGTATAAGTAAATTCGCTTTATAGCCAATATTTCGATTTCATGTAGAAGGATTCCTACATTCCTTCTACATAAAATGAAATGTGAATGAAACAAACAAACAGGCAACTTGCTGTGGTTTCTTTGAAATTTGCTAAAATAATTTATATTTCCTTCTAAAGAGGATTTTGTAAAGAATTTGCATAAGTCCTTTCCCAGGTTGAATAAGCAAAGAGTCTATGGCTCAACACTAAAAATATTCGAATAAATAATCTTCGAAGTCACCTCAATCTAATTACAAGCAAATTTCAAAATGCGTTCACTTACTTTATATATAAAGTTGTAGAGTAAATACACATACGCATACATAAAGGCATTCATATACAGACTTATACTTAAACTTCTCAGAAATAATGTCTACCATTATCTCAATGAAATGCATATGAGTATCTCCACTTAAGATACGACTTTGACAAACATTGGAGAATATACTAGAATTGGAGACATATGTATATGTAGAATATACCGAAATAATCGCACACATACAAATGAAATGTATAAAGCTCAGCAGCTGTTGTCAAATCGAGTGACAAAGCATTAAAAGATACCAAATATCACAGCTGCATTACTGCGTCAAGCCATTATATGAAACAAACTCGTAACCTCTTGACATTTGGCTTGTACACTTGACTTTTGCTCGTAACTGTATATGTATATAGTCGCTTTGGCAATAATATGCATATACAAAACACAAACTGGAAGATGAACAAATGTATTTATTTGGAAATATATCGTTCAAATTTATGTGCAATTTAATACCCGTTGGCAATCTCGGAAATAAATGCAGTTATGTGCAAATGAAATGCGAAATATCTCTCATATATTGCGCAATAAATTTTATAAGAATCGGAAGTTACGTTGGTGTACTTTTTCGACTTTACTCGCATTGTAAACTGAATATGTTTTTTTGGGGATTTTAGGTGTGTGACTTTGCTAAAGTATATTTGAGTTCAGCACTATGTACCACTAGTGGACTTGACAACCAGAAATATGTAGAATTTGAGTTTAGTTTTTTTTTTTAAATATCAAATAAATTTTCCCTCAGACATTGTGTAATTAAATATTTATTGTTAGATTGATGGACCAGCTAGAACACGTGTACTGAAACCCGCAATTTTCTCTTCATCACTCTTAGTCATATGATGGCAAAAACACTGTCGTAGTCAGACATCAGGAGTGATAATAATTAATTTGCGAATTAGTTATTTTTATCTTTAATTGTCTTTTTTATACCAAAAATAGATATTTGTCTACAAAATTTAGTGTTGGTCTAACATAAAAATATATTTTTTACTTGTCAAAAATCTGGTTCAACTAACTGTGTTGACACGATTCACAAGAGTTGATGTTAACCCCAGCTAGCTTTCTAAAGCTAACTCAAAAATATTCTACCATATGTACCTTGACTTTCTTGACAAAAATATATGCATGAATGTGTCTCTTATGACTACGGTTCTACGGTTTCACATTCCTCTTTGTCTGCGTTAAGCGACTCGAATCCTTTATGCCGTATTTATTTTTGGACATTAAACGTTTGAGTATAAATATAAAAGCAAACTTTGTCGTCTTCTTTCAAATCTCTGCAATTCACATTCAAAAGAAATAATTTAAAAATATTTGTATAAAAGAGTGGCCATTTTGCTGTAATCAATTTTCTGTTTTTGTAAGAGTTAAAATGTTTTTCAATCACGAAAAAGGTCACAAAGCGGCTTCGTGCATTTCCAAAAGGAAATGGATGGCTTAAGGACTTTTTAATTAACGGACAAAAGGAAGCACACAAGGAGTTGACCAAAAAAGGACAAATAAGAGGATAAATTATTTGGAAATAAGAAGGAAGCAACTACAAAGGAGGAAAAAGAAATATACTTATGCTTGCATATAAGTTTATGATTATATAAATATGAATATTGATTTGAGTATAAAAGGTATGAAATAAAAATAAACATATTTTAATAGTAAAATAACAGGAGATTTGAATATTTTTTAGAACTTTCCTCCTTCATAGTTTCTATACTATTTAAATTGCCCGTTTTTCTCGAAAAGTTATATGAAAGAATTCCCTTAAATAAAAAGAAATCCAAAAAAAACCTCGCCAGACTACTTAATCACAATTTCGAAGTCTTTAACATTAAGCCATTTTTAAAGAGCATATTAATTAAAACGTACTTAAGCCTATTATTCATCATCCTTTGTACAACTTCACCAAATAACCACTTTCACTGCCATTAAAAGTTAGAAGTGCGCAAATCCAATGCATCATAAAGTAGACCAGCAGATAGAAGTGATTGTCAAGCAATGGCGACGGAGAACCATTAGCAGTTGACAGTGAAAGCGTCCAAGGGAATAGACTAAATGACCGAATGACTGAATATCAACATTAAAGTTGACAGCTGATAAGCAGCTGCGGCTATTTTTGGTGAAACACCAACAACACCAGTGAAGTAAGTACATTTCAACCAAACACCAAAGCTTGAGACAAATGGAAGTAAGAGCAAAGTAAGCCGCACGTTGAAATTATCGAGAATGTCTAAATGAATAGCAATTTCTATCTATGTAATCTGTCCGTTTTATGTTGTTCACATCACAACTAATCTCAAAACCACTTACTTTGAGGCTGTAAGTGATCCTAGTTTACTTTAGTTCGACATTTATTTGAGGAAAGCATAAAGGGACCCTTCCAAACTAAATGCATTCACTTTCTTTAACTATATTATATAAAATAATTTCACTTTCCTGCAATGAATGTATATCACAAATGACATGAAAGTTTATAAAACAGCTGATTTGAAAATAACTTCGAATATGATCGAAATCGCCTAGACAAAAGCTATTTTTTTTCAGATAATATCTGATAATATATATACAAATTACTTCTCAACTGTCAGCATTACATTCAAGTATATAGAAAATTATATAAACACAACTGGAACTAGTTTGGTCTCTAAATAGACCAGTTCTACGACATTCTAGGCATACTTAATCTTACCACAGGTTTAGTACACCTACAAATGAATGAATGTTTGAGTAACCAACAGCCTACCACTTGCTAATGGATTTGGTTCGGGTACAAGTGAAATGGAGTTTAGTATATGAATGCGACTGCTTGTTTAGCAATGACAGCATGATGAATGGTTATCCCTGAGGCTACGCAGCGCCTACTGTCTGTATTTCGTTCATTGACCATTAGTGTGCGTCAGACCAAGTAGAAAATCGAATGGAAGAGAATTTATAATATCATAAATTATGTATTGAATGTGCAACAAGTGGTTTTCGGCGTAGCAAGCCTTTCACCAAAACGTAAGAGTTCATTATTTAAAGTTTACACGATTCATTCTCACGATTGTGGATGATTTTGTAGATCCGTGCTATACCAGGAAGTTCAAAAAGATTAAATTATCGGGTTTAAACGTGTTTTTACATCAATTCATGCTTTTATGTCTAGAAAGGATATTTTCAATTAATATTTGGAATTATTTTAAAATTTTAAAACAAAATGAAGTGTTATGTGTTTAATAAGGTTAAGGAATATACAAATGTATAAGAACTATCGTTAAAATATATAATTCAGAAGAATTTGAAATCAATAGATTAGAAAAATCGGTGTCAGACGCTATTTTTCTCTTCGTCAAATCCGTCAAGATGAAAAATATGACTCAAAATGTTTACGTGAAGAAAAGAACCCGTGTAGACCGAGTTATTCATTATGGATGAATCATATTTATACGATATATATATCTATTTCATAAAACATGAATGACCCTTCGAAAACTGTAGAATTTTCGATTTGTGAGGCAACATCTAGTCGTACAAGTATATTAAAAATATAAAAATAGGATTGAGAAATGTTCAAAATTATTTTTCTGTTTAACCTAACTTATCATGCAGCTTATAGTGAATGTCTGCGATCGACAAAAACACAATTAAAAAGTATGTAGCAGCTACCATAATTGTCATACATTTGTTGCACTGGTCAACAGAGACATTTCATTTGCCCTTAGGAGATAATTAGTGGTCAAATTCACAGCATGTAGTCGCATATAACTGTATTTTTATTAATAAACAACAACATGTATGTTGTTTTTGTAAAATTAAACATTTTCACGACAAAACTAAAATATAAACGTGTTGAGATTTTGATTTTTTTATAAATGTAGTTATTTCCCTTGGCGCTCACACACATTAAGCGCCCACGAATTTTTGTTGTTAATTTTTGTAGATATATATGTATGCAAGTTACAGCGCCTAAAAGCGGTAGCCGAAAACAATGAAAGAAATAAGAGCAACATTCTAAGCTTAACAATATATTTCATTAAAAGCAGCATAAACTAGGTAAAATCACATATTTATTTAGCCAAATACATATATATATATATATAATACTCAGCATACATATCTACTCAACATATGTGTAGTTGCTCCCACATGTGTTACCGTGCATATGCGGCAATCATTGCTGCCGCCATACAAACGCCAAACGTGGGCGAATTCAACCAACTTGCGTCTGTCCAAATGCCTGCTTGTGTCACTGTGTTTGTGAGTGTGTGTATTGCTTTCATTTTGTGCAAAATGTCCTCGCGCATTCACACACACACACACACACACACGCACATATGCCACCATTTATGCCCGCATTTTCATTCACTCCGTTGCACCTACGGGTTGGCTGGCATTCAGACGAGCACCAGTGTGTGCGCTTTCACGCAAAACACACGCTTTCACGCTTTGACGCTTTCATTCGTCATATCATTCCATATGTTGCGTTTTATAAAGAATAATGTTAAAATTATTCCAAGCGCAACCAAGCTGTGTTGGTAAGTAATAACAATAACAACAATAACAAAAGTCCGTACAAAGTTTCAGCTTATTGCGTAAACAAATACGAACACACACACAGGCACATACATATGTATATATACATAGAAATGTATAGCGAAATGTTGCGTGTAAAAGTGTGTGAGATGCTTCTAATAAAGTCCTTGCCATTATTATTTCGGTATTCCGAAGGGCTAAACTAATATTTTTATTAGCTCGTCTACACTTCATTTCTATGCGTTAAACTGGCTCTAACGGTATCAAATAGCTTTTCTATTTACCCAAACGTTTTGATGATTGCAAGTTTACCTTACAATTGAATGTTAAGCTCGAGCTTTTATGCGTGTGTGTGTGTATCCTTGAAAGCCTTGAAAGGGATGAAATGGTTAACGCATTCTAAAGCTGTGAATTATTAATTTTGAGCAGGTGTTCGGTGGCGAAATATGCGTTTTAAAGTGTTGAAATATGCTAGCGTGTTATGGAAAATAATATTTTGAACTCTCACTTGAATTAAATTATTTAAAATTCAAACTTTGAAGCATCAGAACCATTTTTAAAGACTTACTTGACATTCTGACTTTCTCAAGAATACAATTTGATCACAATTTCAACTATAATGCATACTATTCATTCAAACTTCTTAACATTTTTCCCAGTCACAATTCACTTTTCTTCATTTCAATTTCAATTTTCTATTTTCTGTAGCTAGTATATAATCATTGCTTGAGACAAATGGCAAATTTATGTGATAAACAAAATAGATAAACGAATGCCGCTAACCACGCACCGTCACCGTAAGACACGACAATGACTGCAAAGGAGCAACACGCGCCAAAGTCATTCCGCAGCAAAATAAGCGAAAGCTATCGAACAACAGCGCAATAGTGAATTGTTACAACCGTTATAAACGTGTATTTACGCCGTTCGTATTCCACTCATCCCTATAAACTCGAGTGTCGTTTTTAGTGGACAGCCATTGCACTTAGGTCACATTCGTCAGCGTTCAGGTAATCAGTCATTCGTCATTCCGTCTCCTTTTTCACCCATTCTGTCTCACTCTCTGTTATAATTGTAAAAGTGTATTGTGCAAGTAGAAATGCTACCAGCCAGCCAAGTCAATAAATCTTCTGTATCACGCTGCTTCTTTACAATTGATTATTGAATCAGAAAATTACAATTATTTTTATTGAACTTCGTGAAGATATGCTTAGAAATAGTATATACATTTATAGTAAAAATGTGAATGCTCAATATGCGCTACAATAAGTTTTTTCGCAAGGACCGTACTAAACTTAATAGGTTACTCCGGTCAAGTATTAAAAAAAAACGTTTTTTTAGGTACACTTTAGTTCCTTACAATCATTATTCAATTTGTAGAAAGCAAAAAAATGTTGCTGTGTCCAGTTCGCTATAGCTTCGCAGAGTTCGCGTCAGTCAGCTTCAGCACGGAAAACTGCGTTTGTTTCGAAACTGATTTTTTTTAACGGTCGATGATAATACTCGGATATTATAAAATTTAACTAATCATATACATATTTAATGAAGACAGAAAAAGATAAATTCAATTTATTTTCTTTACACCCAGCAAAATTAAACTGTCAAAGTTAGTAGTTTTTCAGGAGACTAACTGGCCTAACACCTTAAGGGGCCTATACCAGTGTGACACTTTAAAAAAAATCGATTTTTTTTTTTATTTTTCTAATTCGATAGTTTATACTTATGTCCTGAGCAGCGTTCTAAAGAGTGACCGCTCGCAGGTATAAACCTATATAGTTGAAACTTCAAAAGGAAATTTTTTTAGAATATATTTACTATACAATGACCTACGATATTTTTGATAGATTGAAAATTGTCATTTTGACATCAACAACTCGACACCTTTTTATCTAAAAAACGAAAGTTTTTTCAGAACTACGCCATTTTGTTAATTTTTGTTACTTTTCAAAAATCATAGGTCATTGTATTGGAAATACCTACAACTTTAAAACCCTTTTTGAATTTTTTTGTTTAAACTATTCATACGCCCGGAATCATAGACAGCACATAACTCCGTTATGTTTCAATATTTTTGTAAAACATAAAATTGTAAATATAGCTGAAAATATACCCTATTATTTTCAAAAAACTTCGAAACATTCGATCGAGTACTTTCTATTAAAAAATTCTCGAAAATCGCCTAATTTTTCATGGGTTATACTATGTTTACATAGTCTTCTTCGCTACTATGTTTACATAGTATAACGAGATTATCTCCATTTACGAGCTTAACTCGATAATCCGTAATTAAGAAACGAGATTTCCCATACCAAATTCCTCTCTGGATAATCCGAGATTATAAATTTATCTCGTTTTATACAACTAGATTTTCGGTGTTATTCCTAGGTTAATCGATAATTTTGCGAAGAAGACGAGAAATGTCAAATGAAAATGTAATGTAAAATGACCGACAGCGAGAGAAATATATGTAATACAACAACAAATGCAGCACATTTGATAAATGATAATCTCATTTGCCTATATGTAAACGGTTAGATTATTGAACGAGCTGAGAACTAGATTATTTTCATATGTAAACACACTATTACACTGGTATAGCCCCATAAAGTATGCTAACGTATTTCAACATGTCAATGACGAAGCCTGAAACTTCAAACTGGGATATCTTTAGAGTGTTATATAGACAATATGCTCTACTTTTAAAATTATATTACCATTTGCAGTTTGGTTACTCATACGCACTGGGGATCTTTAATACATACATGGATAAATTTATTATTATTATTTCTAAAATAGTTTTGTTCGTAAACGGGTTGTGGAATTAAAACATTTTACAAAATTACTCAAGTCATGGCGTTTAAATTGAATTTTTTCTGTTAAATGGAAGCTAAAATTTTTGTTACTCATACGCACTGGTGGCTCTTCAGATAAGTTTATTACTTAAGTAGTTATTCCTATTATAAGAAAAAATATGTTATATTAAGAGAAATAAAAAATGAATATGAAAACTAATATTTGAATAACTGTGGACCTCTATGGATATTAATTAAAGAAGAATATTATCAGATAATATTATATTATATCAGAAAACCATTGTATTTAGGCGATTATTGATGAAATAAAATATGTATAAATAACACAAGCAAAAGCAAGATTGTGCGAATTTGTAGCTTTGGAAGCGAATAATAGTATATAGCTTAAATTTTCTGTTAATTGGACGCCTTCAGTTTTGTTACTCATACGCACCGGTGGTCCTTTCTATATCTATTGCTAACTATGTTACTTATGTGGTTATACTTCACTCTTAAGCGAGTTATAAAATTAAATGATACTGCAAAAGTAATATTGGAATAATTAAAATTTAAATAAATGAAAAAAAAAGTTGTTTTATATAGAAAATGAAAAATATTTTTTCCGATAAGAAAACGTTAACAATTAGAGTTAAGTGATTATATATGAAATAAAATATAGTGTAAATAGTAAAAGCTATACAAAAATTATATTAATTTTTAACATTCGAAGTAAATATTAGTATTTAAATTTAATTATCTGTTAACTGAAGCTATTGAAATTTTATTACTCATACGCACTGGTGCCTGCTAATTTAATCCCAAAATTTTTAGCAATTTTAATATTTTGACGTAAATGCAACTCAACATTAACTTATTTCCATCACAATGTACCCATAATGTAATAATTTCACCTGCATAACTTCTGCCACGTAACAATTACTGCTGACGACACCTGTTGATATGGCAACACGTCGTGTTGTTGCTGTTTGTATGAGAAAGTTATTCAACTCGTGAGTGGCGCATAAATAACTTGCGATAACTACGGTTAAATAGCAGATTAGCAATAATAACAGTTATTGCATTGATTAAGAGTTAGGTAATTTATATTTTGACGTAAATGCAACTCAACATTAACTTATTTCCATCACAATGTACCCATAATGTAATAATTTCACCTGCATAACTTCTGCCACGTAACAATTACTGCTGACGACACCTGTTGATATGGCAACACGTCGTGTTGTTGCTGTTTGTATGAGAAAGTTATTCAACTCGTGAGTGGCGCATAAATAACTTGCGATAACTACGGTTAAATAGCAGATTAGCAATAATAACAGTTATTGCATTGATTAAGAGTTAGGTAATTTAGTAACGAATTATGACTACGCATTTAATATGTACGCATATAAGTGTTTACCTTAGATACTATGAATTAAGCATTAATTAATTTGTTGAATGAAGTATTGAATAGGTAGAATAATTAAATAATTAAATAATACTTGGAAAATTTTTTTTAATAATTATTTTTGTTTGTCATGTCAAAGTGTTCGAAAAACAATTTTTTTTAATTTGCGAAAATTTTACTCTTGAAGTCAATTGACTTCTGTGCAACACTTCTGTGCCTTTCACAACATTTTATATACCAAAAAATATTTTTTAATACCCCCCTCATTAATTTTTTTCTCTTTACACACACTTCTTCCATTTGAATACATTCAACCTGTGCGGGCGTGTAATCCATTGAAAATAAACAATGCACAAGTGAACGTTTTTTCAAGCGCTTTGTCAATTTGAAGTTTCGCATTCCAACAAAATAAGCTAATTTGTTTATGTGTTTTGAAATGTTTACAGCCATTGAAAATAGCTACACACTTGCACTTAAGTGCATTGAAAAATATATTTATAAAACGCCTGCAGGTATGCAACGATAAATTCACTTTCAGCTTGTGCACCGCGCGGCTTCATTGGTGTCAGTGCGCACAGCACAACAACACTTTCGCTTCAGTTTTCGCCCGCATTGCGCTCGGGCACAAATGCCAGCGTGTCAATGCCACATGGCATATGACATACACACGCCATTAGTAATTATAAGAAATTGTTGTGTGACGCTATGGTTAAGCGCGAAGGCGCCAAACTGACACGAAATTTATTTGTTCTAAATAACAAAGAATTGTAAAACACGAATGTCGCTATTTAACTGTTATTTTAATTTTTTTTTTTTTCATTTTTAAATTTTTTGTATGCCTGCATGTGGTCGTGTTGGCTGATATGTTGCTTTTGTTGACCTAAAAACAATTGTATGTGTATGCAGATTTGTTTGTATTTGCAATGTGTTCGTGCAACGGTTATTTATATTTATTAAAGTATTCAAGAAAAAACGTGAAAAATAAATAAAATTTTAATAGAAATATTGTGTATGTGTGCTCAAGTAGAAATGATGGACATGAAAAAATTTTATATGTATGTATGTATATGAAGTTTGTTATATATCTAGCATGTGTTATGTGTAGTTTATATGTACATAAAACACACGCTTGTGAATGCAAACAAATGTGATTCTATGCAAATAAATCTGAATAAAAATGCAAACACGAATTTCTGCAATTTACTATTTGCTTCCGCTCTACATACAGAAATATGAAAAATTTACTGAAATTATTTTTATAAAAATTTTTAAGCTTTATACGGATAATATTTATTTTATTCATTTTTTCAATTTAGTAATAGTCACTTATATAACACATTTAGATATAATCATATCAGAGCTGAAATGACCGAACTAGGTCATATAATTCTGTACATATGTATAGAAAGCGAATATGTCAAGGCTGTTCTCAATCAAGACTTTCTTTCAAAACAGAAGACTTTCGTGGACCTCGTTAAGTTTTCGCTTAGATTTTTGTTCAATTTTATTTTTCGCTCCTAAAGGTTTGCTATAAATAACAATATAAATAAAATAAACTGTCTTCACTTGGTTTCATTTTAATATAGAAGTCATCAGAAATTATCAGCTGCTCTATGTAAAATTTAAACGAAGATACTTTTTAATGCATTGATGCCATTTTTATTCTTTAAAAAAATTATAATTCCGCTACGAAATTTTCGTTTTTTTAGAAATATTTATTCATTCATCTACATGTATAATGCCGCCTTCAAAATAGTCCCCATTCGATATTATGCACTTATGCCAGCGCTTCTTGCGGACTTTCGTGGACCTCGTCAAGTTTTCTCTAAGATTTTTGTTTAATTTAACTTTTTTCTTGTTCGCTCCTAAAGATATGCTATAAATAACAAGAGAATATACTGCCATGACTGAGTTTAATTATAGTATAGAAGTCATCAGAAATGATCAGCAGCTCTATATAAAATGAAACGAAGATACTTTTTGATGTCATTTTAACTATCCAAGAAAATTATAATTCCGCTTCAGAATTTTCGTTTTTTTAGAAATATTTATTCTTTCTTCTAGATGAATAATGTCGTCTTCAAATTGTCCCCATTCGATATTAGCTTCTTGCAATCGTCAAAACACTTCTCAAACTCGATTTTTGGGATAGCCTTTGGTTCTTTCAGCGATTTCCGTTTTGCTTATAAAACGACTGCCCTTTAAGGTTTTCTTTATTTATGGAAATATGAAGAAGTCACACGGAATATGAAGGCTGGGCCATCGTTGAATTATTGTTTTGGCCATGTATTCACGGACAATCAACGAAGTGTGAGCCTTTAATAAGAGAAAATCGTCACAAGGTCATAAAAACACGTCTAACCTTAGAGGCTATATGTAATGGCTGTTCTCATGTCTGTGCTCGGTGTTCGCCCCTAAAGGTATGCTACAAATTACAAGATAGATATATAAATATTTTGCCAGATCCTTCACCAAGGCCTTATCTCGGTATGTTATTGAGCCGCAAGCTAAACTATGAATACCCTGAAAACTATGGCAATATTTTTCTAAGATACCAACGGATTCTACAGCATTTTTTACACCTTAACTTGAAAAATCTAAAGTGTTAAATAAACAATATCGAATTAATTAAACTAAAAGTAACGGTTTTTTGCAAATTTGTGATAATTTTATTTAGGGTAACTAATTTTGAAAAGCGTATTTTTACACCAACGACTTTACCGAAATTCGCTTATTTACATACCCATACACACATAGACACATACAAACATATATATGTATGTATTTACTTACTTGACAACCAGGGTTAAAAGGCAAATAATGAGATATGCAAATTGGCGGCCTTCGCCAGCATACTCATGTTGTGAATAATTTAACAGCTCAACCTGTCAACACATCAAATGCCGCAGCGCACCAGCAGTACGGGGTAATTGCACCTCAAAGGCGAGCATTCACCGAACATATTGAGGATAATTTATTTATTTTTAACAGCATAAGCAGACGCATGTTGAAGTGTGTTTTGAAAATTGACATATTTTTTCTTGAAACACTTCGGCGGCTGTATATTTGTGGGAGTAATCGAACATTGTCAACATATTGAATGTTGTATACATTTAATTCCCAAAATGGCGCGACGAGACTGACAAACCTTTGGCAATCAGTTGCTGATTTTATTTATCAATTTACATGGTCGGTATGCTTGCTGAGCAATTGGTATGAATTTAATAATTTAATCGTCATATTCATAAAAAATCCCTTAAGCTGGAGGGTTTTACAAGTTTAAACCAGCCTCCGATTGACTAGAAAATTATTTGGAGGGTTTCAGGTCAGTGGAATTTCAAATAAATTTCGCATGTTCAAGAAGACCTGCAATAGGTTCTTCTCGATCAAATCTTGGAAAAATAGGCTAAAATTCATGAAGAAGAATATTCAAGAATATATTGTCAAGATTAGGTATTTTTGGGGGACTCTAGACTGGCCTAACACGTCAATCAATTATCTAAAGCTAGACAAGAATTTGTAGACTTAGCATAATTCTTCTTATTTTATTATAAAACTCCTATTTTACAATTTTCTTTTACTAATTAACCCACTTTACCCATCATTAAGTACACCCAACCCTAGACGTGCCACAAGTAATAAAGTTTCGACTTTTCTCTTTGGAAATTTTTTAGATTTTTCCTTCGCCTATTTACTCTGTCGCATATAATAATACTTTAATCCACAATTACCTGAGCAGAAATAAGTCCACCAACGAGAGACAAAACAACAATACCAACAACCAAATATTGTCATTAAATATTAATTTTATTGACACGTGTCGACACCAATCAAAAGCTGATAGGTGAAAATATACATAACTGTCAATTAAATGAGATACTCACTCTTCCTCTCCACTGAAATTGAGCTGAACAAATAGACATACGTACAAACATAATTTCATGAATAATACAAGAAATCGATTTTAACGCTACTTCAGTTTAATCGGTTCGCAGAAAGTTCCGCGTATAGCCAAAAAATGTGGGCGTCCAAGGTGCTGTTCAGATGTTGACGTAAAGATTTCACTAATGAATTGTAAACTTGGAATGTCTGTGTGTATTTTGAGGGCTTACCAAATAGAAAAGATAGGCTAAACACATTAATAAAATATGCCTTATTATGGCTGTCATAATTAGTACCGCTATTATGGTTATCGATAAATGGTGACAGGAAGTAATTAAGCAATAATTGCTTTAAAGAACTTTCTTGTTTACTAGGGACACGGATTTTATTGTAATGCTTTTAATAAAGAAATGAAGCTTTTGAGCTTTTTAAAGCTTTATAACGTAATTACGTATATCTCTCGCTTCATATTCTTCAAATATTTATACATGTTTCACTTAAAATTATAATCGATATCGAAGATGAGTTAAATTTTAATTCGAAAACACAACTATTTTTCTACAAACTACAGGGCATAATATTCCCCTGAAGCTTTAAGCTTTGATTAACATATTTTCAGCGAACCTAAAAGCCAACTAAATTGAATTCGAAATTTAAAAAATTCTTTTGTCCGAACATAATAGAATACATATCTAAAAACCGAACTGAGACTGATAATAATTACTTTTAACCGCAAAGTTGCCAAAAGCAGCGCTGCGTCGAGTCAAAATATTGCCGCAGGCACACAAGCGCCAGCTGGCCGCACTCACTTGCCACTTGTTTACACAGCCTAATAGCATTGTTATTATTTATTTACTTACCTCAAAATTCTTTATTCATTTCATGTTGAAGGGACAAAAGACAAAAAGTTGTTTGTGAATGAGCAAAGAAAAGGCACAATTTGCGAGCGAATGGAGAATTGAGTTGATTATTTTGCATAAATGTATGTAATGTTAAACAAAATGGTTGGCAACCCACACACACAGGCGCCTAATGGCAAGTGTCAAAATCAAGTTGTCAATTTATGTGATTTGGGAGCTATCGAAGCGGTTGGCATATTCAATTATGTGAGGTTAGTGCAAAGTTTTGAAAGTTGTAAACAAATTGTTTATTATAAATAGTGAGCAAATAGTTAAGTTTCCAAAAACTTTTTTCTCCTCCGATAATTTCTATTTATGCTTCCTTTCTACTATATTTCTTATTCGTGTATTCTATCAATATGTGAGAGTGGCTTTCTACCGAGTTTTAGTGCAAGTAAAGTATTTTCTTTATATTTATTTAAGCGTCTACCTTGTACTTCTGTATAAAATATTTTTTTCGGTTGCCATTAGTCCATTAACTTTTTTTGTTGTATATGTATACCATCTATCAAACAAACAGGTTTTTTGTGCGCGCAATTGCAAGTTTTACACCTCTTTTGTTTGTGGCACGCAAATTGAATAAAAATCATCGATTGTTTTCCACTCAAATTGAGTTAAAAAACCTGTTACTGACATATGGATACTCTAGAGATATTGTGTGTGCGAAATAAATGCGCAAAAAATAATGTACAGAAGGCATCCATGGAAAATAACACTGTTGTGTCAAAACATATGTATTTACCTATATATAAATATATACCGTTACAGTATTTGTGTTTTCAGGAATGAGGAATGATACCGTAAGTAAATTAAGTAAAAACGCCAAAAACCCTATAGATGGCACTGAGGCTGTCTGCATTAAGATTGGTATAAAAAATGGACGATGAGCGTCCACTTATGGATCAAACTCTGCAAAGCTCAGGAACTACTCGACCAATTTCCACGGAATTCGATTCATAACATTTCTTTGGCATTACTTGTTATAGTCCAAAATTGGGCGAAATCGGTACACAACCATGCATACCATGCCTTATGCCAATTTTGAAATCCAACTGATTCATTTACTTTACAAATAATGTAAAGTGATGATATCGGCGTGTGGCAACGCTTGATGTTGCCGAAATCGGATCATAATATTTCAAGGCCCCAGAAAACAAATATGATCCCCTCAGTGCTGGTGGCTAATTTTTTACCAAAAATACCAGTAAATCTCTCAAATATTTTAAATTAATTCACAGGAGATGTATTTCTTCCAAAAGTTTTTCTCTGTACTAAAAATTATCAAAATCAGGTCAATACTTCCTCTAGCCCCTATATACCCAATAATCGGATTTTTAAACTTGCGGTTTTGCTGTGTGTTTGGTGGTATTGGAAGGGAATCATCCACTATGAGCTGCTCCCATATGGCCAGACGCTTAATTCTGCCATCTACTGCGAACAACTGGACCGCTTGAAGCAGGCGATCGATCAGAAGCGTCCAGAATAGGCCACCCCGACAGCGCCCGACAACATACTTCGTTGATGACTAGTCAGAAGCTACGGGAGCTCAAATGGGAGGTTTTATCGCATCCAACATATTGCCCGGGCATAGCGCCAAGTGATTTGCACCTGTTCCTCACCATGACGAACGGCCTTGGTGGTGTAAAGTTGAACTCAAATAAGGCTTCTGAAAAGTGGCTGTCCGAGTTCTTCCAAATAAGTTGGGGGGTTTCTACGAGTGGGGTATTATGAAGTTGCCGTCTAGATGGAAACAGATTATCGAACGAAACGGAATATATTTGAACGAATAAATGAATAAAGAGCAAAAAGGCGGAAGGGAGATATTTGCCTACCTAATACCTAAAAATAAATACATAAATTCTTCGATTACATCCGCTCTTTTGACATTATATTTAAATTTTTTTTTTTTAATTTTGTTACATAGAATAAGGTGTAAGGAACTAGCGCTTGATAATATTTTGAGTAGAAACATTTTGAAACATTTAAGCAACACGAATCCAACAGGTGTAAGTAAGTTTAATATTGGCCAATATTTAAAAGAGGTGGCAACCTAAACTCAATATTACCAAATTAATATTGAATTGAAGGTATTTTCAAATTATCTTATGTTGAAAGAAACATTTCTGCTGCAATAAATTTATTTTTAAAGCCCTTCTAAAAGTAACTCCAAAGCAACTGTTACATCCACTTTGTATTAAATGTTTATGACATACCTAGAGAAGATTCATTTATGACGCTGTAGTTAACTTTATGCACACATTCTCTTCTTTATGAGTTAATAAATAACTTTATTACCGATAGTTTCTAATCAACGCTATAAACCATTAATTTTTTCAATTTTACTTTTTGCTTTAACCTATAGAAAAATTAATAATTGACTCTTTTGTTGCAAGGCAGTCTTTCATATTTCCTGCTATTCTAATCTGTGAGTTTCCATTACATGAATGCAAATTGATTTTTGCTGCAAGATTTGCACACACACCTACACATATACTACTAGGCACATACGTAGTAGCGGCATAAACGTCGCAGCACATTCTCAACATAAAAGGATATTAACAAAGGCGCCTTATTACAATTTTCCTTATGCATATTAAAATTTCATATGAGTTGATTGTGTTATTAGGTAAACAAACTTCTTGGAATTAAGTATGTCGTATGCTGAACAAGAGTGGAAGAGAGAGTGCAATCACTTTTATATAAATATTATTTGTTCCTACAAGAAAGTCTTGCTCTCTTTCATAAGAAGATCTTTTGACTTAAATGCGTTTTATTTTCAAATATTTTAGAAAATGATTCCCTACCCATAATCAGGCATTCCAGCACAAATTCCTATTGCATGCCCTTTTGGTTCCCACATCTATAGTAGCATGTGGGTGGTATATGCGAGCAGTGTCGTACAATCACAATTGGCCAGCGGTCATTCATTAAAAGCAACTAATATAACAAATGTCATTTTAGTCACGTTTTTCACTCGACAAACAATGTCCTAAAACCATGCTTCGTTTTCAATTAGATTTACATTCATACAACGTTTTGTAAATACGCACTGGCAGCATGTTACACTGGAATTGAGTAAACAAAGCGCAAAATGAATTTAAAGTGAACACACATGGAGATATTTACAAGGAATTATATATATATATGCTAGGGTCGTCTTCCATTGATATTCTTCAACTGGTCAAAATTGATATCGATGAAGGAATTGATATATCTATATTATCGAATCTGAAAAATATTCACCCTAATACACACTGTGACACCCAATAGACTTATGTTGAGTACTTGCGAATAAAATAACCATTAATATAAAGGGTGATTTTTTAAGAGCTTGATAACTTTTTTTAAAAAAAAAACGCATAAAATTTGCAAAATCTCATCGGTTCTTTATTTGAAACGTTAGATTGGTTCATGACATTTACTTTTTGAAGATAATTTCATTTAAATGTTGACCGCGGCTGCGTCTTAGGTGGTCCATTCGGAAAGTCCAATTTTGGGCAACTTTTTCGAGCATTTCGGCCGGAATAGCCCGAATTTCTTCGGAAATGTTGTCTTCCAAAGCTGGAATAGTTGCTGGCTTATTTCTGTAGACTTTAGACTTGACGTAGCCCCACAAAAAATAGTCTAAAGGCGTTAAATCGCATGATCTTGGTGGCCAACTTACGGGTCCATTTCTTGAGATGAATTGTTCTCCGAAGTTTTCCCTCAAAATGGCCATAGAATCGCGAGCTGTGTGGCATGTAGCGCCATCTTGTTGAAACCACATGTCAACCAAGTTCAGTTCTTCCATTTTTGGCAACAAAAAGTTTGTTAGCATCGAACGATAGCGATCGCCATTCACCGTAACGTTGCGTCCAACAGCATCTTTGAAAAAATACGGTCCAATGATTCCACCAGCGTACAAACCACACCAAACAGTGCATTTTTCGGGATGCATGGGCAGTTCTTGAACGGCTTCTGGTTGCTCTTCACCCCAAATGCGGCAATTTTGCTTATTTACGTAGCCATTCAACCAGAAATGAGCCTCATCGCTGAACAAAATTTGTCGATAAAAAAGCGGATTTCACATTTCGAACCGAACACTGATTTTGGTAATAAAATTCAATGATTTGCAAGCGTTGCTCGTTAGTAAGTCTATTCATGATGAAATGTCAAAGCATACTGAGCATCTTTCTCTTTGACACCATGTCTGAAATCCCACGTGATCTGTCAAATACTAATGCATGAAAATCCTAACCTCAAAAAAATCACCCGTTATTTTCGAAATTTATAACTCAAAAATATTTTTTTAACGAAAAAATATATATTATACTTTGAATTAAAAGTTTTACAATATGAGTGTAGTATTTCTCAATCAAAATTATTATTATGAAATTTCTTATCAACTTTTACTGTATACAAATACTTATGAGGTACGTTCAAAAAATAACGGGAATTTTGAAATATTCTTTTTCCAATTGTCAAATCGTTCATTGCATACTCTGTTTGTAGCAGCCGCTATGGTTAGACGTATTTTTATGAGCTTGGCGATTTTCGTTTGTAAAAATCTCACAATTCGTAACTTGTTCGAGAACTCTTGGCCAAAAACAATACTGTAAAGATGCTCCAACCTCCAAATTCGCCAGACATGACTCCGTATGGCTTTTTCCTGTTTCCAAAAATAAAGAGAACCTTAATGAGAAATCGCTGAAGGAGCAAAAGGCTATACCCAAAAATCGAGAAGTATTTCGACGATTGATGAAACAGATGACATAAGGGGAAAGGGGACTATTTCGAATTCATAAAAAATTTTAATATTTTTTTTTTCATAAAACGAAAATTATCGTTATTTTTTGAACACATCTCGTATACTGTGAAACAGACTCACTTCATGATGAGTTTTTACAAAATGCCTTTAAAATTAATCCGTTCGATATCTAATGTCTTATCAGTGTTATGCTTTTTGTTACTTCAAGTTTAAATGCAGTTGGTAACTCTGAGCGAAAATTTTCCACAAATAAAATAAGTTTGAAGGGCAATATTTCATTTATTTAAACGATTTTAATAAATAAAAACTGTTAAACAGGTGGCAACATTATGTCAAAGATGTTTAAACTATAAGCCTGCTGTTTGTCTATCACTAGTCTGTTACCGATACTGAGTTGTTTCATTTTTCTTTTTAAATTTTATGTAATAAAACTATTAAAACATATGGCAACCCTAATAAAAAATACTTTTACTGTAAGATTTTTTTAATGCTTTTCAATATGATAGCACTTTAAAATATTCTATTGTCAAATCATTTATTTTGATTTCAGATGATTTCTGATTCAAATTAGCTGACCAAATTTATTGTGCTTCGAGTCCCATTAAATCAAAATCGACGAAATTTTATTTTAATTATCACAATTTTTTATGGAGAAATTAACACATTTGAAATGGGGATCTGTGATCATTAGCCATTAAAATAATTTTACTAGAAATTTTAAGACATTGTTTTAAGGCTTTATTGAGACATCAGCTTCAAAGAGTGATTCCCCTATACTAACCTAATTATCCCGAGAGTATTTTCCAACTACGAAATACGAATTTTCGCGGAAATATTAGTATGGAAAAGTTTTATAGATTATACTCGCTCTCTTTATCTACACAGAGTACAAAGAATGACTCAGTACGAGACCTTAATCAACAAAATTAAATTTTAAAATCCATAATTTATATGAGATAAAAAGTGAATACAAATTAATTTGCTCCTAGCTATTCTAGTTTCATACACCAGCTGTCTGAGCTACATATTTAAAATGCTTTAAATGTATTAGAGGCACTAAAACTAAATGAGGGAGGATTTTAATACTTGTGTGTAAAACGAGTAAGTTGCGCAACAAAAACTGATTGTAAACATGAGTAACATAAACATCAACATTCATACATACACATGCATATGCTTCATGCACATGCTTCATGCACACATACAAGAAGGTAGACAATCAAAGCACAAGGCGCTAAGTTTCACAAAAGGCGATTGAAACAATCCTAACACAAACGCCCGCCTGTGTGCCGCTAAACAAACGACAACTGGGCAAAACAATGCCACAAACGACAAAGTTGGACGCGGAGCGCCGCCGCTTCTGCGAACTGCACGCAAATGCGCTTAGCGAGATTAGACCGAACTCAGAGTATACAAGCTGATTTATAGAATATAATAAAAAGGAGTTTGCCTAACGCTTAAGTACTTACGGCATAATGCACACAGCAAATGTAGTCACACACACACTCATAGCATAGCATAGCACAAGTGGGAGGAGGCGGGTACAGCGGTCCAAACAGTTATCTCGCACGCACTTACGAGTTTAGCGATAAGAAAATCAATGTCGTGTATACGTCAACGTGGTCTGACATTGATTGTAAATATTGCATATCTTCGATACCTATTTTCGTACGAAAAATTTGATTTACATAACTCTAGGCGCACACACGCACACACAAATACATATACGTACGTTTAATCAGCAATGCATTAGTCAAAATGGCAGCACTTAAGTACAAATTTATTATCATTCATAAAACATCCACATATATCTATGCAGGTGTGTATTTGTATATGGAAAACAATGATTCATTTAAGAGTTCAAATATTTTGTGTCCATCCATCAAGCCATCAATGTGCGCACATCTATTCATATTCGTAGTTATGCTACAATCAAATACATACGGACATATGTACATGAAGGTATATAAATATATAATATGAAGCTCTAATGATGTAGATAAATATTTTTGTTTTTATGGACATTAATTTGTAGAACGTTTAGGGAAATTTGGTTAAAAAATACAAGCAGTTCATCATGAGTCTATATATATATATATATATATATATATATATATATATATATAGAAATATATATCTGAGGAGAAAATATAGTTTTTATGTCACTTGATAAACGAGTCTAGGCTATATTGTTGGAGTTAAAAACTAAATCCCTCAAGTGCCGTCATTTATAAGAGATGTAAATTATTTTGAAGGCTTCAAATTTTTATGAGAAGTGTGGCGAATGAATCTGGAAATTAATGCAAATAAGATAAAATAGTAATCTTGAAACATGTGGGACTCTAAAAATATTATATACAGTCAGAAACTCTATGTTTCAGCAATTAGTGAGGTTCCAGTCATATGAACAAAATTAAAATAAAATGTGGTTGCGTTCCAATCAACATACGCTATTCTGAAAGAGAAAAGATAAAATATAAACAAACAAAAATAAAAAAAATATATATTTTTAAAACACAGGAGGCAAAACCTAACCAAAATATTTTCAATAGCAATAAATTAAGAAATTAATTTTTAAAGCATTATAGCCTTTTCGCACAGCCAAATTAATTTAATACCTTAACTTTACAATTGCCTTTCGCACTGCCTTCTAATCGATTAACGATCAGCTGTTATACATTTTTTTTATTTTTGTTGCTCATAAGAAATCGGTAAATTTCATCAGCTGATAGCTATTTTATCAATAAACATAGTAAAATTTACAAAATGGAAAACAACCCCCAGAGTTGCATTCCAGTTTCAACTCGATTTTCAGTGTGTTAAAAATGTATGTAATAAAATAAGATAAGATATTTCCTTCCTTTATATGGTAAATAGATCGAAATCGCCGCTTTAATCAAGCAACAGTCGGTTAATTGATCAATTAATTCCTGTGCGAAAGGGCTACTACAAAACTTCTTAGCTCCAGTTGAGATCGAAATGTGTTAAAGATATCGCAATCATTAGTCATTTAACTAGAAATATTTAAGCTGTGTTTCGAAAATAATTATTCATTCTATTTCACTATTGTCCCAATTTCGAAACAGTTTTACAGTTTTAAGAAAATAAAAAATTAAAAAGAACTAAAACTTTTTTAAACGAAGTACAGTCGAAACGAATAAGTAAATTTCGAAACTGGTATATACGAGTATAGTATACAGTGTCTCACATGAGCGGTTTTATGGAAAGTTGAGTATGGTTCTCATTTTATGTCATCTGGAGCTTCTTCTCTCGCATATTCACCAAAAAAATCGTTATTTTGAATTAATTATGTTTCAAACATCAAACAACGAAATTTTATTGAAGATATGATAGATACCTTAGAATGGCATTTATGAATGGTTTTGTTGTAAAGGATATTACCTTAATTTTAGCATAAAGTTTGCCGAATATTCTGGTAAGATATAAGCTAAATTTTTTCTTCAATTTCTTTATATTTATTTATTGCCTCTGTCTGTTTTGCAAATTAATTGGAAGGGATTATTAATTTTATCACAACAATTACGTAAAGTTTTTTGAATGTTCGAACTCACTAAAGCTGAGTTCGAATTCATGGAATTGTTTACGATGGACTTAAAAGCAGGAAGGCAAATTTCCATCAGCAGAAGGCTTATGAGATTAACTAGAATGCAGTAAAATCTCTAGAAATTTTTAAATTAGCTAAGAAATTCTAAAATAAAGTCAAGAAAAACTAAATAAATATTCACTGAAGTCCCCACAACAGATTTGAGCCGACTATTTTTAGTTTCTCTAACTCTCTGGGTATACTAGTAATTTATGTTATTTCGCATTAGCACTTATGCTCACATGTCTACAGAGCTCAGGACACATTTCGATAAAATCTTCGATTTCATTGGTATTTTCCAATTGGTTTATGGCCAATAATTTTATTACGCAAACGAATAAAATAAACAAGAACAACAACAACAGCAATAATGTCACAACACATGCTCGTAAACGCATTTGCTAGGTAGACGACACATGTTATTATAGTCGATGATTGCGCTTATCGACTGTTCCATTGACGATGGAGATTCTTAAATTAATCTACATAAATAAGGCTTCACTAGAAGAAATAAATATAAGTTAGCGCGTCACTCCGGATAACAGCTGGAGACTTTATACTATATTTATATTATTACTCCAACAATACAGTTGTTTTTACGATTGTTATGATTCTTTTTATTACACTTCATTCGCAGAAGTATTTTGCTTTTCGCTTAAGCACCGCATTTAATGACTGACTGTCTAACTGCAGCAGCAAATGATTGTTCTCATCGCCTCAACGCCCAATTTTTATGTGTCTATATTTATGTATTTCCGCTGATCGTTTTTAAAAGCATTTATGGCACACACGATTTGTTTACGCCGATACCAATGCGAATACCCACCGACGTTGGCAAATCAGTCAATTTTGTGGAAGTGGGCTGATATGTATATTATTTGATGCTATCAACTTAACACTCAAGCTAATCAAGTATCAAGTATATGTATATATATATAGATATCCAAATATATTTAAATATATATAATATACAATATGTGTGTATTCAGATAAGGATGCGAATATAAAAATCATCGAAATGTTGCTCTTGATTTTATTACTTATCGTAAATACAAAAGATACATACATACTTAGATTTGTGGATATTTTTGAACATACCCAGTATTATTCTACTTGGCCCTTCAAGGGCATAAAATGGGGAACCGTAAATATGTATATGCCGTTAGTTTTCCAATTAAAAACGATAATAAAGTTGACATTTGCAGAAAGATGAGACTGTGATCAGGTGCAAATAGAATATATTCATACCATTTCGAATATGATTCCTAAAAGTAAGAGGTGGTCTAGATCATTGTGGAAGACACTCACATCAACATTATTGTGACTGCGATTGGATTCAATATAACAAACACTGGAACTATCGACGTATATTCACGAAATTAAAGTTACACTTATGTCGTATTTAGAGATGGTTATGTCGGGTAATCCAAGTAGAAGTACTTTTAGCACAGTTTTTACTTTAGTTTTTTTTGACAGATCCTCGGGTGAGCCGTGTGAAGCTGTCATGAAAATTCACATTCTGTAATGAATGTGTTTCTCGCTTAAGTTCTGAACAACTTGGCCTTGAGACCAGCATTCATTATAGGATAATATTCGACCGAATAGATCACGTCCAACACGCAGTGAAGAAAATGTAGCAGCCGTAGCTGAGAGTGTACAAGAAGACCGTGGAGAGTCGAATCGGCACCGTTCGCCATGATAACCGACTATTTGGAGCCTGAAACTGAAGCTAGGAATCTCGGCGACATTTGGTTTCAACAAGACGGCGCCTTGTCCCACAAATCCCTTCAATCAATAGATTTATTAAGAGAACACTTCAGTGGGCAAATAATTTCACGTTTTGTGACGGCCATCAATATCGTGCGATATCACAGCGTTAGACTTTTTCCTGTGCGGATATGTAAAGTCTAAAGTCTATGCCGACGATCCCGCTTCGATTTAGGCCTTGGAGCAAAATATCACGCGTGTCCTTCGCCAGTTACCAGTCGAAATGGTCGAGCGGATGGACCATCTGAGATGTAGCGGCGGCCAACATTTGAAAGAGACAATCTTTAAAAAATAAATCTTAGGATTGTTCTTTCGAAAGATAATAAATTGGAATTTTCTGTGTTTTTTCTAGTAGGGAACCTCGAAATCGATCACCCTTTAGAAACCGAGGCTACCAGGAGAACAGTCCTTATTTCATGGCAGTCTTTAGCAAGAATTTTAACGTAGCAAGTGTATACAAGCCTTTCCATACTTCATATTTCTGAGAACGATCTGATATTGATTTCGGCATTGATATTAGTTCCATGATAGACCAAATTGTCTAAAATTTCGATGTTAGAGCTCTTTACAGTTTTATGAAGTACAGTTACGTTGAGGATGTGCAGCTACATTGTCCGTTTTCGACCATTGTGGGGGAGTGTACGTTCTGGGACAGATAATGTATACCAAGTTTTATGAAAACATCTCCATTTTTACTTAGATGAACAATTATCTGAACCAACTAAAAGCTTGAATCTATATCTAAATATTTAGAGTCTTTCAGTTAATACAGGCATCCATTAAAGCTGTCAGGTGAACAAAACTAAAGTAACAACTGCGCAACACGTTTTCCTCGAGCATAAAACTGAACCAAATTAGGTTAATGAAGAGGTTTAAAATGTGTTATTTGCCAGTGTGACACAATGAAATCTAATCAATTGAAAGAACCAGGACCAGGGCAAGCAAGCAAGCCTCTATAACAAATAGGTGAAAAAAAGGAAATTCAGGCCACATTACAAAAAAAAAGCAGAAACACAACTTATTGTTAATATCACAGTTAATCACAGAAGCGACCGCACAAATACTTTTATTGTTATTGCAAACACTGGCGCTTTGGTGCACACGTAGCGCTCTGGACTCCTTTGCGGCGTAATGCCTTTGTTGGCGCTGCCATACGCAGAAACCGCGTAGGAGACTGCTCAAGAGCTGACAGTAGAACGAGAAAGAGAAGACGCTGAGATGGACCTGCTCGGTGCTGCGCTGTGGGATGCCGTTGATGATGAGGCTGCCGGCTGCTGCGGGGCCGCTCATATTCCCATTGCCATTACTGACTACACTTTTGTGGATGCTTTTTTTGATTTTTTATATAAAAATATATAGGTGTGTGTGTGTGCTGATATATTTTCTATATCTTCCTGCATGCATTCAATGGCAAGCGAAGATTTTCACATTTAATTAAAAGTAAAACTGAAAAATACAATCTCAAAGACATGTTTCAGTAAAAGGAAACCGAGCAACAACAGCACAGCTGCTGCAGTCAACCATTTTGTAAGAGTGTGTGTGTGTGTCAAAGAAGAAGAAGAAGCAGCGCAAATTAAACTTTGGTTCGTGGCAGCTATAAAGCGACAGCAGGGATTAAGGCAAAGGCTGGCCAGCAGTACTTATGCTCGCATATTACACACTACAGCAGCGTTGCTGTTGTTGTCGTTGTACGACTTGTTGAAACAAAAACATTGCAATAAAGTTCTGTTAAAAGACAAATGTTGACACAAATGTTGCTGAACGCCCCAGCAAGCAAGGGGTACGAGTGTACAAGGGGTAAGGAGGTAAGAGGTTGGTTAGATCAACACGCGGCCAGTATGAAAGCACTGCGGGGATTTCGCTGGCTGGGCAACGGAGCCAAGGTTGACCTATTTGTGTCATTGCTTCTGCGGCGTAGCTGGCTACAGAGCTGATTAGGGCGCAAATGTGTTATGAGTGTGTTTGAGTTTTGCATCGATGACGATAACTAACGAAGGGAAGACGTCAAAAGCAACACCAACACTCATACACACACACCCATTCATACTTATAATATATGCATCTCTTCTGAACCGCCATCGATTGGCAGTGCATCGTCGCACCGGCTGGCTTTGAAGCAACACGGTCGATGACAACACAAAAACAAAAATGCGACGGAAACTAACGTCCGGCGATCCGGTAGTGGAAGCGCAGCAACGAATCTAATTAACGGTAAGTGTAATGCAAAAAACAAAAACAACAAACACCGTTGCTTTGAGTGAGTGAAATATTTTGCGCCGTGAGTTTTCCATTTTCAGAAGGCAAATATGTCGTTTGTGTGCCTCAACTGGGCGGAGGCGTGTAAAAGTATACAATTCGAAGAGATATCGATGCATTGAAAATCGGTCAACCATTAAAAAAATGCATAGTTCAAAGTTGAAAGAGTCAGATTGACCCATTAATAAAGAAGATTTTCAAGCCTCGAGGCACGTTCGTTTACATTAAAATTAATGTAGTGTTGTCTACAAACACGGTAGAGCAATTTCTGCATCATAAATATTTACACTCGCTTGCGCAAATACTATAATTTTATTATTATTGACACTTCTCTCACCAACGATGTTTCGCGCTTTTCACTTTCACGGCATTTTTCGAGAGCATTTCGCACTATGGTCGAAATTTAAAATACCTTCGTCGATTATTGTCGAAGCAAATCTAATTCTGTTTGTAAGGAGATTTCAAACTGTCAATCGTGTCAATAACAGGCCTTGTTGTTAACATCATCTTCAGCATAGAAGTTATTGATCATTCAGATAGTCTATGTAAGATCTAGGAGATATTCGAATGAAACAACGAACATTGCATTGACTTCACTGCTCTCCGAATATGAGAACTATTGTTGGAAACTTGATATGAATAGTATAGAGTAACCACTTCGATATCGGGTCGTTTCTTGGGATAATTTTTTGACTCTACTCAATATTATTAATCTCTGAAAGCGTTAAACTATTTTGGAGGCTTGACTTTCCATAACATTATTTTTAATTTGAAATTAAAATCAACATCGGTGGGTCTGATGCGATTTGTACGATTGTTTGTCATCTAACACAAGGAACTCAGTTAAAGAGGACTCTTAGCAGTATTTATTGGTTCAGAGCAGAGATTTTAAAAAAGACTATTGAGAGAAGTAGCGCAATGGACTTTTTCGTCGATGGCCCGAAGTCCAGAGAGATGATTAATGGAGCAATTTTCTGTAAAGAACTCGCCATCAATGATAACTTTACGCTACGCTAATGAGAACGAACTGGCACCCCGTTGTCCTCCTGCCTCCTGGCAGTGGATCTGTGGACTCACATGAGCTGGGTAGGCTGTGTTTAATGACCAGCACCTTCGTGGCTGTAAAGCAGCGTGGATTTCAGGGGTCCACTGAACTACTTGCACCTAGCAGGTTTCAACTCGCCGCAATTCAAGAAGCAAGTTGTCTATGTAGTATGGAGGGTGACGAGATTGAAACATCTAGACACTATCTAGAAAACTTTTCATATTTTGCTAGTCTGAGGCTGAAACATTCGGCAGCACTAATCCGCCTTAATAAATTTGTAACAGACTCAAAGTGTTTTGCCGACGCTTGAAGGTCGGTGGTGACCATATTTAGGAGCATCACAAAGGACTGACAGCTTTAGCTGTCTAAGTGGAAGCCATTGGATCAATCCTGCAGCTTAACCTAGCTTAGATAGCAGATTCCTTTTGATATGTTTTTTGGGAATACCAAAAAAAGTAAAGTACAGTAGGAAACTTCGAAGCAGCTGCCATATGTCAGAACTACGTTTCTAAAATATGTATTGTATGTAACATATATGTAGTATACATATATATTTTAATAGAAGAATATTTGGTTAAAGCATATAATCACTATAACAACCACTTCATTATTTATTGGAATATTATATACAGTGTTCGAAACAGCAAAATCGATGTCAATGAACGTATGTATATATGTAACTATGTACACACAGTAAACAAATGTCACTCCGGCATTGTCAAAGTTGTGAAGGATATGTTGCCACTTTGTCGGAAACATGCAAAAGCAATCATAACCGATTCATTGTGTCATAATCCCGCTCAGCTTAGGAGATCTACTGCATATTGATAATCGTTGGACATTCGGTAAGCGGGATTCACATAACCGTATAATAGCGAGAAGTTAGAGAGTTATGTAGGTACTTATGCTTGCAAGTGAGTAAGTTGTCCTTTCAATGCTAACGCGTAACGGCACCTACGATTGATTATGGCTCTTACTTTCGACTTTACTGCTTCGTAATAGGCTCTCGTAGTCAGTTAATGGGCAAGCGCTCGTAATTTGTTTAGAGATTACAATTTTTTAAGCGACATTTACATAAGGCAAGCGGACTAAAATTATGTTCGAATTTTCGTATACAAAGCCTAAAATATATATGAGTCAAATTTATTTTATATACAATCCATTGAAATTTTTATTACTCAGTACTTTTATATATTTTATCACCTACTAAATCGGTTGAAATAATAAGCATAAATTTTTAAATTCAAAAATAACATTTTACGAAGATGCATCTGACTTTAGGTAAAGTCACATCCGAGGATTACCAATTATATGAAAAAAAAAGATTACAAACAGTTTTCATTTTTTAAAAAAAAAAAATTAATTCCTTCGTCTACACTTCTCAAACTCGATTTTCGGAATAACCTTTGGCTCTTTCAGCGATTTCTCGTATGCTTGTAAAGCGATGGCACTTTAAAGTTATCTTTATTTTTGGAAATAGGAAAAAGTCAGACGGAGTCATGTCTGGCGAATATGGAGTCTGGGGCATTGTCACAGTATTGTTTTTGCCCAAGAATTCACGAACAAGCTACGAAGTGTGAGTTTTTAACAATCGAAAATCGCCAAGCTCATAAACACACTTCTAGTCTTAGCGGCTGCTACAAACAGAGTATGCAATGAATAGCTGAAAATACTTCAGGGACAAGTATGTATGTATATCAACATTATAAAAAAATATAAAAAAAATATAATTGGACTTTGGTGCAATTGGAAATTATAAAATTCCTGTTATTTTTTGAACACACCTCGTATGGTATTAGATTTATGTACAGTTGAGTCTTTTGTCAAAATTTATAGTGCTCAGTTAACTTATGGATCGGTCTTATCTTCGGAGCAAGCCAAGGCTTTGTCATTATATTTTAAAAATGATTTTCGACAAGTGACCGCCGCGGCTGCCTCAAATAAATTCCAGTCGAGATGTCCAATTTCCGACCATTTTTTGCAGCAATTGGGGTCGTGTGTCAGCATCGGACATTGTTCCCTAGTAAGTCTGATCATTATGAAATTGGAAAGCAAACTGGGTATAAATTAAGTAACAGCTATCAAAAAGACCCCCATTGAAAACCACACATCGAATACAAAAAACAATCGTTACTGAAGCTCAAAGCAAGATGACCTCTAATATGGTTGGCAAGTTTTCAATTAAATGTAAGGAAAATAGATGAGATTAGACTGGGTTCATGGCCACTGCGGAATCGCGGGGTAAGGCTGATGAGCTTGCAATGTCAGGAACGACGGACTCACTATTAGAAGCATGGAATCATGTAGGAGCACCATTGTCCCACTGCGGTCTGCTATTGAACAGATGGGCCTCGGCTGAGCTGGGAAGGTGCAACACATGCTTAGTCCCGCGATAGGACTACCGAACTTTTCGGCCTCAGTAAACCTTACCTCTCCTTAGTCGTAGGGGTTCTTACTGGCCATTGACCCATTGGGATCCACGCTGTAAGGTTAAAAATCTTATCGGATGCTAGCTGTAGAAGCTGCATAGAGGAGGATGAGATGGAATCAGCTCATCACATTTTTCTGGAATGTTCCGTCTTTGCGAGATTAAGAAAGCGATTGCTTGGATCTCACTTTTTAGAACAGGCTCGCAAAATAGCGAATATAGAAGTTAAAAATCTCTGCTGATATGTAGTAGGTTCAAGGCACTTTGTCGACTCCTAATTGTTAATCTAGGGGGGATCCAGGCTTCACAAAGGACTATATTTTAAAGTCTACGTGTGTTTCCCTTTGGGAAACAGCCTTACAACCTAACATAACCTAAGAAAATAGATAGCCCAACCTGCTCAGCTGCCAATTGGAAAGAGTTTTGTCCAATAGCAGTCGCCAGTCGGCGATTCGTAGAAAATTAATTCTTATGAGAGGCACGTTTTCCAAATACTTATACTCTGATATCTCATGTTTTTGTTTTACATAAAGACCCTAAGAACATTCAATTCATTAAATTAGAAAAGTGAAAAATGTTCATTGTTAAATCCCTCGAAGCGTTTGGGTAAATTTTCTCAAAACCAATGCCATTTTTATTTGGACACAGAAAGAGAAGAAGTTTCTAGAGTCGAGTCCTCTTGAAAAATATGATTCGGAAAACGAGACCTGTTTTAAGCACTCTTAACTGGCTTAAACTTCTAACTCTGTATTTTTGAATGTTTCTAATATTTATCACTTAAGATTTGAAAAGACTTTTTTACTAATAAAAACCACAACAATCTGTTTCACAAAAAAACTGTTTCGAGCAATATCCAAGTAGGCGTGTAGACTACATATGTACATACTACCACCGACATATGTTACTACAGCAACCATACAAAAAAATATTTTTAGCACATCCACAATGCTGGAGAGCAATAGAAAATAAAATAAACAAGAAAAATAAAAATTCAGTACATGCAAGCATATTTGTGTGGGATTTTTAATATTTTTTTTAAATAATTTAATTTATATGCATATCTAATATTCGACAGAAATTTTCTTTTCATCTCGACTTCAATGAAAATGCATAAAAATTGAGAATTGAGAATTCGGTTTTTGTGTGGTGTGACTAGAAAGCTGACTTTGTGGCTTATTGAAAAGAATTTGGTTTATGTATGAAAATAAAAACGCAAAAACACAAACAACAAACAGGTGGAGGCTAAAACTTTGCATACATTTTTCTTACAGGTTTTCTACTTTATTTTGTTGTTGTTGTTGAGGTTTTATAAAAAGCATAACTGCCGAAAAGTATGCTCAACAAATTCACTGCACACGCACAAAGCAATTTAAATGCAAAACAAATATTCACGCAACGCTGTGAATGTGATGAAAGTCACAAGCTTCACTCTACAGCCAACACACCACACACACGTGCCCCCCGTCTTCGCCATCTACTAGCTGTATATAGTATACTTTATATGAAAGTAAAGTGCAAAGTTTTTGAATAGACTTGTATGAAGGATACATAAATATATGTTTATTTATACATATGCGATCCTGCACACACACACAGACATACTTATAAATATATATATATACATATGTATATTTCCACTCGTGGCGCACTGAAGGGGAAGTGAAGTGTTTGACGCTTTTGAACTTTGTTCATATTTTTTTCCTACACATTTTCGTTACTCTCATTTGTTTTTAGCGCGTTGTTGTTGTTTTCGTTATTTATTTGCTTTTTTGGCTTCCATTCGCTGCGTCGCTGCGCTGCGCTGTGTTGTGTCCGGCGTTTCAAGGGTTAAATGTGACGTTGTCGTGTTGCAAGTGAGTGGAAACCAAATTGATTTTTCCCACAGGCAAGGGACAAGGAAAATTACAACAACAACAACAGCGAAAACAATAATAACAACAATAATAGCAATGTAACCAAGTAATTTAGACGCATGAATGCACATTTTACCTTTGGAAGTTGCAACACAGAACACAGACATTTTGCGCAGAAGAAACTGCTTTCGCACTTGAGTTGTCTAATCGATTTGCCACGAAAATGTGAAAATCATTTTATTTTTCTTTTTATTTTACTTCTCTAGTACTTACTGCTCCAATATTATCGAATCCATAGCGCGCTGCCACCTCGCCAGCTAGGTCATTGTCAACGCTGCGCCTGAAGCGCACCAGGAACGAGCTGGTGAACACGTCATTGCGTCCGTTGAGCGCGGCGGCCGGAGCGACGCTGCCGTCGCTTGTGGTAGCCAACGTGCTGGGCACATTAATGACGAAGAGCAGCGCCGTTAGCGCGCTTGCCAGGAACATTAGCGGGCCCGCAGGATTGCCCCATGCAGCAAAGACCATTGCACGCCTTGTCGGAAGCCAACGAAAATTTATAGCGTTGCGGCGCTTGTCACCAAATCACCGTCAGCAAAATCTCACTTTATTGCACTTATTTTGATTGTACCGTTAGTAGTGGTATGTGGCGTTGATGACGTCGTTGAAATCACTAAAAATTTAATTACTATTTTGTTTTTATTTTTGTTGCCTTCTTCTGGCCTGTTTGACTGTATGCGTTACGTTACGTCCGTTGCTCGTAAATTGTGCGCTTGAACTGCTTGATTTTCACCACAGCGCAAGAGTCGCCACTTTGCACGCGCGTATGGAGGCAACACTGCTCCCCAATTTATACCAAGCGATTTTTTGACACTTGCCGAAATTTGCGGCGACTAACATACATACATATATATACACTGGCAAGGAAGCGCAAAGTTGCTACCAGCTGATATACTCAAACGCTTGAAATGCTTACACGCCGTAAAGTATGCAATGTATAATTGCCTTTTGTCCTTTAATTTTTGTTAATATTGCTGCTGATGTCTCAAAATTCACAATTTTACTAAAATTTGCACACAATTTATTTGACAGTTTCGGTTTTTGCTCACACTAAGTTCTACCACACTCAATTCACTAAGAAGCAGTGTAAAGTGTGTAGTGCCGTTTTTAGCCGCTTATACGAACTTAACTGCTACACTAACCGAACGAAACTGTTCAGCATTTGCTGAAGCAACGCCATAATGAACACCAAACAACAGTCGGAGCAGCAGCAGCTGCTGTAAAGCTCGTCTGCAAATGCAGCCGTAGAGCTTTCGAAAGCTCACCACCATACAACACTGCGCCCGCTGCGTGCCGCCCATCCAACCGGCTGGCTGGCTGGCACTCATTCAACCCCACTTGTTGTGCTGCTGTGTTTCGTCGTCGTGTTGTTTGGTTGGTGGACTTCATTCACAGCGCACATTGACGGGCAATCATCTGCTCAGCAGCTTAACGCCCGCTGCCAGCAAGCACACCTCCAGCGTCTCCTCTCGAAAACTGAAGACTTCAGTTTGAGTTCTGTTGTTTGTGCGTGGCGCGCGCGGTGTAATCGTGGCCACGCATTTTCCTCTTGCGGTAGGTGGTGCGCCTAAATGTATGCTTCGATGTAGCAGCAGAACGCGCACAAAGCAGATGGAAAGCAGCTATGATGTGTATACTAAATATAAACAGGCGCGTAAATATGTATGTCAAATGATAATATATACATATGTGTGTATGTATGTATGTGTAGATATATGTATATATATAAATTTATATATGTAAAGTTAGTTTGTCTATATTTAAATGGTTGGCGTCGTTTTCATTATCAATACGCTTGTGTGGCTGCCTGTTTCGTGGTGTTCACTTTCGGCAACGTTGCGAACGTTTGCTGACGAAGACGTCACCAATTTTCTGGCTTGCACACACCCCTACAACCCGCCCTCAATATGTATAGTATATGTTGCTGTTATATGCCGTTACGTCTTCCCTTTGTTCGCTTGTCATCGCCGGATGCGGTTATTTGGCAATTCGCAATTTGCTCCAAGCAAAAGTTGCCGGTTAAAATTCGACACTATTGTTGCTTTTGATGTTTGTACTTAGAAACCCCTACGGCTAATTTATAACAATGCGTCCAAGAATATTCACGGCTTTTTTAAATATTTAGTAACTAACTTCCGGTTAATTAAAAGCAGACAAAACAAAAGTTCCGATTTTTTTTTTTTGGATTTTTTCAGTATTTGAATAGAATTATTTGGGCTTGTCTATGAAGAAGTTGAAATTGAAATTTAGACTTTTTACCTATTTTTCTTGTTAACCAAAGTGGCGTATTTTCTTAAACGAACATGGAGTACTTTATTTCTAATATGCTAAGTTTTTCGAAGTCTTTTTCAGGTTGGTCAATTATTTGATTCAGTATACTATATACATACATTCGATAACACTTCTTCTCTTTCCCTTGATGTGGTCACATCTCAAATTTGTGATTTTTGCTTTCGTCTGCCCAAAAATACAGGAAAAGTGAGGGGATTTAAATTATAAACTGGCATTTATGTCAACAAAAATTGAAAAAAAAAGAGATCAATTTAGCCACTTTCCTTAAAACCTGCTAGATTTGCCAATATTTTCTAATAATTCCGACACAAGATAGTGCATATAACGAATTAAATTGAGTCATTCGACTTCACAGAGGCAAATCTGGCACAATGAGGCAATACTTCTTTCTGAGTTGGTCTTTTTGACAGCTGTTACTTGATTTTACTCAGTTTGGTTTGCAATTTTATAATGAACACACTTACTCCGAGCAACGTTTATTGCGGACATATGGTCCCAATTGCTGTAAAAAGTGGTCGAAAATACATGTAAAAAAATCTGCTGAGATCTACCCCTTAAGCTATCTTACCCTACCTAGAGTAAACCTAAGTACCATAAGGAAGGAGATATCGTATGACAGAGTTTAAGTGTCACATAAAAAGTTGGTTAGGCGTACGTATCTATATGACTCTCTATAATCAAGGATGTTCGACATTCATATGTTATGTAGGAGATATGGTACGTTATATTTTTGGAAGTCAATCTGGATGTTTCCAAATGAAAATAGAAGCTGAAGTGTGGAGTAGTTAAAGAAATCAGCTCTTTTGTTTGGTATATCTCCTACCCTCTCTTTGTTTCCCTGAAGCTCGGTCAACAAACGGACAGTTATAGATGAGTGATCTGAAACAACCCTATATTAGCACTATATTATAACACTATATTTAATAAAATAACTATATTTGAATAAAATAAAAGTGTATCAATTTATCACATTGGAAGAAAGCGAAGAGGAATTAGCCAAGCACCAACATTAGACCAATGTCCAGATTTAAGATAAAACACCTCCATAGGCACATCTTCGGTGAACCCAGCGAAGTACCAGGAATCGACATTAGCCGTCTTATCATATGGGTCTTACCGATCCGTCAGGAGTATCTGGGTGACACAAAGGACAGTCCAAGCTCTGTGCAATAGCGGAGATCTAACCCTAGACCTAACCTTACCTATCATGGTACTAAACTTATTGGCGGATTAAATAGACACTCCGTAACCAAGATGAAGTTAGGTTAGGTGCAATGGATATTGTCCCCCTCATCTACCACAAATCTGCAGAGGTTTTTTACTTCTATTTATATCCGCTAATTCGCGAAGATGCACAAACAAGTGTGATCTAAGAAGCCTTTGCCGAGATCGTGCAAAGGCGGTGCATTTCAAAAGGAAATGTTGGGAAGTCTCAACCTCATTATCTTCCAAGCCGGCACTGCAGCTGGCGTCCGGTTAAATTTTTAGTTTGGCCTAACTGAAAAGGAAAAGTTCTCTAGGCTAAACCACAAGATTCCGTAACAAAAAAAGTCGCATATCTATATTCGACAATAGATCTTCACCGTTGTAAGGTGCCTTAAAACTTCTTGTTGGCAGTCTTATACTGTTACAACAACTATTTCAATGAAGATTCCTGTTCAGAATTCCACAGCGATCGTGAGAGTTAAGGGATAAGGTTTTAAAATTCTTTTACAGCAGCAAAAGGTAGACACAGTTATCACAGCGCCCCCTCCAACCCCGTCACGTTAAGAAATCTTAACAGTGTTGCAGGGCTGATGCATGCGATACTTCCTCTTTGGGGATAAAGAGCCCCAATTGTCTGTCCCCTTTCCTTCGCGATCGCCGGGCAGTCAAGGAGTAGGTGCTCTGGTGTATCCGCCCCTGAATCACAAAATCGGCAAAGATCCGACGAGTGGATTCCCATTTTGTGCAGATGACGCCGTAGTCTGCAGTGGCCGGTATATAGTGCCACTAATTGTCTCAGTTTGTTCCTGGGGAGCGCCATTAACTGTTTGAATCTTTTCAGATTGTATCCTCCCAGGAACAGCTTGGAGTGACGAAGTCCTTGCGTGTGCAACCAACAGCTGCTTCCTTCCTGCTTGCTGCCTCCTCCTCTTTCAGGCGGGTTGTAAGAACATGCCGACCAACCGCAATAAAGGGCTCTGGCCCGATTGGGTTGGTGGCCGCGGCCATCCTTGCTAGCTGGTCGGCGAATTCGTTTCCCTGTATTCCTTTATGCACTGGAACCCAAGCTAGGGTTATGCTGTTATTTCTGCAATTCCTGTTCAAAGTATCTATGCAGTCCATGACCAGCCCCGAGTCCACCTCGAAAGATGATAGTACCTGAAGAGCTGCTTGGCTATCGCTGATAATGGCTATGCGTTCCTTATGATAGCCCCTGTCCAATATTACCTCTGCACACTTGGTAATGACATAGACTTCAGCTTGGAAGATGCTGGGGAAAAGACATGGTAGAAAAGACATACAATGTTGCCCCAAAAATTTTATATTTACATATTTGTCTAACTAAACTTTTATACTCAAACGATTTAAAAAAGGATTATTGATTATAGAGACTACTTTTAATAGTAATTTATTGAATCTCCGTACAAAAGGGTCAAATGAAATTATTTTTCATTATTTTCGTTTTTTCATCTCTGCTAATACATTTCTATTGTGTATTCCACATTCAATGGATTATAGCAACCATTCAACAGCTTCTTTGACAATAAAATCGAAACATATGCTGGCATTCATTCTGCTATGATAGTGAGGCGAGCAAAAGCGCACCCCTAGAACAGATACACACATACACACACAATCACACTTAATTGGTATACAGTTAAATGAATACAAGACACATTTACACATTTTCACTCACTATGGAGCCGAGCAGTGACGTCAAATGGACAGCAGACAAAACAAAAAAGAACACGAAGTGGATACACTTACCGACGACGCTCCAACTCAGCAGGTTAAGAGCAGGCCAAATAGCACACATATACATACTATATATGTATGTATGTATATAGTGGGACAAACAAACAAATTAAATGACAAATGCGGGAAAATAGCGACACATGGAGCGCACTATCAACGCAGCGGGTTGTACGAGTATAAATATTACTCTAGGCAAGCACACAACACACATACATATGTATATACATATTTGTAGTTAGAGATATGGTTTTGTAAATATGTACAGTAGCAAATGGCTTTATGGCCATGGCATTTCCCATAATTTGCGCAATCACAATTAAAATAAATGATTTGCGATAAAGGCAGGACCAACTTTATTGGCGGCGCTGATTTGTGCTCTTATCAGTCAAATAATGCCCGTCTGTGTGCTTGTGTGTGTGTGTGTGTGTGTGTCACTGTGTGTGCGCATTGTTGATCTGCTATCAGCGTGTGCAGGAAGAAAATGCGAACATATGGCAGTTGTGGACGGCGATTGCAATGCGTGGCCAATGATGGCGCACTCAACATAGCGAAACAATAACAATAATAGCAATAACAATAATAGCAATAATGGGACATGCGCAATGCGCTCCGACATTTTAGCGACAGTTACAAATAAAATTTAACAAAAAAAAAAACGAAACCGTTTTATGGTTAATTAACAGTTTATTTTAACGGTGATTAGAAAGCAACAACAATAAAAGCATTCACATAATATTGGAACAAGGCGTATATGAAGTGTTGTAAAAAAAAGAAAAACAAAAACAACAATAAGTTGCACATGAACAGCAGTAAAAGTGGAAAACAACAACAATATGATTGTGAAGTGCTTAAAAACTTGAACAAAAAAGCAAACAACAACAGTAACAATAACAACATTAACAACAACAATAGCAACAAAAAAGCATAAACAATTTTTAACTATTGAAAGAACACGATTTTTGTTAGATTGCATACATAAACAATTATTTTTAAAATAATCAGTCAAAAAATATTGCACTCAACGAAAGCCACGCGTCTTGCACCGACAGGTTCGTTTCTTTAGCTCTTCTTTTCTTAGTATTCTACGTAAAAGTTTTTTGCAATTGGTCAAATGGTATTCATGTTCTTGCTGCACTGGAAGAGAAACAGTTATTTTAGGATTGTTCAACAGTTATTTATAAAAAGGAAGTGAAGTGTAAAAAAATGTATAAATTTCAATTATCCGAAATTCTAAAATGGAATCAATGTTGCTACCAGTATATCCACCAGTCCACCGTGGATTTCAGAAGTTCACAAGCTCAAAATACGATGAACTCAGAAAATTATTCTAAAAAAAGAAATGAGATATTGTTCACCAGAAAGCTTCTGATAAAGATTTATAATTGTAGACATTCAATGTGGTAACAAAGAAAGATCTTTTTGAATACCAAGAGTAGAGTTCCAATTTGTGCGCAACAATTTTTTAGTGGAATTAGCAAACTAATATTTTTATTAAAAATATGGGCCGTCGCTAGCTACTACTTTTGACCATTCTTTCTGGCAGCATGCGTATTCCGTGTAAATGTCGAGAATTCGGCTCAAAAAGTGACATTTTCAGTTGAGAAAAGTTTGGGATGCAAACAGATCTCTACAAATATTTTGTTGGGTTAATGTTGACACAAATGGCCAAGCTCGATATAAACGGCGGAAGCAAATTTGTAGTAAATATAAGTGGGTAGAATAAATTCTCACTAATTGTGTTCTCTTTTGATGAATTTAAACATATTTCAAAATACTGAAACCTTAAAAACTGAATCAGACTCAAAAACCAGTTAAGAGGTTAAGTGGGTTTCTGAAAATAAGGGTATTTTTTAAATTTATTTTCAATTTTTTTTTCAAAGATACATATTTAAACAGTATTTTATGAAATTTTTTTATTTACAAATTCCGAAAACTCCGTTGGCACCTCAACTCCATTGATGTCTAAAAAAAATAATCTTGCCGGGGACAGCATAATTCATTATTGGTGAATCCAAAATTAAGAAACCAAAAATAGTTCGATAGTAAACGGATAAATATCATTATTGCCCGAAAGAAAAATTAATATATTAAAAATATTACAAATCTCACTGACGTGGCTTGATGGATGGAACTTCCAAAGCCAAAGGGTCTATCTCTTAGAATTTTACTCGGATCGATTTCGTATTTTTGGATAATATTTTAAACATATTTGTGTTTTTTTTTTAATTTTAAAACACAAAAATTTAAATGTTTCATATTTTAAAACGCACATAACCCCTTAAGCAATAGTAAAAATTCAAAAATTTTGTTTTAGATTACAAACACATATGTACATATATCGATTAAATGTATTTATATTTCATTTAATAAAATTTTGTTGTTAAAAAAATTTAAAAAATCTAGGGTAAAGCCTGAAACTTCGGTTTTATCAATTGGTATATTGTTAAATAATTACTTATAAAAATTAATTAATTTTAATTCGTAAAAAATATTTGTTTACATGCTTTAATTATGGCAAAATTATAAAAATGTTTTTTTTTTTTTTGTTTCTTTTTTTTATGAGTGAATGTCTTTAAGTTATCAATAAGCTTTTTAATCCAAAGCCAACATATGCTGCTTTCTTAACTATATGCGTACATGGGTGTGTGACTAAAGACGTGTCAACAGTCAACATTTTTAGCGATTTTTAACAGCTTAACTATAAACTAAAAAAATAAAAATAAAAATATGTAAGTAACCCAGTGGATTTCCGTGGAAACTCTAATTAATAGAGTATTATTTACTATTATAAAAACAAAATAAAATACTATAATACTTAGTTGTTTATTACTATGGCTTAACAGTTATTTATTTTTGTTCAAACTCTTTCAATTAATTAAAACTATAAAAAAAAATGTTCAACAGCATTCTACTATCACTAGTTCAAACAGAACATATTCATACTTTCATTTAGATATTTAACTTAATTAATTGTTTGCTTACTCAATTATTATTTATATTTATTTTCGTATACATACTGCGCTTTATCGTGCATCATTGATTTGTATCACATTTACACAAAATCATCAAAATATATTTACTTCGCTTTTGTCATTTAATTCTACGTCTAGGTGGTTTTCACCTGAAAGTGAAAGGAAGGCATAGTAAGTGAATTCTAACAGAAGTATTTCGGATTTCTCATAAACATTACATATGTATATCCGTGATTTAATTAAAATATATATTTACTTCATTAATTGCTAGATTTGTATTATTTTTAGAAACGTTCTTATTATTATGAGTGTCTTATATTAAAAAAAACCCAATCAGCTGCGCTCAACATACACCTGTGGCTACACTTTACTTCTTGTTATAGAGCTGGCGACCTCGATCTATGATTATAAAAAAATAAACAAAAAAAATGAATTTACTGTTTTCACTAACTGTATTTTTAGCAATTGGCTAAATTATTCACCATATTTAAAGTGGCTTAAATAAAACACAATAACTTTAAGTTAAGCATTTTTTATAAGACACTTTTTTCTACAATGCTTAATAGTAATAATTCAAAATTATAGCATTTTAAAGATAGGAGAAATTACTTACAACTGGAGGCAGTACTTGTAGACGAAGGACGAAGGACATATGAACTCGAATGCCGTTTGATGATTTTTGGCGAAGCAACTGCGGTACTGATTGCCGTGCTCGTAGTAGTTTGTAGCGCAGTTGAAGCGTTAGTTGAGATTCTTTTAGATGCTCCGGCACTGCCAGTAGCTGAAGTCATCGTTGTAGTGGTCGGCATAGAATTGTGTCGCTGGAATGAGTTGCGTGGTTTTGTTTGTTGTGTTGCCTGCAGAATTTCATCATCGAGTGAGAGCAGCCAATCGTCAGGCGTGTCATCCTCCAAAAACTTCATATAAAGTGAGGAACGTTTTTCTTCCTGCGCTGGTACTGTGGACGCAATCGTCTTCGGTAAGATTTCTCGCGTTGATCCCTTATCATTTGTTTGCAGTGAAACACATGCAGCGCCTGCTGTTGTAGTTGTTTTAATTTCTGGCTTCTGTGTTAGTTCTACTATTTTGGACTCAAGTTGTTGCGTAGCTTCAAGTAATAAATCATCTGAGTCGGAATCATTAAAGAAATCATCTAGTGTATCGTTAGCACTGGCGAATTCATTTATTTCCGCTAATTCTGCTAATGTTTCCAAGTCTGTGGTTTCTTGTGAAATTTTACTTTTTTCTTCCTTATGAATTGTCTCTGGTATTTCCAACTTCTTCTCCATTTCCTGCTTGCGCCTTCGCTCTGCCTCTCGTAGCTGTTCTTGTAATTTTGCACAACGTTGTTTTAATAATTCATCTGCACGTAGCTTTTCAGCACGTCGCATTTGTATTTCCAGTTTTCGGCGCTGCTCCTCTTTACGCATTTCATAAGCAAGCTGCTGTGTATTACAATCGCTACGCAAACGTCCTATTCGTGTAATTACTCCTTTGTTGTTCGAGCCAGCTGACGTAAAACTACTATCTGCGGCATAAGCCGAGTCTGGTGTTGCAGTTTCGGCTTGCTCATCGATAGAACGACGTCCCCATTTCCAACCGACTTCCGGACTGTTTGAGGAGAGTGTCTGTGATAGTAAACCACCGGGCGAAAAACTATTATCGAAGCATTTAGGCGAATATTCCACGCTGTCATCCAAATTGAACTTTTTGTGTGGCGGTGTGCATTCGATACCTGCATCAGAACTTAATGAAGTAATTGAAGGCGTTTTTGGTGTTCTCAAAAGTCTATATTCGTCAACAGCATCATTGTTATTATCGATGCTCACAATCGAAGACCTACGCATTTTTCCTTGCAAAAGATTTGGAGACGCTAAATGAAAAATTGTATCACGTATTTACTTAGTTATCTGCAACAAATGTTCCATTTAATACCAACATACCATCTCTTTTGTGATGTCGTGCCAATGTTAGAGATCCTCTCTTTTTCAATCTAGGAGTTCCTTCCATTCTCATACACAATTGGGTGCAATTCAAATTAAATAAATATCACACTACATATATTAGAGATTGTATTATTAAGTTTTTTGATTCAAAAACAAACTGAACACAAATACGCGGTAACTACAAGACAATAAGTGCTATAAACTATGAGAACGCAATGGAATGAAACAAAGTGTGTAAACAGCAAATAATTTAGAACCTGTTGTACTCTAGAGTTGCCAGATTACAAAGTGCAAATAATTTTTGATTATTTTGGAATTTTTAATTGTTTTAGATATATCTAAACATAACTAAAAAATTAGTTAAAGCTAAACAAATTCTTTTATAAATTTGGTTCAACTAAATTTTAAATTAATTAAAATTAATAATGAATGTTAAACAGTCTTAAGGTTTAAAAATTTTCAGCTACCCGCAATGGTATCTTATTAATATAAATTGTTTTTGTTTTTATAAGTTATAAAAGAATAATTATGTTTCATAGTGGTAGAAAATAATAATATGTAAATAATTGAATTAGTAAACGCACAAATTGGTAATATGGCAGCGACAGTCATCGCAGCTGTTTATGACATTCCTCCGTGCGTGCGTTCGTTGAAGTTTTGGTTTATTATTTGTGGTGCGATTTCTGGAACTGTATGTTGAGAACCCAATATATTTATTATACAAATCTTAAAGTAGTAAATATAACTAATCCTTAAATTTTTCTTTTTATAGAACCGCTAGTGACATTGATAAGAATATTTAGCAATGGGAGCGGCACATTCAACTGAACCACGCTCGGTGTCGATGGATAACCCAAACCCTGGAGTTATCGACATATCCGACGAGGTTGTGCAACGTTTGAAGAAAGGCATAAATAAACAAGGTATATTCGGTAGACATTAATTTCCTTACGAAAAATAAGTAGACTCATCATAAATGCAGTAATTATTTACCACTTTTCTGCACAAATCTTAATGCTATTTGTTATGCAACATTGACATTCTGCCCATTCGTTTCTTTTGCCACTATATGAAAAACAAATAACAATAATATCTAATTTTGTTTTAATTTAGCAAAAGAAAGTGCCGCGGCATCAGAATCGGCACCACCACCACCACAGCCTCCGGTAAAAGATGTTCGTCCCATCCCCGTTAAGCCGGTAACGCCAGCAGCTGTAGTGCCACCAACAGTTGTATACCAAGCACCACCACCTCAAACAGTCTATGTTCCAAGTGGCACAACAATCACAGCTGCTGACATGGTGCGTCAAAAAGAGGCCGAACTGAAACAAAATGATGCTATGTGGCGTCAGCGTTTGGTCGAGCTTGAACAGACGCTGAAGAAAACGAATACAATCATGGAAAAAGAATACTCCTCAGCAGTTGAGGATGTGCGTCAGCGTTTTGCTACAGCTTCTCCTGTACACCAATTGCCCCCCTGTCAGGACCTTAAGGCACAAGTCATCGCTTGTTATCGCGCAAATCCTGGTCAAACCTTGAAGTGTTCCGATGAAGTTGCCGCTTTCAGAGAATGCATTAACTTAAACCGTATCAAGAAACTTGATGCTGAGGATGTGAAACCGGTTGCAAAAGCAGCCTAAATGTGATCCGCCTTATACTTGAGTTAGTGTTTAATCGAAAAATGTGCTGTAACGAAATCACTGTGCTAGCCAGTCGCTTTTGAAATTTCATTTTCAGTAAAATAAGTTTAATGGTATAAAGTATATGAATGTTTAACTTGAGGTGAACATAATGTAACGCTTATGAAGTCCGAAAGTAAAATATAATTTGAAGACATAAATCAATATTTGCTAATCTGTGAACTAATTTTCATTTGGAAGCGAAAAGTAAAAAGCTCTTTGTAAACTCTAAAATAATTGATTTTTATTCGTATATTTTATAACTTAAAACGAATTCGCTTAATTTAAACATATTTACAGCATAAGAGTTCTACAAAAGAAAATAACAAAAATTGCACAATTTGTAGATGGAGTAACGGGAAGTTTGGGTGAAACATTAACAATTAAACTAAATAACAATTTGCACCTAATCTCTAATAACAAAATAATTTTATTTGTTTTAGGAATTTCAATTTCAGGAATAGAATGACTTCAACAAGAGTAATGTGACCAAAAGTAGAAAACTGTGTTGAACCACTTGACTGGCACCACTACGTTTCACTTTCAACTCACAACTATCGTCGGCTTTTTTAGCCGGACCCATACAACCGGCATAACTCATCACGTATGCCAAGTAATTCTGCTCGAAAACGCCACGAACCATATTCGCGCCGGGTCCATTTGCAAACACTATAACATCCTCACCGCCGTGCGTCTCGTCATTCAATGGCAAAGTGGCTCTGTGGCGATATGTAGGCGACATACGTTGCGCAGTTGTGAATTTCTCAAGTGGTAGCCATACTTCAGCGCCGACAGCACCAACACTATCGTTCGCCAAGTGCTCATAATAGCCTGGACCATTGGCGTACGATATAGTCTCGTACACTACACGTTCGGTGGTCTTGTTGGCAAAACCGAGAATGTCTGCGCCCCGCTTCGGGTAGCCATTCAATGTGACGGCGTGCGAATGATCAGCAGTAACTATAATTAAAGTTTCCTCATCATCGGTGAGATCCAACGCTGCTTGTATCGCCATATCGAACTCGAACACCTCACGCATAGCGGCGCGTGCGTAATTCTGATGATGCGCTTGATCGATACGCCCACCTTCCACCATCAGCATATAACCCTGCAAGAAAATTAACAATGAAATGAAGCAAACCAACTAAATTGTATTCAAAATATAATGCCTTCGTATTATCATCGCGCTCCAGCACGCGTATAGCCGCCTCTGTCATCTCCTTTAGCGAGGGTTCACCTTCCTGTCGTGCCACGGAGTAAGTGATGTGATTGTTGCGGAAGAGACCCAACAAATGATCCGTTTTCTCGAGGTTGACATTATTCAGCTCCTTCAACGTTTTCACGAAAACGCGTGATTCATCATTGCCAAGTTTCAGCCATTCTTCAACAAGGTTGCGCCCATCTCCGCGCTCACACACTTCTTCGGTATCGCCTTCGAAGCGCACAGGGTTCGACTCATTTACGCGCAAGGCACCCATTGGCGATAGACCACCGCCCAGTATCACATTAAACTTGTTACCTGGCGCATTCTCCACCAATTGTCGCGCAATGTCCACATGCCTTCCAACCGATTCGGCGGGCACTTTGGTATCGCACTCCCAATCACGATGATAGATGCGTGCGTAGGTGGCTGCCGGTGTGGCATGTGTTATGCGTGTTGTTGTTACGATGCCGGTACGTTTACCCTCCGCTTGTGCCCAATCCATTATGGACTTCAAACGACCCTGACTAGCATCCAGCTTAGAACGCGTTGTATCCATACCAATGGCACCATAGTCACTTTTGATGCCACAAAACATGGCAGTCGCAGTGCCCGCAGAATCCGGTACTTGCTTATCCACATTGTAAGTCTGAAAAGCGTTACATTAAGGTGAAGATTAAGTTAAGGATTATTTAATGCAACTCACCTTTGCCAAACCGGTGTATGGAAACTCATCGAACGCCAACATTTCCTCCTCACCAAAGCCGTGCTTCAAATATTGTCCCTTGAAAATGCGTCCAGCAGTTATTGTTGTCAAGCCCATGCCATCGCCAATGAAAACAATTATATTTTTAGCTTTCCGCGGAGGTTCACCCGTTTTTTTAGCCAGCTTCATAGCTTTTCGTAGCTGCTTCATGCCGACCTCATGCCAAAAAGCGGCATCTAATTTAATGGTAAGAAATCAAAAAATAAAAGTTACTATACATATGTTTTTTATTCAAAACATTGTAATAAGTAGGTTATTATGTAAGTAAAGTTAATCTTAGTATCACCCATATGAGTATGACCTTAAAAGCAAGAAACTCGATGGAGTATCTGAATCATCTTTATCTTTCTATCTATTGTGGAAGGTTTTTAACTGCTCTGAGTTCATCGCGTTAATGGTGTATAAAGCAGGAAAAACAAGGGTATGCAACTCGAATATACTGCGATGGTTGTACACTTTGATTTTTCTCTCCCTGGCAACATTAGAGAAACAGTTGGCTTTTCGAGGCATCACTGGTGCTATTAGCACTTGTCAAACTGCATTGAAGGTAATCCTGATCCCCACTCCACTTTATATTCTGGTAGGCACTATAACCAATAAGACATCACTCTAAAGATACCAGAACTGGTTCTGGACTGTATCGAAAAGCTCAACTGTGCAACAACAGTATGACCTTGATCTGGCTACCAGGACACAAAGGAATACAAGACAACGTACTTGTGGACTAACTGCCAAAAAAAGCCGCGGCCACCAAACCGCTAGATCTGGAGCCCTTCTTTGCTGTTAGTCGGCATATCGCGGAGACACCTGAGCTCCTTCTTGATCCTCCTCCTCCTGCGATCGGTAAAGGGGACTCTGTATCCCCAAAGAAACAGGATCACATCTATCAGCGCTGGAATGCTATTAAGCTTTCTTGACGCGACGGGGTTAAATGATGTACTGTTATAATAGGAGAGAGCACAATAGACCATAGGTCGCAATGCGTTTCTCAATCTCTTAATCGAATCGAATCTAATGGGAACCCTGAATTATTTTAAAACTTGCTAATACTTTCACTTAATTACAATCTCTTTTCGAGGGCTAGAAACATCGAGTGCATGTATTGCGATAGCAAAAAGGCTACTGGGTGAATACAATTTAGGTCCCTTATAAGCCTCTGCGACTTGGAAGTTGGCCTTTAACTGCTACTGCAGTGGGAGTGGCACTTTGCAGAAACTAGAGTATTTAGAGGCTTTCATTCCCAGCTGAGGAACGTATCCTCATCATTTAAGAAAGCTTAACCTTTTAATTGCAGAGTTATAGAGTCTTATCAGAGATAAACCAGTTCTAATAAGAACCATTTTAAAATAATATTTTAATAATCTTTTCATATATTAGATCTATTAAGTAATTGTTTAACCACAAAGCATATGCTGTAATCGGTATGGTTTTCTTGCAAAAGCACATAAGTTGAGACTATACTATTATGCAATTGATTTTTAAAAGCAACTTCATATAAAGAGTACCAAAATTAATGCTTGTGTCTTCAGATCTTTATTAAGAGTTCTTTAATATGAAAAATTTCAAATCTAGAATATTAATGAAACAGCTCGGACAACTGAAATTTTAAAGCTAACGATTGAAGAAAAAATTTTCATATGACTTTTTATAAAAAATTTATCTTCAGTTAACTTTTATGATTAATTTCTACATAAAATTCTGTGTTCAACACATTTCGTTGTAAAAAATGCAAAATATCAATTCATCGCAATCAATTTGGAGTTTTACACGTTGTTTCGTTGAATGGAGATAAGCGTTTTTAAGAAATCGCTGGTGATTTGTGTGCATATTCACCGTTTAGCCCATTCGATTTATCGCTTCCGTAGTTGCACGTGAGCAAGCGGCAAAATGTTGCCGGCAAAAGCGGCTATAAGTATGTATGAATGTGTCCATGTACAATCGTCTATGCATAGCGCTAGCTCCATATTTAAATTTTGTCAATGGGACCTTCACACAAGGTCAACTCGTAGTGGGCTTTTAAAAATAGCAGAGTTATGCGATTTCCATAGCACTCATGTATTCATTTGCTTATCAATTATTTTCAATTTCAAATTAATATTTATTATAAAATTAAATTTGTTTATGCAAAAGTTAGACATGTAAGTGCAAGTACTGATAAAATAAAATGTTGTAATGATAAAAATCTTGTACTTGATACTGGCAAGTAAACAAATTAGATTTCTTATCGAATATTCCATTGTTTCTCGTTTGCTTGTAATCACGTACAACAATAGCCATTGACTCTAATAATTTCACATTTTGTATTGTATGCAAATTGCTATTAGATAGCAGATATTGAGTACATGCTTTCGATTAATTCATGTATTTATTTTCTAATTAACTCAGATTAAGATTATTTTTAATTAGTGTAATATTTTTAATAAACTCTAATATCTACATATAACTTATTTACAACAAATTTTTATTATAATAAGATTTTATCTATCCCACCTCCTTTTCCTAGTTTCCGAACCAGATGAAAATTATATTTATAATGAGTCCTCAACAGGCTACAGTAACACTCAATGATTTCTAACTGGATACAGATTCAACCCTTTCAATAAGAATTAAAACATGTTAGATATTCCTCTTATCAAATAAAATTATCGGAAATTGATTAGGTTAGGTTAGTCTGGCATGCCAATAAGCCTCCCATCCTTTGTGATACCCGATGGTGTGCCGTCGCATAGTCCACGAGGAGTAGTCATCCTTTAGGATGCCTGCGCTTGACGGTGATGTTGCTTCACTATCGACACATCTTCCAGTTTCTCATGAGCCTCCCAAATGTTGTAGACGTTGCCACGACTATGCAAGACAATCACACAAGAGATGGTCCATTGTTTCTCTGGTACCTTGCTATTGATAATTCCTGCAGTCATCTCGATAAATATCATGTTTATCTAGTAATAACTTTGAAGTTGTAGATAATTTCGTATACCTGGGAACCAGTATCTACAACACCAACAATGTCAGCCTCGAAATCCAGCGCAGAATCACTCTTGCCAACAGGTGCTACTTTGGACTGAGTAGGCAATTGAACAGTAAAGTCCTCCCTCGACGAACCAAAATCAAACTCTACAAGTCGCTTATCATTCCCGTCCTGCTTTATGGTGCAGAAACTTGGACGATGTCAACATCAGATGAGACGACACTAGGAGTTTTCGAGAGGAATATTTTGCGCAAGATTTACGGACCTCAGAACATTGGCAACGGCGAATACCGCAGACGATGGAACGATGAGATGTACGAGTTATACGACTACATTGACATGGTTCAGCGAATAAAAAGGCAGCGGCTACGCTGGCTAGGTCATGTTGTCCGAATGGACGAAAACACTCCAGCTCTGAAAGTGTTCGATGCAGTACCCGCCGGAGGAAGCCGAGGAAGGGGAAGGCCTCCACTCCGTTGGAGGGACCAGGTGGAGAGCGACCTGGTTACACTTGGAATCTCCAACTGGCGCCGAACTGCGAAGGAAAGAGAGGAGTGGCGCGCTCTCATCGATTCGACTATAACCGGCTAAACGGTTGCAACGCCAATCACACACATACATACATCTATGTACATATGTTTTCTAGCCTACGATCTCATGAGTGTGTGCTCTTGTCCGAAATCACGTTTAACTTCGAACTGTTCGGAAAACTATTTATCTTGACATTAATTTTCAAAAGGGGAATACCAGAAGCCCTTACTAAAATTCCACCACCCCTACCCCACAGTGTAAGCACTGATTCTTTGAACTGATTGTTAGTTCGAGAGCGTGATTTTGCTTTAATTGCTCACTAAATGCTTGGCATAATAAATATAATAAAATAAATCGGCTTAAATTGCTGAAATATGTTAATTGTTAAATGGGAATCACATGGAAAATGTCAATGTGTCAAAGTAAGGGAGCTGCGCAAATGATAGCTGTTATAGAGTGTGTTCAAAAAATAACGGAACATTTTGATTTTTTTGAAAAATAAAATTTCTTCATTTGTCTAGATTAATGTTGTCACCTTTAATATAGTCTCCATTCAATGTAATACACTTATGTCAGTCGAAACTGCGCTCAATTGAATATTTTAAAATTCCCGTTATTTTTTGAACACTCATCGTACATATTTAAGTACACAGTACTAAGTATTCAGTAATTTATTTTAAACGGACTAAATTCGTTATATGCAATAAACAGGCTTATCGTGATATCGCTGTGCGTTTCATTTCTTAATTACGAAATCAATTATTTAGAATAATGAAATAAAAATCAATTTAATTAACAGGTCGATAATGTCTCATTAGAATTAGTACTTATGTGACTAATTATTCAAATTTAGAGCAAGTAATTATAAATGTGTTTATATGCGAAGGTACACTCGTGTCTACAGGCGACCGCAGTTCACCTTTTCCAAAAAACGCATTGAGTTTTTTTTGTATTTTTTATCTCTGATATCTACAGGTTTATCAGAGCTACAAATGAATTAACGCTACTGTATACAGTATATTGTATACTGTGTATATTAATCTGAATTGATGGCGCAATTGTTGAGGTCTCACAATTATTTTGTTGCTGAATTTTATAGAAAAAATCTAGCAATATTGCGCAAATGCGGAAAAGACAGAAAAATATGTACGGATTTGCAAAAAAAAGCTTATGACGAGAGTGAATGTTTTCAGCTGAAGGCAGTTTGATTTAGATTTTAGTCAAAAGAAAATAAAAAAATATTTCATTACATAAATTAAAACACGTCTAATAATATAAGGGTTCGCTAATCAAGTAGAAACATTTGCATACTTGGAATTTTCAAGTTCAGTATCCAAGCTTGTCATTTTTCCGACTTGGTTAAGCATATCTTTATACTACGAGTACAAGCCTGTTTTCGCTTAAGCGTTGCAGTAAATATATCAACGTGTTATTTAGTAACTAATCAGCTTATTAATCAGATTCATTACACTTGAAGCAGATCTTGTAACACACTTAGTATAAACGTAATAAGCAACCTTACATTTCAATTATGTCTATATTAAGCCAGCTATCACTTAAAGATCTTAATTATCTTATGTATGTTTTAGTGTATAATTAAGCAATTATTTTAATAGCTTAAAATAGCTTATATATCTCTTCTTAGCTATCCAAAGTATTTCCATCAAAATCCTGTGCTAACTGCTTTGCGTGAGTTGTCTGTGGTATTCACTTTCAATTTGTTCGATTGAGTGCGTAAATCGATCACACTGTCGGCTCAACTACGCGGAAGGCAAACAGCTAATTGTATGCCTTTTAATTAGTTACTAACTTTTTAAAACCGGGAAATATGCATTTCATCTTTTGCGGTATGAAAACTCACAAGAACCAGTTGAAACCAAATTCAATGCATGGCTGGTTGTAAAATTTAATTTTCTATAATGAAAAATTATATGCCATAAAATAAGCCAAGAATTGAAATTTGTTCAATGAATATAGCATGCGAGAAACATTAAAAAAAAACACAATTCTAGAGGGACTGCAAAAATATTGACCAAAACTTTTGAAACAGTCTCAAGGCATATATGTATGTTATTAAATATTAAATTATTAGAAATCAACTGTAACAAATTTCCAAAGAAAGTTCAACTTCTCATTGGCAAAAAGAAAAATATCGAAATTCGAAAATAATAAATTTCTTATTTATTAAATTCTATTTTTTAAAAAGCTCAGTGAACATTTTTTTTCAACAAAAGCTATTTCTTCTAGCTTAGAGCACATTTCTCAAGCAAACTTCTTCATATCTAGAGTTAAAAAACATAAAAACCTCCGTCACACACTTTAGGATGAATCCATTAGTTTAGACCTATCAAAAGCCTCTGGAACCATATATCAGCATTATAGAAATTAATGGACCTCAACAAAATAGCTTGGCTTTCTTCATCTTCTCTCCCTTCTGCCGAACGTTCCTAACTTCCCCAAATTTTCTCACATAATATCGCATGCAGAGCAGCTATATTTTCCTCTTATTCTAGATATACCCGAAAATGTTGTAGTTTTCTAGTTTTACTCATATCTGGCAACAATTTTAATTGTTTCATTGATTTTATATAAATTCATTTGTGAAAGGCAACAATAAAGATGAAAAGTTATTTTGAGAAATAGTTATCACTGGTAGTACTAATTTTATGTACTTAGCTGTAACAACCCTCATCTTAGATTACTAGAATTCGTGACCTGACAAAAAATCGTGACGATCACTGAAGGGATATTAATTTTTATTTATTTAACAAATATTTTTATTAGTTAAACACTCGAACTTCAACCGTATTTATTGAAACAGTATTAAAATGAAAAAAATAATAATACAAAGGGTGTAAAAGCAAGACGCTCAGTATTAAACTCATAACAAACTAGATTTATATTAGTATTTATTTCAAAATTTATTATTTTTCTTTCGAACATTTATATTTTTTTCGAAAATTTATAATTTTTATTTCGAATATTTCTAGTTTTTCTTTCGAAATTGTATAATTTTTATTTCGAAAATTTATCGTTATTGTTTCGAAAATTTATAATATATATTTCGACAATTTATAATTTTTATTTCGAAAATGTATATTTTTTGTTTCGAAAATATATAATTTTTATTTTGAAAATTTATTGTTTTTGTTTCGAGAATTTATAATTTTTATTTCAAAAATTCATAATTTTTATTTCGAAAATGTATAATATTTTTTTTCAAACTTATAGATTTTGTTTCGAAAACTTTGAATTAATTATTTATTTCGAAATTTTATAATATTTTTTTCGAAAATTCATAATTTTTATTTCGAAAATTTTTAATATTTTTTTTTTTTGCCAAAATTATTGGTTTTGTTTCGAAAACTTTGAATTAATAAATTTAAAAAAATATATAATAAAAATAGCATTATTTTTTACATAAAACAGCTTTAAACTATTTTCATACGAATCTTGTTCTCCTAAAAAAAAACTCAAAGGACAACCTAAATTCGCGAGGTTCCATTTTCAATACACAATACATCAAAATAACAATAAATTTAAGTAAATAATCAAACAGACAAAAGGGAGCAATTAACATTAAAATATAACACATTTTTCACTCCCGCATTCTTTCGAGTAACCTATATATTCCTTACCCCCTCCACTTGGGTCGTTCGTCATGTAAACTCACCTTCAATTCGTTTTTTGGGTTTACTCGCTTCGTTCGCGCCTTTTTCCATCTTCTCCACCACCTTCTCGGTTGTGGATGCTTCCAAAGGCACGAATTCCACGCCAAGATCACTCGCGTTCATCGCTAGAATTGGCGAGTGTGGCACCACCGAGGCCGCCATGGCGTACTGGCACAACAATGCACACGCGCATACTAATTTCAGGCTATACATTTTCGTTTAAGGAATTCAATGGAAGAATGCGCGTAGAAGTAATTTAATTGACTAACTTTTCGCCGTGTGCAAGAAGAGGAAGGTTTTGAAAAATATCACAGTCGCGTTTGTGAGCGAAATTCTTCGATTGTACAGCCGTATATACCGTTAGACAGGTGTAATTTCACAAAAATAAAAAAAAACAAATCGAAAATCAAGTTCAAGAATTTTTATTGAATTGAACTAAACGTTGAATGTGACGTGGTCAGCCTCTAACTAAGCGTTAAACGAAGCAAATCGAACACATGCCATTCACCGTTATTTATGAGTTATTGTATATATTTCACAAATATTTTTATTTTTTTATCGTTTCTCAAACAAAAGCTTCACGTTGCAGTGCCTGACTGACTGACTGTCTGACTGACTTAGTTGCCGCCTTTAGTCGCGTTTTAGTGTAATATATTCGCTGGAGTCACAGCGACTACTGCGATCTGTTCGAGGCACCGGCGCCGTTATATTATTATGATTCCAAAACGTCGACTTGCGATGAACCGCAACAGCAACAACAACAACAAACATACATACACACGTACATTCATAGCCATAAGCAACGTCACAACAATGTACATACGCAAAGCCTAGAGTGTTTCAACAACAATAACAATAACAATAATAACAAAAGCAGTAACTTTAGCAAAATTATTGCTGCACTGCGCAAAGTTAACGCCCCACACACATTCGCGCCCAGCTTAGCGCCCAGCAAACCCCCGCCGAATATGGAGAGCATTTCGTAATATTGCTACCGTAAATAACAAACAAAAAAGCACAACAACACAAGCAACTCGCTGTCAATGCGCGCGACAATAAACGAACGTAAGAACGTTGCAGCGTCAACGTGAAAGTGTCGTGACACGAACATCAGACAATATATTTGCGAGCGAAGGCGAGTGCCCGCCCGCCGTCTTAGCGGAGCGCGGATTGAGCGTTAGAGCACTGGATTAGCTAGCTGTGTGTTCTAATCAGCATTGCTACAGTGGAACGAATAGATCGGTGTAGTATTAGATTTTATTATATTGACATGTTTACTTAGAAATTGAGATTTATATTAATGTTTATTTGTTGTACAAAATACGTATGGAAATTCTAAAATGTAACGGAATATTTGCAAGTGCATCTGAAAAGTGTCCGCTATGAAATTTAATGAGCATGTTTTCTTTTCAACTAAATTTAAATACCGTTATCTTCATGGTGGGTCAATAAAATATATACCATATAAATTTAAAATAAAGTCAAGATCTCCATTTAATCGTTTATTTATCATTATTTATCATTTATTTATCTCATTTAAGGCCAAGCAGAAGTTTGGAAATCATCGAATAACTTATATAGGCAGTATAAGATGCCTAGGAGAGGACAGAGTTCATACATATTAAAATAGAATTTTATTAATCTCATACCTAAGAGTGATAAAAGTCCCACATAATTTATTTCCAAATTCTTACATTTTATTATAAAACTGATAATCACACAGAAGATGTTAAAAACTCCTTTCGAAGCTTTGGATTATGAGTATTTTATGTTCTAAATTACATTAAAATCGGTTTAGATTAGATTAGGTTAAAAATCTGACCTCCGCCACAGATTCCCGGATGGATTCCACTTGGACAGTTAAAGGTGCCAGTCCGTTGTAATGTCAGAAGACTTCCAAGGATGGATCGCAAAGAACACACTTAAGTATCACGGTAGGGCTTTGAGCCTATCACAAATTTTATGAGTTCGCATGGTTCATCAAAAATATAGCTACCGAGAAATTCCAACCTCAGGTGTTTCACCTCGTCTTCCTCCATACAGTTATGGCAGTTTGCGTCCGGGAGGATTCTTAGTCACATCGCATATATGCCAATTCCCAGATATGTCCGGTGAGAACTCCTACTATTGCGGCAAGGTGAACCTTTTTAAGTGCACGTTCCGCCGACCACTTGCACTGTGGAACAAAAGGACCGCGCAACCAAGCAGGTTTTAGTTTTTAACCAGCATTTACCAAGCTCGCAAGAGATCCAGTGATCCAGTGCTAGAGCATAAGAGAACAGCGTTCCCAACATGGTGAAATGGGACGACGGGGCCCCTTCTTGTAAACTCATTAGCTCTGCAGTTCCCGGCGATTCCACTGTGACCCGGCACTCGGCACGATATTGAAATCGGTTTAGAAGGTTAAAGCATATAATGCATTTATAATGAGAAAGGACCAAGCTCAATTTTTGATCTCATTTCTTCATTTCTAATATTTTTATCGCACTTTTAGTAATCTCGAACAATACGTTGATACATGTGTATTTGACGTGAGCGTGGTGCTCATCTGATTTCACCTGTTTGAACAATAGATCATGAGATTTCCACCACCATGGATAAGATAGTTTCAGGAAATTGTTTCATATTTATATTCTGGAACTCAATAGTAAGAGTTAAGTATGTATTTTCGAGACACACCTGCGGAAATAGTTTCGGAAGAAATTTGTCTCTATTAATTTAAGATTTTATGGAAATGCCTTAGGTTAATAAGACTATTATTTTTATTTCTATCGAAAAAACGTCCCACTTGCTGTGCCACATGGACATAGGAACACCCCTAATGCATTGTAACAAGCTTATTGTTGTTATACTATTTATGCAAGTAGACTACTTTAAATATTCTAATAAAAGATTAGAAATTGCACTCAATAAAAATTTACTACCACCCAGGTACCTAGAGACTTAATGGAAATAAACGTAAGATATGTATTTAATGCAATATCACACACACACTTTTTTTGTATTTATCTGAGCGATTACAATAGTGGGACCTCGGCATTTAACGCCCTTTGACGCACACGTGAGTTCATTCATGCCAAGTCGGTGGAGTGATTACAAGCGCTAGAGTAATTAATATGTACATACAGACATACAAATGTAGCTGTTTATAGTCGCAGATGCGTAAATGGCAAAGTACACAAAAACTTGTCGCGTGAATTTGCCGTTATTGTATCAAGTGATAAGAATTTTGTGCGAAATCTGAAGAGAAAAAACTAAATATGCGCATAGCTTCTATAAATATAAAATATTAAACAACATTCTCTTAAACTAAATCATTACACAAATACTGTTGAGCTTCCATGACTCGAACATCTATAACTCGAACTCTTGAATTGCCAATATAAGTTAAATTTCATACAAATTACCTTCCGTAACCTGGATTACCTTCCATAACCTCTAACTCGAAGTTTTTTTGCGGATTATGGTGATTCGAGTTAGGGAAGTTCAACTGTATGTTATATCAGTCATATCTCGAGGATAAAATTTAAATCACTGAAAGTTTGAGGGAATTACGAAAGTACGATAAATCACCGTTATGCTACAAAATAGATCATGTCGTTTTAGATGTTGTCGTTTACGAATACACACCCATTTTCCAGAATCCAGATTTCGAGTCAGTTATTTTCTATTTATAATCTGACCTATTTACCATAGTTCCACCGTAGGCAATTAAGCGCTACCCCAGATACAGCGTTGTAAAGTATATGGATTTATTATTAACAAACAAGTACATAAATTATTGTTTAAAGATACTAAAATAATAGTAACACTTCACCGCATTCGAGTTAATTGAATACATATTTGTAATGAGTACAAAATGAGTATTTTGTTGCCAGAACAAATTCTATAAAGGTGCAATTGCCATATATTACCTCTAATAAACAATAATTTGTTGCAATTAATCGTCTCACATAATTATCTTACATAGACATGGATACATATTTGCAATGCAATACCGTTATTTTTAGGTCGTCAAATGCGTCAAAACGTAATTTAATTTCTGTTTGTTTTATGCTAAGAAAATGTAGGTTGGTAACTAAAAGTTGAACACACATAGGAATACTCGCGTACTGAAAAATATAGCATTATCTGTTATTTTATAATTTCTATAATTTATTCTTAACTAGATTAATGTACGATGTTGAAATAAATTCCTCGATTCCAAAAAAAGTGCATGTTTGTCAAATATACAAATGTTCCTCTATTCTGTTGTTTTTTTTTTTTTCAAGGAGTCGTACTAAGATCAGTTTAATTTCATATTTAATCTACACCCGAAACCATTCGCAGCTCAAAATTCTTACCAAACTAGAGAATTTAAGTCAATGGATTAAGTCGCGATTTTTATTCCGTCATATTTAATGACAGTTATGGTCAAACCTACGATCCAAAAAAATTAAATTACATCACGAAAGGGAACAGTTGTCTGGCCTCATGTCACATTTAAATTGAAACTGACTATTATCAATTTAGCAAATTTTTCCGTCATAAAATGAAAATCACGCATAAGAATAACATTAACATAATGACTGATGAGAAAGAATTAAATTAAAATGTTTCCAACAACTTTTTTTCAAGCCAAAATACTCCAGGTATCATTTAGTTTGAATAGTACAATTTGAAATAATATCTAATGTCCGAACGATGCCCAATTGTTGGCCGATGCCGATGCCGATGTATACTGAATTTCTTTATTTTAATTATGAATGAAATTGTATGTTCATTTTCAAATTCATGAATTTATATTTTAAGCTTTAAAGAAATGAAATAAGTAAAAAGCAAAACATTGATTGAAGTCACATTGAAAATAAGTACAAAGAATCGACTAAGATTCGATCAATAATGGTTAATGTCGATATGTGGAAATCAATTTTCTGAAAAATTTTCCTTATAATAGGGTAATACTGCTATTTTAATGTTTGCAACTGTAGCTGTAATGGAACATGAGTAAACAACCTGCGACCACACACGATTATAACACGTGTGAGATATCATGTGATTTTCAAGTTATTACAATACTCTTCAACTACACAATATTTACACTTAAGCAAAGCTAAGGACTTACATAATAAAAATAAAGTGATAAAAATATCTGTTTTTTTTTCTAATTTTAAACTCTTGAGAACTATCTATTTCTGCATAGTCACTGAAGTTATTTAATTTATTTTCATTAATGGTTTTTTATATTGGCGGCATCAAAGGTATCTTCTTCTGACTTTTTATATACTTTTGTTATATTTTAATGCATTGTTATGGGCACTCTAATGAGCAATGTAGTTAATTTTGTTCGAGATAATAAAGTGATTTCTGATAAATGATGTCATGTTATTAGCAAATATTTGAGCTTGTTTAATATGACTTTTATCAGAAAGACGAATGCACTACGCAAACTGAGAAAAAAACAATTATTCACTGTTTGTTGTTCTGTTAGTTATAATTAATGCTAATTTTTGGTTTTTAAAAATTAAAAACAAAAATATTTTGACTGATGTAAATATTTACGAACTTGATGCGCTAAATAAAGATATCATGGCGGGAAAAAAATCGGAGAATTAAACAAAAGGAAAATAAAAAATTGTTAGCATTTAGGGCGCTACTAAGACTCACCGTATCAATTGGTTCACTTTTCAAATCCACGTTATGTCGTTCCCTCGCGTTCAACTGTCAAACTCTCGAGTGGTTTTTGACCAACCCGTAATACTTTTCCCAATAAAGCTTCGTACTATAAAAATATATGGCTTCCACCCAGTTGGTTGTTTCTAAGAAGTCTTTGATGTGTTTCCAAGTATATTTTAACCTCAAAATAAATTTTAATTATTTATTTATTTATAACAAATGAGCGTAACAACTAACAAAGTATACTCTGTCAAGTATCTCATACAGCGTAAATTACATATTTTAGTGCTACGGGTAAACAATCTCTTATCTTAGCAAAATAACAAAATTGTAAATTTTTTCTAAGCAAAATTAACTAAAATTTACGTTATTCAAACATAACAAAAATCGAATAGGAAAATAAATAAAAAATGAGCATTTAATATTAAAGGCATATAGATAACTAAATGATAGTTACAAAAAACCTATTAACTACAGTCTATTAAAATTTGCTGGCGGAGCGCACCGTCGCCGGTTTCACAATCTTCTTGGCGAGATTAATGTCGGTGGCGCTCTTATTGCTTGTGCCGTTATTATTACTGCTATTGAGAATTGTTTCATTATTATTATTGCTACCGCCCACCATCAATGGACGACGCGGAGGCATGCGCTCATTGACCGCATCCAGATCTTTCGCCTCTTCAAACGATTTGATTTCTTGTGTGGCGCCCAGTGTTTGAAGCGCTGAAAATACAAAAAAATTAAAAAAATAAATATTTTAAGTATTTATTATATTGAAAACAATCTTATACTCACCATTACGCAGAGAATCCTTGCCGCCGGAGAGTGCACCTACCGGCAAAGCGCCAGTCGGCGTAAGCCCCTTTAAAGCCAACACCGATTCGGATTCCTCCCTGTTTCGGTGAAACGAAGCGAAAATAAATATTAATTAGCGTAAAATATTTATATTTGCTGTTTTGAATAAACACTGCATTGAAGTCACTCACCTCAACACCGAGAAGACACGAGACATCTTGCCAATGGCTCTGATCTTGTTTCGTATGATCTCTTTGCGCAGCGCTGACACTCCAGAAACTGTGAAATAACAAAGAAACAGGCAAAATAATCATAATTTAGCGTTTATTGAATGCAATTTCGAATTTGGCCAAGCACTTTAACGTCACTCGGCGTCAGGCGTTTAAGCACTTTGAAGCTGAAAGCTTGGCTGGAGAATTTTTCGGAATGTTTGCAAATATCTTATGTACAGGTAGGTGTGTTGAAATACAAAGTCTGGAATTATTATATTTTTTGTGTTACTTGTTCATTGCTATTTACACACGTGTGCAAAACCTGCTGTGTCAACAAGTTTCTTGCATATTTATTAGAATTGTAGAAATTTTTCCAATATTTATTTAGCGTTATAAAATGAAAATTTCATAAATATTAATTCGAGTATTTTCATTTCTGTACTTGTTATACGAATTCTCGTAACTAATTGTTGATATATACTTGTACAGTAGTAGGAACAACACATACCGCAAAGATCTCAAATTTCAGTCATAGTGAATCAGATAGTTAGTACGTAGAAATGATCTTATAAAATTCTAAAATTATATAAACAAAATGGAAAACGGATGAAATCGGATTATAACCACGCCTACCCCCCAACTACCAAAAGTAAGGAAAAACACCAGAAACCCTAAATTTTATGGTAAAGATTGTACACAAAAGCTATACTAAAATTGGTATAAATAAGGGACAGTGGGAGTGGCGTCGCTCAGGTATAGATCAAAAGTCATATCTCGGGAACTACACGACTAATTTCAACGAAATTCGGTTCGTAATATTTTTTTGGCATCCCGATGATACAATTTCAAAATGGGTGTAATCGGTTCACAGCCACGCCTACTTTCCTTATACCACAATTTTGACGTTCTTCTCATTCGTTCACTTGATTAAGTAAATGGATATTAATTAAGCTCCAGTGAAGATATCGGGAAACTTTGCACAAATACTGCAGTTCTAGTGTAAAAAATTGCCGAAATCGAACTATAACTTTTCAAAGCCTCAGCTATCAAATATAACGAGCTCAGAGGTTGTGGCTAATTTTTTATTGAAAATTTCGGCAAATCTCTCAGATATTCAATAGAAATTCAAAGGAGATGTGTTCTTTATAAAAGTGTGCCTCTGTGCCAAAAATGGGAGAAATCAGAAAAATACTTTCTGTAGCCCCCATATACCTCATAAACGGATTTTCAGACTTCCTGTGGACATCTTACCATATATATCGGTTAATATGTGAGATATCTTAGCAAAATTAAGTGAACATAAAATCTACGACATAATGTAACTTGGTGGGGGTAATTTAAATTGATCAAAGAATTACCCCTTGACTTCATGCCGAATATACGGGATATATATGTATATAGTGTATTATTTATAGCATTAAATAAATAAATAGTGAGAGTATAAAATGTTCTATTACACCCGAAGTTAGCCCTTCCTTTCTGGTTAAATTTATCATGCAGCTGAGAAACTACATTATACAGTGTTCTATTATATCTGTTGACCAAACCTTGGATACTAGTGAAACGAACAAAGAAGTGGTATAAATGAAACCTACTAGCTTTATCAAATGGAAATTGAATGCAAATAGGTTATACCACTTCTATGAGATGTCCCTATACCATCTAATATTAAATTCAACTGTATTGCTGCTTTCACATCTACGTTTTTTGAAAAGAAATCAAAGTTAAAGCAAAGCGAGCTGAAAAAAGATCAAATATAGTTAAAATTTCATTATCTTAAGCATTAGCTCAACTGTTTGGGTGTGTCTTTTTACATATCAAAAAGTATTTTATATATTTTGAATAAGGTTCTAGATACAAGGTCAAAAATTAAGCGATAGATCGTTTCAGATAAATTTCAAATTTGATCTAGTGATAATTTATACAAATTTGCAAGGCTTGAAAAATTAGATTTATTGGACAAATGGACCTGGGTACTCGAAAAAATTAAGGTTTCAAAATATGTTCCAAATATTGATATACAATATTGCGCAATAAATTCGGTATTTAAATAATTTGAAGCAGGACAACGCACTACATATGGAGCCTATATCTATTAAAAGCTTGAGACAAAATAGCACTATATACTACTAAACAAAGTTAAGGCATCTACATCACACATAAATCTAGAAAAAATTTAAAAATAATATAGACATTTGAAGCAACAAAAACTTTGCATTTCTTCAGCTAAAGCGGACTATGAACTACTTGGGCGCATTTGTTTTAAGCGATAAACAAAACAAACAACTACATTTTAGACGCTACAAGGCATATTTACTGCTTTACGAAAACAACAGAGAAGCGCGTTTCTCGAGGTCTTACCTGGTTTCGCGGCTGGCGGTGTTACATTGTTCGTGTTCATTGGTAAAAGGACGATTTTCTTGCGCAGCTCTTTGATTTTTCATTGATTTGTTTGTTTGTATGTATATAGAAGAACAAAATAAAATGGTGTGCATGCGACCACAGACATACAAACGTAAATCAAGTTAAATATTTCGATAATAAATAAGAATAAATACAAATAATATAATATATAATAAGAAATATATATTAGAAAATTAGCGTATTCTTTTTTGTACTTTTATTCTAACAGTACATTGTTGTATTAATTGTTGTTGTACAATTTATAAATGCATAAATTTCTACGAAGTTTTACTTAAATTGCTACTAGCTACAACTACTACAAATGCATTGTTCGGCACACAACATCGATTTCTACACACAGAGATACAATCAAATCACTACATTTTGACTGGAATAAACTTGAGTTGCCAGACGTTTAAATGTTGAATTATCGCCTTTTGAGTAGATAGGCATTATAAAAAAAAACAAGTAAATAAATAATAATAAAGGTTTTATGACTAATATTCAATAGTTGTTGCTGTTGAATGCTCACATAAAATGGTGATTTTAAGCACGATTTTATATTTTATGACATGTCGCCTATTTTTAGTACCAAGCCCAGTTGGGTCTATGGAAAATTTTCTTCATTTTATTATTATATATAAAGATTGAACCGGGTTGGATTCATACTCCACAAGATCAAAGAGTTAGAAGGGATCATATTCGATATATTGTAGCTAGAGGAAGATATTAAGGGGTTATATACAGTTAGAATTTTCAAAACATCGATTTTTTTTTTTAATTTCATTTTCTTAATGTACATGTATTTAAGAATACACACAGAAAATTTCATATCGTTCCGGTGAATATTTTCAAAGTTACAAGCAACTTTGAAAAGGCGTTTCAGAGTGCTTGGAAGTACAAGGTCCGAGCGGCAGCGCCTTTTTCTCAAAATGGTGTTTTCAAATTCGGTGACCAACATTACTCGAAAACGGCTTGACCGATTAGTCTCAAATTTTAACACGACCTTCTTAAATATATTTTTTAGTAATTGATCGAAGATTTTTTCTCTCCGATAAATATTTTTTATTTTATAATGCCGAAATTTCGGTGAAAAATCGATTTTTTTTTTGAGAAACCGCCATTTTGTCAAAAAATTTTATTTTGCTTATTCCTTCGATTAATTACTAGATTTAACATTATTTTAACGAAATCTGTTTGGTTTTTTAATTTCATATGATCCAGTTCCGAGATATAGTGGTCACCGCAAAACGTCTTTTTTGAGAGAAGCTCCTGGAGATCAGCTGTAGCTCTTTCTCAAATAAATATTTTCACTAGTACTAAGTCTTAAAATACAGTTAAAAGATACCATAATATGTGTATAAATTTTTGGATCAATAAATTAAAAAGTTTTCTCAGAAAAAATTCTGGAAAATTCACTTTTTTCGGCCGCCTAACTGTATATAACCCCTTAACAGATTCAGGCCTTTCTTAATGAGGGATATCATCTAGCTATTGAGCTATTTTTATTGTCGATAAAGTGATCTGTTACAAAATCAAATATACTCTTGGAACAAAAACTTCATTATATGAAAAAGGTGATAGTTTTGGCTTTGAAACTGTCCACCTCTAAGACGGTTAAGTTAATTATTCTTGAATTGAAATTATTATTGTTATTGATACTAGTTTCGAACTATATTAATAATCTCCAAGCAGATAAGGACTGTCGTAGCACCTCTTATATTATAAAATAATTTCGAGAGAAATTATGGCATCTCTTTGTGTAATAGAATATAGAGTTTTCAGGTCAATAATTTATATTTAGATAAAATACCCAATCGTGCTTAAAATAAATCACTTTTTGAGCCCATTACGAAGTTAAGATGACAACAATATCTGAAAAGTTTTCTACTTAATATAAAAAATATTTATTTTCTAACAACTCTCTTCAATGGTTTTAACTTTTGATTTCAGCTACTCAAGTTTCTCAATCGATTTAAAATAGCTATGAATTTTATAGTTTCATTACCTTCTTCCAATTCATCGTCCGGTCCGGACACCAATTCATCATCCGAACAGATATTGAGAATATTCATCAGCATCTCAGTGACCTACAAAACACAATTTCAAATTCATTTTTTTTCATTTCTTTTTTCAAATTTCTTTGCTAAAACTGCAATGCACGACGAATGCAATTCTCGCGCACTTAAATGCATTGAATATTTATAGTTATGGGCACTTAATTACCTTCTCACCCACAAATGGCAATGACCACGTGAATACATCCATGAAATTTGGCAGCCAATATGGATGTGGTGAACAATTAAACTGTCGGATATTCATAACGTTGTTCTCATACTTCAGTACAGCTGCCTTTTCTCAAGCGACATTTATGTTTTGCGTTGGATGGCAGCAGCAGCAGCAGCAGCGGCGGCGTCAAAATGAAAACCAAGAGCATAACAAAATATTAAATGCAATAATTGCCAGCAATTCGGTTAAAGAGGAGTGTGGAGGGAGACAGTAAAAAAAATTTACGATCACAAAAATATTGCATCAATATGTGAGCATAATGTGTGGCAAATACCTTGTTGTTGTAGACATCCAAATAATTGGGCGCTGAGAAGATGGTGATCAGCGAAGGGAAACCGGTCGCCTGATTTTTGCGGTACATGCGGTAACTGATGTGCGAAATGATGTAAAATGGCAAATTAAAATTAATAAAACAAATTACAATTTTCGATTTGATTTTTGATTTCATAAGCATTTAGAAATTATTAGGAATTTCACTTACCCCGCATCCTGCGCTTCATGAGCACGTACTATAGAGAGCAAATTATTTTTTTGCAGAAATTCACAGCAAGCACCATAACTGTAAATATGATGAAGACATTAGATTATTAGTATTATTTGATTTTAAAGCAGATCTCCTAAACATCAATTGCATTGATAGTTGCAGATATCATAAAAATAAAAGTTCGATGATCACGAGTTGTGTTCAAAAAGTAACGGTAATTTTCGTATTTTTTTAAATGAATACTTATTCGATCCCTACATTAATGTTGTCGCCTTGAAAATAGTCCCCATTCGACATTACGTACTTATCAGCGCTTCTTCCAATCGTCGAAACACTTCGTAAACTCTACTTTTGGGATAGCCTTTGGCTCTTTCAACGATTTCTCGTATGCTTGTAAAATGACGGCCCTTTAAGGTTGTCCTCAATTGTTTGGAAATAGGAAAAAGCCGCATGAAGTCATGTCTAGTGAATATGAAGGCTACGTCATCGTTACAGTCTTGTTTTTGGCCATGAATTCATAAACAAGCAACGAAGTGTGAGTTTTGAAATCGCCAAGCTCATGAAAACACGTCTAACCTTAGCGGCTGCTGCAGGCAAATAAGCAATGAATAAACCTAAAAATTGTATCTTATTTCGTGGGCATATATGTATATCAACAAATTTGGACTTTCCAAACCCATGAAATTTAAAAATTCCCGTTATTTTTTGAACCAGCTGTATAAACTTTTTGAACTCACCTAAAAAAGTAGGAACATCCTCGCACTGAATTATGAGAAAAGAAATCACTGTTTTTCTCATTACCGAAGTCTTCCAATGGATCAGACCAAAGCAGATCACACATAGGTCCAAAAGCAGGTGGTTCCCTAAATCTGTTCAACTGGATAGAAATTTATACTTTTATTATTGTACTTAATGAAATTTTAAAATAAAAATATAGCAAATTAGAATTATTTTAATAAAAAGTGGATTAGTAATCTTTTCATCAATAATGTTAGTTTCTAACCGTTAGTTTTTCTTATGAAGAGCTTTAAGATAATATATTCTTCGTAATAAGACGCTAACATCTGGTAATTAAGGCGGCCTGGCAATGCCTTTATATCTTTCATTGTTCACCGTCATCCCTAATAGGACCATCTACTTTGATTAGGTAAGATCTATATTTCTTTCAGAACTTTTGATTGATTAACATACTCCAAGTTAACCGAAGACCTGCAATATTATCGTGGGTTTATTTTTAGTGACATTTCAATGCTTCAAATATTTTTCCAAAATTTAGCACGAATAAGATCAAAAGGATCGCGCTTTTAAATATAGGTTACTACGGAACCGGAACAGTAACAAGTTTGTTCCAATATAAACAGCTGACAGCTGACATAAGCTTACTCTTAGAATGTCACTGACTAATCAAAATACAGGGATATTTGTCAAAACTGACTATTTCAACCACACATCATAAATTAAAAAGAAAGATACCGAATGTCATTAACTCATGAGTTTAATATAGTACTAGCAATAAATGGATAAACGAGTATATATGTAAATATTTATTTATTGAATAAACTCATATAGTATTATGATAATGCAAGGTGAATATATTTCACAGACCGTGGTGTCATTTTATTATTATAAACAGTCATAAAGCTACTTAAAATTGCGATTTTCAAAAAAAAATTAAATAAAATACATATGTCTGTATGTATTTATATATATGCTCTCAATGTTTTAACGAAGGCACATGCCTTGTGTGTTTTGTATTTTCGAAGATTTTTCATATCTGCTTGCCAAACAAATAAATACTAAACTGAATTATCTTCTATTTGCTTATTAATAAAATACATATATACCTATATACCTACATATATGCATAAGGCAACATAATAAAATGAAATAGTGCAAAAATATTTGAGACAAAATACCTTTTTTATATCATCTAGAGTGAAAATTTCTGGCGATAGTCCACCATGAATGCAGAGGAACTGTTGATTTAGCAGCGCCGCCAATGGCAGACAGTCGAACGCTTCCATGCAGGCATCATAAACATCTTCTGAATACTTAATTTTGCCTTCAATTTATAACAGCAGAGATTAGTAAATAACAACAAATTATATTGTGACATAAATATTGACCGTACATTCCTGTTTAAATGTGAAATATTCTGTAAGATGGCGGCATTCATGATTGCCGCGCAGTAGAAAGAGTGTCGTCGGATAGCATATCTTCAAGGCCCATAAATAAAGCACACACTGCGGAGATGGTGTTGGTGGGAAGAGGTATATAGAGAGTATATGCGAAAATCCACATTAAAATTCATTTCGAAAACATACATTTTCAAACATAAAATACATTTAATTAAATCATAGATTGAAATACATATACAATATCCAAGGTTTATTCAAATATTTTTTTAATTTTCGAAAAACATATATAGTATATTGATAGTTGAAAATAGCAAGAGAGTGCTCTGGAGAAGTGATTACTTTTTAAGACTCTCTTTGAATTAAAAAACCAGAAATGGAAAGTATTTAGTCCGAAAAATTCTAAATATTATCATTTTCGAATAAACCTCTGGTTGCATACCATAGTCTACTGTGTCTACCAACCTCAATGCTGAAATATCCCCGATCGACATAATCACCGAGAAAGAGATACCGCGTCGAAGCTGGTGGTCCGCCCACTTCGAATAGTTTGACGAGATCAAAGAACTGACCATGTATGTCGCCGCACACCGTCACCGGCGCTTCCACATCAATCATATTCTTCTCGGCACGCAGTAGGGCGGCACCCTCATTGATGATACGCAGCGCTGGAGCCTCTTCCATGCGTCCTTCTTGCAAGAAATACGCACGCATGGCATCATAATTCGGCTTCCCCGTTTTGGCGTCGTACACCTCGTCCATGGTGAGTTTGTGCGCGGGCGGTAGAGGCACATCTTGAAGGTAATAAAAAAAAGCATATAAAGTGATTAGTTTGTATACATATAAATTATACACATAAGCGTGAACATGAACACAAAGTGTTTGCATATGAAAGAATAATAAACAATTGTAAAACCAAAAGCTATTAAATCAAGAAATCATAGAACTGCACATGTGCGCATTACTCAAAAATTGGCCCGAACAGCTCAACAGCTGCATAAATTAACACTTCAATTCTTACTAAGAATTAAGAATTCATGTAAACAATTAATGTAATTACCACTAACGTTTATTGTACATTAGTACGAGTAGGTGCTTCAACAACGCTCCGTAATAGCGTGCACGTGCTTAAGGTGAATACGAGGTTGTTTCGACAAGTATGTTGACTTTTTTGTATAGGTTAGTCAACGATTTTTTCGCATTTTTAAACCCATCGAAAGTTAGAGACTCTTGATCATTAAACTCCTTTAATAAATGAACCCTCTTAATTTAAGCTCACATGTTCTGTAACTCTGTTTTTGGAGTTTGGGAAGTTACGTATACCACCCGTACCACCATATCCATCAAAATTCATAGATACCATCCCCATTACGAAAAAAATTACTATCTGATGTGGTTTGTTTAAGGTTTGTTTCGTCGAAAAAAGACCTTTTTTAATGAATTTTTTTAGAAAAAATTATTGCTGTAGGTTTATTTTACTTATTATTATATGAAAGTAAAACATTTGAAGGATACTTAAAAAAAGTTTTATAGAAAAATAGCGAGGAATAACGGATTTATCGTCGATCTCTGCAGGCACCTCGAAGAAAGTTGTTGTGCGGTGACCACCCTACAGCATCACTGGATCATCCGAAACCAAAAAATCAACATGCTTTCTTTAGTTTATTAGTTTATCTTTCAATTGACGTCGAGTTTTTTTTTTTAATTTTTCAATTTTTGGTACCATTTTCAAGCCAAATTGACGATTTTAGACGAAAAAATCGACCTATTTGTTATTGTAAAATTGTTAGTAATTAAAATTTTTGGATGTCAAAGTAGTCAAAATTATAACAAAAACATATCAAATTGGTTCACCTTCACACAAACTGGGATTCCGGCACTTGATCATAAAAAAATAAAATATTGAAAGAAATACTAGTGAAATACGATCTCGAGATGCGATCGAATAATCTCAATCCCATTAATAAAGGAACTTTCCTTTCATTCCGAGGCTTTCAACAGTTTAGGGCTGAAATACTTTGAATTCTCTTGATTTTCAATAAAAATAAGAATTAATGAAAATTTATAAAATATCTTCTCTGAACTAAGATACAATCTGCTAATTAGCTTTGGCTCTCCCATCTGTATTAACTTGGAAACAACTCATAGTAATTTCGGTGATCTTTTGATGCGAAGTAAGGATAATGGTAGAATAGAAAGAAGCTGGATATATGGGGATCCAATCTAAGTGGAAAATATAACGGTTTATTGGTTCTCAAAGCTACCGCAATCTATAAATTAAAAATGCCAGTTTAGAAGACAACAGAATCGAACTCGAATTTCTTCAGAACTGACAAACAAATCAAGAGGAAGATCCTACGTAATTAACTTAAACACGCCAAAGTTAGATCCTAGAATTAAGTTCTTGAAATAGTTTTGAATCAATTAACCGTGAACCGTGGTCTCAAGTTTTCAAAGAGAAATATTCTATGGAATGAACTTCATTAAGCCAAAGTGAATTTTTAAAATTAAGTTCAAGTAGTACTTATAAAACCTTTAACGGACCGTGGTCCCGAATCTTGAACATAATAAAAATAAAAATCAAAATTATTTTAAATAAATAAATATTAGACCACATTAAAGCAGACTAATTTCGCAGCGGTTGGTTTCTAAGTTTAATACAAATATGGCTATCTAGAGATGTATGCTGATACATATATATTAAAAACCATTTGTTGCTGAAAATGAGCAAAGACATTCCCGACATATCAAGAATACGAGACATAATTTGCTTAAAAATCATCAACCACTTGTCATTTTAGCGTGACAGTTTTGTCATTTCAAGAAAAATGGTGTGCATCCGGTCAACACTATCTACGAGTAGTAGATAGCCATCATACTAATGAACTGCCATATACGAGTAGCAAGCGTCAAATGGCATTCACAGCGCTGAGAAAATAAATATTCAGATATTTGCAACCATTTAGATTGATATGGTTGTGTGTGCAGTTGCTAATTCGTGGCGTTGTTATTAGTTAGTTACATGCGGAAAATCATGTAAAAATTCGCATTCATTTGACCGTCAAATTTATGTGTGTGTGTGTGTGTGTGTGTGTTTTTTTTTTTTTTTGTGTGTGTGTGTGTGTGTGTGCGTGCACATGTTGAGCGCCAAAAATATTTAATGCCTGCTTGCAAACGATTTAATTGCCAGAATTGATGCTAAATACCACAAGTGAGAATGTTAAAAGTCGACAAAGCGGAAAACTATAGCTTGTGTTGTACAACACGCTTTCATACTTAAATATATTTTTTTTTCATTTTTTTTTACAAAAATATGGTGAATAATTTGTTTTAATTTTTTTATTTTTAATTTTTTTTTGAATTTAGCCGGCGGCATTAGCGTTAATATTAACCGTAAACAATGCAAAATTGTGCCAAACAAAAGTTCAAATACAATACTTAATAATAGCAAAACAAGTAAATCAGGAAAATTTGTTACACATTTGTTGTTATATTTGTTATTTTCACTCTCGGCTATTTTTGCACAATGGTTATACGCATGAATACAAACACACACACACACACATCCACTATATATTTATATATGCGGCTTTGGACTATTTGAGCGTGCTGCTGTTATTGTTATTGTCTGCTGTCACTGATTGTTTGCAATTTTTTTTTTTTATTGTCTGCTAGTACTCTTGTGCAAGTGCCAAGTTTCATTCAAGAAAACGCCGGAGATTATAGAACCCCCCCACGAGCTCATGTGGTTCGTTTACGTCGACGACCGACCCCTGTGCATCCCTCCTGTGCCAATAAACAATAAGTTTTTGGAACATACACATATCTACATATGCATATATGTATGTAGACCATATGGAATCATTGCAATTAATCAATCTCAGCGGTTCGTTAATTTTATGCGTTTAATACTCCGTGCCGCTGCATGCTGTTCCATAGAGGACTTGGATTTATAAATATAAAGAATTTATTTTTTGACTAAATTATGCGCTTATTTATATTTCCAGCTGTGCCCTTTAAATAGACAATTTTGTTGTACAAAAAAATTTTTAAATGGATTACTTTTAAAATAGATATTTAATTGTTAAGAGAAAGGTATGGAAGGAAGTTTAGTTTCGAATGAGAATGTGAATCATTTGAACCATACTTTACGAGTGTTCTTTTACGAGATAATCATTCGTTTTTATCGCTAGACTAGAACTCTAAAACAATCATCATTGAAAACTTGGATAAGAGTAAGGAGTAAGAAAGTAAAGTTACTCTCTATGCCTTCACAAAACAGATAATTAGTATTGTGTTTTTCTAAACCCAATGACAATGGGAAATGAATGCTTTTTATACATGGATCGATTCAGATTATTCGATATTATTGTGAACTACTGCGTTAAAATGTAAAATTATAAAGAAAACTTCTTCTAAGTCAAGCACTAGTTGTTCGAGTATGTCAATAAAACTTTTCGAACCCATTTTTCTAAAATAATTTATAAAGAAAACGTTTTAGAGGGCCCCATGACCATTGAATTTGAATAAAGCGTACCTCAATGTTTCACGAATTTTAGCAGGACGGTGCTACTTGAAGTTGGCTGCTGATCGCAAAAGTGAAACTAAAACTTCACAAACATGTTGGAAAGTTTGTCAAACCAGTTGAGAGACAACAAGTGTTTTAACAAGAAAAAACGTTAACTTCGGCTGTACCGAAGCTAATATACCCTTCACAGGTGCATTTCTTTTAGTAACTATGTGTTTAAGCAAATCTAAAGACGTACGAAAAAGTAAGTAAAAAAAATAAAACATTTTACTAATTCTTTTTAACTGGGTTGTTTGCTAGAAACATTAAGGTTATATAGTTAACCGAACAATTTCTTCGGAGATTATATTATTCTAAAGCAGTAATCCATGTCAAATTTCGTGAAGATATGTAGTAAAATGCGAAAATTTTCCATACAAGACCTTGATTCCGATCGTTCAGTTTGTATGGCAGCTATATGCTATAGTGAACCGATCTGAACAATTTTGTCGGAGATTAAAATATTACTATGAGCAATAACTCACACCAAATTTCGTGAAGATATGTTGTAAAATGCGAAAGTTTTCCATACAAGCCCTTGATTCCGATCGTTCAGTTTGTATGGCAGCTATATGATATAGTGGTCAAAACGATATCTTCAAAACTGAAGGACTAGTTCGTATATATACAGACAGACGGACATGGCTAAATCGACTCAGTTCAACATACTGATCACTTATATATATATACTTAAAAGGGCCTCCGACACTTCCTTCTGGGTGTTACAAACTTCGTGACAAACTTAATATACCCTGTTCAGGGTATAAAAATAACAGTCCCAAATATTTCAATAGATTTTGTCATTGTCACCATAAAACGCTAAGGTGACAGCTGAAAAAAGCAACAGTTTATAACAGAAACTGACTATAAGAAAATATCAGTTACAATTTACCACAGTCACTATAAAGGCTTATAAATTGACGGAAATCGCTGTCGGGTTAGAAAAACTTCGTATATGAAATGACGGAATCGAAAATATTATAGGAAAACTGTGTATTGAAACTAAATAATTTCACCCGGAAATTGTTTTCTGTTAAAAGGATGTATAAAAGAATCTGAACCCAACTATAGTGTAAACATGCAATAACGAGGTCCAAAACAACCTGAAATGTGTTTAACATTTTTATATGTGGTAGAACTTATAAAAATCAGTTGATCTCTGAATTGCGATTGCGTGAAGATCATAACTTCGATCAACATATCCACCGAAAGCAATCTAAAAACGGATATTAACTACATCTACGGAAAAACATAAAGATAATATGGAGTATTTGTCAGCACTTCTTTAAGAATTTGGAGAACCACTGTACAGAGTAATACTTTCAATGGACTTAGATACGAATGTAAAGTCATCCTATTTTTTAAACACATTTCGTTTAAGAGTTCAAAACATAAAATATAAACTCAGATTTAAATTTCGAACTCTTATTACATTGCTAAGCACTTTCTGACTTTAATAATATTAATAAGAAGAAAGTTTATATTTATTTTTAAAATGTTTGTTTATTAAATTCTATCATGATATTTTAAAACATTCAAAACTCACCGTCAACGATGCGTTCCCTAGTCTTTGTGTATTTGCTTTCTGGAGCAGGTGGTTGCTTTTGTTGTGATTTTTCTGTTGCCGTTTTAGTCGCTGTGGCGGCGCTCTTTTTCTTTATAGAATTTCTGGGTGATGACATTTTTCTTTATTTTAAATTTTTTGTTTTTGTATACTCTACTCCACAGCGGAGATTTATTTATTTATTTTCTTTTCTTTTTGTGTTAATGATCTCTTTTTGTTTTTGAATACTTAATTTTGCTTATTTTGTCGTTTAATATTTTTCTTGAAATTTTCGATTCAGTATTTGTGTTGGCGTTTGCTAAGAAAAAAATAAATGCGATTTTTTTGAATTATTATTTTTTGTGTTTTTGAAATTTTTGGCGATTTTTTAATTTTTTAAATTATTATTATTAATATATAATATATTTTTTTATATCGTTGACACTTTTGACATAAGGACGAATGCTTATAAATGCACACTTATTTATTTGTTATTTTACTTTTATTGGTGTTTCTTAAAAATTTGTGATATTTTTTATTTAATTTAATTTTAATTTAATTTATTTTATTCTTTTTTTTGCTATTGTTTTTTTTTAATATTATTTTTTTTATATATTTTTTTTGTATTTTTAATTTTTTTTGTTTTTGCAAAATAAAATCTTCGCTTGTATTAAATTTAGCATTTGCACACCGTATTTATAAAATTAGAACTGAGATATGTATATATGTATATATATATATGTGTGTATATAAAATATGTGCGGCAAGTCCGAGTAAAAGGAGGGCACCTTTAATTCAACACGCTAATTGTGTCTCCCACCATTTGCGCTCTATATGCCACCACACCTTTGATACATATATACACTTACATAGGCATATACCAATGTATGTGTATGAGTGTTTAAGCTAATTAATGCACTAACGACATTAGCGCACATTCATATAAACTGAGACACATATATTTCAAATTAATTGCATATTTTCAACACCACCAACACAAAGGACACTACTAGACGCGCTTACGCACGCACACACCAACAAGCACATTATCAAATCTAACGAAATGCATTTTAGTGTGGCCTTAACCGAATTGCAATTGACGAATTTCAAATCACTTGTGTAAAATAAAAGCAGCGATTTTGGCAAGTGAAAATCGTATAAACACCACCACTAAAGACACACACACACCTTAACTCACGTAAATATATATTTTTCATAGGCTTTTCTTGTGCATAATTTATTTTATGCCCATACGTATGTAAATATACTTAGAAACCGCTATATGTGCGTGCGTTTGTGCATAAATTCTGTTCGTGGTGTTGTTGTATTCTTGCTTTTTGATTTGAACTTGAACTGCTCGCCTTCAAAATTTACAACGCGTTGCCAAGATTTCACTCACAACCAAAAAAAAAATAAGCATTTTATAAATAACTTCACAAATTTTCTGCTTGAAATAAAATTAAACGGCTTTGGTGTTGTTGTGATTTAACTGTGATTTTTTGAAAATTACATTTTATTTGATAATCTGCTTTCACTAGTTATTTTTTTAATATTTTTTATAATTTTTAAAAATTTTATTTACGAATATTGAGCCACTTTAGCGCATCACTTTTTTCTAATAAGCATATATCAACTTACAAAAATATAATTTTTTTTATATCAAAACTATAATTTTTCAATAAACAGTTATTTTTTTAAACGTAAAATAATATTCCGTTATTAGATAGCACTTTTTCTACAAAATTCTTCCGTGGTATTTAGCGCGCCCGCTTAGCAATCACAGTGTTTAGCGGCTGCCTGTTTCGAAATACGAATTTACGAAATTTTATGCGTATTCCACTTTTCGCGATCGAGCATCGCACATCGACAGTTTCTCGGATTTTCATGAAAGGAAAACGGTGAGCATCTAATATCGCCCTTGAATATGTGAAATAATGATTTTTGTAAATAAAATACATTGAAACAATATTCGATTCGAATTTTGCTCACCATACAAAACCACATACTCGTATGTATAGCGCTCGGCGTAGACTCTCTTACGCTCACGCTCTTTCGGTTGCATGTCTACGTGGGTTGAAATGTTTGCAGAAATATATATATACATACATTCTACTATGTGTACCCTCAGTGGGTGTGATCGTTTGTTTGCTGAAATTCGTTTTAATTTCATGACGTCGCATATAGTGGTCCAGTTTCCAGGTTAAATAAACATTTTGTCATGTCTGCAATTGCTTTCGTTGATTAATGGACATGGCGCATGTACCACTCACAACGTTTATTTAATCGTTCTGATTCATTTTAGTCGAAAAATGTTGTCCGACATGAAATATAGTAGGTGCATTTTCAAGGAATACTCGGGCGTATGATTTACTAACTTCTTGAAAATGCAGCTCAGATACCAGGTTTAACCATCTCTATGACATATATAATTAGAGTGAAGCCAAGATATTGGATTGGATATCGCTACTCCGACGTGATATTTTGGAATTTTATTTCATAATACCTCCTCGTAGAAGCCCCCCTCCTTATTTGCGAAGAACTCGGACAGCCACTTTTCACAAGCCTTTTGAGTTCAACTTTACACCACCAAGGGCGTTCGCCATGGACAGGAACAGATGGTAATCACTTGGCGCTATGTCCGGGCTATACGTTGGATGCGATTAAACCTCCCATCCGAGCTCCCGTAGCTTCTGACGAGTCTTCAAAGAAGTGTATGGTCTGGCGTTGTCCTGGTGGAACACTACGCTTCTGGACGATCGTCTGCTTCAAGCGATCCAGTTGTTCGGAGTAGATGGTAAAATTAAGCGTCTGGTCATATGGGAGCAACTCATAGTGGATGATTCCCTTCCCAGCCAACCAAACACACTCCAAAGCCCTTCCCGACCGTCAATCCCGTCTTGACCACTGTTTAGGATGATTCACCGGCCTTCGACCACGACCGTTTTCGCTTGATATTGTCGTATGTGATCCATTTTTCGTCGCCAATCACCATTCGCTTCAAAAATGGGTCGAGTTCGTTCCGTTTCAGCAGCATACCACAGTCGTTGATTCGGTCCAGAAGGTTTTTTTGCATCAAAACATGCGCAAACTTCAAGCTTTTTTGTGTATCCAGCCTTCTGAAGATGGTTTAAAATGGTTTGGTGACTAACTCCCATATCCTGGGCGATGTCACGAGAAGCCACATGCCGGTCTAACTCGGTGTTTCCATAATTTGATCGGTATTCGTTGTCACAGGTATTCGTCGAAAACATTCCTCCGCAGTTCGAAGAGATAGAGTACCATCCCCAAAAACACCATTAGTCTAACGAAACGTTTTTCTTGCGGATTTGCCTTCAACGAAGGAAATAGCGTGAATTTCGGCGTTAGTCCATGTTTACACGTCTATAACTGTTTGACGCAATATCCAAACTAATTATGTATAACGTCATTTTGTAGGTTATGTCGAGACCTTTCAAAGATGTATAGTATTGCCAGATACGAGCTCTGTAGCGCTTTCTACATAGCCGCGAAATTCATAAGACTAAAAGGCGGAAGGGAGATATTTGCCAACCTAATATATATGTATATTTCTTCTTACATATTATATATAGAAAGTAACAATTTTCAAGAATTCTTTAACACTTTTTCTTTAACAAATCTATAGAAGCTAATATCTCAAGATCTTCAATGAACAATGTAATTATGTATTATAAATAAAATTTAAATGAAGATATAAATTTTATGTACAGAGCGGTTTACATATCTCTCCCTGGCATTAGTTGATCGCACTGATGGTCAAGAATTTAGTATTGTTGGGTGGGCGCTGCGTTATTTTTTAATTGGCCTCCGACAGTATCATGGACGTTTCCAAAGCAAAAATAAAATACAAACAACACATAAAAAGAATATAAAAACTATAAATTTTCTCTCATTTGTATATAAATATATGAGGTGCATATGTATGCCGGAGATACATCACTCTTAGCATTTGTTGTTAATGAAATTTAAAACATTAAAATAAAATTTTATGATTTTGAAAATATACAAGCATACATACAGTATATACAATTTATAGAGGCACCGATTTAATAGATCTACAACGCCTCGCGGCCAGTCTCATTTGATTTACATAGTATTTCGTAGATGAAAGTGGAATCCATTCACTTAATTTTAAGTTCTAACAATTGAAATTTTTTTTTTTCTTTTTTGACAAAACGCTTATAAAACATCAAACCAACATCGGCTATTTCTAGACTTCCTCAAAATCGGTTCAAGCCTAAACTGTTGAAAATGTAATATTGCAAACCAGGGAACTGAAATCTCTGAAACTTTTGCGAACTCTGAGATATTATCAAAATGGGATATTTCTTTTCATACTCGTTCCCACAGAAGGAACAAATCTATTGATTACTTTTTCTAAAAGAGTTGATAATAAACATATTACTGCAATACACTTCTGTTAGACCTTTTTCAATTGATTTTCAATGGGGTCATGATCGTCCAAACCGTTGCTATAATCCGTAATCTGTGATAAGTACCGAATTGAAACCGAATAAACACGAAGAGAAAAGTAAAATCGTCATTCTCCAAAGTAGTGAAGTGTCATTGCACCGCCGTATATTCTATCCTATCGCAGAATTATCTGCTACAGCTCTGTCTAAAATCAATCGCGTACATATATAAATATATATTCATAACGTAAAATATATACAAACATATATATATAATATATACAATATAACATATAAATATTCGTGTGTAGGACATTTGTGTTGAAAGGTGAAATGTTTTGTCTTTGAGGATGGAATAATAATATGTGACAATGTCACTGGCTCGACTTATTTTCAATAAAAACAAATAAGTAAACAAAAAATATTGTTTTTAAGTATTTAAAATATTCTGAAATACTATTTGGCAACCAATCAGCCAAAATACATATTATTAAAATTGATGGTTTCACGATTTGGTTGGTTAAGATCGTGCTTCTCAATATTATTGTCATCGTATTAAACTGAAGATGGTATACCAATCATGGTTTTCCAAAAGTAATTCCGTAACTTTATTGAAACTAATCACCCTTATATGCTTTATATTTTTCTTCTTTTTCGGAGTTTTTACAAAGTTTAGCTTTAGCCATTTCATGCATTATTTATTTCCAGATCGTATAATTTAATGAATTTAAACGATTGCTGATAATTGAAATTATTACTCATAATATAAATGCATCAAAGAAATGATTAACAGATAATCATCATTCCATACACCAAACAAAAACATTCCCAAAATCGTATCCAATTTGTAAGTAAGATACGAAGGACCAGTTATGGTACATATTAGACCAGTTCGGTGAAGACAGTTAACACCTATTAGTCCCAATATTCGCAAAATTTAGCGTCATACATAATATGTATATATATATACATAAAATGTTTTAAATAAGTCAAAGCAGCGCACAAACAATCCCACACGTTCCCCAAACCGGCAAAATCACGGTTGGGCCGTCGGCAAAAGAGAGGAAGTCACACGACCCATTGCGCGCAAAGTGGGCGGTGCAGTGGTGCTAGTGACACCCGTTATACGACATCGATGTGTTGAAAGAAGGCAACCGAATTTTAATTTCTATATTCACATGTTTGTGTTTGCACCTTCGTGAAGATGTTGTGGCTCTGGCACTCTTGATTACCAAAAATCAAAATGACAACTCGTAACTCAGTCGGCAAAATTGCTGAACTTACAGGATGGTGGTTTCTTCTTGAGGTGTCAGTCAGATATTAAGGAAGAGCTCATTACTCTTCCCTAAACTGATAAATTAAGTTAGCTGCTAGTCGAGACCGTACCCTGACTCGTGGTAGTACAGACCTCTAAGCATTATATCAACTTACTGAAGTAAAAAGTCATCAAGTTCGACGAAAGTTGGTTCAAATTTCTTCTGTGGATTGTTTTTAGAATGGATATGAATCGTTTTTTTTCCATATATAAAGCTCAATTGGAAGCGTGGACGGTGTCAACATCCGATGAGACGGCACTAGGAGTTTTCGTGAGAAAACTTTTGCGGAAGATTTATGGTCCCTTAAACATTGGCAACGGCGAATACCGCAGAAGATGGAATGATGAGCTGTATGTGTTGTTCGACGACATAGACATAGACATAGTCCAGCGAATAAAAAGACAGCGGCTACGCTGGCTAGGTCATGTTGTTCGAATGGACGAAAGCGCCCCAGCTCTGAAAGTTTTCGATGCAGTACCCGCTGGTGGAAGCCGAGGAAGAGGGAGACCTCCACTCTGATGGAAGGACCAGGTGGAGAAGGACCCGTCTTCACTTGGTATTACCGATTGGCGCCAAACTGCAAAAAGGAGAGATGCGTGGCGCGCTGTTGTAGACTCGGCTATAACCGCGTAAGCGGTTTCTACACCAGTCAAGAAGGAGAAAGCTCAGTTGAACGACCCTGTATTATTATAAATTTATACTTTCTTGCAAACATGTACGTATATTGTTATATTTTGGTCCTGCCTTAGTATTTTCGAATGATTATTTTTAAAAGAGTATTTTAGTAGAGAGCAACTGCCAAAAATATTGGCTGCGGGTGGCAGTTGACTTAGATTTATAGGCCTACCGTTTAAACGCTTATATTATAGCTTCGTATTTATCTTTATATTATATATAGAAAAAACTTGTATGCTGGCATTGATTTTCATTTATTGGGAACGGAGAAAGGAAGTGAGCATAAATTAGCTTTAATCATCTAAAATAATAGTTTTTAGTTTTCAAAATTGGATACTTCTATACCAGGATATGTTTCATCATAAAATTGATATTATTTGAATTAAAAACCTTTTCCCTTTTCTTTTTCGTCTCATTTAAAGAATGTTGTTTGACATCGTGTGGTACTGGACTAATGAACAAGAATGTATCTTAAGCTTGTTCTGCATAAAATTCCCAAATTATCAGAAAACTATTTACCAGCTACCATATATTTTATCTTTATGCCTGTTATGGATATTTGTGGAATGACTATGATAGACTTTACAGACTAATGTTCCATTCTCTTTGAGTCGAATTTACTGTTCTAAAATTGACAATGATATGACATATTTTCAGTAAGATCTGTGTCCAGTGACTCAAGAAAAATATTTTAAATGTGATAAGCTGTCTATTTAAATTTCAAAATGAATAACAAATGGTGTTACATAAATTGCAATTGAGTACGAATGTCATTAAGTTTGACATAGTGATAACTGGTATTAATGAGAGTGACAAATAAAAATATAGAGGAAATATATTTTTTCTGATTAGTACTGAGTACCTATCTAGAATATGATTACAGTACATTTTTCACTATAAAAGAAGTGTTTATGAACTTCGCGGGGTTTCATTAATCAAATAGGTCCTATACTGGAATTGGTAGAGTCAGTCATTAGTTGAATGACACAATTTAAAATAAATACTCACAACTAACTAAAAATACTTCAAGTGATCTTATAATATTAATGTCAGCATTTTTCTTAAACAATACACATACGAATGAGCTTTCATATGATAAACAGATATAGCGCATATACGAGTATATTAGATGGTGGTTCCCTTGTATTTATAGATTATTATTAGTATGTATTTCTCACAGTCAGCCACATGAGAACAATCACATTAGCAGCATTTCAATAAGATTAACTTGAGCAAATCGCCACTGACAGCCTGACATTGTATATATCAGTGATGATGGCAGATTTTTGTCTCGCTTAAATTTGTTATTCTAGCAGATAATTGCAGAATGCGAAAAAATACCGCAATAAGGCGGGTCGATATTTAGATTTGTTTACATATTTATGGCTTTACATATCACTTTTTGTGATGTTTTAAAAATTGGGGAAATAATAATATTTTTTTAAATATATTCCAAAAGGCAGACAGGCATCTATACAGGCATTAATCCAGTCTACTAACTACAGAGTATCGTAAAATTTATAATATTATTTTATAGCATATATCTGTATGTATGAATAGCGAATATCATTTGTACTCATTGTAGATATATATTTTTGAATAAGAACAAAAGCGATCCAACCTAACCAGCAGATTTATTGCAAATTTGCGCACATATCTCAATATCTATAGAAATACAAAAATACAGCACATTTATTTTTGAAAAATACATGTACTTAGCTGAAGACAATTAGAAATAATGTGTGTGTTTATTTTGTTAAAATTTTAAATTTTACTAAATGCTCGTTCATACATATTAATCGTATTTGTTTTCGTTTGCAGGTGTCACATTGGCAGCGAGTACATTTGGGAACTACCATTCACAGGTGACTCATACTTTATGAGTAATATGTCTAAATAATGGCTAAAGGGGTAAGTTAGTGCGTTATTTTAAGAAAAATAATGTAGATAAGGAAAAAAATAAACAGGGACTTTGGCGTTTGGTGCAAATAATGCGGCAAATACATTTTTCATTTTATAATACGAGGCGTTAACAGTTAGACAAATAAGTGTAGTAAAGTATATAATTACCGTTTAAAGTAGTCTCATGAGTTTATACAGTTAAAATTCATACCCAATGTAAATAAGTTATCATAAACGAGGAACTAGAGAAAAATATTACCAGCTGGTTTGAGTGATCTATATATGCATAGAACCAAATTGAGGACATGAATTAAAAAATTTAAATAATTTTTAAAATTTTATAGCCTTATTTGAGGCATCTCCACGGTCTTTTCCCTGATTCGTCTCGTGATGCCGATCAATTTGATATATATAACTCTATATTTACATAACTTTATTAGTTTGAGGTGTTACAAACAACTGTTATATGAATTAATATTATTTTATATTATTAAAGCTCTCATTTATGCTAACCGAAAGTTTTTATATATTTTAGAAAGTTTAAATTTAAGCTTTTAAAATTTAAAATTTTTAAAGCTTATTATCTTGACTATGGAGAAAGCTTTCCAAAAGTTTGCCGTTTATAGCAAGAGTTTTATTAGAAGCACACTGCTGTTGAAAATAAAAGCACACTGTGGCACATTCGACCTTTTTAAAATCCATGCATATTAGTAACGGTTCATAAGTCTTTTATCATGCCCGTCACATGAGAAGATTTAAAAGACAATCTCTTGGTATTCAACCATACAAGTTAGTTTTCGGAAAAATCATACGTTTATTACTGAAGAATGCTAACATATATTTCCGTTTAAGTTTTTATGAATTCCTTAAGGCCGAATTCCTTATCAATAACTTCTAGCCACTTTGGTATCCCACTTGTGTTGGTACCCGATCACTGCGGAATCGTTGGAAACTGGCAAGCGGGCAAGCTTGCAAGAGAGAGTACGCAGTCCATGGTCCACTTGTGCACGAGCGCTGGACTTATAGACACCGCATGACCTCGCCAAGCGCTGGACAACAACCAGCACCCGCAGTGGAACGTAAAAGGTTCTTTGAACTGCTTTGTCTTAGCAAGATTCATGTCGGCCCTATCATAGGTGCTCACTGCACACTGTCCGATAGGTTCACGTGCGGTAAGACTAAGGATCCGGGCAGATGCAAGCAGCCAAAGCATTTTGGAGGAAGGCGAGGTGGAATCATCTAACCATTTCCTCCTCCAATACCAACGTTTGCCCAATTGAGATGGAAACACCTTGATAGGCACACATTCGGTGAACCTAGCGAATTGGATATAATTGACATTAGTCGACTCGAGAAATTTGTAATATATAGATTCCAAGAGCTTTGTAGAACCGTGATAATCTTTCTGATCCATTAAGAGTTTTTTGGTACCACAAAGGACAGTGCTCATAACTGTCCAAATGAGAATTTCTGCAAATACAGAAATCTGCCTTTTAACCTATCCTAACCTAATCTAAAGCCGAATTAACAAAACTACCCGAAACTCGTGTATATTGGAGTTTAGGTGGTTGCGAATTGCTGAAAATTAATAGTCAATTTAGAAATAGCTAATACAACGAGTAACAAGCTCTAAAAACAATCAAATGTATGGTTGGAGGAAAAGTGGACCGTGGACCGTAGACCTATAATACAATACTTGAAAAATATAAATTTTCTTTACAATCATGATTCACATCCATAATTAATTTTGAAAGTAACTTTAGGTTTTATTTGAACTATTGTTATTTTGATAAATTTCTAACGGATTTTCGAACTTATATAATAATTTAAATACATATATACAGCAAGTAGGTACATCACAAGTATTTAAGTACAAAGTTTCACTTTTATACAATTACAAACATATATAGTACATAAATTTAGCTAGTTTTTTGGAGTTTGTATGTTGGCAAGAACGGTACATAATAAGTCCACTTCCATCTAAAAAAGTAATATAAATTAATTGAAAAATATTTTCATGTACCATATTCAACAGTACATACTTCCTTAAAGTCTCCATGCCCCATGGGAAGTCATAATCAGTAGCGGTGCCATCATTAATATTCGCATCGCCAAGCGGCATCTCATTGGCCCATTCGATGAGACCACGCTCCTCAGCAGTGCCTGCGAACGAATTGAATTAATGTATATACTAATGACATTTATAAAATATAATTAATGGAAATATACCTGGAATAATATTATCCAAGAAGCAGCCCAGCAAACCACCCACAAGAATGGTGGTGCCCAAAAGCACCGAAAGCGTTGAGTCAACCGTTTCATTTCCAGTATTAATAGCGCCCGGATGTTCTTGCATCCACTTACACAAGACCATGGGAAAGAAAATCGATAAGCCAATAATATAGAGGTTGCGTGCCGAACGCAGGTCCACATATTGCAAGGTAGAAAGTCCAAAAGCTATAATCATGCCAAACATGACACAAAAGATACCACCCACAACCGAATCGGGTATCATTATGAACACAGCGCCAAATTTGCCAATTACACCTTGCACTATCATTATCAGAGAGGCCCATTGTATGACACGACGAGAACCGACCTGCAATTTACCGATAAATTCAACATGACTTTTATTTAATTTTAGATGCTGTTAAAGACAAACCTTTGTCACTCCAATGGCGCCCACATTTTCACCAAAAGTATTTGTGCCGTTGCCAGCGCCCCAAATACCGGCAAGCACTGTGCCGAGACCCTCGGTGCCAATACCACGATTGATGGCATGCAGCGGCGGAGAGTGCGCACCGGACATTTGAGATACGGTTGGATAGTAACTGAGCGACTCCACGGTACACGCTAAAACGCCCGCCAACATGCCCAAGACGCCCGATAAAGTGACTGACGGCAGTCCAAACTGGAAGGGATAAGGTACATAGAACCATTTGGCATTGGTCAACACCTTTAAGCGCACATCTGTACGTGAGGGGTGTCCCTCTTCGAAAACATTTGTCGCGGTAAGTATACCGCAGAGACCCCACATTATAGCAATCGTAAGAAGCACCTAAAATTAAAATGAATTTTTGAAAAAAAAATGTGAATAAACATTTACTGCATCTCACTCACCGGGAACATTCGGAAAAGCTGGAAATTGCGTACTTCAATGCCATGACCTTTGCGATAAGCTGGGAACGGTATGGACACATTCGCCATTATCTGCGAGAACAACGTTAGCATGGCTGTGGTACTGCAGAAAAAACACAAAATCTTGAAATATAAATATTAAATTATAGGAATCTTTTCACTTCTTACCCAACAGCAATACCCCAGTGCTTAGACGCAGTTTCGGCAGCGTGTTCGAACAGTGTTAGACCGACCAACGAGACCGTCGGCACAATTGTCAGTGGCGTTACGAAGCGCAGGATTTTTCCCACAAGCCCAGTATAGCCGAGCACAACCTGCACTAACGCCGACACTGCGATCGCACCCGACAACTCACGCATACGTATCTGCCACAATTCCACACGTTCATCCTCTTCCAAGGCGTTAATCTCCTCGACCGGTGGACATTTCCATTGTGGCAACGCGAGAATTGCTAATGTAGGTACCAAAAATGATATTGTACCGCCCTGCACGATTGGCAAGCGTACACCCCAGGTGGCTTGCAGTAGTGTAACGATGCCTGTTACAAATATCATTGTTGATATGATAACACCACGATCGGGATCCTCATCGGACATACAAAGTGCGGGCGTCAAAATGAATGGTATGGAGACGATAGCGCCAATCATGGTCAGATAATGCTGCAAGGCCAGGAATATACTCAAATACCATGGCGGATTCTCGTTAATCGCATATAAGAGTTTGGGCTGCGATTTTTCTTTACCAGGCTGGCCATTTGCTGCAGGACCATTGCTGAGCGGTGGTTGTGGCTAAGCGATTAAAAAAAAATTAATGTGATTAATGTAAGAAGAGAGTTTTTTGAAAAAATAATGTTAATGAGCGAATAATTTTGAAGCGCGACCGTTAATCTTATCTTACTAAAAAACGTTCTTATTGTACTTTTTCTAAATATGTATATAAAATGATACCGCGATGTCTGGGAAAAAAGCTTGACGCCAACATCATCTCCATTCGTCGTGATCACCTGTTTGTATATTTTATTCCCGTTAAGCATATACTTTAACGCCAAGTTTGAAAGTTTACTTATTACTTTACTAAAACACCGAAACTATTATTTATTTACTTTTCATTGTAATGTATATTAACAATTGGCACGTAATTAATATCCAGGGAATGAATACCATTTTAATAATTGTGGGTATTGAATTTTATTTACATTTAATTAGAATTGCTAATTTGATTTGTCGACACATTTTATAATAAGCCAAGGCTTAAATTAAATTTGATTAAACTGTAATTTATGCATTCAAATACAGGGTGTTTACTATACAGCATCGTCGATATATCGATATTGTTTAATAAGAAGGCACACATTAAAAATTAATCAGGTATGGTTGATTGGTTGGTTGAAAAGGCTGACCGCAAGCAACGGCACATAACCCAACATTAAGCCATTTGTGCTCCCAAGAAATCCCCAGTTAAGTACCAGTTAACATTTAATAAAACTTTTGAGTTTTTTTTTTCATTTTAGCTGTTCAATTCAATTAATTTAAACAGAAATAGTGATAGCCGTGGGAATTGTTCATTCGAAAAGGTAATGTTCTCGAATTTCTCTATTTTTCAGATTGGATTATGTTAGACTTGAACAATTTCAGTCGTGACCTATTTGATGAGACCATCACAAATCTCTTAAGGCCACTAAATTCAATATCAGACAGTTTCCCTGAGTAGCTAATGTAGTACTAAGATAATTTCATCTGCCAGATAACTTGGGAAGTGAGGAACTCTTGCCGTGTGTGTATCAGTCGGATAAAAACTAGTCAGCACCCGTATAACCAGAGAGTGTCATAAGTTAGAGCTCTTAGACAGATTCACACGGTGCAAGTACCATCGGTAATACTCGTTGAGCTTGGTCAAGGCAATTTGAAACGATGATAGAGCATATGAGCTTCCTGATTGAGCAGCGCTTTATATAATAAATATAACGTTCATCCGGCGACTAAAAACGTAGTTACAAGGCTTAACTCTTCAATGAGGGGTTATGCGGGTTTCAGAGGTTGCAAACAAGGGTATTTTTTACAATTTTTTAATATATACAACCATATATTGCATGTCAAGATACATATTTAAACAGTATTTTGTGAAATTTTTATTTAGAAATTCCGAAAACTCAGCCGTTGGTACCTCAACTCTCATGACTTGTCCAGAAAAAAGGCCCTTGCCGTGGACAGCATAACTCCGTATTAGTTCATCCAAAGTCAATAAATCAAAAATATTTCGATAGTACATGGATAAGTCTAGTTAAGTAACGAAGGAAAAATTAAAATATTGAAATTTTAATTTTCGGGAGAATTTTAACCAAAAAACTCCCCTTTTTGTTCAAATTTTCGCCATATAGTGGCCCGAAAGGAATAGTTGTAATAAATATAAAAACAAATCCCTCGTTCATTAACTAGGATAATGTCAAATTGACATGGCCTGATGGGCGGAACTTCATAAGGGTCACTTAGAATTTTACTGATCGATTTTCTAATTTTGGATAATATGTTAAACACATTGTACTTTTTAATAAGACAAAAAAAAGATTTGTAAAATTTTGAAATTTTAAAACCCACCTAACCCTAAGCGACAACCTTTCAAATTGCTTTATTATCGCAATCCATGAGTCATAATGTGGTCGGGTCGCTCCTTAGGGAATTTATTATATTTTTTAAATCACAAGTTTGTTTACCTAATATTTACATTGAATATAACTTGCATCAACATGAAAACAAAACATTACTAGCGTCATTAACCAGCAGAGCATCGCAGTCCAACCCTATAAATACACCCCGATCTCCATTGAACATATCTGTGTGAGCAACTGTATGTGTGCATTCCCGTGTCTAACACTCATTTATTTAACGTGCTAAAAAATTGACTGCATAAATTAGTGCGATCGTTGAATTCGACTTATCGATTTGAATAGTAGAATTCATAATTTTTTTTTGTGCTGCTACTGTCACGGCGTTAACACCACCACCGCGTGCTATTTCTGATTAATTGACTCAATCTCGTTGACTTTAATTGATGACTAGCTATTCGTTTGCTGCACTCGTATGTAAACGATGTGTGTGTGTGTTTTGCAAAGTGCACGAGCACACTCGTGGCTTGGTGTCATAGCACTGCACTCGTAGCGCCAATGTATTCTTTGTTGCCTGATTTCAATAATAATAAGGCAATAAATTGGCAATTTATTAAGCGTTTGTGAAAGTAAATGGATTTAGGCAATTATACAAATTCATTTATTTATAATCACACAGATTACGTCTTAGATAAATAAGAATGTTTTAGCCGCTTTAATTATATGTTGATGGAAAATGCCATTTAACGCAATTGGAACATATTTTTATAAGAAATATATATTCACTTCCTAATTGGTTCATGATGTTCTAGTTTCCATATTAGAATACTAAAGTTACAGTATAATGCAGTGAAACTGTTATAACTGTATTTACGAACATATTACTATTGTTCAAAAGTTGTTACCGAAAATTTTTCTCACATAAGAAGGCACATGACTTGTTAACCACAATTTAATACAATGTCTTTAAAATTAAGTTTTTTTTTTATAATTTGACTATCACGATCATATCTTTTTTCTTGTTAAAACAAAAGGTTAAAATCATTTAATCTACAGGGGGATTTTAAGCTGTTGAAAAAATTGATTTCCGGGAATTCGGTAAAAATATAAACATTTATAAATCGCGTAAACTCTTCAAAGAAAAGCGAAGGTGTGCCGATCCCCGCTCTGGAATAGGCGATATTACAGAAACAGGTGAAACAATGTGATGTAACCATGTGATGAAATGTGATTTGTAGAGGTAAGCTTTGAATTATGGCTGAGGTTGAGGTATGTAGCTAAGTTGGTAGATGTTGTGTGATCTTTTCAGAATTCCTAAGCATGATGCGTGCCTACGCACAAAGTACATGAGCCGCAGAATGACGTTAATTCCAAAGATTTGCTCAACTCAGCTCTTTTTACACCAAACTTTGACCCCTTATAGCATCTGTCATATAATCTTGATCTAAAATGTTATAGACCATTGAAATAAGAAGAAATTGTAGATTATATCAATATTAGAGATATTTTAGTAATTATATCCTGTAATTAATAATATGTTTTTAAAACTTCGAAAGAAAATATTTATATTTTGAAGACTAACTTCGAACTTCCATAACTCGAATTTTTATAACTCTAAGATCTCCATAACTCGAATTTTCGAATTTGCAATAGGGTTTAGAAATCAAATTCCAAACAAATTTCCTTCTATAACTCAAACTTCTATAACTCGAAGTTCTCCATAACTCGAACTGTTAAATTGGCAATAGAAGTCAAATTTCATACAAATTTCCTTCTATAAATCGAACTTTTCGACCAGGGCATAATACAAAATTTAAAATTGTACTATCAAGGCAGAATTTTAAAAGCACCTCTCTATATCGTAAGGAACGAACAAAAAATATGATATTACACCTATGGATTGCATAAATCATGTAACAAAAGCATGGGATACAGACTTCAAGAGCCAAACCAACCAACCAAAATTGCAAAATACATGTTTTAACGTATGTATAATACATAAAACTTTATGCGAAGTAAATAAATAAAACTGTGTAAAAATCTATATCATACAGCTTTTTGAAAAATTGTGAGTTTTAATGAAAATTCTATAACTCGGAATTTCCTCTAACTCGAAGTTTTTTTGTGGATTATGGTGATTCGAGTTAGTGAAGTTCAACTGTATCTATTTAACACTATAATGATTGTGACAAAGGTATTAAAGATAAATCATCTCAGTGGAAGAGTGCAGTAAAGTCAATAAATATTTTTGTACATATTTTCATTATTTTTTATATTGCCAAAAGAACGTAAGAAATTCTACTAAAGAAAATAAATATAAACTCAAAATTTTTTCTTCTGATATATAAAAACTATTTTTATCGCATAATCAAAAATAGTGAGCTGTGAAATGGCTAATTGAAGACGGCTCGAACATGGTTCTATCTTGACAAATGCTTAAATAAACAGTATTAAAAGGGATTGCCAAGTGAATTAGCACGCCTGGAGATTTTAAGAATTATTTTAGTTTCTATTGACGTAGAAAGATCAAATTTAACAATGTGCATTATTTTCATTTTAAGACGACATTTTTTCTGCATTCCCGAACAATTAAAGCTGTGCTCAACACTTTGCAGTCTGCGGTGGTTTACTCAAGCTGAACACAATTATTATTATTGTTGTATTGGATATTCGATCAAATTTCGCTTGAAGAATCAATTAATCAATTCTCTCGATGCAATTGTCAATTGCTCACATTTTATTAATATCAAGAAGAATATATATATATTTATGGAAACTGTAATTATCATTTAAGAGCGCATATTGGTATTTAATTTTTTTTTTTTGGAATTTAACCACATTTTGCCTAGTTTTTAAAAACAGATTTCATAAGCCAGGTGTAAAGCTTTAACTCTTTTAAAATTAAATATGGATAAAAATTAGATTTTAAATATGGAAGGATCAGCTGATCACAGGTTATATATACTTATAGCCGATTATAATTTTTTTGTATATTTTACGTCTCCTATATATGTACAATATGTAGTAGTACATACAACATATGCCAGACAAAAGTCTGCCACCCAAATAACGAAGCACGTGCAATAAACGGTAACAATTAACACTTACTTGAGCAAATTAAATGAGAATTAAAAGAAAAATGTCCAAAAAGTCATAAAATTCTTTATCAGCAATTATGATTTATATCTTTATTACAGGCACTTACGCACTAAAATGATTTTGTTTTTCGATAAACACACATACATATAATCTCTCATGTACATACATACATATGTACATATGTATTTCTACATATTTATTTATTTGAGTTTATATATTTTCCTTACAAGCTCATCATCAATTTTCACATTTGTTAGCTCCATACTTGCACGCTTTTTGTGTATAATCACAACAGTGCGCCGTTTTATAATTGAAGGATCACACTCGAAAATAACGGTTTTTAAACCCGAACAGTAACGAAGCGCCGCTCACAACCGATATGATCCGCCAGCGTCTGCGTTACTTTGCAGAATGAGAATTGGGTGCAACTGAAAGGTTTTCATCTCCCCATAAAAAAGTAGCACGGCGCCAATTTAAACGCAATTTGTTGCTGTAGGTACTACACTGTGTGTGATTGTAGTAAATCTATTTACTTTACCCTTATTAAAAGAAAAAAAAAACAAAAACAATTTGTATGTGCATAAGAAATCAAAAAAGCAACAACTCCATTGACTCAATAGGAAGAAGAAGCAGGGATTCTATATATTTTGTAACTGAGAGAGTGATTTCTTTTGAATAAAAAAATAATCAAATAAAAACTACTTATTATATAAAAAGCTATACACTTGCTTATATGTATGTATGTATTTACATTTGTTCTCAGTTTTTTATCTATTTCTCACATATGTACAATGTATATTAGTAAAGAGTGTAAAACGCTCTGATTAATTTATTTTATAATTTTGCTTTGCAACTTTGAAACTTTGCAACGAACATACATATGTACATTCAAATGCGGATATATTATCTAATGCATATATGCATTAACCGTACATTTCAACCGATTTCAGCAAAAAAGCGTCGAACAGCAAATGGACCTATAAATTATAACTTCCTACATCACATGGCAACAGAGGAAATCTTTGTACTAAGAAGCTACATAATTGGAAGAATAACTTTCCTTCATCGAAGACGTCGAAGTTGTGACGAGGTTACGTAGAAGATTTACCAGCATTTCTAACTAAGCATATAACAGTAAAAAATGTTGAAATAGTTAGTAGCTGAGGTAGGAGAGATAAGATAGTTTGAAGGCAATGTTTTATTGCTTTATCCACCAATTTCGTTTAAGTGCGTTAACATTAAATCAGATGCTTCGGTTGTCAATAAAAAATAACAGCCGTCTAAAATAATCCCCACCCAGATAAGTGTCGTAAAAATCTTCAAGATAATGTCAAAATCGGATAGATATGTCGGTATATACAATTACTTGGGCATAACCTCTAGCGCAGACACGCGCAGGTTAATGTTTGAGTAGATTTCAGAGTCTTTTAAGAATGGTTCTTATTTACTAGCATTTATTATAATTTGGTCAACACAGTTTTAGTGATCCATTTCGAGGTTCCCTACTTTTTTAAAGAAAAACACAGATAGTTAAAATTTAAGGGGAAAGTATATTATCATTTGAAAGACTTTACATATCCCCACAGGAAAAAATCGAACAAATTCATAAAACGGCCAATCGACCGACTCAAAACGTGAAATTATCAGCTTACCGAAGTGATCTCTCAATATATCCATTGATTGGTGCGATGTGTGTGAAGTGGCGCCGTCTTGTTGGAAATATGGACCGATGATGATTCCACCGGTTTTTTTTTTCTAGATGAAATGACTAATCTTGATTCTTTACAGGTTGCTCTTCGTCTCAAATGCAGCAATTTTGATTGTTTACATACCCATTCAGCCAGAAATGGGCTTCATCGCGGAACAAAATTTGGTCCGAAAACGTCGTGAATTTTCGTAAACGTTGTTCAGACGTAAGACGCGACTCACACGTGATCTGTCAAAAGAGGCGATTGAAAAAAGTCCCTCTACTTGGATCACTCGTTATATGGAATGTGAGGTCTGGCATCTTCTCTGAATTTCTAAAAAATATTTGAGATATTTACCGATATTTTCATGTTCGGTATCTGGCGCTTTAAAATGTTATAGTCCGATTTCGGAGATTTTTAGACAGTCGTTGTTATATTATAAATGCATTTGTGCAAAATTTGATACAAATATCTTTGCTGGTACTTGAATTATAATATATTGTAAAGTGAATCAAATGGAGCTCAAATTCGTGCGTGGTTGAGACCAAAAAAAAATGTTATGAACAGAATTACGTAGATGTTGGACGAGTAGTTCCTGAGATAAGTAGACGGCCCCATGCCTTTTGTTTTATGTCCATCTCTTGTGCTTTCCTCTGTCCCAAATTTTGCTTTCATAACTTTATTTACGGCTTGGTTACAGCACTTTATAGTTTAATATTCGGGTATCGACATTTTGTGGACGTGGCAATGGTCTGATGGGTGAAGTCCACTGTTTCGACTGTTCCTTGGTGTATCGGCCAGTGTATCCAAATGTCTTTGAAAATCACGACACGAAGCAGAAATTCTTTTCGTTTTCCGACAGTTTCTCAAATATTTGCGGACCAGGTGCAGACCAGGTGGAGAGCGATCTGGTTTCACTTGGGACTTCCAACTGTCGCCGAATTGGGAGGAAAAGAGAAGAATGGCGCTATGTTATCTATTGAGCTATAATCTTAACAGTTCCTACGCCAATTACATACATACAATGAATGATCTACGACAACACATAAACGAAAAAAAGTCGTTTATGACTGTTTGTCTTTAAGTAAACGATGAATTTCCGCAAACGAGAGAGCAACGAATAGAACGGCAGATTTGTGACTTTAATAATGAAATATATTTAAGCATTTGGTAGTTGCGTTTCAATAAGTTTTGAATACAGTTTATTTAAAGTAAAAGACACAATTCATTTGTTTGCAACAAATTGATAAGATCGTACAATTGTATATAAACAAGAGATTTCTGTTTTATTTGATTTTATAAAAATGATTTAATAAAATTAATAATAGTAGAATTAATTGGATAACACACACACATACTTAAAATTGATTCGAAATAAAGCACATACAACGGGCGTCGCTGCCACAACTACAAGTACGAACCATCCATCAACTGACTACCGTCATCTATATATTTATCAAGTCTATTCCATGAAATCACCCAGAATGGAATTCTCAAATTGTGAATCGTCGGCGTAGAAAAGCGGTTGCACCAAATCGGCATTGTAATTATATTCGCTGGCATCGATCTGAATGTCCTCATCGGCGTCATCATCCTCAGCAGTGGGTGTTGTGGCTGCCTCAACGGTGCTCACCTTCGCGGTTACCGGTGTGGGAACTGGCGGCTGTGGTGACATCACCATTGTCGCATCGTTCATACTATCAAAATCATTGCTAACCTCAACCGTGGACACCGGCATACTCTGGCGCTGCAATGTTGTCAACGCCATGGATGCAGCAGATGCGGATGGCGAAATGGCCGCCGCGGGTTGTGCCGCCGATTCGTCTGTAACACTCTGCCATTCGGCAAGGGACAACAACTCGGTATCTGTTGCTGCTGGCATTTGTATAGCAACTGTATTGCTACTATTGCTCGGTGCGGTGGTGCCATCACTGTTGCTACTACACGCATTTACGCTCTTATCCTCACCCTCCTGACGGCTGCTGTTGTCGCCATTGCCGTTGTTGTCAGCGCTGCCACCCGGTTTACTGCCGGTCGCAGGCGCCACAGTCGTGGAGGCGTTTGCCGCCGCTGTTGTGGTCGTCGTCGTCGTCTTGGTGTTGGTGGCATTAGCAGTACTGGTGGTTTCAGTCATTGCCGGCAGATTGACATTCGGATTGAATGGCGTGTCGAGATCCTCCAAGCCCTCTGGCACTTTAAGTTTGGCGAGCTCTTCGCGCAAGTGGCGATACTGGCGTCGTAAGACCATCGAATTGAATGATATGGTGCGACTATTGCGTTCACTGTATTGCGGTTTGCTTAGCTCCTCAATCCAATTCTCAATTTGCGCGCATATCTCGTTGCGTTTGAGCCAAAAGTGGGTGTGGATCACCTGAAAAACGGACAGAAATATGCAAGCAATCAAAATCAGTTTATAAATAGTAATAAATTTATTGTACTTACATCTCTAAAGCACGGACTGGGATTACGTATTTGCTCCAGCATCGCCCAACGTACGCACGCTTGGTAAATGTTGCTGTTGTATTCGCGTGAAGAATGTGTGCCACTGGGCGTACCGCGGCTACGCTCAAAGCCAGGCTCATTGAAATATGGCTCTGGAACTAAAATCAACGACTGTATGGAGACCAGCACTTGCAGGAAGCTGGACGTTTGCGCATTCCATTTCTCTTCGGGCCGACCGTGCCAGGTGTTGAGCACGGATAAGCAAACCTTGCCGTCATTATATAAGTTGGGATTGAAACGCACCGAATGGCGACCCGTTGTTTCCAAATTGATCATCATCGGCAGATTGGGATAATCGGGCGGGAAGAAGACATCAAACTCGAAGCAACCATTCGCATATGGCGTGTCTGCAGGCCCAGTTATCAATACCTTAGGTAGATGAAAATATTATTTTTGTATATTTCATGAGTGCAGTTGACCAGTACTCACTTTCATAATATCCAGTCTATCGGTATCACAGCGTACAAAGACGGAGCTACTGTATGACAACGGCAAGCTGGTCGAAAGCGTGACCGCCTCTTGCGCCAAACGCTTCACACGCGACGGATGATAACGATCCCCCGCCATGCGCACCATCTTCTCGAAATGATGCGAAATGACGAAGCGAAAACCGTTATTCTCCGCCTCCACAATCATCTCCGCGGTGTCGAATTGCAGCTTCTTCATCACCTCCAAATAGCGCTGCTCGATGGACTTGCTTTGCGGTATGCGTTCAATGTTGGCACTACCACTGCCGCCGGCCTCACGATCTAGACGCTGCTGATTGGCCAGCGCATCTGCATTGGTTGTCTTTTGCACCAAAACGGTCGTCTCTTGGATATCGGGTATGAGTAGCGCAAGCCCCTCGTCATCGCCATCGTCAATGTTGACGGTCACCTGTTGCGTTTGACCCTTTATATTGGACTTCTTATTAACCCTACAAGCAACGATAGTGAAAATGTTAGAGACTAGAGGCTAATGAGTTGTCAGAGTAGCTACTTACTTCAAACGTTTTGCGTATGTGTCTACACAAGTTTTCATATTCAAAAGCAGCTCAACAATCGCTGGCGAGCTTTCACTTTTATTTGGCGACGGCTGCAGCAGTGAGACCAGTTCTGGTGAGAGCGACAGTGCTCTCAGCAATTGCAAGATGGCGCGATATAGCGGAATGTGTCTGGTTATATCAAGTACGGAATCATTACGCAAGTAGGAACTTAATGCCGGAATGAGACACGACTGTTGCAGTAGCACCATAAATAACGATGGCAATTCACCGGCTACTTCAGTGATTTCATGATACGACATGATTTCATCCGATTGCAAAGCAGCGGGTATTTTGTCGCCGGGGTTTATATAACTCGAGAGTACCTTTGGGGGAAATAAGAAAATATGAGATAATATTAATATTAACTTATTTTATGGTGCTTGGATAACACTCGGCTTTGGTCAGTATTGGGCCAAATTAATTTTTTCCGGGAGATTGAGGCATAACTAAAAAAGTGCATTCTCCGATTTTCGAAGTTGGACCCCAAATCGAAATATTTGGTTTCGAAGAAAATAAAAAAAAAATTTCAAAAATTCGAAAAATACTGGCATCATCATAAAACCTTACCATTCAATTAAAAGGGATATGCATATTTTACAATTTTTAGTAACTATATCCTCAACTATAAAACTTTTTTTCGAACTTCGAATTCAAATATTTCGATTTTGGAGGCAAATTTCGAAAATTCGAAAATGTTATTTTTTACTCATGCCGAAATCTTCCGGTAAAAATTAGTTTGGTCTATTACCCAGAAAAAGAGTCGATACGCACTTGCAATAAAACAGTTACATGCTCCTCTTCGCTCTTTTGCCGCAACAACGCTTGTTCCACATTCCACGACTGTGTCGTTGAACCCGTGCCGAATCCGGTGCCCTTAGCCCAGTACATGTGACCCTTATCATCAGATGTGCCCAAAGAGTCGTCGACATTGTTACTCGACGATGTACGAATGCCGCTGGTAGAAGACTGCTTTTGGATTAAATTTAAGAACATTAAACACCAGAAATGTTGACGAGCACACTGCAGCGCTTACCTCATTTTGTGGACTAACAATTTGATAATTTTGCGATTGGTGTGTGAAGACACCCAAACAGTTCAAAACTAAATGCATCGCGCCCACCTCGATGACCATGCGCCGCAGCAGCATGCCATCGTCGGTGGTCAGCGGTGAGTTGTCCAGCAATTGGCGGAATACCTCAAACGGTAATGTTGGCAGCGAGGGTGCCACGGACAAACTGTAAATGTCATCTGAAACGAAATGGTTGAAAGTGAAAATTAATTAGACTCTTTAGGACACAGCCACGTTGCGACTTACTTCCTTCGCCGTCGCCAGTCACGCCGAGCACCAGCCGCAGTAGACACTGAGCACGCACTTTATCGCGCAGCAGCACATCCGAGTAAGGAGGCAGCCGCAGGAAGAGTCCAAAAGCGGCGAGGGAATGTTGCGGCACCGACGTGATAGTGGTGTGTTTGGATGTCGGTTCGGTGATGGGATCCTCCAGATCTTCGTATATCTCATCGTTTGGCTCGAGTTTGACCCAGTCAGTCATTGGTGGACTCTTCTCCTTCTCCGGCAATGTGGTGGGCGTTTTGCGTCCAGCACTGTCCGGATACACTGTGGGCAAATACTGCGCCAGCAGCGACAAACCACCGCGGCTTGAGAAACGTTGCAATGGCGATGGCAGCGGCTCAATGTCAGAAGCCTTAATCACAGATTCCTCCTTTGGCTCAACTGGTTTGGAAGGTAGCTAAAATATTGAAGATATTAAAAAAAAAATATTTAAATTTAAAAAATATTTTTAAAAAAATTTGAAAATTTAATAAAAAAAAAATTATAAAAAAAAAATATTAAAAATACAATTACAAAAAAACAACATACCAGATTCAGTGTGATGCAAGGTGTTGACAACGAATGCCCCTTGCTATGTAAGGCGGCAAGTATTTGCGATATAGTGGTATCACTAGTAATCACAATTTCCGGACAATCTGGATGCACGAGTTGCGAACAGTTCGCAATCATGGAGCCATTTGTGGGTGTCAAAAAGTCTTCAATACTAAAGAATTCTGAAAAATTTAAAAAATTTAATTTTTTAACGAATGGATTTTTTTTTTACTAAAAATTACTTGGGAAATTTGGAAATAGGTCTTTGTTTTCCTTGCTGGCGGCCGCCTGATTTTTCACATCCTTAATGCGTTTGTCCTTCGCTGTAACGCCAGCTGCCACGCTCAAGAACTCCATGCCATTCTCCATGCATGCGTTAAATTCGAACGGAATGCTATCGTAGACATCCTCTTTCGACTTCTCGTTATCGTGTTTACTGCCAAGTTCGCCACTGTTGCTACTGCCCCCCAAGTTTATGGTGCCGCTCATTGCGCCGTTGTTCTCGCCTGTGCGCGTCTCTGCTTGCATTGAGGAAAATAGAATACTGTAGACTACAACACGCAAACATATGAATGGAACAGACAAAATGCAACAAAACAAAAAATGGAAAAAATAAAATAATGAATAAAATAAAAAAATTAATAAAGTAAATGCAAGTATCAACAAAAATTTTGAAAAAAAAAAAATATTTTTGAAAAAATAAATATTTTGAAAAAAACATATTTTTGAGAAAAAAAAAATATAATTATTCTTGAAAAAAATATTTTTGAAAAAATAACATTTTGAAAAAAAATATATTTTTGAGAAAAATAATATTTTTGAGGATGAAAAAAAAATTTTGAAAAAAAATATTTTTGAAAAAAATACTTTTGAAAACAAAAAATTTTTGGGAAATAAATATGATGCACATATGTTAAGCGCTAAGATTTCAGCCAGTTTTCGACTCGAATAACGTTTAAAAATATGAACTTGATGGATTTCTGAGGTTTTTGGACTTACCAGACACACAATTCTGCAGTATCTCCTGGCACTTTGTGTTCGCGCTCACACCAAAGAGCAGATGGTGCGCATTGACACGCTTAGATGGATGATGATTGACCAAAGACATTGAGACGCTACTGTTGGCAGCGCTGTTCGCTGTGGCCGCCACAGACAATGCCGATGAATCGCGCTTCTGCAACGGCTGTTTACTGCGTACCGACACCAGAATGCGTTCATTCTCCAGCAGCAATTGCAAAACGATTTGGCGCGTGAAACCCGAGATGGGGGTTTTGCCACCGAAAGTGCCCTGCATCGGCCTACGTATTACGGCAATCAGCAGAGTGGTCAGCGTATCTTGATTTTTCGGATGGCAAGCACTAACGCGCGAGAAGAAGTTTATGGTGGCACGTTCCATGCGTATGAAAGCCTGTTGCATCGGTTCCTCACCGGCATACTCCATGGGACGATAATTGCAGAGCAGCTCCAGCAGCGGTTTCCAGAAGATGGCGCCCTGCTGTGTGCCAAGCCAGTCGCGCATGTGCCCCTCAGCGCAGCATTCCGAGAAGAAGTCCAACACTTTCGGCACATGTGCACAGTTAAGTAGCGGCACAACTAACTCACTCATTGCGGCATTGCTTTCGTCCACGCATACGGCTTTATCAGCATCTGTTAGACAGGCGCTTGATGTGCTCGTGGGTTGTGTTGCCGACGTACTCGATGTTGCAGCGCTACTAATTGTGGTGACGGCTGTCGGTGCTGGTGCTTGCGGCGCACATCGTTTCACCTCCGGCAACAAAGCGTTGCAATACTCATACAAGGCATAGGCCAACAACTTCGGCAGACCCGAGTCGACCAATTGATAAACGGCAGATGGCGATTGACAGGCCATTGCCAGTGTGCCCAAATAGGCCGGCCGTTGTAGCAATGTTGTTAAATTGGCTGCAGCGACGCTGGCGAACCATGCGCTGCCGCTTTGACCCTTGTTATCATCGGTCAAACCGCCTCTTATGCCGCTATCACGCGCGTTCGCATGAGTGCCCGCTGCCGCCGCACTTGTACTTGAGCCGCTGCTGCTGCTGTCCATTTCATTAGTTTGTTGCACCTTCACATTCAGTTTGGTGATAAGCTGGTTAAAGAGCTCCGGCTTTATGCAACACAGCGAGCACAGCAGAGAATCGAAGGCCACTTTGAGCGGCTCTTCATTCTCCAACGTGTCGATCCAGTGCATGCAGGCGTCAAATAGCTCGTTGGTGATTAGTTCTTGTAAATTCGGCACATGGTTCTCCGCATGCACGGTCCACAGTATCGAGGCCACGCACTTAACAAAACCACTTTGTGGATTATTACAACGCAATGTGCGATTACTGAAATTCTGGCGCAGCTTTACGATCCACTCCAGCAACACTTGTATCTTGTCGACCATATAATCGTCTCTGGTGGTGGCCAACTCATAAAGTAGATTGCAGATGCTCTCATTTGACAGTTTATAAGCTGGAAAATTAAAGAAAAGTGAATAATATCACTCATATGAAAAAGTATGTGTGTCTTACTTTGTGGCGCTGTGCCCCAGAGCAAAATGCGTATGATGGAGAGACACAAATTGCGATTGTAGGCACCTAGCTTCAGTAAAACGGTGTGCAGATTTTGCAGTGCAGCGTTTGGTATCATCGGCATGATGTTCATTAACGAGCAGCAGGCCTCTAGGAAACCCGGGTAGGCAGCCGAGGCGCCAATCACATCGGCAGCCAGCTTTTCATCATAGATTATGGCGGGCGCCTTAAAGCAGCGCGCTAGTATGCGCATCCAACCGACGCTGGTCTTGGCGAATGTGTCCTCATCGTTGTTTTGATCGAAATTGAAGACACCACTGCCGGCTACACCGACACCAACACCGCTACTGCCACTTGCGCCGCTGCCCAACGAGTTGGAGTTGAATGCAAATATTGTATTTCCCAAAATGGCAATCTGCGAGAGGCCGATGTTGGAACTGTCTTTTGGTCTGCCGCAGAAAATAGAAATATGAAATTAAAATTGAAAATATTTCAAACACACTAACGCACCTGTACAAGCGTAGCACAACACTTGTTGCGATCTCCGGTTTGGCCAACTTCAGGCGTATACAAGTCATGCCGGTGGTCGTGAGCGGCGGACCCACCGGAATCGGACCCAAACCATAATCGCGTGAAATCTCCAAGGCGACTGCGAATGGGCACGAAGCCAAAGTGGGCGCGTGCGGTTGCAATTGCACCTCCTTCAACAGTATAGCTGTGGGCAGTGTAATGGTCAAATCGACGTGCGATTCGTTTGGATAGAACATGTAACTCCAAGCAGGCGTACGCGGCCGCCTATGCGATGCCACCGGATTCATGATTAAAATGTCTGCTGAATGTGCGGTGTCATGCTCGGCGGAGATGGTGCAAAACGGCGCGAAATTTATGAGGCCATCTTGGAAATGGCGCTGACTCTGGGCCGAACTAGACGAGGAAGATGACTTCTTGCCGTTGCCATTCACGCAAGCGTGCGAATGCAGTTTCAATTTGGTGTTCTTAGTCATGTGTTGCATGATCAAGGAAATCTGTAAAAGAAAAAAAATTAAGAGTACAAAAAGTAATTCATACAATAAGTAAGACTCCTACCAATCCCGGCTGCATGTTTATTAGTGTCTTATTCAGTCGTACCAAATTTTGGCAAATGATTTTGATACCACCCAATTGCGTGAAAATTTGCACGGCTACAGAAACCTCCAGCACTTTCGAAATATACCACAGGAAGGGCTCTGACAACTGCAAGCGCGGCAAGGCATTGCGCTGTATGGTGCCTGTGTATAAAGGAAAGAGACAGTCATTTATATTCCAATTATTTTATTGCGACGTATGGACTTCTACTTACTGGTTTCTAAATATTGACAAATTGATGCGACAATCAGACGTGGATTCGATGCTTTGTCATATAGAGTGATGAGTAAATTGAAGACTGCATCGGCGGTGCTTTGTGGCTCATCGAGCAGAAAGTTAGAGGACGAAGCCATTATGGTGAACGATGAGCTCGAGCAATGCGACAGTGAACCCAATAAACGTTTCATTGTGGGGAAATGACGCAATACTGTTGACGAAAACATAATTTTTTTTAAATAAATATTTTTTATATAAATTATTTTTAAATAATTTTTTTACAATTTTACATTTACACTTTTTTAAAAATAATTCTTTTTAAGAAATAAAAATGTAAGTTATAATTTATACCGGTATCGGCGATGCAAGGCGTCTTTGGACGATGTCCTTCAATATTTAACTGCTCTGCCTTAGTTTCATCAGTTTGGCTTTCATTGGATAGTTCTTCCTCTTCTGGTATAGGCACCTCCTACAAATAATAAAATAATTTTTACATGTAATTTTCGAAAAAAAAAATAAAAATATTTTAAAAATATTTAGAAAAAAAAAATAAATTATTGAAAAATAAAATAAAAAAAATAAATTATTGAAAAATAAAATAAAAAAATAAAATAAAAAAAAAATTAAAAAAAAACCGAAAAAAAAGTTTTTTAAAAATTTAGAAACAATAATTTTTATACATAATTTTCGAAAAAACATTTTGAAAAAAATTAAAAAAAGAAATATAAAAAACATTAAAAAATGTATATTTAATTAAATAAATATAATTTGACTTACACTCGGCTGTCTCGGCAGTTCCGTCTCCGCCAGCGATGACGACAGCTTCAGCAAACTAATTATGAGAGAGTTATCAGATAGTGTGGTATTCTGTTTGGTGCTCTCTGAACCCAACACATTGGCAAAGAGATTGCTAAACGTGCTAGTGGCATTATTGCAATCAGTTGAGCGCTGGCATTGCAGCTTATCGCCGTTGGATATGTTGTTATACACCAGGAATGCTTTTGAATAAATTTTTAAAATACAAAAAAGTTAAAAAATCATGAATTTTAAGAGTCTTCTGAGGCCAACTAAACTTACAAACACTTTCGATTATATTCAGCGCCACATTCAAATCGGGTTTGTCCGTTGGTATTTGCAGTAAATCGCGCACTAACTGACTTTGCGCATCGATTGGGCCCTGCTGATTGGCAATGGCACCGCCAGGCTGCACCAACTGCAATATGACATGCAATAAAGTGTCTTTCAATTTGCGTCTGTTCGAAACCTTGACTGTGGTTTCGCTCTTCTTGTGCAGCCACATCAGGAGCTCATGCAGGTTCTTGCAAATTGTCGGACCGGCCTGGAATTTAAATGTGTCAAATTATTACAATTTCATTCATTTTCGTGTTGTTGTTGTTTTATAGACTTACACAACGATTTGTAATGATGGACGAACTCATGCCATAACCAGAGAAGAAACGTAAAAGCATTTTCTCGAAATTCTCATCGTTAACGATCACTTCATTGATGCGTGTCGAATCGGTGTCGCCATCGCCGAGCGCCTGTGAATTGCACGCCAAAAACAAGCACTGGAAACCCAGGCACCATGTGCGCAGTTTTATGTCATTATGCCACGCCAAGGCGAGTAGTAGGCCTTGCACAGCATGCGCGCCGAACGGTATCTTCGGTATGTCACTCTGTGTGATGCCGGAATTATAGGGTTTGTCCGACAATTCACCATTCAGGGTCAGCCACATTTGTAGCACTTGTTCCAGGTGCACCCAAGTATCCTGCAAAAAAAAAAAAACAACACAAAAATTTAGGTTAAGTAACACTACACTTTTCGAGTTTTTAATATGCGAAAATCACGCACCTGCAGGTGTAGGTGTGCAAAAATGCAATCGAACACGTTTTTGAACATCTTATAAGTATTTTCGCCGCAACTATACTCCGGACTCGACCAAATGTCTGTGATGTACTCCGGCCAAACGGTCGCCTCCGGTGGTGTCGTAATAAACTCATTGGCCAATATTTGCGGCAATGACGAGTACATATCCAAAGAGGAGACCATTGTCAGGCGACGCAGCTGTATCTCCACATTCACGTCGAGCCCGACGTCCAAGCGTGCATCCATAGCGCTGGATATCGATTTGCAGAAATAGTTAAAGGTGTTCTTATTGATGGCATTGCTATCCTTCTTGGTCACCGTTTTCGAACGTTCGATAATATCGATGTCGTTCAATATATCATCCAATTCGGTGTCTTCGCATTCGATTAACGAAGGCAAGTAGGAATATTTGACGCCTAATTGACACATAGAAATGTTATGAAATAACTTTAAAAGCATGCTTTTAATGACAAATACATACCATCATACTGTATATCGTTGCCAACCGATTGCAGCTGCGAATTCACAGCCTGTGACATATAATGCGCTGAAAGTACACAAACAACATTTGTAAAGACAACCATTTGTAAAAACAACAATTAATCTTGCTTACAATAATCCGAGAATAAATCTTTTGTCTCCTGTACACCCTCCATTGGACGCACACCCTCTGCGCTGGCGCTCACATTGTCATTGTCTTTGAATTGTTTATCAGCATCAAGCAGATCCTACAAGGGATGTAGTTTATAAATAAAGGATAATACAAACAGTTTGTTTTTAGTTTTACCTGCAATAAACAGGTGATCGCATGTACGGCCCACGGTTGTTGTTGGTCATTCCACACCGCTTGTCGTATGAGTTGCTCCAATTGCGTTGTTGTAATTATCTTTGACAGCTGTACGGCGGGACGGCAAGCAGATACGAGGCGCGCTATGACCTGTAGAGGTGAAAAGCATATTACAATTATTAATGTAACAACAACAACAATTTGGGCATAAATTTCAAACACAGCAGCGCATACATACTTTACATGTGAGCAGAAACTGATCCATATTGCAGGTGAAATCCATTTCCAGCAATAAAGCGATCAAACCACGTATCACAATCAAGATGTTATTCAAACGTATGGTCTTTAAGCCTTTGTCGAAATTGTTTTCTGGCTCTTGATTGGTCTCCTTTGCGGCCTTCGGTGTTATGTTTGTCTTATTGGATTTGCTCGGTTTCGGTTTGCCGGTCATTTCCATGAAAATGCCTGGATGCTGTGTGTAAATGATGAACCATTTTTTTATTTTCTTGCTTTATGTGGGGAAAATGTCATGCAAAAAAATGCAATCATGCAATTACCTCATTTTGTATCATGAAAATCTTTTTGCCCCAATCTGTGTACGGTTGCACGCTGTATTTGTTTTGTTGTACAATGCGTTTCTTGAAGCAACGCAACTGTTTGCCCGATGTATTTGTGGTTTGTGAACGCGTCTTGGTGAAATCCGTTTCGCAGCTCATGAAATCCCAGCGACTCGATGCTAAATGACATAAGAAGCAATAGAAATCTGAGTTATAATATATATATATTATATAATGACTATTACTTACATTTATCTTTGCGTTCATTGCTGTCGTCCAAGCACACCGACAAAAATAGCAATAGCCATGTTATCAACTGCAGATCCGATTTGGACCACAAGCCACCAGCGCTGGCACCGCCACTCTCATCTGCATCATCAATACGCGTTGCCGACGCTTGGCTTTCTTGGTATCTTGGCGAAATGGGTGCCAAAAGCTTGGCCAATGTTTTCAGCACTGCGTCGATGACAATTGAACGGCAAGTTCCCATTGCAATGCTACGTCTACCCAAGTAGGTGAGTAGGAAGAAAATGCTGCAAAGAATAATTACAGTTAGTTAACTGATACTTCATTTAAAAATGTCTGTTAAGCCTGCTTACCGGTCTTGTGGAAATATTTTACTATTCTGTGAAGAAAACAAATTGCAGAAGATGTCCGCCAAGAAATCACCCCACCAACTCTGGAAGCAACACATGCGCACCAACAAGGAGCAAGTGGCCAGTTGGATGTGTGCATCGCCGTACACCACCAATGAATTGAACAGCATATTTGCCACATCCATTGTGAACAGCTGGTGAACGGGCAAAATATTCTGCGCGAAAAAAAATGTTTAAATTATTAAAAAAGTTCAAAAAAAAAATTAGAAAAATAAAAAAATTATTAAAAAAAATTCAAAAAAAAAAATAAAAAAAAAATTTTAAAAATTAAAAAAAAATATTAAAAAAAAATAAAAATATATAAAAATATAAAAAAATTAAAATAATTTAAATAAAAATTAAAAAAAAAAAATTAAAAACTAAAAATTAAAAAATAATAATTAAAAAAAAAAATTAAAAATTAAAAAAAAAATAAAAGAAGAATAAAAAAAAAAAAATTTAAATAATTTAAATAAAATAAAAAATAAAAAATTTTAAATTAAAAGGTTTTAAAAAATATTTAAATAATTAAAAAAAAAATAAAAAAAATTTAATTTTAAATTAAAAAAAAGTTTTAAAAAATATTTAAAATATTTGGAAAATTCCAGTACCTTGTATCACCAAACCTACCTTTATGCCATATTCTATGGAGAAATGCAGCAAAATCTCCACTAAGCTTTGGCCCAAAACACGCAGTTTGTCACGCGATGCCAACTGCAAGACATTTCTTAAATTCGTATTCAGCAATGAGCCGGCGGCACCACCTTGTGCCGTGACCGGGCTTAAGTGCATTGGATGCAGCGAATTTTCTAAACGGCCAATAACGTTGCGTATGACATTGATTTGATGTTGCAATAAAATGCATTCCTGAAAGCAAAACGAATATTATTACAACAACAAAATTGAAGAATACTCTGCAACGCCATTTTGGAAACTCACCTCATATATGGTGACCACTTTACTGTTGTCCACAGTATTGGCGTCCTCCTCGCGTTGTTTGTGTATGAAGGCTTGCATGTGTGCCACATTGGACATCTCACAGTTGAGTATCGGTGTGAGCAGTTCGATTAGCTTACAGCTAGCCAAACTGTAACGGCAATGCACATCCTCATACAACGACGTCAGCGCCTTTATCTGCGCTTGTATATTCTGTGCGGGATGCTTCATGAAACGCAGCAGCGAATCGGCGTAGCCGTCGTGTTCCAAGACGACGGCATGGCCATAAAACGAACCAATTGGAATTTTGCATTTCGTAGCCGACATACCGATGCGTCCGATTATGGTGATTTTCATGAAGCGACAAATCGGTGGCGGCTGCAGATCGCTCAGCACCAACGTCTTCGTGCTGATATCGGAGGCGACCACTAAGCGCACGCTATCGGCCTCCTCATCAAAGCACCAAATATCTATGTGCAGCGATGCCAGCTCATCGCATGCCGGTATAACCAAATCAGTGAGCAAAATGGGCGAACCGAAGTCCAAGACCACAAAACGACGCGCTCCCGAATGCATGCGATCAATAACGACCATTTGTTTGGGCGGTGGCGCCAACAGTTTATGCCAAGCAAAGACATTTGTGGCCTGCGCATTCGAGTTATCGCTGCCAGCGGCCGGCGCATCGACATTAGTTGTTGTTGGCGTTTTATCCTTTTGCTGTGCCGGCGGCGTTTGCTTTTTCGACTGTTGCTGTTCGGCCGCCAAAGACATTGACGTTTGCGTTGTTGAATATTCTGTATCGTTAAGTTGTTGCAGTTGTTGTTGTAATTGTTCTTCTTGCTGTGCGGCTTCGTAGATGATTTGTGTAGCCATGGTAATGGCCTTGGCGCTGCTTTCGTTAATTTTCGGATCCGAAGTGGCTAGAAGACTTGGATTTGCGAGCAATGTGTCGTTATTTGTAGTGTTGCTGTTGTTATTGGCAGCTGAAGAGGTCTGCAGATTCTCATCGCAATACTCAATGTACTTGCAAATGGCTTTGAATTTCGGCAAAAGCGGCATACATTTGAACTTGATTTTGTCATCGATTAATGTGACGTTTCCTGGGTTGAAATCTAAAGTGTGGGAGAAAAATAAATATTTAAATCATCCGTTATAATAGCAAATAATATTTTTTAGTTTATCTTGTATGGAAAATATGAAAATAAGAAAAAAAATTAATAAACAAAAAAAAAATATTAAATAATTAAAAAAAAATTAAATAATTAACAGAAAATTGTGTTTAAAAAAATTAATGAAAAAATGTTTAAATGGTTAAAATTAATTTAAATTAAAAAAAAATTAAAAAATTAAAAAGAAAAGTAAATAATTAAAAAAACTAAATAATTAACAAAAAATTAAAAGTTAAAGAAAATGAATAAAAAAAATGTTTAAATGATTAAAAAAATGTTAAATAATTATAAAAAATATTTCAATAAAAAGAATTTAAATAATTTTTGTTAAAAAATTAAACTAATATGAAAATAAGAAAAAAATTAATAAACAAAATTAAAAAAAATATTAAATAATTAAAAAAAAATAAAAAAAAATAAATAATTAAAAGAAAATTTTGTTTAAAAAAATTAATAAAAAAATATTTAAATGATTAAAATTAATTTAAATTTAAAAAAATTTAAAAATTAAAAAGAAAAGTAAATAATTAAAAAAATTAAATAATTAACAAAAAATTAAAAGTTAAAAGTTAAAGAAAATTAATAAAAAAATGTTAAATAATTATAAAAAAATTTCAATAAAAAAAAATTCAAATAATTTTTGTTAAAAAATTAAAATAATAAATAAATAAAATCAAAATAAATTAAATTACATTAAAAAATGAGGTTTGGCTGTATTTGAACACGCAACAGCAGTTTAGCTGTTAGCTTTTTCGAAATCAACTTACTACATATTCCGTTCGGTTTCAGCACTTCGGCTACTACGACATCATTTTCCGTTTTCTTAGCATTGACTATCTTCATCTGTTTATCCACATTGTATACAAGATCATTGACCTGGAAACAACGAAAACATCAGCTTCTCGCTACATATGCTATCCACACTATTTAACTTACATTGTAGCTTTCCTGTTCTTTCGGCATATCCACCATGGGTGCAACGATCAATTCCTCCATATTGATATTTGATGCACTGCTGGCGGAAACCGTGTCCATATTATCGATGCGCGTTGCCTCCGACGTCGATGCGCATGTGTAGTGCAATTGTTCCACCTCCAGCAAGCCTCGCAATTGATTACTAACACTCTTGCATTTGATCAAATGCGGAAATGTGCGAAAATCAACACCATCTATCAAAAAAAAAAATATTAAAATATTAAAATACATTTTGAAAATATGTTTTTTTAGTTCACCACTTACCAATGGAGCAGAGCTTTTTGATATCTAAACCAGCTGCTTGCATTAGACCTGCATTCGAACGAATCATATTCATTAGCGAAGAGGGCAGTACTACGTTACTTTTATTTACATTTGGCAAGTCGTAATCGAAGATTTCAGGCTCGAAGGGAAAACCATATAGACCAAATCTACAAAAACAAAAAATACAATTTTAAAGAGTTTTCATATTTAATTATTTAAGCATTGTTCTACCTTGTACTGAGCAACGAACAGTAGGGATCCCAACGCACATCGATTTCCTTGGCAATTTCAGTCAACAATTTAACACACAACTCCGATATGCCGTTGTGTGATTCCAGTGTCGAAGTGGCACAAGCGAGCATGGCATACCAACGCACAACGCTCGCGAATTTGGCGCGCGGCAACTCGTTGAATGTGTTCGCAACAGCATCCTTGATGGCAACATCGAGTGTGGAATGTGATTGCACCTCAACCGGCAGACTGCATATGCCGCTGCAATGTACAGTTAAACACAATAATATTCAAGTAAAAATATGTTTGTATGAAGAAAAACAAACTTACTCAGTTAATATTAGTATCAGTTTAACGCATTTGTGCGCCATGGTGCGATTGCTGTGTATAATGCAGTTGCGCAGCATATTCTCCAGATACTTCTCCGACAGGCAGATGCACTCGAATTGTTGTGCCATCAAATCTGTGTTTGTAGCAGCGGTACTCTTGTTAATTTGCGCCTTGATGCGTTCGGATTTCGGTGAACGGAAACGGTTTAAGCGTATAAAGCATATCCACGTGAGTATATCCAATGCAAGATTTTTCTCCAGCGTTGCTGTATTTGCGCTGCTCGCAATTTTGAAGAGATTCTCCAGTAGTACATTACTCTCGAGCATTGCTATTCTCTGCAAGCGTTCATTTGGAATGCGATTTTGACTTTTTACACCGCGCACATTAATTGAGATCTCATGCAACCAATCACAGCCTGAAACAAAAAAAAATTTTCTTTGAGGTTATGTATAGATTTTACATTACAAATACAGAATTAGCTGCTTATAAACACACTAATAGTTAAATAAAATAAAGCTTTGCATTGATTCAGAACTGAATGGTGTGCATACCAATGTAAAAATCAAAACGTGACTTTGATGAGCTTGACGTAAACGAACTGGTGTTGGTGTTGCTGGCTGATGCGTTTGAGCTTGACGAATTATTTGTCATAAAGTTATGCGCTGTACTGCCGGCGAATGATGATGATAAAGGTAAACGCATTATAGCACCTTTACGTACAGGCACTGTCGGTTCGTTCGTGATGAACAAGTAAGCATGATGAATTGCAGCGTTGGATGTGACACAGCAAGATGAGCAAGTGAAGCAATGTATGATGACAACGGATGATAGTGAACGCATGACACATTATTGTTTTAATGAGTTAATTTGATGGATTTAATGGAAGCATGAATTAGTAAAGAAATAAAAAAACAAAAATGAAAACAAAAATTGTTAGACAACAACTCTACAGGATATAACTGCTATATCTTTAGAAAACTAAGAAACTTGTTATCTTATTTGTCTCTACTTACCGCGCGTCTTACTTTGACCCTCCTTTGCCGGATCGGACATGGTTTTAATGTGTAATAGGAAATTACGTGTGCGCGTCTTGAACAGTTTCGGTGATGTCAGTGTAACTGTACCGCCTTGATCGCAAAGATCAATGCAGGAGGACAACTCAATGGGACCGGCAAGTATTTCAGCATTATGCGTTTGCAGATATTCCTCACTCAGCACAGGATTCTCATTGTTACCTAATGAAATAGGAGAGTGATGAAATGCATTTGATTTTTATATGAAATTACACTTACCATCATAACTATTAAAAGTCAAATCTATGTTGTCATCCATGGTGGACTGCTTGTAATTTAGGTGTGGACCTTTCATGCGATAGCCAAACCCGCTGGTATTCTGCTTCAGCAAAGTCACTTGTATGGCAGCCGGATTATGACATGGCTGATAGAGTGAGAACTTTAAGTCGATATGTCCCAAATTAACCGGTTGCACCAGGTTAAGTTCAATGATGTGCTCATCCCAAGTGGTGCTAAAGTAGAAAGTAAAATTATATTAAACAACCAGATTTCCAATCAATTTGATATCAACTTACGCATCGTTATGTAAGCGCCATGTTTTCGTGAATTGCGTATCGTCGCCATGGCGTAGATGCTGTGGCTGCTTACGCTGCTTCTGCGCCTGTACTAAATCATTCCAGCAACTCGGCACTTCGGCCGTATATAAGGCCAGCACATCGTCGAACTGTGTGAGTTCGTAAAGTGTACGTAAATCATCGAGCGAAAGTTCGCTGCTTTTGTATGCCAACAAATTGGAAGAGGCGGCCGCATTAATAGAAGACGAAGATGGTGATGGCGATGATTGTGACAAACTATTATTGTGTAAACTGCCATTTAGGCCGCCGGAATTATTGCTCGAACCCTGGACGCTGCAATCTATTTTGATGTTACTAGCAGTCAACAATGATTCAATGCCGAAATATTGATTTTCATCCGTTAAGTGCTCAACTCCGGGTGGCACTGCACTCGTTGATGTTGATACAGTTGTGGCCACATTTCTGCTTAAACCATCTGGCACAGTTACCGATGCACGAGACAATGCCAGACTGCCACCATCCAATTCCATAAGAGGGAAATTATTTTCACTTGCTCTTTGTGGGTATGCTGTTGTTGTTAAAGCAGTTTTGCAATCTTCTTCCATTTCTAACATTTCATCGCCCGATTCATTTTCTGCGTCATTTAAGGAATAGAATATTAACGAACCACTACGTGTGCAGCCACACAGACGATCTAAGCTGCGACAATAAGCAACTGACACGAAATGTTCGCCTTCTTCCTCAACCACTGTGATAGGCTGAAAATCGGTGAGAGAGTAAATCTCCATGCTTCCATCAGCACACACTACACAGAGTGCACCCGAATCTGTGTTAAAACTATTTTGTTCATCATCGGATGCGTGAAAACTTGGCAAAATACACAATTGCTGTGGACACTTTGTACGACTGAAAGTGACTGCCAAAGTGTATTCATTGGAAATGGTTGAATCTGCATAGTCGAAAAGTAAGAGTTGCGCAGCCACCGCTTCCGAGTTGAAATCGGCATGATCTGAAACGATTAAAATATGAAAACAACAAATTTAATTGCATCGAAGTAATTCAAGCATACCTTCCATACGTTCATCATCTAAATCCATGTCCACCGTTGCCATTATTATCTTACTTGACGTTTCACTGGGCGCTTTTGTTTTCACTAATTTCACCAGGAGCTGATTGCATTTGCCATTTACTGGCAAAATCTCCGCGATCTCGATAACTTCGCGACGCCCATTGGCGGCGCCACCGCCAGCACTACTGCACGCCTCGCTGTCCGACACCAGCGCATTCATTCTACGCACACTTGTGCAGCTCTCAACTACACAATCGATATCTTCGCTAACGGTTAGCTTTTGCACAATTGTACTGCCATTGCTATTGTTATTGTTATTACTTTTGTGTCCATTGTTATTGTTAGTGTTATTCTGTTGTGCGGCTAGTGTTGCAGCTAATAATTTTTCTTTGAAATAACTCGGGTCCATTTCAATTTCATTAGCATTCAACGATACATCACTGCCGACACCGACACCGACGCCGATTTCATTACCGCTTCCCCCGTCATGATTCTTGCCCAGAAATTGTGAAATTAAATAGCTTTGTGATAGGTCCATTTTTATGAGTTCATTTTCCAATAAATCGTTAAAAGCAGATGTCTCCGACTTATCGCCCACAACACAATCGCCTTTCTTCAAAGCAATCAACTCCGATACAAATCCGTTGCTGTCGAAGCCGTCTGCATATTTTTCAAAATCCGAAGAAAGCGATTTGTTATCATCGTCACGCTGATCGTATTTGTCACTCAACTTTTCACTATTGTTGCCATCGCCACCACCGCCTCCATTATCAGCTACTAGGGAAATAAAATCGTTCATATTTTTACAACAACAACTAAATTGATAATATAAAATTTTATTACCTCCGATCAATTGTGACTTCTGGTTTGTGCCAGTATTGCCGTTGCTATTGACGCTTCCCTTGCCACTACCAGATCCAGTACCAATGTTACTATTTCCGGTATTTTCTTGCACACGATCACTTTCAACAATATTTAGCACCACCATGCGAAGCAAGTATTCACCAGTGTTTTGTCGGATGCTCATACCCAATACTATTTTTGAACCAGCTACGCCGGCACGTAGAGTCGACGTGGAGGAACATTGCACCATGCCAGTGCCGGTCACATTGCCACCTGCAACGCCACCGCAACTTGCACTCCCACCTCCACCTGTTTGATTTGCAGTCATTGCGTTAATTTTACATTGCGCACGTGCATTCGGGAGCACACAAATCGCCGTTACACGCGCCCACTTATACCCTTCATCACAGATATCCTTCATTAATGTTGCAATATTGAATGAGTGCATCTTTTTCAGATGTCGCTCGATACTCCAGATAGTAATTTCGCCAGTTTGTGTGCAACTTGTGCATAATACGTTGGCGTAATCACTATTCGAGATGACATCGAAACCGAGACCCGGTGCAGACACAGCTGGATTTGTTGCGTATGTCACAGATAATGGTACATTTTGTGTGTACTCGCCTTTGACGAACGGACACATCGGAGAATGGCGTTCATGTTCACTCCACGGCTCATCGGTTTTCTCCCAGCAAACTAAGCAAACACTGCACGTGAAACACATTGCTCGATCCTCGCCTGATGAGGATGGCTGGTGATAGAAACCGGCCTGTGCCATTTGATCTGGCAAAGCCCACTTGTAGTCCATGTGTGGCCACTTTTCGAATGTTTGTCGACGTACAGCTTCAGAATGCATTAACACACGCTGAAAGTTACTGCCATGCCAACTCAAATCTGGTATTCGAGATCCGGTAAGTAGATCGGTTAACCGTTCATTTATTGCCGACGCTATTGCCAAGGCGGGAATGTGACGCTCTAATCGCTTCAGCATAATTACTACATTATTTGCAACCAATTTTAAGCTGGAATACGATACTTCCAAACATATTGTGTTCCACTGAAAATAATTACGAATTTCCATTAAATAGAGATAAAGCAAAAATATGTACGCGTCTTACTTACCCTCTGAGCTTTGATACCCTTCTTAGCGTTTGCTTGTGCATTTTTTATTTTTTCCAATAATTCATTACTGACGTCACTTGGGCATTCTAAGCCCTCTTGTTCGAGGTCTTTGAGACACGTCTGAAAAATAATCGCTTCGGATAGAAGCAATTCCAATTTGATAAGATCATCATTTTGCAAAATAGGTGGTTGTAGAATTGTATCCAATAGCAAAACACCATTGTAGTCACCACGAAAACCTAAATTCTGTCCATCCCAAAGGAGAATTTTCTCCTGCAGAGGCATGTATTTCCCTCGTACGTTTCCATCGATGGCTGTAAAAAATAAACACAATTAAATAATTACTCCACAAATTTATTATAAATATAGTTTTTTTATATTTAATAAATATTGTACATGAATGTATCCAATATTTTTAAGTACGTGGATGCCGTTATTTGCATTGATAAACAATAGTTTATTGGACGTCTAACGGGTAACGGATATATCAAAAAATCCAACTTCATTTGAGTCGTTGTTGAAGCAGCTGTCGAAATGACTTCGAAACGGAAAAGTCCCTCCCCATTCTAACTGCGCACTAACACTGCGGCATGTTTTCATTCGTATGAAGTCTTTAGCCCCTGCCCTCCTCTGCTTTTATTCGGGTAACAACAGCACGTTTAGATATCTCCAGACACAAATTCAATATCACTTTTCTGCGAAACCAAGTGAAAAATGCATTCATTATTATGCTTACCGTTTCCGCCTAAATTATAAGTCTGTAAAATAACTCCTGAATGCACATCGAGAATTTTCACTTGATTACTGGAGTCGAAGACAAGAATTACATTCAAGTGTGGATGGTAGGCGATATTACGCGATTCCTCGACATTTCCCACATCCAAATAGCCATCCTGTTTTAATACACGTTGCTCCGCGGCCATAATTTCATCGAATATTGATTCCCGGTAGCGGATACTCTCGATTTTGATAACAATTTCACAAGTTTTAGAAACTTTTCCTATTGAAAATTATTTTTTTTACAATATTTTCTCGTTTTCTGCACTTCGTCGTCTTTTCTCATTAATTTCCGCCATCGAGTGAGAAACGAGAACAGAGAACTGTCATAGTGTGAAAAATAAATTAAATCAAAGTTGCCAAATTTATTCACACCTCAAACAAATCGTTTGAAAAAATAAATATTAGAATAGATTTTCAAAAAAAAAAAAACTCGCTTTTTAATTAACTCAAATAAATAATACGATTCAAATAAATATTATATTTTTCTCAAGGTTATTATTTAAGAAATGTCCCCTAATTTTCAGAGCTGTGCACATAATCATATTGGTTGAATACTATAGGGTTACGATTAAATTAGTATAGCATTAGATATTTAGTTCTTTGATCGCTATATAATATAAATTTAACCAGAATATGTGCTATACAAATAGAGTGGTATGCTGGTTTCGTTACAGATAAGTTTATTGAAGACTCAACGAAGCAGTTGTATAGTGTAATATGGTAATAAGATTCTAATAAGAAATCAGATTTTCTTATAAACAGCTGATTTGTAGTTATTGTGAATTGCTTTTTAGAAACATATTGTAAACAAATACTTTTCGGAGTGCAAGTTTATAGTTATAAGATAATCATCTCAATAGTTAACTTAAAAAAAACATGAATATACTTCCAAAGAAAAGGTAAGTATTTTATTTAACTTTTACTTACAAATTTGACACATCGTTCTCATCAAGATGGCACGTTCGAACAAAGGACAATATTGCCCGTGTAAGACGTGACGAGGCTGCCGCAAAGGAAGAGGAACAGAAACGGCAGGAAAAATTATTATTAGCGGTATATAATTATTATAAATTCATTTAGCGTATGTAAATATAATTTACACTTTCAGGAAAGCGAAGCACGCATAAACTTTTTGAGGAAAAAATCTGGTGTACCCATTTCTTCCACTAATACAGAAGAAACTTCCACAGACGATAAATTTTCCACAGCAAGTGGAAGTAATGTTGATAATCAACAACATGTTGATTTATTTTCTGATTATAAATCGCACATCAGAAAGACAAATAAGGCATTAGAAGATGAAAAGAAGGAAGAACAAGAGAAATATGAAAAGCAAATAGGGTATTTAACGTACTTAGGTCAGGATACCAATGAAGCTTTGAAATTACGAAGCTGGTATGAAGTAGCACCACAACGTTCAGAGGTCGGCGATAATAACACGCTTGAAAAAGATGTGAAAAATAAACTGGCACAGGATCCACTGACACTGATTAATGCTTTACTTCCTAGTCCAGTTGAGCAAAAGAAAGACGCAGTTAACTTAAAAAAACGTTCTCTTGAAGATTATATTTCTACACCGGATACACCGCCAAAGAAAATAAGGAAACATGAAAACATAAATGAGAAAAGTCTTTACACAAAAGAAAAGAAGTCCAAGAAACACAAAAAACATAAACATAAAAAAGATAAGGTCAAAAATAAGAAGCATAAATATGAAGACACAGACAGTGACCCGGATGAAGTACAACGTATTAAACGTGAAAAATTAGAAAAACTCCGAAAGGAACGTCTTATGCGCGAGGCTAATGAACGAGCGCGACAAGAGGAGTTATTAGCACCAAAGAAACCGGTGCCGGAAATTGATAATACCAGCAAGACGCCACAACAACGAATAGTTCAAAAATATAACAGTCAGTTCAATCCGGAAATTGCAAAACAAAATATGATTTAATTTTTTTCACTTTAATAAAATTGTTCTATTTATAAATGTATGTATGTAAATTCATACAAAAATACTAATATTGCGTGAATATACACTTTAGTGCTCCCATCACCTAAAATTAATTAATTTAGCAGTTCTGCTGTAGGATTATCCGTCTTTTGCACAACGGAATCCCAAATTTCCAGAGGAACTATCGGCTGTATTTTGTGAGCGGGCAGCACATCGATAACGATAGCAATAAGACTTGTGGCATAAATAAGAACCTCCTTTCTTTACGTATTGTGGATTGGAACTGACTTCGTCTTTATGCCAAAGATCTTGGGTCCATTCCCATACATTTCCGACCATGTTGTGTAAGTTGTAGTCATTTTGTGGAAATGTTTTTACAGGAGATGTGATCTTATAACCATCTTCAGATGTATTTCCATCTGGGAAATCGCCTTGCCAAATATTTAGCCTAAAAGACAACAATATTAACTTAACAGATTCATGATATATTCGACATTCATGACAAATGGATGGTTGTGATTTTAACGGTTATTTATTATTATTTTTACCAGTGCTTTCCATGAGGCGATAATTTGTTTCCCCAAGGGAAAAGCTTGCGTTTCTTTCCACCTCGACATGCTACTTCCCATTCTGCTTCAGTTGGCAACCTTTTTCCAGCCCACCTGCAGTAAGCTACAGCGTCATTCCAAGAAACATGAACTACTGGATGTTCCCACAAATCTTTTGATAATGAAAGAAAATAATAAGTAGTGATTCAAGTTAATTATACACAATGTAAGATTATATATAAATAAATAATATGACAATGATATCAAGAAATTGATTGTTTGTATGCAACATAAAATATAGCAAACAAAACACTAACCATTTAAATTAGTATTCAGTCCTTGTGGGTTTCGCCAAGATATTCCTTTGACTTTAAACCACCATGGAGCACTTACAACACGATAGTCATTGTATTTTTCTTGTAATTCTGTTGTTAGTAAAGTCTTGAATAGAAAACTATCACCAAATTTCTCTGCTTCTGTAGTGTAATTTGTTGCCTTCACAAACTTGTTAAAATTGGCATTGGACACCTCGAATTTATCTATATAGAATTCAGAAATTTTTACAAGTCGTTCCGGGCCCTCACCATCACTTACAAAATGAGGCTCATCAGTTCCTATTAAATAGTTTCCTGCGGGTATGAGAGACATTGACGGATCTTCGGGATAGTAATCTCTGTAGTGTAAGCCATCTTTTTTGTTTTGTTTGCAAACCGGAATTTCATTTTTATTGATAGTTGGAGTGTTTAATTCACTCGATTGTCGGTCCAATCCTTTGTTACAACCACAGTCGGATAGTACCAAAATTAAAAAACAGTGAAAATAAAGAAAACCCAGAGGAAATCGAAACATTTTTCAGCACTCGAAGATATTTCTAATCTAATTCAATGGCCCTTGGTAAACAAAACAAGAAAAATTATTGATATGGTTTGAAGTATCATCAATTTTATTGACGTATCTACTAGAAGAAGAGCAGTATAACCACAGAGCATATTCACTTGGTAAAACCTGTAGAAATCAAATTCCATAATATGTATTATACTTTTATAATTTTGTCAAATAAATTGCGATATTAAAAAAAAATTGTTCCAAAACATTTATTACTCAATTTTCAGAATTACGTGTAAGTTCACTTAAACATTTACGTATTGAACAAATTGTATATAAACTACAATAGTACTTTATAATGTTAGTTGCTATGCATATTGTGTTCATTTTATCTAATGCACTTCGCGGATCGGTTTATAAATTATAAAATTAATTAAAAATTAGCAAACTGAAATTATTATCTTAAAAATCGGCTTTTAACATTAAAATTGAAATCCGTGAAAATATTATCTGGCAATACTGAACTACAATACTATTTTTGCGACCATGTACAGCATAAAAACCGTTTAAAAGTCAAATTTCACAATAAGAAGAAGCATGAAAATTGTGTGAAATACATTCCGATAGTTGCACATGTATATTAGTTTTTCAATTTGTTTAAGAAAATTTGTTATTTCAAAGCTTCGCACATATTACTTATTTCTTAATAATTTCAAGAAAACGCAATGGATTCTGAGGACACATCCACTGGTGGACGTGGTAAGTTGAAATTTGTGTTAAATAATGTGTTGGGTGCAATTATGTGCATACCGTTCAATGCTAACGGGACAAATGCGAAATAGCATTAAATATACGATTTTCTTAAATATTTTTCTCGCATTTTTTATATATAGTGACAAGGTCTTTAAGAAAGCGTTTAACGTCGGTTGATAGCGATGCAAGCAGTAGACCGTCTACTCCCCAACTTACTAAGCTTGCTGCCATACCAGAGACAAGTATGTATATATACAATAAAACACATTTTGCAAAACGAAATTAAACAATTAAAATTTAAGGTTCACCATCTCGTGCTTTACGTGGACGACGCAACTCGACTACCTCAAGTGCTACACCTTTAAAAACGCCAGCAAAGTCTAAAACTGCGACAATCATTGAGTCGAATGAAACTGAAAATGTTCCGGCTAAGCGAACAACTCGCAGAAGCAGTGTTTCTGCTGTTTCAGCAGCAGATCTACTTACGACACTCAAAGATGAAGAGGAAATAAACACCAAAGGGACGCCTGCAAGACGTACAAGGCGGCTACAATCACAGACGGAAGTGGAGAAAACTCCACGTTCTGCAGCTGTAAAGAAAAAGCCCGCACCGAAATCCCGACGTTCTAATCACGAAAGTGAAAGTGATTCCGATATTGAAGTAATCAATTTGGAAGATGAACAAATTGATCGTAAAGAAAAAGAAAATAGTACCACTCCAACAGCAAAAGAGCAGTCAACAAAAACTCCAATAAGAATGTCACCAAGATTAAAGGCAAAGAGTGTATCTCCCAAAGGTAACGCAGTTATTATTGAAACAATTGATTTATTAGAAGACACAAGTACACCTCACGATACCGAGGAAGTTGCTGATAATCCAACAGAATCCTTGCGAATTGAATCGAATGAGAATATGAATATTTCGGACACAAATATGAAATCATTTGATACAAAGGAAGGCGAAGAAGTAAAGTTGGAATGTTTGAATTCATCCTTGACTGAAGATACGCTAGTAAAAGAAACTGACACCAAAGAGGTGTCCAATAAAGCCGATAGCTTTGATTGTAATGATGTAAGCGCTGATGCCACTGCCAAAAGTCCTAACCAATCACCGCTTAATTCATCAAAAGCTCGTGTCAAAAGCGTTGTAATGCTGGAAAGGCTTTCGCCAAAAGTAATTGACAAAATGTGTGGTAAAAGGGCTAGTATTAGCTCACCACCTAACTCAAAATCTGTAACATTCAACGATATTGATGTTGACGATGAAGTGAAGAATACTTACCCAAAAACTCCAGCTTCAATTAAAAGTAAAAGCTATTTAGCAATGGATTCAACAAACGACTCAAAAGATCAATCGTTCCAAAGTGACAAAGAATCTAACAACAGTTTTAAAGATGCAAGCGCAAACGTAGAAATCCCAAAGGATAATACAGCAAACGAATCAAAAGATTCTATTGAGTTCCATGATGCAACCAATGACGTTGAAGAAGTAAATAATATTCAGGAAGCGGGCGAAATAACAAGCGATTTTACGCCTCAAAAAAAGAAGCTTTCAGCAAAATTGCAAAGTTCCACGCCAATGTTGGATTCCGTATCAAATTCAATAACTGCACCGGCAAAGTTAGTAACCGATTCACCAGTTATAACAAAAACATCAGAAGAAATAGACAACAATCCAGAAATGGTTATAACTTCACCTGTAACACAAGATGAAACCACTACCACTACATTACAACATGAACAGAAAGACATTGAAAAAACGAACGACGACGATAAGCGTTTGTCATTAACTGTTGCCGCCACAAATGAAAGCAATAATGTTGAAAAAACGGAGGATTTGTTTTCGAAATCGTGGACACATAATGTAAGTGGTTGCGCAACATCAGATGGAAAAATTGACACTCTCGTTGTAACAACAAATGATGAAGAGGTAACGTCTGAACCATTAAAGGTTGTGGATGAGCAAAAAACATCACCAACTGTAAATAAGGAAACCGTTGATGAATATGTTGAACAGAAGGATGAGGAGGAGGAGGAAGAAGATGAAGAAAATATAGAAAAATTGGAATTTGTCGATGATGAGGCAATGGAGGTTGACAATTACCAAAGTGGAGATTCAATGGATGCAGAAGAAAGAAAAGAGATGTTGGAAAACGAGATAATTGATGAGGGTGAGTCGATTGGTAGTGAAGACACCGAAGAAAGTAACGAAGAAGATGATGAAGAAAATGCTTCATTTGTAACATCTGATTCCGAAGAATCACTACTTGAATATTCTGATAATGAAGAGCATTTAGAAAATGATAGTAAGAAACCCAATAAAATGAACTCACGTAATCGTATTTTGATAACAAGTGAGAGCGAAGATAGCAATGTAAATATTTCTAGAACTAATTCGAACAAGAAGAAGAAAACAAATAAGTCGAACTCCAGAAATCGTATCATATCCTCCAGTGAAAGTGAAATTGAGAAGCAGACGGCAACACAAGCTGAGCCGATGAATGTTAGTCACAAAAGTTCAGACGATTCCGAAAATCCACTAACTTTGGAAGTTAGCAGAATGATTGATGATACAACCGATGATGATGATGATAATGCTAAGCAAACTTCCAAATCGCAACTTGCAGAGACAGCAAACGGTAACACTGAATCAACAAATTCTAATTATCCAGAATTGGATACCAAAATCAAAGATGAAAATAATATGGAGAATAGCGGTCAAGAACAGGAAACTAAAAATGAAACTAAATTAAACACCAGCCAAAAAAGAAATACAGAAAGCGAAACAACAAAAGCTATTGACATTTCCGAAACAGTTGAGAGAACCATCTCATCAGCAACAGAAGCCCAGTGTAATCAAGTGGATACAAATGATCGAAAGCGCCGACGTAGTCAAAGCTTGTCTAAATCCATTTATGAAAATATTGCAGATAATAGCAATGATAATGAAGAAAACTTAAATGCATCAAAGACATGTGAGAAAGAAGATAAAAATAAATCTGTTAATACATTAAACCGCAGTATGGAACGGTCTATTAGAAAATCTATCAGTTCTGTACATGAAAGTGATAAAACAAAAGAAACAATAGGAGATACTGATATAATTAGTGCCGATAATAAAAATGCTTCCCAAAACGATTTTGACTCAAGTGGTAACACAAGTGAGCAAATGAAAGAAGATGAAGAGCCCAAGTTTAATGGTTTTGATGACATGCAATCACAAAATGAATCAAACGATGAGGAGAGTGTGGATGGTGAAGATATTGAAATTCCTGAAACACAAGAGGTTGGTCAGGCTATTGAAGAGAATTCTTCAGAAGAATCGTCCGCTGAAGAAACTTATGAAATGCTTAATGTTGGAAAATCTGTATCAAAGTTGAAAAATGCTGGTCTAAGTTTGTCGTTTTGCCAGGCAAAACAAAAGCGTGTGACAGTCAAAGACCGTATACGTCACAGGTCCTTCACAATTGGTGTAAGTGTTACAAAATCCGAAGATATTAATCAAATGGAGGAATCTTCCGGTTCCTCGGACGCAGATGAAAAAGAAGAAAGTGCCGATAGTAATGATAGTGACCGAAATCTCATTGATAAACAAGATGAAGAGGAACTCGAAAAGTTGGCACATTCCAATGCACAATTCTCCAACATGAATCGAAAACGAAAATCAATGTTATCGACCTTTGCACAGGATAATCAAGAGTTCGCATGTAAAAGGAAGTCGAAACGTAACAGTTTACAATCTATATCTAAAGAAGATTTTAATCCCTCTCAATCGTTGCTTGAAAATATCGAAGATTATAAGCGTGAGTTGCAGAGTCAAAAGGTCGGCAAGAAAACGCGCTTATCTAAATCATTTTGTGATCCTGTACATGATGACATGGAGGCACTTGTTGATAGTGGCGGTTCAGACGTTACAAATTATACAAATAATGAAAAACCCAGACGTCATAGTTTAAAAAATACTGAGTTGGGAATGCACTCAACTGCCTCAAAATCGCGTTTATCCAAATCTTTCTGTGGACCTATCGAGGAAGATCAGGACTCTGTTGATGATAGTGGCGATTCAGACGTTAAGAATAACACAATTAGTGATAAAACCAAACGTAGAAGCTTACAAAATAATGAGCGCGGAACACGTTCAACAGCCTCAAAATCGCGTTTATCCAAATCTTTTTGTGGACCTATCGAGGAAGACCAGGACTCTGTTGATGATAGTGGCGATTCAGACGTTAAGAATAACACAATTAGTGATAAAACCAAACGTAAAAGCTTACAAAATAATGAGCTCGGAACACATTCAACAACAACAAAATCGCGCCTATCTAAATCTTTTTGCGGGGCTATTCAAGAAGCTCCCAATACCTCAGGGGATAGCAGCAGCTCAGAAAAGTCTGCTGATGAAGTGGTAAATAAGAAAAAAATAAATGGATCTACAAGACAAGAACTTGCAACAACCAAAAACAAGAAGCGAGATTTCGGACGTATTTTGGACCGTTGCGATGAAATATTAGATGCCGCAAATCGTGCCAAATTGGAAAGCAAGCAAAACTATAAAAAGGTAGTAACGAGCGCGTAAATTGTCTATTAAATATTAATTAATTGTTTAAACATTTCAGAGTCGGCTATTGATACCAAAATCTAAAAAACAGTCCAAACCTGAATTACAGTCCGATGAAGAATCAGCAAGCGATGCGCCTGTGATTAAAAAGGATATGAAGCAGTCAAAAGGTTTGTGCTTTACATTCATTCATTTTCATACCTTTAAATGTTTTAAATATTTTATAATATATTAACCATTTCAGAAAAAACAACATTGGCATTGACACAGGCTTTCAAAGCTTCAGCCAACATTTTATTAAAAGAAGCCACTAAAGTTAAAAAGGAAAAACTATTACAGGTATTGTATTTAATTTTACTTGTTTATTACAGTATTCGTGACATTCCTAATATAAAAAAATTTAATTATTAGCAAAATGAAGAGAAATATGCGGATAAACGTCTACCAATGCAATTATTGGAGTCTATTTCGCCGTCGCACACCGAAACGAAAAAGAGTAAGCGAAAATGAGATTAAATATTATTTGTGAATACCATTTTTCATTTTTATTAAATTTATTTATTTTATTAAATAAAGGCAAACGAGAACGTGCACGTGAACCAAATGTGCAGCGCTTAAATTGTGCAACAGGTGAAATTGTGGAGGAAGTGCTTAGTCCGCCGAAGAAGAAGCGAGCCGTATTGAAGAAAATTGAACTACCCACTGGTACAGTATTGGAAGAACCAGTTACACCAAAGAAAAAAATACGAAATAGCGGTTTCCGTGAAAGTCCCATTACGCCGCGCACACTAGGTTTTAAAGTACGTCATATACTAACTGCTGGTCAGGACAAAGTGCCACAACTGCCAACAACGCACGGTGTCGAACGGAAACGTAAACAGAAACTGGTTGATCCCAAATTGGTGTTGCCTAAACCACAGTGGTCGCAGTCGGGTGTATTTATGGAAGAAGTTTTGCCAAGTCGCAAAATGCAGGGATTGAATACGATGAAATCGTGTGCACCAGGTGCCAATGAAGCAACTGTGAATGCGTTAAATTTCAAAAGCTCAAGCCTGTTTCGCAAGAATGTACCAAGAGAAGCGTCGCATGAGATACTAAAACGTAAAGAACGCCAGTATGTTCGTAATCGTTTTTAATTTAAAAACGTTATACAAAAAACTCATTCTTAAAAATTATACCTTGAAACATGTTCATTTATACATTTATCATAATTATTATAATGGTTAACGCGTACGTTTCTTTTTCAATAAATATTGCTTCATATTATAAATATAAAATGTGATATTTGTGTACAGTGGATTCCAAAAGTATGGAAAGCAATGAGAAAATTAATTTCAGAATGGTGATTTATAATTTAAAATATATTATAGAAATTATTTACAGTAATCACCCAATTAAAGGCAATGTTGAACAATTAGCTGCTATATTACGGTTATGTTAATTGGAATAGCATGAAGATTTGTTGTTTAGTGTTGGTCTGCGTATTTAAGGGTTGAAATAGTTTTAGGGTGACTTGCAAATACATTTTTACTAAAATAGTAACTCGCTCTGCTAATTTTCGCTTGTTAAGAAAGTTTATGTAAATCTAGTAAAATTAAATATTTTATTCATTTAATTATTGCGAAATTTTCAAAAAAAAATCCACTCGTGTAAGTATGGTAACCCGCAGAATGTATGAACAAAGCGAGCGGAGACTATCGACAGACGTTAATTTCAAAAAGTATTCATTCAATTGAATTTCGTGTACTCTCCGTTCTCTTTCGAAATTGTGTAGCGTTGCGCTGCGCGCAGAATTGTAATCGACGTTACCTGCTCCGCGCGCAGCGCTGTCGGTTGTTATGAAATTTCTTCTCAGTGATGCTCTCAGTTGATTTTGTGCGCTCAGTGAGGAAGTGCGCGCTTTTCTACAAGTTGTTCGTTACGTTTGGATATTTTCAGTGTGATTGGATTTTGTCCCCAACAACTGCATGACCGGCCGGCTGCGAATTTGGAACGAAAAAGTAGTGAGACGAATGTGTGTGTGGAGAAGAAGGAAAAGAAACGGAAGAAACACATAGAGCCCGCTTATTTTTGAAAAGACACAAGAAACGGTTAAGGGCTTACCTAAAGTCCATGTGAAAAATGTTATTGTGCATATATTTCTCCGCAATATCGCAAAGCGATATAAAAACTATTCACAGTCGAATTGGCAATTAAAAAAACACTTTTGCGTAAACAATATTTTGCCTTTTTGTGGAAGTTAAAAATTGAAGATTCGCATTAAACAAAAATAATATGCACATAGAATCACAAAGGAAAATAGTGAAGAACGGCAAGCTGCGATTAAGAACGACTTTGAGCGAAGTGTAAAAACTCAAATTGGACAAATATATAAAAAAGCAACGTGCGAAAGTGTATAGAAGGCAATGCGAATAAGCTTAAGTAGTAAAACAATTTTATACATGCCAATACGTTTATGCGAGTGTGAAGTTGTTGCGCTTGTGGTCTTTTGTTAAACACTCGCGCCACCGGCCCCCTCGTCATGTAAACGGTTCCGTTAAATGTACATACGTTCTTACGGAACGGCACATATTTGTTAAGACCAACTAAGTTGTGGAGTTGAATCAAATAAATTGCAAGAAGCAATTAAAAAGCAGCAAATACGTGGATGCTAAGAAACTTTAAAAAATGTTCGAACTGGAGGATTATTCAAGTGGTTACCACGATGCGATCCTTAATAAATACGCTGTAAGTATTATTATTATTTGGATTTAAGTATATTCATACACACATATGCGCCTTTATATGGTTCATTAATAATCTGACAACTAAACACATACAATCTTTGTTCGCTAAAAGTTATGTTGCTAATATAGTGTTACTATACAATAAAAATTTTGCAAATTTTTAAACGCTTTTACGTTCTTTTTTTGTTTGTACGAATTTGTCTGTGTTTTTTTTTTGCTTTTACCCAAAGCTGTTTGGGCCAAGTTGACTTTGTTTAATATTTAATTGTTCTTCATTTCTTCTTCCCCCCTGTGCACATTGTTTGCGTTCGTCGTTCTCTTCAATCCGTTATATTTTGTTCTGTTTGTTTGGCTTTTACTATAGCTGTTGGATTTTTGTTTTTTTTTTTTTGTTTCTACTATTTTTTACCATTCACATTTGTTCGCAATGGTTTACGTTCGGCGCTCATTTTAGCTGCGCAAGTTGTCGCTGCTTTCCGTATACAATTATCGATTGTTTACCCTACACCTTCTGCCTCCCCTGCCTTTACAAAAAGTATACAAAAGCTGTTCGCGGTTCTCTGCCACGGCAAAGTTATCGCTGTCGGCGCTGAAGCGCTGCTTCGTTGTTTTTTTATTATCAAGTTTATTTTGTTTTTGTTTAATTTTCGTGTTTTGTCTGTGCCTTTGCGCTGCTGCCGGCCGGTTTTTTGTGTTGAATGTCATTTGTGTTCTCAACTCTCGCAGCTAGAGAGTGAGAGAATTGCGAATTTTGCTTTACGAGTGAGAAAATTGCTCACCTTAATGAAAGTAAAATTAAGCTACTCGGAGCAAGCTCCACTAGTGTACATGTGTTTTATATGCATGTTATGTACATACATACATATATGTACGGATTAAAAGAAAGAAATAATTTGTGCAAACATTTCGATTTCATATGCGGTCTCTGTTGCGATAACAAACAACACTATTGTATATATATTCTTGATGTTAACTAACATTACGAAACATGCATATAAATATGGTATAAATATCATTTAGTTTTGAGACTGATGATTATTTGTGATGATTCTTAAATTTGCTGATCCTTATGTTTTTTTTAACTTCTAAGCCGATATTGGTATTTAAAAAAAAAAACGTTTATTTTCAAATACATACCAACACTGAGTCATGCATAAATTATTTGTTTATCTTTAATTTTTTCACGCTGTATAACATAAGTACATATATGAGTGCAAATAAAAGTGCAAGTCGACGGAAATCGCGCCAAATATCAACTTCTGGTATGTTGGCACTTTGCTAAAATAGGTAAGATATGCGCTGCAAGTGTTAAGTATGTGGAATGGAACGGATCTTCTGTCTGTTTGTTTCTCTTCTTTTTGTATGGATGTCCCACCGTTGCACTGCTGCTCCCCAATAAATTTCCCTATCACACCGATATCGTTGCTGGTATCTTTGCATGTGTACCCCTCTCATATTCATACCAACACTTTTGCGAATTCTATACAACAATAATTTTATAGCAAATTATGTTTGTGTTTGTTGTGTACGTGTGTTGTTGCCCCTCATTTGTTGTTGTATTAATGCATGTGGATTTGTAGAATCCATGCTCCACACACTTTAAGCTTAATGTGCTGAATTATCTGTGGCTCATTTATTAACTAACACATGCATGGAAGAATAATGGGAGAGGGATCTGTGCTCAACAGAAACTTTTGTGAGTAACAGCAACAACAGCATACCTTTGGCCAACACCGAAAAGCACCACAGTCTTATTGCATTATGGGAAAATGTTAACTTTTAGCTCATATCGGAGTATAGCTTTTGTATTTTTATTTTTGCGTTGTTTTGTGGCTTTACACCGTTTCGCAATGTTTTTGGTTCTTATTCGCTTAATTTTACTTGATTTCTTGATATGAGCTAAGTGCTGTATCGCCGTATGTACTTATTGTTGTATATAATATGGTTTATGCCACACAATATTCCCCGCTGTAATTAAATTTTTGGTGCGACAACCACAATGGAAAGTTTATTGCACTTATAATTTGTTCATTAACCATACATAAAGACGTACATATGCTTATACTTAGAGGGAATTAAACTTTGTATACATATTTAAGCATATGCTAATAAATTATATAATGACTATTGAAAGCGTAAAGTAAATTGATCACCGTATGTTTGTATGTTTTATATGTAAGTACTCTACATTGCAAATCGTGTATAAGTAGCTGACTGTTCAGAATCTTAATTGAGTATACAATCCAGTACTTGTAAGTATTTATTGAGATAAGTTATTGCTGGTACTTCCATGCATACATACATACACTCGGGAGAAATATACCTTTAAATATATAGTATAAATATTAAATTTGTTATTTTTGCACAATTTTTTTAAATTGTAAACTTTCATATATACATTGTAATTGAATTATACTTTAATTCTTATATTATTGATAAAATAAAAAAAAATAATAAATATTCGAAACTAAAAATTTTTGCGTTTTACAAAAAATAAAAATACAAAATCGTTGGCGTGGGAGCACATAAAAATGAAATTGTAAAGCTTTGACCAAAATACAAATACAAAGAATAAAAATAAAAGAAAATAAAAAAACATATGAACAAGGAAATATTAAAAATTTCTAATTTCTAACGTAATAGTTTATTTTTTTCAAATAACCCACTTTGACTGTTTTTTATTCTGTTTTGAAGTGTATTATAAAAACATAAATCGCTGTAGAAGTCCTCTAAATGAAATGAAAAAAAAAAAACATATGGACAAGGAAATATTATAAATTCCCCGTTTTTTACTTGGACTACGTTCTGGGCTTCAAAGTAATAGTTTATTTTCATAAAAACCTATTTTAGCTGTTTTTTGTTTTGTTTTGAAGTATAAAAATCTGTAGAATTTTCCGTAATAGATAGAAATCGTTTTTTAATCATATGGTATATGCGTGTTCGGAAATATTGCAAGAATTTCCCTCCAAAAACCTCTTATGTATGCATATCAGCTGTGTAAGCATATGTAAGTATACAATATAAATATGTATGCATGTATGTAATCTAAAAAGGAATCGATTACTTACAATAATCCGGAAATAAAATTTTTGCGCTCATTATAACAACTGTTAATTTATTACATCTGGTGGGTATATGCATATAATAATAGCAGGGACATTCACCATTGTGTGTGCGCTGCATATAATTTATTGCATGAGTTACAATTACAGATTTCAATTCTTAATTCTCTAAATGTGTGCCACATTCTTTAAGATCCTGTAACTGCTAATTCATACATCTTGGGGTTGTTTCTTTTTTGTTTTTTTTTGCTTAGAGTTCACAAAATTGTGTAAAATTGCATTTGGCTCTTCGCCTCCTTTTGGTATTCTGTAAATTGTATTTTTTTCGCCTTCATGACAGCTGACAGCTGTATGTGAAGGTAAATGTTAGTAATCTTATACCTACGTACGTATATACATAAATGTGTAATCATTTGTATGCCCTACCTACTGAGTTTCAAGCACCTTCATAATTAAATGTTTGCTTTAAATTGGCTACCTGGCGAAGAAAGGCTGGCGGGCATTATTACGGTTTGCCAGATAATTTAACAGACGGTGTGTGAAAAACTTCAACAATGCTTTCGGAAAATCGGTGCTCATAAATCACACTCTATTGATAAGGCGGCCTAGAAGCTGTTTAGCCTTGGGTCTATGGCATCCTTCGCGCAATACATTAAACGGATTTTGAAGAAAGTTACACACAAATAATTGTAGTAAAAGTGAAATTAGGAAGTACTTCGAAATAATAATTTAGGCAAGGACATAGAGAAAATAAAGTCATGGAAAGAAATTAAGTATTTTTAATATTATTTGGAAGATGTTTACATTATAAATATTTTTACTAATTAATATATGCTTCATTTTCTACTTTGAATAAATTCTTCCGAACTTCTACAATAATATTCTACCCATATACATACACACACATAAATATTCCCCAGAAAGTTCACATGCAAGCACACTCCTTCTGGCACTTATGGTATCCTGTTGAAATATGAAACTTATCATTTCTGTATCTCGTTCAAAATGAATGCTATCGATTTTTTCACATACATACTTACATATTCACACAAAGTTATGCACATACAAACTCGCTATATTGCCACCTCGTCCAACGACCCTGAAAGAAGTGGGAGTAATCGAGTTAACATCCAGACAAAGCATTTTGTATGGCATTCTGGAAGGTCACAGTGTTATTTTTAGTTAACAGTTATGTATGTATGTACTACATACTTACATATACAAAAGTCTGTATTTTGCTCTGAATTTATACTACTACTTGTTGGCATATGGAATTGATAAGAGACTGACTGAAATTTTACTCCCATTTTAATTGTCCTGCGCGCCAAAAAAATGTTACATTAGGGCGGTTAGTCATACATACCATACAAATATATGTACATATGTACATGTGTATAAAGTGTATTTATATTTGAGCATAAAAGAGCAGCTGCAATACAGGAAACAGTTTACACATTTTCGATTAAAAGCCGAAAAGGATTCCAAAGAGACCGACCGACAACAGGATAGGGGAGAGCACGCAAATTGTGTGTGTACTTATTAATTATATGTAAGCTTGTAAACTTATTTTTGGGTTGCAGTAGTAACAGGCGCATCAAACATTTTGCCTTACATGTGTGTGTGTGTGTGAGTACATGCAGAAAAACATTCACATTTATGAACATTTGTACGTACGTACCACCTCTTGAACACGTAACAAACACAACGATTTGGCTAGACGTTTCCATAACACGAACGAAAGGGAGCCGAACAAGGCAACAGCTAATCGTTCAAAGGCAGCTGGAAGAGCAGCGAACACGACGGTCGGCACATTGGTAGCATAAACCATGACAGTTGGTTCTTTGGTTGGGGTTGAAAATTGCGCCTGTTGTGTAAACCACCGATGGAGTTGCCATTTAGAGAGAATTTATGCAAATATGGTGGCTTTTCAAAGTATGTTTGGGTATTACGATTTATGTAGTTAATCTCTACTAGAGTCAGGGAGAAATTTCCAACTGACTAATTGTGTATGAAAATAAAGGACTGTCTCTTTGAATACACAAAAAAGACTATAAGACTAGAAAATGAGTAATTCCATTGTTTTAGATCGTAAAAAGTATGAATTAATTCGGGATCGGGATGCAAATAATTTTTATGATTTTTGCCGAAGTATTCCCGACATCCAAAGAGGAAGAAATTGGGAATTCTATATTGGTGATTTTATATTAAACGACTTCTTAAACGATTGTCATTGTCATTGTCAACTTGCAATTTATAGTGGTAAAATGAAATATCTTTGATGGGAACACTTCATATCATAGTAAAAGAAATAAACTACAAATGGTTGAACTATAAATTACTATCATGAAGGCATTTTTAATACAATCGCATATTTCATGTGTCCAAAAAAAGCTTTTGTCGTGGAAATCATAACCCATTATTGGTTGATCTAACATCAATAAACCAAAAATATTTCGATAGTAAATGGATAAATCAAGTTGATGAACGAAGGAAAAGAGAAAATATTAAAATTTTTATTTTTAACAGATTTTTAGCAAAAACAACTTACTTTTTTGTGAAATTTTCGCCATATATTGGCTAAAAAAAGTGTAATACAGATATAAAAAAATCCTTCGTCCATCAACTAGATAATATTATTCCAAAGATGTGTGCAAAATTTGAACAAAATCGCTTAAAAAACTTTCGAGATACCGTGTCCGTGTCCACCGACTTAAAAAATTTAGTTTTGCGCTAAACGCTAAAGGGTATATCTCTTACTTGGACATTCTTCTATTTAATAAGACAAAAAATCCAAATTTAGAAATTTCGAAACCCCCCTAACCACTTAATATACAAAATTATATTCATAATCCCTTCAATTCCATAAATTTTGTGATTATTAGTTTTTCATAAATATAAAAAGAATTATTCGTTTAAATGCTACTGAAAATGTATTTACATATTTTTATTTAAAATGTAAACAGAAATTTTAGTAAAATCCTTTTTCACTAATAACGCCACCACTAAATAACGTATGGGGTAGTGCAAAGTATACCGCGATGGCAGCATTACTCCGTTTGAGCGAAACTCCATTTGTATTCGCTACGCTCTGCAGGCTCAGAATCAAAAGTTGACGACCGACCGGTCTGGAAAAATAGTAGTGGTTGAGTCTGCTGTGTGAATGTGTTTTGTCGGCAACTGTACCCAGTTTCATTGTGCCAACACACGCACGCACACACACACACAGGTACACATGTAGACACTAACATAGCCGGGTGCCGGTAGATTTGTACATGCGCTCTCCGAACATATTAATGCGCCATGTGTACCTACGAAGTGCTGGATATGACGACTCGGTAAACATACTCATTGCTGTTGTTGCAACATGCTACATGCTGTCTTCTGTCCTTTGCCGGCTTAGCCATTCTCTTTGCGCTGTTATTTCAACTGTTAAATTGTTTTTGTTCGCTGTTGAGATGTGTATGCGGATGTGTGCAATAGAAAGAGAGTGTGCGAGATTGCGAATCATGGAGAGCGCTGTGCTTGTATGTTCGAAAATCGAAATGTTGCAACTCGCAAAGGCGAATTAATGTTGCGGCAACATTAACGTGTTGCTGAAACATGTTATACAGGTTGTCTCGAAAAGTTGGGATTAAAAATCGTTGGAATTAGAATATTTTTTAAAATTCTATGTTAATGCGACTTTTTTACAGAAAAATTAAAATTTTTTAAATCATTTTTTTTTGTTATTTTTATATATTGCAAAGCTTTAAAATAAACGTAGTAATTATTGTCTTCATATAAAATTTTAAATTTCAACTTTAACGTCTTATTTGTATAGAAAATTACGAGCAACTGCAAATTATATGCAAGTCTCTTAAATGCATTCACCCCTGCCATCTACCGTCGAAACGACTTCAGACAGTCTTATGGAATTGTATTGAAGTCGGTCATGTGCAAAAATTCTCATAAACAATTAAGTTTGTTCACAAATGCATCCAACCTAAAATCGAAAAAAAAAAAAATGAAATAAAAAGTTGCGCGGGAAAATGCATCCGCCTTATCGACAGCCGATATGTTGCATGTCAGTACAACATAAGCACATACACACATATTCCCCAACAAACAGCAATTCATAAAGAGTTTTTAGTCTAACATGCACAGTGTGGAGATAAGAGATGCTCTAATGTACATTTCTTTGTATGTATGTATGTGTGTGTGTGTGTGTGTGTGTGTGTGTGTGTGGATGAATTAGTGTCATACTTCACTTTGGAATGCTTTGATCAACCTTTGCTGCCATTTGCTTATAAGAAAGGGTAAAAAAGTCTTGAGTAGCAAATGAATGCATCGACTTGGCTGCTGACACGGCGTAAATGCACACACACACATACTTGTGCATGTATGTATGTTTGTATGTAAGTAACTTCTGCATATAGTGGCCGTGCATTGTGCTCGTTGGTGAGCAGTTGTTTGTTTTGGTGGGCGCCCATCTGTGGTACAAAGTCGACATGCAAAAGAACATCGCCTTCATCATTGCGTTCTCACCCCCTCCGTTCTGCCCAAAGTTGTTTGTTGTGTACTTTCTTTTATTTTGCTTTTGGCTTTTGCTGCTGGTACTTGTTTTATTTTTTCAGCGTTACACTTTGAATTCATTTTCATAATATTCACGGTTTTGTTTTTATCATGCTTTTTGGAGACATATCTACACACATACATATAAGTACAAGAAGTATCTATGAAGCTGCAATTGCGCTTTTGCGGTGAGGTTAGTTGGCTTCTTGTTTACTTCGTCTAGCACTATTGGGAAAATTATTGCAAAGTGGATGGAACAAGTTCTATTTAAAAAAACCTTGAAATGAAGCCATTCAATTATGTGATTAATAATATTTAAGTGCTGGGAGTGTATTGGTTTATAAATTATTTTGCGGATGTTCCCTCAGTTCTACAAATGATTTCACCTGCAATTTTGTAGTCAAACAATTTCAACAAAACCAATATCTACGATCCACTTGTCAATATGTTGCTAAGAATCTCGCTTGGATTTATTCAGATACAAAATTCATAATGAATAAATGTAGCTAAATTCTATATACAGTTGAACTTCCCTAACTCGAATCACCATAATCCATAAAAAAAACTTCGATTTAGAGAGATTTCGAGATAGGAAAGGTAATTTGTATAAAATTTTACTTCTATTGTCAATTCAAGAGTTTGATTTATGGAAGTTCAACTATATGTATGTACATATGTATGTATAAATATCTATTAAAGTGTCAATCACATTCTTACAAATCTTTGTATATTTGCAGAAGTATATATAATTGCACATTTTATGCCAATGCGATAGCTGACTTCATGAGAAACCAGTTCTTTTCAGTCTCAGCTTAAAGACAAATTATGTTTACTGATTCTATAAATATGTACACAAGTGTCTGCCGGAATCATTAAACCCAATGAGAAATTGATAATTGAAATCTGAGAATACTAGTCCTTCCCCAGTTGCTTATCTTATACCTCACACCAGATAACTACTCCCCACATGATCTAACCTATCTCTTTGAATCAATGACTTCATACTACTCATCTAAACCCATTCTCTATGGACCTACCACGTCCGTACCTTGGACTTCTTGGACAAAAATATAGTTTTATTTGGTTTGCAAAGGTAATGTGAAGAGTTTTAAAGTGTATTTATCTATTTTTGAAAGTTATTTAGAGGACAAATTAGATATCAGACGATAAATGTATCCGCTGCATGCCTTAAAATTTTTTATTACATTTTTTCTAGGGCTTGATAGAGGGATGTTAAGGTATAAAATACCTTTGGGCCAAAGATGTACAAGAAAAAAGAATGTCACACATGAAGATTTTCAAGATGAGCTTCCTTCTGAAAAGCCTTTTTATAAATCCACATCTATTATATAAATTATCTTTAATAATTCTAATGCAGCTGCCATATACATACAATGCGCCAACTTTCCACCTGGCCTCTGTAACATTGCGATAATTCGTTTTCTTTCAATTTTCGTTGTGTGTTTTGTTCATTTCTTTTTATCGACTTCTCAATCGTTGTGTGCTAAAATTGGAGTTTCCTTGCGTCTGTTTGTATACGTGAAACTTTTGTTTACATTTTACTTCGATCGTTGCTTATGTTAATGATTTCATGTTGCGCGGGAAAAATCCTACCAATGTACGCATGCATGTGTGTCACGAATGGTGAGCAAATGTATACATATGTATGTAAAATTTAGTAATTTCCTGCGCCAGTGTGTGTGTGTATTTTGTATTATTTCATGCTTTGTTGGTTGCCAAGATATTTATTTAACTTCAGTTTCTGCTTAGGTACCTTGTTGTATAAAAAACAAAAACTCAAGCGGTGTTCTTTTTTTAAGATATACATACATACAAACAAACCTACCTTCCAGCTTGCTGTGCGCTCGTATGTCTTCCCAGGCGATAATAAAAGCAAACATACTTACTTACATCTTGGTAAATTTACAACAACATGGTTGCACCCTTGTAATCGCCTGGTCGAGCAGGCACAAAAAACGTGAACAAAATTCTGCGAAATTTTATATTTCTACTTACATATTCTACATACATTATGTATGTATCTACTGGTATCTGTACGTGTGTAGTTGTGCAGGTATAAAAAATGAAAAGTATTTAGAATTGTTAGCATGTTTATGTCTTTTTGTGTGTGACTTGCTCATTATCTGCCCAAGGCTGGTGGAAGTTTTTCCGTATTGGCATAGGTTCGTCTTCGTCGCTTTGGTTTTGTTGGTATTATTTATCAGCTCAGAACACGGCAATTCATTGCGAGTATGAGTGGCTAAAATGGAAAATATGCCTAGTCAATGTCTTTGCGTTTCATGCTTTCCACTTTACTTCGTAGCGTTTTGCGTTTTCTGATTGCCTGGTTTCCATGTAAATTTGTTGAAACATGTCTCCATGTGATTTATTTATTCATACTAAAGTTATAACTATAAATATTGACATACACACACACATACCTTTTATAGTAGAACTGCAAAAATATAGATAATGACAGATTTGATTATTGCAATATACTTTATCGTGCTCTAACCTAATACCACTATATACCAATGGCAAACAATTCACTACTACTACAGACAATATTACCTGTTCTGGTACTGATATTTCTTATTTTTAACCCCACTCGACTCCAATTTATTTAACTGCAATTATTTTCTTTCTCTTACAGGAGACATCGAGACCCACACTGGATCTGTACATCTCGGATTCGCTGCAGGACATGCTGGATGTCGATATACGCAGCGAGATTTCGAGTGTAGTTGGGGGAAACAATGAATTTGCTTCCCTGGTCAACGATTTGCCGTCCTCTTTTGATCACGCCATCGATGCCATTTCTTCCATACACAACAGTAGCGGTATTAGTAGTAACCACAATTCGGCTGCACTATCCTCCTCCACAAGCAGTTTTTCCTCTTGGCTGGGCAATATGTCAGGACCGTCATGGTCGTCATCATCCAACGATTACTATGTCGATTTGGGCGCCTGCGTAGATCCTGTTTCCGTAATGCCATATGTATCCTCATCATTGTTGCATAAATCGCCGAAAGTCAATTTGAATGCGAATAGTTTACAGAATTCTGTACGTTCTCCACCGCCCCCGTCACCGAACGTAAACGAAACCAAATCACATTTAACATTTTCACCTGCCCAATTGAAAGTAAGCGCCGGTGCAATGCGCAACGAGCAGCTTTACTCACACATACCAAAGCAGATAGTGGCGATTTCGTCGACAGTGACAGCGGCCACCACAGCGCCGGCCACACTGGCGACGAACTCGGCACTCCAGCGCAAGAATTCCACTGCGGTGGATACGATCAAAAAGGATTTGGGCGTCGAGTTGCGCAAGCTTACCACCGCCACGCCGGAGGAGCACAGAGTGAGTGTCGCTGGTGGTGGCGCAAACGTCATCAAGGGCAAGCAGATTGGCAATGGCGTCACAAAAAGTGTTAGTAGTGGCAACAGCAGTAACATCAGTAGCAGTAACATCAGTAGCAGTTTATTAAGCTCGAATAGCATGCTGAATAGCACGATAACGAATACTATTAAGCTGGCGCCCGGTATTGGTGGTCTCACCTTTGCCAACAGCATCGCTTACAATAAATTGAAACAGCAGTCTGCTGTGAAAACAACAACGACGAATGGACAATCAGGCGCAACGAACAGCACGATTATGCTCAAGCGAGAACGTGACTCCAGTCCGTTGCAGAGTATAAGTGTTGTGAATGCCAATGGTGGTAGCATCGGCGGTGGTCAGCAACATGTCACAAAATTGGTGGGGCGAAATGTACAAAACTCCAGTTTTACGCCAAAAAGTATCGCATCTGTACACTCACCGCTCATGCAGCACAATAGCAGCAATTCGATCGGTTCGCCATCGTCGTCGTCATCCTCATCGCACTCATCACCGTCAACGGGTTCGAGTGGTGGCAGTTTTACTGCCGGTCTCATACCAATCACTGTAAACAGTGGATCAGCCAACACATCGTCATCCTCTGCCAGCACCACAACAATTACCACCATATCCGTGAAACCGTTACAACAGCGTATCAAGGTCGCACCAGTGGAATCTGAATTTCCCAAACCCGCATATTCGTATTCTTGTCTCATAGCAATGGCTTTGAAGAATTCCCGTAGTGGTTCACTGCCCGTGTCCGAGATATATAGCTTTATGTGTGAGCATTTTCCATACTTTCGCACAGCGCCGTCTGGCTGGAAGAATAGTGTGCGTCATAACCTCTCACTGAATAAATGCTTCGAGAAGATTGAGAAACCCGCGACAAATGGTAATCAACGCAAAGGTTGTCTGTGGGCCATGAATCCGGAACGCATTTCGAAGATGGATGAAGAAGTGCAGAAATGGTCACGTAAGGATCCCATGGGTATACGAAATGCAATGGTGCATCCCGAACATTTAGACGCGTTAGAGCGCGGCGAAATGAAACATGGCAGCTCAGGTGATTCCGATATCGAATTGGATAGTCAATCGGAAATTGAGGAGACTTCCGATTTGGAAGAGCAAGAGTTAGACGACACTATTGTGGATAATATGTTCGTCGAGGAGGATATTGAAGAGGACGAAATGATGAGTAGCGGCATGGTGATAAATAATGCGGATACGCTCAGTGAAACGGGCGATATGAGCAACTGTGGTGCTGGCGAGGATGTTGTTGGCATGCAACAAAATCGTGATTTTGATATAGAGGTGAGTTTGGAGACACACAAAATTAAAAGAAAGGAGAAGTTGGTGCAAAGAGTGCTTGAGCGTGAGCAGAAGGTACATTTGCCATTTTTTATAACGACTTTTGTTTTACTTTTTGACCTGTTTCTTATTTTGGCTTTATTGTATTGGTAGACAGTATCACTTTGGAAGTAGCTTATTTTACTTTCATGTAATATATTAACTGTGTTTTTCCTTATACAAAACGAAGTTCAAACCATAATAGCTTTAAGAGTGGCGAAACGAACAACAAATTGGAATAAATTCAAGCACTAGCATAATCAAAAAAGATGTAGAAAGTGGAATAGAATAGGACTAGGTCAGCAGCACCTCAGATTGTGTAATTTTGTTGATGTTTTCACTTTGAAAGGGAGAGCATAATGCTGAAGACCCGAAGACGACTAGTATAGTCTCGATTTAATATGAAATGAAAATTTTAATAATCAACAGTATAGAAAGGCCTTAAGAATGTAGGAAAGCGTCAACTCCACTAATTATTAATCTTTTAGCTTAGGTCTTAGTTGCTCAATGTATTATTTTGCTGTATGTGTACTTGTGTTTTATTGTAATCTCGTTTCTCCTAACTGTTTATTCCGCAAAAACAAAAAAATTTAAAGAAATTAAAATTTATTTTTAATTTCTGTTTCAAGGTCGAAGATATTTACGATGCAATTGATATCGAAGACGACAAAGAAACGTTGCAACGGCATCTATCTGTGAACCAAAGCGATATAATTGAACTTAGTCCTGCCGATTTGAATGCTGCCGCGCAATCGCCGAAGCGTGCGCGCCTCAATATAAACTATTCCATTGGCCCCGCCGGTGAGTTGGAAAAGCAAATACAACAACAAAAACTGCAACAACAGCACCAACAGCAGCAGCAGCAACAACAGTTGATACTACAGAAACAGCATTTTAAACAAAATCAACAGCAACAACAACAACAACAACACATACAACATACAATCAAACAATATAAAGTGCAGTCACAGCATATTGTTGTGCAGACGATAACGAATGGTAGCAAAACAACCAAACTACAGGCGATTAATACAGCGACAAACGCCACAATTGGCAGTGTGAGTGGTGCGCTCTCCAACCTAGGCATGACACAGATCAATGGCGTACTGTCGAATAATCGTCGTAAAATACAATTAGTCAATCGAATTGTTTAAAAGCAAAACAAAAACTTGGAATTCACACACAAAGCGCCACACTCAGGCATTTGTTCCTAAAGAACAGCACTTAGATAGTGAGAACAGAAAGAAAATAAGATATTCATTTAAAATGTTTTAATATGAATAGTAATTAGTATAACCAAATATGTAACACAATGTATACGCCGGTGAAGGCAATTACTTGACAAGGATATATCTGCAGGGTATATCTTCAGCTAGCAACCCTGGTTGCTTGTTTAATATTATTTTTATTCGTTTTTAAAGTGAATTTGTTATATTTGAAATATGTTATCACACGAAAGTCGCAAGAAACTCACTCGCTTAGTCTAGGTTTTAAAAAAATCTCGCATGTGTCAAACACAGTATTCATTTTGAGTAAATACATTTCTTTTGCTTTGAAAACGAATATGCCAATAATATTAATAATAGGAGGAATAAGAAGTAATTGCATTTGTACGAATACGCTTAAAACGTTGCGTTAGTTTCAAAATGACCGAGTATAACTGCTTTGCATTGTGTTGTGTGTGTTCATAACGAATTAAACGGCTAAGTTAGAGAAGCATGCTTATATTAATTAATTAATTTCAGTAAAGTTGAAATCGATAGTTATTTTTCGCAATGAAATAATTGAATACTAAAATGCAAGCATGCTCGTGTTAAGAATATTAAAAATTAAAAGAAAAATATTCATTAAATTTGTAAGAGCTCGTAAGCGACCCATGTTCTATGAATATTTCAATTATTATATTGCAATATGACTTTCATATACAAAATTGGTGTCCAATATTTTGTAACTGTAATATTTTTAATTTTAACAGAAGTTTTTCTTTTCTTTTTTATGTATTTTGTGCGCTTTAGTTTACAGTTCTTACAAGTAAGTTTGTAACGGGCACGTATCAAATTTTACGAACTTGACAAATTAATATGCTTAATTTTGTAGCGCTCTTCATTTACGCCTTTTTCCCTAACTTGATCTCTTTGTTTCGTAAGTTTTCAACGATTTTCGATGATTTTCAACAAACTACGAAAGACGAACGATTATTAATTTCGATTTTAATAATAATTAATTTTAATGGTAAGCACACAAACGAAGCAAACGCCAACAACGCTCGAGTAGCTTCACAACAGCAAGTTTTCAAACAGTTTATTCGTGTAGTGTAAGACTCACTAATGATCTTACGAAGAAACCACTACATATACAGTTGAACTTCCACAATTCCAATCACCATAATTCACAAAAAAAACTTCGAGTTACGGAAGGTAATTTGTATGAACTTTGACTTCTATTGCCAATTCAAGAGTTCGGGTTATACAACTTCGAGTCATGGAAGTTCAACTGTACTTGATTAACTGTTATTTAATGTTTAAAAGTTTGCACGAATTCAGACGCTTGCTTTGCTTGTGTACAAAACCATAAACTGTAAATATAAACGAAAGAAAAAACAAATCGTAAAAAAATAAAAAAAATCTGACTGAGCAGAAAGTCTCTATAATAATGAAAATAATATTATTTTTGTACCTGCTGCACTTGTACATACATTTAAAAAATATAAACAAATGTGTGAGTTTGTGGGACTTTCGTATACTTAATGGATATATAATTTAATTTAATATAATTTAGTTGTTAAGCAACACAAGAGCCCGACTTTCAATACAAAACAATAAAAAAACAAAAAATAATAAATGTGAAATTGTGAAATGCAATTACCCATAAGTTTTGGGCCTAATACGCTTTTGGACAATAGTAAGATGTTTTATTTCATTGAAGATAACTTATTGTACGACTCTGGTATATGGTGGTCTATGTACAGTTGCATTTCAAGTCATTCCTCACAACATTACCTTTTGTAGTTTCTAAATATCAAATATAAAAATGTAGCATATTAAGTCATAAATATGTAAAGCCAATCTTGCCAGGTCAGTATTTAAGTAAATTCAACTGAAAAAATGAAAAAAAAAAAACAAAAAATTCCAAACATTGTTTAACTAATGTGCGGACCTACATGCTTACAATAATAACAATATTCATATATAACATTAAAAATAGTGTAGTTATGACGCGCGGTGGGTGTTTTTACTTACCTCATACATTCAACAGTCAATTGAACAAGAAACAAAAAAAAAAAAATCATTAGCACATAAACAAACATAAACAGTAACATAACCTCAACTTATTATAAAACTCTTGTAAATATTAGCTTTAAGTTATCAACTAAAGTTAATACATGCTGTAACTATATAGTTTTATTTTACATATTTAACAACAACGATAACTAATAACTACACCAAAAGGCGTTAATACGTTTACTGTTTGCATTTAATGAAGCAATTTTAATTTTAATTTTTTTCACGAAGCAGTTAATTCGAATTGCCGAATACACAAAATGACAACAAAAAAGTACAAGCATAGAAAAAAATTCATAAATATTATTTTTAATTTTAATAACTATTTAATTTTTTTTTATTCCAAATTACCGTCGTCAAATATCTTAAATGAAATAGTACAAACCTAATTTACATTTAAAGCGCTATAAAAGCAAGCTACTAACACATTCAGACGGAGACGGCGCGCGCAGTTCTGACCAAATTCTATTATAATTTTTTACGCTTCCACACATAAACGCATTTAAAGTCATTCACACCATACATATATAGAGTACATATGTATATAGCTGCATCAAAACATGTCGGTATGTATGTATGTAGTATGTAATCGAATAGAATTGGCGCATTTGAATATGTTTAGACTAGTGTATGCAAATGCATTTTTACGAGTGTGTGGATATTATACATATACATATATTTATACACATAGCGACACATATATATTATATGTTCGGATAAACGAAATGTCATGAGTGATGTTGTTGAATGTCAGCGTGCGTTTAAAACTATAGTTCGTAATATAATATAATATTAGCGCGTAAGTTTGTAATAGTATTCTTATTTTTATATATCATACACATGTAAGTAGCGTGTAGTAAGGCGAATGCGGAGTTGCGAATTTGTATGTGTAGAAACGCATTTCGTTGTGGTTAATTGATGCATATAGGCGCGAATGTTTCCTTTTTTGTAAATGAATGAATTTTTATATCTCAAAAAACAAAAGAAAAAACACAGCAAAAATAACAAAAGAAAAATAATAGTTTAGAAATGAAGCTAATTTTTTATAAAATTGTTAAAAATTATTATTTAAAGTATATACAAATGAAAACAAAACAAAATTAAAAAAAAAAAAAAACAAAAAAAGAAATTGAAAAATTCTATAAAACAAATAAAAAAAATTATATGAAAAGCCATTCAGTGTTTTATTTGTGATTTTGATTCTGCAGTTATTCGCAAGAAATTACAGACGATTGGATATTGGTGGAAGTTTTGAACTTTTGTATTAGTTTGTTGCATTTATTTAACAGGACTGGGTTGTAAACGATTCATTCAAAAACTTATTTGATTGACGTTTTCCGAATAATGTGCAACTTAACCTCAACTTATCGGACTAGGCAAGCAAGGAAACTATGAAGGTAAACTGCATTTTGCAGATGGTAAGTTGTGAATAGCAACAATATATTTAAACATCTACTAAGATTTATGGAGCGAACACTTCTCCGACCTGCTGAATGGCAGTGAAGGTGCAACATCAGGATATGGCAAACCCGACTCCGCAATCGACGACGATGGAACAGATGTTCCATTGCTCGACCAAGAAGAAATTCGAATAGCAATTATCCGCGGTGGAGGCCTTTAGATTGGCGGCCGAGCTATTTAAATACGGCGGTGAAGCACTGATAAGGTGCATGCATCAACTAAAATATGGTCGGACGATTGGAATCCCAGTGTGCTCTGTCATATACATAAAAAGGGAGACCCCATAAGCTGCGCCAATCACCGTAGGATAAGTCTCCTCAATATCGCATATAAGATCCTATCGAGCGCACTGTGTGACAGACGAAAACCCACCGTCAACGAACCGATTGAACCTTATCAGTGTGGCTTTAGACTTGGAAAATCCACCATGGACCTGATATTCACTATGAAAAGACCCGAGAGTGAAGAATCGATAGACACCACCTTTTCATCGATTTTAAAGCTGCCTTCGATAGCACGAGCTGCCTCTATGCCGCGGTATCCCTGCCTATATAAACAGACGCTTCATAATACCAGAATAGCAGTTAGAAGAGGGAAGCACCTCTCCGAGTCGTTCGTTTTCTGACAGGGCGAGTCTTTATCGATGCGATTTCAAAGTGTACAATTGCTGGCGTATTCGGATCATATCGATATCATTAGCCATAACAACCGCGCCGTTAGTTATGCTTTTTCCGGACTGCATAAGGCAGCGTTTGGGTCTGGTGGTGAATGACGACAAGACGAAATACCTTCTGTCATCAAACAGTCATCGCCTTCGCATCTTGGCTCCCACGTCAGTGTTGACAGTCATAACATTGAAGTTGTAGATAATTTCGTATACCTGGGCACCAGCATCAACACCGATAATAATGTCAGCCTTGAAATCCAGCGCAGAATCACTCTTGCCAACAGGTGCTACTATGGACTGAGTAGGCAATTGAAAAGTAAACTCTACAAGTCCCTTATCATTCCCGTCCTGATTTATGGTGCAGAAGCGTCAGCATTCAATGTGACGGCACTAGGAGTTTTCGAAAAAAAGTTTTTGCGAAAGATTTATGGTCATTTGAACATTGCCAACGGCGAATAACGCAGATGTTGGAACGTCATTATATGTGTTATTCGGCGACATTGACATAGTTCAGAGATTAAAAAGACATCGGCTATGTTGGCTAGGTCATGTTGTTCGAATGAACGAAATAACTCCAGCTTTGAAACTGTTCGATGCAGTATCCGCTGGTGGTAGCCGAGGAGGAGGAAGACCACCACTCCATTGGGAATACCAGTTGGAGAGCGATTTGGTTTTGTTTCCTATCTCCAATTGGTTCGGCCTTTTCAATGCTAATTTACGAATGGTTAATTTCGAAAGAAAAAAGTGCATATTTGGACAATCTCCAGTTGGAGCTATTTTTAATTCAGTTTATGTTGCACTCAAAGTATCTACCAACATGTTCTATGTGTCCAAATTCACAAACCTTAGTTTGCATGGAACGATCCAGTTGAAATGTATTCTGTTAACATTATTAATATCAAGTCTAGCAAATGGGTTAAGAAATCACTTCGATAATCCTTCAATCTCCTTTCCATATTCTATACCGAAGAAAAAAAACAGAAATAAAATATATTTTGTATTTCTTTATTTTGCATTACATGAATTTAGAGTCATAGTAAATAATTTGATTTCCAAAAGTGTGATTTTTTCAAGGTTTTATAGTTAGACACATCGAAATGTTTTTGTTTTTTTTTTTTTAATTTGTATATACTCACATTGCTTAAAAATATAGTTTGTAGCATATTTGCTTAATTTTAACAACCAATTCTGCATATATGCGCTGTAGTCAAACGAATTGCGCCACATTTTTGTACCGATATTTTTTTATATATATGATATAGGTAATGTATGTATGTATGTAGGCACACACATACACATACACATATACGCATATTTAATACAATGAAGGTTTGAGCATTGGAATGTTTATTGCGTTTATTATAAAATATACATTTAACAATTATATTCATAGAGTTTTTGAGCAATTACGAAATTATTATTATTGGCTATGCGCTGAACAATATAGTTTTATAGTATTCCTTTGTGCTGTTTGGTATTTATATTTCATTTTGTTTTCATTAAGTTTCTTATAAAAATACTCGATTCACATTTGTACATGAAACATTGTATGCGTTGTTAAGAATTCTTTTATTTTGTTTTTTGTAAAATATATTTTATTGTTGCTACAATATTTATTTATTTTTGTTTTTATAAAAATTGTTTTTTTTTCACATTTACTTAAGTTACTCACAAATAAGTTCTCCAGTAGAAAATAAATTTATTTATCTGTTGTGCATTTATTTTATGTAAAGTGTTTAAATGCAAGGTGACACATTTGACAATTTAAAAATAAAAAAATTAATTAAAACAGTTTTGAAATTGCGTAGCTGACTAGCAAACTGGTAAATGAAGCGCTAGAATACTAATGAATTTAAAATTCGTTTTATAAATTATGATTTGAATATAATTCTTACAAGGGTTGTGACTAATTAAGAGTTAAGCAAAGCAAAATAATTAATTTTATTAAATATATATATTTTTTAATATAATACCAGGTTTTTTGGAATGACATTATAAATTTAGAAATAAAATTACTTTTAATATTCGAAATTAAAAAAAATAAAATAAAAATTCATAACCTAAAATTTGGAAAATAATTTTTAGTTCAATTGAAAACAGTAGTAAAGGTTATACCGATTGTACTATATCTTCTACAATTTGCTAATTTACTAAATTAAGTCGTTGCATGAAAATTTTGAGGCTTTTAATTTTCCAAAATTTATTTAGAATGTATGTAAATATATTACTGGGATACGTAAATATAAATACTGTTATATGTTGAAGCTAAAAATAATTTTTACATATAATTAAATAGATTCGGAATTCGAAATATTTATATTTAATTTAAGCCATTGGTTATGATATATTCTCGAAAGTATATTCGAAATTTAAGACTGAGCTGATTTTTCTCAATATAGAAATTTTCAAAAAATTTTCACAACAGCTGGTTCTATGATACCGGAATTTAGCCGTATTTTATTCGACCAAGGGCTATTTTTTCAGCGTTCTAAATCTGTTTTGATCGGTAAGTCACAAGTCATAAGAAATTTTTCATTTTGTATATACTAGGCGACCACTTTAATACTCTGGATACTTTATCATACAAGAAACTGTCTCTGATATATCCTATTCGAAGTCGTACATAACCTAACATATTTAAAAATATACAAAGTTTCTAATTTTGTATATAATTTTCTAAAATATAGACGATATAGCAGCATTATGAAGCGGCTAATCCAAGTGATACGTATATTCTCGGGCCCCCAAAGTGCTTTAGAATAATGTAATGCTTTACTGTTATAAAAAAAAAATCAAAACAAATGCTGATAGCCAAACGCCGGTATAGTCTAGTGGAAATGGCCTCAAGATTTTTTTTCAACTTGTGTTATTTCATATATGAAAACTAAAAAAAAATATCAAAACAATGGCACCCAAATAAAATGTAAATTATAAATAGGATATATGCATTACTTCACTGGCACTGCGAAATTTTTTAAAGCGAAAACAAAAATTGGAAAAGGTTAAAAACTCTAAAAATAGCTACTTAACAAATTTTACGGCTTTTTTACAAAAAGAAAAAAAAAATATTTACACTTATTTGAGTTGTCTTATTTTCATTTTTATGCTTTCCACGCTGTGCTCCTTAATCCACAACGTGAATAAGTGCTTACAAGCAAAAGCGTGTAGTTAATTTAAGACGCCGGCTTGTTTTCTGGGAATATAACGTTTTTGAGCGGAAGCGGAAGCCCACCCAAGTGTTGGACATTTCATATTCCATCGGGAAACAAATGGCATACATTCCACGTGAAACCTTACAAAACTGACACTAGATGATATTTTATACATACATTCATACATACATAAATATGTATCTGCATAAAAAGCAACAACTATACATACAAGCATAGATATATATATATATACCATATATTATGTTATTGACACCTAAACATGACAATTATTTGCATAGTTATATATTCTTTACGTATTGTACGAATTCTTGAAAAACAACTTTACACACAATTAATCAATCAGCACCCACAAGCACACGCGCTAACGGCGCATAAACGGGGCGCGTACGATAATATTCTGCATATGGACGGCTTAACACTATTTGGTGGCAATTACAAATTGTTTGCCTACTATTTAAAAAACAAAAACAAAAAAAAACATGCGTGAAAAAAATAACCTAAAAATTAAAATTTTTTGTTAATATTAGTTTCTTAATTTGTATATATGTATTATTTTAATGTTTCTTTAAATGCTTGGAAATCGATTCGTGCTGTTTGTCGCACACACGCTTGCATACGCGATACATATGTATATTTTTGCATTCTTACATTACAAATATTTTTGGTGCTTCAATGGCGTTTCTGGTAGCTATGGCTAACTTACGTGTATATGGACTACAACTACTACTACTACCACTATAATGATGCCAGCAAGCAAAGATACTCGGCGAACTTTGCCTGCAGCACACCAACATCGTTGCATTGAATACTGCTGGGTGTCGTTCGGTGTACGCTCTGCACTTCTACCACAGCACTTACTCATTCGTGCTTCAAACGCTTCGCTGGATTGCCGACCGAGGAAGTGGCGTTGATGTTCACTGTATTATGCTGTTGTTGCTGCTGTTGTTCGTGGCTCTCGCTGATAAACTCCAACTGGTAGTCAAACTCGAAGTCAATATCCTTGTGCTGGGGAAGAGAGAGACACAATTTATTAAATCAAGCTTAATGGGTGATTCATTTTCATTTCATCTCACTTACCATGCGATCGCAGATAACCTCAATGGCGGTCTTTTGTTGCGCCTCGGCTATTTTGTGCTCGACCAGGTAAAACATGTACTCATCGTAGAGTAGACGTATCAAATGAAAACTACCGAAACTGGAAGCGGATCGTAGTGTCAGGTCACGTATAACCATGGAGCTGTAGAAGCTCCATTTGAGTAGGAATTGGCGCGCTGCCTTGGCGTATGAGGGCTTGCCACGATACTCCTGCAAGGCAGAATCAACGACCAGTTGCAGCCACGAGGCCCATTGTTCCAAGGAGCTTTGCTGTTGGAGCGCCGACTTGAAATCGTTCTCTAAACGTTGCACTACCGCCGGCTCACATTGACATACCCAGGCGGCTTGTTCCTGAAAAAAGTAGTTTTGAAATGTAGAATATTGTTAACAAGTGAAAGCTCGATTGATTTTATTTGAGACCCATATTATAATAAACCGTTATATTATGAATTTTATTAAACTTTTTTTCAATTTAATGGGTCTCAACCATATTGTAATAAACCGCTATGTTATGAATTTTAGAAAAATTAAATTTTTTCAAACAAGTGGCAACCCTGTCTCAAAAATCGAACGATTTCAGAACCAAATCTGAACATTATGGAAGATCACGCGATTTTAGTCGTTCAGCATTAGATATGTGGTATTAAACCGTTGTATTATAAATCGCATAAAATTATTTTTGAAACAGATGGCAACCCTATTTCAAAAATAATACTGCAAACGTAGCGACAGTTTTGAGAGCTACACAATTCAATTACAACCGATAGATTTCCGAAAAAATAAGAAAAAAATATGATACTAACCTGAACATTATGGAAGTCCACGCGATTTAAGTCGTTCAGCATTTGTGTTATTTGCGAACTATTTTGGAGGACGGCACGCGCTGCTTGCGCCAAATGATTGAGCGAGGTGTAGCGCCGTAGAGTCTGGCAAAATGCTGACACCGCGGCCGATTTCATTTGTACCAAGCGATCGGGCACGCCGACCATGGATTCGCACAACCAAAGCTCCAGGTTTTTAGCGAAATTGCGTATGGCTTGTGTGAGAGCATTCGGTATGGAGCGCAGCACATCCGGAATGATTACATCGACCATATTCTGGTAGAACTGATAGTCAACCTAAGTAAGATTAATAAAAATACAACAAAAATTATTATTTATTTTGCATGGCGGAATTGAAAAACGATAAATTGAAAACACCACCTCACCTCTTTGATAAACTTTTGCACTTCTGCGCAGTGGCACAGCAGATATAGTTTCGTCTTGCTCAGATACTTCTCCTCCTCGCATTCCTCCAAATTGTTGTTGTCGTTGGCACGCCAAAAGTCACGCCACAAATACTCAATGGTACTGAACTCCAGGTTCAGCACAGCATCCAAAAAGGATTCGCAGTGCTCGCGATACATGGCGCGAAAGGTCTCCACATCCTCATGCGTGAGCTCACTGCTGTACGTGTGATTCAATTCGATGGCGGGAAATGAGGGAATCGCGCCAGCGCCATCGCCCAAATACTGTGAAGCGAAAATTCAATGTAAATCAATCGTTCTCAGCATATCTTTTTATCGCGCTTCAATTCTTACCTGTGCACAAGTTTCGTAGGATTCCGGCTTGAAACTCATCTTCTTCAGATTGCGATTGCCGTTATGCGGCATATTGCCACTGCCTCCACCGCCGCCGGCTCCACTGGTGGACACTACACCGCCGCTGGCCGTCGAATGTCCGCCGATGCCGGCCGATACACCATTGCCGGAATGTGTTGAATAGGTCGGCTTCTCGTCCATCATGTGATTCAGTATCGAGTCCGGTTTGATGCGTATGCCATAATAGTGATATTTGGAATTGCCGCGTGTGCCTAGACGACGTGTACGCAAGCCAGAGAACACCGAACGAATTAGTTTGCCGAAACTGGCGGCATTCACCGGCTCCAATTTGTTCTCGTTGCAATGCTGTATGTAATGGTTGTACAGCGTGGAACGGGGTAGACTGACGCCATCGGCCGTCTCGTAGTTGCGTGACAACCACTTGATCTGCAGCAGCGCAGCCACCACCGAGCGCAGCATGCAAAGTAACCGTGCGTGCGAGAAAGAGAACGAAAATATGGATATACACATGAGTTGGGAATTTAAAGTGCTGCCTTGCTACTCGCAAAACAAATTGCAATTGTGTGGGTTGCACGAGTGTCACGCCCACACTTACTGAGCGCAATGTGTGAGATGCATGCTTTATTAATGAGAAATTCCGCAAACAATTTGCAAATTTTGCGCAAATATTTTACAACTCAAATCAATTTGTACACAAAACCGTTATGAGTCAATATAATTGTGGACTTACCGTGGCTGAAGCTACTTTGTTCGAGGTGCCGAGTCCATTTTGTTCGCTGTCCGGTGATGCACCTCCGCCGCCTGTGCCAATGCTACCGCCACTCACCGAGTTTGTTGTTGTGGTGGAAGTGGGCGTTTGCGGTGTGCTCTGCGCCTCCTGTATGTAAGCCACTTCCTAAAAACAAAATAAAAAAAAAAAAACAAGCAAAAAATCACCGTTACAGTTACAATGAGTACTCGCATGGTTTTGTGGCAATTATTTAGTCTTAAACACTTACCGTTAAGCTCTGCGGCGAGTCTCGACTATGCGATTGCGACGAAGTGTTCAGCAATAATCCCTCCTCCACCGGCACCAGGTACGGCAGCGTTGAAGCGTGTGTGGCCGGCGCGTTCGCAACCGATGCGGTTGCATAATTGCTACTTGCCGCCGTGGAGTAGTATGTCTGGCCATTCGTTTGATAGTCGCCAACTGGACAAAAGGGGTACGTCCTGTGTAATGGAAGTACAAATTATCTCATTAAAATGTTTTTTAGAACAATTTGATTGCCATGTCTTCTGCTTACATTTGAGTTTGGCTGGAATTGCCGTGATACAACTCTGTATCCACATATTGCACTTGATAGTTCTGGCCAGCATCCTGCGCAGAAACTGCGAAAGTAAAATGAAGAAATAAGAAAATATTGAAATTTATAAAAATTTTATAAAATTGCACTAAATCTAAAACAATTGAGTTTTACGCCTCTAAAGATGTTAAGACATTAAGAGCAATCGTTAAAACAATAATTTTATATCTTTATTCTTCATTTCTGGAAATCGAAGTTCGACAAACTCATGAAATGATCTGTCTCTCAGAAAACTTGAGAGTAAACTCGTTGTTCGATTCAAGAGTAACTGATTTTGAGCCTACTCGTTAACATTTTACAACAAAAATATGCAATAACAATTTTCCGGAATCTAGGAATCTGCATTTTAGAAGTTGCAGATTACATCTCGGACCGATAAAATGGAAAATTCAATCAAGTTCTAACTCCTATTCGACTGTCGACATACGTTCTAATTTGCTACTATAAAACTAGAGTTTCTAATAAACTCATCCTTGCCCTTTTCTTTTGGAGAAACGGAAAAAATCATAAATCTGACAACAATATGAATTCCTACATCAAGGTCACATTTTTTATTATTTTGCAGCATCAAATAAATCATTTATTCCCTTCGTCTATGTTAATGTTGGCGCCTTTAAAATATACCCCATTCGATAATATGCCAGCGCTTCTTCCAATCGTCGAAACACTTCTCAAACTCGATTTTTGGAATAACCTGGCTCTTTTGGCTCAGGTTTTCTTTAATTTTGGAAATAGATGAAAGTCACACGTAGCAAGCTTGTATTTTTGGTCAATAATCACGAACAAGCAATGGGGTGTGAACTTTTAACATATCACTCATTTACTTGAATAGTGTCATAACTCAAAAAACACGATTTTTGAGTTGAGTAGTCCATAGTCCATATTGTATAAAAATTTCATTCCGATGCGTAGAAAAATAAACCGTGAAATAAGAATGTGCCATTGCAATATTTTTTAACCACAAAAACGACCCTGTTGTGACAGAATTATGCATGGAAAGAAAGACACATTTTGTATTACAACGATATTGATGAAAAATTAATTTAATTTTTCATATTGCTTTTTTCAGCAAAAATGACGAAATTGATTTCTATTTTTCACAAATAACGACATAATTCAAAGTGGGTCAAATTTATGCCCAAGAAAAAGAATTAGTACACTCTATTTGGTCCATTTATGCTCAACATTGAATTTAAAATATTACACGCCACTAGATTTGTCAATACACTTATGGCATTTTTCTATATTTGATAAATAAGAGACAATTGAAAACTTTAAATCGCTCTACTGAAACTTTCCGAATTTTTTGAGTTGTGACACTATTGAAGTACGAGCGATATGAAAATCACCAAGCTCATAAAAACACGGCTGCTACAGACCAAGTAAGAAATGAGGAAGGCTTTAATCGATTTAACTTTCGTGCAATGGATTTCTCAAAGGTGAAATTTTGACAAAAAAGTCTACAAGACAACATTTTTTATCGTTTCCAGGACAGTCGAGTTTGCATTAACCCGACGCTGCATAATTTATATGCCTAATAACCTAAATATAATTTAAATTTTTTTTTTTGATTTTTTTACACATTTGCTTGTCTGTATAAAATTGTATGTCTGGAAACTATTGAAGTTTGTAGGCAAACTTATAAATATTTTGTGTTGAAAATCGTTTCAGCGCATTCCTGCCTTATTTATACACATTTTCATAAATGCTTATTAATAAAGACCAAGCATGGTTCTTCAAATTGTACTTTAGTATCTTCTGTCGTAGAATATTTTACTCAATGATGCTTGTTCTTGACATAAAGGAATCTTGTTTTCTAGATGATAAATCAACATTATCTGTTTTGGGAACAACTTTTTTTGATGTCCACTGATCATATATATTTGTTTCATATTATATAAACATACATCTTTTCTAACCTTTTGGGATATTTTTTTTATCTATGAGCAATAGTTAAGCTATATGTGTTTCAACACTCTTATTGCTTTCAAGCAATATGTAAGTCATATACGATAATAATCACTTAAAATTGCTTTCTGAAGTATAATTAGGCATTGAGGTGAGATAATAAATTTCCAATTATAAGGCTTTGCCTCTAGAAAAGAAATAATTAATCGATATCGAAATCAGTCCACCTTTATAAACTGTTAATAGAGCTTAAATGCGTTATGGACTTGTATCGAAAATAATAAGTTGAACTTGAGTGTAAATAGAAAATTATTTGCTAAAATTCTTTCTAACACGAAGTGAACTGGAAATTGTTTATACTTAGGGTAGAACTTTCAGTTTATGACTATAAAGCCAAATTTTATTTAGTTTTTGTGTTTTATTTCAACGCAATTGTACTAAATGAGCTATAAGCCACACATAACAATATACAGTTGAACTTCACTAACTCGAATCACCATAATCCACAAAAAAAAAATCGAGTTAGAGGAACTTCCGAGTTATAGAATTTTCATTAAAACTCACAATTTTTCAAAAAGCTGTATAATATAGATTTATTTGAGTTATTTGCTTCGCAAACAGTTTTATGGACATACGTTAAAAGGTGTTTTCTGTAATTTTGTTTGTTGCAGTTTGCTATTGTTTGGCACTTGACGTCTATATCTCATGCCTTTGTTACACGATTTAGGAAATTTAGAAGTATAAAATCATATTTTTTGTTTGCTTCCATACGATATAGAAAGATTCTTTTAAAATTGTTCCCTGATAGTAAAATTTTAAATTTTGTATAATGTCCTGGTCGAAAAGTTCGATTTATGGAAGGAAATTTGTATGAAATTTGACTTCTATTGCCACTTCAACAGTTCGAGTTAGGGAAGGAAATTTGTATGAAATTTGGCTTCTAAACGTTATTCAAGTGTTCGAGTTATGGAGATCTTCGACTTATAGAAATTCGAGTTATGGAAGTTCCACTGTAATTCAGATTGTCGCTTAGCTTAGAAATTTGTTAGTTAAAATATTTATCTAAAATTTGTATTTCTTGTTATTGAAAGTAAATAATTTTAACATTCTACAATTTCAAAATAATTAAAATATAAATCCCTTGAGATTGATATCATTCAATAGTGGTAAAGATTATACTTTAAAAATGAAGATATTGTTGATTTATGAAAATGGTGGTGAAGAGCACTTTAACTTCATTTGTTTTATATTAAATACGATTTAAAAAGCAATTTTAATTTAACTATTTTTTTAGTTTTAATTTAATGAAACAGTGATAAAATATTGAAGTTCAAGTTTCCATATTTGATGAAACCAAAATTAAATGATCAATCAAATCAAATTTAAAAAAAGAACACCTTCTACGTATAACAAGATCCAAAAATGAAAAAAAACGAGTGATTTTAAAATTTGAAAAAAAGATATTTTACTGGAAAGTTCTGGTTTAGTCTTTCTTTTGGTTTGGTGCATGAATTTGACTTTGTATTTATGTTATCTAAAAAATTGTGAGATTGCTTGAATAGATTGTACGATCTCTTCATCTTCCTTTGTAGCAAAATGTTAGTTCAAACTTTTGTCATAAACTCAGATACTTGTTGAATAAGACCTGAAACGAAATTCGATTCATTTTTCCTTATTCCCAGAATAAATTTTCAAAGACCTTTTTTAGGCTCAATTTTAGTTCCTAAAAAACAGTTTGTTAAAGTGACATAGCAAGATTTCGTATTTTTGTAAAAAAAAAAATTGTATTTGTAAAAATTTTTATCGAATAAGTGGTTTTGGGACAAGCTATTTCGTCGAACTAAGGGACCATGGGTCAAACGACCTTGAGTAAACCTGTTGTTATATGGTTTCTTCAATACTATTACTGTTTGTCTAGCATTTATACTACTTTCAAAAACTGTTAGGCGCATTTTTATTGCATTGCATGCAAATATTTACCACCGCAATAGGAGAGATTGTTGTGGCGTCGGTACATGCTAGATGATGTCGAAGACAGTGATGATGCCGACGATGAAGAGAATGATGATGAGTTCGCCGAGAAGCTGGAAGCCGTAGCTACGAAAGTCTGATGGTGATGGTGGTGATGATGATGATGATGATGCAGATGTTGTGGAATTTGCGTCTGCTGTTGTTGCAGCTGATATTGCGATGTAAACTGTTGCGGTTGCTGTGCTGGCGGTTGCAAGAGCTGTTGGTGACAACTGTTGTGCAGGTGATGAACTTTGCAGCGACACTTGTCCAAAATCGGATAATTCGGAGAGGTATTCAAATATTGCAAGTGACGCTGTGAATGATCCAAGGAGAGTTTCGAATGCATTCGTTACGTTTTACACAACACTAGTGCAGCAACGCGCACTGCTGACGAAGTCACAAAACAACCGAACGAAAGTATGAGCACTCAGGCGATTTCAGTTGTTAACAGATGTATGCTATAGTTTAATTGACAAAGTGCGTTGAAGACCGCAGAAAATGTATGGTAAAAAGAGGGCTCCAATCGCTAATGTTGCACGAAGTAGTATAAATCCGAAAAATAATTTTGTTGCACTCAAGTTCACATAAAGTTTGCACATAGACACAGTCACACTAAAGTTCAATTAAACACAACAAATCACTGGTTCAATGACACCAATATATGGGGTTTTGATGTAACGGACACAAGAGCGACATCACTAATAGTTACGACCGAAATTGATATCAGCTCCTAAAGCGAAAAGTACCAATTACGAAACTAGGAAACCGGAACATAACAACACATAGAACGACGTCCGATTGATACGTGTGTATTGAGTGTTGGGGGCGGCACGTCCCCACTCACCGACCGACTGCGAGGACAATTTCGAGTGATAGTGACAGTGACACTGACACTGACAGTTGCAGCGTACTTCTGCTAAGAAACCGTCCGAACGACTGACCGACGCGACCTCAATCAACCGATCCACTGTACGACCGACCGACCGATAGAACGTACGACTAATACGAACCGAACACAACCAAGTACACTCCCGACCCCACGACTACTGGGTGAGACGATATTGAACAGGTTGGCGATGGCGATGGTGATGGCAATGGTGTTGCTGTCGATGTCAATGTCGACAAGGTGTGTGCGGTAGATTCGAGTGTCTAATAGAGAGTGAAAGTTTTACACTGCCCGGAGCGTCCACTTTCGATGCTAGCGGGCGCATCAATTTACAAAACATAAATGTGTCGGCGGTCGAAGAGTGAAGTGAAGTGAAGTGAGTCGCTGCGAATGTGGAATGCGTTGTTTATGGCGGAAATGCCTTGCCTCTTTCCATGTGACAGTGTTGCTGCTGTTTGGCTATATACATAAATCTAGATATGTATGTGGGTGAGCTCACTTGCGCCTAGCAACCTTGGAGATGCGCGCTAATAATGTACACAACAACGACGATGATGAACGGTAGAATTACAACTGAAACCAAACTCAAATGTTATCCTAGCAATAAGCCTCCGACATTAATGATGGATGGCGCAAAGTCACGGCGGCGACGGCGACTACCGAGACGTTAGCAACGGTGGCGGGCTTTCGGTGAGGGTGCAGGCGGTTTAACTGCGTGTTGGTGGTGGCGCTTTTCCGTCAGCGACGCTGAAAGTTGTTATGCGTTATGATTTGAGCGTTTCACACCACCACCACAGCACTGGTAGCTACGGTTCGCAGCAGCCACCACCATCAGCATCCCACCAACTGACAATTTTTCATATTTTATTAAGAGCAGTAGCAGCGATGATATTGTTTGTGCCACCAATCCGTTGTAAGATGTCCATTATGCAGCCTGCTCACTTATACATCGACTTCTCGCTTGTAATACAAGCCTCGACTGTTGATGGCTCCATAAAATTATGTTGCGTATACGCACTGCGTCACAGCAAAGCGTTTCGTCGCTTCGTACTAACAGTTTCTTGCCTCCATCAACTACGCAGAAGCACATAAATAAAGCACGGAAATTATGCATAATTTTGTTTTTGTTTTACAGCGAGTTCCTTGCTCTGTCTGTGCGCCAGCTAATTCAGGGATAATCATGACATCAATGTGAGTGCAGCGGATTTATTAGCAGCGCAGCACAGCAGTGGCGCCAACATTTACGGCAATCCGTCAATCCACAGAGGTCACTTGGAGTCGTAAATTGCCCTCCTCCGGTATCCATCCACCATATTGGTTTGCCCATCCACGTTGCCCGTCGATGGATGGGAGCGCGGCGTTGCTGTCAACCAAAACTACCAAATAATCGACCAATCCGACGCGACCGTTATACGCGTCGTGGCAAGCACCTCCCTCTGCGTATACTGTATGCAACACACACACACAATCGTAACTGTTGCGCATACAGCATCCGTGGCATGTTGCTGGGTGGTGAGTCTGCATGTGCGTATGGTTCTCTGTGTTACTCGATCTCTTCTCTTTTTCACTCTGCCGCTGCTTGTTGCATGTTGTTGTCAGCGCAACGGCTGCTGAGTGGTGTTTCAACCCCGACTCGTAGAGTATACTTATAATTTCGTTTCCGGGCAAACTGTTGGCGCCTGACGGCTGCTGGCTCTCTGGCTTGACATTTCAGCCAACCGTAAAGCCTGAAAGCGCCACTAAATAATAAGTGGCATAATGCCAAATGTGCCGAATTATGAAATTTTTGCAAGGCGACTGTGTGAGTGTGTGTGGGAGGTACTACCACAAATACATAGATATACATATATCTAACTGTAAATTTCTGCATGAAATGTGTGCGTTTACTATATCCCTGAGCGCATTTATTTATCTTTTGAAAGTTGTCGTTGTTTTTTATTTCACTAAAATTCACTTTTAATTTCTCATTTTTCAAATTCGTTTTCCTTTTTGATTCAGTTCACTCGGAAGAGGAACATATATACTTGTATATTTATATATTTCATATACATATATGTAGCTAGGTAAACATGTAAATATCCGCTTGTATGCACACTACACCGCACTTTCTCTGTCGGTTTGCGGTGTTCATGTGGTCACCTATGTTGTGGTCGAAAAAACAGCTTTAAAATGGTTCGTGCACAACTGTTTAAAAGGAAAACGCAGTTTCACCTTAATTTAATTGGCATAATCCAGAGGGAGTTATTTTTAAATTAGTGTTGGTAAAAAATGATTTTCTAACAATAATGAATTTATTTCCTTTTTATGACAGAATTTAAGGCTTAGTTGTCACTGGCACTTGAATGGGTTTTATGGCACCGTTAAAGCTTTTTCATTGCGTTAGAAAATGATTTATTATTCCAATTATTAGATTACTAAGCACTACTATATTATAAATTGTGACTCTCGTTCATAATACCAATTAAATGTCTTGAATTTAGGTTTTTTCTCTCCGTGTGATTTTATGTCCTAAATTTACTTCAATATCTTATAGAGCAATGTAGTATCAATATCATATTCTAACTGACTGTTTTGTGATATCTATTCAATCATAAAAAGGACTTATTCGTAAATTCTAATTTCTAATTAGTAGATTTTTCTCAAAACAACCATAGATTATTACCAACCAAAGTACCTTTGGCAATTATATTACGAATTTCGGAAATTCCAATTTAAAGTAAGGGGTAAAGTGAGCTCACATGACTTTAAAACTCTGCTCATTATATTTTCTATTGCATCAAAATCGTTGATTCATTTATAAAATCCTTGAAAAGCCATATTCGCACATTCAAAGCTAATAATTCAGCTTTTCTTCAAACCATTTTAAGAACTACTTTGTACGGTGATTTCAATTTTCTCTATATGGTATGGGGTAGACACATAAATATTCAGATAGATGATGATAGTGTCGAAACGAACCCACGCTGGAAACAACTTGTTCTATAGGTGGTGTTCTTCTAAAAAAATGGCGATGATGAATGCAAATAGATAAATTACCGTTTTTTCCCTGTACCAAAAATGCTCACTAAGGTGTGCTTTGGTAATGAAAATTCCATATTTTAAATATTTTTCAGTGAAGAATATAGGTTAACGACTTAATATTTCTTTGGTCTATGTTCTGAGAGCATTATAATCTCATTGGAAATCGGAAGACCAGGTTATCTCTGATGATACTACCTGACCTTAAAGATTTTATGAGAGGGCGCACTATAACACTATAAAACACTCGGCTGGGTATTGGTTCAAACTTAGTTTTTCTGGGAGATTGAGGCATAAGTAAAAAACTTCGAAGATAGACTCCAAAATCGAAATATGTGCATGTGAAGGATTTTTTTAATTATTATTAATTACAGTATACAGTTAATAAAAATAAAATAAGGATGCAATCAAAATTTCCTTCTTAATTTAATTTCGACCGTTTATATCTGTGATATAAGCTTGATCCAAAATTGTTGTATAGCATTTGAATATGAAGGAAAGGTAGCTTATGCCCATAGCTTGGAAAAACGGAGACACAATTTACTTATGACCAGAAAGTTTGGTCCAATACCCAGAAAACGATTTTGTCGTATAGTGTAATTGAATCCCTATGTCTTCTAATTAGACCAATTGTTTCATGAGATATAGAACTTTGAACGACGCAAATTTTGGTTAGATAACTATCCAACAGTGGAGCCCCAAGACAAACTCTTACGATCAAATAAACAAGTAAGCAAAGGCTAAGTTCGGGTGCAATTCCACCCATATATTCGGCACAAATCCATATATTATAGAATAACGAAAATCATCATAAATAGTAATTTCACTATTTTTCATCACCAAGATACAATATCGAAGACTATACGCTCACGTAATTTTGCTAAGATATATCGCTTTTTAAAGACCACCGTGATGTCCACAAATGATGTCAAAGCTCAAATACAGTATTTATGTAAAGTTTTATTCCACTATCTTCATCGCTTCCCAATGTTTATGCTATGAAGTGAAAGAATCAGATTTAATTCAAAACTGAATTATTTCATTCGTGTTATCAGGGTGTCAAGAAAATATTATATACCGAATTTCATTGAAATCGGTCGATTAGTTCCTGTGATATGGTTTGAAGTTGTCGACGCCAAGCCCATTTTTCATTTTGTAAAAAAATCTGAGTGTAGCTTCTTTATGCTGTTTCTTCTGTAAAATTTAGTGTTTCTTTCGTTAGTCAGTTAGTGAATAATTTTCAACATAACCTTTGTATGTGAGGTGTACGTGGTTATTATCCGATTTCAACTATTTTCATGGTGAATGATGGGGTACGGAAGGGAAACGACTGCAGAAAGTTTCGTTCATATAGCTTTATTGGTTAGCGAGATATATACAAAAAAACTATTTCGGGGCGGGGCCACGACCACTTATAAAAAAAGGGCGTGGGAGTGGTACGATTTCGCCCATTTTCAATACCAACCTCCTCAGGCAACAACGTTTGTTGCTCCCATACGTCCGCAATTGCTGCAAAATGTGGTCGAAAATTGGGGCTCTCGGCTGGAAATTATTCGAAATCATTATTTAAACATAATGGCAAACCCTATATCTCTATAATAAAGCTAAATTCTTGGTCATAAAATTAAATAATATGCGTGTTAATTATTCTTGAAAGCCACATGTCTAAAAAACACCCTTTAGTTTAGAACTTATAATTTCTAAATCAAAATAAGATAAGTTGAAATTGTTATTTGAAAAAGCTTCTATATTGGTTGAAAATTTTATTTCCTTTAGAAATCTGCAATGATTGGAGGCCAATCCTTGCGCAAAGAAAAATTTTGAAGTTATAAAAAAATAACAACAACAAAGAGACACTTATTGTTAGATTTAAAACGAACAAGTGCACCTCTATCTATGAGATACTACAAATTGATAAGCAACTGAAGCCATTGAAGTACTACTTTTGTCAAACAAACGTTTAGGAAAGCAATGACTTGACCACTGAAAGGTAGAGCTACAATATTTCACTTTGTTGAATTATTATCAAGATAGCATATACTAATATATACATATATACCTAATATTCCCCCACAACTCTACTTCTAAAATGCAAAAGATAAGAGTGGGAAAATAGAGATCATGTTGTACGATTTCCTATTGTCCTGCGAATTCGTGTGATTGTGATTTCCGATTCATTTTGTTTGTGTAACAGTTATGAAGAGGCAAAGGGTGGGCCATACAATATGAAAATATTGAAAAACATGAAAAAATGTGTGTATTCTATGTGTTGCTGATAATAAATATTTACAAGAGGGCGCCCATCCGATGTCACATCAGATGTTATCTAAATCAATTGATGTTTGGGCGAACAATTAAACGAAACCAAACATGTGTAATGCTTGATCGCTTTCACAGCAACTCACTTGATGCAAACGTAGATAACCAGGTACCGTTATACACAGATATACACAGATATATGTAACGTTAACGGCATACGAAATAGGTGAAGAACGCACGTGTTTGTCTCATTTACTCTCGTAAGCTCACCCATTTTGGCTGTGTTTGCATGCATAAAACACTCATCCATATTAAAACGAGCACAAAGGTATAATCTGCTTTTAATAGCAGGTTTTTGCTACAATACACTTTTTTCCCGCTGAATTCTCGTTGTGTGCATTACACGCAGTTAGATTAAATTTTAAGCTTTTCTGCATTAATGATTTAATGACTCGTAGCCCAATTTAATCAGCCCGCGCATATACAGTTTGAGTACTGTGACTACACTCACTGCAACACAATAATCTGTAATATACTCGTAAGAGTTACATATAGTATTGACAACAAATAGATAGGGTGCTGATAGGCACAGTGGCATCGAATAAGACAAATAGGTTGTAAAAATTTGTAATTCAGCAAAAGTTAAAATATATTGAATTTGCGTTGGATATCATTATGATCAACCACTCTTATTGGAGCTGTTTCGATGAAACTAAATGCCAATAGTAATATTAGAATAGAGATCAGGTATTAGGATTCGGCAAAGTCCCCGGAACCTTCTACAAATTTGCAGAGATTTTTCACTTCTATATCCGCTATTTCGTGCGGTTGTTCGAAAAAGTGAGATCCGAGATCTCGCACAGACGGGACTTTCCAGAAGAAAGAGATGAGATGATCTCACTTCGTTTTCCTCCATGTAGCTGCTACAGCTAGCACCCTGTAAGACTTTTAACTTTACTGCGTGGATCCCGATGAGACAATGGCCAGTTAGAATCCCTATGACTAAGGAGAGGTGAACTTTACTAAGTGCGAAGAGATCGATAGACCTGCGTCTTGCGACTTCAAACGTGCTAGTAACTGACCAGCGCTTACCCAGCCTAGCCGAGACCCACCTGTCGAGTAGTAAACCACAATAGGACTACGGTGCTCCTATATATTTGCATGCTACTATTAGTGAGACAGCCTATTTCGCCAAACATCAGGCTCCGTGTGGCTTTTTCCTATTTCCAAAAATACAGAGAACCTTAAAGGGCACTCTTTTTACAAGCATACGAGAGATTGTTGTAGGTCTTCCAACCTATCCTAAAAATCGAGGAGTGTTTCGACGATTGGAGGCAGCGCTGTCATAAGTGCCATAATATCCAGTGTGCCAGTGTCATAATATCGAATGGAGACCATTTTGATGACAACAATATTAATGTAGGGGTATGCATTTTTTTTCAAACAATTCGTAGAAAGTACGTAGTACAGTAGTACTTTTTATGGTCGAGTTAATTTTCTAGCTTTTTGGTTCTATAAGCTTTGCGCTAGATGACGCTTTAATCGATTCTTTTAATATTATCATAAATTGATACTCTGATTCCTTCAAATTGGTCCTTAAATCTTATTTAACATCTTAGGACTCCTAACTCCCCTTCTCCCCTTTTCTACAGCTTGATATTACATAATCCATTTTCATTCGTCGACTCTAACCCATAATTTTTTTTTGTATTCTTTGAAAAAAATACTTAAAATAGAGATCTTCACGGAGCAAAAATTACGGGAAATAGAATATCTTATAAAAATGCTGTTTAACTTATTCTGCTTTGACTGCTTATAAAGCCTCTTCGCTTTGGGGATGTTAAACAAACTTAAGTCTTTTTTTATAACTTACAACAAAACGCTCACATATCGATTACTATTCCATCAGACTTTCTCCACAAACAACCCACTGTGCTACTCCTCTGTTGTCTGTCAACAAATCATCTTTTATTGGACAAAGGTGAAATATTTCCGCCGATTTGGAAGGTAAGTTTTTCAGCATAATCAAAATAAAAAGCAACAACAACAAATGAAAAAGAGCGCACTGCGGGAGGTTATTAGCGAGTCGATGAAACGCTCATTCGCCGCCGCTTCACTTCAACGTCAACGAGCATGGAGGGCAGGGCAGTGGTATCAGTTACCAACTACAATACTTCAAAAAAAGTGCGTATAATTTGATGGGGTGGAGATTTGTAATAAAATCAAGTATCATCACTGACAACAGTATTGATTGAGAAGTGCCAAACAACACAGCGAACATATGTATATACAAACACACAGACAGACAGACAAACGGACGGACAGACAACAAAATATACAAAAGTGTGCCAGCAACAATTATCGTGTTTAAATCGCGAAACCCTTATTAAACAAATCTCTATCTCGCGCAGCAGCAGCAACAACAACAACATAACAGCAGAGGGGTGAGGCTGGCCAATACAGCTATTCTCTAGCATATGCACAGCAATATAGTACATATATTTGTATGTGAATATTAGCCAGCGCGCGTACCTGAAGGCTTTGTGCCGCTGATACGGATGAAACCGCTATGTTGTGCTACAGTGGAAGCGCTGACAGCGACGACAAAGGCAATGTGGTATTTGGGAAATAAAAATATAATAATTACACGCTAACGCAGACCTGTGTGATGTGTATGTGTGCAGCCCACCGCATCACTATCGGCGGTCGGTGTCATAACAAATAGAGTAAGTAACCCTTCGCTGCGCAGCAGGGGCCGGGGCGCTGCGGTGCAAAAATGAGATACATTTGTGTCATTCTACACCGTTCGGCACGCTGTTTGTTGGTATTGTTGCCGCTACACGTGCGCCATATACGCGTTTGCAGCCTGCAGCGCGATTGTTGCAGGTAAGATTCATTACAAATTAAGTCCTTTTAATTGTGATATCAACAATGAACAAAACGAACTGACAGTCACACATACATACACCCATATATACATATGTATATATGTGGATATAAAGTAGCAAATAACGAATGAAACGAAGCGGCAGATACAGCGGCTGATGGCAATCCGTTTGCCAACTGCAAGTGTATTCCACTGTAGATCAAAGTTACTGGTCGGATTAATTAATGCTTCACCGATAATTGTTTGTTTAACTTTTGGCTGGTTCCAAGACGTGTGCTATACGAGCATAACAGTTAGTAGGCTACTGCAGCTGTGCTCATTAGTACCATGAAGAGGAATTAGCGAGTAGATTTTAAAATGTATGAATAATTGCTTGAAAATCATTGATTATACACTAAGCTTTTGGAAAATAAATAAGTAGCGGAACAAATTGCTACCCCACTTGAGATTTACATACAGTTTGTGCAACTTATTGGAGGTCTTAAAAAATTGTTCGGTCTTTTTGTAGATTATCTCGTTACAAGAAGTTTGATGAAATGAAAAGCCAAGTCCAAAAAAAAAAAAAATATTCTACAGCTTTATTAAAATTGGTTGAATAGTTTTAGAATTAGCGAACAAAAATTCATTATATCTTTACAAAGAAGTCATCTGTCATATCTGAAACGCTATATTATTCTAGCTTTCCCATACAAAACCATTCGAAAATAGGTTAGGAATGTCTATATTAGGGTTCAGCCGAACATTATACGTTTTAGAAATTCCGTGAGAGTCAAAGTCAATATAAATAAATAAATATTTTCAAGTGTCTGCTAAAGTTTATCTTAAAACATTTTTTACTGAACATTCGTCCCTGGACGATATTTTGAACCGACTCGTAGAAAGAAAAGGATATGGATCGATATCGCAAAATGTTATCGTTTAATCAATTTTTGACACCTAAATACAATATGGTAAGCGTAACAGTCGAATAATATAGACAACGCTCTACTGTCCGAAAAAGTCAAATAAAGAATGAAAATTTTGGACCGATTCTGCATAATTTCAGTTGAATACCTCACGCTTCACATTAAATTAGATTAAGATATTGAGGATCGCACTGCGACCTATGGTCTATTATACACTCTTCTATTATCAGAGTGTATCATTTAACTCTGTCGCGTCAAGAAAGATAAATAGTGTTCCAGGACTGAAGAACGTGGTACGGTCTTTTTGGGGATACACAGCCCACATCACCTGACTCCTTTTCTCGCGATCGTAAGATAATCAAGGAGTAGATGCTCAGGTGTCTAGGTCATAGAAGGTCATTGGAATGCTGAAATCCCTGCAATTGCAGTCTGTAGCGGTTCCTACTTGCCCGTTCCTCTTATTGTAGGCGATCTCTAAGGACATGTCGACCAACTGCAATGAAGGGCTCCGACACTACCGGCCTTTGTCAATTAGTTCGCAAGTTCGTTTCCTTGTATGCCTTTGTATTCAGGGTCCCAGACTAAGATTATACTGTTGTATACTCACACCTTAAGCGATACGTAAGTATAAAGTCAACCGAAATCTTGGAGTTATTAACTAACTATTCTAACATAAGAGAATCTTATGGAATTCAAAATGGCCTTCTATGGGAGGTTGGCTGTGTTGTATACCGATATGAGTCCATTTTGTAACGGTGCAAGGGATATGTAATGAAAATGTTTTGTGAGATATGCAATTATGCAATTCCTTCAAAGACATCGAAATTTTTACTCAAGGTATCGCTTACCCGAACATATGGCTATATATATATTAGGGATCTTAAAATTATTCGATTAACCTGAAAACCGATTATTCGAATATCCGGTTTGTAACCGTTCGTACGAATATTAACCGGTTAGTACTATTCGATTAGTCGCAATGTTACGACTATTCGAATAGTCGTTCTACTGCGGTTATTCGAATAGTTATACTATCACTATTCGAATAAATGAAAATTGTTTGAAATCTAAGCAGCCTTTGATTTTTGTTTGTTTTTACTTGTGAAAATGTCAGTTGTGCTCATTTTTCCTGTATTTCACTTTTTTCAATAAAAATAGAAATTGAATGAGCTTACACTATTCGAATAGTCGACAACGAACGGTTAACCGGATAGTCGGAAATGAGCGGTTAATCGAATAGTCGATGACTGACGACTATCCGAATATTGCAAACCGAATATTATTATTCGAATAATGCCCTATTCGGTTAATTCGGTTAGTCGATTAGTCGAATACCAAGAGCTCTAATATATATCCATATATATTTTGATATGCATAACTCTTATTACTATGCATGTCTGACTGGAGTGTCACAAGCAACTGTTAGTATACTGGAATAGTTGGTATTTACTTTGGAATATAAACTTATTCCAGGGACATTTCTTAAAACTATTTTTCTCTTGTTACAATAACAACAGCACTTGAAGGATGGACATTTACTGGGTTTTGACATAAATATGACTCAACTTACTAAGAGTTAACTGAAGTAAAAATTTATATTAAAATAAAATGACTCAAAAATTTGGGAAATTTATAGAAATTTCAAGATAAACAATTTCAATATACAATATTTAAATCACATATGTATAATCTAAAAGTTCACTTTAATATATCTTCTTCAAAACTGAAATTCTTTCACATGTTCCATCTAAAATCTGTACAGTTAACATTTCCAAATATTGAACTTACCTGTAACGGTAATGAATTGTGGTTGGCCCTCGTCACCGTCCGCTGTCTGCGCCTGCACTAGAGTCACCTGACCGTTGGCCACATGTTGCGACAAATCGGCGCTGTCTTTAATTGCACTTAAATCTGACATATTGACATGCGTCTCACTGCCAGTTGAATCGGACGCATCCATCGGCACCACAACGCTGATGAGAGCCACAGCTTCATTCTGCTCATTGCCCACCAGTTTGTTTTGCTGCAACAAATCAACAAAATGATAACAATTGAAATACCGTGTATTTTACAGCTACACATGAGTGTATTTTGGTAGGGGTTTAAGGTTGCATACCTGTGTGATGACATCCTCCATATTGGCTGCGGCCACAACGTCCACCGCCGTATCGATGTACTCGAAGTGGTCGTCATTCGACGAGGATGAGCAAGCATTTGCGATTTCGGTGGCGATTTCCTCATGTTTGATGTCACGTGTCGTCAATACGTTCACCGTTGCAACATTGACATCGTCCACATTCGTGTTGACGGCGGCGTTTGCGGCTGCAGTGGCATCGACAGTATTTGACGTCACATTCCCAGTTGTTGAAAGTATAAAATTTCGCTGCGTTGCAAGTCGTGTGCTCATAATAAATCTGCTAACAACACGCACTCGTGTTTGGGGTTTCGATGTTTTTTCTTCCTTGCGCTTAGTTTTTGGTTAATTATTTTCTACAACTTTTTTTGTCTTTATGTATTTTTACTATTTTCGTATAGTATTACATCTATAAAGTGTGTGTATAAAGTTTTTATGGGTGTATATAAATGATTATTCTAGGTGCTGTGTTCTTGAGCGCTATTTTGTGGTATTTGGTGGCTAAAAATACGCTTGACTAGATCTTAGTTTACATAAATGAAGGCAACTGTTTGTTCAAATTATTTGGTAGTTTCTCTTTGAAGTTTACATCTGCAAAGAAAATTGAAGGAACATGCATGAAAATTATATAAAATATTAAATTTTCGCCACACAAAATACAATTCATAAACGACAAAAAGCATTATGCGCCTAAAAGTGCGCACATAATTCGCACAACCAAGGCTCGTATGTGCGTTGTTGGCGGAAGTGCGGGTGTTGCTAATGATGACTTCCAATTGCCGTTTCACCTGGGGTGTTGCTATGAAATTAAACTTTTGCAGGTATTTTTTGCTACCTGCGTCGAAGTATGTCTATGTATATTCATCTTGGCGTCCACCCACCCATTCGCTGCGTTCCGGCGTGAAGCCCCGCGTTCCCATGACGCCTGACACCGTCGCTAGGGACGCCGCAAATGCGTCGTCGCCGTGGCTTTGCTGCCAACAACGAATCTGTGTAACTCGCACATTTGTCGGTATACGTACATGCGAGCGCACATCAAATGCCGAATTCCACATTTTCAACTTTAATTGAAATACTTTCCGATCGGTGCGGTATGGTATAATGGCGGTTATATACTCGTACACTTTTGTATATTATACGACTTGTGGCGTAATTGCATTTTTATTGTACAAATTTGTATACAAATCACTCACAACATCCACTCTCGCATGTAAAGCATTGTGCCTAGTGGGGTAGGGGGCGAAATCAAAGTCGCAAAAATCACCAAATTATTTGCGTCTTATTAATATGAGAAAGGTTAGAAGACACTTCTGTGAGTTAGATCTCACATCGGAAATCAAAATTAGTGTACAAATGCATACACTATTTGCCTAAAATGTTTCCAAGCTGTTATTCTGTTTTAATACCTCTTCTGAAGTCATTTATTTTATTACTAATAATTTTCCATACCACTCCAGCACAGATCCGGAGATCTGAAGCATATTTGGATATGATGACATCAAAAAGGTTTATCGCTTGATCTTAGTAGCTTACTATCGTTTATTCCATGGAAAATATCTAGAATTTTAAGTAGTTCATTCCAACATTCCCTCATTGTGGATTTTTTTGCCATGAACAGACCGTTTACGTCTGATTATTAAAAATCGAAAATATGGAATTTTGAGCTATTCGAACTTTATAGCAATACCAATACACTAGTTCAGCGAATTATTGGATCGTTCACTAAAGTAATTTCGTGTTTGATGACAACAGCTGAACTTGTTGAATTTTTCCGCAGCCCACTTCACACTTAAAAGGTTTACCGTTATATGTATATTTGAACAGCTAATATAGTAAAGCTCTTTTGCAAAAAAAAAATTCTTATTTTTTTGGAATAGTTTTTGTTTTGGTGCTCTATCGATGAAAGATCGAAAACAGTCTTAAGACATATTTTATTGTTTTACTAAGAAATTGGTAAAAATGCAGTTCCAGTAATGCGAAAATTATATGATGTGTACGGAGAAGATGTGTTGACCGAAAGGCAGTGCCAAAATTCGTTTTCAAGATGTAGTTTCGGCAATTTCGATTTTGGTGAAGGAAGCCGATGAGGATAAAATAAAGTCGTTGGTCGATGCAAATCGTCGAATAACAACACGAGAGATATGATCCAAATGAAGAATGTATAATTTTATAAACTGTTTTAGGTTAGATTAAAGGGCTGATCGAGACATTCAAGTGACTCTTTGAGCCTTTTACGAATTTGTGCAGGCTACTAATTTGTAATAGGGGTATGTTCAACTGGTTCTATGAAGTTCGTCCTGCCAAAATGTTTCAGCCGCAGTCTTTTTTGTTTTTTTTTTCACAATAAAAAATCGTGTTTAAATTGCACTAAAATACGAAATTACTTTGTGTACGTTCCAATAGAATCAGGCGGTTGCGATAGTCGCTGTAGATTATCTTTAGTTCACAAAGTATTTAAGGCGGGTGTCAGGTGGTGGTAGCCAGAAATAACTCATTCTTGAATGGGAAAATTATACTCTGTATACTCGTCTGAAATTTCTGAAGTTATATTAAGAAGAAGAAGCGTCTCGTTGCTAAGGATGAGTATTCTACGACGTCAGTTTACGGTTGCATTAAGGAACACGTAGTTTCAGAACATGCCTTGAAGAAACACTAATTGAAACTCCTTGTGCCATGATAAAATGACTTCTTTGTAAATTAGACTTCAATTGAAAGTACTAAAAATGATCTTTTTGAATTTAAAAATCATTTATGTATTTTTTTTTGTATAGTAATGAAATAATTTTGAGGCCTTAAACTTTAGTGTTGTCTCTAAGGTCTCCCTGATTTTTTCAAAGATATTATTTGACTATATCAGTTCTAAATTAGATTTTTACTCGCTTAAAATTGGGTTCCAAAACGCTTCTTCTACTAATAAGATTTGGAGAGGCTTTCGTTGTTTGAAATAAGTAGCTCACTACGAGGTTTCATCAATTTCTATGCTTTCTATAGAATTAAGTGGCTTTAATTCTAAAGTTAATAACTTTCTTTAAGTAAATTTTTGTATTTCTAATAAAAATATATGATTTAATCCTACTTCGAATTCAGTAATATAATGAATAATAAATCTTTCGCAATCGACAAACTTAAAAACGCACATTATCAAAAAATATTTTTTTAATTACTTAAAAGAAGCTCGTTTGAAGTTTAAAAAAAATCAAAGAACCAATCAAAAATTGGTGCTCTTCTACCGTTGAAATAATCAAACTCAGAACAAATAAAGCATAGACACATTAAATATTTCAAAAAACGTAATCTTTAAACATGAATTTGCATTTCATAGCTTCAACACACTTGCACATCCTTACATATATTTTACTAATTTTAAATTAGTCTTTAATTGTCTTCACCAAAAAAAAAAATTCACAACTTTTTCACTTTATTTTTTTATTATTTTCGTATTTTGCTTTCTTTCAAGTATTTTATAATTTTCCACGCATCGCTGAGAGGTACTCGCGTCCACGCATTCACTGAAACAATCGCGCCACAAATACAATGCCAGTGTAATGAATGTGGGTGGCAACCAGGGACAACGGAAGGACACTTGATTATGCGCTTCTTCCGCTTGGCGTTCGCGTGATTTGTTTACTCAACTTTGTTTATAAACAGTAAACGAGTCAGTATAAAATATAACAACAACAACAACACAAATTACAGCAATAACAATTTAACGGTCACCCTTTTTTGTTTGCCAGAAATGCACTTGCTTAGGTGTCGGCGTGTTGGCGGAAGGAAATGCAGCCGCGCACCATATAAATCAAATGCAACTACATATATCAGTGGCAATTGACAAAGTGATAGCGCAACGGTGCATTGTTTGGGGAGAAAACGAAATGTGTTTGCACCCAATAAGCTTTTTGATACCGGAAACAACACAGTTAGAATCAAATACTAATCTAACTCACTCAAAGGGGAGAAAAATATATTTTTTTCAAACAATTTTTTTTCGAAAAAAACTAAAATTTTTAATAAAATCACAAATTTTATTTTCAAAGCCAACAACAATAACAACAATGCTTTATTTTATGTTTGTTGGGTTGATATTTGAAAATTATTATTTTTTCGGCGGACTTTATGCGCATAGGCACGCGATTGACTGCCGTTAGACTGGACTGTTGTTGTTGTTGTTGTTGTGGGTGGGGTTTTGACGAGCTTGTAACGAAGCGCGTAATAAAAAGCTGTGTGGTGAAAATTGGAATTATTGATCAAATAAAGCGCGCTAAAGTCGTTGGCGAAAAGAACGCGCGGGAACTCACTTGACGCGAAGGCGAAAATACAGAACACACGAACACACACAATAAATGACACAAGACACAGCGAATAAATGCAAAAGTACCACAATCACAAATTTTGGTGTTGAAGAAGAAAGCTATGCGCGGATTCTTGAGAATTCCCCCGTTTTGGCAGTGAAATGAGCGCGCTCGCTTTGGCTTTCGCTTCGTTGGAGAGTATATGTGCAACTGATGCAGTTTGAATGTAAAATTATCACACGGTATAATGCATGTGACCTGCATAAAATACATACATACACACATACATACATACAAATACACATAGAAGTAAGTAAGTAAGTAAGTAAGTGAAAATGTAAATATATTACTGGAAGGATTCGAAATGCAAGTGCACGAAAGCGTGGTTGAGCGTTTGCCGTTAACACACACACTCCTACAAACACTTGCGACACTATCTACATCCGCCCATATGCTTTCTTATTGGTAATTGCATTACTAACACAAACTCACAGACACACACACATACACACGCTGAAGTACGCGTTTGAGCGTGTGTTCGTGTTAGCGTTCAATAGCAGCTGCATTTCTAATAGCTACTGCAGATGTTGTAGTTGCGTTCGGGCCAACCTGCTTGCTCAATAAGCCACAGCAAGTAGGTGGCAATTTACCGATAGTTTCGGCCATATTTACATATATACAAAATTTACATACATATATACATACATACATACGTACAAAAAGGAGCTGTGTGTCCTTTACTACTGTATAAGTTATGTAGTTCTTTACTATTTTCCTTGTTGTTGTCAAATAGGGGTAAGAAGTTGTAACTAGTGGCAATACATATGGCCATTGCAGGAATAATCATTCGATAGTCCTATGCCCTCATCTAAATATTGAGAGAAAACCCAAAAAAACGAATACTAAAAAAACAAGTACAACAAAACGGTTTGTAAGGCTAATAAACCCCGAACATCGACTTGTATTTATTGCATGTACAGTCAACGTTGATATAAATATACTTTTTGTTGTTGTACAATTTTCATTATTCCACAATTTCCGAATAATTCACCATACTACGAGTAATTACATTACAATAATTCATTCAGTTTTTCTTACACATATTTTACATATTTTTGTCTTCAATGCATTTTGTCATATAATGCACGAAATAATAACGATGGAAAATAACGAGTTCAGCGAGTAACGGTTATGCTTGTTTTATTGATCAAGTGTTTCCATACGAAATTCGGCTTTTCTACACCTTGTCATCCCAGTAAAGCAAAAATTTCAATACCGTTGAAATTATAATACAGTTGAGAGCATTCAAAAAGTTTAAAGTGGTCACTAAATACATTTTGGTATACTTCAAAAAATTTCAAAAATTGTTGAAAAAATATTTTCAGATAATCTAACTCTACCAAAAATGTCAGCTGTAGAGTTTTGGGTTAAAAAAAAACTTGCCTTCACGGGTTTATATCCGAGCAAGAACTGATACTATTGTTATAAAATTAGTTTTGAAAATCTTTTAAACAGCTACAACAACAACAACTTATGGCATTTGAACCAAAATATCTGAATTGGAATATCGTGCATAGTATGTAAGTTATCAAAAAAGTAAAAATATGGACATAATCAACCCAAATCGTGTATAATATTTTTCGATCAAGCCTATGGGACAGATGCTATAAGGCGTAACATTTTTGGTATTTCAAAAATTCTGAAAATTTTTTAAATATTTGCCATAGAACCTATTTTTTCAAAAATGTTTTTCGTAATAAAATTTTTTAAAATTTTTTTCGAACATTCATTATCATCTTTCGCCATTGAAATTGTAGGAAAAGGTTGATTTTTTAGTAACTGCATCCTATATTTAATAATAAAGCATATTTTCGAACTTCGAAGGCGAATATTTCTTTTTTTTTTGCTAATTTCGAATAACGAGGAGTATACTTTCTTACTTATGATTCAGTTTTCCGGAAAAAATAAGTTCGGTGCGAGTGTTGTATAGTGTAATCAAATCTTTTACAAAATTTACTTTTCTCAACATTACAAAAAATTATAATTTTTTAATATTTGGTCAGTTCCTCACCAATGGCACTTAACACTGCAGTTTTTGTGTTTATTCGTGCAACGGGACTCAACATTTAAGCTAAAGTTCTAAACGAAGAGTCTTCTCGGAAGTTCTCTCATCCTAATATAACCTATATTTCAGTTTTCGAGTCATATGTTTGCTGGGTTATAGCCGTGGGCTTTCCATTAATTTTTTACTCATACATATTAGCCTATAAATATTTACCAAAATACAAACAATTTTGGAACCCATTCTCTGTTTTCACATTTTATGGCAATATTCTCGATAGTGTTTTTCTGGAAATGTGAATAAGAAATAAATGCGCAAAAAAATTGTAAAACGGTGTATATACACATTTGTATATATATAACTCTATATATTAGTTATTTTAATTAGTTTAGCACTGCGAAAACTGTTATTAATTTTCTGCAAAGGATTGCCAACATTCCCACAAGTTTGTACGGGAAATTATTTTTACTTATTACATACAAATGTGAGTATTTACAATAAAACGCACAAAATGACGCTTATGACTATGGACAGCAATCATTGTGGCGTACGTTGAAATCTGGTATAAAAATGCGAATCAACCAACCGCGAAACGTAAGGATCGCCACAAAAGGCCAACGCACGTTCACAACAAAAATCGTCAAACTTGCAGCGAGGCGGTGTTTTTACACCTGGCACGACACCAGTACCACACCGCACCCTCACCTAACGGTGTGCGTTGATGCATGCTGCAAGGCACACGCACATTTAATGTGCCGCACCAGCTGAAGTCCTAATAAACTGTGTTGGTGGTGGTGGCGTCAAAGGAAAACTCATACTCAGTGCCATGTCATGGTATGTTTTCTCAAACTTTTCTCAAAGCGTTAAAACATGCTCGAATTAAGTTTTTTTATACGAGTGCGCACGGGTTTGAGTTGTATGAATGTATGTATGTATGTATTTCAGTGCGAAAAATACAGAGTTCAAAATGCAGAAGTACTTATATTCATAATTAAGTGCCCACACAAAGTGAAACTTTACTAATTGCGAAAAGTTTAAAATTAAACTCGACGACACTAAAAAACGTTTTATTTCAGTTATTACTTCAATGATTTGAATTATTCGCTAAAACCACTGGATTTGTTGCATACTTTTTGATTTTTTGAGATAACGAATAAGTTATAATTACTTTTAGCGGCGCTACAAAAAGCTTATCAGAAATGTGCTTTCATCTCGTAGCACAAATATACATATGTATGTATAATCAAGATATCAGGCTCACGAGTAATATTGGTCTAAATTGTTATTATTTTTTTTTTTAATTTTTGACTGAACATTGAAACCAAAAATGTAACAATATCTTGGAAATATTAGTTTTTAGTATGTTAAACGCGTTCATAGAAAAGTTAAAGAAATTAGTTACTTAAACGATATTTCAAGATATATATATATATATATATATATATATATATGTATTATCTAGTATATTAAATATATTATGTATGTATACTATTAAAGTTATAGTCTGAATAAGTAGCAGTTCAATTTACGAGTCGCTTGATTAAAAACATGTCGGTAAAACTGTTATTGACTGATAACTTCTTAAAAACATTACATCATTTAAACAACTGCCACGACAATAGCAATAACAACAACAAAAAATACTAAAGCAATGGTTCCACAATCTTCAAGCTTTTTTCTATACAGGAAAACGTATTAACGATTGATCTGAGATTTGAAACATCGAATTTAATGCTATTAATTCTAATTGGACAAATACATTTGTTGTCAAAATTATATTTAATTTAATTATTTCAAAATGTTCCACTCAGATATGTTTTTACTTTGCACTGAGGAAGGATTTAACATTAATAATATGAAAAATTTAAATTTTTTAGGTTATATATGTATTTAATGAGGTCTGAATATTTTCATTTTAAGTTTTAAACAGCCAATCAAACGTTAATTTATAATTTTTCAATGAGGAGCTGTACTTTAATAGTTTCTACTACTTCGCACAATATTCTAGGTATTTTTGCAAAGCAAAGGGTTATACGACATGATATTATATTAAATATTTTCCTATGACCGGGTATTCGTTAACAGTTGAGAGTCGGCACAGGACTTAGTGGGCAATCATCAAAAAATAGAAGTAAGTATATCAATATTTAATAAAATTAATTATGCAATGTATATATCATGCAATTGACACAATAAATATTTACATTTTCACTGTCTGCATACTTCTTGCTTTGTGGTTGACTTCGAACAGTTATCGGACTTAAATCATACAGAGATAGTAGAGACACTTGTTTAATAATTTCCGATAATGTATATTAGGCTCGAATCAGTAAAAACCATAATCGCATATACCATATATATAAATGTTAGAAACATTGTTAAATGTTTAAAATTTCCTTGCACCGAAGTTCTCATAAGCAAAATGAAACTTTTAAACAAATACCACACTTACCCTGCTTGTTGATATTTCATACACCCGATGCAACATCACATGATAACAGCATCTTACGCTCCCAAATGTCTATAGCATCCAATAGAGCAATGTAGTGATGTTTTATGTTTTGAAAATGGTTATAAGGCGTATTTTAAGGCCGTATTGTGCGAAAGTATTGGTTCACTTGCCAGAGTTAGAGTTTAATCTGTTGGCCAAAGGCGTGGTGCCGCGCTGTAATAAATGCAATTAGCATCAATTGGTCAGCAAAGACAATAAAAACGTTTTGTTTGCATTTGCAATATGGTACTCACTGTGTTGTGCGGCATCCGGAGAATAGTACACAGATTTGGGCCAGAATTAAACGTATCCTTTTTGGCAAATACTGCACCGGAAGGAAAATTGTGGTTTCGACTTCAATTTTTGTGTTGGTTCAATGTTGTTTTTCTTGTTTCCTTGACAACGCTGCAATAATTTGCGTTTAGCCGAATGCTATTAAAAGTTATTAAAGTTGTTTTTTATTGTCAGCTGACTATTAAGAAACAATTGGAACATGGTACAGGGTGTTTTGTAAAACAATTTTTTTTTAATTTGTGATAAAATGGAGTCTGATATTTCATATTGGGAAATTTGTGTTGTAAAATGCTGTTTATTGATTGAAACCATTATTTTTTAAATGAAATTGTGTAAATTCTTTAGTTTTTGTATAAGAAATGATTATTTAAAATTAAATTAAAAAATATATCATTTTTTTAATCTTGCTATTATAACCTAGATGGCGCTAAATATAGTTAAAGTCTTCGTTAAACCTGGTGTTAGTGTTCGATAGTAAGAAAATTGCGAATAATCTAAATCATTCATAGCACTTGTTTTTGCACTTGTTTTCACATTTATTTGAATCAAAATCTATGAAAACCTTTGATTCAAGTGTTTTCAAATCTAAGTAAGGTTCCAGACGGATGATAAATATCATTTAGATATTGACGTGACAAATGTAATATTTTTCTACTAACACATAGCCGGCTTTTAGGCAACTGGTATACTTTTAGGATGGTTCCAAAAAGAAGAAGATTTAACTGCTTTTAGGATGAGTCAAAAAAAAAAAGAACTAACATACTTCTTCAACGTCCAACTCTTTTCAAAAATTCCAAAATTGATCTCAAATACGGTTCTTCAAAGGATGTTTCCTTGAAAAATATATTAAACTTCGGTAATTCATGCATTCTTCATATTCGTGAGTTTTTCTTTTAAGATTTAAAACTCCCAAATGCAACTCTGTGTGCGTGTTAACCGTCAAAATTGCTCCCTTAAGTCACTAAAGAGCTTAACTCTCGCATTTACACTTCAACAGCAATTACCACCCCCAACCACAAGCAGCACTTACGCTCTCCTCGCCAGCGCTCGCTCTGTCGCTGTCGTGCGGCCGCTGCACACGCTCTCACCACCCACTGCAGCTTGCAGCAGTTTCACCAACAAGAAAAGCTGAACAGCTCCAAGCGTTGCGCGATGATTGCATACTTTTCGGACTCACTTCGAGTTGAGCCGAGTGCGTGTGCGGAGCATTGGTGCAGTGCCGCGCGGACGTCCACTGAAAGCCAAATAATTAAAGTGGCTAAAAATAAAATAAACAAAGTTCAAATACTGCAAAATCTAGCGAAAATCTTGCAAAAAGCTTGAAATCAGTCAGTTAGACGAAATTTTTTTTACGAAAACTACAAGCGCTTATACGAGTACTGCAGAATTTTCACATTTTCCACGAGCAAAGTTTGTGTACACTGATGTGTAGAAGTAGCGCTGAAATAACTTGTAAGTGAAAAGTGTGTGTGGCAAAAGTCAAAGTGGCAGTAGTGGTCGTTAAAATAGTGAAATTTTTCTTTTGGTGCTACTTAATGAACGAGTGCAAATGAAAATTTTTTGGGGATTGCCGATAACCGCATGAGATGATAAGTATCCTGTGTTCTACATTTAAATTACACTGAGTGTGTGCCATTTTTTTTTTGCTGCGCTCCCAATTTGAATGTACGTACGAACGACTCTCGCCTCCCACAGCACTCAACGGACGCTCTCATTTCGCAGCGGCTGCAGTTGGGCCAAAGAGCTATATTTTATTATACTGAAATTAAATCCTGCAAACACGAACACGGACAGTAAGTAGGTTGTCCCGTTCGCACCAAATGCCAAAACGCTGCAATCGTAGAAGTGTGAAATAACTGTAAAGAAAGTGCTGCAAATTTACAATTAAAACGGGTTTTCTAACAGTAATCAAACGAAATAAAAAAGTAATCACATAATTAAATAGTTGGCAAAAGAGTTTCGATATTTTTCGTATAATTGTACGTCAATCGAACACTCGCTCGCTAAACGGTACATTGCACCGCGTCTCATCGCAACGCAACACAACGCATCGCAGCACTTCGCGTGGCAGCAAACGCGCCGGAATCGTGTGTGTGTGTACCGTTATATGTGCCTGTGCACTTTCGCAGTTCGGCATCGTTGTGCAAAAGGACCAAATATGAATGTGAAATGCTCTCGCAAGCCATCTCGTGGTCTTCGCACAGCACCATTATACGACGAGGCATAAGAAAAAGTCTCGCACTGCCGCTCGGACGCATTCCTTCGCTTCACACATAGCAAGCATTCACATCAAGCATACAACATTCCTTCCCCCTCGCCCTGCTTAGTACATCTAACCTACAACAACAACAGCAAGAGCAAGAAAAAAATCAATTTAGTCACAAGAGTTGCGAAAAATTCTTTCCAAACGCCACAAATTAAATAGCAAATTATAGAAATTCAACGCTGTGGCTGTATCGTTGAAATTCGCGTGCGAAAATCGTGTGAAACGCTCGCGTGTGTGTGTGTGTACTAAAGCCCTCGGAAGTGTCATTAGCCAAGTGCAAAAAAAAAAGAGTTGGAATTTGCGAAATGCATTAAGCGCTCGACGGGAAGACGTGTAGCGCAAAGCGAAAGCAGCGAAAAATGTGTACAATAAATTAGAGAAAATAAAGCATAAAGTGAAGTGATTAATATTGACCACCGAATTACAACGAGATTTTTTTTCTACAACCGAAAATACTATATTCCACCAACACCAACAACATCATCAACGCCAACAACAGCAAGTTGCGACGTCCAGGTCATCGCCAGCGCCAGCAGCAGTAGTACATAGTAGTAGTGGTCTCAACCACAACAACAAAAACAACAGCATCGGCGAAAGTTCATACACGCATCGGACGGCGGCCACCCACAGTTGCAATCGTTGCACTGGCCGCGTTAGGTCTTCGCGTAGTAATTTGCCAGCGAACGATTACGTGGTGACAGCGCTGCTTTGGATGCCTGTCGTTGCCGCATTGAATTGAATTATTATCCAACGCTGATTTTTCATCTTAGCATAGGCATTATCAACTCATATACAGCCAGCTAGCATAGTCCGGGTGCTCCGATGTGATTGTCACATAACGTCATCGCTTACACGCATACGTACGTACATACGCGACGTAAGCTGGCGTAACATCACACACATTCATACCTACATTCATACATCTGTCTGTTTGTATATACTCGTCGTCATTGTGTCATCGTGCCATCGCAATTGTTGTTGTCGTTACCCTTTACTCGTCGTCGTCGCCGTGGCCCATTCACTGCCGGATATGCGTTGCAGCATCAACGGAAATTAAACAAATCATAGCCGAAGTCGAAGTCGTTGGGGAAGTGGAAGTGGAAGGCAGTTGCTGAAATCATCGGCGTTTCCAAGTAAACGTTCGTCAGTCAGTCAACCAGTCAGCTCATCGCACATGAGTTCATGAGTTTTTAATAACGCAACGGAAGTTTTTTGCGCTGTTCGTTGTTGTTGTCGTTTGTGTTTTTATGAGCGTTGAGCAAAACGTTGAACAAGGAATGCCGCTGTTGCATCGAGAGAACAGGTAATTGAAGAGTGGTGCGCGCATGTGGAAGGGGGTGGAGTGCATCAGCTATTCACATGCACTCAAGTATTTGACGTGTTATCAAATTACTGTTGAAATATTTCTATGCACGCAGTGCACGGGTGAAGCATTTCGTTTTGTGTGAAAGTATTGGAATATTAATAAAATAAATGCACGTATTTAATATTGTTTTTACGACGATATCGTCAATATGTATCTAAACACATTTTATGTGATTCCTCATTATCTAATTATTATAGCTTTCACGGCTTCAGGAATTCGACTTCCAGCCTCAGATAATTATATTTTCTGGATTGTATTAAATCGTTCTGCAAATATTTTTCTTATTTTTCTAGGAATATTTTACGATATTCCTCTGAGTTAAGTTCTTGATCAATAGTCGTATTTATCTAGTAAAGTCTATATATTTTAAGACCGAACTTTTCTGAGAATTCCGGTTTTGATGACATTCCTTTAACGTTTACGGGACGACATACCACATCATTTCTAACAGGAAAAGCATTTCTTATAAACTCACCTTGAGTTTGCAGAATCCGTGGCAAATATCTAGTAAATTTTCTCTCAACATATTTAGAAAAGTGTTCACATAACCTTTATTAGCTCTTTACTAAGTTTTAGTAACTGCTTTTTGTAACGACAGAAAACTTTCGTAAAATAATTTTAAGAGAATGCTTCCCTCAGGTCTTGAACGGATAAAAACCGGGTCCGTTCCGATTACAAAGACCCAACTGCCTTATGAATGGATAGTAGGTAATTCAGTTCAGAGGCTTACTGTTTATTTAATCATATTTATTTTGCCTTTACATTATCCGTCCAAATAACGCTGGGTTTGGAGACTTCGAGGTATTAACTTCTCTATACTTACAGTGGCTATGGGTTCAAAAAATTCGTATGCTTCTTCTATGGATTCCCTTTTTGTTAACGAATATTTCTTTAAAGCGGCGTCAGTGTCTCGAAGACTAGTTTCGGTCTAGAAATGTTATTGTTGAGTAAAATATATATTTTCTCCGTGTACTGAGTCTCAATGATTGAAGGTATTAATGGGGTACAGTTATAAAGAAAACTTTTACCATTTTGGACTAATTTATTAGAAGAGACTAAAAACAACCAGGAATTGTAGGGAAGACGTTTCACGATCCATAATAATGATATAATATTGATGCAAATGATGAGATTTTGTCCCAAGATCCTTAAGACCAGCGCTGTATGAAATTTGTTCTCTAATTGCTGTAAAATAAATTCAATAAATTCGAAGAGAAAAGTGTTTGAAACTAGGTTAGGTTAGGTTCGAAGAAAGGTTAGAAGAAACACACTTTGAGGACAGTTCTTTGTATTGAAAATTGTAATTCAGCGGCTAGAACCTACCACAAATCTGCAGATGTTTTTATATATACATTTATATCCGCTAAATCGCGAGGGTGTACAAAAAAGTGAGATCCAAGAAAAGAAGATAAATTCTACTTCATCCTTCGAAAGATTGAGACTAACTATATTACAAAAAGTCTAACAGAACACGTTCTGAAGGATCTAGTATATGGTTTTGTGTTTATGGGGGTTTTTAGGAACATCTTGAAAAAAGTGAACAATTTAGTAACATTTTTCAATTCGGTTACTAAAATTTGAGTTTTCGGCTAGTTAATTCAACAACTTCGTATGGGAAACACCGTAATTATGAAGAGTAGTATCTAATGTTAAACATCAAAACGATCAAAACCATATCAAGGAATACTAATTATAATAAGCAAGTGATAATCCTTTAAGAATAATTTTGTATTTTTGGTTAAACGAGCTTTCTTAATTAAGATAAGAAGTAAAATCTTCAGTACCGAAATAGACGACACTATGGATAGTTACTAGACTAAACTTAGGAATGCCGTCGTTTACCTTCCTAGTAATTGTTTAGGATTTCCATATCTATTAATATATTTACCAATTTATATTTATTTGCCCATAATTGAAATCGGAAAACTTTAAATCCTTGTATCCCTTTCTTACTATCTTTCAATAGAAAGCTAACTTACAGCTTAAACAAATCTCTTTCTTTTCAGAGAAATTAATATTTCTATGTACAAGTATATATTATAATATCTGTACAAATGTTTATAGATTCACTTCATTTGTTCAATGCTCAATTGTTTGACTAACAAATCCAAAAAAAAGAAAAAGAAAAACATCTCTTTTCTACCCTATACCTTCACACAAAGCGTACGCTCATACGTTGGAGTATTTTATTTAATATTTATTTGTGAGCTTTTTTCTATTTCATTTTCATGTATTTATAGATTACAAACACATGTGTGAGTATGCGGGTGTGTGTGTGTGTGACACGTATGTGTGAAACTTGGAATTTTGTGTGCCAATGTTGTCACCATTCTCGCTGTTGTTTTCTATCATCAACTGTTGTTGTTTTTGATACCTTTTTTGTTGTTTTTTATTCATACTATTTTTTTGCTTTTTTCTTTTCTTCTTTTCAACATTTCTGTCGTACATTCGCTATCCCAGGAATGGGGGTGGCCGGAGTCGATTTGCTTTATCACTGGAGTGAGCCGAGCTGCCAATGTGACAGTTAATATGAATTTTATAGTTATATGTATGTGTGTGTGTGTGTTGGTAAGGCTCTTGTTTGCTGCCCTGATGCGGGGCGAATGCATATGTGGGGGCCTGCTGGCCGGTGAATGGTGCGTGCTGCAAGTTAAAGGGGATGATAACACAGCTAACGGTATAGTTGTGGGGTATCTACTAACTTTGCTAACACATATCCATACACACACATGGCCACATACAGAGTTATCTCATGTGCACTGCAGCAGGGTGAACTCATCAGCGCAACCCAAAAAATAGCAAAAAACACAGAAATTAGCAATAAAGTTTTAATCAACTTTTTAAAAAATTAACATAAAGTAAGCGCTCGAGAGTGAGCGGTTGAGTGAGTTTTCGTTTACTGCAAGCCAAGTTGAAAAGGGGCTTACAGTGCAATGTTTCGTCACAAATCGATCGATTACCTTTTTCGTGAATGTATGGATTTTTTACACACTTCTTTTTTTTACATTTGCACTCACACATTATTCACTGGATAGCTCCAGTTTGCCGCCTTGTATCCGGTATAATTTTGGCTGTGCAGAGTAACACAGTGAGAAGAGAATGCAGAGAGAGAGAAATAGAGAGAGTGAAAAGCGAGCGCGATTAAGTTAATTCGCTCGTGGCACAATTTTTCAACTGACTCTGTCGAAGGGATGCCAACTTACTGATGAACGAACTATTTACTCACTTGGAACCTTAACTCAGTTTTACTATAATAAAAATAACGGAATTCTTCTAAATCAAATCGTTTAATTATTTGTATAACTTTTTTCGAAATATCAAGAATATCGTATGACGGCCGTCATATATTTACTATCCCCTTCGTACAAATATATTTTCTTTATATTTTGATTTTTATTGAAATATTGAAAATCGTCACTTATCACCTCAGTTGGCAACCCTACCCTTAGTATTGCAACCTGCTCTCACAGTAAGTGCCCGTTGTGAAATGTGAGAGAATTTGTCACTGCAAGCAATGTACGGAATTTCCGAGTCTCTTCAATCAGGGGTTGTAATCGCTGTGGCTGCAAGAAAGTTCACCAACAGTAAATTGAAGTTGGTTTTGTTTTTGTTGCACTGGCCATTGATGAACTATATGTGCGAGTATGTTGTTGAAATTTTTGTGTAAGCACGTAGTAAAATGTAGTATTGCCAACTTGCGGTATTTATAGTATATTCCATTGTTTAACTGTAAAACCGCAGGGATGTTGATCCAAGAGGCTTAAAAAGAGTTTTCACTCTATTTACTGTCGGTTTTGTTAACACGCGTCGTTTTTGTCCTGAAGACAGGCTATCTTTGTCTAGGGCTTCACAGGGTTTGAAGAGTCATTCATCCCAAATTAAATGACAATTAAGTTAGTAGCTCGGCTGTTAAATCTTCCAAAATAACTCTAGGTAATAAAAATTCTAAGAAGTGTAGTGTGGGTTAGTGAAATAAGTTTTGGCTAAAACTACTCGTTGAGGGTCTGATACTCCTAGGAGTTCAACATTTTTGAGAGATAAGAGACGAAATTTTGACTCTGAGGTCTTAGTTTGTCTGTACGCTTCTGAATCTATGGAAATATTACAAGATTTATTCATCAGATGTATTCGATTACAGTTTTAGGACATCAGGGTTTAACAACAGACCTCGATTTTATATGTCTGACGTTAAGGAACATTTCATGAGCATTAATTGGTCTTCAAGTGAAGAAAACACTATATTTCTCATGTATTGTGATAGATCCAAGTCCAGAATCAGTGTATAGTTCCATTTGGATGGCTCCAGAACATCTCCGATCTCAACTCAAACAACCGAAACTATACTCCACAAGGTCTCGAACTTTAATTTCATAACTATGGATTCAAAGTTTAACCTAATAATTTAAGAACAATCTCAAAAGTGGTAATTATATCCTCAATTTATAGTCTGATCTCATTAAATCAATTACATATTCATATTCACTTCCGTTTATAAGCATGCAGGCTTTAATTTCTTTATTTTTTGCCCCGAACACCAAGCTATTGTTGCAACAGTTTCCTTTAAAAGGTCGAAGTGACGGCGGTGGCGTCTGTTGGGTTCTCATTACTGATTTGCCCAAACGCTGACTGTCGGAAGCATTGGCCCTGCGATGGCGCAATCAAAAGGCAGTAGTGGCCTGGCCGTACTAGTATAAATCTTGTTGGCAGCGTAGAATAGTGCCGTTGGCCGAATACTCGACGCTCGCATTGTATGCGAATGTGTCACAAGTTCATTGGAATGCATCAGTCGAGCGACATGCGGATTTCATGCCACATGTATCACATGTCGCATGGCGCTTTCACAGTTCATAGCCGGCATTGTGGCTGCTGGCCGTTGGCTGTTGGCTGTGCTGTGATTGCACTAACTTGTTTGGCTGTGCCAATAAACGCGCTCAAACACAAGGCTAGAGTGTGTATGCGTGTGTTCGTTTTGCTGGCAAATGATTTGGCCGCATTACGTTGATGCTGTCATGGCCCTTTTGCATTGTTGTTGTTGTTGCTGTTATTGCCACGCAACCGCTCGTCAACTGCCGCGATTTGCGTGTAGTCGTACACATTGTAGCAACAACAATGTCATGTTTTCTATCAACGATCGGCCGAAATGTGTGTCCTTTCATGTGTCTATCTGCTAGTTCTTCTGTAGTTGCAAGCTCTTTTTTACTACTTAGTTCTACTTGTGTGTGTAAGTGCTTTGTTTTCTTCTCGTGTTTTTTGCGGAAAAGTGTTTAGCCAGATTTTTGCGCTGCGCTGCAGTTGCAGTTGCTGCGAGTATCCTTTTATGTATGTATGTACGCGATTGCATATAAATTTATCTGCGTGTGTGTGTTAGTGCTTGCCACAAAATGTGGCAAATTGCCAAACAAATCAAGCTCTTGCTGCATACTCGTACACATTGCAGTGCAGTGGTGCTGCTCTTGCCTGCCATTAGTGCATCCATGTCGGCGTGCTCTTGTTGCTGCTCTGCTGCTGCGCTGTGCTTCGTCGAATCTGGGTCTTTTGGCGTTGTTATCCTAGTAGGACTTAATTAAAAGTGCTTTTTTTTGGGTTTTTGCTTTATTTTTTGTTTTGATTTTTTTTTTGGTGCAGGTATTAACACCCTGGCTCATAGAGAAATTGTCGACATTTAACTAGTCTGTGGATAGTTAAAATATTAATTTGGCCATGTGAAATGTGGTTGTTATGAATTCAAACTCACAACGAAAGCATCTTGTGTGTCAGTGATTTGCTGTGAATACTTAATAGTATTTAATTATTTTAAGTATATTTGTTAATTTATTCAAGCTCGGCTTAAAAGTAGCAGATTCAGAAAACCAATGCCAATCTTTTAATAATTTGCTAGTCCGTTGCTTAAAAAAGTACTTTATTCAATTTAATAGAAAATTTATATTATTAGAGAATATCAGAACTTTAAATTAGGGTTCTAGCCATTGAGACCATAATAACCCCATATTCCAAATGTTCAATTTTTGGCTTTAGTGTTTTCATTTGATTTCGAATATTTAATTTAAAGTTGAATATGGAACAAATGTCTCGCTGAATTCAAAAAATATAATCGAGTGTGCATTTTGGACCATGATAGGTATTCTATTATTTTAGAGCGTGTTCTTTTCGAGCTCGCTTACAAGGGAAGACTAGTTTTACAATTTTTACTGGATACAATGTTTAAATTTATTGACTTTCATTTACTATATATGCTTTAAATTACTGGAAAAATACTTAAATTCGATTACATAATTATATTTTTTAGATTAAACACTAGTTAAGGGTTATACGGTCTAGATCTGAGAAATCTTTCAGACTATGATAGGCAACAAAGTATTTCTTCACCTTAAATTTAACTCAGTTCAATTGAAATTTATCTACATTTATGGATGTGGATTTTGAATTGTTGGTAGTCACTGGATTCCAAACGATTTTTATTAAAAAATATAAAAGACTAGCATATAAAGATTATTTTATGAAAGCTTAAATCTGGAAAAATAATCTATCTTTGTCAGGGTGCAGTTTAATTAATATCCCTATATTACGAATTTTGAAATCTTTAATTGATTATACAAGTTTTTAGGAATAGTTTTCGCTATATATGGCTACATCAAAACCTTTAATTTTTTGTGAAGTAATCCAACCGTAGCATAAAACATGGCAGACAGATAATCACAGATTATACAAATTATTCTAAATTATAGGATGGATAAAGAGTATGTTTATAGACATTTCTTGCTTCAGTGTCACATAAATATATTGAATTCACAATAGTTTACGACAACAGTGTCAGTTATTTAAAGACGGTCTCATTAGCCCGAAATTAACCAAATGGGCTTTATTCTTTGTTAATTTTTCTTAAAAAACAAAGTTGAAAATGGACTGATTGATATTGAAATTGACTGAATAAAATGTCGCAAAAAAAACTCTTGATATCACCAAACAGTTTTGAAGACTTGAATATAAATTAATAATTTTTTAATTGAATTGTAAAGAATTTTTGAACTATCATACACAATTATACAGTTTCAAATCCACATCTATGTGAATTGTTTATTGACCATCCGCTTGCAGCGTCCAGATAAAAATGTTTGGGTAAATTATGTGATATTTTCAATTAAATTAATTCTTTAAAATATATAATAACTATTTGAAGAATTAGTAATACAAAATTGTAAGCATTCATAACCTTTCACACATACTCTTATCAGCAGTCACACAAGTAGTGCAGGCACCACGCATCAGCAGCAATGCCGTTGGCCTATGGCAGCCGGCGCACAATGAATGCCGAAGGTGCCGCCAGCAAGGCGTTGTTTCAATTTTCCAGCACACTTTTAGGCGTTTAAATTGAATTCAAGCGGCATGTTTGGCACGAGCACACACAAGCACATGCAAGCAGGCAAGCACAGAATGAAGTGAATGCATTGAGGCGCACAAACGGACACATACATATATGTATTTGTATGTTTATAGGTAATTTGTATGTACGCTTGGGCAAGCTTTCAACACACATATGCGCTCCATTGCTGCACCGCCAGCAATATTTCTTCTTTCTCTTGGCTCAATAGGCGTGCGAGCGCACAGTTTTAGTAGCCATTAAAGCTGCGCTTGCATTCTGGCGCTAAGAAGCTAAGTTCACTTCCTCTGCGGCGCCCGCTCCAGCAGCAGTAGCAGCTTTAAACTCGCAACCCTCACTCACGCGGTGGAGTTTATTCGTCCATAATGCACAACGCATGCCAAGCGGAAATGCTGGCTGGCCTGCAACAAGAATGCGAATGCAACAACGGCGATGGGCAGGAGTGTGAGTGAGTGGGGGGTTTGTGTGTGTGTGTGTGTGTGGAAAGCTGGAGGAGAAAGGGTTGATTGAGTTGCCGTTAGCTTGCGACCGCTTCGAGGTATTGTAAGCATAATGGGGGCCACAAATACCAGTGGATATTAGGCCAAACAAAGCGCCCATATGTCTATAGTTATATGTATATGCACATATATATTATTGTACTATGTATGTGTGTGTGTAACCGGCATGCCTTGCCGCCGAGTGGTTTCATTGCATTACCAAACATAAATTAATTTTCCTCTGCCCGACACTCAGTCACACTCAGCAAGTGCAGCAGCAGCAGCAGCGAGCCAGTGAGTCGCCTGCCAAGAGTCACAGTGTTGGCAGCTCGCCGCGCCTTGCCTTGCCTTGCCGCCATGTCATGTTTTCGCTGTTTAACGACATGTTAGTTTTTGCACATTAAACCGTAAAAGTCGAAGGAGTCTCACCATTTAAAAGAACATTTTATTGACTCATTATTCATGTAGCATTCAGTTCCTTCCAGCAGAGCGAATTCACCACCGCTATTGTGGTTGCGTTTTATGTGTTCACCGCAGTGCAGCGGACATTATGGGCATCCAGCAGAAAAAAAATGTAATGCAATGTTAGAAAAGAAATCGAATGCTTTGGTTTCCACACATTACTAGGAGAGTGCTGAAGGAGCATATTGGCAGATAAGTAAAGATTTGATAAGAAATATTTAAAGTCACACGCTTTAGGTAAAAAAAATACTTCAGTCTATTTTGCATTCAATTTTAAGATTCTTGGTTGCATCTTTGCATTCTTCCTTCATCTCCTACACACACACCTACAAACAAATATGCATATAACATGTGTAGATATGTACGTTATCTTCTCCGCCAAGATGTGCGTCGGCTGTGCTCTTGCGTGTAGCTACTTCCATCTTCTTGGTCTAAACGCTGTTAGCGTGCTGTGACACATGTCGGATTAGTTGTTGGCACAGGATAACATGCTCATCATGTCAGGCGGCTCAAATTTCCTTCTCATGGTAACAAAATTAATAACAGGAATATGACAGTTGATGCTTTTAAAATGTGGCTGCAACTCAAGAAGTTAGTCGAACTCTTAGAGCTTGTACTCGCAATATGACAGCTAGTTTGCCATAGATATTTGGTATTGATATTCATAAGAAGAGGAGAGAATTTAAGAATCGAGATAACTGCAATTTCTTATAGCTTTACTCTGAAATATATAAGAGAAGTTCAGTTCAGTTAAAAGAACTTCAAGAAAGCTTCGAAATAGAAGAGTGAATATGTTAAGGAAATCTTCCAAGAATTCAATAAAATATTCTTCACATTTTAATAATGTCACAAATCCTATTGACAACCCATTTCTTTAAGTTTTGAAACTATTTTTTTCAGCTCTGTTAACAGATAGTAAGTCTTAACACATTTTCGAGTTTGTCTAACCAATATCGAATACATTAAAGGCTAGAAGTCTATTTAAGTAGCTACTAGCTTATGCCCGGTATTCTTCTGGGACTATATTAACTTTTCGTTGTGGTTGTAATATCATAGAATATTCCCTTTCTGACGTTCCAGTTTTTATATAAGTGTAGAGCCGACTTTAGAAGGAACTTTCGGAACTTATATTAAGGGTACATCATTTATGTAATTTTTTGGGTTTTTTTTCTCTATAATAAATATGTTTTCAAAAGTATAGTGGAACCTGTCTAAGCTGGACACCTGCGGTTCAGCACTTTTTGTCCAATTTGAGCGAGTGTCCAAATTATAAGGGTGTGCAACTTCACAGGTTTTACTGTATTTTAACCACAGCGCCACCTATCGTGTGCTTTTCCTGAATTATTCGTATACCTTATATAAGTATTAATATTAAAATAAATAATATCAAGCATTCATATACGAAATTTGTCTCATCATTTCATCATTTCTCTCCCCACAGATCCTGCACAATTTTAGACATAAATGTAAATGTAAGAATCCAGACCTCTTGAGCAATAAAACATCAACGAAGCATCGTATACTTATACATATATTTAACGTCGCACTGTCGAAATACCGTTATAAATTTACAAGCATCAGACATGAAACTGCATAAAATCAGTTATTTCATGCGAATGAAATGAATCATTTAAGCGAAACGAAAATCCACAGCAGCAGCACTTGGTCCCGTTCACATGGTGGTGGTCGTTTGTGCACCACAATTGCCAGCCGCTACGAAATTGTCACGTGTTTTATTGTGACCGATGGTGGTTGCCACAATTGAGGCGTTTTCTCGCACATCGTAATGCAACATTGGAGTGGAATTGCCAAAACGTGCAATAGATACGTTGTGTCGCCACGCCCCCACTACCACTAGATGCAGTGGAAGAAGAAGTTTACTCGATTGAAAGCAGCTACAGGAAATTCGCGTGCGCGAAGAATGCTTTGTTGTGGACGAAGAAAGGTGAGTGACAGAACGATTTTCAATAAATATTTGTTTTAAGTTTGAGAGTTATTCTGAAATAATTTTTTGCTTTTGTATTTTGAAAGAGTGTGTTTAATAGGCACGCGCGATTTCTCGGAAGACAAGCAAAATATATAAGAAGAATCTTAAACTCTTGAGTTTTTTCGAAATCCAACCAAAATATACAGGAGAATCCTAAACTCTTGGGATTTGTCGAAAGCCAGTCAAGACTCAAGAACTCAAGAATTTGAGATTCTTCTTGTATATTTCGGTAAAATAAAAAAAAACTTTGGTCCTCTGATAGAACTATGCCTATCCGCTTAATTTTTGGTGAATCTTTGAGCTTAGTGTTCATTGAAGCTGGCTATTTGCAGCTTAATATGTTGTAAATTGGTCTACAATTTGAGAAAGCTTTTTAAATTATTTCAAATTGACCAATTGTATGATATTTAACACACTCGTTTGTTTCCATTCATATATTTGGTACATATGAACCTTCATTCCAGTAATTGGTATTTTATGATAGTCATATGTTCTAATATATGGAATAACTGTATACGTATACGAATGTAGACGAGCAAAAACAGTACCCTGTAGGAACGGAAATTTTCTTGAACAACGAGCTTTTTATCGAGCTTTCGAAAGCTTTTAATGAAGACTTTCTAACAATTATTACCACACCAAGATAATACAATTCAACATATTTACTTTTGATTATTTAAAGCTTTCACAGAGCTTTTTAAAAGGTATTTAAGCTTCAACTTTGTTCTTATAGAACAACTTTTCAAATTCCGATTGCAACCGATCGTAGAAAATGATTCACTAATATGTTGCCCATTCAAGGATAGAGCTTTGAGTGGAACCGGATCTTTTAATTTAAGCTTTCAACCAAGATGAAATGAATTCATCAAAATAGAGAAATTTAAAATGCTATCGTTTCATTTAAAAACGCAAGTACTACCCAGTGCAACTTGCAAATTAAATGTGATCCTGCAGGGCAACTGTAAAATGCAATCCATGTGGGCTAGAATTGTTAGGCAAAGGAGAGAACATGCAAATATCTACATACATATGTAAAGGGTGATTTTTTAAGAGCTTGATAACTTTTTTTAAAAAAAAAAACGCATAAAATTTGCAAAATCTCATCGGTTCTTTATTTGAAACGTTAGATTGGTTCATGACATTTACTTTTTGAAGATAATTTCATTTAAATGTTGACCGCGGCTGCGTCTTAGGTGGTCCATTCGGAAAGTCCAATTTTGGGCAACTTTTTCGAGCATTTCGGCCGGAATAGCCCGAATTTCTTCGGAAATGTTGTCTTCCAAAGCTGGAATAGTTGCTGGCTTATTTCTGTAGACTTTAGACTTGACGTAGCCCCACAAAAAATAGTCTAAAGGCGTTAAATCGCATGATCTTGGTGGCCAACTTACGGGTCCATTTCTTGAGATGAATTGTTCTCCGAAGTTTTCCCTCAAAATGGCCATAGAATCGCGAGCTGTGTGGCATGTAGCGCCATCTTGTTGAAACCACATGTCAACCAAGTTCAGTTCTTCCATTTTTGGCAACAAAAAGTTTGTTAGCATCGAACGATAGCGATCGCCATTCACCGTAACGTTGCGTCCAACAGCATCTTTGAAAAAATACGGTCCAATGATTCCACCAGCGTACAAACCACACCAAACAGTGCATTTTTCGGGATGCATGGGCAGTTCTTGAACGGCTTCTGGTTGCTCTTCACCCCAAATGCGGCAATTTTGCTTATTTACGTAGCCATTCAACCAGAAATGAGCCTCATCGCTGAACAAAATTTGTCGATAAACACATTTCGAACCGAACACTGATTTTGGTAATAAAATTCAATGATTTGCAAGCGTTGCTCGTTAGTAAGTCTATTCATGATGAAATGTCAAAGCATACTGAGCATCTTTCTCTTTGACACCATGTCTGAAATCCCACGTGATCTGTCAAATACTAATGCATGAAAATCCTAACCTCAAAAAAATCACCCGTTATATATTGTTGTGTGAGGGCATGTGTGTCTAAAATTAGCAGAAATATGAAGCTTCAAATTATTATGTTCCCTCCGCCCTCTTGTGCGAGTACTCGTATGTGCATAGCCACACACAACGGTATTTAAGAATTTGGCACATGGCCAGCAGTTAGTCGGTTGCCAAATTATTTAGGTATTGTGTTGCACTAATAAGTATTAATAACACAGTAAGCGTATGCTACTCGGAAGATATTTGCAAAGATTTGTGTGAATCAAAAGTGAGAAGAATGTTGCGTGAACTGGAATTTTACACATTTTAAGGAAATTTTAGTTATTTGTTATACACTAGTGGTTATATTTGTTGCTATGAGTTCACTTAGGCACATATAACTAGTATAAGATAAGATACACAGCATATCAGAAAGTGTGCTAGGCAGTTTTTCCAAAAATTTATTCTTTTAAGTTCATAGTTTTTTATTGTGAGATTAAGTATTATTTTTTATGTAACCGTTTTGAGATTGAATCGTGTCAGTAACCTAAGTAGATACGTAGGTATAGTGAATGTCGGTCGACGCACCTAGGTCTTTAGGAAGCCCATTGTGAAACCACTGGGACAGCTCTCATGTCCTCTCTGAACCACTCTATGATCTTGATAAAGCTAGATAATGCAAAACGTTTAATCGGTGGAATTATCTTCAAGGAAACCGTAACCACTAGTAGCGATTGTTTTCCTATACAATGCCTTGTATTACAGTCTCTTCTTCAACTACTTCTTGGCAGTTCCTTCAGTAGTCATTGTATGATATCCCCGGTATATAGGCGTGTCTTCCAGTCAGACAGTGACCTGTTAGCACACTTAGCACTTAGAGTTCTTATGTCAATCCTTTTAAGTTTCAATAGTCGGCAAGTATGTACAGCCCTTATTCCATTCACTTCACTTTTGTCTGCTTGTTGAGCAAATCAGGGATTGTTTTCATCGGGGCTCAGCCAAATCTATGACATATTTATTAATTAAATTATTTATTAATTTAAGTCTCTCATTCGCTCTCCCTTGGAATATAATGGTAAGGTTGTGCCTAATCTGGCTTGTTTATTTGCTTCACCTTTACCTGGATTATCACTGTGTTCAAGAACTTATTCCAGGATTATTGTGAAAGTGATCTGCATCTTTGTTCAATTTAAAAGATTTCTTTTAAGTTTTTGTCAATAAATTATTATTTTTTATGACTCGCAATACCAGATTTACTAGTACTTTAACAACTCTCAATATATTGAAAGCACAGTTTCAGTTTTGTGAACCTCAATGGGTCATCTAGTATTAGTTAAGGTTTAAGAAATTACAAAATATATTTTTTAAATGAGAAGGAAAAGCGTTCAACTCTATATATTTACCGATGGTAGATCGAAATTTGAAATATTTTCTGGGTTTTATAGAATTTTTCCAATAACTCCAAATCAGAGCATTTGTCTTTGGAATTTTCACAAAATAATTTTTAGTTATTTCCATTTAAAATTGAATATTAAATCAAGCAATTTTTATTTACTGGTTCAACAGTATGTAAATTTTGATTTTCGAAACATTTCAATGCATATGTCTATAGTGAAGTGGTATACGCATAACCGCTTGTGTGCGAATAAATAGGCCTGGAAGAGATCTATTGCATATATAAGTAATATATGAGTTTGTGTGAATATTGCACAATGCGCTGCGGACCAACTCCATTGTTGGTTTGCCTTGATTTGGTAGCTCGGGAATTGTGGTGGCGGCCACTGGAGAGGCTTTGTATTGTACAATAAAAGCAACATTTACCCATAATATATACAACCGATACATAATATATGGACTCGTAGCGGATATGCACCATGTATGCCCTTTCATTACTAGAAATGTAAGAGGGTTGCCACATGCCATTATATTTGTACAGCGTATATAAGTATTACAGCCATGGGTCGCATGTGCTCACAGTATGGCCATAAATTTAGATATTCGCCTGAATATCAATAAACTATAATTGCAGGATTTTGACTTATGTGCTCCGGTTAGAGTGCCGGGAACGCCTATGTGGAAGAATTATGTATGAAAGAGTTGCGTGCCTTATATTGCATAATAAGTTTCCTGTGTGGTGCTACTAAGGGTTAATGATGATCGGTGTATCATATATTTGATTTCTAAAGGACTGGGATTTCAAATAGAAATAAATTGTGTGAATTCTAACCCAATTTGGAGATTTTTAGCTTACCGAAATTTACAGATGCGTTCGCAGTTCACAGCAATTGTTCATCACAGCAGTAGTGGGTTTAAATAATAAAACTTTGTTTACAATATTATTTCGCCGCAATTTTTATTGCATTCTCTTTTTGTTTTTTTTTTTTTGGTTTTTTGAGTTAATAAAAGTGCCTTTCCAAACTGAATTGTCCACAAATAACGACAACAATATAAAAGCACGAGCACAAACAAGTCGCTACAAAGTATGCGAGCAGCCGCTTTCCAAGCTTACTACCAATACGGTTTGCGCTCTCCAAAGGCAAGCTTACGTCTGTTGCCGCTGCATCGTGTGTAAACAAAATTGAATTTGCCATGTTATAAACTGAGTTCGAGGCAAAATTAATTTGTTTATAAAAGTTTTGCACTCAAATTCAAGTTGCTGCGCGAAATTGCGATAGAACAGCATGCAACTCGTCGTCGCTTTCGTTCGTTTGACGTTTTTTTTTTCGCGTTGCACACGCTCTTAAAATAAAAATAAAACAGCTGATTCTGAGCTGCATTTTCTGGAATCAGGAAACTGTTAGGCTGGCGAGTTATGGCTTTGTACAAAGTGGTATTGAGTTTTATTTTTTTGGAAGTAATTCGCAACACAATTGAACACAAAAGGTAGTGATTTGTGTTTTCTATACTTCATTAATTGTATTAATGTAAATACAACACTGCTGCTGTCAAATAACAGCTGTAATTTGACTACTGTCAAATTTAAACGAATTTTAATCAAGAAGTATAAATTTTGTTGAAGAAGTGCTTTGGGGGAATATCGTGTACCTTTCCTTGGTAAGTCTCAAATAAATCTAACCAAGAGAAGACTTGCTAAGAACTGACGCGTGTTCTTATAAACAATTAAGTCCATCGAGTTGTCGTCGAACCACCGTGAATGCCCCCTTAGCATTTTGGAGATCCTACAATTGAAAGATGATAGGCGTCCTAATTGTGTTGATCTGTCAGCGTTTTGGAAGCCATATTTGTCTATCTGCCCGTTGTCAGACCTTTATGGGACTATCCACTTGCGGTATGACATTAATGTGGTTCTAATTAAATTGAAATCACCAATTCTAAATATCATTATCATATTTTATCTTGACATAATCTTTTATCCTTGGTTAGATAAGGATGGTTCTATTCGGACCATGTAAAGAGAGCTCGTTTGGTAAAGTTTCCAAAAAGAGAGTTATTTCTTTCGATGTTCTCTTGTAGCAACAAGACCATAGATTCTGGAGATCAAACCTATCACATTAGCTGGATTCCTTTATTATTGGGATATACCTCTTTGCTATGAGAAGTACTTCACAGAAGAATGTACAGCCTTCCCTGATCTTATTGTAATGAAGTGCTAGGCTGTCATATGATAATACGGACATATAGGTGTGTTCAACAAATAACGGTAGAGTTTTGGAGAGTACAAGTCCATGATTTAGTTTGAGAATAAATATATTTTTCAAAAAAACAAAATTCCCACACTTCATATAAATAAGCGACTGCCCCATTTTTAACGCAATAACTCGGATTTCTTGAAGTTAAATTAGTATTAATATTTTTTTTTTGATTCCCTTATTTTTTAATGTTCTTTCTTAGTTTAATATCTGAGTAACTTTTTAAAGAGCTGGTTATAGTATCTCTGTACTGGTGACATTACAACTACTCGAAGGTCTCATGTAATTGTACGAGGTGGCCACTCTATGTACCTTGGTCGAGGTGCGAGAGCGTGTGAATTCGAGTACATCGCCATTATCGTGTGAACTTTAAATTATCAAAATTTCACAAATTTCACAAACTTTGCCCATTTAGTGTGTACGTCTGTCCTTTTTGGAGTGCCTGTGCGTTTCGACACTTGGCCTCGTTTGTGTAATGAAATTCGAGGTGCTAGCACTTGCCGCTTGAATAGTTAGAAGTACTGTCTCGGCGCTTTGATGTGATTGTTGTTGGCGTTTTGTCGTAATTATCAGTAATAAACGGCACTAATTTCCACACACCTGCGCCATTGTGCCATTTGCCGTTTGCCATTTGTCGGCTGTCGTCTTTCACATTTACCTTAACTTGTCGCCTCCACTGGCTCCTAGTGCACACTGCCACAAGTTATGAATAGTTTTTAAATAATATTCGTATTTTACGTAACAAAAGTTTTTGTTTTTGTTTTTGGTCGATTTTTTGGGGTGTTTTTGTTTTCGTAAACCCAAAACTGCTTGCAAAACTTTTTCCTTTTTCTTGCTGCTGCTCTTCAGTTTGCACGATTGTATGAGTTAGGTTTACCACGAGGGTGGTTCGATAGATTCTTTTGTAGAAAGAAAGCAAGTTCTCTTGATGAAGCTCACTGGTTCTTCATCGATTTTTTCGGCTGGAAACAATAGAGGTTTTGACTTTTTCTTGTTCTCAGTGGAGTTTTGATTCTCGGTCGTTCAGTTCTCCACTTTATTATAGGAATTCTGTAGACACTTTGCAGCGCGACATCTGTCAACTCGTTACAATATCAACGGTATTTCTTGCTATCATTACGAACGATCAGTCGTGCTGCTTTTAATACTTCTTTAACCGCCCTCGTACATCTCATATTTTATGTGTTCCTTTCAATTTTATTTTGCGCAACCGAAAACCGCACGACTTTCCCATTTGGGACCCATTGTTGTGCCACTTTGATGTAACTTTAAGTTGCGAAATAATGGAGATGTACAAAGCCGGCTGACTGCTCGAGTGCGGCGTTGCTGATAACTTCGTGTAGGTAAAAATTCTCATTCGAGTATCGGTGCCGGCCTTGTTGTTTGACTTGACTAAAGTTTCGCCAACTTTTGCATCCAAACGAAAGTTTTGAAAACGTTTAGCACTCGTCTCGTATCGCAGCCTCCGCTACACTGTATACTTCACTCGATACTCATATCAGCACCAGACGGCGATTCATTGCTCTTTGCATTGCATAGAATGCTCTCTAAAATGATTTTGCTGATGTCAGTCTTGCCGATACTACCAATAAGCACATAAGTTGTTGTTGCTTTTTTTGCTATTAAAATGATTTTTTCTTGGTTTTTTTTTTCGCTCGCAAATATCAACGTTTAGTTGTGAATGATACTAGAGACAGCAGTGCGGCGTTTAAACGTGTCTTCGCATATAAATTTCCCACTTTGCATTCAATAGTAGTAGCGCGCTGCAACTACAACAACCACAACAATATGTTATCCTTTGTCGCACGCTCTCTGCTCTTCTTATTTGCATTTCCTGTTGCCGTGGTTACTTATCGAGTGCAGACTACGTTGTGGACGGAACTATGAACAGAGAATTTTATAGAATTTTTTAGTTATAAATAAGTTTTTATCTCGTTTGTTTTTGTTGTTATTTTTATATACTCGTACCATTAGAAATAAATTAAAATCAAATTTTTTAATATTTTTTATTTTAAAGTAATTTTTTTCGTACTTTACTGAAAGCATTAAAATGTTACTCATACGCCGTGTGTTGGTCAACTCACTGTAATTACTTACAATACTATTACTAGCTCTGTGCTTATAAATAGCATTTTTCAATATTATCTGTCATCTAATTCTTCATTTACATTTAGTGCTTTCAATGAAGGTTTTGCTTGCATTGATAATGGTGTTGCTCTGCAACACTTCTGAAAACAATTTCTATCACCGACATTAATATACATATATGAGAAAGTTTTTTACTTTGTTGTATTATTTGTCCTATAAATAATAATAAAAATGATTAGCTACTATTTCATATTATACCAACATTTTCTATTGTTCCACACTGCAAGGAATGCTATAGAAACTCGTATCTAGGAGTATGTGGTTATAACAGCGATTGGATTGATTATTGTCCATTTTTCTGTATTCATACTTTGTATTCGTATTTTTTTAAATCGTAAAATCCATAACTAACGCAAACATAGAACATAAATAGTGCTCAATATGTGTTGAATGAGCGTTGTTCATTGAAATTCCGATTCATTATATGGACGTTGTTGACAATTTTTTGTACTTCGTAATGAAAAGTAACTGAGAATAGAACTTAGTCTAGTCCTCATACCACTTATTATTAAAATAATTTTTTGCTAACTCTAGGTATTACTTTTACGCCTGTTCGGTTACACTCGAACTTAGCCCTTCCTTATTTGTTATATTTAATATATGCATCTAGGGTAATTCATTGACCCCTAACAAATTAAAATACCACTCCAACCGTTTAAAAAAATGTCAGACATCATTTGCCTTAAATTAAAACAAACTTAGCCTCAGACCACTAAAACTGAAAAATAAAATCTGACCTCACATACTTCCCCAAATTAATGTCACGTTTGTTTACATTTTGATCAGGGTCTGGTCAGCTTTGACCAGAATTTGTTTACATTTTGGTCGAGATAAATGAACTTTGTCCCGGGTTTGTGTGCATTTTGAGTGGTCTCTTAGAATAAGGCTACTTTACATAAAGGGTGATTTTTTAAGAGCTTGATAACTTTTTTAAAAAAAAAAAACGCATAAAATTTGCAAAATCTCATCGGTTCTTTATTTGAAACGTTAGATTGGTTCATGACATTTACTTTTTGAAGATAATTTCATTTAAATGTTGACCGCGGCTGCGTCTTAGGTGGTCCATTCGGAAAGTCCAATTTTGGGCAACTTTTTCGAGCATTTCGGCCGGAATGGCCCGAATTTCTTCGGAAATGTTGTCTTCCAAAGCTGGAATAGTTGCTGGCTTATTTCTGTAGACTTTAGACTTGACGTAGCCCCACAAAAAATAGTCTAAAGGCGTTAAATCGCATGATCTTGGTGGCCAACTTACGGGTCCATTTCTTGAGATGAATTGTTCTCCGAAGTTTTCCCTCAAAATGGCCATAGAATCGCGAGCTGTGTGGCATGTAGCGCCATCTTGTTGAAACCACATGTCAACCAAGTTCAGTTCTTCCATTTTTGGCAACAAAAAGTTTGTTAGCATCGAACGATAGCGATCGCCATTCACCGTAACGTTGCGTCCAACAGCATCTTTGAAAAAATACGGTCCAATGATTCCACCAGCGTACAAACCACACCAAACAGTGCATTTTTCGGGATGCATGGGCAGTTCTTGAACGGCTTCTGGTTGCTCTTCACCCCAAATGCGGCAATTTTGCTTATTTACGTAGCCATTCAACCAGAAATGAGCCTCATCGCTGAACAAAATTTGTCGATAAACACATTTCGAACCGAACACTGATTTTGGTAATAAAATTCAATAATTTGCAAGCGTTGCTCGTTAGTAAGTCTATTCATGATGAAATGTCAAAGCATACTGAGCATCTTTCTCTTTGACACCATGTCTGAAATCCCACGTGATCTGTCAAATACTAATGCATGAAAATCCTAACCTCAAAAAAATCACCCGTTAAAATTACCGTAAATTACTTTACAGGTCACGCGAGTTCAGATTAGGTTACGTTGGAGAAGTCACTTGGTCCATGTAGTGTCAGGGTTGTCTATAATGTAAAGCGTAACGAGAGGTAAGGTTTGTTTACAGTTTGTGACATCACATGAGGTCAGATTTGTTTATATTTTTAGGAACCAAGTCATGTTGGGTTTGTTAACATTTTAAAGAGTCGCGTGAGCTCATGTTTGTTGGCACTTTGAGGCGTCACTTGAGCTCAGATTTGCTTTTATTTCGATGGTAATAAAATTGTTAACATTTTGAGGGGCCATGTAAAATAATTTCTTTTTATATAAGGGGTCACTATGAGGCAAAGTTTATTTACCTATTGAGATGTCACTGGTCTGAAGTCTGGTACATTTGCGTTTTGAGGGCCACTTGAAGTATAATTTAGAGTTAACATTTGAGGAGATTGCGATTTTTTTTTCGTGAGGGATTACAAGAGTCCTAACGTGTCATGAAGTCCGGTTGGTTTGCATGGTTTGTACTTGTAAACTGGGTCTTCCAATTATTTCTCTAATGACGTCACAAATTAATTGGTTTTTCTGGCAAACCAATTTGAAATGTATCGGAATGAAACTGACGCCACATTTATTTTCATCATTCCTGCAACTTTTAAAATTTTGGCTCCCCCAGTCAGGGTAATTATTTTAATATAATATTTGATAGATTGATGGAGTATAAACGAAAATTGTAGAGGTGAAGAAATTTAGTGCAAAAGCAACAGGGAGGCTAAAAACAATATCGGCCGACGAGCTGGAAGAAGGAATGCAAAATTTTGTTATAAAGAATTAGAAAGTAAGCGCTCACAAGGCGCTATAGTTTATAGACATATATGTACATATTATATAGTCTGTGGTTAAAACTGAAAGAAAAGAAATTACAATGGAACAACGGGCAGCTGTTCTTTTCATTCCACACAAGTTGTTAAATTCAATGGCCATTTCGTACGAATGTAGAGAAATAGATACAATTTTGAAATTATTTATGATTTTATGTTCATAATGTAATATTCGTCTATATATCATACGGTGAAGACATTTGTCTTTGTATGCTGTCAGAGCAGCATGAAAGATATGGGCAAAACAATTCGAGTGGAAAACTGATTGTGAGAGAAATGTTCGCTACGATTCTTAGAAAAAGGATACAAGTGACCAAATGCGCCTGGTTATCAAATATTTATGGTCTTAAATTGTGTAAATGTTCATGTTGCTATGTGAAGACTTACAAAGAAAATATATAGTGAAGGAGGTAGAGCTATTTTTGGCTCATACTAGGACAATTTTTATTTTATGAAACTATGAAAATATAAAAGAATAAGTGTGGGGATTATCACACTTCAAGCTTCAATTTTCCAACATCAAGTTGATAGCTGCAGCAACAAAATTTGTGTGACGCAATAATGAAAAAATGACAATCACGAATATAGACACACATATCCAGACATGCATACATACATACACGTATGGTGGAACATTATCGACCAACACAACACCGAAAATAGCCGAGTTCACAAATATTTGATGACTCCGACAATGATTGTGACTCTGCTTTTGTTTTATTGTTGTTAAAAATAATTTATTTTCGTATCGTGACAAGGGTAAAAGACATCTCCGTCCGCTGTTGAAATTGCGTCAGTAGTATTGGTGTTGTCATATTGCACTAAATTGTAATCACGTATTTCGTCGGTATTTGCATACGTCTCAAGGCGAAATTGACAATCAAATATTTTACGTGATAATTGTACATATATACATATGGTACACGAGTTTGTATATTATGTAGTATATGTGCATATGCACTAGTCATAGCAGAAACGCTAATGGCAATTGCTATATGTATATATTGCATGGATATATAGGAAATACTTAGACGGGTTCCCATGGAGATTTAAACCTCTGATTAGATTTAGCTCAAACAATTTTCAGAATGTGCAAAAAAAAATAAAATTTGATATTGATCAATAATATTGATCACTTAAAATTTTTTACTTTAAGTAGAATCATCAATAATATTTTTCAATAAAAATAATATTGATCGCTTAAAACTCTAAAATGACAGATTTAAGTTGAATCATCAATAATATTGATCCATAATATTATTATCGATCACACAAAAATTGTCAATATGTTTAAAGCAGCAGTTGGTGGATTTAAGTTGAATCGTCAATAATATTGATCAATAATAATAATATTGATCAATAACAATAATAGTGATTACTCAAAAAATGCCCAGTTTAAAGCAAAATTTGAAATAAAAAATTATAGATTTAAGTTGAATCATTAATAATATTGATCAATAATTGTAATATTGAACACTGAAATCCGTAAATATAAACAAAGCTGGATTAAAACTGAAAAGTGTTATATTTTAGTTTATTCGTCAATAATATTGAGCAATAATAATAATAATGAACACTGAAAATATGTAACTGTGCTACTAGTGGTAGTTATTTTTAGTTAAAACTAGCTCTCTTGAAGAATTAGCCTCCAAGAACTAAGGTGATTATGGTGCATAAAGAAGAATAGTTCTAGAAGTCATTACATTAATATTTAGTTAAAACAAATGTCCAGTTTTTCCATCTCCTCATTTGACAATATTGTTTTCATTGTATGCATTGCCAAATCCTCAGTCAAAATCATAACGGCATTTTGTCACGCATACATTTGCAATTATAAATTTCTCCATTAATGCCTTATTTGCTTTGCCTTTGCCACTTTAAATCACTACTCAAGTATTCCTTAATCCCACGCTTGACATAGTAATTAACCGCATCATTATAAATAAATAATTTTTGTCCAACATTTTCTCTTTCTATTAACCATATTTGTGATGGGCTTTTAAAATATTAATCACTATTTAGTGTTGAGTGATGTCAAACAAGCAATAAGACATGCTAAAAATACACATTGAACCCTAGTTGATTTATTAAGCCCCCCTAATACTCTCCAATGCTCTTTATGGCGACTTGTCAATTAAGAAAAAAATCAAGGCGCATATTTAAAAGCCATTTGCGAGCCATTAATGGGCCATAGCGGGCACGTGGCAGCACCTACACGTACGCTATTTTCAACTGCCGCCTAACACGAGTCCATTGCGAAATTTTAAATAATAAAGCTATTAAAAATAAATGTGAAAGAATGTTGTCAATGTTCATTACGCCGACGACGTCGGATCGCCATTGAATGCAGCATCGATTACACCCAAGCATATTTGCTGCGCATGCAGCCGACCATGTGGCGTTCGTCCCTGAATTCAGGTGCACGTACACACACGTAATTGAGCGGCGACCGTTATTTAATGAGAGGGTTGCCAAACGAAAATATAATTAAAACATTCACTAAAGTCTTGGATAGAGTTTCGAATGCGTGACCTATGACCTTATGAGCTTCGCTGCGAGTGGGTCTCTTTGAATGACGGAGAATCCTTCATTGTTTATTTGTTTTGGTTTTTGAATATTATTTCACTCATCCGAGGGATATCCTTTGCATGGAGTCAATTTTATCTTTTTAATGAAAAAGGAAAGATTTGTAGATTCACAAAAATAATAAGTGACCTATTGACCCTAATGTCCTATATAATTGAGTTTTCCTCAAAAAATATCTCAAAGGATAGCTTTGAGCTTTGATAGCATATACTTCAACATCCCAACCATGCAAATTCATCAAATTGGCAACCCTGTTTCGACAGTCAAACGCCTGTAAATATGCTAATTACGTTGTTCACCTTCGGCATAGCAAAGTTCTGCTCCAATGAAACGTCTCGTTAATTGCACGTGACACAAAATCACAGCGACAGCGTGGAGGTGAGTGCAGTTTTGCCACCACGTTGCCCTATTTTCTCTCGATACCACGCTGATACACAATAAATTTACAAACATATGAGATTTTCGAAAAAAAAAAAATGAAGCACCGTTTAGATAAATGCAGTGCCACTCGAGTGTCAGCACACGGTGAGCGTTTTCACCGCATGTCAATATTAATTAAAAAAATAGAAAAAACACCCACAGGTGCAACGCGGTGGTGAAGCGTAAAGTATTAAATGCAATATCGTTTGTAAATGCTCTATATACATTATATATGTAAATATTGCAACAACAACAAAAAACGTCGAAAAATGAACTCTATTTTTATTGCTCACTGGCAAACTCATTGTGTGTATGATATATATGTATTTGCATATTTACAGGCGTAAGACCCCTGTATGCATAATGCATAATTTTGTAGAGTTTGTGCTGTCTGTATGTTTTGTTCTTTCATGCGAACTGTGTATGGCATAATTTATACAGTTATTTACATACATATACATATATTTATAAATATCAGTGTTTACTCACGCCTTATAAATGCCAACCAATATATTAAAATGCATGCGCCATTTCCTTTTTTCTTGGTAAATATAACCCAGTTAACCAAAAGCGATGGTAGTTTAAGCATTACAAAAAATAAATACTATTAAATTTAATCTCCACAATTTTATTTACAATATTTATATTCGAAATTCACGGTTTAGCACCTTTTGATCTATAAGGTGTGTTTTTCATTCGTCTACATTAATGTTGTTGCCTTCAAAAAAGTTCCCATTCTATATTAATCACTTAAGCCAGCTCTTCTTCCAGTCGTCGAAACAATTCTCAAACTCGATTTTAGATAGCCTTTGACTCTTTCAGTGATTTCTCGATTAACCTCCTCTCTTTTTTTGGAAATTGAAAAAGTCACACAGAGCCATGTTTGGCGAATATGGATAGTTGTTGACCAAGAACTCACGAACAACCAACGAAATGTGAGCCTTTATTAAACGAGAATCGTCAAGCTCATAAAAACACGTCTAACCTTAGCGGCCGCTACAGACAAAGTAAGAAATGAGTACTGCAAAAAATTTGATGGTATTTCAGAGGCATGCTTATCAACATAATAAAAAAATATAAAAAAAAAATTTACACTTGGACTTTTAGAAAATTCGAAATTTTAAAATTCCCGTTATTTTTTGAACACATACGAGAGTTCTGATTCGAATTCCCAAAAAATGTTTCGTAAATATCTTTTCGTTCGTTGTTCTTTGTAATAAACTTTCTCTGGACAAATTTTCGAAATGACAGAGTCTTACTAAATTAATACAGGTCATTCTGGCCGTGTAGAGCAGTTGATATTGAAAGCGATCCTTCTCGGCTTGATTATATTTTCAATAATTAAGTAGAGCGAAACTCAATAAAATTGTATATATTACAGCATCTTACATTTTTGTTGAGATTCAAACGGAATCAATCCTCTTAAGTTCTAATAAACATAATTTTGTACAAAACAAAGATAGTTTTCTAAAATGTCCTTGAAAACATAGTGACAAGACCCATTTTCGAAAAAGTTATATATACTCTCATATAACTTCAACTCCAGAAATCAAGCTATTATACTTTCTAAGATGTGTCTAGTAAATTGAAATTTGAAAAAGGAAATACAGAAAATAACGATGCCTCCATTCAAATGTAGAAAATTTCAAATTCGGAAGGAAGTAATACCTTTGGTACTTTCGGATATTTTATTAAAAATTTCAACAATGCTTGGCTAATATGCATTTACCATGACATACATACATAAATATCCGGAAATGCATATGCGCCCATTTATCTCGAAATTTACCGCACAACCTACTGTCGCACCGGGTGGAGGGAGTGCCAGTGGAGCGAGTCAGTACTCAAAAGTACTTAAAATTGTGTGGTTTTTGTATGGCGCGGCAAGCAGCCAGCTGCATATTGTTGTTGCATACATTTATGAGTTGATGAATGAGACCGACCGAGCTGACACGCTGAGAGTTTAGCGCATTTGTTGTTGGTTGTGGGGTGCACAACAGCGCGTTGCTTATCGCCCGTCCTCCAGCCTAGTCACCCACACGCTTTCGCTGTGTAGGTAGGTCGTGATAAACTTTTTTTTATTGGTTTTACATTCCCTCACCTAACACTTCACTCGTTACCTTTCTCAACACACAACATATTCGCTCATAAGGCACCCTCACCAGGACATTTACTCGTTGTGCTTGCGCTCGCTGAGCTCATATTCATTCGGTCTTTACAGAAATTTATTCTTCTTCATCGGTTGGTTGGTATTCATCATAGTATTTCGGTGTATTTCATTCTGTAGTTGTTGCCATCGTTGTTACGTTATACAATATTTGTTTTTGTGGAGCATGCGTATCCGTTGCCGTTGATTTCCACCCCAATGCCTTTGAATGTGCAGCGGAGAATGTGAGCGCTCTTTGAGAGAGCAAGTACCGATATTGGGTAAGAGTGGGGGATAAAAGCTTTTAGCGAATAGAGACAAATCCATTTGGTTTGAATTGAGGTGACCAGGTGTACATTGATTGTGCATGCCTCATTAGTTGATATTATGGATGAGGTTATGGTTTGTTTATTAAAGTTTTGAAAAGCGCGTCAGAGGTTATTGAGTAAACTTTGAATTTATTTTCAGAAATTTATTGTAAAACTTGCAGTTATTTTCGGAGGCTCTATTGATCACCTAAGTGGATAACCTAGAAAATATTTAAATTGCTCCACAATGATATATAGTTGGATGGTATGATATGAAGATAGAGCAATAATCAGAGCAGAGACCGGAGTATCGTACTTGTTGCCACTAGTCATATAGCCACTGTAAAGCGAGGATGTGATAGAGATCGCTCACAAAACATGACTGATTCGAAAAGAGTGCAAACAATGTGACAAAAGAACCAACCTCAGGAAATTACAGATAATAACTCAGGAAATATAGATAACTGCAAGGAAATTGAAGTCTCAGGTTTTTAAACCTTGCCCAAACGGTATCAGCCACAATCCGCTACAACCCAACACACATTGAATTGCGGTAGTATCATTTTTATTATCCCTAATATTTGCATTGGTTTCGTTTTGCTTTAAAGATATTACATATATACACTCTCACACCTCTTCTCCGCTCCATCAGTCGCGTGTGAAATCAAAATGCCTAATATGAAAGTTTTCGTTAAACTCCCGGCTCAAATGTGGATTCTGCCCATTTGACAAACCCGCCGACAAAACTTTTCCTCTTCGGAAATACATTATTAGCCGCCCATCCGTCGTGGGCGATTGCAGCGGATGAAGCCGATGAGTTATGAGCTACGCCGTTTTAGGCAATAAGCAAACGCTGTCCTTGGAGGGTTGAATAGAAAGAGGCAAGGCGGCTCACGTACTACACACATACACAGCAAATATTTTCACACACTTGAGTTTTAGTTGGCGGCATATACGCATACATATAAGTCTCCATTTATTTGGTTCCCGAAAAAAAAAAAACAATTTTTTAAAGGATCAAGTCGTGAAAATATTCGGTGACAAAATTGTCAATTTCATACGCTTTTACCCCTCCACATCTCGCAACGACAGCGTGCGGACTTCATCGTTTGGAGTATCTGATAATATTTGTTTTCGTCGCCCGAGCATTATGGCTTTGTTGGTGTGTTGTTGTTGTTGTGGAAGTAAAACTCATTTTAAATTAAATGAGTTTGCCATGAAATTGTTTATCGGAATGTTGGCAATGATGCGTTGCAATTCAAAAGCACATCAATGTGGTTGTTGTTTTTGGTTGTTGGTTTTTCCTTTTTGCCATTTTTATTGTTATTGCGGTCATCGCAGCTTTGGTACGAGGAACATATTTACAACTGAATATATATACTCCTTTTCCTACAGAGCTTTGTAGATTTATTTATACTCTGGGTACTAGGTTCGGCTGATAAAAGTTTTGGTGACAGAGTGGTGTTTTTTCTGGTGTATTAGGAATTATGAATTGAAAGTACGAAGAAATATATTTTTTTACATATTTCCTAATAATTAAGTATGAATAAGGGGTGTGTTTTTTTATAATTTTCGTCTGCTTATTTAACTAATGACTTACCGTTATTTTTCGTTGGAAATCTTGACAGAGAACGAGTTTAAATTTTGTCAATAAATATTTTTTTACGAATTTCTCTAATTTTCAGTTCTGGTAACCTTCAGATGATCCAATTGTGCCAAATTGGTTATTTTTTCATTAAAAAAATACTGTTGGAAATGACACTTTGATAGATAATTCTACTCTATTGATAATATTTCATACTACATTTGCCCTACACTCACTTCTATTTTAATATACTGTTAAAATCGTTGGTTTTGTTATGAGAAAACTTCGACAATTTTACTTAAATTATATGGTAATAGCCATTCGCACAGCCAAATTAATGTAATACATTAAAATTATAATTGAGAAACCAGATTTTGCCTTTCGCGCAACCGGGTACTCGATTAACGATCAGCTGTTATACATTTAGTTTTCCCTTTTCATAAGAAGTTGGCAGGTATCATTAGCTGATTTATATTTTATCAATATCAACAAGAAAATCAACGTAGACAGCAGCCCTCAAAGATGCATTCCAGTTTCAAATCGATTTGTATTCGATTGAAAATTAATGTAGGAAAATAAGACATTTCTTTTGTATGGTAAATCGAACTCAATCAGTGCTTTCATCGAGTAAAGGTCAGTTAATTGAAGAATTAACTCCTGTGCGAAAAGGGTTATAGGTATACTTAATATTTTTATAATAAAATCTAAGATCTGACATTACATAGACCGTAGACGCTTTTCCAATAATATCAATAATATCAGAATTTTCAGAATTATTTAAAAAAAAAATCTGGAAATAGTACGAATTACTTTTTTACATTTTTTGATACATTTAAGTTTTCTTCTCAAGGACCAGATCACATTGGTTATCACTGTAAGGTGCGTCTTTTTCCAAGAGGTCCATCTAAGATCCGTAATCACACATGTAATCTCATACATGCAAATACTCTCATGTCATTTCACTTGGCTATTTCAATTATTTTCAAGCACATATATATATCCACATATATGTACATATGTATTAATGCCCAAATCCATCTCGCATCCTTAATGCTAAAATACCACATATTGTTGTGCTTGTTTGAAAAAAAGGAATAAAACAGATAAAAAGCGACTAAATCAAATACTCCTTTTTGAATTTTTTAACCTTTTCCACAGCGTTATTGTTGGCTTGTGTCTGTACGCTATTCGCTGGCGAAATGCTATTTGCAGCGTTGCTCTTTGAATCTGTGTCGTGTGTGTTGTGTTGCCGCCTTTTTATGATGGAAATGACCCACATTTTGCGGGTAGACATTTTCCATTTTGATTTTTTGAAGTACGAGTTCACTACCCTTGTGCTGGTATTTGTACGAGTATGCCGCCGCATGCCACTTGCCACTGCATGAGTGGCACAACAACAACGCCAACACACTGGCTGTGTGTAGACTGCCAGGTGTGCTGCTGCACTCTCACCTATTGAAGGCCTTATTGTGTGGCTGCTTATATGTGTGTGTGTGCGTTGTGCTCGCGTGCGTGTGACAGCCATTTCAAAATGCTTTGTGGCTAAAAAATAAAAATATAAAATACAAAAAATAAATGAAAAATATTTCCCTTTTACGAGTATTATTGCCTCGGCGAGCGCTTGTGTGTGTGTGTGTGTCTGTCAAAGTGTGAGTGTTTGCTTTCCATTTTATCATTTAAAATGCATTTTTTAATGATGTTTTTTCAACTTGTTTTCTTTGCAGGTAATAAAAAGCGATTTCAATAACTTCATGGTAATACACCAACACATTCAACCAAATAAACTCAAATGAATGTGTATGTTTGCAGGTGAGTAAGTAGTAAAAGTGCGTAGCAAGGAAACAAAACTCAAAGCCTAAGTGTCGAGTCTCTTAATAGCTTGTTTTTGTGCGTGTACTACAAATCTCCACACACACACACACACTGCATATAAATCTTCCAGCCGAGATTTATGAGCGTCGATCTTGTTTTAATGACTGCCTATTTTCGTATTCATATCATTGGTGACTGTGAGTTGAGTTGAGTTGCGTAATAATAGGATTGTGGATTTGTAAGCTGCTGTTTGCTTTATAGTTTTACTAACATTTAAGTAATCGGCTTATGCGTTGTGGTCACTTTGGGGAGAATGGGTCAACATAATTGGCTTTAAGCTGTGTCTTAAGTCAAAAAGAGGCATTAGTTCATTAGCGTTTGTGAGAGGAAAGTCATAACAGCTACAGTTATCATATTATGTTTATTAGTAATATTAAGTGTTTAACTAGCTAATTTATAATATAATATCGACATTTCGACGTCTTCATGCTAAAATACTTCAAGTATCAATTTTGTACAATATCTGTTCATGAATAACCGTTAAATTATGCGGTGTTAAGTTGTGTTTTAAGACTGTTGAAGACTGTTGTTGTCGTTTCTGTTGTGTAGAAACAAGCCAAGTAATTGGTCAACCGATCCACCAACCCTACGACCGGCGTTTATGCAAACTCATATCAGCTTTACGGTTTTGTTTTAAACACTCTTTATACTCGATAAGTCCAGAAAGCTTAAGATCAATTTTCGTTTCTATAGAGATCACTGGAGGTACTGGATCGGCAATACTCGTATGACACTTCAACGTGCATCTGTATAATGTTTAAAAAATAATTGAAAGTCCTAATCCAATCATTAGCTCTACTCTTAACCCGACCGTTTATAACTCAAAAACGAATGGACAGATTTTTATGATCTCTGACTTGTAGAATTCGTCTCAGCCCTAACTATTTTTGAAATAACTGAAAGATTCTCTTAAAAATATAGACAGTTTCAAAAAACTCCATATTTTGTGTTTTATGGCTGAGTCAGCAAATCGACTGACTGATTTTGAGTCTGCCAAAAGACTGACCGGCTTATTTTTATTTTTCATACTTTATATATTCAAACTCAACTAAAGATGGGGTCGAAACTAAGCTTTCATGAAATATATATAGTTTCTTGTACATATTTGTAGCAGCTCACTTACTCACCTATTGAGATGTTTCAGGAATAATTTAATCCAAAATACTATTTCTCTTCATTCACTTTATACGTGTTCCTTGGCACCATAGGAAGGTTGCTTTCATAGATGAGCAAAAGCGGACCACTGAAACCGAACCGAAAAAATATAGTCTCATAACTAAGCTCTAAATAAAGCTATGAAAGTAAAATTTGGTATAAAGGATCGCACTATGAAGGGATGCATATTTGGATGCAATTTTTTTTGTGAAGTGGGCGTGGCTCCGCCTCCTTTTTTTGTACATATCTCGTAAGCTACTAAAGCTATATCAACCAAACTTTCTAGAGTACTTTTTTTTAGGTATAAGGAAAGTCCAAAAATGGAGGAAATCGGATTATAACCACGTTCACCTACCATACAAAGATTGTGTTGAAAACTTCTAAAATAGCTTTAAGTCAGTAAGGAAAAACACAAGAAATCTTAAATTTCATTATAAAGAAGGTACAGAATGGCTACACTCAAATTGGTACACAAAATTTGAAATGGGTGTGGCTCCGGCCAATTATGGGTCAAAAACCATATCTCCGAAACTACTCGATCAATTTCAATGAGAATGAAGTCAATCGCTTTTCTAAAAATCACCAAAATCGGGCCATAAGTTTTCAAGGCCCCATATATCGAACATGAGGATCTCATTGCCTCTAATATTTTTTTACCGAAAATATTGGTAAGTCTCTCAGATATTTCAAAGAAATTCTAAGCGAATATTTTTCTTCTAATAATATGTCTCCGTGCCAAAAATGGGTGAAATCGGGTCATAACTTCACCTAGCTCCCATATACCGAATATTAGAGTTTCCAACTTTCAATGGACTATATACCATATAGATGACGAATATATGGGTCAAATTGTGTTTTATATTAATAAAAATAAGTAAATAGTTTGCGAGAGTGTAAAATGTTCGGTTACACCCGTACTTAGCCCTTCCTTACTTGTTTTAAATATTATTTTTAATTGAATTTTGTCACTGGTTCTCAGTCTTATTTTATTATATTTTCGTCTTTTTACTACAATTTTTTGAAAAGTCATCTTCGAAGGAGCAAACTTCGCATTCAATTTTGTGCCAAGTAATTCGTTCTCAAATCATTTCATTTCATTTTCTGATATGCTTACAGTTAAAGGTGGCAACACTTACAATTCTTCGGTCTTTGTAAATGTACAGTTATTTGAATGTATGTAAGCATGTTTTCCCACCATTATTTGTGCTTTCAGTTGTCTGTATTCTAAAATGTACAAATTCAGTCTTTCAGAACACAAACAACAACAAATATACATAACAAGCTAACACAACAACACACAAACTTCTAACAAGGATAACTGCATATATGTAGGTACGAGTACCTACACAGTCCTGCCACTTTTCGTTTTCCCGAATTTTGAGCTTTTTTTACTCCTAAAACAATCGGAGCTAAGCACAAACACACACACACACCTAAACTAACGCTAACACCGAAGCCAACAAACGGATTTAGGAAACTTATTTTTTGTGGGAGCATTGTGCTCTGCTTCCATTTCGTTTCAATGTATAACATTTTCCCTTACGAATTTTCGTATTTTCATTGCCGCCGTTTTCGGCATTCGTGTCGTGCAACCGATTCACTCCGAGAGCTCGGCTCGTGCGCTGGTGCTTTTCAATTCAATAAGTTCATTCGAGTGCGTCGGTCGGCGGTGCGTTCAGTGGCGTTCTCTCCGTTACGCAGCGCTTGCAGTAGTGTAGTATATAGAGTGTGGAGTAGTGAAAAATATAACGGGATAGCTGTGTGTGTAAAGGATAACACCACGAAATGTGTAGCGCGTAAAAGTTTTTGTTGCTGCATAGTAGAATTGTAGTTAAATGCTGTGTAGTGTTAGTGTATAAAGTATGTAAATTCAAATCGAAAATTATAGAATTATAAAAAAGATGATTGGAAAGAGTACGCAAAGTACCGCAAATGCATTCGGCTCAAGTGGCGCGTGTGTGTGCAACAACGTGACAAATGTGACTCATGTACGAGGCAGTCAGCACGCGCGCAATTCGCAATTCATTTGTGTGGTGTGAAGTTTGGAAAAATACTAAAATATTTACGCGCCCAATGAAACACTTTTTACTCACTATATTCACTTTTTGTTCTATATTTATTCGTGTGTGTACTAATAACGGTTTATGTGTACAGTTAGTTTGCATACGCGCCAATGTGTATCGAAACAATTGCATTTGTGCCATTTAGAAAAAAAAAAATTATTATCGCCGCCAGCAGACTAACCGCGTCTCGATTGCTTTCACCTTGATGGCTGCCCTTTGTACCCCTTCCTAGCGCCACTCACATACGCACAGTCAGTTATGTGACTACCGCTCGCATTAGTAACTGCTTTCTGTCTTTTTTTCATTTCACTCCGTCTGCATTTATTTGTTTTACTCATTTCAATTGTTCAATTCGATTGTGTGTGTGTGTGTGTGTGTTTGGGGTTCAGACAACTTTTATTTGCACTGTCAAAACTCATCATCGTTTATGCGTTTAGTTTGCCAAAGCCAGCGCCAACTTGCAGCTAAACATTTCGCATTGTCCAGCTATTATTCCCACCAAAGCATACCACTGACCCCATACTACACTATTACTTCTCGAATTCTCTTGCAGTCTCACAGTATTACAACGACGACTTGACTGCTGTATAATAAGCCAGCCATCGTTTTGTATGCCATACACACTCATACGCTCGTATACACAAATTGTATCCAGTCGTTTTTGTATCCAACAATATTTTCGTCAACTCAGCCCCACCAAAATCACATTAAAACAAGCCAAGTAAATGGTCCACCCAACCGACCGACTCTCCGTCCTCTAGACCGACCTCCCGACAGCCGTTGTAACAAACTCGTATCAGCTTTTGTTAGACTAAGCGCTTGGCATCCACATGCTTGCTGCTCTCGGTCTCATCTTAAAGCATTTACTTTTCTTCCATATCTATATGCTCCCTCGTATAAACTTGCGCCAGAGTCTATATACAGATTGTATGAATGTATATATATATATATATCTTACTCGCATATTATCCTAGGGCGCACAGCGTGTTGTTGCATTGCTACATTTCATCTCATGCCCAGCTCTATTCCTCCCACAAACCCAACAACAACTTTTGTTTTAATGTTATATTGTTGTTGTTGTTATTTTTGTTGTCTGTATACTCCTACCGCGTTAGAATGTAATATTTGGCATTTTCGGAGAAATCAGCCGCCGACCAAATCCTACCCACTTTGTTGTTTTGCCTTTAAATTAGAGTATGGGGTGTAGACTCAAACATACATATAAACAGTCGTCGCTGCTTTACGCACAATAAATTGAGTGTAGCCGAGTTGCTAAGGCGCGTACACAAAATTTTTGTAGAGGTTGGTTGCAGAGAGGGGAGAGTGGGAAAGGTGGGAAGACAAAAGATAAAGGATGCTACATGCGACTGGGGTGTAATTCGTGTGAGGTTTCTTTGGGGGGTGGTGTGGCATGTTTGTATTACCTTAAACTACTGTAACTGAATTTTATTAGGTTTATAACTTCTAAAACTTAAAATTTTTTATTAAAATTTCTTTTTTTATTTCTTATTACTTTATAATTTTTTATATATTATTTTTTTTTATTATACTTTTTTTATTATAATTTTTTTATATTTTATTTATCAATTTTTAAATTACTACTTTTTTAAATATTTTAATACATATTTTTTATATTATAATAAAAATACTTATAAATTATGCATAATTTCAAAAAAAAAATTTGGTTTCGTTTTTCTAACGACTCGTATACAAATTATTTGGCTCAACAAATTCATATCGTCTTTTGAGGTTGTTGGGTATCCCTTTTGAGGAGTCCAAGCTGTCCACGTGAGATCTTCTGCGGCACAGATATTTTTCTCAAATAACTATAGAAAGAGGATTTTGTTATATCAGATATTGATCTTTCAAAAAAATACTTGGTAAATTTCAATATTCTCTCTTAGACCACATTTACCGAACATGAAGATGAAGTTTTAAAGACATATCTCATGTACACACTTTTATTTTGGATAATATTTGGTTCCACCCGAACTTAGCCCTCCTTATTTGTGTTTTTTCTTAACTCCCAACTCTTCTTATTTAATTTACATTTCATTGATTATTGTTATTGGAGAATAAATATCAATTTTTAATATGGACTTCTTCACCACACTTTGACATCTTACTTGTCTTCCCCTCAGCAGCCACCCCGGCTGCAGTTTTTCTCCCCTTTACGATATTTTTCCTCGTTTTAAAGACATCAGTTCAAATTTTAAACCATACCTAAGAGCTGACCTTTAGAAGAGAATATCGATGTCTAACTTTCGTTATGACATGACATGGGTTTGAAGACCAATCTGATGAAACTTTTAATATTATAAAAACAACTACTTCTAATAAAGATGAATAAAGATGAAATAAATTTGAGTGTGTATTTAAGTTGAATGTCTTCTAAGAAAAGTCTACGCGCCACTAAAAATGACCACTCAACTGAAGGAATAGATAAATATGAAAACTTAATAATAATAACAAAAGGTTCCAAAGGAATAGATAAGTAACCGTATGTATTACATATACATATATATGGTATAGGTTACATATATAGTATATTCGAATATACCGTCATTACATTCAAAGAAAAGGTGTCGCACGGAAAATGTCGATTTAATGCACGTGCCTATGCAAACAGGAAGAAATCCCGAAAGATTGCCGTGTCATTGCTACGTTAAGGAATTCTACGAAGGACAACCGACATCCGAAAAAAATAAAGTTATTACTTCCTGTTGACAACACTGATATCTGTGCAGTCCCAAAACCAAAGGTCTCGTCAGCCAAAGGTTAAAAATGCAAACAACAGTTATGAAATTGTGCAAAGCAGCAACAAAGCGCCAATCTGTGTACAGCGAAATCTTTTTCCAAGAATTGTTATTACTTTATTAACACACAGTCATTCTTTAAATGTACTGTACTGCAATGGGAGATTAAAAAAGTTGTGCTGACTTCTCACTTGTGTTGCACATGGATAACAGTGCGTGGGTGCTGTGAGTTGAGTAATTAGCTAATGTTTGATGAGCGCTCATCAAGATAGGGGTACCAAAGCTTGTTGCCTTAAATGAAATAGTAGAAAAGCTTCGAGCGAGATAATTCCGGGATTACGGAAATTCCGTGAATGACCTTTTCATCTCTATTTGTTTAGTGTAAAAATTAAGTGAAAAGCTTTTAAAATTAATTTACTTATTCAAAAATAGAACTTAGTATGGAATGGAATGTTTTCGGAAAGATTAATTTCATGTAATTTTCCATAATAAATGCTCAGCTTGTTAAACTAATTTATTTTTTAGGAATCCATGAATTCTTCCCTGATATTACCTGATTTTTATTACAATAATTTGGAGCTACTTTTATATCAAATCCATCGATTTTCTCTGACTAAACCTTAACAACTTCAGCCTTGTTCCACAGTTGGCTGCTGGCAGGTTAAATTGAGATTTCCTCAATATATTTGACATTGATATACAAGTATAGATATGTATGTAAATAGTTTAGCCAATGCGGTTCAACTTACTGGGGGAGAAACCCCAACTCTGACTAAAAGTAATTTAATTTTGTTGAGACTGCAAAATCTTCAAATGACATTAAAGTATTCGCAGGAAATGAAATCGAATTATAAAAAAATAACCTTTTTTGTTTAGAAATATGGAGAGTGAGTTGGGTAAGGTGATTGTGTGAATGTGTGTTTCTAATGAAATTTGATAAACCTTCTGCATGAATTTAATTTCGTGGAAGATACTCATTTATTAAATGGAAAATGTCAATCTTGTTACTACACGCTTTATTGTATTTGTTGTAATTTATTGTTATCGATAAGGCTGATCGCATAGTGTAGCATTGTTGAGTATAGTAACAGCGTAATGAGATGAAAAGATTGAGGAGGTAAATACGTGAAAGTAAATATGAACAACTGTAAAGAAAATACTTGTTCAAATATATCAACATACTCCTATAATCAGAAAACTCATCTTAGAACTAACATTAGAAAACAAATCTAAGCAAACTCAGAAAACTAACGTATATTAACTCAATATTCGGTATTAGTATTGTAATCAATGAGATGCAGTTATGGGCGTAATGGTTTTGAAGAACCTTGAAATGAAGTTGTTCGAGATATTTGACACTTTAACTATATCTATACTACTATTGTAAAGAGGAAAGATTTGTATGTATGTTTGTATTGAATAAACTCGAAAACTACTGTGCCGATTTCAAAAATTCTTTCACCATTGGAAAGCTACATTCACCCCTAGTAATATAGGCTATATTTATTGCTAGAATCTCAACTTTCTGAAAATAGTTCCCAGGTGAGATTATCAAAAAGACACCGTGATGGAGAATCTTAATCTGAAACTGAAAATCGTCTTCCAAGTCATTCTCTTCGCATCGCAATCGCGTGCCAGAGAGTCGAGTAACGAGCGCTCGCAGTTGCTGAACAAAATTTCAAAACCTCCCAAGTACGCGCTTGAGAGTCGGGTACGGAGAAATCGATGTGTTCAAAGATCATTACAATCGGTGCAACATCCACGATGGCTGAATGATTAATGAAAACTTTGCCAGAAAAAGCCTTTTCTTAAAACCATACGAAATATTGAGTTTGTCTTTTGTATAAACCCGCCTATATATACTATTATAACTTTCATTAATCTCCTCGACATTGAATTTTTAATATCTCAAGAGATTTGTATAAACTTTCTAGATATTTTTCTAAGTTATGTCGATTGTGTTTGGTAATACAAGTTGTGTTCAAAAAATAACGGGAATTTTGGTTTTTTGAAAAAATATTTATTCATTCTTCTACAGTAATGCTGTCGATTTTAAAATAGTTTCTTTTCGATATCATGCACTTATACCAGCGTTTCTTCCAATCATCGAAACACTTCTCAAACTCGATTTTTGGGATAGCCTTTGGCTCTTTCAGTGTTTTATCATATGCTCATAAAACGATGGCCCTTTAAGGTTCCCTTTGTTTTTGGAAATAGGAAAAAATCACTCGGAGTCATTCTGGAGTCTGGGATATCGTTACAGTATTGGTTTTGAGTGCTTAGTGCTGTCAGTCTGGGGATGGAATAGAAGAAAAAAATTGAACTCTTGGAATTATTTCTAGTTTTTATTTTATTTTTTTTATTTTTTATCAAAATCTTTTTCAAATTATGACTTGATTTTCAAAAATTTTAAGAATTAATTTCATGCGACTAGTACAAAAAACGCAGTCATTGTGGTGAAAGCAGTTTGAGTTATGTTGCTAAGCCGAGAGAACTCTTGAAATAATAGATTGAATCACATTATATAAAATACTTTATGCGACAGCTTCCTAACCGAACTTGAATACTCATCTAGTGCAACTAATTTGAAACAAACGAAAAGTACAAACAACGAACAAATAAAGAAAATGTAATTAAGAAATATGAATAATATAGTGTTTATGGCATATCATAGCATATCAAAGTGTTAATATACAAACATATATACAAAAGTAACCGTTATTAAATAACTACGCACTCACACAATCCTAAACAAGTTAAAGAGCAGCAAAGTGTTGCAGCCAAAAAATAATGATGCTGTGAAATGAGATATTCGAAAACGTGACTGCGCTATATGTTTGTTGCTTTGACAAAAGTCCAATCCAAAAATACATTTATTTTGTGTTTGTGTGCTAAACTTTGGCATTGTGTACACAAACGCTTGTAAAGTGCGTGGGCGAACAGGCGAACAACCCACAAGCGACCTACCGCCAGCTAAAAGATAACTCACCGAAAAGTTCAAAGCAAACGACCGAAAACGAAATACATAAAGGTGCGCACACATACATATGTATATATATATATATATATGTACTTACTAAATGCCTGAAAACAACGAAATCCGTCCTACCTAACAGAGAAGGAACAGCATAAAAGGAAAACGAAGGAAATATATATAAGTACACGCCGAAAAGTTGAGTATACGCCACGGTGTACACGGAATTTCGAAGAAGCAAGAGCCGCAAGCGCACAAACAACGCTAACGGTGTGTATATATATATATATATATAAGAGTGGGAGAACGTGAGTGGGTGAGCCAGTGTTGGTAATGCGCCCACAGCGAAGATGTTGTAAAATAATTTAAGAAAAGTGCGTGTGAACCCATTGGGGATAAGGATAAAGCTCAAGCGGCCGATGGCAACGAAATCGCTTGGCGACATAGTGCAACGGAGCGGTGTACAAAGTAAAGTGAAGAAACACTACGATAGCATAATACGCTTTCGATAATCGCTATTGAGCAGCGTCAACACACACACACACATATATACACTCGCACATGTGCGCCATTTACTTCGCCAGTTTCGCAAGCAATTTACCCTGTGTAAACGCAGGATATTCGACATTATTTTAAATTGTCTTGTGACATTTCGTTTTGGCAAGCGGCGCGTATCTTCATTTGGTGCAAATAAGTTTTAATGTGTGATAGCGCCACAACTGGGTGCTTTCTGACCAGGAGCAGTCACCGCAAAGTAAGTTGATGACGTGAGATTTTTTTCGAAAATAATATTTAAATGTTGAAATCCTTTAATATTTTTATTAAAATTCGATCAAAATATATAATGTCATAAAGGTACCGATAAACCGACTATAGTGACTTCTACATCTTTTAATTATCATTTTTTTGAGGTCTGAGAATTGGATACGCTGAGTTCCGGAGAGTACAGTGGAAATAGAACAAATACTAAACAATTTGCCATCGTTTCCAATATTTTAAGACACGGACTTTGTTTCTAATGAGCACTCGGTGCCCATTTTACTTAGATTTTTTACAAATGAGGTGTGTTCAAAAAATAACGGGAATTTTCGTTTTTATTTTTTTTTTTAAATATTCATTCATTCGTCGACATTAATGTTAAAGTAGTCCCCATTTGCTATTATGCACTTATGCCATCGCTACCTTCAATCGTCGAAACACTTCTCAAACTCGATTTTTGGGATATACTTTGTCGCTTTCAACGATTTCTCATAAGCTTGTAAAACGAAAACGCTTTAACATTCTCTTTATTTTTGAAGACAGGAAAACGTCACATGAAGCCATGTCTGGCAATATCAACATAATAAAAAAAATTTGCAAATTGGACTCTCCCAACCCGCCAACCTTAAAAATTCCCGTTATTTTTTTAACAAACATTGAGATCTAATATTCAGTCATGATTAATCCAATATTCATTCATAGGTTTCGAATTTCAATTTACAATCACCAAAAAAAGTGTGGACATTTTGAGGTTTTCATCCATAACATGCTCTTTTGGACATCTTCTTCAGTTCTTCAGTTCTGCGGTTTTCATATGGTCTGTACGGATTTTAGCAACCCTCTAGCAAATGATTTCTCTTGAATAGTGCTGAAAATACCTTGAAAGTTTTAATATAAATAAGTATAGAACTGTTCTAGTACTGTAGACATGGCTTGATGTTTTTGAAATCGTAGCAAGTTTTAACAACTATAAGGATATAGACCGTCATATAATCGTCAAATACCTAGGGGCTGTAAGCCAAAATATTTGTATAGGGATCAAGAGAGAGTAGATGAAACATGAAATCTCACGCCACTATTTTGAGAAACTGTTAGTGCTGTTGAAACTTGAGAGAATACTATGGGTGATAGAATGTAGATGAAGTGTCAAATATTTGTTGGAGATTTTTGGTGAAGACATGTAGGTAATCTTAATCATTGAAATTAAAATAATTACTCATTATATATACCCTATATATAAATTATCTTATCAAATATCATATATAACCTTTTATATAGACACTTTTAGTATTATACTTCAGGAAGGAGGTATGGGAAAGAAGATTTTAGACGAACGCGAATGAGACATTTGTTAGCGTTCAATAATCTCTATCTTTTTTGGGGCTCTAAGGATTCGAAACCCAAACTGGGGACACTTTTCTCCACTTATTTAATTTCAATACTAACTACTCAACTATTATGTATCTCTGAGTTTTTAATGTAATAAACATTATAGCTGATCTATGAAACTGAGGTTAGATTAGGCCATAAAAACTATTTTTAACACAAACCAAACAATTCCACTTTTTTTATGCGAGTGTATTTGTTCCTTGTGTTGAGTGCTAATGACTTTTTATGCTGATATTTTTGATATTTTAATGGCCACTGTGATTGCATGCAGACATTTACGAGTATTTGTTTGTTTGCCAGGCAGCCAGCCTTGAGTTTCGTTGCGGTCAGTGCTGATGTGTTTCAAATTGTACGTTTCAATACAATGCGACTGCTGACTTTGTCATCGATGAATATGTTGATTGAGTGCGCTTCATGTGTTATGGAACGCCCATTGGGCGCGCTTGGCGTTTCACTTTTCCAAGACTTGCATACAACACTCATGAGAGAGTTGGGGTTTGAAGTGTTGCTGGGAGGGGGGAGAGGAGACACTCGAACAAAAGTTATTGATTTCATTCAATGTTAAGCAAACATTGTTTGTATGCGTGCGTGTCAATGTGTAATTATGGCCAATGTGAATAGTGGCGAGTGTTTTTTTTTCATCCAATGTTTGTACTCAACAAATCGTTTATTAATAATAAATCTTGCATTTGTTTGTATTTAATGTGTGTGCACATTAACTGGAGAGTAGTAGTTTGCTGGGCTGTATTTTACATTGAATGACACATAATTATAATTTGTCTGTGGCGTTGTAGTTGGTTGGGTTGGTAGGCCATGACGAAGTCTAAAATTACAGACATTTTCAATATCGGGGGAGTGACGGAATTTTTGATAAAAAAATTTTAATATTTTGTTTTATAAATTTTTTGGAGAATAATTCGGGTTGGTAGGCATTAGAAGTGTAGACAAATTTCCAATATCGGAGACCCCAAAAATAATAATTTGAAACTATGTAGAGTTCATAAATTGTAATATTGATCCAGAAGGCTTCTAATCTGAAATAAATATTGATAAAACCAAATTCAAAGAAAAAGTGAATATTTTTTTCATTTTCTTCGCCTTCGAAGAATTAATATTAATTACTTGAAATACAAAATTAATATTATTTTCACACTTATATTATATAGAAGCACAAATATATTTACCAACCCATACATAAAAACCCATTCTGTATTTGGTAAACACAATTTAGCAGAAAAAAAGCAAACTATCATTTTTCAACCGTACTGTACATACCAACAAACACGCATACTGTCTTGACATCCATTTACGTCAAAGCTTCGGAGACAGCGGCGCTAAATTATTATTATTGTTACACCTCATCAATCGCCAAGTTGCTCGAACTGCGCCTCAAGCAATTGCCAACCACCCGCCGACGTCCTTGTGTGCCATCCACTGCAAACGACAGCTCAGCATCACTGCCATCCGCACGCGGCCTGACTGCCTGCCTGCCTAATTGGCGCGGTGATCTCTGCTTTGCGTCGTCGCTGCTATTTGCAAGTAACGCCTTGGTGTATGCTTTGTTTCTTCGGCTCGCAATAGCAGCAGCAGCGCCTACGTTCATATATAATATACATATTTACTCACTTAGTCATATTCTAATTCCCGCCAATGCAATTTGCCATGTTATTACATTCACCTCGCAGGCCACCCTACTCACCAATTGCCGCTTGCTTACACACAGCACCTCCAACAGCGTTTGCTGCTTGTCAGACGCAGCCAACATTCGTGTGAGAGGAAGCGTGTGTTGTTATGCTTGTAGGCTCTGGGTGTCTTGTTGGAACAGCTGCGTCTACTGAAATTGTCTACAAAATAGATTAATTACATAATATGACACTCACGCTTGGCGGGATTGAGTGAGCAGATACGAGAAGATTACTGCCAAACACACATGTATATCAGTATGGGTGTGCTAAATTGTCGGCAACTAGTCATTTGCTGAAGTAATTTGTCGTAAACAACGCTTGACTGCATGTCTCTGTGTGTGTGTGTTAGTATCGGGAATTTAAAATCAATCGATAAATTACGAAGACGTCTCATTAGGCTACGCTGCCGACGCTAAACGCATACAAACAAACACAATATTGTGCCCAGAAATCTTCAGAAATTATCTAGACCCAGAGTTGGAGGTCTTTCAAGAGTTCAAAATGTTCGTGCTTCCATATAAAATATACTCATATGTACATGGTGTGTTCAAAAAATAACGGGAATTATAAAATTTTTTTCAATTATTACTTTTATACACATTTCTTGAAGTTCGATAAAATTTTCAGCATTTTTTCAGAACGTTAAAATTCCCGCTATTTTTTGAACACACCTCGTATATTATATATAATGCATATATTTATGTCCGATATCATATGAGTACCAAAATACTTATTAAACCAACTTGTAAGTGTCCCAAGTGTCCCACACAGTGCAATTCGACTGGATTGAGTGAGCCTGTAAATTGACAGCTCGTGTTTATATTGCGGCAACGCGGTTTTCGGACTGGCACCCACAGATACATATATTTATGCTATATACATATAGACTATATATGTCTTAATAAGAGATATTGGTCACCAAGGAACGCTACTCATCCGCTTGCAGTCCATTTTGGACGGTCGTTTCGCCACTGAGCGACATCCATGCGATTGCATATCATGTGACTAATGCAGACGCCAACTGCGTTTCCGTTGGCTAAAGGTGTAAGGTGGTGCCATATAGTATATGTACATATAAGCTTACAATAGCACTTGGGGCTATTTGTTGTTGCTTTTGGATGTATGTATGTATGTTTGTGTGTGTGTGGTGTGACGCTAAGAAAACATTTAAATGGTTTTCAACAGACTTGAGACGTTGTCGTCATCACTGCCAAGAGTGTTGTTGTTATTATCATTGTTGTTGCTGTTGTTATTGTGGTTGCTATTGCTATATTGTTTTTCTTATTGTTGTTGTAGTTGTAAATAGTTGTCAGCCACAGCTTTGGCGGCGTCGCTGGCAGTGAATTATCACTTGGACATTGCACAAAAGCCAAATGAAACTTGCTGACGTTGATTGCTCTGTGTGCAGAAGTTAAAATGGCGGTTAAGTGTTGGCTAAGTGGCAGGTCATTGCTAATAAATGAAATTAAACAATACCTAAACTAAATTGAAAATCTCAATTGCTGGAAATTGCAATAGCGGGCATATGTCATGTCTAGTGGCTGAAGTGTGCGGTTTGTTTTCAATTAAGGAAATTTTAATTAAAAAATAATTAAATTAAATAAAGAAGAATTAAATTAAAATATTAAATAAAATAAAATAAAATAAAATAAAAGAAATTAAAATAAAATAAAATAAAATAAAATAAAATAAAATAAAATAAAATAAAATAAAATAAAATAAAATAAAATAAAATAAAATAAAATAAAATAAAATAAAATAAAATAAAATAAAATAAAATAAAATAAAATAAAATAAAATAAAATAAAATAAAATAAAATAAAATAAAATAAAATAAAATAAAATAAAATAAAATAAAATAAAATAAAATAAAATAAAATAAAATAAAATAAAATAAAATAAAATAAATTGAAATGACACCACGTTCACTTTCAAGTTTTTATAAAATTTTGAGTACAGCCCTGCCACCTCTTTTGTAAAATTTAGTGTTACGAGCAAATAGCAAAAAAAAAGCAAGAAGGTCATACTAATCAAATTTAGGAAGATTTATGCACATAACAGGTGTTTTTTTTTAGATATGAATGCTCATACAATTTATTTTTTATAAAGAAAAGGGTTTGTCATTATGTTTTAAAAATTATTTCGGGCAAGTGACCACCGCGACTTGCTCGTATAACAGCATTCTAAAAGACAAACAGTATTGTCTCATTGAAAACAACATGGCTAATAAAAAACACCCTTTATAATGTCTAAATTATTTAGTTCGATGAATATATACAGAGGTAGTCAAAAGTATTTACACACGGCGATTTAGCCTTTATCCTTGGATTTGGTTTGAGCAATAGTAGTAATTGGTTTCTATTGCATTCTTAACAACCTAACTCAGCCTTAAAATATAAAAATTGGTAAATAAAATGTCGAAAACAAAGGAATTATCGATTATAACTAGATTGGAGACTGTTACTAAGTTTAAGACTCGGGTTTCGGCTTCGGAGTTAATAAAACTTTATAGAATTTAAAGGAATACTGTTTATAATGTTATTAAAAAGAAGGAAACGAAGTATTACAAGGACAATTTAAAGATAACTGGGCGAAAACCTGTGATAACTCAAAGAGAATGCAGAAAATTAGTAGGAACTGTCATACAAAATCCCACAATTAGTCCTCTTAATATTGCAGCAGCATCGAATCAGCATATTACTTCACTTCCGAAACAATGAAAGCCCATGCCCATGTTGTGGGCAGATAAGGCTAAATTTTAGTTCCAGAGCTTCTTTAGTAAACGCTTTATGCATTTACCACGTGAAAAGAAGAATAATGCAGGTTATACGCTAATTAGAGTCGGGGAAAAACATTATGATTTTTTGAAATTTTTTGGAAATTTTCTTTACTTCTGTTTTGAAGATTTGGTACTAATTTAGGGACCCTAAATCATCCGGATATATCAGAATTCACATGACCATGTCATTGTAGTGGTTAGTCGGCCTTTTCCAACTATTGACTGCATTTTACAACAGGATAATGCACCATTTCATAAGGGATCTTTACCTACAAAAGTTTTAAATGAAGCAAATCAAGTTGACCTCCGCACAGCTCTCACCAAAACTTTAGTGAAAATGTTTGGTCTTTCGTTAGATATCAGAGGACAATTGATATAATAACCGAAAAAGCCGAAATTACCGACATTCGGTTTAAATAAACTGTTAACTTAGCGCACAATTGTGTTGAATCAATTCGGACCATAAAGCAGGCTGTTATTGATGCCAAAGGCGGTGTAACCAATTATGAATTTATCCCCTTAGAATAGCAACTTAGACTAAACATTAAAATTAAAAATAGAGTTCAAGTTGTGTGTAAATACTTTTGACAACTGCGAGTCTTCAGTTCATTTGCGTATTTCTCAGTCATATTTCTAGCTATTCTAGCCAAACTGACTTCATTCGCTCGGGAATAGATCAAGGCTTACAACAACATAGCATTTTGTTACCCTGCGACAATAACAACAACAAGCGAAAGCTTTTTGTGTGAAACTTGTAAAAAAAACGTCCGATGTGTAAATAATTTTGACTACCTCTGTATATATGTATATGAATGCATACCGCAATTGGTAAAGGAAATAGTGCCATTCAGTATAATAAACCATTGGCTTTGGAATTTGTAAAAGCGAAAGCAAATTAGCTCCACGTTTTCGAACACTAATTCGTTTTCGATAAATGCACGCACAAGTCATCAGCTTTGACCTTTTAACTGATTGATTGGTCAACTGCCAGCAAATAACTATACTCGTACAGTAGGCGAGCGGGGTATTTAAGTACCGCCTATTATGTGGCCGCTTAAGTGCTTTGCAGCAATACCATTACTATGAATTATATATGTATGTATGTACGAGTATATGCATAGTAATACATTAACTGTTGTTGTCGATTTGTTGCAGTCATGCAAAATTTTACACACAAAAGCCACGAGGAAATAAAAATTTTAGACGCGCATAAAAATGAACCGTTATAACCATGGCGAACAGCTTTTCCAGTGGCTATTAAAAAATAAAATGGCGCACAAAAAACACACAAAAGTACAAAAACAAAAATTAAAATGGTGTACGAGTGCAACACCGCTGAATGCCATTAACCGTTGTCTAGTTGAAGTATCTGAACTTCGCTTAATTTTCCTATTCGGTGATTGTGAATGCCGGCAGTGTGAAAGCGGGGGCAGGAGCTCAAAATTACTAATGGCGACGCATACATAATTACAATTTCACTTAATTTCCGTTCTAATGTTTGGGAGAAAAAATGATTTTATTGATTTGTCAAGTCACGCAATTCGCCGCTAACGGACTACCGTTTGAATTTTTGGTTAGAGTGTTGGGAGCTGAGTTGGAGCAGGTACAGTGTTTGGTGGCAGTTATGTTGTTGGTAATGGTGTTGACGTTGACGTTGATGGAAACTAGAACGAATTATGAGCAATAATGGCGATTGCAAAGTTTAAGTATTCGTAGCCTGCGGTGGAGCTCAATACTGCTGGCATGTTTACATGGTTGCATATACATATATAGTATATATTCATATATTTGATGAAACAAAGAAATGCTATTGTGTAGTTGTAGTTGCGAGCGCGTAAACTCGAGTTAAGTTTTACTGCTCACCATATTATTAATTAAGTGCTGGCGATAGTACAACAATAAAAATAGTAATTATGAAATATTCTATGCTTGTGGTGGCAAAATGAGCGCAATTGAGTGAAATTTCGTTTCAGTTAGCGCTGCATTTGCATAAGCACACTTGGGGGTTCATTTTGTTAATCACCCATTACTGCTGTTGTTCAAAATTTAGAAACTTATATGTGGTGTTTTTATGAAAGCTAAGTACGTGGCAATACTCAGTCGGGTATAAAATCAGTTATTTTTCAGTTACATAGAATCGACATTCATAGAACTCATATCCACTACTCAATCCGTCATTATTTTTTTTACCATTTAAGTTTGTATAACTATTATAAAAAGGTCTCTGTCAGCATCTTGCTTTGAACATGAATGATTTTTTTTCTTTTAGGGACCAATAATCTCGAAAGGAATTATCTTCAAACAGCAGCTTCTACAGTAATCATTGTACGGTGTCCAGGCCTACTCATTCGTATGTCAACTAATCAGAAAGTGGACTGTTAACACACTAGAGTTCTTAAGTCGCTTCTTTTGGATTTTAATAGCCAACATGTGCAGTCGTTATTCCATTCAGTTCAAGTTTACCTGCGTGTTGACCAAGTCTGGGATTGTTTCCATCGAGACTCGACTTTGTCTATGACATATTTTTCGATTAAATATTTAAAAGTGGCCAGAGGCATGTATGTTCCTCCTTTATAGAGCTTTTTTCTGGCTAGTTCATCCGCTTCGTTTCCTTATCAAGTCTGGAAAAAGCAGAACAAGCGGCGCGATTGTTGCTTCCGATGATATCAATATCAACGGCGTACGCCAGTAGCTGTACACTCTTATAGAATATTGTACCTTCTCTCTTTAGCTTTGCAGCTCGTATTATGTTTTCCAGCATCAAGTTAAAGAAGTCACACGATAGTGAGTCACCTTGTCAAAAAACCTCGTTTGGTATCGAACGGCTCGGAGAGGTCCTTCCCGATCCTGACGGAGCTTTTGGTGTTGCTCAACGTCAGTTTACATAGTCGTATTAGTTTTGAGGGGAGACGAAATTCAGACATCGCGGCATAGAGGTAGCTCCTTTTCGTGTTGTCGAAGGCAGCTTTAAAATCGATGAAAAGGTGGTTCTTCTCTCTCGGGTCTTTTCCAAGATTTTGCGCATGGTGAATATCTGGTCCATGGTGGATTTTTCAGGTCTAAAGCCACACTGATAAGGTCCAATCAGTTCGTTGACGGTGGGCTTTAGTCTTTCACACAATACGCTCGACAGGACCTTGTATGCAATGTTGAGGAGGCTTATCCCACGGTAATTGGCGCAGATTGCTGGGTCTCCCTTTTTAGAGATCCTTTTGAGATTCCAATCGTCAGACATGCTTTCTTCCGACCATATTCTACAAAGAAGCTGATACATGCACCTGGTCAGTTCAGGAATAGCTCGGCCGGTAATCCATCGGGCCCCTCCGCTTTGTTGTTCTTCAAGCGGGTAATTGCTATTCGAATTTCTTCATGGTAAAGGGTTCGCCATCTCCTGGTGTGGTACTTTCCCTGCCTTTCAGCAGGTCGGAGAAGTGTTCCCTCCATAATCCCAGTATGCTCTGGACATCCGTTACCAGATTACCTCCTCGGTCCCTACATGATTCCAGTCATTCGTGTGTCTTTTTTGTTTTCTAAATTTTCTTTTCTATAAATACTATAAATATAATAAATAATCCCTTTATTGTATCCACCTTTGAGGCTATCGAAACCAAGTACAATCCGATAAACAATATTACAAATATTAAATAATTTTCACTCCATTTCGTTAATTTGTCAGACTGTCCGCAGTGTTACGCTATTAATGGATTATTTAACGATCAATTCTGAATGGTGTGTTCGGCCTTTCTGATTAATCTTCGACTGATAAATAGCTCTAATAATTTCTGATTATATTTACTAGGAAATATGGGGAGAAAACATAAATTGTTAAGTAAGTGTAGAAAACTGAAATCGGTACGAAACTTTTGAATCAACATAGACTCTTGCATGTATTCACATATGCAGCAGAATAAGTCGCACCACTTAGTAAAAGTACTTTCCCCCTCGCCTTTATAAATAGTTAGTTTAACATAATAAAAGCTAATTAACACACATTTTTTAGTTGTTTTTGTTGTAGAAAGTAGGAGATTCTCTACGAAAATAAATGCATGTAAAATACCGTTATGAAAATTTTGTGTGAATGTATTGAGTAGTGAATGAAATATTTGTTGTTGCAACATTTACTAAGTATACTCGTACGAGTAAAAGTTGTTGGTAATACGCACGTGAAATGAAAACTGCTGTAAAACGCGGATAAGAGAAAATGAATTATTATGAAGCCGTCTACAAATGCGTGTAATAAAGCATATTTGTTTGCACTCACACACACGTACACACGCGCACCAGTATCTATGAGTACTTATGCAGAGTTATCCTTATGCTAACGGTTATCTTACAACCATTTATGGCAATCCATGGATTTTGTTTAGAAAGTGTAGTTTAAGTAGGGAATTTAATACATTAGGGTGGTACACTATTTTTGAATTTTTTTTTAACTATTGGAGCCAGTCTGACCCCGACCCGCTTCCCGACCCTTCGAAGGAAATGTACTTGAGTCGATCAATAACAGTTTTTGAGAGTCTGAGTCTCTCCCTCTCTTTTTCTCACTCTCTCCCCCTCTTCTTCAACCTTTCTGATACGTCCATGTTCGACAATTTTTTTTACCTTCATGGGAGAACTCGATGTATTTATATTGTATTCAATCTCTCAAGCGAGTTCGGGAAGGACTGGTGATTTATCTGGAATGGGTAAGGGTAAGATCATAGACTGACGAACAACTATAAAAATTTGATTTCAACGATAAAATCTTAAAAATCAGTAAAAAAAAATCAGTGCCACCCTAATATCAACACTTGCTCTCACACACATATTACACAAAGTAGGTTGAGTCCTTTAGGCAGAGTTCGTTGCATTGAAACGCACATATCCGTACAAATGTTAAGCGAAGGCTCACATTATACTTCTATAACGCATACCCGAGTGTACTTGCGAGTAATACGCCCATGCGTGTTGGTGCGTCAGAGATGTGTGAACGTCTGGTGATGGCAATGACATTTTATTGGGTCAATAATGTAATGCACTAACTTGTAGTATATTTGTAGACAATTGCAAATGATGCTATGCCCCTATATACATATATACAAACATACATACATACTTAAATACTTAAGAACATATTCATTTTGCCGTTATAAGACGTTGAAATTGCAACCGAGGTGAGTTGAGTTGAGTGGTGGCAAGTGTAATGGGCCGGACTTGTGTTTTCGTGAATGGCGCGTGCTGCCGGTGTGGCATATTCAATATTTATCTGCTGAGTATTCAATTCAATTATGCTTGTTTATAGTATGTTTGCATATCAAATGCAGCGAATACACAAGCAGTTACTTAGGTAATCACATATGCATAGACACACACATATCAACCGCTGAGGGCCATTTCACCTTTAACTTCGTAATTGCATATTGTCTCTCAGTGGATTGTGAATGTCTCTTGGCAATATTTAAGTGGATTTTTGAATATCGCAAACCAAAACTCAAAATTTCACTTTTTTTATATATTAGAAATATATAAATTAAATAATATATTAAAAATTTGTTTTTTTATTTTTTAAATATTTTTTTATAAAAAAAAAACCTCTCTTTTCCAACTATTTGTATAGCCAAAACCAACCGCTGCATTGGCTGTTTCTAGGAAATTGCATGCCACTAACTTCCTTTATCACCAGTTATATGCATACACATATATATACATATATATTTACTAGTATTGTATATACATATGTGAAACCTCTAAATCACTCACTTAAATCACGTAATGCACTTATTTACCTCGCAAATCACGGTAAGGCCTTACGTGATTCGTACTAAGTCGAGCCTTTCAGTGGAAATGTTTTTCTTATTCTACGAACAGAAATGCAGCTACCGGCTTCCGTACAACAAACAAACATAGATTGACACATATGTATTTAAACTTGCAATAAGCGTGACATAGACTAATGCATGCTCGATTTAAGCATTTCAACTACTTGTTATGAAATATGTGGAGTTACATTTATCCTTCTTAGAATTAATGCAATATTAATTCAATTGATTCAGTTGAAAATTTTTAAGTGAATGCCACCCTCAAAAGGTGGCCAAAGTGGTTAGATTAACAATCATGTTTATGGTTTAAGTACATAAGTGGATGGTGATGTTCTTGCCACAGGATTCTGAATAAATTAACCGAAAGATTGTCATGATGTGTTTCGAGTCATTTTCTTTAAAGACGGTGGTTTAGTGAAAGCTCTGACTCACTGAGAAAGCTTTTAGTATAGCATAACATATTTATGACCTTTTTTCAATATATGAAAGCTTTAATTTTAGTGATTTCTACAAATCTTCGGAATTAAATTTAAAAACGGGTTCACGTGTATGATTGGAGTAAAGAGGAGAAGAGTGACAACTTCCGAGTGAAAGCACTGACTGTTTGAGAAAGCTTCTCATGTGTAGTATATTTATGAGCTTTCATGTTATTAATATATGAAAGCTTTTAATTTAGTGATTTCGAAAGTTTTTTGGAAACATATAAAAAAAGGTCCAAGCTAGCTTTTAGTGGAGATTTTTTTTGAGAATTAAATGTAAAAAGAGTTTGACGTGTATGATTGGAGTAAAGAGGAGAAGAGTGACAAGTGGCAACTTCAGAGTGAAAGCTCTGACTGTTTGCGAAAGCTTCTCATATATAGTGTATTTATGAGTCTTCATGTTATTAATATATGAAAGCTTTTAGTTTAGTGATTTTGATTGACAGCCTTTTGGAAAAATATGAAAAGTGAACAATTATTGGAGCATATTGTAAGGAATATGGTCTACCCCGTCTTTTAAAAGTTACGAAATCTGAGCAAAGCTTTTCGAGCAGTTGCCTAATTTTCGGAGATATTTTTCTAATTATCATAAGAAGATCTATTTGAAGAAATCAATCAATAAGGAGTTAATTAGTGAAGAAATATGATTTTTTAAGATTATTTCGAGGATTGAATTGACTAGAAATATCTCGTGCTCAAAGACGAGATAAATCGCCAACTCAAACTTTCAACTTCAGTGGATTGTAAAAAATGAAGAAAAGAAGAAAGGGATATTAGTTCTCTGATTTAGCGGATTGAATATCGATCTCTAATGTTTTTGAAGTATCATTCTTATTTGTTTCACAGTTTTAACTAAACAGTTTTCGAATTCTAGAAAATATCTATGAAGAAATGCTACCAGTATTTCAAGTTCAATCTTGCTCGCGAAGTTGGAGTTTTGCTTTTTCAGAAATTTTTTTATTAAAACAGAAAATAAAGAATTACGTATTTCAATTTGATTCTATATAAGATTTTATGACGATGATTCAACGAAGTGGCTATAATTTATTTCACTGCATTAGTTATGGCATTTTAATTGATATATGACAGTTGTGTGTTCGATTCATCATACTTCAAGTTTTCCAAAATCGAAGACGATGAAGCTGTAGTTGTTAAGTGAAGACATGCGCTACTTAGAATACTTTTTCGAAGTTTTTAACGTCGAAACTTGTAAATAAGAAGTATTTATTTAAAATCTGTTGACCATATAATTTCTCTGTCAGTCTTTACTGAGCTCTTTCTTACCTCCCTGCTATTTAATAAGTCCATTTACCGCCACATATTGAGATAAATGGGCGTAATTGAGAGGAAAGTGCTTGTTAGAAAAAATTCTCCTTAAAGGATATCATATGTAATCGTCCCATCAGAGGCTAACAAAGCAGCGATTTGCATATTTTTTCTCTAGCCCAACACTTAACAAAGTAAGCTACCAAAATTTAGAACAAAGGTAAAATATGGATGACAACAACAACAAACACCTAGATGCCACAACACTTTCACGTGCATGTCGACAGTGGACAAAAGAAGAGAAGAGTGCCAGGCCCTTCCAAGCATGAACACGCCCGAAAAAATCACGTTTTTTTTCGTGGCACACACTTGAACTTTTTGTTGCAAGTTGGCGAGCTGAGAATTGTATGTCATGCCATCACGTGGCGCACGCAGATTCGTGAAGCCAAGCTCGTTCTTCTCCTTTGCTTGTTGCGGTCGCCAGCTGCCGCTCTAATGGCCAAATGCAAGTGTGCTATGCGTGCAGGACACAAACACACACACACACTAACGGTACATTTGCACCTTCTGGTTTTTCGTTGCAAGGCTTTTGTTGCTTTGCCTATAACCTGAATTGCGATTGCACTTGCACTCATTGCTTTTGTTTTGCCATTTTTAAACTTTTGCGGAAGTTGACGCTGCGGCGGCAGAAAGTATGCGAAGAAGTAAAGTGAAATGTAAAATATAAATAGGCAAATGCAAAATGCAAAACGCAAAAAGAGTAAAGACAGAGTGAGGTTATAAATGCTGAGGAAGCGCATTAAATGTGACGGCTGATGCATGAAATTTAGTGACACGAACCGAAATACAGCAGTCGGCCTTTACTGTGGGCTGCTGGCTTGTTGGGCTGTCAGGCCTCAAAATGGGGTCGACCTGTTGTCGGCAGAACGGTCCTGCAGTCAAGCTAGTTATTGGTAAGGGCGCACGGCAGTGCTCAATGTGAATGTTGCAGCGTAAAATGAGGACAATAAAATAATTATCGACCAACAGGGACCGAGGTTGGGCCCAAGCTGAGGAGAGTTGGGTTTGGTCGTGTTTAATTTTTAATTTACCGCCTGACTGGGTGGCTCCCAAAAATAATGAGGTGCTGCTGCCTCGAACTGCTCTTAGTTTTAATTTTACCTTCACTTATTTTGCAATGGTAATTTGTATTTTGATTTTTTACTTCGACTGTCATTATGTCAAAGTTTAGGTAATTTAGATAATGGACACTTTCCTGTGTTGGTTTAAGTAGCCAAGAGGCGTGGCAAGGGGGAGTTCATTTTAAAAACTGATAAAAGAAAAGTACTTTTTGCCATCTTGCTGCGAAGTTAAGTTAGATTAGGACAAGCGGTAGATCTCCGTAACTGCAGAAAGTCTCACATAGACAAATTCGACTTTCCTTTGTGGCGCACGAATACTCATGACGGATCGCCAAGTCACTTATGATTCGACAATGCGCTTGAACTTGAACCCTATTATAAAGTTCTTAAGTCAGCTGATGTTGATTCCAGTCACTGGACATTCAAGAAGAAAGTTCTTGGATGTTTACTTTTCGCCTTCTGGCTTGATCCCTATTATCACCACGACGTCAAAGTTGCTAGGTTGCGAAGTTACTTTTCAAAGAAATCTCAATTCATTTGACTATTTTATAATAATAATAATTGTGACAATTTTTCTGTAGTAACAACAATTTAAACTCACTTTTCATTTCAAATTTCTAATTCACAGGAAAATGGAAGATCAGTTCCTGATGTTACCGCCAGCCCTGGCCGTGCGCCTCCTGGTCCCTTGCCGGCGAATCAAATGCAATCGTTGGCCAATCAGCAGCAGCAACAACAATCGCAACATCATCAGCAACAACAACAACACCAGCAGCAACAACAACAACGACCTGGTGGCAAGGAACCGGTATTGTTGCAAGGTGACTTTCGCAAGGTGTCGGGTATCAGTTCGGAGATCTTTCGGCAGATAGAAGCAGTCGAAAATGATCATGATCCGAATACGGCGGCCGCTTTGGAGGTGAGTGTTTACGATGTTTACACGTTTGCGGTATTATTTTATGATTGCTTTCACGCAGGCGGTGGAGAGGAGAGGTGAAATGATCGTGCGCATTCTGGAGCCGCGTTGCATCGGTGGAAAACAAGCTGTGGAAGCAGCTCACAAATTGATGTCCAAAGGCGACGCACGACATACAGTACAGGTAGCTGTCGAGCAGTGTAATGCTTAAAGAGTTTGACTTACTTAACTTTATTTGCAAACTTTCAGCTTGTTGAGATAGTTAAGCGCCCAGGTCAGACGTTGGGCCTATATATACGTGAGGGCAATGGAGCTGACCGCACCGATGGAGTTTTCATCTCTAGAATAGCATTGGAGTCTGCTGTGTATAATAGCGGTTGCCTGAGGGTTCGTTAATTTCGCATATCAAATATGAGATTTGTATTATTAAACTCTCTTCCGCAGGTGGGTGATGAAATTTTGGCCGTTAATTTGGTAGACGTAACTCATATGTCCTTGGATGATGTCGTAATTATAATGTCAATTCCCCGGAGACTGGTCTTGGCAATACGCCAAAGACGTGACAGTCGCACCACCGGCTCTCCAGGACCACCAACGTTATCACGACCCGAACAAAAGCCACCGCCAGTTGTCGTTATCAAACGTGATCTCAGAGATGAAGACTTAGATGAGACAGATCGCATGCCAAGATCCCGATCATCACGCGAAAGACGTACAGGTATTTTGATATCATCCCTAGTAATATTTTATTAACATATCCTTCTCTGTCTTCTTGTGTTGCAGGAGATGGACGTGAAATGACGGAGTCTCGCTCTCGCCTCGGCCTGGGTCTCAACAACTATAGCCCGCAATCCGAGCAATTGGACATGTATTACAATACGCGCACTGGCGTGAGTGCGATGAACGAACCACCCAGTTGGGGCTACAAACCACCGCCACCACCTTCGGTGATAACCGAACAGCCCAAAGGTCACGCGTTTGCTCCTTCACATGCGTACTACCAAAATGCTGGCACACTGGAGAGTTTAGCCGAGAAAGTGCATGCGTTCTATCCCAGTGGACCTTCCCGTCGTATGTCGACCGGTACCGGTGTTGGTTTAGCGCAACAGCAGGCACGCTTTCCACGATCTGGTTCAGACCAACATTTACCACGTGTGGAATATGCAGATTATTCAAATTCTTTAGGTCGTCATTCCTTACTACGCTCCAGCTTGAAGCCGGGTACTGGTGCAGCTCCGATAGCAGTTGGTGGCACATTGGGACGTTACGGCCGTTATGAACCACCGCGTCAGTCCTCCAAGTATGCACCGCCAAATATCGGAGCTCAATCGCTTACACGCCGTTCGCGACCAAATCTCGATTATTCCAGCGACACCGAAGCAACTATAGGACCACGACCAAGTTATTATTACTACAACCGACCTGCTGTGGGTAGCATGCCGCGCGGCAGCAGTGGAGCAGGTGTGGGTGGTGCTGGCATGCTTGGAGGTGGGCCAGATATGGCTAAATTTAATTCACTGCCACGCGAACGTCCGGGTGTGCGTCTACAGGGTATACGCTCACGCATCGGCGATCGCATCATGGATGAAAGTGACGGTAACATATCGGCACCGGAATTCAATGCACGTCGGGATCGTGATCTGAGATCGCGCATAACGGCGAGTCCTTCTATTTTCACTTCGGACGAGTACCGAGCGTGGTTGAGACGCGCACCTAGCAGTTCAGCTATAGCGGAGCAAATGCGTATGACGAGAGATTTGCTTAGTCAGCCACGATCGCACCGGTTCTCGTGCAGCGCTGAAAATATACACGATGCGTTGAAGAATGTAAGTGGTCACCAATTAGTGCGCAAAGATTCTTTAATTTAATGTAAATTTTTGTTTTTATATTTCAATAGACCGAGAGCATTTACTCCAGTCGAACGGGCATACTCGGTACTGGTACATTAGATCGTCACTTGGGCATGCCTCGCCCGATTTCTGCATTACCAGTCCGTTCGATGTCATCACAACATATTGGTGGACCATCATCGATACGCTCGCCCAGCATACGGCGTATGCGACAACTACTCGAATTGTCCGCCGGACCTGCGAGTCCAAGCGGCAGTATTATGAGTACAGGCGGTCATCAGAGTCCGGCGCCGACGCCCAGCGCCACACTACCCAGAACGCACAGACAAATTGATATTAATCCAGCGGAGTTTGCCAAGTACAAACTCGACAAACCGATAGTCGATATTGGCGGTATATCGGGCATGTTGTGGATACATTTGCTTGCGGGCCGTGGCTTACGTTCGGCACCCGAACTAGGCGCACAGCACGTTGGTGGGCCACATCATGCTGCCCAAACACAGACACGTGATCTATATTGCGTAATCGAATGTGATCGTGTGCATAAGGCACGCACTGTTGTGCGTTCCGGTGATCTACAATTCGACTGGGACGAGTCTTTCGAGTTGGACTTGGTGGGCAATAAGCAGCTGGATGTATTAGTTTACTCATGGGATCCGCAACATCGGCACAAGTTGTGCTATCGTGGTGCCATCTCCTTGTCCATACTGCGACAATCACCGCTACATCAGCTGGCGTTAAAGGTGGAACCACGTGGCACTATTTACATACGCATGCGTCATACCGATCCCATAACATTGTATCGACGACGTGGTCTACCCAGCTTAAGAGCCGGTTATCCCATATTATTCGGCGCCGATTTAGAGACGGTGGTGAATCGTGAGTCTAAAGGCGCTCCCGGTAGTGCGCCTGTGCCAATTGTGTTGCGACGTTGCGTGGAGGAAGTGGAGCGACGTGGCTTGGATATAATTGGCCTGTACCGCTTGTGTGGCTCAGCAACGAAAAAGCGTCTGCTACGTGAAGCATTCGAGCGCAATAGTCGAGCCGTGGAATTGAGCCCTGAACATGTTCCTGATATTAATGTTATAACCGGTGTACTGAAGGACTATCTAAGAGAGTTGCCGGAGCCGCTGTTTACGCGTTGTCTCTTCCAGATGACCGTCGATGCTTTGGGTTTGTTGTGACAACCAGTATAAATTGAAGTGCTTAAGTATTAAATATGTTTTTATTTACAGCTGTTTGCCTGCCCGACGACCCCGAGGGTAATGCGAAACTAATGCTCAGCATACTCGATTGCTTGCCTAGGGCAAATAGGGTAAGAAGCAATATTTTTTTATTAAATCTTGATATTAATGCCTTGAAATTTTGTACACAGGCGACCTTGGTATTCCTGCTCGATCACCTGTCGCTCGTCGTTTCCAATTCGGAACGCAATAAGATGTCAGCTCAAGCTTTGGCCACCGTTATGGGACCACCATTGATGCTGCACGCCGCTAACGCTCAACCCGGTTCGGATATCGATCACGCCCAACCAATTGCCGTGCTTAAATATCTGCTGCAGATTTGGCCGCAGCCGCATGCACAGCACCACCAAGCGCCCACCGGCGGCATTGTTAGCGCGACCGGCATGATGGGCAGCATGGTTGGTGCGGGCGGTGCACTGGCGGGCGCGGGCAGCATGAGCAACATGGCTGGCGGTGTTTCAGGTAACGTAATTATATTATGTCAATGAGTTTACAACTCCTATCATGCTGTTTTAGTTTTGACTCATCCGCGCTTTACTCTGATAGCAAGTAAATAGAGGCACTAATTTCTAAAAACGCGCTCACTTTCGTAAATTCATTACAATTACGGCCTCCCAGCCGGTATGGAACCTTTTCTCATAATTCAAATGCAGCAAACTCTTTTTAACTCAAGCAACACTTAATTAATTTAATTGCGCCAGCAACATCTTCAGCAAATGCCATCTCATTTCTTTAAGTTCGAAACTTATTTAAAGTACTTTGTTAGTTTGGGATTCATAACCGTTATTTATCCGCTTTATTCATCATCAATCTATATTTCTCTATATGTTCTGTAGCGTTCACTTTGCTGTTTAACATGCCTTAATAGCGAACCATTTTAAACTTAAACTTAATTCTTAATTTCGAAGTCATATTTCGTGAGTCATATTGTTGTTGTTAATAATTCAAAGAAAAATTAAAAAAAAAAAAATTACAAAAGTGGAAAATATATCGAACTGGGAGTTAGATACTTAAGTATAGTATCGCATGACCTTTAATTGTTTAACGTTAAGTTCAAATTAATATTGATTAATACAGAGTCCTATGTAGACAGGTCGGCGCGGCGAGTCAACAGGGCAGCGTGGAAGCAAAGTCAGTGCGTTGCAAGCGGACAGACAACTTCTACTGCAGCAGCAGCAGCAGCTCATGGCGGCGGGCAATCTTCTACGCTCGTCCACTTCGGTAACCAACATACTCTCACAAGGCCATCATCAGCTCTCAGCCACAGCCAACAGTCATCTGTATCAATCAGTAGTGGGTCAGTTAGCTCAATCGCCTCGAGCCTTGCAACAAGCGGTGCAACAGGTAAAAATGCCACAACAGCAGACAGCAAACAACAAACAACAGACAACAGCAACAAAGTACAACAAATACAACTTACAATTACAATAACTAAAGCAACAAAAACAAGAAACAGACTTTACAATACAAATAGCCAATACTTGTACAACAACAACAGTACTACCAGTAACAAGTTATCCAAGCAACATTTTGTTGAAATGGTATTTTTTTGACCCTGATATTGAATGCTCAGAAAAATATTTTGCGGTTCAATAATAATTTTTTTAAATCACTAGTCTTCGCCCTCAAAGGATGTAATTTTTTGGTATTTTTTACGATTCTGTGACTTTAAGCCCTTTGCGTCCACTATAAAACTCTAATTTGTCTAACTAATTTTGAAAGCGATTTCAACTTCCCTTCATGCGTCTCAATTGTGGTCTCGATCTGTTCAGTATAATTTTTTTGTCAAATCACTTTTTTCCCATAGCCAAGATAGAAACATATATATTTTCCTCGAACAAAGCGTCGAACATTAATTTGAACACGTATACTACCATCAACGACAAAAATTTCATTGAATCAAACACGTTCGTCGAACAAATTTGAATGTGGATTTATTAATACCATTTTTGGTGCAGTTCCTACGATTCTTTCATTTTTTATGAATAATTTGTTTACAAATTTTGAACGTATTTCAAAGAGAGGATCTAATAGGTTCTAATATTAATTTATTGGCTAGTCGAAATAAATATTTTTGTCTGTCGCGGGATCATGGCATTTCTGATAACATAATGACTATTAGCTTGATCTGTACATGCAGAAACTTATTAAAGAGTGTGTCCTGGAAAATATAAAGTTTTGACTCGAAAAATAAAAATTTTTATATTTGATTTTATAGCCTCAATATTTGTCAAAGACTCATTTTAAGGACCGTATTTTATTATTTATTTTCGAGTTCGAAATATGCATTTGTCCGGGTATTTGTCGAGGTATTAAGGCGCTTATTCGTGAAACCATATTGCTCTTTCTCGATCTATTGTAATCTAAGCTAACTTTTTCATGGAACTTTTGTTCTCGGAGCCTTAAACCGTGAATTAATTAAACCAAAACGAAAAAAGGATAAGGACAAGTACTTCAATTTTTTTAAATTTACTCAAATAACCATCAGAATATTGATAGCAAAACTGTGTTTGACGGAAAATTCAGTTTTCAACGCAAGTTTTGACAGTGTTGCAATATTTGTTATTTAAAAAAAAAATATATATATTTTTAGGGCGAATATTTCACTCACCGACAAGCGATTTTTGTCCGCCCAAGAGAGGGTCATTTGTTCTGAAAATTTAATTTGGTGTAGGAAAAACAGTCTATTTCTTTCTTTCTAATAGGGATGCCCTTTAGGAAAGGTTTCTCTGTATATGGGCATTTGAACTCAAAAAAAAAAAAAAAAAAAATTGAAAAAAAATATTTTGCTAGTAGATGAGATCTTTTAATATGTTTAAAATTCAAGTAATTTTTATTTAATTTTTTTTTGTAATTTTTTGTTTTATAAAAATTTGGCATAGAATTTTTGGTTTAACTGGTTGAATAAGCGTAACTATCTTAAAATCATACGAGACTTGCGTATGCAATTTTTTGAAAAACTGAATTAAAGCTTTAGAAGCCAAACTTTTGAGATAAGGACATACGAAATCAAGCATTTATCCGCTAATTTATGAGATTATGCGCTCACTTCTAACACCACAACAGAAAATATTACATAGATACATATATACATATACACATAAGTATTAACATTACTCGACATTACATATGAAAATGAAAATAAATACACGTACATAGATACTCTACTACATATCTACTAATCCTGTTGACCGTTTGTGAATTTGAACGTTTACTAATCTACTTTACTAATTGTTTTATTGCCCATTCTAATTGTCATTGAATTCAGTTCGATTGCATTAATTTCTTTACTTCAACTTCAATGTGGAAAATACATAATTTTCGCTTTGATTTTTATTGAGTAACTACTTACTATATACTCGTACTACATATATGTGTTTAAGTCAACCAAATCTTACCAGTTCAACTTGATTAATTATCAGTAATTAATAGCGTAATTATGACATACATACATACATATAAGTATACATGATTACTTAAGAAAAACAGCGCATTTGCAATACATAGGAGTAGAGTAACTAAAGTAATATTGATGTGAACACACACCCACACACACATTGCAATCGATGTATGTGGTAGACGTGTTGAACTTACTATAACTATAACTATAACTATATATAAATCGAATATACATACATGCAAGCAAATATACTGAATATATATATAAAATACATACATACGTATTTATGGGTGTGCGTACTCGGTATGTGCCTATGAAGCTGAGTTGTGGTAAATAATGTGCATTTGAAGTCGGATATTAGCATGATTGGCCCACTACTGGTAATATGTATACATACTACATACATGCATTTTATATGTACATAACTACTATCTAGTACTTTAGCATATCCTCTACACACGCTCATTCATACATGCATATAAAAACATATAATATTTCAAAATACTCGCATTTAATGCAGCACTCATTGTTCATGTGCTCGTCTACCAACCAATACATATGTACATAAATATATTTATAACTATGTATGCACACCAGCCCCTCGAAATCGTCTTGTCATTCATATACAAGCGCAAATTCACATCCATACAATATGTGCTCGCATATGCATATCATTTCCCAAATACATACGTGTATATATGTATCTCTATTAGTATATTTACATACTCTACCATAGCTGCTGATATACATACATACAAACATTATAAATCTCACCAAAAGAAAGCATGCGTCTTATGTGTACTATAAATGCGCTCAATGCTCTTATGCATACATATAATTAACCCACATACATATATACATGCATATAACTTATGAAAACCAAAAACACATGCAATGTCCCGCAGTTACATTTCTTCCAGCAAGTACACGTGCGTGTCCTTTCTTGACTTCAACTACCTTAGCAGGTAGCAATAACAAGAATTCTACTTTATACAAATGCTTATTGTGTGTTCCTTTCATGTTACATAGCGCAAAAAAATATGTCTATGCTTGTCTAGCCTTCATAAATATGCATCTCTAACACACATGCGTACTCACTATGTGCATACGTTTAATGGAAATTTCCATACTTACATGTATATAACACATTTTGCTTTTCCTTTTTACTTTAATTATTTTTGTTTTTTATAAATAAGTATAAATTATGCCAATAAATTATTTATATAAACTATTTTTCTTCGTCAAGTACAATAGTATCATTGAAAGGTGTACGCTGCGTATACGTAACCAAATTTTACTTCTCAAAGAAATTAGTTGATGCAAATATTGCTTTAATGAAAACTTATAGAGTTAATTATTACCGAAAATATTTTAAACTCTCCTTCAGATATTAAAAAAAATACGTACAACACCAGATATTAATTAATCCTTTATGGTGTGTTCAAAAAATAACGGGAATTGTAATATTTAAGATTTCATGGGTTTAGAGAGTTCAATTAAAATTTTTTTTATACTCTCGCAACAAAAGTTGCTAAAGAGAGTATTATAGTTTTGTTCACATAACGGTTGTTTCTAACACCCAAAACTAAACGAGTTAAATATAGGGTTATATATACCAAAATGATCAGGGTGACGAGAAAAGTTCAAATCCAGATGTCTGTCTGTCCGTCCGTCCGTCCGTCTGTTCAAGCTGTAACTTGAGTAAAAATTGAGATATCTTGATGAAACTTGGCACACTTATTTGCTTTCGAAAATGAGCAAAATCGGACCACTGCCACGCCCACAAAATGGCGAAAACCGAAAACACATAAAGTGCCATAACTAAGCCATAAATAAAGATATGGAAATAAAATTTGGTTTAAAGGATCGCACCAGGAAGGGGCATATTTGGATGTAATTTTTTTGGGGAATTGGGCGTGTCCACACCCCCTACTAAGTTTTTTGTACATATCTCGCAAACCAATAGAGCTATATAAACTAAACTTTCTGCAGTCGTTTTTATTAGCCACTTCCTAATACAGTCCAAAAATGAAAGAAATCGGATAATAACCACGCCCACCTCCCATACAAAAGTTAGGTTGAAAATTACTAAAAGTGGGTTAACTCACTAACGAAAAACGTCAGAAACACTAAATTTCACATAAGAAATGGCAGCTGGAAGCTGCACTCAGATTTTTTTTACAAAATGGAAAATGGGCGTGGCGTCGCCCACTTATGGGTCAAAAACCATATCTCAGGAACTACACGACCGATTTCAATGAAACTTGGTTTGTAATAGTTTCCTTACATCCCAATGATATGTTGTGAAAATAGGCCAAATCGCTTCACAACCACGCCTACTTCCTATATACCAGAACTTTGAAGACGATCTGAATTGTTTACTTTACAATATATAAAGTAAGTACTAGTGAAGATAGTGTGGCAGCCCCATTCTAAAAATCGCCGAAATCGGACCATAGGTTTTTAAGGACCTCGGTGCTTCTAACCTAATATTATGGTTTCCAACTTTCAATGGACTTTATACAATATAAATGACGAGTGGGTCAAATTGTGTATTATATAATATTAATAAAGTTAAATAAATAAATTGCGAGAGTATAAAATGTTCGGTTACACCCGAACTTAGCCCTTCCTTACTTGTTATTATTAATTATGTTGATATGCGTGTACTTGACGTACGATACAATTTTCAGCTGTATCGCATTTCTTAATTTGTCCGAAGCAGCCGAAACCTCACACTTCGTGGCTTGTTCGTGTATTGTATGCAAAAACCAATACTGTAACGATGCGCCAGTCTCCATATTCGTCAGAAATGACTTCCTGTGAATTTTACCTATTTTCAAAAATTAAGACAACATTAAAGGCTAACCCAAAAATCGAGTTTGAGAAGTGTTTCGATGATTGGAAGAAAGGCGGCAACATTAATGTAGACGAATGAATATATTTTTTTTTGCTAAAAAACGAAAATTCCTGTTAATTTTTGAACATACCTCGTATATGAATTTACATCTTTCCTAAGAAACGCTTTTGACCATCAGGATATTCTAATCTAGATAATTTTTACTGAGTACAAGTTCTCCAACGATTAATATAATTTAATTATAGAGTTTCGAGAAAAGGAAAAAGTATAATGAATTCAATTTTAATGGATAGCATTGCCCAGATATAGTCATCGACTGCGTATTTGTTCAATAAATAAGTTAAGGAAGCTAGAAAATTACTTAAAGCCAATTCAATCTTTAATATGGATAAAAAGATATTGTACCTAAGGATTTCAAGATTTTGTGTCCAAGTCTCCCGGCATGTTTCCAAGATTAATCGATTTTTCAAGATGTACAAGCCCAAATTTAAAAGCTACTGCATGATTTTTCTTTGTGAGTTCTTGCTCTTATTGTTTAGTTCTATGTGTAATTGCATCAGGATTTACTCGAAATGAAAGTGATGTCAAAAGTTGAGCTTCTAATGCTTCAGACGTTATTTTCTGTTCAGAAACTGTATATCTCTATTGGAATATTTAAGAGAATATATCACACCTCATTTAAAGTTTTAAGTTTTCCGGTTATTTTTAAAATAAACTAAAAATCGCGTGCTTTATAATGTGAAAGTTTACTGAAAGCTCGCTCGGTGAAAGAAAGCTCGCTCATCATTTTTATTACACATTGTTAAAATATAGATAGCCGCGGATGAATCAGGTTAATATTATTCAAATAGGATCCAATAAGGCGGTTTTAAAAATGTCGGAAAAAATAAAAAAAAATATTACTTTTACCTCTTACTATTTTTATACTTACTAAAAAACTACAACAAATATTTACTTTATTCTACCATTAATTACAAATTTTCAATTACATTACAAACCATCAAACACCACATACATATTGGCTGAGAGTTAAGAGAACAAAAAAAAAATTCAAAAAATTTCATTACCTTCATATAAAAATTGGCATCACTCAAAAGCGCTTGCTCTAGAGCACAACGTATTTGCATGACATCTATGCACCCGGAGCTTTGAAAAATTGGCCAACCTTAACACAGACACAAACGCACCTGATTCCGCATTCATTGTTGTTATTGTTAAAATTAGTGAAACCATTAATTCGCACCAAATGTTGTCTTCACTGCACTTGTTAACGGACTGTTTAACCCCGCACTGAGCACCATCCATCAACAACAACAGCAACCATAATCTTGACATTATAACCTTACTAGCATTTAGTTGTGTAACTGAATTGGCAATTTTGTGGAAACCGAAATTTTAGTGACATGAAAATGAAGTTCTTGTTGTGCATTCACCTCCCAAATCATCCACGCACGCTTCATGAACCCAACGACCTTTAACCTTACATATTTGGCATTTCAACTTTTACATATGGTTTTCGTACAGCTGGTTTATAGAACGTATTCGTTTTTGTTTTCTTTCTTTTTCTTGTAATTGTAGCCCCATCAATTGGCGGGCTCAGCGGGCTCAGCAATTCTCGACCAATCGCCACTGCCACTTCCAGGCACACCCTCCCCAGGCAGTAGTTCGGCATCGACCGGTTCCGGTTCGGGATCCGGTAAAAGTATGTAGCACTGAAGATAAACACAAAATCAAGTAACATTTGTCAAGCTTGTTCACTGAGCAATTTACCTTAGGTACTGATACAATAAAACGTGGTGCGTCGCCCTCCTCGGTCAAGCATGTGAAAATCCAAGAATCCTCCAGTTCGTATACCATAACGCAGAAGAAATCCACAAAAGAGTCGCCCAGCGATGATGCCGAAACAGCCACACAAGCCGCTCCAACAAGAAAAGGCGTCGAATTCTACGAACCGCACAAACCTCACGCGAAGAGTGACGAGCTAAGTAGTTACTCGAAATATGGCGAGTTGGGCGCAAAAACACGCACAGCTTACGGTGAGTCGAGCACTTATGGCGCTGGTACTGGCATTGGGGCAAGTAAAGCGGCACTTTCCTCACTCTCCACTGAAGATTACAAGGCAATGCGTAACAAATCGAGCGCTACATCATCATCCTCATCATCACAAGCAACGGTGCTGAGTGCCGCGGGTTCGACTGCTACCTCGGCCACGACTACATCATCGGATGACTCGGATGATCTAATATCGTACAAATCTTCAGCATCAACGAATGCATTGCTGGCACAATCGCAGGCAATGACCACATCTCAGCTTATGTCGAAGTATCTGAAGCGAGAGCCGCGCGTGCAGTTTACGCCAATCAAATCACCAGATTCTCCATCGCCACCGGGTAGTGATGGTCTGCCCAAAGGCGTTTACCACCTAACGACATCGAACAGCAAGACAGCCGTTTCTACGGGCGCTATTAGTAAACATTCCACGCCGAGTTCGAGCGATCCGAATGGCAGCGGCAGCAATCATAAGGGTTCATCACCGTCGAGACAAGTGAGCGGCAAAGAGGCATCATCATCAGCAGCAACATCAACGTCACTGGTGTCGACTGGTAGGCGTCTATTCGACAGTTTGGCATCATCCGAAGCAGAGGCACGACCTCATGCGGGGGGCAGCAGCAGCACAACAACAGCAGCAACGTCTGCAACATATAACGATAGTAAAAGTGTAGCAAGTAGTCACATTAGCAATAAGCAACAAAGTTCAGAACACAGAAGTTACGGTAGTAGTCTGTTTGGTAGTAGCGCGCAATCGGGCACCAGTCCATTCGCCACCGCCAATGGCAACGGCAATGGCAGCGCAGCATCGAATGGCACACACAATGCCATGCACTTGTACGGCACATTGCCCAAAAACGGCCCGACCGCTAATGCAACAGGTAACGGTTCCTCTGGCGGCGCTGGTGGCATGTACGGTTCCACCACATCCGCCTCCTACTATTCGACATCGTCATCGTCGGGTGTGCCCACCGCCAGCAGTAGTGGTGTGAGCTCAATGACCGGTTCCACCACCAGTTATGATTACTACTCGGCCAGCTCCGCTTCCTACACATCCGCCTCGGCTAGCACGCGTTCGTACGGTAATGGCGGCAGCAATGGTGGCGGTGGTAATTATCACACATTGGGCACATATCGAGTGCAGTACGCCGCCACAAATCCCTTTTTAGAGGCTTTCGATGCGCCCGGTAATGGTAGTAGCGGCGGTGCTAATGGGGGCAATGGTAATCGCGGTGGTAGCAATAATGGTGGCAATGGTGGACAGCAGCAGGGTAACGGTAGTAGTGGTGGTAGTAGTAGTAGTCACAATCGTACATCGCTCTTGGCCGCCTTGCATGGCAGCGATTCGAAGAACGGCAGCGATGAGTTTGACGATCTGAAGTGAAAGCTTAAACACGGGAACGGAATGAGTGAGCATGAATTTCATTTGGCGGTGCGAGGTGTACATAGTAGGGGTGTGAATATTTGTTAATTAGAAGGTGTAGTTTTTGAAAAAGAATTTTTAATTTTCTGAGACGGTGAAAAAGTTCGTTAAGATATTTTTTAATATTAAATTCGATATTTATATTCGAAAAATGTTTAACTGACCATATAGAAGCAGTTCTCCATTGAACCAGTGAATTATGACAGATCATTACGTTCAGAAGTACGATTTCTTCAAAGAGTAATAGAAAAGTTGGGGTTTAAAAAGGAAGTGATGTAAGCTTTAGCGCATTTCGAAAGAGCTTTTCATCTATTTGGCTACTGCTAACTGAAAAATTGACTGTTGGTTATCTGTCAAATGCCATAAAAGCTTACAGCTGTCAAATGTCAAATTAACTGACAGTTGGTGATGTCATAAAAGCTGTCAGTGGGTGATCTGTCAAATATCAAACCAGCTGACAGTTGGTGATCTGTTATATGCCATAAAAGCTGTCCGTGAAATGGCAATGTAGATGACAGTTGGCAGTATTAGGGTTGTTTGCAATTTGTGTTTCAGTGTTTAAGAAAAATTTGTAGTTTTTTATGAAAAAAATATTTCAAACATAAATTCTTAATTTCATTAAAAAAATTTTAGTACTTCAAAAGATTTGGAAAACACTGTGCGAAGCAGTCATGAAATTCATGCTCACCGAATTTTTCTCAATAAAAAGAGTTGAAAACAAAGATACACCTAATAAACAAAAACAATAATTTTTTTAGTTAAAAATAAACTGAAACGAAATGAACAGCACGCGACAATGTGTGCCCACACACACATACATACATACGTACATTTGTATATACCGTTGAATTTTTTAAATGTTTACACTTTTACAAATTTACAAAAACAAAACAGAAAAAGAAAAAGAAAACAAGGTAATCAACAAATATTAAAAATATGGTCTGGCAGGCAAAAGTAATTTTTGGTTTAAAATTAACAAAAAAATAAATTAATTAAATAAAAAATAAATTAAATTAAATTAAAATAAAATTACTAAAAATTCAAGCGAGCTATAAATGTTTTTGATGTGAAAACGGCAGCAAGTTATATACATACATACATATATTATTAAAAAAATAATAAAAATTAAATATAAAATTCAAAAAACGTCAGCTGAACCAACAAACAACCAACCAACCATATACACCAAGCGATGCGAAAACGAATTTTGAATACATAAAATATGCTGCTTCATTTGTGTGTCTACAATATTTGTTTTTGGTTTTTGTATGCGTTGGACGATAAACTCGCAGGAAATACTAAAAAAAAAAAAATATTTTTAAAAAATTTAACTTATAATTTATAAAAAAAAATTAATAATTTAATTAATTTTTTTTTAATAATTTACAAAAATAATAATAATTTATAAAAAAATTAATAATAATTTATTAAAAAAAAATATTCATAATTTATTTAAAATTTCTTTTAATAACTTACAAAAAAAAAAAATAATAATAATTTATAAAAAAAAATTATTAATAATTTATTAAAAAAAGAAATAATAAGTTATTAAAAATTAAATTATTAATTTATATAAAAAAGAAATAATAAGAATTTATTAAACAAATTAATAATTTATTTAAAAAAATTTCTAATAACTTACAAAAAAATAATAATTTATTAAAAAAATTAATTTATTTTATTATAAAAAAATTCTAATAATTTACAAAAAAAAATAATTTAATTAACAAAAAATAATAATTTATTAAATAAAAAATAAAAACAAATTAAAATGCAAACAATGAAAGCGTGGCAATCTAAGATAAATACACAGACTTATTCCGATGTAATAGCTAATATAGTAACTCAGTTATAGTATATAAATATATATACATATATACAATACATTACAGTATATGGTACATAGCATAACGTGCATAATTATATACATACATACATACATACATAGCTACATAAATTAATCTCTATAAATATATGCATACAAATAAACTAGACTTTTTTTCGAATTTTCTAAAATTTAACTTATTCTTATATACACAACAGACTTAACGGTGTACCGAAAATAGTAGCTACAAATAGACGACGAGTATGCATACAAACATACATACATACAATAGCAGCGGACAAATGCCTCAAATGACTCTAACTAAACAACAACTAACTACATGCATACAGTTACGAAAGGAAAACGAAAAAAAAATTAAAAAAAAAATAGTTTTACAAATTTATTTTATATGAACTTGTGAATTTTTGACAACTTTATTGCTTCTTCTACAATACATACATACTAAACTAACTATATAAGCGTTAGGTATATAATATATTTAACAAATAAAAAATAGTAATAATATATATAGTATATATATATTATATAACTCGTCTAACCAAAGCAACTTTTGTATTTACATGCTCCCTTCGACCTTTTGACTACATTTCATTACCTACATGTATATATATATACATAAGTGTATTTGCCACTTTTTGATGTATGTACATACAAACATATAGTATATATGTAAATATGATTTTTCAGCAGCAATTCTTTTTCGTATATTGAAAAAAAATTTTTTTTTCGTATTTTGAAACAGTTTTCTAACAACTCTCTCTCTCTCACTCTCTCGCTCTCTTAAAAGCATATTCCCAAAGCACACATATGAGATGAAGCGAGTAAATGCAAATCATAGTGAAAGTAACAAATTTTCAAAACCGAAATTACCAACAGTATTCGCTAGTGGGCGTGTCAGACGAACGCCTCAAAGCACACAGACGACAATTACAGTTTAATGATGGATAACAGTATTCAAAAAAGCTACAAAAACCGTTATAAGAAAGTTAGATAGCATATTAGTACCACAACAACAACTTCATACATATATTAACTAAAGCAAACCTTATAAAAATTGTAAAAAATAATAAAAAAAAAACAAATTTATTAAATCATGCATACATACTCCCAAACACGTTTTCTGAAAACCGCAACATTTACGAAATCATCATGAAATTCCAACCCTAGCATGCATTACATTAACATAACATTAACATAGCATAGAGTACTACAACTGAAAAGCAACAAGAAGAACCTTACCTTAACCGAACCGCATTCCGCAACTTATATTACAATCCGACTAAAATCTAAAATTAAACTAATTAATTAAAACAAATACTTATAAATATATACCTAAAATATACTAAATTACATATATACAATATACAAAAAAAAAAAAAACATATGTATATGCAACTAAATTAATAATATATATACATACATACATATATATACAATACACGACTATACAATATACAAGCATTTGTTGGGCGTAAGCAGAAGAGAGAAGCTGAACAAAGAAAGAAGAAGAAAAAAAAAAATCAGAAATCTAATAAAAAAAAGTTCTGCTAATAACTATTATATATAAATATAGTATATACTAAATACATATGTACTATGTATAGCCTGCTAATGGGGTACACTAAGCTAATGAGTACGCGAGATTTTTTGAGTGGTTTATTCGTAAAAATATAAAATACAGAAAAAAACAAAAGAAATCGCTTGACTGAGCGACAGCGCGAGTGGGCGTGTCGATGGTAACAGAATAGGCTCTCTAGCATCTAGCAACTGGCGTATATGCGAAACGAAAATTTCAAGAATTTATCTTTATAATTAGCAGTTATACATACAGACGACGAAAAATTGCAGCAAAAAAAAGAAGAAAATAAAATAAATTACACACACACACATACATACTTACATACAGACAGTTGTACACGTGAAACACGGATGTCAGTTGAATATGAATAAAGTCTGATATACATACATACAATGTACTAACTAAATACATATACATAAAAAACATAGATATGCTACATATAGTATGTAAGTGTGTACACAAATTATGCAAAAGTAGAAGAAGAAGAAGAGAAACGAATATTGTGTATAAAGATGAAAACCATAGTTATAACTGTAATTATGTTTATTTTTTTTTTGCATTTTTGTGTAAGAAAATCTTTAGCGTGAGCTTTTAAGTATTTCTAAAGCATTTGATTTGAAAATTTTTTTGTATTTCGCTACATATAAAATTTCTGAGTAAAAAGCAAAAGCTCTGTAAAGCTATGAAAAAGCTCGTGAAAGCTCTCAATAGCTTTGTAAAAGCTCATAAACATTTCTAACACAGTGCTGCTGTTAGCTAAAGAAAGCATATCGGATGCTCTTCAAAGCTTTGTAAAAGTGAAAGGGTAACGAAAGCTCTAAAAAGTTTTGTTAAAACGTTTAAAAAAGTTTTAATTCGCATCGGAAGTTCTTCAAAGCTAAGGAAAAGAAAATGTTCGTTAAAGCTTTGTGAAAGCTCTTAAAAATTTCCAATTCGGAGCAGCTGTTAGATTATGAAACTGTATCGGAAGTTTTTCTTAAGCTGCCGATCGTTGACTATGGAAGTGTATCAGAACTTCTTCAAAGCTTGGTAAAAGTGAATGGCTGTAGAAAGCTCTCAAAAGCATTGTTAAAGCTCTTACAAATTTCTGATTCAGAGCGGATGTTTGATGGAAGTGTATCAGAAATTCTTCAAAGCTTGGTAAAAATAAATGGCTGCCGAAAGCTTCGAAAGCTTTGTTAAAGCTCTTACAAATTTCTCATTCAGAGCTGATGTTTGATTACGAAAGCTCTAAAAAGCGTTGCCAAAGCTCTTAAAGTAAGACTACACAATCGTGTCAGAAGTTATTCAAAGCTTGGTAAAAACTCTTAAAAACAGCTAACTCATAGCTGAACTATTTATTCATACTTACGTTACGTAACGAATTCATTAATTGGTGTTTCTATATAGTGCTTCAGATACATTTTTAATAATTTCTTATGAAACTTTTCTCAATACTCCTATTTTGATAAACTACTTCCATCTCTTGTCTTGTCTTTCTACGCTCACATCCAAAAAAAAAATTAAATTGTTTCAACTTCAAGTGTTAGGGAAATTACAATCTAAGCCTAGAGAGGTCTTCATTAAAGCTTCACTAAACACTTAACAATTTAACTAGTCTAATTATAAAACAAGTATATAGGTATATATAATCCAGTGTAAAATCCAGATTAAATAATCGCTAACAATTATGAAACTTGTAAATACTAACTAAAATGTGTTAAGCAACTTATTGGTGTTTTTCATTTACCATACATGCATATACATACATACGTGTGCAGTAAAAATACAGTTAGCTTAGTGTAAAAATTGATAAATTCCTAGTGTGTATAGTTAAAGTTAAATCTGTATGTATGTCACCATGCTTTAGCCAGCACGCCGTTATGCAAAAGAGAGGTCTTCTGATTATTATTTCTAGCTTTAGTATGTACTTATAGGCATTTATTATTATTAATTACATTACCTAGACTTACAATTACTACACACATACAAACACATACTTAGCGGTAATATTTTGGCCTTTCAGAAATTTACTTTGCATTGTTAGTGCATTTAGAGCTCCTAGATAAATATATACAGATACATATATATATGAGTATATATATATAGACGAACATGTAGATACTAATTTAATGTATGTATGTAATATTGAAAGCGTAAATATGTATTGTAGTTAAAAATATTTAGCCGAAGTATAAAATTGAAAATACAAAAATCCTAAGTAAGTGAAACCAATTTCGAAGCAATATTGATTAAAGCCCAAGGTAGATAAAATAAATTATTTTTTGATTACAATGCAGAAACCCATAAGATTACAAATCAACATGCAATTGGTTTCAGGGCAACAAGAAACAAAATTTATTTATTTTTTTAACTCCATTCAAATACAAATCATTAAACATTATTAGAACTGCATTACTGCAATGTAACGGGTAATCGATATCAACATTGGGACACATCAACTTTATTATTGCCGATAACAGTACAACTTCCTAATAGAAAGATTTTGAAACAAAACACCAAACTGAAAAAAACGAAGTATGAATTTGCCATAAATTAATTAAATTAATTAAATAAATAAAATATATCAAAGTAAAAAATAAAAAAATAATTAAAAAAGTAATTGAATTGAATTACCTACCTAAACCAAAAACCAAAAACTTTGCTAGACGCCTAGCGCACGAACGTAGCATCAATTATATTAAATTTAATTCATAGTCATACAAACAGAAATATTTATTGATTTTAACCAGAGCATAAATTCATATACACCAGTAAATAAATATGTAAATTGTATAGACACATAGATACGTACATACATACATACATATATATTGTTTATGTTAATTGTTAACTATTGTGAGTGAATAAAATGCGTTTTTAAATGTTAATCAGCCCATTATCAATACATACACGTACATATGTAATAGCAAAGGGAACAAATGAGGAGTAAATACATACATATGTAATTAGCAAAGTATTGTAGCTGTTTGCGGGAAAGTGTAAAAATTAACAGTGAAAAGAAAATCATAATTTTTATTATTTGATTATTATTATTATTGTACATACATCCATACATTCAAAAATTAATTTAAAAAGAGTTGCGTTCACATTGTCAGTAAAGGTATTATGCATATATATTTATGGATTATAATATATATTTTTAATACTTGATCCTTCTCAAATGAAATCGCAATTAAATAGTTAAAATAAATTTATAAAAAAAAAATCCAAAAATACAAATAAAATTATAAATGGATGGATTTAGGAAGAAATTTTCTTCATAATATTTCTCAAAATAATTTAGTTTTTTCATGAATTTTACTAGCAAACTTATTTTTACCTTACTTGAGTTACAGTTAACCAGATCCAATATTTAGCCTCTTCAATTGTCGACAAATGATTCCAATGAGCTTTTGAAGTCAGTAAAAACTTCACTATTTATTATGTTCATCACGCTTTTTGGAAAGGAGGAGCTTTAAACTTTTATTTGTTTCTATCTTCGTGAAGTGTCGTGCACTTCACATAATTTCGTGCAAGTTTATTTAACATAAATAGTTTGTGCGTTAATTTTTCAATGACTACTCTTTAACCCTCTTTTTAAAATTGAGATCATCAGAAATCAGATATTCAGATAGTATCGAAAATCCGATATTTGTTGTTTTCGAATTCAAAAAATACCAATCTGTCAAAAAACTAGTTAAATGGAGTTAGTTGATGTTTTCAAAAATCGTTTACGAAAAAAGTTTAATTCGAAACTAGTTTTAGAAAACAACAGTAATAAAGTGTATACTAAATTATTAAAATAATATTAGTTGATGTTTTCCGAAATCGATTTCGAAATCTTAGTATTTATTTATTAAATTTTAATTCGAAACTATTTGTGAAAATTTCATACCGAAATGAAAGTTTCATTTCATCATTTCATAACCACTTTATCTATTAGAACTATGTGATACCTCAAATATGAAAAACAAACCTTCAAAAATGCTTCAAAATTAGTTCTTTTTAAATTTTAAAATAAATAGAGCCGTTATCTGCGAGAATGCCGTTTATTCGCAATATAAACTTATCGGAATAAATAAGAGATATTCGTTTTGAGAATGTCAGAATTGTGAATTTGATTAATGAAATTAATTAAAAAACCACTAAACCACTTTCCTGAACACGCTCGAGCTTGATACTCGAAATAAATCTTCGTTTATATTGAGCTCTGAGCTGTACTGTAATACCGATATCAATGATCATTTTAACATAACCATAAATTAATACCATTTTATGATATATATGTACCGCCTGAAATTAACAAAGTAAGTTGGCCAAATTATTTTGCAAAATCTCGACAACCTTCTAAATTATTATGGAGTCCCATACACTTCTTGTTATATGTAAATTTAAGGTTTTTTTTGTATAAAAACGGTTACAAAAATGTTATTCAAAGTATTGGCCGTCGCTAGCTACTACTTTTGACCATCTTTCTGGCAGCATGCGTATTCCGTGCAAATGTCGAGAATTCAGCTCAAGAAGTGACATTTTGACAGTTGAGAATAAGTTTGGGATGCAAACAGATCTCTGCAAATATTTTGTTGGGTTAATGTTGATACAAATGTCCAAGATCGATATAAAACGATTAAATGGATTTAATCGACCTGTGCTTGACCCTATAGACATCTATTGGAAAACGGTCGAAGCAAAGTTGTAGACCTAATAATTCTGGTCAAAAGGAGTTTTTTTCAGGTATTCAATACCATTTCCTGATTTTCTTTAAAGTGTTTATACTAATAATTGTATGAAAATGTATTAGTAATATCTTTCGAACATGGGGAACCATAATCACCAACAGTTTAATAATATGATTTATTTATTATTCTGAATTTTCAGATTCGATACCAAACAATTTTTATTACATTTTTTAAATAACGCTTCTTATAATATATTTAAGACATTTAAGAAGGTTCCCTTCATCAAAGAAATATAGAATTGTCATAGCTAAGGTTATAGATGAGATTTTCGAATTGAATAAAAGCAAATAACTTTAATTTTTTTATTTGTTTTATCAAAATATTTTTTAATCGTATTTAATAATTAAATTAATTTTTTTGATCTGAAAATATTTCTTCTCTGATTTCTATTAATTCTTATGACAAAGTGAACACAACTGTTTATTTCTTCATAAAGCTTATTATCATAAAAAACACAGACTTTTATTAGCACGTCATATTACTGAAAGTGCTGTTATAAATATTTTTAATGCCAATTAGGTGCCGCATATTTTCCGCCATTATTGCTACCTAATACATCAGTTTTTTTTCAGTTAAAAAAATGCTTTCAAAATTGAAAGCTAAGAAAATCCAAAAACCGGATAGAATCCACAAGTTAAATAAAAACATAAAATAAATTTAATTAGCTGAGTGTTGCATATGTAAATATTCTGAAAGAAATACTGTGTAGCAAATGAATTACTTTTTAGCTGAATATGATGTGCATTGAATTTCTAAAATAACTTATGTAACTTAAATATGACTATGCGAAGAGTACGCTAAATCAAATGACGGGCAGGGGAGTTATAAAAAATTAATAACAACAAGAAAATTAAAAAAAAAAAATTAAAATTAAAATAAGTAATTGAAAAATAAATATGTGTGCATTTAAAGAGAGTTATATGTTACCGAGGATTTCCCAAATAGTTGAATTGTTTTTAACTAGGTCGCAATTGAATAGAATACGGTACAGTAAAGAAATCCCGATAGAGGCGAACTTACGACGCTTGCATAGTTAAATGAATATTAATATTAAAAAAATAGATAAATAGCGTTGTGTTTGCGCGACATTTGGTGGATAATTTAACATACACCAAGGCGCTGCATGCGGTGGCGATTGGTGGCGGTGGTGTTGACGGCGGAGAGGTCAACTATCGTTACAAGTGGTGGTGAAAAGTGAAGTTGTGGACCGTTTGCTGGCAAAGTGTTGCATTTGGGGGGTAAATGGACGAAGAGGCGTGGCATTGTGAGTGTTTTTTTTTTCGGTATTTAAAATAAATAATACCGTAATTACTCAACTAAAACTTAAAAAAATGAATATTCTTGTTTCTAATTTTTTTCACGCTACAATTCCAACAGATTTATATTATGTTCATGCGCATATACACAAACACACGCTTGCGCGCGCTTACATTGTGGTGTTGTTCTGAGCTTTGCTTGATAATATATATAATTACTGCATATATATATATATTATTGAATATCACTGTGTCATATCGTACATTTATGAATAGTAATGCATAATATGGTATATAATATAAATGAAAAATTGATTATCTAGTTATTTAAACTCATCTTATCAATATTATTGACGTAATTACATAGATGAATATACAAAAACAAAAACAAAAAAACAAATAAATTCCAAACGAAATTGAATTGCAAAGAACATATTGTATTACAACAACTATTTAGAACTAAAAAAGTGGAAAAAATTACGCAAAAAAAAACAAAAGCAAACACGCAAATATACTACATAAATATAGATATCTAACATATGTAGCAAACGAAACTAAGAAGTGCAGCAAGTATGAAATTAACAATAATTGCAATCAGCATGCACATGAGGAACAGACAATTAACTGTTATGAAGATTTGGCGAAAAAAGTTTGCAATAACGAAATTTCGAAAATAAATTTAAAGTAAAAAACTATATATTTGCTTACATCTACTACTCAAACATTCCAGTTAAATATCAAACAAACGCAACACAAATTTCATAAAGAGAGAAATTTCAAAAGAAAAAAAAATAATAATAACAAATTTCATGTGAAAGCGAAGTCGAAATATGTTTTGCCTTTATTTTTTTTAATCTTTATTTATCTAATATTTCATTGCTGATATTCTATCGTGTCGTCCGATTATTATAATAATTCACTGAATACTCTGTACTTTTAATTTCAAAATGAGATCAATAGTAATTAGATCATCTGAAAGTTTCGAAAACATTTTCGATATTTGTATTTTTCAAGTTCAAAAAATACAAAACGTTATTTGTTTTTTTCGAACTTAGAGTTCGAAAATTTTGAATTGAGATCAATAGTAATTAGGTCATCAGACAGTTTCGAAAACATTTTCGAATTTTCGATATTTGTATTTTTCAAATTCAAAAAATACAAAACGTCAAAAAATTACTAAAATGGTATTTGTGTTTTTCGAATTTAGACTTCGAAAAATTTTCGTTCGAAATTCGACTTCGAAAATTTAATACCGAAATTAAGTATTTACTAAAATACTAAAAAGGTTTAGTCGATGTTTTCGAAGTTCGACTTCAAAATTAAATTTCGAAATTTTAAAACCGTAATAAAGTGTTTACGAAAATACTAAATTGTATTAGTTGAAGTTTTCGAAAATTTACCTCGTAAATTTTTTATTCGAAACTAAATTCCGAAAATTTCAAACCGTAATAAAGTGGGTTGATTAGAAATATGCAATCTCTCAAATACGAAAAAACATGCGCTAAGCGTTCTATATGTACAGTGAGCTAATTTCGAATTTCGTAGAGCTTAACTCAAATTGTTTTCAGGGTTGCATCTTTAGCATGATTGCTTGAGAAAATTATGGTCGAGAGTATTTCTTTTTTAAATTAAGGAACCGTGATTCCAGCCAGGAATACATTTCTCACTTTTCTTTTCAATTTGTTCGACGACTTCAATAGAATATCCAATTCCTTTCATATTTTGTATTAAAAATATATTTTATGAAAAAAAAAAAACAAAATTTTCTGTAAAAAAAATCTCCACACAATAATCAACAGAAATCAACAGTTAATTGCAAACGCTTTACACTTTGTATTTTAAGTAATTAATTAAGTAGTAATGAGTTTCCTATTTCACCTAAGTTACTACTCGTAAATGAACGAACGTCGTGACGAACATACGAAGTGTGTCACCGCATATATAATTTATGATATGTATTATTGAAAAAACATTGTTGTATGATATTGCGTAAATTATCGAAAGTATATAGATTAACAGCTATACATTACTTACATATAATTAAAACGTATTGTAGTTGAATATGAATAGATTAACTTTAGCTGAATGGACATATAGAAAAATTCAATGGAAACGTGAATATAGAATGCAATTATAGTGTTTACATATTGTATTGAATGTAATGAATTGTGTATGTATTGAATGTGCCTAGATTATAATTACACAATTATTGAACGCTACGAAGGGAATTATTATTTACCGTTATAACTTGCTTTCAACACGCAAAAGTATGCTTTCAGATGAGTGAAATGCCTTATTTTCTCTATGCGTCATAGATATGTGTGTTTATTCTTATGAATTGCATTTCAAAACACAGGTGAATTTTAAAAAATGTTTTTAAAGACATGCGCTCTAAGATTTAAGCTTTTACTTTCATACAATTCATTGGATTTAAAATAAACTGTAAGCCCGTTTAAACTTACAAATAAAAGAAGAATAAATCAATAAATTATAAGTTTCATCAAAAGTAAATATATTATACATGCGAAAATAATGGTCAGCTTATAGAATAATATGAAACTCTAGGTGGAGAATTGCTCAGGGTCTTAGTCTCAGTATAAGCGAACATTACTCCCCATAAAAGCATTGCGTAATAGTTTTAAAAACATACGTATTATGTAATAGTTCTAAAAACCTTTTAAAAAGTATTTACCGTTGTTTTTAGTTTCTAAACCTAATCGCACAATTGAGTAACCAGTTTCAGGATCAATGCAACAAACAATCCCATTCAAACTAATTACAAAAGAACAAAGCAAGACTGAATATTTTATGAAGATCGGTTTTGTAGTAATTCGAATACAGTTATTTGCACCAATTTTGGCTTGAGGACTCTCTAGTAGTCAACATTTTTAACATCTTTCAGAATTAATTATTTCAATTATTGATATTAGTTTTCTGTCTGATATCATAACTTTTATTGGATTGATCTGATAAACCTATCTCTTAACTACGAATAATATATAACAGTTTATATAAAGCTCAGTCGTATTATACTTTTAACTATACAAAACTTTTCATTCAAAAGCTTGTATAAAATAATCTCCTTCATTCACTACATAAGTCTCGGCATATGTACTTGTATCATTCAAAATATTAGCTGTTAAAATTTTCTCCGTTTTTTAAATAAAATAGCTTCTAACCATTGTACAGTAATCATTACATGTAATTGATTCATTTCATTGATTACACCATGCCATCGAATGTAATATTTGTTATTAATTTAGAGCAGTTTGCCACAAACAGCAGATAATTTAGAGCAGTAATGATTACACAGGTCCACAAAAAAAAAAAATCGATGAAAGGTTCCTTTGACCAAACATGGTGTAGCATATGTATTTTGGGCCGCTGAAACCGAATCTGAAGTCCGTTTTGCTCCATCACGTCAGGATTTTTTCCTAACCTCAAAATGCTTGTCGGAGCTTACTTGACAGAAAAAAATTTAATATTTACCGATTTAGCTTAATTTTGGAATAGAGGGGTTTTGAGGGGTCCCTGATTACAAAATTAAAGACAAATTTTCAAAATACAAAATGGCGGATCCAATATGGCTGTCGGATGTATAAAAATTTCTTTAATGTTCACAAAACTTAGTATATATCTAGAAGTTTTTAGGGCCGCTGCCTACAAATTATATCGTGTGCCTGCATCCAGGGCACCTCCACGTGGTGACGGCGGGCAACGGAGTTGTTCCGTGATCCGGCAGAGTCCCTGGATCACGCTCCTTAAGGTGAGCCTGCAATGGGTTTAGTTGTACGTGTACGTGACCCTAATCCCATTTTAGACCTTTGATGAGTATAATGCTACAAGAAAAATATTTTGCAAAATGAAAGACAATTTCTATGTCGTTTGTGGATAATACGTTATAAGTAGAATCCGAAAAAAATTTGCAGATACTCTAAAATCTAAATACGAAAGTTTTCGGCATAGAAACTAGTGACATCGTCAATGATTGGACTCCAAAAGATATATTCCTGAGATGTTCATTGCAACTGAAGAAACGCATGAAACTAATGTTTGCTTCTCGAATGATCTGAGTATATAGCTGAATGGAGGTAATTGTAAAATAAAGGAAGTCCTGAACTAATATTAGCAATTGCTTTTGAAAATCTGATTTCAAAATCACAGTTAGCGAGCTCAAAAACTCACAGATACTAAGTTTTGTAAAAATCCATATTGAATTTTCTATTTTGTACTTTGAAAATCTGACTTTAAATAAGTGATCAGCGACCCTAAAAACCCCTCGATCCCAAAATTAATCCCAAAATTAATCCGTTAATATTTTTAAATTTTTTTCTATCAAGTAAAATCCGACATGTATTTTGAGGTTAGGAAAAAATCCTGACGTGATGGAGAAAAACGGACTTCAGATTCGGTTTCAGCGGCCCAAAATACATATGATACACCATGTTTGGTCAAAGGAACCTTTCAACGATTTTTTTTGTGGACCTGTGTTATTAATTGCAATGATTACTTAAATTTTTTTAAATTACTTTATTTTTAAACTTCTTTCAGTGGTTAATTAGCAGATTTTCTATTGTTTGTAGCCGATTACCAGTAATATTAAAAAGTATGTTTTTAACCATTAGGACACCAATAAAAAAATAATCAAAAGTAATCGAAAAGTAATCTATACTAAATTTATAACGGGAAAGCGGTAAATATTTAATTTATGTAAAGACTTTTGACAATTACCGAACTTTAGTAAGCATTTATATTACTTTACTGTTGTTACTTAGTTGAGAAAATATTTAAATGATAAAGTAATTATAAAATGTAATTTTTTTTATGATTACTTTCGCAGTATTGATTTTCATTGATAAAATACATTTATTATTTTAATAATGTAATGTAAATTAAATTAATTATTACGATTACTGAAATTAGTAATCATTTGGATCGGCAACTAAATTTAAAAGCTTTATTTGGATTGAAGAATGATATCTCTAAGTATTTTGAAAACATTACAGACAATATCATGTTCAAGTAAATTCGTTAAATATTTCATACAATAAAATATGAGCTCTTTTCATAAAAAAAATTAATATTTAATTACAATAATGAATAGTTTCGTACGTTCCTTTAAAGTAGACGCGTTAATTGACCGACTTACTTGTAATTAATTAGGAACTCTTTGAAATATTACCATTCTAAAATCGCAAAAAAACCTTTTTAAGCATTTCAACTAACTATTTTTTGAATTCATATAAAAATAGCGCAACATAGAGCAAGAATAATTGACATCAAAAAACCTCTAAAGCAACCACTTTATAAAGAATTACGGTTATATAAAATATTGATTTGTGTCCCACCAAAAAAAATGTGTGTTAGTTTTTAACTTAGTGAAAAAAAATGTGAGTAGTTAAATAAACAGTAATGAATTAAACATTTTTGTTGCCCTCAAACAACTCAAGTTTATGTCACAGCTGAAACACTCGAAAGTAGAAGAAGAAAAAGCAGAAGAGAACCCCCAACAACATAGCATACGCGTACAAAAAGCGAAAAATCGTAGTTAAATGAATAACGAACGAATAGAAGAGCGAGTCATTAATGATAAAAAGCATTTCGACACCGAAACTAAATAGCAAAGATAAATAGCAATAAATTATTCTATCGAACAAATATGCGAAAACAGTAGATTTAAATAAATAAAACAAAAACGAAAAAAGCAACAACAACAAGAAAATCACAACAATAACAAAATATAATAACGGTATGCATAATATTTCCGGGTAAACGGTCTAGTCAGAACAGTCAATCAATTAGCAAAAGAAGTGAAGGGATGAAAAGAGAATGGGAGAAGATAGTAATAAAGTAGCGAAGAATCGAGAGCACAGTTAAGAGCACATCTAGCGCAGGTCCGAGAGCAAAGCGGGGAATAAACATATACTTACTCTGGTCTACCACTGCCACTAATTGAAGAATTGATGATTAAGCAGTTGTATTGTAGTGTAAAAAAATATAAAGAAAAAAACAAAAAAAAAATATTAAAATATAAATTAACCTAAAAAATATACCCAAAACAAAAATTATTGACTAACACAGTGTATGGGAATATTTGTATTGTTTTACTAAGCGAAACTGAGTAATTAAATAAAGAAAAAAAATAAAAAATAAAAATAAAGAAATAGTCAAAAAAGGCAAATAGCACATATGTATACAATCGCAAGAATCGTTTATGCATAATTACAGCAAGGCATTCATTCATTAAAGTTTAATTATGAATACATACATATATATATAGTGCATACACATACTTAATATACATAATTGCATACATACATACATATACTACGTGCGTATATAGTAAAATTAATTAATTAACAAATTGAAAGGTGACAAGGCGCAAGCGCAAACACTTCAGAAAGAGGAACTATATATTAAATAAAAAAATATATAGCAAAAAGAAAAAATAAAAAATAAAATGAAAAAAAAAAAATTATGAAAATATGTTGAATTCCACAGTGAAATAGTATGAGTCATACCATTAGCAACACACACAAAACTAGCATTAAAATAATAATTAATTATTATTATTATTATTATTGATTATTACTATTATTATGGGAAACAATGAGTTGATTTAATTAATGATTTAAGTATGTAATGTGTGAAGTTGCGTTTTCATTCATAGTCAAGTCAAAAATATGAAATGGCAAATAAATAATTATTAAATGATAAACTAATAACTTCAAACCAATACTAATAATAAGCTAATGATAATATTTATAATAACAATCACACAACACTAAGGCATAAAAGAAAATAAAAATAAAATAAAAATGAAATGAAATGAAATTAGTAATGAAGAAATGATAAAATGAGTCAGAATATGAGATGAATACAATTATGATAAAACTATAAATGAAAAAAAATAGTTCTTTGCGTGAGAATAAAACGATGTTACATTATTTAAAGAAAATATATCATAAAAAATAAATATGCCCAACTGTATTATTATTTGTGTGTTGAGAACATGAGGTAAGTAATGCATTTCAATAGACATGTTCGATTCGCCATTCCACCACTCGCTATGTTTGAGCTCTAAATTTGATAGCTGAATGCACACAGCAAAGTGTTATTTCTTATTTTTCCAGTACAATATATTTATTTATACTATTTGTTCGTTCCGGTTTTACTACTCTTCAAGCTTTGAAAGTCACATACCCCTGAAAATATTCACAGAACAAATATCGCTTGTTTGGCAGAATTTACACCAGAACTAAAAAGGAGATAAAGAGAGATGGCCTGATTGTGATAAATAAAAATTTCGTAACTAATTTTGGATTGTAAAAAATTTTGTTAGGTATGAGCGTGGAAGCCAGATCAAGATTACATGCCTGAAAACGTCAACGACATACAGCACTATACCGACTAGACTTCGGACGCGACTAGCTACTGAAAACTACTGAACCCCAATCACAAAGGAAAAATTACCACCATTATTGTCTCCATTCCAGTGAAGGACGTCATTGGAGTCAAATTACCTCTCATCGCAGACACCGAGCTAGAATCGCCTCGCGTAATTAAAGTGACCCTTGCACAACTTCATTCTGTATACTATAGCAGGTAAAGCCTGCTTACCTCAACAAAAGGCAAAGGGTGACACTAACTACTTCTTAGCTTGCCCAAATAACGCCATTCATCTAACAACAATTTTCTTTTGGTCCTACTCCAGCTCGTTTTCTGGGCCTCCCATTAGATGCCTTCGATGACAATTCAATTCTTCAAGCAGGGTCCATATTCCTGCCGTATATACACCTTCGTTACATACTTGAATAATTCCTTCTTCATATTTGTAGTATTTATCCTGAAATTGTGTAACAAATATGGGCTATATCATGCCGATTGACTTGAGCCACTTTACGCTATGATGTTCACAATTTCGGTGGCTTAAAAACTACTAGATCTGAGCAAGGTTTCAAATTACTTCGAAAATTATGGGTTATAATAAAATATGCTTCGATATATTGGCCTTTGATGAGTAGACTACCAAGTAACTGCAATTAATATAAAAGTTATATAGCTCATTTTTTTTCATCTCTGAAACCTACAAATGTGCTCAGAGAACTTTGATAGTTTAGGAGCTTTCACTAAAAATGAATACACTGTTTCGTAGGATTTCTTCTCAATCAGTGAAGGAAGAAATATTGAACGCATTTTTTGTAAATAATAAATCATTTAGTAAATAATGACAATGAGCCTAATCATTGAATACGCCGCCAATTCGATTTTGATATGATAAAGATTGTTTTATCGACCTTTATCGACAAATTTGAAGCGCAGATTTTTTGCTTTGTTCAAAAAAAATTAAAACTGACCTTTAATTATTGTGAAATTTCTTCAAAAAAAATATTTGATTGGCAAGTATCCGCTTTTTTGCTGTTTATTCAATGCTTTATAAAAAGTGTTACAGTGATCGGATTTAGTTCAAATATACGCCGTTTCGTTCAATAAACTGTGAAAAACTCGGACAACCACCTTTAACAAGCCTCTTTTGAGTTCACTTCACCCTTTTTACACCACCAAAGGCGTTCGTCGTGGACAGGAACAGGCGGTAATCACTTGGCGCGATGCTCGGGCTATATGGTGGATGCGATAAAACCTCTCATACAAGCTCCCGTAGCTTCTGACGAATCATCAACGAAGTGTGTGGTCTGTCATTGTCCTGGTGGAACACTACACCCTTCCTGTTGGCCAATTCTAGACGCTTCTGGTCGATCGCCTGCTTAAGGCGGTCCAGTTGTTCGCTGTAGATGGTAGAATTAAGCGTCTGGCCATATGGAAACAGCTCATAGTGGTTGATTCCCTTCCAATCCCACCAAACACACAGCAAAATCTTCCTGGCCGTCAATCCCGGCTTGGCCACTATTTGGGACGATTCACCGGCCTTCCACCAATATAATTTTCGCTTGATATTGTTGTATGTGATCCATTTTATTAATTTGCCTGACGCTCTTTCAAATAACTCTTCCGCTATTTCGAGGGTGTAACTTTATATCGCTTTCAAACACCCTAAATTTATTGTTGTTATACTGTTTTTGTCTCTTGTATCTAAAATACCAGTAATTGTTTACATAAAAACTTCCAAATGGTTGATTTCTTTTAAATTTCCGCAACTCATTCATCAACGGATAGATTTCGACCAAATTTCCGATTTTGCTTATTCAATGATTTCGTAATTAGCGGCATCTATTAGCCGCAGAAAGTATTTTCTCGAGTCGGTAAGTGAGTTCAATGGATCGTGCATTTTATTTTCGATATGGTTTCAATGATTCAGACGTAAAATTTTTCTATCATATCGAATAATTTTTCGACCGAAACGGATTCAATGATTAGGGCCAATATACGTTGTGTGTTCAAAAGATATTAGGAATTTTTGTAAAAAAAATTCAAAGACCCTGAAGGAAGAAAAACAGCTGTATTCATTGCATACTTTGTCTCTGTAGCAGCTACTAAGATTATACGAGTTTGGCGATTTGGTTAAAAGCTCACACTCCGTTGCTTCTTCATGAACTGTTGGCCAAAACCATACTGGAACAATGTCCAGCCTCCTTATTCGCCAGGCATGACTAAATGTGAATTTTTCCTATTTCCAAAAGTAAAGAGAATCTTAAAGTTCCACCGTAGATGAAATAGTTGAAAGAGCCAAAGGCTATCCCACAAATCGAGTTTTAGAAGTGTTTCGACGGCGAAAAGCGACAGCATTAATATAAACGAACTTTCAACAAATAAAAACGAAAATGTCCATTGTGTTTTGAACACACCTCGTAGATACTTCCATGCTTCATCTTCAGAAGCCACACCCATAAAAACACTCATGATGCCATTACAAAAAAACGCAATTTTTTAATATTTTTTCAACACATTTTATGTTTATTTTTAAGAATTGTTCCATTTAAAAATACAAGAAGATTTTGCTTGAAATTGAAATAAACTTTACAAAACCATAAATATTAAATTAAAATCGTATGTATGTAATATGGTAAAATATCGGTTACAATTATAAAGTGCATTATTTCTAATAAACTAGTTTGCTTCGTAAACGCTTGAAATAGCTTAAATAAAAGTACAATTTGAAGACATTTAACACAAAAATCTAGTTGACATTTACGAAGCATACATTCACATGTATATATTTATGTATGTGTATGAGTAAAAAAATTAAATCGAAATCGTATCGAAAAAACACACACATCGATCATTAGAGGAGAAGCAACTAACAAAATATTTTTTTCGTATGTTTTCATCATACTTTTCATATTATTCACATTTTCTTCACAATTGGATTACTTTTACGCTTCTAACTTGTGGCGTTTGCTTGCATATTTCGCTTTTCGCTTTTTTTGATTTTCATTTAAGCTTATGCATTATCTTCTGCTTCATTGATTTTTCACGCTTTCTTCATTATGCAACTGTCATTTCAACAAAATTTCTTTTACGTTTCTTAATTTTTATTTGCTTTTTGTTGTTGTTTTTAATTTTAATTTTTATTTTCTTTTTCTTTTTGTTTTTGTATTTTTTTTTTTTAATTTTAATTAATTAAATGTACGCCTTACATGGCTACGCATTAAACTAGTAGACAAAAAATACATTACATTTAAACTTAACAAATACTACACTGCTTTTGTTTTTGTTTTTGTTATGTATACAAATACATATACATACATAAACAGATATTTATAAATTTAATAATTTGCGCTAATTGTTTTGTAGAGAGATGGTAGGAGCGTGAGAGAGAGAGGGAGGGAGGGAGAGAGAAATAAATTTCGATAAAAATCGCTTTTTTGTTGGCAATATTTTGAAGAAATTTCCATTTCTAACCTCTTTTTAATCTCTTTTTTCCTCCCTCCCTCGCTCTCTCCACTACGCTTGTGCTCAAGCAACTCCCACGCATTTTGCGCATTTTTTTCTCACAGTTTGGCTCTTAAAAAATATAAAACTTAATTATAACTAACTAACATAACGGTATTGCGTGAAAGTAAAACATCTTAGTTAAGCAATAATACAGTTATTTTAATATTAATAATATTTTTTTGTTAAATAACAGCATGTGTGTGCGTGTGTGTTCGCTTTCTTTATTCACAATATTGTTGTTGTTGCTTTTTTTCCTTACATGCACGCACACAAATTAGGTGGCGCTTAAATCGTAGTTAGAACCAATAACGGCTATTAACATGCAGAGAGAAGTGGTTGTTGTTGTTGTTGAAGTTGTAGTAGAGATTTTTTGCTAAAGTCCTAATTTTCAATATTTAACATTTCGCATTGCCTGCCGTCTCGTGTCTTTTGCTGCTTCGCTTTACACATTTTTTTGTTTTTTATTTTCGTTTTTTTCTTTATCTCTTCATTTCGATAATTTTCCGTTTAGTGCATTAATTCATAATATTATAAATAATTAATAAACAATTATGCAAAAATGTAACATAACAACAAATACATATGTATCCTCATAATATCAATTCATGCATATACTACCATATATATATATACATATATATATGTAAACTACACATACATGTTTTCCAATTTTTCAACTAGTTTTTGTCTCATTAAAAACATTTGCTCGCTGACAACTCGATTTTGCTTTTACTTTCATTATTTATTTTTATTTTTTATTTAATTTTTTTGCTTTCGAAACGAAATGAATTTGTATGCGTTTTTTGGCTCCTTCGCCTCACTGTCTGCTAACTAATACGCTCGTGGCTCTTCGCTTTGCTTATGCTTTACTCATTTTGTTTTTATTTTATGCTTTTTATTTTAGTTCAATAACTGTAATTGTAAGCAAAAAGGATTTAAATAAATACATTCATTTATTATTATTAATTTTTTTTTCATTTTTGTTTCATATAACCTCCAATACTATAATACGCGCTTTCGTGTAAATCCAAAATTGGGCTTTAATTTAAATACGAAAAATGTATATTTTTTAACTTGTTTTTGTTTTTTATTTTAATTTAATTAATTCTTGTTGGGTTCTAATGATATATTTCTTTTTGTTGTTGTTGTTTGTATATATGTATATTTGACTTGCTTACTGATTGCTGCTTTCTCTTAATGCCTCGTTTTTCGTCTTGATAAACATCGATTTTTTTTTTGTTATTTGAATTTATTTTTATGTTTTTTAATGTAATTTATTTACATAGAATACACACATATATGGTTCAATTTGTTTTTGTTTTTATTTGCTGAAGTAATAAATATGTTAGAAATATGATACATATGCATGTTTAATATCATTTGTTTATTATTTTGTATTTTTTTTTAAATAATTAATTAAAATTGTTATTTTCAAGTCTGTAGCGTTATATATAACTATTTTGTTTGCTGACAATGTCGGTGTGGTTTTTGTTATTTTTTTTGTTTGCTTTATTAATTGTGTATTTAATTTTACAAAAAAAATAATAAGAATTTATTCCACTTAGCCACATTATTTTAATCACATGTAAGTGTAATAACAAAAGTGTGGCAATACTGTGCAACTAAATTTTATTCAAATATCAGTTGTTAGCATTTTTATTTCGTATAGGGTATATTATTATTATGTATTTCATAGTTTATGTTGTTGTTGCTGTCAATTTAGTAGGCGTTGGACAATTAATTAAATTTTAAAAATTAATTCAAATTCAAAAATTAAATTTTTTTTCTATTAATTTTTTTAACTAAAAATTTAAATTCTCGAACTAAAAATTAAAATAAAAATTAAAATAAAAATATAGTAGATATTTATTTTTAATTATTTTTGAAATAAATATTTTTTTTTTATATTAACTAATTTTTTGAATAAATTATAATTTTTTTTTAATATATAAATTATTTATTTTCAATAAATTAAACATGCTATTGTTGTTTTTGCACCTCTTTGAATATATTTTTTTAAAGTTATTTTCGCTATTGTTGTTATTGTGTATGAGTTTTAAAAACATAGGAACTTTTTCTTATTTTGTTTTTGCTGCTGTTGTTTTTTTAGTAATTTTTTTTTGTTTGCTTTTATCATACTTGTTTATATGATTTGAATGAGCATTTCACAGAAAAATTAATTATGCTATCAAAAACAAAAGAAAAAATTTAACTAACGGTATTTATTTAAATATTTTTTTTTAATTTTTTAAACAATTTTATATTATAATTCTCCAAGACACCCCTAAGTGAAATATTTGTGAATTACACAATAAACACTAAAATTTTAGTTAAAATTAAACACTCATTTAATGTATGTTTGTCTGTCAGCTTGTCTGTATGTGTGTATGTATCACTAATCTCTACAAAATCAATTCATTTTTATCATAATTTCCTGTATTTTAATTTGTTTTACATTTGCTCTAACATTTTCTTAATTTACTTTCATTTAATATAATTTAATTTAACTTTTCATCTGCCGTCAGCTACGTGTTTACCGTTTTGTTGTAAATTTATAATTAATTTTTATTTTGTTCTTTTTTCTTCAATATTTTTATCAATCACTTTTCCCATAATTGCTAATTAATACATTTTCTAAATGCTATTTTTACACTTTGAGAATATATATGTATGTATGCATGTATATATATATATATATTATTCAAATGTTTTTTTATTCAATTTATAATTCCTGTTTATGTTTTTAGCTAATTTTTAGTACACTTTATTCATATATTTATTTTCTGTTTTAAATAGCTTTTGCATTTTTTATAATTTTTATTATTATTTATAATTATATATTTGTTTTTTTCATTTTTTAATTTTTTGTTTTTGTTAGTTAAAATGATTTGTGTTCAACGATTGTTCTTCAGTAGTTTTAGTTTAACAACCCTGTTCAGCTTTGTGTGAAAAAGATTGTTTACAGTGGGTTCGGTTGGTTTTGTTTTTGTTTTGTTTTGTCTTCTATGGTGATGACGTTCGCTTCGAATGGCGTTGCATTACGGATTGTGGTACAATAAAATAAAATAAAATAAAATAAATAATATAATAAAATAAAATAAAATAAAATAAAATAAAATAAAATAAAATAAAATAAAATAAAATAAAATAAAATAAAATAAAATAAAATAAAATAAAATAAAATAAAATAAATAATAAAATAAAATAAAATAAAAAAAAATAAAATAAAAAAAAATAAAATAAAATAAAATAAAATAAAATAAAATAAAATAAAATAAAATAAAATAAAATAAAATAAAATAAAATAAAATAAAATAAAATAAAATAAAATAAAATATAATTAAATTAAATTTAAATAAACAAAAAATTCTAAAATAATGGAACAAAATAATAATAAAAAATCGAAATTCGAAAACTCGAAAAGACTATCAATAATCCATACTAGAAATTATAAACGTTGATTCCACCACGAGATTATGTAAGCAGTATCTGCCATGTCTGCTTTTGTGTAGTTTGGTATGCCTGTCTCAGCTTTTACAAACATATTATTTTCTGGTATATTTATTTTTAATTTTTTTTTTCCATATTTTTCATCAGCTTATTTAACCTCGTGTTACAATAAATTCTATTTTGTTCGCAAATTTGCTTCAAAAAACGCCACAGTTAAAATGGTTCCCCTTACATTTCTTCTACTTCGTTTACACTAATGCGTCTTCATATGCCACTATTTGCTATGTACTCGTCGTATGTATATGTTGGTATATATGTACGTTTAATAAATTTAAATACATTCACTTTCTTACTTATTAGTATATATATAATATTGTATATTATATATTAATGCATTTTTCTTGTTTTTGTTTTTCTCTTTTGGATTTGTTCTATTTAAATATTAATAATTTTATATTTTAACTAAAAAATACATTCAAAATTTAATTTCACTTTTTTTGTTACGGTGTTTTTTTTCTTCTTGTAATATATGTATGTATATATATATTTTGGTTTTATGTTTTATTATAAGTATATCCACAATTTCACGTTTGCTTTTGTTTTATATTCTCTAACATTTTTTTTAATTTGTATGTATGTGTGTAAATTGTCTGCTACATACATATATATATATAGTTTATGTGCTGAACACCAGTTTCGACCGCTTAACGATTTATGCTCCAGAGTTCGGTGCAGGCTGTTCCACATTTCCAGACCTTTGTAGGCTAATAGATCATTATCCCAGTTCCTCATAAGTTGCTGTTGGACTTCCTCTTTATGTTTCTGCACCTCCTCCTCCTGCTGCTTAACGGTTTTTTTATTATGTTTCTTTTTAAGATATTCCCTAATTATCGCTCACCTTAGTGTGAGTTTGTTTGAGCTGATTGGCGATGCTTTTCATGTATTTGTAATTTGTTTTTGTTCTTTGTTGATATTTTAGTGAGTTTCTTCTTGCTTTTGTGTTTCCACTGATTTGCTGTTACTTCTCTTATACAGTCATTGCGTACTTTTGCGGGTTTTTCGGTTTCCGATTTTTGAGGTTATAAAAAGTTTTTTTGAAAATCATTTTGAAACATTTTGCATTGTTTTAAAAAACTAAATTGTTGTTTACCATTAGAATTCTTCGCAATTGTTAGAAGAAAATTTTTAATGCTCTGGATTTCATTACTCGAAATATGTGTTTGGAAATCTTGAATATACAAAATAATGCTTGTTATACTCTTGTAAAGGCATATAAGAGCCCTCGTAGCAGTTTCTAAAATATGACTTTATTAGAGCTCTTAGCATTTCTAATAACCAATTTTTTAACGATAAAATCAAGCCTGCACCAAGATATATGTATATATGTAACTGTCTTATACGAGCATCGTATTTAGTTATTTAAGATCCTTTTTGATTCTCGGCATCTTAAATGAGGTCTGATCTGATCTGAGGTCAACAAATAGAAATGCTAGCAAAAACTGCTGGAGGATTTTTTTTTTGGAAAATTTACTAGTTTTATTCCTTTCTTTTATTTTCAAATTCGAAATACTCAAATTTTTCGAAAACGCATCAAAAATAACCCCAAATATTTCTCTGCCTAACCTAAAAAATCCGCCCAAAGCGCTTGCAATCTCAAATCAGCGCCGCCACTTTCATAAGAGTATGTAAGTCAGTTTAAGTTTGGTTTTATTGTATTTTTTTTATGTTTTATATATATCATATAGTACTTAGCTTAAGGTTTACTAATAAAAACGAACAAACATTTCTTCTTTTTTTGTTTTTTGTTTTGATTGGTTTACATAAAAATTACAATACAATTTCACACATATAGTTTTCACACTTCCGCATACTTATGCATTTGTATTTTTGTATTTTTCTTCTTCTTTTTGTTTTTTGTATATAATAATATACTGATTTGTATTTGTTCTGTTTAAATTCTTTGCAGTTTTACAATGTACATATATACTATGTATGTATGTAAGTATTTATAGCATATATGGATGCATTTTTGTTACATTTACAGTTATGATTTGCCACTTCGTGCGCTGCTGCCGCTAAGCTTGCTGCAATTGTCTAAAGATTTTTTTAATAATTTTTATTTTTTTTAAATAAATTTAATTTTGCTGCTGTTTAAGGTTTAATACTAAAAAAATGCAGCAGTTTTTATTTATTTTTTTTTTGTTTCAAAAAATTATATGCAAAACAATTTTTTATATTTTTTTAGACATTTCTGCAATTTCAAATTAATTTAAATTTTTTAATAATTTTTTTGAATTATTTTTATTTTTGTAATTTTTCGCTGATTCTTTAGGCTGTAAAACTCAGTGATGCATGCTGTTTTATGCCATATTTCATAAATTTTACACATAGTTTCACAGGCAGCTGCACTGTAATTCATGCATTTCAGTTTTTCGCCTTTTATTTCAATTTCTTTTCGCTTCCTTTGTTAAACTTTTTAACTTTTAATTTGTTCTGTTGCCCTCTTGCATGCTGCGCTCTAATACAAAATTGGCCACAAGCTGCGTGTAAATCTCCTTGCACTTATATTATGCTGCTTAAAATATTATTTTGTTTCGTTTTTTTTTTTGCTTAAAACTAATTTAATTAATTTAAAAAATAAAATTCCATTTTGTCTATAATTAAATATTTAGCATTAATAATTTATATGTTTAATTAAACTTTTAATAATAACATTGATCAGCAAAGGACATAAATCTGTCAGAATGCAAGTTGTTTTTGTTTTTATATTTCTCAATTGTCATACACTTGTTGCTGCTGATTTTTAGTTATTTATTTATTTATATTTAATATTTTGTTTTTGTTTTTGTGCTTGCATGTTTTTTAAAACGAAACACAGCTTTCTAAAATTTATTTATTTATTTATCGCATTTAACACATATACTCTGCTCTTCTCTCTTCTCTCCTCATCTCTGTTTTAAGTTTTACTTTCACTTATTTTTAGGTTATGTTATGTTATGTATGTATAACATCTGCTATGCCTAGTAAAAAAATCATAAATTTTTGTTTTATGTAATTTTTTAAATTTATTATTATATTTTATTTTTTTGTTTTTGTTTTGCAATTGCTGTTTCAACAGCGTTTTTGCTTCTTTAACATCTGCTCTTTTAACAATACCATCGTGAATACTCTCTCAATTCAGCGCATACATGTAAGTAATACATATTACAATATAATTAATTAATATTATTATATTATAAATTTTGAAATTTTTGTTTTTTTTTTGTTTTTGCTTGCTCTTACTTGTGCTTACATAAAATATTACAGTACAACTAGTTTTAGTATGATTTGTTGTTGTTGGGTTTTTTGTTTCAAATATTTGTATTATATTTAACACCAAAAATTTCGGTTAGTTGCTGCTATTGTTGTTGTTGATTTTAGTTTTTATAGTTGTTGTCATGTATATATATGTATTTATATGTGAGCAGTTGCAAAATATTGTTGGTGGGTGGTTGATGTGTATAGACGGAGGGAGGGTGTGTTTTCCAAATATTTTCTGTTCTGTTTCTGTTCTGTTTCTGTTACTATGGTTGTCTCTCTAACGCATAAAATTTGCTCGAAAAGAGTATATCTAATCTATATAGTATATGTAGTATACTTGTATATGTATGTATGTATGTGTTATGTGGTTCAAGATGTATCATTAATAATAAAAAGTAATATAATTAATAAAAAAAAAAATAGTGTAGCAATAATTTTTTGTTGTTGCTGAATAAAACTACGTACGTAATGTATGTATATATTTATATAAAAAATAAGGAGTTACGAGTGACGTACATATATAAGCATATATACATATTTATATGAAATATAGATTTAAGCGCCAGTTCGTCAGCTGTTTAGAGATAGTGCTTTGTTGTTGTTGTATAGAGTTTTTCAATTAAATGTTGAGTACACTACAAATTTTGTTGTTGTTGCTGTTGGCTACTGCTTATTTAGAATTGTAGTATTGTTGTTGTAGATATGTAGTGATCCTTGTTGGTTTGCTGATTTTGTTGTTGCTTATTATTTGTTTGTTGTTGTTGTTGCTGTTGCTATTGTTTGCTGATTTTTTGTTTGCGATTTTTTCTATGGTCGTTTTTACTGCTGGTCGGTCACGCCTATTGTAGTTTGTAGTTCGAATATTTCACGCTTCTGCACATATTTACTGCTACTTCTATTGTTGTTTAGTTGTTGCTGTTGTTGTTCTTTCACTCTTATGCCTTTACTTATACGTACTGCAGCTGCTTACATTTTGCATATATGCATTTCTATATGTATTTATGTTTATAAAGTAGTTTTTGTATTGTTGTTTTTGTTGTTGTGGCTTAGATATTTGACTTGGAGAAACTGACGCGCAAGTGATTCGATTCGGAGAGCTGGTGATTGTGCATTTTGATGAGCGCCAAGACGGCTTCTTCCACCGATGACAGTTGCAGAAGCGCCATTTTGCGGTCCTTACTGTAAATGCGAAAAGAAGAAAATTATTAATATTTGTGTTGAAAAAAAAATTTAAAATTTTATAATTTAAAACTAAAAAAGTTAAAAAAAAATTGGATTAATTTTCTTTTATTAAAATTAAAAAAAAAGTGTGAAAATTTTTTTTTAATTACAAATTTTTTGAATAAAAAATAATTGTTAATGTTTGAAAAACATTTTTTAATAAATAATAGATTCCAATTTTTATTAATTAAAAAAAAAAATAAATAAAAAAAAATATAAAAAATGTATTACAGTTTTTTTATTAAAAAATTATTAAAAAAAAAAATTGAAAAAATTAAAAAAAAATTTGAAAAATTTTAAATTACAAATTTAAGATTTCAGAAAATTTTCAAACAAAAAATTAAAAAAAAAGGTGTTACAGATTTTTAAATTAAAAAATTATAAAAAAAAATTGAAAAAATATTTAAATTACAGATTATTTCAAAAACATTAATATTGTATAATGCTGAACTAAATCCTATTTATAATTTCATTATTATATAAACTTACGGGAAAAATTTGAATGCTTTAACTTCGAAATTGTTGGAGGTGAATGCTTCCTTGATATCTTCCTCAGTGCACGATGATCTGTTACAAAAAGAGAAAAAAGTGTAGAAAGCAATTAATAAAAGAATTAAATTTAACACAAAGCGCTTTATAAGCACATATTTAAATATATAATCATGTCTGTATGTATGCATGTATGTATGTGTGTGCACGCATGCATTTTCCAGCAATTTCGCATCAATTTTCCTAGCCGCTGCACAAACCGGCCACGCACCAACACCTCTCTCTCTCTCTATTCGCTTACCGAATTGCAAATTGCTTCTTTACTTAGCCATCTGCCTTCGACAATCTCTTCAATTTCACGCTACCAGCCACTTGAGTGCACCTCGAGTAGCGCGTTGCAGCTTGCCAGTGCTGTTAAGCGCACTCGAGAGTAACCAGCTGCATATATTTCTATAACCGCCACCCCCAGCCATTTTGGCCAACAATGAACCACTTGTGTGCGCCGTTCTTCCGCCATTTACCCCTTTAACCTCTTAGCGTCACGCGCTCATTGTTTTTTGGCGTTGAAGCGCCGCTGCATGCCGCAGTGTGGCATGTTTAAATTTAGCCGTCGCTTGTTATTTTTGCATCATGATAGTTGCTGTTGTCCCTAGACAGACACACACAGCAGGTGAGTAGAAATTTAATAATTTTAACGACGGGCGGCACTCGACAGATCCAGGAGACCCGGCAGCACCCCAACTGCTTGCTATGGTACTCAACAAAGCGTTGGGGTTGCAACCGAAGGTGTCACAGCTTAAATTCACCAAACAGCCAATTTGCTTAGAGGAAAGTGCGAAAACAGGGTTTTGTTTTCTTTTCTTTTTTGTCGCCGCGCATCTTCGGTTGCTGTCAACGACAGCAGCTAATGAAATAATACTAAAATTATGTTTATTGGTTGCAGCTGCTCTCTGTGTGGCATGAGTGCCAAACTGATGGGTTTTCGCCATTTGTGTGTAGTCAACAGGCGCCCTATAACGGTAATTGTAATTGGGGAGACTGCTTGTTGCTCTACGGTTTTGTGCATATAATACAACAGCAGGCGATCAGACACGAAGCACCACTTAAATGCGTTGCCATAATAAACGTCGACATGCTGCTGTGCTTTTCTGCGCATTATCAAAAGCTCTAGCGCTAGTGGTGCTGGCTAGGGAGTTCGCTTGGCGACAATTTAAGGTGATATTCTGATATTTTGTTATATAGGAATGTCTAAATATGTATGAGTTCACTTTTGATGTGATTCAAAAAGTGAAAGCTCCTGAAAGCTTGTGAAAGCTTTAGAGCTCCGAAAGTCAGATAGTTTGAGAAGCTTTTCTACCAAAGAAAATAAACCTTTCCTGATCAAATCTATAAAAAAGTGTTAATAAATCGATATGCTAAGAATTTGAACTACGAATACTAGAGCTACCATTCTGTTATCAAATTCTAAGATCCCATTTAGAAGGTAGGCTTTTGATATCAGTAAAGTAGTCAGCACTGAAACAAATACTAAAATCGTGAACTTTAATGAAAGCTTTCACTTGGTAGGGAGTGCAAAAGAGGTAAAACGTTGACAAAAAGAGAGTTAATAAAACAAGAAATCTGTTTTAAAAATTCTAATATTCCATTACTAAATAATACAAATATTTTATATAACATATAACAGTTTTTGTGTGTTTAACTAAGCATTCGTGCATAATCGTATTTGTTCAACTTGGAACTTCCGAGTTCATATCATATGTGATCTGGCTCTTCTAGCGTGCTAGACATATTTTTGTTTGCCAATTATGGGAAATGTTGACACAGCTGAAAACTGAACTCGCTCTATTTCGAACTGTATTCGACGACGAGAATTCTTGCGCTCAAACATTTTTGCATAAAATATTTCACATTTTAGAGCCACAAGTTTAGTACGATTAACCGCTTCCGAGGAAATGCATCTACAAAGGCACAAGCTGTGGCGGCTCGCCCTACTGACGTTGCTGAGCGTTTGCCACTTTCGAAAGGAACACAATGGCGGCGTCGAGGCACAACGCGTACAAAGGAGGAATGATACAAACTTTCGCATTGTCGGCGGTTTTTCGGTGACCGTGCAGCAGGCGCCGTTCCTCGTGCAAGTTCGTGTCGATTCGAAGTTCGTATGCGGTGGCACATTGGTGCGTGAGAATTATTGCGTTACGGCGGCGCATTGTGTTGTCGGTACGAAGGCGCGTCAACTGCGCATTGTTGGCGGCGCAACGACACTCACGCAAAACGGCTGGCAGGCTAATGTGCTGAAGTATTTCTTAATGCGCGGCTGGGGTCTAGCAAGTGTTAATAATGATGTGTGCGTAATGAAGCTGGATCGCATGCTGCGCGGACGCAACATACGGCCGATTCCATTGGCATCAACCCCTTGCAAAGCTGGCACAATTGTGCGAGTCTTCGGTTGGGGCATATTAAGCGAGCGTGGTACGAGATTGGCGGAGACGATACGCGCAGTTGATGTACCGATCATAAATCGGTATAAATGTGCATTACAGTATAGAGGTTATGCTAATTTGACCAAGTCTATGATGTGCGCCGGCGTACCGGGGCTAAAGGACTCTTGCTCTTCAGACTCTGGTGGTCCGTTGATCTGTGGCAACAGTCTTTATGGCGTCGTGTCATTTGGTAATGGTTGTGCTGAAATTGGTTTTCCGGGAGTTTACACGAAGATATTGGCGGTCAAGCGCTTCATTCTGAGATGCATTCGGAAAGGATAGCGTTGCTGTTGGTTGCGGTAATTATGGTGTGTTTGCTCCAATGTGGTGAAAAGTGTGAATAAGTTCTCTCTCACTATCTCCATTTCCTGAGTATGAGTAAGCTTAACTTAATTGTGAAATTATAGATTTTAGATAAAGTAAATTGTTTGTGACGTGAGAGATACTATTTTTAATTGTTTCTGTCGTTTAAAAAAAAGTTGAAAAAACCATATTATTTAAAGCTGTGCTTTAATTAAAAGCTTTCGGTAAAATACTAAATTGTATTAATATTATAACAAGATATTTGGGAAAGTGTTTTGTGTTGCTACAAAAACAACAATCCGTTATTATAACAATTCAAGACTATTCAGGCTCTTGAAGCTTTTGGAGCTTTTGTAGTGGTGTACCCTATTCAGCAATCCAAAACTTTTTTTTTAGCGGACAGTTCCAACATGGTGAACTCCTATTATTAATCTCATTACTTCTACTCTTTAATAGACTTTCAGAGCTTTTTGAGTTTTAAAAGTAATAATTTTACCTACCTATCGAGAGTAGGAAACCCGTTTCTAACAATTTTTGGTATTTTTGGATTTCCAAAAGTGAATTTTGCATGAGCTAAAAATAAACGCAGGTCCAAAATTTTTGAACCGATCTTATGCATATATCTCACACATACATACATGTATATTTGTCTTCCTTAAGTTTAATTTTTTTATTAAGAAATAATTTAATGGTTCTACTTACGGAATGTTACTTAAATGCAATGTGGCCGATGGTGGATAAATGTTTTGATAATTTTTGCTGCCCGGTTTCTTGAATCGATGCAATGGATTTTGTGAGTAGTCGCGTGTGAGACCGGCATCCGGTTGTCCCTCCTTCGGCAGCTGCACAGCCTGATGTTTACTAGCCATAACACGTATCGCCTTACCCCACAAGCGCAATTTGTCAAGGTGATTCATAGCTGCAAAATAGATGTGAAAGAGAGAATTCATGAATATACATACATATATATTTACAAATATTCGATATATTATAGGTAGCAAAGCAGATATATGAGGTGTAAATTTAGTCAACAAATATCGCTCGGCCGTAGACGAAGCAAATAAATGACCTTACAAATGCCGAGCATGAGCAAATAAATATCACTTCGAGGGAACTGTTTATGTTTACAGTTAAATATAGTTGTTTGTGAAAAAGTTTATGCCTTGCAGAGAGTATGTTTGCGCCGTTAAAGCAACTTGGCACGTTTTCGAACTTATTTATTGGTCAACGGTTTCGGTTGCAATTTGTGTTGTTTTTTTCTTCTTCTGAAATATAAAGTCCTAGCGATAAATGTAACTGTCACCATATACTACAGGTGTTAACTTAGAGAAGAAAAGGAAAAGTAGTGGTGAGGTGGAGTGGTAAATGGGGGCTCTTAAGTTCGACTCTTGAACCGAGGCTATTGTTCATAGATTATTTACTAAATTCGATCGATAGTATAACGGTAAGTAAAAGCATTCAGTTGCGTTAGTGCTGAGGTTATTGTCCTGTGGCAAGTAGAGTGCCGCATATGTATGTATGTGGTATGATTATGCAAATATATACAATAATAATAAATATACACAGAATATAAACATTACATTTATTCCAACTGTAAATAATCTAACAGTACATTCTTGTATCTATTAATGTAAATGCCTCAACTGTCTAAGTAAACTTCCTTTGCAATGTGGCAACAAGCTGTTTGTGGCATGCAAGATACAATTTATACAATACTTATCACAATGCAGCTGCGGCTGTCTTTAATTCAATAATATGTTGGTTGTACAACAAAAATAATTTCAAAGAATGTTGCAGCTGAAAATACACTAGATATAGTTAAGTATAATATTAAAATGTTGCAAGCTATGAAGTTCAACGAGCTAAGGATTCTAAGGATTCTATGAAAGCTTATTTGTGGTCTTTAATGGAAGATGCTTTTAGGCGTAATTGTTATAAATAACGGATTTAGGTATTTTAATACAAACATTGGCTGAAAAATTTAATTATTTTACTTGTCAGAAAATAAATTCAATAAAATCGATTCACAGATGTAAAAATTGCTTAATTAAAGCACCAACAGCAAAAATTTAGAATTTTTAATGCATAATGCGCCTAAAGGTATGCTACAATGGTTTTTAGCTTATTAATTTCTGTGTGGTAATTGTTTTTTATTGTTGTAAATGGTAGTTTAAGCAGTAATTTTATTATTAAATAAATATTTTATTTATAATTTTGGATTATTAACAGCCATACGTCATACTTTCAGGCGAATGACAATTAAAGACACGCAGCGAAGTAATTTGAAAGTGAGAGTAAATGTTATAAATATTAATATGGAATTTCTTTATTATTTTCAGTAGTAATATTTGCTACATGCAACTCAAGATAATATTAAATTGAGGAACAATAATAATTTTATTGAAATTGCACAAATAGCAATATTATCATAAATATTTATGCAAGCAATTCGCAGCGAAGATAACACATTTTAATCTGACTAATACATACTTAACTATGCAACAGTAAAATTATGAAAAATATCGCATGGTATAAAAATCTCATATGTAAGTAGCATGTATTTAGATGAGATTGCATATGGAAAATTAATATTAATAACATGAAATTTCCTTCCCCCACCACCACTCACAGACACTTCTCGACAACAATCAAAGATGCTAACGGAACAATAAAATTTTTCGAGCAGTTGTTGTTGTTGTTTGTATGTGCCATTGAAAGCACACGTCGAAGGTAAGTCGAAATGGAAATGTTCAAGAAAATATCATGAAAATAAACATATCGCAGTCAAATGTTCGAGCGCAAATTAATTTGTACACACACGCACATATGCAATACAACCAGAGAGAGCGCATAAAAAATTTACTTGCACGCTCGCTTGCACTTATTTATCGCACCTTCCAAGTTGAATGCCGTGTGTGCAGTTCCCTAGAGACAATCCCAAGAAGACGGAAAAAATGAAGGTAAAAGGATAGCGCGCCGCTATCAAAGGCAAGATGTGAGATGTAAGTACGATTACAACAACAGCATATGATAATAGTTGTTGTAAGTGAAGGGACAGTACCGTTGCCTTGGTAGTGACAGCCGCCAAAGTACATCGACAATGGAGTTGGAGATGGAGACGACGACGCCGCCGTCGATTGCCGTTGACTGTCAAAATATTAATGGACCCCATATAGACTACTAATGTGCCACCAGGGCAGTAAAATCATTTCGTGAACTGCTAAAGTGCACAGACACACACAGAAGCGAAGCTATTTGAGTATGCACTAAAGGTGTTGCCGTCGGACGGTATGGGCTTTTATACGCTTACATATGCTCATCAAATATTTAAAAATTCATTCGTTACTTTACTCGACACTTCCGTAGCGAAGAGTGGACGATGGCGCACTCAGCACTCAGCACTTCGCAGAAGATGGAAAAGAATTTTATACAACTGTAAGAATGTACGAAATTGATGTGGTTGCTTGGAAAAATATGGGATAGTGAAAGAGTTTCATACTAGCAAGCTTAATAAAGCTCAAAGCTGCTTAATTAAGCTCAAAGCTTTCAAAAAGCTTACGAAACTTAGGTCTAATCTAGTAAGCATAATTTTCGTCCTGAAATCTTAAAAAAAAAAATACGTTCTTTGACAGTAGATCTGTCCGCAGTATGGATTAAATGCAGAAATCTTGCCGAAAACTTCCAAAGCTTCCAAAAAGCTTATGTCTAATTTAGTATATTATCAGCAGATCCGATATACTTATAATTAACTTTTCAAAGTCTCTCCTAAAACATATTATTCGACTACTGATCAGACCCGAGAATAAATTGAATACAGACATCTTGTCGGCAATTTTAAATTTTTCTAAGATCTCTCCAAAAACATGTTCTTCGGCAGTAGATCTGACTGAGGATGGATTAAATGCAGAAATCTTGCCGAAACTTTTTTCTGCTGAGATCGTGAACCGATTCCGAAGCCAATAGCTGTAGCAGTATCGCTTCTGTTACAAGCTGTGCGTTTCCTTCCGGGTCCCTTAAAGCGACTTCCTTGCATGTTTCTTCAACTGTCTGCGCATAGTTGAAGTCACAACAATGCTTGAAGCTGTACAATTGAGAGCTGAGTATAAAATCGTATTTTACATGCATAAAAGAAACATTATTTCCTTTCTTTCGCTGCAACTTCTCACAAAGTGAGTTAACAACTTAAGTCCACTGCTGTCGGACAGTTGCAGCGCAAATGGCAGAAATGCATGGTTCTGTAGTAAAATATACATGCAAGTAGCGCTTCGCATGTGTAATGCGAGTGGCAGTTGGACAATTGTCGCTGACAAAGTGGAAGGAAATGTGAAAGGAAATTAATTATTTAAACCAACGCAGGCAAATTAACATATGAGCAGACATTTTACAGTTACTTGTATGTATATGAATGTATATAAGGTAAGAAGGGCTTACAGCTAGTAGTGTAGGGTTAATTATCTTTGAGACGCAACATTGATTTTAAATTCCGTAAATATTTATAATTATTAAATCATATTTATATTCGTAAAAATTTATTAGGTCTACTTTGCTTCCGCCGTTTTCCAATAGATGTCTCTAGGGTCAAGCACTGATTTTTTTTATATCGATCTTGGACATTTGTGTTAACATTAACCCAACAAAATATTTGTAGAGATCTATTTGCATCCCAAACTTATTCTCAACTGAAAATGTCACTTTTTGAGCCGAATTCTCGACATTTGCGGGAAATTTTGCTTTTCTTTTTAAATTCCAAGAAAAGTGCGGCTGAGGCTCATCGACATTTGTAACCGTTTTTATATAAAAAATAAACGGCGGAAGCAAAGTTTTTGACCTAATAGTAAAATTTTCATAAATGCTTTTAGCTAATCTATTAAATTCTACTATCCGATCTATTAACTTCATTGACCACTACTCTATAATCAAGGTCCGTTCAAAAAATAACGGCAATTTTCAAATTTGCAATTGTCAAAATTTAAAATTTAGCTTTCATATTCGCCAGACATAACTCCTTTTTCCTATTTAAAAAGTAAATAGAACCTTCAAGGACAGTCTTTTTACAAGCTTAGGAGAAATCGTTGAAAGAAACAAAGGCTTTCCTAAAAATCGATTTTGAAGGGTTTTCGGACTGGCGAAACATACATAAGATCACATGGTGACCCTTCTGAAGGCTTCAACATTAATGTGGTCTATGAATTTTTTTTTTTTTTTTTCAAAAAACGAAAATTCCCGTTATTTTTCGAACACACCTCGGATATGAGTTTGCATAACGAAAATCTATTCTATGTATTTATTTATTTCTACGCAATTCCGTAGCATACTATTTTACAAGAGCATAAAATCTACAGTTACTAGTGCGTTTGTAAGTCTTGTTGCCTACATTAGCCTGCCTGGGCGCAATTTCCGAGCAAGTTTTATTAATAAATTATTGCAAATATTTTATAACAATTACAATTGCCGTACAAATAGCCTTTGGCGAGCTTTTGCTGTAATTGACTTTACACATTTATTTACAATTACACAGCAGAGCGCCTTAAAATATGTTAAAATTAATTATAAGCACTTTGCGCCAAATGTATGCGCAGTCCAGAGTATTTGCCAAGGACATGGTATATACATGCATATAGACATAAATACGTGATATGCGAATAATGGGGTATGTGTGCTGCCCACATGAGGGACGCCACTTTTAAATAGTTGCCATTGAATGGCTGTGTGTGTGTGTGTGCGTGGGGTCAGGGCTTAAACAAATCTCCAAAGTGCTTTACCGTTAAATTTGTTTGCTGTTGGTCCTCACACATGTATTGTTCAATTTGCAAATTTCCACAAATGTGTGTGTATGTGTGTGTGTGTTGAGTGTATTTAAAATGTGAGCGCACGCACATGTGCGCTTTGTATGTCATGTAATATTTACATTTTAATCTCCCTGAAGCGTGCAGGCACATACTTATATAAATATATATATAAATTTTACATACATACATACATACATATGTATATATATATGCAAATTTATTAATACCAAAAATATATTTAATACACTCGCTCCAGCTCCTGCGCTTGAACTACAAATGCGACATGCACTTAAAATGTCAAATTATTGTTACATATGTATGTATGTGTGTGTGCGTGGCTCTTTTTACAACTCATTTGACAACGCAACTTTTTCACTTTGACATTTCCAATTGCCATTTTGGCATAAACACTACCTTTCGCAGTACTCAAATATTCCATTTTCCACAATTTTTTTTCTCAAATTTTCTGTGAAACTTTTTTTTCAAATTGTTGTTTTTGTTGTAACTTCAGCTAGGTCGCAGCTGTTTTTGGTTTGGTTGCCCAAAAAAACCTATTGAATACTTTATATTCTAATTACTGCACTCATATGCAGTTAATTACTACAACAACTCGCTGGCTTTAGCATATAGTATCTATATATGTATGTATGTGTCTCTCTCTTTCACTCTGTGTGGTTGCAAAAAATGTCAAAAAGTGCAGCGAGGCGGCAACAGTCCAACTTTTCCACTTTCAATTTGTTCAAGTTTAATCTCAGCTGGGCGTCGTTGCAATATTTCACTTTGCTAAATTTTTGCCGAATTCCTTTGTGGCATGCAACCACGCCACTATGGTTGGTAGCAGGCCAACTGGCAAGGCAGTCAAGCTTACCGTTAAAGTATATTGGAATTATGTTTTAACTTGTGTAATTCATAAGTGACGCTAGACACACACACACACAGCACTCACACTTGCAGTGAGCAGCGCTACTCATACATAATCATATGTAGTTAAGTGCCACAAGTTGTGGCAAAACTATGCAAAACTTTTCATACTGTTCATTTATGCAACATTAATCATGACGAAATTTGGCTTTTCATGCGGCTGGGATTTGTAATGAACACACATACCTTAGAACACACAGACATGCACTTACCTAAAGTAGAAGAAAGTAGCGTTCAAGCATTTGTGGGGCGCTCATGCTTGAACGCCAACTAAAGACTAAAGTAATTTGTTGCAGAGCTTAAAGCTCTGCGTGTTTTAAGTTTTTAAAAATTTTTAATTTTACTTTAAAAATTAAATAATTTATTGCAAATAAAAAAATTAAAAATGTCTATGAAAATTTAACGGCACTTCCGAAGCCTTTGCGCTTCATTAAATTCTCAAGCAAATAATCAACTCACAGGTATTGCATTCAAATGTAATTGTAATTGAAAGCTTAATAATCATTCGCATTTCACTTTGCCCAAACATTATAAACTTATTAACATTAATTACAGTTATATTTGCAATTCAATTCGCGCTTGCAATACCCGTTCGTATACGTAACTCCCAGCGTAAAGAATATGCTCCGTTTGTCTCTCAGTCTCGCTGCTGGCTTACCGCTATGTGCTTGCTGCCTGCCATTTGATTATCTATTTGTCTGTCTCTACGTCCATTTGTGTGTGAGTTTGTTTGTCGGCCTACCAACGACGACCCGCCATTTGTATGCACCCTGCAGCGTGGAGCGTGTGGCACGCTCGCTTGCTTGCTTGCTCGGCTGTGGATGCGCGGCGCGGCGCGAACGTGCTGTCATGACAGCCGTTAAATACACCGTTTGCTCCATTAAATATGCAACATTATTTGCACAATTTCACTGGCTGCCGCTGAGCTTCTGTTGGCGAAGTGTTGCTGCCGCGCCGACACCGTCGTCACCGTCGCTGCTGTTGACAATTGAGTTGGCGCATTGGTTCACACGACCGCATGTCGCATGTGTGTGTGTGTTTATCGCGTATTGGCAGCCCAGTAGGGAATACACAGCGGCAGCAAGTTTAATTATCCAGCTAACGAATTTAGTAATTCGCAGCGCATTTGAAAGTTCGTGTTGTGGTTGCAGGGCAGTATTTGTATGTGAATACCAAATGGTTGAAGACACGTGCAACAGTTGTACACACATACAAATAATATCAATGTATGTTAAGTATGAAAATAAATAGAAGAAAAAAAATATATATTCCCGAAAATTTAACAATTTTTTTCTGAATTTTTAACTAAAAAAATTAAAGATAAAACCAAAATAATAATTTTAATATAAAAAAATATTGAACAATTCTTAAATTGTCATACTCAAAAGAAGATAAAATAATTTGGCAATAAATGAAATGTTTTTTGAAGAGTTGCCACATGACTTGAAATGTAAACAAAAAAATTAAAAATGATTAAAAAAAAATGAAAAAGTGCAGATATATTGTTTAAAGTAAAAAAAAAATTAAGTAATTTCAAAAGTTTTTTTCTGAATTTTCAACTCAAAAAATTAAAATAGAAGAAAACTACAAATCTTAAAATATAAAAATTTAAATAAAAATAAATGAATGAAAATATAAAAATTATAAATAAATTAAAATAAAAATTTGACTAAAATTTCATAACTAAAATACTATTAAATAATTTGGTAAGATTTACTAAAAAAATTATTTTACAGAGTTGCAGAATTAGGTGGATTTAAATGTTCAAATAATTTTGAGATATAATAAAAAAGTTGAAGGACTGCAATATGATTATTAAAAGGCTTGAATTTAAGTCTAGAATTGTACAGAGTTGCCACCTATATTAAATTTTATGTATGTATAATCAAAAGAAATATTTAAAAAATTAAATTATAGTATCAATTGAGCTCTATTATTTATTATATCTTTATAATGGCAACAATAAAGTTATTATTTTATATATAAAAATTCAGAATTCATACAAAAAAAATTAAAAAAAAAATATATAATTTTATGTCTGTTTGTATTAAAAATATTTTCCTGAATCTGAATACCACTTAAAAATCACCTAAGATTACAATAGCAACATAATCTTGTAATGCCAGGCGATTAAAGTCTCTATAGCCTCTAATACCTCTAAAGCAAAATTATCAATTAAATAATTAATTCTATACTTTTCAAAGCACAAAATTATTAACTATAATATTTATTGCTTTTCCTCATGAAATAATATCCAAAAATTCCCACTTCAAGCCAAAAATACCAGCTAATCCACTTCTTCCATAACCGTACATATTTCTATGCATAGCAGCTGCATATATGCGCCACGAGCACGCTTCGCCATTAAAACATTCAAGTACATACGAAGTTTAATTCGAAAAAATCCTAATTAGTCTTTCGCGTAATCTAAATAAATACGCCCGCAATCGCCGCAAATTAGCAAGCATTGTACGCGTATGTAAGTAGCCGAGCGCACATGCTGAGCAAAGCAAACACCAAGTGTAGCCGGTGTAATAGCCGGTGACCCCAACGGCAAGTCCTGCAAGCAACAGGAAGGCTAACCAAGCAAGCAATCAACTAACCGAGAGGCGGCGGATAAGCCAATGCCAACAGCAGTCACACCAAACCGACGGCGACGGCAGCGACGCCACCGGAACGCGACAAGTGGCAAGTGACAGCGATGAACACCGACCAGCCAACAATTACCAACAACTACAACAGAGCGGCACACAATAGTCGCAGGCGCTGACACGAAAAAGCGCAACCAACCAGCTTACAACAAACAAATATGAATTCGCTGTGTTCGCATGAGTGTGTGTGTGCTTGTTTGTGCTGGTGCGTGGGCGTTGCTTGTTTTTGGTGAGCAGCCAACGGAAAAACGGAAAATTTCATGCATTTTAGATTAGGCGAAAATGTAATTTTAAAACGCGACCGATTAATGTTCAACACAAAATGCAACAACAAATACAACACTAACACTAATAAACACACGCCGTGGCGTTGAGTGCATTCGAGTGTTGCACGAGTGCAATGTCGGCGGCAACAAAAACAAAAAAACATTTAACGACAACAACAACAAGTGTTAGCAATGAACAGAAACAATGGCCACTGTGTGTAATACCACAAAATGCTGTTGGTTGGTCGGCCAACTACACGCATGCCTGCATTCACGTGAATGTGCATTAGTATGTGTGTGTGTGTTTGAGTGGTATAAACACAAAACCGCTGTGCAAACAACAAAATTGACTGTTATTAGTCGCAAAAGGAAAATAGAGCAATGTTGCACGAACGCGCGTGCCACATGTGTGGCAGGCAAATGGTGTTGCCAGACTTAAAATAAGTAGTGAATAAAGAAATACCTAATAAAAAAAATGTTTTTTTTTAGGGAAAGTAATTTAAAAAAGTTTAAAATTTTCATAATAAAATTTCAAAAAATTCGCTCTTTGTCGCTGAAAGCGATTGCAGATGCCTTTTGAAACTAGAAAATAATAAATACTTGCCTTCTGGCAACGCCAGTCATGCAACCAGCGTCGCTTACAAGTGCATTAGTATACTCATTTGTTAGGTGGCGTCGTATATTCGCGCCTTGCATTGCGGACAAATGTTAAACCAACAATTGAGTCAAGTTGACTGCACCGAGAATGGATATTGGCGGCGGTTAAGCGGTAGCACGAACCTTAAGTCAAGTTAAGTTGGTTCACTGTACCCGAAGGATTTGAAAACGTTTAATTAAATCTTCATTGATTTAGAAGGCATTCATAGGGCTTTTATGTAAATCTTTTTCATTTAATTCATCGATAAATTCACTTTTAGAATACCAAATTTAATTTCTTTGGGGTAAAATATAGAAGAAATTGAATGGTGAGACAAAAAGGGATATTTTCAGAGCCTTTATATATTTTATCTTATTTTTTGCAACTTAAAATTCTTTGCACAATTAAAAAAAATATCAGTGATGTGGAGAAAAATATTTTTGAGAGCCGGCGGTGGGGGTAGGTCAATAGAAAATATATATATTTTCCCGTAGTTCCTAGGTGAACATAGTATTTATCAATAATTTTTGGTGGTGTTCGATTCGCAACAAATTTTAGCTCTTTTCACAAATTTATTTGCAATTTACTTGAATGCAACAATAAAGTCGTCGAGTTGTATAACGGCATGCTATACTTGATTTACAACAGTTGTTTGTTCGATTCGTCAATCTCCAACTTTTGTTCAAGAGAGTGCTATGGATTTTTTTCAATAGGAAACTGTGGCTATATTTAATAAAAAAAAAATAAAAATATTGGTTCTAGGTTTCTTAAAAAAATTTATTTAAAATTCATGCATTTGAAATAGTTCGTATTTTTTTCCCGAAACTTAATTTATATAAATTTATTAAAAAAAATTATAAAAAATGATTTTCCGCTAATAAATATATCGCAGCTATCTACTTTTAATATCTTTACTTGAGAGTTTGTCGATAAAAAATGTTCGTTTCTGATCTTATCTCGTCGTTATCTATCACATTTATCTATTTTCGAAGTGAACTCACTATAAATGTTCGCTCATATTTGTGAATTTATCAATACAGCAGCCAATTTGCATGCAATTTTCGCACAAAACTTAAGCATAAATAAATGAAATTCCAAATAAATAATAAAAAAAGTTGTGGAAAAAATTACTAAATTCCATATCTAGATATATAATCTATATATGAACCATACATCATTGTTCAAGCCAAAGCGCAACTTAATTAAAAGTGAAGCCTCACTAGTACTTTTCAGCAGCGTAAATGTAATTATTGTAAAATATTGAAATTGTTTTCATAGCAAATATTCCAATTTATTATTATTAAATGTATCACTATGTATGTGAAGTACAGAACTAACCGCTATAGCTCACATTTAAATACTATATATATACATACAAGTAAATATGTATGCAAATAAAGCATTTCAGCGCTTCTTTATGCTTTCACAATACAAAATTACAAAGGATACTCGCAAATACCACAAAAAAAGAGCGGATTTCCAGCAGCTTACTCCCCGCTGCTCCGCATAATCATATGGAATATATGTAGATATAAAACATGAGTGTGTGTGTGTGTGCTTAACTGCATGCATTGAAGAAATATTTAAAATTCCGAAATTTATTAATTAAATAACAATCGCAAGGTGGATATAAAGAGTGCGAGAGCGCAGCGAAACCCCGCTTGAGTTGGGTGGTTGTGAGTATGCAAAAATATACTGTATATGTGTGAAAGAGTGCAGCGTGACACAGGTATTGTAAGGCAGTGCATTATGTTGCACGCGCTTCGCTTCTCTACCTCCCTCCCTAACTACTCTTCAACCTGCTACCAACTGTAAAACCCAAATGGCAAATGGTTCCGGTGCCCAAGTCTGTTCCCGGCGATAATGAACCAGCAGGAGAGGTAGAGATAAGCAGCACGAGGAAATGTATTCTGCGGCAAGTATGTACGACAGAGAGAGTAAGAGGGACCGCTGGTGAGTGGGTGAGTAACGCTGGCGTGACTGCCATTCACCGGAAATCGAACAAAAATGCTTTTAATATCGAATGCAACCGCAGGCCGCAGCAACAGCAGCAGTTTTCATTTATTGCTTTTACCCCACCTCTCCAACAACACGCAACACTTACAAAAGCAACAATGTTTGTTTTTCTTATTGACTGGCTGTGGTTGTTGTTAAGCTCATGCGCTCGGCGCTCTCCTCTTATGCACCGTTATGTTTATTAATATTTTGCGGTATTGCAAATGCCATTGCGAGCAACTTGCGGCGACCAAGCGGCGAAAGAGGAAGGAAGGGCTACAGGTGAATCACGCTGAAAGGTAAAAAACGAGGCATAAAAGCGACGAGGTTTGGGTGGCGCTGATCTTATCTGCGAGAATGTTGATGGAAATGCTTAGTTATGCTTTCGCAATCAAATATTTAATTACACAACAATACAGGAGAGAGCCGGGCGGGCAGCGCATGCAGCGGGTGCGCTGTAAGCCGGACAAAAATGGATAATGAATAAATTCCTTTTTCGTTACAAAAACGTACATGAAATATTTTAATGCATGCACGCATGTACACTGTTGCATGGAAAAAATGCACTTTTAATTAAGAAATTCGTTAAAATATATTAAAATAAAATTTTTAAAAATAGTATAAGTGCACTCGCTCGCTCTCTCTCTCTTATATTTGAGCAACTAAAATAATTTTATATGAAAACTAAAGGTAAAACCCAATAAAAACAACAAAAACACAAAGCTCTGCTTTCACAGACCAATAACACTTAATGCTGTTAAACAGAAAGCACACGCAGCAGCGCCAAAAAGAGAGTACCAAAGGTGTGACACACCACGGCAGGGTGCCTCCTCCATGTCGTCGGCTACTGAAAATATTTATTTATGAAATGCTTGCGATTTCTTGCCCGGCCATGACGTTTATTGTGGCATAATGGACACGGCACGGCTCGGCTCGGCCATTGTGCCACAGCCATTGTGAGGCACACAGCGAGTGTCAAGCTCGATTGGACATTGGGCGCTGTGTGCCCTTTGCTCTACATACACCTTTGGTTGTTGCTTTGGCATTTTCATGCACGTTGGCATTTCGTTGGGCTGAGGCACTTGGCAATGCAGATAATTAAGCTTATGAAAATTTCAATTATTTCTGTAAATCCTCGCCAACCAATCGCCTTGTTGTCCCACAGACGCTCACAACGGCTGGACTGCTATTTGTATTTATTGAAAAGTAAATTTCATTTATGAATTGCAATTTGTTGGCGACAGTCGGTGTCGGTTTAAAACGGATAAAATGGCCGGGGTCAACAAAAGAAAGCACAAGATAATGCATTGCATGCGAGTATAGTTTTCTGCAAAAAGGCGCAGTGGGTCACTTGTTGGACCCCAATCGGTGCGCTGTGGTACTTACCCAAATAGGCTTGTTGTGGTTCGGCCATTTGTATGAGAGCTGAGTCTTTTTTGTTGTATAAGATTTTCACACGTTGCACATCTCCATAAACACCTGTGGGGAAGGAAAGGAAAAACCGAAATTAGTGAATATTGAGTGAGAAGCTTCATTTAAATAAAATTATAGACTTTTATATGGAAAAGGGTGACAAAAATATGTGTTTGAGTTGAAAAAAAAAAATGTTAGAAAATAAATGGAAATTAAATACTGAAACTGAATTGCTGAAATCGTCCTAACTATACTCATAAATATTTATAAAAAATTTAAATAATATTTATAAAAAAAAATTATAAAAATAAACTTAAATAAAATTATATAAGTATATAAAATTATATTCTCCTACATCATCAAATCAAATTCTATAACTAATTGTATACAAAATTTACAATATATTTAAGAATTTTATTGTCATAATATATCTTTTTTGCAATTTTTAATAATTTTTATTTTATAAAAAAAAATTAGCAACATTTTTTTCATAAAATATTTTATATTTATCAATTTTCTAACTTATACTCATACCTTTAAACTCATATAATGTTATACATTTAATTATAAATATATTTCTCTTTCATTATAATATAATAAATAACTAAATTATTCCAATAACTAATAAAATTATATATAAGCTATCATACTACTGAGATATATATACACACACATCTCCACATTAGCTCATTGAAATTTGCCACAACTTCATACTACAAGGCTTCAACCGCCAACTTTTGCCGAACACAACACTAATGCGCGCTCCCCGGAGAGCGTCTGCCGCCGCGACACCAACGCTCGCCTTCGTTGGCATATTTGTCAAACAATAAATTACGATAAAAAGCAACATTTCAAAAACTTTCGCCACGAAATGCGGCGCGGCGCGCTGCCATGCCATGCTGCAATATTGAAACATTTTCTAGGCAACTCTCTAGGGAAACCTGTGGAGGTGTGCACGAGGCAGCAACTCAAAATTGGAAATGCCTGCAAAGTTCCGCTATTTGTCACAATATTTGTGTGTGTGTCAAGTTAAGACCTTGTAGTGAAGTGTGGCAATAAATTTAATATATTTGTGAGGTAAGGAAGGGGGAGAAGACTCAATTTGATTTCGTCTAGTTTTAAATAAGTAGATATAACTTACTGCCTTGAAGGTGAGCATATATTGGGTTCTTAAGTTGATTGAATGCGTTGAAAGAAAATTAAGTGACAAGTCAAATAGACTAGCATTAAAAAATTGTCGCTTCGGAAGAAAAAATGATAGCTGAACTCACCAGCATCACATCAATGTTTTTAGCTACAAAGTTCTCAAGGGTTTTAAGGAATACATTTTTGAAATAACTTGTTCTCGATTAGCAATAGTGGTGAATAAGTTCTTTACAGTCGATTAATCGATTAAAAATACAAAATAGTGAATCACAATCCTTCGAAGACTTATAGCCTTTTCGCACAGCCAATTTTTGCTCTTCGGTGGTGCGAACTACTCGATAAACATCAGCTGTTAAACAATTTTGTTTTTGCTTTTCATAGTTGGTAAATTTAGCCAAATTTACAATTTATCAATTTCAACTCGATTTGTATTCGATTAAAAATTAATGTAGAATGCAGATTTTTAATTTGGATGGTAAATCGTTCTAAGTCAACACTTTAATCGAGCAAAGGTCCGTTAATTGATCAATTAACTTCTGTGCGAGAAGGCTATTTATCTCCATTACCTTGACAATCAATAAGGTGATCGGTCGTTTTATCGAAAAAATATCGATTATAAGATCTAATTGTGACTGCCTCTCATTCTCAGCAGCATCTCTCTCTGCCAAGAACAATTGCGTTATACAAGAAAATTTTGTTCGTTGACCACATTTTCAGTAATTCTCACTAGGTTTATAAAGTGGCAAATGAGTAACAAATTATTAGGTTTGATTTTTAAAGTCTTAGAAATCTAAAAGTGTAACTCCATTAATGCTAGAACAGAACTCAACAACGAATACAACAAACTCTCTGGAATTAACTGCTTAAATAAACGCCGACTAAAGCGAATTATGTGCAAAAGCGTTGTGCAGGCCACAACAGAAAACCACAAAATGCCACAAATACACAATTTCAAATGGAGAAATTGACCCCAAAGACGAGTTTTCAAAAAGTGCAAATTGTTGTTTAGTGGCCAACAGGAGTAAATAAAAATTGGCCACACAGAAAACAACACACACACATACGCACACATGTACATATAAATGAATTTACAGTTGAATGCATAAACTTGCAGCACGAAGCTCACTGTTGTGCATTGATAGCGCGCGCCAAGGTTTAGGCAAAGCAACACAAAAAAACGAGAGAGAAAAAAATAAAGAAATAAAAGCACAACAAACGGAGCCAAAGTGAGTTGCACAAATGCAAAGCAGAAACTGAATTTGGGCATATGGCAAAGAAATTGACAGTAGCCGAAAGTAAAAATGGTAGAAAAGTGAATTTAGTCGGCCAAAAAAGCGGAGCGCAGCGTGAGGAGCAGCAAACAAATTGGGTAGCGCAGCGCAACAGGCTCCTGGCAGTTGCATGAGAGGCGCGGGCGAGCGACATGGGCGATTGAGTGCAGCACTTGTGTTGAAGAAGAAAAATTGTGCATGCCAAGAAGTAAATCCATTTTACACAGTCGAATGCTTAAACAAACCGCACACAGCCGGCAGTGAGGCGCACACGACGAGGCACAGCTCTTAAGCCGCTCGGCACAAAGGATGGAGCACTCGAAGAGGCAGTGCGATAAAAATATCTGCTGAAATGCTGGCAGCATTTTCAATGTTGCATGCAACGCCGCATTCAAAAATTTTACCGGGAACGATAGAGCCAACTTGCGCTTGCCACTCAGCCAGTCAGGCAGGCAGTCAGTCAAACAGACAGTCGGCCAGTAGGCAACATCCGGCATCAATGCTGCCACAAACCGGTTAGGTGAAGGTGCACTTGCAACAGATCTGTCGATGACGTCGCAACGACGGTGTGCGCAGAATGGCCGGCATCCGGTTGCTTGATGGCTTCGATGTGTACGTTGAAGCGGAAATGAAGTCAACAACAGTGGGCAACGACGGCCTGGTGGCGGCAGCGACGCATATGCGGATGCAACAGAAGCGGAGGCGCGTGTGTACCGTAATGTTGCATGTAAAAATTTATTCACTTTTCAGTGCGCTTGACTTGTGCGCCCTTCCACACACACACAAGCAAATACACGAGAAGTAAGAAGTTAACAATTGGAAGCAAAATATTTACTCTGCTTGCGAAAAGAATGGCGATAAGAGGGATGTGGTTGTTGTGCTGTGGTGTAAGAATTTTATTTTTTGTTGTTCGTTGTAGTTATTTTTGCTTGATAATAAATTCTTTTTGCTCCCAAACTGATTTACAAGCGCTATCAATGGTTGCTGACGTAGATTTAGCTCTAACATTGTTGTTGTTGTTGTTGTGCGGGTGAGCACTGACTGCAGCAAATCACCATTACTGCATTGAATTCCCCAGCGTGCCATTAGCTGCAAGTCAAATAATAAATATATTGGAAGGCTTCAAACGAATAAGATTTGGCGATCAGGTGTGAGAATTATAGCTAAGGACTGCTTATTTATTAGAAGAGTGTCATTTAAGAGAGAAAGAGAGAGTGAGCACATTGTGTTCGAAGTACCGCAATTAGAATCCAAAAGGGAAATATTTTAAATTTATTATAAAATACTTTTTACGATATTATTTTTTTTAAATTTAATTTATAAAATATTTTTTTTATGAAATATTCGTTTTTGCAATAACTTTTTTTTAATAAAATTTGTTTTTATAAAATATTTTATTTCTATATTTTTTTTGTTAATTTTTGTTTATGAATTATAATTTTTCGTAATAAATTATATTTTTTTATAAAATATTTTTTTCTAATTAATATCTTTGATAGATTTAAAAAAAAAAATTTCGTTATAAATTATATATTTTGATAAACTTTTTTTTGGAATTCCCTATTATTTAATAATTGTTTTATAATTTTTTTTATAAAACATTTTTTTAATAAAATATATATTTTTTATTACATATTTTATTTATATTAATTATTTATTTTCATAAAATATTTTTCCGCATATAATAATATTAAATATAATCACAATGTATGACTCAATATTCATAATTCATTGCTTTTTTTACAGTTATAAAATAAAAAACACATATTAAGCTCATTGTGAAAAAAAATAAAATTAGCACAAACACAATCTGCTTTCTAAAGCTAATGGCATCATAGCTTAGGATAAGCGGATTGCAAATGCTTTTAAAAATTGTAAAAAACCCGTTATGCGAGACTGGATTTTAGTAGCTTTTGTTAAAAAGCGCAAAGCTTTAATATGCTGAATTAATAAACAGTTATTACATTGAACGAGTTTTAAATTTTTGTTCGAAAAAATTTAAAAAAAAGTGCTGAAAATCGAGATGATTAAACCAAACGAGTTGGCTGTTTCACTTTTTGAAGAAAGCTAATTCAAATTATAAATGTATAAGCTTTATAAGTAAATGTTCACAAGATTTTTGAACGTCAAACTTTCACTAACAACAGCAAAAAAATTAGTTTGAAGTACAAATCTTGGTAAAATAGTCAAAACTTGCCATATAGACTCATATACATACGTATATATAGATACACATGTGAGCGTAATACATGTGTGTGTTTGTTGTTGAAAAGTTGAATACGCTAATACCAACTTAGTACCAACCAACATTGATGTCAGTAGCAAGCAAATCTGCAATGAACAACTTGATGTATACGTAACCTCCAACAGCACTTACTCGTACATTACTCATACGCAGTGGTGGTACTGCTGTGGAGAGACATTTATGGTTTAAAATTTCTAGGTATTTTTGTGAGTAGTTCTTTAGCAACACAACTACTTACTTAGCTTAGTTTTGAAAACTAAAACCACACTTTTTACACTTGAGTAGGAGCTGCAGATGAGTGGTGAAGATTTCTAAAAAATCAATGGAGGCGGAGTAGTTGGAGAGAAAGATTAGAAAGTGCGTGTCACTTAAAATTATAGATATAAGCAAAAGTTTAGTTTAAAAAAGCGCCACTGCTGTTTATGAATTTTATGTGAATATTAGCATCTGTTTGAATGACACGTGTGCGCCATTGAAAATTATACATGCATCCAACAAGTGCAACATACAATGTTAATGCGCATCAATTTTTATTGCACAATTAAATGTCAACGTTCAATCATTCGCCAAATTAACTAATAATAAAATTTCATTTCATACAAAATTTTTGCGAAGAAAAAAATTCGCCTGCATAAAAATAGAATTCAACGAAGCGTAATGAAATTTGCATACAAATCGCCAAAGTGCCTGGCAATAACAATAACAATTGGCAATTGGAAAAACGCTAGTTCATAATCAATAGAAATGCTGACGAGTCAACGATTGGCTGCTGGCTGCTGGCTGCTGGCGGCTATAATCGACACAATTGCACTTGATTAAGTTTTTATCGCGCTGGCAATGAATTTTAAGAGGCATATTTGATATGAAAGAAAGAAAAGTGGAATTTGTTTGAAAAAGATTTGCAGAAGAAACGAATGTTGGAGAAGGGAAGTACATTGTTATAAAATCAATGGTTGTGGATGGTTGTTTGAAATTTTTTTTGTTTGTGAGGGGGGTGTGTGGTAAAGGAATCATATATAAATGTGAGTAGGAACCCTTTCCAGTCTTAACTGTTGTAAAGCAATGCTCTGAGTAGACTTTTAAGCAAAAATTTCTTGCTTTTTGATGACAGTGATGCATTGCGGAAGTATTATTGCACAGCAACACCATAGAAATTGACAAAAAAATCAACTAAAATCAATCCAAACTAAAAACTGTCAAACCTAATAAAATCGCCTAATATTTACACACAATAAAAGGTGCCATTTAGACCAAATGTAGCTGAGGAATGCATATTTTTGCACTACATTCTGCTTTATGCCCCGACCAATAATAATTGAAAATGTGTCACATTTCAAAAGCAGCCTTAACAATGTGCGATAACAACAATAACAACAGCAACGACTATAATAAGCATGCCAAACATGAACCGTACAATGATGGCGTGGCAGTTCATTGAATATGTAAATATATTTCCTGCTGATTGTATTTGCCATGCATTTCAGAGAGGTAAGGTAATGACGGTGGTGGTGGCAAGAATATGTGGCAAGTTGTTCTTAGTAGCAAGGTGGCAAGTTAGCGGCACTGTTTAGATCAGAGACAAGACGGGCCTTAAATGGAGGGCAATAACGTTCAAGAGCGTACAATATTTGCATGCTTAGCTTGGCTTACGAGTGTGAAATGAGCACATGTAGTTGTTGTAATGAGTTTGTACAAACACATACACGCATATACAAACAACTAAGCAAATATGTGAGTGTTGCAAGAAGAGTACACACAAGTGTATTTGCGTGCGGCTTGTTAACAACAAAAGTGAAATTGTTGTTACGTGCGTGCGTGCCACTATTAACATAAGAATAGGCGCAGCACTGAATATGTATGTGTGTTGCAGAAGTGCTTGCGTATATTAACTCGACCGACCAACCGAAACAGGCATTATCTATGTACGTACTCGCTGAATGTGCTACGACGTGCAACATCTAGAGGAGGCGGAGCGTATGTAAATATTGATAATGCGAATACAAAGACAACATTTACAATGCAAGCGACAAAGTAGCAACAGCTAAAGGCGCTGAGGCACGCACACACATACACACATACTCACATACTCACATACACATATGCGTATATGGAGCGGCTTTGTATTGTCAGAGTAGCTGTCGCACATAATTATTTACTTGGCACACTTAACGGCGGCAAGAGATACTTGCAACACACACTAACTGTTATTTCTATACTTGTATAGATGAATGTATGTGTGTGAATATGTATGTATGTATTGCCGTTGTTGTCACCAATTCATTTCCGCCACCACCATCCGCCGGCTTAACTATTACCTGCCGCAAATTGCCGCAAAACTCGCATATTTGCACATAAAATTTTCGATTACGATCTAAAAGTGCCTGCCTCAGCGCACCCGCTTTAGCCTCGAGCAACGGCATATTCTCTTTTCTATTGTCATTTCGCACTCATCAGCAGCAACACGGAGGCATTGTCATCATTGCTGCCATTAGGCTTTATAGCGCCGTGTCGCGCATTTTTCATCTTCATATTCGTCACTTTCTATCTCCCCTCCCGTACTTTATTGCTGCGCCTGGCGTATTATCATTTGTTTGCAGATTGTTTCGATTTTCACGGCAGCGTTTTGCTCGAGTTTAAGATTTTTTTGAAATGATGGTTTTCGTATTGGAAGGGGTGTAATCTATAGGTGAAAGTAGGTGAGTTATGAATAATCGATTGCTTAAGAGTAAAATGTTTCCATTTTAGATTCAGCTATTTTATAACGCCTCAACTGAGCTCATTCCCTACAGACTATTGGACATTGTTAACATAATTTATTAGAAACTTGAAACAGGAATAAATGAATAAGATTTACTGGACACTCAGATTTATATTTAGTAAAAATCGGGTTCTAAGGAGCTATATATGTATATAAGACCTTCCTTCTCCTCTTATTTGACATCTGTCGTCTTTATATTATTCGACAAGTGGTCAGTTTGACTAGTTCATCAGATCTGTGGTGGGTTTTGAGAGACTCTTTCATCGTAGAAACATGCCGGAGAACTATCGTAAACACTATGCGGCCTTTTCTTGCATAATATTATATTTTTTCTCGACTAAGACTACGACTTCGATCTACCATTACTCTAGAGTCTCAAGTATACAAAATTAGATAAAATAATACACAGATCTTGTCCTACGAGATCAAGTTTAATTAAGAGACGGTTGTTTTCTACTCAGATTATCAGCTTGAGCTCCATTTTATACCAACGATCTGAAGAAAGGTGATTCGTAGTAACCTAATCTTTTGAAAATCAGTCTTCTTCAGAAATTGTGACTTTTTGATTTTCCATATCGATTTCATCTTTCTTCTCTACTCGCCTCTAACAAGAATACCCTCGCCATCTAAATTCTCGGTAAACTTCGCCACGATGTCAACTTAACTGCTCGCTCAATTGGTGCTGTGGCTTAAGAAGTATACGCGTATAAATAGCAACAAGCTGATCCGATTACAGTCAATAAAATGTGCTATTTTGCCACTTAAGCAGTCACTCAACTAAATCCTGCGTGTAGCGTGCAATGGACGCCAAATGGATGCCAGTCGCACGGCGGTGTGACGCCATAGAAAAGCACAACTGAAATTATTTTTTTTTTTGCTCGCTCGACGCTCATCATCAGCTTCTTGCAGCTCGCTGGCATAAATAGCGATTTGCGTACGCTGATAGGATTGGCATTATTTGCAGCGATTGACACGGCTGATGAGATCAATCGACTGCCAGCCACTGAATGAAGCGGAGCAAAATGAGACTGCAGGCGAGTGTCTTTGGAGGGGCGCAAATGTCAGAGCGCGCTGTTTAGGGATATTAGCGGATTGTACGACAGATGACAGATTGCGGCAATTGCTGGTAATTTAAATCAGCTAAGTGTAATATGATATAATTTGCACTTAAGTGGAGTTCATAGTAATGGAGATGGCGTGAGAAATATTTGAAAAAAAAAAAATTAAATATTTTTAGGTGTTTCTAGGGTAAAAGTGGCACATTTTAAATTAATAAAGCACACATATGAAACTCCTTATCATATAGCATACATAGGTCGATGATAGAAGTTTGTATTGACTTTATATTTCAATATGGACGTTTTTGCCACAAAGAAGGAATAAGGAAAAAACATTTCAAAGCTCCTTTTTATAAGAAATTTATAATTACTTCCACAGCTAACTGCCTTCCATAGCATAAAGAATTTATTTTCTTCAAACAATATGCCTCAGACACACACTGAGAGTAATGAGAAGTTCCAATAAAGTATTTTACACAAACACCATTACAACGTTGTTGCATTACCTGCACTGGCAAGGGATTTACATGCAAATGAAATAAATTTTTCTTTATTACAAACTCATTTCGGCGCTTGCAACACGCACACACACACAACAGAGACTTGCCACATTGCAAAATGCAATATTTATACACTTCAAAGCCAGTTTACCGTTAGGTCGGCATGCCACAGAGTAACTGTTGGGCTGATCTCTTAATTTGACATTTAAGCTGTCATCAGTTTATTTAATGTCTGTCCGAGGCTTAGCCACCAACGTGACAGCGACCAACTTACCCCTCCTGCAGTGAGGCAAACTCAAACAAATAAAAAAAAATGAAAGCAGTTGCAAACAAATGTTGCATATCAACTGTGGCACAGCAATATTGAATCGCCCGCAGAAGTGTTGTCTTCTATTATGAGTTCTTCCAATTTATATATGTATGTATGTCTGTTATTTATGCCTGCTGATTGGCAAGAAAACAGATTATGCAGTGAGCTCTTTTGCTTTGCCTGTGTGTTGGTTGGCATGTGCTGGAGAAGACGTGGCTGGCTGGAGAAATTTAAATTCAAATTAAATTCAATTTAACAAACCGTTATGAGCAGCAAATGCATACAGACGCAAGTATATGAAGGATATGCCTGTAAGAAATAAATGTGTTTGACAACAGTGCTTACGAGCTGCACATACAAAACTAGATTTAACAATAACAACAACAAACAATGTGAACACAAAGACGCGGCTGGCGGCGACAAAGTCAGTTAGAGAGAGAGAGAGAGTGGGGGCTCTTGCGGCATGAACTACGATTTGTGGCAACAATACACACACACATACATACATACAAAAATGCCAGTGAAATAGAAATATGCAAAGAATATGGACTGTACAATAATGAACAACAACAACAACAGCCAAACAGTGCCGACAACCAAAAACATTTGCCACAATCCGTACAACAGATAAACTGTAAAACAATTGCGGCAACAAATCCATTATGTGGCAATTATGTTTGTTGCTGTTGCTGTTGCTGTTGCTTTTGTTCTCTAGTTGTCTTGTTGTCTTATGTGTTGCTTAATGCAAAATCCACAACAATAAAAACAATGAACTTAACAAATACAGTTATCCTAAAAGTATACCAAAAGTAAATAGAGCAAACGAAGAGCCTCGGGTCTCAGTGCCTGCCACAGTCTCAGTCGCATAGTGAGGGCTTACAACAAATTTGAATTTATTTGCGCATTTGTATGAGAGTGTGTGTGTATGTGTGTGCTTGCAACAACAAACAACAGCTGGATTTATATAGTAACTTTATAAAGTTTCACTTCCACAAGCATTTATTCATTTCTCAGTGCCCCCTTCCGCTGCACCTCTTCCACTCGCAACATTACTCTTGTAGCTTGTTGCCAGCAGTGTCCTTTTCCATTCTATTGCATTTAAATGTTGATGCAACAAATTGAAATGTACATTTTTATTGTATTTTTATTTATTTCATGGTTGTTGCTTTTGTTGTAGTGGTTGTTGTGTTCTCCTAACTATTTCACTTATTTCATTACGTTTTCACACACACACGAACGAACGACTAAGCGTTTGTTGTTATTATTGTTGTTGTTTAGCGCATTTAGTGTACTCAGAAAATAGAATTGAATTATAAGTCCATAAAATCTTCATTTATGAACACACAGAAACATACATACATACAAACTGAAGCCATAGTTAGAGTTGAGTTAGTGCGACTTAGCAACAAATTGCAGTTAGACTAGTCAGATAAATTGCATTTAATTTCATATCAAATAATTCAAAAGCTGGTATAAGCTGGTGAACTCATGATTAGAAAAAAGTATAGCATTTAAAGGATTAAGGAAGTCTAACAACTTTAGAAAAGGTTTTATGACTCATCCCCGTACATATTGGTATAGAATATATTTCCAGAAGTTGATTATATTCCTAAAAACCAGAAAACTAAAGCAAAAATGTATCATAAGGAAATTTCCTTAATTTTCGTTTAAAAACCAATAAAAAAAATTTGTTCAAAAAGTTAAGAAATAGTAGTAGAATAATCAACAAGCCTTGAAATGATATCTAGTGATGAGGCAATATAGTCTCCAAATAGTCAGTTTAAGTTGTTGCTAAAAACATATGACATTGTTCTGAAAAATTTCGTTACCAGTTTTCATTTTCTCGTGAGGTTTTCTCTCGGACATATAATTTTTGAAATCAACAGTGACGAATAATCTCTTTAACAGCCCTATAATAATTTTATAGTGAATTAGTTGCCTTTGATTTGTCAAGTGTTAGAGAGCAGTGAATCGAACAAAAAAATGGAAATGACAATTTGAAGAAACCTATTAAATATTTTCTTTAATAATTATTGCAAATAAAAGCATAATTTCCAGAATTACTACGACATGAGTTGGGAACTATGAATAATAAGCCCTATTGAATGACTTTACTTATCACAAAACATCCTAAGAAGCAAACAGGATGAAAAATGACATTTTTTCAGGAGACAAATGGAGAAAGCTATACATATTTAAGTACATCAAAAATCCTAGGCAAAAATATTGTGGACATTCACATGTTTTATTTTACTAGCAGCAACCAAAAGACCAGGGTAATGATAGTAAATCAGAATAAAATAAATAATTACTCTATAATAAAGTCACATATATAAGGAGCATTTTATATTAATTATTATTTTATTACCAGCTGGAATGATGGCGAGAAGCAAACAAAAGTCGAACAGAACCTGGAGAGCCCGAGCAATGGCATCGGAGCCCCTCACCAAGCTAAATAAACTATCTTCTCACTTTTCAAAACTTCTCCATAAGCTCATATGTATCACATTTATGCACAGAGCTCCTTGCATACTTTAGTCCACCGCCTTTTCAGTTGTGTTCCCTAGCTTCAATTATGCCGCACTTAATTCTCATAATTTACACACATTCAACTAATGCAATGACAACAACAACAACAACTAACAATGCAAATCAAATAAAAGTCATAGCAATGTATGAATTCCATTGCTCAAGCAAAGCTAAATCGAAAAGTAAAGTTTGAGGTTCATTTGTTGAACCACCCGTTGGAGTGACCAAAATGGAAAATGACCCGACTGACCGAAGCGCTGACGAGTTTGGCCGGTTGAATAAGCAAATGAATGACCAACAAAGTATTTGCAGTGCCAACAATATGAAGTGCAAGGAGTTGCATGGTGGCAGACTGCCGGGCACTGGTCTGTAGTGTAGATTGAGGTGAAGTGGCTTTTACTGCTGAAATTGTTTATTGTGGCATAGAGACTCCTGCTGTGTTATTGTTACTGTTTTGCCGTAGTTATTTTTGATTTGTATTTTTCTTTTCATATTTTTTGCTGTTTTTGTTGTTTTTATTGTTGGCATGTAAATTTAATTTTATTGCTCTACGTATGAATGCTTTGGTGGCAAAGTGAGGTGTGTGGCAAGGACATAACCTCTGAGTCGGGTATTCAAGAGAATTTAATAACCTTTGCATGGAATTTGTGCTGACTTGATTTCATTGCCATTTCAAAGCTTTATTTGATTTTGTTTTTTTTTTCAGTTTTCATTTTCCATTATTTTTTTACATATTTTTTTTAAATATTTTTATTTTTTATTTTTGAGCACGCATGGCTGCCGTCCAAAAACTACTCAGAAAAGTTCGGTCCATATTGCGTTCTATTTACAGTTCACCTTTGCTAAGTCACAGCAAGATGCCTAAAAGCTTTTATTTGATTTTCACTTTCAACATTCAAAATTTCCAAATAAATTCCAAATAATTGAAAAATAAGTGATTGGAAAAGCGTAAAAATGCGGCCAACAAAAGCAACCAACAAAATCAACAAAAGCTCCGTCGTGAAAGCTCCTGAGCATGCATGTTAATCATGTAATTGCTGAGTAGCGAAATAAGTAATTAAATGAAATTACTCAATCAATTAATTCAATCACTTTAAAATCATTACATTAGCCGCTAACGGTATCTACCGACCATTGTCCCCTTGCGCGTGCTTTTTCCACAAATTTCTTTTTCCACAAAAAGCTTGAACATTTTTTCCGTGCCGTTAGCTTTTATTGTATTACAGCGACCTTCCATTAGCAGCAGCACTCCCACTTTCACTTCATTTTATACTTAAAATAATAAAACTAATTTTAGCAATCCCTTTTGCTTCGTTTTTTTGCTTTCCTGCTTCTTTATCCTGCATGAAATTCTTACACAAGAGTGCTAAGCATCCCATTTGTATGCCTGTGTGAATGTGGGCGCCGGAACAGCACTCACATAATTAAGCGCATTAGTGCTTTTGTTATTCTTTCGCACTTTTGCTCAATTGTCGAAGCAAAAGGCAAAACTTTTCCTATAAACACGAAAATTCGTTACACATTTTCACCTGGTGGCACGGAGCCCCTCACCGCCAGCAGCCAACCGAAATCCTCTGATAGTCGACCGCTGGCCATTCTCATACTCCTTGCTGTCCGTCCGTCTCGAGCAGTTGCGTGTCGCAGTGTGGCGGAGTAGAAGGAGTTTATAGCATTTGCTACGCTTCGTTACGGTTAGTTGCTGCCTCAATTTCCTGCCTCACCACACCGCGCGCCAGCCACTAGCAGTCGCATTCAATTGGATTCGCTCGGTCCATCCTAACGAGTTCGCAACTTCTCACACCTTGCACCTCGGGCGTAATGTTCTGCCTTCCATTGTTGTTGTTGCACGTTCCATTGTTGTTGTTGCTGCTACATATTTTTAAAACTCACTTAGTTGCTCGTTTGCTGCATGCAGTCGCCGACCGTCGTTCTAACGAGTGAGTGCTGTGCTCTTGTGGTTGTTGTTATTGTTGTCATTGCTACTGTTATTCGCTTGTAAATAAAATTCGTTAGACGAATTTAAATTGTTTTCAAATAAACAACTCGGATTGTAGTGGGACTCGCTACCGTCCGACCGTCCGTCCAGCATACGCGCGCATTCGTTCCAGCTCGTTTCGGCGGCGACCGGGGCGCTCCATTACTTCACCTTCTCGGCCGGCCGCATGCATAGTTTATTAAGCTTTTTGTTGTTATGGCTCGTCTGGCCACAGTGGCGTATGCTGTCTTCGATCTGCGCTAAGCGCTTCGACTGCCGCATTTGTAGTTAGCTTTTGTGTTGTTGCACGCGGCAAGTGCTGACCATTAAGAGTGTGCTGAGGTCCATTGGTACCTTTTCGTGCATTCACTTCATCTATTCACTTTATTCCGCCTGCTTCAGCTTGATCATGTGTTATGCTTAAGCTGCTGTGTTCCCTTTAAACCCCTACCGGTGCCTTAGCCAACAAACGCTAGATGCTTTGCGTGCTTAGCTCTTCACTGTTGTTTATTTATTTACAACATTTTCGAATTTCTATCTGCTCTAACAATCCATTCGATTTTGCATTTATCTCAGTGTCCTGGCGGTTCGAACTGTTGCGCTGCTGTTCAGCTGGCCGTGCATGTCCGATGGGAGTTCATCATTTGGCTTTGGTCGATACTCCTTTTTTATTGGTTTTCCACCTGTTCCTTATTTGTAGTTTTGTCGGTGTCTCATCTGTGTGCTGCCACTGAATTTTTTAGTTTTTCTGCAGTTTGTTTTCCTGCAGCGCGTGCAAACTTTGTTGGCTCAGCGCTGGAGTAGTTACAAATTACGATAGTATTTGTCTCTCATGTTCTCTAGTGGTGCTTTATTATTATTATTTCACATTGTTCTATTTTCATCGAAAGTTTTACCTATGCAAAGTTGTCGTTTCGAGTAATACACTCATGTGGCGCTCAATGAATGAGTACTCGAATATGTGTGCTTTTGAAGTTAATATTTATTTCAAGTTATATTTTAGGAAGAGACCCTTGTCGGTTAAAGAAATAAGCTTGGATTTAAGAGAAAATACAGCTTTTGGAGTAGTGCTTCCCGAGATATTTAAAGTTCTATTAGCGATAGTCCACCTTCCATATAAGCCAAAGATAGTCGTAGCGCTATCGTTCGGATCTCCCATACGAAATCTACATCCTACAAACCTTTGAAGAAAACTTTGAAATATGATTCCGTCAGCAAAAAAGGATGTATGTGAGTCTGCTGAGAACTAAGGGCTCCAAGATCCCACTGTTTTATGCGTGGAACTGGAAATAACAAACCTTAATACTTGGGAACGATATTCAATCATCCTTACGGGATGATTTTCAATCCAGAACCCATGAGCGTTTTAGATTTTGGACGAGGTTTATATATTAGAGAGCACCGACGATTCCGCTTTCATGATTTCTATTACAAACTGAGGTTAAGTTCTCTTTTCAAATATTATTATTCACATATAAAATATATTGCTTCATACCGTAAGAGAATTGTCAAATACAACACTGCGTTTATGTGATTTTTAATCAAGCAACTGAAGTATTGAGTGAATCAACACAAATTCATTAGTAAACAGCGCACCTGCGAAATTGGGACGTGTCGCAAATTGTCTTATAATATAGCTATATATACTTCAGATTAAATAAATATTTTTATGAACCTGTACTTACTCCTATTCGTAATATTTATATAAGGTTTACAACTATTTTTCATAAACAATCATATGGACCTACTAAATTTCATAGAAAACTTCAGTGAATTGGTTTTACTTTTCCAATCTCAAAAGCAAAATTTTAAATGAATAAAATGCAATTGTTACGGATCTTAAATTAATGCACTGGGCGCCTAAAAGTATGTGAAGTGTTACTATATTAATAAAAGAATATCAAAATTGATACATTTTCGTAAAACCAATTTACTTAAGATTCTATCTCAAAAACAAAAACATAATCGAATAATTACAACAAAACAAAATACGCTAAATAATTTTGTGTTATGCTAAAAACTGTAAAATAGTAATGAATAATGTAAAAAAAAAATATTTCAAAATAAACAAAAAACGAAAATAACGAGAGATTCCATATATAAATAACAGTTACTAGTTATTAAAGGAGAGTTTCAATTAAATAAGGCGGTAGCAAAAATAGTTGATAAAACATATAGGAAATATATAAATGATGCATTATGTAAGTAGACGATGTTCATTCTTTGTTTTTGTTTTTTTTTTTTTGTTTTTCAACTATGTAAATATAATAAAAATTAATAATATTTGTGCAGACGTACCAAAGAGGGTAAATAGAGCATCAGGCGTGACCATCTACAGAAAAAAGAGAAAATAGAGTTTCAGTTAGCGAGAGTTTCTTTTTTTTTTTTTGTAAAACGTAAAACAAAAACTAAAAAATAGAGTTTTTAAATGTTTGTTGATATTTGCAGTTTCACTAATTTAAAAAAAAAGCTGTCACTAAAGGGGATTTGAAAAGGCAAGCATACTGAAATTTTGTATTACAATTATCGAATGGAGATATAATTGTTTATTCTTGGTTTTTGTAGTTGAAGGCGGCTAAGATATATAGTTTCTTCAAATGGTTGTCTTCTTTTTGAGGAGTTTCATAATTAATTTTTTTATAGTCCTGCTCAAATTGTGATAATTTTGAGTTATCATGGACGATTCATAATAATTCACTGATCATATTGGAATAGATTATATTTTTAGGATATATATATATACTTTTCTTATCGAAAAAGCACTGGAATCGCGTTGCTTGAAGTTATTTTTTATTTTTCCTTCAGATGCATTACAATCTTGTCATTACTGGATAGTTCACTTCTAGAAAATGTAGTATACATTTAGGATTCAAATTCTATACGAAAAGTGTTTGGAATAAATATGAACTCGAAAGTAGAGTTTCGTAATAAGAACACATTACTACTCGTAATCTAATTAAATATATTTTCTTACAGATTAAAGTTCATCTATTTTGCTAATCGTTGATGAGATGAGAAACTTAAGGAAGTGAAAGTAGAAAAATTACGAAAATCAACTAAAACTTTGAAGAAGAAGATATCTTTTCACTTCATGCTACTTTCAGCATAAAGAAGAAAGACTGCGTTGCTTGCTGGAAACTTGGAAATTTGAAAATAAATAGCGAAAATGTTGGTTAGCAAACGTCGATTATACTGGTTGGTTATGTAACACATAAAATAATTGAGAGATTGAAATTTAGAAAATAGTTCGAAATGTTATGGGAAATATAGCTTGGAAATATTGCCAATTATTTTATAACATATTTTTTGGGTACAAATAACGAGCAATTATGAAGTGTAACAAAACGAAAATAAACGAAATGAACGAAAACGAACCTACAATCGAGTAAATATAAGACGAACAAAACAAAATATGAAGATTTTAAGCATTAAAAATACAAAAAAAAAAAAACAATGAAAAATTAGAAAAAACTAAAACAATGCAAATAATGGTAAAAACATTAAGTTATACATAAAAAAAATATATTAAAAATATTCAAAAATGTTTCGATGAAATATATTTATGCTTTGTTGGATTCCAAAGAAACTACTTATATGATAGTAAATGATTTAGAAAGCTTAAAGTATTTTCATATATTTATTATATGTGAGCGCCTTGAGTGTGACGTCAGCGACTTACCTCTTCATTTAAATTCGACACCAGCAGCACGTTGGAGAAGCCGCGCAAAGCGGGCGTTGCTGTCTGTAGAGCACCACTGTTGGCCAGCGCAAAGGCGCTCAAATTCGGTATACCGCTATTATAGCCGCCGGCGAGCGGTGTGCCAATGCCGAGTGCGAATGGCGGCAATACACCGGGTGCACCGAGTCCGTTCACTGCAAAGTAGTAATTTTGATTTTTAACTTTTTTAGGAAAACAAATTGAAATCGGCATTCCTGACGAAGGGCGGGAGGGGACGAAATATTAGGAATATGTGTTGGGTGGTTGCAGCCCATTAACTGGGGTGCTTTCTACATTTTTTTTTAACGTGAACTTCAATCAAACTAATGCGTTAAGTTATTACGGGTTACTTTGTGGTTGGTGGTTGAAAGCCTAACGTATGACTAATGTGTCGGTCGGTGTGTCTTGTTTATATTTTTTTGAATTTATATTTTTTGATGTAAGGATTGAAGCGCTTTTTGAACCTGGTAATCTAGAAAAAATGAGGTAATAACTAATTAAAAATTGTTGTTGTGTTATTGATGTAAGGTACTGTTCATCTAACCTAGGTGACTCTGGGAGTTGTGGACATTACTTAGTTTAAAGTTATATATAATACTGCAGACTACTTAAATATATTTTTTTATGCTCAGTGATAGCGATTGGAGAGCAAGAGCGCAATTGAGTAGACAAAGAGAGAGTAGAGAAAATCATGTTTCATACAAAAATTAAATTTACGAATAAACTCGGCCAAATGTGATTGGAATTTGGAACTCATTTAAAAAGTCTCAAAATCAAGTTAAACTCAAATATATAAAGAAATTATGGAACTGATAGACAATAAGTTAAAGAGTTATTTTTTGTTATTTTTGGTTAACGAAACGACAGTTAAAACAAAAAAAAAAATGAAAAAAGGAAAAAGTAAAAGTGTTACCTATTTTATCACCTGTTAGGGATGGCCGCTGTCGGGCCGCGATCAGGAGCAAATCATTTGCATTTACCAAACCGCCAGCGGTGGGCATTATGTCGGCGCCGGGCTCACCCGGTGGCAATGATGGATTTGTGAAATCGCGCGATTTGTCATTGTTGTATTTGACATTCAAAGCAGTCAATTTGCTGTTGTCGATGCGCAGAGTGCAGCAACCGTTATAGATATTCTGGCCGTCCAAAATGTTCTTGGCATGTTGAGCCGAATGGGCGTCCGGATATTGGATCAGTGCCTGGAAGGGAGAGTATAATATTATACATAAATGTGTTTATATTAAAAGAAGGTGGCGTAACTAAATTGAATGATGTATGAGCGTGCCAACAACAACAAAAAGTACAACAAGTGCAAATTTCGTTGAAAGCATTTCATGCATTCACGCTTGATTTGATGCGCAAGCGAGCATGTGAACTTTTCAACATTTGCATTTGTTTGTGTTGTTGTTTTTGTCTTTGAACGCGCGCTTATCAATTATGAACGCTGTCGCGCTGTGGTTGCCACTTGTCATTTGACATAAAATGAAATGACGCTTCACAGAGGCAGCGTCCTTTCACATGGCACCACAACACACCACTCATACATATTCTATATGTCCACTTATCATTTCGCATTTACCTGGAATGAATTATTCTTTGTAAATGTAACGATTTTCAACACTTTGCCGAAACGTTGGAAAATCTGATGTAAAATATCCAATGACACCGGATACAACAGCGACTCGACAATGACGCGCAGCACCGTATTCGGTCCACCGGCTGTGTTGTTGGCGGTGTTGACTGCATTCGAGTTGTTCTGTAGTACAGCAATTGTGCCATCGGCATTGGTGGCGGCGGCGGTGTTGCACAGCGGTAGCGGTGAGCCAGATGCTGGCGATTGAATGCGATAATCGCTGGACACGACACCGGTCTGGAAGAGGAGGATAAAAAAATCATTAATTTCAATTTAAAGTTTTTACTTTAATGTATTAAACTTTTATATGTTTGTGTATGTAGAATAGATATTGTCGGAGATCCGTTATATTTAAGCAATTTTTAAATAAATATAATTAAATATAAATAATTCGGGTTTATTATCTAGTTGCTTTTATGGGAATTTTTTAAATAAATTTTTGGTTTTTAATTTATTTAAATTAGTTTTTTAATTGAAAATTTTGTTTATTTTTTTCAGTTATATACGGAATTTTTTAAATTAATTTTTTAGTTCAAATTTTATTTTTTTAATTTTTAAAAATTGTTTGTTAATTTTTTTTTTTTAAATTGTTTGCAGTTAAATCATTTTTAATTTTTAAAAATTGTTTGTAAATTTTTTTTTTTAAATTGTTTGCAGTTAAATCATTTTTTAATTTTTTAAATCATTTTTATTTTATTTTTTATAGTTAATTTTTTTTATTTAAACATAAATTTATTCTTGTTTTTTTTTAAATAAATTTTTTCAGTTTATTTTTTTTTCAATTGTTATTTGTAATTTTGTAAAAAATTTTGTTTAAAATTTTAATATTTTTTGTAATTTTTCTTAAGTTTATTTTATTTTTTCATTATTTTTTTAATTCAATAATAATATTAATTATCTTTTTTAATTATATATTTTCTTTTCATACAAATGTATTATATAAAACTTAAAATTTTTTTTGATTAGATATCAAATAATTAATTATTAAACAAAATAAAATTAATATTATTTAATAATAATGCATTTAATTTTATTTATAGGCATTTTAGACAGCCAGTTACAGTAATTTAGTCACACATATAACAATAGAGTGCTTATTGACTCAATTAAGACCTTATCTGAAAAGCTTAAATTCTTATTTTCTATATCCAGAAATATTATTTCTATATGAAATTTGCGCATAAACGTCATTTAATATTAAATTATATAAAACTTGTAAAAATCGAAACAAAATTCTCGCCGGGTCATCACACCACATTAATGCCATAGAAAAGTTCGCTCATAAATCTCAATCAGAATCAATAAATTCATATTGTTCCAGCAGAAAATAGGAAGGAAATCGATACGAAAAATAAAAAGGAAAAGAAAAATGTATATACAAATATATAATAGCCGCAAATTACACACACAAACGCATTCATCCTTCTTTCGCTGTTGTCTCGCAAACCTTAAGTGAACCTGCTCGAGAAGTCTATTGTGAAGACGCACTGTAATATATAATTCATACTCATATAAATATATCAATGTTTATTAGTGAGTGTGTGTGCGTGTGCTTGTCTACTTGCCAATCGTAGTGAACATCACACAATATCGGAATACAATTTAATGACATTCGGAAGTGAATTTATTCCAGTTCGTGCTGAATTTTGATTTAAAAATCATAACGTAAACACATTGGCTTTTTCTATATAAATAACGTAAACGCACACGCACAAGCGTATGCACACACGAAAATAAAAACAACAACTCAAGCAAACCATAGAAAATCTGAAGAGGATGCTTTGCCCCAAGTGTGCGATTTCCGATTGACGACAGGTAACGGACGACGACAACGTCCGATGCGAGGGGACGCGCAACGCAGGTGAATATAAATGTGAATAACGGTATGCTAGATAGTCATATATGTATATAATTTATGAATATATTCAACTCTACATATATATGTATGAATACGTGTGTGTTTGTGCGCGTAAGTGATTCTCGCATTAATGTGCTGGGCGGCAACGTGAGGATACGCGGCGCTGAGTCGAGGAGACGGGTGTGTGGAATTCACAGCAACAGACAAGCAACGTTCGCGCTGCTCACTGAAGTGCACAACAACAATACAAATGCAAAAGCAAAAAGACAAAAACAACACAATAAAAACAAATCGAAAGCAAATGGCAGAAGAAGCAGGCCAGGGCCAAGTCAAATTATAGGGCGCGCACTGGCGGCAGGAAGTGGAACGTACATATGAGTGTATGCCTGTGTGTGTGTGTGTGTATTTGGCAAACGTTAAAGGACACTTCAGCGAAGACGATGATGCTGTTACTGCCAAGAAGATTGCAAATATAATAAAAATTGATTAGAATTGCGAGAGTACGCACACACACACACACTCACACACACACAAATATAAATATAAACAACAACAAAGTCGTGCATAATACTTTTATAGAGCAGTGTGAGTGTGTGTATGCGCGTCGGTGCGTCTTGGCAGCACTTGACAGGCAATCGTAGCCAAGACTAAATGGATGACTGCGCGGCGGACAAGTCTAGGCGACAAACAGACAGACAGACATGCCACAAGAAATTCGCACGCACCGCACATACACCTCCTCTCACACACGAATAATACATATACACTGCTTTATAAAAGTATGGCGAAATGGATATGTTAGCCAAGTTGGCAGTCAGCGCTTTATTTTCCTCAACTTCATTTTTTTCACTTCCACTTATATCCTTCCGCTTTCCGATTTTATTTAAAAATCGCTTCCGCTGCGTCTCCTTGTTGCTCTTGCTGTTGTTGTTTTAAAAGTGGTTAAAAATAGAAAATAAAAAACGATACGTGCAGATGAATGAGCTGCGAATGCGCCATGAATGGCTGAGTGTTGAATGGCGCTTTAAATGATTATGATTATTAGATGATATTAGATGATTGCGCGCGGTTTCGCTATTGAGTATTTATAATGATATAGAGCAATGTGAAAAAGGCGGAAGTACGAAGAAGTGGCATCATAGATATGTGTTGATTGAATTTTAGAATTATGAAGAAGCACAAAACACGTTTTTAATTTGCCCAATTTGTGGTGGTTAGAAGTGAGACAATGCAAATTGAAGCAGATTTATGGTTGTTGTACTTTTTGTTGTTTATAGACTTTTTATAATTCATTCTATAGGTAAAAGCTCTTCATTCATTAAAAGCTCAAATTTATGATTTTTATTCATTTTTGTAATAAAAGTGAAAGCTTTGTGAAAGCTGTTGGATTTAAGATTTGAGTTTATCGTACTTGTTGTTGTTGATACACTTTTGGTATTTCAATATTTTGTTAAAAGCTCTGTATTTACTAAGAGCTCTTCAGTCATTAAAAAACCTTTGAACATAACTTTTGATATCTATTATTAAGAGTGAAAGTTTTGTGAAAGCGGTTGGTAGTTAAAAGTGAAAATAATGCATATTATAGATTTTTCGTGGTTGTTGTACTTGTTGTTGTTTATAGATTGTTTTATCAGTGTTTATTCATGTTTAAAAAGCTCATCAATCACTTAGAAAAGAGCCTTACCTATGGATTCCTATTAATTTTTATTATTAAAAGTGAAAGCTTTGTGAAAGCGTTTCCTTTTGTGGCCCAAACTGAACATAATGTTGCAAGAAGAGACATTAATTTAATATTATCAATTAGAAATTAAAAAATTAAGACGAATAATTAAAAATAAGTTAAACATTAAAAAGCTCGCATGGCTAACTGAAAGTTTTTTTAGCTTTCAATCCGCTCAATTCGTATGAAAATAAAAACAAAATAAAAAGTAATGACGTCACTGCTACCTCCAAGAAAACAAAAATAAACACCAATCATTTGAAACCCTCTGATATCTCACGCTCACATCTCACCAAATACGCAAATTATTCATGCATTTCTATTTACAAAAAGAAAATATTGAAAGCAAAAATGTTTAACTGCATTTTAAACGCCGACAGCTATCAGTCGGCTTCTATAAAATCGAATATTTTGCAATTCAAATAAATGCGCTCGCTATAGCTATAGCACTTCCAGCTAAAAGCATTTTATTTTATTTCGTGAAAACGCGCTACTGTATTTGTATTGCTGAAAGTGAAGCTCACTGTACTGGGGAAAACACACAGCACACATGTGTACAGTTATTTTATTTGCAAGCAAAGAGTTGTTATCGATTTATTTTATTACTCTATGGAAATGAATTGAAAAAATGACGCACATACATAGTTAGACATATACTACTCTATTTATGTCGCTCTGTAAATATAATAAACTTCGACTAGGATTTGATTGAGAAGACGACATGAAAGTAGTGTTCAATTTTTAAGAAGAGATTGAGGAAACATTAAGATATGTTTAGTGACATTTAATTGACAATTAATCAAACAAACAAGCAATTAGAGGTATTCTGTTAAATAAGTCACTAGTTATTGCTCCTCATACTTATAATAATTGGCTATAAGCTAATTGAGTACATTAAGTTAGGTCTTATTGAGTTAATTAGTTCCCTAATTGAGTAAATTAAGAGTATGTCTGAAAGTTTAATCAACCAACGAGCTGCAAGCTGCTTCAAGTTTTAAATTTTGTTCTTTAAATAATATATATTTGAAGGATTTGGAGCCAGTTTCAAAGGATTTATAAACTCCCATTGATGATAATTGAAATAACGCTAATTGAGAACGTCAGCAAATAAATAAATTAATTGGTGTATTGTCGATTAGGACTAGTTGAAACATATGATAAATATGCATCTTTAATTTAGTCCATTAACAAATTGTCTACAATAGAAGACAGGGAGGACCACTAATTGACTAAATTAAGTTTTCCAGTAAGATGATGCAAGCAGTATGCGAGGGATTTTTTCCCAATTAATAGTGAGAGTAAGAAAATAACTAATTGTTGATTAACATGATCATGGTATATACTGCAAGAAGTTACAAAATGAACTCGTTAAAAAAACGACTCATCGGAAAGTTCACTAGAATCTCCCTGATTATGCATATATTGAATAACAGAAAGCAAAACGTATCTCTAATTGAGGATTTTAAAAAACATTTCGAACATCAAATCGTAGATTATGAGCTTTCACAATGTGAAAGCACTTGGAAAGCTCTATGGAAAGCATATTCGATACTTTACTGTAACGGTATAAACCACGTGCTTCCATTGCCGTATTTTATATTATTTCCATTAATTTTATAGTTTGTTGTGCGTTGACCAGTTGGCACTTCCCAGGAGGAACAAAATGAAGGAGGCAAGCAATGAAAGCGTCGAACGCGCAACCAGTGAGAGCACACCTCGCTCCAAATGGTTGACATTTTCAAAACGAAATAAAAGTCGGACACGTAATAAAGTCATAACCGCTGTCGAATGGAAAGCGAACAAGAGGCGGCAGCGAGGCAGATTAAGCTAAATATGAATGCTTACTCGCGGGACTCAACACACAGAGGAAATAAAACTAAGACGTCAATGTGAGTTTGAGAGAGAGAAAGTAACAAAAAAACTAAAGGTAAAAGTGTGCATAAAACAAAAAATTACTACAACAACTAAAGCAGTGATGGCAACAAGAAGCGTGAGCACAGATAAAAGCTTTTAACAAAAGTTTGCGCTAAATTTACAAAGTTTTCCATTTTTATTACAAGCAGCGCAATTGAGGTGGAGTGCTCTGAGGTGTGAGGGCAGCGAGGTAGTCTTTTAGTACTCGAGCAGCCACAATGTCGCAACCACAATGCCAACCGCAAAGCAACATAAAATCCGAAAATTTAAGCACACCAAAAAAAGAACAGAGAAGACAACAAAGTCCAAGTCCACAAATATACAAGAGGAAAATAAAATTGAAGGATAATCCGTGGCACTTTGTCGTCGGTGCAGCGTAAAAAAAGCACGAAGCGTCGAACGAAGAAGGCAAAGTGAAGCGGCGTTTGTAAATTGATGGCGCTGAAAAAAGTTATTTATGCAAAAAGCGTTAAATGAGCAGCAAAACTACAGTGGCGCGCGCGCACAAAAAAAATATATATATAAGCACTCAAAAGCAACAACAAGAACAAGAAGGTAAAAAAAAGATGAAACAAAATTTTTGGCTTTCTTCAACAATTGTTTAAGCGCCAAAGAAGCCAAAGCATGTTTTTGCCACATTAATCCGCAACAAGAAAGTGTGTGGCAGAGCGCGAGGCGGAGGCAAGTAGCAACAGGAAGCGAGAAAAGCGATGAAAAGCCAGTGACAAACTAAAATAAATTTTGTTTTGTTGCTGCCACACTTCACTCTTCTGCTGCTTCACTCATTCACGGCGCTTTTTGTTTGCGCGTAAGCGGTTTTTGTCATCAACACCAACAACAACAACAGGAACAACAACTGCATAAAGGCATCAAAATATAAAATAAACCGACTGCATGAAGTTAAGAACTATTGAAAGACTATATGAAGCGCATAAAAGAAGCAGTTGCTCGCATTTTAAGCTTCATAAATATTATTGTTTTCCATTCACGCCATTCTCTCACCCGCACTCGAGCGTTATATAATATTTGCATGCGCTCTTGTGTGTGTCTGCGTGGCGACAAAGTTTATGCAACCCTTTTATGCACTGGCAATGGAAATTTCACACACATAAATTCATATAGAGAGTTGCAGCTGCATTTTGTACTGCATAAACTTGCCACCACAACAAGTTAACTTGACGCATATTGCGTGGCTTTGTTGCATCTGCGGTCATATAAGTGGCAGTTACTTGTGGCACTAAAGCAGTGCGTTAAGTCGGAGTTATAGCGCCGCAAATAAGCATATGAAAAGCTATGAAAAGATTTTATTATTTCAAAGTAATTGAATTAGATATTCACGTCGAAATTGAAATAAAATTAATAGCGGATTTTGAGAGAGCGTGCATAAGAGAGAGATAAGAGCGTGTAATATGATATTTATTGGAATCTTAGAACATCAAAGGTGCCAAAAAGGACAGGTAAAGCTGTCTAAGTGAGATTATCTGCAATCGTAGAGATCTACATATATCTTGACCAGACCTAACCTAACAAAGGGACCTATTATTAAAGCAATTGGTCCAATTAGTAAATATTTTCCATTTTGAAATATTTTATAGCTTTAAAATATATTTTTCAGTAAAGGGAGTACAATTTTCTACTTATTTCTTATTTTCTTCTATATGCCATCATTGAACCGAGGCGAAATATAAGAAATGATTCATTATTTGTCGGATATAACCTACTATCTTCCAGCTTAGTTTTGGTAAGGCTCGTATTCTTTAGATGCCTCTCAATATTATATGGCAAAATTAGTCGTTTAAAGAAGATGTGGAGTCCTTTAGGAGACGAGGAAACTCTCAAATTCTTCAATCCTCTCAAAACCATAGACTTGCTGGCTTTGATTGCCACTTCGATCTCCTTAAAGCTTTGGAAAAACCCTGCTCTGCTTCGGATGACTTGATAACTGCGAATTGATTCAAACTTATCAGGTAAGTTTAGAAATATGTTTAACTTTGGAACTAACTCGGATCAGTAAGCTATAAATTTACTAATAATATACTTTTTTCGAAGTTCGAATTTTTGCCATCTGTTACTTGATTTAGAGATCACTGCAATTAAAGAAAGCCTTCTCGTTCTGTCTTTAAATCGGATTTAAAATCACTAAAGTCTCAAAGAAAGAGTAAAGAAGTCGAAGATAGTGAAAGAATGCTTGGATTTACTAATGACAATTATATCATATTTCACGATACACCTACAATGGGTCCCGGGACATAGTGACATTCCTGGAAACTGTGTAGCAGATGAACTAGACAGTTTTTGGCACAACACTGCAGTTGGATGCTAATAAAGAGGGAATTTATATACCACTGGCAACGTGCAGATATCTAATAGATAAACAATCTGTTGATACGGCTGAATCACAATGGAAACAATCAACGACCTGCTCCGTAAGTAGACAAACGTGGCCTGAGTGGAATAAGAGTCGCTTATTGAAATTTAAGAGGAATTACACAAGAACCCTTGTAGGGGTGTTAACGGGACACTGTCTTATTGGGAGACACGCCAGCAGACTGGGGTTACCTTTTAATGATTACTGAAGCTGCCAAGAAGAAGAAGAGGTAGAAACGATTACACACCTTCTATGTGGATGTAACTATTGGACTCGTTGATGTGGGCGAAGTTGCTCATATCAAATTGTGTGAACTTTTTCACTTTATTAAGACCACAGGGTGGTTCAAAGATGATTCAATAGTGTGAGGAATCACAGTCGCAGTGGTGTCACAATGGGCCTCCTAGGAGCGTCGTTTGATAACCACTTAACCTACCTACTTGATTTATACTAGGTTTGGCTAACCATTTCATAATGAAGAAATTCCTAGGAAGAAGATTTATTGCAACTTTTCGAAAATAAGCTGCGAATCACTAAAGTTTCGGAGCATTTAACTTAAGCCTTGAAGAAGAAATCAAAATCAATTGCCATAAAGTTACAAATTAGTAGAGATACAACTATATAAATATATACTATAACACACGAAAGCTTCGTTAGCAGTTGATTGCGCGTGCAAAGGCATTAATTCGCCTATGTAAGCTTAATTGAATTGCTAATCCGGGCAGACGAGTGTGTTGACATGCAACTAATGCTTGTCAGCAGCCTTCGAACTACAACTTGCCACAGCAGCAATAAGTCACAAGCCAGCATACAAGTGTAGAAAACTCGGCAACAGCTAAATTGGCGCGAAAGTTAAGCAAATAAGCGCGAAGGAAACGACAAGCGATTAAAGCGCAAAAGGATTACTATTATTAGCAACGGATTAAAGGTGGCAAAACACACACGAAAGAGACTTAAAGACAGCGCGCGCCGAACGTGAATAAGAAGGCGCTAAGAACAATAACAATTATAATGCGGCTAAAGTGAAATGTCAACGACAGCGAGTGGAAAAAGAGAAAATGAAATTGCGCAAAACAACAAATCAATGCATACAACTAGGCGCATAAGCAGCCACCATGTATACGCTCTGAATGCTTTTTTGCTGTTTTGCTTTGCTTTTTCTTGCGTAACAATGTATAAGTTGTTGTTGTTTTTGTTATTTTCTTATATTTGTTGTTGTTGTTGCTCACATATGTGTTGTTTGATTTGCGCTAATAATATTATCTCTGGCATGGCAGCAACGAAAGCAGCGTGTTTATTTAATTTTCTACTTTATTTCAATCTAACAAGGCGAGAAAAAGATTTCCACGCACGCACGCACACATACACACACACACGCATACATATGTAGGTGTTTGTGCAAACAAATGGCATCATGTATCCTGTCCATTTGCAGGATTATAAGGCACTTTGCTGATTTATGTGTGTGAATGCCAACACACACAACGCCCGAAGTTCGTGCTTTCGTGTTTATTTGGCGTAAAAAGCTTTACCGTTATACCATCAGCCGCATAACCGTATCAACCAGCCAGCCAGGCAGGCAGCCAGCCAGCGAAGAGGTGGCGTAAGCAGCGCAAATTCAATATTATAAAAATAATAAAAACAAAAACAAAAGACCAACAACAGCAAACGACGAAGTGCCTGCCAAACAAATAAGCCAAGAAGAGAAAATTTAAAACAACAACAAAAACAAAAGCACACCAAAAGAGGTTAAAGGATTTTCGTTGATGTATTAGCACGCCAAGAGCGCACACATGAGAGTATATAGTATGTGGTCGGTGAGGGAGGGAGCAGCGACTTGCCCCCCCCGACTGGCGCTCGCTTACAAGCCAGGTTAATCTTGTGTTATTACTTTCTTTATTTTTGTTTTTACTTTTGTTTTTCTTTTGTTGTTGTTGTTGTTGTTTAACTTGGTTTCTTGATATTTTTCTTTCGCCATTCGCCGTTCGTGTATTGTGTGGCGCTAAGCGAAAATCAACAAGATGCTTTCTTCGCGTTGTTCTTGTTGCTTTTGCCTTGCTTGTCGATACACTTCGACCGCTGATTGCTGCTGCTGAAGTGTGCGAAGCGCAGTCGATGGCGCGCGCGGTGGTTTTCTGGCTTTTCCACAGCTGCCTGCCGCAGCCGCAGCCAGATTCTCGTGAGTATTGCGTGAAGATTTGTGGCAGCTAGCTCACATTTCGCAATACATCGTGTTGTTGTTGTTTTGCATTGTTGTTGCGCAAGCATAAGTTAAGCTTATGTCTAACGCTATATATATTTTGTTCTTATGCCATATTGCTTGCTAGCTGCTCTTAGCTCTTTTCTCCTGTTCTTCTTCGTCCTTGCCATCTTCACCTGCGTGGAATGGATTGGTGTGACGTGTGCAAATGGATTTCAATTACCGTTACTACGTGCATTGAACAGTGAATATCGCAGAGAATGAGTGGAGTCGGCGAATGGAATAAGCCAGCTAACAAGCAATATTAGCCACAGAAGTGGAGAAGAAAAATAAAAGCAAACAAAAAAGTGAGAAGAAAATCAAAGAAAACAATAAAAATAACAAAAAAAATAAACAAAACAAAAAAAAAAACGAAAAATAAATAAACATGTGAGTAAAAGCCAACAATGCCATATGACCAAACTGGCAAAGTGAGTGCAAGGGGTTATACGTCCCACGTAAGTATTGAAGATTTACGTATGTTTGGCTATAAGTCTGTTGATTTAGGTGTATTTCGCATTTGTTTTATTTAAATTTGGACTTTTAATGCTTGTTAAAATTGTTTTCCAATGCAAAAGGTGACAAATAACATAAAAGCATTAATGAAGGTTTTAAGTAATGCGCCTAGATGTATGCTTTGTTTTGTCTAGCATAGCTTAGTGCAAAATTATTGGTTTACTTTTTATTTTATTGCTATAGCCTCTTTACAATTTCAGGTACAAAGAAATAATTTATGCTAGCATTACTGCAATAATATTAATTTACAGAGTTGCCACCTGATTGCAATTAACAAAAGTTGGAGAAAATAAAAATAATTTCTTGAACTTGCAGCAAGATGTATTTTTAGTAGTCTAAATTTTATCAAAAGCTTGAGTACTAGTAGAAGATGGGTTGTCATACTTGTTCTTTCAAATATAAAAATACATATGATGATATTAATACAAATTAATATGGATGAAAATATATATTGTTATGAAATGGTTTGCTATTTATAGAAGCATTATGACTGAAAACAAATTTTGAGGTTGCCATCTGATTTAAAAGTTCAAAAAAAATAATTCGAATGAAATTCAAAACAAAATATTTTGTGACTTTTTGTCTGTAATAACTGGAGCAAATAATTATGATATTAAATAAAAAAAAATTGTGTTGCCACACTTTTAAATTTTCTTTGGTATTTTTTTTAAGTATTAACAATAAAATATATTTAAAGACTTTAATCAAGTGCGTGTAGAGAAAATAGTATAAATTAAATATTATTTAATGATGCTACCACTTAATTTTAAATTACAAAAAAAAAAAAAAAATTGGGACCTCTATCCTTTAATTTGAGTTGGTTTATCAAATAAATATCATAAGTTAAAAGAAAATTAAAAAAAATAGAGTTGCCACACTTATAAAATATTTTTATTGATATATTTAAAAATTAAAAAAAATATGCACACTTGATTCATGTCTTCACAACATAAACAAAATACATAGTTTAAATAAATTATTACTTAATGGGGCTGCCACCTGATTTTAAATATACAAAATTACACCATTTGAACACTTTTGCAACTGTGGAGTAAAGTAATGGATTTTAATAAAATATTTTAAAATAATATTATATATTAAAATATATAAAATATGTATGCATCGCATTTTTGCTTTAAAAATATTCTTAAAGAAATATTTTTGGATTAATTTTTTTTAAATAGAAATACTATTTTGTTTTGTATTACATACATAAATAATTCAAGTTGTTTGCACTTTCCATAATCCTTGCAGCAATTTTTTTTTTGCAAAATTTTCCTCTTTAAATTCTGATAAATAATTGTTAGATTGCGTTTCCTCCTGCACATATACCACACACCCACATACAAGTGTCACACACACAACAATAACAACAAAGATTAGATTTCATGTGTGTGCTTCACTCCGATTTCCAACTATTTCTATTTCAAGGTGTGTGCATTACAAATATTTCTTATATATATACCATATATACCTTGAGGGATTTAACCCTCATAGAACAGGATTTTGCAATCATCTGTTCAAGCAACAAAGCAACACACACACACACACGCATGCAGACAAAGACATGTCGGCATAGCACAACACAACAATGGCAGTGAAAGCAAGCAAATCAGCTAAGCAATGTATGAAATAACAACAACAACAACAAATAACTATTGCTGACATATACATGAAAAGCAAAGCAAGAACAACATAGAAGCGCTCCCCACTGACTGACTGGCAGCTATGCATGTATGCTTGTGGCGCAGCTTGTTTGGGCTGACATTTCTTTTTTGGTATTACGATTGAAGAAAAACAACAACAGCAACAATAAGAATAGAGAGTTATAAAAAGAAATATTCATACACGTACGTTGGGACCAAAAGAAACCGAACTGAAGCAATATGTCACGTGAAGACACAGCCAAAAATACACAAACGCATATGCTTAGAGGAGCTCAAGAACACATATATGTGTGTGTTTGAGTGTTGTGAAGCACTCAGTGAATTGCGCAGACACACTGGCAGTTGGCAGTTGCGAGGAGCACAGATGGATTTCCGAGGATTTCTGCTGCCAAAAGTGGATGCGCCAGTGAAGACGCAGATTCCAGCTGGAGATTGCTGAAGAAATGAATGAAGATGAATGCAGCTGCGGCCGAGATTGTAGGATAAGTGAGGCGCTGATGACTAAACAATTTCGGCAAGGCGAAAGGGAGGATGTATGGTGGGCACTAATGGCAAAAGGTGAAACAGCCAGGGGACAGGTAGCGACAAACAACAACAACAGATATATAAATTTATTTGTTGTTTTACTTATTGCCAAGCAGCGTATGTTGGCTAATATGTCTTCGTGTGTGTCCATGTGTGTGTGTTATTTGCGGGATTTCGTGCTGTTGCGGGTGCTTTTTAGGGATCAAATTTGACGTGTGATTGTTTTTGTGGGTAATTTTGATAAATTAATTTTTGAGCTGCCACAACAACAGCAGCAGCAAGCAATTGGTGGAAGGAAGCAGCGCTAGTTGAAAGGGTTAAAAGGGTTCAATGCGCCTGCAGTTGTGTGTGTGTGGAAGTGAGTGAGCAGCAGTCGCATACATCAACAAATGGCATGAAATGGAAGCTGAATTACTGTTTGGAGTAGGAATAAATAAAGCTTTTTGCTGCTGTTTGTGTGTGGAGGGAAGCGGGGACAAAAGCGGATTACAAGCTTAATTCAGCTTACAAATACATGGGCGATAGCCTAGCACAGCCATACATATACACGCACGGGTTTGACTAATTATCTCGTAAATAAATAATGTTTGTAATGTGAATTGTTTTTTTTAAAGCTCTTCAAAGTAATGTATTTGTAGCCAGCATGAGGAGTTCATTTGAAATTAATTTGATAGCAAACATATACTTTTTTCTGTTTTTGTATGGAAGAGGATTAATAGCCGTCAAATGAGAGTTAATATTTTATTTTCGCCCATAGGCAATCGGAAAAATTACAGGAAAAAACTTAAATTTTAATTAAAATATTTTAAGAACTGGCTAGGTGCATTATAGCTTCTTAAGCACTAACTAACTTTTTTCTGTCAACTAATGATTATTTTTCGCATTTTTTCGTTCAAATTATTTGTATGAATCTCTTTAAATTGGAGCTTCCAACAGTTTAAAAAATGTTGCCTACCTTTTGGCGCCAAGATAAAATATTTATATAATAACCTAAAACGCAGAAAGCTAAACTACTTCATAAACTACATGAAAAACTATCTTAAAAGTCTTGTTCTATATATAAAACAAGCTTCAATATGAATACAATGGAAGGCATGAGTATAAACTACCATCGATTGTGCGCCTAATGAGCAACTTTATGCGCTTAATACAGTACAAACTTTGCGTATAAGAGACGTCGCAAATACTAACAATCTTTTATTGTTGTTGCTACTACATATCTCTCTCTACAAATAGAATACAACAATTGCATGTTTACATATCTACCCATAGCATTAACTGCATTAACTGCATTAACATGTACGCGAGCAATACATGCTTCATGCTTCGTGATGACATGCAACAGACTAGAGTCGAAAGACAAGACAAGACAACAACGCCCGAAGCCTTAATGTATGCAATATTTATGTCGGTACCCTCATTAAATGCGCCACATACATATGCTTGTATGTCAATGTCTGTTTGTATGTTGTTAGGCGCAGTTGGTATGCAAATATATTTACCATTTGTGGCCCCCCTCATTGTTATAATACAATTTGTGTAATCGACATAATTGGCAGCTGAACACAAGGCAAATAAACAATATACACATTATTAGATATGCAACGAGCAAAGGTGTTGCCTACATGCAGGCGCTGGTGATATCTTATAGCTTTCTGCTGAATGTGTAGATGATTGGTAGGTAGACCTGCGCTCGGTATTGTTGTCGTTTCAACGCTTACGACTGGCAAACGCACATTTGAAACGTGATAATGGTGCTGGTAATTGGTATTCGGGAATGCCATTTGTAATTATCGTGATGTTTTCAGCACTTACACCCAAGTGAAACAACAACAAGTGAAAGCTCATGACTGTAGATATATAAACAAACGCTTTCGATATGTTCGATGGGAAAATGCGAGAATGTCTGCGAGCTACAGCTGATAGTTTCCCCAGCCTTTTGCCTAATGTTGAATGTAATAACTGTTTCAGTCGCTCAACGAGCTTATGATTTATTGATGACCAGACACACAGCTGATGATTTCTTTATTAAATAATTAACTGAAGACTAAGCTTATTTAGGTTACATCGAGCTCATTTTAATTGATATCACATTTACTTGTGGTTCGTGTAATATACAACATGGAATAACGAGGCGAAAGCGTTGATAATTGATCAATATATGAACGGACATAGACCAGAACCGAAGTGAAAATGGTAAACATACAAAAATCATATCTACATCCGGTTATTTAGCTCTCTTTAACCCTCAACGAGGCAGCATGTCAAAAGCTTACTAAGTGATCTCAGTAACATTATTAACAGGAATCTGTCATCTCAAAATTTATAATTCAAAGCTCAGTTGAAAGCTCAAATCATGATATTTATGTATATAGCGGTATCTCATAAGAAAACTCAAAGCTCTCTCGAAAGCTCAAAAGCTTAAATTCAAATAAAATATACTCAGCGTTTATTTGTAACAGAAATGAATATATTGCGATATCTATTTAGCGGATTAAAAAATTCAAAGCTCAGTCGAAAGCTCAAAACTTAAAGCTCTTTAGAAACATAATGAATGAAAATGCCACAAAAACCACAAACGTTTGTGGCATTGATTTAATACTGTTTGATTAAAAAATATTTTTCCACGCACTTAGATCTCGTCTTGCTTTCACCGAAAATAGGCAAAAAGAAACAATAAATCAAAATAAAATGAAAACGAAAAAAAAAAAATTAAATGAAACAAGCCAACATGTCAGCTGTAATCAGTGGAATGTAACATATGTCATCTTCTTCTCCCCTGTGGGAAGACAACATTCATTGAAGGTAAAGACAAAGCTACCCTCAAAAGGATTTATACATGTCTCACATATACTTTACTACAAGCATCACCTTGACACACGCACTGGTTGACTGATGGACTGACGGACTGATTGTCAGTAGTCGCCTGACAGCAGGTTGCTGCGTGACTGACTTACTGGCCTACTGCGATGTCTTAACAGACACCTTCCAACTACTAGAGTGTTTTCCTTTGACCTCAACGCTAAAAAGGCAGGCAGGTGACAAGCAGACAACACTCGCAAACGTGTGTGGCGCCACGCACATTTTAATTCCGGCCGAGTATTTCCGAACGTGTGAGCTTAAATTCTAAATTACGCGCCGGCATTTCAAGGGTTGAAACCCAAATGAAGACCGAAAAATTTTAAATTCGCACAATGTGTGGCACGTACAACAACGGCCTACGGTGGCATTCAGAGCATATGTGTGTGGGTCGTGGTTGGCTGTCCGTGATTTAGTGTATGCTTTGGGTATAATTTGTTACAAATTGTGATTAATTAAAAAGTGTCGAGTTTGCCACCTTTTTGCGGTCCTTTTGGGCAAACAACAAAACAGCGAAATTCTTGCTTTGTTTGTTGTTGGCTACGGTGGTTGACAAATGACGTCATTCGCAATTATAGTAGTTTCATCCATATGCGGCTGGATGATTGGGATATTTAAATTAAATAGTCATCATAAGTATTCATTTCGTATGTTTGCAGGAATTTTCATTTGCATTATTTACCATACCCGCCACAGTTGAATATGTGCGGCTATGTAGAGGTTTAAATTCGTGTGCAAATAGCGGTGGAAACCTTTCTATTTACCGAAAATTATTATTTAAATATCGAATTAAGTTTGACTAGCACAATGTTGGGCAAAATATTAGCACTACAGTGGAGTGTGTAAAAGAACACTCGCTAAAATCATGTTTACTGTTATTTTCATTTTTTCTCTATCAATTGAGATATTATATCTTTAGAAATAAATAAAAACTAAATGTTTATTGTCTACTCACATTATTGTGACTCTGATCCGTTTTTAGCTCACGATGATTGGAGAACTGTACATAAACCATGCGTCCGTGCATATGTGGCGGTGTAACGGTATAGCATGAGACCATAGATGTCGCTGAGACTTCATCGGCCATTTCGAGGAAAGCTTGATTTTTACCCTTCAAGACGAGCACATTTGTGACACGGCCAAATGGTACACCTAATGAGATGACATCGGCTTCGCTGGACTCGATTGGAATGTTGCGCAAGTGGATGACTTTGGAGGGTTTGCCTGCAAAAAGAAGATAGGACGGAAATCAATAATTTATTTTTTAAAAAATAATAAAAATATTTATAAAAAATGCAAAAAAAAAAACTTTAAAAAAGTCCAATTAAATTTTAAATGATATGTGGCAGAAAGGATGAAGCAGTGCCCTGCCTCACTTTTTGAATACTTTTAGTGCATTTCTCACCTATGAGCGACAGCTAATTAACGGCATATTGAAATGACGGCGGACAAGTATATATGTATAATCAAATATATATAGACATACATGTATCTATAGCAGTTACCAGCTTCAAACAATACACTTTTTATGTTGGCAATAAAGTTTTTTTCTACCTTGCCACACTAAAAATGTTCGTGCCACACATCGCTGGTGGCACATAAAATGCCGTTATAATATACATGTATGCAGATATGCATGTGTGGCAAGTTGAGCGCTGCAGCAAATGTTCGGATGACGTGCCACAAATGCAGTGGTAAATGCCACACATTTTACGACTAAATTCCCCATGCAACACAATGAGTGGCTTGGCAAGTATGCCGAGTCTACGGCACTTGTCGTTGCCGCCGCTGCACCCAGGTGATGTGGCACATTGCAGCAGGCGACACAAGAAATACTTTATGTTTATACAAAATTTAAGCTACTTCAGACGTCAGCAAGGAGGATCACTGAAATGTTGCACATAACAAGTTGTTATGCGACAAACGGTGGCAAAAATAGATGCCGACAAGTGGCATGTTGCACACAAACAAGCTAATAAACTGCATGTGTGTGTGTGTGGTGAGTGACGCCATAAGTAAGGATATGGCACAACCTATTTTGGACAAATTTTGTGAAAGCGACGCTGCATGTGTGTGTTTGTATGCGAGGATGTTTCTCACTCGTGTGGGTAAAGACTTTAATCCGCTGCTATTTGTACAATGTTGCAAGCATTTATTTATGCACAAATACTAACAATGATGAGAACAGCATAACAACAACAACAACAACACAACAAATAAAAACTAACATGCAACAACAATAGTAAATAATGTGTGAAGCGTTGAAAGCGGCATTTTCATGCAACACAATCACTGTACTGGCGTGAACTTTTACAGCAGACAATGGCGACACGGTGGCAGGCAACACAGTCTGAATAGCCTCGGCTTCGGTCACTCGACCGTTAGTCAACTAGTCAAGTGCGTTAGTCAGCCAGACACACTTAGTCACTCAATGAGCGCGCTAACCAGTCGGCCAACACAGCAAAGCGAGCACGAGCGAACAGACAGGTGCATTTGCAATGGATTACGACGAAAGGTTACTCGGCATTTACGAGTGATGGCGAATGTGAGTGTGAATTGCTAATGTATAGGGCTTAAACTCGTACATGAATGAGGGGCATGTGAACGCGACAATGTCCATCGGCCTAAAAACTGTTGTTGCGGCTTATTTTCCCAGCCACAGACACAAACAACGTTACACACACATTTGCAAGTATAAATATATGGCCCGAATCTGCATTCGCTTAAATACACAAACGCGTTTAATGTGTTGGTCGCCAAAGTGCCAAAGAAAACAAACACTAGTGTGAAAAATAACAATATAAAACGAAAATAAATAAAAATATTCAAAAAACGAAAAGAGTGGAGATTTAGCCAGTGTTGTGTGGTGCCAGCGGCCGTGCGCTCACACTCGCCAAAATGCTGGCAGCACTCTATGTGAGTTTATCTCGCATGTATTTCGTTGGGAATATTCGCAGGCGTCGGCAGCTGTCGCCAAAAGTTATATACTCGTTGCATGCAATGGACTTTTTTGTATGTGTGTGTAGTGTTTTAATGAAATTAAATGATTTTTATATGAATTTTTGTTTTAAAGAAATATTTCAAAAATTGCTTTTCTACAATAAATGCCTTAAAATTCGGGGTCTGGAGTACTCTACTTTGCATAGGTATCTATGAAAAGTGCTTTGAAATATTATAAAAGACTCCAAAAGGGATACAGATGATAGACTGAAGACTTGAATCGGGTTAAGGATTAAATTGCATCACTCTGGAGTACAAATTTGTATTAAAAATTCATGGAAGAATGCCTGAATGTCTTGAAAGAATAAGTAAAAACTATAAAATTTACTGCAAGACTGCAGAATATTGCAAATAATATTCAAAGTTATTAATATTTAAAAAAATATTGAACTCATAAGCAGTATAAATTACTGATCCCTTAATATCCCTGACAAAATTATAAAAAAAAATGTCATTAAAAAGCACGTAATATTTAAAAATAGCAAACTATTAACGCCATTAACCCCTTAAGCAAAAAAACAAAAAAAAAAATCCAAAAAATTAAACGTCCATCGCAATTATTACATTGAAATCATTTTAGTATTGGGTTACACAAGCGAGCATTTAACTCGTTACTTTTTTTAATATTTTCTTTCATTTCTGAATCTTCGTGTGTGTCTGTGTCCACATATTTTTTCCATAAATAATTGTAACTATTTTTTGTATTTATCGGATAGCTGCTTGCATGAAATTGCTTGTTTACTCGCACCACTCTTTTGTAATGGCTGTCTGACGGCATCGTTGACGACCCACTTTCTGTGAGCGAATTAAATACACGCTTACCCCTTCGCTTATACTCGGCTGTTGCAAATTTTAATTGAAAATAGTGATTTTTCATGCCAGTCACACGCGTCACGCACCCTCAAGGAATATAAGTTATTAATAGCGCTCAATTGCTGGAAGAAAGCGTTGTGTATATACTTTATTGAGTTCAAAGAGAAGAAGAGCAAATTTTTCATTTCATTTGAGACTAATCTAGCGGTTAAAGAACTGTAAGTAGACAGCTTAAAATTTATTATGGGCTCAATTGAGATTTTCGAGTTGAGCGACTCGTTGTTCTCTTCGATTCGCCACTTCTTTGTTTACTAGGTTTAAGTTCTAGGGAGCGGTATAGGTTGATAAATCTAAATCATCATTTCTCTAGTTTTTATATAGTTTAAGTTATCATGTCTCTCAGAGTATCATATATAAATCCTATTCATCACTAAAGCCTTTATTACATATGCCACTCGCTTATTTCTACCTGTGGAGTGTTTCAAAATACCACTAGATATTTTCACATTGACGAGTGGGGATCATTACTACGAAAATATATTTTTTTCTACCATTTTTTATTCAGATAACCAACACCTTCGGCGGTGGACATAACTCTCTTAATTTCCATTAAAATTATTTGATACTTTTTCTTGCAAAAACCAATCACGTCAAATGACTCCCTGGAATTATTTTCAAACTTTCGCTAGTTACGCAGTGGATTTGTAATTCCAATTCTCGACTCAAATTCCACATAAATCGGAAGTGAAACTTTAGTAATAAAAAATTTCAAAAACAAAAAATGTGATTCAATGGAATTTACCGGATAAATGCTAGAGAAGTATGCTTATGCGGAATTTATAAAAATAGAATGCCCAGGGAATGTGAAAATCACTGCTGAATATTTGTTTCAATAGTATAATTGTATGTACAACATGTAGTTCAAGGCGACGCAGATGATTTCACATTGTTTTCCACAGCATTTCATGAACTGAGCTCCAGTATTTGGAATGCCAGTTCGAGTTCGAATGTTAATATGTGGCAATTAAAGGGTCACATTGCAGGAAACAGCAACACTATTTAAGGATATCCTCGAACCGAAAGCGGCACTTTTTGCAAGGCCGAGTGTAAATACTCTGATTACCGTTAATACAATTTTTTTTCGTTATAAAAACGCGTTAGGGTTAATTAAAAATTATGAAAAACTATTTGCTTTCAGACAAATTAAAATTAAAATGCATGAAAACAAATATTTAATTTGTATTTAAATATGTTTGCATAAAAATCGCACACAACGGACGGCGACAGAAAAAAGTAAAATCCCTTAGAGCTGCCAGCTGCACGAGGAAAAAAATAAAACGGCGATGAGCGCACAGCAGCAACTCGTGTTGTGTCTTTCACGCTCATTCGCTGTGTGTAATTTCGTTTCGGATTCATTTCCGCTTCGAACTAATGAAAAAGTGTAATTTCCGATTTGACTAAAGGCAACTGCAACAGTGACCGATTACGGGCTGCCGTTGCAAAAAAAAGTAAACAACAACAACAAAAATGCACACAGATAGCATTTCAACAGCGACAACGTTTCATTTGCAAAACAGATTCATTTTACCGAGCGCTGATGGCACTCAACACTCCCGCTCTCCATCAATAACTGCAGGTCATTAATTTTTTCAAACGAATTTGGAACATTGACCTGCAGCGAACTGCAAGCAGCATTTACCGAGGTGTTGCAAGTGCACGTACTGTGTATGCCTTGTAAGCTTTAAAAGCACTGTGAGCGTTAGAGAGTAGTGCTTGAACACAATTGAAAAACAGGACTTAAGTGCATGGAATACAAGAATTTAGGTTGTAAGCTTTGGTTCGAAAAAAGGCTAAAAACGGATGTGGATCTAATAACTGTGGTTTAGAGGCGTATATGCATGACTCAAAGTGTTGGAAATTACGAAATATCTTCTAAAAAGTGTGGTGAGGGATTTGGACGTCACCATCTAGTGGTTGGTGCCGTAGAATAACCATTCTCAGAGACCGATTCCTATATTTCCCTCTTTTAAAGAGTCCAGTATCGCTAAGGTTGGCAATTTTAACATATAACTAAATGCTGTAGAAGGCTGGGAAATGATATCTATCGCGAGGAGATCTCATGCTTATTGTTCCGCATGAGATCTCCTCCAATCCAATAGAAAAAATTGAGAAGATACTGAATTCTTCAAACCACTATCACTTGAGATTTCGGACATCTTCAGTTGTCTAAAGGTTTCTTGAAAGGGTTTTCAACTGATAATGACCTCACTGGAATATTATATAATTTCAAATGTTCTACTACCAGCTTTCGAACTCAAAACACACCGAGCGTTAATGAAGTGACTTGACTGTGACCTCCCATTAGACTCGGCGCGCTGAGTTAATTAATACGTGATGCTGAATAAATATTTTAATTGTAATCAATAATAATAATAATAATAAGGAAATGCAGCAAACACAGACGCGGCGTGATATCATGACCATGGCGGACCGGACAACAACAACAACCAAAGCGCCACCGTGTGACCTCAGTTGGTAGGCGGCGGTTAATGCAATGATGTAAATTGGCAGTGCAGCGCGAAAGCAGACTTCCGTTGCGGCATACAGCGAGTTGTTGTTGTTGCTTTGTTTCATATTTATATTCAATATTTACTTATTTATTAATATACCAATGTAGCTGGATATGTGTGTGTGTGTTTGAGCTACCAATAAATTTGCAACACACACGGGAGTACAAAGCTCACATGTGTGTGTCTGTATGTGCTTTGGATATGAATTTAAATTGTCATCATTAATTAACTTTAGCATATGGAGAACAATGCAAAGTGCTGCCGGATAATATCTCCATATAATTGTATATAAATATATGTGTATGTGTGTCTGTATGTATGTCTGCGGAAGCCTTTACAACGGTTTACTTCATTTCATTGCATTTATCATTTATCACATCACATATATTCCATATCATCATGCTTAACGCGCTTGATATTTCCGCGCTTTTGTTATGTGCGGCTTGAAGTAGAGATGTGTGACATTTATCGATTAATTTGTGGTATTTTTGAATGATTATATCTGATAAAGGACTGGCAAAATCTTCTTCCAAGTTTATAAATACTTAAATACAGACTTATTTTCAAATTATTAATCCAATTTAATAAAATCTGCCTACTACTCCTTGCAACATTATAACAAATTATCGATTAATTCGATTCGATTCGATATCACGTACGTGCCACATATTGTTGCATTCAACGTCCATTTAAAAGCTGTACTTTGTCATTCGCAGGGTACCGGAAGGGGCGTACGGGTCGGTCAGCTTGTGCGCGCGTTGCTACTCAATTACGTTTTGTAAACTTTTCAATTTGTAATGCAGCGCAACGCAGAAGGACAACAAGCGCAAAGCATGTGGCAGCAGCGTAAAGGAAAAAGAAAACAATTATGTATCTGTTTATTTGTGGCAACCAACGCTGCACACTGCCTCATAATCGATTAATTGAAAAGCACACACACTCCCATAGACACACACACACACGGACGTGCGCGCTTTTCCACTTTCGCATGCAAATTCCAATAAGCAGCTGCATAACGGTCAATAACGCGCGCTGGCGCTGGCAAGCTGCCAGGCTTCTCAGACTCAGCTTGCTTCTGTTGTTGTTGCTGATAGTTATTGGCCATTGTCGCTGCAACGTCGAGACCATCGCCGCACCGCACACCACACTTCGATGCGCCCGCGCACGCTTGGCATACTTCGCATCCTTTGCCTTGCTGCCGCTGTACTTTGCTTCCTCAACTTATTAATAAATTACAATATTTTCCCATTTTTCCGTGCAACGGTGCGTATGATTGTTATTTAATAATAATAACTGCTTATGTACGCACACAATGACAGCGCGCTGTGGCATTAAAGCGTGCCACATGTGTGAGTGTGTGTTTGTGCGCTTCATTATCGCATGCAAATTATGTAAGTGCGCGCTCCGGAAGTCGCAGTCGGAAATGAAACAGTAACTTGCGGCAAAAGTGGCTGCGCCTTACACACACACCCAGATACAAATGTGAATAAACACGGCTGTGTGCTTACTTTAATGCATAAGTAGAAGTAATAATTGTAAATGGGCTATTATTGTTTATTGTAAATATGAATAAAAATTATTGATCAGTACTTTCATTTGCCACTCATTACATACATACAGTTACGCGTAACGGTTGTGTGCAAACACTAAGTGGCATGCAGCTTTAAACACAGTTACAGTAATTGCCGTAACGGAAACTCGAGGCCGATAGCGGTAAGTATGAAGAATTTGTGCAAATTAAGGAGAAATTTAAAAGTCAGCCTAAAGGTAGGCAACGATTTAAGCGAAAATATGTGGTTTTTGAGCTTAAAAGTGTGAAATTTTCAATAGAAATTTTAAAGTAATTCATAAAAAAAGTATATTTAAAGAATGTTAAAAAGTCAGCCTAAAGGTAGGCAACAAATTATGAAAAAAATTGCTTTTTAAGCTTAAAAATGCAAATTTTCGTAAAAAATATATAATAAATTAATTTTTTTTAATAAAAAATTATATTTCAAAATATAAAAATATGTTTTACTATAATTTCCTAGATAACTACATACATACATAGCGCAAAAATCACAGTCTGTCATTGTGTATTGACCTAAATTAAAAACTTTAATTAACTACAAATTACCTTCGAAAATCAGTTAAAAAACATTATGAACAATAAAAACCACTACCGTTATTACTTGTTCACACACACACACACTACACATAATGTACGTGTTCATTTGCGGTAACAAAACAATCAACAGCAATAATTTGCAATGAAACTGACAATAAAATTGCATTCAAGGCATTAAAAATTTATTTGCACCATGACAGCTGACTTTATGCCCCAGCTTATGTTTCAATATTGTTTTATAGCGCGAACAATAGCGTTTAAATTTGTCGTTTGGCGCCCGAGTGTACGCTAAGGTTTATGGAATGACTGCTAATAGGTAGGTGCCGGCGCAATCAATTTTCAAATGAAACCAATAATTTTGTGCAGTACAAGTTGTTTCGCCGTCAACGCCACAAGCGAGATAAACCCGTGTAATAGTGGGGTACTCCTTTCCAGCCAGCACATGTTGATTTAGCGAAATTAAATATAAGTGTGTAACAATACCTGTTGTTAGTGGAAAACACTTGCAAGGACACTTAAGCGCTTGCTACGCTAGGAAATTGCTGATTTTGTTGTTAAAAGTATAAATTATGTACGCGATTTATGAGGGAACTTCAGCAGTAGCCCTTATTATAAAAAAATTACTATAATTATAATTTTAATATCCGATTTATGAGGGAATTTCAGCAGTAGCCGTGATAATAAAAAAAGACTATAATTATTTTTAATAAATTGTTTAAAATATATAGTTTGCTCTCGTAATCAAGATGGTAGCTTTTTCTAGCGGTTCAGTGGAAATTTGATTAAATATATTGAGTTAAACTCATTGGTCCCTATTTAATGTCATTAAAAATTCGGAACAGTTGTCACTGTCATTAGTCAGAAGTCCCCCTCTCACTGTCGTTAGGCATGTTTTAAAATATTTACTGTCGCACTGTTTTGGTTTTCTGTCATGAGTTCTTCGTAAACGCTGTCACTGTCATCTGTCATGCTTTAGTCATATTTAAAATTATCGAATTTTTTCGTTTACTACCTTGTTTTTATCATTATAATTGTATTGGTCACTGTATTGACTTTCTTAACATCATTTTCTACACATTTATGTTTGTCATACGCGCTGCCATGCCATTGTCATTAGTCACTGAAACATGACTCCCAATATAGTTATTTCTTTCTTCAATTTTTGTTATAAAAATAGTTTTCCATTACTCTTTTGCGCTGCCACTGGCCGCCTGCCTAACTTCACATTTTGTTATTTTAATTTTTCAACACTGGAGCGAGAAGCACCACTCACAGCGGCTAATCTATGTTGCATAGTGTAGCCATTAAACCCGCAATCGACCGATAAACAAACAATCAACTCTAACACCCACACACATGAAATGGCAACAAGCAAGCTCAAAGCTCAATAAATGACAACAAACAAGCTCAATAAAAGCAAAAGGTGAGTAAAAAACTTTTAAAATAAAACAACAACAACAGCAACGCTATGTACACACTAACGCCTGAGCTCAAACAACAATGTAAGAGACTTAAATTTCTAACAATGCTGCCAGCAAAGTCACACGGCAAGGCAGTCAGGCGACGGCGCCTAGTAGTATGCAATGAAATTCCACAAAATACATATATGTATGTATGAACACATGTAACTTGTGGTGTTGTTGACTGGTTGTGGTGTTGCTTGTGGTGGTGTCCGCATTCACCAGCATTCTTTTATTACATTTACGTGTTAGTGCAACGTGTCTGCCATGCTGACGTGTGGCATGTAAGTTGGCCAAAATAAATGTGTGTCGCACGAGGTGGCATACACCTAGGCGGTGTGGTGTGGTGTGGCAGGTGGCCGTATAACATTCAAACACTACGGTGTATGTTGACAATGTTATCGAAGCGCAACCACACATCAAATGCCAAACAAACAACAACACAAACGAAATGGCAGCCAACAAGCATTGTTGGTATTGGTGGCAGCAATGGTGGGTGGAGGTATTGGTGTCACGTCACTGTGGCCATATGTGCTAGTATTTGTTTTTGTTTTTGCTTTTGTGTCGGCGCCTAAGCAGTCTGCTGTCTGAACTACAACAACCGTTAGTTGACTGTGTTGCACAGACGACACTTGTCGCACAATCGCACCAACAATCTATTGTTACAGCCGACTTTTATGAGCCTCGACACATTCGTCCGTCGAAATACATTGTTGTTGTGGGTTAGACGCGAACGTCGCATGCGACAGCGGAAAAGACCAAACAATATGTTGACCAGCGAACAGCTTTTGCTAATTTTCTTGTGGTGTGACCCCGGGACTGGCGATATTTTTTGTTTTTGTTTTCGTTTTTCTTGTTTTCTCTTAATTTTTTTTTATGTTTTCCTTCGCTTGTTCGCCTCATCACGTGGTTGGCCTCATCACGTCGAAAATTCGCCAGGCTCAAACGCATATAATTCTATTCATTTATTAGCACGATGTCCTCATACTCATACATATATGTATGTGTGTGTGTGTCCACCGTTAGCTTTGCTGTTTTTCTAGCCTCAATAGTAAGTAAGTAAACATGTGCGTCCTCGGTGCCTTCATCCACACACAATAAAAATGTCCTTACACGTTTATTTAGCAATTTTGTTTGTTGTTATTTTTCCATTCAACCAATTTTTGCTCTTTCACTTTGCGTCTATTCGGCTATTCATTGTTATTGTATTTTCTCACTTCTTTTCACAATTTCTTTTTTATTTTTATTACAATATATTTTTATTTGATTTTTGTCGTTTTTGTTGCGACAAACCAATACAGATGCCTCTAAGTAGTCCTGACTAAGGGCACTCACACACACACCGAACACCTTGCAGAGGCACACAATTGAGTGTGAGTGTATTTGAGTATGCACGAGTGTCGCATACAAATATTAGATTTAGTTGTTTGTTTTTGTTGTCATACTTTTTGTTAAATTTTTTTCTTCTTCTTCTTGTTTTTTTTTTTTTTTCTTTCTTTATTGTTTATTTCTTCTTGTGTAGTGATTTAAGTCGTGTCGCACGTTTGGATTTGTTATTTTTGCGTTAATTTCACTTTTATTTATTTATTTCGTAATGAAAGCGAGTGACGGAAGCGCGCCGGACACATTCGTGAGCAGTTTTAATGGCCGCGCTGAAGTGAATATCACAAAAATCGGAAATCGTAAATGTGAGCAATAAAGAAAATGGGTTATATTAGAGGAGAAATGTCATTAAAGCTTAGCTTTATCGCTGAATTTTAGTGTTGCTACACTTTTAAAAGAAACAAATATTATTCAAAAAAAAAAACAAAAAAATTGTTATTTAAGGGTTTTCGTAAAATTAAAAAAAAAATGGAAAAAATTAAAAACAAAAAAAAAATAAAAGAATTATTAAAAATTATTTTGTCAAAAAAATTAAAAAAAAAATTTCAAAAAAAAAAACAAATTATTTAAGATTTTTTAAATGATTAAAAAAAAATTCAAAAAAATGATTCCAAAAAATTGTATTAAAAAAAAAATTATAAAAAAAAATTTTTATCAAAAACAAATTCAAAGTATTATTTAAAATTGTCTATATAAAAAAACTATTAATTTTAAACTAATAATTTTTTTTAATAATATTATTTTTAATAAAATATTTATGATTGATGCGTATCATAGCAAATTGAAAAATATAAAAAAAAATTAAAATATTAATAAAAATCAAAAGAGCTTATTTTAAACACATCAGGGAGATTTATATGTTTTGCCACAAATAGAAAAGGCTTTGAGCATATAAATGTTTTACGTTCAAGGAGAATTTAGTTCAGCCTTTTTTTAAATAATATATTTTTTAAATAATTTAATTCTTAACACCTTTTACTATAACTAGTAATTTAATTAATTGATTGATTTTAATTTTTAATGCAGTTTCTCTAATTTCAAAATTTCCTACATTTCCACGAATCTCAAAAATTCACTCAACAACCTCAAACAACTACATTTTAGTTTAATTAAAACTCGTGCACACCTCCAGCACCACCACCACATTATCCGAAGAAACGAAGCGCAACAGTTTACATGTTACCTCGTTAAATTAGAGACCGCTACATTTTCGAATATGCGGAAAGTTGGAATTTCTTTCGATACCAGCAAAAATGAAACTGCGCCCGCGGCAGTTTAATACAAAGCAAACAAATCTGTTAGTTCGTTGTTTCATGCAAATTTAATGCTGCCGATCGCAACACACGTCACACCATCACACGCGCAACAACAGCAACAACAACAACGCCAGTGCAAATTCATTGGAAAAATGCATGCGAGCAGAAATTTCCAAACGTGTGCTCCAGCAATTTGCAAACACAAACCAACAGCTACCGCGCAGAGAATTACAACAAGCAAAACAAAGCGCGCCAGTGAGAGCAAGAAGAAGAGGAAGCATATCAAAAAAAAAAAAAAAAAAAAAATTGAATACAACAACGTTGTACAACAAACCAGCATTCTTTCATTTTGTAGCGGTGAAATGAAAATGCCCGCTGGCGGCTACACCAACACTAACAACAACAACAGCGGCTTGTGATGGTGGAGCTTCAGCAACAGCAAACGCGTCGGCGTCAGTCCGTGTAACCGCAAAATTTTTCCACTGTGTATGATATGCACACACACACACGCGCGCACTCGTTCCTGTAACGCTTAAGGGCAGCAGTGTTAAATACTGGTATGCGTATGAGTGTGTGTGTGAAAGCTTTTCAGGTGCAACTACAATTTTGGGGCATTACGCACACACACACATAGAACTTTACTGCCAACGACGTACCGGCGCTTGTTTGCATTTCCTTACTCTTCAACAACCAACCAACCATGTTGACGCTGTCGCCGGCGGCGGCCATACCAACTAAGGAACCAACGGTCCAACTAACCGAGCATCCGAGCGAGCGAGTGCGCAACCATTCAACCAACTAACCGCCACACATCATCTCATCGTTTTGCGGTTAAATCGAACAGCGACGAGTGACTAAACACAACAACAACTACAGCAAGCAACAACTAGAGTGTGCTGACCATGGCATACAACAGGTGTATGAATGAATAAACGCGTTCTAACGGTGAATGGCGCGTTGTTTTGTTGCTTTTTAATTAATAGAAAAGTCTTTTGTAAAGTAATAAATAAATATTATGTTTTCAGCGGGTCGGTCGCTTTGGCCACCAAACGAAAACAACAAACAAAAAGCGTCAATGGAAAGCAGTGAAAAGGCAAAATAATACAAAAACGGGAAAAGGTGAAAAATTGACAGAAAATAGAAATAGCTGCTACTAACGCATGTATAACGCGCTTTTGCAGCACTGCGCTGGACTTTAAGTTCAGTTGAATTGGTTGGGTTAGAATTAGTAATCACTCAATATGGTGCAATGAGCTTTATTAAAAAACTCAATATTTTTTTAGGCAAACATTTTATTTTTTGAAAATATTAGAAAAAATGTCATGCAACTAACCGCAAATTGAATATTTGTGAGATTTTTTTCTCTACTCTCATAATTCCCATAATCCATTTAATGGAAATATAAGCTTATGTTGCAATCAAAAGTGAAAAATTAACTTAAAAAAAGTTTAGAGCGCGCAATATGCTACACTAATCGCATATGGTTAGTGGATTATATTTGTAACTTTTTCTATTTCAGCCTTCAAATGTCATTTGAAATATTTTTTGCATACTTTTAGGAGGTATAGGAAAAAAATTTCACTCGAAAGAATTATTACGTACTATTTGCTGTTGTAAATGTAGCAAATTCAAAAAATCTCCAAGGTTTCTAAATGTATGTATAAGAAGGTGTATTGTATTGCCTTTATAGGCATATTTTTGGCATACTTTTAGGTGGTCATCAAAAAAAATTAACCAATAATTGTTGCATACATTTTGGCGCAATTACTACAGAGTCTTTCTCAATTAAGTAGACCTTGAGAACTATAATTCATTAAACTAGTCGTAAATTATAACTGAGCTGTAAAAATTTTATTACCTAACAGTACATTTTGTGGAAGTGTGATTTTCAGTGAGGCAATACATTTTTCGGACTTATAGCGTTTTTAGACAGCCAAATTTGATCAATTAAAATTTTTTGTTGAGAAATCCCGTTTTGCCTTTCGTACTGCCGACTACTCGATAACCGCTCAGCTGTTATACATTTTTGTCTTTGCTTTTGCATAAGAAGTTGGTAAGTTTCATCAGCTGGTTTATATTTTTAGCAGCGACATCTACCGTAGCTTTTTTTATCAAAAAATTCAGCCAATCGCAGACTAATAACGTATATCGTACGTCTTTGTCGCATAGTTGCATTTGATCTTCAAATCGAGTGAAATTCCATTAAAACTAAATGTAGATTTTATTTTTATGGTAAATCAATTTTAATGAGCGTTCTAATCGCGTAAAGGCCGTTTAATTGGTCAATTAGCTCCTATCTAAAAACTAAATTAGTCTGTTTAACAGCTGTTACTCGATTTATGCTCATTTTAGTTTGACATTTCATAACCAAAACAGACTAACTCCGAAACAACGTTTATTGCTGGTATACGGCGCCAATAGTTGAAAAAAGTGGTTGAAAATAGGGCCGCGGATAGGATGTATACGAGCCAATAGTGGCGGTAACTTGCCCGAAATCGTTTTTAAAACATAATGGTCAAGCTTTAACTATATAATACAGCTAAATTCTTGAACATATTCTTGGAAATTATTGTATTTTATACGCTTTATTTCTCCTTGAAAACTACATGTCTAACTAACACCCTTTACATAGTTTTTAAATATTTTTAGCTAGTATAATAAAACAAAACCGCGGCCAATTATGTGTAATAACAATAAATTTCTAATCTCAAACATAAACAAAACGCGCATTACAGTTTTAAATTAACATTAAATAGCGCGAACAAAATCGCCAAATTGCCTTTAACTAAAGCCAACACAGGCACTATTCAAACTCAAAGCAGATTGAGTTCGCTGTTGTTACCGGCGAATATTACGACTCGCATTTATTGCGCCAAACTATAATATATATTTTATTAACGTAGTTATATAATTAATTATTATACCACGGGATATTAAATTCTGCACTACAACGCTACACATACATATGCGTGTGCGCTTGTAATGGCGGCCAAGCACCGCGGCGCGCTTTATTAATTGCCGTTAATTACACCCCTAAGAATTATATTTTCATTCATTAAACTCGCGCGGCGCTCGTTGAGCTTATTTCCCCGAACAATATGCAATAATAATAATAAGCAAACAAACAAATAATAAAAAGCAGCACTAAATATTCAATATTCTGCACACAGTATGGCCACATAACGGTCAGCAACTACAATCACAAGCAAAAGTACCACATGCTACATGCCACACAAACACACACACATGCAGCTCCAGCGCCAGAGTTAATGCTAAAATGTATAAATAAAACGCTCGTTATGGGCAACACTGCACCGGACATTGCCAGCACGCAGTGGCTCAAACACACACACATACATACATATGTAATATATATGTTTATGGGTAGTTGCGTGGGTGGTTCATAACCTATCACCTGTCTTCTGCAACAACAACAATTGCATGTAAACACGGCCAATAAACACAGAACAACAACACACACACTCAGTCAGCCGACCAGCCATCGTATGGCTGACCGGAATGCATGCTGCGCGGCTGACAGCCGGCTGGCGGCTGTTGAAACGCGTCGGCGTTAGCTGCCAATTCAGTTATCGGCGCGCGTAAAATAATTACAGTTAAAATGTTGTTGTGGTTGTGCGCTGCTTTAAAGCAATTTCAATTTGTAGCGCACCAACAACAACAACAACAACAGGCAGGCGATCAACAACATTCGCGGGTACTCAATGGCGCCGTAAAGTTTATACACATTTTTTTTTGTTGTATGTACCGATTATGGTGTAGTGTTGAGAATCGCTTCGGTTGCACTCTTGATTTTATGTTGTATTTGTGGTTATTGTTGTTGTTGCCGAGTGACATTGCAAGTGCAAGTGGCTATCATCATCGTTGCGTTTTATTGGTGGCAAACAGATCTATTATGGCTGTTAACAGCTTCAACGCATCGGCAGTGTAATATTTATTAGTTGTTGTTGTTGTCGTCGGGGTGATAGTTGAAAGCGATTTTTACGAGTTATACCTCGCTACAGACTTCTTCACTTGTTTGTAAGTGTTTCAAGTAGCAGATAAATTATTTATGGATTCCTGAGTCTTATCTTCAAGTTTAATGACTTCAAAGGGTAACTTTTAATTTCTTCCAGCTAATATTTTTGATGAAGACTCTGCGCTGAAGTTCTCCTATTTTATCCAATTCGAAAATTAACAAAATCGGTTCATAAATAAAGAATTTATGGCTATCCTGGCGCCATCTAGCAGGCTAATTATATTTATTTCTGCACTTTTAACCATTCATGTTTTATTTGTTGTTTTTGTACTAACTTGTTAGGGAGTAAAAATCTATAATTTCGTATATAAATAATCGTTTTCATATTTTTACATATCTGACTTTGCTTAGCTACCGATATATTTCTAATAGTTTAACCACACAGTTCGAACACTAAACCGCTTCTCCGAACCTATTAATATGCCACACACATATTGCGCATTCTAAACTAGTTCAGAATTCAATTAAAGCTTTAAACACATAACGACCTTTTAATTAACACGTGACTACAGCTATAACTATGCATTCAAAGCATTATAGCCACGACAAACCACGCGTGTGGCAAGAAGGCTTATTAGTTGCTATGTAAAATTGTTGTTATCAACTTTTGTTTACCAACTGCTTGTTTGTTGTTGCTAATGTTGTTGCATGTAAGCTGTGGTGTGAATAAAATTTTGCGGCTATGTCCATGTTTATTATGATTATTTTAATTTTAGTGTAAGCAAGCAAGCAAAAACGCGCCCGACCACACAATGTGGCAACGGTGGCGCACAAAACCAAGCCACAAAACGCAATGAGCGATGAGCGAAATAATGACTACAACAAAGATAATAAGTGTGATAACCCAAAAAAACAGCAGCAACAACAAGCAATGCAGAGAGGGGCTACATAATTAATAGCTGCGTGTGTGTCGATGTGCCATGTCGTATGAGTAATTTTATGATTTGTTACACACGGCAACGCGTTCAGAGTCGGCGCAACGCCTAACTCAGTGACACATAGTAGAGAGATACATACATATGTAAGCTTCAGCCTGTGATTATCTGCTGTTTGTTTGTTGAGGTTAATTAATGCGTTGTAAGCGAATTGCGTTTGCGTTTGCATTCCGGCCGCTTTTATAGGCCAAAATACCGAGAGCAACGAGCGCATCAATGGCTCAGCGCGCGCGTACAAACAATGCGGTCATAGATGAAATGCGCTGGCTGACTGAATTTCGGCTGTAATTAGTTCGTTTATTAGTGGCAGAAATACAAGCTCATCATCACACACAAGTGAGTAGGCGCGGCGCCACGCGGCGCGAGAGGTGGTTGTTGGGCGCATTTTGTTTTAATTATCTGTTTTTAAGTGTGGTGCGTATGTGGTGTGCCAGAAATTGCGGTCGCTATGTGTTGCGGTGCTGATTTGTGCGTACATCGTCCATTTTATTTTATAATGGCAAATGGCAAATGTCGTAGAGGCGAGTCGGCTAAAGGTCGGTGCTATAAAATTTTATATGGCGCTAGTTAATGGCTGATGTGTAGATGGTTGTAGGTGACGAGTAGGTGATAAAATGTGGCGTTTTACTGTTATTAAATGGTAGAGGAAATATTTATTTTATTTTGTAGCTTAGAACGCGTTATTGATTGCTTTGAAATGTTACTCAGTTGATCCGGAGATGACCTCAAGACGGGTGCTGTAAAATCGATTTAAGCACGCAGTGTCTGCTCTGTTACTTCAACTGTTTCATGATTCAGTTTTTCGGATAAATTTTCTTATTTTTCATTCGCAAATATACTGTTTTTCTAAGATTCCCCTCACAGCTGATTTATTTAACATTGTGTTATTCAGACTGGCGGAATGTTAACATCTCCGTTACGTTCTCTCTCGTCATGTTATATATTTAACGATCACTGTTATTTAACAGCGCTGTTATGTTATGATTTCCACTTGTTATAATTCAGTGTTTTAGTTCCATTTTCACTACACTGTTCTGGTTCATAGTAAAGGCTATATAAACTATTTTGTTATGTACAGGATCCTCATATTATCTATTGATATGTTATTAATGTTAACTACTCTCTTCTGTTAAGAGATAAATCACAACTCGTTACTCTATATTGAGTATTCCTTTGGAGAACTAAACTGAATTTATCAGATATTCTGGGGTTAGATATTATGTTAGGTTAGGTTTCATGACTGTTCCTAACAGTGAGGAACACGATTGGACTATAAAGGACAGTGACGCCAAAAATTAACCTCCTTACTTAGAGTTAAGAATCGACAAAGTCGCTAGAACCTACTATACAGAGGTTATTTACTCTATATCTACTAATTCTCGAACATTTTCAAATATCAACCTAGACTTTTTTGGCTAGATCTCGTAAAGGCGGAGCTTTCTAGAAGGAAATGTTGTCCATTGTCGCAACTGACGTATAATGTTTAAAGACTGAAGTAGCAGAAAATAAGAAATACATCAACTGGGTATAAATCAGTGAGCAACGACCTCAGCGGCACTCGAAAATATTAATATATATTTTTACAAATTAGTTTCATTTTTGTATTTTTATTTTATTTTTTCTTTTTAAAACCATTTTAACTCTCATTACGGCAAATGTATTTCTTTATATTCCCCCAAAATTGCCAAAATGTAAAAAAAGCACATAAGTGCACCTTGCACTTCAGTTGTAAGTAGTTGTTGCAAGTGCGGCAACGCTAATTGTTCGCACGTGCCTTAAGAAAAATAAAATAAAACCACCAAAAAAATTCTTCAGAGTCTTAGCAGCTAAAAAGTTGCTGCAAAGCAACAAGAAACCCCATCTGAAGTAGTTAAAAGAAACTCTACAAATATTAGTGCCTTTAATGTAGTAAATGCCTTGAAGAGGAGGAGAGAAAGGCGTGAGAGCGTCGGCAATTAAGCCCTACCATTACCGGCGCATTATAATGCAGGTGAATAATAGTTATTAAAAGCACTGTGCTCAAGTTAAAAAAGTACAAAAATAGTGGCATTCGTATTAGCGCCAAGCATAAAAGATGCAAATAATGTAATATAATGTAGAAAAAGAAGGAGCAAAAACTTACCAACTCCACCAAGTACGGTGCTTGGCTCCAATTTGGCTTTCTTTGTGGCTAAATCCTGATTATTATTGTCAGAAGCGGGCGCCATAACTGCTGCTTGACTTAAAAGTTCGTCGCTTCCACGCTGTTGTGTTGATGATTACGATTATGATTGTTGTTGGTGGTAGTTGAGGTTGAGGTTGTTTGTTGTATTTTGTTATTTTTGTAACAAAGTAGCAGTAGCACACGGTAGATGGAAAGAAACAGAAAGCAAAAGTATTTGTGTAATAAGTATAAAAACAGATTTACTTGAGCATAAAAATAGCATGAGAATAAAAATATATTTCTTTGTCTGTATATAAGCTTATATAGTATATAATATATAGTATAGATGTATATATGTAAATATGTTTCAAGTTAAATATTTGCTATTTATACGTAGACGTAAATAAGTAAATAAATTACGCAGATGTTTTTTGGCTTTAAGCTAATATTAAGTAAGTAAGTGAATAGGAGATTAAAAGTGGCGCGGCGGCGTCCAACAGCAAGTACCAGCGAAGCGAGGCGCAGAGTGAGTGAGCATAAGTAAATAGTGCACTGCGAGTAGCGGAAAACGCGCTTTGCTAAAACAAATAGCAGCAAGGAAATTACAGTTTTGGACTGTGAGTGGCGAAAAAAGCGACTTTGGACTGTGAAGTGCTGCGGGGAGGAGTGTGTAGGGAGCTGAGGAAACATTTCTACGAAATGGCAGCGGAAAGGAAAGTATTAGTCATTACAGTTGTATTGTCGTTCATCGCAGTAGAAAGAGGACGAGTGAAAAGAGAATACAACAACACTATAACTATAGGGAAACGCGGTAACAATGCAAACGTAATAGCAAGCCCCTGGGCATATGCTTAAGTTTTCGTTTTTTTTGATGCAAAATGTAAAAAAGTAGCGGTAATGATGGTGTTTAGTAGTAATTACAACTGCGCTACAGCAGCGCTCTTGATTTTGTAAGTGCACATATAATGATTACAATGTAATTGGAAATGAAATGATGAAATGAGGAAGTTGGATTTTTGATGAAATTTATGAAATTTTTTTTTCATCAAACTCAATGATGAAATTGATACAATTTTTAGAAAAAATAAGAATATTTGTTTGGCATACAAAAATCCACTCCTTGCTACATTTCGATTTAACCTAACCAAAAACTCGTTTAGTTGCATACCTGTCCATATTAATACATACAAACAAACTCTAGGCACTATTTGTTGCTAAACTTGTGTCTCTTTATTAGCATTCAGATGCGAGCGCGCGCTTGCTTTCGCCACTAAATCAACAAACAATGGAAATCAAGTCGATAAGCAAACACGGACATACGTGTGTGCAAATACAAACAAACACAAACAAAATTCAACAGCCACCACCTACCATAACACCAGTCAACCAATTCACTCTCACTGCCAGTAACGCGGCGCAAGTCGCCGAATAAACAAACAACAAAAGCCGCAAATTGAAAAGGGTAATTTCGTGTGAAGCACTTTTTCACGTCATTCACTCGGCAATGTGCTTTTTCGACTGACTTTCAGCTATCTATCCCATCCATATATACATAAACAATTTCTTTGTAAAGGGTGATTTTTTAAGAGCTTGATAACTTTTTTTAAAAAAAAAAACGCATAAAATTTGCAAAATCTCATCGGTTCTTTTTTTTGGTTCATGACATTTACTTTTTGAAGATAATTTCATTTAAATGTTGACCGCGGCTGCGTCTTAGGTGGTCCATTCGGAAAGTCCAATTTTGGGCAACTTTTTCGAGCATTTCGGCCGGAATAGCCCGAATTTCTTCGGAAATGTTGTCTTCCAAAACTGGAATAGTTGCTGGCTTATTTCTGTAGACTTTAGACTTGACGTAGCCCCACAAAAAATAGTCTAAAGGCGTTAAATCGCATGATCTTGGTGGCCAACTTACGGGTCCATTTCTTGAGATGAATTGTTCTCCGAAGTTTTCCCTCAAAATGGCCATAGAATCGCGAGCTGTGTGGCATGTAGCGCCATCTTGTTGAAACCACATGTCAACCAAGTTCAGTTCTTCCATTTTTGGCAACAAAAAGTTTGTTAGCATCGAACGATAGCGATCGCCATTCACCGTAACGTTGCGTCCAACAGCATCTTTGAAAAAATACGGTCCAATGATTCCACCAGCGTACAAACCACACCAAACAGTGCATTTTTCGGGATGCATGGGCAGTTCTTGAACGGCTTCTGGTTGCTCTTCACCCCAAATGCGGCAATTTTGCTTATTTACGTAGCCATTCAACCAGAAATGAGCCTCATCGCTGAACAAAATTTGTCGATAAACACATTTCGAACCGAACACTGATTTTGGTAATAAAATTCAATGATTTGCAAGCGTTGCTCGTTAGTAAGTCTATTCATGATGAAATGTCAAAGCATACTGAGCATCTTTCTCTTTGACACCATGTCTGAAATCCCACGTGATCTGTCAAATACTAATGCATGAAAATCCTAACCTCAAAAAAATCACCGTTATATATATGGACAAATATATGTATGTATTTGTGTGCTCTGTGGCAAGTGGTATGCGTTTGTACACCCTTTCTGCCACGGTTTGCCAATACCACAGCGCGACTGCGATGTATTCACATTGACTTGACTAGTGCCCACACCTTAAGGTATGCTATACTACAGTACAGCTAACACTGAGTATTTGTGTGAGGGGCGGTGTGCAGCAATTCGTGTGGCATGCAAGTTAGGTGGTTCGCTGCTTGACTGGTTGGTTGACTTTATGTGACAAAAAGCAATGACTGGATACTCGCTCGTCCGTTCGAAGTTGGTTTGAGAGACAAAAAAAAAGAACATTCTGTAGCAGGTAGACGAGCGTGTAATTTGAGTGTTAATAAAATGGTAGATAAAAACTACAAAAAAGTGAATGAGCAGTGATGGCAAGCAAAGGTTAAAATTCAGAAAAAAAATAGCAGTGGAGCGTATGCAACTGGTTGGTGGCTAATGAGCTGTGCTCTTCTGCTAGTTGGTGTGTTTAAGTTTTGTGGAAAATTTGTGTTAAACCAATTGGAAAATGAGGCAAATTAAACAGTTAAATATCTGTGTAGAAAAAATAGAGAAGGAATAATATTTGTTTTAACAGCTGCCAAGTCACATATGCACAACTCTCCGAAAATTGGTTTAGCGCTTTACTCATTTTCACTCTACTACCACCTCTTAAGCTCCCTAGTATTACGTTTTGAGCTATTTAGTATGCACGTGCAACGGAAATGGCAGTCTAAGTGCTAACATAAGCCTACAAAGCAATGCAACACAAGCATGCCGAGTTGCTAATCAAATATTTAAGACACTTTTAGACATATTAAATGTACCTTTTATGTTGGTCATGCTGGCGGAGCAAATGCTTGAAGCTTGTGTAGGAAAGTGGGAGCCAAACAAAATAGAGCTAATGTCTTTCAGCGAAGATTTGCTCATATGTATGTGTCTGCACTTTAATTATTGTTTAATTGCAGGCAACCCAAATTGCTCGGCCCATTGCCTGTAGCTACTTGAAGTCATCGCAAACTGGGTTATTATTCTACATGTAAGCGCGTCTACTGCACACAGCCGTGCGCTTTCACTTACGTCAGTCGAGCACTCAAGGCACAAACACACACACTTTCAAATAAAAATTCATATGAAAGCAGACGCACCGAGTTGTATGCGCCTGAAATATGCACGACTTAGACAAATATAAAAGTAGTTGCCTACTTTTAGGCATACAGCAATAAGTGCTCTTCTACTGCTGTGACTAGCTAAAAAAAAAACTGCAACTAATTTCGCACACTTTCAACTAAGTATAACGGCAAATGGTAGAAACTTGGGCAACTACAGCAGTGCAATAAACTTGGTGAGAGTGCGGTGAAAGTGAGTCCAACTGCTGTGAGTGGGTGTGACTAGCTGCGCCTAAAACGCGACATAGATTTTAGGGTTGCTCACAAATTTAGGTAAGTAGTAAAGCACACATTCCGGCGAAACTTTGCTTTTAAGACAGGCAAATACGAAAGGAGAATTTCTAATTAAATCTGCGCTTTAAATTACAATTTCCATTATAACTTCAAGCATTGTTTTGGAGAAAAATAAATATTAAAAATTTTATTTTAGCTCAACTATTTATTATCTTCATGTACATATTTTCCTCCGTTTTTCTCTTTTCCTGCGCACTTGTTGCTCTTTTTTGCGCTTGCAAACTAGACAACCAGAGCAAGCTGCATGTTCGGACATATTTTTCGCCTAATGAGTACAACGGAGTACAGCTGAGTTTTACCGTTACATTTAGCTTTACTCTTGCTTTTATGCTTGTTAATTTTCTTTTTTCTCATTGCCGTAGCTCGTCTTCTTGTACGCTTGCAGGCAATATGTCAGCGCGCCTGATAGTATGCTACGCGCTTGGGGGTGCACAGCAAAAACATGAGCAGCGAGTTACGAGTTTAGAAAAAGGTTTGTATTTGGCATGTGGCAAAGTTAAGAAAGTGCTTTGCGCTTGCTTGCTTGCTAAAGTACACATTAAGTTTTTGTTGCTACTACACGCCGCCCAAAAACCACGAAAGTACTTGATTAGTGTATAGTCAAGCTACAATGCGCACAGGTGAGTTGAGGGATAGAAGAACTCTTCAGTCAGCGTAGATTAGAAAAATATGAAAAAATATAGAAAGAATGAAAAACAAGAGCTAACTGTGCAAATAAGCTGAAAAGTTGAAAATTCCACTCAAAAACTGCGAAATAAAAACAATTCACTTCCTCTTCTCTCCTCTACGTGGTCAAGTTGCCAAGGTTGAGTCACGGCACAAATAAAAACAGAACAAGCGCAATAAAAGTATATTACGAATGTGGGAAGCGGAAAGCAATAAAAAATGCCAGACACATGTTTAAAGTGGCCTAAAAGTATGCTTTAAATTTGTGAAGTGACCACAGCGCAACCGGTTGGCCGGCTGGTTTGCAACTAGCCAGCGGATGCGAACAAAGTTGCACAGAAGCACAATGCCCCAGAGTGTCGCAACATGTGCACGAAATGCAAGCGAAATTGAGTAACGGTACACAGAGCAACCGCGCCACCATGCAACACTGTTGCACATGTGTGTGTGTGTATGTTAGTGCATTGGCAGCCAGCCACACGAATGAGCAAACTCATTCGCAAGCAATTTATCGCAGCTGCTCGGTGTTGCAACAACAAGCAAAATATAAAAAAACGTTAACTATGCAACAACAACAGCAACAAATAGTAGATAGTGTAGCAGCCATGTGGGTGTTTTTTTTATAGTAGGGGTGTGTGTGTGATTGTCAGTGCAGTTCGTTGGCTGCACGAGTGAGTTGTTGGTTAAGCACACACACAAACACACTAACAACGACAACGAGTCAGTCAAAAACCTGCATTTTTCTCACAACATTTGCGCTTTGAAGTGCACAGTCAAGCACCAGCATGGCGGCAACGTTGCACGCTCACAGATATAAAAAACATATATGTATGTGTATGTGTGTGTGCGGTTGCCACATCCACCATAAGCGGCCGCGCATTTGTATGAATTTATGACAGCGTATGAATATTAAAATCGAATATGTTGCTGTCGATTAAAGGCTTTTCGTCAGCCTGCAACAAAAACAACAAAAAGAGTAACAACAACAACAAGCAGACGAATAAACGTACAACAAGTTGTGTGTCTACAAAGCGCTTGATATGTGTGTAAAATCTGTTTGCCTGCATTCGCGGCAGTTGTTTGGTTAAAAATATATGCTTTTTCCTTTGCGGATATGAGTCAACATTTCCGTTACTTTACACATACATTATCTATTTGTGGCGCGGCGTTGTTGCATTTTCGCTTTCTCTTCTTTCTCTTCCTTTTGCGATTTTTCGCTTAATTGTTTTTGTTGTGTGCTGGTGTGCTTGATAGCTGGCAGCGCTTTGGCGTGCGATGAGTGACGTTGATAAAGTCAACGGCACTTTTTTGCTGAGTTGTTGTTGTTGTTTTTTATATTATACAGATATATTTGCGGAGGTAATGCGACTAAAAAGCGCTATTTGTATGAAAATTATTCTCAGCGGGCTGTTGAAATTGATCATTGCGATAGCAGGCGCTTTGAGGCCAGCTTTTTTGGCATCGAAAACTTTGGAAAATATTGAAATTTGTTTTAAGTGAAATTTTAATTTTACTAAATTTTTTTATGAAATGGAATTGTTAAATTTAGGGAAAATTTAATTTTTAATAGCAATATTTTGAAAATTATTTTTGGTAAGCTTAAAGTACTCATATTTCTATGAAAGAATTTAAACGAGAATTTAAAAAAAAAAATTAAAGAGATTTTAAACGTTGTTTGCCAGAATTATTATCTTTAAAATATCGTTGAACATTTCAAAATTTCAACATCATTAAAATTTAGTTTAAAAAAAAACTGCTGTCCATAGAGCTTTCACCAAAAAAGTTGCTTAAAGTTAGCAGTTAGTTAGTTAGTTAGGTTAGCATGTAATTGAAGCAAAATAAAGTCAATTGGAATAAATTTCAAAAATCAAATACGGAATAAGAGCAGCCAAAGCTTTAATTAAAGCTTAAAGCTTACTATTTTTATAATTTAGTACAACAATTGTTTATAAGCAGCGCATATGCGAAAGTCAGATCTATAAATTTTTATTAGCACTAGCACAGGGAGCTTTTGAGCTTTTCAAGCATTAAATTTGAACAAAATTGGAGAATTATTTTTCAGCTTTTTTCAGAAAAATTTCCAAATATATATTTATGTGCAGAGTCCTTAAAAAGTTAAGAAGCAGAATATGACGGAGCTTTTGAGCTTTTCAAGTACTTAAAATGACAAATATAAAAGATATGAAAATCTTTCAAATATATATATTTTTTTCAAGTCCGTAAAGGGTTAAAAAGCACAAAAGTGTGAAAGGAGCTTTGAGATTTTCAAGCACCTAAATTGGTAAATTTAAAAAAGATTACATAACATTTAATTACTATTTCGAAAATTTCCAGATTTTTGAAAGAGCCCTTGAGCTTTTGAAGGACTTAATGTGATAAATTTAAAAAAAAAAATATATATAAATTATTTTAAATTTTTTAGAAAAATTTCCATATTTTTGCTGTTTAAAGTTAAAAGATTTACTCCACAACAAATATATTAAACTCATTCCTACCAGAAGCAAATAAATTAGTTTGCAAATTTCCAAAATTAATAAATTTTTAATTATCACTACCACTATAAGCATATACATACATGCCACAATTGAAGCCATTATGCCTACGTGTGCCACAAATAAGTGTATTAAAATGTTGCAAGCGATTTAATGCTAAATAAATGTCAACGATATACACATTAAACTAAGTCAATTAAATCGATCAAAATGTGTGCGAAATTGATGTGAATGCTTAAATGCAACTAATAGCCAATTTAAAATGGCAAACAAACATACACACATACACAGAAACACAGAAACAGCAACAGGAAGCCATATCAGCTTACGGCATCAATAATTCATGGCATTTTGTGCACAAAGAACACACAAACACAGAAACACATGTGTGAGCTGCTGTGAAATGAACTGTGTTGCAGCACATTTCCTATTGGTTTTCAATTTCAATTTTGTCTAATAATCAAAAAATTCTATGAACTCCTAGTCGGATAAATGAGGAACTTTTGTGTATTCCCTGTTGCCAGATGATGACGATGACGACGAGCCAAGGGAAGGCAGATTGGTAGTCAGCTGGGGTTGAGGACATACAAATTTAAAGAGCTGCATATAGCATATAAAGTCTATAAACACATATATATATACATAGATACTTATATGTGGCATGTGGCATGTGGCACGTACGTGTGTGGCATATTCATATGTATTGCCAGCAAATATAAACTGCACATTTCGATGTCAAATCATTTGCAGTTGCAGCAAGTTATCTTATGTGCAACATTCTGGTTTGTTGTTTTTGTTGCTGTTGTTGTTGCGCATGTTGCACATTTTACAGTTGCATTTGCCGCATGCTGCTGCTGGTGTTGATGGCTCGTTAAAAACTTAATAAATTGCTGTCAACATGCTGCCAATTGAATTATCAACCAGCCAACCACACTGGCTAATAGACCTAAAACAACAACAACAACAACGTCAGCAACAACAACACTACAGAAAAAACATACCCAAAAATTGCGTGCAAATTACAAATTGAAATTGATTAAATGAATTCAGACGGCCGGTCATTGAGCTCGGTCGGCGGCGGCAGGGCAGCCACAGAGACACATACACATATAAAGAGAAGTGTGTGTGTGTATGTGTGTTTGTGCCACTTGACTAATTTGTCGGTTTTAGATTATGCTGATAATTCAGTTAGGCAAGTTTCAAGGCCTGTCACTGCAACGAGTTGTAGTTGAAAGTCAGAAACACACCAAAATTCAGGCTATGGCTTAAATATTAAATTCTATAACAACAACAGCAAAAATGGTAAATGTTTAAGTGAACACAGTTAAGTCAAGCGAAAAGCGAAGAAACGCAGCAAAGTAAAGTAGAATAAAGTGAAGTGAAGTGTAGCGCAGTGAAGTGAAGTCATTTCATATTCGCATTTTAATGTTGTAAATAAATCGCAAAAATTACATCAAATATTTAAAAGCATTCGAGCGTGCAACATTGAAAAAAATTGCAGAAAATCATGCAATGACATTGTGGCGTCGGCGAAGTGGTTACGAGGGCAAGCGCTTAGGCGAAGTGGTATATAAAAAAAAGCTGACAGATATAAATTTGTGACATTAGGATGGTGCTAAAATACGGAAAATTATTTTTTCAAAAAAATTTCGGAGTTAAAATCTTTAAATTGGCATTGTTAAAGTGGAAAATAAAATTCCAGGATAGAAATATAATTTTTAGTATCATTTGAAGTGGTTTAAGACATGTCAACGAAGAGGTCAAAGGTCAAACAACTCCAGAAAGACTTAAAAATTATTGTTATTTGTATTTAATGTCACAAATTTTGAGATTATTAGCCTCATAAACTAAATCAAAGTATCTGAGCAGCTTAACCTTGAACTGGAAAAGTTTGAGATTTTAACATATTTCTCAAAATTTTTTTTTTTTCACCACCCTACTGTAAGCATTTAGTATTTGAGTGGAAAAAATAAAAAAAAAAACCAGCGTATAACGAAGGTCCTTTCGCTGCACGAGGCTGAGACAGGCGACTAAGTTTATTGTGGCCGCATATTTACTTTTAGACTAACAAATAAAAGTAAAAAAATGGCTGCTATCTATGAACAACTGCATGAATAAGTGAAAATACAGAAAAATGAAAGCTAAACAGATGAAAATGCGCGAACAAGAAGAGATGAAATAGACAAACAGACAGACCGTCACTGCGACGGTCGAAAGCCAAAAACCAACAGGCGTCAGCTGGAAACCAAAAGGTGAGCGCCCATGCGTATGCAACGAAATATGCAAAAAGCAAATGTAGCGCATAACGCACACACACACACAAGAAAACCAACGAATTTCGAGTATATGTACATATAAACTCAGAGGGCAGCAGATATTTGGCAATACCGAAAGGGTTACAACCAATGAGGCGGAGAGTGCAGAGAGCGAGCTACATGAGCGCAAAGGCGACAGGACAAAGGTAAAAGTAACAAAATATAAATGTAGATTTGCCCGCACGACTGGGCAACAAACAATACGGTTAGAGAAGGCCACACACTCGTGGTGCTGGAGAGCATGCATGGACAGACAGACAGACAGGTAACAGACGTAGCAATTTGAACTTGATATTCTAATGCCAAAATATCAACGCAGTAAACAAGAAACTGTAACGCAACGAATGAAGCAATGACTAACGGCAGACAGACAACAAAGCAGTCAAAAGAAGAAGGAAGGAGGAGAAGGTGACACACCCACGCGGCGGGGCAAGTGCCGAACAGATGTGCGGGTGATTTGCATAAAAAATTTCAATTGCTGGGGGCAAAGGTACGGGGGAGCACACATATGAACCTGCATAATAATAACGGCACACAAAAAAATACAACAACAACAACACAAGCACATGAGCAATAACAAAGGTTTTGGCTGAGTTGTTACACTGACAACAATTATAGCGGCTGACACACCAACGTGTGTGTGTGTGTGTGAATATATCTGTCTCGAGTTGGCCTCCGCTGTGGCATGCAGCAAAGGTAAGCGCAAACGTGCGGGTTGTTGCTGTCGAGCGCATTAGTAGACATTTGAGATTTGGCAATGTGAATTTTAAATGACTGCAGCAAAAGGAGCTTAAAGCTCACTAACCGGAATTGATACAAGCGCAAGCAGAGTGCATATAGAAAATACAAAAGAAAATATAAATGAAAACAATACATTTGAATGTGTGGCACACATACACAGACTAACTACAATCAAGTAATTCGAGGAAGTTGGAAAAATAAACATAAACATACATGGAACATGCAATTGTTCGGGGCATTAAACTTTCCCCAACAACCAGGTGAGGATTTGAATAGGAAATTGGGATTAACACTTAAGTGCCATTCGGATGGCGATCGATTTTTGTTTCGAGACTGAAATGGAATTTAGGAAAAAAAATAATCAAAGTGGAAATTAAATAAAAAAATAAATAAAAATTAATTAAAGAAATTAAATTTAAAAAAGTTAAAAAATATTGTACAAAAATAATATTAAACAAATTTAAATAAGAAATAATAATAAAATAAAATAAAAGTAAAACAAAAAAAAATAAAAATAAAATAAAATAAAAAAATATATATATAAAAATGTATTTATTCATAAAAAATTGAGTAATAAATAGTAATATTAAACACCCAAAAATTTTTAAAAGTAAAAAAAGTATGGATCGAAGTAAAAACAGTATACAACAACTACTCATAAAATCGCTACTTCATAGCCTTAAATGTCTGGCAGTACCACTTGATATCTATATATGTAAGTAGGCCCGTATGTATATATGCATTGGCAGGCAACAAGTCAAGCAGCAATATCATTTACATTTCAATTTCAATATTGCCCAACTGTAATGGAGTAGAAGCTAACAACTTTTTTCGTACTATTCCCCCCACTATCTTCCCACCACACTTACCGAGTGCATAAATGTAGAGCAACAACAACAATAATAAAGATGTGCAAAAGTTTTGGCACTTTATCCTGACAACTATTGCAGTCAACTTAAAGACATACATAGAAATATACAGTTATAAAATAAATATACAGTTAGTTACTCAAATTTCGCATGCACTTGGCAGATAGTAGCAGTGCTAGACGCCGCACGCCCCAGAGGCCGGTGTATTGGAGCTAGATTGAAGCACTTCTGTGCTGCCTAAATATAGTGGAATAGTTCAATAACTCGAGTTGCTTGCTCCTTTATCCGTGGCAGATGTAAATCGGCGTTGACGGCGGAAAGCTGATACTATGCTAAAACGTGCGTGAGTGTTAAGTCCACACAAAGTTCAGTTGTAAGGCGTGCATACAAAGCGGCAGATAAACGCGCGACACAATCAAATACCAAATGTTATGGCTACAAATGTCTATATTCGCAGAGAATCTTAGTTATTTGTTTGTAGTTGTTGTGCAATAAAAATCATTGAAAGCAAAAGGTAACTGTAATAATAACACAGAGTGGCTGTTGAAGTCTAATAAGTGTGGTGAAGTTGCAGGCTTAGCGAGGTTAATACAGAGCCAGTACTGAGAGTCGAAACTAGTGGTGGGGTAGAGTGGAGAAATATATGCAAAGAAGCTTTACAAATTGTTGAGAGGATATTAAATATATTCTCGATAGTTAAATTATATCTATTTTAGAACCAGATATGTCGCTGAAAGACCTTATGCTGCTGGATATCTAACGTAGAATCACTTCATCCAACAAGTATAGAACCCACTCTATGTAAACCATTGAGCCGTAAAATTTTCTCTCGACAAAAGCTTTCAAAATCTCTTAAAAGGCCAAAAACATCACAAATTTTACTTGGAACCTACTATATCTATTAAAACGCTGAAGAAGAACCACACCATCCAAATCTAGGCAAGACAATTTGTATCTTAAACCTTATGTATCTACAAAGTTCCTTCGTGTGTAGGGGAAACCTTTCCTGTTCAAACAAACACCCCGAGCAAAACCAAAAAAAAGAAGAAAACTAAAATCAACAAACAAACTGTGGATAAAGGAAGTTTCAGCACGAAAAGCATCCACCAACAACAATAACAGCCACGCAATACCAGAAAGTTGCTAGAAATGTAACAAATAATAACAATAACAACTCAGCAGATATGAAGTAGACAACTTCATAGAAGTTACAACGAAGAAACGGCCTAGCGAAAAATACACACGCCTCAGCGCATATAAAGCATAAATATAGGTGTACACTAGACCAAGTAACCTGATACAACAAATAGCGCCCGTGGCATATTGCTAGAAATCATTGAAGTTCGTCCATAGAACAGCGCACGAGTTGGGGGTGAGGGTGAGGTTGATAAAAGTTCCGCACTGAGTTGGGTTGTTGCTGTTCAGGTACGCTGAACATTGAGCGCGCACAAAGTTTATCTAGGCAAGCGACAGACACCACCATCCTTAACGGTAAAGCCACACACTCGTGCAACAGGGGGCGCTCGCTGATTTCGGCCGCACTTTTCAATCGCACTCGTGGCAGTAAACACTGTCGAGCACATGTTTTGAATAATTTATTCGCAAATTGCTGGACGAACACGTCGGAGCACAGTACATGACACCACATCGCAAACACACACACACGAACACAGTTACTCCAAGTTTTTTGAATTGAGTGGAGTGGAGTGGAATGGTTATTGGGAAGAGGCAGGTGAGGTAGTATATAGTGAAATCCAAGAAGGTAGCCATGAAACCAACAAGAAAAAAATTATTGAAGTTAAGTTGGGCATAAGCGATGAAGATATCACAACTTGGAGTGTGGAGTACGGCAGTACGAGCGCATAAACCGGCGGAAAATATACAAAAAAGACGAGTAAAATAATATGCAATAAAATAAAACAGAATGGCAAAGTGATAAATGTGTGCGAGAAACTTTGCTGAAATAAAATAGCGCAAAACACGAGCGGTGAAGCACATAAATACATAGATTATTACAACAAATGTGTGTGAGGAGGATGGGAGGAAGAGATGGCGAGGGCGGTGAGAGCAACTGGTTGCAATTGTATATATAGGTATATGTGGGTTGCAAATGATTACTACGATTACTGACTATCATGTAAGGAAAGCGCAAAAAATATAAAAACGAAATAAATTTGAAAACTTTTGCTGCCTACAAACGGCGATTCTAATTTTGTAGCCACTAAAATATTCATGCAAACAAATTGAAATAAAACGCATAAGCGCAATAGAGTAAACTAGTAATATGGATGATGGGTGATGAGGAAAATAAAAATAAAAAATAAAAATAAAAAAACATAAAAAATATATATAAATCAAAGGTATATAAAAATTAAGTAAAATAAAAGAAGCAAAAAAAAAATTAAAAAATAATAAAGTAAAAAAATTGAATTATAAAAAATAAATAAATAATAAATTAAATTAAAAAAAAAATATAATATATATAAAGTGGAACTAAACATAATAAAATAAAATAAAAAATGTATAATTATAAAATTAAAATAATAATAAAAAATAAATAAAATAAAAATAAAAAATCCAAATAAAATAAATTAAAAAATAATTATAATAAAAAAATAATTAAATAAATTAAAAATTAATTATAATAAAAAATAATAAAAATAAAAGAGAATCCTTCCAAAAGCTGACGGTTACAGAAATCAACAGTAGTTTGCTGATTACACAGTTATACAATATCATTTGGTGGCACAAAAGCAGGGTTAGATGCATGGCAACTTTAGTACTGCCGTTATTAAAACACTTTCACAAGATAAATACTTCAAATGAAACGTAAATAAACTCAACTTCAACTCAAACTCCTTAAAGTTTACTACACAAATGTTACAACAACAACAACTTCATCCTTATTGCCACACAACTAACATATCATTTGCCTGATTGCGGCTAGTAAATCGACATCAAACCGCCACTAACGAACACCGCTTGCATGCACTACAAAAAGCGAATGCTGCCATATTTAATTTATATTTGTGTATTTATTTAGCTATTTGCCGAGCAATACACACGCAATGCGAGTGATATGGCTGGGTGTATAGGCACACAGCAGCCGCAGACTAAGCTCGAAGTGGCGCTCTAAATATTTTCTAGCTTCAGTGAATTGTTGGAGTTGAACCCCAACCACAGTTCGCTACACTAGCAAAGCGTGGTGTGAGTTTGTGGTTATGAAATTTCCACCAGCTGTTGCCACAGCGGAGGCGCGCTGTAGGCAGGCGGACACATTGTGGCAGTGGGCTTTTCAGGTAATTTATTACACTTGTCCTAGAATCCACACTGAAAAGTAAAATATTGAAATAGAGAACGCAGGGATAACAGACCTTGTAGTTGTTTGTTGGTTTTGGAGTGGAGGGGGTTGTAGATGATGATTGTAGTGGTGGGATGTTGCTATATATTACATAAACAAATTAAAGTAATATAAATAAATAAGTAGCGAGATGAGTTTAATGTTTATCCAGCTTAATGAATGCTGAAGACTCAGAGCTATTATTTCAAGCTTTTGCATGTGAAAGACAATTTAATGAAACATTGAGTCCTTATAATTTGTTATTAAAGAGATTCACGTATTAAATTATTTTGTAGCTAGTAGTTAATTATCTTCTTTATACAGCCGTTTTTAAATGTATGGCAACACTCAATTTTCTTTGAGTACTTTATTGATGTTTTGGTCAACAGTGTTGTTGTCAAGCTTTTGTTTTCAAAGTTCAACTCTTTGAGCGAATTGGTCATAGCAGCCAATCAATACAGTTCATTTCAGTTGCATGTTCGTTTCGCCACTCGCTAACTATTATTGAATCATAATCGCTTACTATAAGACTAATAGAAAGTAATATGACTATTGTGCTCTCTTTATAGAGACCGAGAGGGCGGGTCTAGAGAGAAAGATGTGATTGAAATTTTCCGTTGATATTACTTCAAACTTGTTTATTAAGGAATTAATGTGGAGAGCGTCAAGAAAGTTAGTGTGCCAAGAGAGAAAGTTTGTTAAGGGCGCAAGATTTTAGTACACTTTTTCGGAGAGCTTACTTCAAATATTTTCAATAATAAATTAAGCCAACTCAACCCACTGTTTGTCGCTGCTGATTGAAGATGCCTACAAAAAAATTTAAGCATTATTCGGAGCTGTGAGATTTACACGGCAAAACAGGCCTAATGCAGATGTACTTTAGCTATTTCTTCTTTGTTTTTGCATTCCGCCCTTTTCAGCAGTGATTCACCTTCTTTTTTTGGAGAACGTTTTGCCTAGCACGATGCTTAGCGGGGAGAAAACCGAGCGCAAGAGGCGACTAAGTGGTGTTAGGACCTTAAGCATGCCATTACAACGGTAAATATGCAGCATTTTGCGTAATTCAGAATGCGAATGAGAGCTGTTTTATTTGAATAACTTAAAAATAAGCTACAAAAATGGGTGAGAGTAAATAAAGAGCATTTTGAATAGGTAACGGTAGCTTATGGTAAATGTATCTATTCAGCACAAATTTTTCAATAAACAAAGAAGCAGCATCATTAACAGATTAAAATAAAATCGTGTCCTTGAGTGAATTTTATGGCGAAAATATTTGCGTTTGCAGGAAGAGCGTGATTTGGTTGCCAAACTGTGTGAAAGTGGTAAAAAGTGGACCGAAAATATGATAATAATATATAATAACAAAAATAACGGCATAATTTTTAATGTGCACGCAAGTCTATTTTAAGGACCGCACCAACATAAAAATGCCGTAAAACAATTTATTACTAGGATTTAAGTGTTTTGTGATTGAAGTCATGCCAAGGAGGGAGACCCCACACAGCAGCGGTGAGTGATTAAAAAATATTATGCACAACAACAACAGTAATAGCAACAAAATTTAATGGGCAGCAAAGATTGGCACGGAAGTGCCACTTAAGTAAAGGCGAATAGGAAAAAAATTGAAGCGTTAAAGGACGAAAATGAAGTGAAGAGAAGGAGAGAGAGAAAACGAACCATTCGTAATGCCTCAGTAATTGACATAAAAACATAATAATACCGAATGCAATGGGAAATTTAAATTACCCAAAACCCAAACAGAGCAACGGCAATCACATATAACGGTGACTAAGCATATGGTGGACGCTGGACGCTTGGGCGCTTGATGTGGAGCGAAAACTGCCAACTAATGACCAAAAGCTGCACATAAAATTAGCCACAAACGAGAGTGACGAAACAAGTCCAAGCAAAGGGCTGACTGAGGATTCAAATGACAGAAAAAGGAATTAGCCCAAAAAAATATATACAACAACAACGAAATGCCGGAATTAGCGTGGCAAGTGTTATGTGGTTAGAAGCAGCGCTGTGAAGCCGACGAAGAGTTTGAGTGACGGATGGTTCGGCAGCATGGCGTATTAAAATGACATCCATTAACACGTCTATTAATCAAAAAAATACTAGAGACCCAGTGTAGGGCGCCAGCATGTCAGCGACAGCGATACACTGACACGGAGGCACGGACGGCGGACGGCAGACGACAGGCGAGTGACCTCGGCAGAAATTATGGCGCAAAAACAACGAAAGCTCCACCAAGCAATAATTGTGCTGCGACGAGTAAGGCAACTACAACAGCAACAATAGAACAAAAACAAGAAGCAACAACAAACGAAACTCGAGCGTTACGAGTTGTGACACTGACACGACCGCAACGATAACGACAATGATGACAGCTGCAATAATGAAAGTGACAACAACAACAACAGCGATGAGGACAGAAACAATAACCATCAACTGCGACAACGACTTGTAGACATTCACCGCGGCAGGAGGTCGTCGAAAGTTGGGCGCGAGCAATGATAATATCGAACTCGGCTCGGTGCGAACATAAAGGCGGTACACTGGGCCAAGCAGGATATCCGATATGTCCGTGTTTTTGGGTATTTTTATGTGCGTACAACAACAGCAACAGCAACAATTGCGGCGTGAAAAAAGTGACACGACGATACATAAAGATGTGTTGCGTAGATAACGGCTGACTGACCGTGGAGACACATCTCTTTGCGCACGCAACACCGGTCGATTGTCATTTTAAAGTGGCCCCCGGTCGCACGTTTGTCTAGCCGGACGCGTCAGAATTGTGTCATAAAAATGCATGCAAAAGAAGGTGCGAAATGGTAATGGACAAGAAGAGCGTAAAAAGCCGTTTGAAAAATTGTGCCTCCCCAAGCCGAAGCACATTTTCACTGAATGGGGTTGGGGGTAATAGAAGACCGAACGTTGTGTAATAAAAGAGATGTCACAGCTGACAGCGTTTTAGAAGCAGTCGGCTGAGGTGAGACGCATTTGAATGCCGACTAGTTGGAGACACAATAACAAGTGAAGAAGCAAGGAAAAAATGCGAAAAATGCGTAAAAATAGTAGAGGAAACGTTGAATTAGAATGGAGAAGAAAAAATGCGTAGAAATAGAAATATATATGGGTAGACTTTGTGGCCGCGTTTAATTTATTAAAAACGTTTGAAAAGCAGAAGAGTGGAGGGCAGAAGGAATGTCATAGGGATAGGTAATCGCAATTTAATTGATATAAATTTATCATTTATTTCTACTTTATAATTGAAATATACGCGTTAAATTAGATTCTTGAAATTTAAAATTTGTATTTAACTCTGTGAAAGTGAAGCCAGGTCATAGAGACCCGTTGTCTTTTTTGGATATTGATTACAAAATTAATTTTAGCAGATGCTTGGTACTTCACCACAAGAATTAAGTACTTTTATTACTGATTTAGATCAATTTTTTAAAGTCAGCTTTAAGGTAGAGGTCGCAGAGACCCCGCAGTATTGAGAATAATTTCAATGAGTGTTAAAATCTAGATATTTAGATGTCTTCATATATTGCTACTACTTGGGGAAGAGTGTCTTCAAAGGTTGACAAAAGGAAGGTCTAAAGTTATGGTAAACAAGTTTTGTTTTAAAGGTGGTCGTTTCAAATACTGGGTCTAACTGACTAATAGATCTCATCACCTTCGTAAATGTGAGGTCATAAACGAATAATCACTTTCAAAATAATAAGTTTCGCTTTAATGAGATTTCCAAAAAAAAAGATTACACCGTTATGTTGTTTGAAAAATATAGGTAACTTAAGAGGGGAAATATAAAAATTTCTGAATTTTAAATATTTTATTTCTATTTTTCACACATTAAGCCAAAATAATGTAGCGCTGCTGGTTGTGGCTGACCTATGTAAGTATTTACTGGGCTTAAAATTGTTATCAAAAAATAAATAAAAATTATAACTGGGGCTGAAAAGTGTCGCATATGGCAAACCGAACCCAAAAGTCACCACCTACCACACCACCAAAGTGAAATTACGGTTCACTAAAAACGAAAGCTTGATGAGAAATATTCATCACTTTAATTACCGAGTTGCACAGCTGAAGTCACCCAGCAGAAAGGTGTCCAACGAATGAAACGCATAAAGAAAGATGTTAAAGAAGACACAGCAAACGAAGGTAAAACGCCAACGAGCAGCAACAACTTAAATTAAGCTTGTCACATGGGGGGCATGTGGGCATGCCTACATATCTAGATGCTGAGAAGGTAAGCTAAGAAATAGTAGAAAACATATCAAGTGAAAATGTCTCACAAGTTGCAAACTAATTTCTCCGAGGAGTTAGCGGTGATGTAAAAGGTATAATGTTGGTAATGAAAGTAGGTTGGGGGTCATCAACTTAAAGGCCAGTCAGCTGACACGAGCACTAAAGAAAGACTAAACAAAGTTAACACAATGCATACACACACACACAGCGATAAACAAAAAAATGTTTTTGTGCAGTTATGTGATGGCACAGCGCCTGTGGCAAAGACATTAAAAGCATTTGTGGGGCGGTAGGCTGTTGGGCATGCCAGCAGGCAGGCAGTCAGGCAGGTGGCTTTAGCTGTCTAATGCCCTAAATGATGCCAAAATGTCACTGGCAGCGTGTGAGGAGCGAAATGAACTAACACAGAGAGAGAGAGTGTGGGTGGGACGCTCACAGGTAAGGCATGCGCTAAAACTAGAATAATAAACGAGCTCTCGACTAAGTATGGCGACGGCGATATCATAGCATATTCCATTAGCAATTATGAATATGTCCTTTTGTGGCACATGTCTCTGTGTGTGTAGGTGGGTGTGTGAGGATGTAGAGTGAGTTGTGCCTAGACAGCTGTGGGTGGCAGTGGTGCCCCAACAAAGCTATGCTTAGCAAGGTTTCTCAAGGCAGTAGAGCGTGTTGCTTGTATACACGAGCACATAAAAGTACCACCTGAAGCACTCCCTTAATACATGCCACAACAACAAACAAGCTGTGTGGCAACAATTTGTGATCAAAATAGCGGTTGAATGTTGATTTTTGCAGCATTTTTTCTTTCCTTTTTATTCTAAACATGTATGTGTATATGCATGTGGCAAGTTGTTTGTGTTGCATTTGTTATTGCCCTGTGCAGAATTTTTATTTTGTGGCGACACTAGATTATTACCTAGATGAATTTTTATGAGCTCTAAATGTGGTGAAACATAAAATTTTTGGCAATTTGGCAGCTTGCAACCCACTCAAATGTTGCAAATGCAAACTTTTAGTTGGCCGCAAGTATGTTGTCACACACACAAACATACATGCATGCAACACCCGTCTCAACTGCCAGCTGTGCTTTACGGCTTACTTACACACTTAAGTTGTCGTTGTGCGGCATGGAGAAGAAAGACATAAAGTGTCTGCGCTTAATGGCCAAGGGAATGTGGCAGCCAACGAGAGAGTGGCAAACGACACAGTCAGGTGGGCAGATAGCTGGTAGCGGTATGTCATGGTAGCCGCAAATTTATTTTCAAGTGCTTTACTTTGCTCTACCCCCCCTAAAGGTATGCTACTCCGCCACTGGTCGGCACTCATTAATGTGTTAAAGTCAAGGCGCAAGCTGAGTTCTCTACATAAAATGTTTGTTTCTTGGTTGCTGTTGTTGTTGTTATGCACATAAGTCTTGTGGTGAGCCGCTCAATTGCCGGCCAAAATGGAAATGGTGCTGTTAAAGCCGCCATGCTTGCCATTATCGTTGGCTTAAAGCATACTTTTAGGCGAAACTTTTGCGATTTTCAGGTGATGGCATTTTAATTGTCACTCCCACACAGCGAAGAAGGGGAGGGAAGAGAGGGTGCGTTGTCACATTTTTAATGTCGATGAAGATATCGGCGTTAAGTGTTACACAATTTCATGGTTGCATTAGATGCTTAATTTATAAGCTTTTAAGTGTCGACCGACTGAGTGGGTAGGTAACATACAGCGATGACGATGAGTGGATATATGCGAGCATAGGTTGTTGTTGGCGTTGGATTACTTTTAAGTGGCACTTAAAGGGTAGAAGTTTGAGAGCAACGCTGTGGAATGTTGGCTGAATGATGTCATAAATAGAAAGAAATGGTGAGTAACGGAATTTTTGGAACATTAAAAATAGTAGCGATCAAAAAAATTTTATTATTTATATAATTCACAAGTATTTTCTTGAGTCTGTAGAATCGCTAAAGAAACCAAATTTTGCTTTAAATCAAGTGAAATTCGGTAAAAACCCTTATTAGTTCTCTGTTGCAAGTGTTTGCGCGCGCTAAAGGGCACTTATGCAACGATACTTTGCTATGCCGTTGCAATTTCAGCTACCTTACAGCCAACAAAACAACCAAATAGCCGTGTAACCAACCAACCAACCGACCGACCAACCAACGAGCAACCACAATGTACCTAACAACCGAAAAATAAACAAGCATTCATGTTGAACTACACCGCAATGCCACGCAAGCACAGCTGCAACATACGCGAACATGCAACAGCAACAACAAAATCAGCAAGAACCAGCAACATGAATGCAACACGCGCTGAAATGAAGAACGAACACAAGCGTGTCCGCCAACTCGAATTCAAATTGGAAACCATAATTTGGCGAAAAGCAACAACAACAAACCGGCACACAAACAACCAGCGAGTGAGCTGTACTTGTAATGGCGGTGAATGGAATATGGCAACTTGCAACATAACGTATGCGCGACATTCAATGCAATTTCGGAAGTGTAAGCAAGGCTCGCAAAGACAATGGTGTTGGTTGGTTGTTGTTGTTGTTGGAGTGCTATACAACAGCGTGAACTGTGTTGCAAAGGTGGCCGTCGATGTTGCATGTATTGTATGCATGCATGTGTGCCTCCTTTATGGTTGTAGTGTGATTATAGCGAAAATAATATGCTTACAAAACCGTTATACGGCAACGTTGTCGCAATTTCAAACGACAAGGCAGCCGAACATAAACACCAATAGACTTGCCACAACCGACACAGCGACGCTACAGAGCAATCTCGGCAACATAAACAAGTGAAACGCCAATGTAGACGCCAGTGTGTGGCAGAGTGCTGCATATGTTGTTGCATATGTTGTTGTTGTGAATCTCACATATACCTGCATAAAGGCGAGAATATCAGCATTGACATATGTACACATTCGAGGCAGCTGGAGTGGATATAACCAATTTCAATGGCATTAGGCATAAATACGCCAGATGAAGCATGCTACATGACGAGTGGCAAGAATGAAAAGCGAATGGTTTTTGTGGCTGTTGCACGAACGGTGGAAGAGATGTGGTCGCCAACAGCAAAGTACATAAAACAACAACAGATTGTGATGAATGCGTTGTCTCCATTTGTATCTCGCTTGGTGCGAGTGTGGCAGATGGTTGCGTATACGACCCGACGCACAATGCTTTTGAGAAATACATATGCAGAGATATACAACAGTGTGAGTATATAAGCATATAAGCGACGCTGTCATTGTTGACTGCATGGAAATTGCAATAATAAGTAAATGCGGCCGCCACAAATGCTACAACAACAACAACAACGAGCGATGTGCCACAAGGCAGCAAAGACAAAGAATGCGTGCCACAATAGCCGAACGAATGTTGCAAGCACATGTGAGGATACATTTTCCCGGAGAAATAAAGAAATAGACTTAGCCGGCAGCCTTGCAGCAAAGACCAATACTTCTAAGCTTGCCGACAACAACAGCAACAACAACACGAACTAATAAGCATTGTCAGCAAACAAAGCGACAAACAAAATACCAAAAACCAAATGTGAAAGAAAATACAACAACAATAACAAAAATAAAAACAATAGCAACTACAACAACAACAACAACAGCTGTTGCACACAAATCCACTATACAAAGCATTAATAAACAAAAACGTTGATGATGCGCTACACTCCAGCCATTTAGCCTGAGTCCGAGCGGAAAATGTGGCAAATACATATGTATGGCATGAAAAGCTGCTGAAGACTGAACAACAGCTTGTGGCAGACAAAATTTCATAATGAGTTATGCCACATAGACAGGCGAAATTGCGGTTTTACATATGCATGAGCAGCAGCAGCTTGCTACAAGGGGTTAACGGTAAAAGTGGGAATGTAGGAAGGCTGCTGAAGTGGATTAAGTCTTGTTGTAGTCTCTGTGGCACGCAGGATTTTCGTGTATAAATGGTGGAAGCGAAGAATTTACGCAGGGTTGTTGATGAGGACTTCTATGGAAAATAGTGAATATGAGTTGTTGTTGTATTTATTGTTGTTTTTAAGGTAGTTTGCGCACTAATAATTGGCATTAGAACTACTTAAGCAATGCGAAAACGAATGCACGCAGTAAATATGGCTTATACAAATGAAGGAAACAAACTTGCGCCTGAAGGTATGCAATATTTTTTAGAAAATTATGAAAAAAGATCTCTGAACGCCTCTTTATACCAAATCGGAAGCTGCCACATGTTGCTTAAAGCTTCGAAAACTCATACAAAACCCCTGTGACATCATTGCTGTTGCACTGGGTTTTCGCCACTGACTTCAGTGACCGGGTATAAATCCCATAATTAGCATGATGCGAATTTATAAATGTATTTCCGGTTTGGCGTATGACCAACCGAGCAACCAAATGACAGCAGAGAAAGCAGAACACCATACAAATGCGGACGCAACAGAGCACATTTGCATGTGTGGCACGTCGGAGGATGATGGCAGCTCAGCGCCAATGTGTGTCGTTTTTTGCACCGGAAATATGTCGGATATGGACACGGCAATGACCAGCGTCAGCGTCAATCTCCAATGCCAACGACTGTCGCTAACACTGTGTTGCCACCCCGCTGTGTTGCTCACACTGCCACACAGTCGAAGCTGTTGAAGTTGATGATGATGATGTTGCATAGTTGGCTAGTAGGGTGTGAAAAATTGCTATCTGCTCTTGCAATATGTGGCATACAAGTGAACAACAACAAAAGTAATATTAATAATAATGACTGTAGTCAGCCGATTGAATGGGGTCTAATGTGCACAATAATGGCAGCAACAAAAAGCTACACAGATATATACATATATGAAAGTGTCATAATGGTAAAGGACGCATGTTGCATGTATATTGCCACGCAGATGTGATAACTGCTGGAATGCATGGAAAATACGAAGCGTTCGTGAGAATAAAAGCGCTTCGGTATACAACTACTGCTGTTGGATCGCTGTGAAAAAAATATATGCTTTTATCGGTGCTAATCGCGCGCATGTGTTGGTGGTGCGACGGACGCCATGCACGAACACCACGTCACATGGGTCCAAAGGCAGGCAGTCGACTGTGCGGCAAAGGAAATGCGTTCATGCAAATGAGTTTCGGCGCTTGCAACAGGCAACAGCAGAGCTTGACACTGGCAGGCTCACGCATACCAGCATGATGCGCTCACACAAAAACCGTTATGTGCTAGCTGTACTGCATAGCCATGTGGCATAGACAGTTGAATGCCACAGCAAATGCTTATCAATGTGACACACAAATGGCACTGTTGGTGCGTTGACCGTGCTTTCGCTATATTCTGCAGCTGTTGTTGTTGTTGTTGTAAGCGCGTAGCTGCTGTTATTGCCGGTGTTGACCACACAGCTGTTGCGGTTTAGCGCATTCACAGCGCATCAAAGGGACACACGCACAAAATATTAATAATAATAGTGGAAGCAACACGCCATAAACCTCGGAAAGTGGAACAGCGCGCTGCCAACTGCGTGCAATGAGTGCGAGCAAAAAAAAAATAATAAATAAAAAATGAAAAAAGTAAAAAAAAAATAGAAAAAAATAAAAAAAATGAATAAATAAATAAAAATAATATAAAAGCGAATGTGAGTGATGTGGCGCCATTCAGATGACGTGGCGCAAGTAACTGGCTAGTGCAGTTGCATGTATGACTTTACTTTGCATATATAGCCACTGAGTGAATGAGTGAGCGGGTGTGCTTGTGCTTGTCTCGCATACATTCGCCATGCACTTTGACCTTTGCAATTCAAGTAGTTCACTTCATTCAAACTCGTCTCTCTCTCTGAGCAAAAGTTATTTAAGCGCATAATTAATTGTCGGTCGCCTTTGTGCCACCATGGCGTATGAGCAACATGCGTTTTCAATAATTTTTGCGAGTTTCGTAATGGATTATTTTAATTTCTGTGATTTTTAATTACAAAAAAAACTGTATTATAAATCACTTAGGACTTTGACTGCTCATTTAGATGATTAGCATTTATATTAATAGAAATTTTAATGAAAAGTATCGAGCAATGAATTCGAATTTGCTGATTTGCATTTGAAAGAGTTTTAGTAAAATTAAAAAATTACAAAAAAATAAATTTAAAAATCATAAAAAAATAGTATATAAAAATTAAAAAATATATAAAATAAATTAAAATTCAGATAAATGATCCAACACACACTAGAATACACACCAGCTCATTATGCATATTTATAGATTTATTTCCTTTCCTTTTCATTAATGCAACGGAAAAGTGTTGCATGCCACAAAAATTACATAATAAAATAAAAATATAAAAATTAAATACTTAATCATTAATTTTAATTGCGCCGATATTGCATAAATACAAACGCATATATGAAAAAACGCTTGTTAAATGCGCTTTAATTGAGTAATAATTACGGCAGAGTACAATAAAAAATATGCAGAAAAAAAATAAAAAATAATAATATAAAAAAAAATATAAAAAAGTACAAAAACAATAACAAAAAAAAATTTATAAAATAAGTCATTAATACCTTAAATACTTTAAGCTAGCAAGGATTTAGCAAATAAGTAGCATTTCGCCTTACTTTTTCTCCACTACACGCTTCGCAGCACAACAACAGAAGAGACCCACAACCAAATCGTTAGAAAGTGGAAGTGCAGTGCGTCCCCGAGGCATATGCCTGTGTGCGATTGGCGATTTGAAGCGGAAAATCCATTGAGAATCAATTGCTGAATCTCTATTTCAATCAATGACAGCAATGAACTTAATAGAAAATCGCCAAACGAGCGAAACTATCGAGAGAGCAAACTTTGTTAAATACAACAAAGCACAAATCATAAGAAGACGAAATTGTGAAGTGAACAACTGCAGGCGCTCGAAAAACACAGCAAAAAACTCAGAGGAAAAAATAGTGAAATTGAACAGCAACAACTTCGAGTCGTTGCAAAATATGCCGGAAATTGGAGAGAAACAACGAAAACTTAATGGAAAATAAACAACAGAATGAACAAGTAAACAACTGCGAGCAAAAACTAGGCAACGTACATACAAAAACAACAACAATTCCAATAAAAAAGAAGCAAGCAACGACAGGCCACATCAGCAGATTAGCGCAGTGATGTGCAGAAAAGCAGACCGAAAATTCTTCCTACAAACGGAAAACGGAAGTGTTGCTGAGACACTAACGACCAGGCGAACGACAGACCACGGGTACAACAGGCGGCATGACGTTGACACAACAATGCCACTGATGGCCGCACAAGGCCACGAGCGCTCTCTACAGCAAAAGCAATAGGAAAACAAATATTCGATGATTTCGATTGTGCAGGAAGTCATTGGGTGGCGATTTGCCGAGCGCTGTTACTACTGCTGCTGATGACTCAACAAACACACAAACGAACGAACAAATGAACTAAAGAAGGAACGAGTGGACGAGCAAACAAGCAAACAGACATAGAAAATAAATAAATAAATGCCTGATTTGTTAATGGTCGCAAAGGTAAATAAATAGACGGGATTACAAAAATAAAGACATATAACAGGAGCTGTGAAGAAGCGCTCGCACTTCACTTGCATAGCGGTTGGGTGGGTATATCGAGTGAGATGCCATGGCGAGTGACAGCAGACACGCACAAATTTGCATATTTTCTCAAGAAAGAACTTAAATCAACTCGCTGTAACGAAGGCGTGAAGGCGCTGGGGCGCAAAGAAAATTGGAAATGGAAATAGAGAAAAAATGAAATCACAGCAACACGTAGTGAAAGTAGCGTGGAGGGAGAAAGGAAGTCGCACAAATTGCAAATGTTTGATTTTTTTTCCTTGAACTTCTCGACTTGATGAACGCGTTTTACCCTTTCTTGTGATGATTAAATGTATACCGTTATTTTATTTTGTATTTTTTTATTTTACTTTATAAATCTGCCACAATTGCTGATTTTGTGGTGAGAAAATTGCATATTTAAATTCGCTTATTTACACTTGTGGTGAGCGCGTTGGTGACAGGAAGACAAAAAAAAATAACAAAAATAATAAAAAAAGAAAATAAAATAAATAAAAATATAATATAACAACAACAGCAAAAATAATCGATGTTTTTTTTATTAGAGGTTCACTTATTTTGCCTATGTCTTAAGAATGCACACTGGAAGTGTTTTTATGAGTTGTATGTACAGGTATAAAAATATATATCCCTGACCAGATTTGAGAGATCAAAAACTACACCAAAATGCTTTCAATTCTAGATCTTAAAATACACAAATTTTTTTCAGGTTTCAGTGAAACCAATCTAGAACCCTGAAAACTTCGTTATATATTCTGAAGTTCGCTTTATTAAAAGTTGGAGTTCTATTTTGGATGTTGGTTTGAAAATAGTTGGAAATCGTGATGCAGTAACTTAGAAATCGCATTTTATTACTTTCTGTTTTCTATAGATCGCCAACTTTCAAGGAGGATTCTGAATAAAATATACCACAAAATCGAGAGAAGACATATTTGCTGCTGCTTTTATTTAAGCTTATTTTTGAAAAATAAAAAAATTCTGGTATTCCCACAGCAGTTTATCTGAAGTGAGAGTGAAACCAATCTACAACCTTGTGAACTTAGTTGAATATGCTCAAGTTGGTTTTAGAAAAACTAAAGGATTTATTTAGCATTTCCGTTTAAAAATTCATGTTAATCGTGATGCATTGAGTTAGAAATCGTATTTTGTTATTTTCCGCTTTTTTTGGGAGGCCAATTTTTACGCAGTATTTTGAATAAAATAAACCAGAAAATCGAGGTCGGACATTTGCAGCTCTGCCTTTGCTTATCCAAGTTATTTGTATTTAATTTTTTTTATTCAAGCCTGCAAATGCAATAACTTTAGTTCACTTATTTATCATTAATGTACGCTTATTGTATCTGATGAACATCAACTTGACATAAACTCAACTTCGATATTTTCATTTAGAAGTAGAGACCTTGAAACGATTTTTCAATGCAAAAGCTTATATAATATTTAATAGCTTTTTGTATAAAAAATAAATATATTTGAACTACATCAATCTAAATATAATAAATCTAAAAGCTTTATTGAAGCAAAAATACACGAAATATTAGATAGTCTTAGATGATACCAAAAGCTAACAGTAGAAACAAATTTTATCAAAAATAACATGGATGAAATTGTTAATTGAAAGCAAATAGAAAACTCCGAGCTTTTATGCTTTCTCAGCGTGAACTAAGTCATTTTGTGCGCAACTTAAGTAATTGGAAAGCACATTCACACACACACACACACACACACACATTTACTATAAAGTATAAATTCACTTTTCTGGGTATGAATTTCAGAAAGTCTGCTGTCATTCTGCGTAAAAAGGAGGAAAAATGCAATAATACTAAATAAATAAACCGATAAAGAAAATCCATTAAAATGATAAAAAGTCTGAAAACACAAAAATACACTTCTAAGCCAAGCAAATATGACATTGAGCGGAGCTAGAGAGAGAGAGAGTGAAAAAGGGAAGCAAAAAAAGCGATGCAATGCATTTGAAAAAGGGCAGCAACAGCCAGCACTGGCAATGGCAATGGACGTAGAATTTCATAAACTACGATAAATGTATTGAAAATGTTATTTGACGCATTTTTCTCCATTTCGAATGGGAGCTTTCATAGCGCACAGATCATGCAGCGTTTTCCTTTCACAAGCACTCACGAGCTGTTGCCACTGCAGTCAGGCACATTACAACAACAACTACTGCCATATATGCATGGTGAACATATTACAGTTATGCTTGTATTTGTTGTTGTTCGTGTAAGTCATCAAATATTGATGCGCTGGCAAAAGCATATTGTGAAAATGCAACAACACTGCGTCATAACGGCGCACACACACTACCAATAGAAAGCATTTCGATAAAAAAGGCTAAAGAAAATCGTCTATTTTGCAGCAAATAACTATTGCAGCGCACAACTTGTGCCAGCTTGTTGTATATTTGCACCTGAACAATCACAAAAGCTATATGCGCACTATATGTGGAGACTTGTTGTTTTTTATACCTACATACATATATTTGTACATTTGTGATTCATGTTCTTGCGTCGATAAAAATCTACAATTGCATGTATGGGCACCCAGGTTGCACGTGTTGCATGCAACTACGAAACGAAATGAAATGTATATTTTACCAGCACAAGCACTTTGGCATTACATGCTGTATGTATGTAAGTAAAAATGTATTTAGCACTAAATCGATTTTACAGCAAAGCCGATATTAAAACGCTAGCTTTTATTTATTAAAGCTTACAGTTTTTCCACAGAAAAAAAGCAGCCTTGGAACACAGACGAATGCGATAGTTAGAGCTTTTGTGAAATTATTTTAGTATATTTTTGCTGGAAACTTAGGAAAACTTCTCTTTAATTTCAGCACTTTCTCAAAAGTCCCAAAAAAAAGCTTTAAAGAGCTTTAAATCTTTTTTCTCGTTTTCAAACCCGAAGTTGAGGTCGATCGTTGTACTGATTTTCAACTAAAGTGAACGCTCTTGAGCTTAAAAAAGCTTTTAAGCTGTTTTCGTTTCGATTGTTCTAGCTATTATCGGCTAAGGCTATCTCTCTAGAGCTTTAAAATGCTTTCAAGCTGTTTTTTCGCATCGAAACTGGAGACAATTGTATTGTTTTGTTCTGGGTATTATTGACGAAAGTTAAGTCTCTTGAGTTTTAAAAGGCGTTTAAGCTGTTTTCTCGTTTCGACCACGAGGTCAAGGGCGATTTTTCTAGTATTCTCGACTAAATTGATCCCTACTGAGCTTTTAAAAGCTTTTAAGCTATTCTTTCGTGTTGAGTCCGAAGTCAAGGACGAGTTTTATAGCTATTTTGGAAAAAAATGGTAATTATTGAGCTTTAAATAGCCTTTAAGTTGTTTTCTTATTTTATACACTTGCTGCTTGATTTTTCTCCATAATCTGAAGTACCGTTAAATGCATTCCACTTGAACGTTTTAACATTCAGTTATTTTTACAACGTTCTCTTATACTATTTAAATATCTTTATGCAAATACTGAATCGTTTTAAGTCCTTTTCCACTTTTCTTGCATTCACCGCACTCAATTTGAACCGCGAAGTACTAAATACACATTTCAATGCAAATGCAACATGATTTTAATTTGCTGCAACATCCACACACACATACATAGAAGGCGAACGCAGAGCCGCGCACTTAACTGCGATTAGCTTGAGAGAAAACGAAAAAAAAAAAAAAACCGAAATAAGTTTTCATTACACACCGCCAAAGAATGCTAACTGCCAGCCATTAATTCACGCAGTTACCTAGAGCCCGCCAACCAGCCAGCCAATGAATGATTCACACGAGTGGCGGACGAACTTTTGCACCGTTAAAAACAGTTGCAGCAATTTAATTTCGAACTGAATATGACAGCCATGAGCGAAGCGAAGCACACACAAAAGCGACCCCGCTTCGGTGGCATATTCAAATAAATCGCACAAAATTTCTGCGAAATGAACTAATTTTAATTACAACTTCAATTAAAAAATAACACAAAGTTGTAAATTTTTTAGCTGCTGCCAGCCACGGTGCAACAGACACAAATCGTCCACTGAGACGGAAGTAGCGGCAACTTTGCCAAGTGCAGAGCAAAAACGAACGACGAGTAGTAATAATAAAAGGATTACCAGCGGAAACTTATTGCTGTGAGGGAGTGCAGTGAGAGTGTGACGGTTGGCTGGTGGCAAGGTGGTGCATGGGTGCGCGTGAAGGCGCAAAAAAATGCGCAACAACAAAGTGTAAGCGCGTAAAAAGTGAAATTAATCTAAAAAGTTTTTAATGCGCTTTTAAATGATAACGCTGCCACTAACACCAGCGCCAACAACAACAACTACAGCAACAATAGTTGGAGCAGCAACAAGAGCACCAGCAACCGGAGCAACACAATGCCGCACACTTTCATGGCGTAACGGCAATGCCATGAAATCACATAGCGATGGTGCATGCAACAAAGGCTATATCCGCAGCTGGCAACCTCTGGCAACAAACATACAGACACAGAGACACCCAGCGCTGGGTGTAGCATGGCGCAGCAGCTGCTGTGTCTTGCTCCGTGCCACAGACAGCTTACAGCAGGAGTAACTTAGCGCACTGATTCACCACTTCTCTTCTCTCTCTCTCTCTCGCTTTCTCCGCACATTGCTGGCATAATTCGGAGGCGTCGATGCTAACGCTTTTTGTTGTTGTTACACATGCATACAAGCTGCCGTTTCAGTTCAGCTTGTTGCATGCTGCATAACTTTTTTGTTGTTTTTGTTATTGTTGTCTGTCGTTGCTTTCTACTTTTTGTGCGCGCATCTCATGAATCTACCGAACAATGGCAGATGTGGCATCCAACAGTGCCACCACCAACACCACCACTTACAATAACAACAACACAAAGCCAGCAAATTTAAATGGTTTAAATGAGTTTGTTGTGGCAAGTAGCAGAACCCGAACACTTGTTGCATCATGCAACATGTGCAGTGTCAAAGTGTGCGGGTGCAAGCGGCAACTTTAAATTGCTACGAATTGTGGAGGCGGTGTTCTGCTGTTGTTGTGGTCGTTGTAGTTGTTGTTGCATACTTGTTGCAATTTAGTAAAGTGGCTCGGTTGCTTTTGGTGGCAAGCAAAATTAAACAGTGGAACAATAGTGAGTCGCTCGTTGTTGGTGTTTCGTGGTTGTTGTTGTGCTTGCATTTAAGTTATTGTTGCACGCAATAATAACATTAAAATAACACACATTCATAATTACTATCAATATGTCGGTAAGTATATGATTTCCAGATAATATTATATAAAATTGTAGCATACATTTGGGCGAAGTTTGCTTTAGCTGAAATAGTTTCGTATAATTTTTATACCATTGCTTGCTACTTTTGTTTAATCTAATGCTTTTAATTAGTACATTTCGAATTGTAGGTTACAGAGGCTTAGATTTGATAATTACTGGGCTCTTCGATTCTTTTGGACTATTGCTTCAATAATATCAGTATATGGAGAGAGTTCTACCAAACAATGGGATCTAATATCAAAGTATAATCTGTGTCACACCTCATAAACAAGTTGTCTACATCACCTTCAAGTCAACTTTCTAGAATATTCACTTTGATATCTATTTTGAACATCTTCTCTCATATCTTCCCTTTAACATGTTTTCCCCCACAATATTATCTTTGACAGTTCTGACCTTTCATGTATATCATGTAAACTCCTTTGTATAACAGATGTGACTTTATGACAGCTCACATTCCTCAACAATTGTTTCGAAACTTTATCCTTATGATAGGCAACTAGTTGCTGACTCTCGATAACAGTTGCTTCTATTTTCAACATGTTTATTACAAATGTTGTTTTCGGTTTTTGTTGGGAAAAGTTATTTATTATTGTGAATAAATAAATAAAAATGATTGCGACGTGTTTGCCTACAAATGTGAGCTGTCTTATTACTTGTAGTGAAATGTTCTTTTTTAATAGTATACCTTTAGGGTTCAAGCCTAAAGTCTAAACTTCGCTACAAACGAATAATTTTAAACTTTCCTTCAGAGGTAATCATTAAACCAAATAATTTAAATTTTCTGGTGCGATAGTTAGTAAACTCTAGTCTAAATAAATTCACTCTGCCTTCACCTGAAAGCACATAATAACACCGGAACAACCAAAAAAAAAAAAACGAAAATTAAATAGGGTTTTGTGCGTTTTAGTTATAATAATGCAGTTCAATGAGGATTGAGCACCTTTTACTGCTAATATAAATACAAATTCCACAACCAATTATACTGGCAGACACCACAGAACACTAAAAATGACGGATATCGCATATATAATATACAATGATAACATATTCCTTAGCAGTTCATATAAAAATTTGTTATTTGACGAACAGTTGAATTTATAAAGCTCGTAAATAATAGACAGTTATCTATATGGTAGATACCTAACAGCGATAGCCATATGTCGAATGGAAGTTTTGATAGCATTTAACAAATAAACTGCGGCGTTACTCATGCCAAAAGCACTTAATAGATATTGCTGATGAATAAATTATTGATTTTAAGATAGACAACCAGATAAGATAAGACAAAAGTCAAAGCGAAATGCAATAAATAAATGAATTACAAACGAATTTCGTTGGTGAATTTCCGTGAATTTTGGTAAACGCGCAGCAATTCACTTAAATAGATTCAGCGCTATACAGGCGCATACCCATACATCCCTTTTAGCTTTATAAATTAATAAAGTTAATACCAGCAACAGATTTGAAACGTGAATTTGCACTTTCTCACCCAAAAAAGAAATGTGTGCTGTCGAAAAATGCTTGATTGGCTCGACATACGCTGAGAGAGCGAAGGTGTGGGGAGCACAATGAAAGCAAATAGCAAACCGCTTGCATAAGCCAATTTCGCTAACTGTCTAAATGTTACAGCGCTTTCCTCCCCCTTCCGTCGACTGCTGTCAGCAGACCACTTCAAAGCACGCATACACACGCGCGTGTCGTGGTAGCGCCTAAATGTGCGCTAAAAGCACTCGAAAGACAAAAGCACAAAAAGAAAGAAAAAACACAAACCGAGATAACTTTTAAATACAACAACGACAAAACGCTTCGTGAGGCAGGCAAGCACAGTGAAGGAAGTTCAAGAAAAGTGCATAAAACAAAGCACAAAAATGGCAAACTGTTAAATATTCAAAAGGTAGCAACACACACATCTGGCACATCTACACACATACAGTCTAAATTTATACAGCCACACAAGCGCGCGCTCATTTGCATGACTTGCCCACTTTACAGTCAGTCATCTTGGCACTCGCAGGAGGCTGTGGCAAGGTGTGAGTCGGTATAAAAATATTAACATTATGCTTTCCTGTTGCGCTCTTGCTAAAATGTTGCTTAAGCTTTGCATACATTTAGGCGCAAAGGAAGTGTGCTAAGTGAAAATAGGCGCGCACAGTCAGTATATGAAGATAAAAACTGGCAGAGAGGCAGGTAGGCATTCCTACAAAAAGCAACAAGCCATGAGTTGATATATACACTATGTATATGTATACTATATGCAAATTACAAAGAGCATATGTTTGTATGTAAGTGTAGTGCTGAGGATAGCCTACAACTGTGGCAACACTTAGGCGCAGACAAAGCCAACGTTAAAGGCACAGAAAGACGCACAAAACACACAACAATGCAGTCGCGTCGAGTCAGCGCAATTTAACGCCAAACAATCAAAGCTAACCGGAAATTTCTTGGGGCAACCCTTGAAGTGTGTGTATGAACATAGTGAAGCTGCTTATATACATATGTATATATAAATCATAGAAAACGTTAATATTTACCAACGCTCATTTACATATATAGAAATTTAAATATAGAGATGCACATGGTTGCTTGACTCTAAAGGGAGTTTATAGCGCTGAGAGTACTCTCAATAAAAAATATTTTTTGTTATAATTTCAACTATTTTAGATTTCAATTTCCTCATTTTACATTCAAATTATATAAATCTTTCGTAGAAAAATATTTATGCTCTGATAATCCTTCGCATTTCCTACAGGGTATCTTCAGAGCTGCCGCCTACACAAATATGTGTCACGCGCCTTAGTATTCGAGTCGAGTGTCAAGAAAATTTGAGACAAGCAATAAGTATTTATGAATGAGCGCGTGTGCTGCAAGGCAAAATGGGCAGATAAAATGTCAGTGATAACAGCAACAAAGGGAGCGCGTATAATGACAACAATCAAGCATACAATATATAAAATTATGTAGATATGTGTATGTGCGCCTCTTTGACTTCAACATTTTCCTGCGCAACGGAAGCGGATATTGTCTTACATACATATTTTATATATATATATACATACGCTCTCATGCAAATATCACTGAATGCGCCCTGTAAGATATCGCTGGTGAGAGTGTGTATTCGTAGGCTTGAGATAAATGTGCATATTTAGCGAAAAGCTTTTAAAATATGCCGACGCGACACCTTTGTAGCCAGCAGTAAATTGCACAAAATGAAAAGAAATGGCGGCGCATAAAGGCGGTAACAGATACGATGCTTTAAAGGACAATGCGCGACGAGGAATATGGATGCTACATATGGATATATATAACTGTATACATATATAGTTCAAAAAAAGTAATGTGAACTTCGCGCAACAGTAAAACATATTTATATGCGCGTTAACCCTGATGCGCCTAGGTTTATGTGATATCATCCACACTCGACAACATACGCCACAGTTCTACGCTGCCTAAAAGCAGACTACATACATTTATGGCATGATAACAATATTTTTATTTGATTGCATATGTCGAGTTACTCTCCACCGACGACTCATGCATTTTCATGCTGACTTTTGTGTCATAAAATTTAATTTTAATTAAAATTTTAGCTTGCAACAAGGTGCGTGAGTCTCCTCCTACCTAAGGGTGCTTGCTGATGAAGCACAAAGCAAAAAAAGCGCAAAGGCATATAATCACTTAACAAAAGCGTAGCGCATGCACACGCTCACGCACATATGATTTTTTAATGCTTTCAAACACATACTGATAGACATATGTGCCCCCAAAAAACTGTAGCATGACAATAAATGTGCGCTGGAGTGGTGGTGTGAAATAAAAATATGAACGCTAAACACAAATATTTGCTTAGTAATAATCATAAAATAAAAGTAAAACAATAACAACAAGGCCATATTTTGACAGTGGCTTAGCATACTTTTAGGGGATGCATATAATCTAAAAAAAGAGTATATTTACTATATTTATAACGGTGATATGGCTGTGGGAGTAAAGGTTTTCTGTGCAGTATTCAACAAGCGAAGGTGAACGAACATTCAGCTTTGTTTAACCACTTATTGCTAGCGCGTCCACGCACTCTATATATTTGTGATGAGCTGTGAGACATATGACAGGGCAATAAAAGCTAATTTAATAAATGTATGTCAACATTTTTAAGACAATAACGGTATTTTGGACGAGTATGCAACAAAAGAAATCTCAATAATGTATTAAATAGTTAAAAATACAAAAGGCTTATAAGGCACCTGTGTTAAAAAGCTTAAAAGCTAGGCTTCTTTGTCAAAAATATATGAAATATGATTTTTAAATTTATAAAAATCGAATATCTGTTTGAATCTGCTTAGATTTTGTCACAGCGCTTCTCTATGATATCTATTTTAAGAAAAAGCTGAACTTTTAATATTAAAAAAGTTCCGCGGTCCTCTAAAGTCTATATGTTATGCTAAATTTAGAATATGCTAATTATGAATCAATAGTTGATAAGCGTGTGCGCTACAGTGATTTGGGCGCCTCATCCTACAGTTAAGTGAAAACACTTTTAATTAAAGCAGCGCGTCAAACAAGTGCCCTATCGTCCTACTGACAAAAACGCGCTTAGCCTAAGCAAACAAAGTTAATAAAAAAGTGATATGCAAATGTGTGACGCTAAAAGACATACAAAAATCGCATAAATAAATTTTCCGTTGTTTCTTTTGTTTTTGTTTTCCAACCACAGCGCCTAAAAATTAGCACCACACTCTATGGCTCTGCCCACCTCATGTCAAATGCTGTGCCTACGCGCTTTACTTTTTATAAAATATGCGTCTACCACTGTTATTATTGCTGTTGTTTTCAGTAGCAGCATTGTGCGCGTGTATATGTGTGCTTAAGAGTTTAACGCGGCGGCGGCTTAACGTGCCACATTTTTTGGTTACGCCGCAGTATGTTATCGTTGGCCACAACTTTTATTTCGCGTTTTTTCGCTATTGTTGTGTGCGTTGCCGCGCGTTCGCCGAAAACCTTTTTCAGTGCCAACATTTATGACAGCTGGCAGCCAGGCGAACGCGAACGCCAGCGCCAACACCATGAGCCGCAGCGCCGACATCAAAGTAACACGAAAAAGCAAAGTGATTGTTTGTTTAACGTGTAAAAGCGCGATTTTCACTTTTTATTTACACTTTTCTTTTTTGGAGCTGACGCGCGCGCTGAACCCTTTTCACACAATAAATTTGTTTAGTCATATGTGCGCGGCGACTCGCTGTGTGTGGTGTATATGTGTGCGCGCGCTTATCATTATTATGTGCAGCATTATTGTGTTTGCTTGCGCGCTGCACACCAGCGACCGCTTCACCTCCGCCGTCGCGTTGCCTGTCTGGGTCTGGGTGCTTTAACAAAGTGCCAGGACTAATTTAAAAAGTTACCACAACGCGCAACGCGAACGCGCCGCGAACAGTAGCAGAATAGGAGAAAAATTGCTAATTAAAAATTTATATCAAGTTTGCTGTAATAGCATTTTTAATTATGGCCCCACAACAGCAACACCAACACACACATACTCCCTTACAAGCCAGCAGCTGTATATAGTCCTTAACTTCTGCGCGCGTGTCTGTGCGTTGTTGTTGGGTTGTTTGCTTGCTAACGGCGTAGCGGTGAAACAAAAACGGGAAAAAAGTTTACGACAACAATGCTTAGAGCATATGATGATTTTGTATTGTTTTTGTGTTTTACTTCGCGGAAGCTGGCTATAATGCCTCGAATCCACAGCTTAGCATGAAATATGCGGCGCCAAGTAGCGAGTAGCGAGCAGCAGGCAGGCAAATAATGAAATCTAAGGTTAACAACAATTATCTAACAAAGCGATAAATAAATATTTAATTAACTGCCTTCTGAGTACTAGGATAAGAGGGAAAAACGAGGAGGAGGTGCGTGAGTTAAACGCCAGAGGAGTTATGGGTTGCGTAAACTGCTTATTTCTGTTAAATATTCGGAGCCTCGAATTCAAAGAAGAGGAGAGATAATACTTGAACTTTATGTTATGCAGATTGACTCAACTTAGTGCCTCGTAATTAGAGCTTAATCGGTGTCTACTAAGTAACCAGCAGCAAAACTGCGGCTGAGTTCGGAAGCTTTATTATAATAATGGTAATATTTTTCATATAGCATACCTTTAGGCATACAACGAATATTGATATTGTTATTAATCTTATGAAATTGTTCTTATTCAGAACTAGAACATGTCTGGAGCAGACGTCGATATTTAAAAGGATTTATTGATTAAATTGGGTGCCAAAAGCAATCCATGATACATATGTGCATTCGAAAAGGGTAAGTCAATAAAGTTATTACATACTTTTAAGCGTCATGGACCTTTTATGTTCTTTCATCAGTAAAACACTGAAAAAACTTACACTCCTTGTTTCTAAAATAGTATAAATAAGAACCCTTCAAATAAGTTTGTCATTCTTTTAGAGGGGTTATAAAACGGTTAATTTTTTTAATCAAAAAAATAATAAAAGTTTAGTTGTAAATTTTCCAACCATTAAATAGAAATGAAGTTATTTGAAAATACTTTCAGTTTTCATTTACAAATTGCATTAAGCCTTTGAAAACGCGCAGTGAATTGTAAAAATGCTAAATCGTAGAAGAAAAAAAACTTCCCTGAGGTATTTTTAGTTTCACCAACAGATTTGTAATTTAATTTGCCGCATTTTCAACAAAAGGGGGCACAACAAATCGAAATGATACAAAAACTAACTTTTCCAATTATAGCGGCGCGGCGTAAAAATGACCGAAATTAAAAAAAAAATTGCTAAGAAGAGTTGGTGAGCAACGAAAGAGTAAATCAACAACATTTATGGACGCGCTGGCAGCAAAAGGATATGCTGCGGCAACACAGCTTAACAGGTACAAGGCGGCCGCACAGGTACACAATAAACTCTTTCAGCGCCGCCATCAAAGGTCAATGAGCACGCACTTACACTGTGCGTATTAAAAGTAAAGGTACAAATGCTTGGCAAAAAAATAAAAAAAAAAACCAAATAAAAGCAAACTTGTAAAGAACAATGCGCCATTGTTTCAAATCAGAGAACTCAATTCAACTTTTCAATTCAATTAAAACATTGCTTTTTGCACACAAATACAGTGAAAGGAACTTGAGGAGCGGGTAGAAAGAGTGGTAAGTCTATTAAGCGCTATGCCAGCTAATAGCCAAGTCAGCTAGAAAAGGCAAGCAGCAACAACAACAACACAGGTGTATAGGACACACTGCTTTCTAGTTGCGTCTATTTGTGTTGCTTACTCAGTGTGGTCTCCGTGTGTGTGTGTATGTGCGGCGCGTGCCTGTAACTGAGCGAGTTAATATTTTGTTTTAATTTCCAGTACTCAAATTTCTGCCAAACAAACTCGCACCCGCCGGCAGTTTACAATTTATCAAATTTCACCTTTGCAATTCAGCATTTTCTTCTTTCTTCTCCGAACGGGTCTTGCGTTACTGTTATTATATGCTGCCGTTGACTACTTTTAGATATTCTTCTGCTGCTTCTTATTCTTCTTCTGCTTGTATGCTTGCGCTCTTCATGCTTTTCAAGTTATCTCGTTGCAGTCAAGCCAACTCGGTTGGAAGGAAGGCAACAAAAACAACACTTACATATATAAATATGTAAATGCAGAAGAACATAGCAACAAATACAACAACAATAAAGCGAGTTGCTTCTACAACAACAAGTTGCTAGAACAATACAAGGAAATATTTCATCTTTATTCATTCAACGGCAGCGTGAAAACTTACTAGCGCATATTGTACAGTTAAATATATTTGTATGTGTGCGTGTAAATGCAAAACACACACAAGCGCACAATTTCTCCAGCATAACAATAGTATAAATAACAAAAGTGGGAAAAGCATTACAAAACAATAATAAAATGAAACTACAAACAGCAACAAAAACAAAGAAAAACAATAATATCAACAACAACAACAATAACAGTAAACAGAAAAGTTAACAAAAACAATGAATTAATTGTTTTGTTGCAATGATCTCGTTTAGCAGAGCTTTTTGTTTGCCAACAGCAGGAGGACTATTGTTGTTGTTGTTATTGCTACTGCTGTTACTGCTCTAAACAAAGACGCTGCGACCTCAGGCAGACATTTGACTTGCTTTTGCATTTCAAGCTGTGCAGCAGTTGGAAATCGTATTGTAATAGTTGTGCCTCTTTGCAATTTCAACTTGCTGCGTATGCTTGGCAATCAGTAAAGTTAACTTGCAACAACAACACATTTATTGTAGAAAAATAAGCTTTATATGTGTCCGAGCAGCAAAAGTTAAAGTAAGATGACTATTATATTTGTGAAAATAAACAATTTGGTCAACTGCATGTGTATGCCTTCTATGATGTGTGAGTGGGTGTGTCAGGACTCTTTTAAATAAAATATGCATCAAAGGGCATATATGTATATTTATAAATTCTAAAATCTTAACCCGTTAGTGACTATTAATCTAATGTTTCATTCTATAAGCTTGAAGTCTCTACTCAAATCTTAAATTTTTTATTGAAATTTGCCGAGGTTCTTGATAGAAATCAATACTTAAAGTGAGTATATAGAAATTTAATCGAGAAAAACAGTAATATGGATTATTATGGAACGAGTATTTTTTCTTGGAGCTTCTAACCTCAACAACTATCGGGCGTACTCTGATAATCTGGGAACATCGAACTTCAATATAAGTAATTATCGTCATTATACCAAGCAACACATTGTTAGAAGACTTATTTAACCTAAAAACCAGCCGGGAAGCTCGCTCCGTGCTCAAGAGAGTCATGTCTTCCTAACGATAGTGGTATGAACCAACAACTATATCTATCCACAGACCTCTGCTGTCAATTGAAATTCAAAAAACGCTTTGAAGAATGCTAGAACAACAAAAGCGAGAAATATATGAAAGTGTTATTAAGGGGTTCCACAAATAGAAAAGTGGTGAAATAAATGGTTTCACATAAAGATTATTTCTCGAAGATAAGCTAACATTTTTTGCATTCTTTTCAAAACAAACCACTGTTTCTCAACTATCAAACCTAGACTCAATGAAAAGAAGGCTAAAATTCCAATTGCGGATTGTATTTCTGAAACCAATAAATTTTCAAGTTAATTTAGGCTAAAAATTACAAATTGGATACCAGTGGGTTAAACTAATCAAAAACGCAATCATATATACCTTACATTTGATTCTTTCACAAAATCTAGACTTATGTTTTTGATAAATTCGAAAATTTCACAGCGCACTGAATAGGAAAATCATAGGAATCATATCAAAGCTAGAGATTGTGTAAAGGAAGTTGCAAGCAATTTGTGAAAGTTTATTGAAATGTGAAAGCTTTGTAAGTCAGCACACATGCAACTGAGTTATGTGGCTTTAAGAAGCTGCAAAGAGTGCAGCACCTGCATATGTAAGGCACTACTAAAATAACAAATTGGATTGCTGCAAGTGGCATAACTAATTAACTAAAATGTACTAAAAGAGGAATTTAGTGAAAGCAAATCTCAAAGCCAATAAAGATAATGTTTGCACAAAGAATGCGAGTAAAACTGTGTGAGAATTTAAATTATTGGAAATATGAGCGCTCTCACATGCCTTTGCAGCGGCTCACAGCAACTTATAGCAACACATCACAGCAGCTTTGTTCGATTTATTAATTAAACTTTGCGCAAATTTTACTAATAATAATACTAATAACGAAAAAAATCATAATAATAATTTCGCTTAAGTAGCGAACATGTTCGCACGCCGCTCGACGGCGAAACTTTTACCGCGTGGAACTGACACCCGAAAACACACAAGCACACACGCGCTCACCTCACCTCGAATTAAATAAACTGATGGCTGAGGTGGGCAACCACACTGTTATTGAACTTTTCGCTAGCAAAAACAATAAGAACATCAAAATGGTAGAGCAACTGACGCTGAAATAGTAGAAAAATGTAAAACAAGAAATGTAGCAACCTCAGCTGCCAAAACTTTTATATTATTTGCGCGGCAGTATATATTGCCACGGTGTGGCAACCACCGCGACCGTAGCGAAAACGGCAACAACAAGTGGTAAAATAAAAATACATTTACGAGTCATATGGACGAAGCGTTGAACGGCGTACAGTGGAAGGTGTGTGAGCGCTAGCTAGCGCGGCAGTCTACTTTCAGGCGTATAAACCAAACTAGGCAAATAAACTTGAATTGCGTGCGCGCGGTGGCAGGGAGGCAGCGCGCGAAGTTAACTACAAACTTTTCATGCTAATAAGCCAAACTGATGCTGCTGCTGCTGACACAAACACACAGACACGAGCGCACAACTACAGTTACAACAAATATGGGGGCGCGTTGGCGAGAAGTTAAACGACAATGCCTACCAACGACAACGACATTAAGCAAATGAATAGGCCGCCGCGTCGCCAATGTGACTTCTACACTTTCCTACCGCGAGACGGCGCAGCCTACAACCGAACACGGGCGCGCACAATTGTTTTCTTAGATGCAAACGAACGCTCATTTCAATTTGTTTGCACAGCGAAAATTCCGCTTCCTTAAAGTCAGGCAGTCAGTCTTGGACGCGGACGTAAACTCGAACGCAGGCGACGGGGTAATTAGGTGCGGCATTCAGCAATTCCGCGCAGTATTTGTTTAGCAAAAGAAGCAAAACAAAAAGTAAGAGGCTGGCAGGGGCGACGGGCGGGCGGGTCACACAGACGAAAATGCCAAAAATTTTATGCAAATTCGGGAGTAGCGCGACAATTGCCATTTAATTTATGATGGCGCGCGGGAGAAAGAGTACTGTAAGACTATTCGACAAGTTGTGAGAGACTAGCGCGCTATGCCGACGTGGGGCATGACCACCAGCTAAAGAAATGCCAATTCAGCATTCGCATATTGATTTGTAGCGCTATTGGTTACAAGCGCGTCTACACAAACCCTTTGCCAAAAGCGCGCGCACATTTACACACAAGTACAGAGTAGAGCACACAAGTAGCTTGTAAATTAAAGCTGAACAGCGGCAACAGCAGAATAACGAAGGGTGTGTGCGCGTGGTGGGTTGTTGAGGTCGCATGATTTTCACATTTTGTTGATTCAATTGTGGTGGTGTACTCGTTAACTTGTTTACCCTGCTCCAGGCAACAACATCAGCAGCAGACTTAACGGCAATCGAAGCAGCCACAGTAGCACTGAAGGTGGAGGTAGGCTAGCGAGCTGTGCGCCATATACATACAAATATAGAATAGCAAGCTGGTGGTGGTGGTGGTGTTGCCATTGGGTTGAGTTGCGTTGCTTGTCAAGCAGTACAAAGCAAATGCCAGCATCAGAGTAACTTTCAACTTTTCGCTTTGATACGCGTTTCAATTTCGCTGCCTGCCTGCTTTCTATGAACTTTAATTAGCAACAGATTGATCAAAAACTCATTTAAGTGCGGCAGCGGCGGCGGCGGCCTTCTCAGAGCAAAGTCGAGAGGTTGTTGTTTGTTGCTGTTGCCTATTGAAAATTTCCCTTTAAATAGCTATGAATATAGACGAGCCGATAAGCACTCGAACAATGTAAACATTTTGCGTTCTAGTACATTTCTACAGCTGCCGTCCGCGCGCTCCCCCGATCACTCTTCACTAGGCACCTTTCATATTTGTGATAAGTAGAAATTATAGCGAAATACAACGCGACGCCAAATAGGCAAATAAGAGGGCGGTCGCGCATACGCCGCCGATAATCAGCCAAGGTTGCCACTGTCCGCAACACATACAGAAAAGGCGATGAAGGGAGCGCGCGGCGCAGCTCAACAGTCGTGAATGCCAGTCATAATTATAGCGTTAATAAGCGCGCGCGTGTGACGCGCTCCATATCAACTGCCGCGCTAAATGTCCTTTGCCGCGCACGCATACCGCTTTGTTAATGTAGCGACGCCGCCTTTCGCCTTGCAAAACACAAACACCAACGCACAAACAGCACGAAAGAAAAAAATAGAGAATTTTGCTGCTAATTAAGTTTCGCTAAATAGGCATAAAATATTTTGGGGGAAATTAGTGAAACAAATTTAGTTGGCGCGGCGCGGCAGTGAGCCACAGCTAATGGAGTGGCATCCACCCAGCAACATTCAGCGATAACCATGACGTTTGTTCGCCACTACTAAGACCCATACAAGCGCGCTTGGCATTTGCAAAAGACTTTTGACAATTGTAATGTGATAAGGCGCTGGGGGCGCGCGTTGGACTGTGGCAGTAACAAAAAAGGATTAAGTGTTGTCGAGTAATAATAATAGGCAAAATCCATTAATTTAATAATATTTGAATAGACCAGAAATGAAGTGGAATTCTCCAAATGTTTCGCGCAAAGTGTAGTAGGGCACGTCAAGTGGCGTCTCGAAAATCTGTTGGCACAAATGCGCGCGCATTTTTCTATAATAATTTTCATAAGCGCGCGGGGAGGGGCATAAAGTGGCTTTTCAATGCGGTACGGTTGGACAGTAATTAAATTAGTTTTAATGAAATCGTGCACTTACTAATTCCATTGGTATTTGCATAGCGGGGTAATAGAGTTGGGGACTCACCTGAAAGGAGACAAAAAGAAAATGAGAATTATTATGAGGGATTGTGAAGTAGTTGAAGAAAATATATTTATTGGTACTTTAATATTATTATACAATAAAAGTTAACTGACAATGATATTGGATTAAAAACAACAACAACAAATATGTCTATAAAATAGCAACAAAAAATGTTTTGAAGGAAAAATGTCTGAAACAATATTGAAACCTTGAAGCTTCTGCAATCTTTTTAAATAAATATTGTAGTAACAGTACTTTTTCTTAAAACAAAAATGAAATCACTTTAAAAAAATAGACGCCAAAATCTCGTTTTAAGCTCTTAACTGTATGCGCTTTGTGCTGTTGTTGTTGTTGCGCTTGAAGTGATTATGCAATAACAGCCAATTAGCGCGCGCGATACTTGAAGCGAACAAAGGTTTCTCTAATAAAGAGTTGCAACCACGCTGCAAAAATAACAACAATAACAATAAAGCATACACTTTCAGCGCTTTGACAATTTGCACACAAGCAGAGCAATTAATTGTTAAAAAATACTTAAAACCATAAACGCTTGTATTATATTATATAATATCCATATATATGTTAGAGTACAGTTATATATAATTGAAATTTTTTTCAACAAAATCACTTTGTAGCAGTTTGTTGTTGCACTCTTTGACAAATTGCATGCAAACATTTTATGTTTGTATTTGTACGAGTATTTGTATTATTATATAATATCGCCGATATTAACTACAATTGACACTGATCAATAAATAAATCCCACTTAATTAAGAGATAAACAGAAGCAATTATGTTATTAATTACACAATCGACATAAAATAACGCACAAACGGCAGATTTTATGTTGTCCACAACAACAACAAAATGGCTGGAAGAGGTAAGTTTATCTATAGATATATACTTTTGTAGAGGTATGCTTGTGTGTATTTGTGTATATACAAATGTAAGTGCGGGAAAATTTATATTTGCAGTAAACTGCAGTCAATCAAGGCATTGTGAGCAACTTGCAACACAATCAGTTTTATTTGTAGATTTTTATCTATTTGCAGTAAATATTGTGGCAAAATATATTTTGGGTGGGTATCATAATTAAATCGAAATATACATACATATTTTTCATAAACAAAATATTTCCATATTTTCGAATAATTTCAATTTTTTTAATCTCATATTTTTAATTTTTTTTTTTGGTCAAAATATTTTTAATATATTTTTGGCTTTTATTTGTACTTAGTATTTGTTATTTTTGTTTTTTCTTGTATTAATTCCGATCGCTTTTAAACACGAGTTAAAGGAAAATATAGATTAATCGTAAAAAATACAAAAAATGTTGCCTACATTTTGGCGCATTGTTGAAATACTTTAGGAAATTCTAAAATTTTGAAGAATAACATCTAAATGAGACTTTAATTTATTGGATGTGGCTTGATTTGCATGAATAAACCTTTTTACAGAAAACCACACCAGGTTCCAAAATATTCAAGACCAAGAAAACATGGATTAATCGTAAGAAGTTCAAAAATGTTGCCTACATATCGGCGCGTTGTTGAAATATTGTAGAAATTTCTCAAATAACATCTAACTGACACTTAAATTTATTGGAAGTGACTCGATTTAGGATGAGTGAACGTTTTACAGGAAACCATGCCAGGTTCCAATATATTCAAGATAGAGAAGACGTATTTTGACACGAATTTTCTTAATTATTGAATGATATTACTCAAAATTATCAATCTAAAAGCTGTAGAATTACTCTTATTATATTTCTTTTGTTGAAATTGGTCATCTTTTATGAGGCTTATACTCTTGGGCTCATAAAATGCTAAAGAAGCACTAAAAATTAATACTAATGATATTTTTTTTAATTAAATGATAATATCATTTAAATAATCGGAAATTGTAAAAAAAAATTTAATTATTTATTAAATCTTAAATTTATTAATAAATTAATTTATTATTTTTTTCTTGAATTGCATTTATTTACAAAATTTGTTGAACCAAAAAAATGATAATTCGATTCACAGTGAGCACCCTGTTGATGTAATTTGATTAATAAGCCAAAACCTCTACAAACAAGCAAACAGTGGTCATTGAAATGTAGCTGCAGCCACTTAATTAAACAAACCGTATACAAAATATATTTGCAAATATGCAATACTTTTTCGCTTAAATATTTAATGAAGTGCCATCGAGAGCGAGAGAATTTACGAAATTCCAACCTACTTTGCTTGAATTCAGCAACACAAAGTGCATAAAAAATTTATTACTTGAAGCTTGGAAAATTATTTTATTTTAATGCAACAAAATTGTCTGCTGCAATGTTGCAATTGAATTATGCAGCATGCCATGCGTTTGGGTCATGGAATGTGACCGCATTGCAACTGAAGCGCTGGGGCACTCATCAAATGCAGTTGAAGCCACACAAAGGCATGCACGTGGAAATAAATACAACAAATTCACAGTAAATCTCTGCGCAAATCCATATGAAAGTTTGCATATGTCAGTGCAACATTTTTGCATATATATATGTGTGTGTGTCTACTTATTAGGCCAAAATGATGCGCTTGCCACAAATCATGCCAAAATATCCACAGCAATTCATTCATTTCAAATGATTTGCTTGCTGACAAATAGGCTGAGCCCAGTGCATTAAGAGCAAATAAACTGGCAAGCCGCAAGCACACACAAGCATACGTGCAACACAGTGTGGCATCAACAAAATATGCAGACAGTTATGCGTGCAGTTGAGCGGTGTATAAACAAATGCACAATTAAAGGCAATGACAGCAATACCAACAACAAAAATAATGATAATGAAAACAACAACAACAATAATGAATACAACAACAATAAGAGTGTGGCATAACTGCATGGGGTCAAGCACAGTTATGTTGGTGTCAACACATTTCGCCGCATATCATTGGTCATGTTTTATTTATCTCCACTCACAGACACACTGCCGCTTCGCCCTCTCTGCGCTGCTGTTGCATACCACATTTACCTCATTGTTTACTAAATAAAGCAGAAAATGCAAAAGGTTACATTTCAGTGTTTCAGTGCGTCTGGTAGCACATTTCAGCATTTTCCAAAGGCCGTGATGAGCGTACTCCCACAACAACAGCAACAAATTGGAGCAGACTCACGCAAATACACTTGCAACACATCCACCAATGTTGCACTTCTGTGTGGCATGGATAATCTGCCTAAATACCAAAATGTTGTCGAGACACTGCAGTTGACATTGTTGTCAGGCGGCACATCACTCTGTGTGTGTGTGTGTCCACTAAAATATTTATTAAGTGCAACAAGCATGTGTGTGCGCGTGTGCATTTGCTGTTGGGAATTGAATTGAAAATGCAATAATAACAGTAATAATTATGACATTTCATTGCATAGTCACAATCAAACTCATTGCTGTCATCATTTGTGCTTTGTTCTTGTTGCTAACAGCCAAGGCTGTCGATTTGCTCTTTGTGGCAAGTAGTTGTCGCTGTTGTTGTCTGTGGCCTTGTATGCATTATTGATTTTGTCATGCTGAATTTCATGCTACATCTGAATATATGTATGTATGTTTGTGTGAGGCTGCAACTAGTGCAGATTTTGGTAAGTGTTCAGGTACAGGGTGACACAGATGCAACAGATTGTTGTTTCAAGGAATATTTCAAAATAAGCAATATTCAACAATAAAGAGGAACAATTTTATGAATTTTTAAATTGTTTTCATGCATATTTGAACAACAACTAAAGTAAAAATAATTTAAAAATATTAGAATTAAAAAATCATAAAATTTTTTAAAAATTCTTAAAAATTCTTAGAAACTCCAAGAAAATTATTTTTTTTTTTTTTTAATTTAAATTTATTTATAAAAAATTTCATAAAATTTTATTTTGTGAAAATTCGAAAAAAAACAACAACAACAACAATTTAAAAAAAAATCCATATCTTCCAAAAAAATTTAGAAACAATTGAGGTGTTTTTGCATGAAAAAGGGTTTTCAATAAAAATTCAATAAATTTTCGTAAAATATTTTTTATAAAAAAATTTTAATAAATCAATTTATATCACATTTGTGTTCAAACATGAAATAGGCTCCACAAATTTTATACCAATTTTTAATTGATTTACTTTTAAAATCCTCGAAAACAACCACAAAAACATAAAATATTATGTCAAAAACCCAACAACATTTGGAACTCAAATATACACAAATGTTTGTTGTGCAACAACAGACACTATTAAATTCACTTAATCAAATTGCAATACAATTTGCCACATTCGAACAGTTAGTCATTGTGGCAGCTCAACTATAAGCCTGCCAAGGTTGCAACACGAGCACACACGCACACAGATGCAGGCTTATGATGTCTCTGCCAATATGATTGTGCTGCGTTGTGAAGGATAATTAGTTACTTGCATGTGAAAGCAATCAATACGGACAATACGGAGACAAATTGAATGCTGAATTAATAATTTGCTATGGCAAAAATATATATTTGTAAATATAAGTGCTGATGATGTGACTAAGCCAAAGTGTATTTGTCGAAACTAAATTAAGAGCACACACTGGACATAAGAGTAAATGTGTTGGCAAATTGTGTGAAATAGTATAAACTTGTAAAAGCCTATAACATATATTATTGATGAACATAAATCATTTGCAATGTGTAAAATACAATGTTGCAACAAAACAAATATTTAAACATGGACAAAGCTTTGCATTCTGTGAGACTTTAGTGGCAATTTGTGCCAGAAAGTAAGCACTTGAATGCATTAAGTGACTCACAGAGCAAATTAACTAATTAGAAATTGGAAACAAAGCGAACAAGTGTGCTAAACCACTTTTATATTAATTATTCATTACCGTTACTCGCATATTCATACAATTTACAAGCGCAAATGCATAATAAAGCAAGCGAAAGTGCTGCAATAAATAACTCTAAGTGAGCTCGAATCAAATAATACCGTCAAAAATACACAACGAAAAGCATATAATCATTTTATCAATTGCTTGCGCTCGTTATCTCCGCCTTCGGAAGTGGCAACATAATCTTTCAACAGCTGTTAAGTGAAAAATTGCACTTCCCAGCGAATAGCAGCAGAAGCTGGAAAGTATTTCAACCAACGAAAAGTAAAATAAAAAATAAACAAAGCAGGAATTGCATAAATTTCGCCACAGCGCCTGCAAGTATGCAACAAAAAACAGGCGTTTGCGCTGCCACAAGCGGGAAGCAGCACGAGCAAACTGCTAATGTAAAAGATATGCACAGGCAAACACCACAAATGCACAACAACAACAACACCAACAAAAACACTAACTATATGTTTGCTTGTGTGCGTGTGTGTGCATATAAAAAGGGACGAAAATTTCCGACCAAAGAATACAGCAGCAGAGAAGTCAAACCGCAGCCACAGCCAAAGCCACACAGATTCCTTCTACGCCAACAAAAATAAAACACACCAAATTGGCTTTTGACTAACTGCCTTGCTGCAGCAGCAGCAGCGTCACTAAACTCACTCGGCGGCGCGTGCTGCTTGCCATATGCAAATGCACTCGATTTGTTGCATGCAGCAAGCACGAGGCAGGCAGTCAACTGTGGACCGCAGAGCAAAACTTTTGCATTAGTGACAAGAAAAAAACGCAACAACAACAACCACAGCAGCAACAGCAACAAGATAAAATGCAGTGGAAGCGAGGGAAAAGAATGCAAAATAAAAATACCGACGAGAAACCGCAAATACGAAACGGGCGCGCAGCAGCAAGTGAGATGCCAAAGGTGAAGCGTGCTGCCACTGCCACTGCCGATGGTGCAAAGTGCTGAGCGTTGGCGGTTGTTGGCAAATGCAAATGAGGCATCGTCGAGACAAGTCAACGTCGTCTTCCTTGCCGGCATATGCTCGACACCAGTTGAGTGCAGCAGCGCTTTTCTGTGTATGTATGTGCGTGTGGCGTTCTAGAGGTCGGTGTGTGAGTTCATGAAAATTCCCAAACATCGCTTGCTAAAGTGCTGAAATTTCGGGGGCGTTAACTGCAAGCAACTCCAGCAACAAATGCATAAAAGCCAATGCCAATGGAGTAAATCTCAAATGTAAATTGGCGATAAAAGCAAAATTTTGTATGCAACATATTTATAGCACGACACACACACAAAAGCAACAACCAACGAAAATTTTTATGTTGTGTATTTTGAAGTACGTGAGTGGCTTTGTGGTTAACTGCTTTGCAATAAATGTTTGCGAACTGGCATTTGTTGCGCTTGAAGAATTTACTTTCGCAAACTAAAATTGCCGGATTTTTCAACAATGAAATTTATTTTCCAATAAACGCTAGAAGATGACATCAATGTGGATAAAAGAAAATATTTTTTGTTGGAATGCTAATATTATTGGAAAAATAACAAAGTGTCCCAAAGGTTAAGAAATAAAAAAAATTCATAAATTTTTTAAGAAATTTATTATTTATTACTCTTAATTAAATATTACTCAAAAAAATTTTTTTTTTTAATTTCTTTAATTAATTTTTTAGTCTTAATTGAGACTCAATTAAGTTTCAGTTTAATTAACACTTAATTAATTTAAATAATTATTACTCAATTAGTTCAAATTTTATTTCAATATTAATTTTTCAATCATTTTTTTATTCTAATTAAGTTTAGAGTTAATTGACATGTAATTAATTAGTTTAATTGAATCTCAATTATGATTTCGATTTTAATTAAAATGAAACTAACATGTTTTCGTATTGTTGTGCAGCAAAAAAAAAGAACAAAGTTTCTTAATTGACTCAATTAGCTATAATTGCTTCACAACAAGACTACTTTCTAATTGAGTAAATAAAATTACGGTCTGAAACTACTACTGACTTTTATTATAAATATTGTAAGGTGTAAAAGCTTTAAAAGACGCTTGCAATAATCTCCTGTCTTCAAGTAAACTTTCATTCACGCTTTTATTTCCATTTTCTCCATTATCTGCTTTAAGTTCTTCCTGTTGCTAGCGCGCGTAACGCCATTTACTTCCGGCGCACAAAGAGTCTTTAGTCGCATTGGTTAACGCTAAAACCGAGAGATTTTCTACTGAGGTTTCATGTTTCTCTTCTACCTCACCTATGTCTGTCTTTTTTGTTCAGCTGTTTGTTCAGCAGCTTAAGCTTTACTGCTATCTCATTCGGCTGCGCTTGTGCTTATGGCAGAAAGTCCGGATCGTGGTCAACTAGTGTTTTTCGGTTTAAGGTTTCTAATGGTCATGTTATACACTTGCCACAAAACATTGTATGCAACAAATAACAACAAAACAGCGTACACAATGGCGCTATGCCGTTGCAGGCATGCTTATAATACAAGCTGAGCTTAGCGGAGACACACACCCTCGCTCGCTTTTTTGCATATGTAATGGCGTGGCTCAACTGCTGCGGCTGCGAAATCTCTGGCACACTACACTTTTTTCTTCTCATTTATGCCAAAGTTGTTTCCCTTCTGTCCGAGCTCCCTCCCCACGCACTGCATTTACATGCTGTCTTTGTTGTTGCATTTGCGGTGAACAAACTATCACAGCCTGCTGTTTTGTGCTGCCTGGCGTTGGTGTTAATGCTCTGGCATTGTCAAGTCAAACATGAAACTGAGCATCAGATCACCGCATCGTACCACACACCGTGCCGCACCCCCCACCCTTACCGGCTAACCAAACTGCCGGCCCCAGCTGTCAAAGCGACAATGTTGATGATGACGATGGCGACGTTGATAATGTTGCCGGCGTTGCAAGTGTACATGTCATGTTGCATGCCACACACACACGAACACTCACACGCATTCACTTGCATTTGCACATTTGGGCTGGCAAACAATCAAAATCATTTACCGCCTGCAACACAGCTTCGGAATATACCGTTAGATTTACGCCTCATACCTACAACAGCGGGATTTATCCGAGCAAGGAGTGTGTGTGTGCGTGTGGCGCGTCGTGGTTGTGTTTACTTGCGGCTTTTTTGCTTGCGCTCCAGCCCCCATCTCTCTTACCGCCCCCAGAGTTAATTTTCTGTAAAATTTTTAGGTTTTTCGGTCAGTTGCATGCCACCAACAACAACAGAAACAGTGCACTGTTTTTAAGCTGTGTAGGCGTACATTAGCAGCTGACAATGCCACTTCACGCAGCACATCGCCTGCAATCTAGCTACCGCACTGAAGGTTAGCCAGTTGTGCCTCTTGGCTCGTCGCCAGCCACCACTACGCCCTGCCGAAGACTGGGCTTATAGGTGGGGTTGCTGGTCCATTGTGTTTCGGACAGACCCATGACACGAAGCAAAGCGTTGGTTTGGGTTTGTTGTATTTGTAAGCGCTCATAAGCGCAGCACAAAAATAGACACGAGTGTGTGTGGCAAGTGTTAGTGTGTTTGGGTATGCGTGCGGGTGTTTGCCTTGACATGAACATTTGTCAAACCACAAAATGCTCGCCGCAATGTTACTTTCAACAACAGCCAGTCCAGCCAACAACGAAAAATGCATCACCTCAACGGGCAGAAAGCCAAAGCCAGGCCGGGCAGGCGACCAACAAAAAGCTTTATAGCCAGACTGCATGCCATGCTGCAGTAGCAAGTAAGTGCTTCAAAATAGCCAAAAAGACAGCGCTGACAATAAAAGTAGCTGCAGTCCGCCTGCCTGCCTATCCGCCTGCTGTTGCTGGTGCATGAAGTGTCATTGAGACCATTATGTGTCCACTGAAAAGGCAAATCAATATGTACAATGCAGGCGTATAGACCAACATTACAACAACAACAACCACAATCCATGTGTGTTCCTGTATGCCTGTGTGGCATGTGGTCAAAGCACTTGGTTTTGCTTAAATTTTATCATTGTCAATCTTACCTAAAGTCCTAGGAGCGAGTAATGCTTGCATTGTAATTAAAATTAGCCAGCATTTAGTGCTTCGATAGCAATTTGTTTGAAAGCAAAAGAAAATGCCATTCTCGTTGATATTCGATTATTAATTAAATTTGTTGTTTCGACATGTGTGTGGTGAAAGGGGTTTAAATGAATAAAAGCAATGAGTGCTGATTCGATTGATTACGAAGTAGCACACGCTTCAATGGAGTAGATTACAAGTACTTAAGTGCTGCCTGTTGGGGAATATTAGCACTTTAAATGTAAATGACTGGAGTATTAAATTATTGAAGTGCTTGAAAATGTTCATTATTTGGCATTTGATTGTTCGAAAAATACATTTGAAAATGGTTTTAATCAAGTTTTGTGAAAAAATTTGACTACAGCGCCATCTAGCGTCTCGAAATAATTACAAATTGTGGTATCTCTTCTAGAAATGTTTGCAATATATAGTGTAGTATGTAGTTTTATGTAATATGTTGAGATAAATAAAGATAAATTCACTAAAGAAATGAAATAAGAATAAGAAAAAAATTAAGAAATGACCACAGCGCCACCTATTGGACTCAGCATGTTCCGTTTAAAAGTTCTAACTGTACTTACTGAGCTGGTTATTTCTGCTTGGATTTTATGATGAAAAACTCATCTTATATACTTAATTATCTCTACAAATTAATAAATTTATTCAACCTTTCAGAGAAGTTTGAGGGCTTTTTAAGATATCAACGGGTTCTGAAGCATACAGTATATAGATTCTTCTAATCATATTTTAGTCAAATTGAGGAACAATATATTTTTTCTGTTGCCCGCTGTCTTCGGTTCGTCAATAATAGCGAGTAGCGAATTGAACAAATTAAGTTAGATGTTCAAACAGACTGGTACAAAAGACCATTCACAATATAATAACTTATCCAGAATCGTTAAAATAAAACTTGATAGCATTAGAGAAAGCATTTTTGTAGTGAAATTCAACTCTCTTGTATCAAGTTCAACTCGCTTAACTTTGTTGTTGCTTTTACTCGTCATTATTCTTGACAAGGGAGTAGCTCTAAAAGATAGCGAGCAAAGATATAGTGAATCGAAGACGGATTTTCTTTCAGCGAGCCAAATATTTAACGAAGAAACGAGTGACTATAGAAGAAGAGAAAAGCCATCGCAACTGAAAGTGGCATTTTCATCTGGTAATTGTAGAGTTAAAAAAACGAATACATGTTAGATGAAGAGACAAAAAATACTCGTTTATTCCATCGCCCTTAAACACCTTATAAATTACAAACATATGATTTTGAACAAAGAATTTCAAATATATTAAATAAACATTAAAATATTTCTATAAATCGTAAAACATTTTAAGAATTTCTGTTGAAATTACTCTTCCGCGACGATGATTTTCTAAAATCACAACTAATACATGCTGCAACATTCCACCAAAGCAAGCGCAGCATTTTAATGAACTCACTTGTTTGAGAATAAACTTTATTTCACAGAACGAGCAGCAACTGTTGCAACACAATGCCAAGTTTTCGAGCAAATAATTGCTAATCGGCTTATGAAATTTACCACTTCACAAATAGAGATTAAAAGTTGTTGGGCGGCCGAGTGGCACGAAAGCTTTGTTGTGCCACAAAATGTAGCAACTAAATAAGGAAGTGTAAACCAAATACAAATGCAACAACAACAAAGTGCAAAAGGACACTTGTTTCAGCTACAAAGTGCTTACGCACAACAACAACAATGTGTGTGCACTTAACAATTGATTATGCAACATGCAACAACAATAAAAAGCAAAGAAAAAGCTGACGACAATTGCACTAAAGTGCTGCAAATATGCGTGTGCTTGTGTGAGATATACATATGTAGTGGTTGCAAGCTTATGTTGCAACATGTAACCATGTGTGGCAGGCAGGCAACATTTATGCAGTTATGTGTTGGCAATGTGTTGCGCGCTCAGGCGTGCCAAATAAAACAATCAAATAACATTGTCGAGATTTGCATACAATTTTTGACTTATGTAAGCCACACACACTCACACAAACATAAAAATGGGCACACACACAGGCGCACAGAGGGTGTACGCATATTTTAAAAATAATTCGCACAATTTCCACTTCTTTATTTTCGTTTATTACGCTTTTTCGGCACTTTCGGTGTACAAATATTTATGATGCTGAAGTGCTTGCTTGTTGCATGTGGCAAGTGTACACGGCAAGTACTCACGGCGGCAAGAGCGGTGTGGCATGGTGTTGAGTTGACCACAAAAACTGAATGCGCAATTGGTGTGGCGCCGCTACACATATATTTACAAGTGTATGCATACTTGCCACATGCCACATGCTACGTGCACATGATTACTTTTATGGCGAACGCAAACGAATTGCAGTCACAAATTCATACATTTATGCAACAAATACACTTTATGGTATGTACATATATGTATAGTATGTAAGTGCCACACATGTGTTGCTGTGGCAGTTAAACAACTATTAATATTTAATGCTGTTAACAATTTTATTTTAACTCACGCATTCATGCAACACACAGCTTTTGAGCGCATGCATGTGTCAAAAATGCAATACACACGCTTTGTGGCATCTGAGTGTGTGTGTGTGTGTGTTCGTGCAACATGTCAGCCGCTGCTCGTTTTTATGCTTTTCAATAATTTATTTTTCAAATTGCATATGCAAAACAAAGTCACAACAATCGTCATCATCAGCAGCAGCAGCAGCAGCAGGACCTAACGGCGCCGTGTGTGGCAAATGCAAATGCATGAGTTGCATGAATATTTTAAAACACATGGCACACAGCAACTTGTTACAACAAACAGCAAACTACAACAGCAGCAGTTCGTTTATGATTTTTGTAAGGTCGCTAAATTATTTTGTTGCACAAATTGTTTACATAATATTTATTTATATTATATTTTAGAAAAACAACAACAACACAAATTTGTTGGGCATAAATTAACTCAAATCCATAAGGCTAAAATATGCCAAAAAGTGAAAAGTTAAATATTTGCTGTGACATTCGTCAGCTCGTCAAAACTCGCATACAGCAAGTGTGGCACGAACACACATGGAGATGCCACATGCATAAATATATAAATTTATATGAAGTAAAAATGCTTATTTATGCCTCGTATGTGTTCTAAAGCAGTCTGTTGCAAGCAATTTGCTATGCATTATGCCTGCTCTCATGTGGGTGTGTGTGTCCTTACACTTATTTATGCCGTTATGTGTGTTGCGCTTAGCTGCTAACAAACCTGACAACTGCTGACAGTTGTCCTCGTTGTTGTTGTTGTTGCTTTAACAGTTACTTTCGCATGTACTTGCATGTGTTTATATCGCTGTTGCCACTGTTGTCTGCCGCTGTGGATTGCCATTGCAGTCATTCACTGTGAGTTAGTTCATAAAATATGCAAATCCTTTATTGCAGTTGTTGAGGAATATGCAACAAATTTCCGTTTCGTTTTGAAACTTTTATGCTCGCATAATAAATGCAGGCGTTGAAATAAGCATACAACAACAATAGTAACAAGAAAAAGTGGCAACAGTAAAATATACAAATACTAAAAAATACCAAAAATAAAATAAAAATTGCAAGAAATTACAAAAACAACAAAAAATATTAAAACAAAAAATACCAAAAACATCAAAAAAATGTAGAAATACAACATAAATGACTACAACAAAAACAACAAAAAATTTAATAATATCAACAATAAACTGTGACAATAACGCCAAGTAACGGTAGTTAAAGACTGAATATTTTTTGAATAACTTAGTTCAAAAATTCTTTCGTGCGGTTTGAAATAAAAAGGAAAAATAATAAAAAATTAAACAATTGCTGTTTAAAAAAAAAAATCTAAGTAAAATAAAGAGAAAAAAAACATTATAATAAAAATATAAATTATTTAAAAAAATAATAATTAAAAATATAAAATTTTTCGATAAAAAAAATATTTAATTTAACGTTAAAAAAAATAAAAAATATTTAATTTTTCGTTAAAAAAAAATAAAAAATATTTAATATTTTTATTTATTATTTTTTTTTTAACAATAACTTATTTATAATTATTTTTCATTTATTAAATTTTTTTCGGTATTTTTCACAAACATATTTTAGTTTAATGACATAAAAACATTAAAAATAAATAAATAATGCAAAAAAAAATATATAAATATAAAAATATAAATTTTAAATATTTTTATATAATATATTTATTTATAATATTTATTTATTTAAAACTATATGTTTTATTAAAGCAAAAAAAAAAATACTTTATTTTAATTTATTTTAAATTTTTTGCGAATGTTTTTCAATAAACTTTATTTTTATTCTCGCAACCACCAACTAATTACTCCAAAACGCAGTCAATCGAGTGAAAACAATAATTTTCACATAACAAGTCATTAGCATGAGCAGCAAAAATTGTGTCTGACATAACAATGCAACTCGAGCCTGCCAATATGACTACAACAAAAACATAACCTCAATTTTGCAGCAACAATTTTACAGACACAGTAAACTATTAAAAATAAAAAACCCCGAACGCAAATCGCCAAATCCAAAACGAATTCAAGCATGAAATAATAAATCACCGACAATAACCGTCTGTCTTCAGTCGACTGGACACGCAGTCAATGGTAGGAATGCCAAAGAATTATTAAAACAAAAAGCGAAAATATTTTTTTTCGCTAAATTTATACGCGTCTATCACATACGCCGGCAAGCGACAAGCACCGCTAACAAGCACTTTAGACGCGCAAGCACACAAGTGCCTAAATTTAATTTATATGCACGCGCCGCGGCACAGGTTGCATGCAACGGCAGGTGGAAGTGTGGCGCACAGACCGACCATAGGCGGCGCTGCACCGGATGCCGATTCACTAAAAGCCTACCACGACTAATACGGAGCGCATAGTGAATACATGCAATGTAACAACTGAAAGCCCGTATATCTATATATATATAAAGAGTAGGCTCTAGAACCAAATTGCGCCGACGCGCTTGCAGGAAACGCTGCTTGTGTATGCGAATGCGGGCGAAGGTGTGCTGTGCAAAAGTGAAAATTGTTTTTATTTACGTTTGTTCACGTGCGCGCATGTTTAATTAAATTGAAGTGAGCTTTTCGGCGTTTTAGATATTTTTAATGGTTTGTTTTCCATTTGGTTTTTTTCCAAACACAACTGTTGGCTGTGATTTGATTTAGTTGCGCGGCGCAATTGAGTTTGCATGCAGGCAAATAAGTGAATCAGAAGCTACACATGCATGCATATAAACATTGTAGAGAACTTCTAGGCGCAATAGCAAGTGGATTTACTTACTCGATTAGCCAAAGAAGTGCAATAATTATGCACAGAACGAGTTTAGAAATAAAAAGTAATACCTCATAATTCAACTACAACTGCAATAAGAGAGTCTAAACAAGGTTTCTACATCACTTACTCTATTCATTTATGCACATTTCTTTCACTTTTATCTCAGTCCCAACTTCCTCTTAACTCACAACATCTGTTGCGCATCGCTAAAGACAAAGATAAACTGCAAATGTGCCGAGAATGTCGCATATATATTTTCAAAGCATAAAACGCCTGAAAGCATGCCACACTTTTATATACCTACACATAACTTTTATTTCATTTGCTTAATTAACAGCAAAAGAAAGTACGAGTATAAAGTCATCAGCACATTGTGCTGATAATAAACAATACAAAAACAGCACAACAACAACAAAAGCAAATGAAGAATAATAAAAGAAGAATAAAGAGTAGTAAAAGCAAGTGAAATAGCCGCAATACTCGACGAGCAACATGAGTCTTACTTAAAGCACTCTTCTTCGTATGCTTTTATATATTCGCATTCGCACATTCTTTACTGCTCATTGCTGCATGTAAAATGACAACTGACAATTAATCTGATAACGCAAATGCTCTATTTTCGTTACTCGTTGTCTCGTGCGGCAGCAACAAATTGCACGTACGTTAAGCGCCGCTGTTGCTAAGTGAATGGTATGTTATAAATGTGTGTGCGTGTTTGTGAAGCTGTTTTGTTGAGCCATGCCATTCATTGACCTCTACACTTAATCTGATCTAATTGCCCAATTATGCGCGCTGTTGCTATGCCACCATTGTACTGTTGCTGTTATTCTATGTTTTGTATATACAATACATATGGTTTTGTGTAAGCGAAGTCTTGTTGTGTTACAGACTGTCTCTAGGCATCAAATAGTGACAGTAATAATAGGCTTTACTAGCAACGGTGTTGTTAGGCGCACTTCATTATATATTTTGAAAAAAAAAAAAATATTTGATTTTTTTATCATATTATAGTAGAGAACAAAATCAGATAAAAAATTTTGTAAGGAACTCAGCTGTGTCAACGCTGCAAGTAATTTCACTAAATTAACGAAATCTTTTGACAAATAAGACCGATTTCTATTATACAAAGCATACCTTTAGGCGAATTTGTAATTTTGATTTTTTCAAGAATACTGTACGTTCACTTCTAGCGCTTTTTTTGAGTAGTAAATTTTTAACTTTTATCAGTTTGCTTAAAAAACCGACAAAATGACAAAATTATTACAAATGAACGAAAAAAAAAAAATTAGTTATATGCCATGGTCACCCCATAAGCACTCGAAATGGTTACTATAAACTCAATCTTACTTTTAAATATCTGCATATGAACAGAAAACAGAGAAAAATATTGCAATTCAAATGAAAATATTTCAGCAGTCAGTCAAGTGAGACAAGCCTGTCAATTTCTCTTCATTTAAAATGACAAATATACTTTTTTACACCTTTAGCTGCCTCTCAAATACAATAATTAATATATTTTTAAGAAAAAAGCAAGAAAAGCAATGATATATGAAAGCCTGAGCATATTTAAAGCATATCAATAGACGTATATGTACTCATCTATGCTTAAATACTAACAATTATAACAAGCGCTACAAGCGCAAAATGCCACAAACTAAAGTGGAAAAACTCATAAGGCAATAATGAAGCGGCAAACACGTCAAGCGAGACATACAAACACACATGCAATGCAATAAATTATTTCACCGCCGCGCTGTCTACGCGTTAAACGAGTAAAATCTTGCCTTGCGCCACATACGCCGTCTTTTCACAGCGCACAGCAAGCAGTAGTGTTGGCTGATTTTAGGCATTCTCGAAATGCAAGCAAGTTAAATATAGCAGCTTAAGATTTGCAAATGCCTAAAATGCAAATGTGTGCCTGTGTGTGTTAGCTGCTTATATGAATGAGTGTTTGTATGCTTGAGTGCGCCTAGAAGGCGGCAACAACACGACGTTGAAGGTGTGGAGCTGCAAATTTATGCGCCTCATTAAGCTGAATTCAAGTACATCATCATTAGTCATAGCCAACACACTTATGCATGGGTAAATATACACTCAACAAAATGCACAAACACACACACACAAACATGTGAGAACAGCCAACTGGCAGTGGAGGTGTGAGTAAAATAAACATATGTTCACAAGCAGGTGAACACGTCGGAGTGGAGTGCCTTATTAGTTTGTAAAACATACGCTGGCTGCTGTTGGAAACGCGCTCACGTCAAGTGTAAGACGCCGAAAAGTATGCTAAGCTTGTGTTCAACTATGTTTTGCCAGCGCGGGTGTGAAATTGCGTAGCGAAACTAATGTTTAAATTTCATGTGTGAGTGATTTTAAGTTATCAAGATTTTTGAATTTACACATATCCGCATATAAATGGCAGACGCGCTTTAGGCAGGCAGCTGTAAACAGCCTGTAGTTATACAAATATGCATGCAGATTCAGTAATTCATTTGTTTTACAGCTGTTTTTGGTGTGTATTCAACTTTGAAATGAACTTTGCGCGCATATTGACACACTTCGGCGGCAGCGCTGCCAAATGCCGCAGCGCGCTGTAGCTGCATATTGATGCGCATACATTTGAATTAACATTTTTTGCATAAACGCACACACACGCGCATACTCATTTCAGCAAAAAGCATATATATTTTTCAATTTCTTTTGCATGGCGCCACAGCGCGTTCGTTGCGCGCCGCTATCATCACTTGAAAGCATCGATTTTTGCATTTATACGTACATTTATTTTTATTTCTCCCACTTACGCTATTTGTCTTTGTTTTTATTATTCGCCATATTTTACATTTATGCTTTACATTTTTCCTGCCGCGGCGCCGCCGACGCAGAAGCCACTGCCAACATGCAAAATTTATGTATTTCCTACGTCGCGTTCAAGCTTTCAAATTGTTAACCTGGTTTCAATATGTGCGCGTCCGTTCATTTACTCGCGTCCGTCGTCGCTACGATATACAGCGCGCTCGCTCCTTCATTGGCGCTCATTTGCGCGCCGTTTGTTTTATGCCATTTTGCTTTCATTTTTATTTTCTTTGTGTTTTATACGTCGCTTTTTTCACAATTTCTTTCGCAACATTTGCTTATTTCCTTTACTCACGCTGCGCGAGATTTCGCGTTGCTTAGAAGATGGACAAAAGTTTTGGTAGCCAGTTGGCAGCGCGGCGTTGGGGGAGGCGCGCACACACACGCAGGTACAGCGTTTGCGCCAGACAGGTCCGTCCGCCCGCCTGTCAGCTGAGTTGAGCCAGCCAACGGATTACGGTTAAGCACTAAAAGGCAGCCAGCTTAAGCACCAAGGCGTGGCAAACCGCGGTCACAGTCAGCGCTACAAAAACACGCAACCAGAAGGTGAGCGCGCTGAATGCCTATGCCGCGGGCAATACACTACAAAAGCGCCAACTACACAGCCGTTACCTCAGGCTTAGACACATAACCTCAACTTCCCTCATTTCTCACATTGCTTACCAAATTTGTTTACACGTTCTTCCTGCCGTCGCTGTCGCTGCTGCCCGCCTTTCGCTTGTTTTTGTTTCATTTCCTGCCGCTGTCTGCCTTGCCACGGTCTGCCAAAGTGGCACTATGGCTGCCTCCGCGCTTCAATGGACGAGTGGCAGTGTGAGTGTGTGTGTGCGCGCTCAGGTATTGCTTTGCGTGTGTTGCATGCCGGGATTATATTCAAAAATGCTTCTTCGTAAGGATAATAAATATTTGACGGTTCATAAATCTTTAAAGAGGTTTGACGCTACGGCTCGACCAAGCGCTGGTGTTGGTGGTGTGCACGTGGATGGGGCGTGTAGTTAGAAAGCGCGCTACGGCACGCGAGGCAGCAGCAGCAAATAACAATAATAATAACAACAGCCGACAGCGACGCTGGCAGCGGAATGCTGCAAGTAGTGTGCCGCTAAGGCCATAAACGTAAGAGTTAATATTTTTTTCTTTAACTGTTTTGAACTTTCTATGTTGTTGTATGTTTTTTTGTTTGTTTGTTTGTGTGTGTTTTGGTCTCGTCTCGTTAACGAGATTGCATGGAAAGTAGCACAAGTGCGCGCTGCCTGCTACACGCCTAATGGCTGAAAACACTCTCACCCTCGCAAATATTCTTCTTGTAGGCAGCAAAGTACTTTACACACACACACACAAAATATACCGTTATGCAAAAGTGAAATAAAATCATTGAAAGGGGTTATACACTACTAACCGGCTTGTTGGCTGGCTGCTGGCACAGCTGCGCCTGCATTTCGAGTCCTTTTTATGTTTATATGCTGATATTAAAAATGAAGTACTTAGGCGCATAAGTCTAGTGCCAGCCGCTGGATTAAGAAATCTCATATGTATGATTAAAAAGGGTTGAAATTATTTCGAAATAGTCCTGAGCAAACAGCAGTTGTGGGGGGGAGTGAAAACAGGTTTTTTATGCATTAGTTTTGATAACTACTAGGGAGGTTATGTATAAAGGGCTCGTAAACTGTTGCGACTTTATGGAAACTTCCTGTGAAACTTTAAAGTTCGTTGAGAAATGAAAGTGTGGATTAATAGTTTGTAGAAGTGCATATCTTTTTACATCTAAGAAGTCATATTGTGGTATTAGTTAGATATTTTATTGCACAAATTTCATAAATATAACATAAGCCTAAATGTAGGCAATACAAATATTTTGAGAAATTTGTTTTTGGCTTTCTGTTTCTGTTTAGCAAAAAAAAATGTTGGGGGTGTACTGCACCCTGAATATAAAAATTTATAAATTTATAAATACATTTTCTTGAGATTTTTGAGTTAAAAATTTAAGCAACTAAAATGCAACGCTACAAAAATATTTACAGTGAACTTATTTAAAATATTAATAAGAATACAAATATTATTTTTAATACAGAGTTTAGTAGCGCCAACCGCATTCCTCCTACATACCGCAATCAACTCAAAAGCGGTATCTCCAACCACTGCCCTCTTTTCCCAAGCGTTTCCGAAACGCCAAAAGGCCGACCGCATTTAAATAAGTTTACACAAGCAACAGCCCCTTTTCTTTAAGCGAGCACTACTACTAAAATAGCTAACCAAGAATAAACTTCGGCAAACATTTGGCTAACCAATAACTGTAGCCTTTGGGACACTACTGCAGCCAACTTCATGTGGCAGCGCAGAAAAATACCGACGTTTATTTGTTTGTTTTGGTCACCGTTGCGAAAAAATCGAATTTGTTTGCTTTGGGCTTTGTAAAATATTTCAAGAGAAGAGAAATTCAAGTTGTAAAGGGTTGCCTAAGTGCGCCTATCTGGCAATGCCTGTATGTAGCAAGCACATGTTGCAAGTGTGTGCTTTTTGTGTGAAGATTTTTGCTGAAAACTTTCGACTAACTCCTTCGATTGCTTTTGTTGTTTGTTAAAACGACATAAACGCTGCGGGGCTCTCAAGTGGCATACACTTAATTCTTTTAGACTTTGTTGAGACTCAGATGTGTGGTGGCAGCGCTTGAGTGTGGGTGTGTCTGTGCGGTTCCAGCCATTTTGGGCGCCACTTTTTGATTTCCCATATGATTTCGAATTTTCCGCCAATTTAAAGTCAGCACATTAAGTGATGTGTACATAGCATGCATATACACACAGTTATATGTCTGAGTGACTGCGCTGAGTAAACAAACAACTAGGCTTATCTCAGCCAAGCGCCACACATATCAACAAATCAAATTATGTGGCATTACGCGCAGCTACATAATCATGACACACACACACACATAACGCTGTAGTGTCTCCTCAACAGTTAATTTGCGGTCTTTGTGCCACACTATAACTCAAATTGTAGTTGTACTTTTGTTAGCGTCATTGCCGCCGCTTCCGCTGCCGCCACTACAGCCAATTTTCATTATTACACTTTATTTGCGCGCTTCGCAGGGTTATTTCATTTGTATTGTTGTTGTTGTTCTGTAGTGTTTTTTGTTTTCATAACCAAGGCAGAACTACAATTTATGTCAACAAACGCATGAACACGACTCTCCCTCCAACCACAACAACACCAAAAGTGGTGTAACCAACAATAGACCAACTAATCAACTAACAAACAACTTGTAGACCGAAATTACTTGGGTGTTTGTTGGCAGGAGAAGAAAGAAAAGTCATTTTGCATGAAGCGCGAAGACATATACAGTTGGAAATAGTTATTGGAATATGTTGCGCGCCTAAAACTATGCGTGCAAGTATATGATGTACGTATATTATTATTTTTTCATTTAATTCAAGTGTTTGCTTAGTATAAATGTCTCTCAGGGTTCTATATTTCATTCTGAATATACTTTAAAAGCTCATTCTACAGTAGTAAACTACTTCCCAACTGGTTTGTTTGTAGTATAGAAGAAACATTTGAAAAGAAAAAAATTAAATTAAGCACAAATATGATTGAATATTTGTCCACATAACTTCACTAATAATCCCTAAAGTGAGAACCCACGCAAAAACCAACAACAAAAAATACAAAAGTCTGACCACAAACCCAGGAGAAGTTTGTGGAACGCATAGATATGCTCTCCACGGGCATTTAATCACAAAAATATTCTAATAAATATTGTGGTTGCGTGAGTAGTTGCTGCGTGGTTTTAATCAAATGTTTTGCGGTCACACAGAGAACAAAATACAAAAAAAAAATAAATAAATTCATCGCGCAAAGTTCCGTGAATTTTTTAATTGCGGTCTAACCGTAAGTCGTTGTAGGTGTAGGAATTTATTTCCAAGTATATATGTAAGCGAGTTGTTGTATTCCCCCCCTGCTAGCTGCCGTTAACAACGCGCGAAATGTCAACAAGTTGCGTGGAAAAGCCGAGGCGGCAGCGCTTAACTGATGTGGCACGCAAGTGGCGGTCGTGAGGAGCGCGCAATAAGGCGCACAATAACGTTTGCGCTGTAAATGCGCGATGGCAATACTTTAACGCATGCAAAAAACCGTGTCGCCTGAATGTATGCAATGAATTTATGGTATTGCGGGAGATTGCGCCTATAACTGCACTTTGTTGCAAGGTAAATGGTTAGTAATATGAAAGCAATATTTGTTTTAGTTTAAATACAGTTAAGATAAGCAAATTTAAAAATTTTGATATTTCAAAGAACATATTTCTTATTTCATTTTTTGCTTTCCTCTTATTTTATGGAGTGTAGTATATCTTTAGGCGCATATTTATTATGAATTATGGTATACCTTTAGGCATATATTTAAAACAGTATTTTTACCATCTTTAGAAGAAAGCTGAAAAGGTCAAGGCAGAGCACATAACCCCGATTATTCTTTGGATCCCCTCTTTGAGCAAGCTTGGAGTTTGAAGCCAGACCCTGATTCTTTTTTGGATCCCCTCTTTGAGCAAGCATGGAATTTGGAGCCAGACGCTTAGATGGTATATCCTAGATGAGACTTTACTAGAATATTGCTTGCGGTCAGGTCCAATTGTAAAGAATCCAGCATCCATCAAAACTTTCAGATCGTGTTAGATTAACCTCGATGAACTTTAGGTTTCATAAAAACTGAGCTCAGACCTAACTCTCAGCACAACCATCATTCGTGGATGAACAAATTAGGTCCTTTGCGGTTATTTGTTGAGCAAAGGAATAAAAACTTTAATTACGAAACGCATATAAATTTAAAACCACACCTGCGGTGACATAAAAACCACAGCTAAAAATAAAAACAACAACACTATCAAGGCATAAAATGTGTGGAAATAACATTTGGTGGTGACGAAAAGTAGATAAAAACAAAAGCCGTGGAAGAGTCAGAGTGGTCAGTCCGAGAAGCGATAAAGCAGAGCGCATAAAAAACTAACTGATGACTGTGCGACGAGGTCGGCGTTTTTATTATGTCATGTGTGCACATAATAACGGCGTAAATACACAAATAAATAACGGTAAAGTGGCGAATAAAACGCTCCATGAAAGTGGCTGAAGGGTGCAACACTGACGTGGCAAAACAGGGAATACAGGGGAGCGTGGAAATGAGCGTCACGTGACAATTAGATGAACGCCAGTGAATGTGGCAAGCCAACAACAATTTTTCGATTAAAAGCGTGTTGAGGTGAGCGCTGTATTTGCTATGCATAAATTCAGGTAAAATATTTTGGATTACAAACAACAACAACAAATAGTGAGGCAACAAAACACGAAATTAACATAACGAAGTGCACTTCGCACGCAGGTTATTGGTAGTTTACAGGCAATAAACCGCTCGCACAAACTCCGAGCAATAAAACGGAAATGAAGTGTTGCAAGGTACAGAGCGGGGGAGGTGGCAAGGAAAAAAGCGCTACACGTTGCGTAATTGCGTGAAGTGCTGGTAATAAGCAAACAGCGAAACAATAAAACAACAATAACTAACGGAGGAGCGCGTTGCCAAATATGTTGCAACAACGTTGTTGTTTCGCTGTACGCAATGCAATAATGTGTAACACGAAGTGGCAACAATGTCTACTCGCATGTATGCATGCAACATGCGCGCACACGCTTGCCAACCAAAACGCAAGTTGAACAAGCAAGTGTTGCTTGCAACAATGAAAACGCGCGCGAGCTACAAACGATCAAGACAACAAATGTCAAGCGTTGAATGCGAAAAGCAAACTTCGAAATTAAGTTTTACACGCACGCGTACACGCGTATGTGTGTGTATTGCTGTCGCCACTTTAGCGCTTAACTGTTGCACGACGCGGCAGCAGCTAAGTTGGCGCGGTTGTAAACGTTAAATTTAAGTCACTGTTGCAAGCTTTATGCATTTCCGCTTGCGAGTACTAATTCTTTCTTTTTTGTTAATACAATTGCCAAAAAACAACAATAGCAATAAATACACACTGGCGCGCAAATGTACGATAAATAAAAAGCTTAAGTTGCAACAAAGCAAGCGCCACAATGGAAACGTCACAAATAGGACGGACAAAAAAACTGATGAAAGCATAAAAAATTAAATTAAATGGGCGCTGGCAACAATGTCACGCTTTTGCGCTTACTCTTGCCACATCACTCAGTGTATGTGCAACTTTTTGCGCCCGTGCCACAAGTGCGTTGCATATGCGCGCGTGTGTCGCATGTGGCATGTACATATGTACAACGCCGACCTTTGTCCTGCCCACAACACAAGTGCGTCAACTGGCGCCCTCTCACTTTCTCCTTCCATCCCCCACTCTTCCGCCACACACTCACAACAATGCATCAAAGTGTTGCAAAGTGTACAAACAAGTCGCATAAACTTTTTCTATAACATTTCGCCAACTTTTATTTAGATGTGTTTGCTTGCTGTTGTTGCACAGTTTTTTCTCCACTCCTCTCCTCTCTTCACCTTTCTTTAATTCATTTGTTAACTGGCACGATGCGTGTGGGCGTGAGGGCGCGCGCAGGAAATTAAATTGCTCACACACGCGGCATTGTGCGCGCGCGTATGTGTGGCACACATTGTGTCACGGCGTTGTGGCATAGACAAAGTTGAAACAAAGCTCAGCGTAAATAAAAATAACAACAAAGCGCGCAAAACAAAACAAAGCATAAAATAAACAGTTTTCCATTGTTTTTCTAGTGTTCGACATTTTTATTTTTAATTTTCAGCCAGCGCGCTTTGTATGTGTGTGTTTGTTGCAATATTTTACTGCAGTTCTCAAGTTGCTTTGGCACTGCAGTAGGCTAGCTAACTTTATAGTTTACACTGCTAAGCATGAGCACTGCAATATTGTATGTATTTGAACTTTTGGGAGGGCGCCAAAAGTCATCAATTTTTAATTAGCAAGTCAGAGTGAAAATGTTCACGTAAGGAGGCCTTTAATATCGATTCCAAAATATTATAAAGGTCTAACTTTCTCTTTAGGGAGAACGTTTCCATATTAGGTCTAACTAAATAAGGTTTAAGATATTCAATAACCGATAACCGAGGTCAGATTTTGTCGATTTTCGATAAATAATTGTAATTTTGGTCTTGAAGAAACTCTGAGTTTAATGAGCAGTTTATGATTTCAAAAAATGTGTTTAAGATTCTGGTTGTGGATTGAATCTACGTTGAATGGATTATCTAAACCATTATTTACTAATAAACTCAAGTTTATATTTCAAAACTGGTTTCATAAACTCCGAATAAGTTTTTTAAGTTGAGTTAAATAATTATCTCATATTTAAAAACTACTTTTACTAGATCCTAAACACCAGAATGACCAATAAACTCGAGTTTACTTTCATTTTCAAAAACTCACTACTCCTTTCTCATAATATGATCTGTATTTGTACTTAAGGCTACATACTAATATGACCGATTAACTCGAGTTTGTTTTCATAAACTCCAAAAAATGTGTTTAAGATGAGTTTAACCGATTTTCTTCTAATCAAAATTCTAGTTTATGGCGAAATGGTAAATTTAGGTTTCACAATGGAAAAAATCTAAAGTAAAACACTTTTCCAGATTATCTTTTTTAAACTCCTATAATTTTAGCACTTTCAGCCAAAAATTGGTGAAAGAACTGTAAATCTAAACTTTAATACTGAGTGTAATATAACAAAAAGAAAATAATCTAAATACAAATTAAATTCCAACGCAAAAATCTTTAAGATACTCCCCCACAGAGAAATGTGTATTTCAACAACTTAAATGTGGCAGTACGAGGAGCAAAGCTTTTAACCGATGTCCATCATACGGAACAATTATTTCGTATCCTTCAAATCAGTGTTAAGCCAAGAATGTACGTATCACGTTGTATGCGTCGTTAGGCATTTGCACACTTGACTGAGCTGGAACCCAAAAATTTGCTCAACTAAAAAGTTACCCTGAATTTGCTAGCGCCCAAGCAATTTGCTCTTTCTCTACTTTTTCTTTAATGCAAGAGAGTTGACGCTGTCGCTTGCTACTACGCACGCCACCACTTCGCCGCTGCGAGCTAACATTTTGCAGCGTTGTCACTGTCGCTACTTTCACACCCAGACACACATACACTGGGACCCATAAATGTCAAGTAATCAATCAATTCACCAGTCAATTGTTATCCCTTTAATTCCAACGGTATTGAAGGAAATATGGAAAATGGTCACCAGGGCATGATAGCAAATACAACAACGTGTATGCAACAATAAAAGCAAGGAGTTTACAGTAGACATGACGGGTTGTGTTGCGGGGCGTTTGCGGAAACTGTCACTCTATTTACAGGCGAAGGTTAGATGGTGCAAAATTATTAATACTCGACAAAAAACTGGAAAATTTGCTTGTCATTTTATATTCAAATGAAGCTGCACGAAGTGAAGTGGAACGAAAGGACACAAGGCAAGTGGGAAGAAGAGGAAGAGGTACGAGCGCAGGCAATGAACTGAAATGCTGGCTTGGCGAAATTTTGTACGAATTTCCATTGCTATAGCGAAGCCGCCTCCAGCTTTATAAGGAAAAATATTAATAACAACATCAAGAGGCACAAAATGGGGTGGCTTTTATGCAATTCCACTCAAGCGCTCGCTATGTGTGCGTGTGTATATGTGGTAATTAAGTGGCTTATTATATTTTCGAGCACAGTTTCGCATGGTCAAGTAGCGTATTATCCAGCAAGCAGACAGGATTAATAATGTTGAGAAGCAACAACAATTTTTCGTGCTTGGTTTATGTTATTTGGAAGTCAGGGAGTGCATGTGGAGCGTATGTATAATAAATGCTTTGGGTTTCTTAATTCGAATTTTTCGCGAAAATTTTCATTATTTAGAGGTTAGGATTTTTTTCACTTTTTTTTATATTTTAAGTAAAACTAATTATATAATTTTTTTTTATTAAAAAAATTATAAACCAATATTATTTTTTTAATATTTTTAAATATATTTATTTTTTTTTTATTAATTTCCATAAAAAAAATTATTCATGTATTTCATTTTCCTATTCAGACAGACTTTAGTAAGTCTCAAGGATTTCTTTTTTAACGCTCATTAATATTAATTTTATAATTATTTTTATTTAATTTTATTTTTTTGTTCGAGGTTGGAGATTTTTTAAAAATATTAATAATATTATAAAAAGATTTTTTTTCGGTTCAAATTTTTTTTTCATAAATTTTAAATAAAAAAAAAAAAAAAAAAAGAGGTTTTATATAATAAATTATTTTTTTTTTTATATTTTTCAATAATTAATATAACTTTTCTTTTTTACTTTTTCGGTTAATGATTTAATATTTTTTATTTTAATTTTATAATTTTTTATCTTAATTATTATTTTTGTTCTTCATTTTAATTGATTTTAATTTTTTTTTTTTGGTTAAAAACTTTCTTAAAATTATTTCAATTAACAATTTAATACAATTTCCTTAATCTCGCTTATTTCTTTTAATTAATTAATTTCAATTTCAATTAAAAAATAAATTTAAATAAATTCAAAGCAATACTTTCCACCTTCCACCACCATACAATTTCCAAGCTCATTTCACTCTCAATTAACTGCAAAAACAACAAAAAAAAAGCAAGCAAAGTAATCTGATATATTCATTACTGCCATTACTGCGACTGCGACGGCAGCAGACTAGAATAATATTGAAGACTTCTCATATTTTTTAAACGCATTGCAAAAGTCATATTTTCATAATGAAATGAAAATAATTATGTTATATAAATTACTTGGCAAACAAGGTATACACAAAGGCGCCTAACGCTTAGACAGTGAATGTACACACACACACACACACACACACACACACACACCTATAAATTATGAAGAAAATATCAAAAAGCATAGATGACGAATACGAAAAGCATAATCTGCTTGCTTGGCTGCTATTATTTGCTAAAGCGCCTAGGCATATGCAACAACTAGGCGTATTTTCTCAAGGGGCGCAAAGAGCAGATTTATTTATTTTTTTCATTTTGTTTTCTCCGTTTATTTAAGCTTTTTAATTTTATTTTAGAAAAATTACATTTTTGCTGTTGTGCCTTGCCTATTTGTTTTATGCTTTATGTTTTTTTAATGCGCTCACACACGCACATACAAACACACGCACTCATAAATTCACATTTGAGGTGCGCGCCACAAAGACCTGACAAACGAGGCACAAAGCAAGACAGCTCAGCGAGGCGCAATGACACACAGCGCACACGAGTGGTACGAGAGCAACAGGCGGCACAGTCAGTGTGGCATGTTGAGTGGTTGGGGTGGCGGTTGGCGGCGCTGTTCGAATGACATGGCAAATTGAAATAGAAAATTCACCCTAAAGACAAATTGCGTATTTTTTCATTCCCCAAACAACGCATAAACTGTCTAGCTGACAGCGCACTCCATTGTCTTGTTAGCTAGCTGAAGTGGCTTCGCTTTCTTTTTTGCTTTGTTATTTATTATTATTTTTTCATCTTTTGTTGTTGTTGCGTCTAACAGTGTAATGAATACCTGTTTGTGTGTGTCTGTGCTAGAGACTTGCTTTTGCATAGAAATTGTAAATTTAATTGAATGACAGTGAAGATGGCAAAGAGCGTTAAGCGCTTAAAGAGGAGCACGCACAAACAGAATTCCTTATGAAGACAAGCCTATATGCCCTACATACTGTATTACAAGCGGCCACTTCAGCGAATGCGACAAAGAAAAATGTGCGCTCAAAACTCGGTTAAATCATCTTAGAGCAACACGTGATTGACAGGATATTTAGACAGAGCGCGCAACACATGAAGGATGTGTGTGGGTAAAAAACACAACAACAACAAACGGAAAAGACTACAATAACAGCAAATAGCGACAGTAGAAAACGATGAGCGCGCCACCGATGAATGTGCGAACCTTCACAAGGCGAATTTCGCATAATAGACAGCACAGGATATATGAAGGATATGCTAGTGAGTGTAGGCTGTGTAATACAACAACAAAAACAAGAAGCAAGCAATCAGCTTGAGGCGCCGTGCGTTGCTGATGTGAGCAGCAAAATTAGACATTACGCATGTCAGTGCAAAAACGCATAAAGGAAGTGCGGAGGAGATTGACAGGATGTGGCGTGTTTGAGCAAGAAACGCCACACACAAACACACGCATGTTCACAGAAGAAAAAATAGAAAACAAAAACAAAAATAAGAAAGAAAAAGTGCGAATTTTCCAAGCGCACATTAGTGTCAATACATAAAATATTTCACTGTAGTTCTCTCTCAACACTCTACTTCAGAGGTGTGTGAGTTGTTGTTGGTGGTATTCCCTCACTCATAGAATTGTCGCTGCGCGGCGCCACTAAGGGCGCTAATGGAAAAATTAATTAACAAAATTGCGTTTAAAAAACGAACAGGGACGACTGCGAGTATTTTTAGCTTTTCACTCGCTGCGCAGCGGCGGCGGCGTTTCGGGCGAATTTTGTCAGCGGCGGCAAGTGATAAAATGCAGAGATAATCAAAGGCTGCAATTACAGTTAATGAATTTTCGCCAAAGAGTGAATGGCAAAGGGAAAAAATAGAAAAAAGAAACAAAACAAAAACAAGAAAAAATATAACAACAACAACAAATACAGCTACACACCTGTTTGGGCTTCCAGTGTATGTACTGTTCTGCGGTCTTTCAGCTTGCCTTTGGCGACAAAGGATTTTCACTGTTTATTTACTCCTTTTTTGGGCGCTGACTGCATGCTTTTTATATATATTTTTTCTTTCTTTCTATCTTTCATTTGCGCCACCAAGCCACACGCAATGGCCAAATGCTATTAATTTCATTTATTTCATTAATTTTTATTTGCTTGTTGCGCGCTCACACAGCGTGGCTACTTCACCCAAAAAGCTAATAGCACCAAAATAACAACAACAACAACAAGAAATTTAGAAAAGAACACAAGCACAGCAACTAGACAACCTTATAACGCCGTGCAACAAGTGCCACACTCTAAACTTTTCTAAGCAAAAGTACCGTAAGAAAGCGCAAACTTTTCTAAAAAAAATCCTCGAGTAGTTGGGGTGCTCCAAGCCAAACAACCTTAAAAAGGCCTTAAAAATGTAATAAAAAAGCGAACACATAGCATAAAAGTAAGTGAAATAGTGTGATGATTGACTGTGCACACGGCCGGCAGGTACGGTAATCAGACCCGTTTGTGGGTCGAAGTAATAAAGAGAAAGTTAGTCGGGTCAAAGAAGAGGGTAAGTGCACCTTTTTAACCTTTTCTTCTTCAGTTTACTTTCTGCTATTTTTGACACACCAACACAGCTACTTGCAACACCAGCAAAAAGCATGCTTTGTGGCACAAACACAAATCTACAAAGTTAATGTCTTATTTTAAAGAAAACGCTCGGCAGCGCGCCTAGATAACTGTCTGTCCATATGTTCTTTGTTGTTGCTCTTTTTTCTTATTTTTTTTTTTTTTGTTTGTAGAAAGGCGCTTGGCATCCGTTTACAGTTTTCATTTTGGCAAAAGCTATTACTTAAACAAAATAGGCAACAACTACAACAAAAGCAACACACACGTGCTTTGAACCTTTGTCATCTTAAACACAGGACCCTCACACTCCGATGTTGCCTCAACACTTTATTTATTTGTGCGCCTTGCCACACAAAGTGTTATATAACAAATGTGAGTACCGTTTACTTCTAAATAACTAACTAAATATTTATAAACCTTTTTTGCACTTGCCACACACACACACAAACACATTTCGCCAACTGTAGTATGCCACAACCCAAAGGTAAAAAAGAAAAGAATTGAAATTAAGGTTAAATGACAAATTACTTAGCAATGAAGAGGAGGCCAGAGCAAAAAAGGTAGAAAGTAAAAGAAGACACTAAGACCCAAGACAGTGCTTGCTCGAGCTCTTCTACAGAAGGGACATGCACTCACACAGTCCCTTAAAGAGTCCAGTGTATATATATTTCCCAGTGTAATGTCTTGGCAATTTTTCACCACTTATCGCCCACTAACGGCACTTTCATTTATATGTGTGGGAAAACCGTTGGCCACCGCCAGGTGTAAGTCTACTTGTAAGACATGAATGATAAGTTAATTAGTAAATTGGTTATTATTGCGGCAGCAATGGTTGTTGGTAGCTCCGAGTGCTGCTCATGACAAATGCAACGGTGTACAGATATACCGTTAAAGCATATTACAACTGCCGGTGTTGATTGAACTGTGTGTGGCGCAGGAATAGTTGGAAATTAAAAAGGCGGATTAATTTTAATGGCAAAGTGCGCAAATGTAATTGAAAGGTAACGAACAGAAAATTACACGCACACGTTGTTATTGCTGTGGCAAGGGCATCATGCCATCACGAGATAGTCGTGTGGCAGGTGGCACACAAGACGGATGCAACGCGTAAGCCATTTGATGGCAGTCAATGTGGAAATTAAAAAAATATTGCGTGGAATGGAATGGTGATAAAAAAGCTTTAAAATTTAAAATAGGGTTGCCACATGTTTGAAATTGAAATTTTCTTAAAATAATGGCTGAAATACATCAAATCTTACAATAGGTATAAACAAAGAATTGTATATAGTTTATGATTTTTTTTGGAAAAATTTATATCATATGGTTGCCACTTGGTTTGAAATTAAACTTTTTGAAAGCAAAAAAAGTTGAGAACTTGTAATTTATTATAGTACTGAAAACAACTATTTTGAAAAAAATTATTTTTGTGTGTATGCTTGAACAGTGTTGCCACACCTCTAAAATTATATATTAGACAAAATAATTAAAAATTAAAATAAAAATGTATATTAGCATTAATTGTTGCTGTATGGGGAAAAAATAAATCAAATAACTACATTTTGGTATTGCCACCTGTTTCAAAAAATATATATATTTGAATACTTTCAAAACAAATAATATAAAACTGTATCATAACATAAATGGTTGTTATGTGAGCAAGAATCAAAAGAAATATAAACATTTTGTGGTTGCCACCTGATCCGAAAAAAAAATGTTTGAATATTTGAAAAATAAATTGTCTATTTTTGTCTGTTTTTCCAGCTGAAATTTTTTAGATATATTGGACAAATGAATTTTTTAACATTGCCACCTGTTTTGAATTCAGAATTTTTTTTAATAATAGTCAAACGCTTCAAAATTAATTAAAATTGAGTCATGCGCTTTCTACATCAGAGCTACACCACATATATGCCACAGCAATAACATCCGTCCGCCTTGACCCCATATAATCAAACCATAAACGTGCAACATTTGCCACTCATTACAAATTGAAAAACCACCGCTCATTTCGGAAAACCATAAAACCGTTCAATTGCAAACACAAAGTCGTCGTTACGAAGTCACATTTCGTACATCAAATTTCACAACGAATCTTTTAGCACCGTCGTTATCCTTTATGAAATTCAGTTGCAAGCGCATTTCCTTTCATCTAGCTGCATTTCATTACCCATACTATGATGTAATAATGAAAACCTTTTCATAGACCAAATTTGTGCAGATGATGCCACAATAGTGACGGGAGTGAAAAGCGAAATGCAAGAAAAATGAAATTCAATTGCATTTTCAACGAGCGAAAATCGCATATAAGCTGGAGAGCAAATCCTGTTATTGAACCGTAAAAAATAGAAAGCTGCAGAAAATATACGCTTAACTGTCAATTTAAGCATCACACACATGCACACGGTGGAGGAGCAAAAGAAATGCCAGTGCATACCTGTAGATGTGCATAGCAGTACATATGTGGCATCTTCACCTAAGTGAATCACGCAAAAATGAAGTACAGGTAGTTGCCACGTATTGATGCACGTTGCACACGAAGTGCAAGTCAACGAACGAACGAGCGTACGAATTTAAGTAGTGAACACCAACGGCACCAATGAGATTATGTTACGTATCCGACACGTTGCCACATACGCTAACTGGTTGGTGGTGGCTTTGCTGACGACGAGCTCCACAAGCAACTAGCGCTAGTTGTGCAAGTGTGTGTGTGTGTTAGTGTGTCAGCTGTGAGTATATCAAGCGCTCAAGTAGTCATAAGAAAACGACTGCGAAAGCTGGCACTGCCACAGCATACTTTTGGGGGCCGCTGCACGCACAGTGCCACATAAAATGCGGTAGCTTAAGTGCCGCATAGCACACGCTTGTTGTTAAGTTTGAAGAAGAAGAAGAAGACGAAAGAAAAAAAATAGTCGACGAAAATTATTTACAGTTAAGCGTGTAGTGTAGAGATGCTGCTGGTCGGTCGGTGGGTGCATGCAACATGCGCCCGTACATAAGTAGTCTTCAGTGGAATAAAAGCGGCAATTGGATGGGTTTATTTAAAATTCAATTACGGCGTTGTGCTGCTTGCTCGCTTGCAATTTGAAATTCCGTGGCGCACATTGGTGTGTGTGTGTGAGTTTGTATGTGAGAGAGTATGGGTGTTTGAAGGTATGTGTTCTATAGAGTAGTTGAGCCACCTTGCCAGTTTTAGTGGTCAAAAGGGCAAATTACAGGTTAATAGCTAAATTTGCCACACACACTCACTTATTTCAGATATATTAGAGCTTTTTTTAGTTAAATTATATTAAAGTAATTTGTATGCATCACAAAACCGCCTTAATTTCATATGCCAGAGAAGGCAGCAAATCAATTTAAGTGCTCATAAAAATAAAAATTGTAAATAGTTTGGGGTATAGACTGCAATTTCGGCAATTTTATTACACATAAATAAGTCGGCAATTTTTTTTTTATTTCTTAAAAATAAAAAACGTTGGCAATTTCGTTTTTGCTTCAAGTAAAAGCTATAATTTGCTTTAAAAAAGAGAAAAAAAATAATTTTTAAATTTTTTTTATTTTTTAGATGTGAAAATCTTAATCATTTCTCTTGTACGTTTGAGTAAGTGTCAGAACCTCTCTTTAGAAAAAAAATTAAAAAAAAAAATTAATAAAAATATTTCAGTTGAATTGTGACATCAGTGTTTTGAAAAAAAAAAAAAAAAAATTTCATTTGAAAAATTTCTTTTTCATATTTTTTTGATTACTTTCGCTTAAAAAAATCCATTAAATTATCACTTTCATTAGTATTCATTGCTAAATAATTCGCTTACCAAATTATATAATTTACATAAAAGTTGTTCATCGAGCCTTACCTGCAACGAGAAGATAAAGAAACACAAAAATATAAATTTAGTTTTTTCTATGAAAAATTGTACAAAAACATATCAATTTAATTAATTTACAATACAATACAGCATAGACAATATCAATAAATACATAATAACAGCACACAGTTTACTTATACATACATATGCATAAAACTAACTGTGCAACAACAACGATTAGACACAAACAAACACAGCGACACAAAGAGCGACAAGCAAAAGAAGAAAGAAAATTAATAAACAAAACACAAAAAAGCAGCCTAAAATGCCAAATTAAATGGGATATACAAAGACAATCCGAAAAAAAAAATATTTTAATTTAATATTTCTAATATGAAGCAACAAAAATTATTATCGAATATTAGAAAATCTCAACGGCAGCGGGCGACATACAGCGACAGACAAACCTCGCAGTAAAAATTTTTCAATTATTACGTCGAAATTGTGTGCGCCTACAGGAATGCGGCGAATATTTTTGTTATTAAGATAGAAAATAAATTGAAATAAAATTAAAATAAAAAATACATAAAATTATAAAAAAAAAATTATAAAAAATATATATAAAAAAATATAGAAAAAATTTAATCGAAATATGCGAAGAATTTTATATTAAACTACATTTTAATTTAGCACAGCATTTTGAGCAAGCACTTGCTTTTCAATAAACAAAATATTTTTTGATATGAAAAAAATTGAAAAATATTTCAAAACAATTTTCAAACAAATACACATGGAAATATGCCACAAAAACTAATTGACCGTTATTTGTGTGTATTTAGCGAGAAAAAAGTAGCTTTGAGCGCCGACACACAAGTGCATTTTAACAAGCTTGCCAATGTGTGTTTGGGGGCTCTTGAAAGTATGCAACAAATTCGCAAACGTGCTACACTAATTAAACTTTGAGCGGAAAATGCACGCGCACACAAACGCTCATACGCACTTAAATACACATAAGCGCGAATATTGTTGTTTTAAGCGCTTGTTTTTGTTTGATTATTGTATTTCGAAAGATAATTGAAAGCTTTGATGATTTATGAAAATTTAATGTAGGCAATTTAATTTAAAAATAATTAATTAAAAATTAAATTCCGGGAAAATAAGATGATGTTTTAAGCAATAAGCGGAAACTTTTAATATTGAAAATCATTAAAAAAAAATTTAATTTTTTTATATTTTTTATTGAAAATAATTACAAAATTTTGAGAAAGAAGTGCGTTTAAAAATTAGCATACATTTTTAATATTGAAATTTTTAATTAGAAAAATTTTATTTTTATAATAATTTTTTATTTTTTTACTATTATCACACAATTAAATTGAAAATAACTTTAATTTTTGGGGAAAAAGTTTGAAAATTTCATATTCATAACAAAATTTCATCAAATCCATTTTTTTTTTTTTTATCACTTAAACAATTATTTTGATTAAAATTGTTTAATTAAATTAGCAGCTAAATAAATTTTAAATTAATTTTTTCCGAGCTTCACACTAAAAAGAAAATTTTTAATACTGTTTATGAATTCTCAAAAAAATTAATAATAATTACAACAACTACAACATAAAGTAAGAATCATTAGTTGCGCTTCACCGAAATATATATTTAATCAGCGCATCAAATGATGAGAAGTATTTGATACAGTCTGCGATGTTTGTTCTATTTCTTTTATGCTGCTACATGCATAGAACAGCTCAGAGATTTGTTATAAAATAAAAAATTAGAAATGTCTCCCAGCTCTACCCACGAGATTTATATATTTTTCATACCAATTAGTAAACGGAAAGTGATATTTGCACTGCCATTAAAGCAACAAGAATAAATATATTTGTTAAGAAACATTATAAATGGAAAAATGCTCCAGCGCCCTAAAGTATGCAAGCAATGGTATTAACATATTTATAACCATAGCATATCAAAATAGCTAAAGCACAAGGAATTGAAGAAACAAAGCGCAAAGTAGATACGTTTGCGCTCTATTCAATAGATAGTTATATATTTCTATTGAAAAGACACAAATGTGGCAAGTGGAAAATTTCACAAATAGGAGGCATTACTAGATATTAGAAGCGACTCTGCGCTGTGTGTATGTGTGTTTTTCAACAGAATACCATTATTTCTAGCGAATTGTATAAATGCGACAGCGCTTCCACAGTAAATGCTTTTAAGTGAAATTCTATGCGATTTGGTAGTCGAAATCACACAAAAAACAACAAGTAATCACAGCCTCAAATCAAATGCGTAATCACATAATTGTATTTCAATTGAATTTACGGTATTTTTGGTTGAAAGTCAACAAGTGAATGGTTTCTAATTCTAATTACGGCGGAAGAAGTAGCGGTGCTGTGTTACAGTTACTTGGAAGTTTGAAGTCTTTTCAGCGCCTATTTCATTAATTAGATGCGCAGAATAGATTTCATTTGAATTAAATTGAAGTACTTTGATGCTGATTTTAACATGAAATTCACAGAATTTTTTTTGTTTGCAAAGAAAATGTGGCTTTTTGACTGAATAATGACTTTCTATGTTAACAAAATGCTTACAAAATAATTAATCCGCCGATTTTCAGTAAACCATTCAAAGCAATGATTTTAGTATTGAGCACAAAAAGAAGAAGAAACACTGTAAATATTAATTTTCCACATCACATGTGTCTGTAAACGCGGGAAAATGGCAAACAAGCTGATGCCTAGATAATAAATAAGCTCATATGCAGAGAGGCATGTGTGTGTTGTTAAGGAAACGGATATCTGCGCATAAAACGAAAAGCTGCGACATAAATGCCGAGCCAACCGAGGCTCAATTAGCGCGCGCTAAGGACATGACAGCGGCTTTTGTGGTGTGGCGGCTTCCGTCGACAAGATTGAGGCGAAAAGAATCTGCGCCAACAAAAGGTCTATTGTGTTTGCTTGCGACACTAAAGTTATTAAAATCGGCTGATAAGGATATGCCAAACAAATGACAGTCTCCATACACACTCATTGGAGATAATAGCACTGGGTATAAGTAAGAATATGTGGATATGTGTGTGAAATGAGGGTTCTAGCTATGCATTTTTGACATGATTATAATATTTTTCATCTTTAAAGCATATATAGATGGTTTAACTGAGAGTAATCGATGAAATTTGCATATGATATGAATGCCTCAAGATGCTGTGCTTTATTTACTAATTGAGCAAATATATCCAAGGAGTACCAAACAACATAGCCCATCATAGATTTATTTTTAATATCTATTACAAATCGCTTACATACTTAACTGTACAACGTAATTACTACTTTCTATTAGCAAAATATGTGAAGACTCAAAGCTTTGCGCTCTCATTGTTTTGTTCAAATAGACAGTCATGCAGACGCTTTCAATTGATTATGGAAAATCTCTTTGGTACTTAGAATTTTGCAGTTAGATAAATTCAATCAGCAATGCATGAAGGACGAGCACCTGGCATTATTTGCACTAGTGGACGCACAAAGCTTTGAGAAGCGCACTTCAGTGCAGCAAACACTCAGCAAATGCTACGCTACATACATATATTACACATACAGATAAATATCTAGATCTATACATGTATTTGCACGTGAAAATCAGTTATATGCCAATTGAAGAATAGCGCACACATTCACACATAAACTCTATAGACACATACACCCTCACTCACTTACACACAGATATAGAGCTGCGACTAACTTCCTTCGCATAAATTTCAATTTATACACTTGTGTTTAGCTGCCATTAAGAGATATTGAATAATAATAAACACCCGACCACAATTACACAAACACACACACCCATATGCTGTGTATAGTCACCTGTGCTTGCTATTGGCGCACAGCGTACGCCAGGTCGTATGAGTGATCAATGAAATTATTCCAAAGTGCAATAGTGCAATTAGTGTGGAATATTAATAAATTGATTTATGTGCTTGTTTACGCCAACAAATACAACAACAACTACAAGCAGTGTGTGAGTGAGAGAGTTGGCAGCGCATTGAAGTCTGCTGCCACAAACCACAACGGGCGCGCGTGTAATCATATGGGATTTGAATGGGTTTAGTGATTGCTTCGGAGTAAAATTGTTGGAAATGCAAATGATTAAAATTTGAAGCGCTTCAATAGCAATATTACACGAGCATTGGTAAATTGACTAAACACTACGCTTTTGTTGCGTAAATATGAAAGGAAACAATGAGTGTAATCAAAGTGATTTATAATTAAGGTAAGTGAAGTGAAGTACAAAGAAATGATATTGCATGAAAAATTAAAAAAAAAAAAAATTGTAATTTAGAAATTAAAATTAATATTAAATGGGAGTTAAAGAAATGTAGATAAAATATTTAAGATAATAAATGAATTAATATTTAATAATTCTAAAATTTATAAGTTATTTCTCATTAATTTATTTTTAATGATTTTATATCAAGAAAATGAATATAATATAAACCAAAATATTACAAATTATAAAATTATTTTCACACAATTTTTTTTGTTTAAATAACTTAAATAAATTAGTAATCAAAATAAAAATTAACCAAAAACATCAATAAATAAGAAACAAAATAAAAATATTAAAAAAATTGGGAAATTAATTAAAACAAAAAATAAATTTAAAAATATTAACTCAAAAAAATATAAATTAAATATAAAATTAAAATAAAATAATAAAAAATTATATTAAGCGAAATATAAAATAATTTTCACAAAACTTTTTTTAAATAAATTTATTTAAAAATTTTAATAGCAAAAAATTAATTAAAAAATAAATAAAATATGAAACAAAATATTTTAACAAAATAAAAAAATTGCAATTAATTTAATTTGATAATAATTCCCACAAAATTTTTATTTTTTCATAAATTTTTTTATAAACAATTTTTAAAAATTAAATAAAAAATGTCGTAAAAAAAAAATACTTGACAAAATTAAAAATTATATTTAAAAAAATAATAGCAAATTATGTTTGAAAAAAAATAATTTTAAAACAATTAAAAATTTAATGTATATAATTTTTAAAACTATATCAGAAAATATATTAATTACAACAACATTCTCAAATAATTTTCGTACAAAATTTTTAATAAACTAATTTAAAAAATTCAAAACTAAAAAAATAACAATAAAAAAAATTAAATTTGAAAGTATCAAATAATTAAAAAACAAAATTAAATATTTTTTACAATAAAAACCACAAAATGATGAAAGAATTTTCACACAATTTTTTTTTATAAATTAATTTTGAAAAATTAAAAACTAAAATATTTTGACAAAAAGAAATAGTTTTTGAATTTGTAAAAAAATTAAAAAAAAATTATAATTTTTTTGATAAAAATTTTAAAATCCTAAGCGTAAATATAATAATTATAACAAAAACAACAAACTTTCCAAAATTATCTCCACTAACTACACACATTCAAGTCAAATCCACATCTGTGCCCCACAAAATCACCACAGACTTATGCGATTCAATTTAAAAATTGTCAGCCATTATCCCTAGTTTTTGCGACTCTACATGCTCAATCCACTTGAAATTAACGTAGTTCAATACCAAAAAATTTGCACAAGTAAACACACAAATCTCTGATTCAATTTGCATCCATATAAGCTATTATAGCTACTTCATGCGTACAATAAAGCTGCTCACTTCTCCAGGGCTACAGCACAAATCCCGTTTCATCCACAAAGCTATTCATCAACAAACCCACACACACACCATCACACATAACTGCACACATATCGGCTAAGCATACGCATAGTAATTTCCAGTGATGCTGCTGCTGCCTTAGATTGCATCTGCTTAGGGCAATTTCGGCATGTCGACTGCTTCCGGTCGCCTTCTATACACTGTAGGTACATACATATGTATGTATGAGTATATTAGGGCCACAATATACTAAGACCCGACAAACACTTGGCAGGGGTATAGCCTGCGTGTTTGCATGCGGTTGCGTTTGCTAGTTGCTTAGTGTATGTTTCCTGCTCAAATTCATCATATTTAGCTCGGATTAATAATGCTGCCAATACAAATGATTACATGCCAACCACACACATACACATACATACATTCAAATAGACAGTTGTAGTCATATATAGACATGTGGCAAATGAGATAGTGCCGGCACATTCAATCTGCACATCCGAGACGGCAGTAAAATATAATTCCGAATCGTACATCAAGCCGAAACGTAACCGAAATCGAATCGAAATGCAAATGATGAATGCATGCCGCAAGCGTCCACTTTGTTGTTGTTGTTGTTGTTGTCGTCGTTGTGAATTCATACAAATTTCCTTACACATTCAATGCCTTCGATTTGTGAGCTCGGCAGAGCTAAGATTGATTCATTCTTGGGCAAATCACTTTGTTGCTATTGTAGCAAGAGTTCTGCTGGGTGACAGTGACAGTAAGAAAACATTTGCCTCCAAACACATATATATATGCATACACTTGTCATGAGTATATAAGTATGTATGTGTGCCTCTAAGTGGAAAATCACATCAATATGCAACATTCCAGAGATGCTTATCTTATGAAGTGTAGGACGTCAAGGCTCGCTACGGCTCAGCCGAGCAAGTCGCCTACAAATTCTGCAAAGTTCTCCAGCAAATTTCGACAGTCTACTGCTGCCACAGGCGGCACATGCCGTTACGGACCGTTACGCTCTCCACTACCTCACACTCGCGTTGCCGTAATTTTCCCAGCAATTTTACACACTTGACCATTAGCAATGAAATGTTGCGTGAATGAAGTGAGAGTGTCGTCGCCCCCCACAAATGGACCGCAGTCAAAATGGGTGATGAGGCAGTGAGGCGCGTTGGTGTAAATTTGGTATGTGAAAGCGCCTGAATGTATGCTTTTATACTTTTGCTTGTGTGTGGTGGAGTGTGTGTGTGTGCGGCAACGCTTGGCAAAAGGTGAAGTGAACTGTAAAATTCGTATGAATAATTTAACGATAAATAACGGAAGGCAAGTGGCTAAAGGAGTTTACATGCACACACATGAGAGCAGTTGCTCACACACACTACTGCTGAGTGAAAGATCAACGGTAACAGCGCACGAATGTACAAATTTGCAGACAAATCAACTGACAGCAAAGAAGTGGAAAATATGGCAAACTACACACACACACACAAACATACTTGCAACACTGCCACCTGCAGCAGCAGCAGCAGCAGCAACCGTCCGCCAATAGGTTAGGCAACAGCAGAAGAAAGGCAATAAATTGATGGTAGTATATTAGCAATATGCTTTTGGACCGCAGGGGCATTTGGCAATTGGGTGGCATGTGGCATGTGGCATGTGTGGAAGGTCGCAAAAACTTTTAGCAAAAGGCAACAGAAGTTATGTGTGCGCGCGCTTTGTGATAGGTAAAAAGTTCGGACAGGACACGCTTGAGATATATGAGACGGTTATTGCGACCATTGTTGTTGTTGTTCTTTCACATTTTTACATGTAAATTGAAGTTGTCAGCGGACAGTGATAAAAATAGCAAGAAAATAAGATGAACGGCAAATAACGCCGGACCCAAAAGCGAAAGGGAGAATGGTAGTTGATGATGGGAGAAAGAGTCAGAGAGGAAGAGAGAGAGAACGAAGGTGAATGGGTACGGCAAAACGGTGACAAATCAATGGACAACAATTAAATGTGAAATAGGACGCTCAATTGGCTGGAAGTGAAATGGGTATAATGTGAGTAGAAGTGGCAAGCGCAGTCACGAGAGGAGAAAATGGATAAGTAAGGTGATATGGAGTAGGGTAGCGATGCATTTTTAATGATGTTAGATTAAAATGTTGATAAAAATGCTTCAAAACTGAAATTCTAGTAAATTCCTATTATATTCAATGAATAATTGCTTCAACTAAAATCGTTTCGCTAAGTTTAAGAGAACGAGAGAGCGCGCGAATGCCATTGATCTATTCCAAATTAGACTTTAAACTCAATTTGACTTCCCAGCAAGCAATCTACGCTATAATTCACCTCTTCCCTCACAAACAAAAACTGAAATTCCGAAAACAAATCAAGAAATAAACACAAAACCTCGGACTAAAAAATATGCGCCAACGCACGGCAGACAGCAATGGCAAATCTGTCTTCGGACACCTACAATTTGTCATGCCGTCGCACAATTAAATGTCAGACAGCAAATGTCAAACAGTAGAGCAAACAATGGCACTACTACAACAACAAAAACTACAACTAAAACAACAGCAGTGGCATATATTAAGCCAAGAGAAAGACAATGGCAGACCACAAATCCATGATGACTTGGCAGAGCAGACCGAGCGCAAACAACTTTAATGCAATGACAGAAGCAAGAACAGCAACGAACCAGAGTGGCGACTCGACTCGACTCAACGCCCAGCGCCAGTATACTTCAAAGTCTTTTGCTGGTTTTGTAGTGTAAACGAATGCCACACTTTCGGAAAAAGTCAAAATAGTCGTAGAAAATACCAAGTAAGCAAGCAGCGGAGACAACAAGAAATTTAATGCAGAAAGCAGGGACTCCGAGTCGAAATAAAGAAATCAAAACATTTGAATGCGAGCAATTGCTCAGCGGCAGCGAGGTAAAAAGCGAGAAGAAGCAACAATAACAAGATGTATGTAGCAGCATGCATTTGCGAACTGTGGAAATTTGCAAGAATCAGCTGGAGCCAGCGCTGCAACAAAAAAAGTAATAAGAAAGACAATAAAAACGGTTGCGGCAGAAGCTGGAGAAGCAGTTGAGTGCATTCTTGGTGCAAAATGATGAAGTCAAGCAGTCATACACACAGCTGTTTTCAGTTGCAAAAATATTTATATACATTAGGGTGGTTCTTATGAAATCAAATGAGCGACTTTTGGATACATTTAACAATATCAATATCAATATCAATATAATATTTATTCAAACAGCTTAAGATCTCAAAAATCTAATCGAAAAAAGACCTTTTCCAATATTTAAGGACCACCCTATTACAAGCACCCAAATCTATCACTAACCGCGAAAAATGCTAACAATGAAGCGCATTGCTGACAAATATAACTCGCTTAAAGAAAGCAGCATGAATTGCAAGACTGTGGTAAGTAAAACTGAGTCTTAGAAGCACAAAAAAAAAAAGAACTGAAGACGACTGAAAATAAAAATATTTGCCTGCAATATTGCAGCGTTTGAGTGAACAATAAGACGAACAGAAGCAGTGGCAGTCAAGCAAACATAGACAGTGGCGCAGACGGTGTTGGCAGTAAGAAGACAGCAAACAATTTTATTTTTTTCTCCTTCTTCGTCTTCTGGTGACGCTTGCAAGCAGTAAATGCAGGAAATGCAAGAATTGCACAACTCATCAGAAAATTGCGCGCTGTGCGACAGGCAAACACACATTGAATGAAGTGCGAGGTGACAATGGCGCAGTTGCAGCAATAAAAAACAACAACAACAACAGCAATCACACAAAGAGTTGAAGAAGCGACACTGGGTTATATGCAAAAATGATGAAACGGACAAATGATTGTCGAAGACAGACAATCGGCCACGGCGCTTCCTCTTCAGCACTCATACATGTAAGACTGTCTTCACATGAGCAAACAACGGTAATGGCACAAAGCCGTTTGAATTGTCTATATCCGTGGCGCCAAGTGCAGCGCGCATCAGTTAGGCGGAAATTTGACTGCAACTGGAAGTAAGAAAAATGTGTGGCAGCTGCTGTAGACGGTGCGAATAAATTTTTAAACGTTTTTAAAGCGTACAATTTGAATCGATTTAAACTGCTAAGAAAACGTTGCATACTTTTGGGTAAGAAACAACTCTTATGGTACTCCTAAGATATGTAGCATACTTTCCCGCGCATATAACCTTAGCTACCAATATTTTTCGCTTCAATGCCACTCAATTGTGCTAATAGTAAAACTACAATAACAATTCGAAATATTATTTTGCAACGGTAAACCATCAAACTGGCATTCTATTGAACAGCATTTGTGGAGCTTGAGGTGCATATGCTGCAACACGGTAGGCACCAATTGGTGTGGAACAATTTTTATGATGCAACAACGGAGGCGCTCGCATTTTATGCCAATTCGTCAGCTATTCGATCGCTTTAACGACTTTATATCTTGAGAGAATGCAATTGACAGGCGAAAATACAACAGTAGTGTTTCAAGTTGCAATTGGTTGCAGGTAAGGAGTTGTTGTGGCAAGTTAAGAGTGCTTAAAGAACTCTTTATTTTACAAGAAAAAATATTTAAATTTCGATTGAGAATAGAAAATTATAGACAACAACCTTATTTCTGCATTCTTACTGCCATTTTATTAAGAAATAGGAGCATAAAGCACTCCGCATGTTCATACTGAATTCAGTAAAAAATTGAAAAATTGAATATGCTAAATAGTATTTTAGGATCATAAGTCTTATTTAATTCGCTTTTTTCAATCTTATTGTCAATGATAAGTATCCCCTATACTCAAAATGAACTCAGAAAATAATGAAGAATTGCGCCTAAAAGTATGCTAAATATTATTTTTAGGTCCTTAAGCGTTATTAAAGTGATTTTCTTTAGAATTTAAAATCTCCAAACGATTTCATAGTGCTAAAAATAGATAACATTCGTTTTTTTTAATAAAAAGACATAACTTAAAAATCCTCAAATTTAGCGAGATATACAGAAACAAGCGCCTAAGTGTATATTACTCACATCAAACAACATCAAAAAGGTATTTTTTCAAACTGCTATTGACGCATCTTTTCATTTAACTCGCATATTGCAAATTTTTAACTGAATTGAAATAAAATTTTTATACCGAAAGTGTAGTGCAACTCTCAGCCAACAACAAATTTCATGTCTTCCACACTAGCAGTTCTCTTTCGAAAATTTATGCATTTTCTATTACGCATTTCAATTACACACGATTTCTTCATTCCATAATCAATTCCCTAAGTTTCAATCGTAAGTCAACAGTGCAGAGCGCAGGTAATCATAATTCATCATCATGCAGCCATGCAAATGCAACACGCCAGCGCACTTTAGACGCCACACTTTAAGGCAACTTTTGCACGACTTTTTTATGCACCGCCCGCCAACGCCACTGCTTTCAAGCTGCCAAAGCGCTTCATTACTATGCTTTGAAGCAAACGAACGCCGCGTTTCTTCTTCGACACAACAACAACTCGATGGCGCAAATGCAATAACACACACACTCGCGCAAGGCGTTCATCACGCCAGCAAAACATAAAACGGAAACGAGTGATTTATTGAAACATGCAAAACTCATATGGCCCACATTTGGCAGCTTAAGCTCGACGAAGAAACTTCAATTTATGCATGCGCTTGCCACCTGAAGAAGCAGCAGCAACAGCAGCAGTACAACTGCTCAGCGGGGTTACTTCTTTTAGGTATTGGTGTGTACGCTGCACTCGCTGTAAAAGTTTTCGACAAGTTCCTTTCTACAAATTAATTTTGCACTAAACTTATGCTGTAGAAAAACACACTTAACGCACACACACACACACGGCGAGACTCATCGACATGAATATGCATATGTATTGCTCTATTTTTCAAATGCCATGCTGTCTTCGTATATCCTTTAAAGCTGCTCGGTAGGTAGTGGCAGTACCGTTACAGCGCTGTGCTCATGTCGAACTTTTGTTAATGAAATCAACTGCGTGCTCAGATTTCACAGGCACACATTTGAGGCACCAGCACACACACATACACACAGAAGACATGGCTCACCTTACTTGCCAGCTTTATAAGGGTGTATGTGTGTGTGAGTGGCTTGAGCAAACACTGACAGCGTGTAACGAAAGCGACGAAAAAACGGTGTAAGTGTGTGCAGTGATGTATGCAGATGGTAAATATCAGCAACTCAGCGAGACAGAGCGTAACGAAGGCGAAGAGAAAGGCGTTCGTACTAATATAAGGCAAGGCAAGGCAGTTACTGCTGCTGCAGACAAGCCAAATGCAGTCGTTAGTTGCAACTACCGACGACCTGTAACGGCAGGTTGTCAGGTTACTTGACTGCCTGCCTGCTGGATTGCCTCAGTTGGTTGGTTGGTGCAACATGGCGTATACGTAACCTTCAATAACCGGCTACACTCAGTATGCAGTATGTGACTGCTTAACTTTGATGAGGTTTTAGCTATTTTCATTTATTTAACACACATGCGCTTGCAACAAGAACAACACACACACACACATACACATACATACATATAAAAATTCAGCAGTTGCTTGGTGTGTGTGCAATATAAGCACTGCCGGCACAGTTTATTTGCACAAGTTTCATAATTAGTATCGTTTTCAGTGTCGACAACAACAACAGCAACTTCTCAAACGAGTATGCCAAACCTAGCTGAGACCAAGACGACAGCACGTCATGGCCTGTTATGCAATACAAGCGTTATATGAATGAGTGACAGCGGCAGGGGCCAAAACGAGAGTCAGGCGTCGGAAATATTTGGCGAGACGGACATGCAGTAATTACGACTGGCAATGAGGACAACACACTTACAAACACACATACATACATATATAAATACATATAAACTGGCATGCCAGTCGTCTCCAAGACAATTTGACGCTGCTAACTTCGCTCGGCATTTGGGGTCACAAATAATTATGCATGTTAGACATGATGCAGACGGCGACAGTCGGTATCACATTAACATGAAATTTTAAATTTATTGCCTATGCTCGCATATAAAATTACTAGCTGACAGCACAGTTAGTGCTTTTTTGTTGTTATGGTAGTTGTTGTAATGCAAATTATTATTGTTAATGGAAATTGAAATTGAAACTAGCGTCATTTGCTATTTAAAGCGGCTGTAATTTGTAATGCTACACCACTGACCACATACACACACTCAATGCTTCGGTAAAAGTAGTGGCATATGCTGCTAATTAGCTGTTTAGTAATAAAAATTTAACAACAAAATCCGATGAAATGTGCAACAAACAAGCATTTTTTTTTCTGTGTTAGAGTAAATATGTCGCAGAGACCACGAACATGACCGCAGATTTGTACAAAAACAAATCGAAATTTTTCAAAAAAAAAAAAATCTTTTTTATTGTGAAGCTTATACTTTTGCGGTAGCTTTCGATTTTGTTGCTATTTTTGGGTTTATATATATGCCTAAGTAAGCAGAAATTATTATATTTTCCATTAAATAACGCTAAGCGGTCATAATGGTTTATAAGGCTAATACTTATCATTAAATTCAGTTCATCTGTTATTAACAGTGATCCTTAAAACTTGATTTTATTGAAATAATTTTAAAAAGTAATGTCAAAAAACTATTCTTGCATCATAAAAAAAGCTTAACAGAGCATAAATAACCAGAAATCTGCTTCACAGTTTGAGAAAATGTTATTTACAGAAGGTATGTTAATAACAGAGTTTGAGAAAATTTATTTCAGTGTTCATAAATACACTTTCGACATTAAAAAATACCTAATTTTCGAAAACAGGTCTTAAAAGCATGTACTGTATGTTAAAAAATGGTTAACAGTACCTATGTAATTAACGGCGTTCATTAAAATTTAATATTAATTAAATATGTTTAGAAAACAAAGTCAAGCACTTAACATTTTTGACTATAGAAACTATCCTGCTACCATTAAATATTCACAAAAAGTCATGAAGAGCCTGAAATCTGCTTTACAGTATGTAAAAATGTTATTTACAGAAGCTCTGTTAATAACATATTTTGTTGACATTTTTCTGATCATTAATAAATATACTTTGCATATCGAAAACAGCCAAATTTTCAATGCGGAATCTCAAAAAGGCTTGAAAAAATACTAACAGTATGTCAAAAATTGGTTTACAGTTCCTCTGTAAATAACAGCGTGCACAATACAGCGGCTGTACTGTTGTTGCTATGGAAAAAGGCAAACAATTGTTGCAGCTTTTAGGCGCAAAGGGTTATATCGAATATAGATAATAAATTTAAAGAGATATTGTATGACTTTTATGAAAAAATATATATTTTTGCATATTTAAGATGCAAATAAATACATTTCTTAAATTAAATATATATATACCAAATCACTGTTGCTTTTGTTGCTCAAATATCAAATATTTCAAAAGCACTGTCAAACGAGCAACTAAACATAAAACTCAGAATGTATGTAGTCAAGCGAATTATCAAAAATCTTAGAGCAGATTATATGAGCAACAATCACGATGAACTCTAAGAGATAGAAGATGCAACAATGCGGCCAACAACAACTTCACAACATACACATGTAAGGAAGTGTTGTTATTGCGGTTTTAAGCAATTTGTGTTTTGTCAATCGCAAATAATACTTCATTGCTTGAGAAAAAAATAAGCAAGCAAAATTGGCAGTGCAAAAGCTACAATATTCAAATCCAATTATTCAACGTTCAAGAAACCATCATCAAACAACAAGTCGGATGAATAGCTTTAGCGCAAAGCCAATATTTACATGCTTTTGATGCTGATAAATAAATAAATAAATGAAAATATGCCATGGCAACCAAAAGGAAACGAAAATACAAGAGCACGTGCATGCCACCTACCTACGTCCGTGTGTGTGTGTGTGTGGTAAGCATGTGTTGTTGCTGTTGTGGCAAATTCGTAGAAGCAAATCATAAATATCAGTTGAAAGTGATGACAATAATAACGGCAATAGCAACAAAAACAATAGAAATGGTAAATAGAAAACAAAATGCTTTCAGAATGAGCAACAAAAGCCATAAAACAAATATCCCTAAGGTGATAATATCATATCAGTAACGTATAAGAGGCGCACACAACACAACATATAAACAAAAGAACACAAAAATAATATAGAATGAAATAAACAACAACAGCAGCAACAGAGCGGAAGCAAAGCAGATTGGAACAAAGTAGCAATGAATCGCAACAAGCCAATTTCGAAGTTGGCAGGAGAACGCCTTCGCTTGCCAACTGTAGCAAGGCCTAGAGGCAGCCACCTGTTTTCTCATGCTACGCTGACAGCCAAGCTATGGCAACAACAACAGCGATGCCAGCAATAACGATGGTAAACTATGCATAAATGGCGTAAATTGAAAAATATCTACATGCAACCACAAATGAAATATGTGGCAAACAAATGTAGAATGCCACGCCGCCATGGTGTGTACGCAACATACTAGTAGGTAGTGAATTCATTGCGAAGTGACAAGTTATGTGAAGCTTGAAATGCGCTAAGGGGCTTTACTAGCAGATATTTTGTCATAAAATTAAACCACAAAACACCAGCGGAGGCGGTAGGCAGCAGCAGCAGTGCTAGTTGCTGTGCTTTTTGTACATGTGGTGTGGTGCGTTGGTGACTACAAGGCCTAGTTGCTGCCAAATTTGCTACTGACATCGTCATTTCCCACTTGCGAGCTGCACAAATAAATAAATAATAAAAGCGCTGTTTTGACACAATTGACACACACGAAGTTAATAATAACGCAGAAGCAGTGTTGCCTACCTTTAGGCTGTTGTTGGAAAATACTGCAGCAAATGGAGTTCAAATACTCAAATATTTTTTAAAGTAGCAACTATATATTTATTTGCGGCTTTTACTGCATTATAAATGTTGTAAAAATTGGATTTATAAAAAAAAACAACTAAAACTAAGAGTACAATAATCAGTGTTGCCTACCTTTAGGCGGTTGTTGACAAAAATCAGTAAATTGATCTTAAATACTGAAATAATTTTAAAGTGCTATATATATATTTATTTTCGACTATTTAATATATTATATATAATATAAAACATACACCGACATTTTAGGAACCAATTGAGGCACTTTCATGGATAAAGAAAATTTAAAGTCAACAGCAACCCTTAATTTTGCTTGCAAGTACTCATAAACATTTCTAAAAATATGTAAAAATAAAAGTTATAGCGCTAATAATAAGCGCGTCTCTTATGCCCCAAAAAGTGAGTTCCAGAAAAATATGACAAATTTTCATTAATTTGTAATCGAAAAACTTTTTTGTGTTAAAATATAATAAAAAAGAGCGAGAAATTCACTTATGCTTGAATGTATATTTGGTTGTGTATGTGCTTAAATTTCAATCACAGCGGAATAAATTACAAAGCACATTTTAAACGCCTAACAGTAGGCAACAGTTTGACACCTTCCAGCCACAGCTATGCAAATCTAGTAGCTGTTGCGGCGCGGAACTTTTACTACAGCTAGGGAATCTAATAAAATTGCGTCACAGGAAATTACAAAAACAAAATATGCTAGGACAGTTGTGCGCGGCTGACCATACCCACCTAATGACAGCGAAGCAAATTTTGCATTAAAACTTGTGAGATTGTCTTCGCGTCGGCGGATGGCGACAGCAACACAACATTAATTTATTTATGCACACTTTGTTGTTGGTGTTGTTGTTGCTGTGTGTGCTCAAGTGCAAATGTTAAACTTTACGGCTAAGCGCCCTTAAAAAGTGGAGCAAAGAAAAACAAGGAGAAAAAGTTTTTTCACACACACACCTACAGGGTCAGCGCAGCAATCACCGAAAATCGGCAGTTTTATTTATTTCTTATATTTCGCCTTCAGTCTAATTTGCCTGCGCTGAAAAGTGATTTTATTTTTTAATTTCAATTTTTCGCCTTTTTTCGATGCGTCACCGCTGGCGTTAAAATTAAAATTCAACTTCCATGTCAAACACATAATACGCAAAACGGCGTTGCGGGGGGGTGGTGTTGTTCGTGAAACGCGCTCAAATATGCCCTAGAGCAACAGCGCTAGCAACAACAACATGAGAGAACCACCACACAATAGCGCGCATTGTGCTAGGCAAATTCCTATTAGACGCACATCCTTGGCGACAACGTGCGCCCTATGGGCGCGTTGCGTATGTTTGTGTGTGCGTGCACAGTGGCAGGACAATATGTCAAACAAGACGCAGCTGTCAAAAAATCTATGAAATGAATCCACAAGTACACAGATACATGTGCGCTGAGCCGCCACGTACAACGACGGAACTGCATACAAAAGGGGGTTGGAATGAGACGTCGCTTACGAGCTGCGAAACGCGCCGCGGACAACAGCTGTGTGTATTCACTAGCTGCAAAAAAAAAGTGAATTAAAAAGCAGAGAAGATTTCGAAAAAAAAGAAAACTCAAAGTCCAAAATAACGCGTTTGAAAGAGACATTTTTTGTCATATACATTCTTCCTCAATACAGCATGCCTTATGCGGCACACGCACCGCGCTCCCGCAGTGGAAGCACAACGTCGCTTCTAGTTTTCCTCTTTAAAGTCTTCGCGACTGCCATTCAAGCACACAATATACGAGTGTTATTAGATAAATCAACCCAAGGGACATGTCTCGCATTTGTTGAACACAATCATTAGTATTGTTGCTGTTATATGGCGAGCGCTTCGAACGCTGCCAAAGCATTCAAAGCTATCAAACCAATCGTAGACAACAAAAAAAGAAAACAACAACAGTAGAAGTATTTTTGAGAAAGAATTTTTGAAAAGAAAAAACGACGTGCGTGCTGCCTGTCAAGCAAAAAAGGAGAATGCAAGCGCGAAGGGGATGCTAGGCAATGGTGGCATGAGGCAAGCGCGTCGAAGCCAAATCAGTTGTATAGTAATCAAACAGTTACTCAAACGTGGCGCTTCATAACTAGGGACATACATACAAACATTCCCGTTTGTACAGTTACGTTGCATTGAAAAGCCATGAAAGCTTGAATTCACTTCTTGCAAGCATGATTGATGGTGTGCGGGTGTGCGGCGCGACGGCAACGCGGCAGAAGACATCCAAATGTCCATAATCGGTATGTCATGAGGCGATGGAGGACAAGCATGTAATCGACAGTTTATTCACTTTATTGACACACACTGTGACGGACACAAGCAGCAGTTGCCGTCGTCGCCGCCGCGCAACAAGTCAAGACAGTGCGCCAGCAAGCGCGCAAGTGGCAGCTGCAATGGCATTGAAAAGGGTTGTCTTGCCTGTCAAAGGTTGATTGTATATGCCGCCGGGGAGTGAAGGAAGAATAACCAGCAGACTGCACGCCCGCCGTTTGATATGTGTGGGGGGTGTGTTGTCGCTGCTGTGGCGCTTTAGGCGCCATCAATGTCAATTGACAGGCAACAGGCAACAAGCAGCTCGCCATTTTCCGAGATATTCATGCAGACGTCAGCATCAATGCAGCTGCCACAACTGACAACAAACATTCGCTATGAAATTATTGTTAAACGACTTTTTTCATCTGCTTTGTGTTCGGAGAATGGCAAGTCATTTACATATAAGCATATTAAATGTTTAATATTTAAAGCGCGTCAAAGTGTTCGGTTGAAGCTCTTGGTATTGGTAGTATTTAATATCTTCGATTCTCCATTTCAACTCTCTAAGCGTAAGCATTTGTTTAACATTCTACATGAGAAAGCTACACAAGAAAGTATGAGGATACTGCATTAGTAGAGTATTAAAATACTCTTTCTGTCTCCATTTGATTCAGGATAGTCTCTAGGAATTAAACGAGTTATGTGTTCGATTCGCCACTCCTCAAATTTTCAGGCGAATAAAGAGGAAGTAGATATTAAATTATTCTTCTGCTTCTCTAATCACTTTGATTCCCACACAAATTCTTCCAATAATTAAAGCGGAAATAATTTTGTTCTTGATTTCAAACTCTTAGCGCTGATTAACTAAATCCAACATCAACTCGAATCCTCTTAAAGCTCTTGTAGGATTAAAATAAATAACATTTCACTGCAACGCTCTTGAAAATGTTGCAATGCGCTACACTGCTTAAGAAAAACTTCACTCACTACATCTTATTTTGCCAACTTTACTTTGCCGACAACTTGTAACTAAGTAGCAATTTTATTAAAAACTTTATTAAAACATTCTTCGCGCGCTAATAGAGAAAACTGTAATATGCGAGCAGCGAAAAAGGCAAAAAATAAAATTTACGTCATAACTGTGAAGAAGTAGTGGAAAAGCCGCCGCCAGCTAGCCGTCTTACTACAAGGCGCTCACAAGGTGATGAGTGGAGGCGGCGCGCGGTCCAATTGCAATCGCAATGGCGACTACAACAAAAAGCTGCTGGCAACAAACAAATTAAAAAGTTATGCGCGCAAAAATCGTTAGGCAACATAAAATCTTGGCGATTACGCGCCACAAATCCAACAACAGACGAGTGGCGCGCGACGTCGTCTAAGCCGGCAAGCCTTCAACGCACACCTACAAAATGTATGTAGGCAAGAATGTGGCAATTCAACTTTGTGTATATCTATGACATCTATGAGTGTGTGTCTGTATTATGTATGGTCGCATTCCCGCACAGCCGCCACACTGTTTATTGCGCGCCATTTTTCGTGGTCTGCCGGCAGGCGTTTGACAGTTGCGCTCGCATACCAGACATTGCTATGGTTGCAATGGAAAATTTAAATTGCTTTTGTGCGCGCATTGCGTGCGAACGCGCGACGCCAGGTGAGGCGCTGCGTGTGTTGCAACAATCAGATATTCGTCGTATGGCGTCCAGCAATGTCAAACTGTGCCGATTGAGACTGCACTTTTACCTGGCGCGCAGTTATGCTTTTTGCTGCAAATGCCTACAAAGTTTTCCACACCACATAGAGGAAGAGGTGGCTGTTAAGGGGAGTTTAGTTTCTGGTTGCCAGAATTTTGAAAACATAGATACTGATATATACTTGTATATAGAAAACCACTAAGAGCGGTCGATTTTAATAGCTTTTATCAAGCAACTGAAAAATTAGCTTCAAATTGTAAAACTCGAAATTTAAGCTCCAACTAAGCTGCCCAGAGCATGTAGTACGTGTAATAAATAAAATATTAACAATTTGTAAACTTCGGCTTTCACAACACACAAATTTCAATTTGACTCCGCAAACATTTTTCATTTTTCGCTTGTTCGCAAGCGAATGAAGCGATTAATAGCCAGCGGCGCAATCATAACTAATTTTTCGATTTTCAATGTTGCAACATTGGACACACAAACACAAGCGCACATCACAAATACAGGGTATAACAAGCAAAATATGCGCTTAAGTCTGTGTATGTGAGCAAATTTTTATATATGGCTGAGTGCGTGTGTGCGCTTTGCCAGCTTTTATGCTAATTGAAAAATCTTATGTAAATTTCTGTCACAAATGAATTTTAATTAATACAATAATGCAGCAATGTTGCCGCTAGGCGGTCAAAAGTACGCATACCAAATGAATAAATGAAAAACAAAAAATGTGTGTGTGTGTGTGTGTGTGTGTGCGCCTAAATGTATGCAATGGCATGTGCGCGTGAGTGTTTTTATCGCTTCATAGCTTTTGTGCGCTGAAAAATGTTCAATAATTCAATATGTGAATATTTAAACAATAGCCTTAGGCTGTCAAACACAACACACACACACACACAGTGGCATTACTAGCATACAGACAGGCGCTTAGCACAGACATGTATGTAGTTAGTGAAAAGCATTGATGTGTGTGTGTGTGGCATATGCAAACGAGCGAAATTTACACTTGATTGATTTCATTTCTCATATTCGTCACTGTTTTATAATGTGTTTTACTTTTTATTTTATTTTTGCAAACTTTTTTTTTTATTTTTTTAACAGAAAGTACAGGGTGTTGGTGGCATAAAGAGTATAAGGAATTTACAATTATAAAAAATAAAATTACAATTAATATATGTTTAAAAGCACCGAGAGCTTTAGAAATTCACTTTTTTGTTCGAAAAATTGAATAATAGAGCGAAGTATGTCAGCAGGATAATGCATCCTTTGTGGCAAGCATTTGAAGCACTAGCATGTTGTTGCTTTGCTATATACATTTTTGGGTATTTGAAATATTTACTTTTAAACAAAAACGTTTTTACTCAAATTTAAGTGCATTTTAATGCTAAAAATATTATTAAAAAAAATCAGCACAAATGCAGCCAACAACAAAAATCATCAAATTACACGAATTACTCAAAAATGTTTGGCTGAGAATACCTTTTGGTAATGAATTGTTAAATACTACAACTACAACTGCATACATTTTACAAGAACGAGAAGCGCTGTTGTCGAACTCATTTCGATGTGGCCAAAATATTTGCCACAGCAACGGCCATACACTGTGTTGCAATAAGAGGATTGCAGTTCACATACATACAATTCTATTTGGATGTGTGTGAGTATGTATATATGTTTGCCCAGATGTTTCTGTGTGCGCACATTTGTGCGGCTGGTAATATTTAATGCAGTCAATTCCTATCAGTAACCGCAGAAGCCAACACAAACCGCCTGCCTTTGCGAATGCGTGCACAACAAACAGCCGCAAAAGCACTACCAATACAACAACAATAACAACAACTTCAAACACACATCTATATATGTATATGCGGCCGCAAAGGAGCTGATTGTCTGTCTGCCAGTTGGTGAATTGAGTAAATTGAATTGTCTACACACACAATGACCATCAATATGTGTGCGCGTATGTGTGTGGTTGGAAGTGGCGAACCACACAGACGCATACGCATACACCGACGCGCGCTCATATTAATATGGCCACAATGATAATGACGTTCAATGGTTGTGGTGCTGGCGTTGCGGCTGCTTAAGGCTATGCAGTACAGCTTAAATATATTTATATGAGCATGTGTCACTGTGGCCTCAATAAAGCGCGCTAGCCGCACTCTTTAAGCGCGTACGCGCCACCACATTGCACACTTTACTACGTTACCTTACTGCGCGTCGTGTATAAAATTACAGTTTTCATAGTTGTTTGTTTTGAAAATACGCGACGCGCACGATGACAGCGCAATCACAAATGTATTTTTAATGCAATGACACCGTGCGCGCAACCAGGCAAGGAGCGACACATACAAGCGCGCACCAGTTAAAGTCTGCAACGTAAATATAAACAGGCGCCGCTCTGCTGGCGTTCCGGCTGCCGCGCTCTGTTGAAGACATTAATTTCTTCATTATCGAACATTAAGTGAAATGTGCGCCAATGGCGCGGCGCGCGAACTCTTTAACAGACTGGGTCGCAGCAAATTAAGGCGTTGATTCAGCAAACAAATTAAAAAACACATACACAGCCACAAAAGCGCGCGCGTCGCCATTAATAAACGCGTGGGTTGTCATTTGGACGCCAACTGCCCGCTTTTGTGTGTCTGTGTTTATGTGTGTCGAAATGCAAATAAATAAATAAAAATAGTTTCGCATGATATGCTGATATTTGCCACACATAAGCCAGCTGGCGATAATATTATTTTTGTGCTGTTGCGGTGTGTTGCATTAAAAGTCATCAGTATTAATATTATTTTTTGCAATTAATTTTTGAAATTCGTGCGATTTAATTTGCGCGCTAAAGCAAATAGAAATTGTGCAAATCAAATCGTCATTACACACAACACCATTTGTATGCCAGTGTGTGTCCTGAGTGTGGGTGTCGGTGTAATAATGTGGTGAGAATGTTAAGCAAATAATACGGAAAAGTTCAATCAATATTTGCTTTGGCAATGTCACAACAAATAGCGCGGAATCGCATACACAAATGCACATACTCACACAGATATAGACCCTCACACATATTCACTCACTCATCATACAGTGACAACACACTCACATAAATGCATATTTTTAGTCCAGTTATTAGCGTTGGTGTTTTTGTTGACCCATTATTGCGTTTTCACAGGCGATCGCGTTGCCATTAAATTACAATGGTTTTATAGTGAAATTAATACCCAGATATGTATGAAGGTATGTTTTACAAATATTATTCAAATATAAAAAAAATATATATATTTACAAGCTATTGCCCTGCTTAGCGCGAGTGCATTCGGGAACTCCACAAAAACGTATCACTTGCAACAATCAGGCACTTAGAGTGCATATTACTACTGATACAATCATAGTGCCGCGTAAATACTAGATAATGTAGTTTGAGCGCTCAGCAAGTAATACGCAGGAGCCGTGAGCTTCAGAAGCCATGAGCTTTCGAAAAAATACATCAACATATAAATTTTCCCAAGAGTTGTTCGCTTGATGCAAATTAATATAATTTCAATCATAGTGGCATAGATAAAAATATAAATAATGTGAAAGCTCGTTTAATCATTTTTATTGAAGAGCTTTCACATTTTTTTTTCATTTAATTTATTTTTGCAACAAACAAACTGTGCTCACTTTATCCGAAGAATGTCCAATCATGAAATGATTATTACTGATGAGTGTGGCAACACTTAAAGCTTTCATATTTTTAATAAAGATGAAAGCGCAAAAGCTTCAACAAAACTCGAAACAGAAATCACAACAAAAGAAACAATTGACTGAAACTCTCTTCATATTTTGCCACTGATTGTAACTATATTAAGTCTACTGACTCTCTTGTATTGACAAGCGACGTAAGTTTCTATACAGAGCAAGGAGCTTTTTGGTGAAAAGGAAATCACTTCAAAAGCTCACTGATAGCCTATATAAAGAAGAATATAATATTTTGCAGTACTATTTAATGTCCATAAAAATATCGGCAAGAAGAAAGTACAATTTAGAATTGAATGCTGTCCAGTTGACAGTCTTTGAGTTGAAACAAAGGCTGCGCCCGCTCCAGTTATGTACGAGTAGAACCAACTGTTGTGGGAAACGGATTAGTGATTGATAACAGGGCCTACTAGAGCGCTTTGCTTCACTTTTAATGTGAATATTAGTGAAAGGTGAATAACGAGTAAGATTGCTATTATCAAGAGTTCTAATTTGCATAGCGCTCATTAACGAGGAGATTGTTGTTCTTCACAAAAGTTAAGCATACAAATCGAACAGAATTTTGCAGATTTTTTTATATAAAAATATTATAACGGTATTTTTGATAATCTTAATGTTAGCCCATTCGATTGCACATAAAATAAATTCAAGAACTTTAATATTTCTCAAATTTAATATTTTCCAGATTTCATTACTGCAGCAAAATAAGGTCTATGTTGAGTAAATATGAACTATTCTAATGAATTTATAAACATGAAATAGTAAATATACAGTTTTACCTATAAATATATAAAAAAAAAGTATTTGTCAGAATCAAAAAAGAATTCTTTGAACAAATCAAATCTTTTTTATTCTATCTGATATATTTTTATATATAAAAGAAAATATTATTTTTAATATATAGATTAATATAAAATATAAGAGATTTTCTAAATATCACATATATATATCTATAACGCCATTCATCCCTGCAACAAACAGAATGTGAGCTAACACATAATGTTGCCTTATCGCATAAAAACTCAAACTCTACCACAAACATTTAGGAAACGAAAACTATATGTGTTAAAAATTATTTTATTTAGACAAAAAAATAAGGAAATGAATTACTAGTAGTGCATTAAAGAGAGGCAAGCTGTTAGTCAAAATTTATATATACAAAATGTACAGATTTAATACAACAACAAAACGGAACCACAATCAAGCAACTCATTACTCAGCAACTGGTTAGTATCTGGCTAATGAACAGTTAGTTAGCTGCGAGAAGCATAAGTTAATAGAACTACTTTGAAGGATTTGGAAAGCGCACAGGGCGCGCACAATAACAACAATGAAGGATATGCAGGCAAAAAGCAGTAAGTACGGATGCAGTGAAAGAAAGAGAGAGAGAGTGAGAAGCGGAGAGGGTAGATAGTTAGAACGAGAGCAAGCGAGCGAGCCATCAACTAAAGTTAGTGTCAGACACAAACCTTTTTAGGAGAAGTTAAGTGGAGTGTAGTAGTAGTAGTAGTACGAGTAGTACGAGGAGTAGTAGTAGTAGTAGTGGTAGCAGAGGATGGCGATGGCATAGAAGAACAATCAGAGGACGCCGAACTGCAGCTGCTGCCAGTCGACATGTTACCTTCGACGCAGCACGCAAGCCCATTATGCTCATCATCATCATCAACATCATCATTATCCAGCAACTCCGACTCCTCCAAATCCATTGCCGCTGGCACGTCAGCGCTAGCGCCCGCGTACAGCAGAGTGTTCGACGCGTTGGCACAACGCAACTCATTGTCATCGTCGCCGTAATTCAATGCGGCTGCCGCTGCAGTCGCCGCGCCGCGACGGCCAGTACCGCCACAGTGTTGGAGGAGTGCGGCGTTGTAGGTGCTGTGACCGCCCGTATTACTGTTGTTATTGTTATTATGATTGTGATTGCGTTTATGATATGTTGACGCATTGTAATGCGGCACAGCCAACAGCCCGATGCTGCAGCCGACTTTGCGTTTGATGGCACCAATGCCTGCGCCGGCAGCAGTTGCAGTTTTGGCTGCATTACGAGCACTAGTAGTAGTTGTTGCAGTTAGATTAAGCATGTTATTATTTACATTGTTGGTTGGTGTGGCGGCGGCTGCAACTGATGCATGTATACTGTTGTTGTGGTTGTTGTTGGCACTGGCCGCAGCGAACATGGCGGCGGCAACCGCAGCAGCGCCATTGCAGGCCGTCGCTGGTATCAGCGTCAGCTGGTGTGGCGCTGCGCTCGCGGCATAGTACTGCGGTGGTTGTGCGCTCGGCGGTGGCAGCGGCAGCGGCGGCGATGTGATTTGCTGTTGCAACTGCTGTTGTTGTTGCTGCTGGTGCTGTTGTTGTATAGCGGCGGCAGTGGCCGCTGCTGCAGCTGCTGCGGCAGCCTGATACTTGGTCGCTGTGCCACTGTTGGCGGCAGCCGCGGCGGCCAAGTTGTTCGCCTGCAGTTGCATGTATGTCTGCAACATTTGCAACTGTTGATGCTGATGTTGCTGCTGCACTTGTTGCTGTTGTTGTTGTTGCTGCTGTTGTTGGTAGTGGTATTGCTGTTGCAGCTGATACTGCTGCTGCTGCTGTTGTTGCGCGTGTTGCAGCGCCTGATGTTGCTGCAACATGGCGGCCGGGTACGCCTGATAGGCGGTCGCTTGTGTTGGTGGCGGCGTCGTCTGGTGCAACTGGTGCAGGTGTGTGGTCGCCGGTAGTGCTTGCAACAATTGCATTTGCTGTTGTGATATTGGGTTGATTTTTGGTTATTGTTTTTGTTATGCGAATTACGTGCGTACTATGTACATATGTATGTATGTATCTATGTATTGTATGTGTGTCAATGAATGTACTGTTAAGTGTTCTCATTTATGATTTTAGGCAGCGTTTAAATGCGTTTTGTGGTGATTTCTATGTTGGGGGGCATGTACTGGTGACAGTGATGAAATAATGCAATTCTTATGTGTGAGAGTATATGCAATATAATATAATATATAAATATAATACATAACCGTTATAATCAAAAAACGTTTTGCAAGTTATTTAATTAGCAGAAAGAGCGAGAGAGAGAGATTAGATAGTTAGTGAGTAAGAGTTATACAAAGTTAGTGGAGTAAGCTGAAGTGACAGCGTTAACCAGAAAGCAAAATGAGAAGACTCAAAACAAAACCTTGAGTAGAGCAGCTGCTAGTAATAAGTGCCAAGAAAGTGGTAGAAAAAAACGAGAATATTGCTTAGATATTGTTTTCTCTGTTTTTAATAAAAAGTATTTATATATATTAGTATTTTTTCGCTTTGCATAGTTGTTGATTAAGAAAATAAGAAAAAAATATGAAAGCTTAACGACTACCAGTTGAACTAAGTGTTTGAGAGACAGAGAGATAGCGCGTGGGGATTATAAATGTCGAAAAGTGTAGAGAGATTGACGCGAAACTTAACGGTATAAAGTTGCAAATATAACTTAGTGAAATGGTGAAAAAGGACAGACCGAAAAGTTTTAGTTTGGCGGAAAATAGTCGACGAAAAGCTGAAAATGCAGTGAAGCGTTCGCTACAAGTAGTAGTAGTAAAAAACTCGGAACTCGCTACATTCTTTGTTTAAGTTGAATAAATTATTATTTGCATTTTTTGGCTTTTTTTTATATTTTGTAAAACTTGCAGTTAAAGCAATATAAAGTCTTAAGAACGGGTGCTAAACTGACGATGACAGTTTTAGTTTTAATTTATATATATGTATATAGTATATGTATTAGTTAAAATATATTTGAATTATAGGTTAGAAAGTAAGTCATCGATATATTTGCTTGTTTTTAGTGAGAGCCTAATAATTTTATTTTTCGTTTGATTATTGCGCTGGGAGCATAATTTACTCTTTCAACGAAGTGTTGCGATAAATTTGTGTTCCATCAAATTTAAATATTTTTTAAAATTATTTTACCAGGTTTTATTAAATTTTTGATCAAACAAAATTTAGTTGTAATGGTCCTTATAATTTTGTCTGAAGAACTAACAACTGGTGGAAGGCTGCAATTAATGTACTCACACCTTAATTGAGTCAATTAGGGATTTAGCTCTATTTGTAAAACATTTGGATTATTATAGACGACTATACGTTTAACAATCCCTAAGGCGTATAGAATAATATTAAAACCTGAAAACTATGAAGACACTGATTGAAGAAAACTGAGTCAATTAGAAAGTTGGAAACTATTTGTTAATCAACTAAATTAAAGAAGCTTCTGAAACACTCTTTCAGCTTAGAACTCTTATTATTTAGGGTTCAATAAAAAACTCCATATTTTCTCATAAAGAAATTACAAAAATAGAAGGGAGTAAATTGAGTCAATTAACAAATTTTTTCTATAATTGTACAAATGGATCATTTACAAATTGACTAAATTAAGGGTTAATCCGAAATGTCTTCTTTGGAACATATTTGCTTCAGAATAATGTCTAAAATTTTTTTATTAAAAAGTGTAAAACTATATTAAATTATATACAAATAAATTTTCCCTGGGACCGCACATTATTTATAAACTGGAGAACAGAGTACATTTCAGAAAAGCGAAATAAGTTCAAAAGCAATTAGATAATAATAGTACGTCTATTAAATAAATGAAATTCTCAGAAAAGCGTAAGAAACTGGTTCAAATTTTATCGCAACACTTCAACATTAAGTTATGTAATCACTATTACCTAGCGCTTATTATAAAAAAAAAATCTCACAATTCCCAGCCGTCTATCTCGCGGCTTTTCACTACAAGCCGCGCTACTAACTTTTCGTCTAGAACTCTTTAAATAAGCTAAGTATATCATAATTCTGATTTTTCTTTTATGTTTTTTTCTTTCTTGTTTTTTTTTTTTGTACTTCTGTCTTAATTATTATGTAGGCATGTGTTCGCGCTTACCATTATTATATCTTTCTTAACCGGTTCTTCTTTGATTGTTGCTGTTGCCAAAGCCGCTGTTACTGAAGCTGTTGTTGCAACCGTTTCTTTTAACGCGTCAATGGTGAATGCTTTTTTAAGACAGTTGTTGTAATTGTTGAATTCGGTGTTTTTTTTTGGGAAATTGTTGCTTTAGCGCTTTGTTGGCTTCTAGTTTTCACTTGTACACTTGTACACTGTGGTTGTTTTGTATTGTTTTTGAAGGAACTCTTTTTTAGTTTCAAATATTTTTGAATATTTTTTTAAATTTGTTTCTGATTTTTTTTTGTTTATTTCTTTAGCTTATATTCACTAGTTTGATTTGATAGCTTCAACTTCTTGTTAGCACTTTTAGTTTTCTTTAATTTGATTTGTTTGTTTTTGTTGTTTTTTGTCGAATAAGCTGTTGTCTTTGTAGACTGCTTGTCGTTTTACTTTTGATTTTGTTGCACTTTCGTTTCAAATTGCTTGCGCAAATCGTCGCGTTGCGTGGTATATGCAAGGGATTCTTTGTGGGGAACGGTTGGCAAGGAGACACAAGGTTTCTAATTCTCTCAATGTGTATGAAAACGTAGTGATGATTGTGTGGTTTATAATTTTTTTCTGTTTTTGGCAAGCAAATTGTTGCTTTACAATAACAATGTGTTTTGCTTTTTGTGTTGTAATTGATATGCCGTTACTTAAAGTAATTTCACTTTTGTTTCAATCTCAATAAAATACTACACATTTGCTTGTAAATCTCGTATTTTTGTTTTTGTCTCAAACTTAATTTGTTCGACAAGGTTTGTGCTAAAAATTTGGGTTTTTTTACTTGAAATTAGCAAAAAAATTTTATTTGAGTTAAAATTTTATGTTTTTCTTACTTTTAACTGTAATTTGGCTAAGTAATAACTCTGCCTTTATAATTACAATAAATGTTTATACTCTCTTATATATATGTATAAGTGTATTTGATTGATTGCTAAAATCGTGTAAGAGTTATACTTTGTAGGTAAAGTTTGAAACGCTTGAGAGTAAATATAGACTTCTTCAAAGTTTTCTTCAAGAAAATGTAGATTGTCACAAGTATGTATGTATAAGTGATTGAATAGATTTCAATCTGATTGCACAGTTTTTAATAAGATTAAATAGCTTTTTAATATGATTGAATAGTTTTTGTTAAATGATTGAATAGTTTTTTAATATGATTGAGTAGTTTTTTAATGATTGAATACTTTTCAATATGATTGAATAGCTTTTTTGAATGATTTAATAGTTTTTTTAATATACTTGAACAGTTCTAAATGTGATTGAACAGTTCTTAATGTGATTGAACAGCTTTCAATATGCTTGAATAGCTTCTTCAATATGATTGAGTAGACACAGCGTGCGTTTAATTAACGCGTAGTTATCAATAAATGCTTGAGTACAGCTAGAAATATATTTTTATGTAAGATTTTGTTAAAAATAGCCGCTAGAGTAAGTATATATATATATTTTATAAGAGAAAGATTGTCAATAAGTTGTGCAGTAGTTACTAATTTTAATTTATGTTTTTCAATTGAATGCAATTAACTTTCTGTTTTCAACTACGCTTAGCTCTATATAAATCACGTCAAAGTTGCGCTACAAGTAGTAAATATATAAATGTAATACAGAAACACAGTTAGTTGTATATATATGTTAGTAAGTTGAATAAGTTAGTATGAAATATGTTTTAGTATATAGAGTAATATCGTTATATATATTCTGCTGATTATTTAGTTTACTTAGTTATATAAAGTGTCGTAAAATTCTTATAGATTCTTGTTGTATAGCAAGAGTAGAGGTCTAAGAAGTATCGCTTTTCACAAAAGTGGGGATTTTTGGATTGTCAAGTTTAGATTTAATGATAGATTTACAGCTCGATTTGGTAAAAAGTTGCGTTGCTTCTTCCGAATTTAGTACGCACAGCGCTTGAGTTAGCTTTAGATTGTGATACGCAGTATTTAAGATTTGAGATTTGCTTGAGTTTTCTTTATAAAAAGGTTGTATAGCTTCTAAAAAGTTTAGAGTTGCAAGTTGTAGATGCAGTTAAATGTTTTTTGTGGGGTAAATATTTTTGTTTGCTAATATGTCTAAATGCTTGCTACTTTCATAAATACTGTCTCCAGCCACTTCCAAGTATTTATCTCTGTATATTTATATATATGTATATGCTAACGTTCGCTGATTGTCAAAACGCTTACTCTCTTGTCAGTTTGATGCGTTTGATTGTTGCACCAAAGCTGATTTGTGTCCTTAATATTACCGTAGCTGCTCGCCACCACTTAATTTACTTAATTCGAAATATTTGCAAGTAAATTGCTTTATCTATTTGTTTATTTGCTATTTAATTCTGTCTACGCGGAAATATTTCACAAAAAGGTTTTTTTCAGTTTGGAGAATGTTGCTTTGCACTTCTCAATTTATGCGCATTGCTGATTGACTAAGTGTGTATTTGCTGCTGCTGTGCCGCCTATAAATATGCCTCGAAATTGACTTTGATTACAATGATTTTGTGTACTTTTTTGTTTTCTTCTCTTTATTTGATATACTGTTACGTTAACAACCTTTTTACAATACTTTGATTTTCACTGCAATTTACTGCTGATTGCTTTCGACCACCAAGCTCTCCTACTTTCTCTGACAACTAACACTACTGGTACAATTGTTCTAACACTGATATGTAATATTAAAAATGATTTGTATGTATTTTTTGTATTATATAATCTGCTCGTAAAATCAAATATTCAACAACCTTTTGTTTACTTAAAAATACAATATTTTTATTTTTATTTGTTAAATTTTGCTCAAAATTATTTTACAAAATTGGCTTGTCTTTTGCTAATGTTAGCTAAAAACACAAATACAATTACAACAAATATATTACTTTCTTCACAGTTTTCAGTGCAGAACTCGAGCTCTAAATTAACTAAACACTTGCAGCTGCACTAACTGTAAATTCTTCTTGTAAATTTGTTTTTTTAATAAATCTTCTGTTTTTTTTTGATAAATTTTTATTTTCGTTTTAAAGTTTGAGATCTTCGCTTACTGTGAAAGTGTAGTGTTAGCGCCTATTTTTGGTTTAGTACCTTAGTTTTCAAGTAATACAGTTTCTACTGTTTTTTGTGCAATTACATAACACCAAAGTGGTTTATATAAATACTAAAAATGTAGCAACAATTTGCTGTATAGTATAAATTCAAATTCAAATTGAAATTTACTTTTTTCGTTTTAGTTTTCAGTTGGTTTATGAGTAGTGAAGTACTTATGAGTGCAATAGTTTATGACTTGGGGGATTAAGCTTTGGTTTGACAGAGGATAAAATACCACCGAAGTTTTTGATTTTTATTAATGCGTTTTTTTAAATGCTGTCGCTGCAATAAAATATATTTATTATAAACGCTTTTTATATAAAACGCTTTTCTTATTATTTATATTAAGAAATAGTTGTTTAAAAATTTATTTTATAGAAAATATTTGCTTCACACACTTTATTTTAAGTTGGTGGTTATGTACTTTAAAAATATATGAAAATTATAAATCAAAGCTTTTTAAAAAATTCATCTTTTATTAATAAATCAAAGCAATGAAATGGTTTTAATAAGATATAATTTAAAATTCACACAAAAAATAATTATTTAAAAAATCACTGACCTAAATTCTCTAAGTTTTGAAAAAAATTTGGTTAAAATTTTTGAATTTGAAAACTAGATAAAAATATTTGAAATTCTTAACTTTTTGAGACTGTTTAAGAAACTTAAAACAGCCAGAAGAGTTCTTTTCATTTCATTATAAAATAATTTTTAAACTTTTTTAGGATTATCTGCTTTACTAGATGCATTACCAAATATTTTCTATTGTACTTAAATATTTGTTTCTATGAAAAAATATAGATTGATATTTTTCTTGTACATTTTATTATTTCTCTCTTAAAATGTAACATTATAAATTCAGATTGAAACCAAAGAACTTGGAATATAATCCTTTAATTTTTCAAACAGAATTCTGATAACAAATTAGACCTGAAGAAGAAATTGATTCTCAAAAACTGTTGAGTGCTCTAGCGTACATATATGTTTAAGAAATACTCGAAAAAATTTTGTTCTAAGGTAGAGGAATAGTTCTTGACTTAAAGGTTAAAGTTTAAGTAGATAATATAACAAATGGGACACTTCAATTTAAGAACTTATGCAAATATTTGTCAACTAATATTTAGAATAGTTCTTTGAGGAGAATAACAACAGTAAATATTTAATAAAATAAATTTTCAAAAAAATTCCAATGATTTCTGGATTTGTGGGTAGTTTATTACCAAATTGTTTAACTATTCTAAATAAGTATTTTATATGAGGGAAAATCTGATACGATCCGAGTGACTTTTCTTGGATACATTTTATGTGAAATTACAGCCAGAGTAATACAGTATTAAATATGGAAAATGTTGACATTTTCCGAAACCTAATTTTAATATAAATTATGTAAATTTTCAGAAACGATTTTTATTATGTTTAATGAAATATAACAACAATTTCATTGCTCTTTCAATTTTTTATTTAAAATATCATTCATGTGAATTTATTGTTCTTTTTACGCTTTTGGTTTAATTTAACCATTTTTGAGATCATTTGCTAAGTTTGAGTGCTATGGAATATACTTTTCAGGGTGGATAGCATTTAAGAAGGATAACTGAGTATAAACTTTATGGTAGTGCTTTTAGAAAAGAATCTTTGTCAAAAAATATTCTAAAATAATTAAAGAAATTCATTAGTTTTTTCTTGAAACAACATTTTGTAAGAGCAAATGCTTCCATGTTTTTAAGAACCTCTATATAGGAAGTTTTTCAGTATATTTTCGTAACAAATTTAAAGTTTTTTTTTTCAGAAAATTTTATAAATAATTTTACAGTAGCTAGCAAGAAAATAATATTTAATAAATATATCACATATATAAAAAATTTGTTTTTTTAAGAAATTAAGTAACAGGAAATTATTTAATAAAACTAAATATCGAATATTATTCGTCCAAATCAATATTATTAAGTCTATTAAATATTGGTTAGTTTTATTATTTTGCTCTTTCACAAGGCTGCCAAAATTTTTAGCGAGTTTTTGCAAATTTTCCAGAGGCCTACACGCAGCAATTGTCAAAGAGTTTCTCTCCATTAAAATTTTCAGTTTTTGCTATATCAAAGAACTCACGCACTTCCATTGAATTAACGAAACTTCGAAGAGTGTTTTAGTGAAACTTGAGAGCAAAGTAAAACATCAGTCTGCTATAAATCTTAAATGCCTCAATAATAAGGCGCTTGAACACGGCGAACTAACAAAGGCAAACAAATATAAAAATTAAAAATAATTATTATATCTGTCTCAAAAGGCGCTCAAAAGCAAGGCTATTAGTTTATTAAAATACTTGCACAGCAAATAATAATCATTACTGACTAACTATATTTTAGGCCGCTTGGCGTTTTAAGAAAGTAACAATAAAACTATTTTTTTCCGTTTTTCCTTTTGCTCACGCTCTTGACTTTCAATTTTGCTCAGTTAACCAAATATTTTTGGAATTGTTTGTTGTTTTGCGCTTTTGTGACTTTGCTGCTGCTGCTTTTAGACTTATTTTTTTTTGTGCTGAACTCTTTGTGTTTTTGATTTCTCGCTTGCGGCTATGCTTGGCGCGATTTTCGGTTCGCACGCACAAAATTTTGTTAAAATATTTTACCGGTTTTTGCTTACTGCAAACACACACGCACAAACACATTGGCACTGGCTGCTTGCTTTTCAGCGACTACTGGCTGTTGCTGCGCGGCCGTTTTTGTTTTTTTTTTTTTGGCAAAGCGTGAATTTATTTTCGTTTTTACTTACAAAATTTTTTACGTTGCGGCTCAAGTGACTTTTTCTTATGCTGATTTTACTTGTCACGCTTTATTGTTGTTTATTTATATTATTTAAAATATTTTTTTTTTGAAAACTTATTGTTTTCTCTAAATAGTGGCTAAAATATGAAGCTGTCTGTTGAAGAGTTAAGCAAGATGTTTCAGAAAAATATAGTAAAGTTAGCAGTAATTAAATTTGAGTTTTTTGAGGCGATAGAAGAGCAAATAACAAAGAAATATTGCTTGAAAACCAAAATTCTTGGCTGAATAGTCTAAAGCATGGCTCAAGTCAGCGCTTCAATCTCAGCGCGTACTCAGCAGCAACGGAAGCGTTTAGCCCGTAGTCATTTGGTTACACGTGTAGTGTCTCATAGATCATTTGTATTCATTTTGCTATTGTAATTATTTCATAAAGAATTCTTTTCTTCTCTTCTATGGCAATGGTCTGTCTGTCTTCCACCACACGTAAATATTTCTAGTTTTCATATGCTATGTGTGCGTAAATACGTAAGTAATTACGTCGAAATGTTGTGTAGTGTGGCATTGTGGCAAGTGCGCTCAGTACACCCTTGAGTACGCTCCGCTGTTTCTACAATTTAAGCGTATCATCATGCTCGCACAGCTAATAACGCTGTGTGTTTTTCTTTGACTTTTTGCTTTGTGTTGTGATAATGACACCGCAGTTTTCCACACTTTTTGTTGCTGTTTTCTTTAGGCATATGATTTTTCATTTCATTCTGGATGGAATTTCATAATAATTCTCATTTTATTTTTCGGATTTTTTCCTCATTTTTTATTATTCTGACCATATTTTTTTCGTTGATTTTCTGACTATTTTGTTGTTGTAAATTTTCCGACTTTTTTTGTTAATTTTCCGTCCGTCCATCAGTTGCAGCGCGCTTTGTTGTGCGCGCCCCACATCATTTATTATTATTTTTTTGTGTTGTTGCTATTGTAATTTACACTCGTCTCGCCGCTAACTGGCTGACTGACTTGACTTGACTTGGCTGCCCTAGTATGTTGTGGCCTGACTCTCTCCTGGCTCGTCTTAATAACAACTTTTGACCACTTTTTTGTGTATTTTTCCTACCGCTGCTATGCGCTCTTGCGTTGCGGCCGCCATGAAACCGTTTATTACTTTTTTCTTTCCCTCATTCTTTCCACTTTGGCTTAAATACCTGTGTTGTGTGCTGCTGTTGTTGTTGGCTTCACTTGTTGGTTCGTGTAATTCCAAGAATAGTAGTCGTCTTCTTTACCAATTTACTTTGCGTTTGGCCAACAAATTTTTCATTATTCCCTTTTGTAATGTTACCTTTTTTTTTGGGTTGTTGTTGTTGTTTTGCTTTATTTTTCACTCCCAAAAATTGTTGCTCAGACACAATTATTTAATTTTTTTTTCGCTCACACATTTCTGCACTCTTTCGTTGATTTCTTTTTTTGCTTTTGTTTTTCAGCATTTCTACTTTATTTACGCTCTCTGCTGTGTGATTTCTTTTGGGTCTTTCGAGTTCTTAATTCATAATTTCGTCTGTGCCGCTCGCTCGTACAGCTCAGCGTCGACACACAGGTTCTTTTCGGCGCTTGCAAGAAAACGTGTTTTCGCCGGTCGCAGGCATTCAAGCGTTTGTTTCTCTGTATGTGTGTGTGTGTGTGTTTATGACCAGTTAGCTGTCTGGCTGACTCGTCATTTTCAAGCCCGGTCCGTACGCTACATTTGGCCGACCACAATGAATATATTTTCTGATTTGCTTCCATACTTTTTTCACACACTCTCATCCAACTGAAAGCCGCGCTGCGTGTGTGTTGGTGCGTTCATTAAATAACTTCATTCTGTGTGTGTGTCTTAGCCAGTTTGTAGTCTACTTAAAGCCGGCTACTTTTTGCGCTTCTTTATATTATTAGTTCTCATATTTTTCCTGCTTCGCTTAAATATTTTTACTTCCAATTCTTTTTCAACTCTTTTTCAGTACGCATTCTTGCTTGTTGTTGTTGTTTAAGCGCGGCTTATAAGCTACACAAGCGCTTGCTTAAAGAATCAATGAACCTTTGTCGCGACTACTCATTCAACTCATACGCCTGCCCACATTGCTTGTTGTAGACTGGAGTGTGTGTTTGTTGCTGGCTTCAAAGTCGCTGTTACTTGGCTTAGCAATTCTTTTCGCACGCTTCCTTGGCAAAATTACTTATATTTTATCATACTTTAAGTGTTCAAGTAGCGCAAGTTTTTTGCTAACAGCTACCATAAAGCTCGTGAGCTCGATCTCGCCTCGAAACATGCTTTAAAAAGTGCGTGAGTTTTGTGTACTAAGCAGTGTACTTGAACTTGACTTTAATGTCTCGAGACTTTAGCAAATATCGTTGGAGCAAATAGTTGAAAATTAGCGTAGTGTAAGTGACAGCAATAAAAAGGTTACTAAGTTAGTTAGTGAGTTAGTTAGTAAATTAGTTAGTTAGTATGTTTGTTAGTAAATTAGTTAGTTAAAGGTTAGCTGGAAAGCTAAAGTTAGGAGTGTACTAAAATATAATTATAGCTCAGCTAAGACGTGAAAATACTCACAGCTTCGTTAAGATTACGAAAAATAGACTGCGTGGAACTTGAAAAATATTAGTTCTTAGAAATATTACTAAAAATAAATTAGCACAAGATTTCACTTAAAAAAATATTCAAATTTCACTTTTTCACGATAAACTCAGAAACACGCTCTAAGCTTTAAGAAAACACAAAGTTTTATAAAACAAAAAAAATTGAAAACTCAAAACCATAAAATTAGAAACTGCACACCAACTCTTATTGACGATTGTTCAATATTTTCTTGCTGCTTCCGCCGATTTCTCTCACCTAAAGAACGCTTTAAAGCTGTTTATGATTTTATGATTTTTTGTGATTTTCGAGATTTCGATTTTTTCCGGAAAACAAATTTTTCACAAAAACAACACGTTGCACGCGAAAACCAATTGATTTTATTTGCAACTTGCTGTTGGTTGCTAACGTTGACGTTGTCGAAATTGCACTGGTAACTAGTAACTAGCAAAGTGGTAATAAGTGTGGTAAAAAGGTTTGCTATGACTCGAGTGTCGTGTGTCGAGAGCGTCCGCGTGTTACGATGCTACGGTGTTGCTACTATTGCGGCCGTGTTCGATTTGAACGCAACTTTGATTTCGATATTGAAATTTTGTGTGCGTTGTGTGCAGAGTCGTACGTCTTCTGCCTACTCCGCTGCCCTTTTGGTGGTGGTGGTGGTGGTGGTGCTGCTGCTGCTACTATCGTCGTATATTTTGACGTTCGACTGCTGACGCTTGACTGTGACTTCGACTTTGGCGCTGACTTCAACGGCGACTGCGACGTCGGTACGGAGTGTTGGCGACGAAAGGCGACGAAGGCGGTAATGTTGTTGATAACACACTCGGAGATACACACTGTTGCTGTTGCTGTTGCCACTCCACTCCACAAACCGCTCCTGTTGCGTGTGCTGCTCTTTAGCGCTTGTTGATAGTTTTCGCCACGGCTGTTGCTGTTGGGATATTTGAAAATATCGCGTTTTCTAACTCTGTTTGTTGTTTTTGTTATTTTGCGTTTATTTTCTATTTTTTTCGATTTTTTTTGTTGAAGATGCGAATACTCGTTTGTGATATTATTTTGTTTATTTGTTGTTGTTGTTGTTATTTTTGTTATTATTTAATAGAGCGACGGCGGACAGAATTGGAACGGGTTAAAGCAAAGACTGTACGAAGACTGAAGTAAGAACGACTGGCATTCTAAGGTAATATACCAATTTTTTGCATTCGGAGTTCGGCTTTTGAAACTGTTGAATTCGTCGCTACATGCTCGTCGTCGTGCGCCACACTTTCGTATGTATTCGTTTCATGTGCGCCAAACCACCACCACCAACACCATCAACACCGACAAGTGAGCGTATACACAGTCGGGTATTGTGTCATCTGCCTGCCTATTTGGCGTACCGACTCTCTTCAAGCCAACTTTATATGCGTGAGTGTGTGTGTGTTTGAGGGGGTTTGTATGTGTTTGTGCGTTCCTCATCATCGGCATCCACATGCACGACTTGGTAAAGTCGAAGGCAACGCATCCATGCCGCTGCGTTCCCCACGCACCCGTCGGTCTCCAAACTCCTAACATTTGTTCTTGCTGAGTTTCGTTTCTCGTGCTCGTACACCTTCCGGTGTATAGCACGATGTTTGATTTCAGCTCGGTTTTGCTCTTCTGTCGTTGGCTTTAAACTGTTCTCGTTCACTTCTCCACTTTCGTCTTTACGCTCACACTCGGCTTTTCGGAGCAAACTACAACGCGTACTCCTAAACTGACTGAAGAGCATTTAACTTTCTCTTACTTTCCTCCTAATTCGTGCTTCAACTCAGGTGTGCGAAGTTCGTTTCCTTTGTTGTTCTCTGCGATTCGCACAGGTTGTTGACTGCTGTCCGCTTACCTGTTATGCTCATTATTGTCTTATGTGCTAAACAATAACTTCGCACAGTGGCAGCGGCTTGTTTAGAGCGCTCTGGTTCTTTCTTTTCCTACTTCGCTGCGCCTCCGTGTGCCGTTCATTGAGAACAAAGACACAACGCTTGCCTTTTATTTGTAAATGGTTTTGTGTTCTAAATCGTAGTTGTTTTCAAATCTTTGTACTCATCCTCAACTATTCATGTGCTGGTTTCATGCCAATTAGATTGTGTGTATTAGACTAGTAGTGCCTGAGGCAGTAGTGCCAATTTGTTTATGGATATTTCACACAATTGGTGTGATAATGATGACTTTATTTTAGTTCTTTTAAACAACAAAACAACACCAAGCTTCGAAACAGGAGTTCGGAAGTTCTTAGTGCTCTTATACTGTTTGTGAAGACACAAAACCTTGTATAAGAGTAAGCTAAAAGTGGTAAGTGTTTTAGAGTAAATACTAAACTTTCAGATAATCAAAGCAATAATAATTTTGAGGATTTTTTGAATAGGGAGACCGAATAATCAATAGGTCTTTTAGACCCACAGATCATTTCTTAATAATATGGACTTTTAGCGAAAAGTTAAAATCCTCCGTAGGGTAGATATCAAGAGATCAGTTCAAATACACGATTTTTGGTAGGAACATTTTCTTCCGCATTTCAATTATTTTTGGTAATTATTTAATAAAAAAAATTTCTCCATTGAATATAACAATTAGTTGAATTCAAAATAACAATATTTACAGAAAGTCACATACACACCAACGTACATATGTATTTATTAAGAAAAAAATAGTGACACACGCTACATTCACTTCAAACTTCAATTCAGTATACTACAGCGTACCTCACGATACAACAGATAAGATAACAGTCGGTAAAATGTAAAGTTAAATAAACAACAATTCCAAATAAACATGCTAACTAACGCTGCTCAACAGTCCACCCGCATAACACAACAGTTGCTCGTCGTACATTTTACTCCATGGCCAACGAGAGGGAAAGCATTTGCTTTCAACCTACAATAACAGCAGTGGCATAATCCTGTTGAATTCATGACAGCGACTATCACTTCAGCTACCCACTGTCGCCCCAACCGCCAGTCAGTGCAGGCGGCAGCCCACCTTCGAGTTCGCACGGCCGGTTGGTCCTGAAATTATCGCATGCGTCATAGCTTCAACAGTGCCGTACCACGCCGCGCCGCACCGCCACGCCGTTACTCCGCTGCTGCGTTGTTGCTGTCGGAAAACCGAGCATTTCCCATTAGACGGCATGTGCGCTTGGCCGTGCATGGGGGTTGCACCCATTGTATGGACGCGCGCTAACGGTACCAACAGCATAGTTAGCCGCTGCTCGGCTTTCACCTTCGTGCCGCATCGCATTGCATCGCATCGCATCACGACTAACAAAAACGACAAAACGCGCACATTGTGTGCCAACACGCTTATACTTTGCTGCTGCCCACCCGCTTGCCAGCGCTATTCTATTGATGCTTGTCGTTATCGTTGCCGTGCCGTTGCGTTCATTGTTATTGTTGGCGTAATAATATTACTGCCAAATAACGGAGACAGATAGCGCAGACAGCAGGTGCGAGCGAAAGGGCGAACATACGCAGCAGCACAGTGTGCAACACCCTCAAACAAACGTGCATAGTGAAGCACATGCGTCAAAGAAAAATCAACGAGAAAATAATTGTTACACCTGCTTGCACATTTCCGACGACAAAACACAATCGCACACACCGACACACGAACACAGTCAAGTCAGTAGGTCGGCTATCGCAGGGGAAAGCAGCGCAGCTCAGGTGAGTGTACAACCGTACTCATGCCACCCCACCGCCCAAGCAAAGTCACATGCTGTACAAGCAATACGTATGCCTTCGTGGCGCGCCACCCCTCATGAACCCTCGGCATAACATCCGAACGCCGCCAACGATTTACTCCGAATGTTGTGTGCGCAGTCGCAAAGAAAATGCGCGCCCCACCATCTACAGCTGGAGAAATGTGAAACAGTTGGGGTAGTTTGCCATTATTTACAGTGTCTGCTCCAGCAGGGGTTGTTTTACATAAAGCAGCGCAACAGCAGCTTTCACACTTTCAGAGTGATGTCGTTGAAGCTTTTTAAGCTATTTGGAATGAGTTGATAGCTTTCAAAGCTCCGAGGCAATATTTTAATAAAATAACGTTAATTTTTATTTGAATTTGAATGAACCTGAAAATATATCATAAACGAAAACTTATAGAACGGTTGGGGATTTAGTCACAACATTGAAATTTAAGAATATCATATAGTTTTTTGTTATCGTTCAGAATTTTTTTGTACCACCCTGTATTTTAATTGAAAAAAAAAACATTTTCCTACAGATTCGCATAACAAGTCATCTATAAAGAAATCTAGTTGGTCATTACCCAAATTAGTAAACAAATCGCGTCAAGACTTCTTACGTAACTGTAAATTTAGTATCAATACACTGCAAACCGAACATAAGAAGTAAGTCAAATAAAACCCTGTTACTTTTTTCATTAGGCAATCCCTGATACTCCTCGACATGGACTAGAAGCTTCACTATAATTGTTGACTTCACTAAAATTGTCTTAGCCTCCTCCGTGAGCTCCTGATTGATTGGCGGTTGCAGATGTATCTCATTTCTGGCATCTCCTTGACCTTTTTAGTCAGGCGCTGACTACTTAACTTGGATCCAGCCGCCGCCAATGTTGTTGCTTTATTGGCGTTAGTGTCGCCTTTGCCTCTAGACCAAGCTTAGCTTCTGTTTTTTCACTGCTCCTCTTAGAACTCAAGCCCTTTCTTCGGAACAACTGGTTATTTCCGGCTTCTTTGACGATGCGACAGACTCTGTTTTTTTTTTTGGACCCCCGATTGTAGGCGTAAGTGTAGGTCCGCTTGCGCATAGATCCCGCTACGCAAGTAAGGCTATCTTATTGCAGAGCGTGCCAGGTTTCCATGAGCTCTGGTTTGAGCTATTTAAGGGCCCCCCGGATGGCCTTGATCCAACCCTTCTTTGTACCACCTACCAAAGTAAGACTTCATCTTTGAGCGCTGCGTAATTATAGAACAACGAACACTCAACGATAAAGCCGATAAACCTCCCGACTACAACAAGACGGACTGTTCTAGTCCATTCCTGCTACAGTCGTAAAGCTGTGGTATCTATTTTATGTCGGCACCCTCGGAGAGGGTTCAGCGGGGGATTTCTGGTATACTAAGATTAACTAATGTTATTTATATAGTATCTATATATATATAGTAGCTTATAGTAAAAATCGTTGAAAGACTCGACATAACCACATTTTATTTCAGCAAATAAAGATTACGCGTGTACTTGTATAATTTAACTAATGGTCTCACAGAGCCATTGAATAAGTCCATTAAAAAATAAGCGCGTGCCATACTACACTCAAATCCTCGTGTTCAATTTTATTCTAATACCAATTAAAGTTTACAACGCGCATTCCCAATCACCAATTCTCTCGCTATATTTTTCTGCCATTTTACCTGCGTTTCCGTCGAGCATTTGCAGCGCAACTAAGCCAGCCAAACGAAGCAGCGATTTAACTATTATTAAAAAGGCAACACAACAGAAATACAAATCTCGCAAAATAAAAACGCGAAAACAAACTGCGCGAGGCGAATGAAAATGGATGCGAAATAAAGAATATGAACATTGAAATAAAAAATAAAATCGTAGAAAAATAACAAATGGTTATATAAATACATGATTCGACTATATGACTAAAGGACTATGGGGGGCGACGACGACAACTGGACACTGGACATGATGACTGCACGAATAACAAAGCGGCCAATGTATGCGCGTCATTGTAATCAGTGTGCGGCAGCGTGGCAAAGCGCGCGACAGACTAAAATGACGACGCATCAAGTCAGAAAGAACCCGCATCCCCCATGCATAACAACGCGCTACAGCGCTCTGGGGCTCTACAGTGAGGCCGGGTGCACAGTGCATTTCACTGTTGCATTGTTGCGCCAGTGGGCGGACGTATGTGGGTATGCGCGCATGGTATCCCTTTTCAATAGGATTACCACAGATTTACATGAAAACGAATCGAAAGTGAATTGCACGAAATGGCATGGATGAAATGGTATTGCAAGAACGAGTGACCCCCAATGCAACACATCGCCACAGATAGCCAGTCAGCCAGCCGCTACATTCGATGCGCTCAATCAGCAAATCGCGTCGCCAACTACACCTTCACCGCTGACCTGCGCGCCCGCATTGTTGCTGCTGTTGTTGCAGCGCAAAGTTTTTATCTTCATTTGAAACATTTTGCGGGCCGTTTTCCACATTTTCCGGCACGGTTTCCATGCTGGCATTTTTTGCGTGCATTTTTTTGTGATTTCATTTCACTTTTTTCCCTCTCTCTCTTACTCTCTCGATTTGGTGCAATTTTTATTGTAAATTTTTCATTTCCTGCAGCAGTAGGCAAAACGAGCGCGCTTTGGCGTATTTACATTTGTGCGGATTATGGTGATTTCCTGCAGGTGGAAATGCCAACAGCGCGTAATACTACCGCGGGGTGGAGTATACATGTGGGCGCTTGGCTGGATGACTGGACTGCACCGGCCGAAGTTGATATAAAGTTTAATAACTTAATGACATCTAAATTGGAAGCGATGACACTCTTTTCGGCTTAGCTTGTAGCTTTGTTTTGCGCGCGGATTTTCTTTAATACATTTATTTATGTTATTTGAGTGGATTTCGGATCTATAGAAAGATGTTCATATTTTTTTATTTATGTAACAAAAAGTCGACGATGTCAGCATAAAATGCAATTTAAAATGGCGTCAAATGAATTTAGCAGATGATGTCGTCAATAAACTTACAACACACCCGCTTCCCTTCGGCCCACAAAGCACGCCAAGTGACCCAACAGCCAAGCTCACAGCGGAATCACTCAGCCGTCAACCTGAAAAATACACCCCTACAACTTATTACCTGCGACTATTCCCTCGTTACCGCGCTGAGTCAACCAGTCAGCCAGCAGTTTCAGCATCACCCACTTCATTACCAACAACCGTAAGCAGAATCAGCAACGCGCTGCCATGCCATGCCATATCGAAGGACGAAATCGTTTCGTACGTACATAAAATTGTTATTGATTCTGCAGCAGTTGTAGTTGCGAGCGATTTATGCGATTTCCGCTTAATTTGTTTGCATAAATGCGAGCAGCAGTTACAACAACAACAACACCCAACTACCACACCATCAACAACCAACCAACCAACAATGCAACAAACTCATACACACATAACACTCAGTTACCACTGTACTCATATTGTTGTTGTTGTACATTCGTGTTGCTCATAAAATTATTTGCGTACTCATTTCAAGGATATTTATCCGTATTTTTATGCAACTAAATAAATAAATAAGTGAAACATAAATACAGTTACATGCAACAACAACAACAGCACACACGCTCAGCTCGAGTTTTGGGCGGCTTACGGCAATTGCGCTGGTCTACAAGGCTTACCTGTAATGAGAGGAAAGAGAAACATATAAAAAGTGGTATTAAAAAGTCGTTCGTCGCGAAGATTTCAAGCGTAAAGCAACAAAAAATATTACAAAAAAATAATAAAAATACGCGCGTAAAAGTGAGTGAAATTATTTCGTGCGCCCCAAAACGGCAGACCCTTCTACAATTTGTGCATCGTGGAATAGTAAAATTTAAATACTTACGATTATGTGCGCGGTAATAGACGACTTTTATGTCACGACCACTTATTGGTAGTCGTTACACAGTTTATAGTGAGATTATTGCTTTCCAATTTTGTTCCAAACCGTTTGGGGTGTCAAGCTTTCCAAGACAGATTTTAAAGTTTCATAAAAGATAATGCGGTGAAGCTCGTAGAAAACCAAAATCTATTTAGTATTACTTTATATGGATTTAATTTTACTTCAGATGCGCTTATCGGCTCTCAATGTGTCTCATCAATTTTTTGGGAAAAATAGTGACCTTATGTGGTTATGACTAGTAGGTGATGGTGGGATAAACTTCAAAACATCCAGAGCATATCTCATAAGAGAAAATATCTGCTTCGAACTGCTTTATATAACCCAGACGAATTACGGGAAAGGTTAATGAATCCGAACTCTCTATGTCAGACAATGGAATTGACGGTATAAATGAGAGACATAATCCACAGTATCCAGATCATTTATAATTAATATTCTTTCAAAGAAATTGTTATGACGTGGCTACTACTCAAGGAGCTCTGGGTTCTATCTATGGTCCACAGTAACATCCCACACCGTGCGGATTTCTTCCATAAAAAGTGTTTTAGAACTAGCAAAATAGCTGAATAGTTATCCATTAAATGGACAACTTCAAGCTGTTTACCACTAAGTGTAAGGAAATCATTAACAAGAATCTAGGAAGAGTTGCTGCCTCTTCCAATATTTTCAAGGAATGTTAGATCAAGCAGAACAAATTTCAAATACGGAAAGTGCAAGAGACCGGGTTTCCAGACTCAGGCCAAATATAATTCTGGGACTAAGTTTCACCGAGACTATTTGTTGGTTTAGTTATGTAGAGCCAGCAAGGAGTCTCTTAGATACCTGCAGGACTATGGAGTATTGGTTTAAGAGTCTCAGCTCCGAGCTCCCAACAACAAGTTTCAAAGTTTGAAACTCTGGTGTGTTCGATTATTTATTATTGAATATGCAATGTTGAGCACAAGTCCGTAAGATTTTATCTTATTCAAGCATCTACTGGAGATGAGATAAGGAGGCAATATTAAACTGTGCCGGCTAACCAAGCTCTCAAGAAGAATATGTGTAGCACCATATGGATGATGAACTCATGTCGAGTCTGCGTATATACATTTCCTTCGTTCATACAACAACAACGAATCTAGCAATAAAACATAAGAATTTAGAGACTATTAAGTCAACAGTAGAGATCCAGCGGCTTAAGAAAGACGACTAAGCTAACAAAGATCACCTAAACAACAAGACATAATTTAGAAACAATGGCAGAGGTGACAGCAAGCAGCGAACAAGTTAGAGACTGCATTATTGCCACACAGTCAATGATGCCACCATATTGCCATATTTTCATTTCAACTACAACAACTGCTGCAGCCAACTGTAATTCTCTGCTTCTTCTGCTAACTGCTATATACGAGACAACTGCTCGTGCGCTGCATGTTGCACGTATGTAAGCACATTGCAAGCTTACTTCTTGTCGTTGCAAGTGAGTGCCGAGAACGAGGCGCACGAAAAGAAAAGACACAGCCATAAAGCAAACCAACCGCATTTTTATTGATGCAAACAGCAGTGAGTTGTGACTGCTGCTAAAGCACGCGTGAGAGTGTTTGTATGAGTGAGTGAGCGTGTGTGTCGTTTCAGTGCAGCGTTGCACGGTGCAAAATTTCGCTCTAAACACGATATAGTATAATCGGCGAAAACTACTTACAACAAGTTGCTGGCAAAAATAAATATTTCCAGTGTTTGTATGTGCTAAAGCAGCAGCGCAATTAAGACCTTGCCACATGCAGTTGCCACTTTCTGATTTCTTTCGAATTCTTTCGCCACACTTCTGTGCGCACTGTTGCGCACGACGAACAAGGCGAAGTTGTCGATTTGTGTGGAATTGGGTTTATGCTTTGTTGACTGCGGCAGCAATAAATCGACATGCACGGTTACACGTACATACTTGCCACAAATACATACCTATTGGTAGAACTACGAACGTAAAGGTTTTTAAATAACTCAAGACTTTTCGTAGCGAACGCTTTGACAGAAGACACCTAATGTTATACACATTAGGGTGGTACTAACAAAGAAGCAAGAAGATAAGATAGGTTAAGATTTGAATTTTGTGGCACAAATACCTTAAGCGTCTACAATCAGTACTAAAGTGGATATAATCATTTTACAGAGCGATCTTCATTTAAGTTTTATGCTTAAGGATCACCCTAGTGCCCGCAAACATGTCGACCGTTGTGTGCATATGCGCTGTTGCATGTCGCTGCTGCAATGGGAACTGGTTATGGCCAACCGCGCGTTGGTGGCAGTGGCGCAGGCGCATTCCCTAACTCCGCGTTGGCGTAGATGCGCCGCAGTTACGGCCACGGCCAAGGTAAGTAAAGTGAAAAACCACTAAATTCCAATAAAGTGTAGTAATGATTATTATGCACTACCTTGCATGCAACATTCTTGGTATGTTGCACAAATTGCATGGCAACCGAATGCTGCTTTTGGGCAACTTTTTGTGGTTACCAACATTTAAGTGCACCACCAATACACACATACAAACGAAGTTAGTGCGATATAAAATAATTCTATTTGAAATTAGCAGAGCGTGGAAATGTACGTGTAAAACAAAAGCACAATAATCAGCACTTATTTGCGGCGGAAGAAATAGAAAAGAAAAGGAAAATAAAGGAAAAGCAAATGCAAAGCTCTGCTCAACACCGCCTCGAAATTGCATGTAAACGCTAATTGTTGCACGCTCAAGTGTTTGCGGTTGCATGCACACTCGCAGCGACGGACACACTCTACTTCGAGTGGTGGCAAAGCGGAAGAAATCGCGCAGCCACTTTTGCCGTTCTTGCGCCAGTGAAACTTCGCGAAAGCCAGCAGCCGCTGAAACAGCGCTAGGGACGCCAAGGGCGAAGACGCTGATTTTGACCATGAACCCGCAACAGCAGAGTGCATTCGCTTTGCGTCGCACCAGCAGTTGACTAAGTTCATTGTCAGCAATGCAATGCGATTTGAGCAGCACAATACAAGTTGCAGCATTAAGCGGCTTTCGAAGTAAAGTGTAGGTCTGTTGCTGCCAGAGCTATGGGAGTTATTACGGAGCTCTGGTAATGTGTTGGGTCGGCATTACGATTCTTCGTTCTTTTTTTGGAGTAATTTTGGCAAAAACTTTAAGAAGAATTCAATATTCTTTGGGTTTCCCTTACGCTTAATTATTTAAATTCAATTTAATTACAGTGAATCCTCTATATGTTAATCTTTTATGAAATAAAAAAAATTTGAGAATAAAGACATGCCAATTTTTACAGTTAATCTTTTAGATAAGGCAGTGTCGTTCCAAGTTTCAAAAACCTCTTGAATCCTCAGCAGATACCCTCAGTTCGTTTTGACCGCTTTTTAGAAGAATATATTCAAAGTAATTTTGGAGGAAAACCCAAGGTTGGAATCAGCCTTAATATCTTCTTCTTATGTACTACAGACGTGGGTCGGTCTGAGCCGAGAACACAAAGTTTCTCCAGTTGCCTTCATCCTTTGCGAAGTCACACCGTTTGTAGATCCCAAGTGCAGGCAGATCCCTCTGCACTTGGTCCTTCCATTAGTTGCGTGAGCACCCTTGCCTCCATAGTCAACCCCAAGGTGCTTTTTACTGGAACATCGTCTTCCATTCAAACGACATCGCGCAATCTACGCATTCGTTGGATCTTTATGCGCTTAACTATATACATGTCGTTGTAGAGCTCATACAATTCATGGTTCCATCTTCCATCGGAATACCAACACCTCGCTCACGCAGGCGGCTCCGAAGATCTTGCGGAGCACGGTTCTCTCGAATATTCCAAATGCTTTCTCAACTCCGTTTGTCATCGTACCATGCTTCTGCGCCATATATTCAAAATTATATCGAAAATTATGATTCTTAATTGAGGGCAGAGTGACCACCACTGACAACTAAATAACGTAGACAAATCCTTTTCCACGAACTCAGCTCCAACGGTGATTCCTCCAGCAGTAAGTCATACTTAAATGTTTAATTACAACAACAATCTAGTACATAGAAAGCCAAAATTGAAGCAATTACAATACAAAATTGAGTAAATCTCAAATTCAAGTGCGTTCAATTGGAAGAATTTTGGAAGAAGGTCAACAGCAATACAAAGAATAGCGGGGAATAACAAAATCTCAGCCTGAAATGTTGGCTATACAACAGAGATACGCATTTAGCAGCCGAAGAAGCGACTGAATTGCGCAAAACGAGTTTAGCAACTTGCAACGCGTTTCTTGTAGACAAAACAGTGATGGTTATGGCTGCAAGGAACACGCAGCATACAATAGCGTATGGCGCGTTTTCCAGCAACTAACCAAGCTAGACGCAAAACATCCTCATTATGCCGAAAAAAGAACAAGACCGAGCGTATACTAAGTGGCAGAACAACGAAAACAACAAAAAGAGTTGCGTACGAGCGCTGGAGTTGGTGCGGAATAGTGGTACATCGGAGTTTGTAGTGGATGCCACAATACGGTGAGGCGGCATTTTTCGAATTCCACACTGCAGAAATGCCACTCTAAACAAGGCGGACTCGGACTGCCTGTTGCTGACTAGTCTGACGGCTTTCAAACTCGACGATGAATGCTCCTTTAGCAGATGAGATGATGCGCCGCCAACGGAATGATGAGGTAAATGTATTCGAACGCGTTCTTAGACAGCTACAGATTGGGCTACGATTTGTGGCATGCTATAACCGTACATACACCGCTATTTGCGTCTATGCCAGCACAGCAGCAGCAGCATCGTCCCCTTCTGGCAGTCATTGAATTCATCTCAACAAGCGATGAAATTCGCAAATTAATTGCAACCAATACTTGACGTCGTCGATGGAGCGGAGATTTCAAATGTTGCTACTCAATCAAGCGAGCCCCAGCCAGTAGGGATTAAATACACACTTGGAGTACCCAACCTCCACGCGCCACAGTCAACTCACCGATGAAGCTAATGCTAGATGAAATGAAAATATTTCAATAATAATTTCAATGCAAATGCCATTGAATGAGTTCAACTGTCGGAGGGGAGACAGGCACCTAAGCGACAACAGGCGGTGGCAGCACAATTGCCTACTTTACCGCAACACTCACATGCGAAACTCAATGCGCCGCAGCAATGCAGTAGTTGCCTAGCTGCACTGAGCTCTGGTAATTATGCTTTCACTTAATTTCGCCAATAAATATACAAAGCTTTAAACCTACATGCGGTGTCTGTATATCCGCCCTCCCTCAAATGCTCCCTCATTATACTTCCCACAGTGTTCTTGCATTCCTTTTTATTGCCTGCTTGGTTTGGCTTGGCTTGTTTTCATTTGAAAAGTGTCTGTGGTTGCGGGTTAAACTTGTTATGATTACGAATGTAATGAAGCATAATCTGATTGGGCGCCACTAGTTGCCACATTGCCGGCACACAAGGGATGCACCGTTGCAGCAGCCCCTCGTCATGTGCCACAACTGCTGCATTCGGATGCTGGCAAGAGGCAGCTACTTGATGTTAGCTTTTCACCTTACCGACAGCTTCCGCTGTTGACTGCTCATCATTGAACTTGTTCGACATTCCGAACAGGCACTTAATATTTCACTTGATTTGTAGTTGCAGTTTGGTGAACCCCAATGATAATATATTAACCCTTCTTGTTTTATTTCGAGGGGTAATCAATGTGGATACGTTGGGAACTCTTGTTGGCACTTTGTATCTTCCTTTTTTGGTTTTTTTGCACCACTAAAACTGTTTGATATCCGTAATAATTGGACCTCAAATCATTCATCCAGAATGAACTCTGTGTTCTGAAGTTGTGGCTAATAGAACAAGTTATCCATATTGTCTAACTCCGTCTCCGCAGATAACAAATTTGGACAGTATTTATGTCGAAACGCCAACCCTATTCAGACTAACAAAACCTCTCGTGCTTGAAATCTTCCACTTTACTGTATTATGTTCAGGATAAAAGGTCTCAGAAGAGTCAACACTCTTTAACGAAAGTCTGTGCTCACGAGTCTCCACACTAGCAGTTAATACAACTCCGCTTTCGGATCTGGATCTGGATCAATTCGATATCTATTAGCAGGGTTGCATTTCATTCAAACCTTGTTCCAATGGTTTCAGATCGTAGGAAGATCGGCTCCGTGCTTTAAACGTAGTATCGCACATTAAACATCTAAATTTAGTATTCAACAAGGTTCGGTATGATTGAAGAGGAAATTTTCAAAAAAGAGTGGAGCATTCTTGAAGAGATTGTCTTTCAAAACACATTATTCCAATTATAATACATTCAAGAATCTCATCCAATGCATTTAGCTGAATAAATCAATAGAAAGTCATAATTTATGGCGATCCCTTTAGTAGCTAAAATGAGGCCTTATGCATGATAGAAGTATGTAAATATGTATATAAAGCGCTGTCACTCACTAGCTAACGCGGCTGCCAGACAAAGGCACGACTCGAGCGGCATAGCATATATTAAACGCACAATGCCGCACGAACCGCCATCTTTCAACAGCGACGACGTTAATCGAAAATGAAAAAACGACAACAAAAACAATAATATAGCGAATAAAATCTGCAATGCAAAAAGTGTTAATAAAGACAAAGATGAGGACTGGTTATAGGTACCGTGTCTTCGGTTGGTTGTGCTATTGCTGCTGCTGTTGCCACTGTGGCACGAATGCGCGGCGCTGCGTGTTGGCCGGTTTGTTGAACGCGGCGGTACTTTAGTTAAGGGCCTCAAGGCCAAGGTTTGCCAAGAACTGTAGGCAGTTGATACCAGTTTAAGCAGACTATGGATAAATATATATATATAACATATGAGTGTGTCTGTGTTGGTTGTTTGGGCACAAAGTGCAGCCAATTTTAGTGCGAAGACACAGAGTTGTACTTCAGCTATTAATCTTCACAAGTCGATTGGCTGCAGAAAACTGGAAATTGCGAGACGCGATAATATCTTGTGCAGAAAACAATGGCTCTTCTGAAGAAAGGATGATGTCAAGCAGCAAAGAAGGCTAACGAAAATCTGAAAATCTACAAGTAGAATAGTAGTTTGTAGAATTGTTTGGTAGATTTGCTGAAGTAGACACTTGGCAGATATTTAGAAGCTTCGCAAGAATGCAAGAAACGTCATTTTAGGCTAATCAGCGCATTGTTAATGCAATGGTAATGGCTTTCCACGCGAGCGATGATGTAACAGGTTGCTTTCGCGAGTCTTTGGTGTACTTATTTTTGGCTAAGTGCCAAGATTGTTGGCAATTTTTGTGTTGGATGCCACCAAGAAGAAGGTGCGGTGTAAATTAAGTTAAAAAGAGAACACAAATACAAAGGCATGGGTATCCTCATGCGAGAGCGCTAATTGTGTGCGCGATTTCGTATTGTTTGCCTGTTTGTCTATTAGAGGCATAAATTAAAGCGTTGGCGGTCGAGAACGGCAACGAGAAAAGCACATTTAAGCTGTTGAATAATAAATGCGCAACTGGTGTTAAATGCGGCAACTAACAAACGCCAACAACAATAACAGCGGCAAACACAGTGCGAAGAGCGCAACGAAGTCGGTGATGATGACGTACGAAAGCAGGCTAAGAGCGATATTGTGCCAGCAAGGAGCAACAGCTGCAAACGCAACAGGCGCGGGCGAGGAGGGGACACAATCGTTGACCTGATTGCGACACGAGTAACAGGTAAACTGTTATACAGAGAACAGGCATCTATGTTAAATAAGAGATCACAATGTGCCGCGTATGCACAAGAGCGCTTTGGCAAAGAGCGCGCTCGATACAATGGGGAAACTCAATTAACGCGCGCCAACGACCCCAACTGTTGCTTTGAAGTGCTGTCACTCTTATACAATGTTATGCTGTTAAACCCCTCGCAAAGGTTGCTGTTAACTGCCGCGAAGGGGACCTCTGTTAGTGGCGCTTATGTTAAAAGCACACTGTTGCTGTTAGTGGAAAAGCCACTTCCGGCGCTGTTGGCAAACATAGCCGGAATCGGCGGTTAACAGTTGGCGCGCTGCTAGCTGAATGAAACTCGCCGCTGTTCTGAGCCGAAATTCAAACGCAAGTGGCAACGACTTTTTATTGCAGTTGCAAGTGACACCAAATTTTTGTGTGAATTAAACGACGGCAATTTTTGATTGGCTGACGTACGCCGACGCTAATTGAATTGCGAGGGAAAGTATAGTGTTTTGTATCCATTTATTTTAGTGGTAGGTGATTGTTTAAGGTGCATAAGGTGGCCATTATTTCTGGCCGAAAAAATTCAACAGACTCAAAAAGAACTCTCAAAAAGCAGAAGACCACTCAGATACAGTATTCCACGGCAATAATAACACAGCGAAGTCGGCTTGGGAGCTAATCTCATCTCATTCGCAGCCAGCCTTATATCCAAAAATGCTAAGCCGTCGCTAAAATACTGCATCCAAAGAAGATTTCTTCATACAACTATTTCTCAAACAGCTTATAAACTGGAAAGTGGATAATATATTATACAAAAAAATCAATGAAGTTCTTCCCAACTGTGAACTGGTTTTTAAGTGAAGTGCAATTTGTTATGAAGAACTAAATTTCTTCAACTATAACGTCTCGAAAATTCAAAAATTTTATAATTTTTTTAATGTATTTTTCTTTGAGAAAATTTAATTTAAAAACGATGAAACAGCTTTTCAGTTTTTTTAAATAAATAATAGGTAATAAGTGAAGGCAAGGAGAATTTAGAGATTGGAGTTCAGTTAATTAAAATACGATTTGAAAACAGAATTAAAATTCTCTAATATGTAACGCTTCGGCGGTCACACAGAAGTTGTTGCCTACATTTTGGCGACATACTCTTTTATGACAAAATGTGTTAAATTCCTTTTCAAAAATATACTAGATCAGATCAGATATTAGTTGTGCTTCTTTGGTCCATTGTGCACTCCCAAGAAAACTCGCCGGCTCCATTAGTAGCAGCACCCTGAATAAGAGAGTGGATGTTCTTCCCTTGAATGTGTTAAGCTCAAAATACTGCTCCTTTTCCTGCGAAGTGCTACGCACTCCAACAGCAGATGGAGGAGTTTCCGTTATCATGTCAGAAAACCAGCTTTTCTTGAGCTGTATAGAGCCCCACCAGTACTCTGAGTTTATTCCTTTGGAGGTTTGTTAGATTCTTAAACCTTTGGTGTTGTATCCTCGCAGTAAACATTTTGTCTGTCGCAAACCGGACTCCCGCTGCCACTGCCTTTCTCGTTCTGACGGTCCAGAATCCAGCAGATGTCGATCGAGCTAAATCGCCGCCCAGCTCGTTTCCTGCTAATAATATAATAACAAACACATAACTTACCATATTTTAAAAAAGAAAAACAGTAGATGCATCTCATACATATTGTACGTTTTAGAGACAATGCTGTTTGCAGAATTCCAAAGCCAGACGAGTCGCAAACTAAACACCCATAACTAGTATGTTCAACTAGTTTTTAATGGCGATTCGCATGAATTTCTCAGCAGTAAAATAGCAAACTAGATACAAAAGTTAGTTGCGATTGCATATCTGAAGCCACGGAATGCCAGCAGCGTCTGACGTCTATAACATCGACACAATTGCTTGTATCTTAGATTTGCAGCGGCGATGGTCTGGTCGAGGCAAAGACCAAAGACAAAACCGGATTGCAGTCTAGCTGAAGCAACGACCACATAGAACACCAACGAATGCGTCACGATCACGATGCAAAAAGTAGACGAATCGAAGCACCGCAAAAGAAACGAGAAATAGCAAAGTGATCGGGCCGGTTGCGCTCGGCCGATTCGCAAGGTGTATTGACCCGCAATGAAAGAATGCGGCTGACGCTAATAGTATACGCTATTCGTTCCTTACTTGGCGCAGTCTACTTGCATCCCAAGCCAAAAACGAGCGCCACCATTGCACGGCTAATGGTTAGTGTTGGCTGTGTGGTGCAGTGACTGCACTTAAAAGTTGCACGACTGCATTGCTGCGAGTAGCAAATCAAATATGCTGTAACAACGCCAAAGTCAAGTTCGACCACACCGTCTAGTGATCGAGCACAAGGCGGGAACGAAGCAGATCTAATGCATTTCGTCTGCAAGAAACATGCCAGCAGCTTGGCTCGTTTGCAAAGCCGGTCTTCGGTGGCGCAATTCTTGAGCCACAGCCACCATTGTTGCACTGTAGCCGCCACTTTGGCCGGAGTAGCTCACGGTCATGGCTGACTGCGATGGTGGCGTTGCCAGCCAGCCACTCGCTGACTGCCAAGTGGTAACCGCCAAGCCGCAACGGTCCAACAAGTCATCAACAGGTTTTTCACCGCAGTGGCTGCAGTGTTACGTGGCCGCTGCGCTACTTGTTGCAGACAAGTTCAAGAATGTTTCGCAATGTTGCTCGTTCCGTGTGACAGCACCACAGTGAGCATGGGTGTGCGCTTGGTTTCGTAGAAAATCTCAACGAAGGCTGTCGCTGTTGTCGCGAAAACCGGTTTGCTGCGCGTCGAGTGGCATAACTGATGGAAGGCGTTGCAAATGTTGCAACATTGGTTGCACGGTTGTGATTATATATTATATGCATATGCTTGTGGTATCACAGGCAATATTTCTTCATTTTTGTAAGAAAAAAAAATTGCTTGGAAAAAGTTTGTTTTGCGTAATTCTATACGCCAAATTGATAACTTTCTTTGCAGACGAGAGTTGTATAAATGCAAATCATTCAGGGAGAAGTGAGAAGATTTTTATTAGAAACGCAGACAGTTGATTGCTGGGATGATAAATATTGTTTTAGCGGTTAAATACTTCTGTTTTGTAGTATGGAAAAGTAATGTTTGCGTCCTCTTGCAAATATATTGTATTATCTCTTCAGAACCTTCCAGGATCTATCCAAAAGAAATTAAAAATCCAAAAACTACAATATTTATTTATCCAACGATTTTTAGTATTTACTGCATTAAACATCAGAGACTCCAGATGATTTCGTTTCGATTTCGACGGTAACCGTTAAAAGAATGTGAATATTTCGGCTTGGGACAGCTCTCTGAATAGTCGGTGTTGTCGGAGCTCATAACAGCACAGCGATTCGAAGTCCCGTATTAAACAAATTTTGGAATCCATTCGAAAGTCCGACATATAGATCGCACATAAAGTGGGGTCTAAAACGTGAAACCCTAACATATTTAAGACCTCTTTATTTTGGGAATGTAGTGTGAAATAATTGTCATGAACTTCGTTTGAAGGACGAAATCGATGAAAACTGCCCCATTTAACATGACATGGAGGCAACACACCGGACTACAAATCAATAGAAAGGATCCGCATCCGGCCTCAATAATTTTGAACTGTTCTCAGGCGTTAAGAGTGGTGAGACGGGCTCCGATTTGGAATTAGAAGACCAATAGCACTGCAAAAAAGTTATTCTAAGGTTCTAAAAAGACTATAATCGGTGTGCCTTTGATGGTAACTAAGTTGAAAAATATAAAAAAAATAACGGAAATAATTGGGGTTTCTTTAAAATTATATGAACTGAAAAGACTGCCAGATTTAGAGTGGAGAACATAACTGCAGATACCAATATATATGGCATTCAGAACGTGGTCTTCAGTATATGCTTTGTCAATCCAGGGTGAGTTTATAGATTGACAATTCCCGGGAAATGCTCATGCTAATATCTTCACTTCCACTAAGAAAAAAAACTGCATAAATTCGCCAACAACAATATGCAATGCCCCAAACATCAACCTTTGATATTAAAATCCGTTTGGGATAATTGAAAATGCTTGTGGTTACACATTACTGCATAACGCAACTGACCCAAGGAGAAGAAATACAGAGCCAAGAGATGCGCTATCAAAAACAAATATGCGCGCTGTCAATGACTGCGACCTCATTAACCGAAATTTCGCCAGCGAATCGAAGTTATTTCGAATTGTTGCGGCGCAGCAATGGAAACCACCGTCTTCTTGGCTAATAAAATCTTCGCATCGCCTGGAGCGTGGATTAACAAGCCGCTATGCAGACACAAAAACAGCAACACATATGTGAGGCAAGAATTTGTTGCAACGCCACGAGAATGTGGCATGCCATGGATGTAAGAATGTGTATGTGGAACCATGTATGTTGTGTGCTGACAGTGCATGGAGAGGGAGGAGCTGTGGCAGACATGCATGTGTTTAGCTGCAGGGCAACAACAGCGAAGCAGCACTCAAACCACTCATGCTACACAGGTCATTAGCATACAACAGATAGCGGCAACAAGAACAACAACAACAAGCGCACAAGCATGCAGAAAGCTACTCCAGTAAAGTTATTAAGATTTCATTTTCGCTGTCTTCAGATTTCAATAAAATCAAAAATTTTCACTTTTCGCAATGCGCACTTTTTGCAAGCCAACCCACACTCCCCTTGAACGTAAAGCGGGCACCCCTTCTTACATTAGCCGGCACGCACGCACGCAACTTCTAAGCAGCGAAGGCGAGGGGGTGCATTCTTCAGTTGTGTTTAGCGTTGTTTTTATGGGCGTGTGTGCTTATGTATGGGGCGCTCAGGCGAAATAAGTGTGGCACACAAAGCTAATAATGAAGTTTTCAAGTTATGCAAAACTTTTCGCAACCAATTTCCAACTAAAACAATAAATAAACAAACAACAAAAATTTATATTATTTTATCATCTCGTCGTCGTCATTCCCTTTATTCTTTTATTATTTGATTTTTATGTGCTTTAACTTTACTCCGCTTCACTTCGCGTATTTTCGAAGCTTTTAGCGCAACGGAAAAAAGGCGAAAATTGAGTTATTGATTTGCAACAAGAAACAAAAACAGGAATATAAACTTGAAAACAAAACAACAACTTCATTTTAGAAAAGCAGAAACACATAAATTTTAATGTATTATGAAGTGTTGCCAGAATTTAAGTGAAATATTTACGACCTATTAATGTGCTACTGGCGCATGTCCTTGAGAATGGAGCAAAGTGATCTTCATTGAAATAAGTCACTTTGACTGTGCCATAAATCATGTCTTACATAATACAAAGTATGCAAATTTGCTAATTCTATAATCTCACTCACTTTTTTTCGCTTCGAGGCGGTGTAAGTAATATTAGTTAATAATGTGGCATCATAAGGCTTACCTGCAATTAGAAGAGAAAAAGAAAAATTTGTTATTATTTTGAACAGTACATTTAAATATTAATATACCAGTACATATATATTTTTCAAAACTAGTGATAATGAGAAGCGATTATTTTCGTTTCCTTAGGCTGCAACCATAGTGAATCAACAAACATAAAAATTTCTAAACATTTCGAAAGAGGTTGCGAAAAAATACAGGTTAAAGGACTAATCCATTCATCTACTCATTTTATAGTAATTTATTTTGATCACATTGCTATTTTACCATTTACTATGAACGATAAATCCTATTATTTAAACTAACAGCAGAGGTTTTTTACTTCCTCTAATTCGCAATAATATACAAAAAAGTGTGATCCAAGAGATGATTGCCTAGATCCTGGAAAGGCGAGCACCTTATGGGACAATGACCAGTTAGAACTCCTATAACTAAGTAAAGATTGGCTTTTCTAAGGACGACGAGTTCCCTAGACCTCTTGCGAGGAGCTACTGACTGGCCAGCGTTCGCTCAGTTCAATTGAGGTTCAGTTCCATCCAGCAGTAAAAGACAAGAGGGTAGTGGTGCTCCTGCTTGTTCCCATTCCACTATACACACATCGAGCACACAGTCAGCGAGCTCCTCAAGGCTAGTATCGTCGCTTTACTATCAGAGTGGATCATCACTTCTCTCAAAGTAGCGTATTTCGTAGCAATAAATCCGCTACATCCTTTAAGGCAGCAACTTTCGCTTGAAAAAACACTGTAATAGTCTGGTAGTCTAAAACTAAAGTTGATGAGCAGTTCCCGACAATCAATTACTCAGCCAACCTTTTCCCAAACTTCGACCCATCCATTAAGAAGCTTACCACACCACACCTCCAACGACTCATACCCACTCAAACCTTTCTAGAACCAACCAATACAACAATGACTCTTTTCCGAAAGCATCGTGTGATTTTTAGGTTATTAGCTTCAACAATTGTTCTGATAAAATATCCAACCCTATTCTCGAACATAACATGGAGGGTTCAACATTCCTGAAGGCCAGGATTTATATGTTGTAGAAAACAAGTATATATCTTTTATGAAAATTGTCAGTCAAATGTAGATTTTTTTTAGCTTTGGTGAACTTTTTTCATGCCTAGTCAAATAATCCTTCAAAATTATGGATTTTAAGAGAGCTTTATAGGTCGTGTTCTTCCACCCGGGTACGAGAGGCATATCGTCTGTAGAAATCACCTGTCAATAAACAGTTAAAAAGCACTCAGCCAATGATAAACAAACCCCAGAAGAATAATTTCGATTACTTCAATTCTAATAACCGTTATATTGGCAATGATTAAAACGTAACTAATTGACATAAATCCTGGCGCAAGCTTTTAATTCTTACAAAATAACGAATTCAATAATTCAATCAAGCAAATGACAGTTTCGACAGGCATTCTCTGAAAACAAACGGTTGTTTTAATAAAGAATCAAAAAAACAAAAGGCAATTGACTTATCTCCACCTGTTTATAAGTGTATATATTTGATGGGAGGTGTAACTGTTGCAAGCCAGCGAAGTGTACGATTGACACTTACGGCTTCCCAGCAAATGGCAATTACCGCCCACACTCCCACCAGAGCACACTAACACACACATACACAGAGAGAGAGAGTGACACCTCTAAATAATCACATTTGCATGCAGGCATTTGTCAATCACTTTAATTTTTACCACCCACGCAAACGGTATCACAAATCAATTTAGACGAAATGAGCACGCTGCACACCAACCGTTACTTACTTACTTAATGTGGCATGCAGGGGGGTGGGGGTAAAGCTTTAGCTATTTATTGTTGTTGTATATGCACACACATGCATAATGTAAACTCATTTCCACCAGCGCTCATTGTTGAATTTCAATCAATCTCATCCCTGTCACTTTTCGGTGGCGGTTTGCCGGCTCGTGTGGCACGTAAGGCGCTAAGACACCATTTAAGCCACCGCGTGAATGTCTAATTAACCAACAACACCACCGCTGCCGACGCTGATGACGAGCGCAAGCAAACAGTGGTAAGCAAATTTATTAGCGCTGATGTGACGCTGAATATTACATCAGCAGCACCAGCAACTAAGCCACGGAGGAGCACATCAAAAGGCAATATGGATATACATACTATATAAAGGATGTTGGCAACAATAAATAAATCCTGCGCAGCGCTAATTATGCGTTGTTTTAATAAACAAAGAACTGATTCCTAGAAATACTACATGAAAACACTAAAAAATGCTTAGTGCGCCTAAATCTAGGCAAATCCCTTACTTACACCTTTTTCTGTTTACTTTTATTATTACTTTATGTTTTTTTGGACCAGCTTATGCCTTGTTAGAGCGGCAGGAGTTCGCTTTTAATGCATCAAAAGGCAACACCTAATAAAGTAACAAGTGAACAAATTAGTAAAAGAAAAGCAAATCAGCAAAAAAAACGCAATTAAAAGCGAAATTTTCACTAAGACACGCGCACAGAAGATAAGGAGGATGGACGCTTTAGCCGACGGATCTTTGGCACCAAGACGAATAATATCATAGCTAATTTTAATTATGCGCAGCGTGGCAGCAAAAAAACGCTGAGCTTTAGGTACGGTCAACACACTTGTGCCAGAGGAAGAGTTCACTTAAGACTCTGTTAGCTTTAATCAACTCGACGCGTAAAAAATTTGACAAAACGAAGGGTGGCAATATATATTTTTTATGACAGCGGATCTTAAGCAGCTACCGGGGTGGCAATGGCTTTGCATATTAATATTTGCTGCATACTTTTGGCATGCAGACATTGCGGAAGAGTCTTTATTCAATTTTTTTTTTTGCTTGTAAGGAAAAGATTACAGTTATTTTGTCGTTTGAGTAACAGCTAATGGAGTATTGCATAACATTATGAATTAAATATATTTTATGCGAAGAAATATGCGTGCTTTGAGAAGGCGAAGAAGAGTTGCTCGTTTCAAGAAATTTTTTGTATTATATAATTTTGAAGAAGTGTGAATTTGTAACTTGTGATCAGAGAACTGCAATTATTCCCTTTTTTGAGTCATTGGTTGAGTAACACAAAAAGTAGTATTAGTGCATATAAGTCAAAAATCATCAAACACAAAGATCCACTAAAACACATTTACGCACAGCACACAAAGCGAGAACATGAAAAATGAGTAAGTTTCTCTTCATACGTATCGTTGAAGTGCTCAATTGTTTCATGAGCCAATAATTCAGTCAAGTTAACCAAAAATGAGCCATACCACCAAAATAACACCAATAGTATAGCTAAATAAATAAAGTTATACGAATAGGATCAAAGTAAAACTGACGAAGGCTGTGCCGCCGCTAGGCAAAAGTGCCCTGCGGGAAATGACTAACGATGTGTTTTGTTCTTTGATGTCGTGTATTACATTTAATGTTTTAAGTTAATTAATGACAGTAAAGTTAATACTTTTAGGTTCTAATATATATCTTTTAATAGTAATGTATTGAAAATAAATAAAGACGCACGAAAATGCATGTTCAATGAAATAATGAAACATGTAATGTGACAAAGTTCTCACTGGGTATCTTTACTTTCGTGCTCAGCTACGAAGTCACAATTCCACTCATACCGATCAGTGTAGCGAGCTCATTCAAGTTTATTCTCATCGTGACCAATGAACAAGTGAGTAAAATGAAATTTTTAATATACGCTCGTTTGAGTCATAAATTGACGGCACATATAAGTGTAGAAATACTATGAGTTTTTTTTGGTTTGGTGGAAATGAGTCTTTGTCATTTTTGATATTTGTATTAGTACTCATTTACACCAATTTGTTTGGCTCATGAGTTTGTGCACTAATTTCATTATTACTCAATGCAGATCTCTGCTTGTGATCAAAAGAATGGGTTTTTGGGTGACTATGCTTGAAAACAATAACAGTTATACTTATTCTGAATTTCATGTGATTCGATATTCATCTATTAGAAATATACAAGGTGTAGTTAACCCTTATTATAAAACTGACTCTCTTATTAAAGTTACTTTAATTCGTTTTTAATTTTTGAATATCATTTCTTACAAACTTGTTAAGCAATTGTACGTTTTATTATCACAGAAACAACTGCGTCATTTCATTCATTCAATCTAAATTGCGTAGTACTCAAGAGACTTCAATAAAGACTTTACCGACCAAGAGACAACATTATGGATATAATGATCATTATTCGAAATATACCCTTATGTGTGTGAATGTTCAAAATGGAAGTCCAATAGGTAAAAACTTCTTCTTAGTTCTTTTTGTCGCAAAATAAATAGAAGTGTAGCATGAAAACAACAAAAAAAAATTATTTTTATATACGACATTCGAGCTCCAAAGCACAGGAATGCGATAAGAAACAACATATAGAAGAAGTAACTAGAAAAAGCTTGGCAAAATCAAAAAAAAAACTAATTTAAAATATACCTTAAAATTACGACTAATGCATGTGAAATTCAATATCATGTTTTTTATAAGCTCTTCTGCGAAAATATTTAGAGAAAAATAAACACTTCAAGTTTTAAAAAATTCTGCCAGTAAAAGCGGCATTTTCCAAATCTCAGAAAAATTTGCAAACTCAGTGGGATATTTTTTTTATAAAATTTGAGCAATACAAGTCAAAAAATTAAAAAAAAAAAAACTTTTAAACTGTATTCAAGATTCCAAAATTTTATGAAAACTATATTCTTCTTGTTTAAGATTGACCAACGTGGAGACCACACGCATTCAAATACTCTATTTGACATACATATTACACATGTAATTCATTGTGAAACAATTGACAATATGACATTTGAAAATTTTCCGCTTTTATGCTTTCATTTTTTCCTTCCAAAGTTACATAGGCCCTTAATTAAAAAAAAAATTAGACACATTACTACTTAAAATGTTTCAAACATACGTTTTTAGCATAATGCATAACAAACACCTACCTCAAATTACACCAAATTCCTAAAATGTCTCGCCGAGGCGTTGTCGCGCTGTTTCGTCAACTTTTCACGCCTCTTTTCCACTTAAGTTCATTTTTTGTTCAAAAATAAAACAAAAAAGAATCCGCTCTAATTATCGCTGACATTCGCCCTCAAATTGTCGCGCTTTTTGAGACAAGGCACACGTTGACATGTTTATAGACATGTTGCTCGACGCTCTGTGTTGCAAACTCTCATGACAGTTTTTAGTTTCGTCATTCACTCGCTTTGACAGTGACTGTAAATAGTCTGTATCATATGTTTGATGCTTAAGGTTGCACTCTTGTTGTGGTATTTTTGTGGTATTGTTTTTGTTGTTGTTCACTCGTTTAAAAAATTAAAACTTTTTATCTTAATTTGTAATGTGTGGGCCATTCCATGTTGTAAAAAGGACAGGAAAAAGCTACTGTACTCAAAACATCTTGGTTAAAACTAAATATTGAGTCGCTTTCGAAACTAATATTAGGAATGAACAGCAAAAGAACACTCCATGTTAAGAAAAGTGTATGAAAACAAAGGAACCCCTTTAACAACAGAGTAGAGCGAAGTTCAAAACAGATGAGGCGCCATGAATTTCAGATATTTTTTAAGAATAAGATGTGGTTACTAAGAAAGACATTAGATCTAAAGAGAACAAGCCCAATCATTAACTAGATGATCTAAGGACCAAAGAGTGAAGAATCTCACAAACATTGAGTATATAACACATGGAGAATAGGTGAATCGAAGGAGACTAAAGACTCAAAATGTCATAAGGCTGTTACACAAATGTCAGTGAAGACAATGTTGTCTCTACATTATTAGCTTCCCATATTAAGAGTAAAGACATAGTCTGTTTCAAGTTAAGTGGAAATACATACAAACATGACGTTCTCCAAAGTGTGATTCTTCTAGTGTCAATCACTTAGAGCTTGTGGATAGATATAATCAGTCGTCCAGAAAGCAAAAGATAGTTAAAAAATGAGTAATATATCCTAAACTTCAACAAAAATTCAAAAAAGGATTAGAAAACATACTTCAAAGTGATATTGTTCAAGGCTATCGTGTCACGAATGTATTTTTTGAATAGACCGGGTACTCTCTGCAGACAAAGATTCTATAAATTACTCCAAAGTAAGTAGTTTCAATAAAAAATATTTTTACTATTGCGAATAATCCTTACTGCTCTGAAACAACACTTATTTTCGCAATGACAAGTAACACCCGTAAACCACTTTCCTGCACTTTGAAATTCGCCAAATTTTAATCCCAAATACGAGTATGCGCTCGCATTGGTCCACGCACAAGCGCTAGCTACTACCAAATTGTTGTCTTTGATATTCTATGAAGCACTTTGCAAAGCCTTTTAACGCGAAATTACTTATTAAGAACCTTATTACCAGCGACTAACTGACGCGCTCGCACAAAGCCCCGACTTGAAACCTGCTTTGCGCATATTTTACTCGACAAATGCCATGAATATGACAGAAAGGCTTGAGGGTGATGTTTGTAGACACACATTCGCTACCTGAAAGTGCGAAAATCAACTTATCTTTCTGGTCCATCAGCGCAGAGCCACGCGGTTGCTGTTAAATAATTCAGCGCATTTTCTTGCTACTTACATTCAATTTGCACCCAACAAATCATGGAGGAGAGACTGGATGGAGAGACGCTGTTAGGTTTCGTTTCATATCATTCATTTCTAGTGGCTTCTACTCGCGCTGGCTTTCAGTTTCTGTTGCTTTCCAGCTTACGCCAAAATACAGTAAAATATGGAATTTAGAATTGTGAATGCAAAATGAGAAATGTGGTAATGCATTTGTTTTATTTTTAGCGTTGCTGCTTCTTCGTCGGTGTTGTCTTTCGAGTTTCGCATTTTTTCGTTTAGTAAATTCATATTTGCAGTGCGTATGTGTGTGTGTGTCTTTATATTTTTAGCGCGTTATAAGCAAGGCGCCGCAAAGTATGCAATACTGCAGTCTAACCAGGGTTGAAACCGCCACACACACTCCACACAAGCTCTAGCGCTTCTTAGTGTTGTTGCTGGTGGTGGTGGTGGCACTTACGCGATACAGCGCTATGCTTAGCGCTCCCACGCTTCAGCGTATGAAAAATTCAGAAAATTGAAAATTTCCTTTTCAGCTTGATATGTTATGCCGTTTGAGAAATTGGATCTACATTTTAAGATTTTCATATTTTACACGTCAACTCATCGCGCACGCATACAAAGGATTTCATTGTTGTTGTTGTTGCTGGTGCGCGCGGGTTATGTTGCAAGCATATATGATATATATATGTGTCGCTCAGCTACTTTGAGGACTTAGCCATGAACACACACACATATACCTCCGTATGTATGTGCGTCAAGTCCCCGTGAGGCATAATCTTTACTCAGCGCGACGCACTGCCTGTTGTCACCAGCGCTGCAACAGCACTGGCTTGACGCTGTCAGTCAGTCAGTCAGCGCGCTAAAGTGGCTGACTGCAACCCAAGCGCCTTGTCTTCATAGCAAGCGCATTGTCCATGCGTCCCACTATTTCGCATGCTTATCACCCGGCGCGCTGCTTTTCATATACCGTTAAGCGTGCTTTTTCGCACTACGCCATTCACTTAGCATTTCATTTTCGCAGTTTTCTCGATTTTATTTCTCTCCTCCTCTGTGTGTATACTGCTGTTGTTGTTCGCCAGCTTAGCGCTTCGAGTTGAGGATATGAGTTATTATTGTTGCTATTATTATATTCTGTCAGCGCTCGGGCGCACTGGTGTTGCACGCTGTCGCAGCGCACATAGCTTCTAAGCTCCCTGATTGACTGCGATTTATTGGGGCTTCCAGCGCTGTGACACACGCACACACAAACACATGTATTCTCTACAACAGCAAAAACAAACAACAACTTGCTTACATATGTACAAATGTCAAAGGCGCTGTCAAAGTTGAGTAGCGTTTTTATCTTCACTGCTTCTGCATTTAATAGAGTTTTTCCTTGGCAGTCAAGTCAGCATTGACTTTGCTTTGTGCACTTGCTCGCTGGTATTAAATTTTTCAGTTTCAATAACAGGCAATTCCGCGGGGATTACTTTGTATACTTGGACTATATCTACCTTTGGACCTATTGGGCTAGATAAAAGCTAAGCGGCGCTGATGTGGACGCTTTGTGTGCTTTTCTATAGCGTGCTTTACTTTCTATTAGGATTATTGACTTGAATTTCAAATTTCTAAAGCCGGCGCCTACACTATGTGTCTAAGTATAAAATGAGATTAAAAAGCTGGGCTTAAGAGGTCGCGCAAGTGGCGCTTGTTCATGGTCACCCAAATCGAATACACGGACCAATTGAATTATGGTAAAATCTGGAATTTTATTGAATTATCAGCAGATTTTAGCATAGAAAATTATTTGGTTATAAATATTGCTAATATATTTACTGATTAGTAAGATAACATAAAATGGGAAGTCCATCATATTGGTCGAAGAGGAATCGAACAAACAACTGGTATAAGTCTGCTAACTGACATTTGAAGCGTTAGCTATGCTCTAATGAAGGGAAAACTAACTTAGCGACTTCACAAATATAACTACGAAACGGAAAAGATGTTTTCAAATTCTAAAGTGGCGAATCGAACAAACGACTGGTCTAAGTCTCATAAGCTGACAACTTGAAGATAAAGCTGTGCTCTAACAAAAGAAAGAACAAACTTAGCGACTTCACAACACCACTTCGACCAGTTATGACTCTCACAACAAAAACAAAGAGACAAAGATTATTGACGAGTGTGAATAGAACGCTCCAGCTCAATTAAATTTTACTTTCGCTGTCCCCCATCAGTAAACCTTCAACATAATGCCCTCTATCGAGTAAGAATAATAGAAATATTTTTTTTATAAAATATCTAAGCATTAGCTCCCCTTTGATATATTCCCTCTGTATATTTTTCTCTAATATATTTTATTTTTCCCTTCAACTAAGTCGTGGTTACTTCAATAAACTTAGACGCATTAAAACTTTACACAAAGTCACAAGTTCTTGGAAATTCCACAAAGCAGAAAATCTTTGTGTAAACTACAAATCCAAATAAATTGGGGGGAAGTCACCTCAAAGTGATGCTCAAAAAACTGAAAAGAAAACAACAACAACAAAACCAATAAAATGCAAAATTTAAATAAATCACTTTACTGTTTTCGGTAAGAACTTTGATGACTTTCACTTTGAAATGAAATTATGATTGACATATACACAACTGAGACCACACAAACATACACATATGCGCACACACGCACTTGGTCTGTTTGCCAGTAAAATGCATTTCTTCACTTTGTGACTTTGCAGCAAACTTGAGGCAAGCGCTGGTTGGCAGTGCTTTTGTATGTGTGTGAGTTGGTATGTGTGTGTGTGTTTGCATATGCCATTGGCCAATTAAAAGTTCGCTTGACTTTGTCCGTAAATACGCTTCATTTGATAAAGTTTTCGAGCAACAAGTATACACCACGCACACAGTGTTGCTATTGTTGTTTTTATTGCTGCAATGCATTGGCCTTTGCCAAGCGGCGGAATTAAAAAGTTTTATGCAAAGCATTTAAGTTGAATATGCAAACGATGTTGCATAATAGCCCAGTGGAGAAATGTTTGGTGGATGACAACGATTGAAGAAAGGAACAGATAAGGCAGTCTTATTGAAAGAAAGAAATTGACAATGTTCCTTCTCAGAGATCTCGTTACAAATTCAGATGATTTTTTTTTTCTAAAATTTAGAATTATAAATATATTTCATGGCATTTTTGGTGTTGACTTTTCAAAATAAGTGGCAACCTTCATCAAAATCAGTTATAAATAACAATCTTACTCAAAAATGTTTAGTTTCTCACTTATATTTTAATATTTCATTTATTTTGTCAATTCAATTTTAAGAAAAATTTAAAAAAAGTGGCAACTCTTTTTCAAAGATATTTTTTTCGAACCAAGTTTTATAGAAAGCTTTAAGTTCATGTTCATATTTTAGTATTTTTTTCAAATTAAATATAAAACAAATTTGAATATGTGGCAACTCTTTTCCAAAAATATTTTAGAACCGATCTTTACTAAAACTTTTAAGTTACATGTACATATTGTATTATTTTTCAATTAAATTATAACATAAATTTTGAATAAGTGGCAACTCTATTCCAAAAATATGTTTTCGAACTAAGCTTTAATAAAATCTTTAAGCTTTATATAGAGTAGTCGTTTTTTTCATAAAGTTCATTAACTTAAATTTTTTAACAGGTGGCAACCTTTTTCCTTATAATTTTAATAAATTTTGTATTACACAGAGTTACCAAAAATAGTAATTAAATTTGTAGGCTGATTTTTAAAAAATGCATGAAAAGCTCTCTCTCATTAGCTGATGAGGGCTCCCATACTTTTGAAAATATTCAAGTGGGTAATCAACAATGTCATCGCGTAAAGAACAGTTGTACAACAACTTAAATTTCAATTTTGAGTCATCAAAGTTGTCAAACAATTAATTTAAGTATATTCTGTATAAGAAACAACACACACGCAAATAAATTTCCGTTATCTTCGATGCCTTCGAGTTTGGAGCTTTATGCGTTTCGCTTTTAATCACTTTCATGTGGCAACAGCTTGTGGCAATGTTACACCCTCGAATGACCAATAAAATTCGAATGAATTGAATGAAAAGTTGACAATAACGTAAAGTCCAAATTGAGACGGCAAGCGAGCGCAATTGACGCAACGGCGGAAAGTCAAAGTGGAAGCGGAAGAGGAAAACAGCTGTACAGGAAATGAGCAGCAATTATGCTGCGTACAATGTATTTATCGCTCGCTACCTTTTTCAATCACGGCATCAATCATTCATACACTCAAACATTCAAGCGCTCAAAACGTTTGGCCGGGCGTACGGCCTTTCGGACGTCCCTCAACTCAAATACACACGAACTCACGCTATCAAATGGCTCCCTGCTACGGCCAAAAAAGTCGAAATGTCTATTTTCAATTGCGATTGCTTGACGAAATGTCATGTTGAAATTAAATCACAATCTGTTGGCAAAGTAAGCGGTGTGGCGTATAGCTGCGTCCGAAATTGGACGCATGCTTACAGCTGACGGCCAGACGCTGCGGCGTTTGTCGAATTCACTTTCGCTTTCTTTTTCCGCTTTGCTTCGATTTGGCTCACAAATTGTCTGCTTGGTCAAGCAGACATATCTTTCGGCATCCCTGACTTATTATGTCAAAACAGCAGCGTGCGATTGAAGGGTGGTGATTTCGGACGGCCAGCGAAGACCTGCACAGCAGCTGTTTCGTGCCGCACTTGAGTACTATTTCCGCACCCTAAGTAAATCTCTTCCGCAAGTGCAATTCCCACGTCGTTGTTGTAAAGGGATTCACCGCTGCGCTGGACGTACGCCCATCCAAATACCGTAGCGCCACATTCACTCATCCATCTTCCACCGCATTCCGCGTCCTCCATCATCGCGCATATATTTTCTGCAGATTTTTTTGATTTTCCCTTTTAATAAATTCGGTTTGGCTAGTTTCTCTTCAGCATCCAACGTCCGCTCATGTTTTATTTAGGACCTGCATACGAAGTAGCCAGTAGCCAGCGCCCACAGGTGGACGACTTGAGCAGGATCTATGCACGAGTTTACATCTGTCACACAAGCAAGCAGCCATGATAGATATGTGTGCCGAAGTCGCTATCCAAATAACGGTTTACCACATGCTAGCATATGGACAATTAGAGCTTTGCCTTGTTGTCTATTGCGGTCTTGATTGTGGCCAAAAATGATTGACAGCCCATTCGGACGGCCAGAGTTCAATTGCCGTCGCTGTATGACCACTTATGTAGGTAACGGTGATAAGCCATTGAGAGTTGCTACTTGGCTTCAGCGCCACCCTTATATCAATCTTCGGCCAATTGGTAAATATTTAGGTAAGGCTCATCAACAACGACTTTACACCTCAGGTGTCGAAAATTCCATAAGCCTTAAGTCGTCCACCTTGATAGCGCGCTTGGGCGAGTTAGGCAGCGCAGATTTCCCATTTGACAGACAATTTCTATTTATTTTTTCTTTGGAAATGAGGTGCGCGTGTGTTGTGGTAGACGTTTGGGCAGCCAATAAAGTGGGTGGAGGTTATGGTATGGGCGGGGGAGAATTCACGGCGCGTCCAAATCAATCATCCCATGTAAATAAGTTTATTCGATTTCATAGCAATTGTGACCTTTTATTTATTATGTAAATCAAAACAAGCCAGCGAATTTATTAATTCATGCGATGCGCCAGTACATATTTTGGGTGAAGAGGAGTGGTTTCAAGAATACTCTTTTGGGGGTAAACAATGCGAACACTTTTCTGTAGAAATTAGTAGAAGTTCAAGAATTGGGAATCTAGTGAGCGAAGGGGTAAGAAAAAAGTGTTGTTTTTTTAATTAGTTGAATAAACTGTACCGGCATACATAGGTTGGTATCGTTAATGTCAGAGATTTTTAGAAGAATTAGGCCGAAAGGTATAGTTTCTCAACGTACGATCTCTGAAGGTATAGCACATCAAATCAGTTGTCTATGGGAACTCTAACTATCGATGTATAGATGGTTGAGTCGAGATCTGAAAAACTCTGAGCAGTAACACTAATCGTTAGATCAGCGGATTTAAAGACCTACAATAGTTACAGATGCATCAATAATTCTTGCATCTCTACTATATCTGAAGGGTCCTAAAATTTGAAGAAATGCTCGAAGGATTTGTGTTGACGACTTTTTATATAAGCCATCCAGATTGCAGCTGGAAACCCCTATTTTTATTATAAAACATTTTGACTTCACCGGGATTTCAGCATACAATTTTACAGATGGTAGTCTCACACTCCGGTTCCGGTGGGAGTAGCTTTAAGTACCTCAAGAATGCCAAATATAGGAAGCGAACTAAGGGTAGACCGAAGAAAAGATGGGTAGATCAATGATCTCAAAGAGATGAGAGTGAAAAACTGGTGGCACTTAGTATCGGAATGAGAAATTTGAAGGGAGTTACGAAGATTACGAGATACATAGTACCAATCGAGAAGATCGTTGCTTAAAGTGGTGGTTAACTCGGTGAAGAAATGGAGACATCGAGGTGTACGTAAAAAATAGATGTCATCAGATATGATGTCTTGCTAAAAGTCTGAAAATGATGTATTTTGGAGGATAGGAAGCTTTTGGAAGTTCTCAAAAGGACCTATGAAGCTTGACTACTGATCGTATATGAAAGATACTGCTTTTAGCCAAGATCCTCTACAAATATATAATTCTCAAACGGTTTATTGCCCTACTGAAGAAACCATTTGAAATGAGTAGTCGAAATTGAAAATGGAAAATGCCAACAGAAGTCATTACATATTGAATCCGCTAAAACGGAAATGAAAAAAGAAATTTGCAAAAACGAAGAGTGGCGAAAGTGGGTGAGCAAATATTTGGCGAGAGACGCGCGCATTAGCGAACGCACATACACGCAATCACAAATTCATTAAATGAGGCGCGAGCAAATTCGAGCTTTTAAAATGCACTTATCACACTCACACAGACACACTTACAAATTCACATGCACAATGCGGGAGAACAAACAAGTGCGAAAAACACAGCAACAACAAAAATAACAAAAACAAATATAATAACAACAAAGCAATGTCAATGTTGGGCAATTTAATGTTTGTTGGTAAATGTGTGCGGAGCTCACCCTCTTCTTCGTTCTTTTTTGTTGCATATTTGCATATGAGCGCATACGTGTATGTGTGAGCTGCTGCTGTGTGACGCAGTATGTTTAGCCACTTCAAGTTGACTTATTTAAATAAACTCAAGTATGCCAATGTTGCCTTTGTTGGCACTCGACCCGTTCATTCTTTTCAATGAGTGTGGTGAATATGCAAGCGTTTTGTCGCTGTTGTTATTGTAGTAGAACGGTGCACACATACTCAACGGTCACACTCACACATACATTTGTACAATGTCATGGCATGCAAATATATGCGGTTGCCTGCATGGCTGAATGAGTGTTGCACTTGAAATGCTCAAAGTGCCGGGCACTTGACGAAAAATCCAACATACAGTGGTGGCATGCAGCATGTGTGTATATGTAAATATGTAGATATGTGTGTGAGTGTGTTTAAGTGTCGAGGCATACTTTTTGGGTTTATTTTTGTTGATTTTCATTGCCGCTTTCATGTGGTTCAAAAGCGAAAGCGCGAAATTGTTCCAAGCAAAAAAGTGTTTGCCGACAAATGACAATATTTTTTATATTTCAATTGTGAGCGGGGATGAGATGGGGCGCTAGCAAAAAGACAACACTTAGACAGCTGGCTAATATAAATGTGAAAATATTGTTATTGAAAGTGAAATTGATGGTTAGACATGTGTGGGCAAGAGGGAATGGGACTAAATACTCAATGAAATGAAATATTTTTAGAATTTTTGCAAAAGTATTTTATAGTCTATCTGCGTATCAATTTATAGAATATGAGATCCATCATTGTAATGAGATCTCCTTAAACACAATTCAAGGTCAAAGGTCAAAATATTGCACATTAATTTTCTACGGTCCAAAAGTTATATCTTTGGGCTTAAAATAATATTTGAAAATTGAATATAATCCTTTCACAAAAAAATTCGAAAATAACAAAGGTTTTCTCAATGCTTCATAGATGGCGCTGTAACTAAATCTTTCCTTTAATACTGTTTTTATTGGTTAATAGTTCCCAATTCTTTGTTTAGACTATAGTTCGATGAAATCTAATTCCTTTAATATAACATAGACCAAATATTAATCAATAGAATCGCTTTCAATACCGAAAACTCTCATATTCTAATTACTTAGCTACCCAGCGCGCCCTCTTAAGTTAATGTCCGGCTGGTTTAATCTCTTAGGCAACAATTAATGCCGAAAATTTATTTCTGTTGATTTTACTGATTGACTGCATAAATTATTTATTATACCTTTTTGATAGACACCCGCCATAGACTTAGGGTTACACAATAAAAATTAAAAAAATGAAAGAATAAGAAATTCTAAGAATACTAAGAAAAAAAAAAACAAATCTAAACGCACAAATTTAAAAATAAATAAACGCAGTAAATTTCATTGTCAACACAGAATCAAAATACAAAAAAACTAAATAATAGCCGCAAAAATCTGCATTTAAAACTTCTACGCCTGTGTTTGTCAGCAGAAAAGTATGCTACAATTTTTTCACACAACTGCAAGCGCGCCAAACTTGTCAGCAACACGCACATACACTCAATGTCTACAACAATAAAGGAATTATGGGATTCACAATATAAGGAAAAAATAAACTTTCTCCTATGCGAAGAGACTCTTCCCACTCTAACCCCTTTACGCTAGCGCGTCAATTACTTTCCAACTCATTTCGCGGCTTTGCATTTGGCCTCACATTGTCGCGCGCTCCGGCGTTTCGCACTTCATTTGTGTGTGTCTTGTGTGCGGTAAATGCAAAATACTTTGCATACTTTTCGGAGTTTACAATAGGTTTTTTCTTATTTATTTTCCCCAGCGCCTTTTTCTTAGTTAAATAGGCAAACAACGTTCAAGCATAAGAGCCGCATTTAGCCCTTCTTTCCGGCTCCTTAGGCGGCTGCTGCTGCGAGTGCCTGCCAACCACTTAAGACAAATCGCGGGTAACAAGCACTCATTTACTGTTGCAACGCAGCAACAATTTTACATAAAAAATTAGGAAAAGCTAAATAAATACAATAAAATCAAAATATAAATACAAATACAATAAAATGCGTATAAATATGAGGCCGCACAAGAGCTTAGGAAATTTGACGACAAACAACGGTTTTATTTTTTATTTTTTGCTTTTCTGTGCGCAACCTGTAACCCTCCGCTGTCATGCCTGCAACCCTTTCTATAGCGCGTGGTATTTGCATAAATTTTTTATTTCAACTGAGGAATATTTCGAAGTCAACACTTTTTTTTCGCCGCTTCTACGCTAAAGAGCGGCAATTGAGGTGGTGATGACAAGTAAGCCCTCGGAAGCTTTGCCAACGCCAACAACAACAACAATGCCAGTGCAACGCGATGCCACACAGAGCGCCTCAACTCCACTAGAACCACAGAAGTTCGAAGTAAAAAAGTCGCGAGTGCAAAGAAAAAATATATCGTCGAAGGAAAAGTTTTCAATTTCTTTTGCGGTACTTTTTCGCCACTTAAGCCCCAAGTATTCACACCGAATTTGCTGCCATCCGCCATGCTTTACAGCAACGGCTCTCCCCCATCCCGCAAGCCAAACGGCTTTTAAACAAAATGCAAAACTTGCTTCACACTTCTCACTCTTAGACTGTGTTTTAACGGTATTTTTTTGTTCTAGTACATATTTGTACAAATTGTCAATAGCTGCGGCCAAAAGCGGTAGAAAAGCAGTAAAAATGCTGCTTATACTTAAAACCCTGCTTCTTTCACTATTACTGCCGCCATTCACGTTTGCTCCTCTTTCACCCTTTGCTTCTTCTTCTTATTCTTCTTCGGTTGCGCTCACTTATGCAAATATTGACTTTAACTATCAACTTGGCTTTGGGTGCCCCGCGCACACCCTTAACCACACTTGCCATGAGTCTCAACTGTTGCTTGTGACTGAATTTCATTGATAATTGACATTTATGCCACAATAATGATAAATAGCATCGCGTGATTATAGCACAGTGTTCGGTAAGCGCTAACGAGCTTGAACTCTAGCGGAAAAGGTTCAATAGTTGACACTTCTACAATGCATATAAATAATCCTCAACGTAATTCTCAAGGGCTAGAGAACTATACTCACATACTTATATCTAGGTTTTGTATTCAATTAAGTCTAGCATATACTCAAGGTTTTTATTTCGAAAAATGTTAGCATACATTTTCTAAAACCCACCAACCATTATTATTATCAGAACTACCCTTCAATTTTCATATTTTAACCTCATTTCATACAAAATGACCGTTTTTTAAGTGTTTTTCTCTATAGATGAGTAGATTTAATTTTTAATATTTGAAAAGAACATCCGAAAAGTCAAAAATGTGGTAAAAACTGTTTTTTTTTTCAGGCAGCCGCCATTTTGTGAACAATTGTTTTCCAGTTGTAGTTCCAGTCACTGTGACATTACTCTAGATTAATAATATCCTATGATACCTAGGGATGCAAACATCGTAAAATACATTTGGATACATCGAACCATCGATGTTTCTTCAAAACCCATCGGAATCAAAAACATCGGCCATTAAAACATCGATACATCGAAACATCGATGTATTTTTTAACTTTTTTAACTTATTTTAAATTTAGTGTGAAAAGCTAAGGGATACAAAAGCAGAAGCATAAATAAATGAAATGTAGTACGCCTTAAGTTGATACATTTTATTTCACTTAGCATTATATGTCTGTTAAAGTTTTTTCGCAATAAATAACAGAATTTCAAAACAACGATATGGAAAATTTTTTCACTGACATTTCTTTTCGATTTTACTTCTGCGTGATAGTTGCCCTGGGTTTAGAAAACAGTCGTTTACTCGGCACTGAAGAGGCTACAATGTGTAAAAATTAATAAGCCTATTTATTCAACTCCGGAAACACAGTATTCATGTCAACCCAAACTCTATTGGTTTCTGATTGGTAGGGGTAACAGCCGAGATACACTTTCTCTTCTACCTTCCGTCCCTGTAATTGTAGATAAATTTGACAGCTTACATTTCACCTTTTGGTGGACCAAATGTTTATTCTGGTTCCAAACATCAAACGAGTATTCTGTTTCACACTTATCCGAAGATTCCCTTGTATCAGCGCGATTAATTTTCTATGAAACAAAAAAATGCATTTCCTTTAGCCCTAGCATCTTTAAAATGAAGTAATTTGAATCTCTGGTCAAACGCAGTAGCCTACGCCAGAATTATGTAAATTGTATAAATAAATCATAAAAGTAACGGCAGGTCCAAGCGCACTTTCCCCTAACGAATTCTCCGTATTTTACAAAAATCTAATAAAGCGAAATAAAGTGTGAAGGTGTGAAGTAAAATTTTTATATAAAACATCGACATAAAACATCGTTGAAAGTGACATCGATGTTTTTAGATTCGAGACATTGATGGCTAACATCGATGCTTTTTGACGAAAACATCGATGTATGTCGTTTGCATCCCTAATGATACCCCTACTTTATCAGCTGCTAAGTTTCTGAATATCAAGTACAAGGCTTATATATGAATACCCTGAAGACAGAAAGGGTTTGAACTGAAGTCAAGGAGCGTCTAAAAGTCATCTAGTTATTCCTTCTATGGAACACTTTAAAGACTGAAACATTGGTGTGCAATAAGTCCATCCAGCCGAACCAACTGTGGAAATATGTTAATGAAATAATTTTTAAAATCTTCATAACTGAGAAATTGAGACTTTTTAACACAAGTTGTTTTTAAAGATGTCCATTGGAACAGCTTGTTCTACAATAGAACTTTTCCCAGATACCTAAATTTTCATAATAATTATATGAGATGACTTTCATTCAAATTTCATATTTTTGTAAAGTTCACTCCAAGTTTTCTATAGCTTTTAAGTTTTAAATAAAAAAATAAGTTCTTTCAGTCGATCAGATAATATAGAGTCAATGTTATGGATAATAGTATATTATTATGAGATATAAATTGCACAGATGATCGTACTCACTATTTAACTATGGTTTATAGACAGAACCTCATAGATATTGTGCTTACCTGTAAGATAAAGGGATAAGTATATGAGTTCATAATTTAAATGATATTCCATAAAGAACTAGAAACTTAACATTCATATTGATTAGCTTAAACTACTATTTTATTCTAACCGATTCTGCGAGTTTTCCTAGGTTAGGTTAAGTTAAAGGGTTGATCCAGGTGATCTCACTTAGAGAGCTACAATAGGCAGCACTTTGTGGTGCCGCAAACTCCTAAATGTGGATAAAACAGACCAGTTCCAGAGTCGACAAGGCGCTTTGAGTATGTTATAAATTTGTTAAGGCGGTTTCAGCAACAGTCTAGCAAAAGTTGAACAGTGGAGGAGTAAGCGTCTAGATATTTCAAACTCGTCTTCCTCCACGCAACATAGGTAATTGAAGGAAGTTTAGTCTCACGTAATGTATGACTTTATAATTGCTATGGTATTTTCATACTCGGCGCAAAAAAGTGATTTAGGAGTAATACTTGTGAAAGAGGGGTGTGCCGAATATTTGTTTAGTTTTTTACCAAATACCAAAACCTCAAGCGCCTAAAGGATAATCATAATTCGATTCGCTTATTCATAGATAGATTGTGTATATATGGTGACAAAATCTTTCACATTTCCGATATATGATATTAAGCTATTAACATTCTCACCTAAATTCATATAAATGACAGAGAACAAAGGAAGTGTGGCACATATGTTTGAAACAAAGAAAGCACCATTTAATTGGCAGTGCAACTAATAACTGGAAATAGCACATGTAGTGCAAGAAAACTGTCGAAGAAATTGTGCTCAATGAACATTTCAGGCCACACAAGCTACAAAAACAACATAGGAAAAACCCAAAACTATAAATAAGCATTCATTGTGCTCTCTCGTGATATTGCGGCCACGTAGGCGATAAGGTCGACAGTACGCTGCAGCTCACTAAACGCCTGTTGCATAGTTTTTAGCGCAGCGCAGCCGAGTGTTATTAGAAATTGCGCTTAAGCGACATATTTTGTATTTGAATGAATGTGCGTGTGTGTGTGGAGACAGCACCTTAGCTGTGCCCATTTCGTCTCCTCAACAACTTATTACCGGCAATAATCACAATGGTGGCTGGTAGTGGTACTGGGGGTGGAGCCTGCTGTGGCAACGTTAGCAAAGCGTAATCGCTGATAAATGCATGCACGTACAAGGCGGGCACAGATGCACTTCACTTTTGTAGGTGTATATGTATTTAAGTTTATATGTGTCTCTGCAATCATGTGTAGGCGCGTATTTATCTACCGTTATTGTTGGCACTAACGCCTGTTGTTGCCCTTGTTGTTGTTGCTGGTGTGAAGCTTATTGCACGTGATTGTGCAATTTTCCGTTTTATTTGTGCGACAGCAGAACGGCTTTTGCTAGCACGTCGTAGCTGTTGGTTCTATATCTTCTATGTAGCGAAGGCACAAGCACACACACACACAAGAAATAATATTTTTTTTCTTATTTTCCATTCTGATTTCTGCCGGTTTTTTCTTACGCGCCGTTGGCATAAATCACAAGCTTTCTGCTTTGCTCTCATTTTCTAGCAATTGTTTTGTTGTTGTAGTTATCAGCTTTGCTGTCGCAGCTATTCCACGCGCTTATCATAACCAACTAAGTGTGTGTGTGTGTGTTTGTGTCTTTACTATTGGTTTTGTTTTTGTTTTTATAGTCATTGTAATTTAAATATAAAATCTATATTGATATCGTAAAGGTAAAATTGTGCGGCTCATCTGCATTCAGAAGCCAGCGAAGCATGTAGTAGCTGCTCTGGAATTGTTGTGTGTATTGGTGAGAACCAATTTATTTCTTTAGATGGTGTGTAAGATGGTGTCATTTGCCTTTGTAAACGGCTTTATTTCTATGTGTTAGAGTATTGCTTTCTTCAAAGCTTTCTTTTTTATAGTTTAATAAAGTTGTTGTTGGCCAACGCTTATCGTTTGCTATAAAGCATTTAATTTAATACGTTAAATCTATAAATACTATAAATACACATGTGCATAATAATACACTTAAGCCAAACACACATACATATGCTATAAATAATGCACTCATAAAAGGCATTCATGGCCTCATCACGTGCATTAAGCTTTGTGGTACTGATACGCTGTTGTCTATAGGAGTTCTGGAACGAGCGGTTCAAATATAATCTAAGCATGAAGTCATAAAACCGATTTCTGTATCAAGCTAGATATGGTATGGTATTGAAAGTGATGACAAAAAGTATCCACTGAGGCATTTTCATATATTTAGAGCTCAATCATTTTACTACAGACAGCACCAGAGTGAGCCACATCGATATTGTTGGTAGTTCCTCTTCGATCTCAAACACTGTCGTATCTTGAATCCGAAAAGTCTGCTCTAACCTTTAAGTTAATAAAACTATTAGGAATAGCTTATAGCGCAAACCTAAAAACTTCGACGCAGATAGGTAGGTAGGTAGAGTGGATGCCAAATTACGCACCCAGGCCCTTAGTGGCCCATTGTGAATCCACCGAGACTAGAATCCCCTCACACTACAATGACCTCTCAGAAAGACACTGTGGACTTTATGAAGTTGACCATCAAAATATAAAATATATCTTCCATTACCAGACTACTTGATTTTAGTCTATCTGGTACTCGAAAAGTGGTGTTCGAAAAGAAACAAACCTCTTCATCCACAATTCCCTAGATCTTTTCTAGAAATAATTCTGTACATATAGCTAGTTTTGAAAATACCAAGCGAAACTAGGTCGCTCTACGTTTGATCCTTCCAAGGTTTCGAGATCTTCCTCTTCATCTAATTCCAGCTACTGTATTGAACATTTTCATAGCTGGTATGCTTCCATCCATTCGAACCAGACGAACTAGTCAACGTAACCTCTGTCTTCTTATTAGCAGAACTATGTCAATGTTATCGTATAACTCGCAGAGCTCATAGTGCCATCGTCTGTGGTATTCGCCTTAGCCAATTTCAAAGGCCCGTAAATCTTACAGACAACCTATATCTCGACAACTCCTAATGTCGTTTCATTGGATGCCGACATCGTCCACGCAGCAGAACAGGAATGATAAGGGACTTGTAGAGTTTGGTTTAGGTTTGTCGAGAGAGTTCTTTACTCTTCAACTGTCTATGCAGTCTAAAGTAGCAACTCTTGGCAACACTGATTTTGGGGTTGTGATACTGGTTCCAAGAATATTTAAAATTCTATAAAATCTATCTGAAGTTAAAGACTTTTGAACGTTGGGATTCTATATTATTCAATAATATATTCCCCTGCATTTTAGGAACTCGGATAAAAGCTATTTACTATGTCTGCATATTCTAGAAGAGACGGAATCATTCAAACTTTTAAATATATTTTAGGTAAATATGTAGATCGAAGAGATTTCGCTCACAAGACACTTGAAACTTAACTTACATATCGTCCTTATATCCATACCTCAACTCACTTTTGCTCCCATTACTATTATACCAACAACCAACGAGCTCTAAAGAAGCTTTCAGCCTTACCGTCTAATTAATTATAGTTCCATCTAACTGCACTCTCAGCGGTGTCTTAAAAACAACATGCATCTCACTAACTCAGTATTCCCCAACAACTGGGTCACGTTCACTGGCCAGCAAATAACATAACAAAAATTTGAACAACAAGGGAACGTCTGTCTCTTTACGAAGGTGATAAACCACAACTACAAAGCTCAGCAGCCTTTCGAAGTGATTATGTTCATGAAGAAGGAATCATAATTATCCTCATAAGTGAACTCTAGCGGTCGAAGTCTTAAGCGAGCGAGCTTAAAAGAGCTAGAAATTTATTGATGCGGGTAGGAAGTTGTTTGCATACTTGCGGCCGCTGTGTCGCACTTATTAAGCTCCCTAATAAAGATGGCGCTTCAAGTGTCGTCCATTGCCGCTACGCCTTTGCGGCATACACGCACACATGGTGAGGCCAAAAAACCCATAAAAAGGGGTAATCATGTCAAGCGAACAACATACTATAACTTTTACTGTAAGAAAAACAACAACAACTACAATAAGAGTCGAAGTCTTAGAGACTCCTTTTCGAATGAGACATTCACATATCAGCGCAGATGTTGTACGGGGTGGCGTGACACTCAAACGCTGATGACTGTATTACGCGCAACTCGAAGTGGAAGAAGCCGGCTGGAATGTGGATAGTAACCTCGGTATGCCTTTGTCCCGTTTATTACCAAGACGTGTACGAGTATGTTGTGACCCGTTGCCAATCACTCTCACGCGTCCCTTCCCTTACTCTCCATTTACATACCATTTACGAGTAATGTGCTGTGTAAATAAAGTTACCAAAAAGACAACAACAAGCCGCACTTGTGACACACTGAACTCTTCGTTGACTCCATAAATGTTTGTATGTATGTGTGTGTGTGTGAGTGTGTTTGCGTCGGTTTTTATTGCAAATTTATAGGCTTGAACGCAAATAAATCTGTAGGCTTTACAGTTACACGCTTTTGGGCGCTGTGCCAACTTGATGGCCACATATTTGGCAACCATCGCACACACACATCCTTCCACATACACATGTGGCGCTCTGTTGCATCATACGTTAGGGTGGCACCGCAAAATGTGCCTGTTGAATCACAACTGTCGCCGTTGCGACGACGACATGGCCATAATTTCTATGGGATCTCCTACGTGATTGCACACGCTGGGCCATTTGTGTTTTTAATGTCTCCGCCGAAAGTGCTGAAATTCGAGTGTGTGCCTTCTAATGTTCTGCGGTAATCTCTGGGATTTCATGGACGAGTGGAAATCGTGGCGGGTTCTCATTTTATTTCTTAACGTACAGGTGGGTTGGCAAGCAATATAGTAATGTGAATGCAAGGGTAGGATATTATGGAATGGCGCACGCATTGTGTCGAGGGAATCAATAATTTTGTGCGTGAAATATCAAAGTTTCTTATTAAAGTAGCGTGTTAATATTTCTACAAAATATTAAAGAAAATTTCAGTTTCGATAAGCTTTTTCTTTTGAAAATATTTGTGTATACTTTCTTCAAAGTCTAAAATGTCTACATGAGAACTGTCGAACTGTTAGCTATCCTCAGAACCATTTGAAATATTAGTCGCACATGAAAGGCTTTTAATATAAATGTGATTTCCATTAATTAAGGTTTTGAAAAGATGCAAAAATTCTCGTCACGGCTTAACTCTGAATTTACCAGTTAACCCTCAATAAACTTTCTCTAAGGCTAGACAATCACGAGCCCACTTACAGATCTGATAAGATAAATTTCCTGGCTTTTTTTTTTGTGAACTAAACTTTCGAAAATTTGTTTTAGATTTTCGAACTTCTATGTTTTAATTTTTTAGACTTCGAATTTCGAAAATTGAAAATATATTTTAGATTTTTAAACAACGAAAAATTTAAGCTTCCAAAATATGTTTTGAATTTTCGAACTTAGAAATTTTTTCTAGAATTTCGAATTTCGAAAATATGTTCTAAAATTTCAAACTTTGAAAATATGTTTTAGACTTTAGAAAATACGATATTTCTATCGAAAGATAGATTAAAAAAAAAAACACATGGAATTGTTTCAAAAGGGATTTGAACCGCAAAGTTCTTTTCAATAATCTTCAGCCATATTTCCTAACACATTTCCTTAACACAAACAACATGCATAATAATATCACGAACAAAAACTTCCCACATCCAATTTTATGCTGATAAAATATGAGGCAGAAAAACTGTAACCATGTCATTACCATAACAGACACGCAGTACAAATTGTAATTACACCAATAACAAGCCGCCGATTACAACATGCAATGAGCCGACGCCAGCGCCAACGCCGACGCTGAACACTTGTAGTGGTGTCATGCGTGATAGAAATTAACAACCCTGTACAACACAAACAACAAAGCATACATACAACAACAACAAATGTAGAAAGCAAAGGATGGAGAGCCACACAGCGTTCAAGCTTGCTGTAAAAGAAGAAAGCAAATGCCGAAGCAAGAATTGCAAATGTGGCTGTTGCTTACACACTTGTTTATGCGTGGTAATATTTTTCGCTTTATAGGCTAACAGAAAATATAACGGAATATTTAAACAGCATTTCTTAATTAATTCTTATTGCTTTGTGCATAAATGCCACACAGCCACAGCCACAGAAGGGAATGCGATAGCCGAAAAGACACAAAAGGAATAAATCTACTTTGCGGAAGACACTCTTTTCTTGCTTTTCTTACCCGCAAAATGTACAATTCGTGTGCGGAAGGAATTAAAATTAAGAGCAGCAATAAAGGCGAACCAAAAAAGTGCTAAAATATGAAAGCAACAAGCGCCAGCAGTGTCTTATAAGAATGATAATGAAATGAGTTGTTGTTATTGGAACTTGTAAAAAGGCACGAGGCGAGTTTCGTAAGTTACACAGACACACACTTTTCAATGTCCAAGAAAGTTTATTTGCTTGGCCGCAATACTTTACAGTAAAATTCAATACAACTAACGGATAAAGGATAACGGCACACTTGTACAAGTGGCAGCGCCATTAATATCAATTACGTTGTGGCAAGTTTTGGTCAAAGGGCACACGCCGCATACACGCTGTGGTAAGTATCTAGTAGGCATACTTAGCCGTCGTGGCTGCTAGTTATCCTCAGCGTTGTTTAACACACTCATATGTCACGCGCTATTATTTATGAGCGTGTATGGGTTTCTGGGCAAGGCTACAAGTAAAAAACAAGTAAAGTTGTTGTTTATAAGCTGCTGGTCCGCAACAGCAAATTAAGTAGAGTATTGCAATACTCCGGCGATTTGCTAAGTTTTAAGTACAGTCGTGTCGGGTCTAAGCAAACGAGCGAAAAGAAAAGAAAAAATAAAACAAGTTAAACAAAAGGTCAAAATGTAATCAACAAAGCAACGAGTGGGATTATGCTTGCTTGAGAAGGAATTGTGTGGCGAAGAGGGTGTGTCGAAAGGGCGTGGTTGTAAGTTTTAAAAAATTTAGTAATAATTTTTATGGAAGAAAATGAGAAATACAAGATTGTATATAAATTACTTTTGACTATTTTAAATATTTTTTCTTTAAATAAATAAAAGTCGTATTTAGCGAAGTCACACACCTATATGAAATGTATCAAATTGACCATTTGAAAGATAAAACTACATTGCAGAAAGACTTTTGTATAAATTTTGACGATCTAAATTAAAGTTTGCCTGCAATCAGGCATTTATCTTAAAAATAAAAACGAAATTGGGTTAGCGAGTTGCACACCTAAACTGTGACTAGAACTTAAAATTTTCAAAAAAAAAAAAATTTTTTTTCAATAAACTTAAAATATAGTATTTTGACCGTGGACTGATAAAAAAAGTAAAAAAACTAAATAATAAATTCAGAACAAAAAAAAATTATAAATTCTGAAATTTTTTTTTTAATTTTATTTAATTGAATTAGGAAAATTTTGAATACTTTCATAGGTTTATCATTTTCGTTAACAAAAAAAAAAAAAATAATTTTTTTTATTTCAGATCAATGGTTTTTGAGTGATAAATAGAGCACTTTGAGAGCTCGCACCGAAGGCAGCAGACAAAATGTTAACCTGAGCCGCCATTTTGAAAGGAAAAAATGAAAATAAATTACTTTTGTACTCTAGAAGGATTTAATAACAATTGTGTTGAAGTCTAAAAATATTAAATTTTTTTAACACAATTAAAAATATTTTGAACAATTTTAAGGTTCTTATATGGACTTTTTCTATTAAATACTAAAATTGGAACACCCTTTATGAATAGCGAGCACCCAAGTTGCAAGCATTAACTCAACTTAAGTGCATTTGCAACAAAAGACGCACAAAATCACACGCATGCATCGCTGTATAAACCCCATCAGTCGCTTCACTACAAATGTTACGTATACGCAGCGTAGTACGATCGCTACATTTGTTGCTACTTTAATGTATTTCTTGCCGAATATATACTTGAAAGCAGCGCTGCTTCAATTTTTCAACAAAAGTTATTATAGTTTTTGCTGCACATCGCCTGTTGCATTGTTGCACGATGACAATGGCAACGTCATACAAGGCAGCAACAACAACACCACCGCCGCCGGCACTCGCACTCTTCCTTCCAATGAACGTCCCTACTTTTTATTTTACTACCTATACTTTTCATTTACTTTTGTCTTGACGGGGCATGGTAGAGCAACACACACACACACACACACACACACACATGCATAGTTGTGGCAACACCAATGGCGCACCGACACTTTGCTGTTGACTTTGGCATTACAGTTCAATGTTTATTTTCGCGATTTTCTACTTCAGCAAAGATTTCGCACACTTGTGTAATTCTTAAATCACACACACACAAACACTCGCTTCTATACATTGAAGAAGGTTCCTAGCGTTCACTCATGTGTGGCATTGCATATGCAACTGTTGCATGCCGCACTCTATCACACGCTCACATACATACACAGATTCAAACGCGTACGTGTGTATATACTAATGCCGCATGGTGTCTGTGCAAACAGTGAGTGGCAACATGTGCATTACAACAGTTTCTTGCAGCGTGCAACGTGAGGTCGGTTGTGCGCCAGAAGCTGGCTGGTACCCATGGTGTCTTTGTTTAGCAACGCCGCAACGAAAGGAATATGCCACGAGACGAGTGTAACGGGCGAGTATGATATACAACAAGGTTAAGTCTTGTTGACCAAACGGCTAAGATAAATATACACGAGTATGTGTCCACATGCCCCGTGAGTGTATATGCCACATCCATAAGCTAGACGCGTGCTTCACAGGATTTCGGAAGTAAGAAGTGTGACATAGATGGCTGCGGGGTGTGAGACAGTGCGCTGACAATGCAAGTAAACGCAGTTTGGAAGTGTCAGTGCTTTTGGAAGGTGTTGAAATGTGATTTCTGTTAATAAAATTATGAAACTTTAAGGAAATGCTTGAATAGTTGGCAGTTTCTTGGTTGGTTTGTCTTTAAGACTCACTTTCATGAGTAAAGAACAGTAACAGATAAATATTTGAAAAAACGTAAAATTGTTGAACTTGTTGAGAAGTAGATTACCAGCAAAGGATAATTGTAATATCCTATGTAAAGTAATTCCATAGAGTAATCTGAAGTAATCATAAGTAATAATAAACTTTAAAGTTTTATATTTGGCTTAAAAATAACAAATAAAATAACAATTGTATATATGTTAAGTAATGCAGAAGAGTAATCTTAAGTAATCATAAGTAATCTTAAACTAAAAAACCATTATTTTTTTTTTTAAATTAACTAAAAGCAATAATTTGATATACGTAAATTAATTCAATAGAGTAATCTCAAGTAATTTTGAGTAATCATAAGTAATCATGACCTAAAAAAAAACATTATTTCTTATTAGGTTGAAAAATAACAAACAACAAGAATTTAATATAACTAGGTACGTATGTAAAGTAATTCAATAGAGTAATCTTAAGTAATCAACCTGAAAACCTGAGGATTGTCGAGTGAGGTTGAGATTCAAACTAACACAGATAAGAAGCTATACAAAGACTGGTAGTCAGCTAGTTATGTGTGGCTAACCAAGTCCAAGTTAGGAATTTCTAACTTCAGTGAAAATGTGAATGATTCTTGTTAAGAAACAGTAATAGAAACGGAAAATACAAATTGTTCCTTTCGATATTTTCTCTTGGCATTTTTTTAAATAAAATACTTCGTAGATCAAAATATTTTCCTTTATTTCTTATTTTCTGACATTAATAGAAGTTGATTTAGATCTCAAAGAACAGAAGGATTATAAAATTTGAAGAAATATAAACATGAGATCTTCGTTACAATGTCATTGACTATACTCACTTAAAATGCTCTGAAGAACTAACTCAAAATTGCCCGCCCTGGAATATTAAAAAGCACATACAAGCGATCTCAAAGCGAGATCAAGCCACTCAACACTAAGAAAAAAATATGAAATTCCAAAACTACACAAATTTAGTAACTTTAATTTTCTTAATGCCACAGCCAATAAAGCGACCAACAAAAGCAATCTGACGCAAGTACAAATGACAATAACTTCAAGCGCCGTAAGATTCAAGATGAAATGTTTAAGAGTAAGTGCGACGCCTGAGAGGGCACACCGCCCTCAAACGCAGTTGATGGACAAAATAAGATGAGAGCAGCACACACATACTGATGGACACGAAGAAGAGGCTTTTTAATATACACAAAAGGTAATGCGTCCGCAATCGAGAAATGCCAACACTTATAGCGGACTTAAGCACGCGGCAGCAACAACAGCAACTACTATATATACTGTATGGAGTGAAGACGCAACATTGTTGCAAGAAAAGTTATGGAACTTTGATAAACGAAAGCAAGTATTACACATAAAGGAGATGACAAAACAACAGCAAATCGTTGAGGTTGCAGCGTTGAAGGTGTAAGCGTGAGTCCCCCACTCAGAAAAAATTAAGAAAATTGCGACAGGTAAAATATTTCATGCCAACATAAGAAAAAAAATTAAATAAATAAAGAAGCTCTTCGCTGAGCGCTGAAGTGGTAGGGAAGCGCAAGTGGCGGCGCGGTGGAGTTTCAAGAAAAATCGCTGTAATAAACTGCGAATAAAATGTAAGGGAAAGCAACAAAAATAAAATAAAAAACAGACGAACAAAAAAACGCAATAATAACTTGCAACATAAGCAAATGTAAAAAAAGAGAAATGTGAAACAATTTGAGGTAAGCGCTGCCACTCACGGGGCAGTCGAACATGGAAAGTGTGGAGGGCGCGCCAGGCGAATGTGGAGCACATAAAAGTACGCGCAACATACAGAAGTACCCTTGCATGTGTGTACAGATGGAGGGGGTGTAACTGCACTTCAAGTGCGCGGCACACAACAGTAAAAACAGTAAAAGCAACCACAATGCGCTGAAGGGGCACTGGACGCAATGCGAATGAGTGGCTCTTACGTAACATAGCAATGCGCGCAAACATAACTTAAATTATTAATAATAACAAAAGCCAGTGAGCGGCGCACTGCCGAGAGGAAATCAAAGAAAACAGGAAGGATGGTGAAAGAAAAACCGTTGTTTCACAGTTAGCAGGAAAGGCGATCTAAACGAAACGATTGCGGAATGAAAGTTCAGCGCGCATGAAAGTTGAAGCGCGCGTGGAGCATTGTGGCGGCAGCAGCGGAGAGCTTTGCTCTAAGCCTTTACAGGTCGCTGGAGCAGCGGCGGATGTGTATCGACAACTGTTTGCCCTGCCGAGTGATATGACAACAGCGCGGCGATTGAATGCGGGTCACTGGGGGAAGTGGAGGTTGGTATATACAGCGGAAGCAAGTGCTTTACAATAACTTTAGCGCGAGGAGCAAAAAAAAACAACAAACAAACAAAAGTAGCCATAAATAATACTTCGCACAAGTGCACGCGCTCTTATTGAAGCATACTTTTGAGCGTTTGCATGCGCTCAGCTGACTGCGAGCGCGCTGATATATATAGAATACAGTCCGCGGCAGCCATTGTTTTCTTTTATAGCGGTCACAAAAAAAAAAGAACTTAAAATAATAATAAAACAATAATATGCGCCGCGCTGTGCTCCGTGCGCGCGTACATCCGTCCACCTTCAACGCTTTTGCTTGAGCTTACACTCGCGCCGCGATTTATTAAAAATTCGTGGCGTTATTGTTTTAGTTTCACTTTTTGTACTTGCGCTGCCCGTCTTCACCGCACTCCTGCGTCCATCCATATTTACTTTAATGATTTATGCACACGCGGTCGAGTGAGTTTCCGCCGCGGCGCGAAGACAAGCGCGTCTGGGAACACTGACAACCGCGCTGGCTCAGAAGCAGTTGGCGGTGTCGTGAAGGCGGGTGAAGGTAGTAATTCGGACAGCGCGCTTAAGCAAACACATTTCTTGTGGCGCACGGCAGGTATTTAAGCAGGCGCATGGAATTATAAAGAGTTGAAATTAAGAGAAAAATTTAATAAGGGTTCCCAAACCTTCGTCAAAATAACATTGTTGTAATAATTAGTACGGAATATAACGGCATATAACGTCATGAATTTAATTACAACAACAACAAAACTAATCTTATAAACCCAGCAACGCTCTAATCGGCCAGCAAACATAAACCCAATTCTATTTACCCTCTTAATCTTCCTCAAATAATGTGATTATTAATCACATTCTCTTTAAGGCGCCTGGCTAATAGCAAATCAAAAATGTCTTATCAATAACAAAAAAAAGTTAACGGCATTAAAGTCACACAGCTAAATTTATTGTTTTTTGTGTCTTTAATAAGCTTTATTGCTTGTCCATATTAAATGCTCCCTCTCTTCTGTTTTTTTCTTTGCTCAAAGGTAACGAAGGACGACCGGCTTAATTGGCGCCGACTCGCTGTAAGCGCTTACAATAATTGCTATTAATTCGATTTATTAATGTGTACTTAATTTTTAATTACGCCTTAAAATACGCGTTTTTGCTTGGCGCTGCATGATTTTGCTTGTATTGCCCACCTCTCTTGTGCTTAACGCCGTCGGACTTAAGTGGTGTTTGTAACATTGAAAACTCTATATGTACTCTTATGCAAATTTATATTTTTAAGCGCGCTTTCGAAGCTTTAATGCACGGGTGATGGCATAATAAGTGGAATAAGTTGTCAAGGGTAAACCACTGAAGGTTTAGTGGAGACTTTAAATCCATTTTTTAAATAGTGAATATTGATTTACTTAATGTGATAATTTAACTGTTTGATTTCAATTAAAAAACTGATGTTTCTTAAAAGTTATAAGACGTCTGAGAATGACTGATATATGTACGTATATGTGAGATCAACAATGGATACATATTTTCGATGTATACCCGGGCAGCTAACAAAAACTGTTTGTATCAATCTCTCTTTAAGAAGAGAGAGTGTCCTCGGTGTGTTGAAAGATCGACGATATTGTTAGTAATTATACCCGAATGCCTCTTCGGTGAAGGTGTTCAGCTGATGTTTCTGGTTTCGGGTATTTTTTCTCTTATTTTCTCTAATCCATGTTGGGATCAGTTACGGGCGACCAGTGATGTAAACCGAGCCTACTTCAAGTTGCTGAGAATGTCGATTATTTGTAATGAGCGTGAGTAGAGAGGTTTGATCATTTTCAAAGCTATTTCGGGTTCGAAACTGAACTTAGTATTGTGAAGAGTTCGATTAACTCTTCATGACTATTTTTGGAGAACGATTTCTCCGTTTCATCAAAAAATGGGCGGATCCTCGAGGATTATCTGTTTACAGTCGGAAAATTTTTTTACAGCGAGCATTCTTTTGAGGTGCTAGAACAGTAAAAAGTCGATGCGAGGCCTGATCAGGAGGATATGGAAGATGCGAAAGCAATTCGAAACACAGTTCTTGCAAACTTACCATCGTGTTATTGATTTCTGACAAAGTAGTGCATGATTTAGATTGACCTTCTGTGGGTTTTTCCTCCAAAACTGTCTCTTTTGGAGGTCTACTAGGCTCATGGTATTCGGGGATCCATCAACTTTTGGTTTATTACAATTTTTTCTATTTATAAGTTGTACAAATTGTTTGGGCAACCACTAATTGCATTAAAATTTCCACTTTTTTTTCAAAATTTGTTCGTTACTTTTCGATAATCACCGTTTTCGGACATGATTTATGTCCTGCAAAGCAACTCAGCTGTGCCTAGTTAATACCGTTATAAGATATATAATTACCTATGTCAAATAAGGTGAACAAATGAGCTAAACATAGAAAAAGGCCTAAACCGCAAAATACTCAATAAATAACTACTAGAAAAACGACAAGGGTTACGAAAGGCAAAAAAAAAAATTGCAGAAAAAGAAATGACAGCTGAGAAAAAGAAAAAAGAAGGCAGGGGAAAATAAGTAAAGAAAAAAACTGAGAGGCAAACGAGCGTTCAGGCACTTTAACCGCAATTGATTAATTCAATTTCAATTTTGGCTCCACTTAATGTGCCATCATTAGTCTTTTGGAGTGGACGAAACACTTGTATGGTCACCCACACTCTCTATACCCCTCTTCCGTCTCCTCCTGCTCGTTTGTAGCAATTTGCTGGAAAAATTGGTGTTGCAAAGTTTGTCAAACTTGTTGCACGCACAAATTACAAGCGGAGACAAAAAAATACAGAACAACAACAATAAAAAATCAAGCAGGCAAACAAACGCTTGACAAGCATGGAACGATAAAAGTGCGAATACAAACAACGACGGGGAGCGAAAAAAGAGCAAATTGCAAGGCTTGCAGTGGTGCAGGTGGCGGTCAATGAGTGAAGCGGGTGTCCGACGTAAGTAGTTGGAAAAATCACTGAGAGTAAAAAAGGGATATTTATCATGTTGGCATTGCTTTTACTTTCTCGTTGCTGGGCATTGTGGTCGTGTGAAACTTATGGCCGCTGCCGGACAGCGCCAACTGCTGTTGCTGCTCTTGTTGTTGTTGTGCGTGTTAGCAGTAGTCGTGTAGGGTTATGTCAGCAAATTGTGGCTGGTGCAAACTGACTGGACGGCGTTTCTACTTCCAGCCACAGCCCGCACAGGCAGCCGCACTTTAAGCAACGCACAAAGGAAGTGTCAACAACAGCTGAGCCCGACTTGGCAGCCACGCAGGCTGCTCAATGACTTGCCTGACTGGTCGGTTATTAATTTCTACGTCTGAGAACAGCAACAACAACAACAACAAGAAATGAATACTCTTTTAATGGTAACAAAAGCATGAATGCTGCTGTGTTGCCGCTTAATGTGGCATGTATGTAGAGTCCCCGAGCGCTGCCACACACACACACAACTACAAACAATGAACAAAAAAACGCAAACTAATTTCTCAACAACAACTAGAAATGACAAAAAATGCATGGCAATAGCAGCAACAGAGGAGGTATGATGGGTAGGAGTGAGAGAATGCGTTGCGTCCATGGACCCCGCTTGAGTGGCATACAGCAGGCATCATTTGTAAATCTTGCTTTGCAACAAATTAAAAACACATTTATATTGGTTAAGAAATTGTATTCTCAGTGGTAATATTAAGCGTAAAAGGAGCAAAAATGACAAAGAGAATAAAAGAAAGAACAGCAAAAAAGAAAAGAAAGAGCAGCAGTACAAGGAAACTGGATGTGACGAGTGTAAACAATTGTTTATCTATAATGGGTTGGATGATGCATCACATGACTAAATGTACTTATATGTGAGTAGGAATGTATTTGAGTATAAGTAAGTATGTATATATATGTATCTACCATTGAGAGTACCTAACTGTATATTAAGACAATAACCTCATTACATTTATGTACACTTATTTGACATACACGTTTGGGATTTAGGACAAATGTTGGATTGAACACTGCGTTATTGCGAAGATCCAACAGAAGGATTAAAGTGGCGCCTGAATGTAGGCAACAGTTTTAAACTATTGCTCAAAAATTACCAAATTCCGCTCTGAAATTCTACTCCTTGGAATTTTTAATCATATATGTAGTCGCATATTAAGCACGAAGTAATAATTACAACAAAACCTAAATAATTTTTAATTTTAACTTAAACACAGCATATGGATTAGTATATTATTTGAATAAGAGCACATCTTGCGATTGATAAAAAAACTATTGATCAGAAGTAAGAAGAAGAAAGCCAAAGAAGAAAATAAAATCATTATTATCAACGCCGTCCGGAACGGTCTCAAATTTATACCGCTAATGACTCAGAGGCGCAGAAACATTGACGAAAGAGCATTCTAGAGAACTCTTCTCCACAAGATCTTTGGACCTATTCGCATGAGCGAGAAGTACCGATGAGGATGGAACCATGAACTGTATGTTATGGCTCTATGCCGACATGGATATAGTTAAGCACATAAAACAGACAACGCCTGGTTGGGCTATCTCATACGCAAGAAAGATTATGCTACAGCTAACGGCCCCTTCCACTCGATACCCATGGGTGGATAATGAAAACAAGCGCGCCCACGCATTCAATGGAAGGAGCAAAAGCATAGGGTCTGGATATGGGATTTTCAACGGACATGACGCAGGGTAGAGGCAAATTACGAAGTTTTGTGTTCTCGACCCAGACCGACCCACGGTATTAATGTCAAAGAAGAAGTAAAGAAGATAATTCTGATGATCTATGACTCGCTCTTAAGCCCCAAGAAATGATCTTCATTTGGTTTATAACCGGCTTAGAATCTTCTTCTTGTCTAAGCGATAGCATAAATGCGAACCAACCTTGGAGTCATAAACCTTTTATTTCTAAAGACAAAAGGTCAATATATCTAACTAATAGAAGACTTACTCCACTCCAAACTCCAAAAAGACATACATATTAGGATGAGACGTTTGGACTGCATGAAACGCTAAGTTGAGACATTTTACTAAAAAATATTGAAACTAATCTTATAATTTCCGTAACTAAAGTAAACTCGTACATATCGCCACTAAAATTCAAATACAAAAGTTGACGGTGGCATCCAGAAAAAATAATAAAAAATCAGAAATAACCATACCGTACTTAAGTAAAGCAATGTCATTTTCATAAATCACAAACCATTTTTCCAGCAATGAATCAAGGTGAATCCACGCAACTGAAAGGTGAAGCAACAACAGCAGCATCCAGCGAATGGAAACATTTGCACTGTGAATGCATTTCACTAAGTGGCCGACGATATATCATTGACAGTGTGGCAACATTTACACAATCAATGCGTTTGCATATTTCTCGAGAGTGCGCCCCTTTCAACCCTTTCTCAGCGGGTTCGCGCCAAAGGTGGCTTAGAGCAATCATCAACTATTCTCCAGCACTTTTTCACTTGCAACGCAATGGCGCCGCCGCAACTTAAGCGCCCAGCGAGCGCGCGCATTCCCAGCTGAAAAGTGTGCAGCCATCAGTCGCCGGAGGAGACGTTAATGAGCGACCATTACGCGGACAATGCGGTTTCCGACGCGCAGTGGCGCTATCTTTTCAACGCGCGCAATGTGTTATTTAAAATAGATTTACATTTACACTCGCGTAAAGCTATCCGTGGCACACACTTACACACGAATATTAAATAAAAAATTGCGCACATTTATCAAAAACACTCACACAATACTTGCTGCAAAATGACGCATATTTCCCTTTCCCCACTTGCGTAGATGCATGCATAAATTCCACTTGTCTTACCTCAGCGCCTGAAGAGGAAGTAGTGGAAAGAAATAACGGTACAACCGAAAAATTGTTTTACACCCCATTCAGTGTGCGCAACGACACTTAATGCCCGGTTGATACTTTTTATTGTTGTTGTTGTTTGGGTTACACATATGTACATACCACCACCAGCGGGCGCTGACTTCTTATCATTCAATGTGACATCATTATTTTGCATTTTGGGTCAGGAAGGGCCAGGCCACAAGCCACAATACCCGTGTACTCACCGCCAAAGGAATTTGTTGGCAAAGTGTGCAGTTAAATATCATTAAAAAATGATCACCCTGTATTATATGGCTTTTGTTATTGTCATATGAGCGCTGTGTGTGTCTTGAAATGGGACATTGTAAAGATAGATGCTGTCACTTGATTTGGGGTCATGAAATATACGCGCCCATTTCTTGCATCAAATCGCACACACACTTACTTCTATCTAAGCGGGGCATATGCTGCAGGACAGGACAGCAGAGTAGATAGAAGACATATTGTTTACAACAAACTCAGAGTAAAAAGTGTGTTTGCCTTGTAATACCCACAAATTACCGGCCAAACGATATGTAAATGGGCGCCGCCTTCGCTGTCGTGGCACTTCTAATTCGCTGCGGTTTTCTTTTAATGAGACAAAAGTATAAAAGGACAACACTTGTACATAATGCTCCAAGAACATATTTTAAGCTCATAAATATGGTTTTATTTGAAAAATATTAATGCACTTGATTAAGTGGGTTCCAACGGTGGTATAGTAAATATTGAACGAAGAGAGGTTAGCTATTCAACCAATGCTAAGGTCGAAACAAATTTACTTATAAAGTTGCGGTTTTTATCTCGTTCAAGTCTAGAAGTTTATAAAAGTTCGATCATAAACTCTCGGTTTTTACTCCCATCATAAGTTCTTATATAATTTTTTAACTGTTATAAATATTTTAAAATATTTTCCATCTGTACATACCTTAACACCAATATGAACCGGTGAAAAATCGCTGTGTAGTGCTGAAGTCAATATAGGTAATGGCATGGGAAGGGGGCAGGACATCATGGTCGCTACCTGTAAATGAAAAAAAAATTCCAATTATAGTAAAAATTTAAATTATTAAAGAATTTGATAGCATTAAACGATATATTTATTTCTTGTATTTAAAAATAAATTTTCTAAGATATTCGTAGGAGACATATAAAGGATGTTTTTTTAGGTACAGCATTTTTATGTCAAACAAAACACAGCCCGATTAATGAAGCATTTAGCATTTATCCGATTAACTCATTCCCTCCCATTATACTCGCTTGGGTACAGAAAAATCATGCTTTTTTAACCAAATGAGTACAATTTGATAGAATGGGTTTTATGTACCATTTTTTCTGTATCCAAGCGAGAACAATGGGAGGAAATGGGTTAATATCGACCACAGAATATAAGAAATATATGGTCATAATTTTCATTAAGTGCTCAAGATTGATGGTTCCTACGACTACTTCTCAATGTAAACGCCATCAGATATATAATAAGCATTTTTAGTACAAGAAAACCTGAATTGTCTTCTTTATTTCTTTTGATAGCTAATGTGACGTTTGATTTGACAGCTATCTCTTTAAAAATTATATATCTCCAAAAGAAGAGAGAGAAAGAGAGAGTAAAAGCCTTCACAAAGGTGATAATGCGCGTAATTTATGACTCTGAGATTCAAGGTTTGATCAAAATATTCCATTAGCTGTCTGGGAGTGTAAACTTAGGGAAAGTCTCATCGCGCAGATGAAGAAATATAGAGTTCCGGCATCCAACTTTTTGTAGTTTCGAGTATGCGAAGATGAAATGATCTTGTTAATTAATACCAGTTTCTACAAAAGCTTTCGATAGCTTTGACCCTAGTTCTGGAAATCATAGAAAATATTTTCTAAGGTCTGTTGCCCTCAAGGTGAGTATAGAGACCTATGTGTAGTACTATAAGTTCTATGGATCACTTTGATATCTTCTAAATCAAACTAAGAGACAAATCACCGAGAACATATTATTCAAAAGCATTTTTAGGTTAGACGTTGAAATACAAACTTCAGTTGCAAATTTGGGTTTAATGCTAAACACCAAATGAGAAAATTAACTCGAGTTTACGAATATTAAATTTCAGTCGCAAAACTTGGATTTCCATGAAGGCTGTGTGAGTCGAAACCTAAATTTTGAAATATTATTTTTGAGAATTACGAAAACAACTTTTAACCCACACAAACGCTTCGACATTACGAAAACCCGTCGAACTCTAAGCCACCTTCTTTACCGATTGTCAACGAGGAATTTCTCACTCAAACTCGCCGAGGGGAAGCGGCTGTTGCAAGCGCACATTCCACATGCAGTGCACGTTGTCAAATTGCCGCGACAAATGATGTTGCTGTGGAACATTGGCGCACGCGCATTTTATGTGCAACGTTGATGAATGGTGCTGCGGTTGCTGCAGCCGCTGTTGCAAGTGTTATTGCGTTGTTGCAGCACTAATTTCCGCAGATCACTGCCACACCACATTGTTGTCATATGTTTGTTTGCTGCATGCTACACGTAGCAGTATACGCCTTGCCACTTTACTCGCATGACAAATCGAGCAGATGTTGCAACAACAACTTGCAGTGGCAACAACGATGAATGCGCGTTTTGTTGTTGTCACATTCGCGTATATTATGGCATCTAACGGTAATATATGCCACCCCTCAAATCGAAACCAACTGCACATTTGAAGAACAGTTAACAGTTTTGTGCAATCATTGTTGCACTCATTGCTCGGTTGCATGTTAACAGTCGGCGGTGGGCGTTGTGTGTGTGTGTGGGGCGTGGCGACATGGATGTCAGCGATTTTGATACCGACACCGTATGCTATAATTCCCATTTGGCGGCAATCATCGACAAAGGACACTTGTGATGCGTGCAAACCCTTTTCTGCATTATTCATGTAATATGTTGCCACACAAATTTATTTATAAATGCATGTGCCATTACCAGTTAGAGGGCGGTGGTACGCGACTCTAAAAAGCTTCCAAATGCAACCCAATTTCACCCGAAAGCCGCATGCCACATGCACTTGCCACATGCTACATGCCACTTGCAACAGCATGATCATGCGAAATTTAGTCTGCCATTCGGCTGGCAATAAAATGCGAAATGAGAATCCACTGCTTGCAACAAGGCATTAATGCGGCGAAATGTGCATCCTTCATCAAGTGGCTGACATTAAAAGTTGTCATAAAGTCAGCTGGATTGACATAGTGGCAAATTTTGCCACGGCGCGCTTCATAAAGTTGCAGTGTGCGTGCGTATGTGTGTGTGGCTGCTACATATGCGTGCAACATGTGTCAAAAATCTCGCAAAAAAAAGCACTGTTACTTGCAATGTTGCAGAAGCAAAGCTGTCTTAACTCGACTGCGGCGCACACTAATAAACCAACGTCGACTGATTGACTGACTGACTGAGTGAGTGAGCGAGTGCGAGACTTCGACTGACAGTCATTAATCCGCGTGTGCGCATTTTTTAAACCAGACGGAGCGCACACAAACACCCATTCATATGTGAGCGCCTGCTGCTGGCCGCGTGTAGTTTACTGCCGTTGCGGCAATAAAATTAAATGAGCCCAACAACAACAACAACTACTGCAGCCAGCCGCCCATTCTTCATTCAACAGTTTTCTTAATAATTTTCACTCATAAATTTCGTATGTGGCACAAACACAGTGCTGCTGCTGCTGCCACGCCGCCACTCAGCCATGCAGCGGGCAAGCAGGAGTACAAGTACAAGTGTGTAAATTTCATGGCATGCATTCACATATTTGTGGCATGCTGCAATTGTGCTAAATATAACGGGGGTAAATATTCGTGTGCGCTTTTTTGTTTTGTTGTTGCAATCTTATTTATGACGAGTAGCCTTGGCCCTTGTGAAGCTTCCAAAAGCGGAAAATATATAAAACAAAATATTATGGATTATTGAAAGAAGAAGCATAAAATGTTTCGTAGAATTTCAGGACAGTTTGAGTTAGTGCAGGCTGATGTGATGGGAATGGAAGCGATATAGGGTTCCTCAGGAACTTTTGGTTTCAAATTGAATAAAATATAAGATGTTCATAAAAATAAACTATTTTCCATAGGGAGAGACGACAGAAATTCAAAGTTTATAGAAGAACATTGGAAAATTCTAAAACTCTCCCTCAATAACTCAATTTATCAATTTATCCACGGTCCAAAGCTTCAGAAAGCAGCTTTTGTTCAAGAAGAACCTTTCCTTATATTTTAGATCTCATTTTAATCAAGGGTTCTTAAGAAAGAACCTAGTAGAAACTATACAATTAGTGTTTTAATTCCTCTCTCTCAGAGTGACCACTAAACTACAACGACACTTTTGATCTCTTCCTTTTTCTAATCTCCTAAAATCCAAAAACTTTCCACCAAATGACTTCCCTCATCTCCGCGTGTATTCTCTCTGTGCATAACAAATTGACGAAAGTGTTGAGTGTCTCTTATTTACACCTCTCAAAAATTTTCACTTTACACCTTACAAAAAATAACAGAAAAAAACAACACACTTAGGGCACAAATTATTTTTTGAAAACTAATTAAACACAGACGAAGCGAACTGCCTGCTTTTAACTTTGGTGTCCACTTGTCACAACACCGTAAAGCTACACCTGAAAATTCTTTTTGGATGTCATCGTTGACACATTCTAAAATTGTTGAGAGAGCTGTCACACATTTTTTGTTGACGTTTTGTGTGGTCTAAAATTTAATTACATACATATGTACATACTCATATTTAGTTTGAGGGAATTACTTGGGTGGTCGCATGTGGTAGGTGGCGAAGAAAATTTGTTTTTTTTTATATATTAGATACAAATTGTAGAAGAAAAAAATATAAAAAACCAAGATAGATAAAACAAAATATATACAATATATGTTAGACACAATTCAGTAAACGTGTAGCCCCAAATCAACGTATGCAAGTATTAGTCGAACCCTCGAGTCTTCCACTAAGGCGGCATGCAATTTTTATACTCAATAAAACATACGACAAGGGTTCAATCGTTTGCTAAATGGGTGAAGAAATATGAGCAGACATGTTGAAGTATTGAGATCTCGTTCGTTCTGACCTTTGACCTGAACATCTTCAATAGAAATTGTTACAAACTAAATGAATATGGTGTAGGAATTAAAGCCACAAAATTGTACTTTAAAGGCCCGTAATTTTATGAGCAACTAATGGAGGAACACTCCAACAATAGTTTCTAAACTATCATTTACAGCTTCATCCATGTTGCAACTGTTTCAAAGCTATCATATAAATTTGTAATAATCATATTTCCATACATTTATGTATAATAAATTAGGTTAATAGTTACCTGAGAAGTGAAAAAAGGTTGCCATATGCATTAAAGTAACAAAATGTTATTAAAATAAAATCTAAAATCAAAGTAATAATATTTAGTCCAAAGACAGTACAATTCATAAAACATTATGACAAAACCGAAAATCTTAGAGTTGCCACCTATTTATGAATAATATTTTTGCCAATATCATACTTGATTTTAATATAATCTGACTAAATGAAAATTGCAAACATTTTAATTTCATTATCAATTGAATGAAACAGGGTTGCCACCCTAATTAAATTTATAAGGAGGTTTTAACCAAGTAATTTAGAATAAAATCATGATGAATTTAAATAACATACACTTTGAAACTAAAAAAACTAAATTATTAATTCACAGTGTAGCCACCTAATATAAATTTTTTATATAGGTTTAATAGTGGTTATACTTAAAAAATGCTAAAATAAGATATGGTTAGCAAGAAATTAATTTACCAATATCTAAAACAAAAAAAAAAATTATTTATTAAATTTTCTTGCTTCCAGTACCGACCTATATATATAGGTAAAACAGATTGTCCGAATGAATATATTTAAGTATTATGTCACAAGAGACATTTATTTGTACGTATGTACATAAGTTTATTTACATATCTGCATACAACTCCTCAATAAATCTAATGGTCTACTACTTCACGGTGACTTGATTTCAAGCCGCCAACGCAAAACTAAAGCAAATCACACTATTCCACTATAACAATATCAATACATGTATGTATGTATGTAATAAACCGCAATCTTAAATGTAATAAAAAGGTAACGGTTTACATGCCCCTGTCATTTTGCAATGCAAATTAGCAAGAGTGCGTCAAGGAAAAACCTATAATAAAACGGCAAAATGCCGCATGTGTGGGTGCTGCATGGCCGACTCAAATGCCTAGCAAGAGGTGTGGGTGTGGATGTGTGACTAGAACCGCTACGCCCACCTAAACGGTAGTTAAAGTGCATTTTACCAATGCAAACGGCACACAATGCGCATGAATGACTGATTGACTTGTCGACTCGCTGGCAAAGCTGACTGAAAGCCGCTCATAAATGGCGATTAGTCACACTTGCAATACAATTGCAACGGCGAACAAGTGGGCAATTGGCAAGGCGATTAGCGAACGTGCACGTTTCAACCAACAAGCAAAAAAAATTAAGAAAAAAGAGCGTAATTCCAAGTAGTATTACTATTGTTGTTTTTCCCAAAAGAATGCACTTGTCTGCTCAGCAGCGAAACGCGAGTTGCACACATGTGCACAGGGTGTGTCAGAAACCAATAGATCATTGAACTGCAATTAGAAGCATATATGGTGTGCTTATTATAAAATACATATGTACATAATAAGCCACGTCTTGTGTCCACATGTGGCATGCCGTTTTTTGCGCTCGTTTATCTACAGGCAAGTGAAGAAGACATCTAATGACCACATAAGTAAATATCAGTGAGACATTCACTTAACCAACCAACCACATAAGCATTGTGTGCTTTGTTAAGTAGCACGAATGCTTGCATACTCACATTCATACTTACTTACTAACATAAGTATTTTTAGTTAATTGCTTAGTTCTTGCTGCAGGTGCAATAGACCGGCTATAAACACCGCTAAAGTGCAATAAAAACTAAATGTTGAAAAATGTTAATGTTTGATTTAGCTTCAGCGCTGTCTTTAGCCACCGCAATTTGTGCAGTTGACTGTTGCCGAGTTGTTTGTGTGTGCTTGATTGCTGCCCTTCATGCTTGCTGTACTCATTAGTTTTCTCTTCGCCTCTAAAGCAAGTAATTAGCTTGTTATTAATAAATATTTTCTTATTCTTACAGCTTAATTTTATGAGGTTCTAAACATGTTTATCGCGGGTCTCAGGTGTTTGAATATATTTGAAATCTATGTAGGTACTTCATAGAGATGATATAATTGCATAGTGAGTGGGTATGTGTCTTTGCTTAGTTAAGCTTAAGCGGAGTTTCAAACCATATAAAAACACAAAGGTCAATGATTTTTTGGTAGAAGTAAAGTACTAAGTTACAATAATATTATGGTTGTCATTTAGTTTTGGTCTCTAACTTCAAACTAGTAGCTTCTTCGAAACATATGGTTCTATAAGAGTGCTGTGAAAGTGATTATAGAAAAAGGAACCCATGAAACGTTAGTTCCGATTCTCGATCTTTCACCTTTAATATGAGTAACGAATCAGCTGAAATCGGTGATGTCTTCTCTGATCCTCGCTATTCTATTTTAGAACTGAAAACAAAAACTAATTGATACTTTTACAAGTATTATGTTCCCAGTGCCTCTAATGTTCTCTCTATAAAAACAAGTTCCCAATTTTAGCTGTCTTCGAGTCGGCAAGAGGAGAAGGAGAGCAAAAATTAATGCAACCGCATTCTTAGAGTACCTCGTCCTGAACCCTAGACTGACTCCAATAAAAACAAATAACGTGAATTTTATAATTTTAAGGGTATGAATATCAATATCAAATTTTATTATTATATTGATATACATGTCCCTGAAGTAAGATACAATTTTCAATTGTATTCATTGCTTACTTGGTATGGAGCAACCCATTAGGTTAGACCTGTTTCTAGGCAATTCTCGTTTGTTAAAAGCTCAGACTTTGTTCATGAATCCTTCGCCAAAAACTGTACTGTAACGATGCCACAGCCTTCATATTCGCCAGGCATGCCTCTGTGTGACTTTCAATTTCCAAAAATAAAGATAATCGTAAAAGGCCGTGGTTTAAAAGCATACGAGAAACTGTTGAAAGAGTCAAAGGCTATCACTAAAATGTTTTAGAAGAATTTCGACAATTGGAAGAATGAGGACAAGTTTAACGTAGGCACAAAATAAATATTTCTTCAAAACACAAATATTCTCGTTATTTTTTGAACACATCTCGAAAAACTGTGGTTACTAACTCTCTTACTCTAAATATTGTTGAAAAATCTGGGAACTCTGGAACAATAAGAAAACTTATTTGTTGAATGTTCTACAAAACACTATGCGGATATGGCATCTGATATTTTCATATATATTATTATTATATTATTTTTTATTCAAATTGTATGTAATATTCTTTGTCCATATTCTCTTAAAATTAATCATCGAAAATCTTGGAATTTCCTATTTTACCTTTACAGCAACTTCTACTTCTCCAACCGTAGCGCAGAGCAAACAATTGCAAATTCAACCATCAATTTACCAAACTATAACTCACTTCCTTCTCTTTATTACTCCGTTAGTATTTATACGAAATTTTATTGTCAACAAATTAATGCCAATTTAAAGTAAAATTTCAATTGCAATCCGAAAACAAAACAATAAAATCCGAAACAAAAGCCAAACAAAAACTCATATTGCAGAAGAGTCAATACGAAGGGCGGATGGCAATTTCAGAGCCAGAATGAAGGGATGGACGAATGGATGGATGGATGGAAAGAAGAAGAGGATAGGAGCAGGTAAGCAAACTACTTAGGAATATAAATCAAATGGTAGTATTAAAATTTAAAAGCTGTTGATTTGCAACACTACCGGCAATGGCCATTAAGCAGCAACAGACAGCCAGCACAGGACAGACAAAATCTATTGCAACACCCAACACCAGAACAACAGCAACACAAGTTGTTACCAACAATGAGGAATACAGTAGAGGCAAATAAATAGAATAAACAAAGTGAAGCTACAACTGAAACAAAAGCCGTTTTGAAAATATCTGATAAAGGTAAATAAAATAGACAACGAAGGGAGGGAGCCATCGACGTCAGGCAAGCCAAGTCAGGACAGGCCAGCACTGAGATTGGCATACAGCCAGCCAGCCAGCTAAGCAGCTCAGCTGGCTAACAATCACAACAACAATAATGATAGTCATACAAGTATCTAATGCCATAATATCGAGGCAAGAGCCCGAGCATTGATGGCAGGACATGCAACATGCTGCAAAAGGATGGCTACTCTCTGTTGTTGTTGTTGTGTAGATTTTACAATGTTAAATGTATATGTAGTTGTGGGCGTAAGCTTTCCAAGTTAAGGACGGCATCATAAGCTATCAGAGCTTATCGTACAAACTCCACAATGCCTGTTGCATGCAACAAGATACTTGTTGTGGCAACTACAGGAGGGTGGGTTAAATAAATATACAGTTATATGTATACAGATGCATCACTTTTGCGCAGAAATATTGCAAATGCTAACAGAAGAATTGTGTTGCACACACACACACATCTCTGTGTTGTGTGCTTTGTAAGACCTATACTAAGCTGCACATGCATAAAATAATGTTTTATTTTGCTTTGTGCTTACAATTGCATCAGTTGCAACAATAAAATCGTATGTATGTGTTTAGCTTTAAAATAGAAAAATTCTCGCTGCAGGTAAGTGTATACTGCTGTTGTTGGATATCTCCACATGGATTCCCTTAAGCCCGATATGTAGCGTGGAGTGTTGCACTACAAAAAGCTTAGCGTGGGTAAGCACAAGGATTGAGCGATTCGATGAAACGCATAACAGTACTTTCAAAACAGTAAAAATATGAAACTGCATTAGCATATGTAAATGTGTTCTCATATGAAACTATGAAACTTTAAACACTCGCAGTGTATCGTGCCTTACTGAGCTTTCATATTCAATGGAAATGGATGATGGAACAAGTAAGCTACTAAATCGCCATGTATGTATATCTACAGAAGAAACGCGTATACTTTATATCTTATAATATCATCGGTACATCAGTATACCAGAACAGTGAGCTCCAAGAACCTGAAGATATGATCGTAGCGACAACTTGAGGGTACTGCTAATTCAGTAAGCAAATCCATAATCGGTATTTACCTTATAACAGTTCGGGTCCAACAGTAACTAGTATACGAAACACTATACTCTGAATAGTTCTGAAAAATGTCTATTTAGCTCTATAGATTACTATTGTATGTATGTGATTGGCGTTGCAACCGTTTAGCCGGTTATAGCCGAATCGACGATAGTGCGCCACCTCTCTCTCTCCTTCGCAGTTCGGCGCCAGTTGGAGATCCCAAGTGTAACCAGGTCGCTCTCCACCTGGTCCCTCCAACGGAGCGGAGGTCTTCCCCTTCATCGACTTCCTCCGGCGGGTACTGCATCGAACACTTTCAAAGCGGGAGTGTTTTCGTCCATTCGAACAACATGACCTAGCCAGCGTAGCCGCTGTCTTTTTATTCGCTGAACTATGTCAATGTCGTCGTATAACTCATACAGCTCATCGTTCCATCGTCTGCGGTATTCGCCGTTGCCAAAGTTCTGAGGACCATAAATCTTACGCAAAATTTTCCTCTCGAAAACTCCTAGTGTCGTCTCATCTGATGTTGACATCGTCCAAGCTTCTGCACCGTAAATCAGGACGGGAATGATAAGCGACTTGTAGAGCTTGATTTTGGTTCGTCGAGAGAGGACTTTACTGTTCAATTGCCTACTCAGTCCAAAGTAGCACCTGTTGGCAAGAGTTATTCTGCGCTGGATTTCGAGGCATACATTGTTCGTGTTGTTGATGCTGGTTCCCAGGTATACGAAATTATTTACGACCTCGAAGTTATGACTGTCAACAGTGACGTGGGAGCCAAGACGCAAATGCGCTGACTGTTTGTTTGATGACAGGAGATATTTCGTCTTGCCATCGTTCATCAGCAGACCCATACGCTTCGCTTCCTTATCCATGCGGGAAAAAGCAGAACAAACGGCGCGGTTGTTGTTTCCGATGATATCAATATCATCATCGGCGTACGCCAGGAGCTGTACACTCTTGTAGAAGATTGTACCTTCTCTGTTTAGCTCTGCAGCTCTTATGATTTTTTCCAGCATCAGATTAAAGAAGTCGCACGATAGTGAGTCACCTTGTCTGAAACCTCGTTTGGTATCGAACGGCTCGGAGAGGTCCTTCCCAATCATGACGAAGCTTTTGGTGTTGCTCAACGTCAATTTACACAGCCGTATTAGTTTTGCGGGGATACGAAATTCAGACATCGCGGCGTAAAGGCAGCTCCTTTTCGTGCTGTCGAAAGCAGCTTTAAAATCGACAAAAAGGTGGTGTGTATCGATCCTCTTTTCACGGGTCTTCTCCAAAATTTGGCGCATGGTGAATATCTGGTCAGTTGTCGATTTTCCAGGTCTAAAGCCACACTGATAAGGTCCAATCAGTTTGTTGACGGTGGGCTTTAGTCTTCCATACAGTACGCTCGATAGAACCTTGTATGCGATATTTAGGAGGCTGATCCCACGGTAATTGGCGCAGATTGTGGGATCTCCCTTTTTATGGATTGGACAGAGCACACTTAGATTCAAATCGTCAGGCATGCTTTCTTCCGACCATATTCTGCAAAGAAGCTGATGCATGCACCTTATCAGTTCTTTGCCGCCGTATTTGAATAGTTCTGCCGGTAATCTATCGGCCCCCGCTGCTTTGTTGTTCTTCAAACGGGTAATTGCTATTCGATTACTATTCACTTTAAGGTAATTCTCAAAGTAGAACTCTCAGGTTTTCTATAATATACATATATTAAAATTGTTTAAACTAATATACAATTCGAAGAATAAGACTTCGTCTATGCAAAAGCAATACAGCTAAAAACTATAACTGCCAGAAGATTCCAGTGCATTCAGATCCAGATACTTATATCGTCCCATCGATCACATTTTCCTTGAAGATGTCTCGGAAGTTGCAACATACAACATTTTGAATTGATTAACTTCATCAGGACCACATACTGGTTCAGAGAAGAAGTGGTAATGCGATTGGATTCCTTCTAAAGACCTAAGTGCGCCGTCGGACATTCACTATACTTACCTACCTATGTATATCGTTGCTGATGCAATGTGTACATTGCCTTAGTCGACTGTATGACTGCGTAGTTTTCTAAATAGTTAGAAATTATTAAATTGTTAAGTGAAATTAAGTTTTTGCAGTATTTGTAAAAACCAATGCATTTCAAGAATAAAATATTTGAGAAATAAAGAAAAGTAACTATTTAGTGATCATTTCTTATCTTTCGTGAGTACTAATTTATCATTCATGAATCGCAAATCTGAAGGCCCGGGAGAGAAAAGATCAAAGGGTATCCTTCATCTACGTGGTATGTCTTCTGTCATCGGAAGACACCGGACGGAGGAAGGAAGGAATCTAAGATTTTAAGTTCAGATGCTTTATCATAATAAACTAAGATCTTGCTAAATATGGGTCTGGGAACGCTTGCTAGAGGGCTTCGTTATTCTCCGAAACAAACCCGATGATAATAACTGTCAAATAGGAGACACACTAATATAACCGACTCTCAAATAGAACTAACACATGGTTCTGCCAGATAAAAACTTTGAATTTCAGAATGCTTACCACAAGGAACACTCTATAAGAATATCATGGAGATACTTATTTCTAAAAGAGATGATAGTCTAGGTTTCCTATATTCGTTTAGACGACGGTCTTCGTTATCTCAAATTTCAATTTTTTCTTTGATAGTCTCGTGGTGAACGAATATTTGTACTCTTTTATATTATTTGGCTTACAAGGAAGCAATAAAACGGATAATGAGGTCGTTTCCCTCTTATTGCGAAACACTGAACACAAATGAAGAGTCTTTAATAATAGAATTTGACTTAATTTTAACAAAAATGATATTCCAGAGATTAATACTGAGCTTTTTGGGTGCTGAATTTTGGTACAACCAACAATCAGAGAATTTGTCGAATTCCAACGTTCAGATATTTCAGTATTGCTTATGGCAAAAAAACTGACTACATTGAACTAATAACCACTGCCACTCAAAAAGACTTCTTTAAACACCGACTTCACCGTTTCATTAAGGCCACTTTCTGCAGAACACCACTCTCGGTGATGAAATGAAATAGTTTTCTCATTTACTAAAAACTAAAAACGGCTGCAACCAACCGGTGAAGTAAATTGAAATTGAAAAATAACAAAGAAGTTTAGAGAATAACTGCAAATAACAAGGAGACGAAAAGAAAACAACAATAAAAGCAAAAAAAGAAAAGAATAACGAAAAACTAGTGCAAAATAAACAGTGCTTGACTATTGCGGAGGGCGGTGATGGAAGAAAGGAAGCCAGCAACAAGAGGGGCACATATGGGTCCATGTATGAGGCTGTGAGTGTGTTTGCTTTATTGTTGGTATGCCTTATGGGCTTCCTGCTTTTAGACTAAATAAGCCGCACCAGCATGCATATGTGAGCAAACAAATGCAACACTGTGCAACGTTGATGAATACCACTGAACTTGCCACAGTGTGTGTGTGTGTTGCAAGTTGCGAAAAAGTTGCAAAGTCCATGTGAGTTGCGTGTGTTGTTGTTTAAAAAAAAGTATTTGGCAGGCAAATGAGTGTGGCGGTGGCGGGACGTTTAAGTAAACTTAACGGTACCTTACTGCTTGCTTGCTTTCTTTGCCGCCGCCGCCGCCGCCGCCGCATACAAAACACAATTATAGTTAACGCTGTTGTTGTTGTTGCTCCTGTGTTGCATTGTTGGCGAACACATATTTCGAAAATTAAATGAAAACACCTGATGTGTTTGCGCACACTCTCTTTTATGAAAACGCATACGATGAACTGTGGCGATGTGCCACTGCTTGTTGCATGCAACGGCAATGCGCCGCACAAATAGCGGCACGTACAATGTTGATTTGTTGTACTTACCGCGTTTGAAACTCCTCTCTTCTACCATATGTGTGCTTTTTGTTGCAACATTTATTGTTGTTGTTGTTGTTTTTTATTCCATTGCTATCCGCTAAAAAGCTTAGACCAAAAACATTTGCCAACGTTGTATGAAGAATAGACGACTTTCAGCCAAATTGAATGAATGTATCATGGCGAAGTGATAAAAAATGCGGGCCAAAAAGAGAGAACACGAAAAAAACAAAAAAAAAGAAATAAAAACAAAAAATAATCACTTCAACGAAAGATAAATCGACTTGGTTGCACAGCAGGTGGAACCACGGAATGAACGAAATCGGCGGAACTAAATAAATTCAATTTAGTTGAAAGATTTCAGTTTCGTATTTGGAAACTGTGGAGAGGAGGAGGCGAATATACGAAAAGAAACACGCGTGCGTCTGAGCCTAAGCGGCGAAACGTGTCATCAGCTGCTGCCGCCGCCACGAAAGAAGCTACCAGCAATGCCATGTAATACGCTCAAAGCGTGAAGTAGAAGAAGAAATATCGCAAAAAAACAACAAGATCCGCATACAAATTAAACCGCGCCAATCGCTGAAGACTGGAGTTTCGCAAATAGCAGACAATTAAGCAATAAGCCTAAGATAAATTGTTCAAGGCGAACTCTTTTTTTATTATATTTTTTTTCTTAATTTTTTTGTTGCCTCCAAAATGTGTTTCATTAACGTCGCAGCCACAGCAAGCGATCAGTGATCTGGAAAAGGACGGAGCCACCACAAACGCACGTTGTTGTTATTGCTGTTGTTTAGTGTGATTATAGTCATTACTGCGAAGTTGGTGCTAAGAATTAAAATCATTAGCGGCGCGCACTCGACGACTCTCGCTTGCTGGTCGACCGCGACTTTGTCTCATAACCTTGAACATGGTCACTGGCGCAGTTAGAGCGGAACGCGCACTGTAATTGGAGGATCGCAGAAAGAAGTTTGTCGAACACACATAATTAAAGTAGGCTACCAAGTATTGAAGAAAAAATATAAATATGTGTGGAGAAGATGTGTTAAAGCAAATTTGTAAAGTTAAGGCATTGTGCCAAATGTTATGGAAAATTTAGCAAACATAATAATTTGCTACTAATTTGATCTCAAATTTATTATAAGCGTCTTCCAAGAAGTGGTGGATACATGTTGGAACTGCAGTCGAAACTTCTACTAAACCGAGAATCTTTAAATGTCAACCAGGAGCTCGAATAATATTCGAAAAATATCTTCATTAAGATCGTAGAAACCACAATCCACACACCAGTTGAGTTTCTGTCAACTTGGTATCATATATTTATATCTATGAATATTCGGGTCAGTTACACCATATATAATAACTCAAGAACTTCTGCACCGATTTTGATTATTTCTGTTTTGTTGGATTCGTCAAAGCTCCAAATAGCAGAATAACTAATAAAATCTTGGAAATATTTAAAAACTATAGTATAGAAACTTAACCAACTAGATAGAACATATTACAAACGAAATGTGAACAAAAATGAAAAGGTAAAATGTCGACAAATGTGAAATAGGAAAGGTCTCAATTCTTGTTCGGATAGATGATACAACGAATCAGAATCTCAACTTTTTCAGTCATGTCTAACAGTTAACCATGGATATAAGTACAGGTCTTCGCCTGTGTGTTAGTTTTTGGAACCAATTATTCACAGAAAGGTTTCGAGATTCTTCTAAAAAACTGAATGAAACATGTATCTGACAGCCGAAATAAAAATAACAGAATACCAAAACCTGATGGCAACACTGATGTATTCTATTTTTGGAAACAACAAAGTGTTGGGTATTAATCAAATTGAAATGCGCTCGCTTACATCAATTACTGCCTTTCAAAAACTTGTGAAAATTGTCATAAATCAACGGATTCTTATTTTGGAGCACAAAAATAAAAGCACATATCTACATATGCCACTATATATTAATACAAAATATGAACAATCGAATATACCGAATGTCATGCGACGCAACAAAATATTGCTCACCAGTAAAAATATAAAACCAGCAACCTTTTAAGGTTAAAAAATTTTGCGAATTCAAAAATTGACAGCAAAAAATGTAACGAACAAGAAAAAGCGCATTTGTGACAGGCTGCCAAACAAAGGCAATTCGCTGCATAACCGGTTTCGCAGTTTAAAATGCGCGTTTAGTGTGTGTGAGTATTGAAATTGAATTGCATTCGGCGGTCGACGGATCGACCAACTGACAGCGCGTGTGTGCTTTGCTGTGACATACGCAAAAGCGCGAATTGACAATCCTTCAGCGTACTTTTTGGGGGTGATGAACAACAGAGCGGAGCGTGTGTGATGTGATCTTTGAAATTTATGTCATACATGTACAAAAATAATTATATATGCGAATAAAATAGAGCTTTACAGCAAGGTGAGCTGACAAAAATGTGACGCACTTTGAGGCGCACATATATACTCTAAATTCTGAAATAATGTATTCATTTCTATGGGTTGAATTTTGTTTAAAATTATGATTTTTTAGAACATTCATAGATGTTTCGTGCCATATAAAAATATCATGTTCTCAAGCTTCTAATTGATGTTGGGCAAAGAATAAAAAAAAAAAGTTTTGTAAACGTCTCCACTTCAAGAAGGTAGAAATTCGATAAGAAGATGGATGAATGGATTCAACAATAATATTCTTTATAAAGCTTACAAACGGATCCTGAGGCAGTGGACCATTGTTATAGTCTTAGCTGTGATTTCATCGACACTAGAAACTCCCCTGAGGGAGCTCTATCGTTCCGTAATTAGAAGGGCTCAAATACCAGCGGTCTTGGGTGCGCTCAATGATATACCGGAAGTCTCTCATTACATTTAGGTGACGGAATAAATTTTTTGTCAATCAAAGTTCCACTCCGAGTCAGAAAGGCATCCACTTTAAGAAACCAAGATGACATTCAGCAATGAATGAGAATGATATTCGGTAAAAGAACAAAATCAACTTAAATGAAGTATTTTCTTGGCAACCCTGGTCCCTACTAATATCGTAAGTTTTGCAAGATAAAAAACTGACGTTAAAGCAACAGATGCAATTAACGAGAGTAAGTAGTTTTAGAAAATGCTCAAGAGCGTCAGAGAGCAATCTACAGAGAGCAATCTACAGAGAGTAGTACCGAGTATGCAACACCCAATCGCAAAAACGGTATTATGACGTTGGAGCGCCGAGCGCAATATCGTAATTACGAACAGAGAAGCACGATCACTGATCACTGAAACCAATACAAATACACACAGCCACAGATATATAGTATTTACACAGTAGACTTAAGATTTGGTTGTTTATTTTGCTGTCTGGTATGTGGGAAATTAATGGGGTGCGAGAGAGCGTATCGTAGTCATAATGCAATTGTTTAATAATAATACTACATAAGTTGTCAGCGTTTATTTGCCAACAATTGTGGCGACATATACGAAACAAAAACAAAAATAACAAAAAAGAGTTAATAAAATATTTCGAAAAAAGACAGTGGAACAAGCATACAACCATTGAAGGCTGATGAGATCATGCTGCCTTTTGCCTGCTGCATGTTGGAAGACGAGACGCCTTATAGCCTGGAAGCACAGACGCAAACACAGGCTTGTAGTCAGGCGATCATTCAAGCACGCCGAAAATGGAATAAATCATGCGCGCACAAACCGAAACCCAACAACAGCAACAACATGTAAACGAGCATTAAGCAAACAGCAAGAAAAGAGGGAGCTGCTTGCGAAAGCAAAAGAAGACGCAATAAAATTTATGAATGACAACAAAAAGCAATGAGACCCATTGGCACACATACACACGCAAGCAGTTGGGTATGAATAAACAAAGGCCGCGCGAAAACCGGTATCCAGCAGCCGCTGCGAATCAGCAGTCGAGCAACGAGGGGCGGCTTGCAGCTGACGATCGCACTAAACTTGCGGCGAATTAATGATTTCGTCGTTACAAAAGCCAAACAAAAACAACAAATGCTTGAATACATGTGCTGGAGCAGCTTAACATCTACGAAGCTCTATGTACTTGTGTGTGTGTTCGGCTGTGAGCATGCTTAGTCAGCGCGTTGCGGGCTTTGTTGGCTAAGCGCACATGTGCTCTCACAGCTGGTGTGTCACGTCATTCCTGACTCGCTTCCAACTATAATGCAGTCGCAGGCGTCAAATGCAATTGTTTGTTATTGTTATTTTTGTTTTTGCTTAAACACACTCGTGTCGTGTTAGTTTGATATCGTCACGCCGGCCGGCCGGCGTACACTTAACGCAGCGCTAAGCTGACTGCTAATCCGCGAGCCGTGCGTTTGAAGCGCGTTTTATGCGACAACAACAAGAGCAACAACAAAAAACATTGCTAGTGATGCTGTTGACAGTTGTCTTAGTTCCACATAAACCAGTTCTTTGAGCTGCTGTTACGAGATCGGCATTGCCAGTCAGCTGTTTAACTAATTTACATGCGCATGCGCTAAGTTGATACGGTTTATGTAAGCAGCAGCAACCACTTTCGCAGCCGCGTGGCCTTCAAAAGCTGCACAGCGTTGACTTTGACACACAACAAGCTCGGGCGGCTGCGTCACCGAAAGCGTCTGTTAGCAAGCGCTTAGCAATTAGTCGGCGAGTGGTCTCTGAGGGGAAGTGTGAAGTTTTGAACATCATTAAATTGCTAAGAATTTATGAGAGGGATTACAATAAAGCTTCTAAAAGCGAGATTACACATATATTTCCTCGAAGTAAAAGCTTCTAAACCAAATAATTGAAGAACTTGGCATTGAAGAAGATGCTAATGTAACCTTTAAAGTCATAACCGGAATTACAAAAATAAATTTTAAATAAAATCTTTTATATTCCGCTGTCGATTACAACTGAACTCTTGGCATTGAATAATAAAAGCTTATTTGTTTTCTTTAAAAGTATTTTTGTTTTTGTTGTAGAACAGCTGTGTACCTTGCCAGTTGCATTTATGACGACTTACTCATTTTGCCTGTAAATTAAATTAAAGACAGTTTTATACGATTTGTTGTAGAAAACGTGCATTTATTCATTAAAATGTATGCAGCTTGTATATATGTATGTATGTAAAACTTGTAAATTTTATACATACATACAGCCTGAAATGCATGATTTGCCGTTTGTAATCATATATTTCTAAAAATACCCGGGATTTATTTATTATTCAGCTTTTATTGTTTATGCCTAAGTGCCAATGACGCTGCAATGCTGTCCAACGGCATGCCAAAAGAACATCTTCGCTGTTGGAAATATTTACATGCATACACACACAAATGAATATTGAACCATGTAAATAGGAAGCTTTGTAGTTTGGAAATTATGAATTTTCAAAATATTGAAATATTTATTACAAAAGTCAAATTGAAGGATACAAACAGTGGGGGTTTAAAGTAGTGATGCATTTGGTTATCAAATAGCTTTGAAAAGCTTTAAATTTGATTAAATTTTTTGTATATATTTATTTTTAATAAATTTTAAATCTTTTTATACAAAAAAAAAAATTATGAAAACTACACAGAAATAAAAGAAAAGTTTATTAATAGTCGTTTTAAGAGAACTTGCGTAAAGAACCTAAATTTTGTATTTTCTGTGAACTCTATAAGGCTACAGAACGCCTTCTGAGCTTTTTAAAGTGTTACTTCACGTGGAATTTTCGAACTTTCGTCTATAAAAAGATTCATTATCTTTAAAATTTTGAGGTTGTGTAGCATTTCATAATAAATATGATCGCTCGACTAACTAAACGATCTCAAATACCATCTACAGGATTGAGATCTGGAAATTAGGAAGTTATGTTGAAAGGTCAGCTGATTAGAAATTAATTAGCTGAAACTCCACGCTTCTACTGCGAGCTTTCGGGATGAAAGCTCTCCCATTCATGATTGTTTGACGAAAAACAATATCACCCTTAGCTGCTATGGAGATCTCCAACATATTTCACAATACATTTTTTTGGATTCAGCTCATGAAAGCTTTAACGAAAGTTTTATTTATTTCGATTCGAGAATAGATTAAAAGCAGTCATTGGTATCCTCAACAATATGGGCATTCGAAGCTCTCTATTCATTAAATAAATTTCACATTTTTACTGCAAGCTTTCGGTATGGAAGCTCTGCTAACGAAAGCTTCATTTAAAAGCTAGGGAGCAAGTACTGGTGTTATAAATATGAAGTTCATGAAGGTCTCTCTCATAGTCTTCTCAGGACTAATGTGAAGTAGGACACAAGAGTGTTTATCGTTGGCTCTGGAATCTTTAGATACTTCAATAAGCGATTACCACACAGGACAACGAGATGAGAATCATTTATGGATCCTCAATATAGAAATAGTCGGAAAATATTCGAAGTTATTCATTATTCTTAAAAATGAATTCTATCCTAAATTTTGTAGTTTATTTGCAACATTTTTATTGATATAAATGTAATAATAAATTTAAGTTAAAAAAAAATAAATTTTCATTCTGTAGAGCCTGGTTTGGTCCCTGATCAAGTGCATTAAGTATTTGCTAGACAATCCCGAAAAGCTTTTGAGTATCTCATGCTAGAAAAACTTGCATTCTGTCTTTTCCAAAATGCTCTAAAGTAGCTTTAATTTCAAAACATAAGATAATATAAGATACTCATATAGAAACACACAAATGGACGTGACCACAGAGCTTTACAGCTAAATCCCAAATACACAGACACGTAATGATGCCAAAGTGTCGGCTGCCATAATTTCTATGGATGTCAATTCGACACATTAAGTCAAGAAAGCTAGCAAATGAGAAAGCCAACACACAGATATACACACACATATACAGTTACCTTATATTTGTATGCATAAGCACACTCGGCCAACCCGTTAAATGCAACGAAGCTGCCAGTAAATCCTGTGAGATTTCCAGAATTGCTAATTAGAAATTAAATGATGAGGAGACTGGAGACTTTAATGGCTTCTAATAGGCACACACACACACAGTGGCGCATCAAATGTGATGTTTCATAAGACAAAACGTGTTGACAAGGAATTAATGCATTTATAATTGAACTGCAGAATGTCAACGAGAGACTACAAGCGCACTGGAATAAAATAAAATAGCTCGCAAGTAGAAAAACGCGAATGCAACGCAAATGTCTCTGGAGAGTTTAAGAATTGAACGCATGAAACGCATACAAATGCAGCTGAGGGATTTAAAGCGTTTCAACTGTGCAGAGAGCAGATTGCAGTGCGGTGAAGCGGACAGGTGTAATGGCGCGGCGACGAAGGTGGCTTGAAGGTAAGCTAAAATAAAATGAAATATTAATGTGAGTTTAACGCAGGACACACACACACAGAACTCACTGCAGCGACAAGATGACGGGAGTAGTGCAGCGTGCAACCGCATTGGTCCCGCAGGCAATGGCGACGTGCTACGACGCACGTGCGGCTGCTAAGCGATGGAGCATTAGCAACAGTTGTGTTGTGCCACATGCACGAAGTCAAGCGCATGGAACTGCGGTGTGCAGGAGGTAGACGACAACAGCAAGAGTCAAGGTGCTTAACTTGCAACGCTGTCAGGTGAAGAGTAGTGCGGAGAGAGAGAGAGAGATCGCAGCCAGTCAGCAAATGGGCAACACCATTATAATGTTGAAATATTAAAGGCACTGCAGTGGTACAGCGCAGCTTACTAAGACCGCCTTTGCTAGCCGCCCACTTAGACGTTGTCTCTGGACTCCATTTGGCTCTGCAGCCACAACCTACTGCCTGCCGCGCCGCCACTTGTGCATTCGTGCGCGCTAAAGTGCCACATTGAGTGAGCTTAAGCATGTTTGATTGCAGCTACTGCTCGCTGGCACTACCACAGCTGTTGTTGTTGTTGTGATTACTGTTGCCAGCGCCGTCAAGACATTGGCGAACGTTTAGCTGGGTCACCACATGCTGTCGGTCGGTTTGATAATGGCGCGCAGCAGCGGTTGCAGCGACGGCGGTGGCAACTGTCACCTCTTTGTGCGCTTATGTGACAGCACTAGTGACACATTTGAGCTGCAGTCGGGTCACCCAAACGCCACACACACACACGCACGCGCGCACTCAAGACGTCACTTTAGGTTTAGTGAATTGTAAATGTGTGTGTGCGCGTTGCAAGGTTACATCCAGCGCTCCGTGTTGCAAGCAGGCAGTTGTTTGGTTTTGTGTGGCTTGCTGCATAAGCCAAGTCAAAGAGCTTTGCGTCAAGACGAATCGGGTCGTTGGCTGCAGGATATGCTGCCGTTTCAGCGAGGAAATTGTGGCATTACAACGGATGACCGAGTGCCGCTGAAACCGATTGAAAGCAACGTTATCCTGGGATTTAATATATGCATCAAAGCATAATGGGAGTAAGTGAGCTAATTAATATTTGAATGGCTTCAATGTATCGGGCGCAATGTATTAAGTACTACTTCAAAGTCACCGAAGTGAGCACATTTAATGCCAGCTTAGCAACAACAATAATGAAATATATAACAATATCAATTTAAGCTTCTATTTAGTAGTAGTAAGCCACAATTCGAGTGCTGTTTCGACTTTTGTAAACAGCGCTTTCATTTCTGCTATTTTGGTACTATTTCTTTATGCAAGATGCTTCGGATTCCAAATCTTCCTGTTCTGTAGATCAGAATTTCAAAAGCAATCGACTCTAACTAACTCAGATCTTTTGATACCGTAGCATTCCACAAAAACATTCAGTAGAATCCATTTCGCCTCCGTAGACCTTCCCAGCTCTTGCAGTTACAATAGAACTTTGATACCTCTTTCCAAGCGGTTAGAAGGTCAAAATCTGAAGAGATTACTGACATCTCACCTCCGTAACCCTTCAGATGCTATTTCAAAGCAAGACGTCCGAATTCTGAATCTTTCTTAAAGGCGGCTCGAAACGAGAAAGCCGACGGATCGAGAACGAATGCAAAAACTACTCTGGAGTCCAGACAAGCGTGTCCACTGTGAGTTCGCGGACTACATGAACCATACTCTAACTCAAGTACCAAGCCAATCTTCCCACAAATTTAGTCTGACAAAGTTACGCTGCTGTGAGAACCATAAAATTCTTTCCTCGGATAAAGTTCCAGAATTGAACTCTTGACCTTCTGAGATTTTGGTAGATGGCTTCTCAAGTAAGACATTTCCAGCGACCAAACAGCTGAAATCTACGAATTCTTGAGTCAGCCAATCTTCATAAAGCTTAATTGCACTACTCAAAATCATATCGCCTCAAATTAGTACTGATTCCACACAGATCGTATCACTTTTAACTTTCAATTAACACTATTGTCTGACCTTATCTACTGCGAAATCAACAGTTGAGCTAACTTACAACAAGAAACCAGTCAGCCAATTTGACGAGTTAAACACACACCACGGATCGAAGAAGGACGCACACATTTCCTCGTTTTTTTTTGCCGCAACATTTTAGACGCTTCAAAGCGAACGGCGCGCGGATGGCGTAAATTCCTGGAAGCTATGCTGCGTTGGAAATGTGGTGACAGGTAACATTGCTGAAAACCAACAGCGTTGCAACAAACGCAGCGCCCTCCAAAACCAGCACCAGCTACTCAAGTCAGTCACTGCCACTGCCGAGTATAACGCCAGCGCTGGTATTTAGAAACCATACGCTTTACTTTCTCGTATGACGTCAAAGAGTTGGGAAGGAAGCCGGCAGGTAGACCAAGCAAGCAGTAACTCGACAACACTTCACACATGCACGAGGGGAAACCTAATCTAGTTCATTAAAAGCTTCAGCTCTCGGTGAGTAAGGATCAAAGGGAAGCACTGCCAACACAAAGCCAATGCACACACACACACATACACGCAAGCAACTAACTGTGAAGCCAAACTCGTATTGAAGCTTCTTGCGTGGCGTGTGGATTGTATTTAGAAGGGATTAATATGCGAAGGTGCGACGGTGCGACGGAGCTGCAGAGCGCAGATTTCACATACAAAAGTAACAAAATGTGCGGCTGGGAATAGAAAATGTTACTATTAGGAGCTGTTGTTGTTGCGAATTTAGATTTCATGCGCTTGCTTGGCTAGAGGAGTTGGTGATGGTGGTGTAGCACCCCTTCAAAGTCAGTTACAAGGATCTCCAGGTGTAAGCGAACATATGTTTACTCATATGTACCTCGTAAAATGTATGTGTGCGTGTTCAGCTTGAGTACTAATAACTGTGTAGCCAACAGTTGTGCTAGTCACGCCTTTGAAACACTGAGCGATCTGTGCCCCCAATGGGGCAAAGAGTTGGGTGTGTGGATGAGTGTGTGTGCAAATGACAGTGAAATGCAAACCAAATTATTATTGTTGTTGTTGTTGTTATTGTAGTGTAGTAATCTCATATGGTGTATTGTCATGCATTACGGTAAAAGCACAGTGGGGACATGTGTGCGAACTGTTCACAAATAGTAGATTGAGAAGAATGCTCATACTTTGAATGAAATACTGATATCTACATTTATATATCTCCACAAGAGTAAATGTAGTTCATTCACGCTCAAATGCCACGCAATGTATGGGTTCTTTAAATTAAAATTCTATAAAATTGTGCTGAAATGTTGCATTGATTAGAGGAAACTTTTCTCACTGCTTCTTGGCGTGAAAGACAATTGTTTTCTAAATAAGATTTCAATTTAATAAAATTGAATATCAAAAATTTCCAGGTTCAGCTTTTTATAAATTACACACAATCCTAAATGTAGGCAACGTTTTAACTTGGTTTCCGAAAAACACAAAGTCATGAGTGAAGAATATTCTAAAAAAGTTTGCCTACAATTAGGCGCATTGTTAAACTAGATTCCAGTCTATGCGTAGCACTTCTTAACATTGTCTGGGGAATACATATGTCTGCAAAACCCTCTATCAGGCTCTAAGATGCTGGGTATTTAGACGTCAATATGTCTGAATACTCCGAATTTTCCGCAAGTTTTGACTACTCTTCAGATTACCGAGGCACCGCGTCGTCGTATAGGCTCGTGTTTTTCACTATAATCTAGTCTTTCGATGAAAACTGAAACATCTGTCTTCATAATTGACTGTGGATAATAACTGCTGTATATATGGCTGATAAACCGAAAATCTTTCAAGGTAGAATGCTTGTTAAAATAGTATATTTCTCACTTACACATAACTAATTTGTTAAAGTAATCTGCTTATCTTAGTACTCGGCAATAAGGCATAAACATGATTTCAAAGAAAATTCTACCCCACTCTAACGAAGTCGTTGCATATTGGAATCAAAACTCTTTAAAAAATATCTTCAAAAAGGTAAGAGAGAGATGTAAGTATCGTTATTTTTTCGGGTTTTGCGACTTTAACGAGTCTTGCTCACTTTTGGAGGCATTTTTTTTTTTTTTTTTGATAGCATGTAGACTTGTTCCCAGTGAAAGTTTCAACGCTGCGCTGATTCGGCAAATTAATCAAAGAAATTTTGAGTGGAAATATTTAAGATGGCAAGAAGCGTGACAGAAAGCAATCTTCTTCAAGCAGCGCAACACCGACAATGCATGATCCCCCTCGTCAGATTGCTTAAGCAAAATTTTTGAAAGCCCAGAGACACAAAAGTAAAGAAATAAAAGTGAACTAAAATGCATGAACTAGTTAATTTGTATTTTTACATATAAAAAGCGATGTTTATCAGAATGGTGTAATTAAGGCTGTCGATACACTCCACTATTGACGGAAGAAAAAACAAAACAAAAAAAACAAAGTATACGCGAGAGATAGCGACAAGCGGTGGGAGGTAAGCGCGAAAGGGGTGGTCAAGGTCTACTTATGCGGCGCGAAAGCGTTAATATAACTTTTCCGAAAATGTAGCAAAAAGGCATAATTTTCAACTTAATTTACTAACTGTAAAACGATTTGAGGTTATGCGCTTGTGTGTCTCTGGCGCTCTTCTGTAGTTGCTGTTGTAATGTTGAAAGCGTCACATGCAATTGTTTATCGCTGCTTGCGTTATATATTTCGATTTTTATTGCCTACCTGCCTCAAGGTCCACTATATCGCAACGCCACGATCAACAGATGTCGGCGGAACAGAGTAAATATAAATATATAAATACACTCGACTCGACGCGGCGGCGGTTGGCAATTCCAACGAATTGTGAACACAACACTGTGGAAAATGAAATGCTCCTTTTTATGGCTACTCACAAGTTGCGGGTAAATCTAAACAAAGCGCCGATAAATATACAAGACTACACACGAGCTCATGTAAACACACTTGTTCACCCGTATATTGGTCTCTCTCTGTGTGTGTACGCCTTGCATGGGCGCTTGGAAAAGTCAACAAGAATTAATTGCAGAATTGGAATTTAATGCTGACGCATGCTTTTGTTGTTGTTGTTGCTTTTTTGTAGCAGTTGTTATTGATACTTGGTTTACATATTGTACAAGTGTGTTTGTATGAGTATGAATATTTAGCATCTAAATACCATTTGCATGTGGCACTTGCTATCTAGTGCCACTGTAATCTACTTTTCGTACAACTTTTGCTATCATTTGGTAAATTTTCGGCGATTTCATTGTTGCTCACAGATTGCTAAACTTTCCCACTTGTTGTTGTTGCAATCACAAATTTCAAATTTATAGTTGGCACTGTTTAATTTACTTTCACACGAATTTTGCCAGCTATTAAAACCGGTGGGAGTGTGTTGGGTTTCCCACTTTGATCTGCGCATTTAAATGAAATTTGGAGAATTCTTTTTTTCGTTTAACACGCACCATTTGCGCTGTAAACAATTAAGAACATTGTATTTATTGTGGAAAAACAGATGACTTGAAGATGAAGATTGGAAAATCACTGATCTTAATATCAACTCAATTTCGGGGCTTTATGACACGCTAATCGATTTTCATTGACTCCAAAAAGTATGCTAATAATTTCTAACTGTCTTCGGTGGTGGTCAGCTGTAATTACTCGAATCACATAACCTAGTTAGCCCAGATACTATGGCTCTCTCTCTCACACACACTTTTTCTCAGTGAACTAGGTTGAAACCACCATAATTTATTTGTGGAAATCCTACGAATACCTTTTAGTTATAGACAGATCTCACCTCGTTTAAACCGGTAACACAGATCTATGGGAATATAATATTTAGGGACCTGCTGACGTACAGAGTAGCTAAAATAAGGTCGAAAAGATCAAAAATGATAAAAGAGAAAATTTACTTTTTTTCCCAAAACCCAGTCCGATTAGCAAGCTCACAGACCCCAAATGTCAAATCTACTGACAAAAGCTTGGAAACCATATGACATATGAAGATGATTATCCAGGAACGATAAGGATTTCATAAGAAAACTTGTTAAGGAAGATCGAAATTAAAAAAAAAAAGCTGTGGAAACTAACAGAACCATCAGAACAGCAGATCAAACAAACATGATCACGCTGCCTTCTCATATAAAGATAACGACATGAGCAGCAGATCAAAAACTTCACCAACTGTAGATTATGATACGACACGTTGCAGTTTTTTCGAAGATCAAAGTTGAAAAGATTACGACATGAACAAGAGAAGCCAAGATGACCCCAAAATCCAAAACCATTTCAAATCCAATACTAGAGTGATCACTTTGAGATTTCACACAGAAACTCGCATACCAGCTTTTTTTGAGTTTTTGTTGCTTATAATTGACTTCGTATTTACCGCTACCGACACGGATGATGGGGAATCGTTTTACGAGCGCTTTTACGCAGATCACGCAGCTCAGACAGTTGTTGCATAGTAACCGACTGACATAGTCAGCCTGCACAAGAGAAATCTATCCATGTCGCTGGATGCACGAGGCTTTCTGTTGCATGCCACTTGCCAGCGCTTGCATCCAGCGGCATTGTTTCACACACAAACACATATGTTAAACTGAAATTTTTCGAAAGATCTGCGTTCCATGACAATCTCTCTTTCACCGCACACTCACAGCCACACGGCATGGCCCCGTCGTCTCATCTTGCGAAATTGTGCGCCGCAGCTGTTTGCCTTTAATAATGCGGATCCATTTCACTATTTATTAAACTCAATTGCCACAAGTGTTTAGTGGAACTCTGTGTGTGTGTGCTTATGCGTGCATATCATCAAATTGTGGTTTAGTTATCTTCATTGCATGCGCTCAACGACGACGATCACCACATCAAAACGGTTCCACATTATCGCCTCATTGCGCGCCTGAGCACCGGGTGTGTGTGTGTTGCAAGGGGAGGCGACGGCAACTGCGGCGCGATGGTGTTTGCTTTTGTTGCACCAACACTTTGCACATTTTCTAGCAATAAAGTCATCTTTATTTAATTATCGTAATTAGTAAAGCTTAAATGAGTGTGTTGACATTGGTTAGATATGTTTCTCTTTTTTTATTTTTTTTTTTATTCTTGTTTTGGCTTGCCTTCACTCGTTCGCGTATGGTGCAAATGACTTGGCGGCGACGTGGTCGTATATTTTATGGGCATTTTACTGCAGGCAATGTTTTTAGAATAAATAAAATGATTGAAATCACGTTAACGCCATAATATTTACATGGAATTTATCATATTTGTGTATTTGATTAACATGTTATAGAATTATTTAATACACCTTTTGTTCGTAGTTCTTAATTTAGAGCCTTGAATATTAATGTTGATGTTATCTTAGTAAAGCTGAACAAAATGATAGGTTATTTTCAACACCGGGCCAAACTGAATCGATTGATCTTAACGAAAACTATAACGTAATTGAAACCTATCTGCCGAAATAAATATTGTTTCACCATAGCAATCTCAAAACCCCATGTTTTATAGGAGAATAATACCTTAAAATCTGGCCAAAGTTGTTGATATGTTTTATGGCTACTATCTATTTTAATATGTCCACAATCAGAGATCGATAAAAAATACTCAAAAATTTCAACTCAAGAGTCTTGAGTTAAGACACTTTTTGATCTACTCGTTTTTTCTTTGCTTGTTCTGAGGACTTATAACGATGTATCGTTCCAATGTAATCTAGATACTAATAAAAGTGATCGCTTAACTACGACGATTTGTATACTTTGGATGGGAACTTGAATATCATTGACTTGAAGGATTGACTCCAGCATAAATAGATTAGTGAATATTCAAAATGGCTTATTCTAGCAGGAAAAAAGTGTACTGGGGAACCTATTGGAACAATAATATAAAGAAACGCAACCAAATTCAAGTTTAGTCGAAGTTTCGCTTTTCATAGTTCTATTCATTACACATGTTCGATCTTGGATCTACAAAGTCGTCAGGAATTATGAGAGATCTAGGAAACGAGAACTTTTCAAAATAGAAAGAAGGTTTCAAAGTCGTCTCTTTCACTAGATAATATGGGTATATTGTTGGAAAGTCAAGGAAGTCGTTTATATGGTTAGGAATAATAATAATGTATTTTTAAGTGCCTCAATCTGCATCCATATGCTCATTTAATATTCTCATAATCATAATCTGGCAACACGTCAAACTGTGAAGTTTAATTTTTTCTCGGTTCTTGAATTTGTGCTTAAATTTATTAATATAATTAAAGAAAGTTTACTTTTAATAAGTGTAATCTAAAGCTAAGTATTTGTGCTAATTTGCTTTTGTGTTATATTTAAATTTTAATTGTATTTTAACTATTTTCTTAAATTCTGGTGCCGAGTCTTTTAAATCATTTGTTGTTGTTATCAATTATCAATTTTATTTCCTACTTTGCAATTGTTTGTGCGATTGCATATTGTTTTTGTTTTAATTTGCTCTTTTTCTTTTGATTCGTCTTTTTTTCTTTCATTTTTGCTCACAGCTGTTTGCGTGTTATTTTTAAGTGGCTCAGTGCTTCTCAAACTGCTCACTATTATATTGGTTGTGATCTCGGCTAATTCAGTATAACTATTATTGTTTTTCTATTTACTATTATATCATATTTTAATTTTTATTATTATTTACTATTCTGTTTTTTCCTTCAATTTAAATTTTTTTTTTCATAATGACTTGCAATTTTCCGAATTGTACTATTAAAGGCGATTCTGATCGTTTTGTTTCTTGTTGGCTTTGTGACGGGCTTGCCCATCTTAAATGTGCTGGATTGACAGGTAGAATCTTAGATTCTATTCTCGATGGAAAGGGTCTGCGCTGGTCGTGCTTAAAGTGTAGACCGACAGATATTGAATTATTTAAAGTTTTTAAACAGGCGCGCAATAATTTTAAAGAAATCGGTCGAGAACTTCAAAACCTTACAGAAAAATTTAAGCATTATGAAGTGTTGTTTCAATCATTTAAATGCCTAAATGATCAAGATGATAATGCTAAGCCTTCATCAAAACGTAAACGTCCGTCTAATGAGGAACCTGCCACTTTGTCCGTGAAAAGTATGTCACCGGTGAAATTAGACCTTATTAATCTCTCATCTCCTTGCCCTCAAGGAGAGAAGCCTTCCTCTTCAAAAGTGCTTAATCCTCCGAAAACAATTAACGATAACCTTAAGCGGAAAACTATTCAGGATCCGCCTCCTATTAACTCTGAGTTTGTGGCAAAAAATTTGGTAGTAATACCTCAACGAAAATCTATTTTCGTTTCGAGATTCGCTTCGGATACCACAATCGAAGATATAAAGTTTTACATCTCGTCGAAATTAAAAATTAACGATATTGATATTGATGTGAGAAAATTTAACTTTAAATACGAAAGAAACATATCTTCTTTCAAGATTGGCGTTTCAGCTGTTAATTTTCAATTGCTACTTGATGAATCATTTTGGCCACCTGGTGCTTTCGTGCGCGAATTCGAGCAAAAGCAACAAAAACAAACTGTAATTGCTCATATTCCAAAAAATGCCGCGGATTCAAAAAACTAATTATAAAAAATTCATTACAAATTCACTATCAAAATGTAAGGGGTTTAAATACAAAATTAAAAGAATTGTATTTGAACAGCACTAATTGTAATTTTAAAGTCATCGCTTTTACTGAAACTTGGCTTAAACCTCATATCTTTGATAACGAAATATTAAATAGTGAATTTCAAATCTTTAGATGCGATCGACTGAACAGAGTCGGGGGGGGTGTATTATTTGCTGTGCATTCTTCAATTCCATCTGAAGAAGTAGAAGTTCCTCATGCGGACTTTATTGAATTTAAGTGCATACGAATTTGTATTAATAAATGTTCTATTTATCTAACTTTATCTTATATTCCGCCTCAATCGGACTTATCTGTATATACGCAGCATGTTTCTTTAATAAATAATGTTTTTTCAATTGCTAAGAATACTGATTACATAATTGTTCTAGGCGATTTCAATTTACCGTGTGTATCTTGGAAATCTGTTGACGATTGCATTACCCCTTTTTGCACTCGTTTAAGCTTTAATGAGTTTTTGGAAGAAATGTCTGGGATGGGTCTTAACCAAATTAACTTAATACCGAACAAGTTTGGTAAATTCTTAGATTTGGTCTATGTTGATAATACTTCAACAGTTTCTGTGGTCCGATCTGATCCTTTAGTTTTGCCAGAGGACTCTTATCACCCTGCCTTGGAAATTAATATCGAAATCATAGACGAATTACTTGTATGCAACAAACAGGACCTTTGTTCTCGGTTCAACTTTGCGAAAGCTAACTTCAAAAAGATTAATTGTGAACTTTCTAAATTGACTTGGCCTGATTATAGTGGTAATATTGAATTAAATGTATCACATTTTAATGAAACAATTTTTAATATTTTTGAAAGATTTGTTCCGAAATGTTTTATTATCAAAAGAAAAAGTTCAAATTTGTGGTATTCGAATGAGCTATGTAAATTAAAAAATAAAAAAGCTCGTGCTTTTAAACTTTATAAAAGAACTGGAGCTCTTGTTGACTATTTAAAATATTCTAAATTGCGTCGTCAGTTTGAGGAACTTAACAAAAAATGTTATAAAAACTACATAATCAAAGTAAAAAATAATATTATTCGTAATCCGAAATTGTTTTATGGTTTCGTTAACTCCAAACGCAGGATTTCAAATTTTCCGTCCGCGATGAAATATAAATCAACAATGTCATGTGACAATTATATTATTTCTAATATGTTTGCAGAATTCTTCAAATCCAATTATTGTTCAAACTACCCTATGAATGTGCCATATCATCAAGTGTTATGTCCGAGTACTGTAATTAATACACCAATTATTTCTGAAACAGATGTCTTAAATTATTTAGTTACGTTAAAAGATTCGTTTAAATATGGCCCTGATATGATTCCCTCAAGCTTTCTTAAAAATTGCGCAAAATATATCTATCTGCCCTTAACTAAGCTTTTTAACCTATCTCTTAAACAAGGTATTTTTCCGTCAATGTGGAAAAACTCTTTTATATTACCTTTGCATAAAAGTGGAGTTAGATCATCTGTTGAGAACTATAGGGGGATAGCTAAAATGTCAGCTATACCCAAACTTTTTGAAGCTATTGTCACTGACCAAATAACTTTCTTAATCTCTCCTTTAATTTCATTCTCTCAGCATGGATTTTGTAAAGGGAAATCTACAGTAACTAACTTGCTTGAATTTGTAAACCATGTGTCAATGGGTTTTAGGGATAATAAGAATACTGATGTTATATATACAGACTTTAGTAAAGCATTCGATAGAGTAAACCACTCAATTCTTTTGCAAAAACTGAATCTTCTTGGTTTTCAACCAAGACTTCTTGAATGGGTATCCTCATATCTTACTAACAGAAAACAACAAGTTTTATTTAATAATACTTTATCCGATTCAATTAGTGTCACTTCAGGGGTTCCACAGGGTAGTCATCTCGGCCCGATTCTGTTCTTGTTGTTCGTCAATGATATACCTTCAGTAATTAAGTTTTCAGAAATTTTATTATATGCGGATGATGTAAAACTTTTTAAATCATATACTTCTCATAACGAAAGGACTGAGTTGCAATCGGATTTAAATAATTTAGTTACTTGGTGTCACAAAAATGATATGCCACTGAATCTTAAAAAATGTAAAACGATGTGCTTTTCCCGTAGAACTGTTGATCTTTCCCCCTATGTAATAAATAACTTCAGTTTAGAGCAAGTTTTTAGCTTTGTTGATTTAGGAGTTAATATGGACCCTAAACTAAATTTTAATTCTCATGTAAATTCAATTGTCTTAAAAGCTAAAGGTGCTCTTAGCTTTGTTAAACGTTGGTCTAAAGAATTTAGTGATCCGTATATTACTAAAATTCTTTTTACAACATTGGTAAGGCCTATATTGGAGTATGGTTCTGTGGTATGGAATCCTAGCTATCAATCCCATTCTGATAAGCTTGAGTCCGTTCAAAAACAATTTTTACTTTTTGCTTTAGGCCACTTACATTGGGATTCAAGATTGAATCTTCCCCCGTATACTAGTCGTTTAAAACTTATAAATCTTCCCACACTCACTAGTCGCAGAGAAATGCTAGGTATAATTTTTCTAGTAAAACTTCTGAATGGTTTAGTTTGTAGTTCATTCCTTTTGTCTGATATTAAGTTTAATGTCCCATTGCGTTCATCCAGGCAGTTTAGACCATTATTTCTAAAATCTTCTAGAACAAATTTTGAGTTAAATGAACCATTCTGCCGAATATGTCATGATTTTAATTCGCATTCCAGCACATTTGATCCATCTGACTCAATATTTAGCATCAAAAAAACTATTTTGTCTTCTCTTAATAAATAATATTCAGAAATTTTTAACTTTTTGTTTTTATAAATTTTTAAATCTCAGCTGTTGAAATGTTTCTTTCTGTAGCTGAGCAGTTTGAGAACCGGACGCTTAAAAATCTCTTGCCTTTCTAGACTCGGCAAATTCCGCTCGTATGCGGACTGCGCCCCACGCGTCGGTTGGGCGGGTGGAGGGTAATCGTTTGGGTTAATAATAATCCGTGGCCATAAATCATGTGAGCTATTAAAGTTTACGAGAAAATATTCGAATGCTCATAAATTCCGTTAGAACATTCCGTTAAGAATATTTAATCGAGTGCGCATTTGAAATGAAAATAATTGAAATTGTAATTCGCGACATTCGCAAAACAGCGCGACGACACTTCCAACTGCCACAGCCGGCAAGGCAATCTCGCCGCAGACTTGAGGCATCCGTTGCATTTACGAATAATAAACAACATTAAAAGCTAACAAAAGTGTATTTAATATAAATAAATAAACACATTTCACAAATAGCAACACAGCAACAACAAATGCCAGAGGAACACGAGAAGATGAGACGAGGCGCGAAGACGGCGGTTGGTTGGGGGCGTCTCGCACACAATACAATGAAATTAACTACTTTAGCGCATTTCGCTGAAAATAATATAAATTTATAGCAACACTTTTTCGCACATACGATGACACTCAAGACAAGCAACAACAAGTACACAGTGGAAAAAAAAATATTTTAAAATATAAATAAATTGTAAATAAAGCGTATACAAATGAAATTGTACATTCTAAGCAACAACAACAACAATGACACAGTGGCGCGCAAATTACAGTGGCGGACATTGTAAATTGACGCCAATGGCCGTCGGCCGCGCGGCTGTTGGATTGGGTGGCATGCAGCTGCGGCAGCTGGACCGGGTCCAGCGCGTGTTTCGGGGCTTACACCCACACGCTGGTACAAATGCGGATGTATTTTAACAAGTATATTCTACAAAATTGTATGCCAGCCCCCCCCTTTTCGCCTTACCCACCGCCGCCCATCACAGCCACATTTGAAAGCTGCAACAAGCCGAAAAATAATTACACCCGGCCGCCATCGCCAAATATTTAGCAGGAATGATGTATGTTGCATACGGGTGTGGAATTTACGATGGCATAGCATAACGCTACATTCAACTTGAGGTGTTGCGCGCTTCTAGCCACCGCTGGTCTTATATTAAAGGCGATGCACAGTGTGTTAGTAGTGACAAAAAAGTTAATAATTTTTTTTAATATTTATAATGAAAAATTCTGTAAATAACAAAAATTTGTACATAAGAAAATATCTTAATTTTTTTAGCATAAATTTTATTTTATTTTTTGTCAAAAAATTTATTTTTTTTTAATTTTTCACTAAAAATGTCATTATTTTGAAATAATTTTCTTTATATTTAATTTTATTATTGAAAATTATTTTTTGAGAAATAAAAGTAATACATTTTTATTCAGAAAAAAATTATAAATTGTGTAATATATCAAAGACCTGAACTTCAATAGATATATTCAAAAAATTTAATTTTAGTTTTTAATTTAAGTATTTATATATTTTTAAACCACAAAGCAAAGCTCTTATGAAGATCACAAGTAAAACAAAAATCTCCTTCCTGCATTTTACCACAACAACCAACCGCTCAAATCATCCCACTGTGCGCGGATGGTAGATAGAATAGCAAATCATTAGAGACGTGCCATGACACATCATTAAAACAATCACTTTATAATAAAAATTATGTTTTAACGGTACTTTGCAGCGTCAACGTTTTGGCAATAAGCGCGCACTGGCTGCCACATGCAACTAACCAACAAACCGCGCACTCACTATTGCAGCAGCGCACTACCATACTCGTGCCACACAGCGGCTAAAGCGGCGCAAAAAAGCAGCCACGCCACGCTGCCTCCCCTGCGACCTTAATTTATAGTTTTCTTGCGGTAAATTAAATAATTTAGCAATGCTTCATGCTTGGCGGTTGGCTGTGAGCTGTCGGTTGTCGGTCATGCGGCAGTTGCAGCGTGCAAGCGTGGCAGCGGTGCATCAGCGCCACCAGCGTCATGCTGTGCGCCCGCAGAACGCGCTGCTCCGCGCCGCCTGCCTGCCTGCCTGCCGTGTTTAGCTTGCTGATCGAAATGATTGAAGAGCTGCGTTGCCACATTCACTGCGCCACACATAACTTTGCGCTCGCCCTCCATCTTCATAAACCATTTAGCGGCATGCCTGCTTGCTTGCCGCCTGGCAGCCATACTTGACGCGCCAAAAATTGAGTTACTATGTCGGAAATATAATATTTTTCAGCTTCCCTTCTTTGGTTTATTTATTATTTTTATTTTTTTGTTTTTACTTCTTTGCCAATTTATGTGCGTCGATATGTCTTGGCATGAAAAATGAGCTCCCCATTAACGTATTGGCGGTGGTTGACTGAGCGTGTTGAGGCCGTAAATTGATGAAATGAATGACAAACGCCATTTATTTATGATTTGCGATTCGGAAGAAGTGTCGTGTCTGCAGAAAGCGTAACAAAAAATAGTTGTGGAGAATTATACTAAAAAAAAAAACAATTTAGTGCCGATCTTTGCGATTTTAATTATACAATTAAACAAATTTCGCCTGCTTATTAGCGCATGATAAGCCACAAGTGGGACTCATTCACGCCATTTCAGTGTCAGGCAATGTTTTATGATTTTTTTTGTTTTTTTAATACAGCCTTAGGCAGATAATTAGTGATATTTAAATCTTTAAAGACAAAATAATTATAAATTTCATTAATAGTTAAAAATATTACTTTATAATTATACAATGTCTTCTCTACAGGCGCACACTTGTGCCTTTCTCCACACTCAAATCTCACGATAGCATTCAAGCGAAATAGAAAATGACACTGTGACCAATCACCGTTATCCCCATTGGACGCGCCATCATTTTGCATGCAGACGAGCTTTTAGGGGCGTGGCGCATGTAATATACCGTTTCCAACAGGCAATTGCGCGTAGCTCACCTTATAATTTATCATAAGTGCAGTAGATAGCATCAGTGAGCGCTCAGCGCTTGCAACACATTTTGCCTGAGTACTGAGGGATTCATTGCAAATGATTGGCAAACGGTTTGACTTGTTTATCAAGGCATGTGGGCATATTGTAGGTTATTAGCGATGACAGAGGCGTTGTATAATGCCATACATATACCATAAACATTTAAAAAAGCCATATACTGTAAACTTGTCGAATAGGTTTATCTCATTCCAGAGCAGTGATTGAGAGATTTAATTTTAGTAGGCTGAGAGGTTCCTTCAATCAAGATCCTACATCTCTATATAGTTGGATACCACCTTGAACTCTAATTAATCCAGAGAGTTTAGATTAGAGAGTTGTTTAGATATTGTAAACTTACTTCCTTTAAATATCTGAAGCTTCTGGATACCGAATTATTTTTTACATTCCAAAACATACTTCCTTAAAGCTCGAAAATTTGACGGCCCCGACTGCCTATCGGGGTTTTTATTCCAAAAAGTTCTAACAGTTTTCCCTAAGTCTTAAGAAATATGGATTCTTCTTGGAACTTGGCAAAAATCGCCGAAATGATTCTTCACCGGTATCCAAAATGAAATGAATGATCCAGAAATCACTTGTATTGTAGACGTAGACTCTTATCAAAAGTTGAAGAAGTATATAGCCATCGCTGAATTGACCACCGTGAGTACCATGTTCTCAGACCGAGTCTTAGGAACAGAGTTATTGTTCTCGGCGGTCTTCCACCCAATAAGAGCACTCCCTGTTATCTCAGCTGTCATCTGCCTATGAGCCTCTGCTGAATCCTTTACTTCTTATTTAATTTCTATCATCTTCTACAATTTCTTTTCAATATTTAAGTGCCCATTTCATACTCAGAAATCCACAAAGGAAATATCATAAAAAAATAAGAGAAGAATAACCTTTCAAGCAATATTTCTGTCATTGCACACTTGCAAGCTTTGTTGGACACTCAATTGCAAGCTGAATGAGAAAGAATTTACCAAGAAACGAATGAATCGATCTGTGAGTTTGTGCGCAAATGAAGAACATTGTATATATGTATGTTTGTATGTATGTGTGTTTATGTGACTTGACAGAATTCGTTCTTGGGCTGTGCGAATGACATTGAATGGCTATTCGATATTGATGACATTGAGAAAGTGCTTAATTGCTCAACGATAGAGAAGCGATTAATCAATTGCCCACAGCTAGCATACAAGCATAAGGTTCTACACTTATATAACTGTATGTTTGACTGCGTGTGTGTGTGACTATGTGGTCGTGTGTGTGTGTGTGTGCTTGTATGCTCAGTGACGCATTAAGCCGATGAATTGTAGTATCGACACCCAAAACGGCATCCAAAGGCCGCCAAAAGCGCCATTGGTAGGTAAGAGGCACCATGCCGCCAACCACCATCACCACTAACACAACAACAATAACAACAGCAACAGCATCATCAGTGGTTTTACTCAGTAAACTATTAGCAGTCGATTAAACCAATAAAATAACTCAAACACACAAACATATGTAGAACCACATAGAACATAAAGCATCAAGCTTGTAAGCAAGCAGTCTTCAGCGAATCTGTTACAGCTTTACTATTACTGTTGTTGTTGTCCATCAATATATGAGTATGAGCCTGAGCAGCAAAGACATTGTTGATTGTCATGAAATGTTGGAAGTGTTACAGTCGAAAAGGTCATAGTGTCATTCAATCTTAAAGAGTCTTGAAGAGTATGCGGATACCCAGTAGGGAAGGCTTAACAGAGAATTTGCGCTAATGATTTCTGAAGTAGCTTTTAGCTACCTTTATGAAAAGGTTCTCAAAAGAACTCTCCTGAAATTATTACTGATATAGTCGAGTGTAACTAGGTGCAGACTTCCAGGAAATAGCATAATATTTGATGTTCAAATTCCATAATAGAACCCCAGAAATAATTGAAAAATATGATGTACGCTCTTACTCATCAAGTCATCCAAAATAGGTTGGAGAGCTTTAGTGAACTCAGATCCTCAGAAATCGTCCACTGAATGAACCTGATGAGAAGTTATTGAAAAACTAAATGAAAGGGTAAATACTGAATCGAACCCTTTGTTCAATGACTTCGAGAATAACGAGAGAAAAATTGTGTTCTCGCATACACAAAAATCTTCCCTACAGGGTATCAAGCTTCACTTCTTCTGCGAATGTACTAGTTACCTCTTAAAGGCCATTCATGTAAAGGCATTAAGGGACTAATTGTGCACATAAGTTACTTAAATAGGCATAGTACTCGTAATCGTTCGCCCAGCAGTAGGGCTTTATGTGAAAAGTGCGTGATTATGGGCAGCATTTCGAGACTTTCCATGGATGTCTAAGCTGAAAGGTTAAGGTGATGGTTGCCTTACACCTGTTCACTTAAGACTACACTTACAATTTGCAAAGTAGAAAAGTGTTTGTAATAACTGAATGGAGCTACAGACTAACCTTATACAAAAGTAAAAAATTTGAACACTTACGTTTTCTTTCTCCTCGATAAAAAGACTTACCTGGAAAAGAAAAGAACATTAATTAGAATAAAGCAGGATATCAAAGTAAAATTAAGTTAAGATAGGGAAACAATCTTCTTTGCTTTACAAAAACTTATTTTTATTAAAATTTGGAAATACTCGATAGGTGGCGCTGGGCTCGAAATCGGTTTTATGGTTGTTTTGCATTAGTTTTCGCTGCTTATAATATATTTATTTTATCAAAAAGTGATCAATAGTTATTACTTCGACGAATTAATTCTAAAAATTGCCGTTAGTACTATTTGACGACCCAAAATAATAGATTTTTAGAATTATAGTTCTTCAAAGTATTTTCCGACATATTAGAAAACCTAAAAATTATGAATTTATTATTAGAACACATTGAAGATGTATTAACCCTTATTACCCCATAATTTTACTTGTAAAAATACCCGAGCAAATCACTCGCATTGTTCGCTCATAGAAATAAATCAAGTTTTTGAAATTTTTCCTTATTAATTTCACATTATTTCAATGCATAATTTATGTTACAAGTCAATATATGCAAAAATTGTTTGCTCTAAATAAATTTCCTTTGCAACTTCCGCCTTCGGATTAACGGCAAAAAAAATCGAAAAATTAAATAAAAGCCATTTATAAATTGGCAAACCAGAGCATGAATATGAAAAACAATTTATCATTTTTCTATGCGCGATGCTCGACAAAGCCCAGCGAAAAGCAAAGTACACAAAGGCACTACGACCTAGTAGGCGAGTAAGTATGTAGAGACGTCAGCGAATATTGGCCAGTGACATCACGGTGACTTCCCTTGACTTTTGGCAAACAAAAGCTGAAGAAATAAAAAATGGCAGAAAGACTTTTTATCATACGCAAAGTATGATGACAAGGATGTCTTGCGTTTCAATATTTTCGCAACGGCGAGTATATCATCAGCGGCGAGTCTCATAAGTCATTGTTGTAAATCAAATAATTCATAATCGATTCGTGAACACAAGGGAGCAGCAGAGATTGAGCAAGGCAGACACACAGTGATGTGTTTATGTGAGGGGCATGGAAATGAGCTTATTTGGGGTGCGGAATGGGTAACGCATAACGCTCCGTCGAGAGTTAGCCACAGAGCAACACCAGCGATGATATGAAAATTGAAATTGATGAGCCACAAAAAATGATGACAATGAAAACGAAATTGACTGAAGGAGAGCGGAGGTAAAGGAAGAAAAATAAATAGGCGGCAAAATATAAAAAAGCTCATCACTACATAATATGTTTCGCATAGACTCGATGAAAAATTATTTTGAAGAAGCTGTGTCTCAGGAGTGAGTAAGACGAAATTTGAATTCTGAAATTTTGGATGAGATACCTGGAGTTGATTTTGTTAATTTTTTTTGCTATAAAAAATACTGTACTTTCGTATTCTAGACAGACTGTTAAATAAAAAGCTTTTCAAGAGCTTTTGAAGTCGAAAGTTTTTAAGACTACTATTGCTTAAAGACACTGACCTTGAGAGGATTCTAAATTATATTTCGCGATTTATTTTCGAATTTAAACCAGTAAACAGCGTAAAATGTTGCCCACATTTCCTGATTGTGTCGACGAAAAAGTTCACTTGGCCATACGTGAATTATTTATTAGCGATAAATTGTAATTTTCCGATATTTTTCATGCCGCAAGCAACAAAGCAAATTTCGGATAGCCTCGAAGGAATACGTACGCTAATGGTTTAAATTATTCGTACGTGCTCAAATATTCCGGCATTAGTATGTGTGCGGTGTCGGCAGGTGTAATTGAATGCAGAGGTGGAAGAAAGAGCACCCTGTAGGGAAAGGCTATAGATTAGGAGACCAAATAATACACCAAAATCATAAAATATACAGCTGTTTTCTTAACGATTTGTTATCTGTTTGTTTAAAAAACATGTTATCTGAAGATGATGGTTTCAAGAAGTCTTCGAAAGGATGATTGATATATATTAGGAACTATGAAGTATGACGGAGACATCGAACCCACAGCTTCTGAGATCTTTATGATGCATTTCATGATTTAAAAATCCATATATGAGATTATCGACATTCGAGCGAATATTAAAGAAGAGCTCCAGATGAATCTTAGTAAAAGAGCGTCCAACATCCTATCCTACTACGTATCCCTATTTCGGCACATAAGAAACAAAACTAGATTTCTTCAGAACCCCAAATTTCCTAAGACCAACCAACTAACCAATGCAAGTACTCTCCATCACACATTTCCTGTAAGAAACCCCAAAAGCTCACGGGAAATAGTTTACGTTAAAACAAATTCGTATGTCTTGTTGTTGGCAGGCTACATATGCTCTTATGTGAGCGCATAAAATCGGGAGGTGAGTAAGTGACGATTGTGGCACAAGTAGAAGAAGTACTGCCACGCAGGCTTACCCAGCGCAGTCCAGCGTATTGATAGCCATTGACTTAGCGAATACATCCCCTTAATCGCTGAGATCATTAATTTTTAATTTTTACATTTTCTCACAGATCGCAGTAAAACGTATTCCGCTAGTTGTTTTTGGTTCGCACGTAATCGTGCCTGGAAATTGAAACAAGCAACTTACGACGACGAGTAAGCTGTGCGAAACCACTGTGGGGAATTCGTTTTCCCTTGCTTGATGCCGAAAATAATACGATTTAGTTACTTTAGTTAATATTAATAATAGTATAACAAATCTCTTGATGGGACTAGGTACAATGAGAAATATAACAATTTACCGGGGTAGTATATTATGTGATAACTAACGGTATAATTTGTATATGTGAACAGTAAGCTTCTTTATTGATGCTAAGTTGTAACTCTAGATCAATGTTGCTGAGGGAGTGTGGTTCTTGAATAAATATAAACCGAGAGAGCACTGCTTATAATGTAATTTTACGATTGTTCGAAGCAAGAGCCTTAAGCCCAGAGCATTACTGTTAGTTGAAACGAAAGAGAAAGTCACTCAGTGAGTCAAAACGAAGTAAGGCTTTCGAGAGAATTTTGAAATGCTGAATCACAAGAAACAAGAATAATACATCTTTCCTTCCAAAGTTCCTATATTAGAACTTTAGAGTTTATGTAGGACTCATAACAAACACTAAACCATTTCGAATATATGGAAAAATGTGGGTGGAATTATATTTATTTTGAAAACTTGATATGGACGATATAATATTAAACACCAGGCCTCAACGAGGCAAAGAAATTAGCCTCAGGTTTGCTCTGCTTTGATTGGACTTTATTAGAACCTTACTTTACTTCCCTCTGGTCGAAAAATTTCTTTTATTATTAAATACGAAGGGTCCAATATCTGCTAACTAATAGCACACGACCATTTTATTGGATATATATATAGTACATACCACACTTAAAGTTAAAAAGAATTGCAAATGTGCCACATACCCGCCGTGGCAAGCACTCAATCAGCAAGACCAGATGCAAAATGTCAAGAATGTGAGCAATTTATCGTAGAAAGAAAAAGAAGAAGAAAAGATCTAAAGGCATATACGCTTGCAGTGAAAAGCAAGAGCATACAACATCAGCTCATTTGTCACTGAACGCTGCTTACGGAAACCGATTACCGAAATTCAATTCATTTCATTAAAAATTTATAGCAAACTACCGAAAAACTGTTGCAAATTTATTTGAGAATTCCACGCATGCCACAGACACAGAAAACGCTGCAGTTGCAAATCACACTAATCGATAAACAGAAAAGTGAAAAACAAAAACTTTACCGAGAAAAAATTCCCAAAAAAAAAAGAAGCTGAAAATCAAAAGTGAAACATCAACGAAATATTTTGCGGAAACGTGACATTGTGGCCAACAAGTGAAAGGTGGCCAACTGCTTGCGTAACGCACAGCACAAAAACAACTCAAGTATAAAAGTTTCAGAATACAAAATATATAAAATTACCACCGAGCCAACGCGTCAAGGCTGCGTCACAAACTTGTTGGTAGAATGAATACGCCGAAAAATCGCTGATAAAAATGAATGCAAATGTCAAAAGCGATTACTCAATATCTTCGGCGAAGCGACTACTTAATAAAAGAGTCAATGAACGATTGGTTAAAAAGCCGGCAACCACTATGATATAAAATGCGGCCAAATTAATTTATGCAAATTTATGTTTGGCAAATTCTTTCGGGCCGCCACCAAGCCGCGGTTGGGGGCTCGCATGCGAATGACTTGTTCATGGCTGGTTCATTTGCTAGCTCAAGCGCTTACTCGCATTGCCAAATATAGCTCGGTCGAATGGCCGAATGTACGCGTAAGTGCCGGTACCAAAACACTCAAGACTTTCAGAGGCTAAGTGAGGGTTAGTGGTTATTGACAGTCAGTTCGGTAGCTATTGTATGACTGATCAAGCAGAAAAAGACACCACTACAATCGAAAGCAAGACAGGTGAGCTTCACTCAGTGCGCGGGAATGCGCGAAACCGGATTTCGATTTCGCCAAATTGAGATCGAGCTTACAAGCATATTCACTAATAAGTACACTACTTAGGCTACTCACGTGGACACGCATGAGTTGGGCAAGTGTTCAAGCACTTTTGAAAAAGCAAACATACTTAAAAATAGAATGTATTTTATAACAAGAAAAATGTGTTAGACCAAATTAATTAAGCAAAATAAATCAACCGTAAGGTAGTGCTTAATTCGGGCGGAATTCAATATTTAATAGTTTTGCAAATTTTATGCACTAAAGTAATATGAAATACATGACCCATATATTTATGCATATTTTTTGTGAATTGAATCTAACATATACCGATTAGGACCTAAGGATCCAAATTCTCCCACTTATTTTATTCAAATGTAATAGGAATAATAGATTTACATACGTTCTCACTCTGCCAAATTTAATGACGATAATTCGACAATATTGCAATTTCGACGGCAAGTGGATCGACATTTCTAACCAAATTGAGTGATAATCACAAATTTGACTTTATTAACTGAATTGTCTCAACAAGTTTTGCCTTAAATTTAATAAAAATGGCAACACTGCTTTGACTATGACTGTCATTAAATTTGACATATTGAGAAATAGGCAAAAGTCTTCAGAGAACAGACCCCGAAAATATAAAAATATATATAATCACTAATAAAATAGGGATATTATTCTGGGTATGTGAAAACTCTGTGCCAATTTAGTGCCGGAGATATTCACAGAGTCAAAATTTAAGAAATATGATGACAAAATTATATCAATTATACTCTGAGATCCATTGACCTCACCAGATCTCCTCCAGATGCGACCTTTATCTGTTCTCAGACCTCGAGATAATGGTCGCTAGAAAGAGATCGACAAGACTGAAACGAGAAAACCTCAATGATAAGTTGAAAGATCACTATAATGAGATATCGCCTGTTTTGAAAATAAAACCAATTTTCATAAAAAAATTGATTTTCATCAAAATGATACAAACTTCTCAGCCTCCCTCTTAAGTTCTATGAAAAGTAGGAGTGTTTATGACCTTGTCTATTTTATTATATTCATTTCTAGCAAAATTTTTGAATATTTATAAGAACTAATTTACAATACCACCGTAACCAAATTAATTAACAATAAAACTGTTAAAAATATATATCTCACAAAATATTTATGTTTTTGATTATTTCTACTGCCTAAATACAAAAAATTGCAAAAAATTTTGATTCCCACGCGCTTTAGTTTCCACTTAATATTTTTTTTCATTTTTTTATTTTTCTTGTTTTGTTTTTGTGCGCTTGCACTCATTGAAAAACTTGATTTCGGAACATAATAAATATCAAATAAAGAAAAAGACGATACACAAGCAAATAAAAATAAAAAACTTAAAAAGCGAAAACAAAAAATAAAAGAACGCCGAAATAAATATGCCGAAACAACAAATCAAAAATGTACCGAATTATTGTGGTGTTTTTTACGACCGTCAAATGCATTTATTTTGACTCGGCTTTAAAACACAAACAAAAAGCGCGAAGGAAACAATAAATAACTGCAAAGGCGAGAACGCTGCCAGACTCGAGGAGACCATGCAAGTTGTTGGCGCTTGGAAGGCGGCACACGGCTCCACCGAAGAATGAGCGGACATCATTAGACGCGGAACAGATAATAACTAATACATCATATATACTTATAGAAATATATTTATTTTTCTGATTTAATATATTATATATACTATAGAGAATTTTTTTATTATTTTTAAACGCTTAATTGCTACTTAGATATAGATTTTCTTAAATGTTTTTGGTTTCCTGCGGAAAATGTGCGAACAATTGACGGCGCCGTTAGCGTCGTGTGGCAGTAAATTAGCGAATTGTTCGCGCCATATTCCGCTGATTTGATAATTTTCGTGCAAATACGTGTGAATAATGAGACAACAGCAACAAGGTGAAATATAATACCTTTCAAGAAATTAACTAGTTGCTGTACTAGGGTTTTTTTGAATTTGGAAAACTAATTTTCGAAAAAAAATTTGAAAAAATATTTTTGAAAATATAGTAAAAAAAAATTAAAATATATATTTGAAATAAATAATTAAAATATGTTTTGAAAAAAAAAATAGAAAATATATTTTCGAAAAAAAAAATATATTTTCGAAAAAAAATATATATTTTCGAAAAAAAAAATATATTTTCGAAAAAAAAAATTTGAAAATATATTTTTGGAAAAAAAAAATTTTTTGAAAGTTTTTGAAATTTTCAGACCTGATAAATTGTATGAATTATGAGATTTTTTGTTATAATGAAGCAAAAAAAATCAGTCATATCTAAGGTCTATATTGATCTTTCAAAAGATCTTCAAAAAGTTTTTAATATCAAAACTGTATGTATATTATTATGCTTCCTCCAATTCCAAAATCAACAATAATCTAGCAATCAAAACAATCTTAAAATAATATATATATTTGGTCCCCCAGTAAGAGCACTGCTCGTAAATGTACATTTAATAGCAACAACTGAGGTGTTCTGGAGTGGGCGTCGGAAAATGAATACAAATTTGATAAAACGCCAAAATATTGAGTAGAAAAGCACCGTAAACAAACTGAAAGAAATGGGCAACAACGGCAAGAATATTTTTAAAGCAATAAATATAGATATTTTTAAACAAATATAGTGCTAATTGAATGACAGATACATATAGGATGAACTGGGAGAGTGGCACAATTTTATTATTGGATCAATAATAACTAAATGGAGAGAAAATAGCGGGCCATTTACCACCATAATGAGGTATCGATACTCATTCAAGATGATAAGTTTGTTCTTTCATCCCCATAAAAGCTCCAACATAGCGCGCAGCGAAGAGGCCAATCGAAGACCGAAGACGGCTATTATGCGTTTATTTTTAGCCGCGATATTTCTAGACGGCAATAGCATGCACGAGTATGTGTGCATATTTATGTGTTGCAGTGTTTAGTGGCAGTTAATTGGCAGTGCATTTGTCTGCGAGACTTTCCGGTGAATATTTGTGAAAAGCGACGGCCACTGTCCGTGCTTGTTTATAGTTTTATTAATTTTATTTTTATTAATTCAGTTTAATGTTTTCATAAATATTTGTGCGCGCATTTAAAGTGTCGAAAAATTTGGCGCGTGATGAATCTATTTTTAATTGTTTTGAAAACTAAGGAATTTCTCAAATATTTCACATTCGGTTGGTGGTCAAGTAAATGCTAATTGAAGCGCCTTTTACCGCAAGTGATTGAAAATATTAATTTGAAATTAAGTATTTTGTTTACTATTTTATTTTTCATTTAAAAGTTTTGAGAAAGTAAAAAAAAAAAATTCAAAAATTTTCAAAATAAAATCAGTTTTGATATTAAAAACATAGCGTTCTATACATTTCTCAAAGGTTAGACAGATATTTGGCAATGTTTCTTGGATTTTAATGATATCATGAAGCAAATCTCCCGAGCTGGTGTTTCAAGGGATTCTGTGTATTATGTTCTTTATTTCTTGTTCTTTCGTTCTGAGTCTATGACAACATTGAAAATTCTGTCTACTAAGCCTTGAGGATAGACATTACGTTGTTATTGTGAAATTCCTCCACTAACTCCACTAGCTATAGTTCTGCTGACTATTATTTTATATTTTTTAATCCAATTCATTATCAATGATTTTCAAGTCTAAGAATAAGGTTCCATTTATAAGTATACATATTTTTCCTATAAAATCTGCTAAGATACTTAGTTATCGCAATTATTTCCTCTTCACTAAGTATAAGTACTTCTAGCTACTAGTAATCATAGCAACTCTTCAGAATTTCCTAGCAAATTCACAGAACTGTTAATGAAATCATCACACTTACTTATTACACTTATTCAGATTCATCACAAAATGCCAAGTATTATTTTTATTTTTGCTTTCTTGGTGTCAATTGTTGTGCGATTCTCAAACTGTGTGTTGTTACTCATTCTGGTAGCATATTTATTTTCTTAAACACTTAATGGCTTAAGGTATACCCTCTGTACATCCGTATGTATTTATGAGCATTAATTTTTCATGCCACTTAATACTCAACCACTTGTTGTTCATTAGCGTGCTGCGTACACAGAGCACTCGCACTTCTTGGCTCTTGTCTCAGAGTACACACTTTTGTGTTTCTTGCGTCCTCATCAATAACTTTTACTGCATGTTCGCACTCATTTCGGCGATTTTCTTTATGTGAATAATTGGATGCTTCTCATGTCATTGAACTCGTACTTGTTCTTGTGGGTTCACAAGTGTATGTACTTGTTCTTATATGGTCAGCTCAAAATTCTCCGGTGGGGGTTTTCTTATTTGGTGTCATTTAGGGTAACTTATGTAAGTAAGTGGGTGTTGGTTCTATGAGTACTTGCGGAGAGTGTGGGATAATTTGTTCGCAAATTTTAAGTGTTTGTTCGGAACATACATATTTATAGCAATTATTATATATTATGTTGATTATTATCACTAATTTTGATATGAAGTGATTTTTTCGATCAATAATCAAAGAAATCATTAAAAACATAATCAGAATTGTTAGATCATTCGTATTCAGAACAACGTCAGCTGACATACAAGTTATTGAACTATTGATAATTTTATCATATTCTATGGTAAGGGTCATGAGGTCACGAAACTTCTGAAATTAATCTGTAAGAAAGAGCGGAGTTCTAGAACTCTATGAAGCTAAGGGGGTCTTTGTTCAACTCCGGTGACACCTTTCTTTTACAAATTACTAACATAATCGATTGGATTTTGAGCCGAATTACGACATTTTGTAGCGATCCCATGATGAAACATTCTAACTTTACTAAGGTTATCCAGTATTTGTACAAGAGTTTAAGTCCTATGTTTATTATTATTAGATTTCTATTAAACATTTTTATTTTATTCGATCTCAATTAAAACCGTTCAATAAATTCACCAGATTTCCCAGCGCATGACGCAATTCTGACTCAGTTTATAAATTGCTTCCAGAATAAAGTTAAGATAACAGTACAATTAATTGTAGACTTCTGTTTTATGTTTATGACAGCAAATTAAGCGGAAAAAAAGTTAAAAAAAATAAATAAAATTTATAAAAAATTCCATATAAATTGCAAACACTTACACGGCTGTGCATATCTGAACAAACTTACCTAAAAGTAGAAAAAATAAAAAACAAATGTAGCAATTATAAGCAAATACTATCGACTAAATATTTTAACATTTTTTATTTCATTAACAAAAGACATTTCGGAAGGAAAGCAGATAGCAGAAAGAGGGAATTGCAACAGCTGAGAGGTCAGTGTAGAGGTAGGAAGTTAGATAATTATTTTTTATATTTAGAGAGAGCAAAAGAAACCGCATTTTCTTTGAATTAAGAACATAAAAATATTTAGTAAATGTAGAATGAAAGCGCGCAAATAAAATGTGCATTTCATTTCGTTATGCTAAATTATTTTATCAACATCCGCTCGTTGTTTGGAAACCCACTAAAACACAGTAGGTGAGCCAGCGCCTTGTTTACACAGAAAACAAAAACAAAAAAAAAACAACAATGGTTGCGATTCTAAATAAACACGAGGAAACATGAAACGCAATCAAAACACACACACCGAGAATAGATAAAAACTAACGAAAAAGAGCAACAACAAAAACCACAAAGATTGTAAGTAAATAGAATATTATTTGTGCTGAAAAAGCAGCAACTATTGGCGTAACTGTTTAATGGTTGAAAACAGATGTTTAGCGTATTAAGTAAGCGGCGCAAACAGATAAAATGTAAATATTTGCAAGCGATAGTTTAAACAAAGGCAATATGTAATACAAAAAAGAGTAAAAAATAAAAAAAAATTATTGAAACTAAAAAAAAAAGAATTTTATCAAAAATAAATTAAAAAAGTTAAAAAAAAATAAATTAATTAAAACAATTAGAAAAAATTAAATAAATTTAAAAAATTAAAAAAAAAATTAATACAAATAAAATAAAAGAAATATTTAAAAAATTAAAAAAAAAAATATTTAATTAAAAAAAAAAATAAAAATATTTTATTTAAAAATAAATTAAAAAAAAAATAAAAATATTTTATTTAAAAATCAATTTAAAAAAGTATAAAACTAAATGAAATTGAGTAAAATCGCAAATTAAGTAATTCTATTTTTTGAAAGTAGTTCTAACTATTCCAATTAGTAACTATCTCAATTTAGTTTTATCATATTGTGCATTAGGATGGTTCATATTTTTGAAATCAACTAAATGTAGACCCGCACAATTTTTTATTATAACTATATCTACTGTGGGAAGATTTCTATCAAAATTAAAAAAAATTGGTTTTATGAATCGATAACTTTTACAGGTCTTAAAAAAAAACAGCGACAAAAACTGTGCCTTTTCCTCCTCTTCAAAGTGAAGGAAATGATATTTACAGCGTAAACTCGTTCATATAAAAATATTTGTAGTTACTATAGATAAGCTTTCAAAATTTAACAAAAAAAAACTATTTAACTCAAGAAATCATTTTTCACCATATTTTGGTTAAGTATCGTTGCAACTTTTCATAGATTTTTTTTATTGCAACTTGAATAGATAAAGTGTTGTATTTTAAGATTGTAGATTTCTTCTTTACTTTGTGAACCAGCCAGATTATTCAAGAATATGCCAAGAATACTTCCAAAAATATCCAAAATATAAATAAACCGAAAAACATTAATTTTTTTTTGTTAATATTTATATTTTTATAATTTTTTTATAAATTTTTTAAATTATTTTTTTAAGTTTAAAAACTTTTTCGTTTTTTTTTTTCACAAAATTTTCAAAAAAATTTTGTCCCACCCTAATATACTACATATTCACATAAGTCTGTTCCTAACTACAAGTAGATAAAACTTGAAATGAGTATTAGTGCCTTTACGTGACGTAGATAATGGGGTTGCTAGTTAAGACACACTCATTTGAAAGTCGTAAACTGGCCTGAGGTGGCAGTTAGATACTAATTTATTACCGAACGAATTTATCACGCGCTACTTTAAATCAAAGCACAAAGAAGTGATAAGAATACACAGAAGAGCTAATTGGTGTTGGAACACTCATGTGCAATTGAGATTGGACTCGGAAGTATACTAATTATTTTAAGTGGAGACCACTTGGGGCCATTGAGTACACTTTTAGAGTTAAAAGATCTTGAAATGTTATATTTTTAGATTTATGTGAAGGATCTTATCAGTCGGATCAGAACTATAAGACATCTAAGAAATATATGTATTTAGGTCTTAAGAAAAAAAATTTTTTTCTTCAATTAGAAATTTGACAATCGCAATCTTTTCACCTCTCAAACTCGCAAAGCCACTCACACTGAAAGAAAGCATGTCCAAGAGTCTGCGAGCATTTTCCGCTCTTTGCACACATCAAACAACGCCAGCAGAAGCAACACTTGTCTTGCCGATGCGCCTTGTTGTTGCTAAATTTCTATATTCATGCATGATTTGACGCTCAAATGCACCACTGAAGCGTTGACATTATTCTGACAGCTCGCGGCGATAGCGACACCGACACCGTCAGCGACACCGCTGGCTGGCAAGCAGCACAACAATAAGCCTTACAATAACGCAGCTCGTGAAGTAGGCTCGTTGAAAGACAGGCATGCTGAGGCGAGATCGCGTCTCGTCGAGGCAGTCAAAAACTTGTGAAAATAGCAAAAGACAACAATCGCTGCTGGTTAGGCTAACTGACTGAGCTAACTGACTGACTGACTGACTGATGAACATCTACAATATTTACAAAACACTATAACAACAACAACCAGTACAAGCACACAAAAAAACAAACAAACAACAATGTGATATAGCTAAAGTCAAAAAGTGACAGCATTCAACGCTCATCAGGCGGCAATAATATGAACGCAAAAACACATACACCAGCACACACTCATTTACAGGCAATCATAAAGTGGCTGCGTATTGTGGTTGTTGTTGTTGTTGCCGCCTCTTCTTTTGGCAATATGCCCAATATGGCAAACGTACCGAGTTTGCAGCACGTCGCGTCCATACCGCACCCCTCCCCACCACATCAACACCCCATACACAAATATGGAGGCAAACACACCGTCTCACATCCATCGGGCGTCCGACCGTTTACAGTTTATGAAGAGTGAATAATTCAACTCTTTAATTTCAAATGAATTCATTTTTCAAATGCTAATTGCTTTTGTTGTGCTTTTTTGGCTTCGTATTGACCGCTTTTTGTTTATTTACAAAACACTTGAACGCAACGAACAAACGCCATGCCATATGTACCGCATGTAGGTATGCCTGTATGCAAAGACATATGTGTAGGAATGTGTGTGTGGCTGCATGTTAGAAAGCCTTAAAAGCATAAAACAACAATTCGATTCACATAAAAGTACAAATTTTGCTTTGCACTTATGCGGGCATCACATAAAAGTACAAATTTTGCTTTGCACTTATGCGGGCATCACATGCAAGTGTCTGTGTACATGTGTGTGTTTTTCGTGTATTTACCGACCTAATGCTGTGCGATGAGCACTTTGAATTGTATAAAAACAAATGAATTTTGTCAACAACCACGACACCGAGCACTGGGTCGAACAAATTCTATATGTTGCTGAACAACTGTTGATTGTTTGACTTATTTGAGAGTTGCCACCCAGTGAAGATATAGAGTTGACAGCATTAATGACAAATTTAACGGTCGTTGAGGTTTATATGAGAAATTATTAGTCTTCCAAAACAATACAGAGTCTATATCCTTTTTGATAAAACTTAAGCTTCCTGATTAAAATTTATCAAGAAAGAAGTGAGGTTAAGCTCACCTCACAATAATTACACCTTTCCCTGGTTACCATATTGAATTCTGATATCTCTTGTTCTCCAATCATATCTTCTAAAGAACCAAGTTTTGAAACTTTTCTCATTTAATGATCTTAATTTTCCCCCTGAACCTTAATGGATCCCCAACATTTTGAATCGAAAAGACTACAACCTAAGATGTTGGCTTCAAGTTTTCTGTCACATCAGCAGGTTCAGCTGATTATACCGCGGCTGGTTCTCTAAACTAGTCTAGAATAAGAAATTGAGTGATACTTAAGACCTTTAATTAAGACCATGAGTCCTAATAGGAACCCTTACGAGTACCGCGTCGGTTGTAAAAAGGAGCATTTAGTCTTCTCGCGGAAACTGTTTGAACAAAAACGAGTAGTACTTACTAAACGTAAATATCTAAAAAGTATTGGGAATCTCGTTGTCATATGTTACGGTTGCTCTTCGCGTATCAACAATTCCAAGAAATAAACTTTGATTGATTCGATAAAAAGACTGCGTGAGTAAATAAACTGAACTGAAGGATTAATTAGCTTAATAAACATTTCACTCGGCAACTCTATTTGTAGCCGAAGACGCAGCAGGCTTAGTACAAATGAACACAAAAGCACCGCCAACGAAAATATTTACTGAAAAAATACAACAAAACAGCTTCAGCAGCATTGCCACAACAACATTACACTAAAAAGCCACATGAGCTACAGGCGAAAGTCAAAGAACGACACAGTTTGCCACGAGGAAAGAGCGAAGAACTGCAGCAGCAGCATTGCGAGCCATGCTCCACACGAATGTGCTGCAGCAAAGACTGTCAACGTAAGACACTTGTGCCACACATTCAGGGAAAGTGATCATTTGGGGATGGCATGTGGTACTTGATGACAGTTCGGTAACTAGATCTTAAGGGTCCCTAGGGATAGTGAAGTTCTCGTTTTCCGGAATCCCGTTTATTTTTCCTTGCCCACGAATTCTACCATTTCTTCAGATGCGAGGTATCCCCTCTTAATACCATTCAGAAGGGTATTAGGTTAGGATTTTTGGCAGATCTCTGCAAAACCAGAAGATCTCACTTAAGACAGCCTGGCGCAGTCCATTGTGATACCAATAAAAATCCCTGTGGATCAAAGGCCTTTAAGATTCAGCAAAATGCTTGGAATCTGTTACAATCAATCACTGGTGTTTCGTTTCGAATCACATTAATCGAGATTGGTAGTCGGAGCGAAAAAAAGAGAGGAACTGGATATTTGACTGAGATCTATATGGAGCAGAAGTGACAGTACCTACACTTTTGAGATAGTTAGCGGTTCCTTTTATTATTCTATGCATTATGAGACGACATACACCGAGTTCGAAATCTGTCATAATATTTTTGATTCGTTGCCGGCCGAAGATTGTGGACAAATCGACCGTTAAATATCGCCGATTTGTTGAATAGCAAAAATTTAGTTTTAAATTCTAAATAAAATAAAAAAAATTGCATACCCTTGAGGTCTTAGGTTGACTCTGGTGCGAGACAGTTTTCAAAAATGCGAATGTCGATTTGAAGAAAAACGAGAGTGAATACCGAGAAAGTGGGTGCATAGCTAACGAATTCCTTCGAATGTTGAGCGCACGACTATATATACATCGGTGGCATGCAGCATGACGCATGCAACAAGGAAATGCCTGCGAGCGCCTTTAAAAATGCAACACACACACAAAGGAAAGAAAGAAGGGGCCAACAAAAGATGAAACATACGAAATTCCGCAAGCCACTACAAGGCAGATGCAGCACACAGCCATGAATAGCAAAGGCAGCAACAAAGCGAGAGGAGTGCCGTGTGTTTATGCGCACGTCAAGTTGTGGCATGCCCCACAGAATGGCTACTACTTACACTTTGCACACAAACACACAACGCACTGCTGGCACAGTCTCTAAAACGGGGCAACAAAATCGACTGCAACAACAACAGCAGGAATATGCACCCAAAAAATGCACACAGAATAAACAGTGGCAGAATGTGGCAAGCGAAAAGGCCAAAGCGACACATTCATACAATGCCAGCAACATTGCGGCATGCAACCAAGAAAAACAAAAAAAAAACACATGTAAATGTAGTTGGGGGCAACTATGTACATATATGAATTTCACAATACGCAAGCATTGCATATGTTGCATGCCACATGCATCAAAATGGGGGGAAAAACAAAATATTGCCACAAAATACGTGTACAGTGTGCTGCGTTGTGAGCAACAACAATGTGTGCACCACTTTTGTGGTGCTATTCATGCAACAGTGCCACATGTTGCATGCATACGTTTTAAATGTGTTGCAGGTGCAAGGGTTGTGGCATCATTTTGACAACCCTCAATTATGGTTGTTTTGTTGCTTTTTGTTGTAGTTACTTTTAACTGTCAGTTTGCCCAGATCAGAGTTGTGTTTTTGAAGAAGACAAAATATCGACAATTTTGATATTTTCGAATGTTCTCGAGACTTCGAAAACTAACTTCGATATAAATCCGCCAATCTTCATTCAGATAAGTCGAAGTTTGTCTTATTGAATCCGCCCCAGCTCCCTACTCTTGGTCCAGATCTTCTCTAAATATCTGTGTCCTATCCTAGAAAGGTCGGGAGAAATCCATTGGTCCACTTATTGTGAGACCCTGGGTAAGAATCAAGTTGGAAACAGTTGGGACTACGATATAATTTTGTCAATCATCAGTAAGTTTGAATCCGGGATGAGCATTCCACTTCGCTTGAACTCTCTTCTCCTCCTTTCGAAATCTCAAAGTTGGTTTGCTTCAGATCCGACGATGAACATTGGAACCCATCAGAACTATGGATTTCAATTATCTCATTCATAAATTTCGCACATTAGATTAAATTCCAAGCACCGGGAAGCTTCCCTTCAGCTCCCAGAGACGATTTTCAATGAAACAGTAAATACATACTCACTCCATCCAAACACCCTACATACTACTAACGAGCCTGGGAAACAGCCAAGGCGAAAGTAAATCACTTTTCACGCACTCTGCGCTTATGGGATGTCGCAGCGTCGTTAGAGGCGTTTTAGTCATGCAACGTCTAATTGACAATTGGAGATCTGCTTATCAAAAAAGCAGAGCGCGGTGGCTGCTCCCGCAACGACACAACAACAACAATGCGACGCACAATTGATGCTTTTAAGCATATGCTCGGGATGTGTGTGTCTTATTTGCAAATAAAAAGTGCCAAAAACAAACAGAGACATTTTCGTAACAAAAACTGAATGACAGGCGCTTATCTCTGATAATGACTGCAGTAGCATAAAGACCTTCTCAGTCCCCTCGCAGTCGGCAAATGTAGCGAAAACTCGCGTGCTTTAATACACTAAACTGCACACCCATCCATCCACTCATACCCCTAACACAGCAAACACAGAGGCGTGTAGATGGCACAGAAAACACAAAACATAGTCGGGCCTGTCAGTCTGATGTGACTTGACGGACGGAGTATCTGCGCTGTCCCAGAACTGTTGCGTTCTTGTTGTCTTTTTTTTTTTGTTGTGTTCCTTTCGCGAATTTAATTTTGTTGATTCCCGGGATGACGTTCAGCTTGGTTGCTTGCAATGAAAGAAAATTATTCTTCAACGCGGCGACTCAAAATTTATTTATTTCTTCTATTTTCCTGTTTTTTTTTTTGTTGCTTTTTTTTTTGGTTTGTGGCGGTACATTATAATTTGATATTTCCTCTGGCTGACAGTGTCAGTGCGCTTATTTGTTTATTTGTCTGTCGCTACAGCCTTACTTGGCTTTGATTTCTTAAATCACGCTTCATTATTTACATTCACTCGCTACTCGCTGCTGTTCGCTCTGGCAAAGTGACTTTCTCGGTTTTTGAAGGCCACTCCATTGTATTGCTGCGCTGAACCAGTCAAGTCAGCGAATTTAAGAAATTAATGCCACGGAGGAAGTGGAAAAATTTTGTGGTGAATTCGTAAATGAGTCGCCTTTATGAAGAGCAATTGAGATGTGCATAAATAAAAATAATACACATTACTGACTCGAACCAGACAGAACTAGGTCCAATGTGGTGTTCGCTTAGAGGCGAACGAGCCCGAAAATGGAAGCTGCTATAAACCAATACTTTTGGAACAACTTCTTTAATTTTTTAGTATATCGTGATGTCATATAATCTATATAATACATACAGTCATTGGTATTGTCTTCAAACTTAGTATTTCAAAAATGAAAAATATGTATTAACTATAGGGAATTAGTTCTCATGAATACTTGGCCAATGTCGGTCAAATTGGATGTCCTAACAACTCTTAACTCGCAAAAAAGGAAAAAAATACTCACGACGGACGCTTCTAAAGCTCTCTTTCTGACCAGAAGATCCTGAAGTCCCTTCTTTGACTCATTCCTAGTTGATTAGAAAAGTTGGAACTGTTAAAATGTCATCCACAATTTCTTTTGAAGCTTCCCCTGGCAACTGAGGTACAATTCAGTTCAGACACCCTAGTACAGAGACAAAACCAGCAGGAATTCTCGAAGCTCATCATTAAAAAAAAAATCAAATTCCCTAAACAAAGCCACCAGAGGACTAAAGCTATATACCATCATTGGCAACTCGAATTTATATTGTTGTTGAAATATCAAAAAAAAATTCTAGAACTAATGTGACTGTTCTATTGGCAGTTCTTAGTATGATATATAACTGAATCCCATATAGATCCGACTATTTTGGAAAGATACCTACCATGTGACCCAGAAACCATTACTTCAAAGTGAAATAGATTACCGGATGCTAGTTCATTTCTCTATATTAATTTGAATTAACAACTTCGTAATTGGTTTCGTTACTCTCTAAAGTATGGCGAATCGAAGACCCCACTAAACTTCGTCAAAATTTATTTTTGTATTTTCTGAGCAGCATGTATACTTCTATGCAACACTGTAGAGGTTCGCGCTGCGCCATAATAAATATGAAAACATATGTTCTTGTAATAAAAAATTGTAATAAAAAAATTAAGTGTATGTACATATATGAGCCCGTTACTTGCGAAAATCGCGCGCGTCCATTATGATTGCCAGCTAATGACACAGATTACCGAACGCTGCCTCACCACACGCCTCCTGCTCTCTAACAGCTATCAGCTGTGCGTGGGTGTCGACATTTTGTAGTAAAAGTCCAGTAATGTATACGCTATATAAATAAATATTAGTATGTGTCTGTGTGTGTGTTCAACTGCAAAGTCAGACAGACCATATTGAGCACGCTGCTCGCTGCCATATGTAAATTGCCGGCAATTATTTCACTGTCGCATGCAAAATAATCGACTTTGCGTTTTATTGTCGTCAAATGTGATTGCATTTCGGTTGTAAATAAATAAAAAAAAAATTATCTTATATTTGTTGTTGTTGCATTTCAATTAATTTGTTACATTTGTCGGATTGTGGCTGCGCGCGGCCTGTTGCCATTTGTTGCGCCCAATGAGTTGGCAATACCGTTAAACGGTGAACACATATTGTTGGCAGCGCACAGACACGCTTATCATCGACGCAAATCGGCGATACATTTTCACATTGGCCAGACGCTACTGGACACCCAGAGAATGGCACTGTGTTGCAAATTCGGGGAAATAACGCAGTGTTGCAATAAGAGGTGGGTGTTTTTGTTGTTGTGTGCGCATGATAATAATCGGAAAATACACAACATTTCAATTTTTGTTGTTAATTTTCTAATATTTGTGTTGTTTTTATAAAAAATATTTTTGTTGGTTTTTAGTATTTGTGGTTGTTTTTGAAAAAAAAAATTATTGTAATTTGAAAAAAATATATATTTTTTTATTTGTATTTTTGTTGTTGTTTTTTTTTGTATTAAATTTTTTAGCGTTATGATATTTTCAAAATATTTTATTTCCCAAAAATTCATGCGCTTGCCCTCCCCAAAATGTGTTACCCCCAGAATTCAATTATTGCTCGTCGCGCTATTTATTTGTCTGGCCACCAGCTGCATGACCGACACCCGCATGCATTTTGAGTTTACATTGCTCCCACACACGTAGGTAATGCAGCACATATAATTCTCGAATTTTTGTCCAAATTTTATGACTTTTTTATTTGCCTCATTCCCACATCTTTAGGCGCTCACACTCCATATACAAACACACTCATATAGCTGGCCTGCTAGTCTGCTGATGTTGGACAGCTATGTGATATTAATTGATAGCGACACAGTGCCCGACAAACTAAACAAATAACTATAAACGCTTGGATACAAAGAAGAGACGAAATGAAAAAAATAATTTAAAAATAGATTCGCTTTATACTTTTACGGCTTATTGCGTCACTGTGGAATTCGTTTGAGCGGGACCACTAAGTGGTTGCCGTTGTTAAATAGGTGCTAATAGCTGATTTAGAAGATCGATTTAAATTTAATACGAGTGTGTATTATCAGCAGAAACGAAAAAGAACATATATGAAAATTGTAAAGAAAATAATAAAAAAAAAAAATAAAAATAAAAAAAATAAAAAGAAAAATTACAAAAATTAAATTGAAAATTAAAAATTGATGAAAAAAATAATAAAAAAATAAAAATAAAATTAGTAAAAAAATTAAAATTTGAGAAAATAAATTGGGGAAATATAAAAAATAGAGCTGTTGGAACTAAGTAAAATAGTGCCAAGAAAAAAATATTATTGATTGTTTATATTAATATTGAATTCTTAAAAATTAAAATTGAAAGAAAATAATTTAATTTAATTAAAAATAAATATTAAAAAAATTAAATTGAAATTAATAAAAAATCAATAAAAATAAATAAATAATAAAAATAAAAAAATTAAATTGAAACTAAAAAATTAAAAGTCGAGAAAATAAATTAGGGAAATATAAAAAAAAATAAAACTGTTGGAACTTAGTAAAAGACAGTGCCAAGAAAACAAATATTATTGATTGTTCATAAACATATTTAATTCTTAAAAATTAAAATTAAAAAATTAAAAAAAAAATTTTTGGAATTATAAAAATATCTAATTTACGAATACTGACTAAGACTACTAAGAGAAAATTAAAAAAATGTTTAAAAATGATGTTTGAAAAAATGTTGTACTTATTTGATAAATATGTTCCCCGTATTATAAATTAACTTCCTTGAGGAATAGGCCAATACATTTTTCTCGAATATAAATTTAAAGGGCAAGTCCAAAAATAGGTCAAAAGTTATGAAAATTTAATTGCTTCCGATGAACGATTTCGAAATATTTTCAAGATATAGCACTTAGGCCAGCATTAGCCCCCCCAGAGATACTCTGATAAACGTCACCTATACAACTCGGTCGATTAGACGTTTTTTTCCATCCCAGCTGCCCAATTTACCTTAGGTTGGAGTATGAGAATCCGTAGAAAGTGTCCCTTTTTAACCGACTGAATGCTGGACATTCGCAATGATAACATTTTAGCGTCTCATCAACCTCACCACATGCCCTACATTCTGCCGATTCTATTATACCAAGTCTCTGCATGAGTCACCTTACAGGTAAGTCCTCCGTGATGACCCCTGTGATATCGCTAGTTCTCTTTTACTCAAAATTTTGGCCAGTCCACTGTCAACATTTCCCCATAGCAGTTTTGTGTTACGACCCGTATTGCAAATATTTCAAGACGTGAGATGTTCCTCTAGCCATTGCTTCAGGCAGTGTTCCCAGCTGCTCCTGAGAGGGATAACTCATCTACCTTTTCATTTCATTCTATGCCTATATGACCACGTACCCAGATGAAATTAACTGATGTCAATATATATTTTAAATATTTCTTTTTGAATTTGTTTTAAGACAAACAGCTTGTGAAGAAGGATCTCCTCACAGCAGAGAGAAGACTACACAAAATTTCGTTCCAGTTTAAACCAGTGCGCAGTGCCCAACAAGTCACGGTCGGTCAACCGGCGAGCGCTGATTGACCGTCACATCTCGGGGAGTTCAACTGGTGTAAGTAACTAAGTGAAATTGGTGAATTGGCGTACAACGTCAGCGACAACAACTACAACCACACATGCTAGAAGCAATTTTGAAAATTATTTTGATTTTAATGCCAACAACGCCGGCAATTGTCACAAATTGCGACAACTAAAGCAACAAAAACAACACCACCGGCAATAGCAACGAGCGCACATGCACGAAAGGCAATAAAAATGCAAAGTACAAATGCAAAAACAACAAACAAAGCAGACTGTCTGAACTTTATGGAAAAAGCAGAATACAAAAACAAACAACAAATCGTTTGGAAGGCCTGCAGCTGCCGGTGGCTAAGGAGGTGCCAAACAGCAGTAGCAACAACAACAACAACGGGGGGCATTATCGACATGCACAGCAGAGCCTACGGTCGGCGGACATGGAATGCGAACGCAGACAGTTTATTTCGATTAAAGTCAATTGAAATAAATTTTCATCAAAAAGCCACGAGGAGGCACAGCGCGACCAGCTGCAACCAACCAAGCAGCGTATAGATATGGGCGAGAGCGCGCGAAAATTAACCAGCCGGCGAAACAGGCACAAACAACAACAAACAGAGAAGAAGAAGAAGTGACGGCAGACGAGTAAAGGTGTCAACCGACAACAACGGTGAACGCTTTGGGCACGAACATTTCCATACATATATTTACCCGCACTTACTGATAACGCGCCGTTGGGGTCGCGCGCTCTTCATGTCGGGGGAACAAGGTGTCCGCGAACGGAATGAAGAAAAACAAATTGACAACAACAGCAACTGCAACTGCCACTTAACACTTTAATCCCCTTAAAAATATGGTTTCCATCAACAAAAAAACAACAAATTTCAAAGTTGTGATTGCCGATGGGGAGAGGAGGTAAGCACCAATTCAATCACCACTGAAGTGTTGTTGAAAACACTTGAAAACTGTTTTAAAATATCGTTTGCAATTATGGGTTTATGTTCAATCGAATAGTACGCGATATCACGCTAAGATGTGCTATGCATTGCAAAGTGGAAACAGCATTTCATAAGTATGTAATTAACACCGATAAAAGCGTTCCAATAACTATGAGTACCGCGCACATAACACAGCTGCCATTATAACGGTATTTGAGAATGTTTTTTTTTGTAGAGCATTTTTGTAGAATATTTTATTATAATTTGTAATTTATTTGTGTTACATTGAATAAATCTTACGAGTGCAATTCGTGAACTTTTTGTGATCATTAGCGCGTTCGTATTTGTTTGAAAAGTGAGTTGGGTAGCATTATTAAATAATATTGCGAAAAAAAATAAAATAATGTAAATATATTTAAAGCTTTTTGTCTATAATTGTTTTTTTTTTTTTATCTTGTATTTAACTAGAGATTAATTAAAATCAATGAAATGAAATAAACATCTCGTAGAACGGCTGGAAAGTCATTGGCCTAACTTTGATCTCAACGTACAACCCATTAAAAAAAATCGCAGAAATATTATTTATTGATTGTTTTATCATGTTCGAGGTAGTTGATGAAAGTATTATAATTCGATGTGAATACCAAAAAAATCTGGTGAAAACCTTACCTTCCGTTGCTTGTGTTTTCAAACACTTTGGACGACTTTCGCCAGAGAATCACTCAGCGGACGGTCGACTGAACTCTGGATTGTAAACAGAGATAATAGAGGAAGCGGGCAAGCCAATAACTTGCTTTTTAGAAGCCTTTTCATGACAATAACGAACTATTTATATTATTTGGGAACTCCTATCGGTTTTGATTGGTTGAAAAGAGAGGCGAAGAGAGCCTGACCACAAGCGTCCGCACCTCGGCCATCTCCAAAGGGACCCTAATAAACATCAACTAAATAACTCAATCGATTTGACGAAATTTCTCATTTTTTTCTTCCAGCCACCCAATTTCCTTTTGGTTGGAGTATTGGAAAACGTAGAAGGTGTCCCTTCGTAACCGAATAAAGGTTGATCTCATCATCCTCCGGGCATGCACTGAATTCTGCCGTTTCTACTAAGTTTCAGCAAGTAATCTCTTAGAGATAAGTGCCCCATGATGACTCCTGAGATACTTTTAGTTCTCTCTTTCCTAAAAGTAGAAGTTGTTAGGTCTGTTCACTGCCAACATTAGCCCACAATAATATGAACTCAGGTTACTTGAGGTAGATGGATGAGTGCTATGTCTGTAAAAAGCCTCTCTCTTCTGCTCTCTACAATATCTTTGTCATCTTACTTTCTTTTGACGATAAACAGATCCTACAGATTCAGTCATTAGAAATCCAACTAAGTTCGGTAGTTCAATAGTAAACCTACTACACCCGATATTATATGAAAGCTTTGAGGTCTCCATGATCTGAGTGGTATTAAATAGTGTAAATATGCCTAAAATAAACCCAATGCATTCCCACACAAATCATTGACTTAAAGAAGAAATTGGATTTCTTTAAAAATGCTAAACCGTTGTAAATTACGGCAGGAACTTATGAATACGATGCAAAAATGATTAAAGTTTACTGTAAATAAATTCCTAAATATCGTAATTGTGTTTTCCCAAGGTGAATTCACCTTAAACCTCAACTTGTTGCACAGCCAATACCGCAACATCTGCATAAAAAAAGTGAAATTTAATGAGAATGCAAGCTTTGGATAAAAACTGACACACTACACTCTCGAGCATATGTATGTATGTATGCAGATATGTGAATTTAATTCAGTATAAAAAAAGAGTTGCGAAATCCAAAAAATCCACAGCTGTTGTCTTGGCAATAAAACCACAACAGCTGTCGCTCGAAACTACACGCTAAAGATAGCAAATATTTTCATGCGGCAAAAACAACGACTTTTATGAACTATAGTTGGCTTACATAAGGCAAGTGGCAAATGACGCGCAAAAAAATCAGGCAAATACAGGCGAAGTGGCAGGCAAATTATGCGGGATAAACCAGGTTAACTCTATATATATAATTTTTACTAGGGTGGTACGTATTTGTGAAAATTTTGGTTTTATTGAACGGTTAGTTTGACAGTGCTTTTAGTGAATCGAGAACAATAAAGATAGCTTTGTTGTGGAATCTCAGGCGAGCAATTTGTCGGGTAATATTTGAAAGAATTTTTTTCCTAAATCAATGTATGATCCTTTATTGAAAATTCTGATTTTAGGAACACCCCTAGGGAACAAGTTTTTGCGCGGAGAAACAAAACCGACTAAATCGCTCGGCAAAAACAGCCAATTGTGGGTGCCACTTATTTGTTACGCCAGCGAATTATGATTCGACTGTCTTGCCAACCACCCGCCTCACGCAAACGCCCCCGAAAGGATCAACACGAATGTGCGTCGGTAAAATCAAACTGTTGCTAAAGGAATTCCCCGACAAGCAAAAGTGAACAATAGAAGAAAGTGCACAAAGAAAAAAAAACGAAAACTGCCTTACGCATGAACAAATTTAATTTAGAAGGCATTTCGATGCCACCGATGACAATGTAGCCGGTAGAGATGAATGCACACATTGCGGCACGCACGGATGTCCTTCAGTGACACACAAACAGGAACGATGCTCTGCGATGACAGCTGGCTGTTGGACAGTGTTCGTGCGCTGGGTGCGGGTGTTGTTATTGTTTGCTTGAAATTGCCAAAATGCGAGGAATGTGACGCGTTGCAAGCGGCACGTCTCCGGTGCCCCCTTAACTCAGCCAGAAAAAGTGGTGAACTCAAAATTACTGTTATTAAATAATGCCTTCGCGTAAATACTTAACAAAAGCGAAACTTTTTTTGTTATTATCTAGATGAAATTAAAAACGGCGATATTAAGAATTATGTTTACAGGGTATCGAGCATCTCCAAGCAGCTATTAATGGTACTGAAGCGCACATCGAAATTTGCTATAAATTCGCTTTTGTGAACATGTCATAATGGAAATAAATCAAAATGCCTCTTTGATTGTGTGTTCTTCGATGCAATACTTTTGAGTTAGAAAGGTATTATAAAAAATTGCGAACCATGGAACTAATTTGTTCGAGAACTATAGATTTTATAAACGCTTTTCAGAGAGCTTTCAAAAAATTATTTTAATTATAACGATCGAATATAAGAATCCTTAATGCATTTCAATATTGAAAAGCTTTTAAACTCTAAACCATAAAAATGCGAATAAGAGAAGACGTTCATCCACACAAGAAGTCGTATCGCCTTTAGAAGCCAATAGAGCTCAAGATGAATTACCAACTGAAGAGAAAAAAGTGTAGACAGATAAAATGTTTCAGATGTCGAAATCTCTGCTCGGCTTATACTGCTTGATATGTTCTAAAAATTGAGTTCTGATTCCAATAAAGCTATCGAAAGCTTAGTGAAAGCTCTATTTTAGAAATTATATTCCGTGATCTGTTATACATTTAAACACAAAGTGTCCAAAATTATTTTTCAAAAGGACATACATATGTGTAAAAAAGCACGGATTTATAGAACGTGAAAGCTCTGCTTAATAGAAAGTTTATAGAATACGAAAGCTCGAAAAGGCTTTGCTTTACAGAAAGTGAAAGTTTTGTTTTTCAGAAAGTGAAAGCTCGAAAAAGCTTTGCTTCATAAAAAATGAAAGCTCAAAACCAAAACCGCCCTTTTTAATACCATTTCATTAATTTTTTGGCATTTTTTTTAACTTTTTCAAAATTGTAGAAAGATCTTTTGCGATCTCTTGATATTAAAAAACGATTTTATGACGATGAATTCGAAACCACATTAAAAGCTAGTGAGATCATACAATTTGGAGGAAAGATTGAATAAAAATTTCATAAACATGATTATAAAAATTGTTTGTTTATATCGAATTGTCTTAGTATATTGTACACCAGCTGTTTTTAGTTTTAAGTAGTATTACTTACCCGCAATTATAAAGAACAGCACATGTGTTGTCCTCCGTTCACAGCTGTTTGAGTTGCCTAATTTTTCTACTTTTCTTCTATAAGTATATAGTATATGTAAGTATCTAAGTTGGTGGAAGTACAACACTTATTATTCACTTTTTTTCCGCCAGCCGACGACGATCAAAAAACGTTGCACAAAACAACAAAAAACGAAGGCGAATTTAAAATTAAAATTCTTGCAATTCTTTTGAATTATTTCTTTTTGAATTCAAATTTTGAAAAGTAAAAAATATTTTGCACCTCAACACTTCGAATTTGGGACATAAATTATTTTTTTAATTGCATCTTTCAGAATTTTCTCTGCTTTGTGGAAATACACACGGTTGCCACTTTATAAATAAAACATAAAACGGAACAAAATTAAGAAAAAACAACCACAACAATAAACGTATATTATTTGTGCACAATTGAAAATGAAATTAAGCGTCACCGAAATTAAATAAACTGACGCTTGGCGGCATCAAATTTAAACGTTTGTGATTTTATATTTTTGAAGGATATTTTTTTAAATATTTTTTAATATTTTTTTTTCAAATTTTTTAAATTTTTATTAATCTTTTTTTTTAATTTCTGTGCAAAAGTACGCAAATAATTTTGATGTTTTCAAGAATTCTTTTTCACTAAACTGCAAAGATAATTAACTTCTGCGCGATTTTTATAAAAAACCTGTATGCGCTGTTGTTGCGAATGCGAATGTCAGGCCTGGAAAAATCGAAAAAAGAAAAAATATTTCCCATGTCAATGCAATTGGCAGAATCTGTGAAGATTTTAATACTTGTTTATTTGGTTAATTAGCTGCCAAGTGGCAAGCTACGAAACGAATTAGTGAGGGGTTAAGCTTTTGGTGTTTTTGTTGTTGGTTGGTTGATTAAATGTGTAGAAAGAAGAGCACAGTCTTACAAAGTGCAGGAAAAGGGCTAACCCGAAACAAAGCGCAATGAAGATTAGAGTAAGAGATGGCAAATATTAGAAGAGCTGAGTAAAGGAGAAAGTTAGAAAGAGAGATGAAAGGGACTTTAAAGAAGCTATTTGAGAGCTTTTAAGAAAAGAAAATTTATTAAAAGAAACACAAAAACGAAAATAAAATAATGTGTGACACACAAGTAGCCAGCACGTATAACGGGAAAGCATGAGTAGAAGATGCATACAAAAATGAACTGTGTGTGGAGGGCAAATGCTGATGGTGGGTGGGTGATTGGTTTATGGCAATGCTGCCGTGGAGCCACAAAATGCATATTTTTAATCACACTATATCACAACGGACGCACGAACGTGTCAGAGAGTGAAGAGGAGACAGGCAATAAAATATTTTAGTTGCATTTAAGGAGATTTCGAAATGTTTAAATTTCTTCTTTTTTTGTTTTGTGTATTTACGAGTGCTTTTAATATTTTATTTTTGGTCAACACAAATCTAACAGCGCGCGTTTGTTCTATGTGGAAAATTTGAAAATGTTGAAATGTAGAAGGTGAAGGCTATGTGGTGGTGATGAGGAGCAGCCATGAATTGATAGGAAACATTTTTATTTTATTAGTTTTGATTTTTTGTTTGTTTTTTGACTAGAGTATACAATATAAAGACAAAACGTTAAATTAGAATGAGTACAAGAGTATTCACACAACAACAGGCGCATAAAGAGTAAGAAAATTATTTCTGTTACATGTTTATATACATACAATAAAGTTAATGAAGAAGAAAATACGTACATACATACAATTAAAAGTGTATGTAATAACAAACTTTAAACACTAAACTACAAAAATGTTTAAGAAAAGTATTTGCAATTTGAGTGACATACGAATATGAATTATATTAAAGTTATTAAGATAATTTTATGAATCTCAAAAGAATTGAAGCTGAAAGAGAAAGATATCAGCAGTTTAGTGTGAAGAATGTGAGTTAAAATTGATATTTAGAAATTTATAATTTTTTTTCATTTTATTTATAGCTACTTATGCTGGTTTATACTTCAAAAATGCCCTACTTTTATCGTAAACGTATGCAAAAAAATCCTACTGATCTGATAATAATAGCCTTTCCACGAGCTAAAATTCTTATGAATATTTTGTCGGTCGAATATTCCAAAATATACACTTTTAAGTAAGAAAACGAAAACGAATATTCAAAAGTAAAGATATCGATCTTAAAGTCATAGCTGGGCCTTACAAAGTCGACAGCGATATCTTGACTGCCTCTTAAGAGGGAATTCTAGTGCAGAGACATGCATTTCAAGTAATTTTTAAAGTGGATTTTTTTATTTGTAATTTATTTATTAACAAGAAATCAGGAATATATAAACATAATAAAAATTCTAAGAAATTAACTGCTGTTGATGTGGGGTGTCTCAAAAATTTGGTACCTAACCAAGCAATATGACAAAAAAAAATATTATTAGTCTAAAAGAAAGTCGTAATGGTCAGAACTACTTGTTTTTCGACTTTTCGAATTCTTTTAAAATATGAAAAAAAAAATATTTTGGGGATGAGGCTAGTTCAACTGATAGATACATCAATAAAGATGATTCTTCAAAAATTTCGGGTTAAGAGAATCTAAAAGTGAAGCCTTTCAAACACATACATTTGATATTATGAACGTGAAGTTAATTCCTGAGAAACAGAAGAAAGTTTAGTTGAAATCTAGTTTCGAAACAGAACCCATAGACAATCCAACTTTGAATATTTCAAACTCAATTACTTTGAGTATACACAATATCGGTTAAAAACATTATATTTAAGATTTTTCTAGTTTTTACTACATTTTTCTTGACTTCTCATTGTTAATGTAGAGGTGCACTAAGAGCTAACTTAATCAAACACTTGTAAAAAAAGTATAATTATTGTATTATATTAATAAAATTCTAAAAATAAGCTCTTTCAACACTATTGACTTGCTTGTTTTTTATATTAAAAATATATAAAATTTTTACAATATTTTTGTTAAACCATAAGTAATCCGATTTGCTCGAAAATGCGTAGCTTTTATTAATTAAGAGTCTTTGGCAAAGTATTTACAATTAATATAGAAAAAAAATTAAGTTGTACAATTGGACACAGTGGAGTTGACAAATTAATGATTAATATGTAACAATAAAAGTACAAAATTATAATTCGAACAATTTTTTTTTTTTTTTTTTTTTTTGTAGCTACAACAGTAACTGTGCATGGCAAATTAATGAATAATTTAGCAGGTTAATGGAACAATAAAGTGTTGACGCATTAATCACGTTGCAATTGAGCCAACACACATACACACAATGGACGCGAACAAACAAACAAATGGAGAATAAACGGTATTTAGATATATCGCTTTTGATTTTTTTTTTAGTTTTTTGTAGTTGACAGCTTTTTTCACTTTGTTTATGTCAATTCATTTGTTTCACTCTTTCACGGCTCATATTTTATTGAAGCGCAGCTTGTTGGTTGGTGGAAATTATAATGCCACCAATCATTACTGGTGAACGCTTTTTTGTTTGAGCAAAATCGCGCTTAAATGTTGTAATTTGTAATTAAAAGCTCAAAACCCACATTTGACAATCATACTTAACGGTAAATAAAGCACAACGCGCGACTGAATTAATAATAAACGCTTTGTAGTGTTACAATTACACACACATAGAGCATTCATGTGTATTTATATAGATATGTGTGTCCGTCCGTCCGTGTCTCGCACTATTTTATGACACTTTGGTGACACCTTGTTGACAAAACAGCTGTGGTCGCTAACGGAGCAATCAACACCAATCAACGGTTATAATCAGCGCCGTTATATTGAAACGCTCGACCGCTCACCGCCCACTCCCCTGCCGACGCAGAGGCACAGGCTGGAAATCACTGCACAAAACGCTCAGCGCCCAATGAAAATCGTTCGTTTATGTGTCACACAAACTGAATGGGAATGGAGTGAAATTAACGAATAAAGGCGGTGAAGCGCGCCCTGACACAATTCTAAATTATTCACATTAATGAGTGGCGCACACACTCAGGCACACACGGCGTAGCGGTGGAGTAAATTTTAAATAAATTACTGTACAAATTGTTTATTTTCAAAATCATTTATTCGCTGACTTGGCAGGAATCAGCGCGCGCACTCTATCAGCGAGTGTGTGTGCATGTGAGAAGAAGCCACTCAAAGCAGTGGAGCGCCGTGGCAAATGCAGTGGAAGCATAATTTTTCATCACCTCGGCTAATTACATGCCAAAAACCGAAACCGAAGAGTCAACAAGCAGCTAGCAGGAAGCTGCCTACTTGGTTACGAGGGCTACTCAAGAAGTTTCTTGGATTTGGAATTGAACTTTAGGAATTAAAAATTTAAATTTATAAAAAAAAAACAGTTGAAATTAAAAAAAAATGAAGTTTAACTTTTTTCAAAAATATTTGTTTTAATTTTGAAAAAAATAAATTAAGTTTGAGAAAAAATATTTCGAATTAAAAAACAATTATTTAAAAACCCAAGAAGTTTCTTAGATGCGAAATTGAATTTAAGAAGTCAAAAGTTCAAATTTATTAATAAAGCAGTCTAAATTAAAAAAATATTAAATTATTCCTAAAATATTTTTGTTTTGAAAAAATTTAATAATAAAAAAAATAAATAAAAAAACATTATTTTTGAAATTTTATAAAAATTATTTGTTTCCACCACCTTTAATCCACAATCTTCAATGTCTACCCACGTATAACATTTATTCCAACCGCTACAAATTCACGTCAAAATCCACAACTGTATATGCGTGTTGGTTGTGCGCATCGTTAGCGATGATGAGTTATGGAGCCGCCGCAACTTTTCACCGCATAATTTTGGTGAAAATTTACTGCCAATGATCGATTATGTCAAATTCATATAAATATTTATGAATGAACTCTTTGCAACAGCAACAGTAACCACAACAACGAAGACTACAAGAAACACACCAACAATTGCATAGCCCCTATTGTGGGCGGCGAAAGACACCGGCGCTACACACGATTTGTCTAATGCAAAAAGGATGTTGTAAAATGTTTTTGTTTAGACAATATGCGGTAACGGCACATTTGGCACAGTGAGCTATAATAATATTATGGCATTGCACTGTAATTAAGGTTTACCGAACGACTGCTTGCAGAGTGTGATATAACGGTTTAATTGCGAGTTGAAACGGAAAGAGATTTCTTTCGCACAAATCACATTTGGATATGCATTAATTATGGTGGAAGGGAGTGAAATAAGAGAGTGGATAAAAAAATATTGTAATAACGAGGTAATAAAAATAATAAATATAAAATAAAAATGCGTAAAATACACTAAATATTTAAAATAATAATATTTATTATTATAAATATTAAATTTATATTATAAAAGTAAAAAAATAACATTATATGGTAAATATATTAAAAAAAAAATAATAATTTAGACAAAATTTTTGGAATGTTTTCGGATATTTGTTAAACCGGCTGTTAAAATAAATTTACTATATTCCAAATTCTTAACAAAAGCTCTGACACATCATTAAATAGTTTGAAAAGTCTAATTACATCCAAAAACTTGTTTATTAGACCCATTCTTTTCTTCTTAATTCATAGGGATTGTTAGGTTTTGCCAATGGTTATTTAATATTATAATTCTCTCTTATTTGTGTTTTTTCGTTGTCTATGGTACTCATCTCATTTCACTTTGTAGTCCTTAGTCGCTCACTTCAGATATACACAATCGTCAACAATATTGAGTATCGCGAAGCCTCAATCCGATGGTGAATCAGTATAACTCATTAAATTGTTGTGATTAGTTCTTATACTTGGATCTAGTTAGATATTAATTTATAAAACAAAAACTCTCTTTACGGGGTGTGTTCAAAAAATAACGGGAATTTTCGATTTTTGGAAAAAATAGTTCTTCATTCTCCTTCGGAATATTGCTATTATGCACTTATGCGAGCATTTCAATTTCATAATTTAATATTCATACGAACGATAAAAAACCGGATATTCGAATAATCGGTTTTTGGGCGTATTCGAATAATTTTAAGAGCCCTAGTAGAAACCCTAACAACATTTTCAATAACTTCATAACTATTCGCTTAAATCTGCAATTTGATATATTTTCCAAAATAGTAATCTAGATAAGATTTATGTACCAATTCTGAGAAGTTCAAACTTGGTTAAAAATGTTAAAATAATTCATCGAATTGTTTAAAAAAGTTTATAATATCAAATAAATAACGATAAATTAGATAACTTTGGAAACTTTGGCAGATTCAGTTGATAAAAAGGTATAACAAATTTAAGAATATTACAGACAGTATCATAAAATACTAGAAAATCTCTGGTTGATAACTGCGAGTCCATTTACTACTTGATGAGCTCAAGATATAATCGCTAGGCAAACAGCTACTACTGTGAGTAGGTCAAACGGTTGGTATCCGCATTTATAACAAGGAAGTCAGTAAGTTATATGAACTCCAAAGTACTCTCCACTAAAATGAATGATTGTCAGAGAGCCACGCCGCGTAAACTCCTCAGCCTCGTGTATATTAATCGCATAATATTGTAGGCAATCTTTTTTCGCCACCACCATTAATTTTACATTTTTCAAACGCATTCAAGTTTATCAATAAAAAGACCTAACATTAACAGGTTAATGTTAATTATATTTGCGAAGCAAATTAAAAGCAAAAAAATGTACGGAAATTAGTGGTTGCGAAGTACTACAAAAAGAAAAAGGCAGGAAAACTTCGGCAGAAATGCTTACGCATGCGGCCTATTAAATACAATTTTAGAGGTATATATGTATGAGTGTGTATGTGTGAATGACTTATAAGCACATAGGCATAATTTTAAATAACTGCGTACATATGTACATACATACACAAGCGCACTGCTTGAAAGTCATTAATCAAATATACTGTATAAGTACTAGTATACTCATAGTAGCACTGTTGCTGCTGGCTTTTGGTGGAGGCAAAAACACAATTCATTGCTCAGCCTAGCGACAGATTTTGCACGCAGCTGCTAATTAACGCATAATTTAGCGCTTTTGTGGCGGTTGGTGAGCGCGAGTACATACGTATGATACGTAATAATCTACGTATACGTAAATATATATGTATGTAGATATCTACTAGGCACAAGTGAAAAGTTAAACAGCGTAGCGATCGTTTTGTGTGCAGTACAAAAATAAAACATTCATATCTTCAAGTGAAAAAAATGCTTTACTACCCAACTTGTAATAAGCATTTCAACGAGCCAGGGCATTGCTGTTGTTCATAGTTGGGGCATAATGCATGAAAATACAAAGTAGTCTGAAATGGAGCCTTGAAGCTTGCAACTGCCAAGTCATTACCAATGCCATTAACAACGCGCCGGCGAATGCCACACCCAAATTCAAGCGCAACCGAAGCAAAGAAGCATGTGCCAGTCTTATTTCATTATTTTTGAAATTAATATTTTTTTTAGTTTTTTGATTTTTTATAAAAATATATAATTTTTTTCAATATCTTTTTTAAACATTTTTTTTATATTTTTTTTTAATTTTTTAAGATTATTTTTATAACTTTTTTATTTCAATTTTTTTTCTTCAAGCCTCTGACTTCATTAAAAGTCATATGTCTTTGTTTTTTGCACAGTTCGCTTTGCAGACAGGCATAAAAGTCATTTCCGTTTTGAAATATGTATTTTTCCATGTGCGCATTGGTTGAGTATGACGACGAAGGTTTGCGCATGCGCGCATACTTTACTTTGTTTTTAATAGCAAAATGTGCTGTATGTCAGTTTAAATTAACATTTTATATGTGCTGACTTGGTAATTTATTTTTAACGTTGCGGTTTGGGCGTGTTTACACAGGAAGACAAGCACTAAAGCACTCTTGGCTCTTGGCAGTGGTAAGGAAAAATATTTAATGGGCGAAGTGACGCAAATTCAAAACAAAACAAATCAAATAAAGCAATTGGTTTACGGTTAGCAGCGTACGCGATCAGCATTTTTCCAAGATACTTCAAGGAGATTCGAACGTGAAATTCGAAATTCAAATTAGAGCGCGAAAAGTGAATACTTGCATATATTAGCATGAATCTGCGGGGAATCTGGAGGTGATATTATATTGGAGACGGGATTACAAAGCTACTTTTAAATGCGCACCAAATAACGGAGACGAATTACAAAAACACAACTGGAATGGATGTAAAAGTAAGTGAAACAAAATTTTAAATAAAAACAATAAAAAAATCTCCAAAAAATCAAATCCGAAAAAGAATAAAAAAAAAAAACATTTTTTTTTTTCAGATTTTAATTTCTATAAAACAAATAGACAACAGCTTACAATTCGTAAAACCGCACCGTATACCCTCCCGGTCACCCACAAACCCAATTTACAAGCTGATGCGCTGTCGATAACGGGTCGAAACAAAAGCCTCCAGACAACGCATCAAGCAATAAGTCGAACGTAAAACAACAACACAGCAAAAAAAATAACGCTCGTAACACACTCAAGTAAAAATCAAGTCAGCGTAACAATAACAAAAACAACAACAAAATCGAAAACAAAAAACAATACACTCAAAATGCTGTCACACAAACAACATTCAACCGATGAATTCAAGGTCAGTTTTGTACAAAATTCGAAGTCGGCCATTCAACTACGAATTGAAGACAATTTATGGAACACGTTAAGGGTTCCAATGAAAATCGTAAGTACGAGCAGCAAAAAAAAACGAAAAAAAACTTCAAAAATTACGAGTATATTTAACACACATACGAAGGGGGTACATAGGTTATTTCCAAAAAAATAAAAACAAAAAAAGTGAACTGAAGCAAGTAAGAAAAAAAGTAATAAAACTGCGTAACACGAAAAAGCACATTCAAACAACCAAACTCGTGACTGGCAGCCTGATGAAACAAGCGCGTACTCGTCTTTTTCTCCCGACTATTTCGAAAAAAGGGGTGACCACCATATGAAGACACGCTTCAGCGCAAAGCAGCCGTGAAGCGTACCAATTGAGCGCTCGACGGACCCAAAGAAAGTCGTCTTGTTTGCTTTATGACCGACTGTTTGGAGCTCTCGAAGTGCTTATGGCCCAACAATGACTTCAGCAGAAGTTTAGTAGTTTTCTTTTTTATTTACTCCATATTTTATTATATTTTTTTTATTTCTTAATGTTAATTTTGTTTATACAGCATGAAAGCGACGACAAATGTTTGCGTAAAGGAAAATGTGCTGACATCTGACGAAGGAGCAGCGTTGGCAAAGCGCGGTGAAATTATCGGGAAATGCACTGAAAGACAGAGGGACATAGTAGTGTAGCTTTAAAGTTGTTGGTTGTTTATGTTTTGAAGTATTATAAATCAGTTTGAAGTACGATCACTTGTTACACTAAAGAAGTCACGCACTTCAGATGACAAGGAAAATTTAATGCTTCAATTGACTTTAAATCAGTAACTCGAGTTTATTGTATTGTTGTTAAGAAAGTGTTTCAAATACAGTGGAACTTCCATAACTCGAAGATCTCCATAACTCGAACTTTTGAATTGGCAATAGAAGGCAAATTTCATACAAATTTCCTTCCATAACTCAAACTTCCTTAACTCGAAGTTCTTCATAACTCGAATTTTTATTGTGGATTATGGTGATTCGAGTTAGAGAAGTTCCACTGTACTACCTTTGGAGTGCTTAAGAAACGCTGAATTGATATTTCCTTACAGAAAACAGTTGAATTACAGCACTTAACAAAAAAATGTGTTTAAGGAGAGTTACAGAAAAAAGTTGAGTAAACTCTATACAAAATTCCCTAATTGCTATTCTGATTAACCCATTATCCTATATTTTAGAAGATTATGCAAATAAAGTGGAGGAAAACATTATACTATATATAATATATACATTATATAGTATCATGTATATATATTAGGTGTATCAGGCAGCCTTATAATGTTGTCAATTAACAACCTATTCGTCTTAATTAAGGGTCATTTACCAAGTGGTAAAAATATTATAAAAACACAAATGACATAGATTTTTTATTCGATCTCTAAAAATATGATAGAAATGAGAAAATGATGAAATGAGTGCACTGAAATCCCAGAATGAAAATTAAGTATTTTTTTTATTTCATTGCTTAGAATTAAAATCACAAGCAATCAACTTATCAGACGACAGCACTTCGCATGTATTTGCAAGGTGTGGGTGTAGCAAAAATGTATCCTTTCCAGAAATGGGATTCACTAGAGGAGAAGATTCCACTGATTGAACAGATTAATTTTTTAAACTTCAAAAATAATAAAGATCAACTAAACCTGTTTGGATTCTTAAAATTATTTAATTTGCACAATGTAAAATAATCTAAAAAATAAAACCGAAGATTTGTTAAATATACAATTTAAAATTTGAAAAAAAAAAAATTGAAAAAATCAACACAGATACATTCTAAAAAACCTATTGTGATTAACAGAAACATACAGAAGAACCAGTCGAAATTGTGAAGAATAATTGAGATTGGTAGTGGTTTCAAATAATATGATTCCAAAAAGGCATAAGCCCAAAACAGAAAGATGGAAATTTTATACGAGAGCAAGTTCTGACCTAGTTTCATAAACAACTTGAGAGAGGGCAGTAAGGATCCTTAAACGACTGTAAATGGTAAGGTGTTCTTCAAATTTAAATATATTAACTGAATGAAATCAGTCTTTTATAATCTTGATTTGTGTTTATATGACTATATTCTCTCCTCAATTTCAGATTTGTTATTGCAACGCTTGTGATCTCACCAAACGGGTTTGCATGCGTGCAATACCAATTAAGGGAAAACATCGAGTAAAAATCTGTCGCAATGAGTTTATTGAACGCATAAATTTAGAAACAAAGAAGAATGCAAAGAAAGAGGCAACCAAAGTGTGAATAAAATTACAAGTAATTGATGTTTTGTTTCATTGGAGAGTGCGAAAGGCGTAGAATGAATTTAATTTCTTGACTGACGACCGGTTGATAAAATGTTGTTGTTGTTTTGACACAAATGTTTATGAAAAAAGTTTGAAATTCGAGTAATTGCGGTAATCAAACCGGATCTGTTCGGAGTTTCTTCAACTCTACAAATGATCTATGATGCATTTGGAAGTCAGCGGCCGGGTATTATTGATGAGAGCTTGTTTTGGGAATGTTTAAAAGTATACAATTTGGTTTGGAGTGTAAAATAATTCTTCGCAAACATAGGTAAAAAAATAAAAATAAATTAAAAAAATAAAATAAAATAAAACAAAAATAAATAAAATAAAAAATAAATAAAATAAAATAAAAAATAAATAAAATAAAATAAAATAAAATAAAATAAAAAATAAATAAAATAAAATAAAAAATAAATAAAATAAAATAAAATAAAATAAAATAAAATAAAATAAAATAAAATAAAACAAAAATAAATAAAATAAAAAATAAATAAAATAAAATAAAAAATAAATAAAATAAAATAAAATAAAATAAAATAAAATAAAATAAAATGAAATAAAAAATAAAATAAAATAAAAAAAATATAATAAAATAAAATAAAGTAAAAAAAGTAATATTAAATTGAACAAAGGTAAAATAAATTTTTTTTTTTGATATTTCTAATATTTTGATATATATTGTGTGACCTTCTGCGAGGGCGTAGATCTGAGCGGGTGCAAAAAAATCACAGAATGCAATCACACACCCACATACTTAAAAGTCACCAAGTTACATTTTTAATTAACGAAATTATTTATATATTTTTATTTTGTAGACAAGTCGCTGGCGCTTTTGTTGTTTCGCACAAACTAATGAGATTTCTTGTCGGTTGGCGCGCTCATGGCAGCCTGCCGTGCCGCCGATAAAAGCGAATTTGCCACATACAAACACAACAAAAATAACAAGAATAAATTAGAATTCTATATATAAGTATGAGTATGAGCCAGTAGCAAATGAAATAACTCCAATGCAAACCAGCGCTGTCGCGCAGTCCTTATCAGCACACCACTGCCAAGCGCACACCGCGCCACCACAGTCGACGCGCTTAGACAGCGCTAAGTATTTTCATTTATATTTACTCTACATATTTATTACGTGTTTTGTGTGTGTTTCCGCCCCCCTTCTGTTGACATATGATTTTTTTTCTATCGGCGCAAATAAGATTCCGCAAGCTTTTGCAGCCGCACACACACTCACCCACACAGTGCGATAAATTGAAGAAGTTATACATGTGTGTGTGTGTGAAACGGTATAAATTACGAAAAATATTGTATATAAACTCAAGCCAAACAAAGCCATGAAACCCGGCTCGAAAGCCGTCAAAAAAATGTAAGTTGCATATTGAAAATATAATTTAACGGGAAAATAATTATAATTAAAAGCAAAAGGAATGCAGAATTAATGCAACTAAAGCAAAAATTCGCTTTTGAAAACTTCACAGCGCTTTATTGGCAGTAATGCATCGTAAACAACGCGGCGAGCGCGCCACCGTAAGTCACTGCAACAAAAACTTCGTGGGTTGCCACTTTGAAGTTGACGAAAGCGTCTGAAATTTTATCCAGCTCGTTGTCGCGGCGCAATGTCGTAACACCTTCAGTATTTTCTAGTGATTTCTGCGAACTTTGCGGTTACAACTGGTAGCCTGGGAGCGCATATTTCTTCTTTTTTATTTTCTTCTCTTCCCTGGTTTCGTCTATTGTCGCTGCAGGTTTGCTGAAAAGTTCACATACTCGTACATATACTTTATTTGTTTATAGATTTCCTTGTAAGCTGGCGTAGATTACGTTGACTCACATTTCACGGAACCATAAGTACATACAAAATTATTTTGCTTTTTTAGGTGTTTCTCATGGTCAGCTCGCATAGATTGCATTATGCGAATACCGAGCTTGCGTGAGACCAGCGACGATGAAGATGGAATACTATTGCCACAACAGCCGGTTCTGCGATACCAGAATTGACCCGGATTTTATCCGACCAAGAGCTGTTATTTCTGCGATCTAAACCTGTTTGAACCGGTGAGTCATAAGACATAAACAAGTAATTAAAATGTCTGCTCTGAGTTGAAAACCGCATAAACAGTTGGGTTAGCATAGTTGGTTCGTCTTTAAAATATGTAAGGATCACTTTATTGAAATCAGCCACAAAATATCGGGTTTATTGTAGTATTGAAAGAAACTACGAATAGTGACCGAGAAGATAGTAGATCTATAATTTCTCCGTCAACAACCGCCAACTACTGGTATAGTTGAAATATCTTCTCTATTAAATTCATCTAAACTGAGGAGGTGAAGTATATGAGATCTAGGAACGGAAGATCTATTCATTCTCTTTATTCCGTGAACTCAATTTCTTACTTTGATTCTTTTAGACTGGCCCTATTTGATATCATCTGATTCAGTTTAAATAAATTTAGAATTTATTTGAAAATTAATTGAAATTGATCTATTAGATACGGTGTAGCTTTCCGAAACTCTCAGAGTCTGATCCAAAGAAATTTTTAATGGCGATCGGATTTCGGAAGTCAATAAGAAATCTACTAACGCATTTCAGTGTGAAAAATTACGCATAAAATCAATCAGGGAGGTTTAGCGGCTTAAAAATTTATAGGATTTATTGTCGATTCAAATAAAACGCCTACCAAAATTATATTAGTCAAATATTAAGTAATCTCTTAATCATTATTTTCTTGTTACTATTAGTGGGACCTACATGTTTAGAGATCCTTTCAGAAAAAATTGTTTTCAGGTTTTCATTCTGGGAACAGGTTCTATACAAATAATTGTATCATGCACTCAAACGAGACTTATTTCGAAACGACTAGAATTCACAAGTTCTTGAAGGCATGATAAAATGAGCCACACTTCATAAAATTAATCATTTTGTAAAGATCTTAAAAATTCGTACCTCATCCTCTATATACCGATTTGTAAAGTATCTACTATTTACTGCTGAATATTTTAGACCCTTTTTCCATTTAATTCCAGTATTATCTAGAACCAAATTTTCCTTTTTTCAATCAATTTTCCTAAACTGAAACTTGAACCTTTTCGAAGACCTGTGTGGTTTTCGCAAACACTGTTATATTAAGACATTATCTTCGTATATTGTTTCACTTCAAAATCGAAATGCAGCAAGTGAAAAATAACCAAAGAATAGAAACCGAAATACTTAGAAGAAGTCCAGGTAACGACGAAGGCATGCGCAGGAACAACTAAGTGACTATCCATTATAGATTCGTAAGTATGCAGTAGACCGATGCTGGTTGAATAGTGAGTAGAGGAAGCGCAGTAGAAACAGGTATGGCACAACACGTGCGCAGGTAACAAACCGGCGAAAGAGTGTAGAATAAAAAATAGCAAACGATTGAAAACGAAAGTGGTAACATATGACGCAAAGAAGTGGTTGGTTAATTATGGTAGAAGTAGAGGAGCGTGAAGAGTGTGTGTGTGCAGAATTAGAAGAAACTAGGTGAAGCAAAAAAACATACATACAAAATGTACGGACTATTTACAAGTGGCTTAAGACATTTATTATTGATTACAACGAGTAGATATGCGTGGATAAACAAAAGTAAAAAAAAAATAAGTAAACGGTGGCAAAGAGTTGTGGTATTACAGCGAGATAGAGTAAGTAGATATGTTCATATATACAATGGTAAATTGAAGAACTTTTAATTAATTATTTTATTTTTTTCAGTTTGCACTTACAGTTTGCACAATGACGTATCCAAATGGAAGAACGCTGTTGGGATTATGTGATCCTTGTTTTTGGTAACTTTGCAGTAGTGCAGGAGACACTTGCAAATCACGCGCGGTATTCAGCTACAAAACGACACTGGGTTTTTCGAAGTTTTATACAACTTTTTTTTATGGTTTTAGTCAAATTTTTCTTGAACCTTCTTGCAAAACACACTTCACTTTCAATTTGGTCAATAATGAAGAGTAACACTTAAATTAATTTAGACTTTTATTTGAGCGGAAAAAATCAAATTCATAAACACACACAATTCTCAAAAAGAAGAGATTGCGACACACCTCGTTGCGTATGAATGGACTTGGAACAAGTAATATTTTTCTTTATAACTGAAACTGAAAAAAAAAAGATATTTTTATAAATATGAAGACGAGGGAAACTTCATTTAAGGGGTCATTTGACTGCCGACCATTTGCCTATTTGACTGGAGTCAAAGCTAGAAGTCAGTGGACAAATGACGTAAGAATTCCTTTTGCTGCAGAAGAAACACACACTGTTGCCTTATAAAAGCTTGGTATGCCTCGATTCCAACTGGATTCTGAATTCCGCGCTGCGTAAACTACGCTACTTCCTTTACAGGTACAACACGATCACGTTGGGCAACGAACGACTATATGCGAATCACGACCGAAAGGACGACAAACGACGAGCTACACGGGGAGCAAACAAGAATGCTAAACGCGAAAAGCGCGGTCACAGAGGCTACAAATATATGCGGAATTACACACCACGACACCGCTACAGACAAGGACACACACTGGGCACGCACGTATTTATGAATATATATTTTTCCGTTAAAAAAATAATTACAACGAAATACGAGTTACAATAAAAAAACGCGAAAGAAAATACTAATATACAAATATAAACAATTTTCAACAAGGAAAAAATTGAAATGAGACAAATTTTTCGTTTCACTTTCAGTTTTCCAAAGCAATTCAGGCAATGCACACCGTGTTATTGTAATCGTATACACTCCAACGAGGTGTGTAAAGGGGGCGTAAGTGTTAGCCTGGCGATTTTTGACACTCGACGCCTGCGAAATTGGTCACTGTGGCAACCTGTCGGCACACAAAACACTTACAAATATTTCTAACTTCACTTTTCACTAGTTAACTCGTTAGTAACTTCTAGATTTTATAGGTAGATTGGCACAGCCAAACTGTTATTCCACTTTTCACTTTCAATTCAATTGAATTTCACACTGTTTTATTTTAGATTAGCTTGCGTAAATCGCTAGTTTCACATGCGCATTTGTTCAATTTGCGGCTTTATTTAATGAATTTCATACAGACACACCGATGAATTCTGTGTAAAAACTGAGACTGAGATTCTGTATTGTTAAAAGCGAATGAGGAGCCACCGACAACGACAGCGACAACGAAACGACGGCGAAACGGCAGCGAACAAGAAGCAGCAGCATTAACGGCTAGCATACGATCAAAAATCGTTTCTTGCATTGTCTTCCACTCTTCTTAATGTTTTTGTTTTCGTTTACTTTGCTTCTGCTTCGCAACGTTCGTATTATACCAACAACGCTTTTATCGTGTTTCTCCGACTTTGCTCGCTCGCTCAATTGTTCTTGTGCCGTGCTCGTGTTTTTGTTGTTGTTGCGCGACGGCGTGCACGGAACACACACAAACATACACTGCCGAGCATTGAAGCAAACAATACAATGCGCAACAATTTGCGAGGAGCTAACAACAACAATGCAATGCTCAGCAGTTTTTGGATAAATGATTATTTCGAAATGAGAGGGCGAGAGCATAGTACAAAAACAATGCCATGTGATCCTACATAAACAACAGCACGCTCTCTCTCACTCACCAGTAGCATGCTCGCGAATATGTGTGTGTGCAAATTGAGTAGATCGCATACGATATTAGCTTGAGAGCAATAGTGTTGCCGCGTTTAGATAAATTTATGAAAAGACAGATTTTTATCTTATATGATTCGGTACCAGAGAACATAAAACGATTTTACAACATTGTAAAATGATTTCATGTTCTCGAGACGGTACGTTGCTACTCACTTGTGTTTTCACTGTTCTGGTTTGACATTTTTTCTTTAGTTTCCGCATGCACTGACCATAAAATATTTGAAAAGTAGTCGGATAAAGCCAAGCTAAAATTTCTTCCAAATATATTATTTTTCATTAAGCCAGATTCGATCTCAATAAATGTTGTTGAGTCCATAAGAGATCTGATATCTAAACTTTAATATATTATAGCATCTATTTGAATAATATATATACTTTTTAAGTAATGGAATCCTTTAATAATAAAACTAATGGTAATCTAACTAAATATGGTCAAAATTGGCTATCTTAGGTAATGCTAAGGATAATGCTGTAGGTTTCACTACATTTCTAATAAATATCGGTTAATTTTTGCAATATAGGAGCAAATTTTCAAAATTTCATTTAATACCCTTACTGATTTCTTTATATGTATGTACTTGAGGCAAGAGCAAACACTTTGTAGATATAGATCAAGCGATCTCAGTGAGACAGTGTTTCTCTCCCATTCATTATTATCGTATGAGATGATTTGAGTAAGTCTCCAAATGAGTGGATCTTGGTATCAAGTACTTACCAGATTGTGTGGAAATCGAAAGCAGAGTATGAGCTTTTTAGTAACTTTTAGATAAAAGTGTTCTATGTAATTTGTTGGGAAAAACTTTTGGATATTGAAACTAAATTTAATTACAAACCTTTAGAGAATTCTAAGGGCAAATAAATGGTACAAAATAATTCGATAAAATGAATGAATGATTTCATTTCATGGCAAACTGTTGCTGGCCTGAGGATTTTTGAGCACACTATATCTAGTGATTTGTTCGCTATATTCTAAAAGGTGCATTTAAAGAACCTGGAACATATAAAGCGATTTGATTAGTTTCAGGAGATAGTAAATGTACAACGGAAAAGACTTTTCTCGGTGCCTATTTTCAGCAGATATCCATTCAGTAATCGTTCGCTGCAAAATCTAAGAAAAGGTTTTAATGGATGGATGATTTGGTACTTTTCTTCTTTTCACTCCCTACAGGAGCAATACTTTATATGAATTGCAGAAATTTTAGTATCTAACCCTGTAACATGTACTTTCAACCTAAATATAGTAAAAATAGGATACATTTGATTAAGATTTACATAGTTTTTGAAATACGCAGAGATTGTGTTATTTCAATTTATCTTACTTAGATGTACGTACATACATATGAATGTGTCTATTAAGATTTCTTCTATCAATTGGGTATTACTATAAATCATAGAATAGATATGCATATACGATATACATATGTATGTATGGAATTACGCCTCATATTATATGTACATATTATTGAATGAATAAAAGCAAAGCGCAATCATGGTTTGAGCAAATGAAATTTAAAATCAAGTACATTCACAAATAAATCTTGAAATTTCTGCGCTACAATGTAAGCAAAAATTAGATCAAATACCTTGTAGTTAAATAAATGCAAAATATCATTTGAATTGTATTATTTGTTTGTTAGTATTTACTCTTGGTGAAATACATACAATTGTAGTATACTCTGGCTTCACACAAATAAAAATTTAATAATGAAAGGTATATTTTTTCGACATCTACCTTTCAAGAATAAATAAAACGCATTTAATTTAATGTTATGGCCATGAATATATATTTATTATAAAATTAGGGGTTTGCCATTATGTTTTTGAAATGATTTCGGATAAGCCGAGAGCCTCAATTTTCATTTTTTTTAACGTATTATTTTTTATTTAAAAATAATTCATATTCGTAATATTATTTCGGAAAACAGACAAAATTTAAATATAAGAAAGAATTTAAAAAATAAATAGGGTTAAAAAATATATTTGTTAAGGGGCTATACCAGTGTGACACAAAAAAAAAATCGATTGTATTAATTTTTGATTATTCAATAGTTTATACTTTCAAAAATAACCTGTGAAAGCGGTCGTATCTTGAATAGTTTTTGAATGACAGCGTTCTAAAAAGCGACCGCTGGTAGGAATAAGCCGTTATAGGCTTTTCACATTTCTCAAAATTTCTGACATCATAACTCAACGAGAAATTGACTGATCGACTTCAAATTTAAACTGAGTATACTTGAATATATTTACGATACAATAATCTTTTTGTCAATTTGGCATTAAAGAAATTCCATTTTATTTTATTTTTAATTTTTATACATTTTCTTTCAGGACTACTTCATTGTAAGGAAATACCTTCAACTTTGATGTCCATTATGATTTTTTTGTTTCAACTACTCATTCGACCGGAATCAAGTCAGCAGTTGGGGAACTTTTCTTTTGGCACTCCCAAAAAACAACTCCGGTAATTTTCAATATTTTGATAAAAATAAATCTTTAAATATAACTTATTATGTCCAAAAAAATTTCGAAACATTCTATCGAGTATTTTCTTAAAAAAAAAATACGAAAATCGCTATATTTTACAACTCTTAAACTTTTTCCAGTTTTATTTCATATAATAAAGTAATAAACCAAAGCGGTCTGAAACATGTCTTATTTTCCTTTATTATACCCTGAACAGGGTATATTAAGTTTCGCACGAAGTTTGTAACACCCAGAAGGAAGCGCCGGAAGCCCTATAAAGTATATATATATAAATGATCAGTAGGTTGAACTGAGTCGATTTAGCCATGTCCGTCTGTCTGTCTGTCTGTATATATACGAACTAGTCCTTCAGTTTTTAAGATATCGTTTTGAAATTTTGCAGATGTAATATTCTCTTCAAGAAGCTGCTCATTCGTCGGAACTGCCGATATCAGACCACTATATAATATAGCTGCCATACAAACTGAACGATCGGAATCAAGGGCTTGTATGGAAATCTTCCGCATTTTACTACATATCTTCACGAAATTTGGTGTGAGTTATTGTTCATAGAAATAATTTAATCTCCGAAAATATTGTTCAGATCGGTTCACTATAGCATATAGCTGCCATACAAACCGAACGATCGGAATCAATGGCTTGAACATTTTCGCATTTGACGTGGTATCTTCACGAAATTTGACATGGATTACTGCTTAAGGTAATAATATAATCTCGGAAGAAATTTTTCAGATCGGTTAACTATATAACCTTAATGTTTCTAGCAAACAACCCGGCTAAAACGAATTAGTAAAATGTTTTCTTTTTTTTTACTTACATTTTCTTACGTCTTTAGATTTGCTTAAACACATAGTTACTAAAAGAAATGCATCCGTGAAGGGTATATTAGCTTCGGTACAGCCGAAGTTGATGTTTTTTCTTGTTTTTATTTATTTTTGAAAAGTAATTTTGACAAAATATTTTGAAAAGCTTTTGTATATGAGGTTTCAACCCTATTTTCAGCTGTGTTTAGTGAAATACCACAAAAAAATGCTGATATTGTTACCAGCAAAATACTACATTGCTCACATGGTAAAGTGCTGGTATTTCGTGACACACATCTGGTATTCGTACGAACAATAGTATTGTTACTACATATGTGTCTCGGCTATTACTGGTTAAACAGTACCAGATATTGATATTTTTATCCAACAAAAAATTAAATCTTTGTATTCTACTAAACGAAAAATAACTGAGTTACATGCTCATATTATATGTTTGTCTACTAAAAATGGCGACCTAGCTTAATGCACACCATTTATTGCTTATATGCACACACACAACAATATATGAACGTAACATTTACATTTGCCATTGAAAAATGCGAAAATGGCAAGTGGCGATTTCCTCTACAATATTGCACTGTTGGCCAAGTCAACAAGCATACACACATATACACACAATTGGACATACACCCAGAAGCGCCAACTCAGCAGGTGGAAGGGGTGTGGGAACAAAAACTTGAACAAGCTGAGGGTGGTGCATGCAATCCACCTGCTGCACACACGCACACACCTACATATGCATTTGCTTGCACTTGCTCTTCCCAACCAACACTTCGCATATTTTGGCATTACAATCGAAATTTCGGTGGAAAACAACAACAACAAGTAAGCAGTGGCAGCCACAAACGAGTGGATGGATTGTGTATCTGACGGATTTCATATCCAAATCCAAACAGAATGCATTGCATTCTTCCGCCAGTGCATGTATGTATGTGTGTGTGTGAATACATGCAACCATATATGTAAATATGCAGCGAGCAACAATTGCGTATTGCTTCGAATATTCCAATAACAGCAACAACAACATTAACACAAGCGCACATTCACTGCAGATTTACGAGCTACATTTGCTGTCTGCCATGTTTACAAACAGCAAACAGGATTGATTTTTCTTGTTTTTGGTTTTGGCTCCATTTGGCAAATTTTGATTGTTTCTCACATTCATGAGTTGTTCTCATGCTTTTTGTTGTACTTGTTGTTGTTTTACTTTTCTTGTTAAGTTGTTCATTGTTGTTGTTGTGACCGCTGGCGTTTCTTCGACTTAATTATAAAAATTGCATCCGCCAGCGATTTATTTCAGCTCGTACATTCATAAATCTTCATTTTATTTGGAATTTCTCTAAAAATATTTCACCATCTGTACAACGGTATACTATTTTAGTTAGTTTATTTCCGAATTTAATTCATCGCGAAATGAAATTCTCCAGCAGTAGTTCTAGGTAAAAACTCTGCGGCGTTACAGGTGGAATTTATGTGTTGCCAATAAAAATTTGTATTTACAGCTCTACAAGAGCAAAATTGCATATGTACATAGAGCAGTCTATATGAATATTTAAATAACTTTTGATTCTATAATAAACCGCCCGAAGAGTCTAATAGTTGATATGTAATATAAAAAATCTGGTATAAAAATGCTTCTCATAAGGGTCGGTCGACTTCTGCAGACAATGCAGAATTTCGAGATTACTTCAGACTTTTAAAAGTGTTTCATTCGGTTCGGAGATGGGTATAAATTAGACATGATCTATTCCGAGGCTCCCTACTTTTTTTTAAAGAAAAAACACAGAAAACTCAAATTTAATAGGGAATGTTTATTATCATTCGAAATAACATTCGTTAACATTTCACATTTCAAATGTTGTTCGCGGCTTCGTCTCAGATGGTCCATTCGATGAGTCCAATTTTCGATGACTCGTTCGAGCATTTCGACTGCTAGCAAGCGAATGACACTCGTGATGTCTTGCTCCAAGGCCAGAATCGCAACGGGATGGCTGCAGAGACTTTAGACTTTACAAATCCACTCAGCAAAAAGTGTAACAGTGTGATATCACACGATCTTGGTGGCCCATCAACCGGCCCAATATGCGAAATTATTTGCTCGACGAAATGTTCTCTCAATATATTCATTGATTGGTGCGATGTGTGCGAAATGGCGCCGACTTGTTGGAATCAAATGTCGCTGAGATCACGAGCTTCAATTTCAGGCATCATATAGTCGGTTATCATGGTGCGATAACGGTCGCCATTGACGGTTATGTTCTCACCGGCATCATTTTTCAAGAAATATGGACCTACAAACCACACCACTTCATCCCAAATGTGGCAATTTTGCTTGTTTACATACCAATTGGGCCTCAGCGCTAAACCGAATTTGCCTCGAAAACTCGTCGGATCTTCTTGGAATTTTTCAAGAGACCATAGAAACAGGCGATGTCACTTGTGAAGGGCGAGCGGCTTCAGTTCTTGCACAAGCTATATTTTGTACGCTTTCAAATTAAGATCTCGACGTAAAGTCGTTCCATACGTCAGTGCGCCGAATCGATTCACCACGGCTGCTCTCAGCTACGACTGCTATATTTTCTTCACTGCGTGCTGGACGTCGTTTATTCGGTCGAATATTATCCCATAATGAATGCTGAGTCTCAAGATAGATGATGATGTTGCGAATAGTACGCTCAGTAGGTCGATTATGTTGACCATAAGTTGAGGGAAGCTCTCGAAACACATTCTTTACAGAAAGTGGACTTTTCATAATAAAGTTGAACAAGAATTGTTCATGGGGAAAGGCTTTCCATGATGAAATGCCAAAAAAAAATTGATCATATCCCAAGGTTTGTAAAAGCCTGAAATCGCCTTTAAGCAAAAATTAACCCCCAGAATTTTCAAGTTTAAAATAGCTCTTGCATTTCCATAAAAAAAGAGTATAAGTAAGAAATTGAGTTTTTGCAAATGAATTTGCTTTACCTAATTGTGTACGCAACATGTGAACATGTGGCACCAGAAGGCGCTTAGGGCAACATTTCAATTATTGGTTGCTGCGAACTTGGCCACATGTCATTGAAAGCTCCTGCATGAGAGATGTAGAGATACACTCACGTATGCTCACGTATATATGTATGTATGTGTAAATGTGTGTGTATGAGGTCATGCGTTGATGACAACATTGATGTTGATGTTGTTGGCACTCAAGTTAACTCCGCTGAATGTTGAACAGCGCGCGAGCCAGTGAACTGTCGAAAATTGATATGTAAATTAATTCGGACATTTTACAAGCAACAAATCAGCGCACAGCAAAACGGCAAGGACAAAAACAACAAAAACAAAAACAAAACACGAAAATGTGCGCAGTGAAGAGCGATGGAGGGAGGTTGGGGAGCGAAAGCATGCGTCCACATGCAACATTAGCGCATCATCACATCAAATGCCACAACAGACGACAACACATCAACAACAGTAACATCCACACAGACACACTAACACACATGAGCACATCCCACTCTAAAGCATAGCTCAAAGCGCTGCCAGTGCTGCCACCCGACCGCCCTGCTTTATACAATGGTTCTTTGTATGTTTGTGTGTGTGAGCGTGTGCATATGGAAATTTGCATGCATGGCTGGGACTTAGCTGCGAGCTGCTAGCGTGTAAGCTGCAAATGGGCCAGTGAACCAAAGCAGGGAGTTGTAGGGAGAAGAGAGCAGGAAGGGGGATGTGAAGCTGATCCGGGCAAGCGAAGTGCATTCGTGTGAATTAATGTGATGCTGATGTGTGGCAAAGTTTATGCATTGTTGTTGTTGCTTTTCCTTGTGTGCACTGAATTTTGATCAAATGTATTCAAATAAATAAATATTTTGTCGGTGGCAAATGACGAAAATAAACTCGGTTAGACAATGCGACCAACTAAATGTGTGAATTAACAAATTATGAATGCGCAGATTCGTATACATGTATGTAAGTAAGCTTGGATCCTTTATGGCTTTAGCTTTTGAGGATGCTTTTTTATGCAACATACCTAACTTGAGAGACTGAACATATTTCAGAAAAGGTTCCAGAAGTGTTTAATGACCGTAAATTAGCCAAAATTTCTTTGATAGTGGGCGTGGCATATCCCACTTTTAGTTTAAATCTCATATCTCAGTAACTAATGTTCCAATTTGATTTAAACTTAGAACTTCGTCGTACTAATGTGTAGGTTTAATGACTTTCACTAATTACAATCTCCAACATTAAAAAATCGATAATATCGCTTTGCTTTCAGTATAATTTTTTTTTATTAATATATTGAGCTTTTGGAGCAAATTGGCACCTAAAAAAGCTTTGAGCTTTGAAGCTATTCTTTACCTAAAAATCTAACTTGGTAGACTGAACATATTCGAGAATGTGTTCCAAAAGTCTTTAAAAACCATAATTTCTCCAAAAATTCGTTTATAGTGGGCGTGACACCACCCATTTTTTTATTAAATGCCATATCTCAGCAAGTAATGGACCAATTTGAATCAAACTCAGTACATCACTTTCTCTTGAAGCCCTTATACTTCAGTTTGAAAATTTCCGAAATAACCACGCCTACTTTCCATATGACATAATTTCAAACTGCATCAGATTTTCTCCTTTACTATAGATTTATCAATCAACAATCAATATAAATAAAATAAAAGCTCATCTAGACGGTCAGTTTTTAAGCAAAAAATGGGCGAAATCCCACAATACTTTTTCGAGTTTAAGATATCGATTATTTGGACCTTAGTATAGACTCATTGGCTGGGTCCTCGTTTGATCTCACTTGAAGTGAATTCGGTATATAATAGAAGATGGTCAATAAAACAGGGAAACAAGTTTTGAAATGGCAGGGATTCTCTCTGGAAATATGGAACTATCGAAATATATTACCGAATTAGTTTGAATCGAAGATTGAAATGTGGGATTTTAGCTGAAGAAGCTACTGTAGTGTTCTACAAAAACTTTTCATTTATATACTAAACATATTTCAATCATCAATTAATGCAATCAACTGATTACAATGAATCAAACACTCAATTTGCTACAAAGTAAACAAAAATTTCGTGCGAATTCTGCTAAAAAGTAACAGTTGAACAATTTTTTGCCAGCGCCATCTGACGTTTACGACCAGCTTCAACTGACATTTATTACGACACTGCAGTTATGAGTTGAGCAGAGTCAAAGCGCCGCGTGTTATGACTTTTTAATTCTCGCTGCATACCCACGCGCGCTTTTTGCGACTTTCTCTCTCGCGATATTGCTTTTTGCCTGCTTTCAGCTAGACTTTCGCTGCAATTTTTCAATTTGTCCGCGTTTTATGGCGGCGACAGCGCAAAACGACGACAAGGTAGCGAGCGATTAACCGGGAGTTAAGTGAAAACGATTGGAAAATTAAGTCATAAAGCGTTCCAAATGAATTTCGAAAAGAATTCTTTACGCAACTTATACGGATGTGTGGAGGAATGAATTTACGATTGTTTGTGTGGTATGCATTCGTCGCGCATTTATTGGCTGGTTATGTGTTTATTGTGGAAATGAGCGGCGTTTGTTACGCGCGTCGTAATCGTCAGCTGTTATGCGGGTTTACGCATTGCGGTACTTCTGTCGCAAGTATGTTGTAAAAACAATTGGAATTATAGCGCCTATTAATATGCTGGTAATTGCCGGCATAAAAAAGGCATGTGAGTGTCGCGTCTTTTGTTTGCTATAAGAACAGTGTAGCCACTCGAGGAAAATTAAAAATAATGATATTTTTTTATAAAATTAAGGCACATTCTGAAAGACTTTGTATTAAAATTTGCTCAATTCAGCTATTTTGAATCAAGTAAGCCTAATTTCGCAAATTACGAGTTGTGTTCAAATAATAACGGGAATCTTGAAATCTTGAAATTTCAAATTGTCCAACTGAATTTTTTTTTAATTTTTCTATTATCTAGATACATACCCCTGAAGCACTTTCAGCTGTATGCTAACTTTGTCAGTAACAGCTGTTAAAAATAGTACCCTTACCTGAAAACCAAAAATTCCCGTTACTTTTTAAACACACTTCGTAGATTCGGATTTTCGAATTCTTCGATGAGATACATATTTTAAGGAGAAGAGAAGTGTATTCTCACTTTTTTTTAGCATTTTTTTATTTTTTCCCAAAAATTTCTCATATGGCAACGCTAAGCGGCGATTTGTATGACCATTCATATGTATTTTTTGCAACAACAACAAGCGGAAGCGAGGCTTACGCTTAAACTGCCCGTTGATTGCATACTTATGGGCGCACATTTGTGTCCATTTGGCCAACAATAAAATATGAACGCATTTACTTAATGCCCACTTTTAAGATTTTCTAATTGAATTAATGCTTTGCTTTCACGTTTGAGCGATTATTACGCACATTTGCAATTGTTTATTAGTATTTCATGGCATATACAACAGTTATGAGTGTTGTTGTTGCGTAGTTAGCACACAATTTTCGTTTGGATGGGTAATGGCTCGCAACCATTTGTGGCGGCAATCTATCTTGCGTCCCCCATCCTTGCCACATAGCGTCGCGTACGAGCGTAGCATCTTGAATGGCTCAATGTGAAGGAAATAAAGAATTTTGTATGTTTTGGTATACATGTCCTCCGGTTCACCTGCCCAAGCATGTCCAAAGTGCGTATCTAAATGCCACCGGATATGCGCATCCATTTCCGTTTGACCATTACTCATCAGTCATCAAAGGCAGCTCGGTGGAGGATGCGGGCGGTCGACGCACATAACTAGAGTTTATTATTGCTGTTATTGTATGTAGCATCCAAGTAAAACGGAGTCATATGCTTTCTTCCCTACCTCTACCATTCTACTCAACATTCACATTTAAATAAAAAATCGCAGATAAAATTCACCGCTATTGCTTACATTTATATTTTATTTTATTTCATTACTTTTTTACTTTATTACACTTGCTGCTCCTGTTTATTTGTTTGTTTTTGTATGCCATAGTAAGTCTGTTTGTTTACATAGGCCGCATGTGTCCTTTGCTGTGCGTGTCTCGAGCGTCTGCGATTGCAACAAATGTCGAGCGTAAAAGTAGAATAAATACGTGCATTAAAGAGTCCTTATGCTTCACGGTGTGTGTGTGTTGTTGTTGTTGACGCATGTAAAATGCGGTAAGTAATTGCGCGCCTCAGGTCATGCATGCCCGGTCCACCGTGTCGTTGGTAGGTCAACCATACAGTACAGGATGTCAGCCACTGTTTGTATTGTGTACTCCTGCCCGCCTCCAACATCACCCCTCATTGTGTCATTTCTTGCTTCTTTGATTAAGCATTGCCGCCCGCCATACCATCCACTCGTGGTCCAGCAATAAGAAGTGCTTTTTTTATTAAAATTAAATGCAATAATTTGGCCATTACCACCAGCGATTCGCCACGTTTGTGCTGTGCGGTAATGAAGCGCCGCCATTGTTATGACCCTCTGAGGTTACCTGTGCTCTGTACGTGGGGTTCGGAATTTATTAATGCTAGCTAGATTGATGCGTACTTTAGGCGTGTAGATGTCTCTAATTTGCGGACATGGTTTTTTATTTTGTTTGCATACATACATATATAAGGAGGATGTAAAGTTCGTAGCGTTTCGAAGAGAGACACTTGACCTTAATAAGATAGATGTAGAAATTTCACAGCTGTCGTTCAATTCGTTAAAAAAAAGTTGATTCATATGCGAACATATAATGTGCCCAAAAATAAGGTGACATTGTATTTATTTTGAAAATTCTTTATTTATTCTTCCTAATCAATTTCATTCACTTTAAAGTAATCCCCTCCCGATGCAATGCACTTATGCCAACGGATTTTCCAATCTTCGAAACACTGGTTGTAGTCAGCTTGGTGAACAGTCTTTTGAGCTTGTTGAACAGCCAGAATTCGCACGGCGCCAGATCAGCTGAATACGGTGGTTGCGGAACGATATCGGTTGAGTTTTTGGCGAAATGATCACGAATTACGAATGAATTTTCGGTACCAGTCGAGATTTGACGCGCTAGAGGCCCAAAACATCCTTCAAAATGGTATTGGCTGAGCCTTTCGATATGCCAACTTCCTCAGCAAGGTCTTTAATTGTTAATCGAGGGTTTTACAACACCAAATCTTTGATTTGTTGAACGTGAGCTTCGTCGGTTGAGGTTGATGGTCGCCCTGTTCACGGCCGGCTTGGAACTCACTATACCACTTTTAAACATTTTTTTTTAGACATAGCCTAATCACCAAAGGCATTCTGCACCATCCTCAACGTATCCGCAGCAGAAAATTGATTCCGTAAACAAAATTTAATGCAAATTCTTTGCTCAACAAATTTCGACATCGGCAAAAACGATAATTCTCCAAATCCTTCGACGCGCGTAGTTTAATTTCAAATGTCACCTTATTTTTTGGGCACAGTAATATTTCAAAGGAATCTGTTTGATGTATAGTTCAAGAATATTTGGCCTATGAAAGTGTCAGGCACAAATAAACAACAGTGCATTCATGATCATGAAGGGGTTTCGAAGCTCTTTAATCGTAATAAAACAGAATTTATTTATCAAAACTATATTTTCGAAATACTAATAAATATTAAGTCGATATTAGACTCGGCTGTGTTTCGAAGGGACCAAACCAATTTTTGCCGAAAAGAATCGTTAACTGGAAATTTTGTCAGATTTCACCACTTTTTTTCTAGTTATGCCGCATTATTCTTATCCCTCTCCGGGGTGTGAAATTTGTTTCGGTAATGGCAAAATATTTTCAAAAATATCATTTTCTATTCAGAAACTAAAGTACCTTATAAGGTATTATTGGCGAGCTCATTTAATACCGTTATAAAAGTTGAGAAGAGAATATCGTCAAAATCAATTAATTTCGAATTTGGATATATTAGAAAAAAGAAATTTAAATATATTTCCCTATGAGTTCCTAAGTAATATAAAATCATTCAAATAAATATCATCATATTAAACAATCAAATTTGGTAAAAAATTAAATATTTCTAAAACAACGATATATTCGAATATTTCAAACTAAAAAAATTAAAAAAAAAATATTTAATATTGAAAAATTATAAAATATTTTAATTTAAAGAAAAAATCTCGAAGAGTTTGAGCTATGGGGCTGCTTGTGTTTTTTATTATCATTTTTAAAGAAATATTTGATCAGAAACCTAGATCAGAAGAAATAATAATTTTCAAAATTAGTGTTTAATTTTTTTATATTTTTTAATAATAAAGAATATTTTTCAAAAATATTTAATTGTAGCAGTTTCCTCCGAAAAATTTAAAATTTAACCAGCAGTCATTAGCACTGCGCCTTAATGTATGCTATATGAGTTCGTTTACTTAACACTTGCCAACATGCGAACGGTACATTTAACTGATTTACCACTACATGTACAAGATATATGTATGCATGTACATAAACATTAATATATGTATAGTAGAAATATATATATGTTTATGCTAAGCAAGAGATTCAACTGACAAACTGCAAAGCACAGCCAACACTGGAGTTTCAGACACACATCCCCATATATAGAAGTAAGTATATGTAGTAAGCACATGCATACGGCATACCACCCCCACCAACGCATTTCACACGCATTAATTAACACTTTTTAGTTTGCGTAGCGCTCGTGCCGTCGCCGCTTTTGATGTTTGACGCTTGAAAGCCAAGTGAAGTTTTCCCAAAATAGCAAAATTTCAACTTCAGCGATCAAGTTCTCATCAGACAGCCAACGCTTTTGCTGATAACTGCTGCTGCTGTTATTGTTGTTGTTGCAGCAATGTCGGTAATTTCACATGCTGTTGCTGTTGTTGTTGTTGTTGTAAAATTGTAACTTTGTTTGGCAGCCTTTTAATTAATTTTCACGCATTTCACTGCTTTAACATTGTATTTACATTTGAGATGGCGCGCTGTCATGCCATGCCGTTGCATAGTGTTGCAATTGCACTCTTTTGTGCGTGTAAAGTACACACTTCCCTGGCAGTGCGTCAAGTAGTCAAGCGCAGCCCGTTGGGTAATTAACATAAACCGTTAGATAGCTGGATTTTTGTGCTCATTGACTTTTGCTATCCACAATGGAACGCTCAAAAACTTGCGACGAGTAAGCCCAAAAAGTGTTTAATAAATGCGTTAATAAATGAAATATATGAGAATGTTAATGGAGGTACTGGAGTATTGCATTACTAAGTGTTAATATTAATTTTAATATTTTAGATTAGATCAGTAAAGTTAAGCTAGAAATAATAACAGTCAAATTTATACAAAGCAATTTTAGCTGGAATAATAAACCAGAATATCTTCCATTAAGGAGTTGCATGACTTTTTTCTCTCGAATGTTTCACTAAATGTGTATCGTTGATCAGAGTAATCGTTTTTTAGATACACTCTGAAGAAGTTGCGAGCTCCAGGATCGCTCAGAGTTGGTGGTCAAAATTTTTCGAGAACTACTGCTGAAATTTGGACAAGTCAAGATACAATTTTTAAAGACATGGACGATTTTTTTAAATATTATTTTCCTATTTCTCAAATCTTAACTAAACATGAATTTTTGTATTTTCACTTCAGATGATCCTGCTAGGAGTTATGGTGTCAACGCGGACATACATTTTATCCGAGGCCTTGTTAAAAATTACGTCACAAAGGCATTCATTTTTTATATTTTTCTTCAAAAATTGCAGTAATTCCTCAATAATTGAGCATAAGTTTGAACTAATTATTTCATTTTGTATTTGAAAAAAAAATTGAAATTAGGCAACTTTGCAGGACAAATCTCATGTAACGCGATTCTTAAATTTAAACGAGGGGTTAAATTTTTTGGCATCACAAGGGTCCGTCTATAATAGTCTAAGTGCGTTTCCTTTTGGGGAACAGCCATCGAACCTAACCTAACCCTTATTCGAAAGTTTATGGTTCAGTCCTGCAAAATAAACTTCTCAAAGAATTCTACACGTTTGATGAAAATTGTGCAAAAAGAGGATATTTTATACACTCCAATCCAAATGAAAAATATTTTTGTTCAAAAAAAGGTTATCATATCCTAAAAAAGTATTTATGTCCCGGCAGGTTCTATTCAAAAAAAAATCCACTAATTCATGTTGAAACAAGGTATGCAATTTTGCTAAATTTTATTGACATCATTGACAATATTTTGCATGAAATACTGCTACAAAACCTTTTCAGTCCAAGGTTAGGCATATAGAGGAGCAATATATTATTTTTGTGTTAACTAAAATTAAAGCTAAAACTCAATATTTCTTCTGTGTAGAATGCCATGCGAAGTCATACAACTCGCTGTAAAATTTTTGTACACCATGTTCAGGAATAATTATTGGCTTGGTGGAGATCCATTTTTGATTATCTCGATTCGAATATTTCATTGCCGATTATTGGTGTTATCTGATAGTCTACCCTGTCAAGAAACTATCACAATTTTTTATTAAGAAAATATAAGACATTTTATAATAAAAATTCCCTCTGAGCACTGCCTGTCAAAAGGTATCAGACCTTGTAAAAATCTCTCACTAATTCAATACTTCACTCCACCAATTAAAAGAAAGAATTTGAAATCAAAGTAACGAAAAAGTAATCGTAATGGAAAATTGCTGTATTTGAGAAGCATATCAGTTAATTACTGCAAATTCATTTATTTACCAAAATATATATTTCTAAATAAAATCACGATCCATCACAATCTAGTTAATAGATAAAGAAGTGTGGATATTTAACTATTTCTATGCCGCACAAATTGAATAGGTGTCAGTGTGAATAGAGCCGTTAGCAATCACTCATAGTCGCTGCACAGACGTACACAAACACACACATACACAGACTCATACAAACACAAATGCATGTAATGCAAGCGCACAGCAGCCTTTTCGTGCGCAAATTTATTTCTGCTTGAGTGTGAGTGTTTGTGAGTGCGTGCGTGCTCTCCTCATAACATCAAAACGCTGCTAGACAAATCAAGTCGTACAGGATTTCATTTCATGTTCAATTAGTGCTGGTAGTGCATTTCAGTTTTCCAAATGCCTTCGAGTCTAATTAATTACAGCCGCAACAGCTACAGAGCAACGGTAGATGCAATGCAGCGTTACTAGGATACTTGCTGTATGTGCTACTCAAGTTGCACTAATACATGAATATATATATATATGAGTGCATACGCTGCATGTGAACAACATCAACATGAAATGAGGAAGCCTTTCATATAGCAATAAGTGTTTATTGTTGGACGGACTTTAAGTGCAGCGCGTTGCATTTTTCTGATTATTAGACCTTTAAAACCGCTGATGTTATTTATGCGCTGGATGCCTCACTACTTCATCAATTAAATAAAAATATTTCTTTAATTTTTTTATTTTTTAATTTTTTTATGGCGCCATGTGATCCCAATTAACGTATGCTTTTTCGAATGAAAATTGACCAAACGCATTTATTACACTCTTCAAATTGTTTCACTTTCAACCTCTAATGCATCAAATTTCATTTATCCGTTTTTGTTTGTGTATTAATCAATTAACTACACAATTGAAAGTCAACATTTTCATAAATATTGCATTCGGCAAACACAAACACAATCACAAACACATTTTAATTATGAGCGAAAAGTATACTTTATTACACACACATACACACACTTTCATATTTATTTCCATATATTTTAATATAAAAATTCAATAAATTCATTTTAAGCCCAAAATTTTTACACTTTACCAAGCGGCCTTGTATTACATGGAATTTATTTCATTTTATGCGAAATGTTTTTATTAAAAATTAATTTATTATTTGTTAAATGGTAATTGAATATTTTATGTATTTTTGCCTATTTTTTCGCCTATGAGCTCACAGCGTGGCGCTCTTCTACGATTATTTTATTAAATTTTTGCATAGAAACCTTTGTTGGTTTATTTGTATGTATGTTGTGTTAAAAACTAATAAATATGTATGAAAAATATATATATGTATATGAGTATAATTAATAAAAAATTGTATATAATATTTAGTTTAAATATTTTACTAATATATTTTGCAAATTAAGCCAAACATAATTTGATTATTCGGCGAAAACAAGTAAGTTGCATTTTAGATTATAGACAGCCACTTTAGTAGAATTTTTCTGAGAATATATCTAGATTCTAGAGAATTTATAATTTTTAATTAAAAAAAAATTGCAAATAGGTAATTTTTCCTGAACGAAACCCATGTAACCGCTGCATCAAAAGTCTAAGATTCGGTCCTTCAAAACATACTACTTATAGAGCTCAAAACTCTTAATGAAAATTGTGAAAAAAGAGGATATTTTATACACTCTCATCCAGAAGCATTGTCAATCCAAAGCATTATCATACTAAAAAAAATCAACTGATTCTGGAGGAATCTCATGATGAAACATAGTATCTATGCGATTTTGATAATACATCATTAGCAATATTTTGTATGAAATACAATTGAATATATCTATGATTTACAATAAAAAATAGGTCTTATATAGATAATTGTGACATCGATCAATATTTGTAGAAGTTAATAAATCATTTGATTTCTCGAATTCTTTACAAGTTTATTTGAGTTTCAAGGTATTCAAGTTTTTTCGAATCTCTCTCAAATCTGAAATTTACTTTAATTTGAGGTTAATTAAGAAGTACTGACTTGAAATATATTATTACAGCAGAGAAAAACATTAAAATCGTTCAAAATAGAGTTTACGAAATTTTGTCTCTTTACTAGTTTTGGAGTAATTTGACATATTAACCTGTGACGTCATAAAATATGGAATAATTTTTTTGTATTTTGAAAAATAAAAATTCAGATAAATCCTGAGAAATTTTCGAAAACTTCGCAATCAAATCGATCGGATTCTGTTCGTCGTTCAAAATATAAGCAATCTTATGAAAAAATATCGGGAAATTGTACTACGAAGTTATAATATTCGACCTTAGCACTATCGAAGCATTTCTTGTTCCTATATTTGACGAGAACTAAGGGAGCACATTTTCGAGAAAGTTAATGTTTGCTTTATTGGAGTAGGAATTATAAGTATTTATTCTTATTTAAGTTGAATAATTTCGTGTAGTTGCTGCATTTTTAATATCTCTTTAAAATTTATTATCTCAGCGTATTTTATCATTAGATAACCTTCTTAAGGGTGTCATCCCATATGATGGGCTCAACAAATTTGTATTTTAAATCATAAATTGCTTACTTAACATGTCTAGAATATGGTAGTAGAGAGATTTTTAGAAATTCGAAGTCGTTTTAAGAATACGGCAGTTAGAAGATGGAGCTGTCCGAAGCGCTCAATTGGCAGCTGGAAACTTTGAACACGTTTTTCTAAACATTTTTTTTTTTTTTTTTTCAAATCAAAAACGGTTTGACCAAATGACTTGAAATTTTTAGAGTACATTCAGCACATGTAAATGCATGGAACGCTCTATTATTATTCAAAAATTCCAAAAATTCATATTCACTTAATCGTAGTGCGTACGGTAACTTTTTTCGTTTCCGATAAGCTAGTCAGTCGGAATGTTGGAGGAAGTGCGAGCCCATTTTTTTTGAGGCGGGGTTGTTCAGAACGCTGTAACTTATGTTCTACACAATATTTAAATTTATGCTGTCGAAATATATGTTCTTCTTCTTCTTGACTGGCGTAGACAACGCTTACGCGGTTATAGCCGAGTCCAAAACAGCGCGCCACGTATCCCTCCTTCTGGCAGTTTGGCGCCAATTGGTTATACCAAGCGAAGCCAGGTCCCTCTCCACCTGGTCCTTCCATCGGAGTGGAGGTCTCCCTCTTCCTCGGCTTCCACCAGCGGGTACTGCATCGAATACTTTCAGAGCTGGAGCACTTTCATCCATTCGAACAACATGACCTAGCCAGCGTAGCCGCTGTTTTTTTATTCGCTGGACTATGTCTATGTCGTCGATTAACACATACAGCTCATCGTTCCATCGTCTGCGGTATTCGCCGTTGCCAATGTTCTGAGGAACATAAATCTTGCGCAAAATTTTCGTCTCGAAAACTCCTAGTGTCGTCTCATCTGATGTTGACATCGTCCAAGCTTCTGCACCATAAAGCAGGACGGGAATGATAAGCTTAACTTGTAGAGTTTGGTTTTTGTTCGTCGAGAGAGGACTTTACTTTTCAATTGCCTACTTAGTCCATAGTAGCACCTGTTGGCAAGAGTGATTCTGCGTTGGATTTCCAGGCTGAGAGAATATATGTTAATAATTGATAATAAACTTAAGGTTCGTCCTATTAACTGGTCGTAGGAAAAAATGCAGAAAACTCACTGTAAAACAGGGCGTCAGATGGGATGTCCCCCTTAAGTTATTCGACAAAATTTGTTGTTTATAATACCAGAGCATCTTTCTAGAACGTTCAACAGTCAATGCATCACGGAGAACTTATAATTTAATTCAAATAACTAATAGCCTTGACAGACGGCAGCGCTAATTTGCATTAGTGGGCTTAATTTGCATTAATTTGCTATTATTGCGTATGCAGGATTGGAAGTTGCATATGTGTCCTTAGGCAGGGCATCATAGTCTTATGCAGATTTTTATTTCGTTTATTGCGATAAGGCAATTTTTCAGATTAACTTATCAATTTAGATTCACAACAATAAAATTGTCGTTGCTAGAGTTCAGTAGGCTGGAAGTAAGTTTTTAGGTCATATGATTCAATTATAAACTATAAATAGAAATAGGGTTTTCAAAAGATAATCACATAATATTCCTTTCTATTAATGATGTGAAAGACATCTTCATATATTGTCAAAAATACTTGGAAGTACCATATGCTTCTCACAATACAGTAAAGGATTGAATGGAAAACTTTTGTTAAAAAACGCTTTTGTCGTAATGAAAGCCGGCTCTATATTTGGGTTTTCTGCAAGGCAGTAGAAGAATAACAAATGTAAAAATTATGCAAGTAAGTAATTGGCTAACAAGAAAGAATCAAGCTTACACACATTAGAATAAAAACATACGAATCTTACATATGCTCACATTTCCATACATACGAGTATAAGTTGGTTCACACGCATAGCCAAATATTCAGATCGCACCGATTTTCCAAATTGGCTGCCAGTCGCAAGCTGGTACTATTTAGTGTGGCTTTCAACGCGTAAAATACGCATTCTATTTATTTATCATATTTGCTTACCTCCCCTCCCTCCCCCATATTTTTATTTCCTGTCTTTTTTAAGGGGCGTATTAGGAAATTTCCATGCCGAATTCGATTGCATTATGAATACATAACAATTGAATGAGCGAGAAAGTTCGGTGGCTTTTTATGAAAATTGAATAAGTAGCACAAGTGGAAAATATAATAATAAGAAATAATGAAATTGGAGATAACAAAAGCGGCGGAATTGTGAAGCGGCAAATATGGCGAGCTCTTGTTGGCTGGATGAAGGCGAAGAAAGCGAAAGTGTGGAGTTGAGATACAATGAAGTCGAGGCGTTGCGGCAGTTCCGGGGCATGTCGAAATGAGTATAAGAAACGTAATTTTCGGTAATTGGACGCAGCGTAATCATAAAGGCAAACCATGAATATAAATATACGAGCAAAAAGGGTTATTATGAGCACAAAGGAGGGCAAGGAAATTCATACAAATTATAGAAAATCAATGCCTGCATGGAAAATGTAAGACGCGCACACCCCCAAACACACACAAACACCACCAAAGGGTAACAGCTTCGCGTACTTGGCGCACAATAACAATAAAACCCAATTTGCCGAAAAAATTTCGAAGAATTTCGGTAAGTACTACGAGTATGTATGGCAGAATCTATAAAATGCAAATAAATGAAGAAATTTGCCTGAGTTTAATGTGCGCAGCGCCGCCATTCGAGCGGGTATAATAATGAAGTTGCACAAAGGCGCCGAAAAGATTTACGAAATACACTTGCCTCGAGTCGTGAACGCAGTAAATTTTCGACACTATCAAATGCGCATAAAAAATTTGTTGCCTCGAATAAAAATTTGCAAAAATGAGCATGCCACAGCCGCCGCGGATGTGTGCCACATTTTAAGGCCAATTTGCATAAATGCCGAGCAAATTCTGTTGAGCCGCCATGCACTAAGGCTGTGTAATTGCGAGCGGAATTCGCGCATAAGCAGCGTGCAACATGTTGTGATTTATAACGGCATAATAAAGCGAGCTTCAGCTGCAGTGGTGCGCAGCCACTCAGCAACACTCGCGCCGTTCGCATATTGAAAGCAATCACAGCGCACAACAATCTTGAGTATTGTGATTATTAGTGGCGGCAGCAGCCGTAGAGAGCGTGCCACAATGACGCAATAGCCTCATAATGGCAATGAAAATTCAATTAAGCCCGCTCGTATACTCGTACTCTAGTACTAGTAAAGTGGGCCAAGTGATTGCCCACGTCGTAATTGTTGCGAAGCCCGAGTGCCATAAAATGCGCCCTCAAGATTAATTGAGCCAACGGCAGCACGAATGGGTCATCTGTGGTCCAACGGCCGCCTGAAAGATTACTTGGTCGTTTGGCGGTCTCTGTTCGTGCACTCCCCCCGCTCTTCCGCTGTCGTAGCATGGGTCAATGCAATTAATTCGTGCGTAAATCGTCCACAACAGCGAGAGAAAACAACGGTCAGGACAAAGTGTGTTGAAGGAATTAATGCGTCACGGGTAATTTACATGGCTGTTTTACAACAGCAGTGTGGCAATTGAAGTAAGATGATTGTACGACAAAAACGAATTAAGAGTCATTTTGAAATAAATAATGAAAATAAGTAAATAATATCGAAATTAAGACGTTTGAAATATATTTGCGGTTAGCAGATTAAGCAATATGGCCTCGGAAACTCAGATATTTGGATAAATTTACCTTCATTTTACAACACTTGTTTTCCCCATCTATACTACTAATATAAAAAGGAAAGATTTGTATGTATGTTAGTAATGAATAAACTGGAAAACTACTGTGCCGATTTCAAAAATTCTGTCACCATTGGAAATCGATATACACCCTAAGTAACATAGGCTATATTTATTGCTAGAATCTAAACTTTTTGGAAATAGTTCCCAGGTGAGGGTATCAAAAAGACTCCGTGATGGAGAATCTTAATCTGAAACTGAAAATCATCTTGCAAGTCATTCTAAATCATTATCAATTTTACTTACATAATGAGTGCTGAAAAAGGGATCCTTATCCATCTTTCAGAATTGCTACATAAGAGTTTTAGAATCAAGATAATATAAAGATGATAACACCAAAACTTAAGCAAAACAACTACATTGCAAATTACATATATTATAAATTATCATACATATTTTCTATTCTGTAACTTCATTTTAATATAAACAATCCATTAAGCAAAATATATTTTAAGAATTCAAAGTTACCAAAATTCGCATTATCAAAATATGTAAAGCAATTTCTAAGCTGCTTAAAACTGTATCAAACGTGTAATTTAAACATTCACTTTGCTGGAATATTGCACAATAATATTTGAATGGAATTAGTGTAAGTAACTTTAAAAACACTGAGTGAAAAAGAAATTAATTAATTTGAGTTTAACTTACCCGCGAGTAATAAAGTTGTTTTAGGCTGCAAATAAATTGAATTGAATATTAATTAGTTTTATTAGAATATAAAGCCGTAAAGGATATAAATGAAATATGTATAATAACACTCTACAACACTCGGCTGGGTATTAAACCAAACTATTTTTCCGGGAGATGTAGTCATAATAAATAATAATAAAATAAATGTATTTTCTGATTTTCGAAGTTAGCCTCAAAGTCGAAATTCGAAAAAAAGTTTTTTTTTATAAAATACAATTATTTACAGGATATAGTTAGTAAAAAAATGTGGATTATATCGACAATTTCTCTCAATTTAATGGTGTATAAAATTTTAAATTAGACCTATGAAAAAAAGTTAAACATTGAAAAATACTGGACCCCTGATAGGATCCGTAATAGTATGTTTACATATGAGAACATCGTTCTAAGCTCGTTCAATAATCTAACCGTTTAAATATAGCCAAATGAGATTATCAATTGTCAAATGTGTTGTATTTGTTGTTGTATTACACATCTTTCTCTCGCTGTCGGCCATTTTTCTTTACATTTTCATTTGACTTCTCCTCTTGATTACTCCTCTTTTTCGCAAAATTATCGCTAAAACTAGGAATAACACCGAAAATCTAGTTGTATAAAACGAGATCATTTTATAATCTCGGATTATCAAGAGAGGAATTTTGTATGAGAAATCTCGTTTCTTAATTACAGATTATCGAGTTAAGCTCGTAAATGGAGATAATCTCGTTATATGTAAACATTTAAAATTTTTGTTTTACTTTTGGCACAATCTCCCGGGGAAAATTAGTTTGGTTCATTACCCTGAAAAAAATCGACTTTGCCGTAAATTATAATATATGTATGTATCACATTTTATATATGTAACTAATCTTAAAATCGGAAATAAATTTCTTCAACTTTTCAATAAATGTATTGTTTCGAAGTAAAGATATAATCCAATATTAAGCACATATGTATATATCACCTTCAAAAATACTAAAAGCTACACATTTGTCAAATAGGAATTAAGAAGTTAGAGTTGAGGTTAGTTTGGGAAAAAAATTATAAATCAATAACAATTATTCTTAACCGGCGTTCAATATAAACTTGAATGTTTCTTTGAAGTACTTATACTTAAGTTTTACATATGAGATGAACTTTTGAGATAGTTATTGGATTTATTTGGATAATGGTGATACCACATAATTTCAAACTTTCTTACTATGTAAGTAAGATTCACTATTGAATCTGTTAAACGTTGGAAATCTTCCATTAGTGTTCTAAATCTTGAAAACGTAATAAATTTGTATATAGATCTAACTTCATAAAATTTGGTATCATGGAACCACACCGAAAATTATAAATACTATCAATATTAAAATCCAACTTAGAATCAAAATTTTTTACATTATAAGATGGTGGTACCTGCCATGGTTGCGACAAACTTTAATTCTTGTATTCTCAAAATTTCTTATCTCATCCATTATGCTTAAACTTCAACCGTTGAGTCTCTGTTCTTAGACAAGGTTTTGCTGTTTTATTTTTTCACTCAAAAGTTTATTTCTCCAAACATATAGTAACCTGCAAATACTCTGACCCATTATATATGTACATATATTTTTCTATATATAATATTATATATAGTATATTCATATAAATTACAATCAATTAAGCGCTAGCTCCCGCCCTGACGTGAAAATATGCACTCTCCTTGTGGATGTGGAGCAGCCTCATCCATTTCAATAAAGTTCTCGAATATCGAAATTGACAAAACGGACTTAATATTGAGCGAATACGAGGATTTGTTGATTAATTGATGTAATCCACAATGCCGATTGACTCGCAACAGTCGCCACAGATGAACTTCATTACTTCAACGCATTTACCAATTCAATTACATTGACAAGAATGAAGACTTTTTGGTCGAATGAAGGGAGGAGAGGCGGTGATCAGACCACAAGTCTGTGTACATTTGTCATACAAAATACTTCATACACACATACATACACATATTGTGAAATACAATGAAATTAGTAATATATGTCTATTTGTATGTATGTATGTGCATATGTTTATTGTGCGCCTGTGCGCCTGTGCGTCTGTGTTCAGTGATTTGCATTAAACAATAGTGCAACTGTCTTGCTCAATTCATCTTCATTCGATTTCGGTTGAGGCATTGTCATTGATTTGTTGGCGGCGGGGAGGCGTAAGTGGAGCGTGCACACCGGTATTGACTAGGCTTGTGGTAAGTGATTAACTTGCTTCGTCGCCTCTGACCATCTGTCCATGCCAGGTTAATTAAATGTTCCATTTGGCCACAGCGTCATAATATACATACAAACAAATACACAGACATTAATATATATATTTATGGGTCTCTTAGTGAGTTGTGTTGAGTGTCGAGTTGGATGATTGCTGATTGAAGGCGATCAGGTGGGGAATTACAATTTCTGATGTGGAATTAAGTTCTCACTGCAATAAAATATTAATCCAGCTTCCAATGTGTCAAATAACAACCAATTACATATAAACACATGAAAAAGCTTTTCATAAGGGGAAGCAATTAATTAATATCGGGCCGAACACCTTAAACTTGAGAATCCTAAAATTTATCAAAATTTGTCTACACTTAGACCAAAGAGATGCAGATAGAAAGATTTGAAAACATCGAGATAATGCAAAATTATTCCTCAAAAGACTCAAGGCGGACAAAATCCTTTATTAAACTCAAGGTAGTAACACCCTGATACCTTCTACCAACTACTGACCTCAATTTCAACTTATCCGCTAATCAAATATCGACATGGTGTGGGTGAGTTTGATCCGTTTCAGCTTAAAACTGTTTAAACCCTTTGTTGCATATACCAAAACTCATAACCCTTTCTACTCACTGACACCTTCACCAGTCACCCAGTCAACGGTGGCCGTTTTGCTCATATATCATAATAGCAATAAGCTATGCTGTTTGATGTAGAATTGTGTACACGCTGAACATCCGTAATTCTAGTTGCCACGTGCTGCCGGTGCTGCTGCCATCATCCATATGCCGCCCTGCGTGCACACCTTTCACACATTGTGCAACCCAATTTGAACGGTGCGGCTTTCAACAACGAATATCAGCTGCCATTATATGTCAATTTCGGTATTTACCAACGCCACCTTGGCAGCCTTTCGCCTTTCACACCTTTACGCCTTTTCCAAGTGAATGGAGACAACACCTCGATATTCCATGCCGCTCCACAGCCTGTCCAACCATTCAGACAGACTTTATACCCCTCTGAAGGTGTGCGTTAGTTTGTGCTGCCAATACCGGCATTATTGACATTCCACAGTCGCTTTGGTATCCCCCCCTCGTCAATTCCATTGCAGTTGGGAACAAAGTGAATTTTCGATGTTTCATTCAATCGTCACTCCGCAACTGTCTTTTGTCTCGTAATTCGCTTGTTCGTTGGCTCGTCCGTTCGGTAGTTTCAACGTTCGCCCGTACATTTTTGGTCACCAGTATTTGCAGGACATTCGCACTTTCGGTGCTGGAAAACTACATATATGTCTCTCTATATGTTGACCACATAGCTTTCGTATGAGTATATACATGTTTTCTTCATATACAAATGTTAATTTGTATGTTTCAAGGTGGAAGACAATCAGCGAATTGGTTTGTTTCAAGACTAGTGCATCCTCAGTTCAAATTAAGTCAGTACTGATTCATAACTAAACAGCTTTTTAGATCCTAATAGCTGGAGAGAAGTGTTCTAAGAAAATTAATCTTAAATCCTCCAGCTTTTTCTTTCTTCCTCAATATCCATCTATAACCAAATCAAGCCACTTTTTTACCTTCAATTTTACTGAAGAATAAGATTTATTTTAAGAGATTTGTGGCAAATAAAATCTTTAGCGCCGAAATAAATTTATTTGGTGGAGTCGTAAGAAAGAGGGTAATAGAATAATCTGTCTGAAAATGATTGTCTTTAGACCAGATTATTGGAACCAGTGGGGTAGATCTGATAAAAAATTGTTTGTATGTCTAGTTCAATATCAAAAATATATTTTTGCATAAATTTTTTTATTTTTTTCGCTTCCTAGAAATCACCGATTGGTGAATGCTATCGAAAAATTTGTCGCATAAAAAATCAAATACGATTTTTTCACTCGCTGAACAGCTAAATATTTTGCTGCCAGGTGACAGTGTGATGGCTTCTAGCTGCGAAGGTGTGAACGTTTATTCAACTTTTGTCTTTTAATCAATATTTGTTTAACATTTCGGATTCATTTGCGCTGTGGAAATATTTGAACGATTGCTAGTGTCCACTATTACCGTTATCTACTAAGTATATGTGTGCATTGATTCGATTGTCACCTCAGCTAATATATGTATGTTATATTTTTGAACTTTTTTCCTAAGACCTTGACTTACAAAAATAACACCATTTGTCTATTTAGTTACTTATAGTTTTGGATGTGTATATGTCTTTATTCGAATATATAGAGAATATATAAAATTGTTTATTAAACCCAAAAAAGTTGTAAAATTGTCAAATGCTCTATTTTATATATCCCCCTGTGCTTTCTTCTTCCCTCACTGTCTAAAAATGTCTATACTCTTTCATACATATAGTATTTCTTGTACCTGCAAGCGCCCTCATTTGTTTCCGTGCAACACTTTGTGCATTTTTTAAATACTTCTGCCTGGCACTTACTTGCAAAATAGTTTTCATAGCTTGCAATTTGATGAATTTCGCGCGCATACCACTCTGCTCGGCTAAATAATGCAAAATAAATTATTTGCACCGTTCGCGGAATTTCTTTGTCAGCAGGAAAAATCGGTTTATTTTTTTCATATTTGTTTTTGCAATTGTGTTCGTTTGTCGTTTGATAAATGTGGATATTTCAAAACAAAAAAATACAATTCACCGTTGTACTTAGATAAATATGTGCATTCCTGTTTTTATTTATCTAATATTTGTCATTGAAATGGCGGAAAAAAATTAAAAATGAATTATTGAGAAAGGTAATTTATGTTAATTTTTATTTGAAATAACAGAGACAACAAAGCTTTTATAATAAATGGTAATATTAATATTGCAAGTGATAATAATAATCCACAAAGCAAAAAAAAAAAGTATGATTCAATTACACTTAAACAAATTCGTCTGCTAATGGATTCAATTAAATAAAAAATTAAGTGGACGGATTTGGATGACTCACAAATAAACTATGTATATTTTATAAAAATAAGGCTAGAACTCAGTTGTCAATTAAGCCACAAATAATTTATATAGAGAATCACGAATTCGGGCCAAAAATATTCAGTTATCATTGAGGGGTAGCGATTCCTATTCGCAGTAACGTGCCGGTCTTGATCATCACGGAAGAAGTACAACCCAATGACGCCGCCGGCCCTTCAACCGCACCAAACCGTAATTTCTTCGGGATGCAATGGTGAATCGTGGAGTACTTGTCGATTGCTGCCTGACCAATAAGGCATATTTTGCTTATTGAAAAAGCCATTCAGCCAGAAATGAGCCTCATCGCCACATATGACGTAGCGCTCTTAAAGTTGAGTCCACCGAATTTCAGTACGATATTTCATTCTATATTGTGAAAATCAGATCTCAATCAAATTGGTTTTCAACATTCCCAGCAGATTCTTTGATGGTGAACACAAATTCTATTATGCTTTATGACAACTCTCCAATGCTAATATACAGAATATATTCATTCCTTCTTTCCGTCTTTCTTTCTATGCTATCAAATATGTATGAAACCGGTCCTTTTCCTAAGCACAATAACCATAATCTAGTGATTTCCACCCCTCTACCCGACTTTATACCATATATGGGATGGATGCGATATTTGAATAAGATTAAACGATAGTATTTCTCTTAGAGGAGGATTCACGCAAGTGAGGAAAGTGCAAAATTTCCACTCCATTTGAAAGATCAGGTGGAAAGATTTCCAATTGGCGACAAATTTCGAAATAATGTTGCTGCATTATTGATTCGGTTATAATCGCGTCAATGGTGTCTACGCCAATTAAAACAACGACATTTTCTTATTAAAAAATGATTCGGTTCGATAACTGTGCGAAATAGGTACCTATCTCTCCTAGTACTATTAAGATCTGATAGTGACATATGTTGACTTTATAAGACACTTTTCAGGCGTTAAGTTAAGATATCATAATGAATTTAAGTAGATACGTGATCCATAGTTTATATGAATATAAATTCCAAATAAAGGATAGTGGATTCGTCAAAACTGAGTTTTCCAGACAATCAATATATTTCATACTCCCATAGTACTTAACATTTTTTAGTATATAATGTCCAGTTGCATTTGATACAGTTGTTTTATGGACTGGTTTGCAGCATACAGATCATATGTAATTTAATTATTTTCTTTATACTCTCGCAACAAAAGTTGCTAAGAGAGTATTATAGTTGTTTGTAAGTCATAAAACTAAACGAGTTAGATATACGGTTATATGTATATATCAAAACCGATTTCAATTAAATTCGGTATATAATATTTTCTTGACATACTGATGACACGTGTGGAAAATGGATGTAATGGGTTCACAACCATGACTACTTTCCTTATAACCTGATTCCTGATTATAATCTGATTTCTTCACTTTATAATATATACATAAGGAACTAATGAATATAGCGGATCTGTGGTATCACTTGTGAAAAAATTATCGAAATCGGACTATAACTTTTCAATGCTGCGGATATCGAATATGAAGAACTCAGTGCCTTAGGGTAATTTTTTACCAAAATTATCGGTAAATCTCTCAGATATCTTAATTTAATTCAGAGGAAATCTTTTTCTTCTAATAGTGTGTCTCTATACCAAGAATGGTTAAAATCGGGTCTTAGCTTCCCCTAGCTCCCATCTACATAACTATAGGGTTTTCGAAAATACGGTGGGCTTTACTCCTCATATATCGGTTCATATGTGAAATATCTGAACCAAATTAATATGTTGGTGTTGAAAATGAGTGAAATCGGTTCAGGAATTACCTCAACCCTCATATACTATATATGATGATTTTCGTGTTTCTATTGGATTTTAAGTTGAATATATGGGTCAAATTGTGTGTTATCTAAATAAAAATGTAGCAATAAATTGCGAGAGTATAAAATGTTCGGTTGCACCCGAACTTAGCCTTTCCTTACTTCTTTTAACCTACCTTAATCCATTTTGAGATTTTTTTTATCATAATTAGTAATTTAATTTAGAGCTATAGATGAAAGTCTACTTGTTCTATACGCATATCTATTCGTAGTGATCTCTTTCAACTACGCTTTTTGGATTCTTTGTCCTCTCAGCTATTTGAAATAAATAGATAACATTTGTAAAATAGTAATGAAGAATTCTATTAACAAAATATCAAACGCATTATCCAAACATCATATTCAAATAGGCTAAGTAAAAAGCGAAAAATAATGAAGACATTTAAAAAACACGTATATAGTATAATGAAGTGAAGGCAGCCGAGATGTTTTCTTAATTTCGTTAATGTGCCATTAAAAATTAGACAAGGTCATAAATGATAAGCAAAACAAACAAACGAATAAGTAAATAGAAAGATAACCTGAGACGCGCACGTACACAAGGGGGTGGCAAGTGGTACAAATCAAATGACTCACTTACAAAGGGAGTGTCGATAGAGTAGGCAAGCAGGGGGGGCTGGAGCAGTACTACGCCTATACATACAAAGCTAAATGGTAACTCAGTGGTTGGAGCTGTTTGCTTTGAGGGTCAGGCACTTCTTAAATGTCATGCGTACATATCTATGACTTCTTATAACTTAATATTCTATGCTAGTCGCCCAAAGAAACACACCTGACTTGGAAAATCAAATAAAAAATCTTAAAGCGCAACATTAACGCCAGCGCAGTGCGTATATGCTGAAAATTAAAAGCAAACATTTCCTTTTAACATTATTAAATGTTCTACTGACGGCGACTTTTTTAGTAGAATTTAATGAAATGATGAATAACCTCGGAGGTTGCGTATACGCCGTGGTGACTGTTTACATATTGCATATACATTTAAATAAAAAACATACATTATAACAAAAACAACACAGCAAAACTGTACTAAATTATTTCCCAAAACGCGCCAAAATAAACAACAACAAATACAAAGCTTTAAAGGTATGAGTATCTATGAGCTTTCTCACTGATTTCTTCTGCTCATTCAGACGCCTCCAAATTTAGTATGTAAGGCAGCAACTGAGTTGCGCGAAGTAATCGCAGAGAACAAGCAACAATTTAACATTTGCGTGTTGATGCTTTCAGCCAAATAAATACGAAATGAAGCCGTTATTCATTCAACACCTTTCCCCCATTTGGTGTAGCGGTGCTTGCCTTCCTTTCCGACCGATCGATTGTTATCATTTGTTGCTTTCAGTGGATTATGTTGCAAGCGGAAATCAGTCAGTTGCCAAACCCAGCGGTACACACACAAACACTCATATAAAGATATACAAATAGCATACAAAACCCCCTCCAAGCGAGTGCGGCTTAACTCGGTCGCTGGCTTGCTGATGCTTGTCAATTTGCCTGACTGCAAGCCAATTTACGATGTTGCTGTTGTTGTTGGTGTTGGCGTCGACCGGAAGCCGCTGTTATGCGCTATCTAATCGTAAAATCGCTTATGTTAGTTGTTGCTTTCTTTTGTTTTCTCCTTTGTTGTTGGTTGTTGTTGGGTTGTTGCTGTTTTAAAATCCTTTGAATTCGCATAGAATCGCCTTGATTTATTACACGCCATTGACGCGCATTTACAAGCAGCTTTGATTCAAATTACAATAAGGCATGCCGTTGCGTAGAAGTGTGCGGGTGAAGACGTGAAGAATGTTATGCTTTGATATTGTAGCAATTGATTTATAGCGGGACTTTAAGTCTATAGAAAATGGTGTGTATAATGTTTTGTTACATAAAACTTTTGAAATCACGCGTAGATTTCGAAAAGATGCCACTAGTGCCTTCATGCATAATAGAAATTAGGTCTTAAAAACAATTTGGGCTTACTTCAACAGGTAATTGAATGCGATTTGTATGCCATATCTATCGATATGTAGTCAATGAAATTAACTCTTGTGTATAAAAAATTAATTAATCAGTAAATTTTTTAAATGGACCTTAATAATGGATAATGAAAAGAAAGATTTTATTACATACATTTATAATTGACAAAAAAAGCAATCATCTGATGAAAATTACCAACTTCTTATGAACAGGAAAAATAAATATAGCTGTATGTATGTATGTATTAAATTATTATATTTCAGATAACTGTAAAGAAGATGAACTACTCCGATTAGGCATCACTTTTCAAATAGAGCCAGTCGTAGAATTGGCTGAGCCTTGGTGGAAACCCTCACTGTCTTTCACAACAGGCAGACAATGGTGGCCTGTTTGGAATATGGACCGCACATACCGATTACTGAAAAGAAATTATATAAAAAATATAGTTGGAGTGCTAACAGGTCACAATCTGATTGGAAGACACGCCAGCAGACTCTGTACTGTAGAAGCTGCCCAGAAGTAGAAGAAGAGACTGTAGCTCATTTTCTATGCGAATGCAAGGCTTTGTATAGGAAAAGAAGGGCAACTATCGGGAAAAAGTTTTCTTGAAAGTTCCATATATAAAACAGTTTGATTTGTTTAACTTCAACAAGACAACTGAGTGATAGTGTTAGTGTGTGGCCATTCCAGTCCTGGTGGTTTCACAATGTGCCTCCTAAAGGTCTAGGAGCCTCTAATAAGGTCTATCATTATTATGAATAGCTAAAATGACAAATTATACTGTAAAAATTACATACAAAATGTGTTACTACAGTGAAGACAACTACGATCAGTTATTAATTATCAATGACTTAAGGGCTTAGGTGGGTTTCAAAGACTGAAAACAAGGGTCTTTACATTTTTTTTAATATACCCAATCATATATTTCATTTAAACAATTCAGCATATCAAAGATATGTATTTAAGCGTATTTTGTGAAATTATTATTCAAAAATTCCGAAAACTCAGCCGCTGGTACCTCATCCGACATGACGTGTCCAAATAACAAGCTTGTGTCGTGGACAACATAACTCATTATTGGTTGATCTAAAATCAATAAATCAAAATTATTTTGGAAAGTAAATGGATGAATCTAGTTAATGAACGAAGGAAAAAAGTATATATTAAAATTTGTATTTTTGACAAATTTTTAACAAAAAAACGCAATTTTTTCGTAAAATTTTCGCCATATATTGCTTCGAAAAAATAGCTGTAAAAAATAAATATAAAAAAATATCCTTCGTTTATACATAACATACATGTGTGCAAAATTTGAACAAAATCGCTTCATAACTTATCAAGATATCCTGTCCACCGACATAAAAAATGTGTTTTGACATAAAGGCGTTTATAGTTTCAAGCTCAGATTGATTTGATATTTTTGGATAATACAGTGGAACTTCCATAACTCGAACTTCTATAAGCCGAAGATCACCATAGATCGAATTTTTGAATTGGCAATGGCGTTTAGAAGCCAAATTTCATACAAATTGCCTTCCATAAATCGAACTTTTCGCCCAGGACATGATACAAAATTTAAAATTTTACTATCGAGACATTATTTTAACAGAGTCCCACTATATCTTAAGAAAACGAACAAAAATATGATATTACTCTTATGGATTGCATAAATCATGTAACAAAGGTATGAGATACAGTGGCAATTTTGAAATTTTGAAACACACCTAACCCCTTAATAACATGAAAGCAAATAAGCCATAATAATCATAAAATGTCTCGATAGCTCAAGGGAAATTATTTAAAAAAACTAAAACCACATTTTAATTTATCTTTTTTTTCAAATAATAAGGTTTTAGCCTAACTGGGTTATTGCGCTGCCTAAAAAACACATTTTAGTAAAATGTTTAATAAAATACTCATATTTATGTAAATAAAATCTCACTTTCAAATGCTGACTCACTCTGCAATAATAATAATAAACAACTTTGCAAACTATTTGTTTTGCTGGCAAAAGTTTAGGACAACTATTTATGAGATCATTTCTACTGTTCTTTATACAAACAATAAACTGTATGTGTGTGGGTTAATTAGAATTGCCACACACATGCACACACGAATAGTTGAATGAAAGCAAATATTTTAAATAGTAAAAAGAACCGCAACAACCTACGCAATGCCAACTAAACTCCATTAAAACCATGTAAATAACCACAAACACTAACACACATACAACAACAACACACAGGCGATTTCCAGGCGTCCAACAGACAAGGCAAACAACTAACCAGCATAAATGTTTTTTAATCTCACCGCCGATCATTACCGTTTGTGGGCACAATAAAATCAAAAGGCAGTGGAATAAAAACTTTGAATGCAACATTTGTTGACATAACCCCAACAACACACGGACACATACACATATACATATATACATACATAATTATATATGCATATACGCACAGGTGCACACTCACATCTCGTAGTTTTGAGTCGTTTGTGTTTAATGTTGGTTAAATGCTAAATCCACATAAAAAACTATTATGTACAGCTGCTCTCACGACACACACAGCCACACACATACATGTATGTGCTTACTGTCGAGCATTTGTATTTGTGTTAGTGTGTGTGTGTGTTCAAAGTGGGCGTGTTTGTGCAACGAGTTGGCTAAGTAAACTCATTACTTATGTAAACAGGGAATAGTTGGCGATGATAAAACTTTTTGAAACTATTTGAAAAGTAACGAAATAATTGAAAATTCGCTTAAGCATACAAGCTGATGCTACTTGGCCTCACACACCTACGCCGCACCACCACTGCGTCGCACACAAGCGTCTATAAGCCCCTAAAAGTATGCGTGTGTTTGTGTGTGTGTCTCGGCGTGTAAACAATTACAATCTGTGCTCATTTCATGCAATTCTCCTCGCACACTCCACTCACCAGCCGTGTAACCCTTCACTTTCGCTTTCTTCTTTGCCACTGTGTGTGGCAACAATGTGGCAATAAGGCGTTTCACCGAGGTGTCTGTCTTTGTGTTTATGTGTGTGTGTTTGGTTAGGTGGTTTTGCGAAAGGAGAGGAGGGCGTCTGTTTACAATACTAATACATGCAAACAAGCAAGTTACAAGCTCAGCAAAGCAAATAGAAAAGTGATTAGTGGGTATTAGCGTGGAATTATATATAAAAGGATTGAGCATACAAACTTACAAATTATTACAAACAGACAAACATACATTTGTATATGAATTTTGAATAATAATTTTAATGAAGATGGAAGGTTTGCATTGAGTCGAAATATGAATGACTAGTTACAGATTATTTGATTTCTTATGAATTTTGGACTCAATCGAACTTTTCAAATTCTGAAGCTTAAATATAAGTTTTACAAAAAAAAACAAAAACAAAAGAAAAGTTGTGAAAATTGTTTGTTTTGTTTTTGTTCGTTTCATATAACATACAGTGATGTTTTTCAAGTTTCGATAAAATTCCATCAACTTATTGCTTGAATTCATCGGAAGTTATAAAAAAGTTTCGGTAGATGGCGCTACAGTCAAATTGTCAAAAAAATCGTATTTAAACTAAAAAAGCCTGGATATAAAGATCAGCTCTTGTTGTCATTAGAATCAAAATTGATGAAAGACTAAACTATAGAATCGCATATTGTTCACTTCCTCTTTTTATACCAAGGTATGTCTAGATGGTATATAAAACCTTAGAGCTTCCTCTACAGAGTGTTACTTACTATATATTCGCATATATTTTTGTATTGTATGTCACTAGATATATTGTCATCAATGTACCTACACTTATGCATATTCAATTATTAATTTACATTTTTATATGCCTTTGATGATGTGAAAAGCTACATACAGTATCTACCTACCCTTTGTTTCAAGTGTATAAGAACAGTTGATGTGATTTACATAGACATACTATTATAGCTTTTATGAAATGTAGAATGAAGTAATTGAAATTAATTTTCATTGGCAAGAAATTTGAGTTGATAGACTTCTTGCAGTGACTCTGTGATTTTAATGTTTATTTTTTGGTACCGGAAAGTTAGTGTACTAATTCTTCTTACTGGTGCATTCCAATATATGCCGATGATAAACCATGTTCCATCGATTTTCTCATTAATTCTCAAACTCATCATAATCAGTTTTATTTATTCTTGAAAACCACATGTATAAAACACCATTTTTTAATGAAATTGTTTATTTAAAAAGTAAAAATCACATGTTCTCAGTCTTTTGTTCCACAGTGCATCGACTACAACTAAATGAATTGATAATATTTTTAGTAGAATCATAAGCACACACATACCATACATACATCTGTATGTATATTTTAGCGAATTGTACTTAATGCCGCTATTAAATAATAAATGAGTAGCGGGCTAATTAAAATTTTCAATTAGCAGAATTTTAAATGAATTTTTTTATTTTATTTGTTTATTTATTTTTTATATACGTTACCTGACATTCAAAGTAATTATCGCATTTTTTTGGATTGCTTTTCATTCATAAAGGACTCGTATAATAGATGTCGAATGTCATGCAAAATCAACTAAAATAGTTGGAGATTTGGCAAAAACATTTCACATAATATTAAATTATGATTTGTGCTCAAATTTTCAAATTTAAATCGATTTTTAGGTAGAGTGCTTAAGCTACACATTTGTATAGTTAGTTATTATATTTTAAGAGGAAGATCAGTGCGGCAAATGTAGTCAATATCTCGTCTACAACCAATCCTCCGACTCAATATCTCAAAAACTATTTTACTAAGGCTTAGTTAATGCGGTTTTCCAGATTGAAATATATATACATACATATACTAATACATAGTAACCGATATGCATACTGTAAAACCCACCAGAAGTTAGAAAATCTAATATTAGTTATATGGGAGCTAGGAGAAGTTATGACCTGATTTTACACATTTTTGGCACGCAGACATATTATTAGAAGAAAATATTACACCTTGAAATATGTTACTACCGTTCCGGCCTCGCACGGGTTTAAACAAACTTTACACACGCGTAAAATTAAGAAAATTCGAGCATAAAATTATATTTTACTCCTGGTCTTCCACTAAGATTTCAAGACACACTCTTGAATATTTGACACAGCGACTGGCGTATCCTATGTAAGTTGTGCTAATATCAACAAACATTTTTAAATAAATAATATAACAAAAATAGAATATCTAGATGATCTTATTGTGAATCTAAACCGTCCTCAAACCCCCTGGAATACACACAAAAAATTTTATCAAAATCGGTCCAGCCGTTTAGGAGGAGTTCAATGACTAACACACGTACAGAAGATTTATGGAGAACGGACGTTTCCTGTCCAATTTCCACTTCTGTCATCCTCTATATCAAACATCAGTTTCCGGTAAAATATTTCCGGTTGCTTCATTTCTGGGGCCGGCACATCATTCCCATATCTGCGGTTGCCCCATGAGGTCAATGACCCCACCTTGATCACGTGATGAAATTTCCACATCACGTGATATTTTTGTTTACAGGTCAATGACCCCACCTTGATCACGTGATGAAATTTCCACATCACGTGATATTTTTGTTTACAGGTCAATGACCCCGCCCTGATCACGTGAAATCATTTCAAGGTCACGTGATATTTTTGTTTACAGGTCATTGACCCCACCCCGATCACGTGATGTCAATTCAAGGTCACGTGTAATTTTTGTTTACAGGTCAAAGCCCCTACCCTGATCACGTGCTGTCATTTCAAGGTCACGTGATATTTTTGTTTACAGGTCAAAGCCACTACCCTGAGCACGTGATGTCATTTGAAGGTCTCGTGATATTTTTGTTTACAAGTCTATGCCCCCACCCTGATCACGTGAGGTCATTTCAAGGTCACGTGATATTTTGGTTTACATTCTTGTGTGAGGTCAATGACCCCACCCTGATCACGTGAGGTCATTTCAAGGTCACGTGATATTTTTGTTTACAGATCAATGTCCCCACCCTGATCACGTGATGTCCTTTCAACATCATGTTCTGTTTGTACACAGTTTTACTCCGATATCTAAATTGGTTCTTGATTTATATGTATATCGCAAAGTGAACGATTAAGTTTGAATTCAAAATTGAGTTGAGAAAGTGGTCGTGGTTTTGAACCGATTCCGCCCATTTTCACCCGTAACATCACGGTGTAATTAAAAATAATGGACCAATCTTTGTTGAAATCAGTTAAGAAGTCCCTGAGAGAGGTTTTTCACTCTTTGTTATTAACCGATTTCATGTTGCGTGATAAGATAGTAAAGGAGAATGTGACCAATAAGTATAGTTTATATAGATTCGGTATCTTCCATATGAGTGGGGCCCTCCTTATTATGATCATCAATACAACGTTTCATTATCATCTTAACTGTATATATGGATTGAACCTTTATCTTTTCTATACCCATAAACATGAGTCTATTATAACACCACTTAAAAATGTTTGAATATACGAAAATACAAATAAATATGCTGCCACTTGTGCCGCCAAATTGCTATGAATATGTAAGTAAAACACACATTTTGTTTATTAAGATAATATTTTAACTGAAAATACGCACCAGATATAGTCCGAGCAATTTGTTTTGCCATGGTTAGAATATTTAGTTAACACAATTAAAATACAATAAATATAACCAGAATGGTTACCGTTAGTCTTTCCTTCCCTTACACACATACGAGTATGTGCAAACAAAGTAAAAGAATACATCCGCACACACATTCACACATTTCGCCACAGGAAAGGAAAAACTAACCATTTTAAATGCACCGCTTGCGGCACTTGTCTTCCGTCTTCCGCTGTTAGTTAAATAAATTCAATGCCTAAGTACCCAACAATGAAGTCTATTCAAATTGTAACAAAATGTGCTGACTAAAATACCAAAACAAAGCACTGCAACAACAACAACAACAACAATAGCTAACAAGTGCGCTTAATAGACACTTGTTAAAACATACAAACAAAGAAACAAACACACGGACACACAGACAGAGTTGCATTGGCGAGTTCATTTCATTGTGCACCATCCTCAACGTTGCACTCACCATAAAAGCGCAACAGTTGCCAAACACACATACATACATACATACATAGAGAGGCACACAGAAGAGCGCAATTCACGAGTTTCGGGCAGCAGCTAACAGATGGCAAAAGGAGCGATGGTAATAAATCTTAACTCGAAAAGTTGTTACCAAAACTTTCCAGCAGAAAAACAACAAAAGCAACAATGTAACGAGTGAACCAAGCTGGCAGGCAGCTTGCCAACACAATCTATTGTACAAGTGTAGTATAGTTAGTAATGATGGCTGGGTGTGACCACACCAACATCAGCCAAATGTCCGTCCGCCCGTCCGTTCGTTGTGTGTCCGTTGGCCCGAAAATTGTTATTGTGTTAAATTGCAATTTGTGTGCCGGGGCGCATCGCCGAGCAAAGGATTTGGCTGGTTGTCGGTAATTTTCGCACATTTGTACCAAACAACGCTGCCAACATGGCGTATACGTAACGTCACAGTGAGCGCTGGAGATGTGCCTTGTACTAGTATGCACGGATAAACTGTTGAGTATTTTATTAGAGATGTGCGATGTAGATATTAATAATGACGGGATTCACTGTGTTAATTTTAAAATATAATAAATTTGATATCTTCAAATAATAAGTTGAGGGTCTCCACATTTTATTTCAACAGAGTGTTTAATAAATTTAGTATAAGCTGAAGTTAGAGAGTAATTGAAACTATCAGCATAGTGGATACATTTGCACAGCATTAGCTTCTTCAATTTCTTTTCGGGATTCTCATCCTTGTCCATCATTAGTTTTGCGCTACTCGTTCCTTCATTTTTTCTCGAATTATTCTCTTCACATTAAAATCAAAATTACTTGTATGCGCGCCATTGGCGTTGTAACGGGTTTCTTTTGGAGGTGGTTTTGTTATAAGCACAACCTGCTAATTGAAAGCATATTGTTAGCCAATTACGAGTATAATTGTAATGTGCTGGCCGGTGAAGGATGCAGTTATTGTGTATTTATAAGCAGTAATAAATTAGCGAATTATGGTTGAGAAATATTTTAGGAGCTTGTTGGGGAAACTCAAAATAAGTGAGTAAACTTATTAGTTTGACCTAGTTGTATTGAATAGCAACGGTAATAAGATTATTTGTACTTGAAAATACTGACTTAAAAGGTTTTTGAAAATTAATTATGAAAGCATAGCAAAGTCATAATAACAAAACCTATCAATTCAATATACATATCAACTATAGAGCAAGAAATTATTTGTAAAAAACTTTTGTTATGTGTTATTCAATCTAAAGCATGTATGGGTACTTACATTTTTTCCATCCGCTGTTTTTATAATTTAATTAGATATCACTTCAATGTTTTGAGTAATTATAAGCTCTGAAAAAAGAAATAATTAGTATTGTTAATTTTAGTGTTTAAAAGCTTGCTAAAAAGTTCAATTTATTATTTAGATGTTAAAGTGTTGAAAACACTGTACAATGCTTGGCTGAGTATTGGGCCAAACTTACTTTTTCGGGAGATTGAGTCATAAGTAAAAAACGTGTGTTCTTCGATTTTCGAAGTTAGCCTCCAAAATATTCGGAGCTCAAAAAAATGAATACTTATTACAGGATAAGCTACAATACAATCCTAAATATGGATAGAGGTAGATTTTCTTAACTTAATGGTATATACAATGTTTCGTTCAAAGATTTATGATAAGATCAGTTATTAGGAGTTAAAGTTGGTTGTTCAAATAAAAAAAAAAGAAATATGCATAGAAACAAATGGGTAACATAACAAATATTTTTATTTAAAAATTCCGAAAACTCAGCCGTTGGCACCTTATTTTCCATGACGTGTCCAAAAAAAGGTCTTGCGATGGACAACATAACTCAGGATTGGTTCATCTAAAATCAATAAACCAAAAATATTTCGATAGTACATGGGTAGATCTAGTTAATGAACGAATAAAAAAAGAAAATATTGAAATTTGTATTTTTCACAGAGTTTTAAAGGTAAAATTTGCGGCATATATCGGTTCAAAAAAAAATAGTTATACTAAAACTATAAAAAAATGCTTCGTCCATTTACTATATAATGTTATTCCAAAGATGTTTGCAAAATGTGAAAAAAATCGCTTCATAACTTTTTGAGTTATCGTGTCCACCGACTCAAAAATTTGAGTATTGAGATAAATGCGTTTACAGTTTTACATTCGTATTGACGTGGCCTGATGGACGGAACTTCCAAATTGTATATCTCTTGGAACATTACTCTGATTGAATTGATATTTTTGGATAATATTATATTTTAAACATATTACACTATTTAATAAGATACTAAATTTTTATTTTAAAATTTTGAAATATTAAGACCCACTCCTTAATAAATAAATATAAAAATTAATTTTAATTAATTTTTTTTCATAGATCCAACTGCGACCGCTTATATCTTCTGGATAATATGGATTCTCGGAAAAAAAGAATATAATTCACACTTTTTATACAATGTCAGGTTTGTATTTAATATATTTACTAATTGCCAGCAAGTATCGTTTGTTGTTTTTTCTTCATACATCCCAAATCCCAAACAAATGTACAAATATTGTAAGTATAGGAAGTGATATCTATTGAAAAAAAGAACTTTGAAGAGTTCAAAAATGGCAATAAATGTCGAAAACTAACAAAGTGTTTTTGTATAGGTGTTTTTGTAAGCCACAGTTAACTGACCGCATACGAGTTTGGCTTTAGTTACAAAAATCCCATTAGTTCATTAATAATACTTTGCAATGAAAAAGTGTCAGCAAATTGAAAAATCAATTGATTTAAATTTTTTTAGGCACTACTTGGTATTGGCAACACAGACAAATAACTGCACTAAATGGCAAACAGCGTGAGTTTTATTAAAATATTCTATTTACTATATTTGAATGGCGACCGCATTTGCCATTTTGTGTTGACTAGCACAATTATATAGTATGTCAGCAGAAAACACAGAGATTATTGTTTGATTATTTGCTAAACATATCACAAAAATTAATATGTAAAATATTATACTAGTACTGTTCTATACTTATTTTTACAAGCATATATTGGAGCATATTTTAGGGAAAATGTTTATTTAGCACGACTGCCTGCTGATCATATTTCGGCGCTAATACTTTGATTGCTCCACTGTTAAAACATTTCTCTATTATTTTATTAGAAAATGAATTGGAAAATATTTATTTGTTTATGTTAGGCATGCGACCACCCTTGATGATGTGGTTAAACCTTTTAAAAAGTTTTTTTTTTATTTTCATGCCTATCACAGATACGAACTTACTTGTTCACAACGACTTTTTCAAGTTTCCATTGACTTTCGGAACCCCTACTATCACACTAATAAGCTTATTAGAAAACGTTATAAATCATCAATATACTTTTGAAGCTGCCAACTTTTTTCAATAAATCTTTATGAGCTGAATTTATTTAATAATAGCTATTACATGGCAGCTTTGACATTTGATTTTAGCTTTCGAAAATAAATAAAGAGATCTTAATTAGGGTTTTTTACTTTAACTAACACATCTTGCTAACTTTTGAGATAAATCCATCAAATATTGAAGTTATTTGAATTACCTAAGCTTTCACCAAAGCTTTTACTGAGCTTTCGGTGGAATTTCACTGGCCTTTAATACTTAAACTTTTAGTTTACAATCTACTCAAAGCTTTTTTGGAGTTTTTCTCAATTGTTTGACCGAAATTAATGGGTGGGTACTTGAAAGTGAAAAAAAATGTCTATTAAGTATTTTTTTTTTTACTTTTTATTATTTATGTATATATACATATATTTTCATTTACTAAACTTTAATGGTGCTGTAACATTTTATGAATCCATTATGAAACAGTCTCTACTCTCTTATTCAATTACTATAAATAGCTTAATTAGCAATCATTTGGTATTTAATTTGTCCATAATCTGTGGCAGTAAATGGTTCATTTTGCCAAAATATATAAGAAAATTACTGTTGTACCATATGTATTAATCCAAAGCATTACTGCCAAAAATGAAGTACTCGCAAGTTGTTGCTTACAAGTTGCATATTAAAATTTGCCGCGCTTAATTAAATAATTATAGGCGATATATCCGCTTAGCGCAGAACGCAATTAACATGCGGCGATTAGCGTGCTACATACACGTATATAAATATATTATTAACGGTTAATCGGCGCTTTCCACCAGCCTCACCAACGTCCACGCAATTTCGCGCTTAAGCAGCTCGGCCAAAAGCCAATTAAGCGTGCTTGCTTCCCAACGATTTGCCGTGCAAAGCGGCTTAAGTAGAAACTATCGACTGCATTAGCAAAAAGCTCATTGCGCTCGCTGCCTCTCACCCGCACCCTTCACCGGTTCAGGTGTATTCTCGTGTATGCATATTATGGTTTTAACCGCTACTCGGGCGGCAACAAACGGCAATCATGGCGACATCCGTCCGACAACGCAAATTACATGGAGACGAGTGCTGCTCTAAGCGCCATCAACCTAATCGGCGGCGGCGGCGCCGACAACTGGTGGTCACTACACTTCTACTAAAAGGACACTTGTAGTCTTTGAGCGCGCTGCTGTAAAGCTCGCTGCCGGCGTCGCTAATGTATTGTCACTTTGTCATAGCCGCCGCATAACCGCAGCGCGACCACAGCGGCCGCTGATTGACAATCATCGAAGTTATCATTGCTGTTTGGTTGTGGGTGCGGCTGTGCGGCAGCTGCAATGGCCACACACATACACATATACATTAATGGTTGTGTTGTTGTTGTTTGATATTGCGGTCGTTGTGGTTGTTTTTGTAGTTGTTGTCAAACGCTCACATCTATTGACAATTGTTTGACGCAATCTTTGGCTTGACGCTAATTAATTAAATTCATTCAAATTGGCGTCTCAATGCGATTCGGCAGCAGCCACCCACGCTCTCTCTCTCTCCTTTTCGAGGAGCAAGCACAGTGGGCGAAAATAATTGTTTGGCAGGATATTTTTTCGTTCACAGTAAAACTATTGAGTGAGGATTCCAATCCATGGAAAACATTGTGTTTGGATTGAGGTGGGCAAAGCCAATATTAAGAAGATAAAATGAAGAATAATTTCTTTAATGAGAGGTTAAAATAAATAGACGTCGTGTTTGATTTATCACCACTCTGATTACTTTATAAAAGCTTTGCTTTTCTGCCAATAATTCACATTTGCAAACAAAAACAAAGTTCTACATTTAAGTTTTATACAGAAAGGTTTGTTGTGATATCATTAAAGTGGTATAAAGGCTTGTTATACTATCTCGATTTGATTATGCCAGTTTAATTTTTATTAGTTGCTTGTCTGATTCCTCACTCCGCCGTCAACCGAAAACCACTAGTATATTCTCGAAATTTTCATAAAAATAAACTGGTATAAGTATTTTAGACCAGTTTTAAAAATAATTTTTTTCAAATTTAAATACTAACTATATATTCTGGAAAACCTCCTCGAAAGTGGTAAAAACATATTTGACTAGCTTTAAAATTGCAAATTTAGATATTTAAATATTAATGAAATATATATTCTTAAGAATTTCAAAAAAAACCAAACTGGTATAAGTATTTTAGACTAGTTTTAAAATTAAAATTTTGCAAATTTACATAAACTAATATATTATTGAAACATTTAAATAACTAAACTGGTATAAATATTTTAGACCAGTTTCAAAATTAAAATTTTTGAATAAAAATTTCCGGTTTTTTAAACAAAAAATTATTCGAAGAACTTTTTTGTCAGCAATATATTTTACATTAACTCACTGTAATTTTTGTAGCTTCTCACAGAATTTTACCTAAAATATGTAAATCACAGCCGTGAGTTCGTAGAAATTACCCAAACCAATGGTCGCCAAACAAAAGAAAATACTCACCACTGTAAATGAAATTACAATGAAAGCAATGCGAATGCGGTGGTTACAATTAATTGGCAGCAGTCAAATTGAAGGCGCAAGCACCGATACTCCAAAGAAACAAGGGAGGAATTAAGAGATTTTGTATTCAGCGTTAATTTCAAGGCTAAGAATTCTGAACCGCAGCCAATTGGTATGCTATTTCGCGGAGATAACTTCGACTCCGGCTCTTTAAATATTAAATATTTTGATTGTCTGCGCAACTGTTGGCAATCGCATTATTTATTTCATATTCAATTTCATATTAATTAGATATGCATTTAATTACTTATCTGGTTTAAGCCTCTGACGAATTTTACAAATTAGACAGTGTTGCGCAGGCATAACAAGTGCATGTATTTTTAAGGCTTACGACAGAGAGTAGAAGAAATCACATAGCTAGCTTAATTTATAATAATTAGAAAATATACTGAGGAAAATTGTATGCTGTAATATAGTATGTGGGTAGTGCAAGAAATTTCTTTTAACTTCAAATTTACGATTGCTCGAAGTGGATTTTGCCGAGATAGATTGATAAGTGTTTTGGAAGGAGAGCAAACCTTATATCTTTCTTCGTTTCTAAATCATCGGCTTTCAATAAGATTAACTCGGGTCTATAGTTTATGAAGCAAACACAAATATTAGTATAGCTTTTCTAATGATATAACAGCGCCCCTTTTCTAAGCGAGTAATGTAAATGCCGAGCGAGGCTGCCATCATTGTTTGAGATCATCAATAGTTTAATATGCGAACTGATGCCAGTGAGCGTGTTGATCCTCCGTCCGAAACTAGTGATCCACCTTCGAGTCATAAAAACCTTATCCAAAATCCATAAATTCTTACAAGATCGATTGAATCTTGAAAAATATATTTTGAGGAATAGATAATAGATTGTTAGTACATTGTAAAGTGTTTCTAAAAAGCTCTCTATTTGAAGTGGTCCGGAAGTTTAGTCCGAAAACCCATACCAAAGTGGTCGGTACCTCATAAGTCGTAATTTTTTTAATAATCCACACGAAGTCCAATTTTTATACTCTCGCAACAAAAGTTGCTAAAGAGAGTATAATAGTTTTGTCCACATAACGGTTGTTTGTAAGTCCTAAAACTAAACGAGTCGTAAGCCATAAGTTAAGTTATGAAAGTAAAATTTGGTACAAAGGTTTGTTCTAGGAAGGGGCATATTCGAATGTAATTTTGTTGGGAAAGTGGCGTGGCTCCGCCCCTACTAAGATTATTGTACATATCTCGTAAACTATTAAAGATATATCAACGAAACTCTCAGGAGTCGTTTTTTTCAGGCATCTCCTTCCTTCCTTCCATCTTATATAGTCCAAAAATGGAGGAAATCGGATTATAACCACGCCCACCTCCCATACAAAGGTTACGTTGAAAATTACTAAAAATACTTTAATTCAGTAAGAAAAATCAACAGAAACCTTATATTTCATTATAAACAAGGTAAAGAAGAGCTGCACTCAAAATGGTATACAATAGGTAAGTCTCTCAGATATTTTGAAGAAATTCGGAGGGAATATCTTTCTTTTAATAATATGTCTCCGTGCCTAAAATACGTGAAATCGGGTCATAATTTCACCTAACACCCATATATACCTAATGTTAGGGTTTCCAACTTTCAATGCATACATATATATGACGATATTATTGTTATATTAATAAAATTAAATAAATTAATGGCGAGAGTATAAAATGTTCGGTTACACCCGAACTTAGCCCTTCATTACTTGTTTTTTATCAATTTCACCCATAAGCAATATCCACTTCCCCAAAATATCAAAGAAGAAATTTACCAATTTGACAAGGTCAAGATCTCAAGTTATCTCTTGGATAGAAAGACATATTAAAACCCAGAAATCAATTTGTCATCCTGACTTCATTTCAGATTGATATAGATTTTGATGTAATTCACACAACAAAGAACATTTTTCCAGCAGGGTTGCAACGCTTTCACTAGTAAGCACACCAAGTGGACAAGCGCGCTGTACAACACCAAAAACTCTGCATTTATTGATGACATTATGTTCTGTGTGGAAATTAATTTTAATTATTTATGTACTATACTATGTTCGGGCTGCACAAAATTGTCATTGTAGCAACAACAATGCACGCCACTTTTACCCTTTATACCAACAAAGTGTACAAGTTAAAACACTTGTTTGTTGTTGTTGTAGTTTTCTTTGTTATTTTTGTTGTGTGTACCGCATTAAATGTGTAATTGGTTGCTGTTTTCATGAATTTATTGCAACGGTTTACATAACTGTGTGACAAGGCAAATTGCAATAAAATACAATTAGCTTAATTGTTGTTGTTGTTGTTGTTGTTGCTACTGTTGCTGTTACGGTTTTTATATTATTTATTTAACAATTTGTTGTCATGTTGCAATTAACTGCCGCCGCCGCTGTTGCTGTTGCTGTTGCCATTGTTGCTACTGAGCCCGACTGCAATGACGAAGTTACAATAAATGTTGTAAAATTCAATTATTGTTCAATAACAATGGCAAAAACAACAAACCGAAACAGAAACAGAAACAAAAACTCAGAACATTGCACGAGCGCATATTCGTTGCATGTAATCCCTGAACGCTTGCAACGCTTTAATGTCACAGTCGAGTTTACTCACATGTGTGTGTGTGAGCAGATATTCATATGAAATGTGTTTTGTGGGAGTACAGTGGGCGTCCACGGAGTGTAATTACGAATTCAGAATGTCTCAAATTTTTAAGAAGTGAGCATAGTGATGCTCATAAGTTCCTATATAGTGCTAATCCAACAAACTCTACACATATTTTGATGTACATACATAAGCTACCCAAGACCGTCCAGCTCCTTAAAATCTTGCTTGAAGCTAAAGATGTTAGAAGAGCTCCTTAGGTCTTGTTAGGTTCTTAATACAGGACGTGCGACAGAATTATCTTAGATACATAAATATATTCGGAAAGAGTGACTTGCGTAACATGGACTAGCTGTGAGATCTCTCTTTAAAGAGGAATCATATCACAAGATGATGAACTTTTAAATCATTACATCATGTAAAAGTCATTCAGATCGAGATATCTGCCAAGGCCCACAATGTCAAACGGAAAAGGAATTGAAAGGCAGGCTGAAAAAGGGAGGAGGTTTTTCAATCCAGTGCGATACTTGGAAGACACTTTAGATCACAATCCATGTGCTCTTGATTATTATCATTTCCACCAACAAGCTTAGACCTCTTGCCCTCTTCCTTTGAGTTAGTTTACATGCGGAAATGAAGATTACATCTATTAATGAGTATATGAGACCTCGCGATTTGAATACCTTGAGACCTTGTTGTTTATTAGTATTATTAATCGACGATTAAGGTGCGCAAGAGCTCGTTGTAGAAGAAAGCTCGACATATGGAGAAACCTGAACATGTGTCCTCCCAAACCGGATTGTAAGACCAACAAGGGCATAAAACAGGCTGTGACTAATTTTTCTCATCTTTAGAGTGGTCGATAACCTCACTAGCTCAGAATAAAAGTAATTTCAGTAGATATACCATAATTTAAAAAATGTGATCTTAAAATGAAAAGTAATGTATGTGTATGTAATTTAGTTTAGCCGGTTATAGCCGAATAGATGAGAGCGCGCCACTCCTCTCTTTCCTTCGCTGTTCGGCGCCAGTTGGAGTTTCCAAGTGTGACCAGGTCGCTTTCCACCTGGTCCCTCCAACGGAGTGGAGGCCTTCCCCTTCCTCGGCTTCCTCCGGCGGGTACTGCATCGAACACTTCCAGAGCTGGAGTGTTTTCGTCCATTCGGACAACATGACCTAGGCAGCGTCGTCATCAATCGTTCCATCGTCTGCGGTATTCGCCGTTGCCAATGTTTAAGGGACCATAAATCTTCCGCAAAACCTTTATCTCGAAAAGTCCTTGTGCCGTCTCATCTGATGTTGACATCGTCCGAGCTTCTGCACCATAAAGCAGGACGGGAATGATAAGCGACTTGTAGAGCTTGATTTTGGTTCGTCGAGAGAGGACTTTACTGTTCAATTGCCTACTCAGTCAAAAGTAGCACCTGTTGGCAAGAGTGATTCTGCGCTGGATTTCGAGGCTGACATTGTTCGCGTTGTTGATGTTGATTCCCAGGTATACGAAATTATCTGCGACTTCGAAGTTATGACTGTCAACAGTGACGCGGGAGCCAAGAAAAAAATGAAAAGTAATGTAATCCAAAATTAACGAGAATTTTGGTTTTTTGAAAAAAATATTTATTTATTCGTCTAAATTAATATTGTTGCTTTCAAAAGAGTCCCCATTCGATATAATGCGAGCCCTTCTTCCAATCTTCGAAACTGATCTCAAACTTGATTTTTGGGATACCCTTTCGTTCTTTCAGCGATTTCTTGTTTGCTTGTAAAACGATGGCCGTCGTTAAACATCTCTTTATTTTTTGAAATATCAAAAAAGTCACACGGAGTCATATCTGGATAATATTGAGGCTGGGGCATCGTAACAGTAATATTTTTGGCCAACCATTCACGAACAAGCAACGAAGTGAGAGCTTTTAGCAAACGTAAGCAATGAATACAGCGGAGAATACTGTACTTTAGAAGCATATATCAACACAATAAAAAAAAATGGGTTTAAGCTTTTGACGCCTATGGTATACATATACGAATACATTTACACTTAAATTTAATTACTCGCCATTTTTTACAAGCCACGTATTTATTTTGAGGCTTTTTATTTGTGCATTTTGCGACGATTACAAACCAAAAATAAGCGAAGCGAAAACAAGCAAAAAACGCAAATAATGAAAATAATGAATCTACAATTAACAAAGCGGTTGAGAGGAGGGAGGGGGGTGCGTTGTAACAAAGCATTGGCTTGCCACAGAACAACAGCAATAAAAATGGCCGCTAACAGTAGCATACGCATTCATTAACCACTTGTTTGTTTTATAGCTGCCCGCCATTAAATTACCCAACCATCAATGTGACTAATTGAGCAAACCAAATACATTTGTAAGTAGTGTATGTGTGTGTGTGTGTGTTGCAGCAAATTTTGATATTTTATTGCGCTGATACTACACTTTTTAAACGCCATGACCAAACGTAATGCCGAACTAACACAGTCATCTTCACAACAACAACAACAAAAAGGGGCTTGGGGTACAATGGGTTGGCTGACTCGTTGACTCTTTGTCTGCTTATACATATACATTTGCATTTGCATTTGCCTGCTCACATAATTAGTCGATCGCAATGCTTTCGCTGAATCGGCAGTTGCCGCAGCACTCCAGCTGTTGTTAGAAAATTATTAATTATTGAATTACGACTACAATATGCGCCTGTTCATTCATTAACAAAATTGATTTATACGAAAAGCGTTGGAGTTTGGAGCGCATTGGCTCGCTGTTGTACCAGCATCCCAGTGGCTTTATGCCAAATCATACACATACACACACATACATTACAACACCAACACATATGCATATAAAATATTTGGGTTTCTTTTGCATTGTTGTTGTTGCTGTTGTACTGCTGACCGGCACCACACCAATCCTCGCATGGCATCCCCGTCTGTGCGCCAACATCCAGCCACTAATTTATATTCCATTGCTTCGTTGGCAATATTTTGTAGCATAAAATTAGCTTTCGTTTTGGTTGTTTTTCTTTTTGTTGTTGTTGCTGTTTTTTGTTTTTTTTTCGTGTATTTTTGTGCAACACAACAGGCAGTTGTTTTGTTTGCCATTCATCGGGTCGCTGCTGGTCGTTCCGGGCTATTTTTAATTGAATTGTTCGTTTAGTTGTGCGCAATTATGCGTGTCAGCAGTGAAAGTGCCTCATTATCACACATTTGGGGATTAATTAATACTGCGCTACAGCTTTCTCCATTAATGCCGTTATGCGACCAAAGTACCCCGATGTAATGTGTATTGTAATAAGATTGTGGCACTCTGTGTGATTTTAATAGTTTTTGTGCTCAAAATTTCGAATTTAATTTATTGTGGAAGTGAAAGCTTTAACTGAAAGCTCTGAAAGTTTACTGAAAGCTCTGAAAGCTACATTATGAGGCAAAATCTATTTTTACATTAAACAATTATTTCGAGAGAATGAGTCCTTAGTAAAAAAGTGAATTCACCGTTTTTCGAAGTTAGTTAGTTCGAATTTTCGAAATTGGTTTTATTGATTAAAATATTTTTAAAAAGTGGAAAAAATTAATCAAATATATGACAGATGCTATAAAAAGACAAAATCGGGTTTTCGAAACATATAAAATTTCACTTCTCAAAGAACAAGAGTTCAAAATCGGATCTTCGAAAAAAAATTGAAATATTGGTATTATATTGAAGGGGGGTTTCTTAGGATATTTTTGTTGGGTGTTCACTTTGGTTTAGAAAAGATGTGAGAAATTGTAATATTTTCAGGCTAGTTTGTACAAAAACGCTGCACTGTGCTTGGACGATTCAAGTAGACTCGCATAATTTTACTTTTTAAATATGAGGATAAAATATAATTCAAAATCAGCACTTTCAATATATATTATATATGACAAATCCATATGAAAAATCTATGGAACTGTTTTACTTACGTATACTTATAGTAATCTTCTCGGGATAACATGTGGACAGTAGTCTCTAAACCTAAGGAAGCCGTTAAGAGTCCCCCTGAAACCTTTAGAACCCTTATATTTTTGATACACGATCGTGAAAAATAAAGGTTTAGAATACCTTTAGGTGGCTTGGAGTGCTTAAAAAATGTCACTGATCTATATATTTAATCACTTCTTTACTGCGAATAACTGCTCACCATCACTCTTACCTGCTTAAAAGTCAAGTCACTTCCGTTGCACATAATACATGGCATCCGGCCCGCACCACACCCTACCCTACATATTAATATGCAGTATTTAAAAATTCCAACGAAATTGACTTCCCATTCGTAAACACGAGCTTCCGCCATTTGTAATTGGCCTTTCACTGGTCAAACAATCAAATGAAAGCGCTGAAAAGCGAAAAAACAACAACAACAAATACAACACTTTTATTTATGAATACATATTTCTGGCAGCTTTGGTTCGCCGTTTGTTTGGCCAACAATATCGAACATGTGGCAGCGCTTGGTAGTAATATTGCAGGGGCAGTATGGCACAATATGCGCAACAAATATGAAATTAACACGAAAATATTTTTAAAAATTCTGCAATAACGAAAAATTCACGAGAACAAAGTGAACAAGTGAAATTAAAACAAACAACATACAGCACAACAACAATCACTGAATTACCGTACAAATTAATGCACAATAAAACAATCAATTGAATTCCATTGCATCCGTTTGGACGTTGCCGGAAATTGCTCTTTATGTGGTATGCACTGGTACATACATATGAACATTTACATATATAAATATGTATCAGTACTTGTGAAATACTAATGTTTATGAGTGTGGTCCTTCAGTGAAACTAGTACCAAACTAATAGAATTTTTTTCTTGAATAATGACGTCATAACTCAATGTTGAAAATCATGTTTAAGCTCCTTATCATCAACAAAAGATAATAATCGTTTCAAATAATGGGTTAGATGTTCGAGTTGACATGTAAATATCTCATACTTCCATCAGAGTATTATAGGGGTCAAATTTATATAATACATTTGTGACAATTTGATTGGAGCACATTTTTTCGAAACTTGGCTACACTTCGACCGCTGTAATCATTTGGCTATATTCGGTCATTCGATGAAAGAACAAAATATCATTGAAAGATCATGCTACTAAGCTTTTTCAACAAACCAGTTCGGGACTAGTCGGGCTTTCTACTATCTTCTTACCTGCCTACATTTGTATATTTCATCTCGTCATACAGTGCCAAATTTTTTTGGTAATAAAGTAAAACAATAGGTAGACCACAAAGTACAAACGATTGGCTTCGTCGTGCATATACCTGGGGGCTATCACCAAACTCATTCATTTAATATAACGATATTTTTTTTTAATTAAATTTACAAATATACAAATTTAAATTTTCACAGTATATTTTCAATCTTTTGTAAATAAAATAACAGTTCATTAACAAAAAGTAGCTCCGGTATCTGAATTTGGAAATTGGTTAATATAACCGATAGATATCAGATTATTCCGTAGAGAATATTTAAATTTCACTAAAGAGAAGGACTAAGTAATTCCTTACGTTTGTGATCCCTCATAGCACATATCCGGACTTGAACTGGCAAATCAACAACAATTTCAACAATAAGAACAACAACAACATTTATTGAGTCTAGCAGATAACGCTGATCAGAATTTGTCCTCTAATATTTATAAAAAAATCGAACATCGCCTTCAATTATCACCATTATCTAAGGTGGGCTCGCTTAAGGCAAGATCCCTCGACTCGCACTGATTGACTTATTGTATGCGTTCTAAATAAAAGAGGTGTATTAAAAAACTTGTGAAACATTCTTATAACATCCCTTAACTGTTATATATCGCACAACATTTACAGGAATATCAAAATTGGGTCAGATATCATTCACACTTGCTTTACATTATTACAAAAGCCTAATGTCCACTCGGGTAGTAGTGTTATAATACAAACCATAGTATAGTGCAGCATTGAAGTATTTTGGAAAATATATTCAAATAAATCGATATAAATATAATTTGTTTCATCATTAAACAGAAGACCTGCTTTTATTGAAAGATAGGCCTTAAGAGTGCCACCCCATGTGATTGGCTTAAAAACATTTTTTGTTTGAAATCATAAATTGCTTCAATTTTTATAAATTCAATGTCCTTTTAAGGATACAGCAATTAGAAGAAGGAGCGCTCAGTTGGCAGCAAGAAACTTTTCTCAAAACAGTATTTTTCAGACTTTTCTCCATCGTATCTCAAAAACCGTTTGACCGAATGACTTGAAATTTGTAGAGTACATCCAGCTTATGTCAACGCATGGAACGCCTATTATTAATTAAATTAATTAAAAATTCCAAAAACTTAGATTTTTGAATAGAATATTTTTTTCAATTCTTTTTTCAAATTTTTACAAAAAGTCCAATTTTTGGTATATTCATTTGATCTTGGTGGATTCTATGCATTTAAATTTACAGATTAAAAGGCCGCTAACATTTTTTGTTTCTGATAAGCCAATCAGACGGAATCGTGGAGGAAATGTGAACCCATTTTTTCGAGGCGGGGGCTTAGAACGCTGTTACTTCTGTTCCACACAATATTTTTAGCTTACAATGTATATTTATACTTTCGAAATATATGTTAATAAATGATAATAAACTTAAATTTCTAGCATTTACTGGTCGTAGAAAAACGAATTCAAAAAAATCTCTTAAAAACAGGCCGTCACATGGGATGACCCTTTTAAAACTCGAAGCTGGCGCGAATGCCAACAACAACTTTCACTTGAAATTCTCAGTGAATCGCAGTTGTTAAGGCAGTAGTCTGCTTTAGAAGCCGAAAAAAGCGTTTTTTAAGCAATTTTTTTTTTTTTTTTTTTGAAAGGGAAGGAAATGGTTGCGGTTGTAAGTATTTTTCTGGAGCGCCTGGAGTCTGCACTTGTAAATCGGTGCCGCTGATGGAGGTCGTGCGATGCATCTGAAACAGTCAAACCAATTTTTTTTTCTTAATTTTTATAAGTTTCTTTTCTTTATGAACTAAAAAAATACCGAAGAAGTTATAAAAAAATTCACTTTTTTAAGAAAATAAATAATACTTTTGTTCAACTTTTTTAGTTCAAATAGAAGATAATTTAATACTGAAGCTAGATCACTTTGGTTTTTTTCGATCGGACATATATTCTTTTTGCTATCGCCGGCACCGTTTTCTAACACTTGTGAAAATGAAAACTCGAGAAAACGCCCTTTAAAGTTTTCGGTCCAAAAAAATATATATCGCACCTGCTCGACGCTCGGCCACTAAAACTGCTCTAGTTTAAAAAAAAAGGCCGAATTGGCCTTTGGAATTTTAAAGACATATTATTGGATAGTTTTGGAAGAGATTTAAAACAAAACAAAAAAATCGATTTTTTGAAGTTTGTAAAGCACTAGACTAGAAACATTTTTTCAATCTAATTCGCTTTATAAATTATTTTTTTAGAGACTATTAAAATGATATATTATTAAATTACCGTTACTCACCTTTAGCATAATAAGAGCGCGACCACGTCAGCAAAATCCACTATGTGATTAACGCTAATGAAATGTTACGTATACGCACCGTGCGACTAACACTTCGCAGTGACTTGGCCTTACCAGCGAATGAGTTATTAATTCTAACTGGAACAACGCCAATTACACACTTTTACACACGAATACAATGATAAATAACGGCAATTGCTGGCGAAACAGTTCGATGGCAAGTGTCAGTACGCGAATCTACGGTGTTTAAAAATGCATTACAAGCATTATGCATTACAAGCATTCAGTTTGTTAATTGCAACGCGACGAACTAAAACACACACACATGAGCCACCACGCGTTTGAACACTTCCAGAAGTGAAAAGTCAAAATAAGTTCAGCAACTGTTGCAACTGCGGAGCCTTTGAAGTCAACTAATCGCTCAATGTTGTTGTGCGACGAATGTCGACTTGGGACTGCAAGTGAAAGTTGCAAATCCTACGCTGTCAGCGCTGAGGCAAATAAAGCTTTTGAACTCGTTGATGGGCACTTTGATGCTTTGGCGCCAAAAATTACACACTTTTGCCTTGTTGTTGTTGTTGGTGTCGGTGCTTTGTTGTCTCGGCTGGCTGCCGTTGTGTAATCCAAGCTGCTTAGTTAGTTTTGTTATTGCTTTAGACGCTGGTATTAAATTGCAATTACACACTGTGCTTATGCACCTTTCTTGTTGTTGTTGTTGCTGCGCAGCCAAAAAGCCACTTTCATTCTGGTTGTTGTTTCTGTTAGTGTGTAGAATGTTGAGCGCAAAAAAACTGTTGGATGCGTGCTCTATTATCACCTCGCACCCAGCGAGGCGCACTCAGCACGGCTATTGACGCATACACGCTTGCAATTAAACCATTAAATGGCAGTCGAACAGCGACGCTTTCCCAGCTGCAAGGGGGATCCTCAGCCGCTGTCGTGTGATTCACTTCACCTCACTTCAGGTCCCACCGACGGCCACGGAGCCGCCTTGCGACGGGCTTGTGTATATCCTACCAGCTGAAATCGCACCGCTAGGGAAGAGGGAGGGGCGTGAGGTCAGTCAGGAAGTGGCGCAGACTGCCAGCTGGCGATTTTCCTTTTTTATTGTGTCATTTTCAGTGCGACGGGTGGCGCAATTATAGTGTCAGCTGCCACACGCTGCTGCTGCTGCCGCGACGCCTGTGTGTGTGTGTCAATTATTGGTGCCCCGCCACCATCAGGAGGCGTGTACCGTTGCCATTTTTATCGATTCTATAAAACTGTCGTTGCCGCACGAAATCAATTAACGCGCACTTTTTCGCACTCTTCTTCCTCCACCTCCCTCAATGGGGTGTAAATGTGTGTATTGCGTCTCCTATTTCGGTGCGCTTTTTATGAAAAGCATTTCAGGCCGTCCACTCGCACTGTTGTTTATCAAAAATGTCCCGCTGTCCGCAAATGGTTGGCCATTTTCGGCATCAAATTGGCTTGCAAACATTGTTGGTGCTTGTTGTTGTTGTTGTTGTGTTTTCGTGTTTTTTATTAGGCGCTATTGTTTTTACAAAAGAAATAAGGCGCTTGATTTGTTGTTACTTTTTTTGTTGTTATTATTGCCTACTGGCAATTTACTTAGCGCTTCCTCTCTTTCTTATCCTGCGGAAAGTGAAAGCAAAGACTGAGCGACAAACATGACGCTTGCAACTAAATACAAATTTGAAGTAATTCTCAGTTAGCAGAAAGAGCAGTAGTAAACAGTGGACAAATATGCGGTTGAAAGAGGATAGAGTAGATTTAAGTAGAATAAGTTGAAAGCAGAGCCAGAGACGGAAATAGCTTTTTATGTGGAAAGATAGCGCACCGAGTTGCTGTTGTTGTTGTTGCTTATTGTGTTGGAAATTTTGTTGTTGTTGTTTGGTTTACGTGGAAAAAAATAGATTTATGCTGTGATTCTGTATTCACATTTTTTTTATTTTTGTTTTAAGTAGAACTTTTCTAAAAAGTTTAAAAGTATTTAGCAGAGTTGCCACCTGTTTATACTTAAAACAATTATGAAATACAATAAGACATTGCAATATAGTGTAAATGAACAGCTAATAACGCGTATGAAGTTTTTAAAATTCGAACAGTGTTTTATACTAATTCGAACAGTGTTGCCACCTTTATTCAATTCTTCAAGAGTTTATAAGCTAAAAGTTAAAATAAATTAAATATGTTTAAACATTTCTGCTACCACAAGCTTTAGTAAAACATCAAAAAATTAGGGAGTTGCCACCTAATTTAAAATATACAAATTAAAAAATTAAAGTATTGAAAAATATTATATTTTCACTTGTTCTCTATTAGAATTAACAGAGTTGCCACCTGATTTTATATAAATTAGTGTGTATGATAAGCTGATAACCATGGCAAAGGCGTTCGTTTTTATATTATTAATTTGAACAGGATTGCCACATTTATTAATTTTTTCCATAGGTTATAAGCTAAAAATTAAAAAAGGAAAAATGTATTAAAAAATTCTGCTGCTACAATCATTGAAAAAAAAAATAAAATAAAAGAGTTGCCACTTAATTTCAAATACACAATTAAAAAATTTAGTTTAAAGACTTGAATACAGAAAAAGATTATACTTTCAGTTTTTTCTTTATTAGCATTTTAGTACAATTCTCTTAAATTATTTTTAAATGGTCTGGCAACAACAATTTGCAAAAAAAAATATTTTGTTTTCACAATCTTTATTTTTGACTTTTACTTGCGGAAACATGAAAATCAAAATGTCAATGTCAACTTTAATTCAAATCAACAGTTGCAGCTCACACATTTATACTACATAAATACTTTAGTACACCCTCCATAAATAATACATTGCTGTTGCATTGCTCAGATTTGTTATTCGTTTCCCTTTGCCTCAAAAAATGCCATTCAAAATGTAAACCAAAAATAACTGAATTGCTATCTGCGACACTTTGCCAACATTTATTCAGACATTTCCTGACACAGTTTGTACCCCTTTGCCTCGGCTGTGCCGCACGCTTCCATAGTCGAGGGCAGACCTTGAGCTCCTGTCGCCGCATTGTAAACAGGACAATTCATTTTATTAACGAAATCGAATTACAACAACGACAGCCTCAAACAGCAGCCATCAACAAACATAGCCACAAATGACGTCGTAGCCGACACTGCAAGCAACAGCGTTGCCACATGTGACAACACTCGCATAACTGGACTAGCGCCAAGCGAGCGACCACACGTTACCAGTGGGTGCGGACGGCGGATAGCAGCAATCATTCGCAGCAACAAACCACAAATTTATATGCGCGCCACAGCAGCATCGCTGACACCGGGTGACAGTCAAACGTGCGCCACTGTCCGCCAGTTGGCATTTGCTCTCGCCATTCGCGCAATTTGTTACCAACCACATTTTGGCAGGGTATCCTCCATTGGCAAATCGTGGTTGTTCTTCACATGGAGATACAGCCGACACAATTTTTGTCAAATGTTAGCATTTTATTGCTCGCAGATACTTTGTCCTGCATATGCGAGAATTCCATAAGATGAATTTCTATAACTTATTCCATTACCATTTGCACCGTAGTCAATTGATATCCATAACTTATTTGTTGTATCCACCTGTCTGTATAAAGAATTTTGAATTTCGTCTGAAAAGCATATAACAGAACATTTCCCAAATCCGAAGATACGCCTTTAATATCCGCTCTAAAGGGCACTACCCTTCTACCAAAAATAAACCTTAAGCACCACGCACTTATACTTTACCTAAATTATTTCGCATCCCAATACTATAGTTTGAAAACCAGTAGACTCTACTTCAAATATAACAATACATGGATTACATCTAATTAGTTCACTTTACGATATATAAATCAAGGATCAGTGAAGATATCGGAACAAAACTTTGCACACATTTTTTTACTGAAAATACTGGTAAATTCCTCATGTAATTTAGAGAAATTTTGAGGAAATCTTTCTTTTCTTATAATGTTCTTCTGTGCTAAAAATGGGAAAATTGGGTTATTACCTCCCCCCAGCTCCGCAATATTAGGGTTTTCAAACTTTCAGGTATTACATCCATTCCCATATACTCGTTATTCGTGTAGGCTTTAGCTTTAGGCCCATATTAATTGTGTGTTATCTTAATAATCATGATTGGGAAGGACCTCTCCGAGCCGTTCGATACCAAACGAGGTTTCAGACAAGGTGACTCACTATCGTGCGACTTCTTTAACTTGATGCTGGAAAAAATAGCTCGTATTAGCAGAGCTAAATAGAGAAGATACAAGCTCCAGGCGTACGCCGATGATATTGATATTATGGGAAGCAACAACCGAGCCGTTAGTTTTGCTTTTTCCCGCCTGGATAGGGAAGCGAAGCGAATGGGTCTGGAGGTGAATGAGGACAAGACGAAATATATCCTGTCATCAAGTAAACAGTCAGCGCACTCGCGTCTTGGCTCCCACGTCACGGTAGACAGTAGGCAATTGAAAAGTAAAGTCCTCTCTCGACGAACCAAAATCAAACTCTACAAGTCGCTTATCATTCCCGTTCTGTTTTATGGTGCAGAAGCTTGGACGATGTCAACATCAGATGAGACGAGAAGGAAAATTTTGCGCACGATTTATGGTCCTCAGAACATTGGCAACGGCGAATACCGCAGACGATGGAACAATGAGCTATACGATTTATACGACGACATTGACATAGTTCAGCGAATAAAAAGACAGCGGCTACGCTGGCTATGTCATGTTGTCCGAATGGACGAAAACACTCCAGCTCTGAAAGTGCTCGATGTAGTACCCGCCGGAGGAAGCCGAGGAAGGGGAAGGCCTCCACTCCGTTGGAGGGACCAGGTGGAGAGCGACCTGGTAACACTTGGGATCTCCAACTGACGCCGAACTGCGAAGGAGAGATAGAGAAGTGGAGCACAATCATCGATTCGGCTATAACCGGCTAAACAGTTGCAACGCCAATCACATACATACATATCTTAATAAATCCACCCGAACTGAACCCTTCCTTATTCTTTACCCAATGCTTGTACCACAAATCTCTATACGAAAAAAAATACATCCATAGATAATCCTGATGTTTAAGTATATCTAATGAACTTAGAGGCAATGTCTTAATCGTTATACTTATCTCGACTTTATAGGAATTTAAGTGGCAGAACTGCAATAATTTCTCTACTTTGCTTAACCCATATACATACTAACAACCATAGCAGCCTTTTTGCCTGTTTTTATCGCTCCACTCGAGGATTAATCACGCAATTAGTCGATTTATTGTTGGGTAGCTATAATTCATATATATATATGTGAGTATATGAGTGCGTATGTAACGGTCCGCCGGAAGTGGACTGTGACAATGACAATGTGTCGTAAGTTACGCTATAAACGCTATAAAATAACAGTGCGCACCGTGACCAACCTGTCGCATCACTTGAATGGCATGCAACAACAGCACACACGTATGGCGAACAATAAAGTACACATTGAGAGGACGAACTCATAGTTAAAATAAAATAAATAAAATACAGAAAAGAGACGCAGACAAAAGTGAAAAAGCGCAACAGGAGTCACACGCTGACACAAAATCAATGCGCACGAAGTGAGTTGGTGTCATCGATGTGGAACTTGCCTTACAATCTTTCCACCAACGTTGTTGTTGCTTTTGTTGTTATTTTTGCTTTACGCTGCGAACATACGCCAGCATGTTTGTTGTCAGCGAAGCCGTTGCCGCCTTTTATTTCGTCTGCCACAATGCTTTTAATAGTTTTCGTTTTTTCATTACACACTCGCATGCACATACGCACCCATAGAAGCATAGAAACAAATATGAAAGCGTATATGTGATGCTTTTATTATTGTCTGTTGCCCTATTTTGCGCATATTGTCCTCACGCCCACATCCTGCTGCACACACACCCCGACCACATACACACACCCGACAAGCGACAACCTTAAAATGCCACAGCGACAACGTCTGACCATTCTAAGGCAGCACGTGGCGCCCGAAAGCTATGAAATTGAGCACTTCCCACAGCGGCCCTGACGGCCCTTTCACCGGCGCCCAGACCAACATGTTATGCCAGTGTACAGCTGTCTGCTTGTTGGACTGTTGGTGGTTGGCTCTCGGTTATGTTGTATTCCATTTAGTGACACTATTCACACTGGCCCCCGTTCCTTCTCCTCTAACTAGCGCATAAGTATGCTTAGTTTCCATTTGTATGCATTGTTTTCTCAATGCCCACGTGACGGGAAAGCAAGCACATTTGCCCAAACACCCATGGTTCTATGTAAATATACTCGTAGATATACACCTAACTGTAACATTCATTCAATCTTTTATGCCCATAAAACACAGCTCAGATTATACTGCGTGTCCCTTCACTCTACATCAGTCCCTCCAAGTGGTTTTCTGTTCCACTCATCACCAGCAGTGAAATAATTTATACTACACAGCAACAAAATATTATTCCAGCTTAGACCAATGTTTTGCATAAATATATTATTTAACAACACAAGAAATCCCCTCACAACACACACCTGCTCTTAGATAGTTTTTCCACATTTTTATTTGTTTTTGTTTTTGTTTTCTTTTTTTTACACAATCAGTAGAGAAATGTTGCAAGTTGTACAAGTTTATTGAATTAAATTTGATTGGATTATTTTTTGTATTGAGGCTATTGATTTGCTCTGGAACATATACATATTACACAGTTAGTAGAAGAGAAATACTCAGTTTAATATAAAGCTTTTGATCCTACCATCGTATAAGCCTTGTAAATTTTCTAGGTTATGTCTTATGTCTATCGTTCTGACATACCTTGTAGGGTTATAACGACAGATCTTTTGATTGTTCTCTATTACGACATGGATCTTTGACCTCTCAAAGTAAATTTTAAAATTATGATAGCACCATCACAATGACAATTACCCAACAACTCAACAGAAACAAAAAAGAATTGAGAATTCAAGAAACACTTGTTCTATGCCTTCACATTGTTCGTGAATTCTTGTCCAAAAACAATACCATAACGATGCCCCAGCCTCCGTTCGACTTGTTCCTATTTCCAAAAATGAAGAGAGCCTTAAAGGGCCGCCGTTTTATAAGCATTCGAGAAATCGCTGAAAGAGCCAAAGGCTATCCCAAAAATCGAGTTTGAGAAGTGTTTCGACAATTGGAAGAAGCGCTGGCATAAGTGTATAATATCGTATGCGGACTATTTTGAAGGCGAAAACTTTGATGAAGGAACGAATGAATAAATACTTTTTTCGAAAAACCGAAAATTCCCGTTATTTTTTGAACACACGTCTTGTTTTGACTTGAGGCATCTAGTAACAGTTTTGCGATATCAAAATAAAAATATCGATATATTATTAAGATCGTTTTCCATCCAGGATAAATAAAGGAATATGGCACGCAATGGTACTATATCGACATAGAGAAAATGAACTGTTCAAGTAATAAGTCAACTCTGCTTTCCCTGGAAAGGAATGAAAGATCTCGTTGTATTTCTTTCCGAGGTATAACCCAGGATGCAAACTAGAGGATTATTTGATAATATCGATTATAAATTTATTTCTGCAATCAAACATAAAATGGAATTAGTTTCAGTATAAAAATTTATTCCCTCCTTAATTTCCCACTGTCTAGAGTGACATCAAAGAATGGAGAAATACAATAAAAGTTGAAGGAACTAGTTCCAAATTCTGTATAACTTTCACTCTTCCAACCCAATTCGCTTTCCTATCGGGTGCTCATGAAAGTGAACTTAATTAATAGACTTCTAACGGGGATTTCCAACCATCGAAAAGCGGTCACACAAACACCAGTGGCAAAGGCATAAAAAGCCAATTCACATTACGACACAAGTCAGAATGAGCAAACAATCAAGAAAATGAGCGCTCAAATTGGCTTCACATGCCGACAACCCAATCGTTTATGAAGGAAACTTTCACCAAAAGTCTACAAAAATAACAAGAAAAAGAACCATGTGAGTATGTAAGGCCACATTACAATAACAAAAAGTATGTTGAGCATTAAAAGAAAGAAAAAAAAGAAAGAGCGCAAGCAGCAAAAAGTGAATGTGTGAAAAAGCCGAAAGAAATTGTAAAAATTCGGACAGAATTTGTGGTGGAAAAATCTCGCTTTTTCATTGCGGTGGTGAATAAGTAGCTGTGAATAACCAAAAGGATTTCATAGAACCGCTCGCCTGTGTGTGTGTATGTGTGTGTGGCAGTACGTGTGTAATAGTTCGAGCGTGAATTTGTATATGGATTTGTGTGTGTGTTTAAGTATTGTTAGAACCAGCGAACACTTGTACAATCGGTTGGCGAACATATGTTGAAAGTGAAAAATGGCGCATGAGTGCAGATTTCAACAAATGTGATAAGCCAATAAACACGTTTTACGAGCTAGAAATGTCATAGCAGAAATAATATGGCATTTATGCTTAAAATAAATATGTAATTTGCTATTTTATTGTTGTTTGAGTAAGTCGCAGGTTGAATGTTACCAAATTAAAGAATCATACGATGCCAAGTATTTCTTCTCTGTTGAATTTGTATTGACTTACATAAAGGTCCACTCAAAAATATTTCACAGAAACTCTTTAGAGCTACAAAACTTAATTTATTATTATTAATTTAGTATTACTGGTATACTTCATCTTACGTACATCTTAACCATTTTAAAGGTATAATCAACTATTATTCTTTGTACCAGTTTTATGTATCAGTCTTATTTTTATACCAGTATTGGATTCGCCACACTCCAAGTTTAATAAATTTAAGCCAGCTATAATATCAAGGTAACTATGTCCTCGAATTTATTATACCAGTCTTATTTTGTTTAATACCAGTTTTTATACCAGCTTTTAACAGGTTTGTTTCATAACTGTGTTCGATTCGCCACACTTCGAGTCTAATGAATTTAAGTCAGCTAAAATATCAATGTAGCTGTTGCCTCGAATTTGGTTATACCAGTTTTATTGGATTTTATACCAGTTTTTATACAAATTTTATACCAGCTTTTATACCAGATTGTTTTATACCAGTTTTTTTTTATCTACTCGCCTCGATCCATATAACTATTGTTTCGAAAATGTGATTTTGAGCTACATATATGATTCAAAATTAAAAAGCTAAGAACTAGATACTTCACGAAATTTTATTGAAAATATTTTGGAAATTTACATAAAATTTTTGTTAAGGTTATGAATACAACATAAAATACAATGTGGTATGACTGCTTTTCTCTAAAGCATCAATTGTATAAAGCCCGCTGCATAGCGAAGTCTGCGCTTGTCTCTTATTCCTCACAGCTCACTGTATTATTTTGCTACAGATTTCCATATTAAATGTGGCCGCCTGCAGGTGTGCGATTAACAAGTTTGGTTTCTTCTTCACGAGCTTCCTCGCATACGTTACGAATGCGCTGAAATTCCGTCAACAGTTTGACAAGTTAAAGCGTCTCACAATCTCATACGTTGAGCGCACAGAAAGCCGTCTTATTGCGACTTTCCTTTCCTTCGGAATTCATCATTTATGCCATGTCTCCTAGAACATCTTACGTCAACGAATGAGTTAAATTGCGGGCACTTGCCAGTCAATACGCAAGGACATTGATATCCGGCGACTTTAGCTTCTCGGCTGAGCTGCTTAAATTTGGTACGTCCGTGTCTTTCGCCACTCGCACCTTTGTTGACCGCCTGCTTACTGCGGCCGCTTGGCAATTTATGGCCTGCTGTGTGCTGCTTGTTGGTTGATAAGGGTCGACACTCGCAACGGAAACGAAACACTCGGAAACGGAAATGAATCGAAAGTGTAAATAGAATTGGTAATACACGACTACAAAGAACGGATATGTCAATGTGTGTTCGTGCATACGAGTCAAGAATGTGAGTAGTGCATAAGAGTAAGTGCGCTAGGCTAGAAGTGTTAAAAAGGAATTTTTCAATAAAAAACAAAGACAGACAGAGTCAGACAAAAGAACGACTGAGCGAGTTTGTTATTTTGGACAGAGTTAACAGTTTTTGGGAGTATAAAGACTAAGAGTTTCATTACAATTAGAGACAAGTAGTAAAGACGGCATATTAGTACAAGAGTTATAATAGTTTCAGTTTAGAGTTTAGTAGAGTTCAATAGTTCATTAGAGCTTTAACAGTGTCTACTACTGTTGAAGTAAGAAAATGCTACGCTAAATAGTATACAGTTTATATAGTGACAGATCAGTTTAGTTGAGAATTTTCAGACTTATTAATTAGGCATACAAATTATAAGCGCACTTACCTGTCTCCGCTACACACGAGCAGCTGCGACGAGTGAGTGTGTGGGCGAGGCGAGAGTCCTTACAATGGAAAAACACACAACACGTGTATGAGTTCGCTTTCTAGAGCTTCTTATGAAAGCTAAGCGACGGCCTGAAATCTGCTGCCGCTGCTGCTACTGCTTACTCGGCTGCCGCCCAACTGGGCTGGTTTGTGGTGGATTTCGCACTGCTTTATGTCACCGCTGCGCTGACTGACTTTCGCACTTGCAAAGTATTTGGCGGCGACCGGCGGTGTCGCACGGCTGACGACGACTGACGACGAGTCGTGTCCTAAACCGGCTGTTAGTTGGTTCGTCAGTCGAACGTTTAGGCGACTGGTACTTTACAAGGCGACAGCGTTTATGACGAAATGCTTTGGTGCTTGACTGCTTGACTGGGCGCGACAATTTCGCCAGTCTCTTCTCACTTGGCTAGATGAGGGCTGGATGATTGAGTGGCCGGCTACACGTTGCCTAGTTTAAAATGTTCGTATGCTTACATACATACATATACATAATTGTACTTGTGTTGGTACCTCTGCAAGTAGTAGTACTACAGGTAACGTGTTCAAACTGTCAGCTTGTGCAACAGCAACAACAAGAAGAAAAAATCAAATGAAAAGTAGAAATATAGCTGCCGTCATATACCACATACGTAATTGTTTGACGAATACAATTTTTCGCTGTCACCTACTCCAGGCGCACATACAAACACACACACACAGCAGCGCGCGCTCGAGTAAAACTTATCCTTGAAGCCACAATATGCTATGCATGCTTTTACACTACATTTATTGTTGGCTACAATTAAATTAATTCAGCACACGCACCTCATTTGTGTATTATTTAGTTCAAATGAACTTTTGTGGCCGAGCCGAGTAGTCATTAAGCGGCGCATACACTAAGGCATGCCAATGAGACGCCTTCGAATGCCAGCCTACCTATTGGTGAGGCATATTCACTGCCAATGCATGTTGACAATCAAGCAACAGGATCTTTCACACACAAACACACGCACACACAGACAGACACACAAACACATGCAACACGTACTCAGCTTATGCGCGCCGCCCTCTTGTTGCGCCACTGCCACGGCTTATAGTAAAGTTCAATTTTCACCTCACTTGACGCCTGTTTTAGTTGAAGGTGGGTTAGGTGGCTGCCTTGTGCGGTGGCTTTTGCTTTCGTGGCGAGTTGCCTGCCTGGTGCACAGGTGCTTTTGTATTGCTGTTGTTGTTTGTTGCTCTGCTGGCAGCTAATCAACCTAATATTTTGCTTGCCACATCATCTGAGGCAACGCAGAAATCACTCGTCAAAAGCAAATATTAATTACGGTGAAACACGCAAACACAGCACAATCACAAGCACATTTTTACAGTTACACCTATGACTCGGACTCGTTGTAATTTCGTTTATTTTTCTACACTTTCTATATAATTTTAGCGTGAGGCACCTTTTGTAACGCGAAAGTCAACGCTTCAACGCCTGATGCTGCTGCTGTTGCGGTGCACAAACTCACACACACACACACACAATCACATTCGCTCGCTGTTGCTCTGCCGCCTGTGGACTTGTACACCTCGATAAGCCTGCTATACGCGCGTGCACTGCTGTATGTATGTATGTTTGTATGTGTGTGTGTTTCTATCGGAAATACACTCACTCACTCACTGAAACTCTCCCGGTTCGTAAGCGAAGTCTACTCACTTCTTCTCACTTCTCAGCTCACTTCATGCACGACGCTTTTCCATATGAACATACGCTTTGTATTTGTTGCTGTTGTTGTTGTTGTTGCACTGTTAGGTTTCCTGCGCTTTAGTTGTAGCTATCACTTGCCAACTTAACTATTTGTTAGATTTTCACTTTTCTCACACAAACACTACACTTTAAATTCCAGCAAATTACTTGCAACACTTTACAGTTAGCAGTTTGTCTGTCTGTCAAGCCGTTTTAATTATTAAGCATATTTTTGTCACTCGTTAAATGCGAAATTCGTTTGACAATATGAAACCCGCATGAATCCTGCAGCGCCTTCAGTATTCGTACTAAATGCTGCAGCTGTTGGTTTTTCCACTGTGTGCTCACCAATTCAACGACAACACATTCGTGTTTACCTTTGTATTCCCTGGCATATTATTGTTATTTTGCTCTTCTCTCAAGTGGTGAATATGTACTCACCTCGCACAAGTGGTGAGCGTAAACTCTGGGTCTCACGGCGGGCGGTGTGCTATTGGGTTTTGTGGCATATTTTGCATGTGTCTTTCGCTTCCTCCGCATTCTCAGCGATTGCGCACTTTTTCCCACGAGTCGAAATATTATCGCTATAGCACTGGAAGAAACAGGTATTGAAAGTAAGACTTAAGGAACGTCTCAAAATATTTCAAGTAAAATTTTTTTTTGCTCGGAACTGGTCAAGTTCAAGTCAAGTCAATTAGTATTTGGATCTATAGTGAACATCTTATTATCCCAGATACCAGGTATATTAAAAAAAATCAAAACAACCCTGTCGCTGTTCGGACACCAAAAAACCTAAGTATTTATGAAGAAGGTTTAGGTACTGATCAATGCTATCAATTTCCCTTTCAATTCTCACAACAGCCGGTTCTATGTTATCGGAATCGATCCGGAATTTTTCCAGGCACGATAATGTAACCCTGCTTGAATCGGTAAGTTTGAAATTAAGTTTAAATCAGTCCCCTTTGTAAGAGTATGCAACTAAATCTATTGTAATTTATAAAAAAGTATCATGGTAAGAGTAGTGAAATAGTAGAGGTCTCTTTGAAACTGACCCCAAAATCATCATAGCAACTTTCGTTACCTCAATGCCGATTTATATTATTAGAGTCGCTCAAACTCCCTGCATATTTGAAATAATCCCATAATTCATTCAATATTTGGAATATAGAAAATGGAATTTTCAAAATTTCGATTTTGTATTTAACAGTCCTCTTACGGGCAGTCTTTCAAACGGTTTAACTTAATGACAACGGTTTTTTTTTGCAAGATATACAACTCATATTTATTAAGTCATTCCAACACTAATCAGCTTCCTCGCTGTGAACTCACCACAGTACACGAAGTGCTCCAACGAGAGTCGCTAAAAAGTCGGAGCACTGTTGGACTGATGTGAGAGCGCGTTGTATTTTGCGCTCTCTGCCTTTTGTGGAAATCACATGGTCTGTGCGGGTGACGCGCTATGGAAAACTGTTGCACGAACAGCAGTAACATAATTTAGCTTGGCAGTCAGCCTTATCGCTTTCACTTGTAGAGCGTTTCGATGAACTCATAAGTAAGTGACCAGTAGGAATTGTTTGTCATAGTGAAGTAATAATTTATAGCCAGTTATGTTGGAAGAATTAAATGGGACATTGTTTGGAAATAATACCCAAATAAGTTAAGAATATACCAAAAGCTAAATTCTATAACTTGAATGGAAGAATTCTTTATATGCTATACATAAAGATCCAAGCAAACATGTATTAAAAATAGCCTCACATTTTAAATAAATTCTGGAAATCCAGGGATATATGTTTTGTTTTGGAATTTCTCAGAAGGAGGAGTTCATATTTTAAGCTCTTCAACCCATTTTTATAGCATATTTGGTTATTGTGAAAAGTAGTCGTGCAGTTCCATTCTAGATAACCCTGCCATATTTCTTTTGGCAACAACCCTCGTATCCTTAAATATATCCAATTCAATAAACATACAATTTTCGTAACCGAGATCTCTCGAACTTCGGACCAAACACATTTATATGAACTTATTTCTAATCTAACCAATTTAAATGAATAATTATGTAATTTCTAAACATTAACTCTCATATTTGAGCAGATAAACCCACACAGTCACTCAGTTTAGAAGCACCGTCGTCTACCTAGCTGCACCGCTGAGTGCTGCCACAGAAAGAATAAATGTCTTTCGAAATAGAAAACTAAAATGAAGAATCGCTGAGAATAAATTATGGGGAGTAGCGAGATATGCGAGACATTTGCTTTAAAGTTTTTAATTAAAAGCTCACAAGAAGAATAACAAATCTTAGAAGAGCTTCAAGCGCGAAACCAGCGGAAGATGGGCAAACCTGCTGTGTTAATGTGTGAGGCAAGGCAACGGAAACTGAGGTCGCTGGTGGAGTTGAAAATTGCAGCGGCCAGTGCAACACATTTACAATGCATGAGAACAACAACAACAAATCTTGCTTAGTAAGACCACCACCATTTTCGAAAGACTGAATGTGTGTGGTCCCCACAACTTTGGATGCGTTTAAATGACAAATACTTGCCGTTATCTTTTGTGCGGCCGCCGCTCGAGTGGCCACTCACTCATTTACCGCCGAGAAGAGCGCTTGTAAGTAATTACCGCGGTTAATTAATTTAATGCTGTCATAATAAATAGTAAGTTGGCGCTAGCAAATGGCGAACAGTTTTTCTAGCAGGAGCAGCAGCAGCAATAGCGAAAGAAAGAAATTAATTAAGTTTGCTTTAAAGTTAATTTTAGCGAGCGATTAGCGGGAGAGCGAGAAAGCAAAGATTTAATTTACGTTTTTAGCGCTGTAAAATCTATTTACACAAATCAAAGGCGCCGAACCCTTGCATGCAAGCTCCCGGTGGCGCCCATTTGGAACAAAGCTATGACAAAGAAGAATTAATGAAAGCATAAAATCGTTTTAGCGCTGTTGAAAAGCGAAAATATTTGCTTAATTTGCTCAGCAATTGACTTTGCTGCGCTGCTGATGCTACGTCAAGTGAGTGCACCGTCCATCCCGAGTGGCTGCTTACTGTCATTAGAGTGTAGAAGAAAAACTTTCTCCACTCTTGCTTAATCGCCGACAGGTGGTGAATGCGGCGACGCAAATGCAGTGACTCGTCACGTCAATCTCCCTCCTTCGCCTTCATAACTCACTCACCACTAGACCGCTAATTTAGCATTCAAATAGCTGCAACAAATGCTAATGAAAATTACATTTGCAACTGCTGCGATTCGAATAAACTTTTCCATTAAAAACAAGGGCGAAATACTCGTACACTTTGGAAATCGAGATAAATTGAATCTGTTTCACAACTTCCCCCCGCCAGCGCTTTGCTTTAAGTTTTCTTTTCGAATTCTTATGTAAATATTATATTATATAGTATAAGTGTTTGCCCCTCTTTGAGTGCTTGAGCTTAAGTTCTGATTACCTTATTAACTTTGCTCATCAATTGTGTTTGTTCCACGTAGTGTGTTGTCTCTTTAAATGTACTTTTCTTTGTCATTCAAATAAGATTTTCTTCATTTTCGCGAAGCAACTTGTTCTCGTCTATTAATTCATGGTCAGGGCTTTGAGATTATTTCAATTAAAATACATATATGTATATATAATAGGCTGAGAAGTGGTACGCATTTGTATTTATTCAAATTCGTAGCTGTACATAAACTTCCATCTTTTTGATATCAATTTTGTACTAAAATAAGTCTCATATTATGACCAAATTTCATTCCAGCAAGTACTCTCTTGAGATCTAAAAGCATGAATTAGCGAATAAAGACCGAAGCCGGAGAATTCACAGATACGGAAACAGCTCAAAACCAATTCCAATATTGGCTTCCAAAGTTCACATTCCTATGATTTAAATTGAGGAACCATTTCTTGCTATCGATAGGATATTTGTTTGCTATATACTACGAACCAATTGTATAATTATGATCTACAAAATATATTATTTCAATTCTATTAAAGTGATTAATTGATTCTTTAATATCAGAGTCCCGGCGACAATATATTTATGAAGAAGTAACTAGTACTCATTCAAGGCTGTTGTTTCCTTTTCAGTGGGAATTCTTTTATATGTAATGGGTCCCTAAACTTACGCACAACCGCAGATCACCTTAGTTCGCCTTCAAACGAATGTATGTTGGCTACCCAGAAGATACTTGGTCTAAGCCAGGAAGTCGTGAGCGGCTTGAGCCACATGCAAAACAGTCGTTCCTGGCTACTCCCAAGTGAATGATATTCAGAAACTTTGCTCACTTCCGTGAACTTCTACATATGACCCCCACTGTTATTAACTCGGCTACAATCGCGTAAGCAGTGTTTACGCCATTATAGAACAAGAACTATCCATACCTCTTTTTTGGCTTAATCTTTCGAAACGCTGAAGCAAAACAGCGCTCAAGCATAAAATAAAGGGCTTTTTTGGCTTAATCTTTCGAAACGCTGAAGCAAAACAGCGCTCAAGCATAAAATAAAGGGCCTACAAGGGCTCTGATAAAACTAGAGATACAAAAGAATATTCGTAACGACAACTGGGTTTCATCAACAAATTGATGACTACAAGTGAAGTATTGAAATATTGTCCTCAGAGAAAAGAATTTCTAAGTCCAGATTTAAGTTCATAGAAAAAAGTAAAAGTATATATGTATAATTTATTCAAAAACATTATTATATATAAAATTACTAGCGAAAGGACCACCTTTTGCTGTGGGTAAGGTATACATTAAATTATATTCTAGTAAACTGTTTGTTAGAATTAAATTATTTATAGAGTCACCAATTATTTGAAAATATAATCAATATCAAAAATTTTTTAGGCAAAGTTTCTCGGAAATCACCATGCAGTAGAAACCATCTTCGAAAAGCTTATCGTTGAAAATATAATATTTTTTTTTTTTTATTAACCCAAACGATTACCCTCCTCCCGCCCAACCGACGCGTGGGGCGCAGTCCGCATACGAGCGGAATTTGCCGAGTCTAGAAAGGCAAGAGATTTTTAAGCGTCCGGTTCTCAAACTGCTCAGCTACAGAAACAAGCATTTCAACAGCTGAGAATTAAAAATTTATAAAAACAAAAAGTTAAAAATTTCTGAATATTACTTATTAAGAGAAGACAAAATAGTTTTTTTGATGCTAAATATTGAGTCAGATGGATCAGATGTGCTGGAATGCGAATTAAAATCATGACATATTCGGCAGAATGGTTCATTTAACTCAAAATTTGTTCTAGAAGATTTTAGAAATAATGGTCTAAACTGCCTGGATGAACGCAATGGGACATTAAACTTAATATCAGACAAAAGGAATGAACTACAAACTAAACCATTCAGAAGTTTTACTAGGAATATTATACCTAGCATTTCTCTGTGACTAGTGAGTGTGGGAAGATTTATAAGTTTTAAACGACTAGTATACGGGTTAAGATTCAATCTTGAATCCCAATGTAAGTGGCCTAAAGCAAAAAGTAAAAATTGTTTTTGAACGGACTCAAGCTTATCAGAATGGGATTGATAGCTAGGATTCCATACCACAGAACCATACTCCAATATAGGCCTTACCAATGTTGTAAAAAGAATTTTAGTAATATACGGATCACTAAATTCTTTAGACCAACGTTTAACAAAGCTAAGAGCACCTTTAGCTTTTAAGACAATTGAATTTACATGAGAATTAAAATTTAGTTTAGGGTCCATATTAACTCCTAAATCAACAAAGCTAAAAACTTGCTCTAAACTGAAGTTATTTATTACATAGGGGGAAAGATCAACAGTTCTACGGGAAAAGCACATCGTTTTACATTTTTTAAGATTCAGTGGCATATCATTTTTGTGACACCAAGTAACTAAATTATTTAAATCCGATTGCAACTCAGTCCTTTCGTTATGAGAAGTATATGATTTAAAAAGTTTTACATCATCCGCATATAATAAAATTTCTGAAAACTTAATTACTGAAGGTATATCATTGATGAACAACAAGAACAGAATCGGGCCGAGATGACTACCCTGTGGAACCCCTGAAGTGACACTAATTGAATCGGATAATGTATTATTAAATAAAACTTGTTGTTTTCTGTTAGTAAGATATGAGGATACCCATTCAAGAAGTCTTGGTTGAAAACCAAGAAAATTCAGTTTTTGCAAAAGAATTGAGTGGTTTACTCTATCGAATGCTTTACTAAAGTCTGTATATATAACATCAGTATTCTTGTTATCCCTAAAACCCATTGACACATGGTTTACAAATTCAAGCAAGTTTGTTACTGTAGATTTCCCTTTACAAAATCAAAAAAATAAAACATTTCGGAAAAAATCTTTCAAAAATATTAAAAATTGTTTCATTAAAATGTGATACATTTAATTCAATATTACCACTATAATCAGGCCAAGTCAATTTAGAAAGTTCACAATTAATCTTTTTGAAGTTAGCGTTCGCAAAGTTGAACCGAGAACAAAGGTCCTGTTTGTTGCATACAAGTAATTCGTCTATGATTTCGATATTAATTTCCAAGGCAGGGTGATAAGAGTCCTCTGGCAAAACTAAAGGATCAGATCGGACCACAGAAACTGTTGAAGTATTATCAACGTAGCCCAAATCTAAGAATTTACCAAACTTGTTCGGAATTAAGTTAATTTGGTTAAGACCCATCCCAGACATTTCTTCCAAAAACTCATTAAAGCTTAAACGAGTGCAAAAAGGAGTAATGCAATCGTCAACAGATTTCCAAGATACAAACGGTAAATTGAAATCGCCTAGCCAAGTTTTTTTTTTTTTTTGCCACGTTTTATTCTGATATCTACATTAGCCTTGACAGAAATTAGAGTTATGTTATATTAGAAGGTGTAGTCCATTGTAAAAATCTATTTTGGGCTGTGACCTCGCCAATTTACCTAGCATTTAACCACTAGCATTTAACGTTTTATTCTGATATCTACATTAGCCTTGACAGAAATTAGAGTTATGTTATATTAGAAGGTGTAGTCCATTGTAAAAATCTATTTTGGGCTGTGACCTCGCCAATTTACCTAGCATTTAACCACAAATGGCCATCCAAACTTTAACTTTAAACTTTTTTAAACTTTGCTATATCCTGTTTTTTGTTTAACTGCATTTTTTTTAGTCGTTGCAGTAGGCCGATTTTGAACATCTACAATACCAACCTTCTCATAGTGCCAAGGGTTAAGTGTCAAATTATATGAGAATATCCAGATCAAGTTATCGCTGGACCAATTCGCCGACTGGACAGAAGACGGACATTGCGACTAAAATTTTAAATATAAACTATCCTATCTTTTAAGTTGCACTAAACTGCATTACATATATAGATATATAGTATGTATATTCTTACAGATAATATAAGTAATTTACAGATATATAATCGTAATCCCTAAAATTAGCTTTCAGTTGAACGTACATATGGCTCTATTATCTCAAAGGTTAATTACAACAACAATAGGCACATAGACGTTTTGTAATTAGCTGGATATTAACAACAACTACCTTAAATACACATTGAAGATAAAATCAGTAAAAGTATATACAGCACTTGACTTCTCGCCACCGACCATATAGAGACCACAAATGCGCATATTCACAATGCTTAACTTCTTTGTGAACTTTGAGGCACTCGAGTGTTTTTCAATTAGCTCATTGCAAAGTCAAAATACAATTAGGATAAATTCTGCAGCAGAATGCAACTACTACCTATAGTATTATTGCTTCACTAACCGTTACAAATGCAATAACAACAAACAACAGCAAAGCAAATACAAGTACAAGTAAATAGTATTGAAGGTAAAACCACAAATAGCATTATGTAAAATCCAGAAAGAAAAAAATACAAAAAGCAATGCTGGAGAAACTTACGCAGATAATGCACTTTGCTGCTTTCTTCTGCTCATTGATTATTTCACTGGTAAATTTGCCTTCCATGCAACCGAGTGAAGGAGGCTGCGCTTGGCTTGGCTTGGCTTGGCTGCATCGGACCAATGGGAAAATTTTCAATTTCAGAATTATTTTTCTTTTGCGTAGAAATTGTGCTGCAAGCGATGCCTGCAATACCTGCGGTGCTGCTGTACACCCGACCGGCTGACCAACGCATTTGCCCCCGAGTGTGGCCCTGTGTCAGTTTACACAGTTAGTTCATGGATGGCTACAGTAGAAAATTCGCAACAATGAACGCACACACACACACACACACAGATATTTAGTCTATGAGCGAGTGGGTTAGTTAGTATAAGTCGGCATAATGAAATTTACTGTTGTACAGATCTATGTGTAAACACAAACATATGCACACTCTCTCTCTTCGGTCCGGTGCAGCAAGCCTTACAATTTAGTTCATTTTAGGCTTTTGTGTTTTGCCCCAAAGGTGACTTCATCAACGGAGTTAGTGCGAATGCATCTGTTGGTGGCGTCTCTAAGCCGATTTGCACTGCATTGCACACTAGGCATATGGAACCATTGTTTTTACCAAAACAACAACAACAATGGCAAAGCTCTTTTTTGACGTCTGCAAATGAGAATTTTTGATTTCCAATGCATGCTACTGCTACACCCGCGCTTGTCTCAGTTTGGTATTGGCGCTTCGGTGCAACTGTGTGGCTGTGGGCTGCCGTTGTACTTGCACAGTGGGTCTGTGTTGGCGAAAGTCGAATGAAAAATTCAGAAAAAATATTGAAAAAGGAATTCAAAATTTTTAATTAAAACTGATAATTTTTAAACTGATTGTAGTTGGTGTTATATAACAAATTAATGATTCTAAATTTCAAACCAGCTATGTATGCATATCTGATAGATATTTTTAGAAATCAGATAAACTATTTAAGAATACAAAATTCTAATCTCGAAATTATTTGCTTAAATTTCATTCAAATTGAGTTTTTGTACAAAAATATATATTTTATTTGAATCTTCCAACAAAAATCCCCACCTTTCCCCACTGTGCCAACGCATTGAAAATTCATGTGTCCGCTGATACTTTCGAGCGCAAAAGTATTGTTTTACTGCCCGTAGGCTATGCCATCGTATGCCGCGCTGTCAAAGCTTCTCACTCGAACTCGGAAATTTTAAGTGCACAAAAACCACTAATTACTCATACGCCCTGGCATACGCCTCTAAGCAGATTAAGCAATATGCTGTGCTCGCACAATGCAGCTTACGGAAAACACAAATGTGAAATGTAATGCATTTCTGAGCAAGTAGCAAACAAAGAAAATAAAGTAATTTACGGGATTAGGTTAAAATGTTTGGAAAAATTTGAAAAAAAAATATTCGTTATCTCATAACAATTTTTTGATAGCTGAAATGCAATATTTCACATCGTTATATGTGAAATTATGACATAGAAACTAAAAATGCATGATAATCCGTCATTTTTGACTGCAGCTCATGCAAATTATGCAAAAATTGTTCGGTAGTCATTCCTGCATTAAATAGCTCATTAAAAATGCTAAGCTGCAAACAAGCGAAATAAGTAGTAAAAAAAAGTTGTAAAAAATAGAGTTCTAAAAGTCAACAAAAACAGAAGCATTGAAATGGAAAAATAAAATATAAAAAAGTAAGTGTCATGAAAAAAATATAAAAATGCTTGTGTGGATTTGTGCTTGCAACATAAGGGCACAGCAGCTATTTCCTTCTAAAAAAATATCTGCGCACATTTAAAATATAAAAATCACCATTCCTGGCAACATTGTCTCAACTCATAGCAAAATGTGAATGGTCATATGAGCATATTCAAGCCAAGAGTGAGGTGTCATCTTACAAATTTGTTGACATCCACAAGAATTTTTCAGAGGCAAAAGGCACACATATTGATTACCTCCTCATTCGCCAGTGTATAAACATAGACAAATATTTTGTCATTTTTATCTTCCTTCGCAAAAAAGATATTTATTTAACATCGCAATTTTATGCTGCTCTTTTAGTCAGTGCTGCTGGCCGCTCTAAAATTGCTCGTTAACCCAGCAGCAGTGACTAGCGCAGTGGAGGAGCATAATCAGATATCGAATTTCAGGCTTGACTTGACTTATTTTCTTATGTGTTGTCATTGCAACCGGAATAATGCAGTAATAACATCATAAATAAGATAAAGCGGATAACATTTTTTTTTACATTTATAGTTTCTTGTATGAGTTAAGTTCTGCAAATTTGAACCGCATTATTCTGCAATAAACAATATTCAATACTATATATAATATTAATTTCAAATTGTTTTAACAGGTTACGAAATGTAAAATAATCAAGCAATTAGTACCATTTCACATCTAATTAAAATTTAATTTCTTCAGTTTTGCATTATTGAAGTCTATTTTTCAATCAGTGGCAACACTCTCAAGAATATTTCTTAGCTATCTTCAGATTGATGCTTATGTTTCAAGATTTAGTGTTTTTTTATACATTTAACTGAGACGGGTGGCAACACTGTTTGCTGTTTTCAGCTATAAGTTATAGTAAGAGAGACATCCAAAAGCTATGAAGGTCTCGCAGCGAAACCATATCTGTCAGCTATAGCAGAGTTTCTCAATCTTAAAAAGATTTGGACATACGAATCTATATTAATAAAGCCTTGAAGTTCCATATAGAGAAAAATCGAGAAGTTTGTCTTCATATGGAAAAAATTAAGTCGATAGTAGAGGAAAATATGCACCTGAACCTACTCCGTCCGGAACATCTTCCTGATTGTATGGGGTTTCGGACCCAGCAGTTTTGTTACCGCTATCGATCGGGCTAGTTCGTCGGTAAATTCGTTTCCTGCTATTCGTTTAGATCCCGGTACCTATATTAAGTGTACTCTGTTGTAAATTGATAGATCGTTAGGTTTATCAATGCACTCTCTGACCAAGCGTGATTTTGTCTGAAATGAAGAGATAACTTTAAATGCTGCTTGACTATAAACTATAAGCTCAGGAAACACCTAGGCAATCTGGTCATAGTTGAATCGGAAGTCTGGAGCTTCTGTGATATGGGGGCTGAAACTCGCCTTCATTCGTCAGAGTGATGGGACTAGTGGATGTAGTCGATGTAGATATCGGAAGGGTGCAGTTCATACCTCCAAAAATGTACTCTTTTAGAGGTAAATATAAGAGAAGATTATACTTAATAATTGTGGCTTCTACATCTAAATTCTATCATAATATACAGGTTTATAAATATACCACAACCGGTGATCGCAATATCTCATGGTCAGCACTTAAGATATTAGAGAGAAGAATTCTGGAACATATTTAAGCAACATCTCATCGAGAATGGTCAATCGATTACGCTGGATGCTTCAGGAAAGTCGAATCCACTCGAGCTCAAGGAGGCAGTTGTGTATAGTTTTCGAAGGTAATGATGTTTTTTCCTGATTGAAATGCTCTTTAAAAAAGAAAAAATATGTTGTCACTCTTAAAAATTCATATTCAATTTTTCTAAAAGGTTAATCCAAACTAATGTACCATTACTTCCAATACTCGTGCAATATAAACCATTACTGAATTAAAAAATATGAAAGAAAGAAAGAAGTGTTGTAAATGTGAACAACTTGGGACTACGCTTAAGAGAAAATTTGCTTTGTACGTGTATAAATGTAGACTTTTGAATGGCACATAAATAAATATTTCTGTTTTGGGAAAACATATTGAAAAAATGTTGGCAATTACCCACACACCCCTTCACGTGACAAATTCGACACAAAAAGAACACTATTAACCCCAAAGAGATAGATGCGCACAAGAATTGGAGAAAGGATAACGAAAAAAGGTGGGCCAAGAAATATGCCACACATTTGTTGTTGTATTAAAGAAATTTCATGACAAAAGCGGAAGCGGCAGAGCGTAAATCCAAATGATAATGATTACAAAGTATAAGGATTTGCTCGATGCGGCGAGGCGATTATGCGAGCGCTCGGGCGAGTGCGTGAAGTGGCGAAACGAATGGCAGCACTCGATGCCAGATTGGCGATTGAATGGAGCGCTTATTAATGTACATGCCGCACACACTGATAATTACGTCCTTTAGCCGTGTGTCGATGAATTGAAAATTGAAAAATTCTCACGCATTTTTATTACATCCACACCGGCTCATCATTCGCACTTCGCACACTTGCCCTTTGTGTGGTTGCTTTGCACTTTTTGCATTCACATTCTCATTCACATTTTAATGCCCCGCAGCTTCGTTAGTCCGTCTTTTGTGTGTTCCTTTAACGCGTCTGCAGCGTTAACACGACCACCCATACACACAGGCGCGCACCTTTGAGAGTGTACTTATGCGTGAATGGTTTCATAAACTGCGGTTGTATGTGTGTATGAGTGTGTGTCAATAGTTTTCTTTTCATTTCATTCATACGATGCGCGTAACGGTGCCACCTATATTCATTGCTGAGTAAAAAATACAGCATAAAGCAAGAAAATTCAATGACATTGCATACTTTTCAGCGCAACGCCAACACGTAAGCGCCCATATGTACTCGTATGTACATATGTATGTATGTTCGCGTGGGTTCAATCATTTGTGGTGGCCTTATAATGGCTTCATGGGTACAAATTCAATCGACGCGTCACATACTGCGAGGCACATACGCTTATAACGGTGTATTTCAATTTAATTTAATGGCTAATAATGTGGCTGCACTACACAGCACAAGCCATTTAGATTCGCTGGTGTGTGTGTGTGTTTATGTAGATTTGCCAGCGATTTCAGTACAGTTAAATTCAATTTTAAGTGCTCAGGTTAACCGAAGCGCACCAAATTGAAAAGCGCAGAATGGCAAGCAGCGAATGGAGGGCGCTAAAGGGCTGCCATAAAAATTGTCGACAAATTGAATTTAATGTCACCTGCCAAGCATCTGCATACTCGTATGTGCTACTCATATCGAAAGCGCCGTGGTACACCTATGTACCTTTGTAAGGGGCTTACTGCCGCCATAGAACTTCATTTGAAAGTGCTCTTAAGCGCCTTTTCGCTATGAAAATAAACTCGATGGTTTGATTGTTGAATTTCGGCATTTATAAAAAATTATTTGTATTGTTTACAAGCGGGTATTTTGTATGTATGTGTGTGAGCGTATTATGTGAATGTAAAAAAAATTAAAAATTTTTCTGAAACAATTTTTTGATAATTTTTTTTGAACTGAAAATATATTGATTAATTTGTTATTTAGCGATTTTATTCAATGATTGAAATCTATTATTAAATATTTTTTATAAAATGCTATCATTTAACGTTTCGATTACATTGAGCATAATGGATCAAGATCTGCTTATAAAAATTTCAATATCGAATATCCCACTTTTAGGCTATTTTTAGGCTATTTTAGAGCCAAATAACTTTTATTTGAAATAAAGTACCGACAACTGAATAAAATTGCCGAATGTAGCTTTGCTGTAGCTTTTTCATCATTATTGCGAATTAACTTGACTTAGTTTCAAATAATAGTCATATCAAATTGCATGATTTTATCAACTGGCAGACACAATTTTTGATTTGATTAGGCCACCTAAAATTTTTTCCAATATATTTTAATGATTTTTTGGATTACTGCTTCAATTTTCTAAATTAATTTCATCAATCAACATTTACAGCTGTTTCTTTGTTATATGTGTTCGCAGGTAGGAAAGTCGTAAGGCTATTAACCATAGAGAAACACACGTAGACTAAAAAAGATAGTCTTTTGTGTAGCCAGGATCCCCCTAGATTGATCCGAGAAATCTTTTTCTTGATCTCGCAAAGGCGGGACATTCCAGAAGAAAGTGATGAGATGATTATAAGTACATCGTCCTCCCACATGCAGCCTCTACAGCTTCTAATCTGTTCGTCATGCAATTGTAGATTTTTTTCTGTAACAGTTTTAGGATTAACAGGGGTTCGAACCATTTAACCAAGAAACCCAAGAAGTTTTCAGTAGCTTAGCTTGTTTAGCTTGTCACTATCAAAATATAAGTCCTTCACAAAGAGAAAGCTGCTAACATTATTACAGAGGTCGGTACAACAACAATTTGATTTTTGATGAAATGTTCACAAAAAAACAATTTTTCTTGTATTTCACACAAAATATTTTAAAAGAGATCAAAATGTCACCTGTTCAAAATAAACATCAGAATGTCAACTCATAAGGATGAAATTTCGACGGTCACGTACGATCTTTACTGAAAAAAACATTGATTTCTCGTGTAATTATTGACAAGACCTCTTTTTATACCCTGAACAGGGTATATTAAGTTTGTCACGAAGTTTGTAACACCCAGAAGGAAGCGTCGGAGACCCTATAATGTATATATATAAATGATAAATATGTTGAACTGAGTCGATTTAGCCATGTCCGTCTGTCTGTCCGTCTGTCTGCTTATATACGAACTAGTCCTTCAGTTTTTAAGATATCGTTTTGAAATTTTGCAGATGTTATTTTCTCTTCAAGAAGCTGCTCATTTGTCGGAACTGCCGATATCGGACCGCTATATCATATAGCTGCCATACAAACTGAACGCTCGGAATCAATGGCTTGTATGGAAAAATTCCGCATTTGACGTGGTATCTTCAAGAAATTTGAAATGGATTACTGCTTAAGGTATTAATATAATCTCCGAAGAAATTGTTCAGAACGGTTAACTATATAACCTTAATGTTTCTAGCAAACAACCCGGCTAAACTTAATTAGTAAAATGTGTTCTTTTTTTTGATTACTTTTTCTTACGTCTTTAGATTTGCTTAAACACATAGTTACTAAAAGAAATGCTCCTGTGAAGGGTATATTAGCTTCGGTACAGCCGAAGTTAACGTTTTTTCTTGTTTTCTTTTAAAAGTTATGCTTTCCTCAAATATAAACAGGCGCGACATCTGTCTTACATGTAATTATTTCTAATTTCCTCACATATTCCTCAACAGTGCGTCTTCAGTGTGACCCACTATCCTTTGTCTGGGCTCTTGTATTTAATTGAAACTTTCTTATTTTTCTACACAGTTTAAATAAATAGCAAAGTACTCAAAATTAATGCGCCCTTTCAAACGTACAAGTACATATTTACATAAGTACAAAAACAACAACGGCGAGCAGAAGAAAAATAACAGCGCTGCAATTACAAAGCGTTAAGTGTGTGTGTGAAGATGCGGCAACAATGAATCCACTCAAAGACAATAACTCACCGAAACTTTTGTGTAGAATGAAAGAAAACAGCCGACGGCTAAATGTGGCCACAGCTACACAGCATTCAAAAGCAACAGACAACTGGCAACAATTTGCACTGCATCTGCCAGACACACACGCACACAAGTGCATAATGGAATTTGAGGGGTGTGGAGAGCTACTCCTAGCTGAAGAGCTGAGAAAAAAATAAATAATTTACTGAACATTTTAGTTGTTGTTGTAGTAAATGCTGAAGAAGTGCCATAATTGCCAGCGACTAGAACTGCATTTATGTATCTCATTTAAGTGAATAGACGCAGCGCGCGCAAATTATAAAATAATATTAATAACTGTTTTTCTTTTCGCTTTTATTTTGCTTTTCTTTTTGTTATTTCTATTATTTTTTGCTCTTTTTAGGAAAGTAAATTACGTATACGCAGTGGTGGTCATCAGCGTTGTGAGGAAAAGTGTGCTTGCAGTGCATTGTTATGGTCGAATGAGAGGGCTAGTGTAATAGAATTCTTAGAGTGGGGTTTACTATAGCGTTTGAGAAAGTATTTAACAGTCAACTGAGGGAAAAAAGGCAGTCAGTTGAGCTGCTCAGCGGAAATTAGAGTGGTTGCTAACAGGAGATAATGAGTTGTGCTTAACTTTGAATAGAACTTATTTTGTTTTTGGCCTGCTTATAGTTGTTTTTAATAAATATAGAGAATCTAACTGTAATTATATATGTAATTGCGAAAGTTTAAATAGACATTTTCACAATAATTTGCATCAACTATTCCGATTTCATATTAAATATGCTTCTGTGTGCGGGAAAGCTGCTTTCTGCGAGATAACTGCAGCTAAAAGCTCAGCTGTCAACGCATTGAAAATACGCTGCTGGAAGCGCTAAACGGCCAGCAGGCAGCAGCGCATGCCGCGGAAGGGTTAGCGAGGAAGAGAGAGAGTGAAAGAGTCAGAGAGCTTAGCAAGTGCCAGTTCAAATCTGCCGCACGTACGCTGCCGCGCGCGCTGTAAATAATTGTAATGCAACAGCAGTAGAGTCAACAAGCAACAGTTAGCATATGATTACAGTTACGTGCAGGGACATTTATACGCGCGGCCCAGTGGGGCAGCGGGTCGACAGCGCTCCGTAGGAAGCACGCTAAATGTCACTTAATTACAGCATGGAGCAGCACAAACGCACAAATTTTGCTGGATATATATATATATGAGCATGAATGCAGTTATTATTATGCAAATATATTTAAATTTTTGTTTTTGCAAAATACACAGCACACACAGACCGACGGACAGTTGTATTTTCATTGCTGCAGTCGTACTTTTGTGGTTTCACCGGCGTACGCTTATCGAGCGTTTCGCATGAATTATTTGCTCAAATGAAAATTAATTACACATTTGTTGATTCTAAATAATACACCAGTTTCATTCAATGGACAAATATGACAAAGCTTTGACACAACAACAACACTAATAACAGCCACAACAAAGTGAAAACAAAAACAATTTAATGCCTATTATGAAATTAATTAATTCAAGTAGCACACACACACACACACACACACTCAGAGAGAGAGACCAGATCTGCAGATAAGATACTTAGGAAATTACCTTTGCTCTTATTTAAATTTGTGTTGTAATTAGAAATGCATTTGTGTGTGTGTGTAGTTTTGCATATATGCTCAGGCTTAGCAGCAGTAAGTACTGTGTTGTTTATTAGCAATTTCATTTTGTAATAATAATTTATTAAAATTTCACTCGCTTCTTTGCCTTCGCAATTTAATGCCATTGAATTAGTCAATTGTAAATTGATTCTCGAGGACAATTGCTCTTTCTACATCACCGATAAGTATCTTTCTGGTCAATTTTGTGTTATTTATTATATTAATTCTTAAGTACCAAATTGTGCATAATTCTCGCATTGTTCTTTTATATAATAAAATGTCTTACATTCAACACTTTCCGTATATAAATATGTACTAAGTACGAATACGTGTATATCTTTTCGAGATGCGTCAGTGAGTCGAGTATAATAAACAATAATGCTTCATATATTTATCGGTAAATTTCTAATTCAAAGAAAACTTTTTAAGGAATCTCAATATTCTCTAACAAATTCTGTGAAAATATTTTTCCAGCAAAATTTTCTAGAACATACGTGTTTATAAGAAATATTATAAGAAACCTTTTGTTTAAAATGAAATTCATTAACAAATTACGAAACACCATTAACAAAATAACGAAAATTTTCGTGTCTCGACAAATATTTTTATTCATTCGTCTAAACTAATATTGTTGCCTTCAAACAAAGTCTCCATTCCGTATAATGCACTTATACCAACGCTTCCTCCAAACGTCGAAACAGTTCTCAAACATGATTTTGGGATAGCATTTCTCTTTAAGCAATTTCTCAGCCGTTTAAGGTATGAGTATGACTTTTTGAATTGTCTGTTGAATATAGAGCCTGTGCCATCGTTACAGTATTTGGTCAAGAATTCACTAACAAGCAACGAAGTTCTTTCCTGCTTTTAACAAACGTAAATTGCCAGGTTCATGAAAACTCGTCTAAAATTAGCGGTTGCTACAGACAAAGTAAGCAATGAGTATATCTGAAAATTTTATTGCACTTCAGTCATGAGTATATAAACAATTGAACTTTCCACAGCTGTGAAAATTAAAATTTTACAATTCCCGTTATTTTTTGAACACATTTACGCGTACTAATACTTTTAGCTATATTTCTTCTCCAATTTTTTTAATCGTCGTCTTGCATTTATCGGTTAAATATGGGGATCTACACGGTTTGAGCCGCCTCAGAACGTTTGATGGATTTTAAGAGAAGGTTTTTGTTAAGGTTATAGCACTCGAAGTGTTCCCACAAAATGATGATACTAAGAAGAAACACTTTATCTATCAGATAAAATTAGATTCCAGATAATGTGGGTAAATCATTTGATATATCAAGTAGAAGGCAGCATAGAAAGTTTGAGTTTATTGATAAAGCAAATGAACATAAAACAAAAATGTCAATAGCAAACCTATTTTTATAATAAAAATGGACTTCATTACAGGGCTCTGTGCAAAATCATGCAATTCCTCGAATATTTTCAATGCTAAACTAAACCGTTTTAGTATGGAGATTTCTTTGGAAAAGCTAAAAAATTAAATTAATAAAAAATGTCTAGAGACTTTTTCATTAGTAATAATTAAAAATATGTTCAAATTTTAGTTTTTTGTTAATTTAATTTACTTGCACTGAACTAGCCTCATATTATATACAATTTATTAAGGAAACCAATAGTTTCGTGAGAATTATGGTTAACGATTGAAGTAAAGAAAAAATAATCGACCTGCCTCTCATTTATAAAAATAAATTTGATCCACAAGCAATCTAACCTGTCACAAAGTAACCAACAAACTCGGTAGTTCATCAAAAAAACAAAGAATAACATTTTACCAGTTGCAGTATTCAAACGTATTTGCATATAGATACAAACGAAATATTTCGACATATGCAAAATATGGAAATGTAAGGTAAAGTTCAAAAATACACTCAACCCTCACCAAAGTCACTGCCAGCACTACCAATCACCACCGAATGACTTGCTACACGTTCGCGGCGCTGATGATAAGTGATTGTATAACTATACGCATGTGTGAATGTATATTCGCCTTCTTTATCAAAAAAAAAAGAAGCACCGGCAATGAATTAAAATGTCAAAACGTGTGCATTTGTTATGTTAATTCGTTAAATAAAAAGTTTCGCAGCGCAGTCATCAGCATGTTGCAAATAAAAGCAAGTCGCTCGAGTACTACATGTCAAACCAGCAGCAATCCCAATAACTTACGTTTAGGGGTATAAAAAAATGTCTTGAAGAATAAATTAAATAGATTAAAAAATGTTATTCTGATTTTTTACAACAAAAATTAAGAATTTTGTAATAAATAATTGTACAGAATATGGTTTCTAGGCATTTGTATATGGTACACAGATAGATTACATATAAGCTCTCTAGAGGGAATCGAACTAGAATTAGTACAGAACTAATATAATTTCGTGAAATTGGTAGTAACTAAAGATAACCAAAATAAAAAATAATTTAGAAAAATAAATGTGTTAAAAGCTCATTATAATATATTTTGTTTGTGAGAAAGAGTTTTACACTTCGTTACTGTCATCATTCATCGATCGTTCTAGTTCAGACTATAGGTATAGAAAAATACATTAATCAATCTCCTTAATACCATCCCACTTTACGATTCTTAGGTTTATGATGCTATGATTAGAATATTTTCTGGATTATGGCCCTTCTGAAAAGAAGTTTCTCAAATAGTTATTTACAAAATAAAAAAATACATACATATGCATGTATGTATATATTTTCCATTTTCTACTTTTAGTAAAATTGTTTTGTTGCTTTACTGAGTCAGTCGTTTCAATCAAACAAAGAATTTTATAAATTTTTTGTATTTTCAAAGCTCGTTCTTGTATTTTCTAGGTGTAGTTCTTTAAGGACTTCCAAAGCAGATTTGTTTAATTGACTAATTTTAGATTGCAAACTTATAGCGTTTTTAGACAGCCAAATTAATTTATCAATTCCAATTTTGATTGAGAAGATAGTTTTTGCCCTTCATACTGTCGGCTACTCGATAACCGATCATTTTGTTATTGCTTTTCATAAGAGGTTGGTAAGTTTCATCAGCTGATTAATATTTTCAGCAGCGGCATCTACCGTAACTTTTTTTTATCAAAATATTCAGCCAATCGCAGACAAAGAAGGTATATCGTACATCTTGGTCGCAGAGTTGCATTTGATTTTCAAGTCGATTAAAATTCAATTAAAAATAAATGGAGATTTTATTTTGTATGGTAAATCGATCTTAATAAGCATTTTAATCGAGCATAGGCCGGTTAATTGATCAATTAGCTCCTGTCTAAAAACGCTATTAGTCTCCATAGTCAAACGGATGATTTCAGGCTCTTGCTGTCCACTATATGTTGAGTAACTTATTATTAACTGCTTTTTCGAATTGCTCTTTGAAGCAAAATCTCGGAACCCTCCTAGTTACTTCATAGTTATGCTAATGTATATAAAATTTCATCTGAAGTCAATGACTACAACTATACGAGTATGAATTCTAGTGACAAGGCTAAGATTATGTTAGAATCGAAGCAATTCACTGATGAGCACTATCATGTCGTTTTTTTGACTGTTTCCGAAGTATGTACTTAACAAATAAAACCAGTTATTCTGTAATAATTTAAATAATTTAAAAACCATTATTGTTTCAAAAATCTATTTTCATAGTGTACTCTAATTTTACCGTAAATAACTAATGATATAAGGGGTGATACCAAAATAGTGAAAAATCAAAAGGGTGAAAAACTTAAAAGTCATCGTCGCTGAGTGCTGGCCGCTGGAAAAACACAATCGCGAACACCACCAAAAACACAACATAAAATGAAAATGTAACAACAACAATAACAATATATGTATGTTTGTGCATATGCCTGCGTTCAAATGGCAACCCTTATCAAAATATTTATATGATTTTACATATGCTACGAAAAGGCAAAAAGAGAGAGGAGTGACTGCGATTGTAGCGACTGGTTGACCGATCACGCAGTGAGCTTTGGGGCTTTTGAGGGGGAAAACGCTTAATGGCCTGTAATCAGCTTAAAAAAATTACCGGGAAATTTGTAAGCCAAAAGGGTCAATTTACATATATGTGCACATACAACAGCTTATGGAGAGCACGCACACGCGCACACTTATACATTTACACAAAAGCACGCATATGTGATGTTTCATGGATTCGTACATACACATATGTGACTTATGCATATTCATAAGTTGCCTGCATGGTGGATGAGCTGACCGCTGCCCTGAGAATCTGTGTGTGTGTGTGTGTGTTTGTATGTGTGGCAGTCAACAATTGTAACATCACCAAAGGCAAATCAACAATCATTGTTGTTGCTGTTTATGCTTCTGCTTAATTTGCCAGCACAACGCAAACATACAAACATACATATATCTATATATTATATGCAAAAGTATGGCACACGCACTCACGTCCATCATCTAATCCTTTTTCAGTAATAATTTAAAATTCAAACGCAACGCAACGCATCCTTTTTATTTAATTTCCTTTCATTTTTTCCGCCACATTTTGCTCTATTTGTGCGCATTTACATGTGGTAAGGTGAGTGCGTGTGTCTGTATTATATCATAATATGCTGACCACAATATCTGAGCATATCCTCTTTCCTTTTTGCAGTTGCCATATTTATTTGTTTGTGCGTGTGTTTATGGACATTAAAAATTCAATTGTGGCATGACGGCATGAGCTTTCGCAAATGAAACCTGTTTGTGGATGCTTCTTGACATTTCGTGCGCACACATATCCTTTTTAGAGTTGCCTTATCCTTGGCTGCACATGACTGCACGTTGATAACATGACCACCGTGCAGCAGTGTTGCCTAAGGCACGCACGCACACACACAAACACACATGAACACACGCGTACAAATTTCATGTAGTCATGCGTCTGTGTGTGTTGTCTGTTTATGCATTTGAAATTAATTCTAAGTTGAAAGGATTAAATCCTGTGAGTCAGGCATTTTTTGTTCACGTTTCTGCTTTGTTAACCTAACAACGCAGCATTTTCAATTTGTATATTTTTTTCAGGCGTGCCAGTGCTAGCGCTACGACTTGCTGACCTATTTTTATATTTTTTTATTTTTCAAACTGACTTTTGTGATTTGTTAACGGCATCTTCAGTCGGCAGGCTGGCGTAATTATGCGCAAAATATAATATGCGTATTTTTGTTTTTGCATATTTCTTTTTTGTGCCGTCATGGCTGAGAAATTCTATAACATTGAAATAATTTTACAGTCAAAGGCATCAAGCATGCCGCTGCTGAATATTCATAAAAAGTTGAAAACTTCTGCATTAAAGGTATGCATATTCAAATCGGAGGACGAAGAAGTTGACGTTTATCTCAGGTTTAGTTATTTAAAATGAATTTTTAATTCAAAACTTTTTTGATTAATTCATATGTGAATTTGTGTTCAATTTATTTGTGTCGGCTTTTTTATAAGCAGAACAGTAATGGAGTTACAAGTGTGCTTCAGCGCTAATCGAATTATTTTATTCACAAATTTAACTTCTCCTCGACTAGGGTGACCCCTATATCCTTTCCTTGGTTTCAAGCGACAATCAATCGTCGATCCATAAGAACCATTACAATTAACATTTTCAATGCTAGTATTTTTATTTTTTATGTGGATATTAGTTCCGTGAGCAAAGGTATGTTCTCATAGCTCTCTAAAAAATTTCTGAAATATAAGATCTCCTGAAGAACCAATTACTTGTGGTTTCGTATCAAATTTTGCTACTCCATTTCCTTGGAAAGGTCCATATCATCGGATTGAAATTCTTAAAATAGATACTAATGGTATTACTGACAACATGAAGACGTTGGGATCCAGAACCAGATAATACGGTGAATCCATCGGTCATACGCAGTAATACTGTAATTTTCAATGCTTTGTGGCACCGTGAATCAGTCAATGGTGAACTCAAGCGTCACCTTCTTTATATTATGCTCATCCGAAATCATTTTGAGAATTTCGTAATGTTTTTAGCAGTTTACATGTTCACCGTCTTCGATTCCAAACCATTTAAGAATAATATTTTCTCTCGCGCAAAGATCGGACTATTTCATCTAATAATTTCTTTCTTATCAGTAAATAGTGTTTCTTTAGGACACGAAATTTCATTTGATACATTCTGATACATTTTTTCAAAGTACTCTAAATCGTTTATCTATAGAACCAATTGTCCGACGGGTGTGAAATAAATAGTACATATCATTCTCATAGAAATAAATCATACCATCTTCTCAGCATGGCCGGTATCTTTATAAATATAACTAACAGACCGTTCCGGCTTCGCACGGGTTTAAATAAACATTTCAAAAGTTATAAGTTTTTACACACTTATACACATTCTCCCATACAGTTGTATGTACTTTCCCGTTTCTTGCGTAGGTGCATATAAAAAGTGTAAAATGAGGAAAATTATTTGTAATGAGCTAAAACTTATTACTACCTCTAGTCTTTCATGTCTTTCTCTCTGATTGTGAATGCGTTGGGAACGCTCAGAGATGGACTCCCCAGTACAAGCTTATGATATTTCTAATATTTTGTTTTACAAGCCGCTGGGCACGCTCCATACTCGACCCTCAAGCGCGTACTTGGGAGGTTCTGAAATTTTGTTCAGCAAGCAGCTGCTTAAATTTTACTTAAATTGGTCCTAATAGTAAGTTTTATATAAAAAATTGATTTTTTTGCACGAATAATGTATTGTCCCAGTTAACCGTGCAAAAAGGAGATCAACTGTAGTTATTTAAGTGATAATCACGTTTTTACAAATTAGTTCGAATTATTTTCCTGCTTCCGAAATTCCACGATGGTGTAAGAAAATGTAAGCCACGTATTTGAAGTTTCAAGATGAAGTTGTTGTCCAACTAGGGATTCTTATATGTTTACCTATACATTGCCTTTGTACTTTATATTTCCATTTCCAATTATTAGGACTAAAAGGACTAATAAGAATTCTACTCAATAACAAATATTAATTAACATAATTTAATTCATATTTAGTAGAGAACACTCGCTCGAAGTAGTTATCCCTATATATTGACGAGTGAGCATAAAAATCTCTTGAAATATGTATTTTCAACAAGAAAAAATGTATATCAAATTAAAACATTTCTTATATATATTGTATACTCACATATGCATAAATATCTCGCTACATGTGAAATCTTTTAAATATTACAGTTAATTGAATTTATTTAATTTTCCATGTTATTTCAAAGTTTAAATACACTTTTCCATATCTACTAACTCAATTATTTCATTTATTTCAGTAAACTATTGTACATGCATACACATATGCTCCAAGAAACATTCACAGAAATTTCGCATCTCAGCCTTTTTGTTATTATAACAGAGTTGCAAAAATACGGGAATGTTTAAATAAATGTGAAGTGTATAACTGCTGCACGAAATGGAAATATTATTTTGCCCCAAAACTTGTGCTCGCAACCAAAACTTTTGCATTTTGTTCAAGTGAAAAACTGAAAAATACTGGATATGAGCAATTTTCTGCTTGCAATTTGAGAAATGACAATGGCAGCTAAGGAAAATTGCTAGTAAGTACACTCTTTGTTTTTGGGGGCGATGAAGTGTGTGGGAACCGTGTGCGTTGTAATTTTACGCATTTTTCTCCTTCCTCTTTCGTAAAAAGACGGCAAACACAAAAACAAAATTTTATTCTGTTTCTGATTTGTTTCTTTAATTTAGTTTAAAAAAGTGGGTAAATTGCAGAGCTGTCAGTAAAATTGGCAAATTTTATAAATTAAAATCGGATTTTTTGTATCAATGTTGAAAATTTAAAACTATAATTTTTGGGAAATTTCAATCATATATTTAATTTTTCTATCTTTAAATACAAATATTTGTATTGCTTTCTATTTTATCTCAAGTAAAGTGAAAATATGAAAGAATATTTTTTTACATCGATAAATGATAAAATATATAGTTTTAATGGATATCAAACATTAATAAATATACTTCTCAAATTTAAATGCTCAAAGCATTTTTTAAACATAATATATATATATAATACAATTAAATATACTCGTAAAGCCTTCCTATTAAAAATAATATATTCATATATACGAGTATTTTTCTATATTATATATTTTAAAATATCAATTTTCACTCAACCGAAGTAGTTACTCACAAAAGCTTAGTCGTATACCTCTCACTACTACCAATATTACTAAATTATATATGCATATTAAGCCAGAGTCAAGCCTTAAGTATGAATATGCGTCCAAGCCACACCGAAGTGGTCTACTCCATGATAATTATCTCTATGCCGATATAATTGAGTATGTATTGCTGCATTATCAGCTTTGTTGTGTGTTCCAAGAGCTCCCATTGTCCATAAACAATAATTCATATTGCAATAGAAGTGTCTCCTTACCAAGCGCACAATAAACCAATATCTAAATCACTTATTAGATACACATAGACTTTCATACCAATATTACTACAATATAATAATATAATATAATCAGAGAAGATTTAGTTTGATATATACATATATTCCTTTAGTTATTGGTTGCTCAATTAATATATATATTATAATTGTTTGATAAATTAGATTTGAATTTGATGAGTGGGAATTCTAAAGGCAAGACGACAATTGTAAATCCTCAGCTAATACCACCGGAAACCTCATGAAATTTCTTTTATGTTTAAGAAGCATGTAAACGGGCAATATATGTATTCATTGAGATCCAATAAAAAACTTTATTTATAAGGTCTCCATACAACATCTTCCAAGTCATTCGAATTTGAGATATTCGAACAGATTGAGTATTGCTGAAATTATCAAACAACGGAGATCAGAAAGATCATTAATCCATTTATTCCAACACTCACTTCCGAACTGCCTATGATATATACATTTCCCTAAGTATCTAATATAATTTGCTCTAGAACAGATCTATAGAAGAATCATTTTAACCGACTTTACAGTTAAACATTTCTCAATGGAACCAATCTTTGGACAACAAGAGAAGGATGATTTTGGTTGTCAGAATAGAGAGTCACAAATTTCTCAATGGTTGGAGCAATATATCTGTCTATTTATAGCGAATATTACCGAAAGTAATTCATTACAATAGAAAAATCTTTCTAAAGATGGTATAGATCGAATCTCTTATTTATATAGTAGCATACTTCTGACTAATTCGAAGTGTCATCCTTTGAGGGTATTATTCTGAAACAAGCAGTTACACACATATCTCAGTGACTGTAACTGTTTGACATCACCACTTTACTGTTCATTGAATAGGCACTAGCAAATAATTTGGAAATTTCGATGAACCAAGATATGCAAGCCGATATGTACAATTGCCACCACCGCTTAGATTAATGTGAGCAATTCGATCGGCTCTCGGTGTTGTTGTGGCTGTGATAATGAATTGGTGGCATCAATCGCATTCATTGTTTGACTATAGCTCAACCGAATGCATGCGCATACATACGTACATATTTACACACTCATATTGATATCAACATTTCATAGCTTCATAGAAGTCTATATAAACGTATATGCATTAGTGGCAGGCAAATCGTTGGCAATTTCTCTTTCCCAAATCCTCATTGTTTCTACTCTTGTACGAGTATTTGTGTTATTGTTCTCATTGAATGCGTTGTGTACGTATATTTCAAATATTTAGCACGCACTCGGAGATTAGGATTACCTCATTGATATGCATGCGACATTGTAATGATGGTTAAAATCGAATTAACCTTTGTAATGTAATGTATATGAGCTTGGTAATTGGTGTTTGCGGCACATTTTTCAAATTTAGACTGCGGCATTAGATAACCTCGTTTAGATGAATGTGAATAATTATACATACAACCAAGTCAGTAATGCCGGTGTATTATAATATTTGAGCATTTGATTTTTGATTTTTATTCAAATGACCGTATTGGCATTAGTTTTTTAGATACTAAAATGAAAAAAAAAATTGTTCGTAACAAGACATCAAATCTAACTTTCAGACCAAATCTTTGGAATGACAAATAATATGTATAAGAATTGTGCAATGGATATTAGACGATATTATAAAAAAGAGACACAGAAATCGAAGTCGTGTTCAAAAAATAACGGGAATTTTAAAATGTTGTAGATTTGGAGAGTCAAATTATCCATTGTTATATTTTTCATTATAATGAGATTATTATATATTGTATCCGATGGCTGCGCGGTAGAGCAAAGGGCCACATTGAGGTTCCTTATCTTATTTCGATCTTGAACTAGCATGTTGACTCCAACTTTTTTGGACCTTAGATATTTCGATGTCCAAATTTCTTATTATGTTGAAGTCGCTAAGGTTAGACGTGTTTTTATCACTCTTGACCATTTTCATTTGTTACACGATCACACTTCATTGCTTGTTCGTGAATTCTTGTCCAAAAAAAATACAGCAACGGTGCCCCAGCCTCTATATTCGCCGGGTATGACTACATGTGATTTTTGCTATTTTTAAAAATAAAGAAGATCTTAAAAGGCCGAAAAATCGCTGAGAGAGCCAAGGCTATCCAAAAAATCGTGTTTGACAAGTGGAAGAAACTCTGTCATAAGTCCAAGATATCGAATGGAAAGTACTTTGTAAGGGAATGAATATGAGGGTTAGGAGAACTTTAGAACCAATTTGATCTGTTTTTAGTTCTGTACTAAACAATCGCCAAGAAAAGGAGATCATTTAATTTGATTTGAAGATTACTCGCAAATGAGCTGATGTTTGCGTTATAAAGTTCGCAGGTCCTCATATTTGGAATTTGTAGGTTAGAAAATTTCGACCTTAATTTTTAGATAATAGTTACCACACTATGCAATCCCTTTTTGTATTCGGTTTTATACCAATATCTTCAGTGATACTTAATTAATTTATTGGAAGGAAAAATATTCTTAGGAAAATAGAAATGGTGTGAAATGGAAACTGGGCGTGGTTACAGTCTGACGTCACGCATTCACGGTCAGACTAAATATCAGGAAATCAAATCAAACATATTCTATATACATAAAAGACTATACATACTATACTTCTCTGAATCTAAATCGAATATTAAACATACATATGTACATATATATAGATAATACCAAACTAAGTCTAATCAAACCTCCTCTCAAAGTTTTACGATTTTTGTTTTTATTGTTGCAATGGAAATTCTAATAGAAATATGACAAGCTGTTAAGAATAACTGGTTTATTCCCCTGCCAAGATCACAAAGTGTGCGCACTGAACTGCATTTGATACTATAATACTCCGGCTATCATCAGCAAAAAAAACCAATCCGAGCAACCGGTGTCAGTTGTGTCCTTGCCATATTTTCACATTTACTGTGCTGTGTTGTGTTTTATTATTATTCCATTCTTGCCGACAGCTTTTCATTTTAATTTGTTATGATTGCACTTTATTTGCAGCTTCGCAGTTTATTTCAATAATTTTTCACAACTCAAACAGCAATAAAAGCAACAACACCCACACAAACAAACAAACACAACGGTATTTGTTCATTTCATTTGCTCCAGCTGTGTTTCCCGTACTTGTTGTACTTTTCAATTATGACTGTTGGCATGCACAATTATTATTAAAAAGCAAATATTGCATATCTTGCATGGCCATTTCGCTTTCATAAATTCTCGATTGAGCGAACAGTGCAAATAACGGGAAGGCAAGGCGAACACAACGGGCGACGACGGCCATTTTTATTGCCGTCTTTTGTATGGAAATACAGTTGCGTGGCATGTTCGAAATGCGAAAAATGTAGGCTCAGCACAGTAGTTAGTAACGCCAAACAACAACAACACACGCGAAGTAGATGAAATATGCACCTGTAGAAGTTGCAAGGACATTTTAGCGACGGTTATGTAGGGAAGCAAATGAAATGGAGTGTTGGAGAAACTCAGCGGTAGAAACAGCGAAACTTCTGAGCAGCAGCAAATGCTCTGCTGTTGTTGTTTTTGTTGTTGTTGTTATAGCAGTAAACAAGCGAATTAATGAACGTATAGCTGGCAGCGATGTTTTCTAATCTAATTCCGCACAAAAGCACAAAGCAAAACATGCAACGACAATAATTCCACCTGTAGCAGCTTGCTGCAACAACAACAACAACAGCAGCAGTAACAACAACGAGCAATAAAAACATTAGTCAGCCCCGTTGGTGGTAGTGGCTGTGGCAGTTGGCAGCGGCAATGTTTGTCATTTCTCATTTATTTATTACTGCTGCGATTTTAATATGATTTTGCTCCTTTGAGTCACATGAACACACACACGCACATTTGCATATGCACTTATATACATATACACATACACCCACACTTGCCTTGTGACTTTCATGAGCAGTGCTTTCAAGCTTCCTCCTTGGTTATGCTCTGGAGCTAATTTTGTTCGCCAGCAGGGTTATCATCTAGAAGTAAGCGGATTCCATGGAATGCTAAGCAAAATAGACGGTAATGACAGCTATTCATTTGTATAATATTTTAGTTCAAATTAGAATGTCTTCATTTGAAGAATATAGTATATATTGCAAGAAATCTGCAATTAAATCACTCATATTAGATGGTCCACTCTTTGGATGATGTCAGAGTGTAAGCTTTAAGCGCTAATAATTTAAGTTAGTTACCATTAAAACCTTCCGAACCTTCTGAAAACCACCTCTCATCAGTTGAATATTAAGAAAATATTAGAAATCAGCACACGCCTTCATAATTCTCCGCACTTGGCAACCCTAATTCTCGCTTAATGCAATTACAATCGTATATCCATATTAGTGGATTTTGGAAATTAAATTTTTTTAGTAATTTAACAGTCGACCCACCCACTTGCGTATTGCCACCCCTCATTTCCCACAAAATGTATGTTCCAGAGTATTTACATATTAGCGAGGCCTTAACAGGCGCGAATATTATTTTTTGTGATTTTTTGTTATTGTTATTTTTTCCACATGCCCGGCGGCTTTTGATTCCGACGAAAATTTATTTATAAGGTTATTTTTCTCAAATTAACTGCGAATTGTGTTGCATAACGAGTGCAGAAAAAAGTTTGTTACTCCATTGTATTGTTGGTTTGTTGTGAATTGGCTGTGCTTGCATAATAAAGGAGTTCGTAATGAAACGACTACTGCATACAGGGTGACATGACGTGTTTATTAAATATATTTCCAAACATCTGATGACAAAATTATGCCACATTTCGAGACTCTTTACATGAAATAATCGAACCTTCAACTATTAGCGTGAGTCTTCGGAGATGAAAAGAGTTGAGACAAGTCGAGATATGATAAATAAATAAACCAAAAAAAAATATTAAATTGCGCTCAAGTTAAAATAAGAAAAAATTTGGACTTTTGGAAGAACTAGCCGGGTCTCTAAAGCGTTCCATTTAAAAGAATGAAGGGATGAAAATAACGACCACAGGTTAATCACCAGAAAGAACTAGTAACCACTAAACTTTGTACTAGAAAGGCACCTTATATTAGTTCCTGTTACTCCTGCAAGGACCGTAGGGCCGCAAAGGCACTTTAGTAGTACCAAAAAATCATAACATCAAATTATATAAATATCTCGACTTTAGGTATTACAATAGATTCATACGTTTCTTTCAAAAGCACCCTGTTGTACCGACCAAAAAATATGCACATATGTAGATGTGAGGAACTCCAAGCTGAATGCTGGTAAATATACAATTTAAATTAAAAGTTATGTCAATGAATGTGTTGTTACTTTTTTATCATAACGGAACACAAAACATGTCCGTTGTTACAAAATTAGCATAAACATTGCGTTGTTTGAAAATGATTGCTTCAATATTTCACCTTTCAACTTCTTTGAAGTTCCACATTTGCAGAAACCAACAAAGCAAATAAATAAATATGCTCTAATATACATAATTAATATAATACTTTGAGGTTACACAATTTTTTAAGTAAGCTTTTAACGATAGCCCTTCCCAACTAGAGATCTGGACATAAAATCGGTATAATACTTCTAAGTACATACATCCAGCAAACCTAATTAATTGTTTTATGATTTTAGAAATATCCTGAGAAATTTTAGTTGTCGAACAGAAAAGACATCTGTCAAAAGCATGATAAACAACATATACGCATGATAACTGAAAAAAGTGATCTTGAACCAGATTCAGTTTCACAAAAATATCCTTACAACCTATGCAGTGGTTGGTTGGTTGAAAAGGGAGACAAGGTGCACCGCAAGGTCTTCATTAGGCCCAAGGATACTCTGATAAGTTCTTTTTGTGCTCAAAATAAGAAGTTTTCTGGTCTATCCACTGTCAACATTACCCCATAGTAGATTTGTGGTACGACCAGTGTTGCAAATGTTACAAGACTTTAGTTGTTCCCCTACCATCCATTGTTTTAGGCAGCGCTTGTGTGACCTAAACGGTCTTGGGTAGTTTAAGGGAACTGCGTTCCCAGCTGCACCTGAGCGAGCCAACTAATCCGCTTTTTTATTTTCATAATACGATAATCTCGGCCTGAAAGATCGTTGTAGTCATTTAGTTTCAATTTGTTTTCTGTATGTACCTTTCGATTCGTAGGTGGATATATAGATTTCACCAATAGTATATCCATAATTATATCGTTGGCTCATTAAAACGTTGCATTAATATCTCCAATGGACTCAGTTTCTCAATCACAAAACCAATCTTCACAACCTATGCGATACTAAACCTATTGCATTCTCAGACTAGCATCTATTTAATTTGTTTAGGTTTCTGTTCCATTATTTTCCATGAAGAATCAGTATGGAAACAGTTAATTACCGAAACATATATAACGCGAATATCGAATATCCTAAGATAAGACAGAAGGCATCCCCAAGTCTGCAGAAACATCGGTATGCACCACTTTAAAGACCTACCGTAAAAGCCACTTGGAAGAAATTGTTTTGCAAGGGAACCACGAGGCTTATAACTACAAATTAGACCCCACGAGATCATTTGTTATAACCGTGTTCAATACTTGATATTATTTGATGAATTTCTTATAAGTAATAGTCAATCGAAATTGTTTTGAACTATGTTCTGATTTCGTTATGATATTTTATATTTTTTATATCGTTATGATATATTATATAAGATAATTTTGGCCCTGAAGCCGACCATACGACATATCTTATTATAGTAAGAAATTTTTAATTACGAAAAGTATACTCAAAGAGACATGATGCGACTGCTGTTTGAATGAATTGCAATATACACAAATGTATAATATAAACACATATAATCTACTACATAATACAACCACAACAACTTCAGTTGATGATTATAACTACTCATAAGATACTTATGTACATCCAACTTTCTGGATAAATCTTGCAAAGCCTTACTGCGATTCATTGGGCACTTTACGTCTGCTTACGGAATAATGTAACCGCAGAAAGTTGAATGCCAACTACTTTTGTGGGCTTACCGTGATTTTTATTTGCCTGAGCTTGCTCGAGTGGACTCAGCAAGTAAATCTACCAAATGATGGCAGAACATCAAGTGGCAGTCGGGCCATTCCGGACAAGCTAATGCGCATCATTCGCACAATTTCCGGTTAACTCGTTGTCACAAATAGCAACAAATCCATTGACAACTACAACAACAATAATGCCAATACTGTAATTTAACTTTCCACTTCTGGATGTGAACAGGATGTGAAGCACTCTTACCACGGCCGCCTGTAACGTCTCTGCGGCCTTGTGTGTGCACAACTACAACTGCTTTTGCGGTTTCCATTTGATGTAACTGTAAAACCGACCGCAATAGCCACGAAGCCAACACAACTCACCTGAAAGCACTTCACCCATACCACCACCCCTGCAACAACAACAACAACAAAATATAAGTTTCACCTCCTTACTCCCGCCCACATTTGTCATTCATATGCTGATTTCGCCGCTCAAGCGGAGTGAAGTGAGCAGCATCACAATACAGCAACAACAACAACAGCAGCTACATTAATGTGCTCTGTGTGTGCCGCTGTGTTGAAGGGCCCATGAAAAGTCAATTGAAATGAGTGATTTTGGTGTTTTCGAATTGCTGTTGTTGCTGGCTGTGGCCACATTAATATTAATCCCTCATTTCATTGGTTGATGGCCGGTTTAAATTATAATAGCAAAATGTTGTTGCTGTCTACACAATGGCTATTGTCCTTCGTCCTTCATCTCTCTGAAAAGAGTTCGAAATTATATTTAACATGACAAAGGTAAACGGGCATTGATAAGGTACAGTTGTTAAATTGAGTTTAATTGTAAGATTCGTTATGAAGGCTTTTAAATGTAACAGAACACCATTTATCTCCGACAAGTTTGTATAATTAATTTAAATGTGTAGCTTTGTATAACATTAGAGGTAGTGTTCTAAGAAAAGTGACATCTTCTAGACACAAAACCTGGGAAAGGAATTTCTAGTTAAATTTTGTTATACTATCTTCAATAACCAATCATATAGAAGCCAAGGAGAGTAAATCTTGGAGAGGGAGTTTTAAATGAATGTCTCCTCTTCGGAGATTCTGAAAATGTTTGTCTCAGAAACTTAATAGAGACGCGACTATAGCGCGCATAGAACTCATTTTTGTCGCCAATTGAAAATACCAAGCGAAAACAGGTGGCTATTTTTCCAACGGATTGGAGGACTTACTCTTCCTCTGCTTTCACAAGCGGGTACTGCATCGAACACTTTCAAAGTTGGAGCGCTTTCATCCATTCGAAGAGCATGACCTAGCGCCCTCGTTCAATCGTCTGCGGTGTTCGCCGTTGCCAATGCTCAAAGGACTATAAATCTTCCGCAAACTTCATTAATCCCATAAAGAAAGACTACAAATCTGTGCAGATCGAATTGGGAAAAGTGCAAGACTTGAACTTTCTTATTTATAGAAAAACAGCTGCTTCGGTAGAATTGAACCCTCTGTTAGAGGGGTATGAGTTGAACAGCCAGAGAAGGGGTTGGATAGGGTCACAAACCGGTTCATTTCTATTTCTTTCAAGTTTTTCTTATACAAAAAAGCAGATATTAAAGTGAAGAATCAAAGGTTGGGTTAGGTCAGTTTTAGTCCAGAGCTGTACCAGTTAGAGTTCTGTCACATAGTCCATGAGAAGTAGTCATTCCTTAGGACGACTTACCGCGAGTTTTTAAAAGTTTATTTGGGCTCACTGCCGATACCTTTTCCAGTCTCTCATACTTTGGAGCCCCCACTGGACACAAGGAATCCTCCGATTAACCAAAGGACCTAAAGAACCCCAACTTAACCAAAGAACCATATCTCCCTTACAAAATATACACAGTTGAAACTGAATACCAAGCTTTTCGAGACTTTTTACTTTGTGGTCTTTACTAATATTTTATACTAAGAAGCTAAGAAGAGTAAGCGCGAAGATGCTAAAAACATAGTCTAATACGGAGTTTCAAATTCAAGTTCCGACTCTACAACTAACCCATGGTGGAAGAACCCATGTTATTCCTTTATTAATCTGTCTCACACACCTATATAAGTCCAACTCTGCAATTAAAGCCAGCTATGAAAGCTTATTAGAATGTATATATTTTTAAATAAGAAATCCTATTAAATTATATAAATTACAGAGAGCAGTAAAGTAAAGTAAAACGCCTACAACATGTCACCAACCACTTTATGTAAACTTATGCCATAGCACCATAAAAATTGTACACCTACCAATGGTTGCCGGTTAAATGCAGCGCATGAAATCGTGGATAAAAAAATGACTACAAATTCAACAAGTTGTTGGTGCTGTGCGTCGGCAATTTCCCTTGTCCCACAAGCCTGTTGCACTAAACGTTTTACGAACGAATGGCCACAACTCCGCTGTGGCAGCGGCAACAAATGAGAATGTCATTCAAGAGGCTACAGAATGTCGCAAATGGATGCGCCTTCATCTCCACCACGACAAACATACGCACATACAATTCGTTCGCTCGCAAATCCACAAACGATAATAACGCCAACGTTCAACGATAAATGCATCTGTGCAATTGTAAAGCTGACACACACACACATATATATACATATATACGAGTATATATGGGCGCCCACCAATGATGGCCGCACCAATGTTGCATTGTCAAGTGACCTTCCATTCGCATTAGCACGCCTGTGTACCCGTCGCACTGATCGCAAAGCTCTGTGTACAAATAAATTCCGTGTATCTGTGTTTGTATGTGAGTGTGTGTGTAACAATGCCCAGACACGGCGCCATAGGCAATCTGTCCATTTGGTAATGCCGTACTCAGCGGGTGTGGGCGCAAGAGGGGGTCGGTGCGGCGTACCAGCCCACATGCTAGCCACTGAAGCCATTCCAAATAGTACATCAGCCAGTGGAGCGTGAGAGCTCCCGGCTTACCTGGCGCTTTTGGCAAATGAATGAATAGCAAAATTTGTGGGGTGGAGACTGCGGGGCTACAAGGCAAATGCATAGATGCGTATTGTAAAGTGAGTCACAAAGTGTATCGGAAAATTGTTGACATCCTAGTACCAAATATTTTGCTGGGTTACAAGAAAACCGAACCTTTTTGAAACAAAATGGCCAGAATACAATTTTCGATAAGTTTTTTGTTTTTTGTTTTTTCTTTAATTGAATATTTGGTAATCACAATTTTGTTCCATATGATGTTTTTGGCTTCATAACCTTTATGATGATACCAAAGTTGAATGAGATTCTCTGCATGTTCAGAGTTCTCCCTCTTAACCTAACATAACCTATACGGTACGAATAAGATCTCATTCATATTAAAGGATTGTCCTCATAAATTTTCTCTTTTTAAGCGATCTAAATTCTATGTTCTTAACTAATTCACTGATATTGAGATATTTTCATTGGGGCAATGTTCCAAAAATATTCGAAAGACCGTCAATCTAAGGATAGATACTCAATTGATTCCTTACGTTATCGATAAGACCGAAAGAATCGATGTTTCGATGTATATCTCCAACTTCTTTGACCATTTCCACTTAATGTTTTTGTAAAAATGGAGCCTTCTAGTTAGAGAGAGATCTGAATGACTATTCAATCATAGTCGGCATTTGGACATACTTTTTATTGTTTCTTTGAAAATATAAATCTGGACAAATCTAAAGGAGTTTGGAAGGAAAGATCCAAAGGGTAGCTGGTAAGATAAAGTTCCTTTAAAGAATTTAATATATGTATTTACGGTTCTATAAAACAGCATGAACATTCCTTGTTGAGTTCAAATCCCAAGCAAGAGTAAATCAAAATCATTTAATATCCCTGAAACATCTGAGTAAATTTTGGATTAAAAGGTTATTTCAAGAAACTTCGAAAATCTGTCTGAAAACAACTATATGAAGGGTCAAAGTAAGATCATCGAAATAAATACAAATTTTATATATCGGAAAATATAAGCTTACCCCATATGAATGAAGACTATTCCCATATTTTGGATTGTTTAATAACTAAATTTTCTAATTTGTTATTATTATTATAAAAACCCTTTTTCGAACTTCGAAACCAAATATTTCGATTTAGGAGGCTAACTTCGAAATTCGGAGAATGCAATTTTTTACTTATGTCTTAAACTCCCAGAAAACAACAGTTGGTCCAATACCCAGAAAAAAGTCGGTTTCGCCGTATAGTGCTATCAATAAAAATTTATAAAATATTAATTCATAATTTTTGGGGATAATTTTCAGTAGTTACTGTATCCACACTCGCTGCAACATATTCACACATTTAGCTACAACTTACAAATCCATTGTTTATACATATGAACTGCCATGAATATGTACCGACTACACGAGAGTTCATGCTTTTGTTGTCATTGTTTTTGTTGTACAGGTAGTGACCTAACGGTTGCGCTGCAATTGTTACAATGCGACCAATAGCAAAAGCAACAACATATGCACACGTCGGACAAAGCGGCAACAACAACAATAGCGCTGTGTTGCACGGCATAATCGTAAACTGCGTTTCTTTATTGCAGTTCTGGGTACAATTATCAGCGAGAGTAACAGGTGATCAATTGTAATAAAACTCCCAGGGTGCTTTACCTATTCATTTAGTGCCTTTCAGCATACACCGTGGGCGTTGGACGCTACACAGCTGTTGAATGGTATTTAAGTTTGATGGGAATCTGGAAGACAGTGGAGTGATCAAAATTATATAGAAATACTATATGATTTATCGGTTCTAGTAATCACGGATATAGTAAGTCTCTTATTTATTGCATATAGAATTCCTGATTATGTATTTCCAACTGATCCTAATTTAGCCTCCAATAAATCTTAGTAGAGTACAAACCGTTTCTCCACAGCTTGAATGTTATATTCGAGTAGCTAAATCCACCTAAAAGTGTATTGAATGGTGACATCCGAGTCCATTTATCGTTCGCTTCGTTGCCTTCAAATATACTCTTGCTGCAACAATAAATTGTTGTTGTTGATCTCCTTTTTGTAATCACTTCTTATTTACAACGATTGATGAAGCTGCCTCAATAGCGGGAATCAAGCGGAATGAATGCATAGAATTATGTATTCAACGGTGATTCCGATTTATCGACAGAAACAAATCGTGCTTTCATCGTAAAATATGTACGAACTCAAAAGGAAATGAAATAATATTTACGCATATGTGAGCATGAAGGAATCAGCTAGAGAAACTAAAAGTGATTAAGCATTGTTTAAAACTAAATCGTAAATTCAGATGCACTCATCTATGGCAGCATAATACGATATATGCTCTACAAGATACCATTAACAAATATATTAGTTACTATCCAGTAGTATATTAGTTACCAATGTCATATATGTAGCTTATTAGTTGCACACACATCCCGTATTTTTTTCTAATTTGTCGTTTCTGACAAGTCAAAGCAAATTGATTTTGCCCTGTCAATAGCTAACTTAACACATTTGACATGTCTTCGGTTGCACAAAGGACAAGCAGGCAGCCTTTGAAGTCAACCGTAAGTACGAAGTGGTTACTTTGATGCGGTTCGAGAAAAAAAATAAAATAGATAGCCATGATATTTGCAGGTAATTACTAAAGTAGATAAGCACTAATATCTGGTTTTTAGAGAGTGAAAAAAGTTGTATCTCAAAAGCAAAAAAACACATTTCGTATACTGAACCGACAAATCATTTGTTTCACTTATTTTCGTTAATGTGATTTAATAGAATAACCTTTTTATAAAGAAGGTATCAGTCTTTTATAAGAATGTAAATGAAATTGATAAAGAATAAAAAGGAGATTGGAACAAAATCAAAATACTAATGACTCTTAGTTAGGTTCCGAAATCGAAGTATAGCAGTTCGAAGATCGAAATTCGATTTCTTATAAAAAATATTATTAATCGTTTTCGTATATGAAAAAAATAGTGATTAGTCCGTCCTTTCTTCTGATTCCAATGGTATATAACTAATTTCGGAGAAGCTAATAATACGATATAAAGGATCCAATGGCAGATTTTCGAAAACATAAAAAGTTGTATTTTAAGTTATGATTCCAGGATTTTCGAAATATTGGACGCCCTTTCTTCTACGTATGCGTATTCATATACCATTATTGCAGAAGGTGGAAGCCAACGATGTCGTATAAAAAAGGATATTTCAATCCCGTCAGAGAATAGGGGCTTTGAAACTTACTACAATTTATTTTCACTAAAACATTCACTATGGATTTAAGGATAAATTGAATGATATACCTCTACCAAAAAATATATAGGGAAATGTTCTGTGCAAACTCCACGAATTTTTGTCTAATCTAAAATATAAAGCGCAAAAGTGAAATATTACAGGAGCACTTCTATTAGCACACCAATTTAAGCTGCAGTGCTTATTGATTCGGCATACACATGCTCATACATACCTCGTAAATCCATCTACAGCATCTGCTGTAACAACGATGGAGGTGGTGTTTCTGGGCGTTCAATTACATACACTAATGTGTCATGTTAAATTAACACTTTAATTTATTTCGAGTTACAACACAAAGAGCATATTTAATCGCTTTGCTTTGCTACGAACTGCCACTGCCGTCGACAGCGCAAAATTGTGCACGATTCGGTGCAAGGCCCGGTAGGAAAAGGTTTAGTTGAGGAATTTCTAGGAATTGATAGGAAGTAAAAGTAAGAGATATTAGTCAAGTATGTCATCAGTACAACAGAGACCTGCAAGTAAGTAGTAGACTTAATAACGGGTGATTTTTTTGAGGTTAGGATTTTCATGCATTAGTATTTGACAGATCACGTGGGATTTCAGACATGGTGTCAAAGAGAAAGATGCTCAGTATGCTTTGACATTTCATCATGAATAGACTTACTAACGAGCAACGCTTGCAAATCATTGAATTTTATTACCAAAATCAGTGTTCGGTTCGAAATGTGAAATCCGCTTTTTTATCGACAAATTTTGTTCAGCGATGAGGCTCATTTCTGGTTGAATGGCTACGTAAATAAGCAAAATTGCCGCATTTGGGGTGAAGAGCAACCAGAAGCCGTTCAAGAACTGCCCATGCATCCCGAAAAATGCACTGTTTGGTGTGGTTTGTACGCTGGTGGAATCATTGGACCGTATTTTTTCAAAGATGCTGTTGGACGCAACGTTACGGTGAATGGCGATCGCTATCGTTCGATGCTAACAAACTTTTTGTTGCCAAAAATGGAAGAACTGAACTTGGTTGACATGTGGTTTCAACAAGATGGCGCTACATGCCACACAGCTCGCGATTCTATGGCCATTTTGAGGGAAAACTTCGGAGAACAATTCATCTCAAGAAATGGACCCGTAAGTTGGCCACCAAGATCATGCGATTTAACGCCTTTAGACTATTTTTTGTGGGGCTACGTCAAGTCTAAAGTCTACAGAAATAAGCCAGCAACTATTCCAGCTTTGGAAGACAACATTTCCGAAGAAATTCGGGCTATTCCGGCCGAAATGCTCGAAAAAGTTGCCCAAAATTGGACTTTCCGAATGGACCACCTAAGACGCAGCCGCGGTCAACATTTAAATGAAATTATCTTCAAAAAGTAAATGTCATGAACCAATCTAACGTTTCAAATAAAGAACCGATGAGATTTTGCAAATTTTATGCGTTTTTTTTTTTTAAAAAGTTATCGAGCTCTTAAAAAATCACCCTTTAGTAGAATTATTAAAATTTACTAAAACAAATATTTTTTATAATTTCTTTTTAACAAATTAATTTAATTTACATTAAAAGTAGTTTTTCCTATAAGGTTTATATTTATATACATTTGGTTGTATCCTCTCACGGTATATATTTTCACATTACCGTTTTTTGCTCTGCCATACACTAATTTTTTATTCATATACTCAAATACATACATATTCTATATATTTATGTAAATGCATATATTTTTGCGAGAAATTAAAAATTCAAACGGAATTTTCAAGCACGGTTTAACATTTTATATTTTGTGTGTGTATGTGTTTAATACTATGAACACCACTTTTGTTGCATTACCACTTTATCTCTTATTTGCTGGATATTAGGTATCAAGCCCGAATGAAAATTTTCTACAAGTATTATATTTAAATAAATATTATTTAATTAAATTATAGTTAAGTTCAAACAAATAGTAGTTCTGCAGATAGTCTCCCTCAGTAGGTAATTATAATCCTTCGCTAATGTTTCTGCCTTGCTTTTTGCCATATAAATATGTAACACCTCGAAGATGGCTTAAATCTATTTAAAAAGAAGTAAGGAAGGGCTAAGTTCGGGTGTAACCGAACATTTTATACTCTCGCAATTTATTTATTTAACTTTATTTATATTATATAATACACAATTTGACCCACATATTCGTCATATATATTGTATAAAGTCCATTGAAACCATAATATTAGGTTAGAAGCACCGAGGTCCTCGTGTTCGATATATGGGGCCTTAAAAACCTATGGTCCGATTTCGGCAATTTTTAGAATGGGGCTGCCACACTACTAACATAGTATTTGTGCAAAGTTCTGCATCGATATCTTCACTAGTACTAACTTTATATATTGTAAAGTAAACTATTCAGACCGACTTCAAAGTTCTGGTATATAGGAAGTAGGCGTGGTTGTGAAGCGATTTGACCTATTTTCACAACATATCATTGGGATGTAAGGAAACTATTACAAACCAAGTTTCATTGAAATCTGTGGAGTAGTTCCTGAGATATGGTTTTTGACCCATAAGTGGGCGACGCCACGCCCATTTTTCATTTTGTAAAAAAATCTGAGTGCAGGTTACATCTGCCATTTCTTATGTGAAATTTAATGTTTCTGACGTTTTTCGTTAGTGAGTTAACCCACTTTTAGTAATTTTCAACCTAACTTTTGTATGGGAGGTGGGCGTGGTTATGATCCGATTTTTTTCATTTTTGGACTGTATTAGGAAGTGGCTAAAAAAAACGACTGCAGAAAGCTTGGTCTATATAGCTCTATTGGTTTGCGAGATATGTACAAAAAATTTAGTAGGGGGCGGGGCCACGCCCACTTCCCCAAAAAAATTACATCCAAATATACCTCTTCATAGTGCGATCCTTCATACCAAATTTCCATAGCTTTATTTATGGCTTAGTTATGGCACTTTATGTGTTTTCGGTTTTCGCCATTTTGTGGGCGTGGCAGTGGTCCGATTTGGCTCATTTTCGCAAGCAACCTTCCTATGGTGCCAAGAAATAAGTGTGCCAAGTTTCATCAAGATATCTTAATTTTTACTCAAGTTACAGCTTGCACAGACGGACGGACGGACGGACGGACAGACAGACATTCGGATTTGAACTCCACTCTTCACCCTGATCACTTTGGTATATATAACCCTATATCTAACTCGTTTAGTTTTGGGTGTTACAAACAACCGTTATGTGAACAAAACTATAATACTCTCTTTAGCAACATTTGTTGCGAGAGTATAATAATGTAGAGTATATTTAGAAGTACAAAGAAACATTATAAACCAAGCCATCCACAGTCGAATTTGTTCGACGAACGTGTTCGTGTTCAAATTTGTGTAAGACGTTTGGTTCGAGAACAATATTTATGATTCTATCTTGGCTGTGTTCGAGCGAACATATTCAACAATGAGTGTTGAATGGCAATGTTGGCACCAACAGTTTGTCGAGCAAATTCGACTGTGGATGCCCTTCTAAGCCGTGATTGGTACGTAAAATGTTCATATCACAGATCAATATTAAATTCGTAGTTCTATTACTTTAATATGGGTTCTGTTGAGAAGAATATTATTGTTGTTGTAGCGACAAATAACGTTACATTCTTTTGGGAAATAACAGTGCTTCGCAAGATACCTTCTTGTTTCGTAGACCGGACTGTACGAGGAATGACGAGTTTCAGCTTAAGAATATATATATTTCTTTCTAGAACACCAATATTAATAGAGACCCTTGGAATATAAATGACATAATTTACAATATCTGAACTTATCTGATTTTGAACTAGAAATAAAAAATAACATATAAGAAGGACATACACAAATATTATGGGACTACTATGACAGAAGTTTTCCAAAAAAAAATATGTATGTATAGACACCAAATATCCAACATGCGTCATAAATTTCACACCCTTCAACGATCCAATATCACATATCTTTATGCTTTTCCACCTAACACTATTATGTGCATGAGTGTGAAACAAATTGAAAGGACAAATTCCCTTAGCAAATTGGCACCTTTATCTCACTTCAGGCTCAATTTGTGCAACCAAAAAATTTAATTTCAGCCGAAAGCAGACCGCCCATATAATGCGGACAATAGGCGAGCAGGAAACATGGAACAGCATGTGGTAATGAAATTGGGATTTGTACGAAACGAAAAGCTTCCATCCAGCTGGTTGGCGTCGGAATTTTTTCTTTGTCTGCGCTTTCATTTGTCGCTGCAGCGCCAGCATACCCGCCCAACTGCACTCCAGCACTAAACACCCACAGGTGCTCCTGTGGTGGTACTGCGTATGCATTTATTGCCGCCAATGCTATTGTGTCGTCTTACCTTTAAACAACGGCCATTGTCAGCAGACATCAATCGCATGAAAAACATTCCATCATCCTTTGTCCGGTGACCGCGGCACAGGCTCCACATGTGACTGCCGAAAATTATGCACAGAAGTGCATATACGAGCATGCTGTGTATGTTTGCATGGGCAAATATTTACTCGGTGTCATGAATATGCACCAGCGTTCATGTTTCGGTTAAAATATGGAATTTTGAGTAACAATTCGCTTTCATACACTTGTATGTCGTTGCATATTTGATTTCCACCAACTGCATTTATTATTTGCATTCTTTCGCCTCATACATATTTCATTGATGAAATAAAAAGCAACGAATTTTCGGAAAAATCACTTTGGGTGAATTTATGAATTATAAAGCTTTTCATGAGAAATCAAGTTCATTCTCAAAAGTCGATTTATATAGTATATTCAAGTGCAAAATTTAAGAGGTAACGCCAAGGGGTTATAATAAGGAAAATCAATACAAAATTTTATTTATTAAAATATTGCATTTATAAAACCCACTCAGAAGACCACATTATCTCATGTTTTGATGACATCTGAATAAACTAAGGACTATGTTCGCGGGTATCTGTCATGTAAAATGTCTAAAAACTCTAATATATAAATAAATCGAGACGAGAATTGGTGGTACTATAGTTAATGAGAGGGAGATTTTTCAACACACGTTTATTTTTTGCTCATGTCCCTTTATGCTTTTATTCATCAAATAATCAAAATCACACTAGGTGTCCGAATACTACTAACGGATCAAAATACCCTCACGACTCGACAAATTTATTACAAAGTTACTTAAGTCGACTAATGTCGATTGCAGTCACTTGGCTGAATTCGCCGAAGGAGTGCCTACCGAGGGGTTTTAACCTTAAAGTGGCGAATGCTGGACAATGAAGGAGGATGTGCTTCTATGCTTCCTCTTCGCCTTCCTCCAAACATCTTTCGCATCTTGCGTCTGACATAATGCCTAATCTCACCGCATCTGTACTTATTGGAAAATGTCTAGTAAGCACACCAATGATTACGGCGAGATGAACCTTATTAAGAGACATCAGCTGGAAGAACCGCGCGCCATAAAGACCTCGTAACTGAGTAGGTGCTGGTTGTTGTCCAACATTTGGCGAGCTCACGCGAAGTCTGTATGTCCACCGCTCTAGCGCATGTGGACTGACGGACTATCCACTCGGTTCTACTCCCATGCCAATGTTGCTAGGATACCTCCTCTGGCAAGGTGGTGAGCTCTGCGGTTTTCAGCGAATCCGCGTTGACCGGGTATAGACACAAGTGCAATAGCAAAGTAGTTCGTTGCTATTGATAAAGATATTAGATCCTGCCTAATTAGCTCAGAGCCTACTGTCATCGATACATATCTCTCTGAAGAAGGCCGCACTTCGGATCAGTATATCTCCTGCTACTTTAATGACAACCACCCTTGCCTTAAACTTGTACAATTTCCGAATGAAATTAGAATAAAAATCTATAAACTAACACTTAAAGTAAAGTTAAAGCCATATTCGAGATGATGTTAAAAAGGCGTCGTTTTGTCGAGAGATTTCTATAATGTAATACTGGGGAAAAAACCTGAACTACGCAGTTAGTTCCACTCTCCTAAAAAGCAAAGCAAATGTTGAGCGTGGACCAGCTGACTTTTGGAATGTGTGATCGAAAGTACCTGAGAAGGATTTCCAAACGGCTAATTGGTATCAAGTCTTGAAGTAAACTGAAGTCTTTAGGATGCCTTCCAGAATTCTAAACGTATATAGAACTTAAGAAGCTCGTTAAGGATACATTTTCGAACATATATCGCCAACATAAGCCCGCTGCATCATTGGCTAAGAGCCTTCAAAAGCTACCTAAATTGCCATAACGATTTTAATAAAGCGCATAGACGACTTAATCACAAGTCCAGTGAGTGAATTTTCAAATTGAATAAGTCGATTTGCAAACTGATTTATTACGGTTATTTAAAAATACTTAACGCAATAAATAAGTGAATTTGGAAAAGCAAAAATAATTTTATGCTCATCTGTTTGAAATTCATTTCCTCTAACAAATATTTCACAAATCAACTCCGTGCCTCAGCAGCAAATGTAATTTTTCGTAAGTTAACGGCTAACTTTATGCTTGCAAATGAAAATGCATCAGCTGGTCCAGCAAACTCTCTATAAATATAAATATGTATGTATGTGTGTGCATATACGGATTACCCTTTTTCGGCAATTGGAAAATTTGTTTAAATGTTTGAATTAACTCTTGTAACTACAGCCTATGAGCGCATGATAAGCAGGCACACAGGCAAACACACTACACACTCAAATTCGAATTTGCACTCAGGTGGGTTGTTACATTTTGAGCCTCAGGTGATTTTTCACTTTAACTTGCTTAATTAAAATTTAAATCTTGCCTTGAAGTTAATCAAAGTAAAATATCTTCACTCTACTCTAAGCGTTTTTATCCCTTCACCACACACATACATGTGTGTGTGTGTAAGTGCGCGTGTGTGGGCGCTATAGGCATTTTCCAAGCATTGCCTGTGAACTTGCTAGTTGGCTGCTGCCACTCTACTCGCTTATATTAGCACTTGTTTCGGTTTATTTTCCACAAACACACGTGGTAAGCATTACATTCGGCACACATGCGGCCTACTTTAACAGATTGGAAAAGGATTTTGAGGAATTGCTTTACTCAAGCAGGTGCGTCCGCACGGCATATTGCTGGCATCAATAAGCTTAACTTGTTGTTGTTGCTATTTTTATACATGCATAGGCATTTTATTGGTTGAACTTAATTTGCTAATGAAATTCTCAAGCGGATGTGTTCTATTCGCACGCTAGGCGAATAAGTTGACTTGGTTTTTGGATTAGAAAGCTATTTGTTAATTAAGGATTTATGAAATTATGTAGTTGATTTGCTGCAAAAATACATTCAACTTGTCTGATTTCATTTTTTAGGAAAAGGTGTTTTAGGTGTTAAGACCGTTGTGGGATATTTATTTATCTACCCCCAGCCAATGTACAAATTGTCATTCAAAAGAATTAATTTTCGAATTTGTGAGAAAATTGCATTACTGAAAGTATATTTCACCCACGAACGAATTCTAATGAAACCCTTTGCCCATTCTTGGGCAGCTTAAAACTTTCGAAACCCTTCACTTATTAATCATCCATCTCAAATGGAAGCAGAAGCTTTATCACACATCTAAAGAATGTGTCCATCGGATGTTAAGAAAATCTTTAAAGGTATTAAGGTATCACTAACAAAAATTAGAAACGAAGATCTTTCCAAAAAAGTGTTAAACAACACTAGAAGCATCTAAAACCAGAAATATTAATAATAGCCCATGTATCAATTTATAATTTTTTTTCTGAGTAAAAAAATCTCTTAGTCCAAAATAATAGGTAATACATACTCCGTTATAGAATATTCTTCAGTGTATAGGCCTCTGTGACTACTGCCAGTCACTAATTCACTAATACTCTGAAACCACCAACAAAAGAATCATCAGCAACAAAGAACTCTTCAAACCCATAACTTATACACTAAGCGTGCAAATTAATTAATCTAAATTTATGTAGATATGTATTTCTTTTTTTTCATTTAGTACCCAGCTGGAGAACTCAAAGTGTTTCTTTTGCTCGAACCAATTAAATGTCTGTCTGAAAGGTCCACGGTTTAATTATAAACACAACTGATGAAACTCCAGTTACAGCTGTGGCATTCTCACATAAAGTAATGCAATTTATTTAAAAAGAAATCAACACTTAACTTTCGCACCCTTTCCAGCATCACCTTGCCTAACAACTAACCGACGATTACGCGTCAGCCCCAACGCCAACACTTCATCAACAACTCAACAGGAACTCCACTTACACGCCATTCATTGGCCCACAACACTACGAATGACGTCCGCATGCACGGACAAAAGGAAATTACACGCAAAAGACTACCAATTTAACCAACAACGACCGGTGTTGGCCAAAGCACCGACCAGCCGACCACCGACTGCTTGCTGGCGCATCCAACTCATTCATCAAATGTATAAAAATAACCCAAAAAGCGGTGGAAAACAACTCTTTTCCAACGCCGTCCATCACTTCACTCCTTTACGCCCTGTTTCTTTTTTATTGTTTTTAATAGCGGGTACAATAAAAGAAAACGCCCGCTGGTCATGCCCCCGCCCCCGCCCACGCCAAGTGAGCGCAAAAAGCAATGTGTATTCAAAGCGTGGCTCATCCCCCCGCAGAGACGCTGAGCGGCAACAATTTTGCATGCCATCTGTCAACGCACCGATCGCCGACCGGTGAAAGTGGTCAGACGCAAAGAAAACAACGAGTTCAAACCGCAGCATCCAACCACCCCCCTCGCCAACAGTCGTCGATTTTTCAAAGAGAGAGCCAGTTTCATATGTATGAAGGCGTGTAGTACCGTTACATGTAAGCATATTCATCATCTTGTTTCACTTCATCTCGCTTATTGCCACAGGATAGAAATTTCAATTAAATTTACTCAAAAGTGGCAAATTTGTTTTCTTTATTTCCGCTTTCTCCTCCCTCTCACGCAGAATCGATTGTTTCACTCATTGTGCGTTTTTTTTTTCTTTTGCTGTGAATTATTTCCAGCAGTCTTGGGCGCAGCAGTTCAATGAATCTTCACTGGGAGGGTGAAGTTGAATGGGAAGGTAAATGGGATGTAGCAACCCAGAATAATACCCTTTATAAGATACAGTTTTTGATAGACAAATCATATTTATTTTTCAATTCAATGCGAATACCGTTTTTCGTAAAAAAATAAAATAAATATGGACGGTCTCAGCGATGTCAAATGTGTAAAGTATTTTATAGGTTAGGTGAGGTAAGTCTGGTAGGCCAGAAAGCCACACATAGACCACTTTTGTTCCTTTGCGACACCAGATTGAGTGGCGTCACGTAGTCAAAAGTATCTTGTAGGCGTGCGCCACCACCAGACTGTGAATATGTTGGCCAGTGAATCTGCCGACCATGTTCCTACATTTCCTTCTATCGAGCGTCGGTATAAATTTCATGTACTTCTGATCTAATGCTTTACACATAAATTTTGGTTTTGCATATCGGTAAGTTCTTCCAGCGCGCTATCAACTTTCTTAACTATCTCCTGTCGAGATCAGCATGTACTGCCTAACATGGGATTAGCTACATCAATCACGCTTTTCAGATGACAGTTATACGCCTCTCTTGGCAATCCAGTCCTAGTATTTTATGGGGTATATTAAAAAGAAATCGAATATTTGTGTATCTTGCGTTGTATAAGCGCACTCTGGTAACCCTAGAGGGCCATATTTTAAAGTTTGTCTTTGAAAAAGTCGCAGGGCAGGTGGCTGAAAATGTGAATATTTTGTTATGCCCTGATTAAGCTGAAATCCGTTCCGGTAATTTGACGCTCGGGAAGGCCAATTGTCGAAAATATCGTTAAAATAAAGGAAACTTGAGAGTGCGATTTAAGCACTTTTTCGATTGTCCAAGATCAAAACATTCCACAAAAAAAAAAACGTTTAGTACCATTTAAAGAAGACTGAATACAAAATGAAGTTCGGTGTATGTACGTCATGTAAGTTAAGCTTAAATAATTGTCACAGAAGCGCAAAAAATCGATTTCTGGTTCATCACGACAAAGTCACGACGAGAGAAAACGGTCCTGATGGAATCGCTACGAGCCGACGAAACGAGTGTTGAAGACTGTTATGCTAAATTTTTGGTGGGATTCGCAAGGAATAATTTACTATGAGCTGATCCCTTACGGTCAAACTCTTATTTCGGACTTATACTATCCACAATTGGACCATCTGAAGGAAGTAATCGCACAGAAACGGCAATAGGAGTGGAATTGCGTTCCATCAAAACAACTCTAGGACACACCCAGCAATAGTGCCTCACCTGAACCTCCGGAGTCAGCTCAGTACTTAATTGGGAGGTTCTTAATAATAAATAATGATAGATGCATAACCTTATGGTCCGGTCCTGACAACAAGTGATGACTGCCTGTTCGTCTGCATGAAAATCGGCTATCGTCCAAGTGTTTCGCCAGTAGACATGCTTTCTACGAGAGTGACATTAGGCGTGTTTTATTTGACCAGCAAATTAAGCTATTAGCTTATTTTGTATGGAAGACTTAGCCAACATAAGCTGCCATCGATTGGTCACTTCTCTGCTCGCTATCTTTGGGCGCTGCTCGCCTGTCAAAAATTTTACATGTGAAAGCAACAACAAAGATATCTAGTTGAATTCGTGTTGGAGAGTATGCGAATACCTCATTAAAATTCCAATCGTCGCTTGCTGAGTGCTACCAAGTTTTGTTTTACTCATTTTGGAACAATTTTACTATTGTGAACGGCTCAAAGGACAAATTACTGTCAAAATAATAAAAATTGTTATACACAAATTTGAAATTGAAAAGGGCAGGTGAAGATTAATCGTCAGTATTTTTGTATTCAATTTATTGAATAAAAAACTTTAATAAAAAATAAATTTGTTACAGAAAACGTTAGACATAGACGGTGGTTGAAGAGTTCAGTGCGACCAAGTATATACAATTCGATTTCAGTGCTGCCAGTTTATATGGAAATTTGGAAAGTTTGTTCGATTGGCTTGTCTATAGCAGTTAGCCAATCGATGACAGCTATAATTATGTTGGCTTGTCATAAGCTATCATAGCTTGTATATTGAACTAGAGACATTGCCAGTTCATCGTTTTTTTTTCATTGACAATAGTTGGGTTTTTTCCAAAAAAATGTAGTTGGCAATAGCGAGAAACCCCATTTTGACAGATTAAAATGTAAACAAACCAAAATTTTAAATTCTATCGAACTTTATCCATATTTATTTAGACCTTCCCGGATGTAATAATGATTGAAGATTCCTTAAAAGCTCAGAATATTATAGAAAAGCGGTAAACAAAAGGAAATTTGATTTATAAATTCAACTTTTTTTTTAAATAAATTACATTTAAGCTGAGAGTTCGGGCCCGCATTGCCAACACAATTCATTTTTAAGCGAAGATATGAAATAAGATAAATGTGTTTTATTTGTCCATGATTTAGCTATTAGCTCGTGGTGGTCAAATAAAACACGCCTATTATGAACTTGACTTCAATAATAATATTGTATGTAATATTCCCGCCTAGTTTCAAACTTGTTTAGTTTTTCTAAGTTTATATATAAGCAATAAATAAATAACCGCAACATTCGTTTTTTATTTCCCGAACAATTTCACAAAAAAGCTATCGCAAATTGTTGAAACAATTAAACTAATGTCTTTGTGCATTATAATTGACTGCGTTAAACTAAAGTGGCAATAAAATGAATTGGTATTTGTATGGAATTAAATTTTAATTATCCAATCAACTTAGATGATCGATAAGCTAATTGGTATTTTGATTATTTATGTGAGGAGAATATATTTGGCTGTACGCCTATTTAAAATTCAAATTTATTAGAAGATAATCCAGTACTTATGTTACAATTATAATGAGTACCGACATTTGTATTCATGTGTGTTTTCTAAACAAATATTTATATACAAATTAATAGCCAATTTACTTTTTATATAGTAGTTTTTGTTCTATGCGCATAACTTTTTCAATTGTTGCCTTCAAATTCATGTAAAAATAAAATTAAATTATTTAGAAACAATTAGGAATTTGAGCACACAATTTAATTTCTACTAAAAAAAATTAATATTAATTTAAATACTCTGTTATAATTAAATTAAAATTTATTTATTATTAATTTATAATTAATTATTAGATACAAAATCATCATGAATCATATATAAAGTGCTTTTCAATTTTCAAATCACAATTTTTATTTCTTAAACAAACTTATCTAAGCTACGCTTGCAGCAAGCTCTTTCAATTACACTATTGTCTGCGTCGAACTATGGAGCATAAATAATTCAGGTATTTCCGTACGGTGCAAATCTGCCAGCAACAAAATAATTTAAGCATACCGCAACGGAAATGCGTGCCAGTGTGCGGAAATGCCAACCGATCGAAATGCTCATACGCATGAAAATGGACGAATGATTGTAAAAAAAACTCTCTCCGAAATACTCATATGCGGAATGCTATGTAAGTATGTTTCCAGGTATACATGTGTGTGTGTGTTTGTGTAATTTCAGGTTAGGTAAAGTTGTTAACGCAAGAACAAGCAAATTCCGGAAATTAGAAATCTATTCGAAATCAAATGCGATTATAATGATGACCAGTACAACAGGTGGATGTTATACGGTATAGGGGTACAACGGAATATGAGTAATGTGCGTAGTAAATATTTTTATTTCAAAGCAGTCATTATATAAATAACAAACACATAATTGTAGGAGGCATTAGAAAAATTATACATATTATTGCTCTGGTTTTTTATTTTCTTCGCTAAAAAGTGAGAATTACAAAATTCAATGAAAATAAATGTTCAAATATATCCAAAGTTTTCCAAAGAACGCTCAATGTATATAGAGATATTTCGAAAAAGAGATACCATATATTGTAAAAATAAGCCCGGAAATTAAAAAGAAGGCAAATCTTCCAGCACAAATCCGCAAAGAGTGGTGTGTTCAAAAAATAACGGGAATTTTAGTTTTTGAAAAAAATATTTATTCATTCGTCTACATTAATATTGTCGCCTTCAAATGAATCCCTTTTCGATATTATGCAGTTATGTCAGAACTTCTTTGAATCGTCGACACATTTCTTAAACTCTATTTTTGAGATAACCTTTGCCTCTTTCAGCGCTTTCTCTTACACTTCTAAAATTACGACCCATTAAGGTTATCTTTCTTTTTGGAAATCGGAAAAAAGTCACACGGAGTCTGTCTGACGAATATGGAGGTTACGACATCGTAACAATATTGTTTTGGCCAAGAATTCTCGAACATGCGAATGAGCTTTTAATAACCGAAAATCGCCAAGCTCATAAAAACATAGTAAATAACGGTTTCAAAACTCAAAACTCTCAGTGCCACAATAATAAGAATAGAAAGAAGATAATAATTTTATACTCTCTCTAAAGAATTCATCGGTGAAAAGCGACCTTAATTCGCCATCACTGCGGTCGCGAGAAATCTTTATTTTGCTAATTGCATATGTCTCTTCCGTCTCTTCCCGTGAATACACATTACCATATGAAAATGAATGCTCATCTGGGACCCGCCAACCTAAATATGCCACCCGCACATGCATTGTATGTTGCAAATTAGCACAATCAACTGCCATTACACAGTGATTTAAGGCAACAAAAAAAGTTGTAATTATGAAGAATAGAGAATGCTGCAGCAGAGAAATTATGGTCAGCTGACATGTGCCCACGTCGCGTTCACATAATGCGGGTTTTTGGTGCTGACGAGCTCATCGCAGCCGCTGTGGACTGGCATCCTTTAGCCATCCTCGTTTCCTTGTATTTACACAATAGTCGACCACAATAAATGCACACATGAACGCTTTTTAGTCGCCATAAATAACAGCCATCCGATGGAAGCCTTCGGTGACCGCCACCGCATCACACACGCCACATATTATGCACTCATCTATGCTTTCACAACTCTTTGCGGTTCATTTTTCTTCGTTCGTCCTTATTTTTTTGTACTGCTCCGCAAATCCCTTCATTGCCGTTTAAATGTTACAATATGCGCGAAAATGTATTCTGCGACCAGTCATGCTTTCACACATATGCTTACAATTTATATTTTTTATGTTTTGAGTGGATACCCTGCAAGAAATCCCAGGTGAAATGGTGGTGATTTTGACACTAAGATTATGAAAACTTCATATAAACAAATAAAATGTATTACTAATAATACATTATCCGATTCAATTAGTGTCACTTCAGGGGTTCCACAGGGTAGTCATCTCGGCCCGATTCTGTTCTTGTTGTTCATCAATGATATACCTTCAGTAATTAAGTTTTCAGAAATTTTATTATATGCGGATGATGTAAAACTTTTTAAATCATATACTTCTCATAATGAAAGGACTGAGTTGCAATCGGATTTAAATAATTTAGTTACTTGGTGTCACAAAAATGATATGCCACTGAATCTTAAAAAAATGTAAAACGATGTGCTTTTCCCGTAGAACTGTTGATCTTTCCCCCTATGTAATAAATAACTTCAGTTTAGAGCAAGTTTTTAGCTTTGTTGATTTAGGAGTTAATATGGACCCTAAACTAAATTTTAATTCTCATGTAAATTCAATTGTCTTAAAAGCTAAAGGTGCTCTTAGCTTTGTTAAACGTTGGTCTAAAGAATTTAGTGATCCGTATATTACTAAAATTCTTTTTACAACATTGGTAAGGCCTATATTGGAGTATGGTTCTGTGGTATGGAATCCTAGCTATCAATCCCATTCTGATAAGCTTGAGTCCGTTCAAAAACAATTTTTACTTTTTGCTTTAGGCCACTTACATTGGGATTCAAGATTGAATCTTCCCCCGTATACTAGTCGTTTAAAACTTATAAATCTTCCCACACTCACTAGTCGCAGAGAAATGCTAGGTATAATTTTTCTAGTAAAACTTCTGAATGGTTTAGTTTGTAGTTCATTCCTTTTGTCTGATATTAAGTTTAATGTCCCATTGCGTTCATCCAGGCAGTTTAGACCATTATTTCTAAAATCTTCTAGAACAAATTTTGAGTTAAATGAACCATTCTGCCGAATATGTCATGATTTTAATTCGCATTCCAGCACATTTGATCCATCTGACTCAATATTTAGCATCAAAAAAACTATTTTGTCTTCTCTTAATAAATAATATTCAGAAATTTTTAACTTTTTGTTTTTATAAATTTTTAAATCTCAGCTGTTGAAATGTTTCTTTCTGTAGCTGAGCAGTTTGAGAACCGGACGCTTAAAAATCTCTTGCCTTTCTAGACTCGGCAAATTCCGCTCGTATGCGGACTGCGCCCCACGCGTCGGTTGGGCGGGAGGAGGGTAATCGTTTGGGTTAATAATAATAATAATAATAATAATACTAGAACATATACTCTTTTTAGTTTGATTTACTCGATTTATGTAGTGCTCAAATCTCTCTAGTCCCTTTTTCCAACCTAAATATTTCCTTCAGCAAATTTATATTTTTTGATCGGTTAAGAAACAATCAAGTATTTTGTCAACCACAATAACATTTTCTTCAAGACATAATCTAAAAATCGGAGGCAATAATATAATAATAATACTTCTATCAATACCTTAGTATAATATTTCTTAGCTGTCACACAGCACAATTATTTCCTACAGACCACGTATGGAGATGTGCACCTCACCTGCAATAGTCAAGTTTGCATAAATAATAAAAAATGTAAATAGCCACAGCAACCGAGAAAATAAACAGCTTAAAAAATATATGCTCAGTACCAACGAAAAAAATTATGACTGTCTACCATAAACCGCCTCATCATGCCACCATATGAAAGTGCTCCCCGAGACTTTCTGTATTTTTTAATCCTTTCTGCCCAGTGTACCTTATTTGATGCACACGAGTGAGCACGATCCTCTCCGGCGGGCCACTGGTTTGACTTTTGACAACGTGCAGGAATATATTTAAGCACTTAATATGCAGCAGTTGCACACCAATAGACGCACATGAATGCACCAATGGCACCGACAGATTGGCCATATGCAAATTCGTGCCCACAACAAAATCAGTTGCAGCTGAACTGTGAGGAACGGTTGTTTGTTGCCTGCCATTTTCACTGTGTTTTTCATGGCCTTTCATCGCCTAGTCACATTTTGAACTGAGCGTTTTGCTCATTTCGAGGTTATGAAAATTTTAAATGACTGACATGATGTTCGCTTGATTGGCGGAAAATTGCTTCCACACGCTTCAATTGTGGTGTCAAATCGATTTAGATGATGCAGTTTTTGAATTTTTGATTTTTCACATATTAAGCGGTGCAGAAAATTAAATGTGATAATATATATAATTCATATACTTAGGTATACGTGGAATCTTGAACGTAATTTATCATGAAATTGAGTCCATTAGACTTCTAGCGTATTGTGTTTTAATTAGGACTAATTTTATTCAGAACCTTTTTATCTAAATATATACTTTTATGATTCTTCTGGGTAATTTTAGAAAGTTTGTTGAATTCTTTTAAATCTGAGGCATGTTCCAAAATATTGGAGTAGAATTTCGGCAAAGATAAGCATGAGAAATTATAGATAAGATTTATAACTCAGAAAACTTGAAATACAGAAAGAAACAGAACGCCGTTAACGGAACTCTTCGCTTAAAAAACATATCTAAACAAGCTTCAACTAACTCATCCGACCGAAACCGATTTATCTAAACAAATCAACAACAAATTATCTAGAATCAAAGTGTTGAATGTCGAGAGAACCTTCGAAAACCTTTAACTAGAGGGTGACCCTCTCCATCTCAAAAAACTCTTAATTCGAAAAAAAAAACTTCCATGGAAGCAACACAGCATATAATTAGGGATTATTTTTCCCATGTCGATATATTCCTGTTGAAATTTTTTTAATGATTATTTGTAATTACGGAGATGAGATGAAACTTTCGTATAGCTATTCATGGAATTCATTAGAACTATCAGTATTTATTTGTGTCCTAATCAGTATTATGCGTATTTTTTTAATTTTCAGCACAACTTTTCGTGGATTTACTAACATTACTCACCCAATTAGCTGGCAAATACGCTTCTTTCTCTTATTTACCATTTACACCCCCCTTGAATAACAACAACTACAGCGAGAGTAGCAAACATTATGCACTTCCCGCATCATTAGGCAAATGCAAAATGCAATGCAAAGTCAATTTGATACATTTACCAGCAGTTAATATTGCAGCAGCAACTAATGGAGTAGCGGTGGTGAAATTCAAAACTCGCTTAATCCGCGAAATATCAAATATTCAAAATGCATTTCCACTACAAATAAATTATTCGTGCAGCGCCATTAATGCATAACAAGCTCGATGCCGAGGTAAACAGATATTTTCGGTTGGCATAATTTGGGCTTTTCTATTCAAAGTCGGGCAAATATTTTGATGTGCTACCAGGATAGTTAGGGAAGTCAGTAATTTTGATTGGAACTTTTATTTTTACTTTAGAGGTTTTTAGCAAGTGCCTTTTCATTAAAAATAAAATATATTTGTATATGAACCTACCTACAAATATCGATTAAAAACATTGTAGTAAAAAATATATAACTTTTTCGGAAAATTCTATAGGATTTGTCATATTAGAAACCATTGGAAACTATATTATTTATTCCTTCAAGAAGTTAATTTTTCCAGCTCTTCCACGTATGTTTTCTCAGATAAGCTATTTTACTTTTTCGTGTTCTCAGTTCATCCCTGATCTCATCCTTACTGTGGAACTCTCTATATTGACAACCCTTTTTTAGTAGTATTCGATAGATTTACGAAATTAAAAAAAGTTCCTGGCTTATTGATCTGACCTCGTATATGTACATATGAATTTCTCTCACCAGTGTGACTACTCATGTTTGAAATTTATATACAAGTCAACCAGTAAACTAAATTCATAATTTTATTCATAAAGCGTAGCTGATTTGTGTTAATGATTTAGTAAACAAAATGTATCTGAAATTAATTTATGTAGTTTTATAAAAAGCAAAATAAAAATCTTATGGAAATACGGGTTTTAGGTGGGCAATAAAACTCGAAAATTAAGTTTTTCTGGCATTTATCGGCGCAAAAAAATGTATTTGCTGTGCAAATATTAGCTTATTTTATTCATTTGATAAATATAAATCGCGGTCTGAAAGCTCTTCACAAAAGTCCTATCAAGGCAAGGTCTTTTTGGTCGGGATATTAATTTTTTGGTATTTTTTTTTTAATATAGGTTATATCACTCGAAAACCTCACTGCACCCTTAATCTCAATATTAATATTGCCTCTTTCAAACAAATTTCAATACTAAAACTCTTCTAATAATTCTTTTTTATAATGATTAACGAGTTCTTCCAGCGAGGCAGCATTTTCTATTGTATTTCTTCTAGACTGTCGCCAACTATGATTCGTTTGAGTAACATTTTATTTTATTTTTTGAGCTCTTAATATAATTTTTTCATATAAATCGAACCAAATTATTCAATCTACTCCCTTTTCTTTGTTTTTTCTTTTCTAAAATAAATTAATTTCATCATCATGAGAATACACTCAGACACTGATGTGCACATTTATTATGCATTAAGCATATTTTAGATTTTGAAAAATACCGTGCCTCAGGACTTTATGCATTTTCAAAATGTGGAAATTTGCAACTCGCTGAACATGAAATGCATACTCAGCGCATTATTTCCAGCTCCAGTATATGAAAAATTGCACAAAAAATCATTTCTGTGCTCATAATCATGGGTTGCCGAAATTTTTCGCATGATTAGGAAAGTCATGCATTTTAATTAGAAATGTATAAATTTCACAATATTTCAACGAACCAGCATTCGGCCATTTTTAGCCTCAACAAGTCTCAATTCAGTCAGTACACATACATTTTTTGACGCGTAATAAGATTTGTAAGTAAAATTATGTGTAAAGTGGAATTCCACCTTTGATTCCATAATTCCACCAAAGATTTCATATTTCATACGAAAATGTTTAAAAAACCTAATATTAAGTATGTATATAGGAAAGTCTGAATTTCTATAAAATATCTGAGAGATCTATCAATATTTTCAGTAAAAACAAGTAAAGAAGGGCTAAGTTCGGGTGTAACCGAACATTTTATACTCTCGCAATTTATTTATTTAACTTAATTAATATTATTTATTCACTGGTTATTCGTTTTTATGTGGTGGGTCCCAAGCCCTACGCACAACCGCACAAGCGGGCTTCGCCTTCTCACTTTAGCTCGCTTCCAAACGGATGTCTGTTAGCTACCCAGGGGATACTTGGTCTAAAACCGGAAGTCGTGAGCTGCTTGAGTCATATGCAAAAGAATCGTTCCTGGCCACTCCCAAGTGAATGGCAATCAGAAACTTTCCTCACTTGCGTGAACTTCTACATATGACCCCATCCCCCATTATTCGGCTATAATCGCTTAAAGCGGTTCCTGCGCCAAATATATATATATATAATATTATTTAATACACAATTTGACCACATATTCGTCATATATATTATATAAAGTCCATTGAAAGTTGGAAACCATAATACTAGGTTAGAAGCACCGAGGTCCTCGTGTTCGATATATGGGGCCTTAAAAACCTATGGTCCGATTTCGGCGATTTTTAGAATGGGGCTGCCACACTATTAACATCGTATTTGTGCAAAGTGCTGCACAGATATCTTCACTAGTACTTACTTTATATGTTGTAAAGTAAACGATTCAGATTGTCTTCAAAGTTCTGGTATATAGAAAGTAGGCGTGATTGTGAAGCCTATTTTGGCCTATTTTCACAATATATCATTGGGATGTAAGGAAACTATTACAAACCAAGTTTCATTAAAATCGGTCGAGTAGTTCCTGAGATATGGTTTTTGACCCATAAGTAGGCGACGCCACGCCCATTTTCCATTTTGTAAAAAAATCTCAGTGCAGCTTCCTTCTGCCATTTCTTATGTCAAATTTAGTGTTTCTGACGTTTTTCGTCAGTGAGTTAACCCACTTTTAGTAATTTTCAACATAACCTTTGTATGGGAGGTGGGCGTGGTTGTTATCCGATTTCTTTCATTTTTGGACTGTATAAGGAAATGGCGAAAATAAACGACTGCAGTTTGGTTTATATAGCTTTATTGGTTTGCGAGTTATATACAAAAAACCTATTTGGGGGCGGGGTTACGCCCACTTTTCAAAAACAATTACATCCAAATGTGCCCCTCCCTAATGGGATCCTATGTTCCAAATTTCATTTTCATAACTTTATTTATGGCTTAGTTATGACACTGTATAGGTTTTCGGTTTCCGCCATTTTGTGGGCGTGGCAGTGGACCGATTTTGCCCATTTTTGAACGGACAGACATCCGGATTTCAAATCCACTCGTCATCCTGATCATTTATATATATAACCCCATATCTAACTCTTATATTTCTTGGTGACACAAACAACCGTTAGGTGAACAAAACTATAATACTCTGTGCAACAGGTTGCGAGAGTATAAAAATCATTTAAATTGGTGATTCTCTGCAAAATCGCCAAAAACTCGTACAAAATAAGTAAGCAAGGACTAAGTTAGGATGTAACCGAACATTTTATTCTGAGAGTCCTATGGCTCCGCGGGGGTGCAAAGGTCCAAAATGAGATTCCTCTATTTATTACGATTTTGTGCTAGCCTCTTGAATTGACTACAAATGTTTTGGACTTTAATAATTCGATGTTCAAATTCCCCAGGTTAGAGTGAGTCGGCTTTTCTTCGGCTATCTTGTGAATTTTAGTCGATCGCGTTCCGGTTGATTGTATCTGGTTCTCGTCTCAGAACATGTCAGAGTCAACAACAAACAAGCAACTGTTAAGTGAACAAAACTGTTATAATATGTGTAATAGTCATTAGAAAAATTACTACTCAGATAAAAAGGTGTAGGAGCAAAGAAAAATGTTGTTCCCTCTCAGCTTAATCACTAAATATTACTTATCCGACCTGGCGATGAGGAGACTTATTCATAACTGAACAAATATGTGAGTACAATATAGGCAGTTTAGTCAAATCTTAACTGCAGTCAAAGAATGCAGAAGCAAGAGCTTTGATGAATGACATTTAATGAAGTCTAAACAAAAAACTGAAGAGTCTAATGCTAAGCTCTATAGAATGAAGATAACACACTTCACTTCATAGATATCAAATCTAAGGCTTGTATCAGCCTTGTTTGATAAATATCATATAAATATTGAAATGTAAATATTGAAATTTACAGTTGCATATTCTCTAGTTTTTATTGCTGTAGCAACATAAAATATGGTAACGAGATTTTTTTAATCTCTCATATTCGCATATGAACAAAATGAATGTGATGAAATGCATTTTAATTGATGATTTATTTCTATTTCGGAAAATTTAATTCAATATGCATAGGCTCCTATTATATTTCCATTTATAATATTTATTTTAATTCAGTTCTTAGTTTTGTAACAAAATAACTGCAAAATTGTGAGATTTTCAAAAAACGAGTATTTTCCGGAATTTTGCAAAGCCAAGCAAAATAGAAAGAGAATACTCACTTGAATATAAATATTTTAGTTAACAATATTGTAGGCCTATTTCTATTTGTTTTTTCCATGCACATGCAGCAATTAACTGTGAATATTTAGTGATGCTATCAATTTCACACAATTAACTAGCAAAAATGCTCAAATAACTCCACCGCGCCCAAACTCTTAATTCACGCAAAGCGATTCAGCAAATTTCGCTCGTGACCACACATTTTATTGCGCGTGCATAACTACATGCCCACTAACATTACACACACATACATGCGCTTACATTTAGTGTATATGTATGAGCATTTGTAGAAGGCTGTGCTTGTGTGCGTGCGGTCATGTATAATTGCTGGCGCGTGTGTGAAATGCTATATCAATTAAAATGAAATCAAATGAAATTAATCTTAAACAATATTTTTCAACCGAAAATTAACTAAACTGCCAACGCCAGACCACAAAATGGCAGCTCATAACGGTTAGTGTCGCTATTAACTACCATTACACACAGTCAACGGATTTGGCTTAAAAACATTGGTGGGTGAGTGGTGGCTGCTTACGGCAGCTAATGCCCGTACATTAAGCGACCCGACGCCTAACAACACACATACGCAGGCACATAGAAGCCTACATCGCACCGCGACTTCATTTGCAGCGGCGTATTTCCGAAAATGGCCTACAATTAAGCCGTCATTGTGGTCGGCAACGGATCGAAAGTATCGCCACATACACATATGTGGGAATGTTGAATGTTTGTTGCTTTTGCTGTCGCTGTTATCCGTTAGTTTTTATTGCTGCATGATCGCCTGTTGCATACCATTTGCCATTTGTTGCATATCCCCAGGCGCACGCCACTCTGTAGCGCCCAGTACCAACCAACAATGGCGCTCATTTGCCCGCATGCAGTCGCCAGCAGCGCGAATTTAGGCTCCAGTGCACCTACTCGCCTCTTTCTCTCTCCTGCCGCTAGCTGTTGTCGGGAGTTTGCCATTACGCCTACGGCTATGCTTTTATTTTATGCTCTAATGCCTAGCAGTCCTTTTAACGACTCCGCGCTGTTGCTTGTTGCAGTTCAGTTGTTATAGTTATGGCCAGAAAACGTTACATTCTCTCGTGCCTCGCCGTGTGTAGTTTGTGCAACATCACTGCGCAATTAGCACACATTCGCACTGCTTACTAATTGCATGCACACCTTTCTAACCGGCAGCCGTCCATCCGCCCAACCACTACCATTGCATTTGTTTCCGTTCTTCCTGCATTTTTGTCTCTGCTTTTTTGTGTGCGGATTTTCTAAATTTTAATGCTGGTCATTTAATATGCTGTAAGCCAACTCCAACAACTGAAACCACACATGCAAAGGTTAAAAGTGACACTACCGCAATCTACGCACACCATTACACTGGAATAAACGTCGGGGTTATGTAGTGGAAATGTGAAGCTGTAGAAAGCCAGGGAGCTTTTACTACGGTGAAATAAAACCAACTTTGGTGATGACTAAATAATGGGTGCTTTTTAGATTATAGAGGTGATTATTTAATGAAAAAGCGAAAGAGAGAGACAGAAATATAGAGATAGATAAAGAAGCGTAGAAAGAGATATAGTATCGGAGATTTAGATATAGATGTTTGTAAAACCAATAGGAGCTTGAGCGATTATCTGAAGAGAAAGTGGGTGAGAGAGAAAGAAATATAGAGGGAACGAGAAAGAAATAAAGTGAGATAGAATCAGATAATCGGAGTATGTTGTTTGTAGAACTACTAGAGAGTGATACGGAGAGAGAAAGGGATAGATAGCAAAGAGAAATATAATCAGTGACTTAAATATAGATGATTGTAGAGCTAGTAGAGTTCATTTAAAGATAAAGTGAGTGAGAGAGAAAGTGCTTTCTCTGAGTGATGTATCAGGGATTCAGATTTAAATATTTGTAGAACCACAAGGAACTTTAACGATTACTTAAACGGAAAGGGAGTGAGGGAGAGAGAGTTATAGTGAGAGATAGAGAAAATATTGAAAGAGAGATAGGATCAGATGTTTAGATTTACTTGTTTTTAGAACCGCTAGTGGCTTTAACGATTATTAAATGAGAAAGTCAGAGAGAGAAAGATATTTAGAGAGAGGAAGAGAGAGATAGAAGAAATTTATATTTAGATTTTTGTAGAACAACTAGGAGCTTTAGGAAAATTTTTCTAAAGAGATATAGAAAGATAAAGGAAAAGATGGACAGAGAGATAGAATCAGAGTTTTATATATATATATATATATACTTCGAGAAACACTAGGAGCTTTAGCGATTATATAAAGAGAGAGGAAGAGAGAATTTGTAGAACCACTAGGAACATTAGTGGATGAAAAAGAGTGGGATATGAGAAAGAAAGAGTGAGATATTGAGACACATTAAAAGCTTTATTTTTCGACATAAAAGCAAACTAGTCTACGATCCATTTCCATTCAAAAATTAACACTTGGAAAACGAAATTGTTTCAGTCCCTGGTTATTAGTGACCTTTTCATATGCACCCACATCCGGCACCCAGTCAAGCGCTGCTGCCACGTTTGATTGCGTCGCTCAATTTTTCAGTTGCCTTATTTTAATTACAGCAATTTTTTATTTCATTTCATTTCATGTTATGCTTCATTTTAATCATGTTCGCCAGCACCACACTCACATAGTGCTCCTATGCTTCGTGCCCGCACATTGTCCATTTAAAAAGGATTTTAATTACCGCATTTATGTAATTTGTCGAATCATTATAATGTGTCGGGTCACTACACATGTATGTATGTGCCTCGTATGTGTTTGAATATTAGATGTGCGGTAACTAAAGGGAAAGCCACATTAATATTCCAACTGTGCTAAAATGGATTTTGCGGAAAGGTTTTGATATAGTTATTTAGTTTTTAATTTTATTTTTTTTTTTTTTTTTTGGTTTCACAGACTAGGGGTTTATAAATGGTTAATGATGGTTATGAGCTTAGTATTTTAACTATTTTACTGTTATTTAGTTAGTTGTGCGCAAAACGTTATTAAAATATTTAAAGTCTCCATATAGTAATACTCATACTTCTTCTTCTTCGACTTCTGGATTATTTACGTGAGGAATTTTATATTTTTAAAAAGAAAATCTCAAACAAAATAGTCACAATTGTTGAAACGTATGCCGCTGGCAATTCTTGAATATTGCAATAGTTGTGGCACCTGCTACATTTGCAACTTTTGCCTTCGCACAACAGCACAGGAAGTAAACTGTAAGGCGTGGAGAAATATCAAGATTTCAGCAAGGAGTCTTTAACTGCAGTTTCACTATTTGTTATTTACTGTTTGCAGTGTTGCTGTTTGTTTGATTTTTCAGCCAAGAGTTTTCTTCATTTTATTTACCGTTAAGCTAAATGTTGGTCACAACAACAAGCTACATGTTTACATACATAGCATTGCCGTACAAACAATGGTTCTCGGTGCCAAGCGCAGAGTGCCAGAGTGTCAACGAGAAAATTCCCTCCACTCCTTCTTTTGCTTGGATAGGCGATTTATTTGGTATTATTACAGTTATTGTTTGTAAGTTTTCGCCATAATGACCATTTAAGACGGTAATAAATGCTATTTGTGCCCACAGAATGTGGTAGACAGAGGACTTACTTATTCATACTTTAGTTCCCTATTTATGCTGTTCTAAATAGAAGAGTTGAGTCTATAAAACACTTAGAGCCTAATGTAGCAACTATAAGATTATCTTACGTATGTCTTCCTTCTCTGTGAACTTATATTCATTACTTATTATGTCTGTGTGGTATGTTTTTTGAGTCACTGAATCCGAGATGCATTGAACCCCATCAGATCAGGGTTTTGAGATAACCCCAGAAAGCCAATATGGCGGCTAGCGATTTCTAAAACTCATCGGATTCGCTTGAAACTCGTTATTCGGGGATTTTCGGGGTCGCTGAATACGAATCGTTTCATATTTTCGAAACTCAAAATGGCGGTTACAATATGGCGAACGCTTTTTGGAAAAATTCATCGGATTCGCTTGAAACTCGTTATTCGGGGGTTCTCGGAGTCTTCAAAATACTTCATTTAATATTTGTCTCCTTTTCCATTACTTCAGCAGTTACAATGGAATAGATAATACTATGTCAAAACACTCTGTGACACTTTGTACCTCCATACATATGTACATATGTATGAGTATTTGAACAGGAACATATGCTCATGGCAACAGCCACAAATTCTTGATGACATTAATGCCGCTAAACTTTCATTAAACTTTACATTTAATCAATAATAACATAAATTCTGCTGAAACTTCGGAACAAAGAAAATTCAACGTTCCGTAACGCTAACGTCTTACAACGGTAATTATACGCCAAAAGGGATATACTATCCAGCAGCTGCCGTAACCACACAAAAGGCTGCAACTAAAGCCCGCACGCTTTCAGCTAAGCGTAGACAACTTCCATTGGTCCAACGTATATCCACATACATATGTATGTATGTACAAATGAGTGTGAAGTGTATGTACATAGAGCTTAATTCTCTTTCATCGTCCCTTTATTAATCACGCGATTTTGCTACGTTAAGCCATCCGTAGTGTAATGAAACCACGACGACACGGGTATGAACCAGCAAAGCATGCGACCAGATCTAAAATTTTAAGGATTACACTCATGTAAATATTACGGTAAATAGATACACTACATTACTGTTACATGGTATTGCTATATACGTAGTTTAGAACAGGGTGTTGTTATATGGAAGTATAACAAGTTCAAGTACAAGTTCTCAACTCAACTATTATTAGAACTTTCCAACACTTGAGGAACTATGAAAGAGAGGGCTTATCCTCATTATAATAGTCTAGTTTTCAGTATTGTTAACTGTGAACCCAGTATAAAATAAGCTCAAGAATATTGCATCTTATTTTGTACGCTCAAAGCTCATGAAGGGTCACAGCGAAATCGTTGGGAACAGCAGAGCTGATGAACTCAATTGGTTCCGCACTATTCTTCTGTATGCTAACTTCGGATCAATGGATCTCACATGAGCTCGGAAGGCGGTGGTCAACTACCAGCTCCTGCGCGACTGTAAGTTCCTGATCCCTGTGAGTATCTTAGAAGGTACATTGAACAGCTTGCCCTCAGTAAGTTCAGCTCTCCACAATCGTATGAATCCTTACTGAACACTGGCTAACGGATTCATATGCCGTGAGGCTAAACATTCTGCAAGAAGCAAGTTGCAAATATTGTTTGGAGGAATACGAGACTGAACTATAAAATCATCATCTAAGGCTGAAACTACGAATCGGTTGAATTAGCCCGAATCGATATTAGCCGCCTAGACAAATTCGTATCAGGCTCAAAGCGCTGTGCCAACTCTTGAAGGTCTGGGGTATTTATATTTATAAGTCCGCGGTCTCACAAAGGATGGGCGATTTGAAATTTCCAAGTTAGACACATGGGATCAGCACAGCACAGTGCCACTTTTGAATGAATTTGAGCTACATTCAAATTAGTAAGGCATGCTCAGTTTCCCATAATATTATAATTACTTTTGAGAAATATTTTTAATTCCCACATTCAAAGCTTCCAGAATAAATATATGTATTATAACAAAACGATTTCACAATAAATACAATAACGATAGTATTTAATTAATTACCGCATAATGAAACCTATTATCCATGCTTCCCCCTAGTCCTCTTGTCAAACAGCCGAGCTAGGCGTCGACGTAATGATTTGTAATAAAATTTCAATTAAATTAAAGTTTGTGAATTCACAAGCAAAGTGTTCATTAGTACACTCAGGTCAAACTGTACGCCGGTAGACTTACCGAAATACAAATTAAATATATATACTATCTACATAAATATATATGTGATACTCGAGTCAACTGCACTTGCACTTGCATTTGCATACTCGTACATATTGCCAATTGAACTGGGTTCAAATGAGAGGTGGGAAAGTTTATTTCATGTCTTTAGATTGTGTTTATCAAGATGTACAAGAGCGTTGAAACATAAAATTAATTTGTTGCAATTACACTTGTTATTACAATATCAATGCTTGTTGTTGTCTGTTGCAATTGTGTTGTTCAAGCAACAAGGAAATTCGAGTATTTTAATGCTTGTCGATGCTATTTAAATTATACATTTTACTATTTTAATTACGTTGCTGAGCTTATTTACAATTATTATACAACATATTAAGTTACAAACTATACACACACATACTAAGGGATCATTATTTTGCCCTCAATTACAGAAATAAGTATGAGAATGAGAAATATATTGAGATATTGGAAACAATGGATATATTAAACGTTCCCGTGGCTAGAGAATATTCCATTATTACTGGATAGCATTTTCAGAACTTGTTGATAAATTGATAAAAAACAGTTGTCTATCTCTTCATCTCTTGTAACTTTAGCCTCGAAAAAACTGAAAAGCAGCTTCTCTTCAATTTTGTGTACTTTAATTTAAAAGTAACTGTTGTTTATATAAAACAAAAAGTGTTATATATACTCGTTTAAAGAATAAGTGGGTTCGTCAACTATTTCTGTTGAACCGGAGGTCTGTTTGACTAAGCTATGTAGAGCTATATGACCTTATTTTAATAAATAACCTAAAGTATTTCTCTTGGTGGTGTTTATGATACTCTGATTTTAAAACAACATTTTAATATATATACGATAGCGAGGGATTAAATAAATTAAAAATGAGTCCCAATATTTTAATAGTGCATTAAAATTTTGCTCCCATTAGGATTGCAACTCCATGAACACTAAAAAATACAGTCAAGAGTGAGTTTAAGCAAAAAATTCCGGGTTTTCGACTATAAGTCCAGTTAATTCGGCGAGCAATGCCCGATGTATATAATTACTAAAATATTTTTAAATTTACAAGTAACAGTTATAAAGCCCCACAGGCTAATATTTTAGGTCCTATAATACTTACAAATGCAAAAAAAGCTAAAAAGGAGGAACTTATAAAAATTTAAGCAGATGAAATGATAATAGTTGCCTTATGCTTTAGTTCCGCTATTCACTCTCTCTCATTTTTCAAATGTTGACAGCAGATAAAACCCTAGTGCTCTTCTTAATGGCTCAAAACAACCATTCTCGTGGTTTGCTATCTCGTTCGAAGCAATATGAAGATATATGTACATGAACTTCTCCATAGGTAAAATCAACCGAAAATATCAAACATCAAATATCATAGTTTTGAAATGGAAAACGCTTGAAGCTAAGGTCCAATCTTATCATCGACGAAACAATTTGATAATACGATTAATGACCTTCATAATAATATAATAAACGTATTTTTATGAGCTTGGTGATTTTCGTTTCTTAAAAGTTTTCACTTCGTTGCTTGTTCGTGAATTTTTGCCCTAAAACAATACTATAAAGATTCTCCAGACATAACTCCGTTTGACTTTTTTCTATTTCCAAAAATGAAGAGAAACTTAAACGGCCTTCTTTTTACAAACAAGAGCCGAAGGCTATACCAAAAATCGAATTTGACAAGTGTTTCGACGATTGGAAGAAGCGCTGACATAAGTGCATGAATATCGAATGGGTACTATTTTGAAGACGACAACATTAATGTAGAGGAATGAATATTTTTTCTTCAAAAACTAAAATTCCCGTTATTTTTTGAACACACCTAATATAATAGTACATTTTCATCCGTTCTAAAAATTTTAAAAATATTTACTCATTTAATAAAAATATGAACTATGTAATGTGAAAGTTTTACTACAACAAATGCAAATTTTTTCCGTGTAAAAATGAGTAAACGTCATCAAAAATATGGTTCACTACTTTTCAAAATATCAACCACAAAGTCACTTAACATAATTAACCTATAATGAAAGTACTAGCTACATGTAAAACATGTGCAGCGCATGAAATGACAAAGGTGCATGCTCTATGTGGCGTGTATTCGGGGAGAGCAAACACTACAGCATTGCAACTGCAACACAGAACGGCTGTTACTAGTGCAACGAGGAAAATGGCAAGATTTCGAAAGCAGCCAATATGCTACAAATTCGTGGTATCGAAAATGTGTTGAAAATATATGCAAGCACCTATGACTACTACTTTTACTACTAGTTGTTACCGAAAGCCGATAGAGTACTATGACGAACAATATATTGAGTGCTTGGAGTGCACTCCTAAAGGTATGCTTCGGCAAAAATGTGCATGTACCATGGCACTCATTGCTTTTAATTAATTAACTGTAAAACCATTTTGGAAATTTTCTTATGACGTCAAGCATTGCATTGTGTGCTCAAGCAGCGTTCGCTTTCGTATTGTCAACGCTTGAGTGCAGGGATGTTGATTAAAAATGCTAATTTCAACATTAACTTATTTAACTTCAATTTAGCTGACGGGCATTCCGTCTTTCACAATCGTTCTGTCTTTTGTTTTCTTTCATTCTTCCATTTCTTTTCGGTTTTTTGTTTGACGTTTACGAAAATGACTTTAAAATGTCATTAGCAGCGAGAATGCTTAATTTTATTCTTTTATGCCATCAGGGACTATTTAGCGCTCTTCAGTTAACACGATTTTGCCATAAAATCAAATCAAATGAAATAATTTGCCAGCATGACAGGTGGAAAACTTTTGAGAAAAAAATTTATACTGAGTGCCTCGTTAAGAGAGAGAAAGGCAGAGTGGGAGTGAAGTAGCTAAACAGCATTAAATTTACCTTTCCTACTCATTAACAGCCAACTAATTTAAAAAAATCGCAGTTGGAGGTAAAAAATTAGGTGAATTTGGGTAGCAAATATGAAATGACGTACAATTAAATCTTACATTTCAGCTGTCAAACACAATTTGTTTCCCATTATATTCACCGTTGCAAAGGTAGTGGCAGCTCAAGGGCGAAAAAAAAATAAACAAAAACAAATAACCAGTCGGACACAACTACAATGACAAGGAGGACAAAGAAAATGTCAGGAGACGAAACAAAATCAGAACTAAAACGCATAATTTTCTTTCAACGCAGCGCCTCGAGGCAGCGTTACGAAAGACATAACGAGAAATGCGTGAGAGCACTGTGTGCATCTGGCAGTTGATTTGGGATGTTGAACTAAGGTATTTAGTCTGCAGTAAAAGCAAATTAATTGGTGAAACTTTTAAATATCAATACAAAATTTTTATGAATTATTCAATGGTGCTTAGCTGGAACAATGTCGATGAAAAACTCCTACCACATTGCTCTATACACAAGCGAATAAGGATAAGTACGGGTGCAGCCGAACATTATATGCTCACGCATTTTGCATATTGGGGCTAGGAAAAAGTCGAGAATGTTTCATCAGAAATAAAATATTAAAAAAATATTTTCACTTAATTTTTTAAGATATCCAAAAAACTGATATGAGCCCCCGTGTCCGCCCCAAAATATAAACCTCCTATGACCCATCAAAATTTTAAACAACCTTGCTTTACGTAAACCCTCAATATGTAAATGAAAATGTCCTCAAGCGACGCCTCAAAATTTAAACCAACCTGGCCTCATGTGAACCCTTAATATGTAAACTAACTTGGCCGCAATCGATCCTTCAATATATAAAAAACTTAATCTCACGTGACCCCTCACCTACAATTTAGATGTTAGATTTAATTATATTTGAAGGGGTCACTTAAGGTAAGGTTGGTTTAGAATTTAAGAGATCGCTTAAGCTGAGGTTGGATTACAATTTGAAGAGTCACGTGATGTCTTATATCTTCGTAAATAGTTTTAAGACATATGTATGAAGTCAATCATTGGTTTATGCTTTGACGGATCATGGTCAGGTCAGATTGGTTTATATTTGAATAGTCATGTTTTGTTTGACATTACAATTGAAGAGTCAATTAAGGTAAGTTTTTTTTGCGTTTTGAGGAGACACATGAAGTCAGGTCATTTTATTGTTAAGGCTAACGTAAGGTTAAGTTGGGTAACGTAAATTGAGTGATCACGTGAGATTAGGATGGTTTACATTTTGGAGAGTTACGTGAGTTCAGGGTTTGTTGCATTTTGAGAGGACACAGGTCAGGTATATAAACTGTTTTTAGGAGGAGGGGGTCAAGTGTGGTTTGAAGGCCATGTGATGCTGGGTTTGTTAACTTTTTACGTTGAGAATTGAAATCAATGATGTTTAAATATTTTTATATTTAAGTACAGTCATAATCGTAAGCAAATTTACAAGACCGAGTATTATGATATGAGGTATCAACAGTTTTGAGAGCAAAAATAAAAATATTAAACAATAATATTTCGTAAAAGCAGCTTGTTGAAGATTTAACATCATTTCACAATAGTGTTGTATTTAAAATTGCCACGCAGAAAGATACAACCCAAAATGTCTTTTTAAATCTACTTAAAGTATACTCACTCCCACTTTTTATTTAATATCTTTTTTCTTAGCCTTTAAATTTATAAAAAAAATTAATTTTGTTTCTTTGTTATTAATAAATCTGGAGTATTCGTACCCCAGCAATTGTTAATACTGGAAAGAGGCTTATCCACTACCCATTTGGAATTAAATTTTTCGTTTTTTTTTTTCTTTCGCTGACCTTATTTGGATTAATATCCCTTATATGCATTAGATATTAATATGTGTATCGTTGCAAAACTACAAAATAGACCATCTTGTATTAAATATTTCACAGAGTAATGCTGGTCTATAAACTAGCCACACACACGTACGTTTTTACACGCCCCTTTTCTCATATTGAAAACATTCTTCGCGCTGAAAACAAATACACATATATGTATGCATGTGTGTGTTCGCAGGACCTTTGGCCATCGTTGGCCTTTTATTTATTATATCCGCTCGATTGCGCTTTGGCTGCCCGGTGCTCCTAAACACTCGTCCATTGAGAAAAATTAATAATTCAGAAGGTTATCAATCGTTGTTGAGTGAGAAATTTATTTATTTACTGAAAATATTGATTTCCTTCTTATTGGAGATTGTATATTATTTTCTATGCCACTGACTTATATTGGAATCAAAGAGTTTGCTTTGTGGAAAAATCACGTCTGTCGCAAAACGAAGAAATCCGAAAAGCAAATCTAAAAATCACTTTAAATTAAATGCCGTTACTTGGTATTGATTTTTTTTGTAATAATAAACAAGATTTGCTAAAAATAAATAATTCAGGAACTCATCGAATATCCTCTTTAATTGTTTTTCGCTGAAAATAATACTATTAGGCATAGCCTATGGACCGAAAAAGTAGATTGAATTAATTCAAATGCTTCACAAATCTTCGGAAACATCTATAACGTGTCGACTTAGGGAACTTCCTTGCTGTACAACAAGGTCCATATTATTTTGGTTTCCAAATTCAGAACTGATTATGACCGGTATTGAAATTGAATATATTTATTTAATATTATATATATTAAATTATAAGTATACCTTGTTAAATAGGTTTTGATATATCATCGGGACTCTCAGGCTGTTCCAAGTTCTTTAGATCACACCTTCGGAGCTTTACAGTCATGTACGGCGGTTCGAATTGGCTAACCGATATACTATACATATATACAGCTGATTAATTGCTATTAAGGATTCTGAAGCTATACCCACCAAACATACTTCGATTTCTTCCCTTGCATCGAACAAAAGTTTAGCCTCAATTATCTATCAATATTTATTTTCTCTCTTTTAGAGATATTCATACAAATGACCACATATTCCACCAGCTCATATTTTTGTGGTTATGTTGTGTCCATGTAAATTGCAGAGGATCCACCGCTCCATCTACCATTCTACAACTACAACAAAAACATAATCACCGCATTTACCTATACATAGCGCATAGAAATACATAGCATATGTACGTGCGACATAATAACGCAAAATAGCCCTTTCTTGCTTCTGGCATAGTTAGAGTGTATTCAATTTGCCTCGTAATAACCGTAATGATGATGATAGCAATCTGCTCAATGGCAGGTGCCACAAATGTAGCACAGCATGTAACCTAGTATTAATTTAAATTGGTCAGAAAATTTGTAAAAATTACAAATCGAATTGGAGCAGGCACTGGAACAGGCATTTATGCTGTCGCACAATGGGAGGCATTAGTATGGATGTGCGGGCCTTGGCAGCCTTTCATTGTTGGCTACTCTGCAGGAGTTATGTCTATTATGGTGCCTAACCACAATTTGAACAATGCAGAATATATATGAATCTAGGTATGTCTGTATAATTCTATTTGAATCCGGTTGCGTTGCATGCCATTCAAATGTATTTTAGTTGAAAGCCCACCGAATATACACTCGGAAATATTATTTGTCTAAGTTTAAGAGTTTTTATACTCTCGCAACAAAAGTTGCTAAGAGAGTATTGTAGTTTTGTCCATATAACGGTTGTTTGTAAGTCCTAAAACTAAACGAGTTAGATATAAGGTTATATATACCAAAGTGATCAGGGTGACGAGTAAAGTTCAAATCCGGATGTCTGTCTGTCCGTCCGTCCGTCTGTCCGTCCGGGCAAGCTGTAACTTGATTAAAAATTGAGATATCTTAATGAAACTTGGAACATGTGTTCCTTGGCACCATAAAAAGGTTAAGTTCGATGGGCGGAATCGGACCACTGCAGTGCACTGCCACGCCTACAAACACATAAAGAGCTATAACTAAGCCATAAATAAAGTTATGAAAGTGAAATTTGGAACATAGGATCGCATTAGGGAGGGGCACGTTTAAATGTAATTTTTTGGAAAAGTGGGCGCGACCCCGCCCCCAAATATTTGTATATATCTTGCAAACCAATAAAGCTATATAAACCAAACTTTCTGCAGTCGTTTCTTTTAGCCGTTTCCTTATATAGTCCAAAAATGAAAGAAATCGGATAATAACCACGCCCACCTCCCATACAAAGGTTAGGTTGAAAATGACTAAAAGTGCGTTAACTCACTAACGAGAAACGTCAGAAACACCAAATTTTACATAAGAAATGGCAGATGTAACCTGCACTCAGATTTTTTTACAAAATGTAAAATGGGCATGGCGTCGCCCACTTATGGGTCAAAAACCATATCTCAAGAACTATTCGACCGATTTCAATGAAATTCGGTACATAACACTTTCTTGACACCCTGATGACACGGGTGGAATATGGGCGAAATCGGTTCACAACTACGTCTACTTCCCATATAACCCAATTTTGAATCCTTCTGATTCGTTCACTTTATAATGTATACATAAGGAACCGATAAAGATAGCGTAATAAAACTTTACACAAATACTGTATTTGAGCTGTGAGATCACTTGTGGAAAAATTGTCAAAATCGGACCATGACTTTTCAAGGCCCCTGATATCAAACATGAAGAACTCAGTGCCTAATGGTAATTTTTTACCGAAAATATAGGTAAATCTCTAAATAACTTGCGAGAGTATAAAATGTTCGGTTACACCCAAACTTAGCCTTTCCTTACTTGTTATATATAATAATAATACAAATTTGAATTTAAAATTATTAGAACAAAAGTATATACATGTAGTATGTATGTATATCATTCCGAAGCCCTTTCAAAAAGGTTTGTCAAATTTTGTACCAGAAAATGCAACTCTAATTGACATCAGTCTGACTTTAGATATCTCATAGCAAAATCATAAACGTATCTAAGCTATTAGCAGACCATTCAAAGGAAAAAAGAGAGAATGCAGATCTATCATCATTAACAAATGTTCATAGAGCTTGGGTATATAATAAATCGAGTAGTAAGTAACCTGAAAGCTAAAACAACTTTTAGAGTTAGAAAATCAGGAAAATCAAAATTTATTAATATAAATTTCTCAGTGTACAACTATTCGAGAAGTTTGAAATTCTCATTCCGTTTTCGTATGTCATAGGAATGACTCAACTATTTGTGGTTAGATATCAATTTGACAAAAATCAAACGAATTGACAGTGATGATGAAAATTAAAACATATTCTGATATCTGATATCTCGTTTTAACTATAAATATTTATTTATTATTATTTATGATATTCATTCTCACCGTGCTTTGTGAGACATATTTTTTAAACGTCTTGAATGGAGATTTTCAAGTTTGCTCTATGACCAATGAAAAAGTATAGGCTGATTGCGAGTATTTTTTTACCACTGCTGTCACATGTTTGAATCACTATTTGTGGTAAGTTTTGTTCTGATACCTCCTTCAGGACTTGGGATATGAACCAGAAAACAAAAACCATTGTATATACTATATAGAGATTTGGGTAATTCCTAGACCGATTTCAACTATTTTTATCACCAAACTATTTTATATCTAAGATTATACGTCTACTTAATCTTGATAAGATATCATCTCACATACTAACCGATATATTCGGTATAAAGTCGGAAGTTTCAAAATCCTAATATGTGGTATATGGAGGCTAGAGGAAATATTATTGACCTGATTTTGTTCATTTTTGGCACAGAGACACTCTATTAGAAGGAACACTTCTCCTTTGAATTTTTTTAGAATATCTGTGAGATTTACCGATATTTTCAAAAAATGAGTCGCAAACTTCGAGGTCGATATCTAGTGATGATCCTTTGTACTAAATTTTAATTTCACAACTTTATTTATGATTTAGTTATGACACTTTATCTGTTTTCGGTTTTCGCCATTTTGTTGGCGTGACAGTCCGATTCCGAATTTCCATCTACGAAAGCAACACTCTTACCAAATTGCAATTTCTACTGAAGTTAACGGTACCCATAGTCCCTGACGCCATATGACAGTTGGTCTTACAGGTGGGTATGGTGCAAGGAAAAGTTGATAAAGACTTGTTATTGGTAAAAACATAATTTTTCTATTGAACATTATCGTATCTGGCAGATACAAATTAGTACAGAATAATATAGTATTTAGATATTAGTTATTTCTTTTCATTGCTTTTGAATGTTCCAGGTGTTACGACTTTTGGACTGGTCCTCATTTCTCTTGTCAACATCTTTGTGACCGCATTTGCGCACTTTCTTTTGGTCTTATACCAATGTGGGCATATTTCAATGAATAATTGTTACCGCGCCATGTATTCCAGATGATGCCCATCCCTGCTACTTTGTGTGGGCTATTAAGATATTGGCCGTTTAGGTTACTACAGAAAAAAGAAATAATATTTAGGCGTAACATTTAAAAAAAAATTTGAATTGGATTTTACCTGGTGTGACACCCGTTGTACCACCAGGCCCCTTTGAAAAACTCCGCACAATTAAAAATCCCATCGTCGTTGTCCTGATCGAATGTGCTGAACTTTCGTCCACTGTGTAAGCGAAGCAAGGCATCGCCTGCACTCCCTGAATATGGTCCCAAAACATTCAATACATATTTTTCACTTTCGTTACCAACAGCGAAGCTGTCATAGTTGGCGTACTTAACGGTATCGTTGAAATCACACAATTCGATTTGTAACTCATTTAGTTGCACTTGTGTGAGCGCATGCAATGTCCAGACCAATGAAGAAATTTGTGCCCAAGTTTCCGAAGCCAATCTTGTAATCATTCCAGTTGCGAAAGAAGTCGATATGTTCACTCTGTCGTCGCTGCACTAACAACCAAGGATCACCGCCATTGACATCGAGTAAACAGTAAACGTAGAAAGGTCGATGCTCCCAACCATCTAACGGTAAGCGTATTTGATATATACCGCTTTTGGCCTTTGAACCCGCTGAGCTCACTGCCTCGACACAGTTGGAAGGTAGCGGTCTTGCACTCCTCGATTCATTCAATATTTCCGTCGTGGCTGTGCTCAAGAGGAGCATAAGCAGCGCAGCGTTCACCAACATTATTTTGTAAGGAATTACCATGTCGTTTGATTCTTTTGAACTAATCACTGGAAAAAATTCGGAACAAACAAATTGCGAAATAAATTGCACGGACTCTTCATGATAAAGGGTTTCTCAATGAGGACAGTGTGAAATAGAACATACATATATGCAATTGAAAAAATATTGTTTTGATAAAGCATGCATCTAAGGTGTTGTGTTATCAGCTTATTTTTCATATCTAATAGTCTTGATTTTGCTACACATGATTTTGTTGAATATAAACACGAACAGCCGAACATTGTATACTATCGCCAATTTGACACAGTCAAAGCAAAGCGTATACACAAATGTATAATTATAATTTTTAACGCTATGATAACGAATGCGAGACGATTTCACAATGAACAGACTTACTGTGGAACAGTGTTTATTACTGAAATATGGCACCAATTATTGCAAAAATTGGAAGGAAATTTTACCTTTCGACTCGAATTTATTCGAGCTAGCCACGGCGGCCACTTGTCCAAATATAATTTTTGAAACAGAGACACACTATTAGAAGAAAAAGGTTTCCTCTGAATTCTGAGAGATTTACCTATATTTTCGGAAAATAATGTCCCCTTAGTCACTGAATTTTTCATGTTCGATATCTGGGGACTTAAAAAGTTATAATCCGATATTCACAATTTTTCCATAAGTGATGCCGCACCACAAATGTAGTATTTGTGTAAAGTTTCATATAACCCAAACTAGGTGTTACAAACAACAGTTATGTAAACAACACTATTATAATGTTGCGAGAGTATAAAAACATTATTTAACTCGCCAAACCTTACCGCATATACGCCCACAAATTTACACACATTTGCTCAATAAAAAACTAACAAGTAAGGAAGGGCTAAGTTCGGGTGTAACCGCACATTTTATACTCTCGCAATTTATTTATTTAACTTTATTTATATTATATAATACACAATTTGACCCACATATTCGTTATATATATTGTATAAAGTCCATTGAAAGTTGGAAACCATAATATTAGGTTAGAAGCACCGAGGTCCTCGTGTTCGATATATGGGGCCTTAACAACCTATGGTCCGATTTCGGTGATTTTAGAATGGGGCTGCCACACTATAAACGTAGTATTTGTGCAAAGCTCTGCACCGATATCTTCACTAGTGCTAACTTTATATATTGTAAAGTAAGCGATTCAGATAGTCTTAAAATTCTGGTATATAGGAAGTAGGCGTGGTTGTGAAGCGATTTGGCCTATTTTCACAATTCACATATCATTGGGATGTAATGAAACTATTACAAACCAAGTTTCATTGAAATCGGTCGAGTAGTTCCTGAGATATGGTTTTTGACTCATAAGTGGGCGATGCCATGAACATTTTTCATTTTGTAAAAAAATCTGAGTGCAGGTTACATCTGCCATTTCTTATGTGAAATTTAGTGTTTCTGGCGTTTTTCGTTAATGAGTTAACCCACTTTTAGTAGTTTTCAACATAACCTTTGTATGGGAGGTGGGCGTGGTTACAATACGATTTCCTCCATTTTTGGACTGTATAAGGTAGTACCTAACAGAAAAGACTCTACAAAGTTTCCTTGATATACCTTTAGTAGTTTGCGAAATATAAACAAATAACCGATTTGGGGGCGGGGCCACGCCCACTTCTCCAAAAAAAATTACACCCACATATGCCCCTTCATAGTGCGATCCTTCATACCAAATTTTATTTCCATAGCTTTATTTATGGCTTAGTTATGGCACTTTATGTGTTTTCGGTTTTCGCCATTTTGTGGGCGTGGCAGTGGTCCGATTACGCCCATTTTCGAACTTAACCTTCTTATGGTGCCAAGAAATACGTCTTCCAAGTTTCATCAAGATATCTCAATTTTTACTCAAGTTACAGCTTGCACGGACAGACGGACGAACAGACAGACATCCGGATTTGAACTTTTCTCGTCACCCTGATCATTTTGATATATATCATGGTAATAATATATAATTTGATATCTAACTCGTTTAGTTTTAGGACTTACAACCAACCGTTATGTGGACAAAACTATAATACTCTCGTAGCAACTTTGTTGCGAGAGTATAATAACCCCCTGAATTTCTTCAAAATATCTTCACTAGTGCTTATTGTATATATTGTAAAGAAAACGATTCAGATGGACTTCAAAGTTCTGGTATATAGGAAGTGGGCGTGGTTGTGAACCGATTTGACATATTTTCACAACATATCATTAGAATGCCAGAAAACTATTATAAATCGAATTCCAATGAAATTAGTCGGGCAGTTTCGGAGATATGTTTTTTGATCCCTAAGTGGGCGTAAACACACCCATTTAAAATTTATATATACCAGTTTGAATGCAGCCCTTCTGTACCTTCTTTATAATGAAATTTAAGGTTTCTAGTGTTTTGGGAGGTGGGCGTGTTTATTATCCGATTTCTACCATTTTGGGTTTGTATAAGGTAGTACCTAAAAGAAACGACCCTTAGCAACTTTGTTGCGAGAGTATAAAAATCACGAATGCATTTGTTGCGGTTCAATAAAATATATTATGCGCATAATATGCTTCATTTTGGGTATGATTGTTTTGCTATTTTCCACCTAATTTATTTTCGGCGCAATTGAACGCATTGTCAGCAGCACATATAACGGTAAATTTGCATTGCAAATCCACTTCCGCTGGTAATTGCCTCAACGCCATTTTGTAAAGCGAACAAAAACAAACAAACTTATATATGTTTACTATGTAAACGCCATTGGCTATCATTCTTGCATCGTTAACTTTCATTTTCATTGTCGGCATTCGCCATTATTCCACTCTATTAAATCGGAAATAACAGATATTAATTCGATTCCGTTTCCCGTAACTATCGGTTTCCAATGTGGCATGTGTTTAATCACAATTACTTAATTTACAATAGTGTATATGAGGTAAATTAATTTAATTTTGGATATTGTAATTCCAAAATATAATCAAAAAAAACATTTGTAACGAAGATAGAAGTGGTTTACTTCCTCATTTAGATAATTCTAGCAATAATATATACGGTTTTGTTATTCCAATCTAATATTTAGGTAGCTTTGTATCCAGCCTGGACATAAATTAATTGGCTTTTTGGTTGTGAATTCATCTGGTATGATGCCATCAGCGATCAAAACGGGATTTCTGATTTGTTCCGGGCAATGGAATATGGTGAACCAGCGCGAATAATTCGTAGTGCCTGCCAGGCAAGTTCTGGTGTAGTATCTCTGCAATTAAACAGTTATATATTAAGTTCATTTAATAGTATTTTATCAGAAATAACTCACAGTATTTGTCATCAGTGCGTAGCAAATGCGAAAACACTCTGCCTTAGCGCTACGTGCAGCTCGTTTCATTTCAAAATCTTCTATGTCTACTGAAAATGTGTGAAATATTATTAGTATTCACTTTTTTATTCAAGTATTTATTCCTTCTTCTAATGTATTTTCCTACTTTTTCCTATACCCGCGCGCACTTTGCATGTGTGATAAGACACTTCGGCAAAACAAAGTAGTTTTCCATAAAATGCTATTAATATAGATATGGAAATTAACAGAAATATTTTCAGTCCGAGTGCCATTTCGATACAGGAGTATTAAACAATTTGATGCTGAAACTACTATGGCTGAGAATATAATATATTTAATGAAAGTGTATAGGGACATATATTCGAATAAAATTCGAAACTCATTTAGGGCGAGTCCATTTGATATTGTTGAAAAATATATGATAATAATATATATTATGATTATAAATATATTGACTACTTCATGAGAGAACTTGAGGTCCCTCTCAAATCAGTGGATAACATCAAGTATTCATATGAGAATATTTCACTGAAATAATATATTCACTTCACTTGGAAATTTATTGATATCATATTTATGGCCAAATTGATTTGTATGTATGTTATTGGCGTTCAATCGTTTAGCCGGTTATAGCCGAATCGATGAGAGCGCGCCACTCTTCTCTTTCCTTCGCAGTTCGGCGCCAGTTGGAGATTCCAAGTGTAACCAGGTCGCTCTCCACCTGGTCCCTCCAACGGAGTAGAGGCCTTCCCCTTCCTCGGCTTCCTCCGGCGGGTACTGCATCGAACACTTTCAGGGCTGGAGTGTTTTCGTCCATTCGGACAACATGACCTAGCCAGCGTAGCCGCTGTCTTTTTATTCGCTGAACTATGTCAATGTTGTCGTAACTAACTCGTACAGCTCATCGTTCCATCGTCTGCGGTATTCGCCGTTGCCAATGTTCTGAGGTCCATAAATCTTGCCCAAAATTTTCCTCTCGAAAACTCCTAGTGTCGTCTCATCTGATGTTGACATCATCCATAAAGCAGGACGGGAATGATAAGCGACTTGTAGAGTTTGATTTTGGTTCATCGAGAGCGGACTTTACTGTTCAATTGCCTACTCAGTCCAAAGTAGCACCTGTTGGCAAGAGTGATTCTGCGCTGGATTTCGAGGCTGGCATTGTTGGTGTTGTTGATACTGGTTCCCAGGTATACGAAATTATCTACGACTTCGAAGTTATGACTGTCAACAGTGACGTGGGAGCCAAGACTCGAGTGCGCTGACTGTTTACTTGATGACAGGATATATTTCGTCTTGTCCTCATTCACCTCCAGACTCGCTTCGCCTCCTTATCCATGTGGGAAAAATCAGAACAAACGGCGCGGTTGTTGCTTCCGATGATATCAATATCATAGGCGCACGCCAGGAGCTGTACACTCTTGTAGAAGATTGTACCTTCTCTATTTAGCTCTGCAGCTCGTATTATTTTTTCCAACATCAAGTTAAAGAATTCGCACGATAGTGAGTCACTTTGTCTGAAACCTCGTTTGGTATCGAACGGCTCGGAGAGGTCCTTCCCAATCATGACGGAGCTTTTGGTGTTGCTCAACGTCAACTTACACAGCCGTATTAGTTTTGCGGGGATACCAAATTCAGACAACGCGGCATAAAGGCAGCTCCTTTTCGTGCTGTCGAAAGCAGCTTTAAAATCGCCAAATTGATTGAGTCAGTGATAAAATAGCTTCATTCTCAATTTTCCTAAAAATTTATGGATTTAATTTTGAAATATTGTATTTACTTTTTCGTGGATATATAATTGATGTTCGAAAGTGAACTCACCCTAAAGTCTCTTATTTATTAGTTGCAATGAAATTGTAATTAGAAAAGCTCAATTAAAAACACTATAAAAATGTAATCGTTAAATTATTAATTCTTCACTCAACATTAATTACTGTCAGTAATATGAGAGCCATATGTTACTTTGATTCGTAAGGAAAAAGTAAAGAACTAGAAACTAATTACTAGTGCTCTAGTGCTTTCTAAGTCCCTTAAGTTCTAATAAAGAAGTTCTTCTTATTATTACACCAACATCACCATACCTCATAAGATGAATCGGGAGCTAGTCGAAAACGAATATAAGGATATAGTCTATGATAGGCCCGGTCACAGATTATCGCGTTGAATTCATACAAGAGAGTAAGTGGATACTTCTTTAAAGTGGTAAAGTTTTGTTTTACACATTTTAGATAACTCACAATGTTAACAAGAAAAAACGTTAACTTCGGCTGTACCGAAGCTAATATAGTTTCTTTCAGTAACTATGTGTTTAAGCAAATCTAAAGATGTAAGAAAAAGTAAGTAAAAAAAACGAAAACATTTTACTAATTCTTTATAGCATATAGTGAACCGATCTGAACAATTTTTTCGGAGATCAAATTATTTCTATGAGCAATAACTCACACCAAATTTCGTGAAGATATGTAGTAAAATGCGGAAGTTTTCCATACAAACCATTGATTCCGATCGTTCAGTTTGTATGGCAGCTATATGCTATAGTGAACCGATCTGAACAATTTTTTCGGAGATCAAATTATTTCTATGAGCAATAACTCACACCAAATTTCGTGAAGATATGTAGTAAAATGCGGAAGTTTTCCATACAAACCATTGATTCCGATCGTTCAGTTTGTATGGCAGCTATATGATATAGTGAACCGATCTGAACAGTTTTTTCGGATAGTAAATTATTTCTATGAACAATAACTCACACCAAATTTCGTGAAGATATGTAGTAAAATGCGGAAGTTTGCCATACGAGCCCTTGATTCCGATCGTTCAATTTGTATGGCAGCTATATGCTATAGTGAACCGATCTGAACAATTTTTTTCGGAGATCAAATTATTTCTATGAGCAATAACTCACACCAAATTTCGTGAAGATATGTAGTAAAATGCGGAAGTTTTCCATACAAACCATTGATTCCGAGCGTTCAGTTTGTATGGCAGCTATATGATATAGCGGTCCGATATCGGCAGTTTCGACAAATGAGCAGCTTCTTGAAGAGAAAATAATATCTGCAAAATTTCAAAACGATATCTTAAAACCTGAAGGACTAGTTCGTATATATACATACAGACAGACGGGCATGGCTAAATCGATTCAGTTCAACATACTGATCATTTATATATATACTTTATAGGGCCTCCGACGCTTCCTTCTGGGTGTTACAAACTTCGTGCGAAACTTAATATACCCTGTTCAGGGTATAAAAATGACTTCAAAAATAAATTGTTGTGAAAAATTATAGTACAACATCATGGTGTACCTTGTTCAATTGGCTAATCTCCAACGATAGGAGAATAGATGATTATATGTATAGGTATTTCTAAATAATACAATATGTAAAACATGCTTTCTTTGCGCGTAATATATATTTTAAAGCAAGAGAAACTTGTGTTTACAAATAAATTATTTAAATACATATCCTATATGCAATGTTTCTACTTTAAAAATATACATACACACATATTGGAACATAATTCTTTGCACATATCTGCTCACTTTTTATGCTAAACTAATAAAAAGGCAAATATTTTGCTTTGTAACACGGCAATCATCCTTACGTAATACACAATAAACACTTCGTAAACATTTCGGCATCAATTTAGCAAAGGGTGCGTAATTGAATCACATATAAAACCCCAGAAGAGTGCAAAAACATAACGCACAGTGAAACAATTCCAAACAAAGTCAAAGCAAAAGCAAATTTCTCAACACAAATTCAAATATATTACAAGCATGGAAAAGCGACCGCAAAATACACACTTTGCCAATACTAAAATAAAAATTTTCTAATTTTTTTCTAAACATAAAATATTTGTTTAAGTTTAAATGTTAAAAGCGCTACTGTGTTCTGGGGTGAACGTATACACGCGCACCCCCGTTCCAGCCGAATGCTACAAACATAAATAGTGTGCAAAATCGCATTTACTTGGGATAACAAAGGGTTAACGTTAACCCTACTCAACTGCCAATCAGTGGCAGTGATAAGTGAGAAAATTGGGGGTACACCTAAAAGCACATAATGCCAATGCTGTAAATAATAATAAGAAAAAACTAGCTTTTTGTAAGGAGAAACGAAAAACAATTGAATTTACGGTGTTATCATTTTCCACTGCCTCCAGGTCGCACCGACAGGTAAGAAGTGAATATGCATAGCAAACAAACGGAAGATCTAAATCTATGCGAAAACAAGATGTTTAACAAAAAAAATATACTTTTATATTATGCTAATAGTGGTGACACTTTGGAGAGCATCATTAATATTATATTTTTGAGATAGAATATCACTAAAATGAACTTTTGACTTGATCTTACAAAAATTCTCATTAGAACCATCGAAGATAATATTGTTTTCTGAAATAAATCGAATTGGAAATTTTTCCGAGGATCTTTCAAAATAGTTCATATTTTCTGATCTGCCACACTGTAACAAAAGCCGCTACAAACAGAAATCGACTTCTATCGAAATATCGATCATTTTCTCCAATCACCACTTTTCGAAACTTCGCTTGTAATAATTTTATCAGCGATCAGAAGCTTTGTGAAATCTAATTTTCTGATATGTAGGTATGTATACAAATCGACATATATTTATACTCTCGCAACAAAAGTTGCTAAGAGAGTATTATAGTTTTGTCCACATAACGGTTGTTTGTAAGTCCTAAAACTAAAAGAGTTAGATATAGGGTTATATATACCAAAGTGATCAGGGTGACGAGTAAAGTTCAAATCCGGATGTCTGTATGTCCGTCCGTCCGTCTGTCCGTCTGTCCGTCCGTGCAAGCTGTAACTTGAGTAAAAATTGAGATATCTTAATGAAACTTGGAACACGTGTTCCTTGGCACCATAAGAAGGTTAAGTTCGAAGATGGGCGGAATCGGACCCCTGCCACGCCCACAAAATGGCGATAACCAAAAAGAGCTATAAATAAGCCATAAATAAATTTATGAAAATAAAATTTAGAACATACGATCTCATTAGGGAGGGGCACATTTGAATGTAATTTGTTTGGACAAGTGGGCGTGACCCCGCCCCCAAATAGGTTTTTTTTATATATCTTGTAAACCAATAAAACTATATAAACCAAACTTTCTGCAGTCGTTTCTTTTAGCCGTTTCCTTATACACTCCAAAAATGAAAGAAATTGGATAATAACCACGCCCACCTCCCATACAAAGGTTAGGTTGAAAATTACTAAAAGTGGGTTAACTCACTAACGAGAAACGTCAAGTTTTACGTAAGAAATGGCAGAAGGAAGCTGCACTGAGATTTTTTTACAAAATGGAAAATGGGCGTGGCATCGCCCACTTATGGGTCAAAAACCATATCTCAAGAACTACTCGAAAGATTTCAATGAAATTCGGTATGTAATATTTTCTTGACACCCTGATGACACTGGTGGAATATGGCGAAATCGGTTCACAACTACGCCTACTTCCCATATAACTCAATTTTGAATCCTTCTGATTCGTTCACTTTTATAATGTATACATAAGGAACCGATAAAGATAGCGTAATAAAACTTTACACAAATACTATATTTGAGCTCTGACATCACTTGTGGAAAAATTGTCAAAATCGAACCATGACTTTTCAAGGCCCCTGATGTCAAACATGAAGAACTCAGTGCCTAAGGGTAATTTTTCACCGAAAAAATATCTAAATAAATTGCGAGAGTATAAAATGTTCGGTTGCACCCGAACTTAGCCTTTCCTTACTTGTTTTATACACCCATTGCCTCTGTTTATATGTATGCAAATTCTCTGATAGTAGTGACAGGTGTAAACCTCATTTTGTGAATCCAAATATTTTGTTTTTATCAAAGGCAACAACAATATTGTAATGCAGTGAATTGAAAATCAATGTAAAATTCATTTAAAGCAAAAAATAAAAAAAAACAAGAAATAAAATAATAACATCACAACAGCAGCACCACCAACATAACTGGATATAAGGGTGGTACGAGGTTGCACTGAAAGCGACCGCAATTTTTGCTCAAATTGCCTCAACGAAATGGGGAAAATCGCTGTTATAAAGACAACGAAAGGGAGCGTTGCAATAAGTGGGTATGCGTTAAAGGTGGGCACACACATAGACACGAAGGAAAATTCATATCATTGTTTTCAGTAAACACATGCAAATGGGTGCCTGTTCATTGGGGTGAAACAATGCTTACTTAAACTCATATAAGAAATTTTTGGATAATATTTGGTGAAGTTTACTCTAGTTTTATCTTCTAAAATTCCAAATACGTATTCTGCATAACTTGAAACCAATTCATATATAGTAACTCATGACTCAGCAAAGGAAAAGACTACAAGACACATAAAAAAATATGCCACACCCTATTAAATTTTAATATATATGTATCATATATATAAATGTAACTTATGACCTCTGTATGGGTCGTATATCACATTCGCATTTAAACAGGCCTGTAAGTGGCACAGCTTAAACACACACGCATGCAATTGGACGTAGGGTAGATATGTATTTTCGCAGTTATTATTATGCCCTCGAGTGTTATTGTGAATGTGAAGTTTTGAAATCGAATTTGTGTTTTAGACACTAGCAAGCCTTTAAATATTTTTATGTAAATTGTACCTTTTTTCAATCTTTCCACACCCCAAAAAAAGGTTCTTGATTTTGCAGTAGGCATAAATAAAGCTTAGCAAATCGCTATTATCTTCGTATGAAAAATTGGCTGGCATGCACTAATCTTTACATTCTCTGATAATTTTTAATGCTCGATTGTAATATAAATCTAACACCGAACCACGATGTTGAAGTTTCTTCTATATTGAAAATTGTTTTGGAATAGTTTTAAAACTGTACATACTTTATCTAAATATTTCTTAAGTACTTTTTTGAAATCAAAAGGAGTTAGGTGTAAAGCAACCACCCAAACTACCGGATCACTGCAGTATATTTCAAGCGGAGGTGTTTGCAATTGGAAAAGCCGCTGAGCTATCCTTAATCGCACCAATAGGATACTAAACATATACGTCAGGCGGCAATCAAGACAATATCTTCCTTCAACATATCGGCCGAAAGTGTCTTGAGTGGTAAGACAGCAGTTGATGATGGCGCCAGAAATAGGCGACTTCAATTCTACTAGGTGCCAGGCCACAAGGGTATAGAGGGTAACGAAATAGTGGACGACTTTGCCAAACGAGGCGTAAGACTGTCATCCGAAAACATGATGAACGTAGATAAACCCATACACTGTCTATATGATGATCTAGACAGAAGCTTGGTACAAAAGTTCAAAGCGCGTTGGAAGAATATACCGGGATGCAAAACCGCAAAAGTTATGTGCAAGCGGTAAATAAGAAGTACACGAAATTTCTATTGGCGCTCGATAGAGACACTGGTCACTGTCTTGTGACGGCGCACGCCTACAAGATGGGGCTGATAGATCGCGAAGACTGCAGGAGATGTCAAGAGCAAGGCACCAGAGAAACAATGGAGCTCCTCTGCGAATGTCCTGCATTATCAAGACAACGGCTTCAGCATTTGGGGGCTACACATTACGTTAATCTGGAAGATTTTTCGTTGGTGAAGCCACAATGCCTTTTGAAATTCGAAACAAGCGCAGGCATCCTAAAGGATGATTACGCTTCATTAACTAAGTGACGGCACTCCATCTGGTATCGCAAAGGACCAAATCTGGGCCATGTGTGGCTTTTTAGCCTACCAGAATAACCTAACCTAACCTAACCTTTTTGAGATCAAGGTGTTATTTTTGTAACCATTATAAATTAAAACTTACCGATCCAAACAGTGTTAAATCGTCGAAATAACAGTGCCTGAAGTAACAGTTTACCCGAAAAATTCAGGTCAATACAGGTCCGATATCGTGGAACCGGTTGTTGTGGCAATTGTGTAACCTGAAATTGTGGAGAACTTCGAGTGTAATTGCCTTTAATTCTTCTAATCGGTGAATATTTCTGCAACATTCTTAAAGTAAGCAAAGCACTTTAATAAGTAGTATATTACGTGGATACTTCAGAATCTAATTGGATATTTTAGGAGAATATCTCTCTTTATTTTTTGGGTGTTACATAAGACACGGAGACTGGTAGAAAGTCAATTTCTTTGATTTCAAAAAATAAGTCTAATACTGCCCCAACATAAGGTCTTCTCGTAGGACTTCAGTACTTACAAACAACTAATGGTTCATTCAAGTTGCGTCACAGAGTCGAGTTTCAGGCTTCGTGGTTATTGACCAATAACTACTACTCCACTTTGTAGCGCAAAGTGAACCTACAGTAACCTTAACCTCACAAACTTTGGGGATTAGTGTATAATGTACAAAAGTCACAACTACAAATATTGTATAACTGATTGATTTTAAATGATTTGAGGCAGTTTCAAATTATTTCGAGGTTAAAGAATTACTATGTACGAATGATAAAAAATGTATGCGCATATGCAGTTAGCAAAAGCAAAATTCACGTAATCCAAATTTTTGCATACAAAATGTTCCCCATTGGCGTATAAATAAGAAAATAAAAATGCAAATACAAGTGAACGCTGGCAAGTTATTGTTAAATTATGCCAAATGTATTGAAAGGAATAATTTATCACCACAAATATTTGTTCTATAGAATATATGTGAGAATTTTAGAGAATTATACATTTTGAAATAATAAATATAAGAGCGGCATTATAAATTTATTTCATGTTATTTTTATTTAGCTCAAAAGCAGCAACTCCCCAGTGAACTTGAAGGTTTGTTCGATAATACAAACTACTTTCGCAAAATTATCCTTTCTTGAAATACGACTTCTTTCTATTTTCTATCATGAATGATACAAGAGACCTCCTAAATGCCTTATTTTAATTTATTCGTGCCAAGAACTTATGATCCTTTTCAACAGTCCTCCAAATTATTTGTTCCCAAGATGTGACTTACATTAATTGCAATTTTCATTCGCTGGTCTAATTTGTCTTGCCCTTAGTCCCATCAAAAACGGGACAATAAATTTCAACTCCTTTAAAAAATATATAAATGTATATAAATTTGTTACAAATCTCTAATTAGTAACTCTCCCAGATGCAGACGAAATCAACGCATTTGGTCATTGTAGTACTCATTAAAACCTTGTTAGCGACAAAAAAGTCAATAGCAGCCCGGTAGGAAATGTCAATCAATAGCAATGCTCTGCAATTGACGCCGGTTCAATACTCAAGCTTCATTACGTCATTGGCAGATGCCTCACATACGTCCACGCTTCACACTTCACAACAATGCCTTGACTGTCAATGGCAGCATTTGAAAAGCAACAGGCTTCATCGACCAGATCATTTTCATTTCTTACTGCCAACAGCAGTGTCTGAAGTCAATTCCCGTTGTGAGAAGCGCAATTAACACTCGCTTCACCTTATACATCCACACCCCCTGCACAACAAGTTCGTCTACATTTAAACGAGTTTCCAGCTGTCGCTTTGCACACGCTCTGCACTGTCGTTTTCTCTGCGCCACTTGGTTTCTTTTCAGTTTTCTCCACCCAATCCGGAAGCTACCTCATCTAATTGGACTTCCGTATCCGCAGTAGCATTGCTAAGATTACGCAGGGATTTCTTTTAAATGCGAATATTACCTATACCAAATTGCTGCGCCCGGACGAGACCCCACGTCGTCTGTGCCGTTAGGCTAGTTTATTTATATTTATTTCATTACATTGATAGCCAGCCGTGTGACTCGACTACGTGTGCGTATGTGTATGTAGTTTACTGAAGTTACACTTTCATGGAGACATATCTATGTATTTGTATGGAGTCTCTTTGGCTTCAGCAGTACGTCCAATCTGACTCATTATCGTTCCAACTTTAAATGCTTCAGCGCAGCATCAACAATCTTACAAGAAGCCAGTCGCCACGACGTCTACGAAGAAGTGAAAGCAACAGGCAGAGCTACTAGTCAAGTAAAATGAAGACTGTGCTTGCAGTTGGGTATCGGGGTGTACAGATCCTTTCGCCGGCTTGGTGTGGCACAGTGTGAAGTCGTGGCCAGCAGCGCGTCGAGGTGTTGAGTCATTTTTAATTGAAGTCAATTGCGCCATTGGTGGCAGTCATCAACGTTCGCCCCCGCTCTGGGATTCAGGCGTCTTTAAAGATAATCGTTTTAACTACTTTCATTTCAGCAACGGCTTATTAGAGTTGAATGGCTTTATGTTTTTCTTGGATATTATTATGAATTATTATATTTTTGCTAATTTTTGGACTAGTACGTAAGGCATGTGAAGATAGAATAGATTGCTAAAACTATCGTAGAAGAAAAATTTCTCCGGTTCTATTCCGCCATACTGAAGACTTTCGACCCCAAGAAACAATAGAATATTTATTTTCCGATAAGCTGATCGAATAACTTTCAGAACAATGATAATCGATATAAGAAACCTTTAAGACCCCTTACAACTCTTGGAACATATTCTGGCAAAGGGAAGAACTTTTTTTCATAGTTCTTGAATTTAGGTGGAGAAGTCTTGCGAACTAAATGAGGTTAGACAGATGTCGAGACGACATTTAAAGCTAAACCAAGGTGTGTTAAAGCATATAACTGGATACTGTCATTCGAGGCCACTAGCGATGTGACTATACGGTATCTTCTATGAATAAGTGGAGTATTTGCTTCGATGAACTATACCTTTAATACTTCATAATGCCAAATACTATATGAAATATTAAAAGATGTAAGAGTAACCGGTCTACATTAAATTAATTTTAATTCTTCTTCTTCTTGACTGGCGTAGACACCGCTTACGCGGTTATAGCCGAGTCCACAACAGCGCGCCACGTATCCCTCTTTCTGGCAGTTTGGCGCCAATTGGTTATACCAAGCGATGCCAGGTCCCTCTCTACCTGGTCCTTCCATCGGAGTGGAGGTCTCCCTCTTCCTCGGCTTCCACCAGCGGGTACTGCATCGAATACTTTCAGAGATGGAGCACTTTCATCCATTCGAACAACATGACCTAGCCAGCGTAGCTGCTGTCTTTTTATTCGCTGAACTATTTCAGTGTCATCGTATAACTCATACGCCATTGCCAATGTTCTGAGAACCATAAATCTTCCGCAAAACCTTTCTCTCGAAAACTCCTAGTGCCGTCTCATCGGATGTTGACATCGTCCACGCTTCTGCACCGTAAAGTAGGACGGGAATGATGAGAGACTTGTAGAGTTTGGTTTTTGTTCGTCGAGACCTTAAACCTTAAACTATAACCCACATAAAAACTGGAGCTTTAACCACAACATAGGCAGCGATTTACATATAGCGAAGGCATTTAGCCGTCAATAGACAAAACAAAACGGAAACTCGCTTAAATCCGAACAGAGAATAAAGCTACTTAAGTTTTGAAGAAGTTTGCGCTTATCTTTAATCTCAGGAACTTTGGTTTTCATACTCTTATTTCTGCTGGCCATACTTGATTACAACATGTAACACATAAATACTTGCGAGAAATATGAATATCGAAAAAGATAACACAAAAGAACACTCATGCACCCTCAAGAACACTTTGAAGCACGTAGATATGAAGACCAATTCAACTTTGCATAGCCCATTGTGCTCGAGATAATATCAACTTGTTTGGCTTACGTCAAACCACCATACGGCGCTTCAATAGCTGATTGTCACCTGCCAGGCGAATTGTGCGCTCGCCTTCTGCCACGCCTCGCTCCTTCAACTACAAGCACAGCCCGCATACACTGCACACACACCCTCGCACACATTCCCATTGGAGAAATTTTACTTTTGTTTGGATGTGTGTTTCCACGAACAACTTGAACTAAATTAAGTTTTGATAATTCCTAATAATCTGTTGCGCAAACTTTTCCCACAAAAATACTCACAGTACCCTCACTTTACTTTGTACACTTCCTGGGCATTATACCCATACATCCGGCACAGGGATTAAGTGATTTGTATGTGCGTTGCTGCGGCAAAGGCCGAGTGCGTATGCGAAGCCACCATCAACCCAGTGTCCATTGCGCCCGCTGCTCAAGTTCGTTTCAAGTGAACAATCGCCTTGTCAGTCTGTGGCGAAAGTTTGGCGCTAATGAATTGTTAAACAGTGTAAAGTAAATTGTAATATCTAGAGTCTCATCTAAGTGCGCTCATTGTTACCCTTATTGTTGTAAACTTTCATCTTTAATACAAAAGCGGTGGTTTACTCGAAACCGCAAGTAGCAATGGATGTATTTAAATACGCAGTTTTGTCAAAGTTTAGTGTGCTTGTATAGCTTTAATGATTTAATATGTCCAAGTAGTAATATTATATAAGTTTCCTCTCAGCAATTATTTTCGAAATAAATAAACAAAAAAATGTTTGTCATGAATGGCGGATCCAATATGGCGCCGCTTTTTTGAACATCGGAATCGCTTCAAAATCGTTATCCTGGGGTTTTCGGGATCGCTGATTACGAATTTGACGTTACTTTTTTAAAATTCAAAATGGCGAGCCGTGGCGGACATATTTTAAAACTTCTCTATATTGCATCCACCATTTTGAATTTTGAGTAACAAGTTTCAAACGATTCCGATGAATTTTTCAAAAAACCGTCCGCGATATTGATTTTCTAGAGTTATCTCAAAACCCTGATCTGATGGGGTTAAATGGACCTCGGATACGGTTTCAGTGACCCCAAAAACAAATAGCACACATAGTAAGATCCCCAGGTCAAAACAATTTTTTTTTGTGTGGCTGTGTTAGCAGATATTTGTATAGCTTTAATGAGTTTAATTTTCAGATCCTTTTCATCGACTATTTTGAAAACACATATCATATCTGCATAGTAATCCGAAATAGTTTGACTAATCGCACAAAATTACAGTTAACCTTATTACTTATTATATATTCATGAGTTCTAAAATGGCGAGCAAAACAATCGGTGGTTGATAGGTTAAAATTAGGACCAAGGCGAGTTGTGAACTTTTAAGTGTTGGGGATACGATTTTTCAGGACAATAGTTTACGTAGTCAAATTTAAAGAAAATCCAACACAAATTAAATCAATTGCATTGGTACTTTTACCCCTAAAATATCGGTGAGCCCTGATTAGGAAGAATGCGAAATAGCAGTACTAGAGCAGAACCATTATGTCAGTCCTGTAACATTAAGAGGAGACAAATAGAACAGTGGAGAATTGGTATTACAAGGATTGGCGCCGAAAGAGCCAAGGCTATCCCAATAATCGAGTTTAAGAAGTATTTCGACAATTGAAAAAAGCGCTGGCATAAGGGTAGCTATTTCGAATATGACACTTAGACTTTCTAAGTCGGATACAAGCACAAATGAACCAAAAGCATTTACGAACACAGTGTATCCACGCAGTTCGGACATCCGTCCGTTCGATTTGCTGTTGTAGAAATTTTACAGTCTCCAATGTCATGCAAATTATTGCATTTCGCTTCATTCTTTACAATTCTTATTCCAAACCAAAAAAAAAAAAAGTTGCAATTGCCTGCACATTTTCCATATGATTCTACTTTTCGCAAAAGACATTACTCATACGCAGTGGGTCACGAGTTAAGCGCAAAATTTTCCACTGAAATGCCCCACTAAAAGGCAAAACCACCTAAAACAACTTTTTTCAAAGAACAGAAATAAAACTTTGCTTTTTCAAATATGTTCTCACACATATCCAACATTGTATGATTCTTGCTTGCATAAGGATTGAATTCCATCGTTACTACAGCTTAGTCTGAATCTATATCTTTTTGTTTTAAAATTCTAACTCCCACGCAGACAGCAATCGCTTGCATCCAAGTGCAATTCCTAACACATTCATACCTATGTACTCGTATATATACATTGGTGCGCATAACTGTGTCTAAATCAAGCGGTAAATTCCCAAAATTCAAGTGTACAAAATCCAAGAGGGCAACATTTCTAAAAGCTTAATCGATTTCGGCATTCATTTTTGTTCATTCACGCATTTTTCAATTGTTCCAACTGTTCTTCTGTTACTAGCAACAGGCCGCCGGTCATTTGGGAAATACAATGGAATTGCAAACGAACTGCCAACATTTACTCTTTCCTTCCTTTTTTGCGTTTATTTTGTATTATTTTTTCTTGCTTCACAGCACGAGTATTTCCTTAGGCTCTTTCATTTGTATTTTTTTCTGTGTTGCTTACTTCCTTTCGGGCTGTTGCATTCAGCTTACCCATCCTTTGTGGCCTTGCTTCGAAATATTTTTGGTATTTAAAAATGTTTCAGTGTGAACTTGTATTTATGTGATTAGTTGTTTTGTTTTTTGGAAATTTATTTTTACTGAGAAAATTAATTGCATGTTATGAAAATTAATTTTAAGTTTAACTCTTTCAACTATTGTAGAATAAATACGTGATTGTTGCTCTAGGAGCCTGGTATCAGGTGCATAAAAAATTCCCTAAGTGTTTTCCTAACCTTAAAAAGCTCTAAAATTTATTGGCATGAGCTAACTCTCTACTCTACAGATGATAGAACTTACTGAAACCCTATAAGTCTCAGATAAAATGATTTGTAACACTTTCTAAGAGATCTATTGGCGAATATCTAATAAAGCCCTAACAATTGCAAAGCTGCGTTAGCCGATTAAATATGGGATGAATAAGACATGGAACATTTATACCGAAATTGTTATATCTACATAGAAACCATCAGACGAAAGCTTGAAAGCCAATTGAAATTGTAAACGAGTTAGTCCTATTGAGGAGACTACCCGATTAAAGGTTATTTTCATAATGCCGATGTCCGCATTGGACTTCTTCGCATAAGATGTATGTATATGGAAACTAGATCAATTTGATATTGAACAAGAAACGTAAAGTCATACCCTTTCGATTGACTGGCTGTTCGATTTAAACTGAGAGCTTTGAAGTTTCATGTAGCGTATATTAAGATTTCACCAAATAATCCTTCAATTTTTGAATGAATTTTGAACTGTACGCCACTTTCGCCTATTTTTCAGATTTTAAAAGATCTAACAATGACTATAGAACCCACAATACACCGAATTTGATCGCTTTGGCGACCTTGGCTAGATCAAACAGGTTTATCATGAAAACGGTGAATAACTTCGAATAAAGTTGCTGCTACTACAAAAACTACATTAAAACAAAAAATTTCTGGTAATCTAACAACAATGTCAGCCTCGAAATCCAGCGCAGAATCACTCTTGCCAACAGGTGCTACTTTGGACTGAGTAGGCAATTGAAAAGTAAAGTCCTCTCTCGGCGAACCAAAATCAAACTCTACAAGTTAAGCTTATCATTCCCGTCCTGCTTTATGGTGCAGAAGCTTGGACGATGTCAACATCAGATGAGACGACACTAGGAGTTTTCGAGAGGAAAATTTTGCGCAAGATTTATGGTCCTCAGAACATTGGCAACGGCGAAAACCGCAGACGATGGAACGATGAGCTGTACCAGTTATACGACGACATTGACATAGTTCAGCGAATAAATAGACAGCGGCTACGCTGCTAGGTCATGTTGTACGAATGGACGAAAACACTCCAGCTCTGAAAGTGTTCGATTCAGTACCCGCCGGAGGAAGCCGAGGAAGGGGAAGGCCTCCACTCCGTTGGAGGGACCAGGTGGAGAGCGACCTGGTTACACTTGGAATCTCCAACTGGCGCCGAACTGCGAAGGAAAGAGAGGAGTGGCGCATTATCATCGATTCGGCTATAACCGGCTAAACGATTCAACGCCAATCACATAGATACATACAATCTAACAATACTTATCAAAAAGCCTGTCTTTAAACCTGAACTTAATACCTTTTTAGAGCTTACAATTTCACTTTTTTACTCCAATTCCATCGTCCATTCCAGAAAACACAAATAATTTGAATAAGTTATGAATTTTTATTTTCTTATTTATATTATTCACGACTTTTTTTTAGTTTATTAATGATTTCACTGAAACATCGATACCATTTGGGGTACTAATATAGTATTCAGTACTTAGGTTATTTTTTTCATAATTTTTTTCATATTTTTCAATTTATACATATACATATCGATTTGTTGAATGTATGTAAGGTTGTATGTTTACGTGTAGAAACAGCTATTGACTTAAAGGATTTTAGATTTTGTTTGTTGCTTCTCGCTTTTCTTTTCTTTTGGGGAATTTTGTGAAAACGTTGCAGCTACTAAGAGATATCGGTGTAGACAGTTGTTGACTTTCCATCAATGCAATGTAAAAATGTATGTATGTGTGCAGTTATTTTAAATATATATATAAATATATTTATATATATATATGAGTGTGTGGCTGTGTGTATGTATGTATATCGCTTCATAATCTCCAATGCATTTGTATGCATTTATATATGTATGTATGTATGTATAATATGTATTTATGTATGTATATAAAACTTCATTGTATTACAATTCTTTAAAACAATTACAATATTTCATTTACTTAATATTTCGTTAATTAGCGCTACTAACTACACACACACTTTGACGTTTGCTATTACAATAGATAATTCATTTTTATTAGTACATACAATATATAATGATATTTTCTGTTTTTTTTTTTTTTTATTTATTATTAATTGTTAAGTATTCAATATTGTATTTCTTGCGCTTTAAATTCATTTCAATGGCCACGTTTGTGGGATGGTGCGACACAGTCGCTTTGTGACGACGTTCTTTTTTGGTTTGTTTAACTTTTGTAAGCAATTCGAATCCCGATTTTTTCATGAATTTGCTGTTTAATTTTTTATTTTTTATTTATTTAGTATTAATGTATGTGTATATGTACGCTTTATTTATAGGCTAAAAAGCTGTTGCTGCCGGTAGGTATTATTTTCCATTATAAAGTCGGTATTTAAAAAGCTTTTTAAAATATATATTTTTCTATTGTATGTTTTGGCCGTTTGCCTCAATCGTAAACACGCTGCTGATTTTTTTTTTTTGAAAAAAAAAACACTTTCTGCTGAGTTAAAGAAGAAATGATGAATTTTAAACGGAAACAAAATTCGAAAAATATTGTGTTTTGAACCAAATTTAGTAGTTAATTTAAAAATCCTTGTTTACAAATAGAAAATTGTTTACCGCTGAAGACCAACAACATCATTTTATAAATTTAAGCACTTAAAGATTATTTTATAATATAATATTAACAATACATACAAAATATTTAATTATAGAACATATACTCGTACATATATTTACTTTTTTTATATAATATATAGAATTCGTTTGCAATGCCAAGTGTTATAACAGTTATTACAGCGATATTAAAATAAGAAATATATATTTTATTTTTTTTACAGCGATATATATATTTGACAAACATAAATTGTACCCTAGTAAACCTAAAATATTTCTACACAAATTTGAGCAAGTATTAAGTGGAACCCTTTGGTCCGAAAATATGGATCATACAAATTGCAGTTAGACTCCACATACGTTCCACAGAAAGTAACAGAGCTTAATTTTTCTTTGCATTGTTTACTGAATATACAAATTTAAAACACATAATTAAACAAATATTTACAATTAAAATTTGTGCGAAAATTTTGAAGAATTTATAAATATTTATCAACATTGACTCAAACACGTATGTAATTCTACAGATTGTAACACAAATGTATAGTTTTTTACTTGAAAATTGCAATAAAAATATTTTCTTGATCTCTTCTAGAGTGCATACTACTTGAAATGTTACAAAAAAAAAATATTAAAAAAATATAATAAAAGTAATATATAAAAAAAAAATAAAAAAAAATTTAAAAATAAAAAAATATAATAAAAAAATGTAAACAAAAATATAAAAAAATTTTAAAATACAGTTGAACTTCAAGCTTCCTTAACTCGAAGTTCTCCATAACTCGAACTCTAGAATTGGCAATAGAAGTCAAATTTCATACAAATTTCCTACCATAAATCTATCTTTTCGATCAGGACATCATTTTTTTGTGGATTATGGTGATTCGAGTTAGGGAAGTACAACTGTATTAAAAATAGCAAATTATTTGTATGCACTTATTTCCAAAATAGAATCTATTATTTATATTCCAAAACCTTCACCCTCAAAATATTCAAATATTCTTTAGAGTTCTCAACAGCAACCAAATAACCTTTTCAAATGCATAAAATTTCATAAAACTGATCTTCAACTAAATCTTTAGAATACTAACATTGATACAGCTTAGCATTTTTACTATTTTCATAAATTGAAATATGTAACGGATATACAGATTTTGAAATTTAATTTTCAATATTGTACAACGTTAAGAATACTCCGGCAAACGCGTAGATATCCAAGGAATTAAGTAGTGACTCAAATTTGTTTTTGCTAATTACATTATATGGCAAAATCGATTTTTTTCTGGTATTGTACCGGACTCACGTTTTTTCTGGAGAATATATGGATTCGAAGTTCGAAAAAACGACTTTTTAAAAATAGTATTATTAATACATTTTTCTGTTAATTCAATGGTGTATAAAACTTTTCCGCCAAGCTTATCTAACAGATGCTAGGAAAGGTCAAAGTTTGATCTTCGAAAAACAAAAATTGTATATCGAAAAATACTGGACCCCTTATAACATCTGTCATTTAAGCTTTAATTAAGAACAAATTTAGATTATATCTATATTTTGGATTTTTTAGTATCTATATTCTGTAAGTAATAATAATTTTTTAGTCATTTTTGCGAACTTCGAAGGCAAATATTTCGATTTTGAAGGCTAACTTCGAAAATCGGAGAGTACACATTTTTTACTTATGACTCAATCTCCCGGAAAAAGTGAGTTTGGTTCAATACTCAGCAGAGTGTTGCACAGTATTATTTATTATTGCGTTTTCTAAAGAACTCAGCTGTTTATAGAGTGCACTACATCGAAAATCCTTAGCTAACTGCTAGCAAATTAGAAACTACAGGAATGTTTGTGTATTTTGTGTGTGCAATGCGTTGTGACATACAAATCAAATTTTTATTTTACAAATTTTGATGATTACATTTAGATTAGCGCCAACAGTTCAGCTACATATATAATATAAATACTTTTCACGGTTCTCGTAATTGTGCTGTGTATGTGTGTGTGTGTGGGTATGTATGTATGTGTGTGTGTGTTTTAAAATGCAGCAAGTTTCTTTCGTTTTAATTTGTTAATTTTCTTCATTCCACTCCACTCCACTCTCTCTTAATCCTTCAACAGGTATACAATTATTATTTGTATTTTTACAATTAAAGCTTATATTGTTGCTGTGGCATATATGTATGTACATCAACAACATCAATATGTACTACCTTTGTTATCAACATATTTAAATAAATATATTTAAAAGCCGTTAAAAAAGGATTTTTTCTTTTATAAAATTGCAAACCTTTGTAGCTCATACATATATAAAAAATAAACACGCGTATTTTCGTAAGTTTATAAGCATATATGCATGTAGTATGTACGTAATAGCACTAAAATAAAATTCCATAATAATATAAAGAAAAATATAATATGTTAAAAAGTAGTAAATACATTTAAAATGCATGTTTTTAGCTTTTTGCTTTTTGCGCGATGACAGTTTCGTTTTTCGTTATTTGCTTCTACACGACTCTTAATCTCAATTATTCAAAAATTTGACCAAAATGCCTTAGTTCAGTTTCAGTATCAGCAGTAGTAACAATTTAGCAATATCCAATATCATTCAAATTTTACTTTTGGGATGTTAAACATCCATTTTGCACAATTATTACGCTTTCAACTTACATTACTAAACTTAGTTACTAAGAAATATTCAATTTAATTCCACAACTTTACAAAATAACTTTGTTTCTACTTGGCAAACGACTCGTACATGTGTATGTAATTAAAAAAAAAAAATCAAAAAACCAAAAATAAAGAAATTGGCAATTATAAGGATACAAATTTGCAAAATGCAGACATCAGTGCGCACTTCGCAACACACATATATATATGGATCCATTTTACGTATACCAAACCAATTTATATGTTACTTTTAAGCATTCTAAATGATCAATGTCGGCTCAACGCAGCGCCATGACAGCTGTTCCTTTGTCTAGGCCTCAGTTTCGGCGCCCTTTAGCCGGAGCCGTGCGAAATCCTCAAAGATAATGTCATCATCTTGTGAATCATCCTCGTCCAATTGTATCAAATTGGTTGTGGGCACCTCTTCGGGCTGCGCCTCGCTAACACCATTGCCGGTACCAACAGCTTCCAATGACAAGCCACCATCACGTAGGCTCTGACGCGGCGACTTATCCATTAATAGTGGATTATCCTCCTCTTCTGGCTTGGGATGCATCAACGTGAATGGCAATTCAGCGACCAAATCATTGCCCATTAAAGCGCCACTGATGAGCAGTTTAACTTTCACCTTGTAGTGTACAATGATGCCAAGACTTTCGCGTTGTGCCGGATTCGTTATGAGCGTGCTGGACGCCAGATTTGTATCCTCGTGCTTCAACTGGCCGTCGAGCGCGAGTCCCCACTTGTCCTTGTTGTCGGCAAGCAGTGGACACAGTTCGAACACTTTCGACAGCGTAAAACCGGGCAGCACCTGACAACCGTCCTCCGATTCGGTTTCCGCCACCACCGACTTGTACTGCGCCGTCGAGAAAAGGCAAATGTCGGCGAATTGACGGACACAAACTTTAATCTTCTTTACGTTGCGATTCGAATTGTTGGCTATATGCACATTGACGGATATCTTCTCACCATGATGATAGAGCTCCTTATCCAAACTGGCTTCTAGGTGGATTTTATTCGGTTTCAACAGAAACTCTTTGCTCACTTCGATGGATGGCTGCTCGCCCACCTTGGACGGTGCGTACATAACCTTGCGTATGGTCAAACGGACAGAGTTGCGTTTATGCGGTTTATCATCGATGTGTTCGCCTGTGAAAAGTTGCATTTCATTGATTATTATTGTCAGTATTATTAATGTAAAGCAAAAACAAATGGAAAACAGTGTGTGTAATTGAAAATGAAAGGTTGTTGCTTGATCTTGAGACTCCAAAAAAAAACTGCGCTAAAACTTGTGATGAGTTTACACAAACTCATTATCAAAAGCATCATGTAATGCCGCTTAGAAATTCCTTAGCTACCGTTTTTTTCTAAGCGCTTAAAATCTAGCAATTAATGTTTTCCAGAGGATTGTCGTTGTTGTTGTTGTTATAACGGTTACCCAAACCTGCCTGAACCGGTAAGCCTAAATTAATTGTCATCGAAGTCAGCCTTCGGGAGGCCCAGAAAACGAGGTTTGAACCAAAGTGAAAGTGGTGTTAGGTGAGTGGGGTTTAGGGGATATGCAAAGAGGTAGTTAGTGTCATGCGGGGACTCTTTGCATGCGAGACAAATATTGCGTATGTCGGAGTCTAGTCTGCATAAGTAGGAGTTTAACCTATACAGAACGAAGTTGCCAAGTTCCACGAAAGTATCTCAACATAAAGTGTCTGGAGAACATTTCGTTATGCAACCTGTGGCTGTCCGGAGAGCGGTATTCTAACAAGTCTAAAGCTTCCTCAACAGCGACCTACTGTATACAGGCCGTATAGGGGCTGCATAGTTTATGACCGTCCCGCCGATAGCCTGGTAAGTGCCAAACAAGTTTCTTTGTCTTTTACTCCATGTGCTGCCGGCTAGCGCTTGAGGATTTTGTTGCGGATCTGTACTTTGGTAATAATTGTGGGGTTATTGGCAGTCGGAATGTTGATGCCATCGACAGAGATGTTCAGGTCTAGACTATACTCTTTCGCACAGTTGGCGAATAAGGTCGCTGTTGATTTGGTAGGGACTTAGGCTCCTAGCAGTGAAGAAGCAAGAAAGGTCGACAAAAGCAAAAAATCTGATCCAAAATATATTTGCAAATGTTCCGTTTGTTGCTGACCGGTAAATTTAGATTTTAAAAGCTACAATTAAACGAAATCTTCCAACATCCGTTTCCTAAACATTAATAATTCAGAAAAAGAACATCAAACATGAGACTTCTAAGCACTTAATTTAGCATTAAAACAAATAGCATCCTCTTTAAAGAACTTTGAAGAGGCAAAATTAAAAAAAAAAGTTGAATCTTTCGTATTTTATTTTCTCACGAGTTTGATGTGCTACACACGCATACACTTGATTACATATGTACATACAATTACGTATGTATGTATGTACGTAATTTCGATTGAGCTGCTGCAGTCGAATGCTAAATATGTTGCTGAAATTTACAGCAGATCTACTCATTAAAATTTCTGTTTAATTTCAGTGAATAGTAATTTATAGGCAAGTCAATTTGCGTCAATGTTAGACATGTGTAGACTCTTCGGTGCAAAGGGGGTAAAGAAATAAACAAAATTCACTTTTATTTACTATATGTATGTACATGTACAGCAAAGCACAGATGTATTGACTTTATGGCAACACAAGCACATGTTACGACATACAAACATACATACATACATATGTGTATGGCTACATACATATTTAGGCATGGACGTGCAAGCCAACTATGAGCAGCAGCTATTAAAGTTTCAAAAGTACTGTATACAAATGAGAATTCGTTGCTGTTAACAAGTTTATATTAGAATGCGTTGCAAAAAGGCGGCAAAATTAAAATTATGTTGTTGCGAATTTGTTTAAACAATTTGCTTCGAATTAAATTTTGCGAAAATCATTTATTTCTCAATGACCCTGGCCTATAAAAATTTTTATTTGAAAATACTTATTTGAAAATTCCATACGAAAATTGCAATTTTTTTCTAATTCTAATTCTAATTCTTCACGCTTCATTTTGGTAGGCGGATGTGAGTTGGTTTTGCAACACACATTCTACTTTTGACTGGATTTTATATAGCCACGACTGATAGCCTAAACGATAAAGCCCTATAATTATGATAATAACACTTCCACAATCTATACTGATTAATATTGAGTGTGCCACTTTTGATTTTTGCAATAATTATATGAATTACATGTATAGATGTATATAGATGTGCAAATGTATGTGGATATAGGCATGTAGCAGTTAATTATCGGAGAATAATTAACTTAAATGCTTGCCGATAGAATAGAAGCAGCAAATAGATAGAAGTACGATTAAGAAAAATAAACAAAAAGCGAAAAAAACACAAAAATCAACACAGTTGTATTTTATTATGTTCAGAATGGCATACCACGCATGTAAACGCCGAGTACGCCGAATACGCCACAGGCACAGATAACCAATACAGCAAGCGCAAAGCTCAAAGGCTTTGCTGTGAAAAATATACAGACAGACACACACACACAGTATTCGAATGTAGTGTGTGATCGAAGGCGATATCGTTTTGCAATGAAATCCCAATAACCAAAACGGCCAATGGCAACAGCTAACAATGCAATAAAAAATAAATGAGCTGAGTGGAATGACATAGCGGCAGTGGTATAGGCATTAGATTGATGAATCATGATTTATACGCCATAAGTGAAGCTTACTTTGAATTTCGTTGCTTTTAACAAACATTTTTTATCGTAGCAAAGCCGGTTTTTCGCAAGTAATTTAAGTGGAAATTTATTTTAGATATTTTAATATTATAAGAAAGCGTACGTGCTAGAATACATTCTGCTATTTATTGATTGTATATTAATAGGAAATAATTAGCGCAAAAATACGGGATATTTCTAAATTCCCACACATATGAAATATGTCAAGCATTACATATGTACATCTAAATGAAGAAGAAACATGAATCAATTAGTTGACGCTAACTATAACCGCGTTAACCCCTATACGTCATGGCTTTAAATGGTCTGCAGCCACTTGCGCAACAATTAAAACTGCGCACCAATGACGCACTCACACCCAGCTAGCCGGTGGCATTGTCGAGAAATGTGCCATATTTTTTGCGCACAGATAAACCCAAAGCAAATATATGCATAATTGAATCACAGTGTTCATTGTCATCATATTATTATCGACTAGATTAATTAACCTCACTGTGACATGCGTTATCACACACTAGCCACGACGACTACCAAAATGCGACTTTAGCAGTGAGGGTGTGCGCAATGAATGAATTTGACTTTGAAAATGACCTGAGTATACAATATTATTTGAAAGTCCTAAACATTTTTCAACTACAACCGACTTCAAAAAAATTAAATTTTAATTTTAAAATAAAAATTACCACACTGCACCACATTTAGTTTACTGCGGTTTACTTACCAACAAAGGCTTTTAATTCGTAGTCCACGCCACAAGATTTGCCGGTGTCGCCGGGAGCTGGTTGTAGCGACACTGATGCCGGACAGTACGGAGGAACTTCAAAGTAAAAAGGATATGCATTTGGTCCCAATTTTTTTATAAGCCGCTCTTGTAATCTTGTCAATGGCCGCTCATTTTGTTGTGGCGGATATATTTGTTCATGCGCTAGATACAGATCTTTGCGAAAAGTCAGGCCAAGCACATCCAAATCTTCACGACCATACCGAAAGGCGGCAAGTACTTGTCCAAAAACTTTGCGATCTTTCACATACTCGGGATCGATGAAGACTACACCGTCGATTGGATCGACATGTGTAACGTGATCGACGAAATCGCGCTTTCCTAGGTACACTGTGACCTTACCATTAGATGAACTCTTCTTAAATACTCGTGTGGCTTGGCGCCGCGAACTAGCATCAGCATCTGCACCACCACCTCCGGCCTCATCTGAAGAGGGTGTGGCAGTAGTTGCGGCTCCACTGGTGGAAAGGCTATTCATCGGTGTATATATTTTATTGAAACAGCCTCTATTCACTGGTTCGTTATAGGTGGTTACGCTTGCTTTATCAAATCGCTGCTATTATTGCATCTATCTGCAGGTGACACGATGATAGTAGGCTCATAAATTCCGTGAAATATCACAATTACCTTCTTAAGCGTTTCAGTTTGCTAATAAATATTTCCAAAATTGTATATCCTCAACTACGACTTCAGTACTATATTGCTATTTCTGGTATATTTTGTGTGAATGCACTTTTATTTTAGATAAAGTGTGTCTACGATTTTTTCCTCTAATTAACTCGTCCTCATTCTTTTTATATTTTTTAAACGATCAGAAATTAACCAACGACGACGACCAACCCAAAATATTCAGCAAAAAATTGACACGAAGGAAACGTCACACGGAATGTGTATACCGTACGGTGTTGCACATACAGAGGGAAATAACGACAACTTATCATCCAATAAGTTATTCAGTTAATTAAGATTTTAAATCATTACAGTCAAAACATGTGTTTTGTGAATCACTATAAACTTAGATATTAAGTTTTTATTACAAATTTTCTTGTGATATTTAATATCAAATATATGATTTTAAATTATATGAAAATTATTAAAGAAAACAACACTGGCAATTACGTCACAAATAAATTCGTAGACTGTCAACAAGAAAATAAGTCTCCCATTTTGTAATGCGTTCAAAAATGTGTTTAATAACAAAAAATACATTTGGTATTATTATTTCCACAGTGATTATTATTACGTTGTAATTACATTTAAATTAATGTAAAAGGGAACAACAACATTTAATAACATTTTACTAATTAGGGTAAGTTAATTTAAATAACGTATTAAGTATTAAAATCAAATTTTATAAAAATTTAATAAAATTTATATTTTATTGATGAGATATTTGAACCGAATTTTTAACCACTGAATTATTATGTCCCATCTGGGTAGTTCCGAATTTTTCATTTACATTTTAGTGGATCTGGCAACATTATTCAGCATCTACCATATGGCAATGCTACAAATATTTTTTTTATAATAAACACGTGTGTTCACAAGTAGCGTGGTTCATCCATATCATACATTTTCTCACTGATTCGATTCGATCAATTACTCTTTGTCAGAAAAAATATTTTAAAGCTTAAAAATGAAACAAAAGAAAGGAAATGCTGTGGCAAAATCACCCTTGAATGGTGTAAAAAACGATAGCATCATAAAGAAGCAAAAAAGTGAAGTTAGCACTCCAGCAAAAGGCACACCGGCAAAGAAAAATCAGAAGAAATTTGGCAAAACTCCTGTTAAAGAAGTACCTCCAAAGAAGGTAGAGGTGGAAGAGGAAGATGAATCCGAGGAGGAAGAAGATTCCGGTGCTGATGTCGCAGAAGATATAATTAACGAAGCTGAGGACTCTAATGCTGAAGATCAGGAGGAGGACGACGAAGACGATGATGATGATGACGATGACGAAGATGATGACAATGAGGGATTGTTAGATAACGAAGCAGAGGAAGATGATGATGAGGGTGATGACAATGCTGAGGACGACGAAGATGATGAAGAACCAGCTGAAGCACCCATTGAAAAACAGCCTACTGAGGTACCAGCCAAGGCTAAGTCTAAGAAGTCGAAGTCTTCGGAGGAGACTGGTGTGCAGAAAATTAAAACTGGTGCTCTGCCAAAAGACTTTCCAAAGGAGCAGGTGCTTGTGGTGAAAAATCTGCCCAAACGTAAGTAGTATTGTTGGATACATATATAAAGTATATAATATAATATCTTGCATTTTCACAGAATACAAACAAATTGACATCGTTGAGGTATTTGCTAAGTTTGGTCCCTTGCATGCAATTCATAATATTCATGGCCCAGTAAGCAGCATTGCATACGTTGCATACGAATCGCCTGAAGAAGCCGAAGCGGCGCAAGCAGCAACAAACAATACAGCTAAGGTAAAGGGAGCCGTTTTAAGTGTTAGCATTCAAGCACCAAATTCGAAGAAAGTTAAAAAGGCCGAACTTAAAAAGAAGACTTCCGAAGAGAAAAGAGAATCATTTGAAGAAAACAAAAGAAAGATTGAGGAAAGCAAAAGCCGCACTATTTATGTCAAGAATTTAAAAGCAGGTACTACACAAGACGAGGTTAATAGCCATTTCGCCAATTGTGGTGCCATCGAAAGTGTTAAAGTAATCACCCGTGGACAAAACTCGTTCAGTTTTGTATGTTTCGAAAATGAATCGGCAGTTCCTGCTGCTTTGAAACTACACAATTCTATACTAAATGATAGTAACATTTGGGTACTTAAGAGTGACCAGCAATTCAAAGAGATGACAAAGGATCCACAACGCACGATTCTGCTTAAGAATAACACAAATCTAAGTAGGTTACTATGCATTGTTGTTGTGTCAATATGCTAATTTCTATTTATTTGCAGCAAATTTCGAGTCTTCGAAATTGGAAGCGATATTCTCCAAGGTCGGCGAAGTAGAAACATATTCGATTTTGTGCAAGAAAAACGTATTGGCTTTTATCACATTCAAGGATCAAAAGGCTGCAAAGAAAGCTTTAAAATTGAATGGAACTAGTGCGCAGGGCATTGATTTAGAGATTGAAGAGTATAAAGTAATTACACCTAAAAATAAATCCTCTATATTTATACAGAATTTGAAACAAGGTAAGCTTGACAACATATTTAACTTTTACAAAAACAAAATTAATTTATTATGAGTTATATATATTTCGAAAAAATAATACAAAATCATTAAATTAACGCATATTACAAACATTTCAGGCGTAACCGAAGAGGAGATCCGTGAGCTTTTCGCTTCAACTGGACCAATTGAGAGCGTGAATATAATTAACAATTTCGCCATTGTTAAATTCGAGGATACTGAAAGCTTTTGCAAAGCTTTCCTCTTAAACGAGTCATATCTGCGCGGACAAATTATTTTCTTGGAACCATACTCGGATAAGAAACAACAACAGCTAAAGAAAAATCATCAAAAGCCAGGATTCAACAGAAAGAGACCGGCGGACTCGCAACATAAGGGCTTTGCTAAAAAGAATAAGCCTAACTAACTTAGCTATTGCTAAATACATTTTTAACTTCTTCTGGTATAAAAAGTAATTTTTACACATAGTTTTAAATATAATGTATAAAAGAAAAACCGTTTTATTTTCATTTGGACCACAAATCGACTATTGAGATTTACTATGTAATTATTAAACTAGTAGGAACAGATTATGATTATTTGACAGTGATCAGTTCAACATTCTTCCAGCTCCTATTTGTTAAGAATAAAATATCTATATAGTTCTTCAAAGTCTAAAAACACAATGCGGTTTTTGTCTCGTGCAAAAAGGTTTGAATCGTAAGAAATATTTGGAAAAATAACATAAATTGTTAAAACAGTATTTATTTATTTTTTGTTTTTAAAGTGGGTTTCTGATGGTTGAGTTTTCATAGGAACCTTCATATTTTGTATTTAAAAATAACCGCGGAAGGATATAGAAAATACTTTGAAAAGTATAGATGGAAAAAATTATTCATATTTTATATAACTATGCAAATTAGTTGTATTATGATGATTGTACGATTAACAAGAATAAAAATAGAATTTTATATTGTCTTGTATATGGACAGATTTAGGTATGTAATTATGTAGAAATCTTTGTCGTAAAAATTGATCTATGTCAGACTTGTAAATGTATATTTAATAATTTCATTGCACGATAAATTATCCGAAACGAACATTACTCGTTAAAGCGCTTTAACATATAAACTGATAAAAAATCGTAATTTCGGTGTTAGAGGGGTTTAAAAATTTATAAAAATAGAAATTTTGACTTATAAAATAGTACAATATGTTTAAAATATTATCCAAAAATATCAAATCGATGCGAGTTTGGTATTTCCTCAATTTTTTAAGTCGGTGGACAGGATTTATCGAAAAGTTATAAATTGATTTTGCTCAAATTTTGCACACAACACATTACATTATCCAGGTAATGAACGAATGAATGAATGAATTTTATTTTTATTACAGCTATTTCTTTCGAGCCAATATATGTAGTATGTTGAAAATGTGAGCAAAAAGCCGAGGTTTTTTTTTTTGTTAAACATTTTACATAAATATAAATTTTAATATTTTCTACTTTTACTTCGTTCATCAACTAGATTTATCCATGTATAATCGAAATATATTTGGTTTATTGATTTTGGATGAACCAATTGTGAGTTATGCTGTCTACGGCAAGAGCATTTTTTCAGGACACGTCATGGGAAATGAGGTCGAAATTTTTAAATAAAATTTTCACACAATACTATTTAAATACGTATATTTGATATGCCGAATTGTTTAAATGAAATATAGGATTGCATATATTTAGAAAAAATTGTAAACATACCATTTGTTTCAGCCTCTGAAACCCACCTAACCCATTAACTCGAATTAAGCTACTCTTATTTACGACTGCAATTTTTTCGCTGCATACCTGAAAACCTGCATAGGTGAGCAGTACAGTATATACACAAATATATTTCGTGTGTGATTCACTGCGACGCCGGTGGTTCATAGCACGCCGTATTTTTGCGCATCGAACTCAAAAGTCGCGTGATTCATGAAATTCACACTTATGCGCTGTTATATTTGTGATTCCTCCACCGAATCTTTTTTGGTTTTCGCTCTCCACACCACGTTTCCAATGAGTGTGTGCGCCAATGTACTGAAACGAGTATAATATTCCAATATATACATGTATGTACCTGTGTATGTACATATGTAAATGTGTATTGTTACGATCACGTCGATCGCTTTACCAACAAATTACATTCACTTTTGCATTATTTTTATATTTTTGTTATTATTCCGTGTTGATAATAACGAGAAGCAGATCCCCACGCCCAAATATTTGCGAAAGGTTTCTCTCACCTCCTATGCCATTGCACAAACCGACTTTCACATCACACACACACACCAGCGGATGTATGCACGTGTGTACGTATGTATAGCTGAGCTTGTACTATTTACAAACTTTTTGAAATTGCATGATGTGCCGTTGCATGTGCACCAGCCATGTAGCTACGTACATACATACATACATTGGAGGTCGTATTAAATATTCATATTGAAGTGCAAATAAATATTTGTACATACATACATTTGTATATACTTATAAATCTATACTGCGGCAGGCTGTTTGATGTAGTTAATTAAGTATCTATTGCCCCTCCGAGTCCCTGAGTTCAGCTATTCTCTTTCTGTACTTAACTCTTCTTTGATTTGTATTTTTTGTTTAGAAGCCCAGGGTTAGTTTAGGTTAAGTTAAAGAGCAGATCACTGTGTCACAGGAGATCCCACTTGGACAGCTAAAGACGTCAACCCTTTGTGATGTCGCAAACCCCACATAATGGATGACACTCACAATGACGCCAAAGCACTTTGAGCGTTTTACGAATTTTTACAGGCTTTAATTTATATTCTGGACAGTTCAACTGGTTCTCCCAAGTTCGTCCTTGCCAAGATGTTTCACCCGCAGCCTATCAAAAACTGACAATGAAGGAAAAAGTGTGTCAGTCTCTAATTTGGATCTGTCAGGATATTTAGCCTCACGACATGTAGGCCCATCGAGCAGTGTCCAGTAACTTTGGTAACAGGTTACTGTTACGAACAAAGAATCTCACTGAGATTCATAAATCCAAGAGTAAATAGCTCAATGGATCTCCTGCAATCCACTTTGGGCCAGAATGTTCTATCAGTCGCACAGGTACTGGTGGTTGTCCAACACCTAACGTGTTCATTCGATGATCACTGATCCGACGCGGATATGCAGGTGGATAGTATGCTTCTCTGAGTCGAATTGCCACCTTCGCGGCAATACACCTAACCGAAATATCAAGAGGAGCTTTATATTTGTAGAATGTCAAATTCTTATAAAAAGTAAGGGATAAACATCGATTTTAATTAATTTGAAAAACCATATGCCGTTGGAAAATATTAATCAGATCATCAAGCTCTACGGTTATTACACTTCTCGAGAGTAGAATAGGTGTTTGACCTCTAACTTTCCATACACCCGCTCGATATCATTTGCATAAAGAATATGAATAAAAGACAAGTTTAAAATAATTTTGAATTTTTAACATTTATTGTATTTCTAATATCGGCCACTTTAGTTACAGTGGTTGTTGTTAGTTACATGCACTCATATATATGTATGTATGTTTGTGTATTTGATGTCATGTCTATCTTGTACCACTTTGGGTATTTGTTGTTCTTTATTGGTAATTAATTAAACATATGTATGTTTGTAGTTCCGCTGGGTTCGTGCTTCGGCAAGTTTCATATTTTAATCTTTATATTTCTTATTACTGCATTAAATCAGTACATGTTTTGGTTGTTGTTGTTGTTGTTATGTTGTTTAAATGCATTTCTATGCAACTACATTGCTTGTATGTATGTATGTATGTATGTAAGTAAAAATGTATGTCTGCATGCACTTGTAAACATGTAGTTCAATATGTAATCATTTATTTTTTACCTTTGCATGGTATTTGGCGATCGCACTGATTTTGCTGATTAGATTTTCTTTAAACAAATCAGTCGTAATATTTTCTATGTCTGATATATGGATGTATGGTTTTTTTAGGTGGCAATATGCAATGAATAAGTCTACGCACATTTTATATGTATTAATTGATAAATGTCCCATTTTGAAGGGTAATTATTTGGTTTTAAAAGATATTCATAGCATTACGCACTAGTATTTTAATTTTAATTTTAATTTTCATAATTTTAATTGTGTATAATTGTATAATATGCTCTAGATATATGTATGTATGTAAATATAAAAGTTACATTTAAATTTTCAAGTTCATGGTAAATTCTATTGTAAGATACATAGGTAAATGAATAAGGTTTGTAAAAAAAAGTTCAAGTTCAAAAAAGAACAGTTCTATAAATACCGCAAATCAGTTTTTTGTTATGTATTTTGTAGTAGTTGTATAAGATATGTATGTATATGCATATACATATTAAATGTAAACTGTTTTTCCAGGTGTGACCGTGCAAATTACAATTGGAAACAAAGCTCAAGGTCCCGCTCGTATTAAAAAAATTTCGATTGTTTAATATGTGACTCATAAACGCAAATATCAATTTGCAATAGAATATTTCTGCTTTTTCTTATAAAATTTTTTGAAATTTTGTAAAACTTCGTTAAAAAAGAAATTGCTTAATATGAATGTTGCTTTTTGCGTTTGGCAAAAATGGCGAAATACTCGATCCATTACTTTGAAGGACCCATTTAACAATTTCACAAAACAACACTTTGTCAAGTACAAAGCGCCTTTTGTTCACTATAAAATCATACAAAAATTTCACACACTGGAAAATAAGAAAAAATCGTTTCTGCTAGATTTGATATTACCAATTGGAAGTACACTTTAATGCAATATGGAAGCTAACTAATTACTCGAAGAAAACCAGGGAGTTAGAGCATAAGAAATCTCGCGTAAGGGAAGCTACCGCGCATATCTATGTTACTGTAGTCAGTCTCCTTAATTAAAATATTTTATTAAAACGTCATATCTACCCATACAACACAATCATTATATACGGATTTAAGCTAAAAACACAGCAATATCAACTGTTTGTTTCCCCTCCCCCTTCAATCAAGTGCATTACAAAAGCGCTACTACCGTTCAATATCACTTGCATACAATTCAATTAACAATAAGGCAAATGAGATGTAAAGGGCACTACTGTTAAAGCAAGCAAAATTATTGAAAATAATTTATTTCACAAAGAGCTATTAAGGCTTAGTATTTAATAATGTTTTTTTCTTTTTGTTTGTTTGTTTGTTTTTCTAATGTGTTTTTGTATTTTGTGCTCTACTTGTTTGTTTTAAGCGGCACCATACCTACAATAAATCGATAATCGTGCTTATATACGCGCACATGTACTACAATAAATGTATGTGAGAGCAGGCAATGTGAATAAATTCGAGTTGTGAGTTGATTAAAAACGATTTACGTTTAAGTCTTAAATACTAAAATGCAATTGGAAAAGTGAGTGTTATATAATTTAGCGATTTTCAAAAATATATAAATTTAAGTACAACTTATAAGAGATTAAACAAGCTAACGAGTGTGTGTTTGTGTGAATGTAGAAAATGTGTGCTGTTGAAAAGAAAATAAAGAGTTATGGCAGAACATAATGTAATTATAACCTTAATTAAAAAAAATAATACAAATAATATTGAAAAATAAAAGAAAACACATGAATTCGTTTTATACTTTTTTGTAGCTTTTTAATCGTTTTTTTGTTTTGCGTACAAGTTTATCGTAAAAATTATCGTAGTTTTGAGAATAATATAATATTATATATATATATATATGTATGTTTGACAGACTTATAAGTTGAGAATTTCTTTTTTTTTTAATTTAAACAATAACAGAAAATAATACAAAGGAGCACAAATAAAAAGTAGGAATTTTCGGCATAAAATTACAAAAAATAATAATAATAATACACTGGGTAGGAGCACAGCAAGTCCACAATTTCTTTCATAAATAATATTTACTTGTGTTTTGTTTTATAATTAAGTATACTGTTTCGTTTTCTTGTGTTATACATTTACCACATATTGTCAACAGGAACAGAATAATGAAGTACAAAAATATATCAAAAATGCACAATTCGATCGTTAATGTGTTTAAAGATTAAAAGATCTTTTCGCATGCCATCTAATATTTAAGATATTCATATACATATGTGTATAAAAGATAATTCCACTTCATATATATTTTTACTTATGCTGCGTACCGCGCATACATTTTTTTTTAATATATTTTTATTTTTTATTAATTTTTTTGTTATGCTTATTTGCATTTAATATTTCTTTATATATTTTTTTTCTTGTTTTGCGTAATATTAGTTGTCGTTGTTAGGCCAAAAACTACTGGCTCTCAAAGTGGTAATAAGAAATTTTTTTCTTTAGCTTTTTCATAAATTTTATGATTTTTATTTCGTTTTTCGTCTTTCCCATACATTCACCAGAGCACAAAATCAACTATTTAAATAAATGACAAAAGTAAAAAAATTACTATGATAAACAGGAAAACATAATTAACGATAAGCATTCCAACATCAATTCATAGATGATAATGAGCATTAAAAAAAATAACTGAAACAATAAATATTTTTTGTCTTTAAATATGCAATAGAAAGGAGTAAGCCAAATCAGAGGAAATGACAAATATAATAGCAGAATTCACCAACGTGGTCTTATCCGAGTATAAAATAGCGAAAAAAGTATTTAAAACATTAGTCACCGAACTATTCAAGACAAAAAAGTATACAATGAATATAAATTAAAAAATACACATTAAAAATTGTGTTCCCTTTTCTGAAAAGGTTAACAATGTAGAGAACCATGCAACTTAATGGACTTTATCGTCCAATCAAGTATATCAAATACGTACATAATTGGGATGTGCAGTTTGTTATTTATGCAGTGTTCATCGCAATTAAGCGACACCAATGACAACTACATAAGTATTTTAGTTTAAATTGAAAATATTTTCGTTGAAAATATGCAATAATTTCATTTTTATGGTTTTTTTGTTCGTTTCACATACTAATTGTCATTTCAATATACCTTCATTCTAGTCACATCTGTATTCCACTATCGAGAGTTATTCGTTTGTTATGTGAATTTCCCGTATCTCTCATCTCAATCTCTCATCTTTCTTATCAAAGTTCGTCTAATATTATATAATTTCCTCTGTCAATATACTCTTCTGATTTCATTTGTTTTGATTGTGATTAGCAAACTGCTTAGCAATACAATTGTAAAAATTATGCGCAGCTGCTTTTACCCACCACTCCTTACTAATAACCCTCCTAGTACCTTGTGCATTATGTCTATTCGTCCAAAGGTAAATTCCCCCACAAAAACAAATATTAAATGACGACGATCGCTTTCTTTGATCTAACATTTCTTCATTTTGCTTACTGCACTTTAAAAAATACAAAGTCTTCTATTCCTCCTCTTTAAGCATCGATCAGAGATGCCTGTATATGCTGCTCCAATAGTGGATTTTCACCATTCTCTAGCTCAAGTTTGTGAATACCATTTTCTATCAGTTGCAGAGCATCACCTTCACCGTTACCGTTCAAATGTGGTTTCTGTTCCGATTGAATAGCAGCGGGTTCTTCTGCTCCTACAACAGCGGTACCGTTTGTCTTTGTCTGTTCTTCGGTATGTTTCAAATCTTTTGCAGATTTAGTTGGAGTTACTGCTTTCTTAGTTACATCTTTGGTTTTCGCTTTCAGAGCTGAGCTTGCCGTTTTCGTAGGCGAAAGTGAGGATTTGCCAGTTGTTGCAGGTCTGGTGGCACCCGGTGGAGTCTTTTTCAGCAACGTACTGCTGGTGGTTTTTGCAGCTGTTGCACTAACCGATACACTACCTACGGTGCGACGAGTCGTAGTCGATGTTAAGGTTGATGAATGCGTAGTCTTCGGGGCAGGGCGAGCAGTAAAAGTCTTAGTAGTTGTAGTTGTTGTAGTGGTAGAAGTCGAACTCTTAGCACGACTTGCTGCAGTGGTTGTTGTGGTCGAACTTTTAGTTACGCCATTAGCAGTTGGTGCAGTAGTCTTAAGAGGACTTTTAGCCGCAGCTACTCCAGTACCTGTGCTAGTTGGGGCCTTCCGCAGCTGCGATGTCAAAGTGGTGCGTGGCGATGACAACTTCGGTTTGGTTGTACCCGATAGACCTAAAGTGGTTGGCTTAGTGGGTGCACCGCTGGTTGGTTTGGGCTTGGCGGTGGCTGTGCCATTGGTGGCAGTCGTCGATGCCCCTGTGGTAGTTGGTGCTGAACGACGAGCCGTAGTCGTGGTAGTGGTACGTGAAGCAGTCAATTTAGCAGCAGTCGGTGCTGTCGCTGGGCGTGTTGTAGTTGTTGTTTTAGTAACTGTTCGAGATGCTGCAGTAGTGGAGGTTAACGGCTTGCGAGCAGCAGTAGTAGTTGATGATTTAGTTGTTGTTGTAGTTGTGGTCGGTTTCTTATCAGCGGTAGCAGTCGTCTTAACCGGAGCAGTACGTGGTCTAGCGGCTGACACTGTCGATAGAGATGTTTTACCAATCGGTTTTTTAGCTGGTTCTGCAGCCTTTTTAACATCGATAGCCTTTGATTTCGTCGAAGTTGGAGTACGAGGCTGTTTAACATCAGTTTTCTTGTGTGCATCCGCAGCAACTGCAACAGCGGCAGCCGTAGCTGCCAGAGCACCTACAGCAGTTGCAGTGATTACAGTTTCTTCGACAGCTGACGCGGTAGACTCGTTAGCAGCTAACTCCACATTGGCTTCTGTAGGAATAGACGAAGAATGTTGATCTGGGCTTTCCAAAATTGGTTCAGCCACAGCCGATACATTTGCATCAAAGTTACTGCTTTCGTCTAATACAATTACAGGCTCCGAAGGCAACACTTCTACTTCCGGCTCAGGCTGTGCAATAAGCTCTGGCTCAGTAACTGGTTGTACTTCTGTCTGTGGCACATCTTTCAGTTCTGGCTCAGATACGGTCACATGCTCTGGCTCAGCAACTGGCGACTCCACTGGTACTTCATGTTCTGGCTCAGCGATGGGTGACGCTACAAGTTCCGAACGAATATCTTCATGTTCTGGCTGAGCAACGGGTGACTCCAACAGGTCTACATGACTATATTCATGTGCTGGCTCAACTGATAATTCAACAGACTCAGGCTCGACTGGATCAGCAATATTGCTTTCCACAGATAGAGCAGCTGGTACATGCTCCTCAAATCCATTCAGTTCCAACTCCAATTGAACAGGTGATGCTGCTGGTGGTTGTTCATCTTCTGGCTTTGTTAATAACAAATTGTCCTCGTGATGTTCGTATGTGGACTGTGCTGTTTCCTCCTGTAGGTGCTGTTGCTCCTGTTGTTCGTTGTAGTAGCTTTGTTCGTTTTGTTGCGAAATGTCAGCATCTGGCTGCGATTCGGTTGAAAATACTTGATTCGCTTCAATTGGTGTTTCCTCAACCGTTTCGTGATGTTCGGGTTCTGAAGCAGCAAATGGATTCAGACTTTCGACGATGTTAGCTGCGGTTTGTGCAACCTCCTCTACCTGTAAAAACAAGAAAAGACATAAATAAATATTACTATATGTATATTAGCTTTAAGAATACGCTACTGTAAATAACATTTAATTAAGGAAAATACTAAAATATAACACATTTTTACCGTTCTCCAATTTAAGAAATGCCTCAAAAAGAAAACAGATAAATTGTTGTACACAAAATTTCATGTTCGAACACAAAATCAACATTTCTAATGGAGTTGTACACATTTGTGCTGCATCATTAACGACGCTCCACGTTTGAACCATCATTCATAGTGAAGACGTTTCATACCACGTATGTACAATATGTACCAGTGTATATGTACATATGTATAGGCAAAAGACATTGACATTTAAATCCACGAAAGTAAATAGTTTGAGGCACACAACAAAGAATTTTTCACAGCTGGAAGTATGTCCGTCAGCCAGACACTGCTATCGATGATTAACAACAATTAAGAAAACTATTTGATAATTGTAGACAACAAAAATATATGAAGTTGCACACTGACGAACTATAAATTGGATTACAACTGCAGAGTCGGCAAATTTCGCTGAGTAATGAACTCTTTAATAACAGTGATAATGATGAATCTCAAGCTACAAGTTGGAAACATAAAAGCGTACTATATATGTATTTGTATATGGATAATGTTATCCGGCGAAACACAAAACAAATACAAAGTAGTGGAATAGTTAGAAACAAATAACGGATAATAATCAGGCAGAGCAGAGAACGTGGAAGTAATGGAAGTGACCGCAGACAGCTACAGAATACAATCACAGCGCAAAATTAGTTTTCGAAGACGAAGCTACACATACAAACGCTTTGTAGAACAAAAGCAATAATAACAAGAAAGAGAGCAAAGTGTAAGCATAGAGAGTTAACAAATTAAAACGGAAGAAAAAAAAAACATTTTTAAAGTAATTAGTTACAAAATAAAAAAATCTCATAAAAAATCAGAACAATATTCCATAGGGTATATATTTGTAATTAAATAGAAGATTATTGTAAAAAAATATGACAATACAAAGTTAAAAAAAAGTCTTATACACATATGAATATATATATCTTTCAGTATTAAAAGTCTACTTAGTTTTTATAACTTTAATATTTTATCCATTATGACTTTTCCATATGAAGTTTTTATTATTTCCTAAGCCTCATTGCCTCCCCGCTCACACACTGCTCGTTTAACGTTAAGGTTTAATGTACGCTAATACGTTATCATAGTGAGCTTTAAGCGAACGAAAACTACAGACGTTCATGAATATGTATGACAAAGAATTTTAGGAAGTGAGTTTTGCAAAGTAATTGCACGTGCTTGGGGTGCGCAATTGAGTCAGGGAAAGATTTATTTAAATACAATAGTTCATGAATATCTATACAAACACTAGACCGAAAACGAACAACAGTTCCTTAATAGTTCAGCTAAGACAGTGAGAGTTTAGAAGAAATGATGATTCAGATATTAATTTCTTCTCAAAGCTTAAAACTCTCAAGCTCGGAAAGTATTAAGCTTATGTCACTGTAGTTTCAGTAGAATATATATTATGATTTGTTTCGTCTAGAAATTTTTTAGAATATAATGTCTAGTCTTTGTGAATATTGATAATAATAAACACTTTATTAGCGAAAGGTAATGAGAATATTCACTACACCAACGGATGCGAGGTGACACAAAAATGTCTAAAAAAACATTAACGAAAGCAAAGCCAGCAACGAAAAGCACCAAATAATGAAACATGAAGAGGATATACGATATAAATATAATTTTGTGAACACAATACCATCAGACTTTTACATATACATATGTATGTATGTTTATATGTAAATCTATTTTTTTAATGACGGAAACAGTTTGCGGGAGCAGCACTTTGGAGTCGAGGAGGTCGGTTTGGACGATGCTCGAGCAGTCAAATAGCCCACAACAACAAAAACTTTAGCGTCAAAATAATTTCTTGCTAAACTTAGCAACTCCTCACACAAGTAATGTAGAAGTTAGTATCAATGTATGTATGTATGTAAGTGTGCAGCATGGTGCGTTCTAAAGGGAACAACAAAACGGCAAGACAACAAACAAAAACCAGAGTGACAGCCGAGGAAATAATAAAAAACAAAAAATTGTGGCAACAAAAACCAGAAAGTCCAAAATCCAACAAATACAACAAGAGCGCTGAAATAACGGCAGTGTGGAGCTGGTTTTTGGTGTTCAGCGTTTGGCGTTTGGAAAAGTTATTTAAAACAAATGAAGGCAACTGAAAATGTCATTGACCAAACCTAGAGGCTCAGGCACAGCACAGAGGCAGCAATAATAAAAGCAACAGTTGCTGGCATTCAACTAATAGTAGCAAGCGCTAACGCCACTTGCAACGAAATGCCAGCTTTTGTAGGTATTCATTTGTGTAAAATTTCTTGTACACACATATGTATGTATATATGTGTATAGTTGATTATGTACAAGTATTATGTAGCGTTTGTCTAAAGCTGGGAAAAATTATGGTGCTCGGCTGCGGAGCAACCAAGTGTAATGAGGTCACATATTAAGCCGTGCTAAAATCAGCAGCACATACACATACAGAAATACATATGTACGTAGTACATACCAACATTAATTGCGCCAGTCTGCTAATGCCAGCTTTACTGGTTATGAGTTAGTCATCCGTCCAGGCAAAGAGCTACTGCCGGCATTTACAAGCCGCATATCTATATAAGTATGTAGGTATGTATATTCAAAACAGCTAACAACCACACAAATTTGTTGTCTAAGCTCGACTCGCAACGCCATCAGCTGTAAGCGCCAACTAGCGATTGTCTAAGCAAGCAGACGCCATCGTCAGCGCTGGCACAGAGATCGATGCACTGCACGCTGGAATTGGGCTACAACCACTCAAGCAGCCAGCCAGTCAGTCAGCCAGCCAGCCAGCCAATGCGCGAGCACCTATGTACCCATTGCCTGCACAAATTCGCACGAACAATTTTCGTTCGCATGCCAGCAAAAAAGGCAGAGAATTAAATAAGAAATGGAGTGGCGAAAAATGAAAAATCCAATACCGACTAACTTTAGCTCCACAACACGAGAAAGTAACACGCTCGCAAAAGGCAAATGTGAAAGAAAGATATATGTACTTGATAATGATGTATAATTAATTAATCATGTGTAGATTTGCTTTTTCTTCAGCAAAAAAAAACAACTACAAAATGTGCCGCCCAATTTGGTGGTGTTGCTTCGCTATTTTTGGATTTGTGAGCGATGAATTATTAGATAATTTGCACCAGAAAAGGCGTTGGCTTCGACACTCATACACAATTCATTTTCATACTTGTAATGAAATTGATTTGTTACAGGCATTCGAGGAGCATTAACATTACCTTTAAATATTTTGTTAATTTCAATTAGATGTAAATATGTAGATTACAAATCGATACGTGACGATTGAAAATTCAATGTATTTTTCATAATTTTATAATTTTACAAAAATGAATAACTTTCAATATATTCCGTCAAATACTCAGGTGCCACTTATTCTTGAATATCAAATTATTTTGTTCAGTTAAAAATTTTGTGTACAAATCTTGAGACAATCAGAATTGAGGTTTCAAAATTGTGTTAGATGAACTACTATTCATTCGAGCAACGAAGAAATTGTTCTCGGCTATAAGCTTCTGAAAACAATTTTTAGGTTAGAACTGTACACCTTATCTCATTATTACGCTTTATTCAATTATCACCAGCCGCACACTGTTTAGACTTTTCTTTAACCTGGGACCTTTAAGTTATGTAAGTCGCACAAATGGGAGACGAGATTTCTGGCGCCTCGTGGCGATTGTAATTCTATATGGAGGCACTATTTTTAGAATTTGGAAAATAATTTTGCTGCGTTGCACATTTTAAAGGCGCCTATGTACATTTAAAAGCTAAGTTTTTGCAAAAAGCACTGCTAATCAACAAAGGCTATCGCGAAAGCATCTTAGTGGCAAAGCAAAAACAACAACACTTACTTATGTATATAGCTTTGTGTGTATTTATAAACAAACATTTAAATCATTAAATGTATAGTAAGTAAGTGTTCCTGTTTACCTAACTACCAGTAAGTTTTTGACAAAAACATTAGTTATACATATGTACATACAGGCAAATGTGTTTAGCTGTACCCATGCGTTGTCTTCTTTATTTTTATTTTAATTTTTGTGTTGACTAATTTTGAAATCAAATAGAAAAGCGGAGAAGCCGACCGGCAAAATCGGCATATTGAATGTAAATACATGAATTACACTCACACACATGCAAGCGTGCCAAATAAGATTGTACACTCATGTTGAAAATAGTAGCAATAGTGTATATAACATTTATGTATGTGTATGTGATTCATTTAAGATTTATAGGTCGTATTCATAGCAGATTAAACTTTGAAAATTGTGTCAAAAAGTTGCATATAACCTATACATATACTCTTATGTATAAGCTTGAACTGTTTCCTGCCACAAACACATGCTGCTACTTTCCATAACCAGACTGCACACACACACACACACACACACACACACACACACACATACACACAAAGCCAGAGTATTTATTGGCAAATAAACAAAATGCTCAAATGATGACATCAACAATGCGCTGACAAACGCCTATGTACACTCATTCATTCATATGCGTATATAAAAAGCGCAAACAAACGAAGAAATGAGTGTGCTGTTGAATTATGAAGTGTGCAAGCGTGATAGTGGGTGACGGACGCCGTTTGCCGGCTTCTAGCTCAGCTAAAATGCATAAGCCCCACAAGCAATCCATTGAAACCGACAAGTATTTGCCATCGACTTCAACAGAAATTGTACAGCAAGACAATACATTTGCGTTAACGGTGCTACAAACATATATACAAAGGTATTTGCTGCTTGTGTGAACAATTACCGGCTTACATACATACATACATACATACATATATACCAAATCGCTCAATGCCATATTAACACTTTTATGGCGAGCCAAAAACAAAAAAAATATATAAAATAAAAGAAACGTCTACATAACAACATTGAGGTAATAGCGATTATTCACCATTAACTTTTGCAAATTTGGCACCAACTAAATATTCACTTAAAAAATATTTAAGAACGACTTGAAAACCGATTGTCAGTTTGAGATGGTTTTTGCGCTTTTTTGGTCACTACAAGAGGCAAATAAAGAAGTCAAAGACTGAGTGGCTTGAGTGGAGCGGGTTTATGGGCGTTAACGCATTTTAGAAAACTGAAAAACAGTGTGTAAGTATACATATTTATATGTATGTGCAAGCAATTGTAGCTTTACGATTTATACATTTTCACTCCTTGTAGTTGCGTACGAGCAAATACATTCCATACGTATATGTACTCGTATATGGTATTACAAATATGCCTTTGGTCATAAAGCTAAATTAAGATGGCACACAATTACTCTTGCTACTGTAGCTTAAGAAAATTTATTAGCTTGAAATATTGACGCTTTCGACTTTATTGTTTAATTATGCGTAGAGGAGCAGCAGCTGGCGACAGTGACAGCGTTGCATACGCCCGCGCTAACGACAAACTTTATGACAACATCCACAGCCATACAGTGACTCATAAAACAGTTCATAAATGCGTCGTTGTCTTTTTCTTCAATAGTAGATTCAAATATATAAGTTTTGCATATTAAATATATATTTAAATATTTTATTAGTTAGGGTATGCCTTTGAAATAAAATAGAAAAACGTTTTTGTTGCTTGTATATTTTTTACCGTAGCATTATCTTTCCTTTTAGCAACCAACAATGATCGCGGTGCGCAAGGTCAGTGCAGTCTGGTAGGTGATAAGTATATTAAAGTTCATCTTATACCGGGTACAGCTAAGACAACGCGATAAGTTTAAGGCGAAGTTCGTGCAGATCTTAAATAATTAAAAGAAACAACGGTTGTATGGCACACACAAAGCGTTCTACAAGCTACTTTATTCTTTAAATTATTTGAATATTTTCAGGAAGTGTGGAGAAATCAGAAATTTTTAGATATTTTTGTATTTATATTCTGGAATATATACATTTTAGACCAGATATATTCCTTATATTGTAGTAAAGTATCTAGAATAAATCTTATTTTAATGTGTTACCTTGAATTTCTGCATATAAAAATATTATTGTGGCATATTTGAGTAAATGTTAACCTCAAATTTAATCTTTAGTGATTTCACCAAATTTAATTATTTCTTTTTGATTTCTGACACTCATCTATTAAACAAGCGATTCACAGCTTAGAATGCTATTGTCGGCTACTGTCTACTTTTAATATTGGAATGGCGTCGGAGAAATGGGGTGGAACAAATGGGAAGTTTTAACTGTTGCACTAAACAAATAAGTATGGATTTCCGAAGTGAACCACTGGCTGGGCATGAGTAATACATTATGACATATAAACTATGCCCTCACATGGACAGTACGCGACATACACAAAAGCCAAAAGTAATGGAAATGCCAACCATAGCTTTTATCGATGGGCCATTAAGCCTTAAAAAGGAAAACACCATAGGCCGAAAATGAGCCAGCCAGCAAGCAAAGAAATAACAATAAATACTTGGCGGCTACATTTTACACTTTATTACATTAAGTGCATTCACGAATTTACATACAACTTAAAATAATGGTTTGCATATGTACTTTATTTATACACTTTTACACCGACGTGTGTGTGTGTGTACTTTGTATGAAATTTATTTGAAAATGTGTGCGCGTACACATTTTGTACTTTGCCAAATTAAGCAGCCAAATATCGTAATTTCTATTTTTAAATTTGCGCAACGTCGAAGTATTCGAGCGAAGAGACCGAAAAATTAAGCAACAGACGAAGGCTTGTCATTGCTCCTCCATTGCCGCCTGCAAATGTTGCTGCCACATCACACGCAACAGGGCATACTCGTACATACATATGTACACATGTGTGGCTGTGCTTGCCATCAAGCGATCGTTAAAGAGATGTAAGACTGACAGACAAACTGCCGATGTGCCATACTGTCAGTCGGCAAGCCGTTAAAGCATTCACCGCTCGCTTGTTCGGTTACTGCTGCTGTGACTGTGAGTAATCGAAGCGTGTGGTGAAAGAAGCGCAACAAACCACTAAAATTCAATTGAAATTTCTACACGCCACCAACAATAGCTAGATAGACACCGAAACAACCACATAGACATGCGCCAGCGGCGAATGGGAGTTGGGGAGTCTAAGGAACCAACCCAATATAAAAGGGGACGAGTACATATGTACATTTGTTCTTTTGTGTGTACTTGCAAGTAAGTATACGTCACCATAAGTAATGATCATGCGCATTATGAGTTAAGTTTAGAATTTAATTTGTGTATCACATTGTTCTTCATGAGGGCAACTCGTTGCAATGTGCCACCACCATCAACACTACCACCACCACCACCGATGACAAATGCTTTATACTTTCTGGTGAGACAATTATAGCTGGAAGCAGCAGCGTTCAACATTCTCCTTCACTTCAGCCATTTTCACAACCACCGCATACAAAGTGAGAGGAATTAGTCATCGTTTTACCACACCTAATCACAAGTCAAGTATCCTTTTATTATACCGCATACACTTATGAAGGTGCAGGCCAAATGAATTGTTGCGTGCCAACCAATGCATTACTGACTTCCCACAATTCATAAGCTTTTTAAATGATTGTATGAAAATGATATCACTACAAAGCCGTTAGTCATGTGTAAAAAGGCAAAAAGTGACTCGTTGGACTTTTCAAAACGATAGCACTCCCCACTTTCCGTCTCACACTTAAAGTCAATGTGTAAATGGAGAACATTTACAAGAAGTTTAATAGAAAATAATATTAATTGTAAATGATTATTTATATTATTTCACTAATTGATTATGTACGCACACACACACTTTCACAAATTTATATGGTGGACCTATATATGGTGAACTTAAAGTGTAAATACACACATCATTTTAATTGGCATTACAGCCGCCTAAGGGCCACACTCATACAAGTGCTTGTGTATTTTGACACTATTCTCCAATTTGTAATGGTTGTAAATAACAAAGAAAAATAATTTTGGGTATGACCGGAAGTCTCACCGTATTCCCAATAGAGTTGTAAAGAAAGAAAATAGTAAGTAAAATAGGTGTTGGCAAAGCATAAAAAATATAATAAGAAGAAATTGAAATATCATTAATCTTTTTGAAGGTGCCTACTGTAGCGCATAAAAGAATTATAAAAGCATCACATGTTGGAAATTACAACATAATGTTATACATATGTTAGAAGGCATGTACCATATCTAGATGAGAATATGAGAAAGAATAATGAAAACTCATTCAAAACAGTGGGAAGTAAAGTATGTGTCTGTGCATGATATGATGAATATTCATTAATGTACATACATACGTATAAATATATATTTATATATAATATGAAAGTGTATATAAGGGCGTGTATATGTATAGTTAAATGAGTTTATTAAAGATATGCCGCCAACACCAACACTTACATTATTTGTAATGTAATGTATGTATGTAAGCCAGCTTTGTAGCAGCAATCAATTTATGGTGAGCTTATTTTGTCTACCAAGACTTAATTGTAGGTGACTACAAAATTTATAATAAGAAACTGTTACGATTATTGCTTCAGTGGTACAGTTATTAAGGTGTGTGGGTGTTGGGAAACGGCATTAGCCAACAACTATTCGTCAGTGCGTTGACTTGGCGCTAAGTTCGGATTATGCTTTCGGCAAGCGCATATTTCAATCATTGGACAATTAAAATGTAGCCAAAACAGCTCAGCTGTCAGTCAAATTTGTTTATGGGAAAACATAAGGGAAGGAAGTGACTTTCACGGCAAGAGACACCGAAGCGGAATGCCGAAAATTTCCTATGAATGCATACAAATTGTCGTGAAAATGCCGTGAAAATGTCTCAACACCGCGATTTGCATAAATAAATGATTTTCGCCGAAAAATAAATAAATAATACCGGTGAAAGGTGATTGCTGTTGGCCAATGAAGATGCCATTGGTAAACAAACATTTTAGATTTCCACGAACCATGACCATATTTTAGTTCATTACACTTTCGGAAATATGAAAGAGTTGGTATAATCAAACTACGAACAAACATATTTCCGACAAGCCTATTTACCTAGATTCAATTGTTATACACATACAATTGCATATCAATGTAGACAAGTCTGGGAGTATGCAGTTACTAAAGTAATAATACCCACAACACATTTATTCGACAGCGAGATAGCAAATTTTATAAAAAAACTATACTACTTTAACAAAATGAAACTATTAGTTAACAAAGGACGTTTCTCTTACAGAGTAATTTTAATTCTACATAACCTCAATAATTTGAAAACGATCTAAGCAAAAATGCTTCATTGTAATAAAACTTAAGGCATATCAAACCTGGCAAAAACAATATTTCGGAGAAGACAGAAAACTTTTAAAGCCCTCTAACTAATAAAGTACTAAAGAGTACAATCTAATTAATCTCTAATTAAAGTACAATCTCATAATCTCCACAGACTTTCCCCAATTTCGATTAGATGTATTTTCTACATTCACAAATCACGCGACGAAAACTGCACATTATTTTGGACTATCCAATTATGTAACCAGCAAAAATATTTTATCAATAATGATATTAATGAATAAATATGCCGATTATGTAGTTAGTTATAGATACTAAATATCTAAACGAAACCGCTAAGACTTCAACAACACAAAAAACAACAAAGGTATTAGCGTTGTCCACAGCAAACCGGCGGAATTTTGCGAATTGACGTGGCCGCTCGAAAATTGCGAATTGTGAATTGCGCACGTCGAAAGTCGAGAGATACGAGCAAATTTTCGCTAACGAGAGACAAAAAAAAAACTAAATAAAACAAAAACAATTTAGCGAACGAATGGAAGATGGGAAATAGAATAGAAAATAATAAGGCCGCAAAATGAAAAAAAAGAAATGCTTTGCTCGAATTGTGGAAAAGTAGTGAGCAGCAACGAAAAGATGCAAAGCTATCCAGGTGTGTTGGAGCAACATAGATTCGAATGTACATATAACTGTGTCTGTAGCTCGGTACGACTGAAGTTATTTGGGAGTTAACGGTGAAGTACTGCTCTTGCTTGCGTTGTAGTTGCAATAGCTGACTTTTCGATATAGTAAAACAATACACAAAATAGAAAGTTAATTACAAATACTCCAACGGATGAAAGAAAATTAAAAATTCCAAAAGGAAAAGGTAGATATCAACCAAAAAACAAAGAATCAAGGTTGATGAACACCATTGCAAACTGTGATTCATTAAGAATACACGTACACGAAAAGAGTGTGTTTGTGTTTTCACGAAAAGTCGCAAGCGCAATAAAACTGCACGAACGAGAAGCAAACAAACCATGTGCAAACGAAAAGTGTCGAAGTTGTGGCATTGTTGTACATACACACGTATATTTGTATGTCCACTTGTCGCTTTTGGTTGGAAAATATGGAAATGTATGACTATAAACTGGACCATTGTGTCGAAAATACCAATCGGTATTCGATGCATATGTGCAAGTGTGTCTTTAGAATGTGATAGTATCTAGATATATGTACATATGTAAGCCACAAAAGCAGCAAGTGGATACTGAAAGTATCGCAAAACCGACTGATAGTGCACAACACATTTGCGTAGATATCAAATATTTATATGTGTAAATATAATAAAAGCAAAGCACAGAAAAGAGAAAGGTAAGCCGCACCAATAAAACAATATCTGTAGGTATAGAGGCATGAAGGTATGTATGTACCTCACAAAATATCTACACCAGCTATAAAGGTATATACTATATATACCTAGGTTAATGCGCATGAAAGCATCTACAACAGTACATAATATACACACACACTCCAGTTCTAATAAAGTCAGCTGAGCTTTGCGCCAATGCACGACGTCAGCGACGACGGCAACTACGGCGACGACGTGCAATCGATAAAGCGTTTTTAACTGTTTTTTTTTTTTGTGTTACCATTTTCCTTAATATTTTTTGCAGATTGTGAAAGTAGAATAGAAGTAGCAGTGAACTGTATGTATGTATGTACGTATGTATGTTAGTGCAGCAATGGCTTAGAGAAATGTTGAAGAGATAATTGTGTTGCAACCACTGTCCAGTATATGGAAGTACATAACGTAAAACGAAAAGAGTAATCATAATACGCTTAAAATTATAGTGGCACGAAACAGCTTGGAAAGGTAATAAAGCACCTGACACAATGCTTGCCGTGCAATGGCCCACGAGCACAGCTAACAGCTAGCAAAAGCTAACGCTTAGTGTACAACCAGTGAGTATTGGCCGCTGATGTTGTGTCTTGCGCACACAACTATTGTGGCTTCTACTTACTACTTACTACTCGTGGGTATTTTAGCGCTGGCTTCTGTCAGTAAATGCACTAAAGTACATAAAGTCCATAAATTTTATGCATATGAGCATGCCCAGTTGGCGTTAGAGAAGTAAGTTAGAGAATATACTCGTATAAATGGAATTTGGAGAACTCCAGTTTGGCATTAGAATAATTATAATTATATAGAATATTCAATATATCTAAAATCAGTTATAATGTAAAACACACAGTCTCGAATAATAAAATAATTTTTATTTTAAGTTTTTTCTTAATTTGTATACACTTACAAATGGTGCAAAGAAAATCCTACTATATTATCATTAAGAGTATGGCTTTTCCCTAGCGGGTTACAGGAATGTGTACATATACGAATACATATATTTAATGATACTTGAAAGCTGCAGGCACAAGGCAATTGCGAATATAAACATGCACAGCTGAGGAAAATGCAAATATGGCAGAAATTACAATATGAAAAATGCACGGCCGCAGTACCAAAAGAATCTGCCACAGATATGTTTGTATGTATTTCATGCAGCACACTTGCCACGAATAATTACACTCAAGTATTTTAACATTCTTACAACATCTTTTTGTTAGGACGGTTTCAAAGTCATTGCCTTAGCACGAGTCAGTACTGGTCTATTTTATATGTATGTGCTTTAACATATTTAATACATGTAATTTAAATATAAAGTTAGTTGAATTAAGAATATTTTATATTTACATAATTTTAGAATTATAAAAACCTTTTATAGCAAGAATTGTAATACTGAAACGAAGGGAATTATATCGAAGAAATAGTTCCTTCAAAATTCAATATTTAACAAAATCTTATTTGCTTTCACTGAGTTCATTTCGAAAACGCTTCAGCGCACACTAATTAAAACTTGCGGTTTATTATTGAAAACTTCAAATTAAGTTTACCTAAACTCGTGTTTCTTGTAAAATTATGTTAGCATTTACCTAAGAGAAAAATTTCAATGGAATTTCAAGCGTAAATATATTTAACACCAATTCAACACGAAAGTTAGCTTCCAGAATAGCAAGACATATAAAGGAAGAAGAAACTAGATGTGAAAATATGTGCAACAAGAAAACGTTTTAGCCGCCCTAATAGGAACGTGATTGCGCGATGGCTTCACGGTAACGATTTGCAGCGCTCAAAACTGCTTGGCAACAGCGAAATCTATCGCAATGGAGTTAAAATCTTTGTATTATGCAATTATGCAGTGCCACAGGAATACGAAGTGTGCCCACTCAGCAAAATCCCTGGAGAAATCAATAAAATCTAGACAACTAGTTTAGCTTATGTTGAACGCGAAGTATGTAAGTACATAGGTGACTATGTATGTAAGCAGGGGCACTTTTGGCTTTTTTGGGTTGAGTGAAAGGTGAATACCGTTCACTACACTAACATATCAAATTTAAAGGAAATGTAGAGGTCAATAAGAATATCTGCATATTAAACAACACAAAAAAGTGTTGTAACTCACCAAAACACAAATAAAATTAAAAAAATCATTAAAAAAATATACGTATGAATTAAGTGCTGTATACAGAGAGAGAGAGAGACCGATCAGCTGACATGTTGAACATGGTTCAACATTCAACAAGTTTACTCAAGCAATTGTCTCTTTTTGATGAATTTGAACTGAATAACCTTTATGTGTGGTGTCAACTAATGATTAATATACAAACTTATTTATTTTAGGAAATTTCGAAACTTTTTCTCGAGGTTTATTTTACTGCACATGCGTACATATATGAATAAATATAACTTAAATTTCAAAGCAAAACTAAATTTTCTTCCTTCTGAGCAGCAACCCTATTTTTACTCGTGGCATTATTCGACCCCTTCGTCTTACGCCACTTTCATTTTGCACTTATTTCCTACATAATTCGTTTCTTTTTTTAATTATCTGCAATTTTCACTGCAGGAGGGAAAATATACACACATATAATGCATGGTCTCGGTGGATGCGTCGGGCTGACTATGCAACTGTTGCCATCGGCACGGCACAGCATCTTCCATTGCCTTCCGCCATGCAACTTGACGGCATCTAATTTTGAAGATTATTCCTATGTACTTTCGTTTGTTTTCTTTTCTTTTGCGTCTTCTAAGATAGAAGGTGAACATGGTGTGTGCCGTCGTATCTTCAAACTGTGGGTAGAAACATCCGATGAGTAGTCAGTCGCAAGATAAATGGCTTACATGTGCTATGGAGCAGCGAGTGGTAAGTGCCAGTTAGCACTGCGTAGTATTTGATGTGCAGCAGAGAGACATTCATAGGAACGCTGTGTAACCAGATAGCTATATATTTATGAAGATAAATACACTTGCGCTCCCTGAAATAGACATGCTGCTTTATAACGTTAAAGTTATAAAACATATTTATTGTCTGCGCGTTGTTGCAACAACGTAAATATATTTTTTTATGAAACTTTTCGCACAAGTTTCAGCGGTTCCCAACCCAAAAAGTAATCGATTTACATTTATTTAATGAAAATATTGAATAAATTAGAATGGAAAGAGTTAGAATTCACACTAGCTTACTGAATTTATTGAAACACAAATGTTGAATGAACTAGTACTTTCTCCTAACTATTTTTTGATTTTATATCGTGATCTTGTTAGAATTTAAAATTTTTGCTACCTTCGACTTTTGTTGAAATTTGAATTTATCAGAACATTAAAAGCTGAACTTTCATAAATTGTCTTATTGATCAATTTTCACTGAAAGGACACGAGCGCACATCTATTATAAAGCATTTTCGCCACTCAACAAGCGAAATTATTTTACTTCTCATAGGTGTGTAGTACGTCTATTTACAAAAATATTGTGCATATAACGCCACATGCATTAATATACATAAATATACTGCGCAGCTATTGAACTTGGCACTTGTAAAGTTTAAAAATACACAAAATCGTATTTCAACGTTGCAGAAACGAAAGTAAATTTTTCTGGCTGCAGAGACACACATCAAATGGATTCAAACTATAAAACAAATGACAACCATCAGAAGCAGCTAAAGGCTGACAAGTGAGGCCAACAGCCCACAGCCGAACGACGCATACGAAATATCAAGACGTGAGGCTAGCCGAAGAACACAACCAAAAATAAGGCGGGAGAAACAACCCACCGGCAGTGCGAACGCTAGAGTGCAACGCCTCCATAAGAGCAACAATTTGAAATCAAAGCTTTTAAAATATTTCGTTATATTTAAAATAAGACACGAAAGGAAGCGAAAGTACAGCATTATCGTTGAAGAACATGCGAATATTAATCGGCAAGAATTTTAAATAGAAATTAATAGACATTAAACTTTTTATTCATTTTTTTTAAGATAATAAAAATGCTTTTGTCTTCGCTATCATTATCTTCTATCTACTCGTTACTATAGACACGATATTTATATACACATGCGTACATTTGAAAACATTTATATTTTTATAAAATGCATGTACTGTCTCCTGCGGTTTATTTGGACTCTCGTACGCTCTGTTGCTAGCAATATACCGGCAGCAGGCCACTGAGTGATTAGGTGTCGTCCACCCGCTGTGCTATTTTTACAATATACTCTGCAAGTTTTCGCTTTATATATCGTTTGTTGAGAGTCGAAGGTGCTGCTAAAACAGAATACGTTTTTTTTTTTTGTTTATTAGAGTGTGAGGTTTAGTAGATTAGTAGACTCTGCAATTCAATTGATCGGCGAACGATTGGCGATGTGTGCAATTACGAATGAGATGCGAATCTGCTTTCTCAATCTTTTAATGGAAACCTAAAGAGCGATGCATTAAGGCAAAGCGCGGAAATTCAGATAAATCTTTGCTGAAGTTAATTAAATTAGAGCTGATTGCGCACTTTATGTACTTCCGCCATTCAGAGAGTATGCACGCGAACTTTTCAAACTATTTGCGATTGACCAATGTTGGGAAAATTTAAAGTGAATTCATTATTTATAGCATACCTCGCTTAAATGTACAATTCTTTTAATTTGAATTCAATTAATTTCGACTTCCAATCAGACTTTCTTAGAGATTAGTAATGTAATTTTAAACTGTAGTTTATAGAGGAAATGGTTTATAAAAGAAAGCGCATTTAGACAATTGTTAAGAATCACAAAAAGCGCTAAAACGAGTCTAACTTGCAACTTATAACTTGTAAAGTCATTGTAAGCAAATGTGACTTAACCATATAACGGTATATTTTGTTTAATGTAAGAACTGCAAATAGCAGCTTGTCTATTATGTAAACAGAAGAACCAGTTTCCGATATACATACATATAGAGCTAGCTTCCTGTCGACATCAAATTTTTATGGTCTATGCAAACATTATCTTCAAAAAATCTAGTTTTTTTACAGGTGCAACTTATATTCATTTGTATGTATGCATATTATTGCAGCATACAATTTACTAAATTTGACCGATATAACAATTGAGGCAAGTACTTTGTAATTTTTTTCAACAAATTTTTCGTAGTTTCAAAGGCAAACCCACAGCACACCAACACGCTCCACAGAAAGGTGCTCCAAAGACGCATATACTGACTCATACATACAGAATATTTATGTATATAAATATGTATTATGTGTACGTGTCTAGAGTTGAACAGCGCCAACATGGTGTGCACTCATTAGGAGTAAAATCCAGTTAACCCACACATTGATAATTATTTTTGCAGACATTTAAGGTTTTGTATTTTTCTTTTACTGATTTTATTTTTAATTTTTTTGTTATTTTTTTTTTGAAGCAAGCGAAGCGTACATCTTTAGCAACTATGGCACCAGCAGCAACGTCAAATGAAACCCGTTTTTTTGATACGAACAATACAATGCAAAGAGTTATAATTTATTTTTGTCGTTTTTAGGGGGTTTTGGGCCGAGGCTGACTACACCAACACACCAACAACGACTGAAAGTGGGTAGGCAGACCGGCCGGCAAGTACACACACCTACATGTACACACACACACTTTTATTATGTTTGTATTTGTATTAACTTGTGCACACTTGGCATGGTAAGTGAAGTTGTCTTGGAGGATTAATGTGGTTGCCACACACAACAGCCGCACGAACGAATATTGCAATGGAAATTGGTTCATATTTTTTGCTCTGTTGGTGGTGCCGTTTCAGCTGTTTCTCTGTTGTCATTGTTTTTGGGAGTTGAAGTTGCCGTCGCCATTACAGCGACTGTCTCACTACTACAAGCGCTGTAGCTGTTGTGGTTCGAGTTGTTGCAGCTTGTTGGCATTTGTCCCACGTACCCGTTTTTTGTAGCACATTTTTGTTTTTTTTTTTTGCAAAACGAATATTCCAGTATAATATGTCAATGCATTCAAATAATTCATTTAATTTCACGACCGAATCAGGCGATTTTTAGAAATTTCCACAAAACTACATTTGAATAAGCAAAATATATACGTGGTTGGGAATATTAATTTTTTTTAAAGCAAATATGAGTGTAGATTAACGTATGCACGCGTTTAAAGGTATTAAATGTGTTTACAGACTTGTGAGTTATTTTTTTATATATATTAACAGAAAATATGCATAGGATTACCTTTTATTATAAAAAATCGAACAAAAGATTTAAAATATATAAAATAAATATTTAAAATCAAATCCAAACCAGAATACTAATGTACCGCTCCCTCATTTCTAGAGCTGAAGAGCTTATTGATGAGTGAGTCATTTACGAAATTTAAATAAAATATATTTTACAAAATCTGACGTCCAACTAATCAATTTGACAAGTTAAATAGTCTAATGAGAAAGAAAATACGTTTAAGGTGATTCACGCATAAATATTTCCGAAAAAGATTCAAATTTAAATGTATACACAATGATGTTTTATCGTAGATAACTGTGATATTCTTCTATTTTAGTATTTATATAAATCACTAATATAATAAGCTGTTAGTATTGTACTAAACAACTTAGTATGTAGTATTGTACTAAACACCTCTTCAATTCCATTAAATTTTCAACACTCTTATGAATGCTCCTCCTATTGGACTAGTTTAAGTCTATGTGAGAAAAGTCTAACCCCACAAGCCTTATAAGATTTAGATTTACGTCTAATTAGACCTTAAATTTAAGTTTCCTAAAAGTGTATACATATGCATTTTGATTACTGAATTATTAGTCATGAAAAGTTATATAATAAAATTATATAAATGTATATATGTGTGTACATTCGTATGGGTTGATCTCTGTTATTGATTTGAAAGCGTTAACTGTACATACAAATGTATGTTAGCTGTCAAAAAAATTTAATTGCATACAATTTAATTATCCCACAGAAATCGTTAAATTATAGCAATTTGTACATTGCTTCAACGCCGCAGCAGCAGTGGCGTAAATGAGTAGCGCAATATCTTGTACTTACAACGAAGCTCAAAACAAGCGTTTAAAATGTATCAAAAGAAAAAGTGTTTGAGTGCAACATTATTATTATCTATTACGCTCCAAATACGAAGTATTAACTAATTGTTTTTTTTTTTTTGTTACTAAAATTCCAAATACACATACGATATCTAAGCATTCAATATACATACATATGTACATACAAAGTATTGAAAACGTGCGACAATATACTTGGAATGTGCTCCTTTTAGCAAGAATGTGTGACAAATATTAAATAATGTTATTAAACTTTTCCAAATACTTACACATATTTGACATACATATTTTGTTAGATATTTGGTAGGTAGCCGTACAAATACTAAATGTCATAGAACATTTATGACACCATCTATTAAAATAACGGCATTAACGAACCACTATCAAAGTAGATATCAGCTTAAATAAGCCGACTAAAAATGCAAGGCTTGTAGTATATCAACTCTATTTATATTTTCACCATGCGAATTATTACTTTTTATTCACTTTATTTTATTTATTGTCATTTCTTTTATTTTTTATTTTTGCATAATCTTACCGCTCACATTTTGTTGATAATTTATACAGCGATACACATCTATACATATCGTCGCATACGAGCGGATGATTCATTGTAAAACGAATGGGTGATTTTGTGTGTTTCTGGTTTGATCAACAGTAAAAACAGTCGCACGGAAACTTGATTCCCATTCAACTCGGCGTTCATTTATTTAATCATTCGCTACCTATTGTCTAGCCAGTATTAGTTTTGCGCTGCCGCCAGAAGGCCAATCGCTCTGTTATTCAGCCCAATCCAATTCAATTAACATCAATCTAATTTTCTAAATATGAGTGTCGCAGATGGCTGAAAAATTCATAAAACGGTTACTGCAACCATAATGTGACCGGCTACCGGGTTGGAATAATACTGGGAATTTTTATGTAAATCGACAAGCTTTTCAAGCATTATGGCGCACGCTTTAATTAGTACGAAAGTAATTTTTAATTAACTTAAATTTTATATGACAAGCAGCAAGAAATGTTGGCTTCAAAAATTGAGATCGGGCTCTTCTCAATAGGAAAGTTAACTTAAAAAAAAAGAGAAACCTAAATTGTAATAAAACAGATCGATGATACAGTAATTGCGTAAGCACTTCATAGGAGCTTCTAGTGTTTGACCGTTCTAATCTATTCGAAAATAGTTAATGAGTTTTCACCTCATTTGCTTTAAGTACAATTAATAAACCTAGAAATTAGTCACAGCAATTTGAAATTGTATGGGCGTGTTGAAAGAAATGTCTTGCCAGAGATAAGGGCCTACATTGTAAGTGTCTTGATTATGATATTCATATCAAAGAGAACATTGAGTGCGACAATGTCTCTCCGGCGTAAACACCTTAGGAATATGTTTATGTTTACATTATTTGTTTTCATTCATTGAATTTTTGTTTACAAACAAAAAAATCGATTGAGTTGTAATTTTACACATACAAACATATGTATATAAGTATTTATGCCCAATAAGTTACCCTTGAAAAATATCATTTACATTAGATATTGATTAAAGAGAGATAATTTGAACCATTTTATTACCTCATTTTGAGTCAGACGCTACTCTTCTATATACCAAGTTCTATTCTCCTATTTTTTTTTTTTTTTTTTTTTATATAACATATTCAATTACATATCAAAGAAATATTAGATACATATACATACATATGTATGTAGGATTATTAATAACAAGCTCGTAACGAAAGTGTTGATGTCAGTGTGGCCTGGGGGAAAGCACTATAGGAAGTTTGATAACAATATGACCTAATTCACTCAACCACATCGCATGACTTCCATGTTGCAACAAAAACTACAGTCTTCATTTACATATAACGAAACATTTTCTTAGGAATACGCCACATACATATACAATATTTTTTAAACATAGTTATGTACTCGTAAATAAATATATACATATATATATATATATATGTACCAGCATACTTGTATGAGTGAAATAATTGTAACGTAGCACTCAGTGACATACAAGAAACATTTATGAATGATTCGGACTGACTCACCTTAATGTAACACAACAGATTACAATTACAACTAAATAATCATATCATGGTTAACAAATGTAAACTTAAAGGACTACACTATATACATATACCATATCTGATTTATTAATCAAGTCAAATACAAGAAAAAAATAAATATCCTAATTAAAAACTAAATAAAACAGATTTCGAGGTCCATGTTTCGAGTGTAATGTGTGAATTTAAAATATACATAGACACATGTAAAGAAATAAGACGATACATATACGTACATACATAGTGTACATATTATACATTCATTCATATATAATTCCTTATATTCCAATAAGAATTCCTTATATTCCAACAATAATTCCTTATATTCGAAGGGCAACAAAACTCTAATTGCTCACACTCTAATCGGCACTGATTCTCACTCAAATATTTAAATAACTCTATTCCTATTTTTTTTTTACCAAGAACAATGACAGCATATAACTTGAGCAAACATCCAGTATAACTCTCCAATGAGAATGAAAACGAGTTTGAAGGACGATTTCACCGCACTTCGGCAAAGACTACCGACCGTTGTGAGGAAACTGCTGTGAAACGCATTATACCAACAAATTTAATGATTTATCAAGTGCAAGTGGCGAAATAGTTGTGTTTGTTGTTGTTTTATTTTATTAGTATTTTTTTTTGTAATATTTATATTTGGATTTAATTTCGTTACAAAATTAAATGTATTTCTTTGTATAAACAGAAATAAAAATGTACAACATACCTGTGAGAGGATTCCATCATTTGATGATATTATTAAATCATCCATTTTCTGCTCGAGTTCTTCTGTTTCACTCAAATTTGCTTGTTCTTTGGTTTCTTCGATTAGGTGCTTTTCTTCAGTTGATATCGGAGAAGGTGATATTATATCAGCATCAATCGATTTCGGTGTAGGCGTAAATTCTGGTGCGTATATGTTTAAAGAAGTAGGTGAAGTATCGAGAGCAGTCTCTGGTTCAGTTTCAAAAGTACCAGGTGCAGAGACTTGAACAATGTCAAATGAAGGATCATTAATGACAGGATTATCTCCCTCAGCGTTGATTTCGTTAGTATGGAAATTCGATTCATCAACGGCAGAAAACTCAATGCCCGGTGCAAATGGTTCTTGAAGCTGTTGGCGTGCTTCAGAAGAAGTACTTTCAAGGTAAAATGATTCTTGCATATTTGCAGCATTATCCATATCGATCGGAATTTGTGGAATATCCTTCACTGATGAATGGAATTCATTTTGCAAGTTCATTTGCATCTCTTCCGTGGATGGCGAATGTGAAATATTTTCTTTTTCTTCAACATCAAGCAACTCTTTTCCTTCGGCGGTGAATTCTTGTTGTGATGTTTCCTCAACAAATGAAGTGTTCAAATCTATTGGTAATGGCTGTACTGTATTAAATACATCTTCGATAATTTCTAAATTTTCTTTAGGGATCTCTTGTGTTTCATCATCTTTTTCAACAGCTAACGGTTGTAAATCCATTTCCAAATCGACGGAAGTCTCGGGACCATGATCAATCAAGTTTAAGGGCGATTGATTGAGCCTATCTGAATAATCTTCATTTGCATCTCTTTCTATTTCAAGCATATTCGCGGCATAATTATTGAGACTTTGCAAATGATCATTAGCTAATTGAGACTTTTGCTGTGTGTGCTCTACCGTACCAACACCTATCAAATCGTCTTCTTGCTCCAATTCATGCGGGCGTTTTGCAGCTTCGTGTTCAAAATCATTTTCTTCTGGTAAAGCAATGGCGTCCAAATTGGATTCAGCACTTCCCTTGCGTGGGCTCTGAGCAACAAAATCGTCATCGCCCAGTAAATGACGTGGAAGTGACTTTGGTTGGGCTCGTAATTGTATTTCGTCAGCACTATTTGAAGCTACTTCTTCATCCACAAATATTTGGTTATCACTGTTACCCGTAGTTGGAGAAGTGGGAATTGATCCAAAGCTTGGAACAAATTCTATTGCATTTGGATTTAATTGAGAGTGCATTTCAGAGTCAAAATCACTGTTTCCAGTGTTTTCCTCAAAGGCAATATCGCCATGAACATTTGAAATTGATGGAACGGTATTCTCTTTATCCTCATTTGAAAATTCTTCGTTCTTTATTATATTTTCTTCGGTAGACAATTGCTGTAATTCTTGGTTTGGAGCACTCTCGCTAAGGCTATTTGTTCTATTAGTGTTATTGGTTGCTAAAGAACTGGGGTCGTCTTCTTCTGTCTCATCCGCATGGCTACCAGTATTAGGACAATCTTCCAACAAATCTGCAACTTGTTTTGGCAGAAATTCTTCTTGTGGTATATTTTGAATTTGCATTTGCACTTGCAACACACCGGTATCTGCATAGCCGTCTTCACCGGCTGTAGAGGTAGTATTCGAAGTTGTTGAAAAATCACCATCATTTTTTATTATTTCTACGTCGACTTCTTCATTCTCTACAATGCCGGTTGCGGCATTGTCAGCGTCTGCGTTAACTGCGGCTGAAATGCCAACGACACCGTTACCAACTTCGTGATGGTCTAGCAAAAGTATATCGTCGGCACCGACATCACCATGCTCGTATCCATATCCATGCCCGTTGCCAACTTCCTCTACACTTTCCACGTCTTTACAAGCCACACCGGCTTTCAACTGCTGCAGTTGCTGCTGCTGCTGCTTTTCGCTCTGCTGCCCTTCTTTGATATATTTCCATTCCTCTTCATCATCATGCTCTTCATGTACCTCAAATTTTCCCCCAATCTCATCTACAGCAACATTATCACACACACCATCACCTCTATCCATCTGCAAATTCTCCATTAAATGTTGAGAATTTTGCAAGAAATTGTCCAAATGCGCATTATCCTCGTGCTCCATTTTATTCTAACGTTACGTTTTTATCCGTAATTTCTTATTTCCTTTTTCTTTGTTCACGCCTACTGGACCTTATTCGCTTCTTAGCTCAGACTACCAAGAGTACTTGAAATTGTTAAAACAATCGTTGTCTGAATTTAAATATTTAAACGTCACACGAACTCTTAACACATACAGTTCAAAAATTGCTCAATTTTCACCGTTTAAATTTAATATTTTCAACTATTTTTCCCAACAAACTTTCTGTATGATTTATAAGTCTTCACAAATTTGCTGCACTTTTCGCACTGTGGAGATTTCAAAACCGACCGAAGAACACACCCGGCAAAATTATCCAACTGGCGCACGAACCAAATGGGCGGCACGAAATTCGCTCGTATAAAGCGTTGCCACTACAATGTTATTATTAACTATGGGCTACCATTCCAGCAAATATTGTTAAGTTAAGGCGTTAAGTTCACTTAGAGATCAGCAAATGAGCTAACCTGCAACTTGTATACAATTTGAAATGTTTCCAATTTTGATAAAAAGCCTTTTTTTAATACTGTTATATTTGATAAACTCATGTAATAGAAGAGCCCAATATTCAACCTAAGTTCGTTATGATAAAAATAGCAAAAAATAATTAATAACCACCATATTTTATAAAAATTAAAGATATAAATAAAACTTTAATGATAATTAAGTTCATATCTATATATTAAAATGTCTTTTAATAGAGTACCCAATTTTTTAAATTTCAATAATAAGGTTTTAAGATGAGTTCTGAGTTTCTTATTAATACAGTCCACATTATGTGGAATTTGAATGTTTGTGGTTTTAATTGTAAATAATGCTGGTTGGATTGGTTAAACAATAATAAAATAAGGTGGCATCATTTTAAACTAAAAAACGTGTGGAGCTGATCAAGTTTTGTGTTTTAGGTGGAAGAATTTTCGGTGCACTTGTATTTTATTGAAACCAAATATATAAAATGACGAAGAGTAAGAATTCTGACTTAGAGAAGAATAATGTGAAAGCAAACGTGCTGGAGAAAAGCAAAAAAATTAAAAAGGATAAGAAAAAGGGCTTGGAGGACAAGAAGAAGTTAGAGCAGGCCGTAACTAAAAACAATGAGAGTCACATTGCTCCTTCAAACGGAAGTCCTGATGCAGGTGCTATTGTTAAATCTAAGAAGCCAAAGAAAAATAAGTCCAAACAAAACAAGGCAACAGATAACGTTTCTCCAAAGGATGGCGGTGACAAACCCATAGAACCTATCGAGAAGAAAAAGGCTAAAAAATTAGCAAAGAAATTAAAGAAAAAAGAAAAGAAGGAAGCTAAAAGGGATGAAGTTGTCAAACAGGCACCAAAAGGAAAATCAAAACCACAGTTGGAAAAGGGCGATAAATCTGATACTAAAGGTAATTATATAGTAACTTTCTTAAAAATGTACATTACCTCTAATATCGTAATTGTTAACCTATTTAGAAAAAAAGGAACATGATCAAATCAAAGCTGAATGCACTGTTTTTGTTGGAAATTTACCAGTGAACACTAAGCGTGTTCAATTGGTTCGTCTGTTCAAAGATTATGGGCCAGTTAATGGTGTTCGTTTTAGAACAGCGAATGGAAAAGTACTGTTTAAACATAAACATCGAAGAGAGGCAGGTACACTAAGCGCTTGGATAGTACTTAAGGATCCCGACACTGTAACACGTGCATTGGCTTTAAATGGCACCGTTTTCAAAAATAATCACATACGTGTAACACGTGGAGATGTAAAGAGTGCAAATACGGATTCGAAACGTACGGTTTTTGTCGGTAACCTAAAGTACAGTAAGTGTAAAATTAATGTTTGACACAATGCATATTTTAATATCAAAATCATTTTAGGTGCCAATGAAGAGAAGCTGCGTGAAATATTTTCCGCTTGTGGAGACATTGATTATGTGAGATGTCTAAATGATGATAAAGGTTGTAAAGGTGTAGCCTATGTTTGTTTCAAAGCGCCAGAAGCCGTAGGATTGGCGTTGGAACTGAATGAAACTGTACTAGACGAACGTCCAATTCACGTTGAACGATATTCTGTTAAAAAATTGGGTGCAAAGAAAACAAAGGATGTAACAGAAGTAGAGAATAAAAAGAAACCAGCCGGTGGAAAAACTCAGAAAGACAAATCCAAAAAAGTTAAAGGAGATAATCCAAAAACTAAGCAAGATGCTGATACAAACAAAAAATCAAAGTTTCGCGGTGTCAAAGTCGATGGTACCCAAGTAAAGAAACAAAAGAAAAAGGTGACAAGTCAAATGCAGAAATTAGCCAAGAAGATTGCGCCTAAGGAAAAATCTTAATATAATAATCACATCGTAGTTTAAAAAAGTACAAACATAATTTGTATTTTAGAGCTAGTAAAAAGTAACACATGTACAAGTTATGAAAATTATTGTTTTGTTTTTATTTCTAATTGCTTTCTTAATTTTGCCTGAGCCTCAATGGGAAACCTATTTATATGTTTTTTCGCACAGGCCAAACAATAGGAACTAGTATAGTAAAAACTGCATTCCGCCCCCTTGCAAACGACATTTTCGCATACTGTACACTTAGCACCCATTATAACAAAGTACTCTGCTTTGGGTTTCCAACGCATTGGAGGCGGTTGAAAAGGATCACGCAGCACAAAAGAATCCTCCAACAGCTTGAGTCCATAAACAAAGGGCGGACTTTTTCCATAATAATGAACCATTTCCAACATATTGCATACGGTGCATTGAAACTTAATTTTTGGAATACGTTCGTCATTTTGTGTTTCATACTTTTCTGAACTCGTTGGAACATTTGCATTGTCTTCCAAGCGTGAAATCTCAGCTTCCTCGTCTTTCACATTTAATTGTAAATCTTCATAATTATTTAAGTGGTCGTATGAAGAATGGTCCGAGATTTTGGAATCCTCCATAGCGAACTCTGTAAGTGAACACATAATAAGACATCGAAATTCTCAAAATCGCCATGCATACACATATTTATTTAAATACCATTAATTTGAGATTGTAAATAGATGAACTCGAAGTTACATAAAAATTGCCAACGACTACTAACCACTAGTTAACAATATGTATAGTGTAGTATTTCAAAAATTTCAAATCTAGCAGCCTTCAACTCGAGCTTTCTTTGGTAGTTCAGATGGCCACCAATACGGTTTTTCGACGTAGCACACATTGCCATCTACATACAATTTGGTTGGGCCTAAAGCTTGTTCTACTCGCAAAAGTCCTAAAGCCCTATCTAAATTTGCACCGCGGATTACACCAATATTGGTACCAGCTTCGGTTGAGATATTTATAGATTTTGGTGAAGCTGGAACAGATAAACGCAAAGGCATTATACGCTTTCGCACTACTCCTGTGTGATGGACTCGTGCCGTTAACTCCTGGCCAAGATAGCATCCTTTGTGAAAGCTTACGCCGTGCATGTAGTCACAATTGGCTTCTAATGGAAAACTTTTGCCTGGAGGAAGGTCTTGAACGCCTTCTCCAACGCCAAAACGATATCGATGCATCCGGTAATTGCAGTCATTGGTTGGTTTTGCTACCGTAATGTCGCCAGATTTAGAAAACATATTTGCTAAATCTTTCCAGGTTTTATCAGATTTGGTTATGACACGTGTACCTAGGTCACGTATGCGAGGATCTGGAGTAGAAATTACTTCTTGTCCCACTTGAAGACTTGTATCCATTCGAACGGCGCTTCCTACTGGATTAAAAACAATCCATGGTCTGTACTCTCCATCAACTGCATCAATTTGAATATTTCGTCTCACGCGGTAAAGACGCAAATGTCGGCGTAATTCGTTTGATATAAATTTATCGCATTCAATTAGAAAAGTATTCGGCTCTGGCGTGCGATATATTATGGAGTCATACAGGACTCTGCCGGCCTTATTAAGGAACATTGTGTACATTGCGGAGGTCTTAGCAAGAGGTGTGCTTCCCGATTGCAGGTGAGTCATATCGTTTGTTATGAGTCCTTGCAAGAAGGGCACAACTTCTTCTCCCTTCACTCGCACTAACACTCTGTCCGTTAATTGCTCGACAACTAAACGCCTATCAGCAAATTTTTCATTGCGTTGCACCCACATAAAGTTGTTTGTCGTCTCAATAAATCGCGCAAAACTCGACTTGATTTTTGTCAGACCTTTTAGGATATTCATTTTAAAGCGTCTGTGAATGGCGGAACATCCGATTAAACTTCATATACAAAATGAAATATTGATTCACTTACGTTCAATAATTACGTGAAATAGTATTCAACCTAAATTCCCTCTTTTGAAAACCGCCTAGTTTTAGCAAAAAAAAAAAAGTTTATATAAAAATTTCGAAAATTTGTCAATACAACTTGCAATGAAAAGCTCACAAATATAATTCAAGGCAAAATAGATGGGAAAATATCAGAACAGCTGATGTTTAGTTGATAGATTTTTTAATTTACTATCGAAATTCAAATGCCGAATATCGATTAAAGTACTTAAAAAAGGGTTCTTCAACTTTGCGAAATTTGAATTTAATGACAATTAAATGACAATTATCATCCAATTAGTTAAACTGTTTATATATACAAAGAAATTCGCGCACAAACAACTTAGCCAATACAAAAATTGTATAAAGAAAAATATAACAAAGGCATATACTATCTTTATACTAATTTTTATTATTATTAACCCCGTAACCATTAAAAACAAGAAAACTTGTAAAATATGTTGGATCAGATATGATATACATATTATAAACATATTAACGCTTTATATTAACTTGCAACAATGTTTATATACATACATATAAACAGGTTTTACTTAGCATCCAAAATTTCAAATTTAATACCATGATCGTGCTTTTCCAATTCAGATATTAAACTTGTTTTTGCAAATGCAGCTCCTGGTGGTAAAACGCCACCAGGTCCTGGCATTTTATCACTTTCCTTTAATATTATTACAGCCGTACTAAGTAAAGCTACGCAGGTGGCTCCGTAACCAGGATTCGGACCCGAGACCTTGACCGTTAATGCTTTTGTTGGTGGCTCAGTGTATTGGTCAGTTGGTTCCGACAATCTCTCCGAATTGTCCCATCCCTTTGCTCTCATGGTAAGTGAAAACTGTGCTATCTCCATTTCTTCTTCTGAAGGACCTTCATGGGATGCAAATCCAAATGAGAAAACTTTAGGATATTTCAGCAATAAGTAACGACCAAGTGAAAACTTAATTAAAAATCCAAATGAAACTGTAAAGAAAGCTACTAGAATAGCAGAAATCCATGACTTAAAAGTGATATAAGCGTGCATTTGAACAGGGCGCTTATGGTCATTTTCATAAAGAAAACGTTGTGAACGCATAACAACTGAACGATCTGCTCCAGGGAATGGGAGGCAAACTCCATTTACAACGTCAGAACGAAAAATAAACGGTCGATGTTTTAAAACTGGAGTGAATTTCGGCAATTTTTCTTCGTATAACTTCGCACGTATTTCTTTTAGTTCGTCAGAATTGGCCAAACGATAAACAGCGCTCTGCCAAGTACCATAATGTATTCCAGCACCTCCTTTTGAGCTGTTTCCTTTTGAGTAATTCTCAAGGTAGCTTTCAACTGAATTTACTACTCCATCAAAATTTTTTTCTACAAATATTACTCCAAGGTCAGCCGGTATTGAATCAAATCCACAAGCAGAAATAATAAAAACTTTTCGTTCCTGTGCTTGTTTGTTATATTTCAGTTGCATCGTTTCCATATATTGAGGTTCGCCAGTAATATCGACTTGATGGGTACCAGCTTCAAGACATGCTCGCACTACAGGCTCCCCAAAGAATCGATATGGGCCGCAACAATTTACTAAAACACGACAACGCTTTGCCATGGCCAGGAGCGAAGCTTCGTTTTCAACATCAGCTAGTATAATAGGAATATCCATTAGATTTTTCTGCGCTTTAGCACCCATTTCTTGGAGTACCTTTTCAAGTTTTTCTTGACTACGTCCAGCGATCCCCCAACGATAGTTTTTAAGTACATTAACAGCTTCCAAAACGGTGTATTTACCAGTAAAACCAGTAGCACCAAATATAATAACGTCCAATTTTTCCGACATTTTTGCTTTCGTAGTTAGTGACTTATTGTGCAATGTAATGAAATGATAAATTATAATTGTTGTTGTAAATTTTGGGTTTGCTTATCTCTTCTGGTCTAAAGTCGACTTTTTATTACAACTGCCAACACGCTAATAACTCCACAATCTGAAATATATTATACGAATCAGGTTACTGTTGGTTCATTATATAAAGTGGAAATTAAAGTGGGATCTTACATCTTAATTAATTGATAAGTATTTGATCCTAATGATAACAAAAAAGTAAATATAACTTTGTTTTATTAATAATATTTGCTCCGTCCCCCACCAGAGAGTGTCTACTACATATATATCTAATATATACTATACGTTCTCTGATTATTACCCAATTAGTTATTCTTTTTATATGTATGTACTTGTACAAACAAAAAAATCGCAGTATAAAATACTTACCCAATTTAATAAATGTATAGAGAAAAAAATTCAAAGACATTCAATATATTTATTTTAATTTTTATTAATATGTATTACATCTTAATAGGTTTCAACTTATAAAACAAGAAAATTTGAAAAATATGTTGTATTAGATATGTGCTATTTTGGATCTCGATTAAAAACATAAACATATTAAAGCTCTATGTTAACTTGCAACAATGGTTATATAAGAGGGATTTACTTATTAGCCAAAATTTCAAATTTAATACCATGATCATGCTTTTCCAATTCAGATATTAAACTTGTTTTCGCAAATGCAGCTCCTGGTGGTAAAACGCCACCAGGTCCTGGCATTTTATCACTTTCCTTTAATATTATTACAGCCGTACTAAGTAAAGCTACGCAGGTGGCTCCGTAACCAGGATTCGATCCCGAGACCTTGACCGTTAATGTTTTTGTTGGTGGATCTGTGTATTGGTCCGTTGGTTCTGTCAATCTCTCCGAATTGGCCCATCCCTTTGCCCTCATGGTAAAAGAAAATTGTACTCGCTCCATTGCTTCTTCTGAAGGACCTTCATGAGATGCAAATCCAAATGAGAAAACTTTAGGATATTTCAGCAATAAGTGTCGACCAAGTGAAAACTTAGTTAAAAATCCAAATGAAACTCCAAATAAAGCCACTAGCACAGCAGCAATCCACGATTTAAAAGTAATATAAGTATGCATTTGAACAGGGCGCTTATGTTCATTTTCATAAAGAAAACGTTGTGAACGCATTACAACTGAACGATCTGGTCCAGGGAATGGAAGGCAAACTCCATTTACAATGTCGGAACGAAAAATAAGAGGTCGATGTTTTAAAACTGGAGTGAATTTCGGCAATTTGTCTTCGTATAACTTCTCGCGTATTGCTTTTAGTTCGCTGGAATGGGCCAATCCATAAATTGCGCTCTCCCAAGTACCATAATGTATTCCAGCACCTCCTCTAGATCCGTTCCCTTTTGAGTAATTCTTAAGATAGCTCTCAACTGAATTTACTACTCCATCAAAATTTTTTTCTATAAAAACTACTCCAAGATCTGCCGGTATTGAATCAAATCCACAAGCAGAAATTATAAAAACGTTTCGTTCCTGTGCTTGTTTGTTATATTTCAGTTGCATCGTTTCCATATATTGAGGTTCGCCAGTAACATCAACTTGATGGGTACCAGCTTCAAGACATGCCCGCACTACAGGCTCGCCAAAGAATCGGTATGGGCCGCAACAATTTACTAGAACACGACAACGCTTGGCCATGGCCAGGAGCGAAGCTTCGTTTTCAACATCAGCTAGTATAATAGGAATATCCATCAGATTTTTCTGCGCTTTAGCACCCATTTCTTGGAGTACCTTTTCTAGTTTTTCTTGACTACGTCCAGCGATGCCCCAACGATAGTTTTTAAGTACACTAACAGCTTCAAAAACGGTGTATTTTCCTGTAAAACCAGTGGCACCAAATATAATAACATCCAATTTTTCCGACATTTTGGCTTTTGTAGTTAGTGACTTTTTGTGCAATGTAATGATATGATAAATTATAGTTTTTTTTATGTAAATTTTTAGTTGCTTATCTCATCTGGTCAAAAGTCGACTTTTTATTACAACTGCCAACACGTTGAAAACTCCACAATCTGAAATATATTATAAGAAACCGGTTACTGTAGTTCCATTATATAAAGTAGAAATTACTGCGGGAGCTTACACAATTGTTAATTGATAAGTATTCGATCCCAATGATAACATAAAACTAAATTTAACTTTGCTTTATTGATAATATTTGCTCCGTCACCCACTATATACGGTTTTTAGAAACTCCGAAAATTCGCTCAATGGAATGATTTTGCAGCGGTATCTTCAAATTCCATGATTGCCATACTTAAAAACCGGTGTAAAATTAATATCAGAAATAATGTTCTTAATAAAAATGATATATCGGTTGAATAATAACAAATGTGTACATATAAATTTTGTAATAGAAAATTTAAAAATTGTGTTATTATTTTTACTTTCACTGCTTTAAAATTTTGTCGAATTTGTTTTTGTATATTTTAAGTAAACAATGGCAGTACCAGAGAATGTAAAATGTTCTCTGTTCAGCTAGAGAATGTAAATACAAACATACTTAAAAAATTTTATTTGTGGGGAATTCTCGGTGGTAAGATAGCCTCCATCTTGGAAAACCACAGTGCTGTATATATTGAGTACTTCATTTTAGTGAAACCTTAGTCATAAAATAGCAAATAATATATATATATTAAGTGTAATTATTTATTTTTGCTATATTTCGCTTATAGAAGATTTTAACATCAATGTGTGCCATATTATATGCAAAAAATTTATTTCATGTAGAGGAGATATTTGTTTTTATTTTCAAATTCAATTTTTGTTCAAATTTCAAATTCAAGAAATGTTAATAACTTAGCAATAAATAACATTTATTGAAAAAACGTGCGAAATAATTTAAAATAATCACAATAATAATGAAAAAATTTTATTTAATATTTGTATTGTAGCACACAACCCAAGTACGCCTCGGTGGTGTGTAAAAAGATGAAAAATAATGTAAACAAACCAAAACTAAGATGTAAAATATATAGATGGCAAGGAATGTAGAATGTACGTGAAATGCGTCATTATTTCACAATAATTTGAAAAGCACAAATAACCAAAGTTATTTTAAACAAAACTTATTCGTTAAACGTTACCAATGGAAAGTGGATCGGAATTATGTGCAGAAAGTTTGAAAAACTTGGTGAATAAAAATGAACAAACTTGTTCTTTAAATTCAACAGACATTATTGAGAGTGTTGGCGCGAAGTGCAACAAAGAACTTTGCGTGAAAATGATTTCAGAAATTAATGAAAGTTCAAGCAATACCGATATGATAAGAGATGTCAGTAAAACGGATGTTTTACGTAAACGAGATGCTGTTAGTGTAGATCACACAACATCGAAACGTCGCAAGCTCTCTGAAGAAGAAATACCAGTAGTAACATCAAAGGATAATGCAGAATCTCAACCAACACCTAGCCAAGTTCAAAATGAAAAAGCAGCAGAGAGTATTATTAACATTAACACGCCAGAAGCACAAAATCAGGAGGAGAACAACTTGGTAGTACAAGTAAAAGTGGAGTGTACGACCGAAAGCGACGAAGAAAATTTAACTAACATTCCTTCTGATTCTGGTAGTTCTAATCCGATTGATATAAAACCAGCTGTTAAGGTAGAAAAAGCGGACGCTAGTTCCACTTCACGGGAGTCTTGTCGATTTGGCATCCGTTGCTATAGGTAATAAAATACTATAATTTGCTTTGATATTTACGGGTCAAAAGTAATTACAATGACTTTTGATTCTTAAAACAGACGAAATCCAATGCATCGTTTAGAAGAAGCTCACCCAGGCGATCATGACTACAGGAGACCTAAATACCCACCGCCTCCTAAAGGAACACCTGATTGCCCTTACCGTGATCAATGTTATCGCCGAAATCCAATACATTTTGAGCAGTTCAGTCATCCCCCAGAAAGTAAAGAAATATAATCTGAATAACTGATTAAATATTAATTTTTCGAAATTCAATTCGATTATAGATTAAACTTTCTTTTTCGTATTTTTACTCGAATTTGATTTCATATTTAAGCTGATTTTGAGCAAAATTACAAAAACTATCGACTACGGCAAAGACGTCGACAGCAACAGCGAGACGATAATACAATTGAATTGGGTGATGATAATGAATCTGAGGATCCTTTCAATGACGACGAAGCATTCGATTCGGATTATGAGCCGAATAGTGACGAGGACGATGAAGAGGATTATGATGCTTGTGACAGAGCTGAAGAATGATGAATACCTAGTTGTTAGTGATATAATTTGTAACTGAGTGTGTGTAAATGGCGTGACAAATATTCATTGGAAGTATTTACAATTGTAAAACGATGTTTTGTAAATACATAAATTTATAAGTATAATATATAGTAAATCCGAATTGGTTATTGCAATTAATCACCCAAGAAGAGAAGTTGCGATATAGATATGTATGTAAATGACAAAATTTTTTAATTTTCCAGATTTTATCTATATTAATTCAGAAATAATGTGCGACTCTTTTATTGTTACAATACAATTTTTTTTAATAAAATCCTTCATCCAAATCTTCAGTGACTTTATTTTCAAACACAGCACCCCATTTCGCTGCTTCTCCTCCACGTACTTTCACGTTGTAGCAAACATTTTCAGCTTTTAAAACACTTTGACGCATTGTATAAATTTTACGTGATAATTCGCGGCTACGTTGCACATTAAGGCTTATATACCTGAAAGAAATGAAATGTATTTTGATCTTTTTTGGGTTGTTCGAGTTGTAATACCCTGAGTAAAGTTGCTGCAGAACCTTGCACGTTTCCAAGCACACATCCGTTTCTCCACTACCCAGTGAATTAATGCACCGTCTCATTAATTCGCCGGTTAGATCTGATATTCCCAAAATATATTCTGTAGGGTCAACGAAGAATTCAAACTTTTGGGGTTCTGAAAAGATACAAACTATAAACGTGGAACATTTTATGTACTTTTACTAATGGCATACCTGTTTTAATGTCATGTTCAACTTTCACATCCATTGGACTGTCTACTGGTAACTGAGAATCGTCTTTCATTTGATGAGGTTTGTCGTCTTGTTCGTACTGCATTTTTTGTTGCAGAAAGTTCCAATCCGACATTGTTCCTGATATTTCGTCAGCGCCAACTTTATAATACTCCATAAAACTATAGGCTTCAATGAATTCCTGTAATCCCGGTGAGTATGCACCACGGTATTGATAGGGATCCTGCCCAATAAGTTCCAAAGCTATAGACTTGAAATTTATCTCAATCACTTTTGTCAAGCGTTGTTCGGCTTCTTCTAGTACCTTAGAACGATTGTTTTTTCTACCGTCTATGGTATGTAAAAGGAAAATTATACGTTTTGCTTCAATGGTAATATCGCGACTAAGCTTCACAATTCGTTCATATCGATCATGCTTGTCATCCAACTCCCGTGCGTATTCCTGGAATACTTTAACAACGGGATTTGATTCCTCATTCAAATTAGCAGTGGGAGCATTTTTATTTCTTTGCTGATTTCGTCGGTTGTTCGGCCGATATCGTGAATTTTGAGACATTTTAGATGTTATCACGTTTATATCGTCTGTTGAATTACGTCAGGAAAGACTTTATTAAAATCGCAATTCTTTATAAGTGCACAAATATAAAATTAATAATTTCTAATACTGAAACTCAAATGCCAGAGATAAACAAATGCACTTATATTAATCGATAATTTTCAATTATCATGAAATTGGAGATTAATCGATGTTAGATTTAAAGCTGGCGCCATAACAAGACATGAAGGCAATAATCATTGCTACTACCACATTTATTGCCAGGTATAAATATTATAAATACTATCCTGATGATAACTCTTGTTTTTATTTTTTTTTAATAATAAACAATAATATAGTTACTAGTATTATCGTAGATTAATGCGAAATTTCAGATCCACGAATCGATATATGTTCATTCAATCCAATTATTGCTCAAGTTTACGCATACGCTTACAATCGGTTTGGAGTTTTACCATTAGATTTTTCTATTGCTCAACTCAGCTGTGGATACTGTCAAAATTGATCATTATACCGACATTCGTGGCAAAGAGATTTGTTTACTTTTTGTATGTGTTCGATTAAAGAATAAATAATAATTTCTTATATATTGTTTAGTAAACTATCTTAAAGTAATGCAAGATCAAAACAAAACCTTTGCAAGAATTGATGGAAACAAAAACTCGACGTCTTTGTGTTTTGACAAAAATGATTTCATGAAGGTTTGTGCTTATATTAATTGCATATATCTATGTACATATATATGTATATAAATTTATTGTTTTCAACAGGGAAACTTTTCCGTCGATGAATTTTTGCATAAAAATCGAAATGCACCAAGTCTGGAACAGCTGCGTGATGACTTGGGAATATATTTGAAAGATTTGCGGGCCTCTATGATTGATCTCATTAATGAAGACTATGCTGACTTTGTGAGTTTGTCCGCAAACCTAGTTGGGTTAGATCAATCCATTGCAGATATAGAAAATCCTTTGCTTCAGTTTCGTAAAGAAGTCGAAAATATTCGTGCTTTGCTCCAAGAATGTGCTTCAGAAGTTCGTCATAATTTGGAGAAAAAGCAACAATTTCGTGTGCAAAAGCGAAATTTGCAATGTTATCAGAAAGTGGAAGGAACCTTGCAAAAGCTTGAAAGCTTATTAGAACATCAACTAAAAGAAAACCTTAAACCAATTGATTTGGAGCGTGCAGCACTTGAATTAATACAATTGCAATTTAATCAAAAGTTTTGTTGGGATCTATTAAAGGATGAGCAGAAAAAACATTCCGAAAGATTGCAAAATGAAGTTTTTGCTAAATTGCGCATATTTTTTAATGATGCCTTGAAAAGTTCCAATAGTACATGCTCGGAACTTTTGGAGCGCTGTTTAAGAATTTATATAACACTTGATGCTTGTCCAATGGCAGAACAAGTTTTTCGTGAAGACATCGTTGCACCTTATATGAGTGCTAATATTTCGGAACATTGCCTGCAAAACTCTCCACAAGGTTTATCAGGGATATACGGAAAGATTTTAAATTTTATATCACTCCACATGACCGATTTGCTACGCTTGACACACTACACAGACAAACTTAGCGGTTTTAATTTTTTAGTTAATAGCTTTTGGGTGGATGTAGAAATGCGTTTGGAAACTCATATGACATCGATCTTTGCACCCGGTAATTCCGACGTTTTCTACATGAAATATAAATGCACACGAGACTTTTTGTCAAAGATTGAAGAGCTCTTGGCGAATGACAATGCGGTGCGGGATTTCAAGCAACACAAACAAACGATAAGCTTCCAATCGCGGTGGAATCTACCAGTTTATTTCCAAATATGTTTTCAGGTAGGAAAAAGTAGTGATACAACTCTCCCATAACATAATTCATAGAATTTGTATAATATTGCAGGAGATAGCTGGAGAGTTTGAAACGGTGCTGGTACCTTTGTTACATGCAGATATGATGATTTCTAAATCAAAAGTAGTAAATATTGGCTATCAATTGGCCGCATTTAATAGCGCATCTAAAGCTATAGAACATTGTTGGAAAGAAGGTGTCTATCTCTCTGAGATTTTTCCAAAATTTTACAAACTAAGCGTCCAAATTTTACTACGACTTTCTCGGTGGATCTCCGACGTTTTACAGCTCATTACAAAAAGCAGTTCAAAAAACGTGAACAACTTGGAGGGACCTCCTCAAATCAACAAAACGAATGTACTAATCGCATTGTATGCAGATGTACAGGTGCTTATCGGACAATTGCCTCAAATACAGCGACACATCGCAATAAATATGCCGCAGGAGTTACAAAGTGATGCAGACTTTTGTAGTATTATTGCAAAATCAATCGCCGATGTGCGGGGAACACTTGAAAGCCATCTCGGTACGGTTGAAGCTGCAATAGTGGACATTTTAATATCTGAAAGTGGCATAGAAAGTGTGCGTCAAGTTAAAGAGTTGCCGCGTTTGTATCGGAAAACCAATCGGGATATACCTGCAAAGTCATCGCCATACATTGAACAGATGCTCCGTTCATTGAAAGCATTTCAAAACGAACAAAGTTCACAACTCGGAAATGTTATTGCCACCAATGTTTTATTAAAAGTATGCTCAAAAATAACTAAAGAGTAAGTAAATTATTACCAAGTTTCTTATTAGAAGAGAGCTAATTGTTCTTTATTCCTTTTCTGTTTAGTTATTACGTTGCCGTCAAGGATGTACTTACATCTGTGCAAAAAACAGAGGAATCACTACGTCGTTTACGCAATCTTAAGAGCGGCGCTACAGCAGCACTAACGACCGGCGCAACAACGATGTCGGACGATGATAAAATACGATTGCAACTACACGTAGATGTCATTGCATGGACGGGGGAATTGGCCAAAATGGGTCTAATGCCTTCGCAAGTGGAAGACTTGCTCGAATTGAATAATATTGTCGAAGCAAACTCGAAATTGAAAGAAACCAAAGATAATCAATAAGAACAGCAAATTTGTTTAATTTTGATAAATACAGAATTTACTGAGCATGTAATATTTAACACTAAATATTTAATTGACAATTTGTATTTATATTTTACAAACGTTCTGTTAATTATACTTCCGCTTGAAATCAATGCCTGGTACGCACTTCTAATTGTTAGGCACTGTTTATTATTGTCATAGTATTTATCAATTATATGTGGTGTGCAGTGACAATTATAGAAAATAATATGCTTTAGTATTTAATTTATGCTATCAAAAAATATAAAAAATCTGTATTATATTTAATATCGTAATTTGTAAATAAATGCATCATTTCATTTTATATACTTTTGGTGTTGAGATTTACGCAAACATTATTTTCGAAATTAAGTATACTTACTTACTTTCATACATATATGTTTGTTACACGGTTTGTAAATTCAATACGCAAAAAAATGGATTAGAAAATTATAAAACATCAAATTGTTACACATAAATAATGCAATCAGGCATTATTCGCCACGAACTTTGAAACTTATTGTACACAATTATATATTTTTATAACTTCAACTCTTCGGTATCGGGAAGTTTTTGGAAGAATGAGTTCACGCGTTCCTCAGTCACCGCTTCCAAGGTGGATGGATTCCATTTGGGCTTTTGATCCTTGTCAATAAGTAAAGCGCGTACTCCCTCTTTAAAGTCACTGTCTTCCAAATGACGTACAACCATGCGGTACTCCATTTTCAAGCATTGTGGCAGAAGAAGTTTGGAGCCCAGCTCAAGTTCGCGAAAAGTGACTTTTAAGGAGAGTGGTGAAACTCTTTGAAGCATCTATAGATGAAAAGATGATAATGTATTAATATTTACATAAATATATTTCATATACATATACATCCTATATCACATTGTCCTTACTTCAAGAGTTTTATTTGCCCATTCGCTTCCATCTCCTTTCAGATTTTCAACGATTTCCTCAACAGAGTTAGCAGTGAAACATTTGTTAATTTTATCCAATACACCTTGCAGAACGAAGTCTTTGTTTGTGGGTGAATTATATTTATCAAGAATATCTTGAACAGTATCGGCATCCTTACAATTAAGCAGATCGGTTTGTAAATCCCCTAACTTTGAGCTTTCACAATAATGTGTTGCTAATCCAGCCTTTAATACATCATCACCCCTTAGACGAAAACCAGTTAGACCAAGGAACAGACCCAATTTTCCTGGCAAGCGTGATAGAAAATAAGAACCACCAACATCTGGGAAGAGGCCAATGGCTGTTTCAGGCATTGCCAATAGTGTACGTTCGGTGGCTACACGATATTTCCCATGGATCGAGAGACCGACACCACCGCCCATTGTAATGCCGTCGATAATGGCAATGTAAGGTATAATATAATTGCCGATTAGCGCATTTGTAGTATATTCTTCACGGAAGAAAGCTTTTGATTCCTCGGTGGGTCCGGCTTCTACTATGGATCGAACATCCCCTCCAGCGCAGAAGGCTTTGTCACCAGCACCTTTTATTATTACCATCGATTTGGTCAGTTCACATTTCTTCAAGTGCTTGTATACTTTTCGTACCATATCCAAGTTGATTGCATTCAAAGCATTTGGCCGATTGAGAATAATCATACCCTTGTCGGAGGATTCAGTCGCTATAACATAGGAAGACATATTGCGTTTGTCCATGGGAGAGGACGTGAGAGAAGCGCTTAAATGCATTTTTGAAAGTAGTGGGGCGGTGCAGGTACGATGACCAAAGGCATATATTATTCGATGTATTGGGTGCATCTGACAAAAGACATTATTTAATATTGGATATATTCAGATGCTAAAATATGTGACAAAAAAAGTACATAGAATATATAAAAGTCAATAACTGATTCTCACATATCGAGGTATCTACTGAGTTTTATTGTAATCGTATATGTATTTTTTAGCAACATTTGAATTAACATTAAATAATTATGGTCAAATTCCAATTATTGCACAACTGTATTCAAAGCGCACTAATCCGGATAGTTTTAAGAAAATTTCTAGCTTAGGATTTTTCATGATTTTATTTTTAAATGTGTCATAATAAGTCTTGGAAATTAGATGTTTTAATTAATCATAATTTCTTGTGTTACGGGCTAAGGTATGTGACAGATTCTGAGTAGTTGTGGTTTTGATTCAAAGTTCACAAAATAGATAACATTATTTTTAGTATCAAACCAGATAAACACGCCTTGTTTTTCCATATTCTTGAAATTAAATAAGGACTTCAAATTACTTTTACTTTATTGCATGTATAAATATTACTCGAAAGTTAATACAGAATTAGAGCGCAATTATGCTAAGGTTCCCCAAAAATGTCGCATTTATATACCGGAGCGACTTTGATGTGCCTGCCAAGCATGTGACAACGTAAATTTGATACTGGGTTGAATATTTTATTTTATTTACTCAACCAATAATAGGATCAAAGCTAATACGCCAACTTTAAAACGTGATTAAATTAAAATTAATCAGGAAATGCGACACCCCGAGTATATTCACATGAGTAGTACTGCATTACAGAGCTATTCTATATGATTTTAAGAATAGAATTAGATTAATTTTACACACACATATACATATAGGTGCAAACACAGCTTAACACAAGAATCTTAAATTTTTTATACACACGTTGCGCACTTTAATCAAACTACTTCCAAATGCTTGATTATAAACTCCTGCATTTTTATGAATGATTTAAAATTAATACATATAATTCAGTAATTTATGCGACCCCAACCAACTTACGATTCTTAAATCCCCTGCGTAGGTAAATATAGGTAGTTGCTTTTAGTTGCGCAATCAAAAAGCTGTTGTTCTTATATTACTCGTGAACACTATATCACTTCACTTATGTTAATGTGTTCTATGGTCGTTTATCACATTACACTTTCTCACCGGTTCTGTTTTGATTATTATTTCTTTTTGTTGTCTTTCGCCACAGTGTGTGCAATATGAAAGAAATAAAGAAGTTCGTGCCTTATGATTAATTTACATATACGTAAAAATTAGACCCTATTTATGATTGTTCACATGACACAGCACCTTGTGACATCACCCGCACATCACATCACACACCACGCCATCAACACTCAGCACACACACAACACAGCGTAACAAACCACTCAGCACACACACAACCCAGCATAACAAACCACTCAGCATGCAACACAACAACCACACAATCACCAACGTTCATCTCATTTATTCAGCAAACAAGTTTACAAAAGGGATAGCCCACAACGGGATCGTCCTTCTTTTCGTTTTCGCCAGCGCCCTTAGTGGTTCGACCGATAAACCCGATCAACGTGAGAAATAGCCGTCCGCGACCGTGGTTTCGTGTGTGTGTGCAACGTCAAAGTGAATTTTTTAACCTTTTTCTTAACTGAATTAAACAAAATTATTATTGTGAGAAATAGAATTTAAAATTAAAATTAAAATTATAACGATATTGGAATCAGTGCGTTTTCTTTCCCCCTTTCACAGTGCGTTCAGTGTCCTCTACATTTACGTAAGTATCTAGTATATCTGGTGCATATACGTGAACAAATGGTCCTTCGAGCCTTTCGGAAAGGCACCTAAGGTAGAAAAAAAAAAAATACAAACCTCTAAAACAATAAAGTGACCAAATAAAGTGTAAAAGTCCAATCGAAATTGGACAAGTGATATAGTTGCAATAAGCAACCAACAAAATAAAAGTGAAATGAAAGTGTAAAACGACACAAAAAAAAAAAAAAAAAAAGAAGTAATAGAACAAATAAAAGTGGGAAAAAGTGCATATGTTTATACAAACAAAAATATATATATATATCTACATATATTACAAGAAATTGCATACGTGACCAAATTTAACTAATTACAACAAACGGCAAGAAACAAACAAAAACAAAACTAACTATAAAGCACAAACTCGGGCGCGGGCGCGGTACAAAAAAAAAAAAAACAACTTAACAAACACAAAACTAATACAAAAACAAAATAATACATAAGGAGAACACAGGAGTCTGCAAACAACGAGGGAGGAAAACACCATTTAACAAGGACAGCGCTGGACAAAAAACAAGAAAAGAGCATAAGCAACAATAACTATATGTATATACAAGCCCAAAAACCCTTGGCGGAAGAAAAGTGAGTCCGTTCCATTTTTTATATTACAAAAATTTTTGATTAAATTTCATGCGCATATGTATGTAAATTACAGTTTGAGCGGTATTTCGGGACACCGTTATTTTATAACACGAGACTGTACTTAACAGCAAGTTCGGTTTATATATACGTAAAATAACTGATCAAAAAAGTACAGTCCTGCCGATTTGCTTAGTTTGTGTCTCTGAACACACCACTACATTATACAAAAAAAAAATAACCACAAAGTTTAAAAAGGTCAAGTATTATATGCTTGCAACTTTCTTGCGATACCCCTTGTGCTAAAAAATAGCAACAAGCAGGATCGTGCATAACAACCAAAGCAAAGGCAAAAAAAAAAAAAAAAAAAAAAAAGTCGTACTTACATACATATGAGCATATTCGCCGCGAAATCCATATATACATATTGCTAAATTTTTTACCCTTTAGAATATACATATATACCTATTTATATACACAACGTATGGTACATACATAAATGAACAAGTGAATTACATTACCTGCCTGGATGTTAAATTCGTGTCCCCAAACACACCAAAAAAAAAAAAAAAACAATTTATAAGACAAGTATTCACTACTTGCAAATTCTCCTGCGATACCCCTTGAGCTTTAAAGCAACAAGCTGGATCGCTTACAATAATCCAACAAAGGCAGAAGAAAAGAATAAAAGAAAATAAAAATATTATAGCTCTAATTTCATTTATGTATGTACACATATGCCCTTAAACATATGACTCTCTCCCTTTGCTCATATATACATATTTACATACATACCTATACAAAGCTTATATACAGCTTCTCAGCGCTCTCATCAAAAGGTATTAATATAAATACCTTCCTACATACATATGTACATATATACTTGTCTTTCCTTACCCTTTATCTCATCATTTACATTGGATGATTATTAACTATCACCTATTACCAAATCTCTCATTTACTCTCTACAAAAAAAAATTTTTTTTACATACATACCTACATTGTGTAAAACATACATACAAATACAAATTTATTTTTCCTGCGTTCGCGTCGAATGGTTGTCAATATATAAACACGTTTATACATAAATGCATTTCAGCACTTCTTCATATGTTATACATTACATATGTACATATATAATATAACAATTATACGAAGCTAAGTGATACGAACGAAACAAAAAAAAAAAAACATACAAACATACATGCATAAAGCATATGCAAGCACATGCAAATAAAAAACATATAAACATTTTGCTTATTACGATTTTCCTTTCGTTCGCGTTCTCAACTTATTAGATACAAATATACAAATTAAGTGCGAGTGAACAAAGATAAAATAATTTGGTACACTGTAAAAAATTTTTTTTTTTCAGTCATATTTAATAAAAAAAAAAAAAAAAACACAATTTTGTTTTATTCTTATTATTATTTATGTGGTTTATGCGGAAATTATTATATATACTATAATTTAAAAGTCTAACATATAAAAATACAGCAAATAAAATCTGTAGTCAATGAATTATAAAAAAATTCTCAAATTTCAATAATCTTTAATTGTATTAAATTCAATTACTTATACGTTTTATTACAAGAAGAATTTTCAATTCATTTGGAATTTCAATAAATAATTCAATATTAAGCTAAAAGCTTCATATTCGAAACAAATCAAATGCAATCCGACAAATCAAAAGAGGTTAAACCAAGAACACCTATATCATTAGAAATTCCTAAAATGGCTGATGAAGATAAAACACAAGGCCCACCTGCAGAAGCTACACGCTCAAAGCAGAGTGTAAAACAAAAAAGATCAAAAGATCATTTATTATCAAAATTCATCAATGAAGGTGATACTTTTATAAGCTATTGCACAAGATTCAAAGCTTCCCCTATCGCTGACATCTCTGAATCAGTTTTAAAGGCAAAACTTGAAAGTGTCCACGAAATATGGGCACGCCTTCTGGCAGCGTACGATGCAGTAATTGAAGCTGACGACGCTGAACTCCCAGAAAACATAAAAGCTTCGGCGACAGCCAAATTAAATAATTGCCGTGATCAGAAAGAAATAATAAATGGAATGATAAGCGAACAATTAAATGTAATAAGGCCAAATAGCGCCACTACTCCCCCACCCAGAGTAGTCACAACAACAAAAGAAGACCTAGATAAAGGCATGTATCTAAATGTACCAACTTGTGATACTGAAGTTTTTACTGGATGTTATGAACAATGGCCGTCCTTCCGGGACATGTTCACAGCCCTTTACATAAACCATCCTAGACTTGCAGAAGCACAAAAACTATTCCAACTAAGGTACAAGACACAAGGGGAAGCAGGCATTATCGTCAAGCAATTCGATATAAATGGCGACAATTTTAAGCTGGCTTGGGAAGCACTAGTTGAAAGATATGAAAATAAAAGGGTAATGATAGAAAATCCCATAAAAACTATATTACATTACCAAAAAATTAAACAAGAAACCAGCCAGGAATTTCAAAAATTTTACTCAACAGTGACTAATTGCCTGTCAGTGTTAAAAACACAAAATTCCCCCGTAGAATATTGGGACCATATGATAGTAACTATCTGTGCAGAAAAACTCCCTCAGGCTGCATTACTACGATGGGAACAATCACTTGACGATAGAAGAGCAATGCCCACATGGGACCAAATGAAAAAATTCCTCGCTGCTCAGTACGAGATAGCTGAGCGAATGGGCAGCCAAAATATGAATGTATCAAACCATCAAAATGAATCGAGTAAAAACTCGTTCAAACCTCAAGCCAGCAATAATATGCAATACAATAGACACGTTAATAAAAGCCATTCCTTCGTGTCAAATCAAAATAATCAACGGCAATCATTATGTGAAATTTGTAGGGGGGGTCATAAAATAAGATCATGCGAGAGATTTAAAAAACTATCCGTTTCTGATAGGAACAATCTTGTCAGACAACACAAACTTTGTATCAACTGTCTGTCGAATGCTCATACGACTAAAGACTGTGAAAGCAAATTTAATTGTGTGTATTGTCAACGAAGACATCACTCATTGCTTCACATTACAAATTTTCAAACTATGAAGCAAAATCAGTTTCATAAAACCACAGGGTTAGTCGCTACGACTACATCAAACAATCCCGAAATTTCAAATCCCGAAAAAAGGGAAGAACAACCATGTTGCTCTAAAGCAGCAAAAATTCAAGCGCTTCATTCAGAAAATGAAAGCAAAATTCTGTTACCAACTGCGGTCATCACCATTGAACATAAGGGTGATTTATTCAAACTAAGAGCACTAATAGATCAAGGCTCTCAAAGATCTTTTATATCTTCAAAGGCTCAAAATCGGCTCAAACTGCCAATAAAACATTCAAATTTCCAAATTTCGGGAATGGGCGGAAGAATTATTCAAAATTCCAACAAAATATGCCCAATCACCATAGTATCTCCAAGTGCGGATATTAGAATAGATGCGCAAGCCATCGTTCTACCGCAACTAACAAATTTGCTTCCAAGCTATGAAATTAATAAAAAACACTGGGAAAAATGCTCACATCTCAAGTTAGCAGATCCCAACTGTCACACCCCATCACAAATCGACATATTATTAGGCAGTGACTTAATACCTCAAATAATTCTTGAAGGTATTGAGAAAATCTCCAATAAATTGTTAGCCCAAAATACAATCTTTGGGTGGATTATAAGTGGCCAAGTCACTGAAAAAATAAATTCTTTCACCACTCAAGTGGAAAATATCTCAAACGAGTATCTAAATAATGAACTTAAAAAATTCTGGGAAGTAGAAGAATTACCTCAGACTATCCAACCTTCAGAAGAAGACCAGGCATGCGAAGCCTACTACAAGTCCACAACAACAAGAAACGAACATGGTCGTTATGTTGTGCGACTACCATTCAAACCAACCTTTCCAGAAACCACAGCTTTAGGCCACTCTAGAATATCAGCCGTCCAGCAATTTCTAAGCCTGGAAAAAAGCCTGATAAAGAAAAGCGAGCTTAAATCAGCATATGACGATGTGATGTACGAATATCTTGATCTCAATCATATGGAAGAGACTGTACCATATGAAAAAGTATCTAAAGGTAGATATCTATCTTTTTATCTGCCACATCACGGGGTAATTAGACCAGATAAAATTACAACAAAAGTACGAGTAGTTTTCAATGCCTCGAAGAGTACTAGCTCAGGCAAATCACTCAATGATGTACTATACACAGGGCCAACGTTACAACCTGATCTCATGTTGCTAATTCTAAATTGGCGCATGTTTAAATACGTTTTCAATGGGGATGTAGAAAAAATGTATAGGCAAATTCTAGTACACGAAGATGACCAAGATTTTCAACGCATAGTCTTCCGCAAATCAAACAATAGTCCAATTAACGACTACAAACTCAAAACAGTAACCTTTGGCATAAATTGCGCACCCTACTTGGCCATTAGAACGTTACATGAAGTTGCAAAAACATGTGAACCAAACTTGCCTTTAGCATCTTCTGTGTTGCAAACACAAACATACGTGGACGACATACTATCAGGTAGCCACAGTATCCCATTAGCGTGCAAATCACTATCTCAAGTGATCAAAGCACTTAATTCAGCAGGTTTTCCCCTAAAGAAAATTACATCAAATCACCCCGAAATAATAAAAGATATAAAAAAGGAAGACTTATTAGATACAGATTTTCTTAAATTTGAAAAGGCTAGCACAACCAAAACTCTAGGGATTCAATGGAATGCGATAACAGATCAATTCTCATATACAATTGAGTCAATATCTGCAATGTCCGCCATTACAAAACGCCAAATACTTTCCTCGGTGGCAAAACTTTTCGACCCCGCAGGATGGCTTTCGCCAATAATGATTCAAGCAAAAATCCTCATTCAAGAATTGTGGCAAGATGGCACTGAATGGGATGAACAGGTAAAACCTGTACGTTTAACTAAATGGGTTCAATTTGCTAACAACTTACACACCATATCAGAAATTCGAATCCCTCGATGGGTTAACTTCACCCCTGACATTAATGTAGAATTACACGGGTTCTGTGACGCCTCTGAAAAGGCATATTGCGCAACGGTCTACGTACGAACTCAGTACGATAGCAAAATATCTTCACATCTCTTGGTAGCCAAAGCCAAAGTTGCACCTTTGAAGACACTAAGCCTGCCACGGCTCGAACTGAATGGTGCTCTTCTGTTAGCAAAATTAATTTCAATAGTTCAAAACCATCTCAACTTAAATGATCACAAAATGTATCTTTGGTCAGACTCAGAAATAGTTTTAGCATGGTTAGAAAAACCACCATATACCTGGAAGACCTATGTATCTAATCGTATATCGCAAATCTTAGACTTAGTTGGCCCAGCCAAATGGCAACATGTTGCAAGTGCAGATAACCCCGCGGATCTTGGAACAAGAGGTTGTAAACCACTTCACCTCACCAGCACTACACTCTGGTGGAACGGTCCTACATGGCTAACAGAATCACAAGAGTTCTGGCCAAAGTCTCCTGCTCGGAATATAATACCGCCAGAAAGTCGGAAAATTGAAAATTTTCATATCACTCCCGAAGAGGATGATATTCTTCACCGATTTTCATCATTTCCTAGAGCACTAAGGGTAATCGCTTATATGCACAAATTTACCCAAAGACTTAAACAAAAAATAAAAGGAATACCAAATGACCCTTGCGTGCAACTAACGCATTCCGACTTGCAACATGCTAAAGTTAGTCTTATCACATACACTCAAACGCGCTATTTCAATCCAGAGAAGTCAAAGTTGCTTGAAAAACGACCTCTCGAACAGAGAAGCTCACTTCTCGTCTTAAACCCATTCTTGGACGCTAAGGGATTAATCAGGGCAAATGGAAGACTAGCGAACTCCAGCCTTAGTTACAACGAACGACATCCCATCATTATACCAGAGAAATCCCGTTTTACTCATCTATACCTAATATATCTCCACCAGCTTACAATGCATGGTGAGCATCGCTTGATGCAACAAATGGTCCGACAAGAATATTATATACCGCGACTAAAGCCACAAATAAAAAGAACGATCTTCACGTGTAAACAGTGTACTATGTACAAACACAAGATGCGTACTCAGATAATGGCAGCCTTACCACCTGAACGCTGCAATTATGCTCTCCCCTTTACCATCACTGGGGTTGATTTTGCTGGACCTTTCCAGATAAAGGCCTCAATGTTAAGGTCGTCCTCTTTTAGAAAAGGGTATGTGGCTGTCTTTGTATGTTTCACGACAAAGGCAGTACACCTGGAGCTATGTTCAGATCTGACTACTGCGGCTTTTCTTGCAGCATTTGCACGCTTTGTCGGACGACGCGGATTTCCTTCAAAGATAATGAGCGACAATGGAAAAAACTTTGTCGGAGCCCAAAGAGCCACAGAGAAGGAGTTTATAAACTTCATGAAAGAAGTCTCGCCTGAAATTGTCAATAAATATGCACCCCAAGGGATCGATTGGCAATTTATACCCCCATGTTCTCCACACATGGGCGGACTCTGGGAATCAGCAGTAAAAAGCTTTAAGTCCCATTTGAAGAAAACGGCAGGTAATCATAAATTCAATTATGAAGAGTTTACCACACTACTCGCTCGAATAGAAGCCGTACTCAATTCAAGACCCATATCACCCCTCTCGCAAGATCCCTCCGATTTCACCGCCCTCACGCCAGGCCATTTCCTCAGAGGAGCTCCTCTTCTCGCCATACCTGAGACAGAAGGAGACTCACTTAATTTAACAAATCGATGGGAAAGAATCAAGATTCTCCATCATGAATTCAGTCAAAGATGGAAGGAAGACTACCTCAAAGATCTTCATAAGAGACATCGTTGGAAGACCACCCAAAAGGAACCCAATGCGGGAGAATGTGTCATCATCCAGGACGAATGCCTACCTCCCACCGAATGGCGGCTAGGCCGCATCGAAAAGGTTCATCAAGGATCCGATGGTCACATAAGAGTTGTCGATGTACGAACGCAAACCGGCATATTAACTCGACCACTCGTTAAATTATGTTTTCTTCCAAACAACGAAGAACAACTTACACAAAAACCGCAAAATCAAACACAAATTTAATCAAAATTAATCAAAATCAATACCGCCAATTCACTCGCAAAATCCGAAAAACAATCGTTCACAATTCGTATACGCAAACAGAAATTCAAATAAGCGCGACTAGAATTAAGCAATATATATATACATACATACATGTATATATACACATACGCATCCACAATACTTTACACCAAACTATAAGTCAATTTTAATAAAATCTCATATTCCCATAGAAATGGATGTAGACGAGAGCCAGAACACCATCAAGACAGTGAGGTCCGAGATCGTGACACCCGTCCCAGCGCCGAGGACGCAAAGGGTTATGGGACCATCATCCGCCGCAGCAGCGAGGGATAGAGGTGAAGAACAGCCGATTGAGGATCAGGGGCCTCCACGCTGCAGTCTGTGCCATCGCCCACACGCTCTTAAGAGATGCCCCATTTTCCAGAGCATGAAGCCAGCACAACGCCGCCAGATCGCAAGAGCTCATGGGCATTGTATGACCTGCTTGGCAGACGACCATGCCACCAACGACTGCTGGGCCGACAGTATGTGCCAATACTGCCACCGACCACATCATACGATGTTCCACAGGTTTCCCAAACGAGCCGATACAGAAAATACAACTCGTATTCGTCGCAGACCACAACGCGATCTGGCCCAACGCAGAGGAGAGAATCACAACGAATACGTACAAACCACACGTTCGCGACCACGTTTGCGTCCACAGTTGCGAATCCCTCCGCCACGTCGAACTCATCAGTATAAGCAACGACGCTCAACGGGATTGAGGGCAGTAGTTAACACGTTACAACAGCTTCAGCGGCTTCTAGGCGATTAATCCGCCTAGGGGGGCCGGGATGTTCACATGACACAGCACCTTGTGACATCACCCGCACATCACATCACACACCACGCCATCAACACTCAGCACACACACAACACAGCGTAACAAACCACTCAGCACACACACAACCCAGCATAACAAACCACTCAGCATGCAACACAACAACCACACAATCACCAACGTTCATCTCATTTATTCAGCAAACAAGTTTACAAAAGGGATAGCCCACAACGGGATCGTCCTTCTTTTCGTTTTCGCCAGCGCCCTTAGTGGTTCGACCGATAAACCCGATCAACGTGAGAAATAGCCGTCCGCGACCGTGGTTTCGTGTGTGTGTGCAACGTCAAAGTGAATTTTTTAACCTTTTTCTTAACTGAATTAAACAAAATTATTATTGTGAGAAATAGAATTTAAAATTAAAATTAAAATTATAACGATATTGGAATCAGTGCGTTTTCTTTCCCCCTTTCACAGTGCGTTCAGTGTCCTCTACATTTACGTAAGTATCTAGTATATCTGGTGCATATACGTGAACAATGATATATGTGCATATGTACATGCATTTATATAAAATGATTTGGGAAACAATAGGAAGAGGTCATTAATTATATTTCGATCTCAATAAGAATTTTCTTACGAAGTCAACATGTCTCCCATGCTTAGGTTGCATCAAAATCAAATTGAAAATTTAATCAGTGGAATTGGTTAGTAAACTTACCTATATATCACTATATATATTGGTTGTTTTGCGACGTTGGAATGTGTAAAACAATAAAAATAATTATAATTTTTTGCTCTACTTATCGATCAAAATATGGTTAGATCGCCGATAGGAAATCCGTCCGGGAATGTTGAACCGGCTGTGGTGATAATTGAATGCAATTAATTGTAACAACTAAGCTGTTTTCACAGGGTCCAATTATAGTAGATTTATATTTTCCATAATCTTTCCCTAGTTCTCTAGAACTGATATTTTTTGCAAGTTCTATTGTAAAAAGCATAATCGTACAATTATTGAAAAGTAGTATAGAAATTATTTGCATACTGCAATACTGGGATGGCATCTAGGAACCAGCTTCTGGTTCCATTTGTTCGAACTTCTTTATATTACAAAATTGTTTAGAATGGATGATAGATTTAACTGAAAAACTTCCGACCGCTATTAGGAAATAACTGATGTTGATATTTCTGCTGGAATTTATTTTCATGTTAAACTAAAATAAATCTTTCATGTTGTTTTCAAAAAGAATGCGATACCCTTTATTTCAAATATAACACATATTCTTGGATGTTATCCAGTTTCGCTTCATTTATATCGTATTGTTTTTGTTTACATTTTGACTACACACAAAGTCCTTAGACCTTATAACCTACCAAGTGACGTTTGCCAATACATTCACCAATATAAAACCAAAAGATAACCTCGGCAGTGATAAGTGTGTTTAACCATGCCTCCTTCACTGTCAGGTTTTTGTATGCACCAGTGCGGGCACCATTAACGAGGCGACCAATTCCTTGACGAATAGCTGGAATATCACCTGGAGTGGGTGGTGTTAGCTCCACTTTTGCGTACTTAAGAAAAGTTTCAAGTTGTGGTCTAGCTTGTACCAGCAGTTCTGCAACATTATATAATACAATACAATACATATTACGAAATTTTCATACAAATTTTAAATACGTACTGTTTACCAAGGTGGATCCTTTTGTTGCAATGCTCGCCATTTTTTGTAATTTGCGCTACGGTACTTTGCACTACAGTAAATAAAGAAAAATTACTTTTTCAGAATTAATAGTGGTAGCGGCAGAAGACAAAATTTAAGTCTTGTGGAAAAAATCAGCTAAACGTCAAAAACTGCCACAAGGTGGAATGTATTTGGGCTGAAAAAGTGGAATATAACAGTGTATTTTATTCGTATCATTAAACCGGGTATAACTCGGTTCTTAACAGTGATGGCTCAAATTGTATTCCACTTAGAAAAACTTTGTATTCGATTAAGAAATATAGGTTTAAAAACCTTTTCTATAGCTGTTAAATAAATTAGTATTAAATATTATAGCATTTTAAATTATACATAGTTTCTAAATCACATATTAGGTATACTTGTTTGACCGCGGTAAATTCTAGTCGAAGTGGAACCGGATATATAGTCGGAAACTTTTACATCAGCAGAATTCTTGAATTGCTCGAGTTTAACGAAGAGTAACACTTCTTAGACGATTTTATAGTGCCACTTTTTCGTACTTAAGAATCCGAGTTTGGTTTTAGGTAGTGATAGTCACACAAAATGCCTAGTTTTACAAATATTTCAATATTTTATTAAGTCAATTTAGGCATAAAATACTATGTCCTCTACGTAGAATACACAATAATATTTATTTATTTTTATTATATGTCATAAATCCCAAAGAACTTGCTCATTCAATGTGCGGCTTCAAAATTTTTTCATTCTTCTTCACAGGCTCAGTTGTTTTTTTAAACGATGAAATTGCTTTCTCTTCTTCGTTTAGTTTTTTAATAAGGAAATACATTTCTGCAACACCAATTACAAGTGCACAAGATATTCCTAATACTAAACGCAGACCGAACTCTATGCCACCAAAAATAAGTTCCAATCCTAAAAAGCCGAATACAAAACCAGCCGCGACCGAAAATATAAATTGTAATACTGCAATCATTTGACTATTCATGGCCTTAACTGTAAAATAAATATACAAATTAATGTGTGTAATGATTAATTATTGAAATTAATAGTATTTGACGTTGATAACATACCCTGATAGGCTATGGTGTCCTCGGGTACATATTTCAGTGTTGCATCTACGTTTTTTGTCATGTCTAGGTACTCCCTATTTTGTTGTTGCTCACGTAATCGCTGACAACGCGCTTCGAGCTCTGGATTCCTTTCAATTACTTCATTCATAGGCAAATGCAAGCGACAATTTTCAATTAGATCACTTAAATAAATATCCAATCCTTTCTTTTCACGTAGTTGCTTTAACCACGACTTGACCCAACGAAGATCAGATAAATATAAAAACTCTCCTCCTGCGTTTAATTCAGTCTCTTGGTCGCCGCTATTGCGATTTGCTTTTGGAGGAATGGCTTTCGGTGCATCTTCATCTAAGAGTTCTTCTACTTGTCGAAGTAATTTCAAATCAATTTCTTCCTTTTTTATGGAATCTGAGCCAAGCAACTCAATACCACTCTCAATATGAAAACCATTTGTTTTCAAAACTTTTTTTAAATTTTCGGGAATTTCAGTGATGATATCTTTATGTTCCTCAATGAGTTGCAAGAGTTTCCGAGACGGTTGTACTCGAACGCGGGTATCAGCAATACTTATCTTTGTCATTTTGCCACTGTAACAGCAACCTTATTTAGGTATGTTCAATTTGACTTGTAAATCTGAATAAAGTTCATCTATTTCTTCCTCCTTTTCTTCAAATGAGTTCTTGACTCGTTTGTATTTGTGTTCCAATTCTATAAGGAAATTTGCTTTCTTCTCTTCACGATCTTTACGAGACTGGGTTAAAGATTGGGAAGGCTATAAAAATTGCAAAGTATTAATACATAATGTTAGCTTTGTGTCAGAGAAGCTGCTGTTCTAACCTTTCTCTGTGATTCCACCTTGGTGAGGAAGCCTTCAACACCAATTAACAAATTATTAACTTCTAGATTTAAATCCTCTAAATATGTTGTACTAAGAACCATGCACCGCTCATGTAGGTCGTACTTCACGTCGCCTATAATTTCAGTAACTTTGAACAACGTTTCCACCTCCACTTCGTTACGTTTCAACTCAAACTCATTCAGAAAATTGTTTATTTCCCCATTTACGAAGGCTCGGTGATCCAAAATTCGTTGCTCGGCAGTGGATAAATCTAGGTGAAAAGGTATTGCAAGATTACATTACAAAAATTAAATATTATTAACCAACCTCGTCCCAACTGGCTTAACATTTTCTTTGTCACATGAGATTAGTAAATTATATGACAGGGTTGTATTTTCATTGTAATCGGGGTATTCACTATGTGTTTAAATACAATTTGGGTTAATGTTAAATTCTTTGAATGGAATAATGTGCTCCAAAATGCAAAATCCAATCCTATAAAGATACAAAGTAAAATACTACTCTCAAAATATATGTTTTTAGAGTTGGTCAGAAGAGCTGATTGTATAGTCTATGTATATAATATTAAATTTATTTCCCATCTATCTACTAATGGACGCTTTGAATCATAATAAGGGAAAAGGTAACATTGCTGTAAATAGGTCCAAAAGGATTACTGCTAGAAAATGGAAATACTGGGAATAAAAGCTTCGTAGATTGAAAAGTAAAGATGGGCGATATCCCGTACATTGAGTATCGACTTTTGGTATTCTGTAGCTTTCAAATTTATGGCAACGCTTCTAAAAGTCACGTACTCACTCGAATATTAACCAACAGATGTCAATTTTTCTCTGGCAGTAACAAACAGCGGTACTAAAGTAATAAAGCAAAAATTACGGGAATTATTCTTCTAAATAAATGTAAAATCTGAGTGTTTCTGCAAATATTAGAGAAAAACTATAAACAAAAGTAAAATTTACGTCAATAAAATGAGTGAAGAATTCAAACTGCCAAAACGTTCTCGAAAAAGGCTTCGTGAGGTAAAGCGTAGGGCACGTCCGGAGTTGGGGGACAAAGAAGCATGGTCCGCCTTACGATATTACGAGAGATTCCAAGATTTTCAAAAATTCGAAGATAATGTTGAACGCATTAAGGAGTCCGACGTCAGTTCCGAGGAGTTTATAGAGCGTTACGAAAAACCTTATCTTCCAGTAGTAATTGAGTGCTGCCAAGAAGGGTGGCCAGCAGAAGAAAAATGGACAGTATCACGACTTGCAAAGAAATATCGGAATCAAAAATTTAAATGTGGAGAAGACAACGAGGGTTACAGCGTTAAAATGAAAATGAAATACTATGTTGAATATATGCGGTCTACTCTCGATGATAGTCCCTTATACATATTTGATAGTAGCTTCGGTGAACATCATCGTCGTCGTAAATTGCTTGATGACTATACGGTACCGAAGTATTTCCGCGATGATTTGTTTAAACATTGTGGAGAAGATCGTCGTCCACCATACCGTTGGTTTGTAATGGGGCCGGAACGTTCTGGTACTGGTATACACATAGATCCATTGGGAACAAGCGCTTGGAACGCACTTCTTAGAGGCCATAAACGTTGGTGCTTATTTCCAACTCAAACTCCTAAAGAACTGTTAAAAGTACCTAGCGCCGTGGGCGGAAAACAACGCGATGAAGCAATAACTTGGTTCAACACAATTTACCCACGAACTAAACAACCAGACTGGCCAGCAGATTTTCGTCCCCTTGAAATATTACAAAAACCGGGTGAAACTGTATTTGTGCCAGGCGGGTGGTGGCATGTGGTACTGAATCTAGATGAAACGATTGCCATCACTCAAAACTTTTGCAGTCGCACAAATTTCCCGATAGTTTGGCACAAAAGTATACGCGGTCGACCAAAATTATCACGCAAATGGTTACGTGTTTTGCAAGAAAAAGAACCTGAATTAGCAAAACTTGCAGAGAGTATTAATGTAGAACAGAGTACTGGCTTTGCTTCGGATAGTTCCAGCAACTCAAGTTCATCATCCAGTTCCTCATCGTCATCATCCGAAAACGAAGGTAATGACAGCGAAAGTGGCAGCTCCAATACGGATAGTGGACAAGAAAGTTTAACGGCTAAGAAAAAGAAAAAGAGGCGCTTGGGAGGTGGTATGGCATCCAGCTCTTGATGTCGGCTGCGTTGTAGTGAGGGAAATGTAATGATAAACGCAGAGGTGCAATACACTCCCTATGATAGTGTTCACCAATCTAAAGAAGAAGGCAAATTTAAATTAGGTGAATATAAAAGCTTGACTAGAATGCTCCGAATGCGTTTGAAAACGCTACTGCACTGCAAGAGTTAACATTTTATATCCAAGCACTTCAAGCCCAACATTAATTAAACTCATTAAATCAAACGATCCAACAATTCAGTTTAGCTAAATATATTTATGTAAGAATTCTAAACAATATTTAACGCGGATCTGATTTATTTTAAGCGACTGTATACTTTTTAATTTGTTTAGTGACACTAAGTAGTAACAGTAAAATATATAGCGTTTCCAGTTTGAACTTTAAAAATCATATTGAAACATTACATCAAATAAATGGTATTAAAAAACTATACAAAATATTCTATCTTTTTGTTTTTCGAGGAGTGCTTACTCCGGGTAGGACTCATGTTGGTGGTGGATGGTGAGATAATATGAAGTTTTGTCACTTATTTGCGTTTATGAAATGTGTTTTGATTTTTATCGATGAGGTTTTAAGTTATCTCCCAAGATATTGTATTTTATATAAATTTAATCATATAGTGATGTATGCCAGGACAACAAATGGTGTTGCCGTCAAGAAATGTACAAAATCAGCGGACATTCACCCACCACTTCAATAAAAACAGCAAGTCATGTACATACATTTTATAAAATTGTTTATTTGGAAATTCTAAACAAATAGTAGACAAATTGCAGCTAACTTAGAGCGAAAGGTTGGAAATGATATTGAATTGTTTGAATATCCGTTTGTGTTACCCTTTAAAATTAAAATATACATACTACCCACAATGCTTATAGGATGGTTTTTTGTGTTGTGTTTCATTACTTTTACTTAATGATTCAGACTGCGCTTAATTTTAACTTTACCGTTACCCTCGCATTATTTTGCATTGTTTTTTGTTTTTTTCTGTTTTACATCCACATCTGGTTTAGACTCTGATTTTGTTGGGTTATAGTTATTTTTGTAATAATTTCTCTATTTGAAGTATTAATATGAAATCATTGTGGCACTTCTAATTCGTGTTATGATGCCATTGCAAGATTTTTCGATTTTATTGACTTGTTGGTTGGCGATTTTGTATGTATAAAGTTGCCAAAATAGCTTGTATCCGACTTGTTTTGAATTGAAAATTAAAAATCAGCTTTTAATCAATGTACTGCGCTAACCAACGGAAACCTTCGCCATAACCCTGTCGCTTCAGTACAGAAGACATGAATAACTCCAGTGGGCGTCCTGGAAGCTCCGAACGTTGCACTTTACCCTAAAATGTAAGAGATTTCCAAATATATTATTCACTGCTATTAAGATATTTATAATATTATTTATGTTAAGTACCTTGCCGGTTGTCAACTGATAGAGACCGAAAACATTTCTAAGTTCGTCTTCGCTTGCGGCACCTGGTTTATCGATTTTGTTACCCAAAATTAACACGGGACAGTTTGACAGCGCTTCATCTGTTAACAATGAGTCCAATTCGATTTTGCTCTCTTGGAAACGACCTCGGTCCCAAGCGTCTATCAAGAAGACGATAGCATCCACTGCGGGGAAGTAGTCCTTCCAAACGCGGCGCGCTATATAAATATAAAGATAGAAATATTTACTATATACCTTCGATATGTAGCATCTTGATTATCAATGTTTTGTGTTATATTATTTTAAAACAATTGAAAATCAGCTCTTTAAGTTATTTTATATACGACCAATACGTAAAGTAGTATATAATTCTAAAGCAAATACTATAATCGTATGAATATATTATATTTTGAAAATACTTATAAACATGATGCAGTCGCACATTTTCATTTTGCCTGCAATAGTACAACTATTCACAAGTTGTTATCAATTTATTTTCCTACAACGCGATGTAGTGTTTTATCTGCATACTAAGCATTTACAATCTTACAAATACTATATGCCCGATCATTGTCAAGTTTGATGGGAAGATATATATACCAAAGTGCTTACGAATTTATTATTATCTTAAATACTTGTGCACAATGATAATGTATATTTTCACCAGAGTTCAGGAAATAACAAAAATTTACATATATGTATGTATGTATATGTTTCAAAGCTAATAATAATACTATATATACAGTCATATAACATATAGCACATATCATAACCAATTTGGATGGTACAAACTTTAAACTATATTTTGTGAGAAAAATTCCTTTTCAAATTGAAAAATGTGCATTAGCTGTTGCGTAATAATAATATACGTATACTACGTACAATTTTGTGCATAATAACAGCTACGAAAATGTGATAACCGATCAAAGCATCAGAATATTTTTTTTTACATTTTGACTGTACAGTTTGGTTTTCATGAATGTTGATATAAAATTTATACTATAATAATTTGTTGATAGACTTCGGCAATGTTCATTATTGTTTTTTGTTTTAATTTAAAATTTTCACTAATATTTAATATAAAAATAATCTAACTTACCTTGAGTGTGTCCTCCCAAATCGAATGTGGTAAAGCGCATGTTGCCAATTGACAATTCTTCTGACGCTATATAATTAATCAGGAAATGAAACACTATTTACAACAAAATTTTATTATTTGCTTACTAGGATGCAGTGTTGGTACATGCTGTGCCAGTTTATCGTCTTTGAGCATATGCAATAATGTGGTTTTGCCGGCATTATCCAGACCAAGGAACAAGAGCTTGCCGGATTTCTTCCACAGACCTGGCAAAAATTACATGAAATTTAGCTTGTGTCGTTAGATAAACAAAAGTATAGACATATTACACATAAAATATACAATATCTTGACGTATGCATCGTTATTATCTTTTAAATAACAATCATTTAATTAATCATTAAAGTTCTATCAATAAGATTGACCCATATATGGTTTTACTTACATATATTTATTATTTTCATATAATATATTATTGCTGTGTAATTGGAACACAGACCAAATTTTCCTTTGTCACTGTCAATGCAAACAAACGCACTTATTTTATAATTTATTTGTGTTATACAAATATCAGTATATAATATAAAATCGCGCAGTTTGCTTTGCCAAATTTAGAAAATCATACTAATTAGGTTTTCTACATATTTTATAATTGATGTTAAATATTTACCCAAGTATCCCAAAACACCAGTGAACCAATCCCAAATGAACATTTTGCTTTTTATTGGTGTGTAGTTATCTGTAAATATAATAAAACATGTACTTATATTTCAATAGCTATAATATATAATACAAAAACAAAAGTAAAATATTTTTTTATATAACAATATTTTATAATTATGTACCCTGGTAAATTATTAAACGAAACAGATCTACATATTGGCCCCATCTACGCCTTATTTAGCACAATTTGTGGCCTTGACATGAAATAAATTTTTACGAAAAATTTCGTACAGAAAATCATGTCTAATTGTGCTGGTAAGAAGCAGCAGTAAATGGTATAGAAGCAACTTTCAAACAATGGGACAAGGTCGCATACATAGCACCGATTTCTGTGTATGTGGAACTTTCTTTACATTAACAATGACTTTTGGTCGTTAACATTTCACCTAGGAAGTTGTAATATTAACCCTTGTTCCCATCTCTTGACCAAGTGAACTTGCATGAAAACTATGTATTGGCGAACCGTACATTTTAGCAAGTAGAAGTAGTTTTTTTTATATGCATCACAATGGAAGTAGTTTAACTAGGTGCGACCAATGATTGAGATACAAATCATATCACGCCAGCTTAAATAAGACGACTCGTGTTAACATTACACTTCACTTTTGCTTTACACACCACACCTAATGGCGATTGTATCACTACGAATATTTACCTTATAAATAATTTACAATAAAATTATAAAATTTCAAAGAAATATTGAAACTTTTAATTTATTCTCGCCTTTTCCCGTGTTTCAGCGATTTCTTTTACACTAAAAAAGAAAGACGAAGGCGATGACAACGGCGACGATAGTGGACAAAAGAATAGCCAACGACAGAGGAGACAGCGACAACGACACGACAGCAAAGCAAAATCCAATTCAAAACTTTTTTCCTCGTGTGCGTTTTGAACTTGCTTTGCCTTCTGAAATGCAGAGAATGTCAAATTAAATAGTTGAAATTTTGCTTTTCGCCCTTCTTTCATTTTTCTATCAACTATAGTGTTGTCTCGCTTTTTCCCATACAGTTCTAACGTAAACAAAATTGTCATTTATTGTGGTTTTTAAGTCAGTACATCGCTTGTACTCATTCTTCGATGAAAGTAAATGATAGTTGTGGTATTCATAATCCAACTTATAAGAGCCAAGATATTTTTTCGGAAACAAATCGTCCAATATTTTTTAATTCCAATTTAAATTCTAATTTTCCATTAAAGGTAGAGATAAGTAATTCATTACATTGTATATCTGTGCATTTTATAACAACAAAAATTGCCATAAATATGTATACATCATTTGTTATATTATAAATTACAAATTATAAAGAATATGTATAAAAACCAAACGTTAATTTTATTGGCGATGTGTGTGTAAACTTACTCTAAATAAACAAATATTGCACCAATATTTGCTGATTGGTATTTATTTATAAATAGCTCAGCCCCAAATCAATGCATTCAAAGCGCCATCTATTGTGTGTTAGACAAAGTACATACGATTTAATTTTATTTGACCACTATTGCAAACTGTTTTCGAGGTTTCAAGATATTATATAAGATTTGTTTTAAGATAATTAACATTTGCAACCTGTTACCATTTCTTATTCGCCAGCTAGATACACCAAAAAGTGCACGTAGTTCTCTCCTCTCTATGAAGTGGTTTTTGGCACAATCAAATAAGAATCCAATTTTGTAATATTTTGGTTTTTATTAATAATATTGAAATAATAAATTGTTTAAGTAATCGTATAAAATTCTATAATTGCATATATATGTATGAATATGAATCTTGATATGCCATGTCTACAAACATTATACATTAAAACGGGCCATAGCCTGTAGAACGATTTCTTCAACCTGTATATTGAAAAATGGAAAATAATAAAACATTAATTTTGAATTTTATTAACTTGTGATGCACTTGAAGTATTTTACCTGCACATAATCTGGCGTCTCCAATGCATATATAACCGCTTGAGCTACATCATTGGCCTGCAGTTTTGGCATATCGGCAATAGCTCGAGAATAAACGTTCAACATATCAGTATCTACCATGCCTGGACTTATGCTCTGTATATATAAGAAAATATGCATATTTATATATAAATAAATTGAATTCGTAATGATAAAGAATATAATAAAAATGTTATAATTTTCAATTGTTTATAGCCGATTTAAGATTATGTCCTAAAAGAGTTATCATTAAAACTATGAACGAGGATTTAGAGTTACTAGCTATATACCAATAATATCTCATATACTCACCGTTAATTTAATATTTAACTTGAGAAAATGTATCTCCTGACGGACGGTTTGACATAGTGCCGTTAAAGCATGCTTCGTCGCAGGATAAACGCTAAATAACGGCACTGGCACTTCCGGTATGCGATGGCCGAGGATGCTGGGTCAATGCGAATGAAAAAAATTAGTAAAACAGGTGTAATTACAATTCTGTGGCGATACTTTGGGGCACAATTTGAATTGTGCTGACAGTAAGCGACGAAATTATTACCTGTTCATAATTATGATGTGGCCCTTCACTTTACTCGCACGCATTTGCTTCAATCCTTCACGCAGGCAAATGGAAGTAGCAACCACATTCAGCTCGAACAATTCTCTCATATCCTTGCCACTGGATTCTTTGAGGAACACAATGTTAAACACTTGCAACGGAACTTCTAAATTACTTATTACCTGATATAAAATTCGCCTTCAACATGCCTGCATTGCATACCAGTATTGTAATTGGTGGGAAATTCTCTTGTACATATTTGAAAGCGGCAGTGATGCATTCCTCATTGCTCAGATCACAGTGGCGGCCATGAATTTTGCCGCGTCCTGTCACTTGTTTATTCAAATCCTTGAATAGAAATAAATTCTAATAACTGAACTCTTCCCTTTACTCAACTCTTCATATGCGTACCTCGATCAATTCGGAGCGTCGTGCCAATCCCACAACGGTTATGCCTTTGTTAGCTAAGAGCACAGCAACTTGTGCGCCAATGCCCACAGATGCGCCGGTCACAAGTGCCACTTGTTGCACACACTCTGCTGCTGCAGCTGACATTTTCAGTAGGAAGACCTTTGCGTAGTTCCTTAGCTTTCGCTTCTATTCAACTGTCAAGTGGCAAGTCAAGCCGTCTTTCGCTTTCAACGTCGAACACTGACTGATTGCTTTGACGTGCTAATTTTAGCATCAACCTAAGTAGCCGGCTTAGCTGTGGATCTATTCATATAAAAATGCATAACCCGCAAGCGGTGTACAGTGGCGCATTAATTCATTATGACAGAGGAGAAGCGGATACTGAAGCAATTGATCTGGATATTTAATACTCTAAAACGCAGAAATATAAAATGATTGCTGATTTACTTGCATAATTACAAACACATGAGCCAGAGAGCAGTGGAATAGTTGAACTGAAAATGAACTAGTTCCAAGAAGACCAGACTCGTTATGATTTTAAATGGTTTAATAGACTTAATTTATTGAATATCCTTAAATATTACTTAAATAAACTGTTCATTAATTTCTAACAATTTCTAATTTTAAAAGTAGAAGCCAACGTTTTGTTCCACTATTGAAGTATATTTCGTTTAAACTGTTTCGAACTAGTCCGAGATTGGTATATTTCTGACTAAAATCTGACGAAGGAGCTGTCGTAAAGAGCAGACCAGCTTTCAAGAGAGGTAAATACCATTTACATTGAAGTGGAAGCCTGTGGGTAGTCCGTAGTACACTTGCGTTAGAGTGCTGGTCATACAGACTTCGCGCGAGCTCGCCAAACGCTGGACAACAAGGTATATTTGGCCCATGGAGACCGAAAACAGTTTCTACAATGGAAAGTTGAAGCTGTCTAAGTGAGAATATCTACAGTCGTGGAGATCTACCCCTTAAACTAACCTAACCTCTCGAAAAAAACAAGTTACTTGTATGTAATTGTATTGTAACAAAATAACTAGTTAGGTTATGGCAAAAAAGTCGTACGAGTTTTTTAACTAGTTATTTTCTCTGAGGGGTTCGATTGCATGCATTGAATATAACAAAAACTTTGGAGAAGGGGTATCATGGGTACTCTACTGAGGGGTTATGAGTACTATAACTGTATATATGTAGATATACTAATTTTAAACAATCTGGAAGCTCTCAACAAAAGTGCATTCAACGGTTTGCAGTTTTTTGCTCACTTCACTTTATGATGTAATTCGCACTAATCACTTTTAATTGACTAAATTTCTTTGTTCATGCCCTTTGTCAATATTTATCCATGTCAATTGTTGCAATTGTATATATATGTATGTACATATGTTTCAATTAATATGCAAGTCAATCTGTGCCCAAGGTGCTAATGCATCCATGTGAATATCAACCCATTGGCCGCGCGTTCATTGTCCCGATGACTCCAACCCTACTTTAGGTTTGTCAATTTATTGCGTCACTTAAATATCTAAATGATATATATGTAAGAATATAATTTATTTGACTTGGACAGCATTATCGTAGTATCGGTAGCTATAGGCTATATATACGTATATAAACATCTCAGTTACACTCTTGTGTGAAAAGGAAGCATTTACATAATTGATCTAATATGAATAAGATTGGATGAACTGATGTTAGAACTGTTTAAGAGGAAAAAATTGTTAAGATTTAGAGGATTATATACGAGGGCTGCTATATATGTATATTTCTGGCCTAATAATGAAAATAGGAATATTTATCAACGAAAATGGTTTTATTGTTTTTCAAAATATTCTCCATCAAGATTTATACCCTTTTGCATGCGCTCAAACCAATTTTCGAAGCACTTTTTTGAGCCTTTTTTTGAGCGATTGTCAAATTGTGCGGGATTCACCGAGAACAGACCTTTTTCACGGCCAGGTGCTCATGCAATATCGAATGTATGCTGGTGGGAGAAATGCATAGGCATGCCTCTATCTGAAGGTACGTTACATGACGGTTTTGCATTATCAGTTCACGGCATCGATGTTTTCTGGCACAACGGCTGTTTTTGGACGACCTTCACGGAATTCGTCTTTGAGCGAGCGTCGACCACGATTGAATTCGTTGTACCAGTTTTTCACAGGGCTATAGGGTGGTGCTTCATAGCCATACAAAGATTTTAGTTCATCGATGCACTCTTGTCGCGATAATCCACGTCGAAAGTTGTAAAAATGATCACACGAGTTAATTCCATTTTTTGGCCGAGATGAATTTTTTAATTCCCTGTAAATAAAACAATTCACGATGTAATGACAAAACGTTCTGAGTGATGTTATGCTAAAAAATGTCAAACTTTCCAATGGAAATGTCAGATTGCACCAGACAACACTTAGTGTTGCCTAGGCCAGAAATATATATAGCAGCAGTCGTAATAATATTTTCTGAATAAAACCAAACTAAATTTAAATAACAGAGCGTGAAACTCCTCGAGGAGTCTTCTCACATTTTTTTTTATGAAAGCATTACTCTTCTAACTCCATTCGTTACAGTTAAATATGGTATCTCTCATGTATCTCAATTTGTTCAAATTCCTCACATATTGAGGTGTTCACGTTAAGTGAGCTGATTTTTGTATATGTAAATATAAATTACATAAATTCAAATGCAGTATCTTCATATAAGTCATATCGAGTTACTTATGTGGTTATTTGAAGTTGTATGGCTTCTTAATCCAATATGATTTTGTGTGTTAAATCATATATCGTATATAATTATGTAAATCTTAAAGTACTTTTGCAAGAAAAAATCACTTCAAGATATTACTCAAGTCTTTTGGTGGAGCTTTCTTACAAAAATCCACATGTGCTTCTTGAATCCATGATCTTGAAATTGTTGATTGACTTTCGAGACAGCGCGACTAGGAGAAGAAACAACTTTTTAATGTAAGATTTTGGTGAGCTCCCATCGTCGTAATGGTAAATGGTTCTCAAAACATCATGTCAAAACATTTATGCCAGTAAAAGAAATTCATACAAATAGAAAACAAATTTTTCAACAATATTTTTAAATGGCGTCTTACAAAATTGTTCAGATAGTATGGGGTTGCAAAAATAATGGAATCTAATCTTTTCTATAATAATATATTCTAATAATATGACAAGTGGTACTAAAAGCTTTATGCTTTATTCGCTTTCTACAGCTTCAGCTTCATGACTATTGCTCTCCAAATGTGGATTTTCCAATTTTATTGGCTTCTACAACTTCTTCAACCAACTCATATATATAATGTAAAGTAACGGCCAAGTAACATCAATAATTTGCTTTCTACAAAGTTTTTAACAGCGAAAGAATTGGTGAGCAAAGATGATCAAAAATAAAATGTTTGCGCAAAGTAAGAGTGCAGTCTCAAACTACGAGTATCTACCAGATATACGATGGTACACATAGCACGTTTGCATTTCGTTAATTTGTATTTCAAAGGACCCGGCACGCGACTTGCACACGAAATTGACGTCACGGTCGACCGACTAAAAACCATTTAAAGTTTTCGCTATAAATGCAATGCAAAGTGATACTATTTGGCGACTCTTTCCAAGTTGCATGCATTGGACAAACACAGTAGGACAATGAAAAGGGAGAACGAAGTTTTGTCAAGGAAAACATAAAGAATTGCCAAATCGAAAATAACATATTCTGTGCCAAAACATTTACATTAAACATTTCAAAATTGCTGCAGTGAAAACCGCAGTTGCGGAAAGAGCTATTCTGTTCTATTGGAGACATTTTCAGGAAATGTCGGTGGTACCGCGAAGTTGTAACTTTGTTCAACGGTATCAGTTGAAGCTGCTTTGTAAGTTGTAGGAGAAGGTAATGCTACATACAGAGGCTTTTTATGTGAAGATGAATCGCTTCAAGTGTGCTTCTGAAATCAAACAACAATGACAACCCTTTAATGATTCCTATTTATTTGACCTTTCATAGACTTAGTCATAAAAATGTTCATCTATATCCATCTCAAGAAAATCGTTTTTTTTAATCTCGCTCTTTTAAATATCTCATAGACCTCTTTTAAATACTTTGGCTTAATGGATAAAAACCTGAATGAAAAACTGAACAATACATCATCCATTATACCATCGTAGAATTTTTCACTTACATTGCTCGATTAGTTCCAAGATGATGGGTCTGGAGTCAAGGAAAAACATACATTATACCTACATATATATTGTAAAAGTATACGTAATTTCGCAAAATGAAATCGTGTGTAGTTTGATTTGTATAGTATATTATTCACGGAACAAATTCATATTGACGTCTCTATTGATTTTTATTCCTCAAATTCAAGGACAATTCCGCATTATTTTGCTTTATAGTTATAGACTTGTTGTGTAATTCAACCGAAGTGTGTCTTACTCAGTTATATTCATTTATATTGATGCTCGGCAGACATTTTAGTAGATCCATTCGACCAATTGCCTTAGCTAAATGTTAGTATTGTAGTATTGTAGGTAATAATACAAGACAATACCAACAATAAACCAGCATCTTGTCGTATTAGAGCATTGCGACCAAAAGCCAGTTACAACAGCAACAATGGATAAATCTGACAATGCTTGTTTAACACAGAAGTGAAGAATAACACAGGGAAATGACATTTGCTCCCCCAACACAGTCGAAACATATATTCACACACGGGATAAGTGGGGGAAAGGTGAAAAACTCAAGGAAATACTACGAAAGCTGACAAAACCAATAAACAAACATACGCTAGTATTTTTAGTAGATATGGACGATATTTATCGATATTTTCGAGATATCGATTTTTGATTGAATTTTTGTTTTATGTAATTTGTGTGGCTGGCTTTGTAGAACTATTCCAACAAATGGTTTTGAAATTAATTATTCGATAAGTAAGTGAACGGACTGCGTGGAGCTTTTAGTTGAGCTTTCTATTAGAAGACATTTAGAAATGAAAATATTTTATGATAATTTAGAAGAATGAATTAGAGCTACGCCATCGGGACAATATTAAACTGCCCAGAGTCTTTAAATTGGCACACTCCTTCAATATTCGATAAAAAATCAATATTGGAACCACAATAATATCGATATTTTACACACATCGCCAAACCCTCGTTTACGTTGTCCTCAAGAATTAGATAATAAATACATTGAAATGCTTAGTTGATTCCATATACATACATATACCATAAAATGCCGTTATACAGATGCAGCAACAAAGGAATAAATTGATCCTGTTGAAGCATTTTGGTTACGGGTCGATGTCTACAAACGTTTTGTTGTCTGACACTTGTCTTCTACAGTTGGCTGGCACATCTAACGGCATCTTCCTTCTATTATATTCCTGAATTCGGATTGAAAGTGAGAAAATACAGAGCTGAAAATGTCTCGGCAGAAAAGTCAAAGCGATTGAAAATGTCTTGCAGCATCAATACAACAATAATGCCAATAAATTTGCTATCAAAACGTGTAAAAATAATCTCACAATAACATCAGTGACCCATCAGAACGAATGTCAGCAGCATGCCACATGCCATCGTATGGCTCATTGTGCAGAGAGTCTTACTGTTGGCGCTCAGGGCAGAAGAAATTCCAACCGCTAAACAGGATTTATTTTGCTGGCAGTGGCGGTGAGTGGTGACGCATTTGAATGGTGCTCGTTGTGGGTTTGACTGAGAGACGGATTTGCATTTCATCGGTGTTTGGGTGTCATTTTGCGTAATATTTGTCTTTAGTTTTTAGAATATGCACATAAATATTATATAATTGCCTTTGGTTAAAGAGATGCCGAAATAGATTTTATTTAAAAGCAGAAAAAAATTCCGAATACCTTAGTTGAGGTTAAGTAGTAGAATATCTAGTATCTATCGATATTTTTGGAGACATTCAGCAACCTGTACCACAAAAGTCATCTATTATGTTATCCGCATAAATAATATATGATCCATCACTATATATCGTGACGAAAAAATAAAAAAGAAGAGAAGCATTATACTCAGGAAACACCTTGACATCATTTGAAAGTCAATTAATATCTCTAATAAATCGATTCAATTCGTTTTGGTCAGTAAATATATCGTTCAATAGAGTTCGCCTTATAAGTCCTTATACTTCTTCTAAACGAATCCGAAACAAATCTATCTGCTCCGAGGCAATCCCTCAAGAAAACATCTTGAAATTAATATTCAGAAATAACTTGAAGAGTTGCATTTCGAATAAATATATGAAGACCGAACTCGTTTATGTTAGGATTCGTTGTTAATATTTGTTATTTGTGGAATAAACCGTTAAGTACTTAAACGCGGATTGTTCTTGACAGTTTGGGTGGACTTTCTAAAAATATTTCTACAACAGATGCGGCCAGCTTTGTCCAATAGAAGAGGAATTGTTATTCAGCAGAAAAACTTCAGGTCTCACACAACGAAGTGACTCGCCATGAACGTCGGCAGTATATGCATTCATCTTATAGTCCTAACATCACACCAAGTGATCATTACCTGAAAAAATATGCCCAAGAGCAGCTTGTAAACATTATGAAATAACCTTCAAAAGGGCAAGAAGTTATCGAACAAAGCGGTGCATATTAGATCTAATTCGGATCGTTCTAGGTGTACTAAAGAAAACCTTCAATAAGTTTAATTCAGAACAATGAATTTGTTTTTATTACTTCTAATCGTATTTCGAAGTTATAGATAATTTCGTATACCTGGGGACCAGTATCAACAACACTAACAATGTCAGCCTCGAAATCCAGCGCAGAATCACTCTTGCCAACAGGTGCTACTTTGGACTGAGTAGGCAATTGAACAGTAAAGTCCTCTCTCGACGAACCAAAATCAAACTCTACAAGTCGCTTATCATTCCCGTTCTGCTTTATGGTGAAGAAGCTTGAACGATGTCAACATCAGATGAGACGACACTAGGAGTTTTCGAGAGGAAAGATATATGGTCCTCAGAACATTGGCAACGGCGAATACCGCAGACGCTGGCTAGGTCATGTTGTCCGAATGGACGAAAACACTCCAGCTCTGAAAGTGTTCGATGCAGTACCCGCCGGAGGAAGCCGAGAAAGGCCTCCACTCCGTCGGAGGGACCAGGTGGAGAGCGACCTGATTACACTTGGAATCTCCAACTGGCGCCGAACTGCGAAGGAAAGAGAGGAGTGGCGCGCTCTCATCGATTCGGCTATAACCGGCTAAACGGTTGAACGCCAATCACATACATACGATACAATCGTATAATTAGTATAAACTGAAACAAATTTTTTGTCTGAATTTTCAAAATCAATTATTTAATTGTTGAGAGATTTAAAGCTTGAATTACTGTATAACAAATTATTATTATTATCAAAGAGTTTGGTTCGAATACTCTTAATATGCGTATCATTGCGCTCCTTTGTTAAACTAAAGTTAAGAAATATGCTTTAGCGATTTATTTATATGTATGTATAATATATTTTGCCTGATATTATATTGAGTATCAAGCCATGATTAGCGGCTTTTCTATTCGTACATTTGTTGTTTGCATTAAATTCGCATTTCGCCATTTCGTTATTGACTCGGTTGGAATTGTGTAATTTAGTGATCGCTTTTTGGTCGTTTTGGCGATTTTTAGCGACCGGAATGTGCGTAATTAACATAATTATAACAACGGCGCAAAATTATTCATTTGTGATATCAACAAAAATATTAAGTACTTGAGTGCTTATTTTATGTTATTGGTTTCATTTTCATACGAGAGTATATTAATGCGTTGAAATTGATACTACTTGCCGCAAATTACAAAATACATATATTTATGGTGAGTGCTTTGGAATAGCTAGCAACCGAGTTAATTGCAATTGGATTATCTAAAATTAAACACTTTTAAACACTTTTTGTGGGTTATGCATAATGGAGTCAATTGAGTGTTACGCGAGGTGTGTTCAAAAAATAAAGGGAATTTTTAGTAGGGCCTTTAAAATAGTCCCCATTATACACTTCACTTTGGGATAGCCCTTGCACAGCTCTTTTAGATTCCCCTTATGTTTGGAAATAGGAAAAAAATTACAAGGAGCCATGCCTGGCGAATATGGGGCTGGGGCATCGTTGCAGTGACAATAATTATTTGTTCAGATTTTTAGCTTTCAGATTTTAGGTCTAAAGATATAAAGTGTTGGTTTTAGTACATTTCATACTCTGATAGTAGAGCGGCGATACTAGCCTTAAGTTCGCGCACTATGCGCTCAAGGCTGGTTAGAGAAAGCTTATCTACACTATTATTGGCTGCGTTAGTTTTCGATTAAATTCGCCTGAGTTCCTGCCCACTGCGTAATGACGGGAAATTGTAAGGCTGATTCGCTTACTAGGTCAGGTACGTCTGTATCACTAATAGTAGTATGGGAATATGTAGGAGGACCGTAGTCCTATTGTGGTTTACTACTGGGCAGGTGGGTCTCTGCTGAGCTGGGCATAGATTAGTCTGGCACTGATTAGTCTGGCACTTGCGCAGTCACCAGATTCTTCTGGCCTAAAGTGAATCGCAGGATGTATAATGAGCTATTTGCCCTCAGTAAAGTTCACCTCTCTTTAGTCGTAGGGGTTCTAACTGACCATAGCCCCATCAGGATCCACGCTATAAGGTTAAAAATCTTACCGGATGCTAGCTGTGGAAGCTGCATAGAGGAGGACGGGGTGGACTCATCACTTTCTTCTGGAATGTCCCGCCTTTGCGGGAATGGATCAAGTAGAAGATTTGTAGAAAGGTCAGGGCGCCTTGTCGAATCCTAATATCTAATTTTGGCTTTACAAAGGACTGTCTTTCATAGTCTACATCTACATCTCGATTATTCTTTCATTTAAATTGACTCGTTTTGTGTAGAACTTGTTTTTTTTAATATAAACTGATTTTTTTTGAATTTATATTACTAAAAATTCCTTACTTTTGATGTGGACTGCGTTCTCACGGTGGTTTTTCGAAAACAACTTCGGGTTATTTTTAAAGTTTACTCGTGATCATTGTGTTCAAATCGCGAAACAGTGATCAGAACGCCTTCTAAACTAACCTACAGAGTAAAATGAGGGGTATTTGGGGCATAAACAGTCTATTTGTGAGCCTTAGAGTGTGAAGTTAATAAGTAATCTAAATAAAATAGTTAAGTGTCGCACAACTTTAACGTTGCAAGTATTAGTAACCCACTTTTCAACACTTTATCTGCGCGCAAATTTCGCAAAAGCTTTCAAACTAAATCATAAACCGGCTCACAGTTAACTCACAGCTACCGTTACTACTGCACTACTATTTCTACTGCCGCAGTAAAAAATTATTTGTTATGCCAACATAAAAAGAAACTTTACCCTGCGCACCGCTGGCGTTGCCTTTCCTGAATATGTTGCAGCACTTTTATGCGACAGCTGCACGCTGCCATTGCGTAAGTAAGCGCGGCGGGCTGGGGTATGACGGCAGCCAACCCAACATATGTGCAGCAACTAAATTTTCCCAAGCATAGCAAACTTCTTAACGTACTTGGTAAGTTTAATTTTTTTCCTGCGGAAATAACTTATTTGCCTTTTTAAATCGTTCGTCTGTTACGTCTTTAGGATTTTGGGGAAATTATGTCAACTCTCGGACGAAGTTTTCGCTGCAATGCATCACCACTCTTCCGCGCGCTTCGTTGGCCATTCGAACGTCGCCACTTTGCTGCATGACTAATTTGCCAGGCGACGTCCGTTGTTGCCGCTGTGCCTGCGCGCTGGGCGCCCCTCTCTCTGCCCCACTGCTCCCTTCGCTGTTGCTGTGCTACAATGTGCCAAAATTGTTACAAGTGAACTCTTGATTTGCCACCACCACCACCACCACTGACGACACTGCCACTTAGTGCGCTTTGTAGCCTAAAAATGTGAAGTGACTTTCGGGTCCATTCAACCAACTAACTAACTTTTTCGCCTATGCAGGGCTCACGCTCGATTCTGACAATGTGTATGTGTGTGTGTGGCTGTGGTGCTGCTGTTTGCTGCCGAAATGAAGATGCGCACGCAAAAGTAACATCATTCATTGCTGGCCGAAAAATTTCTTTGCATTTTTATGTGCTGCTTGCGGCACAAAGCAGACGTGTTTGGCCCACTGTGCGCTAACGCGTTTTCGCATATCCTGTTGGCCAGCGCCGACTTGAGGAAATGGTCAGCGGCTGTCTTGCGCTGAGATAGGCTGAAAGTCCTTTCATTTGCATGGGCTTGGACCTGTCTCTTGCAGTCACTGGTGCTCCCTGAGCTTCTACACAATGGTTGCAGCCGAAAAAAAAAAACAAAAAAGATTGAAGCCGCTAGTACAAGTAACTATTCCAAAGCATGTCAGTGTACCGCTATTGTAAAAAATAAAGTGTTTTAGTTGAATGTCACAGGCGTTTGAAAAGCGGCTGCAAGTCCCCGAGGCATTCTAGTTCTTATTTATTTTTTAAATGCTTGTAATTTATTTATCTATTTTTATTTTTTGGTTTTCCTTTGCTAACTGGGTCAGTAGTTAAGTAGTTTCCTGTAAAAAAGCCAACAGTTGACAAGATAATTGTGAAGATTTAACTTGTCGCTTCTTTTTCATTGCGGGAAATTAAAAATGCAGCTTAGAGAATATGCTTGAAAGAAGAAGACTTATGTACTTAACTTCCTAAATTATTTCTAAAACTTTTGGTTATGCAAATTAAGGAAAACTTATTAAAAAGCTTATGACAGTTGTGCTCAGAAATATTATGAACTGATTAAAAAAGTGCCGTTAATTATGAAAATGGATTGCTTTTATTTAATTTATTTTAATAAATTTAAATGTCGTCACTTATTCTAAAGTTAGCTTGAAAGATTATAGTATTGACTTCATATTGGTGCTGGTTGTCCATTATCAGTCTAAACAAGTAAGGAAAGTCTAAGTTCGGGTGTTATCTTATAGAATAGTTTATACTCTCGCAAATTATTTATTTAATGTTATTAAGAAAACACACAATTCGTACCGAAAAAATAATATATAAGGGCTGAGGTAATTCCTATAATTAGGTATATGGTAGCTAGGGGGAGTTATGATCCGATTTTAACCATTTTTGGTACAAAGACACATCATTAGAAGAAAAATATTCCCTCTGAATAACATTAAAATATCTGAGATATTTACCGATATTTTTGGGGAAAAATTACCCTAAGGCAGTGAGTTCTTCATGTTCAATGTCAGGGACCTTGAAAAGTCATGGTTCGATTTTGACAATTTTTCCACAAGTGATGTCACAGCTCAAATACAGTATTTGTGTAAAGTTTTATTCCGCTATCTTTATCGGTTCCTTATGTATATATTATAAAGTGAGCGAATCAGATGGAATTCAAAATTGAATTATATGGGAAGTAAATGAGATTTCGCCAATAGTCCATCCATGTCATCAGGGTGTCAAGAAAGCGTTATATAATGAATTTCATTGAAATCGGCCGAGTAGTTCCTGAGATATGATTATTGACCTATAAGTGGGCGACACCACGCCCATTTTGTAAAAAAAAAATCTGAGTGCAGCTTCCATCTGTCTTTTCTTATGTAAAATTTAGTGTTTCTGACGTTTTTCGTTAGTGAGTTAACTCACTTTTAGTAATTTTCAACATAACCTTTGCATAGGAGGTGGACGTGGTTATTATCCGCTTTCTTTAATTTTTGGACTGTATTAAGAAGTAGCGAAAAGAAACGACTGCAGAAAGTTTGGTTTATACAGTTTTTTTGGTTTGCAAGATACATATTTACATAATGGGCGTGGCAATTGTCCATTTTCAATGTTAACCTCCTCAGAGTGCCAAGGTATATGTTTTCCAAGTTTCATTAAGATATCTGAATTTTTACTCAAGCTATCGCTTGCACGAACTGACGGACGGACAGGCAGACATTCGGATTTTGACTCGTCTCGTCACCCTGATCATTTTGATATACATATATAACCCTATATAAAACTCGTTTAGTTTTAAGACCTACAAACAACCGTTATGTGAACAAAACTATAATACCTAAGCAAATTTTTTTGCGAGAGTATAATAAATAAAATAAAAAGGAAAAAATCTCTGTAATTGGTATATTCGTCTACGGTAGCAACAAAAGTAATGAAATCGACAAACTTAAGAAGAGATGTTTAATAGAGAGAGAAATATATTTGGAGCCAATGTATGTATATACTAAAATGAAAAAAAAAAAAACATTAATTTGCAATTGATTTTATTTATTTTATTGAGTTTTTTATTTATTTTTGAATCATCTGAAAGATACAAATTAGTACAGAATAATATAGTATTTAGATATTAGTTATTTCTTTTCATTGCTTTTGAATGTTCCAGGTGTTACGACTTTTGGACTGGTCCTCTTTCTCCTGTCAACATCTTTGTGACCGCATTTGCGCACTATCTTTTGGTCTTATACCCATGTGGGAATATTTCAATGAATAATTGTTACCGCGATCTGAATTCCAGATGATGCTCATCCATTCTACTTTGTGAGTGCCATTAAGATATTGGCCGTTTAGGCTACTACAGAAAAGAGAAATAATATTTAGGCATAACATTTAAAAAAAATGAGAATTGGATTTTACCTCTCCTGACACGAGTTGTACCACCAGGCCCCTTTGTATCTCTCCGCACAATTACTAGTCCAATGGTCGTTGTCCTGATCGTATGTGCTGAACTTTTGTCCACTGTGATGGCGAAGCAAGGCATCGCCTGCATGCCCACCTGAATATGGTCCCAAAACATTCAATTCATATTTTTCACTCTCGTTACCAACAGCGAAGCTATCGTAGTTGGCGTACTTAACGGTATCGTTGAAGTCACGCAATTCGATTTGTAACTCATTTAGTTGCACTTGTGTGAGCGCATGCAATTTGTCCAGACCAATGAAGAAATTTGTGCCCAAGTTTCCGAAGCCAATCTTGTAATCATTCCAGTTGCGATTGAAGTCCAGATATTTATCCTGTCGACGCTGCACTAACAACCAAGGATCACCGCCATTCCCATCGAGTAAACAGTAAACGTAGAAGGGTCGATGCTCCCAACCTTCTAACGGTAAGCGTATTTGATATATACCGCTTTTGGCCTTTGAGCCCGCAGAGCACACCGCCTCGACACAGTTGGAAGGTAGCGGTCTTGCACTCCTCGATTCATTCAATATTTCCGTCGTGGCTGTGCTCAAGAAGAGCATCAGCAGTGCACCGTTCACCAACATTATTGTGTAAGAAATGACCATGTCGTTGGATACTTTTGAACTAATCAGTGGAATAGAAATACATGAATATTTATAAATCATTTGAATCACTTCGCATTGTAAAAAAAATCGAGAAATAAATTGCATAGACACTTCACGATACAGAGTCCTTCAAGAAGGACAGTGTGAAATATTTAGAACATATATTCTATTAAAAAAATGTTGCTTTGTTAAAGCATGAAACTAAGGTGTCGTATTATCAGCTTATTTTTCAAATATAATTGCCGGACCGCATAGTCTTTACAATTCCAATTTTTAATACCAAGTGATAACGATTACGAGACGAATTGAAACCGTCGTGAATACCGAAGTGAATACCTAGAAAGCGATAATTGAAGCAAAATTTGAGATGTTTCCCTGAAAGTTGAAACTTGGCACATACATAAGTTCTTTGAAACCATCAGAGGCTTTATATTGGTGATGAACCATTATGATGGCTAAAAAATTATGTTAATCGAAAAGCTATTAAGTATTATACAAGGTGTTTTTTAGATGTAGGCTTTTCAATGAGCCAATACTATTTCCGAAGTCGGCTAAATTCTTGGCCATAACATTAATTTATTTAATTTACTTGTAATAAAGTTGCAAAAGTGAAGTTTGGGACAAATGATGCCAGTGCGAAAAAATGCATTTCAATAATTTTGCATTTCAATAATTTTGCAGCATTACAAAAAAAACCATTAGAACCACCCTATATTCAGACAGCGTAAGAAATTGCAATATGAAAACTAAAAAGCAAAGTGACACAAAGACCCTCGTCAATTGCATGATAAAACAAATTTATTAATTGCTTATGTCTTACGGCAAATTCATTTAAATTACTAGAAATAAAAACTAAAGAAACAAGTAAGGAAGGGCTAAGTTCGAGTGTCACCGAACATTTTATACTCTCGCAATTTATTTATTTAACTTAATTAATATAACAAACAGTTTGATTCACATATTCGGCATATATGTATGTATATGGTCTAAAGTCCATTGAAAGTTTCAAAACCCAAATATATATATTCATTTAAATTACTAGAAATAAAAACTAAAGAAACAAGTAAGGAAGGGCTAAGTTCGAGTGTCACCGAACATTTTATACTCTCGCAATTTATTTATTTAACTTAATTAATATAACAAACAGTTTGATTCACATATTCGGCATATATGTATGTATATGGTCTAAAGTCCATTGAAAGTTTCAAAACCCAAATATATATATACCTATGGGAGATAGATGAAGTTATGACCCGATTTCACACATTTTTGGCAAGGAGACATATTATTCTTCAAAATATCTGAGAGACTTAACTATAATTTCGGTAAACAATTTGATAGAAGTACTGAGGTCGTCATATTCGATATATAGGGTCTTGAAAACTTATCTACCGATTTCGACGATTTTTAGTAGGGTGATGGCACTCTTTAAATACAGTATTTCAGCGAAGTTCTGTTCCGATATCTTCACTAGTACTAACTTTATATATTGTAAAGTAAACTATTCAGACCGACTTCAGAGTTCTGGTATATGTAAAGTAAGCGTGGTTGTGAACCGATTTAGACTATTTTCACAACATATCATTGGGAAGGTAGGAAGATATTATGACCCGAATTTCATTGAAATTGGTCGAGTAGTTTCCGAAATATGGTTTTTGCCCCATAAGTGGGCGGAACCACGACCATTTAAAATTTTGAATACCATTTTGAGTGCAGCTCTTCTGTACCTTCTTTATAATAAAATTTAAGGTTTCTGTTGGTTTTCTTTACTGAATTAAAGCATTTCTAGTAGTTTTCAGCATAACCTTTGTATGGGAGGTGGGCGTGGTTATAATCCGATTTCCTCCATGTTTGGACTGTATAAGGTGGTAACTAAAAAAAAAAACGACTCTAGAAAGTTTCCTTGATATAGCTTTAGTAGTTTACGAGATATGTACCATAGCTTTATTTATAGCTTCGTTATGGCACTTTATGTGTTTTCGGTTTTCGACATTTTGTGTGCGTGGCAGTGTTCCAATTACGCCCGTCTTCGAACTTAAACTTCTTATGGTGCCAAGAAATATGTCTTCCAAGTTTCATCAAGATATCTTAATTTTTACTCAAGTTACAGCTTGCACGGACGGACGGACAGACATACATCCGGATTTGAACTTTACTCGCCACCCTGATCATTTTGATATATATAACCCTATATCTTACTCGTTTAGTTTTAGGACTTACAACCAACCGTTATGTGGACAAAACTATAATACTCTCGTAGCAACTTTGTTGCGAGAGTATAAAAATTAGCAAATAAAGACAATTAAGAAAAGCCTTAGTTCGGGTGAAACATTTCATATTTTTTTACATTTTATACTCTTGCAAATTATTTATTTAATGTTATTAAGAAAACACACAATTCGTACCGAATATTCAGTATAAAGTGCATTAGAATAACGAAAATCATTGTATATAGTAAAAGGGGGCTGGAGTAATTCCTGGTCCGGTTTCAACTATTTTTGACACCAGGATTACACGTTATATAGTCTAACGGAAGTTTGAAAATCCATATATTAGATTTATGGGGGCTAGAGAATGTATTGATCCGATTTTGGCACAGTGGCACACTGTTAGAAGGAACACATCTCTTTTGAATTTCTTTAGAATATCTGAGAGGTTTACCAATATTTTCAATGAAAAATTAGCCACAAACACTGAGGTCCTCATGTGAGATATATGTGGTCTTGAAAAGTTATAGTCCGATTTTGGCGGTTATTAGACGGATGATGTCACACTATAATTGGATTATTTATACTAAGTTTGTTCCGATAACTTCACTGGTGCTCAATTTATATATATGTATAGTAAAGTGAATGAATGAGATAGAATTCAAAATTGCGATATATGGGAAGTAGGTGCGTTTTTGAACCGATTTCGCTCATTCCCAAACTTTACCATAGGCATGCCAGAGAAATGTTATGAACCAAATTTCGCATTTCCTGAGATATAACCCATCGTCCATTTTTTTATACAAATATTTACCATCTTTACCATAAAATGTAGGGTCTATTGGTTTACCTTCCTGAATTTAAAGAGTTATAGTAGTTTTCAACATGACATCTGTATGAGAAGTAGGCGTGGTTATAATGCGATTTACATTACGCATAATAAAGTACCAAATGGAAAAGACACCAGTTTGGTTGATATAGTTTTAGTAGTTTATGACAAAAAAATTCATAGGGGGCACGCCCACTTTCCCAAAAAAAATTTGCTTAACTTTCACACCATGGCAGAAGCAAGTGACATCCATTTCCACCACACCTTACCATATCCCGATTTCATTAAATCACAACAGCTAAGGCTCTTTATCAGTCATATACCAGTTTCAACGAGATCGCAAAATGTGCCAAAATCTTCCAATTCATGAAAGGTGCTGTATTTGTATAAAATCCGTTTGTATTGTTCAATTGGATCGATTGGTATTCCCAAGATGACTTTGAACTAATATAAGATCTCAATTTTCCATCCCAAATAATTTTATACAAAATATACCTTTATTTGGACACTTCTGTATATAATTGTAGAGCGATATTAGAATATGTCGGAAGTCCTTGCCCTTGGAGACAATTGGACGTTCAACTCAAAACTCAAAAAATTTAAATGCACTAAAATGCATTCACTGCCAAGTCAAGTTGCACAAATTGAAACCCCGGAGAACAAATAGCGTCAAAAAGTGCAGAGCGGACAAGAATTAAATGCCAATGCTAAGCCATTCGGGCATACCCATTCTAGCAGCTGAAGAAACAACAATGTTGACTGTGATATCGTTGGACTGCAACACGTACGTACACTTTAACGGCAAACAAAAAAAAAGAAGAAAGCAACAACAATAACAAAGCAAACGCACACAGCATGCAGAATTCAGCGAATGCACGAAGATATGGGCATGGCAGTTGAAGGATGGGCGAGAAAGCAAAGAAAGTTTTTGCCGTTGCATAAACAAACGCACAATGTTTGTGCTGATTACAGTGCAAATAGCTTTTGATTTCACAAATCAAAACTTTTTGTGCGCGAGCGTGATTTATGCGCGCGCCGGAGTAGCAGTGTGGTGATGACACAAAATGGAAAAGGCCACTGGACACTGCAGGCAAATCAATGCCGTTCGCACTTTGAAACCGGGATGGGGATGAGGTGGGCTGGTTGGCCATGGCATCTTTGCTGCGTGGCTTGCATGCACGGATGCGCGTTGCGGCGGACATAACAATGTTGCAAGTTAGCAGTGGCAGCAACTTGCAACTGGCAACTGAAATCTTTGCTGACTTCCTAGATTACTTCCTGATTTGTGACGCTGATGCCGCTGAAGGCGTATCATTTCGCGCGGCGTCGTTTCGCACTTATTAAATACATTTTGCGCATCTGGCTTGACGGTTGGCTGGCTTCAGGCTACATGCCATACACACTTAGTGTTTATGTGCTTTTAATAATCAGAGTAACGTACGCTGGCTACAAAAAGAAGAGACAAACCTTGTTTGTTTGCCGCTCGATGCGGAACGCTTGTGGAAATCCACTATTATGATATGCGACCACTTATTTACCGCTAACTATTTGCATACAGCAACCCCTAAATACGGTTTACGAACTTTTACGATACATCAATTCAACCCATCATAAGCAGAATAGAACGCGATATTCGAAAATTGCTAGAATTGTTTCATAACTGTTACTGATTCCATTCAATTGTCTTTATTTGCTTAATTTTTATACTCTCGCAACAAAGTTGCTAAGAGAGTATTATAGTTTTATTCACATAACGGTTGTTTGTAACACCCAATACTAAACGAGTTAGATATAGGGTTAAATATATCAAAATGATCAGGGTGACGAGACGAGTCAAAATCCGAATGTCCGTCTGTCCGTCCGTCTGTTCAAGTAGTAACTTGAGTAAAAATTAAAACTTCTTGATGAAACTTGGCACACTTGTTCCTTGGCACCATAGGAAGGTTGTCGAAGATGGGCAAAATCGGAAAACTGCCACGCTCACAAAATGGCGAAAACCGAAAACACATAAAGAGCCATAATTAAGCCATAAATAAATCTATGGAAATAAGATTTGGTACAAAGGATCGCACTATGAAGGAGCATATTTTGATGTAATTTTTTGGGGGAAGTGGGCGTGGCCCCGCCTCAAAATAAGTTTTTTGTATATATCTCGCAAACCAATAAAGCTATGAAAACCAAACTTTCTGCAGTCGTTTCTTTGCGCTACTTCTAAATACAGTCCAAAAATGAAAGAAATCGGGTAATAACCACGCCCACCTCCCATACAAAGGTTAGGTTGAAATTTACTAAAAGTGAGTTAACTCACTAACAAAACACTAAATTTTACATAGGAAATACCAGAATCACTCAGATTTTTTTACAAAATGGAAAATGGGCGTGGCATTGCCCACTTATGGGTCAAAAACCATATCTCTGGAACTACTCGACCGATTTCAATGAAACTTGGTTTGTAATAGTTTCCTTACATCCCAATGATATGTTGTGAAAATAGGCCAAATCGCTTCACAACCGCGCCTACTTTCTATATACCAGAACTTTGAAGACTATCTGAATCGCTTACTTTACAATATATAAAGTTAGCACTAGTGAAGATATCGGTGCAGAGCTTTGCAAAAATACTATGTTTATAGTGTGGCAGCCCCATTCTAAAAATCGCCGAAATCGGACCATAGGTTTTTAAGGCTCCATATATCGAACACGAGAACCTCGGTGCTTCTAACCTAATATTATGGTTTCCAACTTTCAATGGACTTTATGCACTATATATGACGAATATGTGGGTCAAATTGTGTATTATTAATATAAATAAAGTTAAATAAATAAATTGCGAGAGTATAAAATGTTCGGTTACACCCGAACTTAGCCCTTCCTTACTTGTTTTTAAATGTTATGCCTAAATTTCTCTTTTTTTAGTAATTTAAACGGCCAGTATCTTAATGGCACTCACGAAAAAAAAGGGATGGGCATTATCTGGTATCCTTGGCGTAGTAACAATTATTCATTGAAATATGCCCACATGGGTATAAGACCAAAAGATAGTGCGCAAATGCGGTCACAAAGATGTTGACAGGAGAAAGAGGACCAGTCCAAAAGTCGTAACACATGGAACATTCAAAAGCAATGAAAAGAAATAACTAATATCTAAATACTATATTATTCTGTACTAATTTGTATCTTTCAGATGATTCAAAAATAAATAAAAAAAATCAATAAAATAAATAAAATCAATTGCAAATTAATGTTTTTTTTTTCATTTTAGTATATACATACATTGGCTCCAAATATATTTCTCTCTCTATTAAACATCTCTTCTTAAGTTTGTCGATTTCATTACTTTTGTTGCTACCGAAGACGAATATACCAATTACAGAGATTTTTTCCTTTTTATTTTATTTATTATACTCTCGCAAAAAAATTTGCTAAGAGAGTATTATAGTTTTGTTCACATAACGGTTGTTTGTAGGTCTTAAAACTAAACGAGTTTTATATAGGGTTATATATGTATATCAAAATGATCAGGGTGACGAGACGAGTCAAAATCCGAATGTCTGCCTGTCCGTCCGTCAGTTCGTGCAAGCGATAACTTGAGTAAAAATTCAGATATCTTAATGAAACTTGGAACACATATACCTTGGCACTGAGGAGGTTGGTATTGAAAATGGGCGAAATCGGACAATAGCCACGACCATTTTGTATATATCTTGCAAAACAAAAATACTGTATAAACCAAAATTTCTGCAGTCGTTTCCTTTAGCCATTTCCTTATACAGTCCAAAAATGAATAAAAGCGGATAATAACCACGTCCACCTCCTATGCAAAGGTTATGTTGAAAATTACTAAAAGTGAGTTAACTCACCAACGAAAAACGTCAGAAACACTACATTTCATATAAGAAAAGGCAGATGGAAGCTGCACTCAGATTTTTTTTACAAAATGGAAAATGGGCGTGGCGTCGCCCACTAATGGGTCAAAAATCATATCTCAGGAACTACTCGACCGATTTCAATTAAATTCGGTATATAATATTTTCTTGACATCGTGATGGCATGGATGGACTATGGGCAAAATTACATTAACTTCAACTATAATTCAATTCTGATTTCCATCTGATTCGTTCACTTTATAATATATACATTAGGAACCAATGAAGATAGCGGAATAAAACTTTACACAAATACTGTATTTGAGCTGTCGCTTGTGGAAAAATTGTCAAAATCGGACCATGACTTTTCTGATATCGAACATGAAGAACTCAGTGCCTAAAGGTAATTTTTCACCGAAAATATAGGTAAATCTTTCAGACATTTTAATGTAATTCAGAGGGAATCTTTTTCTTATAACAGTTTGACTCTGTTCCAAAAGTGATTAAAATCGGGTCATAACATCCCCTAGATCCCATATACCTAATTATAGGTAATATAAAATTAAGTGAGCGTAAATACTACGATATATTGTATCTTGGTGGTGAAAACGATTGAAATCGGTTCAGGAATTACCTCAGTCCCCATATACTATTTATGATGATTTTCGTTATTCTATTGGACTTTATGCCGAATATATGGGTCGAATTGTGTTAGCTTTATAAAATTGCGAGAGTATAACATGTTCGGTCGTACCCGAACTTTCCTTACTTGTTTTTATTTCATTCTTTTCCATAGGGAAGCTGGTTTGCATTACCATTGAAAGCATTTTCTCTTCCTTTTAAATCTAAAACGCTACAAAAGTTCTTGACAGCTAGAATAAATGCATCGCTGCATCAATTAAATACATCGAGACAATTGAAAACTTGTGCAACCATATTTTCGCATTCACATGCAGCGCCCTCAACTATTGTTACTGCAGCTTTTGAGAACCTTATAACTAAACAAAAACTTTTTTTTTGATTTTTGAAATTTATTTCAATTTTCATTTGCAATCCGCAGGCGAGTCGATTGGTTTTGTCATTGATAATTCGGACTCAATAAATCACAAAATAGAATAACAGCAAAGCCAAACTCAACACCCAAGCGCTGACGCGCCGGGCTCAAAACAACAAACATACACACATACATATGTATCTATGAACAAATAAAGGGGGCATCTGTGTATGTATGTGTGTGTGTGCATAAATAAACAACAATGGCGATTAGTGTGCGGAGTGTCGAATAATTTGTCACATTATTTATTTAAGTTTCCAAGCAGTTGACAGCTTTAGAATTTATTTGCGCAACCATTGGATTTTATAGCCAAATTAAACTGGTCAAGCTAATAAGCGAGCGATGGGTGCAAGAGACACAAGCACATGCACACGTACATACATATGTATATGTATATGAATATGTATGTATGTATGTATTTGTATATGTATGTATGTATGTATGTATGTATGCATGTGTATTTGTAGACTAAGCACAATTTCGTTCTGTTGCTGTCAACACTGTCATTTGTTGTCGATGCCGCAGCGGCAAACAACTATTTGCTGTTTACCATTTGCCACATGCCACATGCCACATACCACATGAGAGTCGCCTAAAATTTCAATTAATACACTATTTAATGGACGTTTTGCTGTGTGGCGTATTTTGGTGGCAATGACCAATGTTTAAATGTTTATACGCACGCATTTAAGTGTGATTGAAAATCGAGACACATACACAGACACACACAGGCACAGGCAGACTCGTGTGCCACACTCTCGACAGCGGATAACAATTAAATGGCGAATTTTATACGAAAATAGTTAACTGTGGCAATTGTGTGACTCAATTGTTGTTGTTGTAGGTTGCTAGGTGTCTGTTGTTGGTTGTTGCCATTTGTCTGCCACACGCACTCAATGAGGTGCGTAATTTGACACCAATAAATTTGCCACGATCCGCATACAATGCCGCAAATACCCATTGGTGTACAACAACAACAACAACAACAGCAATAGGTATAACAACAAAAAACAGACAGAAACATAGCGATTTAGGGATTATGCGCCGCGCCATGTCAAATCGCTTGTCACGCCAGTCGAGCGTGCGGCAAAGTAGCGCGAATTGTACGCGTATGTATGTATGTATGTATGTATGCAACATAACATCGATTAAAATATGTTTAATTGAAAATTCACTAGTTGTTTTAATGTAGCCGTATTTACTGTTGGTTGTTGCTTAAGTTTCAGCGTTGTTTTTTTTTGTGTGGATACAACCAACATTGACGTGGTTTTCACTATTTACTCGCTTGATGATGCGCGAGTCTCAATTTTGGAGAATTTTACGATTAAAATTGCTGAAATAGTTAGGTGACAGGCGGGATAAGGTACAAGTATATTGTGGTAGAGAGATAACGGTGTCTTTCTTTGCGAAAAATAGCTTGTCGAAAGGGGATAATTCAAGGTTGCCACAAACTGTGCTGCTGTTTTAATTAAGGAAACAAGGTTGTGGTGATGGAGGAATTTACCTGACGACGGATTAAAGTAGAGTATATTGAGTGGAGAATTCTTAATAATTTGGGTTAACTAATGAAGTGTGTGCTACTGTTTCACTCATACACAATGAAAATAGGTGAAATCGGTTAATAAACACGCCCACCCCCCATTATTAACCCAAACGATTACCCTCCTCCCGCCCAACCGACGCGTGGGGCGCAGTCCGCATACGAGCGGAATTTGCCGAGTCTAGAAAGGCAAGAGATTTTTAAGCGTCCGGTTCTCAAACTGCTCAGCTACAGAAAGAAACATTTCAACAGCTGAGATTTAAAAATTTATTAAAACAAAAAGTTAAAAATTTCTGAATATTATTTATTAAGAGAAGACAAAATAGTTTTTTTGATGCTAAATATTGAGTCAGATGGATCAAATGTGCTGGAATGCGAATTAAAATCATGACATATTCGGCAGAATGGTTCATTTAACTCAAAATTTGTTCTAGAAGATTTTAGAAATAATGGTCTAAACTGCCTGGATGAACGCAATGGGACATTAAACTTAATATCAGACAAAAGGAATGAACTACAAACTAAACCATTCAGAAGTTTTACTAGAAAAATTATACCTAGCATTTCTCTGCGACTAGTGAGTGTGGGAAGATTTATAAGTTTTAAACGACTAGTATACGGGGGAAGATTCAATCTTGAATCCCAATGTAAGTGGCCTAAAGCAAAAAGTAAAAATTGTTTTTGAACGGACTCAAGCTTATTAGAATGGGATTGATAGCTAGGATTCCATACCACAGAACCATACTCCAATATAGGCCTTACCAATGTTGTAAAAAGAATTTTAGTAATATACGGATCACTAAATTCTTTAGACCAACGTTTAACAAAGCTAAGAGCACCTTTAGCTTTTAAGACAATTGAATTTACATGAGAATTAAAATTTAGTTTAGGGTCCATATTAACTCCTAAATCAACAAAGCTAAAAACTTGCTCTAAACTGAAGTTATTTATTACATAGGGGGAAAGATCAACAGTTCTACGGGAAAAGCACATCGTTTTACATTTTTTAAGATTCAGTGGCATATCATTTTTGTGACACCAAGTAACTAAATTATTTAAATCCGATTGCAACTCAGTCCTTTCGTTATGAGAAGTATATGATTTAAAAAGTTTTACATCATCCGCATATAATAAAATTTCTGAAAACTTAATTACTGAAGGTATATCATTGATGAACAACAAGAACAGAACCGGGCCGAGATGACTACCCTGTGGAACCCCTGAAGTGACACTAATTGAATCGGATAATGTATTATTAAATAAAACTTGTTGTTTTCTGTTAGTAAGATATGAGGATACCCATTCAAGAAGTCTTGGTTGAAAACCAAGAAGATTCAGTTTTTGCAAAAGAATTGAGTGGTTTACTCTATCGAATGCTTTACTAAAGTCTGTATATATAACATCAGTATTCTTATTATCCCTAAAACCCATTGACACATGGTTTACAAATTCAAGCAAGTTAGTTACTGTAGATTTCCCTTTACAAAATCCATGCTGAGAGAATGAAATTAAAGGAGAGATTAAGAAAGTTATTTGGTCAGTGACAATAGCTTCAAAAAGTTTGGGTATAGCTGACATTTTAGCTATCCCCCTATAGTTCTCAACAGATGATCTAACTCCACTTTTATGCAAAGGTAATATAAAAGAGTTTTTCCACATTGACGGAAAAATACCTTGTTTAAGAGATAGGTTAAAAAGCTTAGTTAAGGGCAGATAGATATATTTTGCGCAATTTTTAAGAAAGCTTGAGGGAATCATATCAGGGCCATATTTAAACGAATTTTTTAACGTAACTAAATAATTTAAGACATCTGTTTCAGAAATAATTGGTGTATTAATTACAGTACTCGGACATAACACTTGATGATATGGCACATTCATAGGGTAGTTTGAACAATAATTGGATTTGAAGAATTCTGCAAACATATTAGAAATAATATAATTGTCACATGACATTGTTGATTTATATTTCATCGCGGACGGAAAATTTGAAATCCTGCGTTTGGAGTTAACGAAACCATAAAACAATTTCGGATTACGAATCATATTATTTTTTACTTTGATTATGTAGTTTTTATAACATTTTTTGTTAAGTTCCTCAAACTGACGACGCAATTTAGAATATTTTAAATAGTCAACAAGAGCTCCAGTTCTTTTATAAAGTTTAAAAGCACGAGCTTTTTTATTTTTTAATTTACATAGCTCATTCGAATACCACAAATTTAAACTTTTTCTTTTGATAATAAAACATTTCGGAACAAATCTTTCAAAAATATTAAAAATTGTTTCATTAAAATGTGATACATTTAATTCAATATTACCACTATAATCAGGCCAAGTCAATTTAGAAAGTTCACAATTAATCTTTTTGAAGTTAGCTTTCGCAAAGTTGAACCGAGAACAAAGGTCCTGTTTGTTGCATACAAGTAATTCGTCTATGATTTCGATATTAATTTCCAAGGCAGGGTGATAAGAATCCTCTGGCAAAACTAAAGGATCAGATCGGACCACAGAAACTGTTGAAGTATTATCAACATAGACCAAATCTAAGAATTTACCAAACTTGTTCGGAATTAAGTTAATTTGGTTAAGACCCATCCCAGACATTTCTTCCAAAAACTCATTAAAGCTTAAACGAGTGCAAAAAGGGGTAATGCAACCGTCAACAGATTTCCAAGATACACACGGTAAATTGAAATCGCCTTGAACAATTATGTAATCAGTATTCTTAGCAATTGAAAAAACATTATTTATTAAAGAAACATGCTGCGTATATACAGATAAGTCCGATTGAGGCGGAATATAAGATAAAGTTAGATAAATAGAACATTTATTAATACAAATTCGTATGCACTTAAATTCAATAAAGTCCGCATGAGGAACTTCTACTTCTTCAGATGGAATTGAAGAATGCACAGCAAATAGTACACCCCCCCCCGACTCTGTTCAGTCGATCGCATCTAAAGATTTGAAATTCACTATTTAATATTTCGTTATCAAAGATATGAGGTTTAAGCCAAGTTTCAGTAAAAGCGATGACTTTAAAATTACAATTAGTGCTGTTCAAATACAATTTTTTTAATTTTGTATTTAAACCCCTTACATTTTGATAGTGAATTTGTAATGAATTTTTTATAATTAGTTTTTTGAATCCGCGGCATTTTTTGGAATATGAGCAATTACAGTTTGTTTTTGTTGCTTTTGCTCGAATTCGCGCACGAAAGCACCAGGTGGCCAAAATGATTCATCAAGTAGCAATTGAAAATTAACAGCTGAAACGCCAATCTTGAAAGAAGATATGTTTCTTTCGTATTTAAAGTTAAATTTTCTGACATCAATATCAATATCGTTAATTTTTAATTTCGACGAGATGTAAAACTTTATATCTTCGATTGTGGTATCCGAAGCGAATCTCGAAACGAAAATTGATTTTCGTTGAGGTATTACTACCAAATTTTTTGCCACAAACTCAGAGTTAATAGGAGCCGGATCCTGAATAGTTTTCCGCTTAAGGTTATCGTTAATTGTTTTCGGAGGATTAAGCACTTTTGAAGAGGAAGGCTTCTCTCCTTGAGGGCAAGGAGATGAGAGATTAATAAGGTCTAATTTCACCGGTGACATACTTTTCACGGACAAAGTGGCAGGTTCCTCATTAGACGGACGTTTACGTTTTGATGAAGGCTTAGCATTATCATCTTGATCATTCAGGCATTTAAATGATGGAAACAGCACTTCATAATGCTTAAATTTTTCTGTAAGGTTTTGAAGTTCTCGACCGATTTCTTTAAAATTATTGCGCGCCTGTTTAAAAACTTTAAATAATTCAATATCTGTCGGTCTACACTTTAAGCACGACCAGCGCAGACCCTTTCCATCGAGAATAGAATCTAAGATTCTACCTGTCAATCCAGCACATTTAAGATGGGCAAGCCCGTCACAAAGCCAACAAGAAACAAAACGATCAGAATCGCCTTTAATAGTACAATTCGGAAAATTGCAAGTCATTATGAAAAAAAAAAAAAAAAAAAAATTAAATTGAAGGAAAAAACAGAATAGTAAATAATAATAAAAATTAAAATATGATATAATAGTAAATAGAAAAACAATAATAGTTATACTGAATTAGCCGAGATCACAACCAATATAATAGTGAGCAGTTTGAGAAGCACTGAGCCACTTAAAAATAACACGCAAACAGCTGTGAGCAAAAATGAAAAAAAAAGACGAATCAAAAGAAAAAGAGCAAATTAAAACAAAAACAATATGCAATCGCACAAACAATTGCAAAGTAGGAAATAAAATTGATAATTGATAACAACAACAAATGATTTAAAAGACTCGGCACCAGAATTTAAGAAAATAGTTAAAATACATTTAAAATTTAAATATAACACAAAAGCAAATTAGCACAAATACTTAGCTTTAGATTACACTTATTAAAAGTAAACTTTCTTTAATTATATTAATAAATTTAAGCACAAATTCAAGAACCGAGAAAAAATTAAACTTCACAGTTTGACGTGTTGCCAGATTTATATTTTATTATACAGGTTATTGTCGAAAGTTACTAAAAGTGCGTTAACTTACTAGCGAACAACACCAGAGACTACTCGACCGATTTCAATGAAATTTGGTACGTTATATTTTCTTGACACCTTCATTGACACGCTGGAAAATGTACGAAATCGGTGCCAGCACTCATATTCTAAGGATAATTTTTTACCGAAAATATCTGTAAATTTCTCAGATAATTCAAAGTTATTTTTTACTTCTAATAGTGTGTCTCTGTACCAAAAATGGTTAAAATCGGGTCATAACTGCCTTAGCTCCCATAAGCCTAATAGTAACAATAACAATTAAGGGAATATATGTATAACCTTGGAAATAGTGTAGCTTGGTGGCAATTGGATTTAAACTTTACTTCTTCCTTTGATTAAACGCTAGAAATTGCCGCCGGGCACTACGCCATTTCCATTACGTCTGCCCGTACAAATTGTACACAAAAGTCATACATTTCAGTGTTGGCGGCATAATTAGACCATCAATTGTGGAAAATTCATGGTTTTCATGAAGGAATAAACGAACCAGCCAACAGCCAACAGCCAACAGCCAACGAGCCAGCGGACAAATGAATGGGAGAAGCGACATGGGCAGCAATGAATGGCTGAGTACTGCCAACACAATGCAGGCCGCTGGAATAGACTTCCAAATAAAACGGAAATATTCCCAGAAACGACGGACGTATCCATATACATACAAACATATGTGGTGGTGCGTTAGATTTACTCTTCTGTACGGAATTGCGTGAGCTTGTTGCTGGACGCTCAAATGGTTGAAAATACGTTCGATTCACAGTTGGTCGTTTTGTATGTAATTTTTATAACATCGGTACGGAGTGTCACGCGCTCGAAAATGAAAGATTTTTTTTTTTTAATCCAACAATTGCCGGAAAATGGTTTAGACTTGGTTCTCAAATCTATTGTTATTCTCAGCACAAAATTTTTCGAGAACCTCGGCCCTTTTCTTATCTTTTTGAAAGTTTAAGATCCTACATTAAAAATTTACATAACGAGTGCTCTATAAAACCGTCAAATCATGCACACAATTGTTCACATGGTCTGTGAAATCGTATATGCCCTCGTTTCTGCCACAGAAATGGAACAAAGAGATTCATGGCAACAGGCTAAATGTTTCTACTGACAGAGGCTGCAACAAGAATGTGCGTTCCCAGTCTTAAAGCTTATAAGTATTCATACATTTGTGAAGACAATGTGTGGAGTGACGTTGATAAACATAACTGTAAACATTTTTCCTTCTGCAACAGATTCTACTGTCCATCAGCAAATCTATATGCTTACTTCTTATGAATGTTCTTGATCAATATTTTTCCGCCAATTCATCATAAAGTGTTACCAGCATTAATTTCTCGCGCTCTTCTCTCTCGCGCTCTCATGAGATACATCACTGTCAGCTGTAAGGTAGCTTGTTGCAAAATAACGCCGCTTTTATTGCGCTTAAATGCACCGAGCAGGTTGTTGTTGCCACACATGCTTATGCAACACTGTGTTGCACCCTAATAATTCTCCGAGTGAAATTAATTTCTTTATTACTTCCTTTTGCCACATAAATTAGCTAACGAAACAAACTTAGAGCGCATCCGGCTGCTGCCGCTTCTATAATAACCTAAAATTCATTTATTCGTGTGTGAAGTTGCAACAACAAAGACTTATAGCGCCGCCCCGCTTACCACTTGTTACTGCTGCTATTTGGTGAATTTGTGCCGCCATTGCTTTTGGTGCCAAGTTTTCTCGCCTGCCAACGCAGGCCGTAGCGCATACCATCGGCTTGAAGATGCCCGACTGTGTGGCCCTGTGGGTGTGTGTGTGTGTGTGTTGGTTCAAAGTGAAGTGAACTCGCATATTTTATTTATAAAATAAATTATATGCTAAGCGAGACAGCCCGCTTGCACGCCCCTTTTGAATTACACACGTTGGCACACTGCGAAAGCAGGAAGCAGCAGAGTCGCGCCGAGGTTCGAGTTCTTCTGGGTGGTTCGGCGATGGCTGTAAACAGCTGTTTCGGTTAAATTGGAAAGTGCAGTTGAAGTTGCTTACAGCAAATATGTGCGTTCGTGTTTGTATTTACTTGTGAGCGTGGTAGCATCGGCATGAGGTTATAGGCGCCGCTCACGTAACGGCATGTCGCATGCCAAAAATGACGTTGAAGTCGAACTCCATCATCCGGTGGATATTCTATAGACTTTGGTGACATTTATACACGTAAATATAACGGTATATATGTATGTATTCTTAAAATACCGCTGGCTTCTGGGTCGGCAAAGAAATATATTTGAGCCACAGCATATAAATGTAGCTGCTGTGCGTCACTCGAATTTCGCACTGCACAGTGGTCCAACGAAAATTGTTGCCGTTGGTTGACTGAAAAGTAGCAGAAAATAGGAGAAAACAGATAAACACGCCGGTATGCATATTCAAAGCCACATTTGCGTATGTGAGTTGTATATATAATATGTATGTATGTATGTGTACGAGTCTGTAGAAGTGCTACAGTGCAGCACCGGGCAAAATTCATCTTGTGTGTATGAGTCCATATATTCATAAAAGTTTCGTTGTTCGTACTCTCACTCGCATTCAACTCATTTCTCCAGCGCCACACTTTCGACCATTTTTATGCATGACGCGTACAATTATGTGATGCATATAATTTTCTGGAACAATTCCATCAACGTGAATTATGCTTAACATACTCGTTCATATTCGCCATTCTTTTTATTTGGCTTGTAAATTTTACGTTTGCTCGAAAAGCACAGGAAATGAGAAAAAAATTTACAGGAAACGACATTGAAAGGTAGCGCCGAAGAAGTATACATATGTATTTGTATGAGTCCTGGTAATACTCATACAGTTAAATTGGTGTATAGCTACAGAATTGTTGAAAGTATTAATGGTGTAATGAGCTGTATATGATGAGTTATAGACTTCAGTCTTTAAAAGAGAGCGTAGTTATTGAGATTGCGCCTAAAAGTATGCTTAAATTCATATTTTTGGAATATTTACTGTTGGTCAAAAGGGTTATTGATAAGGTTATTAGATTTTAATATAGTTTTATAGAAAAATGTCTGTGTAATATTTTGGTGATTTTCATAAGGTTTGTGAATTCAATCGATTCAGAAATAATTTTGTTAAACTTCGTTTTAGGACATTGAAATCTAAAAATCTCTAACAAAATTAGACCAGCTTCAAATATATAAATCTATATAATTAAAAGTAATTTCCTTCGTCGACATTAATGTTGTCACCTTTAAAATTGTCCGCATTCTATACTATAGACTTTTCGCATAGCCAAATTAATAGATCAATTAAAATTTTGATTGAGAAACAAATTTTGGCACTTCATACTGCCGGCTACTCGATAACCGATCAGCTGTTACACTTTTTTGTTTTTACTTTTCATAAGAAGTTCGTAAGTTTCATCAGCTGTTTGCTATTTTGGTAAGTAAGGTAAGGTAAGTTGGTAAGTTTCATCAGATGTTTGCTATTTTTTTTATTTCCAGAAGCGCAATCTTTGTCGCAGAGTTGCATTTAATTTTCAAATCAATTAATATTCAATCAAAAAATTAGTATAGATTTTTTTTTGTATGGTAAATCGTTCTTAATTAGCCTTTTAATCGACCAGAGGCCGGTTAATTGCTCAATTAGCTCCTGTGTGAAAACGTTATTATGCACCTATGCCTGCACTTTATACAATCGTCGAAAACTAACACGATTTTTGGGATATCATTTAGCTCTTTCAGCGATTGCTTGGAAGCTTATAAAACGATGGCCTTTTAATGTTCTTTTTATTTTTGGAAATAGCATAAAGTCACACGGAGCGATGACTGGTGAATATGGAGACTGGGGCATTGTTACTGTTTTGGTTTTGGACAAGCATTCTAGAACAAGCAAAGAAGTGTGAGCTTTTAACAAACAAAATCGTTAAGATCTAACCTTAGCAGCTGGTACTAAGGTATGAAAAGAGCTTAAATGTTTTGAACTTTTATCGGAGTTTTTATATCAGTAGAATATAATATACAAAAAAAATTGATAACTGGCTTTTTGTACAAAGGGAGATTTAAAAATTCCCGTTATTTTTTGAACACGCCTCGTAGTGGTTTATGCAAATCTTGTGTCTTGTGGCTTCATTTAAATGAATCGTGTGGTTTTATTATGTACTTCAATGCGCTTTCAACAAACTCTCGCTATACGAAGTCTTCGTATGAGCAATGCTTGGGATTTCCTTAGCCAAAAATAACTTCAAAACCAGTTTCATTCAGTGCAATTCCCACCGAAATTAGGAAAGTACAATCAATAGAAATTGAATGAAACAATTATAAGTGGCATTTATAGTTTTAAATAACCAGCACTTTAAGTGCTTTTTCATTCCAAGCGTGTTTGACTGTATACAGGGTGTTAGGTATTTTTGTTTATTTCAATTTGATTATGAGCTGAAAATGTTTATGTGCGAAATTTTTCTTCGAAGATAATGGCATCTCACTAACTTTGTATCTGATTTAAATAATTTTGAAAGGAATCTGTAGATCCGTTGAGCTGTTATTATCTATCGGTTGAAGAACCCCGAAGAAAAATGATGCGTCGGTTCGGGTTCGAATATATGGTATTTTATGTTTGTCATATCAGACAATATATGTTTGTTCATCCAGCGTTTTCAAAGCATTGAGAAATTTACTTCAAGCAAACACAGGAAGGAAGATATAGATACAGGTATAGATATAGATAGAAAGGAAGATATTGGCATACAATTCTAAATTTCAAAATTTTTGTCTTAAGAGAGAAATATGAGCATAGAAAAACTTCAATAATTTTAATACCGTAATAAATTCTTACACTAGCTTTTATTACGACTTCATGTACAATACATCCATATATTGTGTCATATTTTTCCCCACGATTTTTTCTAAATAAAAAAAATTTGTTTGCGGTCTCTTAAACGAACGATTCATTAAAAGTGTAAAAGATGCTCAATCGGAAATTTTTAAATTACTTGTAAGCCTCTTAAAGAACAATAACAATAATAATAACAACGAAAAATGACGAACAAAAATTTGTTAAGAAAATATAAACCTCAACAGACAACCAAACAAAAGTAGATAATGGCTCCATTAAAAAAAAAATATGCGTAAAGCTTATTAACAGCAGCGTGAACAGTGAAGAGTTTAGTTTGTCAGCAGCAGTTAATGAGCGTTCAATTGGCAATAAGCAGCGGTCAGTTTGACATTGTTTTTGGAAATCGCGAGTGAAACATAAATTTTGAAGCAATAATTTGCATTATTCAGACGCATATGTGTATATAGACAAATATATTCAAGTGATTTGTAAAGTTATATAAAAATTGGTGTTGAAGTCGTTGTGGGTGATTTTTTTTATTTTTAATTTTTGAGTGTTCGTTTTTTAACTAAAAATTTTTAAATAAAAAAAATTTGAAATATGAAATTCCGCTGCAATTTGTTATTGTTGTTATTGTTATTATTCTACATTTCGAGTGTTAATGCGGCGAATGTGATTAATTGTCGGCATTTAGAAGCGGTTAAGCGTGTAAAACGACAAACAGCCGAACAACAACAATACCAACAAACGCAAAGGTAGTGAAGGCGGTAATTAATTACAACGCCGTTTATTCTTATTATTGTTGCATTCAGTGTTGACAAATAATTAATTTTGCTTGCAATTTGTTTTTTTTTTTTCAAAAACCGGCAAAACGCGTCTTATCAGGCATGTGCACCAACAGCATTCAACTCAATCATCCTCCATCTATCAGCCAAATGTCAGGTTTTTTAACGCACATCCAGCGCAGCAAGTGCAACAACTGCAAGTCCAGAGTGGAACTCAGCAACGCGTTGTGTTTACAATGCGGCAGCAACAGCAATCAGCAGCGCAACAACAACAGCAACAATTTCCATACCAACAACAACAACATACGTCCGCAGTAGCATCGCAGCAATATACGAATAATCAGCAATATTTCCTAGGTAACGGTTATCAACAGCGGCAACAACAACAACAGCAAGTGTACAATGTCACACATTTGCCGCGTATCAGCCAACAGCCACAGCAGCAGCAACAGCAATTTCGTACGCAGCAACCACAGCAGTTCCACCAATCACAACAACAACAACACTTACAATTCTACAAGCCACAAACAACAACAGTAACACAGGGAAATACACAGTACTCGAACCAACAACCCATCTCATACCAGCCTCAACCACCGTCACAGCCACCACAGGGAACCACACCGCTACCCAACCAAGGCAACGCCGGCATAACTCCAATTTTCGCGCCACTACTGCCCTCATATTTCAAGTAAGTTCCGCTGTCGATTATTAATTTTTAGTTAATGTTTTACTGTTAATTGATTGAATTTTTTCTTTCTGAATAACAGTGAAGATGAAGATGACATGTCGCTCAAATACCCGCCATCATGCGAAATGTGTTGCATTCCAGATCAAAAGCCATGCGAAAACTGTTGCGATACAAATCCACTTTTGAGTGCCGCCGTTTTGAAGTCATCAACGGGTTAAAGGATATTGAATTGGCATTTAAAATTTTCTTTAGCTATTTGTTAAGTTAGTGTTAAGTATAAAGGCCGCAAGGGGTTAAAAAGGTGTAAATTTAAGCTCGACGAAAGCTCTTATTGAATTTAGAAAATAATAAAGGTGAACATAATTTGTTGTTAACTTCTCCTTTTGTATGAGGATATGTTATAGGTCGCCTTCGTACAGCTAATCGTATATTTTTATCTTCTAGAGAGTTAGAAACAGTTAGAGTTTATTAAAAATATGACATTGTGGCTATGGAACATACCCGCTCCTAAAAATTCTGACTATAAGAATTTCCTCTTACCTTGACAGACATGTACATATTGTAGTATGCTTAAGAAACCATACGTGTATCACCTGTGTTCTGAATTTTGTTCGATAGCAAATGGTGTTCCATACTATAATACAGTGCTAGAAACCACTGCAATTGTGAAATGTACTACAATAGATCACATTGAACACACCGAAAGCTTTAAGCTCTTCTGCCACAATCATACATATGTTTTCTGATATTTTGACAGCTCGAAAGACAATTTAATTCAAAATAAACTGAAATCAATTAATTATAATGGAAAATACAGTGGAACTTCTCTAACTCGAATCACCATAATCCACAAAAAACTTCGAGTTATAGAATTTTCATTAAAAAAAAAAATCGTTTATCGTTTTTTTAAATACGTTAAAACATGTAATTCTGTATTCCATGCCTTTTTTACATGATTTATCCACAAATGTAATTCCATATTGTTCACCTACATACGATATAGAGGGACTCTTTTAAAAATCTGTCTTGATAATAAAATTTTAAAATTTGTATTATGTCCTGGTCGAAAAGTTCGATTTATGGAAAACTTCGAGTTAAGGAAGTTTGAGTTTTGGCAGCAAATTTGTATTAAATTTGATTTCAAAACGCTATTGCCAAATCAAAAGTTCGAGTTATGGGGATTTTCGAGTTATGGAAGTTTCACTGTATACATTTTTAGAGATAAGACAAGATGAGTTGTAGTAAAATGCTAAAAATGGGTAACTCATACGCCTAGGCCTTCTAAAGCGACAAAGGAATAAAGAAAGATAAGATTTGGGAAAGAGTTTTATTGTAAAGGGTGTGCTTTGACATGTGTCTTAACAATTGTATAAAATATCAGCTTCATAAAAATATTGCTTTATTGAAGACCCAACGACTAAAAAAACACTCGATATAAACTAGAAATCACCAACTCTTTTGAGAAGAGATTAGAAGTTGTTTTTATACTCTCGCAACAAAGTTGCTACGAGAGTATTATAGTTTTGTCCACATAACGGTTGGTTGTAAGTCCTAAAACTAAACGAGTTAGATATAGGGTTATATATATCAAAATGATCAGGGTGACGAGAAAAGTTCAAATCCGGATGTCTGTCTGTCCGTCCGTGCAAGCTGTAAATTGAGTAAAAATTTAGATATCTTAATGAAACTTGGAACATGTGTTCCTTGGCACCATAAGAAGGATAAGTTTGAAAATGGGCGTAATCGGACCACTGCCACGCCCACAAAATGGCGAAAACCGAAAACACTTAAAGTGCCATAACTAAGCTATAAATAAAGCTATGGAAGTAAAATTTGGTATGAAGGATCGCACTAGGAAGGGGCATATGTAGATGTAATTTTTTTGGGGAAGTGGGCGTGGCCCCTCCCCCTACTAAGTTTGTTGTACATATCTCGCAAACTACTAAAGGTATATAAAGGAAACTTTCTAGAGACGTTTCTTTTAGGTACTACCTTATACAGTCCAAAAATGGAGGAAATCGGATTGCAACCACGCCCACCTCCCGTACAAAGATTATGTTGAAAACTACTAAAAGTGGGTTAACTCAATAACGAAAAACGCCAGAAACACTAAATTTTACATAAGAAATGGCAGATGGAAGCTGCACTCAGATTTTTTTACAAAATGGAAAATGGGTGTGGCATCGCCCACTTATGGGTCAAAAACCATATCTCATTAACTACTCGACCGATTTCAATGAAACTTGGTTTGTAATAGTTTCTTTACATCCCAATCATATGTTGTGAAAATAGGCCAAATCGCTTCACAACCACGCCTACTTCCTATATACCAGAACTTTGAAGACGATCTGAATCGTTAACTTTACAATATATAAAGTAAGCACTAGTGAAGATATCGAAGCAGAACTTTGCACAAATACTATGTTTATAGTGTTTCTAAAAATCACCGAAATCGGACCATAGGTTGTCAAGGCCCCATATATCGAACATGAGGACCTCGGTACTTCTAACCTAATATTAGGGTTTTCAACTTTCAATGGACTTTATACAATATATATGACTAATATGTGGGTCAAATTGTGTATTATTAATATAAATAAAGTTAAACAAATAAATTGCGAGAGTATAAAATGTTCGGTTACACCCGAACTTAGCCCTTCCTTACTTGTTTTTTAATTAATCTTAGAGCTTTGAAAGATATGCTCGGTACTAAAAATACTCAAAGTTAATTTAATAATAGAGCATTTTTATAAAGTTTCTTGAAATGAATTCTTGAGTTTGCAACAAAATGCTGCAAATGGGTTACTCATACGCCTAGGTCCTCAAAGAAAAAGAGAAATAACAACTTTAAACACTTATAAAGTTTAAACAATAATTTTGGTTGCAGTTTATATTAAAAAGTGGCCTTCAAAATTCCATGACGTGCTACATTTTATTTAAATGGACCCATCAGTAACACTTTTTCTTTAATTTGCTTGGATACCTCTAAAGGACGTAAAAGTAAAGTACTTCAAATCATCAAACGTGTAGGAAATTGTGCTTACCACATTGTACCGTTATACATAACAGTGTGAACTGCCTACAATATCTTTAACATTTTCAACTTGATACTTTTTTTATCTATGTCAGCAGCAGCACTGTCTCTGTAGGCTGGTCAATAACTATATAAAATTTACATATGCATGTAAAAGTATATAACTAGCACATGATATACATAAATATGTCTATAAAAACATGAGAATAAGAAAATCACCTCAAAGTTCTTCATTTTAAAAGTGTGACTGTAGTCGTTCTTAACTTCCCTTACAAACACATTGCATACTTTTAGGCGAATCACATTATTGCAAAAACTGCTTGCATTTAGCAAGCAAATGATGCATGAAGACGAAGAGCACTTCCGGAAATCGGTGTATTTTCTGTCAAGACGACGCTTGTTGCGCACTCAAGACAACAACTCACGGCCAGTGCAGTAACAGTACATAAACGACAGCCGATGAAAGGAAACGAGTTATGGACATATGTTGCAATATGCATAAATGTGCCCACCGAAGCGCTGTGTGGCCTATCTGTCATCGCCATCATATAGTGTGCAAAAACAAATTCAAACAAAATATTTCACACACAAACACGTGCATGAGAGCGTGTCAGTGTGTGTTCACGTGGTCAAATCGCCATATTTTTTGGCATGTGGCAAGTGTTTAAATTTAGGTATGCATGTGTGTGGCCAAAAACACTCAACAGTATATTATACTGTTGTCACGCCACACAGAAAGTAAGTATGCAATAACAACAACAACAATAGCACAAACACCAAAGATAGACAGCGTGCTTGTGAAAAAAAGAGGAAACTTAAGAAAAATGGTGAAAATTACTTCTGCATTGTGTGCGCGAGTGAGTGCCCATAGAATCCATAGAATCGTGTTGAGTGCCAACAAAAACAACAATTGCAACAAACACTTTTCCAAATAGAGTTGTATGCGTGGCATGCATAGAGAAAGAAAGAAAGCGTTAGAGGGCTCTAAATGGACGCGCTAGTTGCCACAGCCAACACCCGCAAAGGGTGTTGAAGTGACAGAAGTTGCTTGCAACATGCAACAAAAAGCGCTCAAACAGCAAGAAAAATGCGCGTGATTATGTGTGTGTGTGTGTGTTCACATAATAAACGCAAAACACTATTAACATGCATGCCAGCGACAACAAACAAACAACAAATAGCCAGAAACACACACACACAAACACCTACAAATGCATTCATTACAAATGGTGAGTGAAAAAGGTGTGAAAAGTGTTTTTATGCTTGTTTATTGTCGCCGCCGCCGCCGTCGCTGCCGCTGCTGTTGTTGCAATATGTTTTGTGATTTTTGTTTAGCTTGCATGACAGTTATACAAATATGTGCTCAACACCGGTTGTTGTCTGCAACAACACAAACACACACATACACGCACACAAAGCGCATTTGCATGTAGTGAAGCCTGAAAAGCTCTGGCGGCTTTGGTTTCGCGTCCGCCAGTCAACAAAAACACGACCGACCGCCGAGTGCCGCAAAAATGTGCATTTGTGAGCAACATACAGAGGTGACGGGTATGCAGCGGTTAACAACGGTGTATGCTGCATGGCATCGGCTATAAATGAAAAAGTGCCAATATACATTGATATTTTTTAAATTATTTACTGTTTGCCATTAAATACTATAAACGATAATAAATGCGTTTTTTAATAAAAAAGTGAATATTTTTATTGCAAAAACCGTTAGTTTTTTGTTGAAATCGCAAGTAATTACATTAAAATTGGAAAAAAATACACTTTAGTACTAGTAATCATCTAGTTACATACGGACTAGTTACTTGTGGAGTAGTTCGGAATTTGAAATATCTTTATTTATTATTTAAATCTCGAGTAATTACATTAAAATGATTTCATTAAAATAAAAAAAACACTTTAATACTAATGAGCAACTAGTTCCAAACGAACTAGTTACTTTTGGAGTAGTTCGGAATTTAAAAAAATCTTTATTTTTTATTTCCATTTCGAGCAACTACATTACAACGAAAAAAACACATTTTAATAGTAGTAAACAACTAGTTACATACCAACTAGTTACTTTTGGAGTAGTTACGAATTGCTTCTTCTTCCACAAATTAACACGCAAGCCAACACTACCGCCGCAGGTGCCATTGTGGATGTGTGTATTGCAGTGAATAGAATAGAATAGAATAGCTGGGCGCATGAATAGGCGCATGTAGAAGGAATGAGCGTGACGCTGGTAAATGAAGCTTTAACGCCTATCATATTATTACACACGTTCGCGTGCAGCTCATAATGCATGCCACATATATACAGATATGTACAATTGTATTAGTGTGTGTTTCGGTGTATGCACTTGCTGAGGTGTTGAAGTGTGGCTGCCGGATTGATTGCGGCCAACTGTCGGCTGACTTCACTTATGCTTTGTGTTTGCGCTTGTGGCGAGCTTGTTGGCGTTCTATGTTGAGTTGCACTAAAAAGATTATTTGAAATTTAAGCTACTTTTGCTCTGGTTAATTAGTGTTGGAGAAATGTGCAAAATCAACGGTGGAAATTAGAAAAGTACGAAGGAAGCGTGTGGCGTTAAAGTAGCGAGTAACGAGTACATTGAATTGTACAGGGTTGTATATGTATGTAAGTGTGTGTGATGCATGTGAGGGCAATGTAACATTAAAGAGAATAAATGAGTTATTTCCAGGTGGGTTTGCTAAAATGACGGGAGTTTGGGAAAAATATTCAAAAGATGATGGACTGAGAGTCAATATTATGTGTTATGGCCGGTTATGTATTCAAAAAATTAACGGGAATTTTAAAATATCCAAACGTCCAAAAGTTAAATTTTCAATTTCAAACGAAAATTCTCGTTTTTTTTTAATAAACCTCGCTTTAGAAACGATATTTTAATCGAGGCTAACTGCTTACAAAGATGATCTGAGTAGATTCACAAGATGTCTCTAAATACCCTAATTATTACTAGAAAATATAATATGAAATTGGATCGGAATTTCAAAGCGATTTCCAAAATTATGTCATCGAGGGTAAAGTGTTAAGGAAATCAAATCAGATAAAATCGTAGAGTCGTTATAGGGACTCCGCACCAAATCCTTAGATTGGAAGTTGTTCTGAGGATCCTCCAAAAGATATATAAAGACAAGAATGCTCTATTTTGGTCCAAGATCAAGCGTTGTTCGAAGCTGCCAGCAAATGTGGAACGTAGAGCAGTTCTTTCGGAGTTAAAGTTTGTCAAATAAAAAAAATTGTCAAAGAAAAACGAACTCACGAAAGTATTCACTTTAATATATCAAGTTTATCTGGGTCACATTCGTCAGAAAGCAGACAGCACTCGGACAATTTTAGACTTGAGTATTAAAACTAATCGTTAGATACACAAGCAAGATGTTAAGAGATGACTGAAAGTGGTTCGTGTTGACCATTCCCACGACATGCGCCTATTTTATCGGAAGGGACCCCGAATTTTAGCCGGCCAAGAACTGTCAACTTGACAGCATTCATTGAAATTATTTGGAGACTTACTACAACAACAATACATATTGTACGAACTTCCCACACATCGCATCAATCAATGGATTAATTGAGAGAACACTTCACAACGTTAGACTTTTTCCTGTGGGAATATGTAAAGTCTAAAATCTATGTGGACAATCCCGCATCGATTCAGGCATTTTAGCAAAATATCACGCGTGTCATTCGCCAGTTACCAGTCGAAAGGCTCGAACGATTCACGAAATTGAACTCAACGGATAGACCATCTGAGACGTAGCCGCTGTCAACATTTGAGTGAGATAATCTTTAAAAAATAAATGCCAAAGAATGTTCTTTCGAATGATAATAAACATTCCCCATTAAATTTGAATTTGCTGTGTTTTTTTCTTTAGGGAATCTGGAATCATCGATTAGCCTTTATATATAGTTTCCCAAAGTTCCTAGGTGGAACACAGGGTCTCAAAATGTATTTCATTTCTCTCCATGAGTGGCATTATTTTTTCTCATCTGCTGGAGGCGGTACCACGCATTGGCTAGTCTGCCTCGTCTGTGACTCACTTGAGGATTCCATTTTAACGCTGTTCTTGTGCTATCAACTTGGAGCTTACACAACTTGTGCCCGATTCATTTTCAGTTGTGGTTTGGTCACAGTTCAAAGATCAGCATTCTTTATAAGATTGGGAAAAAATATCCGCATAACAACAACAACAAAGTATTGCTAAATCGAAAGTATTGTAGACCTATTAGCTACTTCATATATCTACCGACCTAGAGCTTAGTCTAATTTAAGAAGGAACTGACCACACAAGTGACAACTCTTAAATGCAACAATTACAAAGTGAAAGCTCTTTGCATTTAAATGTTATATGTAGATTATTTTACTTGCTGACATGACCACGCCCACTCACTTGCACAGCAACTTAAACAAAATTAAACAGAATTCACCTACATCAGACAAATAAATTGCAATCAGCACAGCACTGCCGAGTGGTGTGTGTGTGTGTGTGTGAGCACACAATTTATTTTCTAAGAACTTGTCATTTGTTGCTATTTGAGTTTTGTGTGAGTTTTATTTGAGTTGCCGAGTGCGTGCTGGCATGCAAAGGCAAAGACAGTGGCAAAGGCAAAGGCACTACTGGTTTGCCAAGTGGCAAGTGTGTTGCTGCAAGACTTTCAACAACAGACACCAAACCGAGTGTGCCAAAAATTTCTAGTCACTTACTTTGAAGCGCATAACTTGACAAGAACAACAAAAACAAAAGCTGAGTAAAGTTAGTAAAGCCACCAGCGTTGACTCAAAGTTAATGGCTTAATTCAATTTCAGTGACTGAAATGACTGCGTCCACGACTGAAAAGATGCAGATGTTGTGCCACGTCAGCTGACATATCACAGCGGCGCTGTTGTTGTTGCTGTTGGCGAGCAAGCAGCGCTGCGTTGACAGCAAACTAACAACCTAATTAAATTCTAAACATTCGCTTAGGCAAATAGCAGCAGCGCGAATGCGCAGTGAATGGCGGATGCGAAGGCGCAGCGGCCGACATAAAGGAGCGAACGTGCAGTTATGCGAGCGCTACTTCAAGTTACACGCAAAATGCTTGGCGTTGCTAAGGCATTTGCAACATTACTCCGTGTATGTGTTTGCGCAATCTTTATTGTTGCGAATTCGTTAATAACCAAGTACGTACCGTTAGCGACAGCAAGTGAAAATATGTCAGCTGCCTGCCTCCCGGCCAACCCTACTCCAATAGTGTGTTAAATTAAGCGCTTTATGCCATTGTTGTCGGCCACGTTGCAACAGCCGGTGATGAGGCGCGCAGTCGTGCGTTGCGCGCTCGCCAACTCACGACTAAATCATTGGTTGAGCAAATTGCTCCGCCGCTGCCGCAGCCGCCGCCGAGCACAATTAGGTGAAACTGCAAATGTTGCGCGTGTTGATCTTTCGAGTGGCTGTCGATGGCAGTTGTCGTCAATTGGTGCATGCAACACACTGCTGTGGCACTGGGTTATTGTTGAGATTTCGAATATTTTGAGAAACTAAAATTCAAAATTTCTAGAAAATGATAGACATTTCTTTGAGATTTCAGCTACAGCATGAAAATCTACATTCTCCTCCTGTTGTATCACAAATTCAATAGCTTCGCAGTGCCCGTAATGTGCGCTGGGTATAACCAACTCTCTGCTCCTTTAACTAACTTTTCAAATTTCATCTCACATGTCTGCCAATACCAATAGCAGTTCTATATATGTATGTGTGAGCACTCGCATGTGTATATGTGTGTGTGTATGTTTCGCGCTCTGATTGGTATTCGCAATTAGAACAAATGTAAACAAGTTGATTTGCAACAACTTTGCTCTGCTTTGCGAAAATTTTGCTGAAGTAGCAGCGACATGTGGTGCCAATCGGTAGGTGAAATAACGAAATTAGCGGCACTTAAAGGATATGCAAGCATGGCCATTTGACCTAATTTGTGGTGCGCAAAGGGAATTTGGCAGCAGTTGATAACGGCAGCGAAAAACAGAAATGTTGCTACACATACATATATAGTATGCATATATACTTTAAATAAAATAATATATATATACTCCGGCTTAAAGAAAACTGAACATGCACTTGCCGCTTAGTACTTTTTGTCGTAATAGGACAAATCAATTAAAAGAGCACATGAACATACGAAGAGTGTTCAAAAAATATTGTGAATTTATAAATTTCTAAATTTAATTTTTTTCTTAATATGCTGATATACATGCCCCTGAAGTACGATACAATTTTCAGCTACATTCATTACCTACTTTGTCTGTAGCAGCCGCTAAGGTTAGACGTGTTTAAATGAGCTTGGCGATTTTCGTTTCTTAAACGCTCACCTTTCTTTGGCTGTTCGTGAATTCTTGGTACCGTTTCCCAGCCTCTGTATTCGCCAGACATGACTCCGATTGACTTTTCCCTATTTTCCAATAAAAAAGAGAACCTTAATGGTCCGCATAAGCTTAGGGGGAAACTTTAAAAGAGCTGAAGGCTAGAAGAAGCGCTAGCCTAATATCGAATGTGGTCTATTTAAGGGGCACACCTAGTGTGAAATTTTAAAAAAAGAGATTACACCTTTAAAAATAACATATTAAAATTTCAAATCGATATCTCAAATAGTTTTTGAGTTATAGCAATTTAAAGAGCAGCCGCTCGGCAGCTACGAGCTAGCTCATTAGCTACGAGATGTACCTGAGGTATTGTTCAGAGTCTGTCCCTTCCAGCCCCTATAACACGATTCCGGTTTCTATTGTTGGCTCTCAGGTATACTAAAATATGTCATTATAATAATTTCTAGAAATTTCTAGAAATTAGCTGTAAGTATGATTTTAAACCACTAATAACAGTGAAAACGATCATTTTATCTTTAAACACGTTTTTCTCGAAACAGCATTTTCCCAATTTGCTGCAGTGATTACTCAAAAACAAATGATCCGATCACTATAGATTTTTTCTTTATTTGTTCTATATATAGTTCTCTGTACAATGACCTATCGATTTTTGATCTGATCAAAAAAGCAGGCCAAAAACGACCAAAATTTTGGGTAAAATTCGACTATTTTTTAAAACGTCGCCATATTGTCAATTACAGACAATATTATCTAATTTAACGAGAATTTTTGTTTTTTAGATTTCATCCCCGGAGAAGGCCGGAATCACTGCAGCAGTGAAGGACCTTTTTTCGCGCCGTTGGAGATCGACTATAACTTAAAAAATATTTAATTTTTTTCTTCAAAAATTTCACTGTATATTCTTGAAACATGTATAAATATATTCTTAAAATTTTGAAATAATTGATAAAGTATTTTTTTTTTAACAAAAATTCCTAAAAATCACCTTTTTTACATTACACAATTACACTAGGTGTGCCCCTTAAAGGTGACAATATTTTTTTGATTATTAATTTCTATAACATCTGAAGAATATTATCCTAAATTTTCAAGCACTCCAAGTCAGGTATTATTGTTACTCAAAACTTTAAACGCGCTCGGAACCGTGTTTTCAAAGCCGATTATCATATGTTCTCGAAAACTACTCAACCAATCTTGATGAAATTTTGCACAAGTGTTCGAGATACAATTAACTCGTGTTTAAACGAACGATTTTTTTATTTTTCAATTACAACTATTTAAAAAAAAAAAACAAAATGTCAAGCAAATTTGACTGAAATGTTTATTTTTTGGAAAAATGTCTGCCAAAATTCCGAGTTTTTGGTCTTAACTAAAACACTTATTTTTGTTTTTTCTTCATTTAGGATGCTCCTGTCAGGAGTTATGCTGACAACGCGTACGCACCTTTTTTTCCGCGGGGCACAAGAAATTACGTCACAATGGAGGAATTTTAATTTTTTGCTTTGGAAATTTCAGAAATTATTCTTTAAATATGTATCTAGAAGACAGAAAAAAGTTTGAATTAAATAAATAATGTTTTACATAGAAAAAACATATTGAAAATAGAAAATTTTTTACTCGACAAAACCCATGTAACCCCTTAAGTAAACGAATGAATAAATATTTTGTTCAAAATACGAAAATTCTCGTTATTTTTTGAACACACCTCGAAAATAGTCTCGATGCGTTTTCTAAGTACCTATTGTTCCTTTCTTTATATAACGATTATTTTTCTTAAGCGTGGGATTTTCAGTGAGGCAATACTTTTTACGAAGTTGGTCTCTATGACAACTGTTTACTTGACTTATACTCAGTTTGGTTGTCCATTTCATAATGAACAGACTCCAGGCCCCAATTGCTGCAAAAAATTGTCGAAAATCGTCTAGAATTTATTCGAGCCAACCGTGGTGGTCACTTAAAAATAATCGCAAATCCTTATCTCAACAATAAAACTAAATTCTCGGCCATAACTTACTTCTAACTAACTTTATTTCTTCTTGAAAACCACATGTCTAGAGAAAATACCTTTTATTACGATTATTTTTTATAAGAGCGTTCTGTACGAACTCAGTTGAAATCTCGACACTCATTTTCGAGGCAAATGAAAGAATTTCAGATTTTTTTCGTATACAATATATATTTTAAAATTTTTTCTAAATCACTCCCTTTCAAAGATTCGTCATACGAAACAAAGCAAAACAGTCGCAAAATTTCCGATTGCCGCAATTGTGTGGCAGCTGTGATTTTTATTACATGCTCACATGATGACACGTTGTCTTGCCAACGATAATGAAACAATGCAGCAATATTTACTGCAACTGCAACATCAATTGCAGCAACAACACAATGACAGCAAATGCATTAGTAAAAGTGTGAAAGTGAAATGCGCCAATACATTGCAGGCATTTGTGGCAGGTTGCACTGCATACATTGATGAACACATCTGTAAATTTGTAACTGTATTTTTTCGCAGCTAACTAATTGTGTGTGTGGTGAAGCATAAAAAAGCTGGCATCAGTAGCCGCCTTTTGTGCATTTATTTGTGCATGCTACACATTCCATTAGGCAATTTTTTCATTTGCGGCAAGTTTTGGTATTTCAGTTTTTCTATAATAACTTTTTCAAGCTGCCAAATTATTGCCGCGAGCGTCGGTGCATAACTGCTGATGTTTGTGTGACTACTGACTATTAGTCGGCGTTCACAGGTTCGATGCTGACTTTCAAGCGCAGTGGTGTAATTAGGTTGTAAGGTAGTATAGGGACTAAGTGATTTTGTTTTTGTGTTTAAAAAGTGTTGCAGACAGAAATATGTATTTCTCTTCAATGAGTGGGTGCCATTGGAGATACTTTTTTGTGGGAAAAAGCGCCTAAAGCGTTCACATGATGAAGCTGTGAATTTAATTGCTATTGTTAAGCCATAGTTTTTGCTACACTGAGCGAATAAAAGTCTCTTTATTGAGTATAAAATTATTGTATTTATTGTACAGTGTAATAACAGCCGGCTGGATAATGGACCCAACCATTTGTTTTGAGAGATTGAGTCACAAACAGGTAAGCCGGTAAAGTGGATGTCGTACGACGGTCTTTAGGAGGACCATTTTGACACCACCGGGTCTCGAACTCCCTTTCACTACAATGTTCTCTCTGAACCATCCTGTGGTCTTGATATAGTTATTCAATACATGAGTCTTAGGTAAAAAAGTCAGTCAGTTCTTCGAAGTTAGTCTCCAACATTTAAATCTTTGACTTCGAATTTCGAAAATAAATTTTTGGAAAAACGTTATTATTATTTACAGAACGTACTTTTTAAGTAATCAAAAATATGGATATACTATTTATTTTTATTCGAACTGCGGGTGAAAGCGACACCATGGATAAGCTAGCCGGCGGAAGACCTGTAACGACGAATACCGATCAAATCATGGAAAACATCTAGTTAGACCGGCATGTGGCATCTCGTGACATCGCCTAGGAGATGGGAGTTAGTCACCAAACCATTTTAAACCATCTGCAGAAGGCTGGATACACAAAAAGCTTGATGTTTGGGTGCCGCATGATTTGACGCCAAAAAACCTTCTGGACCGAAGCAACGCCTGCGATATGCTGTTGAAACGTAACGAACTCGACCCATTTCTGAAGCGGATGGTGAATGGCGACAAAAAATGGATCACATACGACAATATCAAACGAAAACGGTCGTGGTCGAAGGCCGGTGAGTCGTCCCAAACAGTGCCCAAGCCGGGATTGAAGGTCAGGAAGGTTTTGCTGTGTGTTTAGTGGGATTGGAAGGAATCATCCACTCTGAGCTGCTTCCATATGGTCAGACGTTTAATTCTACCATCTACTGCGAACAACTGAATCGCTTGAAGCAGGTGATCGACCAGGAGCGTCCAGAATTGACAACAGGAAGTGTGTAGTGTTCCACCAGGACACATACATCGTTGTTGACTCGTCAGAAGCTACGGGAGCTCGGTTGTGAGGTTTTATACATCGACCTTATAGCCCGGACATAGCGCCAAGAGACTTGTGAAAAGTAGGGGGGGCTTCTACGAGGGTGGTATTATGAAGTTGCCGCCTAGTTGGAAACAGATTATCGAACGAAACGGCGCATATTTGAACTAAATCCGATCACTGTAACACTTTTTGTAAAGCATTGAATAAAGAGCAATAAAGCGGTGATATTTGACAACCTCATATTTTGGGAATTCAGAAACTTAGCAACCCTAGCAATAGTTTATTATAACTGCCAAAAAGTCAATGAATCAAACGAAATTGAGTTTCATTTAACAAAATCGAACCGATGTGCCAATAATGAAATGTAACGCAAATTCACCACAATTTCCTTCAAGTGTAGTTTAATGTAATTAAATGCGCACAAAAACAATGCAGCTGCTGTGTTGTAATACAACAAATAACACAGCTACTCAATGGCTTATTTTGGTCAATTTGAATGAACTCGAAATGGATTTCATTTATTTATGAGCATTGCAGTGCAATTCGACCACACCAAAGCACTTTAGTTGTTGCCAACAGTTCAACTCATATACATATGTATGTCTATATTTACATATACATACATATATAGAAATGTAATTGTGGGTGTCTATGTCCAACAGAAAATTTATTGGTATTAAGCAGACAATCGAATGTGATTGGGTGATTAGGTGGCTCGTTGTGGCTTGCTGCCGTTTGCTTGTTGTATGTGTAGTATGTATGTATTAGCAGTAAGTTTGGCTTGGATTTGTTGCCAAATAAATACAATTAGTTGTAGAAATCAAATACAAGTTATTTAAATGTTATTGTAATTGCTTGCTAGTTGTTGTTGTTATTGTTGTTGTTGCTATATATCAACACTTTGTACATGGCTCAATTGAGCATCTAATGCCAAAGCTAATATTTGCAAGTTGTAAATGTTGTAATAAAGTCATTTCCGGTAGATCGCCTTGCATTTGGGCCACAACGAGTGTCATCACATGGTTTAACTCGTACTGTTGCAAATGATTATATTATATTTACTTATTTGTATGTTTGTAGTATTTGCATAGAAGTGTATTAGAAGCTAAACGTGCTTGAAATGCAGTGAGTACATCGGCATGGTAATGAGTGGATGAATTGTTGCTACAATCTAGGGTCTAATGGCACGTTAGATATTATTGTAAATTATAAGAACAATAGAAGTTAAAACTTTTCGAGATAACGATAGATTCAATCACTAAAGCAAGGTATAAGTAAGGACCGGCTTTATCAATTTTTGGGTAAGAACATATAATAAGCTCAGATAAATATTTTCAATAACTATGCCGTGATACGAGCTGCAGAGCTAAATAGAGAAGGTACAATCTTCTATAAGAGTGTACAGCTGCTGGCGTACGCCGATGATATTGATATCATCGGAAGCAACAACCGCACCGTTTGTTCTGCTTTTTCCAGACTAGATAAAGAAGCGAAGCGGATGGGTCTGGTGGTAAATGAGGACAAAAGGAAATATCTCTTGTCATCAAATTGGCGTCTTGGCTCCCACGTCACAGTTGACAGTCATAACTTCGAAGTAGTAGATAGTTTCGTATATCTGGGAACCAGTATCAACAACACCAACAATGTCAGCCTCGAAATCCAGCGCAGAATCACTCTTGCCAACAGGTGCTACTTTGGACTGAGTAGGCAATTGAACAGTAAAGTCCACTCTCGACGAACCAAAATCAAACTCTACAAGTCGCTTATCATTCCCGTCCTGCTCAATGGTGCAGAAGCTTGGTCGATGTCAACATCAGATGAGACGACACTAGGAGTTTTCGAGAGGAAAATTTTGCGCAGGATTTATGGTCCTCAGAACATTGGCAATGGCGAATACCGCAGACGATGGAACGATGAGCTGTACGAGTTATACGACGACATTGACATAGTTCAGCGAATAAAAAGACGGCGGCTACGCTGGTCAGGACATGTTGTCCGAATGGACGAAAACACCAGCTCTGAAAGTGTTCGATGCAGTACCCGCCGGAGGAAACCGAGGAAGGGGAAGGCCTCTGCTCCGTTGGAGGGACCAGATGAAGAGCGACCTGGTTACACTTGGAATCTCCAACTGGCGCAGAACTGCGAAGGAAAGAGAGGAGTGGTGCGCTCTCATCGATTCGGCTATAACCGGCTAAACGGTTCAACGTCTATCACATACATACATGCGGTGAATGAAATAAATCAACTTAGTCTATTTTCGAGGCATTTCTTCTAATGATACGGAGAGTAGAGGGAATTGTACAGTTAATTTAGATCTATGACTAGTACCTGGTTATGTAGGATTAATAAATTTGAATGAAATAAATCAACTTAGTCTATTTTCGAGGCATTTCTTCTAATGATACGGAGAGTAGAGGGAATTGTACAGTTAATTTAGATCTATGACTAGTACCTGGTTATGTAGGATTAATAAATTTGGAAAGAAGTCAGAAATAAGTTTTAGCATTAGGGTAAATAATATAAAATTAAAATATATATATATATATATATATATATATATTTATTTCAAGGTGGTTCACATTAGCCCAAATATTTCAGAATTTGTAAAATTTACTGCTTTCCTTGGGAACATTTATCTACAGTATATATGATATCCCATTGTAGATTTAAAGTTAATCTCGCTAAAGCTTTTCATATGAACGAAATTTCTGAACCAACGAAGCGTAAAATTTTCAATTATTTAGCCTCAGCAACATTTTCATAGCAGTTAAACAATTATTTGTCTAGATTACACGCCCTTTAGCTCTTTCGTTTCTTTATTTTCCTACTAATTTCACAAGCTTTTTTTCGTTTGATGCTTCCACCAGCTTCCACCGACTTCCACCAAACGTGCTTTCATTCTTTTGCTTGCCTTTCAAGTTGCAGAAACATTTGTGTGTTTTTTGTTTTTGTTGTCATTCCGCTTTTATTTTATCATCTCCATGGCGCTTTTAATAGAAGCGTCAAAAACATGTTGCGCGTCGCTTTAAAGTTTGGACACATGTCGCTGATGAATTTGCCATTCCCATTTAAGGTGTACTCCCCTGCTCTCCCACTGCTCTCACAGCGGCCAATGTTGGTGAGACTTTCCTGGCTGCTGTTGCTGCAACAGGATAATCTTTCAGCTTGAGCTCTTGTTTCTGGTTGTTAGCGAGATTAAATGCAGACGATAAGACAAAACAATTATTTGAAATTTTACGCTTGTGCAGTGAATTTTCCCGTCAACTTATTTATTATATCTGAAAAGCGGTCGGTCACTTTTTAATGTGGAGGAAATTTTTACTATCAGTTGCTTTTGTTGTTCGAATATTGTGTATTGGCTCGTGTTTTGTTGATAAAATTTACTAATTGTCTAAATTTGGGCTATAAGGGATGATGATGTACATATAACATTGATTACAAGAGCAATACTCATTATATATAATTTTTTGAATATCTTGTGCAGCTAGTTATTTTTTATGAAAGCTTCATATAAGTTTAAGCCAAGAAATTTCTAGACCCCAAACTTTCAAAACAGGTCCCTTACTTTAACCTATATACACATACCTACATACATACATATGTATGGACCTAATCGGCTGAATCAGCGCATAAACAACTCCAAAGTTGAATGAAACACTTAAATGCAAGCAATTTTTTTTTTAATGACTCGTTATATACTTTAATTAAAACATGCTTGTTGTTGTTGTAGTTATTGTATGCAATTCGCATTTATCAAAAAAAAAGCTTGCATTTTGGGTTTTTTGATTTCATTTCGGCCCAAAGTGCAAACAGTTTTTACCTTTAAAGCTTTTTTTATTGAAAATTTTACTTTTGTTGTTTTTGTTTTTATTTTAAATTGATTTTTATGTTAATTTTTGCTTTTTCTGTTATCGTGTAATAATGTATGTAAACAATAAAATTTACATTTTAAGCAAGCGTAAATTATTAAATTTAAACTTAAAAAAAATATTGAAATTAAGAAATTTAAAGGTAGAGTAATCGAACTGACAGCGCAACATGAGTTTTCCTTGTACCAGCAATTAATCAAGTTGTGGCATTTGGAAACGACTTACCGTTATAAAAAATTTTAGCTTCTTAAGTTTTGATGATTTTATAAAATGTTGGAAAAGCTATATTTAAATTATTCAATTAGAATATTATATTTTACTATTTATTATAAATTTATTTTCTTTATTTTTTTTTGTTTTTTTTTTTTTGTTTTCAAGACACGCTAAATATTGTTAGCTTTTTCAAAGCCCCAACTTTTAACTCAGTTCTACTAATTCCATTTATTTATGATATTTTTTCTATAACATACGATCTCATACTATTTCATAAGTATTCACTTGCCGTGGTCCAATATGTTGGAGTATTTTTACAAAATAGTCTCCTCGTATATTTGCTATCGCGTTTTGTAATATAATTTTTTGTAATTCATCGATTTTAACTTCACTTTTCATTTATTTCCAACTTAAAATGTCGATTTAGCAAGTATTTATAAAGATTCCTTTGTTTATAAAATGTTATTATTCAACCTCAATATCGGAAAGGTTTCAAAGTTTTTAAGCTCAGCTCTAATGAAATATATTGTTAACTCTTGGTTATCTGTTTATTTGCGGTATCCAACGAATTATTCGAGAGTAAAAACTTTGTTTTACTAAGGTATACATTTGTATATTTCTTTTTCGTTGGGGCAAGTTTTTATGCGGTGGGTCCCAAATACTACGCACAATCGCAGAAGTCGGCTTCGTCTTCTCACTTTAGCTTGCCTCCAAACGGATGTCTGTTGGCTATCTAGAGATTACTTGATATAAGACCGGAAGCCGTGAGCTGCTTGAGCTATAGGTAAAAGAATCGTTCTTGGCCACTCCCAAGTGAATGGCAATCAGAAGCTTTCCTCACTACCGCACAGTGGGCCAGAAGGTAGGCAAAAGCGGCCAAAACTAAAAAATTTATCAAATTCGTTCGAAAATCCTTACTCGGGGGTTTTCGGGGTCGCTGATTACGAATCTGAAGTAAGTTTTTAAAAATTCAAAATGGCGGATCCAATATGGCGGACGAAAAATTAAAAACTCATTGGATTCGCTCGAAAATCGTTAGTCGGGGGTTTTTGGGGTCGCTGAACACGAATCCGGTATTATTTTTCCAAAATTCAAAATGGCGGATCCAATATGGCGGACGACTTTTGACAAAACTTAACGTATTCGTCTGAAAATAGTTACAAGGGGGGTGAATCCCCTTGCCTCTCACAAAATAAATACGATTTTTAAGAAACGAAATTTTAAAATTCGGGGTGCTTTTTGGTTTGAGTCCCCTCGCCTCTCACTTTGAAAAAATAGAAGAAACACATTTAGTCATATTCTTCATCCGTCAATTCAATTTCGTCTAATAGTGAATAATCTTCGTGATTTGTGATACTTTTATCGTCTTCATTAGTTGTAATCGAAGTTGTAGTAATTACTTTAGGAATACAAAATAAAGAGTTAAGCCAGTCTTTATTGTTTAAAAACGTAATCAAATTTTACTGTCGAATTGAAATTCAAAGTACTGCGGAGTTAAAAATATTTTATTAAATGTAACAAAAATTAGCTAAAATCTACTTTGATATGTGTAGGTTACTATAAACAAAACAAAAATTAAAAAAAAATAGTCGAGTTTTGGCCGCCTTTGCCTACCTTCTGGCCCACTGTGTACCGTAAACTTCTACTTCAATGACCCTAACCTAATTTTTTAATGAAGTTTATCATTTATTGCAATGAATGGTTGTTCCTTTCGTTGTATAAGACTTGATGCCCATAAATAAAAAAAACATTGTTAAAACTTAAAATTCAGACGATCTCTCTGATCTTTGGTATAAAAAACATTTTCTATATAATATTTATTCGATTTAAAATGAATATTTCCAAAAGTGAATTTTTATCCATGGGCACGTTTAATATAATTTTGCATTAATCATGCCACATCTCAGAGGTATTAAGGTCAAATTAGCTGGTGGATTGATAGTAATTTTTCTAAGTTTTTACCTCTGAGTTAGAGTGAATGAACGTGGTTACTATCAATTTTTTCTGTTATATTTTTGGTAGCCCCTACATACATTAAAACCAATCAAGGGTGCAACCACGCCCACTTTTAAAAGAATTTACGTTTTCTTTTTGAAGTATTTTGGTTAGCACTTTAGGTACTACTCCATAACATCAATTTCTAAGTCAGTTATTCTATTACTTTATGCTTTTTTGGCCCTGCAAAAGTCCAGTTTCTACCATTTGCAGTTATAATCTCCATATTTTTGTTGAAAATCATTAAGTTTTAGCTTACCCAGACTGATTTGCAATTAATTTAATTCGTAAATTTTTAATTCAAAATGAACTTATTGACTTGAAATGAAAATTTATGAGCTTCAAAGTATTAAAAACAAAGTTTTTACAAATACGTCAAAGGTTTTCCCCAAACATAAGGAGCCTTTTCAAAAGAGTAATGTTTCACAAATAAATTTAATTGGTGCAATGACGCCGAAGTTATTTATCAATTCGAAGTAAAAAACATAAAAATAATTATGCTAATTAACTGCATTGAAAGGTCGACAGGGAGGAATGATGAGGTCCAAGTTCGGGTTAAACAACATATATGTATGTATTATATACCCAGCGCACATTTCGAAGATGTGAAATCGTTTAATCGATTTGATTTGATTTCATTATTTTTTTTGAATATTATGTTAGGAATTTTGTGTTCTGAAAACTGAATATGGTATATATTGGTAGACTAGTTAGAGGGTTATAAATAATACATTTCGTTAAGTGAAGAAAAATATATTGTCTTTATTATAAACATTTTATTAGAATGCTCTCATAAACTCCTCTTTTCTCTCTCTCTCCAACATTAATGCCTAGCTTGTTAAAGTGTCATATGAAAAGTAATTACCGTATTTTTCAATCACTCATTATTGAGTAACCCGCTAATGTCATAATACCTTAATAAAGTAGCTGCGCGCGTGGAAATATTTGTGCAAATATTGCATATTCAAATAATTGCCGAGAAAGTGAAAACAACACAAAAAACTGTGTCAAAATTGGTTATTGTAAACAATGAATATTCTGCTCAGCGATAAGCCGATTGCTATAATATTGACAGCATGAAAGCGAATCTGGTGTTTGAACTTACACAGCGCCATACTATATTTGAACAAACATGAATGTAAATGTCTGTGAATATGTATGTAGATTTGAAACAAATATAATTAATTCGAATACCCTACACAGAGAAAATTTCTTATTTATATATTTTTCGACAAATTTTCAGGCCTCGATGATTACACATGATAATTTAAAATATTGATGTAGTTTGAGATTATATGGATTTTAGGGTCGCTTCACATATTTCGAAGAATTTTATTTTACTTAAATTGTTTGACTAAGGACTAAACTTTCATCACAAGTAATACCCTGATTTCAATTTCTATAAAAAATATACAATATTTTGTTAAATTTTCTTTTGCTCTTTGAGAAGAAGATGTTCGATAAAAGATCTCTAAAAAATATCATGGTTACAAACTTAAATACAAAGCAAGATTCAATGTCATATTCTCAGTGATTCGAACATAAAGGGTGATTTTTTAAGAGCTTGATAACGCATAAAATTTGCAAAATCTCATCGGTTCTTTATTTGAAACGTTAGATTGGTTCATGACATTTACTTTTTGAAGATAATTTCATTTAAATGTTGACCGCGGCTGCGTCTTAGGTGGTCCATTCGGAAAGTCCAATTTTGGGCAACTTTTTCGAGCATTTCGGCCGGAATAGCCCGAATTTCTTCGGAAATGTTGTCTTCCAAAGCTGGAATAGTTGCTGGCTTATTTCTGTAGACTTTAGACTTGACGTAGCCCCACAAAAAATAGTCTAAAGGCGTTAAATCGCATGATCTTGGTGGCCAACTTACGGGTCCATTTCTTGAGATGAATTGTTCTCCGAAGTTTTCCCTCAAAATGGCCATAGAATCGCGAGCTGTGTGGCATGTAGCGCCATCTTGTTGAAACCACATGTCAACCAAGTTCAGTTCTTCCATTTTTGGCAAAGTTTGTTAGCATCGAACGATAGCGATCGCCATTCACCGTAACGTTGCGTCCAACAGCATCTTTGAAAAAATACGGTCCAATGATTCCACCAGCGTACAAACCACACCAAACAGTGCATTTTTCGGGATGCATGGGCAGTTCTTGAACGGCTTCTGGTTGCTCTTCACCCCAAATGCGGCAATTTTGCTCATTTACGTAGCCATTCAACCAGAAATGAGCCTCATCGCTGAACAAAATTTGTCGATAAACACATTTCGAACCGAACACTGATTTTGGTAATAAAATTCAATGATTTGCAAGCGTTGCTCGTTAGTAAGTCTATTCATGATGAAATGTCAAAGCATACTGAGCATCTTTCTCTTTGACACCATGTCTGAAATCCCACGTGATCTGTCAAATACTAATGCATGAAAATCCTAACCTCAAAAAAATCACCCGTTAGAATGATAGAGATCTCACTTTACATATGTAACCTTTCCACCTTTGGAGTTCTCTACCCATAATTATTAAAATTCTCGCAAATCTCTTTTCTTTCATTAGAATCCTTCTCTAGGCCTCTATATAACATATGCGATTGATACTTAAAAAAATTACTGTTTCAAATACCTTTGTCTACGCTCGAACTTGAATTTTGTTCAATTATATTACTATATTCAATTATTTTGAGATTTGTATACAAGTTCGAAAATCTGAAATTTTTTATGATATGCATTGGCATGTCGTGCATGGTATACACTTACCATAAATATTTGTATGCATAATTGCGTGATTGAGTTGAACTTGGAACACGTTTTTTTTCAACGCGCTTACTTTTGATTTCATTTTAATGCTTTTTGCTGCCGAATTTGGCTTTAAACTCAGAAATTTGTTTAATTTATGGACCTGTGAGACTGCGCCCACCTACCTGCCGAGCGGCGCGTTCACGCTAATGTCATTTATTGGCCTGTTGCGGTCAAGTAGGGTTCACTGCACAGTCACACAGCCTGGCCAGTGTCTCTGAGCCAGACAAAGTGCGCTACGCACTGCGCAGGCGGCGCCGACCTCGTGCAATCACATTTGCCTTTAATTGCATTGCACAACTGGACATTTCCCTTCGTAACTTCAACAAAAATTTGAAAATAAGAATACAATAAAATACAACAAAAAACACAATACAGCAAAGAAATTCCATTTAAGAATTTGCGCGCGGCCGGCCACGTTCATTGGCGCACATTTCACCGCAAACCGGATCTGCTAAGCGGGTTTTATGCTGGATTGCCTTTTTTCTCAGCGGTTCTGCGCTGTTCGTTGATCGATTTTGGCATCTTGCATGGTTTGTTTGACTTTTTTTCGTGATTTTTTTGTGTGCGATTCCTAGCGGCGCGCACACATTCCGCTAAACAACAGTTCGGTATACGTTGCTACTGTGCTTACGTCGCCGTCTGTGTATTTCAGTGTGGGCTAATGCGAATTTTTGTTCAAAAGTTAAAAGACGCTTCAATCGGGAGTTAGATGTCACACTGTTTTGGCAGCAGCAACAACCCAATAAGTTTGTGTTTATAAAGAAAGTGCGAAAGTGCTAAGTGATATATAAAGACACTGCGATTTAAGTAGAATACTGAAGGACACAGTTTAAAGGATTACAAAAATTACAAAAAATAACTGTATATTGTGAAAAATGCACGGTTTTGTGAAGAAAATGGTAATTTTGAAAATAGAAAATATTTGTGTAATAAATATTTTAAAAATATTTTATTGAAATATGAACGTTTAAGAAGTAAATTTAATCATTTGACTAAGTTTAAGCATAGTTTTTGAACTGAAAATTTAATAATGTAAAAAAAATTAAAAAAATAATAATAATTAAAAAAATAAAATAAAATTAATTAATTTTTTTTAATTAAAAAATAAAAAAATTTTAAATAAAAATAATTAATTTTTTTAATTAAAAAATAAAAAAAAATAAAATTTTTTAAAAATTTAAATTAATTTTTTTTTAATTAAAAATAATAAAATAAAAAATAAATAATAAAATTTTATAATAAATTAAGCGCTTACTATTAAAATTCTGAAATAACAATTTTCAGTTTTCAAAAAAAAATCCTAACATTTTTGTAAAATGGTTTTTCAACTATAAAAATAATTAAACAACTAACCTCTCCAACAAAAGCTAAAATTATAATCTTAATTCTCTCATTTACAGTTAACCATCGCCGCGCTAATGCTACTCTCAGTGCTCGCGACCCAAGCCAGTCCACGTTACTACAAAGTTGGCAAATACGGCCGTTACAATTTGGACCCAATGCTCGCCTCCGCATCGGATGTGCTGCCGATGGTACAGAGCAACAACTTCGACATGGTGATGGCTGACGACAAATTCCCCATGGAATCCATACAGTATCAGAATTTCGCCGGTTTCCATGAACCACAAATGGCGCCAGAGTCCGATTTCAATATGGACGAATCACAGTTCCTGCCAAAGAACACACCGCTCCGCGCACCGCAAGCTGTGTCAAAGCAGGAACGCGAAATACGTCAGCGCATCGAAGTAGCCGATCCCAAGTTGGAGAAAAGGAAGATGCTGAAGTTGAAGAAAGGCGCCTCTGTGCCACGCGGCGCTGAGGCCTATCCATGGGATCAGTTCGATTACGATTTGTATAGCGTGAATCCGGCCAATCAAAAGAACTACTAATTGACGAATCACTCTTAAACAGTTCTCCAATGTTTTTGTTGTATATTTATGTATTTATTGCCTTGTGATATTTTCTGTTAGCTATTTAATAAAATAAAAATAACTTATTTATTGTAAAAAACAAAACAAACAAACAAATAATTGGCTGATAATTAATTAATTTGTGTGTTCGACATACTGACGCAACTTTGGCAAACCCCGCGCATAATGGAAGAAGAAAGTTTGGAATTTCTGCACAAAAGAGATGCGCAATAATGCTTGTAAACAAATAAGCAAAACACATAAATTAGTCGAAAGGAGGAATTTTAAAGACAACAATAATAATAACCCGGGCGACGGTGATTACGTTCGCGAACAAGTTGGCGTCGGCGATTAGTCGCCGAATGCAATAAAAAATTCGAAACCATAAAAATGTTATTTAAAGAACGAAGTTTAAGTGGTTTTTATGCACACAAAAAACACAAAAACCAAAAAAAAAAGAAAAAATGATAAATAGAAATAAATAGAAAAGAGATAAAACGGAATTAATAGCCAGTTTCGAACTGCAGAAATCATTAATTATATTCGCATTACGTGTCACGACGATAATGAAACGATGGCGAATAAAATGCAGAGACGGCCAATTTGCCTGCCAGCTGCAGTTAATAATCTAGCTATGAATACGTCAACGATCCACAAACATACATACATATATGAGATGCGGGCTTAAATTAATTGGTAATGAGCGTAGTTGATGCGAAACCTGCTGGAACAGTTATTTACGACTTGTAAGGAATTTTAAATAACGGTTAAATAGCAAAAATTAGGCTGTGTTAATGTGCAAAAATTGGGATGAATGCAATTTGAAAGAAAAAACCAACAAAACGATTTTATTTTTAAATTTTAGTGACTGGCAACACCCTACGAGTTAAGATTTATTCGATTTCAGTTATATATCAGCCTCATAAGAATTCGATGGGGGTAGAACTAGGCCAAATAAAGACCGAAATCGCTATTTTAAGTTGGTTAGAATAAAAGAAAAGTAGTATATTTATAACATACATATATTTATAATTAAATATATATTATTTTATAATGAAAAAAATTACAGAATTTTTAATGAACTATTTATATATATCGATGAAGCCAAATATAATAACTCATTAGTGAATCGCTTTATATTTGAAATGAGATTGTTCCGTTTAGGTCCAATTAAATTTTAGTCTTATAAATAACTTTTGATAAATTGACTATTTCTTCTGACTCATTGGATTTTTCACGGTATTTGCAAAAATTGTTGACTTTTATATCGACTACTCACTTACTCAGAGCATAAAACTAAAAAATCATAACAATCATTTTTTTTTCGATGAAGGTACATAATATTAACTTTAGTATGAAGAGTAAATAAGACAAAAACATTTTCGAATAATTTAAATATTTTAGTAAACAAATCGTTTAATCTTCTTTTAATCTTTGTTGTGGTCTCTATATATCTATATATAAATCAATACGATAATACGAAATTCTGCATATTTCTTTCAACTTAAGTTGTTTATATTTATATATTGTAGTTGTTGTTGACACAAAGCGGATGAAAGCAAAGTAAAAACCATTTCTGTTATTTTCTATATATAATTTGAACCTGTTCAAGTTCACCTATATATGGTATAGCATTCTTACTAAGAAATACCAAATACCGGCAATTCGAGGATATTTTAAATTGGAGTATTTGGGTAAAGTTAGAGTGGTGTAATGCCAGCATATCTATAAAGCCCAGAATATCTTCATAACCATTTCAGAACTTGTTGCCTTACCAGAATGGTCAGTATAATATCATACTATTCCATAATTATAGGTCTCTGATTTATGACAGTCTCACAATAGTGTTTCGTGTCTCTAAACTGTATTAATTTGTATTTACAAGTATCTAAATATAGACCATTCAACTTTATTTACAGTCTCCTCACCCATTCGACGGCTACCAAACCTACATTTGTGGGTAACTCTTAAGGCCATATATAAAGATTAATTCTACAATTTATTTGAAATTTAAGGAGGTCCACTCTTATTAATCACATTTTAATGTCTATACTGCCTGAGCTTATAAAAAAAAGCTCTTTCAAAACTAAATTGTTGCTGTTACCTAAATGTGATTCATGAAACAAAACTATGCCATGAGTTTCGCAAGGGGTTTTTGAAGACAGTTTATCAAGTCTTAATCAGTATTGAATCAGCAGGTTATCGACGTCACCAAAATATTATGAAAACTACTAAAACAGATTTTGAAATTCCGCTTAATTTTGCGTAATCTGGTTTCCTGAATGAAGATATGTTTGTCACCGTAATTATAAATTCCATTTTAAAAACTCTCTCTATCTGATGAGAAACACAGTTTAAAGACCATGACGCATTTTCTTTAATAAAATATTTTGTTTAAATCAATAGAAATATCTACTTTATGTGTCACTATGTTTAATCAGATTCTGTTAGTGGAGTTTCCAATAATAATATGTACTGAACTGTTCTCAATGAACCTTAATCGTTGAGGTAGGCTTTTTCGGCGCTTCAATTTAAATACTAATGATTGTACCACAAATTATTCAAAAATACAACTTAATTTGAATATTCGAACATAAATAGTTTTAATAATTTAATTTTTTTTCGCTGAAATTGACATCCGCAACGAATGAGTGGAATATATAATGCTGAATAAAGATATGCTTAGTCATTTGATCAACAGATGAGCAATAATTTTGCGGTTTTCTATACTCTTCTTAGCTTCAATAAGATCACAATAAATTCTACAATCCGTACGTTACCACCTCGGTGTAGGGCACTAACCGACGTGGTGTTGGTCGTCGTTGTTCGCGTTCCTCCACAATCGTACGTAGATCCTGTTCGTGTTTACAAAACTTGCCGGTGTTTGCCTTAGGTTGTTTTAATAGCAAGCGCATAGGAACATCGGTGACTGGCTTTAGTTTAGAATCTGCTGATTGATGATCCAAGTAATTATACGACTCAAATGCTTCGTAGTTCGTGTGTGTGTTGCTTTCGTCATTTGGATAATTGAATTCAATTTCGGGTTGCTCATAACCATAACCGTTTTCGGATGAGTTGTGATGGGCATCTGTAACTGCTGCTACTGTATCTGTGTTGGAGTCTGCTGTTATGCTTGCTGTGTGTGATAGAGTGAGAAAGGCGTAGAAGGCCTAAAAGTGGAGAAACCATTTATGGTATGCTTTAGTAAAAATTTGGTGTATATATGTTAGGGAGGGTGTTTGCTTACCATAAATAATGCGAATTCCATTTTACTTAAATATTTTAGTTCTTCGACCCGTTCAAGACAAACATCAATTAGTAACTAACTTAATGGTTTAACGCGAATATACTTAAAGATAGTTTAAGAATACTGCACAGTATTTATGTTTGAAGGTGAAGTTAAATAAGATAAATGAGTATCAGACTACGAGTAGAAATGAAGGTTAGTTTTGGTTAAATTATTCCGAATTATACTTTTAGTATATAAAAGAATTTTGAGAAAGAAATGCAAAAAAACGGATCTGCGGAATATTAAGAGGCGGACTACGACGCTCTATAATTGGGTTCGATAAAGTCTTCATTATGCAAGTCATATTACTAAAGTAACAGTTAGTTCTACACGATCACTTATCTCTACAACTGATGTTGGGCAACAATGTTGCTGATATATTATATGCATGTGATTAACATGATATATAATAACTCACGAAAACATAACATACTTTTAGGCTATACAAAAGTCTGTCCAGTGTGAATCTCTGCATTTATGAATCATAAAACAAAATAACAGAAACCTTCGATTCTTCATTATAATAATTTATTCTCAAAAAATCTAAACTTGAAACTTAACGATAAACTAAGCTTAAAAGAATGTAGCCCGCACTTAATTAACACAAAAAATCGTCACGAATAAATGTATTTTCTTGGTAAACACAGTTAAGTAAATAAACATTTTGTATTATTTTAGCATTTTCAGTTGAACGGATCGCGCGGTATGACTACTTCGGTGTATGGATAGCGCCGACGATTTGGTGGACGCTTCATCGAATTCAGCGCAGCACCTCCCACGCTTACGGATCCAACACTGAATGGCGCAATGGCGCCTGTATTGCTTAAGGCGCGACATTTATCCGAGATCGGTTGCACACGCGCTCGCGCCGTTGTTACCACGTGCTGGTGCCTTTGGTCGACTTGACCGGCGCCCAATTGCTGTTGCTCGCAATGACCATCGGGATAGCAGGTGCTGATGACACGTGTAAAAGGGCGTGTGTCGCCGACTGGATTCTGTTTCTCGAAGTAATGATCCAATTGGCCGACCTCGGATTGTGAAATGTAATTACCAGGAATGCCATTGATGGAACCGTCTGTAGAGGATGTAGATGGGGAGTTCGTTTGTGCGGCTGCGCTAAATTGAGAATTTGGAGCGATACCGTTAATGTCAACATTGTTGCCTTGTTGAGCGCCAAGTGGTGATCCAGCAAACGGCTGTTGCTGCTGCTGATTGCTCAGTTGGGACCCGGGAATCGATTGTTGTTGCTGCTGATTGCCAAGCTGGGACCCGACAACCAAATGTTGCTGCTGTTGATTGCTAAAATGCGAAAAGGACTGCGACTGTGATGGAGGTGGTGTTAGGGCCGTGTGTGGAGTTCGTTGTATATACTGAGGTGTCAGCAGCGGATTCTGATGTGATGAGTAAGAAATATGCGAACCAGCAGCACTGTTACCGTATTGCTGTTCAGGTATTCCACGGAAAGCTTGTGGGTAAGGTCTTAGTTGAGTTGGTATAGTTGGCGGCAAATACCTTGCGCTAGTGCTGCCGGGTTGGTAATTGTTGGTGTAGTAAGACGGTGGTCCATTTATCGCTGCGTGTTGTGGTGGTTGTGCATGCACTAAGTTGAGATGATTTGATTGAGAGAGTTTCACTTCATAATTTCGGCCCGAAGGTCCAAGCGTTCGCACCACAGCTGTCAAAACAGGCACCTGAGTGGCTGCTGGAGCGGCCGTTTGTTCCGTGCAGGGTGCAGCAGCAGGCGGCGAGAGCGGTGGAGGGCCATATATTGGATACGGTCCATTATTTTGTTGTAGTGATGTCTGCTGTAAACCATATCCGTCGGAGTTGTGAGTAGTTGTAATCAGAAGTAATGTTGCGAGCTGAAAATATTGAGATCTTAATTTTATTTCAGTTCAATTGATTTGTGCGACCGTTTTACCAGTGTGAGAAACTGCATGTTGTTTGAAGAAATCTTCACTCTCGTTCACTTATTATGAGCTTTTGAATCGCAGTTCTAAGTTGGCAAGCCGCACTCGACGATGGTTTCACTTTCGTTGTCTGCACACAAATGTTGTCGCTGCTTGAATTCAAATTCAACTTCGACCGTTGTTGATAAGTCCAACGTGAACTTTTTTCCACTGCGTTGATTCGGTAATTTGCTCTATGCTTTTCAATTTGCTGAAACAGGTTTGCCACTGAATATGAAGTGCATTTTGCTCAATCAAACTGTGATAAAGTGAAGGCAGAAATAAACGAAATTTCAAAATATGATCCACACTCTAGAGAAATGTTGTAGGAAGAAGAAAATTTCCAAAAAAAAAAACAACAAAAAAGGTACACCAACAACAAAAAAACCTTTTCAAGCTATGACAACAAATCACGATTATAAAGAAATACTTTTTTTTGCCGTGCAATTACAAGAGTTGTTAGCAATAACAACAATCACACAAAATGTGACGAAAAAGAAGTAAACAACGTAATTCGTAATTATACAGATGATTTATACTTATCCACACGTACATACTCGTATATAGTATAAGTTTGATCAGTCCACGCCAGTCACGCGAGTTCAGCATAATTACTGAGAGTTGTAGACACGAGCTGTTGATTCATGCCACATAATGTGTGGACTGGTCAGTTGTTGATGGCGCAGGAAGTTAACACTTCCATATAATCGTCGCAAGCTGTAGGCGGATATTGCAGCTGGTGTGAATAGCTCGCAGTGGAGAAAATTTGGAAATTTTTCGCAACTAGAAAATGCGAGAAACAGGGTAAGATTTATATGGCGGCAGAGTTTTTTCGAAATATTCCTCCGATTTTATAAAAATATAATATTAAGAGTATTTAGAATATTTCAGATATTTATAGATCCATGCCTAAGGGTGCGCATATAGTGTAGCGGGGAGGGTCAAGGGTCTAGACTGTGGGTTTCTATCTACTCAACTACTTGAATTTTGTCGGTGATTCGGTCTGCGATCTGACAAAGAAGATCATATTGATTAAAATGCTTTTAGAAATAGCTGAGATAATAGCTCTCCAGCATAGAAACAGTTAGGATGTTTAGTGTTCACTGAAAGAAGTACCTTTTGTCGGGCAAAAAATTAATAGCAATCGATCTGTGTTGTTTGTGAGATATTATTAACGCTAACTGGTAGTTTTTATATTTTCTACATTGAAAAAAAATTGTTTCTCCAACGGCTTATTTTGGACCGATTTTGAACCCATTTCAGAAATCGGAATATAAACTAATTCGGCTGAATCTAATTTGAAGAACTTTATAATATAGTCCAAACGCTTTGTCGATTCATAAGGGTCTTAGTCATCCGTCAGGAGTATTCGGGTGTTACAAAGGACAGTTGAATTTGTCTAAGTACTCTCTGCAGTTGACTTTGACCTAAACTAATCTGAAGATATATACTTACAAATCGCTTAAACGAATAGATAATCGGGGTTGTTTATCAAATATATCAAAATCACAAAGCAAGTTGATAATATAGATTTATTCTTCAAAATAATTTCTTTTAGAAGCTGTTCTAACATATTTTGTTACCGTTTCGATTTTGTTCAAAGCTTCGATGTCATCCATCTTGACCTCTTTACTACTCCAGCGAGTCACGTTTTGAGCCTGGGTGGTCGCTAGTGGCCAATTCTTGAGAATGTGATGAATGGGGATTATTTCATGCGGTAATTTTTAAATAGACTGGTTCCTTGAAAATTAAATAATAAATAAATAAATTATGAGGGAAATTTTAAACAGCCGAATTTGTCAAATTCATTAAATCTATCATCTATAAGAACTACATTGATCTCATAAGACAATACCATTACTGTACATAATGTTGTTCTGGAGTAAGTCTGTTCATTGAGAAATGGTAAATCAAACTGAGTAAAATTCAAGTAACCGCTGTTAAAAAGACCAACTCCAAGAAAAATATTGACACATCGAAAAAAAAAACGTTATATATATATTGTTTCAACAATTTCATTGGTAGCAACTACTTTCTTCAAATATAAACCCATTGATTCTACTTAATGGAGTATTTATTATTATTTAATTATTTGTTAATAAATAACAATGATTAATTTTCTTATTTATGTTAAATATTTATAATTCAACATATGTAAACAATAATCGCTGATAATCAACACACTTTTACTCCGCTTTACTCTTCGGTAAACCATCAGTGTGCCACCATGATCAAGTCATAAAATAAATCATGTAATTATTAGTTGACAGTTATAGTGTTGAAAGGGTACTAAAAACGTAGTTTACACAAACGGAGCGATGTAAATATCAATAAAAATGTAATAAAAATTTAGTGACTGCCACAGCCAGCGTGAAATATAAATGCGGTGGATATGTAAATATATAAACATTAAATATATACATATGCATATAAGTTATTGTTTCATAAATAATGACGCATTCAGTTGTCAACGGCAATGTGTTGATTCACAGTTTAAATTTTGCTTTTTCGATTCGCTTTTGTCTCACTCGCGCTTTCGCGCATTTCTCACCTTTCATTTCTGCCCACTTGCTGCCGCTACTAACTGACCGTCGAGATGAGTATGCATATGAGTACCAAATTTGAATGTGTATTTTGTGTATTTAAGCCGTCGGTGGCGCTTCTGGCGCTATCATTGAACTGTCGCAGTTTCTTTTCTTCTATTTCGTTCGCTTTCAGTTATGTGTGTTACTTTTTTCACAGCAAACAGTACAATTAAAAAAAAAATTTACCTTTTGTGTTGGCGTGCTTGAACGCATGTGGAAATGTGCCACGAAAATGTGTCGGAGACGCAATGTTTTGATTAATTGCTGTTATATCATGGTACAAACGAGAGCTGCAGATAATCGTGTAACGCAACAGATAATCACAACACCTGTTGTTTGGTTGGTTAAGGCGACTTACAGTGATGAGGAAAGCAAATTAATGGGCCAAAACCACACTGAGTTGTTTGTAAACAAATTCGATTCGGCTTCGTTGATTTATTCGTTGATTTTTTTATGCAGAGATTGCTGAAATAGGTTTTTGCATTTAACTTTGGTGAACGTCACAAGATATCCACCATCTATCAAGAGCTAATATTGGGTGATCCAAGTGGAGGTAATTTTTCCAATAGTCGTGTCAAGTTGTCATGTTATTTTTCTTCAGTCTTGTTTGGCATTTCATCATGGATAGACTTACGCCTGAACAACGTTTACAAATTGTTCAACTTTATTTCGAAAATTTATGTTCGCTCAACTTATGGTCAAAATAATTGGCCTACCGAGCGTACAATTCGCAACACCATCACCCATCTTGAGATTCAGCATTCATTTTTGGATAATATTCGACCGAATATATCATGTCCAACACGCAGTCAAGAAAATATATCAACCGTTGCTAAAATTAACACGAAGACCGCGGAGAGTGGATTCGGCGCCGTTCACAGCAACTCACACTGACATATGGAACGATTTGGCGCATTTCGCGATTTTCGCGAAATCTTAAATTGAAAGCATACAAAATACAGCTTGTGCAAGAACTGAACCCGCTCAATATTCCCAAGCGACAATGCTGCCCTCTATGGGCTCTTGAAAAGTTCCAAAAAATCCGATATTTTCGAGCCAAATTCTGCTCAGCTATGAGGCCTATTTCTGGCTCAATGGGTACGTCAACAAGCAAAATTGCCGCATTTGGGACGAAGAGCAACCTGAAGATTTCAAGAGCTGTCATTTCATCCAGAAAAAAACAATGGTTTTGTGTGGTTGGTGGTCCGTATTCCTTCAAAAATGACGCAAGTGAGAACATAACCGTCAAAGGCGTCCGTTATCGCGACATGATAACCGACTATTTGATGTCTGAAATTGAAGCTCGTGATATCGGCGACATTTGGTTTCAAGAAGAGGGCGCCACTTCCCACACATCACATCAATCAATGTATTTATTGAGAAAACATTTCGGTGAGCAAATCATTTTACGTTGTGGGCCAGCCGATTGGCCACCAAGATCATACGAAATCATGTATTTAGACTTTTTCCGGTGGGCATGTGTAAAGTATAAAGGCTATGGCGGACAATTCAGGCCTTGAAGGAAAACATCACGTGTGTAATTCGCCAGTTACCAGTCGTAAGGCCCGAACGAGTCATCAAAATTTGGACTCAACGGATAGACCATCTGAGACGTAGGCACGACCAACATGTGAAAGAGATAGTCTTTAAAAAATAACTGCCAAAGCATGTTCTTTCGATTTTCTGTGTTTTTTACTTTAAAAAGGAAGTATTTTATCTGTTATAACTTGTCGAATCTAACATTAGATTAATGGCCTCAAGATCTCCATCTATTCAGAAGAAAGGTTGTAAGGATGTACGATGTCTTAGTTTCTATCAGTCACTTTTTCAATAGGACTATGATCCATAGTAATTGATTAATATTATTTAAAGAAAACTAGTAGTTTGCTTTTACCAATATCTTCTTCGTATCATGGAGAATAAGCTATAAAAACATACGGGTCGATAATACCTATTGTGATCGTCGTTGGGTTAATAAACCTCAAGATTGCAACAACCTAAAAAAAGGTGTTCCATCGTCACTATTGAAGCATAGCTTAACAATTTTTAATCAGTTTCCTCACAGATATCAGTGATTTGCTAAAGGGTTGAGGCAATCGTCTACTTGAAGTTGGTTGTTGTCTCTGCTTTGCGGCTTAACGCTAATCTTATATCAAATATCGGCATTAAAGCAACTAACAACAACATTTACATTAGCGACATGTAAACATACACATATATGTTGCTGGAAAGTAAATTCCATGCATGTTTGCCAGCATAAAGACTATAAGCGCCAAAGTCCACTGATATTCCAAACACAAAGTTAATCCAAAGAAAACACTTGGCAGCTATTGATACTTACGTGGTGAGGCGACAGACGGCACTGCAAAGACTTTGAGGCTGGCAACCATATAAATAATTAAGCCCAGCACTGGCTGTTGCTGCTGCTGCATTACGCTCCAGTTATGCGGCAAGGCTAAGGCCCCGTCGCCAGTTAATGCTCAAGCTGGAGACGAAAGGGGAATCAAACACACATACACACCTTCAAATAGCCAAGCCGTGGCTTAGGCGCACTTGAACACCATGGCTTGTGTGTTGCTTAAGTATCTAGGTGGAGAGGAAGTTGGGGGGCAGTCTATATGGCTGGCAGACTTGTTGAGTGGGTGGTGGTGCGCTTGGTTAGCTGCTAAGTGAAGGCGCGCAGCAAGACGATGAAGGGTGAAATAGGCTGTCTGCAAATTATTCGAGCAGCAGCAGCTGTCGGTGGCAGCGCAAGCGAGTGGCAACACTTAAATGGCTTCCTGCGTTTGCGGCGGCAAGTTTTAGCACAAAAACAAAACAAAAAGGAAAAAAATAACAAAAAAGAGTCTAAGAAGTGAGTAACCCGAAACAGCCAGTGAGAGATACCGTGAGTCCACTCTTGGCGAAGGGAGGAAAGTGGCGTTTCTTTTTTGCACTTCCTTTCAGCACTTACAGTTATGCATATGCATTTTGTTTTCTCTTTTATACACTCCACATTGCCTTTTATGTCTTTTTATCGTTTGTACTTTTCGAGTGCTTTGTCTTCCGCTTTCTTCCAAGCATTTCAACAAATGCAAGTACCGTTTCGTGTGTAGATTCATATATGGTTTCGCCGTTAGTAGCCTCATTCAATGACACATATGCGCCCATGTGTCGCTCCACAAGTGTAAAGCAACTAAGCGGCGCAGCATTTCTGGCTCCAGCGTGCCCCATTATGCAATTGAAAGCCCGTCTGCCGTCTGCAAGCTCTCATTTCTTTGAAGTGCAGATCCACAGTCTTCCAGCGCCCGGCTTAAAACAATGCTGTCCAAGTAACTGTTGACGTTTCTACAGGTTTCTTTCTCTCGCCACCCTTTGTTGCGCTGTTGTTTCTTTATTTCTTTATTTGAGCCAAATTTATTGTGCGCTGCCATGTTTTTGAGTGCGCTGAAATCATTATTATTTTTATTATGTTTTGGAGACCGACTTTAACAAGTGCAAAATTGTCGTGCAATGTGTGACGATGTGTGAGGGGTAAGTTGCATTTACAATATTTGACGAGTCATTCAACTTTTAGCTTCAATAGCGCCTGCTGCTGTCAGTAAATGTGCCAGGCGTGAGGAAATAAATAAATGGTTAGGTGGAAATAAACTGTTATCTTTGGTGACGAAGAAACATCGGAAGTTTTTACCTTAATTTAGTTGAAAGACGAAGACGGTTTGTATAGTTTTAATTTTGATTCGAGTTTTTCTTATGTCTTCGTTTAAGCCTTCCTTGTAGCTTATGTGCATCCCTTCTCGCATAGTTAACTCATAATCTAACTATTAAATATGGTGTATTATTTATATAAAGGGTGTTCCATTTAGAGGTTTCCTACTTTTTTAAAGAAAAAACACAGAAAATTCAAATTTAATAAGGAAAGTCTAATGGTGTGATAACACACGATCTTAATGACCAATCGCCTGGCCCAAAATGCGAAATTATTTGCACACCGAAGTGTTTTCTCAATAAATTCATTGATTGATGCCTGTGCCTGTGTGTGAGAAGTGGTGCCTTCTTGTTGAAACCAAATATCGCCGAGATCACAAGCTTCAATTTTAGGCATCAAATAGTCGGTTATTATGGCACGATAAAGCCCGCATTCTCATTTTAAAGTTTTTAAAGAATATGGACCAATGATTTCACCGGCCTAAAAGCCAAACTAAACCGTTACTTTTTCTGGATAAAATGACAGCGCTTGAATCTCTTCAGGTTTGTCTTCGTTCCAAATGCTGCAATTTTGCTTGTTTACATACCCATTGAGCCAGAGCCAAATTTGCCTCATCGCTGAACAGAATTTGTCTCGAAAACGTCGAATCTTCTTGGAACTTTTCAAGAGTCCATAGAGCGAAGCGATTTCGCTTGGGAAGATCGTGCAACTTGCGCGAGCTGTATTTTGTATGTTTTAAATTTAAGATCTCGACATAAATTCGCCAAGTCGTTCTTAGTTTTCCCACATATTTGTAGTATTTTGTTCAGTTTAACTTTTTAGGGAGGTGGGAACGTTAAATGTCTTTCGTTCGGTAAATATTTGAGATAATTTTTTCGTCTTAGTTTTCCCACACACTTAGTTTTTGTAGTATTTCAAAATATATCACATTTTAATACTTCCAGAAGAGTTGGTTAAGCACCTTCGTTTGAAGTAGGGTTTAAACCTTTTTTAGATATGGCTTCTCCAATATATATTTAATTAAACTACTTCCCGGAAGATTGTCTTTAACTTCTGTCATTAGGTTAAATTCGTTTAGACTTTGTTAGCTTTAATTTTTTTGAGGGTGGCAACACTTTCCCAAAATTTAATTCAAGTTATGATTTGAAGATTGGGAACTGATTCTCTGACTCTGTTTGATCTAGTATGAATCCAGTCGGTTTAGCCAAAATATTTTGTTCCAAACGAGTTGTCTTTTTTGAGCCTCAAAATCAGTTTAAACCAAAGAAAATTGAATTTGAAACAGAATAAATGCTCTGCAAAATTCAAAATAACACAATTCCAAAATGCTATTCTTTTTAGCAGTTATCCCAATTCTAACTTCAACGCCAACTGTGCAACAGCCATTAAACAATTGCAGCAACATTAAATTTTGCGAGCGCGTTGCACAAATACTGCAGCGACGTGCTTTATCAGCTGCGCTCGCATTCAGCCAATGCACGCACAATTGACTTGCCCGGAGTGTGGGTGATGTCTGGCATAATGTCTGCTGCTCCATTGCCGTTCTAACCCTGAATTAACATGTGGACTGTGTAGTGCTGGTGTAAGTGCAATGGGAAAATGCAAATGCTCAAAACGTCATACTAATGAGCGCATGAATGGCGCGAGCGTTGTATTTGTTGTTGTTGCTTGTAGTGCGCATATGTCGGCGAATGAATGAAAATGCACGCACGCACGCACGCATCTTTCACTCCATTTTCATTCACTTACATAATTACACACGCACGCAACACGCATTGCCAATAGGTTGTTGGTTGTTTATACGCCGTGTTGGCCACTTTTACGCGTCTGCTGCAGCGCATTGATAAGAGTGCCGGCGCATAAAAGAGCGGGTGCTTACGCATATTCTGCTCATACATTCATGCATTCATTCATTAGACATACACACACACACGCACATTCAACTTTGTGTTTGCCTAAGGACGTGCGTAAGTGCGTTATGTGTGGCATGTTGCATAATTTCTTTGGGGCTGTCGCTTGCTTCTTCTTGCTTGTCTTGTCGCCGACATCATTGTAAATGTCAAGTGAAAATTATTCAACTTGGTAGGGTTCACCCTTGCAGCGCAGCGTCTTTGAACGCTTGCATGCGTTTGTTTGGCGGTTTGTTGGCTTCCGTTTGTGAGTGTGTTGTTTTTGGTTTTTGGGTTGCGTTAAGTGTGCCCTAAGTCGGCTTATTTCGCAATTAGAAACATTTCACAAACACAACACGCCACATACCGGCTGTCTGGTGCTAGAAAACGTCATTTGCATTGTCTCAAGTGGTGAAGAAAGACCACTTGACGCCGGTAGAAGACTTGCATAAATATCAAGGACAACTGTCGGGGGCGATGCGTGAGGTTTTGTGCGTGGTAAGTGCATTTTTGAGCCGTTTGTTATATTAAGAGATGAGTTTAAACGTCTTGGTATTGATTTTAGGTCGATGGGATAGGTATATGATCGATTATTGCTCTGTATCTCTATATCTAGAGCAGTATTATTAGGTTTGAAAGGCGTGATACCGCAACAAATACCCAAACTACTCTTCCTTTCTGTTTGCTGCCTGAAGAGAACTTCAATTTCAATCTTAAAGTTTGAGTGAAGCTGATTTAGATTTTGATTAGAGAGAGGATATTATACCAATTAGGATCTTAATCTTTTACGTCTCACATATACCAAGTTACCAATGAATAAGCTCCATCTTCGATTTATTATAGTGGAATCATTCTTTGAGCTCCCTCAAAATGATAACCCGGAAAATTTCTAAAGACTATTGGTAATAAAGCTCTAAACCTCATAGTGCTCTCTAAAGTATACACTCTGTAAGAGATTAAAATCAATGTTTTTCTGGGTTAATGAACTGTTGCAAGTATATATTCAACAACAACAATTCCTAGCATTTTAATATCACACACCCATACATAGAAATATGTACTTACCACCACTTAACTTGCTGTTATTCAGTTGACGTCAGCAATGTCGACGGGTTAAGTATGTTGTATGCAAATGAGATAAAGCATGCGATTTCCATCGATTGATTGAACGAAAAATAAAATAAATGTGACATTAAAATTGCATCCTTTATTCCCCTTGGTAAACACTGATTTTGAGCGATTTTGAGCACATTATGCCAATGTTGATCCTTATAATTATATTCCACTGGCATACTTGGTTAAAGGGATGCATTTCGATGAATATGCATTAAGTTCTAAGTGTTAAAAAATATAGCCCTGCTGGAAAGAGCATTGGCAGTGTCGTATCAATAAAATTTAGAGAGTGGCGAAACGAACATGCAAGTGGCATAAATAGAAAGTGTTTATACGAAATTTTTGGTAATTTGTTTTTGTACTGGTAAATAATATAAAGTGTTTATATCAATTTTGTATACCAAATTTTTATACCAGATTTGTTATACTAAATTTTTTATACCAATTTTTTACCAAGTCTTTTGATAACCAATATTTTTTAGAGTGGGAAATAATAGAAAGAGTTTATACCAAACCATTGTATATCAAATATTTTATACCAATTTTTTATACCAAATTTTTTACTTTTTAAATTTTTTTATAAATTGTTTTTAGACTGACAAAAAATTTAAAATGTTTATATAAATTTTTTATACTAAGAATTTTATACCAGATTTTTTATACCAAATTTTTTAGAAAAGCTCTGCGGAAAGAGTAAAGAATTGGCGTAAAGAATTCTTAAAAAATAATTAGTATTATCAAGTTTTTTCAAAAGTCTCTATGGTGTCTTCAAATCACCTGGAAAGTCTTTTCAAACAAATTAGTACTGTTTGCCTTGCTCACGGGGACTTAACTCGAACCTATGTATATATGTACATATATATATGAAGTACATGTGAAAAGGTTAGAAATTAATAAAAATAAAAAATACGCGACACAAAGCCTGGTTTGAGTCTATTCGGTAATGGCTTAGACGAGTTGGCGTTCGTTCATGTGTGTGACTGTGTGTTCGTCTGCGACTGCAGACAAAAAAGTTAAATGAAAACGCAATAAAACAAACAAAATAAAACAAAAATTGTCTGAAATAAAATATGAAAAAAAATACACCGACAACAACAACAACAACCAAATGTAATCGAGCACATCTCAGGGCGAATGCAAGTTTGCCCCTTTGATTCGGAAGCATGGTGTTGCATGCAACCAATATGAATATGTACTTCGGTTGCATGAGTGCTGAGCCTATGAGACATAAAACAGCAGACAGCACACACACACACATGCATGAACTTCTTTGCTGCATTATGCGCAATCAGCACATTTAGGTTGGTGGCGTGGTTGGTTGGAGCGCCGCCGTTGGTAGCCTGTCTGTCTGTCGTTGGGGGTGGCGACGCGTTCGGATGCGTTGCCGCATGCATTGTGCTGGGAAGACATTTGGGCTCTCGAGTCACTCGTCTTTGGTGACGTGACGTGGTGCACGTGCAACTGCATGGCAACAACAAGTGCAACACAATACTGTCTGCCTGCACACAACGATGTAAGCTCTGCGATGCGCTGCGACATATGTGTGGCGGTGTGCGTGTGTTTAGCAGGGGTGTGAATGTTTGCATACGTAAGTATTATATGCCAACATAAGAGCATTGCGGCATAAGAATGAATTGCTTTGTTTTTGTGTACTTTATTTTGGTTCTCTTATTTTTTCTTTTGATTTTGATTAATTTTTGCATTTTTATTTTCGGTCACACAGTTTTCGAGGACTTTCACATAATCGCATTTCTATATGTATGCGTATATGTATATATATATATATATATATTCATCTACTCACGACTTCTTGTGCCAATGCCCTTATATGTATAGAACAACAGCATAGTAGATATATAGGTGCTGAACCTTATTGTTGTAGGGGTAACCATAGCTTATACATAAATTTTACTACGTGCGATATTATTTCCTATGTAATTCGTAGCAAGAGTTGCCATTATGATCGAATTCTTAACTGGATTACATCAATAAAGTTTTTTGGTATTCTTATCCGACACGATATTTGACTGACTTGTCCAATTCGCTGAATTATCGAGATCCATCGTATGGAAGTTCAGTAATCCCTTAATCCCCAGCGATCATTGATCATTTTGATCGTATATATACATTTGTCCTATTCCAAAATGTTTAACATAGAAAGCCCTTCGGTCTAAAATCTTCGGTTTACTACTCAAATTTTCATCCAGAAAATTTCTCTTGAACTTTTCTCTGAGTTGCCTTCTTAGCTCAATAAGATTCATAATTCATAATATATAAGAAGGTTCCTAAATCCACCGCTGAAACCTCCCCATGGGTACGACAGAAAATAGATACTACAGATTCTCGACTGGGGCATGAACGGGCTGGAAACAGTCCACCCATGTTGCAGTCGAGAGGTTTGTAGCTAAGGTTTGACACTATCGGTGAGTGTTTGTTACTGCTCAATAGCACATCATTCAAAGGTGTAGTCTTACTATGCAAAGGGCTTGGTCAAAGTGCCATGAAACCTGTGCTGATGATTAACTTGGCTGGAGGCTCTTATGTAAATAGCCCAGTCGCGAACGGAGCTTATATCATGGATACCTGTAGCAGAGGCTATGCGTAAGTGGACCTACTTTTCCCTACACTCATGAGACAAAAATATGAGCCAAATAAAGAAAACAAATAACAAATTAGAGGAGCCCAGCACTCCTTCGAAAAAGCCGGAGGAAGGAGTACTTCATTTAAAAGAGGAGCTCTAAAATATGGCTAAGACAGAAGTTAAAGCTTGGTCAAAGGCAAGCACTGCTGCAGCTAACTCTAGCCCCAGTAAGGCAACAACATCAACGGCTGCCTGAACCAGGTGATGTTGCTGCTGTTCGCTATGCCAAAGAATGGCTGATGTTTACGGTGGAAGATCCAACAAAGGCTAGGTATGCGGAGAAGCGTCGTGCTGCCTATTTACTTAGGAGGGTAGAAACGCATCTTCCAATCAAAGAACTTGTGAGCTCCACAGTTCAATCGGATGTGCTAGAGCAGTTCTACCGAACTTCAGACTGGAATCGCCAGTAGCAACGTAGAGATGGAGGCTAAGGCGTCAGCAAAAGGAACAAAGACAAAGGTTGATATACCCAAGAAATCATTTGCTGATGTGGTACGGAATCGCATCCTCATTGGAGTACCAGATGAGAGTGTTCCAGAAGGAAAAAAATGTCCAAGCTTTTGAAGAATCTATTTTTAGTTCCCGGATTTATATTCGGCCAAGGACTGTCATCTCTTTAGCAATGCTCAAAATATAGTTAAATAATTCTCACGAACGATTTGGTGCAGATGAGTTGTAGTTATGTAATTCCAACTGTACCTACTACTTAATTCGTTTCGGAGCTCCTTCCACATTTGCTAGTTTTACTTGTTTTTGCACAACTTCTAAATCGAATAATTAAAAGATTGATGTAATTAGAGACGTGCATGTATTTGCAAACTAATTTCCTCAATCCACAACAACACTCTGACTCGAAAGGCCACTTCGACAGCAACTACACACAGATGCATGCTGTCACAACATGCCGTAGCACATACAAATCACTACAGCCCTCCTCGCTCACTCATTGCAAAAAATGTCGTGCCTCAAACACGAGATTGCAATACTTTTAGGTCCTTATGCAAACACTTCAAATGTAACCGAACTTTGTGTTGCCACATGTGAGGCAGACGCCATATTGCACACACTGAGCTGCGCCTGCCTGTAAAGCAGCTAACAGCTAACACGCCAACACGTTTAGGCTCTCTAAATGCGAATGTTTCCGCCTTTTTCCATTTTTAGGCCAAAACACAGAATAAACAAAAAACAAATAGGTGAAAATTCAGGTCTAAACACAAAAACAAATGAAACTGTGGCGTTGCGGCACCCCTTTTAGGAGTCAGCTCCCTCTGGACAGCGCGCTCTGTGGCTTGCTGGGACTCCCTTCGCTAAGCAGACGACACATCCTTGCGCCCACACATATCTACATAAGTTTGTGTGCGATGGAAGCTCATGTGTGACAGTTACTTGCGGCTAAATTGAATGCTTGGCTCAGCTTCTACGCCGTTGTTGTCGTCTCCTTTGTGGATTGGTGCCACACATGTTGTTGTTGTTGTTGCTGCTGCTGCTTTTGCCAGCTTGTGTGTTGCCCTCTGTTATTTTTGCGCATCCATAACGCCAACAGCGCCATGTCCAGCTTCATGCCGTTCATCAGTCGTCGCCATTTGTCGCTCATCAGCGCCATCAACGACACATCATAGCCGTCCACGCCACCCAAGCCGCCACGTCACATCACTTGTCGCTCTTATATTTTCGGTCGTCATCACATTCTACATTAACGTCGCCAACGTCGTCAGCAATTTGTTTTCAGTTTACAGTTTTCAGCCTACTTGTTTGTTCCACGCTCTTTGTGTGCTCTGCATTCGCTAAGCTTTGGCATGGCATTTGCAGCTGGTAGTAAGTAAATCCTTGCTTGCAATCGCAGCAATGAGTAAGAGTATGTTGAGCCAGCATACATATGTGGTGTGGTGAGTAACCGTCGTTTATAATCTGGTTGTTGTTCTTATTGTTGCTGTGGCTTGTGTTGTCGTCGTCCTCATGTCCTCATAAGTGTCATAGGCTTCGAATCAGCTGTTCCCTGCAGTGGCTGCGGAGCGGCTGCTGTGGTGGTGTTGCTGTTTTAGTGCTGGTGTTGTTGCATAAGTGTGATGTTGCTGATGACGTTCTGGTAGGCAAAGTGAGTTGTTGTTTTTGTTTGATTTTTGCACATTTCTCGCTTATTCTCATTCTACACACCACAAAGAGAGAGAGTCTTGTATATCATATATCATATAAGTATATATTATAAGTTTACTATAAATTAATGCACCCTATAAATGTGAATAGTATTTGAAGACTTTTGTAGTTTTTACTACAGATACAGTTAGGATCCGAGTTTGAGTTAAATAAATTATTAAATGGACTCTTTCTATTCCTCTGGAGTTCCGAAATTTGGCGAATCTGGAGATCAAGATTTCGTAGAAGTCGCCTACTGAAAGCCGAGCTGCCTACCAGAGTCACCAAGAGTACCTCCTGAATTACGTCGACGACATACAGGACTATACTGACCGGACTTCGGATGTGACAGACTTTCGACAAGCACTGAACGCCGTTCATAGAGGAGCTATTAACACCTTCATCGACTCCAGTGAATGGCTTACGTGGAGATAGAACACCATCGTAGTCACAGAGCTCGAGTTACCTCTCGAAACTAGAATGACACTCCCGCAACTTCGTTCTGGATAATGTACCAGGTTAAACTCTTACCTATCTTAACCTCGACATACTCAATATATGTCCTGCATGCAAATAGTCCTATCCACCTCCTTGCCAGACCTCTAAACTTCACTCATCTAATACCTCTTTCGCTTTGGTACGACCCTGTCGAAACAGCTCGTTTCCTGGGTCTCCCGTTACATGACTTTCCGGTTCAGGCATGTTTTGCATAACCGTTACAACAACAGCAACAGTATGATCTCGTCGATTCTTTGAAATTCATGTAAGGATTTAAAGATAGTCCATTCCCAAGCGTTACCGAATATCTCTGTGTCCTTGAGGTAACTTAATAACCTTTAAGATCACCTTTAAACTAAAAATGTGTTTGAGGTAGCTGCAAAAGGCGATGCTATGAGTCCAGTGAACTGAGACGAACCTTAAGAATAATTTGCTTCAGATTCTCAAAATACTTCTCTTTGGCCAACTTTGTTGAAAAGCTCAAATTCAATTTCCATTTTTCTAAATTTAAACAATTTTTCGCCTTTCATTGCGAGCTCAGCACGTTTGAGCCGTTCGCATAGTTGCCACTTGTGCGCCGCACAGTTGCATAGCTCGTTGAAATGCGAAAAAATGTTGAGTAATTCGAGTGGCGCCGCGCCGTTCGCTTGCCATGTGTAGGGTGCTTTGTTAACAAGTGATTCGTATTGCATTTAATATTTTCTGCCAAGCACTCACATTTGCACCGGCAACGCCGTTACTTCTACTTCGACTCTTGCAGCTGCACTTGTTGTTTTTGTTTTTGTTTGTGTTTTGCTTTTGGTTTAATTTTTATTTGTTTGCCGGTCGGCCGGTGTTTTTTGTTTGTTTCTTTTTATGCGCTTTCTGTTTGGTTTTGTTTTGTTTGGTTTTTATTTTTATTGCCAGCCAAGCACTTCATTTGCTTCACAAGTCATTCATGTTTCAATGACGTCGACGGTGGCGGTGGCGGTGGCGGCGACGCAGTAGCGCACCGAAGCCATGCTTGTTGTTGTGGTCTCCTTAATGGCAGCGATGTATGTATGCAAATGCTGTGAGTGTGTGTTCGATGCAAGTGTTGTGTGTATGTATGGCAGGCAGCCGCCCACACACACGTATACACGCAGCGTGTTGAGAATGCACTCTACGTGCAAGTTGCTAGAGCCCATTTCCAGAGCGCGCACCGACTGCACCGCGCGTTGCGCCGCTCCGGCACGGCTTTCTGGCCGTTCGCCTTTCATTCATGGCACTCAACCCCTTTACTGCGGGCGCATGCTATTTGTTTTGGTGCATTTTGTCAGCGCAGCGTTAAGTGTGTGCCAACATGTTGTTGCTGTTTGTGCTGTGCGCGCCCGCTTGCCGCTCTCCTTGCCGCTGTTGTTGTTGTGGTATCACTTACAACGTGCTACGAACAAGTGCGCTGGCAGTATTGCCACCTTTTAAAAAATTGCCGGTGCCTACTTGTAATTGCACGCCATCCATGTAAGCGCCAGTGTGTGTGTGTGTGTGCGCTCAGGTGCTGCTGCATGTGTTTATGTGAGCGACGCGGCGCGCCACATTTGTTTTAGCGTTGGCGCGCTGCATGCAGCTGCCTACCGTTCACGCTGCGCTCATGGAGTTCGGTGCGCTGCCGTTCGTCGCTGACGTCGGCGTTGTGGCAGACTTGCTGTCGTCCCCAGCTTTCAGGCTCCGCGCCAGCCAGCTAGCTGGCATGCCGCACAGTTTGCCGGCGTGCTTCGCATACTTTGGTTGCGTTTTTTTACGTCTACTCGTCATAGCGTACATCTTCATCGGTCTCATCATCATCAAAACAACAACAGAACCTCTAGTGCACATATTCGCTTCTGAGTTGGCATTCAAAATAGCAATTTGATTTTAGTTCGTGTTTTGCGCCGCGCGCCTTATACGTTTATTGATTGTGTGCTAGTTCTCGTGCTTTTTTGCTTGCGGCGCGCGATTTTCGCTTTTTGTTGCTGCTCGTCGTGTGTATGTATGTGTGGTGAGGGTTTGTGTGTTGGCACACGCTGATTGCCACACGCCGCTTGCCCAAAAAAGTGGCAATCAAATTGTCTCTAGGTTTTGATTTATATCCGTGCTTGGCGATTGCTGGTGTCCAGAGACTGTGCAACGCCGTTCGTCGCTTCGTGTTTGGCAAGTGAAGCGGTGTCGTTTCCAACGCTGCTCGTTTTGTTGTTATTAATAGAGTGTTGCATTCATTTGTGGCGCTTGTTGCAGCTCTTCGTCAACGAAAAAAGGATAATAATCAGCGCTTTTTTTGTTCATGTGAATTTGAGTTTTTTGTTGTATTCTTTTGTGGCGGTCGTTGGTGTAAAAGTGCAAGAAATGCAGTGAAAAAGTCATCTCGTAGAACTAAAGATATAAGGCGTTAAAATCTTTGGGTTCGAATTTAAAAATATTTCGTATAACAGTTTTGATAAAGTCTATATAATTTAAAATAAATTTAATTTCGGTTTGATATGATTATTGTAAGAGAATATTGGTTTACTTCTTACTTACTTAAATAAAAAAATCTAGTCGAATTACTAAATATACTCGTATATATATATATGTGTATTTGTATTCCAATAATAAAAATAACAAGTTTCTTTAACGTCTCATAACTTGAAAACGTTCGATAGTAAGACCACAAGAAATCATAATTATTTACCGATATTCTCTATGAGAAACGGAGCATAAGCTCTTCCTTATTTAAAGATTGCAGAACCATAAAGTTTCTAAACCATTTCTTGTTGGGGTAGCGTAATCGTTATGGTACACAGAAGTTTCATTCGATGGCCTTCAATGTGGTTTCGTCAGTCGTTAAGAACTCTTTTAATGGAGGATTACTAGTTAATTAATAGCGAAAAATTAATATGGTTCTGAATTGCCTTCTAAAAATGTTCAAATTCTCTTATTTGGACAAATTAATGTTGTTTCATTATATGGACAAATTAAGTAGATGATAGAGTTTAGGTTAAACCTTGCAGTTTATAGAAGATCACAATATAGATTGACTTGAGTTTAGGTTCTCATTCTGGCTTTCGAGTAAAAAAATGCACCCATCTGACTGGATAGAACAGTATACGATAGTAAATATCACCGTATGGTCTGAGGTTAGACAAATGAGGTAGAGGGCTGCTATATATATTTCTGGCCTAATAGTGAAAATAGGAATATTTATCAACGAAAATGGCTTTATTATTTTTCAAAATATTCTCCATCAAGATTTATACACTTTTAAAAGGCGCTCAAACCAATTTTCGAAGCACTTTTTTTGAGCCTTTTTTGAGCGATTGTCAAATTGTGCGGGATCCAACGAGAACAAACCTTTTTACGGCCAGGTGCTCATGCAATATCGAATGTATGCTGGTGGGAGAAATGCATAGGCATGCCTCTATCTGAATGTATGTTAGATGACGATCTTGCATTATCAGTTCACGTACGGCATCGATGTTTTCTGGCACAACGACTGTTTTTGGACGACCTTCACGGAATTCGTCTTTGAGCGAGCGTCGGCCACGATTGAATTCGTTGTGCATGTTTTTCATAGTGCTATAGGATAGTACCATAGCCATACAAAGATTTTAGTTCATCGATGCACTCTTGTCGCGATAATCCACGTCGAAAGTTGTGAAAAATGATCGCACGAAAATGTTCACGAGTTAATTCCATTTTTTGGCCGAGATGAATTTTTTAATTCCCTGTAAATAAAACAATTCACGATTAAATGACAAAACGTTCTGAGTGATGTTATGCTAAAAAATGTCAAACTTTCCAATGGAAATGTCAGATTGCACCTGGCAACACTTAGTGTTGCCTAGGCCAGAAATATATATAGCAGCCCTCGTAATTGACCTTTTTTATAAAATAACAATTTTTCTCTGCGAAGACATTATCTAGTGACCTGAGTTTTTAGTTTCGAATTTAACGTTATCTCTCCTTGATCAGATAAAACTCGTTTGGGTTCCAGGACATAGTTGTATGGTATGTGAATTGCAATACAAGGCTACAATCTCGGCTGAAGCATCTTTGCAGGGCATACTTCGGCGAACTAGTTGAACTGTCGCAAATACATATAAATTACCTTAAAAATTTTCTTGAAAGGCTCAAAGCGCTTTGTCAGGTCTATGACATTGATTCAGAGCGATTTGCGGTATCACAAAGACTGTGGCTTTTGCCCTATAATGTAACCCGATTCTTAATCAGAATCAATTATTTTATTTTGGAATTATATGGAAAAAAATTTATTACAGAAAACTCTTATTTGAAAAAAATAAAAATAAATTTTTTTAGGAAAAAAACTACAACTAATCTAAGCTGCTATCAAATGATTGATCTCGAAAGTAGCAGCATTTAATGTTTGATAAACTGGAAATAAAAACCGAGTGCTAAAAATTGTGTTGTTTACACAGGATAAAGTACAATTAATTCTTTAAAATAGTGGAAAAATAAATAAAATAATTGTTTAAACAATAAAACTAATTGTAAAACATTTTAAATAATAAACACCAGTGAAGCCTTAGTGATTGATCAATATAAAAGTGATCTTCAATCGAAAGCCGTTTTAAGCAAGGAACTGAAAAAATTGCATAGAAGGCATAAGAAACAAAACGAACCGAAAGGAGGCTAAATAAAACGAAAAAAGGTGTTTACAATCAAAGGAATCTAAAAAAAATATTGCGGACTTGGCTAGTATCAGCCACCAGAGTCAAAAACGCCGTTGATTTCTTTACGTTGACCCCTCTTTTGCGATTCGCTGCTGAACACTTTTCGTCGGCCTCAACAATAACCGTGATTATACGCGTCGTTCCACATCACCATTTTCGCGCCTTTTTTCGCCATCGCGCACCTTTCGCCACATCCGCGCCGCCGTTTCCGCTTCGCTAAGCCACGCTAAGACTTTAAGGCGCGTGTACACATTTCCGCTTGCCAGCCGCCTGTGTGTTGTGTGTGTGTGTGTGCTCCAATCAACGCAAATTTATAGTGTGTGCGGTTTAGCGGCGCCCAAATTGTCTCCAGGCGTGCCACTCAATTGTAAATCAAACGTGTTAATCACCACCGCGCCGCCCGTACCCCTGCATTTCGTTACGTTTCGTGTGTGTTGCCACCGAACTAAAATCAAACGTTTACATGTGTAAGTGCGTGCACGTGTTGTTGCTCCTACCCCTCCTCGCCATCGCCATTAAGTTATGCCCATTTTTCGTGTTGCTGCCATAGTGTACTCGTACATACCGTTACATGGATTTGTTGCAACAACTAAACTAAACTACAACAACAACAAACACAAGGCGAATAACAGTTACGGTTGTAATCGTGCAGTGACATATGTAATAATAACAATAAGAACAACAAGCAGTAAACAGTAGTAGAGGCAACGCTAATTTATGTCTTCGTTACGCATATAACGGTTGTTGTTTGTGCCGTTATAGTTTGTGTTATTTTGTGTTGTAGCGACGGGAAAGTGTTGCATCATTCTGGTAAATTGATTTTGAAATACCACGAACTGAGTTGTTGTTGTAATCATATTATTTCAATTGAAGGATTTGTCTACTCTTTAATTTTTCCAATTGGATTTTGTTCTAAGATTGCTTGGATTTTATCACTGTTGCCTAAGGTGAGTCATAATCAAAAGCTTTGTATGGATTTATATATGAATATTTATACATATATGTTGTTGTAATAAATAAGAAATAAAAAAAATCGAATCCGTTAATCTCAATGTGTAAAAACGAAAGAAAGCTCTCTTTTTACGTATGAAAGCTCAAAAGCTCCTTTTGTTAAGTTGCTAACTGAAGGCGTTAAATTCAATAGGTGTTATATGTAACAACAAAAAATCTTTACATGTGAAAGCTCCAAAAGCTCTTTTTGCTTCTAGCTAAGTGAGTATACATAAATGTCTTAATATAAAACGACAATTGTTTATCAAAATTCAATGCCATATTAGATGAAACCTCAGTTTGGTTGAAATTCAAAAGCTTTCAAAGAGATTTCATTATATCTTGACCCTCTGCATGAAACTTATCTGAAATCATTATATTTAGTATAATTTTTGTGTCTGTTGGATTATAAAACATTCGTGTTGTAGTTTTGCAGGATGCTGCTTGGGAGCTTTCGGATATATTATAATTTCATAACGTGATATTAGTAGGCTAGCGCTGCTAAATAAACACTTAGAGAACTTTTATACTATTTGAGCTTTTTTGTGCTTCGTTTATTGATATATCACACAAATGCCAGCAAGCTTTTTCGATGAACTTTTATAAATGGCAGACTAAAAGTCTTATTAGACACTTCAAATCATAAAGAAATGGACTTCAAAATACTTAATTATTTCTGAAAGCTTAAAGCTCATATTAATAAGTGGTAAGAGCTTTTCCTTTTATTATTAAGGCTGGTATATTTTTGTTACTGCGTCCAAAAATTTCTAAATTACATGAAATACAAAATGCTTCATTACACGAAATTCATCAGGAAATTAAGCAACAAAATATGTAGACTCGAATGTGAGCTTCTTACGCCCTTGTCTCATTGTGCGAAATTTAGCAATTTTGTTGCATTCAAGCCAGTCGCAATCGAATGCCTACATAAGGCTTCGCTGCTAACCTCGAAACGTCTGTCAATGCTGAAACCCTAGCCGTTGTGTTGCAATGACATTGGCATTGCCACAGCGAGAGCTGCCGCTGGCAAGGCGGCTGACTGTAGCCGGTTTAATTTCAGCAACAACAACAGCAAATGTACACATCACCTTCACCGTTGCAGCCATCATTATCAACATTATTGGCATTGTTTTTGTTGTTTTGTGTGTTCATTATACCAGCGAACGTCATTATTGTGGCTGAGCGGCGGCAACCTTGGCCGTGAGCCACTGGAGTGATTGAACAGCATGTTGTCTACAGAAGTACGCGCGTATTTACTATATGTATGTGGACTTAAGTGCGTGCATTTGTATTTACGTGTGTGTGCGCCGGCTTTGTCACAGCTCCGACGGCTTTTGTGTTGTGCAGCCTGCCAGCCTGCATGCCGTCGGCAGTTGTCGCACTTTGCCGCTACTCGCACAAAACAAAATGCAGTGCGCTTTGACAGCTCGACGCTGGCAACACACCGTCTGCCACACATTTCAGCTGCGTTTGCCACATGACGACGACACTGACTGTGTCTGGTGTTGGGGTTGCAAGTGGCCCGCATATTGCACACTTGCTGCATACTTAGGGCTTGTCGTGTATATATTTATACATATATACATGAGGACACACATCCATGGTATATTCGCCTTGGCGTCCTTGCAATTCCACACTTTTGGGCCTCAAAGTTGCATTCAGCAGCCGCATGCCGCATGCCGCATGCCACAATGTCAGCTCCTCAGACAGCCATATTCGCTGTGCATGCTGAAGATGTCTACAATCGCTCTTGCTGTTAGCTGTTAGCAAATAGACTGGCTGCAAGCTGATTACGATTGCTGTTCTGCCGCATGCCGCTTGCAACTTGCAACATACTTATTGCCAGCGCACGGCCTATACGGCATACTCGTATTTACATGAATGCATGTACTACAGTTATCCAAGAGTAATCCTTTCACACCAACAACATCACCACCACCATCGCCCCTCCATGGCATGATGCGCACAACGGTTTTGTTGTCAGCGCTTTTTGTTGTTATTGTTTATACATTTGCAACAACTCCTCCAGCTATTATTGCTAGATTCATGCAAAATTTGCGTTTGCGTTTTGTTGTTGTTATTGCTTATATGCTAGTTGTATGTTGTTGTTGCTGTTGCTGCCGCTGTCAGATTGCCACTATAAGAGTGCAATGTGGCAAACAAAAATAATGGACTTAATTGAAAATACAAAATTTCGCCTGTCTAGACAGTAAATTATGTGACAATTGTTTTTGAATTTTTTTTGTTTTTATTTTTTGTGTTTTTCTCTCTATTTTACATAATATAAATTTTGCTCTTTTGTTGTGATTTCAAATTTGTTGCTATTCTGTTTGCATTAAAAATTAATTACTTCGAATACACTATAGAACACAGTGGTGTATACGCACACACATATGTATTGTAGATATTCGCTCACAAAAGCTCCCTATGCAGTCGAATTGAATGCAACTAGAGCACGGTTTTAAGCATGAGATCGTTATAGATATTTTTCGTATATAAAGTTCAGTCGGCTCCAATGTGAAATGATGCAAATGTGAAGACTAAAACCAGACTTACTGACAGGAACGTCAACGTAGCCGGAAGTCATCCCTTTTCTTATCCGGTTAAGTAATGCCAATTCGGCAGCAGTCTTAAAAATAATTTGGGTAATTTTTTCTACCTCTGCAATAAGAACATAAACATAAGTGGTCTGATCTTACTTAGAATTTCAAATATCCAACTTACGAGTGGTTTTAAATAAGACACTGCTTTTTTCGGAGTTTGTCTTTTTGACTGCTATTACTTGATTTGTACTCACTTTGCTTTGCCACTTCATAATGAACAGACTTCCTTTGGAACAACATTTATTGCTGATATATGGCCCGAATTGCTTATACTCGTAACAGTGCTCGAAACTATAAATTAGACTCTGTCAAAAAACACCAGTCTAAAAATGGTGGAAATCGGTCTACCTCCCATACAAAAGTTATGTTGAAAACTACTAAAAATGTTTTAATTTAGTAAGAAAAAGCCATAGAAACCTTAAATTTTAAATTGGTAAAGATTGTACAGAAGGGCTGCACTCAAATTTCAACACAAAATATAATGGTCAAAATCCATATCTCAGAAACTACTCGGCCAATTTCAACGTTTCGTAACATTTTCTTGGCATCCCAATGCTATAGTTTGAAAATGGGAGAAATCGGTTCACAACCACGCCTACTTTCCTTATACCACAATTTTGAAGCGCATCTGATTCCTTCACTTAGCAATCTATAAATTAAGCACAAGTGAAGATATCGGAGGAAAACTTTTCACAAATATTTATCTCAAAATTATGGAAATCGAACATTTCAACGCCTCAGATACCGATGACCTCAGTGCTTGTGACCTATAAAATATACATAAATCTCTCAGATATTATAAAGAAATTGAAAGGAGATTTGTTTTTTCTACAAGTGTGCCTATGTGCTAGCATTGGGCAAAATTGGGTCAATTCATTCCGTAACTCCCATATACTTAATATACGGTTTTTCCAACTTACGGTGGACTATATAATGTGTGTGGCGAAAGTGAGTAAAAACGGGTCTAGAAATTATCCCAAGCCCCCATATACTATATATAGTGATTCTCCTTATTCTAGTGGACTTTATGTCGAAGTATGGATCGCAATGTGTGTTATTTTAATAATTATAAATAAATAATTTGCGAGAACATAAAATGTCCGCTTACATCCGAACTTAGCTCTTCCTTACTTGTTCTACTTTGCGATGGGTGAAAGATGTTGCCTTTCTACTAGCTGAATGATGAATCATAAATGTAACTCGTTTCATCATCCTTAGCAGGTTCCACATTTCCAAATTTCTGAAGGTGACATCTTCGGGTTAAGTGATCCACAATTCCCTGTATTATATAATTAAATATTTCTTTCCAAGAAGTAGACGTCTTTTGTCTCTCTTCTATCACTAATGTCCGGAAGTATCCTTGTAGTCTGATGGCAGTTGTATGTGACTGGCCTCAACACCTACCTATATATGCATATATCCGACATACGACATTACATAGTTTCTTGCTTAATCTTACGCGGAGGTATGGATCCCTTTATAAAAATAAGAATTGATACAATCCAAAAACTTGTCTGGCAAAATTTCTTTCGTCCACTTATTAAAATGGTGAAAATAGAATTGTGGCCTTGAGTTTAACTTTCCTAAAATCTGATTCGGAAAAGTTCCTTCATAAAAATTCAATAATTCAATTTATATTGACCAAATTCATCGCCTTGAGTTTGGTGGCATGGTTTTGCTTTGCACAGTCATTTTATTATGCTTAAAGTACATGCAGTTTATACCTCCAATAAAAAATACTAAATATGTTTTGTCATAGTAAAGACGGGGCGTATTAGTAACATTTTAGAATAAATCATATAAGCATACTAGCCTTGTCATTATCAAGTCATAGTGTGAAGAAAAGTAGTATTCAATTTTATATACTCACAATATTCACTCTATTTACACAACGAGTATATTATTTCTCTATCATCATGTAAAGCGATAACCAAATATCCCAAATTGTTTGACTTAATTTTATTACATTCTTTCACTTCTGTTTCCTGACCATTGTTTGGCAAACAAGCAAAGAGCGTGTCACTGTGTGGTAAGCCTGGCATTTGTCGCTGTCTACAAGGATTTTGCTTTTAATTCACACGAAAGCAGATGTGTCACTTTTCAGCAAATTTTAAAACATTTATTCAACCATTTTACGCAAAAGCAATAGCAAATGTTGAAATATATTACTAAGGCGGCGATTATATCGAAAAGGATAAGTAACAGCTTTGTAATTGCTGTTGAATATTGATAAAGTGTAACCACTTGTCGGATATGGCAAACAGAAAAAACAATTTGCATTTAAATTAAACAAGACAATGTAGTATTAAATAACTCATAAATGCTTGTATCTGTGGGTGTGTGGCGTGCTGCAATTGCAGCAAGTTTATAAAATCACACTAAATTGTTTTATCTTTACGAGTATATATTGCAACTTTATGAAGCTGTCTATAATAGGGTGGTTCTCAAAGCTTTTAGCTTAAAAATATTGCTCAGAAGAATACTCAGTTTATCTACTCCAATTCATTCTAACAGCTAATTAGAAAACCAAATCAGATTATAGAAATTGTGGAAACCACCCTAATGTACATCAGTTTATATATATTATATATGCATGTAGGTGTGTGTTATGCAAATTGACCGTTGTTGTCCAAACACTTTTACCTTCTTTCTTTCGTAGATTCACATTTCCATATTCAATATGGCCATGTGTCGGGCTTTTGCCGCAAGCAAACATTTCATAAAAGGAAATTAAGAAAGTTTTCTCAAAATTTTCCAAACTATTCATTAGCATTCGGTTTGTATATGACCATTTAATTGTAATTGACGTTGAAGCGACAACAACAACAACAATAAAATCCTTATTGTACTCAAAGAGGGAGCATGGAAAAATAATATTATTATTATTTTAGATGAAATTTCGAGAAAGTACGAAGGATGAAGCTTTCATTTGTGCGCATGACACAAGGGTGAAGGATTTTTCTGAAAGGCACATAAGAAGGGAAAGACAACTATTTTGACAGATTAGATATTTTCATTCTTAAGAGCTTTCCAAAAATCAAATACTTCAGAAAATTAAAAAAAAATAAATAAATTAAAAGCTTATATGCATGGAGCTTTAAGTTTCTTAATCGATAATTGTGAAAATCACTAAATTCCACTTTCTTTTTGCAGCTTTTTATGTTCCCTGCACTGAAATAGTATACCATTCAAAACCTGCCCCGCCCGCCGCACAACGAACGAACGCAGATGCTATGAAGGCAACAACAAATCTCAGTTACAGCCACTCCGTTGCGTCCAGCGCTAGCTCCACATCAACAGCCACTTCGTATAACGTCAACAGCAGCAGCAGCAGCAGCGGCGCCAATACAGCGGCCACACCCACCGCACCGACTGCATCCGCACTGGTATCGGCCGCAACAACATCAACAGCAACAACAACGAAGTCAACTAAAACGAAACCCGCATTAAAGACGCCAAAAGTGAGCTTTGCACCGCTCGACATCACCTTCCCGCCACCGAATACGTCCGCTACCGGCAGCAGCTGTGCGCTAACGGCCACGTGATACGAAAACCCCAATATGCCACACAACAACATCGTCTGCGAGTGGTTGCGCGCCATCGGCATGCAACAGTATGCCGATAGTTTCATGGAGAACGGCTATGATGAGCTGGAGATCTGTAAACAAATTGGTGAAATTGATTTGGACGCAATCGGCGTGGACACAACGCAACATCGTAACAAGCTGCTGAAGAGTGTGCGTTCGTTGCGTGAGAAGGGTGCGGCCATTGTGTATGTGATGATCAACGATCCGAAGGCGCTGAGCAGCAGCAATGAGATTTTGGCAACCGATTGTGATGCGCCGACGACTATGAAAGAGTTGGAGGCCATTATGAAGCGGCATTTAGAGGCCGATGGTATTCGATTGACGGCGCATCCCTATTCGACGCCGGTAAGTACGATTCTGGGGTGTTTAGGGTTGTACGGACTGATATGCAGTTCATTGAAAGATTGAAGTGGAAAAGTTTTGTGTGACAAATCTTGAGAGATCATTTCAGACAGTTAAGAAACCTTAGAGACCTGCTTTGCCAAGAGATTTTAGCCCGCAGATTACTAGTAAGGACTGAATCATTTCGATGATACTCTGAAAGTCGACGGTTAGTCAAGATGCTATAGGGTCAAAGCTCTATTATTTATGTCTTTTAGAGATCTCAAATGTATAAATGCGAATCTCTTTCTTTAGGAAGGATATACATATTGCTAGAAGGACTTAGCATTCTCTCAAGTCAGGCAAAGTTTCCAAGTTTAAGTATTAAGGAAGTAGGAAGCAAGGACCGACTGGGTTTACTATAGGAGGAGGAGGAATGTCGACTTGGGTTTGGAGTCTCAAAATCTCCAAAGTCAAGATGCAGGAAGCAAGTATACTATAGATCTTTTAGCCGTGGAATTCTTTATCTAAAAGTCCATTCGGCTTCAAAGCCACTTAAAAATCATATTTTCAATAATTTATTGTTGTGAGTTTTTAGTTGAAGAGGTAAACCTTTTTTATTATTTTAACACAACAATATGTCGAGAGACCTGTGCTGGCGCTTAGCATAATCGAAACGTGCCTTATCAACGTGCTTCAAAGCATTCTTCTCGCATATGCAAATATTAATGTATCAAGTTTCGTTAACGGTAAAAACAAAAACAATAAACGCAATGCATAGGATCTGCGTTAAGTGGCACAAACAGCGCGACTATCGATCGGCAAGCCTTCCTCAGCCGCTTGTGCAAGCGATGCCTGAGTTCAGCAAAGCTTTCGAAAACTTTACGGCAAGCGCAAGTTCGCAAATAAGTACATATGTAAATGTTTATATATATCCGCTTGCGCGCCAAGCTGCTAATTACACTTCCTCATAGTCACCTAGTGTCATGTGCCATGGTTGAAGGTAGGCGCGCGACACCGCCTGCACGCTTGCCTTGGCGCGTCACCAGCAGACGCGCTTACCCGGCAATGTGTTTAAGATGGGCAAACACATTGGAACGCCATTATCTGTGCGCTCCCGCTGTCGGCGCGCTCGCTGTTGACGCTCGTCAAATTGCCGCAGCAAGAATAATAATTTTCCAAGATGTCGAACGTGCGTGGTTATCTTATTATATCTGCGCTTGTTGCCCTTTGCGCGCTGCAGAAGCTTCTTAGGGAGATTTCGCGCATAATGTGGCACGCAAGAAAGTAGCGAGCAGCGAGAATATTTTATACAAAATGCATCCAACGCACAGAATATAGCAACACGTCTCAATTACGCTTACAACAGCTGCGGCTTCCGTGGCAGCCTGAAAAGCAGGAGACGGAACTAGAGCTGAAGCTGCAGTGACGCATTGACAGCGTGTGTGCCATGTAGTCAGCATGTGAACGTGCAACAAAATATGCTTGTAACTGTTTATGCGAGCAAGAAGGGCGGCAAACTTTTTTGGTTGCTCGCAGGAGGAGAGTGGCAGGGAAAATGCGTTTTTGATGACTTTACTTTAGACGACTTCCATGTGACAACATCGGCAAAGGCGGAGGGGTTATCTGCACATACTGTTGATGATGAATAACTGTAATAGTGGTGCGATTGAAATCGCTGGCATTAAAGCGGACTCGCAACGCTTTAAAGTTGACTAGATCGCCAATGTGTGACATGTGTTTGGGGTGTGAACGCTTTCAAGTATACAGAAAGTGTACATTTGCCCCTGATACATTGACACAGTTATTGGGGGCTTACATTAGTGCTGGCATGTGCTTTCCAATGTAGCTGGGTGCATGTGTGCGAGTAGTTCTGCATTTCACATGGTTTTGTGCTTGAATTACTATTTGCATTAGTGCCGCATACAATCTCATCCACACAAATCATATCCGCATATATTTCCACATTTATATATCTAACAGTACATTGCATTCATACAATTTGGTATTCAAGTTGCAACATGTGTTCATAAACATTTTTGACCGGTTTTGTATGATTTTTCACATTTTCGCAATGAGGTCATATAAAATGTTGATTACTCAGATAACTGAGGAATGATTTTATGAATGTGTGAGTTCATGATTTTATGGTTTTATGATTTTATGGTTTTATGATTTTATGGTTTTTTGATTTTATGATTTTATGATTTTATGATTTTATGATTTTATGATTTTATGATTTTATGATTTTATGATTTTATGATTTTATGATTTTATTTTATGATTTTATGATTCTATGATTTTATGATTTTATGATTTTATGATTTTATGATTTTATGATTTTATGATTTTATGATTTTATGATTTTATGATTTTATGATTTTATGATTTTATGATTTTATGATTTTATGATTTTATGATTTTATGATTTTATGATTTTATGATTTTATGATTTTATATGATTTTATAGTTTAATGATTTTATGATTTCATGATTTCATGATTTTATGATTTTATGATTTTATGATTTTATGATTTTATGATTTTATTTTATGATTTTATGATTCTATGATTTTATGATTTTATGATTTTATGATTTTATGATTTTATGATTTTATGATTTTATGATTTTATGATTTTATGATTTTATGATTTTATGATTTTATGATTTTATATGATTTTATAGTTTAATGATTTTATGATTTTATGATTTTATGATTTGATCACATTATAATTTTATGAGTTAAGGTTTTTTATTTGAAAATCTTATGCTTCTTGTCTTTGCATATAAATATATATACGTATGTATGTATATGTAGGAACTTATGTAAATATATTAATTGAGACATATGTTTCTAATATGCTTCAGACAATTTGTCTGGCGGCTTATGAATTTTGTTGCCAGATTACTCGAGCGCGTCTCAACTAATTGCACTTCAAGAAATTCACAAAGGTACACACAGCACATAGAGACACACATATAGGTGAAATAGACAGACAATTGTCGGGGGCTCAGCGCATACAAGTCCCAAGGTGCCTGCCGAGCACAGACATATATTTGAAATATGGCAACGCTCGGTCTATAAAAGGAAATGGCGGCGCGGCTGCTCAATGTCAAGTGGTTGGGTGGGTGTCTCGGCTCAGTATTTACAGAATGTGTGTGATGTTGAGACAACAACACACTTAAAGCAAGTGCAATGGCTCACAAGCGGCTCAAGCGTTGCAAGTATTTAGTTTGCCGCCAACGTTGATGACTCATCGCACCTGCACTCAGCGCAACTTAGCATTTCCATAATTACGAATTTAAATATTTTTTGATATTGTGGCCACGTGAGTAAGGGCTCTAAAGCTCGAGTGTGTTTATTACATTTGTCTGCGCTGAAGTGGGAGCGCCTTCATAATTACCTGGAGACTTCAGCAATTCGCTAGTGGGGATGTAGGCGAGCGGTGTCTCAAAACACTTTGATACTTACTTCGGTAGGTGTATTTACCTACAAACTAAGAAGTGATTCTGCTGATATATTGCCGGCACTTTAACAAATTTCGTTTCTATTAACCTGCCACTGAGCGCCTTTCACACGTTTCACCGTTTGAAATTTACGCGCCTGTAAATAGTTGCAGCGCAGCACTTTTTATTACAGCCAGCCTACGCTGATTGCATGCCGATCTACTGTTACTCTGACATCTGTAGCTCTCGAGCTTTTGGAAGGTTCTTTTTTCACATGCACATTCGTCTCTTGTTGCAGGAGGGCAAACGCGGCTATTTGGAGGGTCTCGCCGCGCACTATAGCAAACAGATTAATATGCCGTACGAGGACGTGTTGGACGCCATCGAGGAGGTGCGCGTTTCAAAATGGAAGGAGCGCCATGTGCGCATCTCAACCGGCCACACTTTATCGCGGCGTGCGGGTGGCAGCAGCAGCAGCAGTGGCATCGGTGTCAGCGTGATGTCGGGCATGATGGGCGGCGGCGTAGGTGTCGGCTTCGGCATTATTGGCGGCAATATCGCAAATCAATCAACTCTGCCGACAAGTCACAGCCAACCATTGTATGTGCCTGGCAAGTATTTGGTACGTATACGCCGTGTACGCTACACACACACATGTTGCGAGTACAGAATGTAGCTCAAATTTAGTTTTTTTCTGCAATTTTTTTTTTATTTTTTATTGCGTGCACTTTATCAAATCATGTTGTTGATTTATTTTCTGTGTATTTTTTTTATTGCGCTCTTGCACTTTTTCTGATTTGATATGTGGCCGCTTGCAGCCATCGAGTTGCCTTTCGAATCGTGAGGAGAATGAAATCTACAGCTTCGCGCAAAACGATTTGGCAAATCGCATGGCCAGAAGTGCAATTGATTCGAAATCGGCGGTTAACCTGAATGGCATGCAACACAGCTATCCGGGCGCCAGGCGGAATTTCTTCTACGATTTCTCGGCAACAGGTAGGTTGGATCATGGAAATGGGCAATGTGAGTATTTGGTGGAACGTGTATGTGGGAAATTTGAGTAGAATTGAATACGCTTTCGAAATATGTATTAAAAGAAAACATGTCTACATTTTATTAATTAATATGTGTTAATGAGTTTTACCAGAGCTTTTAATAGAAGGTTGTGGAAAATTATCATAAACTCGATCTTCGAAAAAATTAAAATATTTTAATGAAGCAATATACTTCTTCGAAATTTTTAAAATTTCGAAATTCTTTAATATTTACTTTTACTTACATTTCACGTCTAACCAGAGGGACGTAATCGAAACAAAAGACGTACGGTGTTTGCACGTTTCCTTAGCGGTCTGAAGCAAGGTGGCGAAGAAAATAACCCCAACGAGGAAATGCAATTAAAGGTAAGTCAACGATCGGTGCATAGTTTCTTTGAAATATCTGACTTTATACCATCAAGTAGTTATGACGAAATCAATGTTCGCCTAAATAACGGTTTCTTAAAAAAAAGTCTTCCCAAATTGGATAAAGAAACACGGAATGAGAAAATCCAGTATCGGAATGAGCTTTTTAAAAGCTTAACACTTTACAATTTCAACTGGAACTAATAGCTTTACAATTCTTACTGAAACTTATTAATATTGTTCACTCTCTGAGCTTTTTACACTGAATGAGCCTTTAAAAGCACACAGCTTTTAAGCTCCTGATAATTACACTGATCAACAAAAAAAAAAAATTTCTGTGTAACAAGAAAATTTAGGCTGATTCTGTTAGGAATAAGGTCAATTAGAGTAGAATTAGTAGTCTAAAATTATAGATACGAATAGTTTTATTGTAATATGATTTTTTTTATTTTTATTAAATTACAAATTATTTTAACAAAAATTAAATTATTATCAATGTTATAATATTATTATTATGATTTTCTCCTGTATTTCGCGTCAGGAACGTCCCTCTGTAATCTCCAGCAATAATCAGCCAGAATAGTTGGACTCCATTTTCCCTGGTATCGTTTTTCTATGGTAAAAATGTCTTGGTGGAATCGTTCCCCGTGTTCATCACTAACGGCACCCAAGTTTGTTGGGAAAAAGACTAAATGTGAATGTAAAAAATGTATTTTTAAGGATATATTGCAGCCTAATGCTTTATAGTTCTCTAGAAGTTCCTCAACAATAGTTTTATAGTCATTGGATCGGTGATTTCCAAGAAAATTTTCAGAGATTTTTATAAATGATTCCCAAGCTGGTTTTTCCAGATCATTGAGTTGGTTTTTAAATATATCATCTTTTATCGCTTGAGGACCTACAAACACGCCCTCTTTAATCTTGGCGTCACTGATTTTAGGGAATTTTTCTTTTAGATATTGAAATCCAGCGCCATTTTTATCCATTGCTTTTACAAAGTTTTTATCAGACCTTTATATGGAGAGGTGGTAAAAATATATCTTCAGGCTGTACTAATGGAGAATGCTTTACATTTTTTATTCTTGGAGTAAGAAAGTCTTTTGTCCAAATTTTCTTCACGTAATGCCCCATTCACAAAGTAAACAACAAAATTTTGTATACCCAAGTTGCAATCCTAATAAAAGCACAACAACTTTTAAATCTCCGCAAATTTTCCATTTATGTTCGACTAACTTTATCTTTTCTAAAAGAAATTTTCATAACATCACAGACACTGTTATAAAATATCAAGTCATTATCTTGTGAAAAAAAGCTTTTTAACTCTTCATCTCGATGCCGAAAATATGGTTGCAATAAATTCCATCCTTTTAATCGAGATCCTAAAAGTTCTCCTTGTTGTTTAGACAAGTGTAAATCACGAACTAAATCATTAAGATCTCCTTGAGATAGTCGGTGTGGTGTTTCTTCCTGGAGACAGATAGATGAAGAAGCAATTTGAAAATCAGGATTAGTACTTATGTATATTATAGCCACTTTTCTTAAAAATAAAGCACTGAATTAGAAAATAATAAGGAAAAGACGATTAATATTAAACTTTACTGATAAGTACCGGAACACGGAAACTAGTCGTAATCAAATCATACGTATGATTTTGTAGAGAGGTTAGGTAGATGTTTCGAAAGTACTGCTTACTTGTTACTTGTTACAAAATTTTGTTGATCAGTGTTATTCATTAATTGGGCTCACTGACTGAAATTTTTAAACTGAGTGAGCTTTTTAAAAGCTTAAAGCTGTAAAGCCCTTACTAATTACTCAATAATATGGTTCAGCCAGCTAAAATTTAGTTTGCGATGGGAAATACTTGATTTAACCTGGTGTTTAAGCTTCAACTTGTCACTAGATAGAGATCTACCTTCTATGTTAATACATATTTCCTAATTTTTCTAATTTATTACTTCAAATACCACTAATTCACACTCCACTTGAATTGCTAAAACTTTCTTATTAATTCGCCAAAACCCTCATACAAATAACCCTTTAAGTAGCTTTATGGCAATTAAAAGTAATTGCCACTTCTTTAAACTTTGCGTGCGAACAACAACTGCAAATGTTACAATAATCTAGTTGATGATGACTGCCTGAAGAGTACGAGATATGTGTCTGCGTTCTTTGTGTGCTCCGAGCTCCCCCTTAGCATACTTCATATGACTTTTATTGCGCAAACTTTAAATTGCAACAATTTCAGGTAAACGAGGGAAACAACTATTTTCTAGTTGCTCAAGTTGCGGATGTGTTTTGATCGCCTTAAGGAGCGCAACAAAGCGTGTGGCAGTGAATATGTTGAGCAGACATACTCGCACATATAATAGCGAGACAGCAAATATTTTGTGGGGGAGTTGACAGCTTAATGTAGTTCCCTTGTTTCTTTTTTTGCGCTTTGTTGTTTACTTCTTTCATTTTTGGCTGGCTTTTTGCATATGCCACAGTCCAATGTGGCGTTTTCCGGCATTTTGGCATTTTAGCATTTTTGTCCTAACCATATTCGAATTGCTGACGCACAAATTGGATCGCCGTGTGGGCATTCGGTGGATTTTGTTCATTTGCACCTTTATGTCGCGCTGTTGCTGTTGCCATTGCGGTCTCATGCACATTTATGCGGTTTGACTCTTTTTTGTGGTGTGTTTGCCTTTTATGGCTTTTTCCCATTCATTGTTTTGAGCTGAAGTTTTTTGACCGAAATTTCGTGTGTGTATTTGTATTTGTTTTGGCTTCCCTTTTTTTGTTTCCCTAACACCTCAAACTCGTATCTTCTTACATACACACTTTGGTGTTGTTTCAATATAGTGCTTTGTAATTCATGCTCAACCAGTTGTTGCCACTCTTTTGATTATTATTTAAGGTGTGGATTATTTATGAAATCAAAATTATTCCACTTGCAACGGGGCTTTAGAAAATTGCGATAAAAATCGTATTTCAAATGAAGTTGTTGTCAGATCTTAGGTTCGATGGCTGTTCCCCAAAAGGGAAATACACTTAGACTATTAAGGACAAACCTTTGTAATGCCAATAAACTTGACCGCCTCACTTATAGTTAAGAATCGAGAGCCTACCAAAAATCTACAGAGGTTTTTCCTTCTATATTTACGTAATTCGCGAGAATGCCCCAAAAAGTGGAACTTTTGGCTAGATTTCGCAAAGGCGTGGCATTCCTAAAGGAAATGTTGGGAAGATTCGACCTCATCTACCTTCTCCAAGTAGCTTCTGCGCTAGCATCTGGTAACATTTTTAATTTGACCTCGTGAATCTCAACGGGACATTGGTCAGTTAGAACTCCTATGACTAGGGAAAGATTGACGTGGCTAAGGGCCCTTGACCTCTTGCGAACTACTTTGGGTCAGATGGTTCTAGCGACAGAACAGGTGCTAGCGACGGAATTGTCCAGCGCTAGCTCAGTTCAGCTGAGACCCATTCATCTAAAAGTAAATTTAAAGAGATTAGTGATGCTCCTACTTGTTCCCATTACACTGTAGGTGAGATGGACGTGCCACGCCTAGCAAACTCATTAGTCTTGCAATTTCCTGCGATTTCACTGTGACCAGACACCGAAACTGGTCTGATTGCGAAATAATCTGTTAAGTATCCATTAGAACCTATATGTTTTAGAATGATTTCGCTTATTAATTCCATATCAGCCCAAATGTAGGCAACGTTTTGATGCTTTATGGTAATCAGCGCTCCCTTACTTTGACAGAAAACTAATATTTGTGCGAATAAAATTCCAAAAAAATATAAAATTATGTCTTTCTCTTCAGCGCTTCCAATAAAAAGGGTTCAGTCAAAAAGTTCCTTTGCTTCAATCATTTCTGACTTCTCAATCTCTGCGGAGCTTTTGTTAGTCACTCACTTCCTTTTTTGTTTGCGTTTTTTCGAGACATTTCTAGTTGTTCATTTAATATTTAAGCGAAATTCGCTTTTTGTTGTGGTTTCCTTTTTTTATTATTATTTACGCTTGTTGTTGGTCTCCTGCCAGTACTAATGTTGCGCTGCTTGTTGTCTTTCTCACAGTGGACATGTTTATTTGTGCTTGTGACACAATGTCCTCCCGCAAGTATACACACACACACCTACAAAACTATACGAAATTGTATTGCTGCCTGTTAGGTCCCACAGTCCCACAGGCAAGTGAATCGTGTACGTTTTTTGCGTCTTTGTGGTTGTCCGCTGTTGTTTTGCGGTTTGTACTAAATTTTTTTTTAATATTTTTTCCAGCATATTTTGCATGCGCTTCTTTTTTGTGTTGTGGTCAATTTTTGTGAATTACCTCAACTGAGCATTGAGGTGCCGGAAAATGTGCTTTGACTTCGGGCAATCGACTCGGTCTTGGACGCCAACTAACCATTGAGACGTGAGTCTGTTTGGAGCATTCGCAGTTCTTGGCCGCTTTGTTGTTGGCGGTACATGGCAGCAATTTAATTTCTAAAGCTACTTCCTTTCGGTTCTCGAGGAGTTGTGTAGTCTTTTTGCCAGTGCCTTTCATTTTCGTTTAAGCAATTTGGTATTGTTGTTGTTTTTTTTATTTGTTTTTACATTATTTGTATATTTGTTATTGCTATTTTTCGTTGTTGTATCGCTGACATCCTGTTATTGCCAGCAGTCAAGGCAGGTGCTGGCACTGAGTTGTGAAAAAAGTTGTAGGTGAAAAGAATTGCGAGTTCTGCAGAGAGAGAGAGTGGAAGTGCGAGCGTGTAGTGTCAGTGACTAGGAGTTGTTGGTGTTGCTTAAAAGTTGTGCTTAAATGCCGTGGAATTTCGCTCATTACGTGGTCTGCTGCGGAAATGTTACTTTCGGTCATGTTTTCGCCCACGCCTTTGACTAACTATTTTGCAGCTTCCGCTATTCTACTTCCACATTTTTTTCAATCGCAATTTGAAAGGCGTCTGTGGCGCTTCGGAGGAGAGTCAGCATCTCGGTGGACGAGTCACACTAAGCGGTCGAGTGTACTGCCGAGTGCCGTGTAGTGGCTATGTTGCTGTTGTTGTTTGCTTGTGTTAAGCGTTTTTGTTTCAGGTGTCGCTTGGATTATTATTTTTATCGCGCTTTTCGCTAATCTTTTGTCCGTTTCGGTTTTCCTTCTTTTGGAAAGTTTTTCACACAGCGCCAACGCCAGTGGCGAGTGGCTGAGCGCAGCGCTCACAAAGTTCATCTCATTACTTGGTTATTAAGTTTTCTTTTGTGTTATTGTTGGTGTTAAATGGCTTTAAAGTAGTTGGTGTTAAAATACTTCATTTGGAGTAGTAATTAGAAGCGGTGGAGGAGTGGTCTATAATGGAATTCTTTTTATGGTGTTTCGCAGCTTCACGGAAAATTTACGCTTGCATCTCAAAATTACATTAATTCTTTCTGTGAAGTCCTTATGTTTGGACCAAAATAATCAGTTATCTGTATTTTTTAGACTTTTTAGACTTTTTAGACTTTTTTCTTATCATATCTATAAATCCCCTTCAATCCCAGAAAACCGTGCATATCGAGGATGAGGTCGCCAGTTTCGACTATTGCTTGGTCTCTAGTATAGTTTTTCAGCCGAAATTCCCGAAACAATACAAGATCTCTTTCGGATTAGTGAGCAAACACGGTATCATTCGCGACTACAACACTCTTATGCCGAATATATCAGGGCTATAGGTGAGTCTTTGTTCACTATATGAGGTCGACAGTTTCGACTATTTCTTGGTCTTTGGAATCTTTTCTTGGCGACGGTCCTGCAACTATAAAAAACTCCTTCAGATTAGTGAGAAAACGTGGCAGCCTTCGCTCCCACAGCTCTCTTATGTCCAATATCTCATTCGAACGATAAGACTGTTTTTGCTTTCCGTTGAGGAAGCTCCACGAATGAGGTCTACTGTATCATGTACCTACTCAGTTGTCTGACAATACAAGATCGTGGACTTTTGTTACGTTATCAAGTCTGAGGCAAGTCCATTTCCCAATGCGGTCGAATCAAGCCTACGATTCCGATTCGGCTGGAATTTGTGGTAAGTTTATTTCTGAACATTGGCAGCAGAGTGATGAAACTCAGCCCTTACCTGAACGCACTCGTTTCTATAGTATAACTTGGAAAGCAAAGCGCCTATTTACTTAGACTACATTGAATTGAAAGTGCATAAATACAATCATATATTTAATAATTATTAAACACATATTTAAATAATTATTCACACTTTAATTTCTTTCATTCCTTTCCTCGACAACAATTCTCAATTCCAGTCCGCGGAGAAGTTTAAGGCCTGCAGCACCATGAAGCGCGTGGAGCCGCATCAGAATTTCGAAGAGACAATACGAAGAGTAACTATTAAATAACAATTTCACTGTGTACATCATTGACCCAAGCGATATATCTTTCATTAATTATTTCATATAGTTGAAAACGCAGAAGAAAAAGGGCGAAACGCACGACAAAGGCATACACGACCGCGGCAAGGAGGTGTCGCACACCATGGTCAACGAAATGCCACTCAACAATTATACGAAGCATCCTTAGGACACGGCGAAAGGCGAAGCAACAGAGGCAACGGAACAAAAGGAGGGAAACGATGATGAAGATAACGGGAAGGCGACACATGCGGCGGACAAAGCGCAAGAGGCGGCCGAAAGCGATACGGAAGTCAACAAAGACAATGCAGAGGAGGCGGTCTGCAGCAGCAGCAATGCGGGAAAGAGAACGACGGTGAACGATATGGACAAACATATCTACGAAAACCAACTGTGAGGTGGTGGCGTAATTAATATGTAGGTGCAGAGAGTGCATAGAGTGCAGCGCATTGCAGTTAGGTGCGTGCGGGTTGAGGAAATAATTCATCAGTTGCGGCGATGGTGCGAAAATGATAATAACTTTGCGGTTGTAATTATGCATTCAGTTTTCCATTTCTCGAATTGCCTGTTGCAAAATGCAAAAAAAGAGACACAAAAAACTCTCCAAGCCACAAAGCAGATGTAGCAACAACAACAATAACGCATAGTTTTTGTAAAGTTTGTCGGATAAATTAGTTTCATTTGCAGTTTTAAGGGCAGCATTCATTGGCAACCCAACCCAATCCCGCCCAACACAGACACATAAATGCAAATGGGAAAAACCTCAATTAAAATCCGCACCAATAATTTAAGTCACTTCAATGGACCGCTACGCACAGCGACTGGAAGCACACAAACACACACACATGCATAACTGTCTGCACTCACTAAACCATCGTGCGGCCAATTGGAACTGTACACACATCCCTGCATAAATAACGGTTATTGGGTGGGCGATAAATTAGGCACATCATTCACTTTCACAGTCGAAGCTGTGCGCTGCTGCTCCCATGTCGGTTTGGGTCTCCGACTCCGGCTCTGACACCAAGTTGACCAAGTGAATGCACAAAGCAACGAGTAACGAGCGGCGAGCAACGAGCATGGCAAATCCTTTCGGGCGTCAATGTGCTTAAACGGGGATAACAATGTCCAATACACCAGGGATTAGCAGTGAATAAGCGGAAACCAAATGGCCAACAAACCGTTGGACAAGCGCAAAGAATACGGGGGACTTTTTAAACTGGCTGTACAGGGTGACTCAGCTGCTGTTTTGTATGAGTGTGTGTGTGGCTGCCAATCGCTTAACCGCCAGACCTGACCAATGCCGTTCGATCGATGCCGCCAACTGACCGAATGAGCTTTTCCACACACACACACACACACACATATACTGACATACATATATACATTCTTGTTGTCTGTGTGTGCTTTGGTTTTCCAGTTTTATTCTCCATATTGAAATCGCCACAGTTGATAATTCATTTTCAGTCACATGGTACATACATACAAATGCATGTGTGGAGATTAGTGGTGCCTGCAACAGCAAGTCCAGTTCCAATCCAATGTGAGCATGCAATCGTAAAATCGAGTTTTTTTGCACGTTTGCATTCAAAAATCATGCGTTGCTTGTTTTAAAAACGATAGTGAGAGGATAAAAATATATAACACGTGAGAATTCAGAGACAAGTTTACTCAGCTTTCAACATTTCGGTAGAAGCATATGAGTATATGAGTCAAACTTTCTAATATTCAATGTACTAGCAATATATTTTCCGTTAGATTATTATCATACATCTATGCTCTGTTCCTTATGAGCAACGTTTCGTTCGAGCCTACAGATTATGATTAAAGTGAGTTCTTCATTAAAATTATTTACATTGCATTAAACTCTTCTTAAAAAAAGAGTGCCAAAAGAACACTCGATAAAATGTAAAAGAGAAATAAAAAGCTTTCGGGTTTGGGTCTATTGTTTGGAAAATTAAGAAATTCAAACGTCGTAGACACCGCTTATGCGATTATAACCAAGTTAACAACAGTTCTCCATTCATTTTTCCTTTTCGCTGTTTGGCGTCAATTGGTGATACCAAGTGTCGTTAGGTCCGTCTTCACTTGGTCTTTACAACGGAGTGGAGGTCTTGCCCTTTCTCTACTTCCACCAGCGAGAACTGCATCTTCCAAAGCTGGAGCGCTTTCGTCCATTCGAACAACATGAGCTAGCCAGCCTCATACAACTCATGGTTCCATCATCTGCAGTATTCGCCGTTACCAATGTGCAAAGGACCATAAATCATCCACCAAATCTTTCTCTCGAAAACTAGTGCCGTTTCATCGGATGTTGTCATCGTCCACGCTTCTGTTCCCTAAAACGGGATGGGAATGATGAGGGACTTGTGGAGTTTGGCTCAAGAGAGGACTTTACATTTCAGTTGCCTACTCCGTCCAAAGTATCACCTGTTGGCAAGAATGATGGTTCCAAGATAGACCACAACTTCAATGTTATGATTGCCAACAGCCATGTGGGAGCCATGTCGCGAATGAGTCGACTGTTTGTTTGATGAATAGAGATATTTCATCTGGTTCACTACCATACGCACACGAACCCTTATCTAACCTGAAAAAAGCAAAACTAACTGGTGCGGTTCTTGAGTCCAATGATATCGATATCATCGTACACGTACGCCAGCAACTGTATTATTTTTAGTCATATGATAATGAGTCACCCTGTTTGAAACCTTCTTTGATATCGAACTTCTCGGAGAGGTCCTTTTCACTCCTGATGGTATTGCTCCTTTTGGTATTGCTTAACGTCAAACATAGTTCGATATATTTCGTGCAATTTCGTGAACCTGCAGCCAACTTCTGCCAATATATTGTTCAAAAAATTAAATTCTGCTGGAACTCATTGCAATCTCTCAATTTCTCAAAAACAAACTACTAAAATCAAAAATTCGTTTACAAAACCCTCATCCAACTGAAATATTATGCGCATTAGATTCGCTTTCCACCAAACAATTTCGCTTTCACACTTTGTTGCAAAACAACGCAATAAGTCTCGAAAAGCCCCGCTGCCGCTTACAATTAATTTCAAAATCAGATGTTACGCATTTTTGTTGCATCCGAAATTTGCCATGCGAAATTTGTTTAATGAGCCATTTCGCGTCTGAGCACTGCTAATGATGGCTTGGCTGCTGCTGTTGCTGCCTGCTGTCCCGCCGCTTGGCGTTTGGCGCTCGGTGCTCGGTGCAACCACTAGTTGTTATTACAACATATTACTCACTTTTGTGGCGCGCATGTGTTGTTGTTGTTGTTGCAATTCGTGCTTCGTGGGTATGCATTTGCGCGCGCCATTTGCCGCCGTTGGTGGTGCGCCGCTCGCGCAGCACGAAGTGGCGCAAAACATTTGCATTGCGGCACCAAGGCCACCAGCGCCCAGCCAACGTCCCACCAAAGCCAGCAGCCACCGGCTACGCGTTCCAGGCATTCACAGCGGCACTAAGCGCTTTTTAACTTGTTTGCTTTAGTGGTACGGCACATTATGGCATTTGCCTTGTTGCTCTGCGTCGTGTCTCTTAACGCACTGCCGTCGGTCCCGTCCAACGTTCAGCCGCGGCAACTTAAGTGAATGTAAATCAAGTTGTGCGGCGTTGCCTTGTATTAGTATTCGTGTGTGTGTGTGTCTGTGATGATATGTAACGGTGGTATACTCACACGAGCACGCCAGTCTCAACTACACCGCAAAAGCCATTAGCGTCCTGGAATTTTGAATTTCCGAAAATTTGCGCAAAACTCAAACTTTAAAAGCTGCAAATGTGTAGCTTTGACATTGCCACACACCCGCAGACACACACAGGCGCGAGCGTACCACCTAGTCACTCGGTTGTGGCGCTCTTTGAAGTGTGCGTGAGTGAGGTGTGTTCTTACGTGTATAGTAGTTGTAGTTGTTGTTACACGCGCGCCTAAGCTGCAATTAGCCAAATTGGAGTTAGCCACTAGCTCGCATATATTTTTTCATTTTACTACAAATGGCAACAATAAAATTTGCAACACAGTTATTTTACTGTTAATTCCACACGGTCCAATGCGTTTTATTCGCTTCATCCACAGACAATTACGCGCATTAACAATAAAATGTGTTTATTAATTCTATTTGTGGGCTTACACTTTCACACGCACACTCTCACACTCACACACACACACATGTAAATGTTTATAAAATTATAATAGCGCTGCTAATGGTAGCAAATGCAGCTGTTTTTGCCAAATTTTTGTGCAAAAAAAACAATTTCATATTTTAATTTGTGCTAAATTAGGCATAACAAATATAGTTCACTTGATTTATTGTTGTTATAATGGCATTCCTAATTGCGATTATGTTGGTCACTCTGTTCAAATATGTTCAACTGGGACATCTGGCGGCGGAAAATTTGTGGTATTTTAAAGTGCTTAGAATCAAATGTTTCAATTTCTCAATAATTGTGAGAGGACTATGAGAAGAGAACTGTATTCACTTATAGCTATCTGTGGTGCTCTCCTTCAGCACTTTATAAAATCTGTTTCTTACGACTCTATTGACTCATTTAATCGGTTCAAAGGTCTGCTATTCAAGACCCCTTAGTCAACTAGTGTTAGATTGCTAAGCCATTTGCTAAAACTGCGAATCAATGAGAAGATGACAGCATATACGATACAGCATATGTAGTTTTGAACCCACTAAAACTTTTGTCTATGAAAATACAAATAAAATATTTTCTCAAAGTACTTAACGTTGACATTACTTTCAGTAATTACTTCTCATATGATTAGAGTTATATGCCGAATAAGAGAGAAAGAGAGAGTGATATTGAGAAAGATAGAGAGAGCGTTGGAGAAAGAGTGAGATATAGAGAAAGCGAAAGAGAGGAAAAATTAGCAATTCGTTAGCATTAAAAACTTTTGCGACAACTGATATTTTTGCTATTTCTCGACTGGAATTGGGTCAATCGGGTCCTACGACTTTCTTCTAGAATTTCGATATGCACCAAAAATTGTTCTTAACAAAAATCTATCTTCGGATATGCCCAGGAAAACTCTCCATCGAGTCACAGTTACATGTATGTATTTATTGGCGTAGGGACTGTTGATTATAGCCGCCATTTCTCTTTTTCTCTCAATTCGGCCCCAATTGGAAATTTCAAGTGAAACCAGTCGCACCTGATCTTTGCAACGGAGTGGAGGTCTTCCTCTTACTCTACTTCAACCGGCGGTTAGTGCATATAAGACTTTCAAAGGTGGAGCTAACTAGCCAGCGTAGCCGCCGTCTTTTTATTCGCTCAATGTCGTCATATTACTCATACTGATCATCGTTTCATCGTCGTACAGTCCCCGATTTAGTTAGGATTCGTTACAGATGACACCAGAAATCATCTCAGCGAAAGTGGAACGAATATTGGTTTCAACGACAGTCGGGTCTAAATTAACGGAAAGAACCCGGATTTATATCTGCTCAAAGACAGTTCGACACCATTTCATAAAATTGTTTGTTGGTTTGGTTTATGGAAATATATTGATTTTATATATTGATTTAGGCAAAACGCAGCTACGCCCAACTTAATGAATCCAACTTTGATGAGTCTGGTGTTTTGGAAAACGAAGTGAAGAGAGGACTTTAAGAAGAGTTCTAAAGCTTCATTTGTTTCAGTATTCAACTGGATATTTCAACTATGAAGGCTATCTTCACTATAACTACTTTTGGCTTAAAGTGAATCACTGAAATTTAAGACTTTCAAATGCTTGGTACTAACGAAGCATTAGCTTTGGCATTTCGCCCAACTCAGTGATAACCTCTCTCTCGTGGGAAAAATCTTTCTAGGTTTAGGTTTAGAGAAAACAAAACTTTTGAAAATCTTTGGAAAAATGTTTTTAATAATTTCTTGTTTTTAGTTTCATGAAAAATAATCCAATTTTTTATTCATCTTCTTCGATCTTCCATCAACTTGATCCATATTTATGTTGTCGTTTTAACTTATTGTTTATGCATTTATTTATTTAATGGAAACACATTCATCGATATTCAGCTTTAGTAAAACAATCACCACAATGCTGCTGCAACAAGAACAACAACAGCCCCAGCAACCACTGATCAATAAAGAATTTAATCAAGCTGTTGGCAATTTGAGGCAATAACGCGACACATGCAGCGGCTACAATTAAAACTGAGTTGATGAGTGTATATATGAATGTTTGTGTGTGTGTGTGTGTGAAGGGTGTACCAATGCAGATAACGGTGACACAACGCAAATGAATGCTTTGAGAGCTTTAAATGCGAAAATATATGCCAATTACCGCAATCATGCTTAATGCAATTTAAATGGCCAACAGAAAAGCTGCCGAATTAAAACTATGAAATGCAATGAGTGCAACAACAGCAACAACAACAGCAACACAATAATAATAAAAATTATGTTATAAATCATGGATTGTGTTGTTGTTGCTGTTGTGAAATATTGAAAACGCTTTCCATTGGAATGACGATTTTTGTGTCAATTTGAAGCATGAAATCGAATTATTAAACGCAAACATGCAACACATTAAACATAACGGGTTTTAAAACACCGTTGCCAATAAATGCAACAGTTGAAACGCGCAGCAGTTGGCACCCAGCTGCTGCGGGAGAGGAGGGGTGTGGTTTGAGTGCGATCGCAAATTAAATGCTGAAAGTTGAGCGGCCATTCAATGCCACACGTTTGATGAATTATGAAGTTGGCGGTGTGGCATGTGGCATGTGGCTGCACTGCAATTTGTATTAAGTGGGTGTGAATTAACACGTCTCACAACAACAATAACAGTAACAAATAAATATGCGGATTTATGCTAATGAAAGTATGCGCATTTGCAGCGCCGATAAAAAGGTTAACACAGAAAATAAGTTAAGTAAGGCAAACACGGCAAAATAAACCAATAAAACCAGAACAAAAAGGAAAAAGTTTAAAAAACATAACAACAACAACAATAAAATGTTATAATTTATTTATAAGTAATTACAGCACGCTGTAATGCGCCCATTTAATATGCGATACAATAAAAGTATAATATATTAACAATAACAACAACGAAAACACCAATACTTGTAGTTAAAAGCGAGCATCAACATACACACTCACACACACACATACATAAAAATATTTACATATATACATTTTAATATAAGCATGAGTATACTAATACTGCTAGTGCTTTGCTCTCCACTGTAGTATGAAAATGCAAATTTACTGCATTCAATATTTATCGTATTTGAGTGTGTGTGTGTATGTGTTTGTGCCGCTTGTTTCGGTTGCTAAAATCCCTGCAATTGTTTATAGTAATTTATCGATGGCAACGCAATTGCGGTGGATGAAATTGTACAGAGGCATATTTACACGCAAATATATTAATATATATATAAATATATATATAAACTCTTATGAAGCTATTTAAATATTACTTATGAGTAAAACCTTTATATATACATAAATACATGAGCATAAGTGATTTCGTGTATTGGAAATGGAAAACCTAGAACTCTTGCATTTAAGTAGTTATACATACTACATATATAACATATTTATATATTGTAATAGACGAAACTGTATCATATTTCTGATCTAAACTTTAATAAATATTTACAGTTATTATTATATGCATAAAAGCCAAATATCGGATGTAAGAAATACTAATGTGAATATATGTATGTTATAGCCTTGTCCAAAGTGGTGTAAGACCCCATTTTAAGATTCTAAAAATAATACATTTCTTTTCAAATCACTTTAATTTACAATTTTACGCATATCCAAATATTTATATATGAAACTATTACAACTATAATTGAAGTATGCTGTAAAAATTATTTGAAGCACTTTATGAACTCAAATCTTTAAATGTCTCACCAATAGAATGAGTTTAAAAATCATTTCTTGCTTGCTATTTTGTAAGCAACTGAGAAAATGATGCTCAGTTCAGATGAAATATTCCTCAAAATATTTAATAATCACTTTAACAGCTTAACTGTAAAATATATACTTCATCATGTTCGTTGTTCGGTTTTTAAGATGACAGGTGTTCTGAAGTTTTAGTAAAATGTTTTTTTGGAATACGCTGCGATTTTTTGTAGTGTATATGGCGTAGAAATATTTAAGAATATAGTTGAAGCATGATTTCAATTGTTTTTTTCCTTATTAGAAACTTCGATAAGATCTCTTCGGTATGTAAAAAAAAGATTAATTGAAAAATATTCAACCGAATAACATAAATCGAATCCTAACAACAATCACAAACCTCGAGAACTCCTGAGTAACGAGGTTCAAGCGAATCGATGAATTTTTCTAAATAGTGTCCGCCATATTGGATTTTAAATTTTGAAAAGCCGACACCGGGTTTTTAAAAACACGGTCCGCCATATTGCTTTTTGGGATGGTTATTTCAAAACACTGAGATGATGAGTTAAGGGGTTAGGGATAGTCAGAGACACGAAGAAATTATATCATGTTATTTTACAAAAGTAATAGTATGGCATTATTCTACATTGTTTTGACTTGAAGTCACGAAAATTTGAAAAAAAAAATATAATTCCAAAGTTATAGCTGTCTGTGTTGACCCAGTTTCAAGAAAAGGTCATTGCGGTGACAATCATAAGTCCTTGGAGATTCATCTAAAATTAATCGGATATAAAAAATCAGTTTTATTAATAGATAATCCTGGGCCTGAACCAAACTTTTTTTGGTTTTTTTAATTAACAAAATGGCGGCCTCAGGAAATTTTTTCCTAGATTTTCGGGAAAAAATCAACAGTTAATTGTTCTGAAAAAATCGAAATTTTGAAAAAAAAATCTTTGGTTCAGGCCTGAGTTTATTATGCATTCTAAAAGCTGTAGAAATTTCATTACAGTTGTCACCAGTTCAAAAAAAATAGTTTTGAGAAAAAAGCATTTAAAGTTTCACACCAGCGTGTTGGAGTGCCCTAGCGCTTGTTGTTATTTGTCGAATAACTCTAAAAGCAATTATCGGATAAACTTTAAATTTTCAGAGTATATTTTTAAGATATTACACTTAATGAAAATGCAAAAAAAAAATGATTTTTTGAAAATCCTGACTACCCCTAACCTCTTAAATGGATATCAGATTCAGATTCAGATTCTGTGATCCCAAAAACATTAGGTACACATAGAAAGACCGCCAGGTCAGAACCAAAATTTTTTGTGTGTGGCTGTGTGATTTAAAGGTTCACTAATACAACTTAAATCTTAAGAACACCACTCAATATGCCCAAATATATAGAAAATATCGAATTTGAAGTCGTAGAGCTTCAAGTAAGTTAGTAAAAAGATCATTAATTTTGGCTTAAATTTAGGGTTTTATAGTTCCGATGCAATCCAGAACAAATAAGTACAATTTTGAATATTTTTTTTCTCATATAAATCCTCAACCTTATTGGCGAAGAAGTGTAACAGTCGATTTTCAGAAGCTTTTTTGCTTCTCTGTAGGCGAAATGTTCACCAGTAAAATCATTTGACATAGACAGGAATAGGTAGTAATCGCTTGATGTCAGGTTCAGACTACAAGTTTGATGTATAAGAACTTTTCAAACAAGTTGTCAGAGTTGCCGAGTTGTTACTATTGTTGAGTGTGGCCTGGCATTGTTCTGATGGGACACAATTCCTTAACTATTGTCCAAAGTTGGTTGCTTCTGGGTGACTTGATCTAATAGTACAGCAATTATCAAATTTATTAGTCTCAGTCATATGTATATCATGGAAAGTTTCATTATGGCTGACGGCATGTAATTAAGCTAATATTCGCGAAAGTGTGAATTTGTTTAACAAAATTAAAGGATTATCGGTTGATTTGTTCGTCAAGTATAGCGAATATGTCCATAATTTACTTTCTGCTATATTATATACGAGAAACCATCTCTTAGTGTATCAAATTACACATTTTCAAGCTATTTATTAACAAATTTGTCCCAAATAATCTTGCTCTCCCATTTTTAATTTGTAATCAATATTAATACTGTTGTGTGTTAAGACCATCGTTAAAACCAAATGACTTTCAAACAGTATGCTAGGCCCCAAAACTAAATTAAAGCAACACAAAGCTAAGCAAATAAATTTTATTATCAACAATATCAGCAGATGCTTAACGCGGCACTAAGCAAATAAGCTGGCTTATAAAGTTCTACTTAAAGCCTATTGACTTGCCACATGCCGGTTTAAATATTACAGCCAAACGATTAAGTGGTTGTGTAATGGCCATACTATTTTACAAATAAACATATGTTAAACACACACACACACCCTCTTCCATACATATTTATATGAAGATATGACTGTGTAATGTAGTCATTTCGTGTATTCAAGTACGAGTAGTTATGGCGTCAACAGCTCGGCGAAGTGGTAACTTTATTTGGCCACTCGATATTGGTAATTGAATATTGTATAAAGTGTATTACGGCAAATTGAATCTACTGCAAATTGCATGCATGTGCACAAGCGCATGTACGTTACGCAGCAAAGCTATTTGTATTTGCACACAGTTAAAGGTAATCACTGTGTGTGAGTATGTGCGTTTGTGTGTATGTGTGTCCTTTACATAACAACCGCTTGTTGCAGAATTTATTTGTTGAAATTGAATATTTGGTAATGCAAACAGACAGACAGACATACCTCCTATATAGTTGTACGGCGACTTTATAGTATTCAATATACATACATATATGTATGTTAGGGGGATTATGCGCGCATAGGAAGTTCAGATATATATACATACATATGTATATTCACATTAAGTATATTATTCAAATATTCAATGCAATTGTGTTCAGCAACAACAACAAAAACATGCATATAAACACCTTGCAGTGAAATGAATTAGTTGTTAACTAAATACTTTAGAACTAGTTTTAATAGGAAGTTGAACTAGTCCGTCGACTGTATTTTTTGCATTTTTTTTTGTTAATTTTACAACACTTTTATATCAGTTTAAGACAGTTACATAACTGTATAGTTCAATCTATATCCCAGTTTTTAGTGAAAAAAAATGTATTAGCCGACTTAACTTTACTTTCAATATGAATCAAACTAAAACAAGCAAAGAAAGGCTAAGTTCGGGTGCAACCGAACATTTTATACTCTCGCAATTTATTAATATATTCTTATTAAGATAACACACAATTTGACCCAATTTGAAAATCCTATAATTAGGTATACGAGAGCTAGGGGAAGTTATGACCCGATTTTAACCATTTCTGGAACAGAGACACACTATTAGAAAAAAATATTTCCTCTGAATTAAATTAAGATACCTGAAAGATTTACCGAAATTTTCGGTGGAAAATTACCATGGGGCACTGAATTCTTCATATTCGATATTCGGGGCTTTGAAAAGTTATAGTCCGATTTCGACAATTTTTTCACACGTGATGCCACAGGTTTTTTTCCGTTATCTTCATCGGTTAAATATATATATATATACTATATATTATAAAGTGAACGAATCAGATGGAATTCAAAATTGAGTTATATGGGAAGTTGGCGTGCTTGTGAACAGATGTCATCCATTTTCCGCATTTTTCGTGTCAAGAAAATATTATATACCGAATTTCATTCAAATCGGTCGAGTAGTTCCTGAGATATGGTTTTTGACCTATAAGTGGGCGATGCCACGCCCATTTTCCATTTTGTAAAAATTCTGAGTGCAGCTTCTTCTGCTATTTCTTCTGTAAAATGTAGTGTTTCTGACTTTTCTCGTTAATGAGTTAACTCACTTTTAGTAATTTTCAACCTTCAACCTCAGCTTTGTATGGGAGGTGGGCGTGGTTATTATCCGATTTCAACTGGTTTCTTGGTGTGTGGTGGGGTACGTAAGAGAATCGACTGCAGAAAGTTTTATATAGGTTTATATAGCTTCATTGGTTTGCGAGATATATACAAATAACCGATTTGATGGCGGGGCAAAGCCCACTTCCCCAAAAAAATTACATCCAAATATGCCCCTTCCTAGTGCGATCCTTTATTCCAAATTTTACTGTTATAACTTTATTTATGACTTAGTTATGACACTTTATGTGTTTTTATTTTCGCCATTTTGTGGGCGTGGCGATGGTCCGATTGTGCCCATTTTTGAAAGCAACCCTCTCAGGGTCCTAAGGACTTTTTATTTTGGTATTAGTTCGTTTTCGGTCCGTAAAAACTAGTTGTAAACTGGTATGTTCTATTACTACTTCTTGGTTTCACTGCCGGGTACTCATAGACCCACACACATATAGACCCATCTATATAACTAGTTTAAGCCAACTAAGCTGCGAAGCTTGTCAAATGCTAAGCCAAATTTGCATTTATTTGTATTGATGAGTGAGCACACACACACCCAAAAAAAATATATATATACTTACAAATATAGATATGTGCTTTTATATATGTATGTATAACATATATAGAACAGCCAATAAATTCACACATATAATTTTGCATGCAAAATTTTATTATAATAAGCATATATAAATCGAAAATCCAAATATACATATATACAATCATAAATAAAATCGATGAGCATATGTGTTAGAGTACTTAGAAACTTAGTCGCTTGGAAATGCGAAATGTTGAAAATGTTTAAGAAAATTGTTACGAGCAATTATACAATCAAATTAACTGTGTGTTCATATTTAACATATATAATATATAGACATATATAATATAGACATACATACGTACATATATATCTACTAAACTTTATATATACACATTTGTATAGTGACACATTTTCTATACATATATATATATATACGCAAGCATGCATAGCAATTTTATATAGCAGTAAATATGTTTTTTTTCCCAAAATATACTACAGTTAAGCTATGCGAATATTTACGGTAAATTCATATACTTACATACAGTTGTGCATGGCATTGCAGTTAATGCGTTTAGCAACAATTAAATTATTTGAAAAATGTTTATTGTATTATTCTCGAAATTGTCAATAAAATATTATAGAAATAAAGAAATGGAACTACGAATTTACAACAACAATAAAAATATGATTGCATTAAATTATTGTATGGAATGGCAGGCTGTGGTAAGCATTTGTGAATGGTTTTGAATGTGTGGAGTTTTAGTGACTGTGGCGACCATCTTGGATTTGAGTATTGGTTTCATTCGATGCTTCTTATTAAGATAATATATTGGATTCTGATGTTTTTGAAAAAAAAAAATTAATTGATTTCGTTAAGTTTTCAAGGAAGAAGGCTTTCCCAACCTTGTCAAACTGGATTTCCAAGTTTGTTTCAAATGTGACAAATGAGAATAATAAAGTTCCGAGTAGGATAATTATTTTCACTATGTTTGAATTGTTTTTGTAATTGTATGAACTTCTCACCTTCATTTTTTATTTGTCCAAATTCATTCTATCCTGCTAACTCCCAACTATTCATGAAGGATATAAACAGTTATTGTCCACTGGCCGTTTAGACATGTATTCTCCTACCTCGTCGCTGCCAGTAGCTGACCCCACGAAATTTTCGGTAGAGTGGTATAGTTGCTCTCATCGCATTTCTAAACTGTTCCTTTTCTAGGTACCGTTATAACATTTGGAAGCCAACACCGAATGTGCCAATGCCAAAGGTTGATGGCGATAAACATTATTGTTGATACGCGAGAGCACTAGTCGTTACATACTATATACTGACTGAATTCACTGTTATACATGGTCCGTCTCGTAGAAGCGGGTATGTAGTTATGCTGGTCTAGCCACGTATAATTGTCATGAACCCCTTGGTAAATATTTTGGTGTTTCTTTCAGGAAAACTGGATTTAAATCTGGATCTTACAACATTTGAACCGACTCCGAAGCATTAAGGGCTTTGTGTGAAATACATATATTGCTTTGAAATGACCACATTGAAATATTAAATCATCCTCGGAGTGGCAGTTACCCAAATATCTCACATACATATAGTGGTCAAGCTTTCCTTATTTATTTTTCTTTCTTCTCTTATTCTATAAAGGACGTCCAGATTCTATACTCCAAAACCATCATATAAGTTATCAGAGTGGCGGCTTGAGGAAAAAAACTAGAGCTATAGTACATCAGACCTTTGAGGGAAGCTCCGGTCTATAACGGAAAATTTACCAGGGTAACAAGGGATTCTTTTAACAAAATCAACCCACTTCAATTTGGGGCATTCAAAACCAGTACCACTAGGATTCCATTTCATACATTACCCACGGATACCAGATATTTGAGTGTACATGTATGGATGGGTGAGTGGAAAGTTCAAGTGCAGCATAAAACGGTGCTGGTTGGCGGCGAACAAAAGCCAACACCTCATGAAAAATTCATTTCTTTCATATGTTTTATGGCTTGTTGAATTCACCGCCATGGAAAGGGACACAGCTGGCAACAGCTAGCGGTCGGAGTAAAGGGCAGCGATGGCTGCCGAAAATATATTGGTGGACACATGGGTTGTAAATTAATAAAGGGCAAGCGGCAGCCAGTGTTTGGCTAGCGCCTGTGAGTGGATTCTAAGTGGTGGAGCAAGCGATTTGTTATAATATTCGGCAAAAAGATAAAACAAAAACGCCAACTAAACACTACTGTTGATTTACACGCGCCACACCACATGTGTGCATGTGTGTGGTGGCATGCAACGTGAAGGACGCCAAACAAAGTTATCCATTCATGTTGATAATTTTCCTCCGAAAAGCTTAACGAACTGAAAATTTGCCTGCAGATTACTTAGTTGAATGTCGGCAATGGCAGCTTTGCGGTGCTTTACGGCCGCATTGCCATATAAGCTCACATACATGGCACACTGAAATACCGTTAAGCTGTGTGTCTGCGCTTATTATTTTTGGTGTTAAGCCCCTGCATATGTTACGGCACTCTTAAAATCGTGGACTTACATGCCAACATATGTGCTTAAATGAATCGTTTGCCGTAAGTATTGAGATGAGGGCGTAAGCAAAAAAAAAAGAAAAATGCGGAATTCATAATTTGGTAATTTTAATTTCCGGATTTGTAAGAGCGCAATTGTTTGAATATTTGCGGGAACATAATGGCATGTGGTTTCCAAATGAGCAAATTAATGAAAATTTTTCAGGCAGAGGTAGATTGAAAATGCAGCTTCACGAAGCTTTCACAAAAGCTTTCAGATAAAGCTTCGAGTATTTTTAAGAAATCGCACTTTAAATCTTACCCATTTTGCTATGCCACAAATACGAGCATATCTTCTCCGATTTAACCTAAAAATCAACAAAAAAGAAGCATTGGTCTGGGAATTGCAATTTAAGCACAAAATTGACAGGCTGTAAGGCCTTTCTCTTTCAAATGCATTGTTTCCAAAAACCAAAAAGAAAAAACAAGAACCCCAAAAACAAGGCCGTGCGCAAAAAGAAGTTGCTTTCCAAGTAGAAAACCGTTACATTGCATTGGAAATATCGAAAATACCGCGACGCTCGAGGGCGCATTCAACGCCACAATAAATCGAACAACACTGACACATTCGACCGCCCGCCTCTCCATTCGACTCATGTAAGTAGGTGTGTGTGTGTTGGTGAGTCGACCGAAGTGCACGCAGAAAAGCCGCAATGCTGCAATGGAATGCAACGCAGTGGCAAGTAAATTGCAACACCGACTCTACTGACCTCGAGTACGAACAGACAATTGCGCGCCATGCCTACAAATAGCAAATAGCAGTGCAGTGCGGTGGGTATGAAGTAGCTCTTAAAATCTCTGTAGTCGAAGCCGGAGCTCCTTTCGCGCGCCGTAGTCAACTTCATTCAGTCGCTACCGCATTGCCACATGCCACATGCCGCACACAGTGACTGCCGATGCGACGCAGAGACGGGGTCATCACCGGAGAATGAACTCACATGTGTTGTTTTTGTAATGCGCCTGGTTTTCGGTATACCGTTATTGTAATGCTGGCAAGTCTTATATGCCCACTCACATGGGGATCGACTAATAGGATTTGAAGAGCGTAAAATTGGTTCGTTGTGAACATGAAATATTCAGTGAATCCTTTTTGCGCCACACCGCCGCTAACGGAGGCGCCAACTCGTCGGATGTGTCGGGGTGCCACAGCGAGGTGGCAGAGCTCCAATGCAGCCGTACCCTTCCTACGGGCTCAGGAGTAAGTTGCCGGGAAGCTGGCGACTCACCGCAGTTTTAGTTGTACTGCTGCATTGCTTTTGCTAGCCCCTACTACATTTCACATTTACTGTTGTGCTCTTTTATTTTCAATTATCGATATTCGCTGCAATCCGTTGGCAAAAGAAGATGGTTATTTATACCGTCGAAAACAGCAACGGTGGCAGTAATTTGCCTTCCCTTCTGAATCGTAAATATTTACCCAATATTTTGTGGCAGTTTCGGTGTTTACTCCGCTTATTTGTTGCCACCGAAGACTCGCCAGCTGTTCTACATATAAATGCGCTGATCGAAGATGTACTCGTGTAGTGGGGTGTGTGCCTGGGTGTATTGTGTGCAGTGGGCGCTCGCCAAATATGCAACGGTTTTCACCGTGCGACTTGCTAGCGCTCAGTGAAGTGTTTTATTATCGCAAATAAAGTGAAATCACAGCGCTCGTTAAAGTTGCAACAACAGCCGGAACAATGATTTTTACAGTATTTTCAACAATGACCGGATAATTGAATAAGATGAAATGGATAAATATTGTCCTTTCACGGCAGTGTTTATCCTGCAGCGAATATTTTCGTATATAACTACATGAAATTGCATTTAAATATGTTTCGTGGGCTTCAAGGTTATAGTGAGGTGGAGCTTTCATTAAATGAAAGCTCAGTACTTTTGTAGAAACATATTTCAAGAATCTTTAATTTAAGAAATTGATATTTAGAGTTCTTGAAATTGTTGTTAAATATGTTTTTAAACATCAATTTGCTGAAGTTATAGTGAAGAGGAGATTTCATTTAGTGAACATGTAGCAAAGTATTATATATTATATAAGCTATCTGATAAGTCTTTCATAACATAAGTAAGTAAGTGCATGAAATTGTAGTAAAATATGTTCCTTAAACTACAATGGACTGAAGTTGTCTTTGCGTTGAGCTTTCACCGAAGGAAAGCTTAATATTTCTTGCATTTATACACCAACAACCTTAAAGTTGTTCTAGCAATATTTGATTACAAAAAAGTAGTCTTTAAAGTTGATGTCGAAAAAAATTCAATTTAATTGTGCTGTTGCCTGCCAAACTTTGAAAACTCTTTTGGCTTCATATACCTCGACTGCCGACGTTGCAACTGAAACTTTCTTACTCTTTCTTGCCAAAAAATATGGCTGCTGGTTCTTTGGTTGACTAGATGCAAGCAGTGTAAGTCAACACACATTAATTTTCATTAATGCAACACTTGCCACACCCGCAATGCAGATTAGGGGTGTTCTTAATAATGTGCAAGACAAAGTTAAACACTTGAAAGGATTAAAAAACAATTATTATAAAATTTATTATTTTATTTATGTTTTTAATTTAAACTATTTTTTATATTGAAAATTATTTAATTTGAAATAAGAATTTAAAGAAATTGAGTTGCCCGCTATTTTTGAAATGATTTTTGTGTTGTTTTATGAAGTAACTTAAACTCCTCATAAATGTAAAATAATCATTCGTTTAAACAAATAAAGTTCACTTCCTGACAATTTATACCCCTTCCTTTTATAATAATTTATTCGATTGGGACATTCAAGAACCACCCTACCATTGCAGTTCTGGTGTCTACAGTTCAGAGATAACTTTCAACTATAAAAAAAACTAGACAATACGGCGTCGAAGTAACAGGCACAACAGTTAATTTAGCTAACAACAAGAATGCAATTTGGCTCTTTCGACATAACTCCATGGAGCACAGTTGCAATATATCCAACACACAAATCTATTAAAGTAAAATAACAAAGCAATATATTTAGCACAATAAGCCAAAAAGTTATGGGGAGTTGGATAGTAGTACCGCTTTAATATATGAATGTCTTTAATTGCCAAATCCATTTATTTTGGTTCACTTGCGGATTACTTCGGAGCTTTGTCAACATTTTTAATTAATATTTGGCAGGGGATATTGCTAATATGGGGATTATATTGTTAGTTTTTATTAATATAACAGTTGTTTGTGACACCTAAAACTAAACGAGTTAGATACAGGGTGTTGTATACCAGGGACGTATGTGCAAGTTGTAACTTGAGTAAAAATTAAGATATCTTGATGGAACTTGGCCCTATAGGAAGGTTGCTTACGAAGCTGGGCGAAATCGGACTACTGCCACACCCACAAAATGGTGAAACCCGAAAACACATGAAGTGCCACAACTAAGCCATAAAAAATCTATGAAATGCTAAAGCATCAGGGAAACTCTCTAGAGTTGTCAGGTACTACCTTACAAAGTCCAAAAATGAAGGAAACCAGATTTTAACCACGCCCATCTCCCATACAAAGGATATAATGAAAACTGCTTTAATTCATTAAAGAGAAATACTAGAGACCCTAGACTGTACCGTCTCTAGGTACAGAAGGGCTGCACTCAAATTTGTATAAGAAATTTTAAATGGTTGTGGCTCCAACCACTTATGAATCCGAAACTACTCGACCAATTTCAGTTTCAATGAAAATCAGTTTGTAATATTTTCATGGAGCAGCCTAATGATATTTTGTGAAATTAGGCCAAATTGTTTCACAACCACACCTACTTCCTATATACCAGAACTATGATGTCAATCTGAATCGTTTACTTTACAATATATAAAGCAAGCACTAGTGAAGATATCGGAACAAAAGTTTGCATATATACTACATTTATATGTAGTGTGGCATCGCCCTTCTAAAAATCGTCGAAATCGGACCATAAGTTTTTAAGGCACCATACTCTATCGAATATGAGGACCACAGTGCTTCTAAGAATTCTTTTTACCGAAAATATAAGTAAGTCTCTCAGATCTTTTGAAGAAATTCAGATATGAAGAAATTTAATTTTGGTGGGATAGTTTCAAAATTCTGTATTGTTTTCCCTAGATCTTGTTTATAACGGAATGGAAAGGATGTTGATAATGAGATCTTCCAGTATTTACACTCTATCGTTTGCACTTAACTTATTATAAGTTCAGGAAGACTTTCGGACGAAAGTACGATCTTCAATTTCATTGTCCTTAGCGATCGAGTTCACCGCTTCTTTTTACTTACTTTTCATTCCAGATCACTTATGATTATATTATATATACAGTTCAGTCAGTCAAAAAATATATATTTCTAAAACAACATTTAGCTGTATTCATATCCTCGCAACTCAACTAATGAATGTCAAATACGTGCGAAATATAATAAATGTTCAATAATCAAGCAGTTCCTTAAGTAGAACCCTTTCTCTAAGAACACACTCCTTAATACTACATATACAAAAATGCGAGCGCTGCAAATAAGTTTATCAACACACACGTCAAGAGCTAACAAATTGATTTCGTTAGTGGGGCCTAACACCTTTTGTGCCGCGAATGGAGCATTACATGTGGTTGCGCGGCGAAGCATAATAAAAACTACAACAATACAAGAATGCGCGTGAACATCACATCACAATCATAATGAAAGGAACCAGGACTATCAGCATTTTTGGGGTTAATTTTACGATGCGAAATTTAATAAATTACCTCAACGAAACCACACACACACACGAACGAACATAAATAATACAAACAGACAGACAGACACATATCGCTCCACTTTGGCGGAGCAAATACAAATATGCGAGAGTTATTATAAATACGCGTGCCGTCTAAGAAATATTGCGGGGCTGAGGTGAAAATGTGGTAGTAACGGAAGTATTTTCTACACACGAGTGCGAGTATATAGCATATATACACTGTTGGGTGAAATAATAGTTTCTTCTGGTGTATTCGTTGCATTTTCAAAATTTCCTCGAAGACATGAAGAGGTATCCCGATTTACTTGAGTGGAGTTTTCAGAGCTCTGCAACACTCTCAGCCCATATACTCTCTGCTATACTAACTGACTACCATTTTGGGTTCTTTCGAGTACTCAGTAAAATCTCTTTGAACGACCAGGTTTTCTCGACACTTTTGAGTACCGATCCCGATTTCTTCCAACAGAAACTACTACTATTACGAACACCACGGTGCTTTTGCTCTGCCACAGTATGCGTGATGTTGATAAATCCGTACAAAGTTTTTACTTACGCATGATTTATTTAAGTTATGAATCAATTTTATCGCAACAACAACACAAATAATAAATTTAGTAAATCTACGCAGCTGAAGGCAACTGAAGGGTGGCAATTGCCAAGAAAGGCAACGGAAATAGTTACTGCGAACCTTCGCTTTGGCGAGGCGAAAAGTCAAGAATGTGGTGTGCGAGGATAATTTTGTATGTGAGCCGACACATATAACGGTTGTACGCTGAGATAAAACAGCAGCAAAAGAAGAAACTGAAGAAGATGAAATACTTTTGCAGCTGAGTTAATGCACGGCGAGAAAATTTGGGTCAGATTGTGAGACAGACTTTTGTTATAAAGTTAATTTGTTTTACGACTTTCTGCGACTTATGTGAGAAAGCTCTCGAGAGTCCTAAACGGAAATATTCCTAATAGCTTTAAGTTCTGTCAATTTATCAAAAGCTTAAACTTTATTCTTAGAGAACTATTTTAATAGGTAATGCAATCGAATCGAAATCGATGAAATTTGGACGAGCTTTCACTTATAATCTTTTTCAGAAAGCTTTTAAGTTTAAAAATGAAAGTAGAGCTTTTGAGCGACTTATACAGAAAATAATATGAATTAAAAGATGCTCCCTCCCACAAATATTTTATGAAAAGCTACTTCGGCCATCGTGTTTCATTTACAATTAAAAAATCTGAATCTTCAGCACTTGAGAAAGCTTTCTTCAAAGTTTAAATATTTTTTCGCAGTGTCTCCACAGCAGTTAAAGAGGTCGTTCACAGCTCTGTAAGCTGCTTGGCCGACTATACACACGAACTTAGCGCAGCGAAAGCTTTTTTTCGTACATAAACAGTAAAGGTGGAAAAAGAGGCAGCGGAGGCAGAGATGGCAACAACATAAGCATAAGCAACAGCGACAGCGATAAAAATTACTTTCAAACTTGTTGGCAACACCGTTGTAAACGTGCAACTTTCATGTTGAGGTGTTTTTAAGTTATTTATTATGATTTATATTTGCAGCGCTATATAACTGTATGTGAATAGTGATGGCGGGTGTTGAAGTGTCCGTGTGTTCACGTGTATGTACACAGTTCGTCCAAATACGTTCTCTGTTAAATTGTATGCTTGCGGTTAGCATTTGTATGGGGTTGTTTATTATTTACGGAAATTATGCTCTCAGGCGACTTTCAGCCCACGCCGCTCCACACCGCACCACAGCCGACAGCTTAGTTTTCAACTTTATGCCGTGCGATAAGGTAAATATTAGTTCTTAGCATCACGTTCACAAGCAGTTCCGCGGTTAGCGCTCGGTTGCGGTTTACCAAAGACGTTCTTGATAACCCCGGCCTGAGTAATGGCCTTGGCGACACAGTGATGGTCGATATTTGGCAACCACAATGATAGTTGATGATAAATTGCAATCGAAATGCCTCAACGCGAGTGAGCTTTATTACACAACGCTTGCGCTTATGAGGCGATTACTACAATGAGTATCTCTCGCATGTGAGTTCGTGCTGTTTGTTGGTGAAATAAATTTCCATTGAGTTCTTGACAAATGACAGCTATTAAGTTGCTTGCTATAAAATACTAATGCACAACAACAAAAAGTTGGGGTTTTTTTACCAATTGTCAGCGATAACGGTGCTTGTCAATTCTTATATATATGTAATATTCAGGAATTTGATAAGGTATTACTTGTTACTAGTTTACAATTATGAAAACATGCCAAAGCTAATGTGTCTCAAGCCTTCGTTTTAATCTACATCGATAGATCCTCACCTAACTCAGTCAATCAGTGATGCATGCTGACGCGTTTGAGTTGCTCGTAGTTGGGTTTTGGAGTAATAGATCACTTTATTATTTTAAGTGATCCGAGGTTCATTTACGTAAATTACATCAATATCAATTGACAGCAATTATATTGTGGTGTAGAAAAGCTATATTCAATATTTATTTGCGGGTCTTGATATGTATTAGATTAGACTAAATATAGTTTGTAGTTCGTCATGACTAATTTCGATTTTTGTGGATCTTTTTAGAAATATCTTTCTTTAGACATCCTTCTGCAATTCGTTTACTGTTGGTTTCAGTCATCCGAAAAACTTTTCTGCAATAAAATAGAATTTGAGCTATTCTTCTTCTTGACTGTCGTAGACACCGCTTACGCGGTTCCATCGGACTGGAGGCCTCTCTCTTCCTCGACTTCCACCAGCGGGTACTGCATCGAAAACTTTCAGAGCTGGGACACTTTCGTCCATTCGAACAACATGACTTGGCCAGCGTAGCCGCTGTCCTTTTATTCGCTGGACTATGTCTATGTCGTCGAATAACACATACAGCTCATCATTCCATCGTCAGTGGTATTCGCCGTTGCCAATGTTTAAGGGATCATAAACCTTCCGCAAAACCTTTCTCTCGAAAACTTCTAGTGCCGTCTGATCGGATGTTGACATCGTCTACGTTTCTGCACCATAAAGTAGGACAGGAATGATGAGGGACTTGTAGAGTTTAGTTTTTGGTCGTCGAGAGAGGCCTATTCATTGATTATTCGTTTTTATGTGGTGGGTCCCAAACCCAACGCACAACCGCATAAGCGGAATTCGCCTTCTCACTTTAGCTCGTCTCCAAACGGATGTCTGTTGGCTACCCAGAGGATACTTGGTCTAAGACTGGAAGTCGTGAGCTGCTTGAGCCACATGCAAAAGATTCGTCCATGGGCACTCTCAAGTGAATGGCAGTCAGAAGCTTTCCTCACTTACGTGAACTCGTACATATGACTCCATCCTCCTATTTGAGCTATTCACAATAGTAAAACTGGTCTTAAATGTGTAAAACCAAAATTGGTTGCGTTAAAGATAGCGGTTATACTACTATAACGAGGTATTCGCACTGTCTTATATGGAATTCAACTCGCTAACTTTATTGTTGCTTCTCTATGTAAACAAGAGAGTTGAGACGCTGGTATTTTCTAGTCTCCAATAATTGCCCTGACAATTCTCATATCTTTTAATAAAACCATTTTACTTTCTGTTAATATCGTTTTCACTTAGGTGACATTTTTCAATTATTTATTTTCCAATATTCAAAATTATTCAATACTTAAATGCAAAGCTCACTTGTACATAAATATATAACAGGAATAAGTTCAGCTTAAAGCACACAAAACATACAATTCTCTTCATGTCATACAAAAACTAATTTCACGTGGTGAAAATACTGTAAAATTGTCTAAAAATATACTTTTATACTCCCCATACGTAACAACAATAACAGCCAAAATTTGATTGCTTAATTTCACGGAGCAAATTTGCTTTGATTGAGATGTACCTCCTCCGCAGTGGGTCGCGTAGTCTCCACTTTTGGTGGCGCCTTTGGTAAGCTGAAGAATTTCTGTAAAAACAAATTTTACTGATTACGTAATATTCATAACAATTTACATGTCGCTTACGTCATGCTTGCCAAAGTGTCGCGCCTCCTCCAATGTGTCGGGCAATTTCTTGTGCAGCGTCTCGGGCAGAAACAATGCCCCAATGCCGCCCATAAAGAACAGTACACCCAGAATGTAGTAGGGCGCTCTTATGTCCACAGTCGTGCCCAGGTAGACGAGATATGGCGCCAGTACGCCAAAAGCGTTGGCGAGTATCGTGCCCAGCGCGATGCCCGTCTGACGCATGCAAGTCGGATAGATTTCCATACTCTGCAGATTCACTGTGAAGAAAGTGATCGCGTTAAGGAACTTGATGAATGTGGCCAGCCACACCATGGTCATCTCATGCTTGATATCTGAAACGGTTATGAAAATTATGAGAAGTGTGATTTCTACAAGCACCTGACCGTGTGAGTTTGACTTTACCTGATGCCAGTATGATTAACGGTATGCAGGCGAAGAATGAGACGATGAAAGAAGAAGAATTCGTAAAGCGACGTCCGTAAGTATCACCTAGAAGTAATTAAGAGCACATATATTTATTGTTTCTACTTGATATCGCTGCTCGCTGTTTCTCGTAAGCTGCTTTCTCACCAAGGTAACGACCTATCATATAGGCGGGTATTTCCACCACGCTTTGTAGCAGAAAATTCAGAAAGGGATTGCCACCCATGCGTGTGCTGATGAGTACTAGCGTAAAGTAAGACGCTGCGACAACACACCTGAAAATAAGAACGTGAATTACTTGAAAGCGCTCTCCAGCGACTTTAAATTGCGCCACACAAATGTGCTTTGGTGATCCACAAATGTGCGGCTGCCACAACTAGCGCAACTAAAGTGAATAGTGAAAAATCGCTCGTAGCCTTTTCTTTTTGCTGACCTACCAACTGAAGCCCATAATGATTGTGTTCCGTGTCAGATGCCAGCCGCTGAACAGTGACGCCATGCCGTATATCGGTTCGTCCGCCTGCCGTTTTGTGTACATCTCTGCCAGCTCCTTCTCCGTCATGTCGAATTGGCGGCCATTAATTCTTGCAATTTTCTTAAATTGCGTGATCGCCTCACCGTAACGGTGCTTGCTAATCAACCAACGTGGCGACTCAATGACATATCTGCGTGGAGAATTGAATTTAGAGAGACTGTATAGTACTACTACTTCGATATGTATGGCACGGGTAAAAGTGTTCTAGTTGCGAGAAATTGTAAGAGCAACAACAAAAATGCAATCTTCATGTGCTGCACAACAACACAATGTTGTAGCTCGGGGAGTGTAGATTGGCGGCATAACCATAAAAACTCTTGTAAATTTCATTTCATTTCAGTTCGTTGTCCGTCCGTCCGTCTGATGGACAAGTGTGTTTAGAAGCGTTTGCTGGAGAGGAGAGGAGCGCTGAAAAGCTGAACGTGTATCGTAGCGTGGCGTGGCGGCAGCACGTGAAATTGAAACAATTGAATGAGTTTGATTGGATCCCGTGGCAGCGCAGCGCTCACCGGCCATCCGAAGTGATGTGCTGTGATGTGATGTGATGCGATGCGCTCGAGTGAAATTCACAAACGAAATCGATTTGAAAGCGTACAAATCGCCAGTCCCACTGGCAAATCGCTGCAGAGTTGCTACACTAATACACAGTCAGTGAGACAAACACACACACTAAAACTCGGCCACTCACAACGAAAGCCGTGCAAATGGATTGAGTGAATGAATGAATGACCGTTTGAATGCGCGAGTAGCTGCCGCTTCATTTGCTGCTGCCCGCCTTTCCACTGTACGCAAAGCCACACAAGTACACATGCATTCATATAACGGTGCGCTATCGTATTGTACGTCACGTCGTATGAGCGACTTTCATGCTTCTACAGTTAAACTGTAGCGGTACATTTAGTGCTGCTCCTAGAATTCAATATGCGTTTTTGTACAGGTTGTAGTTACTATTGTTGTTGTTGCACTTACAGTACTCATCGTGTAACGGTATTTTGTATGTATATGTAAGTGTATGTGTTGGTGTGCATACGTACTTGAAGAAAATTAAAACTATTGCAGTCGGTATGGTTGTTAGCCACATAAAGGTAGCCCAATCACGTAGCCACCAGAAGAGCAACGGCATCAGCGTTGTGCCAATGGACCAGCCAACACTCTGGTAGATGGCAATGATGCTGCGGTCTTGTCTGCAAGAAAGATATGAAAACAAGTTAAAATCAAATACAATGTTAGTGTAGCTTTGCTTGAGAGGAAGTCTTCGAGTGGGCGCAATTTAAAGTGCTCACAGGTGTACTAACTAGTTCGTGAGTCCCCACAAGCATGTTAAAACTTGTTGGTCGTTCTAATAACAACTGACAAGATTTGGTTGCTGCTTAATCCTGTACTAGCTCTTAGTAAAAATAATCGTTTGTGTTTGCTCTTCATTAGTATTTTCAATTCTCTTCAGCTTAAAAGAGCATACTCTCTAATGAAATCGAATTGATAAATTTAATATATGCTAATATCGGCATAAAATTTTATTAGTATAATCAGAGCATTACAGATAGAGAGAGGGAGTGTGAGAGAGAGTATGACATAATGTCTTTCAGCTTCCGTGGATGCTTTGCTACCTTTAGCAGAGTTTGATTGCCAATTTTACGACACATCCTTACTGTCCAACTATGCTTAGATTGTTCAATCGACTTCCTTCCAATTATAATCAATAGACTCACTCCTTCCTTCCAGTTTATAATCTATTAATGGGTTCTACATAAGCTATGCGTACTTGGAAAATACTTAACTTAAGGAAACAAAGAAAACAGGTGGAGAGAAGACAGTTCTTTCTTGAGGTATACGAATTGATGTCTGGTATATTCCAAATATCGAGTCGAAGAATCAGTCACTTCCAACATATAATTTAATGATTTGTGAGTTAGGCAACATCGATGCTAAATTGCTCACCTTTCAGAAGCGGATTTACCTCAAATATGCTAGAACAAAATGGCTTTCATTTTACATTAAATATTCGTATTCACTCCCTGGTATGGCACTGTTTTCTTATTCCTGACTTCTCAGTTCCACAATAAACACCTTATTAGATGAAGTTCTCTGCCTTGAATCGACTCCGGGCCTTCTTCTAATTAATAACGGATTAAACGCTCTATATAAGATTTCAAAGGTCGAAAAATTGACTTGACTTTTATCAGGAATTGAACATCCAACACTTCCACCTGAATATTCTCTAGGAAGTTGATTGGCAAAAAGACAAAATCCAAAATGCGGTTGGAGAGAAGACAGAAGTTCCTTGAGGTAATCGAATTAAAACAACGATTGATTGATCATTCAACCCCAAACTGTTAAGTAATGATTGGTTTTCAGGAAATTTTCATGGATCCACGGTTTTGAGAAATATTTTGTCAGTATTTAGTTAATATAATATAACTCACTATAACCCGTTGACTCGAGCTATCGGGGTCACGAAGACCTATTTATTGTAGGCATAAACTTTCTAGATACTCCTGTTCAAAAGCTTGCTTGGTTTATTACCTCAGAGTAAGGCACTATCAATGGAATATCAAGTTTTCACAATAAATAGATTTACAAAGATGAGCCAGTCTTATGATAGTTGGAGAGCTCGAGTATGATTTAAGAACAAATTTATTGTCACCGAGTACAGCTAGAATCATAATTATCTACCTGGTATAATAATAACATAACGAACTACAACCAAACTTCAATAAAAGTTCCTACCTTTGCTATTTTTACTCTTCTAATAAGGGCCTACACTCTACACAGGCAATAGATGTATGCATGCATATGCTCGACAAATGATGCCCACACAACATTTACGGTATTTAATTAAGTGTTTGACAATGTGTTTGCCGTTTTATTGCTACACTTACTCTCTCGATATCTCCATGCCAACAATCTGTGGCGACTGAAACAAACTATTCACCGCAAAACCAGTTAATCCCGTGCAGAAGAGGAACACATAGTAGATATTGGTGGTTATAATGGAGCATGATCGTCCCACTGCGCAGAAAGCAATGCTGATGTAGTAGACAATGCGGCGTCCGAAACTAAATAAAGAAAAGAGAAAACAAATTAAAAAGAGAGCTAAGAAACACGATAGTCACTGTAAGAGCAAACAATGTAAAGCGAACGCAGGATTTAAGCAGTTGCTGTTGAGTCGAGCGAACTGCGTCAGCGTAAAAACATTTTCAATTATCCGCCTGCTGTCGCGTTACACAGCTTAACAGTAAATTTCTATTTAAGCCAACTGTGGCCAACGGCCAGTGGACCAAACGGCGCGCTTATACTATAGAGAGAGTATGGCTGCACTTACACGTCACCCGTTTGTCCCAGCACAAATGATCCGATGACTTCTGTCACACGTGCCACCACAAATGTGTTCGTCACATACAAATCCTTGGCGCACACCCAGTTCTCCTTGCTTGGTATGGTGGCCTCATACCACGTCCGATCGTAGCTCCAACCATGTTGGCAGCCTGCAAGACGGAAGCGAGAGTAGGAAAGAAGCATAAGTGACGCAGCAAATGGCAACAATCAACAACAAATAGATGAGATGTATGAGAGGCGGTGGAAGTGTGAGCCGGATGTAAGAATGCATTGAGAATTATGAGCACAGATGAATATGTATGTAAGTGCGTGGAGGCGTTAGAATGGCTGTCTCCGGGGAAAGCCGCTGCGTCTGCGTCCCTACAACTACCGTTTACCAAATGCTTGCAACTGTTTGTTAGTTTCTGCTCTCAGATTACAATAATATTACAACAAAATTAAGGCAACGCAAACCGATTCCGATTCAAGAAGCTGCGCAACAAATCTAAACAAAACTAAACTCAACTCGAGCAGACCACAAAAGAAGCGAAACGAAATATATTGAAACCAAAATGAAATTCAATGAAACGTAGTAACCGAGGCCAAGTTTCTCGATTGCGGAGAGTTGAAGCGTACGTTGAATTGTAAGTGTAAGTGGTTGTTGTTTGTTGTTGTAGTAGAAGTGGAAGTGAAATGAAATCGCATCGCTGTTGTAAGTGAAACGCATTAAAGTGCAAAGTTGTAAAAAGTTATGCCCGAGCAAACGGAAAAGTTACTTTGCCGTCCGCCGTGTCTTGTCTCCTCTTCTCTTCAAGCGTATGCGTAAGATGTCCTGCCTCACTCCTTGCACCATCTCCGTTCATTCATGCTGCTGCCTGCTCATTGATTTAGTTTTTATTACGTGCATTGCACTTTTGCTCTCCCTTTTATGCTTTCTTCAATTATATGTGTGTGCCATTCGGATATAAGTTTTCGCAATTTTCACAATTCTCGAAGAAATATTTATTTGTGCGATTTGCAGAAAATTATCGCTCTGGCAAGTAACAAGTTTTTGAATTTTAATGTTGAAATTTTCGGAGAACTACTAGCACAGCATGCTATGCGAGCTTTAGTGCGACGCTTTATTGATAATGCTAAAGTTTAAAAGGCTTAATTTGTTATTGGAGGGCTTACAAGTGAATATCTGTACATTATATCTTTGCTTTAGGTATTATTACGCTTAGATCATCAGTATTAAGTATAATCAACAATTAGAAAAGAGAGAGGCGGTTTAAGATATTATTTACCGAAGGTGAGAGTTCGTTTCACCACTATCTGATTCAGTTGATGAGTCCTGAATAACAGAGTTTTGATTCCAAGCTTTTCAGCGTTCTCAAAATCTCTTCAGAATTGTATTTGCTATTGATATTAGTGATTTCAGTTAACAAGAGCTTTAAAGCTTTTTGGAATCCTTACTCTCTAAGCGACCTTAAATTATGCGCTCTCAAAAAACACACTATCGTATCTCAGACCAAACCAAATATGGTTTTCGTTTCGCACTCTTCGTTCTCGGTCATGTTTCAACTTCAGCGCACTATCTTCAAACTCATTCCTTTCTCTCTTCAAATCGGACCCTATAAATTAAGCAGCGTTTTGCAAACTCGTGTTGTTTTGTTAAGCAAACTACAGCTTGTTCCACTCGTATTTTATGGATGCAAATTTTCGCTCATCGCCACAAGTCAAATCCATTTTTTTCTCGCTCAAACAGCCATAGAAGCTTTTCTTTCTCTCCACGCAGACTATAAATCAATTTGCCGTAGCTGTTAGACGGTCAATGTGTGAATGGCCAAAAAAAATCACAAACGATTGTAGAAATATGTGTGAAAGCGAGTTACAACGTGATAAAAAATGTATGGGAAAGTTGGAAGCTTGAATGCGAAATAAACGAATTTGCAAAAGGATAACAACCAGAGTAGAGAAAGTGTAACAGTGCTTTAAAGAGGTAACGTAGAAACAAGTAGTGATTTTTAACAAGATTAGTGAGTAGAAGTCGTGTCATTTAAGCTGGGTTTCAGAGTTTCTCTATCATGTTTCGGAGAGGAGTGAATTGCTAGAATAAAGGTCCAAGTCGAATTTATTATGTTACACTAATCGGCTGATGGAGCGCGTATTTGAGTCTCGAGAATGGAAAATTCAAGCTTGACGCATAAAGTGTTTAACCAAAAAATTTTTTCACAAGCCTTCCTTTAGAGATCTCAACTCGAAATTGGTTTTGCAAAAAGGACATATCTTTTGAAACTAAAATGTATTGAATCCATCCATAAGTGGTTCTCATGTATCTGAAGTGTTGAAATATTGAGCAGGCGTCGTTTATAAAGTTGATCATCTAATAACATATAAAGCGAGTTTTCTGTGATCATATGGAGTACCTTCCGCTACTTAAGTATAAAGAATATCTTCAAGATACTTTTAAAATGAACTTTGAACCGAAATAAAGTTGATCGTATTCAATAATTGTGGAACGATTTTAAACCTTCAAAAATCTTCTACTTCGATGCAATCCCAGCAATGAAGAACTATTCGCAGATAGACAGTTCCAAGAGGATGCTTAAAAGAAGAGTATGTGGAATCATTTCAACGTTTTCTTTTGGATTGTTGGATCCATGAATCTCTCATCTGCAGACATTTAGGTGATCTATTGAGGAAAAGTGTCTGAGTAGATTAGTGTTGGGTTCAGGGCGTGTTGTCGATACAATAAGAGTTTCGCTGGATTCTCAAAGCTCTGTCTATACTAACTAATAGTCCAAGAGTTATATCCATTTTGGCGATCTCCAAACAAACCTAACCTTTCAAGACCACAAGACTCGCAAACTGCTTGAATATACATAGCTTATCGTTGAGCAGCACCCAAAAATTCATGTAAAAGCTCAGATATCTCTAATGTACGCACTGTTATATCACATACATAACATTGTTTGAGTTTAGTGGCATATGATGGAATGCTTGATTGTTTTCTTTGATTACATATGTACATATGTATGCACGGTATGTAGATTCACATATTGACATGGCGGTGTTTAAGAGTTCAAAGGTAACGGTATGCAGGTGTACGATATGAGTTTACTTGCATAGCTCGCAGCTATTACTCACCTGTTACATTTGACTTGGTTTTATTCCAGTGCAGCCAATCGTCGATTTCCGTGAAATTTGCATTATACATCTCGCAGTTGCTGTGCTTGCTGGTGCCGCGATTATCCTTCTGCCTGTATGTATGTACGAGCGTGTGCATGTGATTGGCATGTGTTGGTGTCGGTGGCAGCAGAAATGCAAATACAAATAAAAGAATTGAGTTTAAATTTTAATTTCCACCATGGGAGCGACTTATTAGGTGGAATAAAATGGAATGAAATGAAATAAAATAACGCAGTCTAACCGCGCACTCGCCGGTTCAATGAATAACGGTGAAAAGTCAACAATGAACAGATGAACAGCTGCCAATTGTTGGCGTACCAACTCACCTTGTTCTTATGCAAATAAAGAGTGATTCTCTTACGAAATGAAAAATGTTTGCACACATGCGCACATTACATATATAAAGGGTGATTTTTTAAGAGCTTGATAACTTTTTTTAAAAAAAAAAACGCATAAAATTTGCAACGTTATGCAATTTTATTTGAAACGTTAGATTGGTTCATGACATTTACTTTTTGAAGATAATTTCATTTAAATGTTGACCGCGGCTGCGTCTTAGGTGGTCCATTCGGAAAGTCCAATTTTGGGCAACTTTTTCGAGCATTTCGGCCGGAATAGCCCGAATTTCTTCGGAAATGTTGTCTTCCAAAGCTGGAATAGTTGCTGGCTTATTTCTGTAGACTTTAGACTTGACGTAGCCCCACAAAAAATAGTCTAAAGGCGTTAAATCGCATGATCTTGGTGGCCAACTTACGGGTCCATTTCTTGAGATGAATTGTTCTCCGAAGTTTTCCCTCAAAATGGCCATAGAATCGCGAGCTGTGTGGCATGTAGCGCCATCTTGTTGAAACCACATGTCAACCAAGTTCAGTTCTTCCATTTTTGGCAACAAAAAGTTTGTTAGCATCGAACGATAGCGATCGCCATTCACCGTAACGTTGCGTCCAACAGCATCTTTGAAAAAATACGGTCCAATGATTCCACCAGCGTACAAACCACACCAAACAGTGCATTTTTCGGGATGCATGGGCAGTTCTTGAACGGCTTCTGGTTGCTCTTCACCCCAAATGCGGCAATTTTGCTTATTTACGTAGCCATTCAACCAGAAATGAGCCTCATCGCTGAACAAAATTTGTCGATAAAAAAGCGGATTTTCTGCCAACTTTTCTAGGGCCCATTCACTGAACATTCGACGTTGTGGCAGATCGTTCGGCTTCAGTTCTTGCACGAGCTGTATTTTATACGGTTTTACACCAAGATCTTTGCGTAAAATCTTCCATGTGGTCGAATAACACAAACCCAATTGCTGCGAACGGCGACGAATCGACATTTCACGGTCTTCAGCCACACTCTCAGAAACAGACGCAATATTCTCTTCTGTACGCACTGTACGCATTCGTGTGGTTGGTTTAATGTCCAATAAAGTAAACTGAGTGCGAAACTTGGTCACAATCGCATTAATTGTTTGCTCACTTGGTCGATTATGTAGACCATAAATCGGACGTAAAGCGCGAAACACATTTCGAACCGAACACTGATTTTGGTAATAAAATTCAATGATTTGCAAGCGTTGCTCGTTAGTAAGTCTATTCATGATGAAATGTCAAAGCATACTGAGCATCTTTCTCTTTGACACCATGTCTGAAATCCCACGTGATCTGTCAAATACTAATGCATGAAAATCCTAACCTCAAAAAAATCACCCGTTACTAAGATGCATAAGGGTGGTGCATAATTAATACTTGAGTGAGTATAAATATTGTAAAATATTTTTTTAGCAAATTAATCAATTGAAATTAATTTAAAGATTCAGATTATTATTAAAAAAAATATTTATGTAAAATAATCCTTCTATGCACTTAAGGACACCCCTTATGTGCAAAATTTCCTCCCTCACATACACAAACGAGTCTTTGTGCATTCATCAATTTGCATAGCGCTCCCATTACTATGCGCATACTTACGTTGGCAATGTAATACGCCGCCACTCATCCAGCGTGTAGTTGGTGTGCTCCTGCCCCGGTACCGTGCACCAGTGCTCCGGTATGTCGAGTGCCAATATGATATTCATGTACACCATCGAGCCGGCGGCGGCCAAAGCCAGCACGAATGTCATGTTGTAGATGAGCTGGAAGCGTCCGTGATTGCCGACGCGTTCCATGATCTTCTGGAAGGGATCATTCGCTTCTGACTCATCGAACTCGTTCGCCTCTGCTTCCTCCACCTTTGAGACGGTTTGTTTGTAGACGACGCCATTCTTTTCTTCATTCAACATTGTTTATGAGTGGTGGAGTGTGTGTGCATCTAATTATTTATGAGTATCACTTGAAATTTGGTGTCTTCACGGTAGATAAGCGTTGTGCTGCAGCAAGAGACAATGGAGTTCTGTAGAGAAATATGAAATATTATGTAGAAATACTTGCATAAGGATTAAATGACTTCGATAAGCGAGGTGAAATAAAGATTTAGTGCTGCACTTTAAGTGTTCATATTAAAGTCCTAATGCAGACAAAAGTGTCATAATGAAGCAATGAAGCGAAGAAATGCGCAATAAAGTGAAGCGCTTTATTAATTTATTAGGCTTATATATAAGTATGCAAAGGTTCTTTTTAATTGTTATTACTTGAAAAAAATAATCGAATTAGATTTTATGATGACTTTTTATTCTTCTAACATCATAAGATGGGCACTCAAATCTTTATAAGGGCATACAGTATATAATGTTTTAATGGCCCCAAGCTTTTTTTTTTAATTTTCACTTGTAATAACTATATCTTAAATTATGGCAGGCGATAATTAAGAATAAGTGCAATTTTATTTTATTACAATTTTAATAAAATGATTGAGTCAAGACATAAATGCTAATTGAGATTACTAGATATATGTACCATATTGCTTGGCGAAAGATTGTCTTTATAATTACAAATTTGCCATTGAAGTTTAGAATTCATTGAAATGGTGCAATGGTTTTGTTTAGCGATATTTCGAAAACAACTTTTACAAGATTAGAAGAATCGTGTGCTACACAGACCGTATTTTCAGTGTTTTCAAGTTTTTAAGCTTTTTCCTGAAGCAGAGGTTTACAACCTAAAGGTCTAGAACCTATACAGACTTTATATTTTTCTCATAAAGAATAACGAAAATCATTATTTATGGTATATGGAAGCTGGGATAATTCCTGAACCGATTTCAATTATTTTTGCCACTAAGCTACCTTATATCCAAAACTACACGCTCACTTAATTTAAGAGTATTGACTTTAAAATTCTTTAGGATATCTAAGAGATTCACCGATGCTTTCAATAAAAAATCATTATCATGTTCGATATCTGGGGTTTTATAAAGTTATAGTCCAATTTTATACAGACTATGCCACACTAGAAATAAAGTATTTGCGCAAAGTTTTGTTCCGATTTCTTTACTGGTGCCGAACATATATATATATATTCTAAAGTGAACAAATAAGATGGATTCAAAACTATAGTATGATGAGAGTAGGCGTGGTTGTGAATCGATTTCGCCTATTTTCAAAGTATTCCATTGGGATGCCAAAGAAAAGTTATAAGCCTAATTTAGTTGAAATTAGTTGGACGAACAGACAGACATCCGTATTTCAAATCTAGTCTTCACCCTGATCAATTTGGTATATATAACTCTATATTTAACTTGTTTAGTTGTATTCTATTATACCCTCTTAGAAACTTGTTGCGAGAGTATAACAAATGACGCGAGTTTTTTTCCTGTTTTCCAATTTACATTTTTTTCTTTCATTCAAGTTTAAATGTAAGGTTATAACTATACAAAGACCTTTATATTTATTTCAGATGAAAAACGATGATCGCATATTTTACAATTTTTTTTTTTTAATTTTAGTAATACTTCAATAAATTTATCTTTAAGACAATACAAAGTATTGACTAAAAGGCGATACATAAAATGAACAAAATGTGTAATTTTTAGAAAAAAAAAGCAAATTGTTAAAAATAGGTCCAGATTAAAGGATTAAAACCCCAAGTAATCCCTTAAGATTTCCAAAACATTATAAATATTATGTTTATAGTTCCTCAGAAGAAAAAGAAGAAAAGAATAATTTGTACAAAATTAAAATAAATAACAATAAAGAGGATTGCATGAAACAAACATTGGGAGAAAAGGTGCTCAGAAAATTCGAAAGGGGTAGCATTATTTTACATAAAATAGAGATGTTATTGGATCACGGATATATTTATTTCTATAAACACTGTTAAGTATAAATTTCAAAGCTTTTGCGCTGTATCTGAATGTATAGCTTTTATATTCAGGGAAATTAAAAATTTCAAAATTTGTAAATTTGTTGACATTATTTTAAGAATATTTACAAAGTTTCATATTTTAAGTACAACAAAAAATTTGATAATAAAATAGAAGTAAAGTTATCGAAACAATTTGAATGTTTATAAAAGTATAAATTAGAAGGATTATTTTTATTACAGATATATTTTCCGAAAATCACACCTCCGAGAACTGAGCTGATTTACTGATTTACAGAGCTGAAGTACAAAGGACAAATTATTTCACTTTAACTGTTGAGGTCTAGGGATACCATTCTGATTTCATCACATATTTTTTCGTGCAGTTTTCGAGTGTTTCACTTTCTGGTTCGCTTCCACAGACAAAAATTGTTTATTATTTAAAGTTTCACAGATTTAGGTAAAGCTTTGCAGTGTTAAAATTTTCATCCATTGTGGATATACAAGGTTGTTTAAAAATTTTAATATTTAATTGAATTTAATTTATTTTAAATAACTTTAGTGTGTGATTAAAGCTACCTTTTCGGGTTTTTTGATTGCGACACTTTCGGTGTAAAAGGAGTTTACGAATATATTAACACGTTAATTAATTTAGAGACGTTGTTTGCCGATTTCTATTAATGGAACTAAATACTCCAAGGAAACCCGTCAGTAGATTGAACAAAACTTTTCACGTTCACTTTAAAAACTATTTCATCACAATATCACATTTAAAAGGAACTAAATGACCATTCACTTATCACTTATCTTCGCCGCCAATAATCTATTACAACAACTCTGCAATTAGTGATATAATTTATAATTATGAACAACTATTAAATGCAGCAACGTTGCTTCCCCAGCATATAAATATTATTAACACAGTTATTTCGTTAGAATGCGTTGCTCTAATTTAACGCTCAACTACATGCTAATTAAAGTGTATTTCACCGAGATTTAGAGATCTTGTTTCGTTGGGCGTTAAATTTAATCTGACATTAAAATAGCATTGTCAAGAATTAAAATCAAATTAACACAAAGGCAGTCGTGTAAATAAAGTGTTGTTGGCACAGTTAATGGTGATGATAAATAGAAAGCGTTGCTGATAAGCAAATTTAATTGTTTTACTATCGCTCTGCGTGGAGAATGCGAGTGCCTATGGTAGTAAGTTATCAGTCGCAATTATTACTTCTATTCGTATACAAATGAGGTAGAAATTCACCTGTTTCAAGTAAAAAACAAAAACTCAATTACTACTTGTGCTTATTAAAAATAGCCGTTGGGGCCATAAATAGGGAAGAAACTAGAAACTTATTCGCTTATAAGCAGTTTGGCAATACGGAACTATTATGGCCTTTTGTATTATCAACTAACACGCTTTCAATTCATGAATTCGAAAAATGTTGAACTGTGGAAGAAACGTGCTCGCATTTTATTACAAGAAGTTTAGTCGGTAATTTGAAGTGGACTATTAAACAATTAAGTGGGTGGATTCATACCAAATAAGCATGAACTTAAATATTTATATACTTGGCGCCAAGTCGTGTATTTGCATCAGATAGCAATTCTCGTAGATAATGCCACTAACTCCAATCTATTCATTTAAGACGACACTCTCTGATACTCTTATCGCTTACATCATCTCATACTTAAGTAATAAAGTTCATCAAGCTATAATATCTGGAATAATCAGGTAATTTATATGCATTTTATAAGGTATATTTAAGACGACGCCCACTTGATTGTAATCAGACTTAATTTGTGTTTTTTTTCTGATAATTCTTATAGACTTTTATTGCTTTATTTGTGATTCAACTGTCGCATTAAATTTCAAATTTGTATTCAAAAAGTTTACTGGAAAGGCATGAATTTCACGATTTGCGACATATGTTCATTCTATATAACCGGTTTTCTTTCTTTTTATGGAACATGTTCTGGACTTATATCGACTTGTTTGAAGATATGTTAGTTTTCGAGTGTTTTGTGTAGATAAGAAGACTCGACCTTCCGCTATCAAATTGAGCATTGCTTATGATAAGTCTTGAAACATATTTTGATGATTCAGATTACATATAAAGTGTTATCACTCATTACATGGTAATGAGATTTATTTTGTTTTTGTTTAGATGATGAATTTTATTTCATAAATTTTTCAAAATATTTTACGAAAAACAATAGAAAAGTACTTGAACATTCGATCAATATATTCCACAATGTATTTATTAATCTGACAACAGTACATTTTCGATTAGTAGCTTTCTTAAAGCTCTATCAGCTTCTTGGGTACTACTTCAAACGAAAATTTAAGTTCTGCCAAGTTCTAGTGCCACCATAACATTGTTTGCCTTTCAAGTAATAGTTTAGTATACAAGCATAATAACCATAAGTCCACTATATAGAAGGGCCTAAAATCATATTATAACCTAAATTAGTCAGATTACTTTATTGCTCTCAAACTAACATAATTAAATTCATAGAACTTGCATAATATATATCTATAGAGTTTTATGTTCGGTTATTTACCCGTTGTGCTATTATTACTCCGTGTTTCTTGGAGGCGTTTTTATCAGTGTTGACAGAGTATATAAAGATTAGGGATTATAAATCTTTTCTAGAATTTGAAATCTTGTATTTCATTGAGTATGTTTTTCTATTTTAATCACAAGCGCATCTCGAATGCAAATAGTAGAGACTGAAGAGATTGTTGCAGTCATATATATGCAATTGTAATTACTGTTTGTCTAGACCTTAGATAAGAAATGCCAATGCTTGAGCACAGCGATCAAAACTACTACGCAATAGAAGATTACCTGATGCAATGTAAGTTCTAATACACATGGGTTGCCACTTCAGACATTATCTGTTGCGGATACACTCGTAACATTGCCTTGTCGAACCCGTAGTTATTGACTACACTTGAGTGGGGACTAACGCTAACGATTGTTTATATAATTTATTAAATAATTACAGTTTATATTTACGCATTCGTCTAAGTTTGTAATATTACACTCTCATTACGGTGTTAATTAGTGTAAGCGGCGTGATTTATTGCGTCTATTTTATGACAAATTACACAATGGTAGACCGGTATCAAACAAGTATGGGCAATTATTTATAACGTCATAATTGCTAATGACGTCCTCACTGGGCCACTTACTGTTGTATAGATAAGAAACATATTTGCTATATAAACATACAATAATGTATATATATATATGTATTTTATGCTGAGATAGGCGCCCCAAGCCATGAGTATTACAAAATGATAAGCGGTGAAATTTATTTATGAAAATAAACGCTTCATTGCAGCGAAAGAAAGGCAGATGACAGTCTACAAAGTTAATCGATCATTCATAAATATAGAACTCGCTTCGTATGCATCTATAAGTATTTATATATTTATACCAATCTTTATATTTCAATATAGTATTATGAATGTCAGTCACCCCAACTGATTAAAAGATCACAAACTACTACAACTTATATGTGATATAGTGTTTATATATGCGCAAAGAAAGTAAGTAAGCCAGTTCTGAACTGGATTGTTCGGTTCTATGTAATCTAGGCAAGCGCTGGTTACATAGCAACCATCAGGCGTAAGCAGCCGTATTATTGAGGCTAAATACAGTCCAAAATTATTTAGTCGCAAGCTTCCTCTTTATTAGAGGCGTCGTTATACTTTTCTATTAGATTGGTCTGGGGTTCTGACCATAGCTGATACGCGGGAAATTGTAAGGCTATTGAGATTGGAAGGTCAATCTTATTATTAGTAGCATGGAAACATGTATGAGCACCGTTGTCCTATTGTGGTTTACTACTAGAAGGGCCTCAGCTGAGCTTGGCAAGCGTTGGTCAGTCACTAGTATTTTCGCAGTCGCAAGATCCTTCTGGCCTGAGGTGAATCGCAGGAGGGGAGGAGGAGCTCTTGGCCCCCAGTAAAGTTTATAGCATTATCCCATTGGGATCCGCGCTGTAAGGTTAAAAATTAGCTGATGAAGCTGTGTGGAGGAGGATGGGGTGGAATGTAAATATTTCTCGGATTTCACTTTTTTGAAAAAGCTCGCGAAATAGCGAATATAGAAGTGAATAATTTGTGCAGATTTGTAGTAGATCCAGGGCGCTTTGTCGACTCCTAATATTTAATCTAGTGGGATACTTGCTTCACAAAGGATTGTCTCTTATAGTCTACGTGTGTTTCCCTATGGAGAACAGCCTTGTAACCTAACCTGATCTTCCTGCGGCATGATCTAAATTTCGAGAGATCTACTGAATACTCTAGCTTTCAGCAAGATTTAGTTTCCGTAATTGTAGTGGTTTTAACCGATGGTTATTTACACGGTAATTTTAAAAATCTTGTCAAATATTGTAGGATGCCAGTTGGCCAAATTGTTTGAAGGAAGAAGGAAGAGTTAAAATTATTGCAAATTCCTTCTTGAATGTCTGATCTTAAAAAAAAAAATCAGACTAAAATGCTTGTATCTCATGCCTACAGCATCATCCAGGGAAGAAACTGGATGTAAAAAATAACCCAAGTGTATTTGTGATGGGTTCAAAACTTTTTTTCATACAAGAAATCCCACTTCAAACGATTTTTAGCAACACAAAGATCCAAGTGGGATCTCAATCTCGTGATAAGCATGGGAATGAAAGTATTATCAGCAAGTGGAGATGATTTCTTGTTCACCGATGATTTGGACATCAAAGCAAAGCAAGGATAAAATTTTGTTTTTTTGTTAAATGGAGGAGTTCTGGAATACCGTTGTAGTTTATGTAGGATTGTCTTGCTTAGTACTTCAGGCTGACAGCTTGTGCATTTATTCATTCATTATTATCGTTAGATTGTCCATTTCCTCTGAAAATTACATATTATATTTTAAAAAATTTTATAATCGCCTTTTATTGAAACATTTCTTCGGCATCGATAAGACTGCTCTCGATATGAAATACAACTTAGAAGACGGTTAGAAAGTTTAATCCACTGTAGTATAATTACTTTCAGGCACTATAATTAAATTTTATATATATTTTACCTTTAATATATTAATATTTATTTTCCGTTCGGCCGTAATATTTTCTATTTCTCCACGAAAAGTTTAAATTATATATTATTTTATAGCAATATGCTACAATCTCTCTACAAGTTCACGTTAAAATGCATAAAATTAGGAACTTTATATCACATAATATACTTTCTATCACAAAATATATAAACGCTTTGTTTATTAAATTTATTTGATTTCCGAAAATCCACAAACGAATATCTCACTGCGCACACGTTTAGTTTGTTACTAAGAAATAACCGAACAGTCAAGTTGGAGAGAAAAAGTCCTATGAAAGACAATTGACTGAGGAATATGACAATAAACAAAAGCAATTTAATAATTTAAAAGCAAAAACTAAAAATTCGCCAGAGGTTTACATACAAGTATGTACAAATTATAATGCACATGTAAGTGCAGTCATGTGTGTGTGTGAAGGTAAATGATTATATAGTCAACGCTTAGTATATATAATAGGCGGCATCATTGATAAGCAAATATTAAGTGTGTATGAAAGTGTCCACGGGTACTTAAGAAAGTACTTTGACAGTTAAATATGTAGGCATATCTGCCAAAGTGCGCTTACCGACTTGTTTTCATATTCCATATACTATATGCGGCCAGATGCGACCCTCTAAGTAAGACTTTTGAGGTTCGTGGGTACTTTTAGTGTTAGAAATTTAGTCGGATTGAAGAGTGAGATTTCCAATGAAATTTCCATAAGAAAAGAATTGATTTTTTTTATAAAAATTCTCCAATAAGTCTTGAGATTGTTGATTTTTTTATTAATATTACTTTGAGATCTTGTAATGAAGTCAAGGAAGTGAGCGACTGTCATATGGAAGGGTACCAAATTCGGTTTATGAAAATAAAAGTGGAGACCACAGTACTTAGTATATTTCAGTTGAATCTTTAATTAACAAAAATCAACTTCCGGCGTTCCAAAAAGTCATAGTAGAGCGCTCTTCTTGCTTAAGATCCAAAATTATAACCAAATAAGTATGAGAAAGTAGAACACTATAATTTCCCATCTGAGTACAAACATTTCTACAGGGCATATATGCACTTCTATACTCTTCTGCTAGTCGGTCATCATGCGCATGGTTATAAGTATGTGGGCATATTTATAAGTATGCTTCTGAAATTATACTCTCATATTCATACGACTATTTACTAGGGTACTTGACATAGATACTTACACACACAAGCACACACACAGTGCACTGAGCGAAATTTAAAGGCATGGCACTGCGTCTTACTCTTAAGTTAAGCACCGTATTAGTAGCTCAGATTCAATTATTTCTTTTATTTTTTATTTAGGTATTTGGGACACTTCAACAATTATCCGTTGGTCACACAACATTATCAGCCCCCATTTTGAAAACGGAATCTTGGTAGCTCGTGATATTTTCGTGAAATGTTAACTAACATTATCATTAAATAATCGAAATTACATTTGAGGTCTCTATGAATAAATTGAGTCACTTGAATACATGTATGTATGTATATTAGAGAATACATAATTCCTTTTTAGCGCGTATTTACATGTTTTACAATAAAAAATACAAATTATAAGCATTTTTGGCTATGAGTTACCGTAATAACTAATTTCAAAAGCTTCCGAATTAAATCACGCCATTTAACGGCGAGATTATGGCTGGTTTTCCATAAGACAAAAGAGACTGGAGTACGAGTTCTTAAGTGTACCGTGTAATCCACCTAAAATAATGGTTTAGTGTTGTAATAAAGTCAGCTTTTTAATGGTTTGGATTTGATTATAATTTAAATAACTTATCAAGCGGTTTAGTTTCTTACGAGCTTTGTTTATGTTCTTCACAACAAAGCTCTTGTGAAAGCTCATAACAGTGGATATAACATCTCTATTATGTATTTATAATAGCCTCAGTATAGTCACCTACAGACTACCATATACCGAAAAATACATTAAGAGAGGTAATTTTTATTATATTATCTATTACTTTAAATCTATAATATCAAAAAGTGTCAAACACAGGCTATTATTCAAGACCAGTTTCTTCATTATGGCTTGTAGTTTTGTGTAAAGCAATGAAGTAAGCAACTGGTGAAGGTAAAATTGAACGACTTTGCAGGCGTAATAAATAGTTTCGGGCCACCACATAGGACTGGAAAGGAATGGCAGAGAGTAATATTTATCAGGGCTGTTGTGGAATCTAAGACAGATTTGCTTTATTGTTAGAATGGCAAACCAATTCGAATTTTTAATGATGCCACAGAATCTGATTAGATTTTCATCTATTCGAATATAAGCAAAATCAATGTTCGAATCAGCTGTGCCATTATTTATTCAGAGGCAAAATTAACAAGACAATTTTTGTGGAATTTTCTAATTTAAAATTAATTATTATAAATTTAAATTAATTCATTAAACCCGAAAAATATAAATAAAATAAAGATGTTATTTCAGCTTTTATTTTATTAGACAATGAACGTAGGGCAAACGAGAAAAGGAAATTTTTGGGAATTACGGTAATTTGCTTTATGCGAATATAAAAATTAGATATTTCCATGATCTGAATGATATATTTTGTGAATTTCTTAGAATATTTTGAATATTTCCGTTAAATTCAATAATTATGTCGTTTAGCGTAAATATATTATATTTTAATAATAATTATATTTTTCTAAAGTGTTTACACGGCAAATCAAATTAAATTTGAACATAATTTTTCAAATATGTCAGCACTGAGGCTCTTGGTTTGTTTCTGATAGTAAAATCGATAAAATTGGTTTCCATCACACCGCCAACCAATTAAATTTCTGAACCAAACATCAAACCAATTATCATCAGAATTCATAACATCAACCAAAATTGTTTGTCGGTTTGAATTATGCTTCTGGCAACTGTCAGATTTCACAACAACTCTGAATATTATGTAGAACATATGTAGCATAATTTGGTCCAAGCTTAATATAAGAGTACACCATTAAATTAAAAGGAAAATGTAGATTATATCCATATTTTGGATTTTTTAGTAACTATATTCTATAATTGTTAACAACCTTTTTAAAAAATTCTTTTTTTGAACTTCGAATCCAAATATTTTGATTTTGGACGCTACCTTCGAAAGTCGTAAAACGCAATTTTTTTACAGACTCAATCTCCTGGAAAAAAAATAGTTTGGTCCAAAACCCAGAAAAAAGTCGATTTGCCCATATAGTGTTATCAGTCCTCCACATTATTTTATTGAGAGGTATATTTTTAGACGAGTATACTGTTTAGACTATATTTTCTTTAAGGTAGGACATCGCTTGTCATGCAAAACCCTAAAAGTATGCTATTTGTTGAGCAAGTTTTAAGGGATTTTAATCATGCTGTTGTTGTACATGTTCCACAACTGATTTTACTTTAGATCTAACAATTTCGGGGTAACACAAAAAATATATGAGTTTAGCATCAATTTAATTGGTAATGAAGGAAGAATTCTAGAAAATATTTTTGGTATGTAATTCCAACATTTCGCAGTAACTTACCTCTCCAATGCGAGTAAATAAATAAACAACTACAAAGTCCGCTGCAAACATGAAAAATAAAAAACGCATTCAATTAATTTTTAGATATGTGTTTTTTATTTGGAAATCTCTCAATACTTTTATTTATTCTAGTAATTATAATTTAATTTCTGCTCTCCACTCATCAGCGCCTCAGCTCCATAAACATACAGATACATACATTGAAATGCAGTAGCTACGTTAAAATTAATTTTACATATTTGATTTCAAATGCAATTACTACAATTTGCTTTCATTGCTTTTATTTAATTTACTCAATTTAGATTGTGTTTTGCTTCTGTGTGTGTGCGTGTGTGTGTTATTAAAATTTTCATTTCTTCGCTGCTATTTAACACATACCTTTGCATTTTTACGAATTCGCATTCCGCTTATCAATTTGCTTTTGCTAGAGTTTTTTTTTCGAACAACGACACACAATTAATTTACTCGTTTAATTTGGCTCAAATGCTTGAGATTTAAGTTGCCAAGTTCATTGCAAGCTTTACTAATTGATTTATTATATGGTTTGCTAAATTTCTTCTTAAATTTCGGCAATTTCTTAGATTTAGATTTTATTTTTTAGTTTTATGTACAATACATACAAGGTGTTGTTGTTGTTGGCGTTTCATGCTGAATTGTTTTTGTGTTCGACGTATGGATTTGTGGCATTCTTGTGAAAATTTTGGACAGAAAGTATTGTAGAGGAAAGTCAATTTTTATACGCAAAAAAAAGTAACACTTCGAGTGTGCAGTTTTTGTTGTAGTTTCAAGGTGAATTTAATATTTTTTTCCCATAAAATGTTTGAAAAAAAAGTAAGAAAGTGTGCAACCAAGCCATTAACAGTAAGCTTTTGCAGCAATTTGTCTTGTTTCTTGCGTGTCAAGTGGCAGGTTTTTTGCAGAAAAATTTTGAAAATAAAAGTTTTTATTTAAATAGGTTGAAATTGGCTTGTAGAGACTCTTCTAAGCGCCTATTATTTGCATTGAATGCCTTGAATTTATGATTTTGCAATTTTTGATTTTTTTTCGCACAAATGTTTTGTCTATATTTCGCATGCAATCGTACATTTATATATACAAACACACATATTTTATATATATTTGCTGCTATTTCTGCGATGTTTTGAACCAGTTTTTATTTTTAATTTTTATTTTCTTTACTAACACATTTGCAGATTTGCTATTTCTGTTTTCCACCTTCATTTTTTACTTTTTTACTTTAAATATTGATTTTTATTTCATTTTTGTGTCTTTATAATTTAAAAAGCGTTGTTGTTGTTGTTCACACGTTTGTTGCTAACATTTGCAATAATTTACAATAAATTTAATTTAATTAATTAATTTTTCTTGTATTCTTTATTTATTAATTTCTTTTTAAATGCGTACTCTGTTTTTGTTTTTATTTAAAAATTAATTATGCTTTGATTTCCCTAATAAAGTATTCGTAACAACTTTTACTTAAATTACACATGTATGTGTGTATGTATGTTTGTATGTTTGCATATGCATTTGCATATATATATTTACATAATTTCGTTAAGTTTGTATTGTTTTTCGTTTTGATTTGTTGCCTTCAACCAATGGGCCTCTAACACTTCAACTTTGTGCTCTAACTACTTGCATACAGTTTCATTTAAATTATTTAAAGTTAACTCTAGTTGTTATTAATTAATTAATATTTATTTAATTCTTTGTCGCATGCACTTAGACACATACATACATGCAGAGAATTCAATTTGTCTTTTTCATTTTCATTTTCATTTTCTTTTGATTATTGCTTATTGAATACATTGAATTATTGAACATTTGCATATTTTTACAGTTAGTCGCTAGATATCTATGTATATATATTTATGATTTACTGGTGTTAAAATTTTCATTTTCAGTTGCTTGCATTATTTACAAAAATTAATTAACTCTTGCCTAGTACGTTTAATATAGCTTATTTTGTAGGAAATTAATTTTTAATTAAACTAAGAATTTCATATTTACATTTCGTTTGCTTAGACATTTATTTATTGTATTTCCATAAACTTTTCTACACAAACTCGAACGTGTACATATTGCTTTTGATTATTAAAATTCAATTTGTTAGCTTTTGTTGTTGTTGCAAAAATAAAAATTAATTAAACATTTCTAGAAAGAAGTCGTTCGTTTTATTTTTAAATTTAAATTTAAATTTTTTGTATTTTTTTTTTAAGTTTTTCTTTACATAACTTTTTCGTGTCAAAATGCTGCCTCTTAGTGGTTTTAAGTATAGTTTTAAGAAGTGTTTTTAAGTGTTGTGAGAATAGTTACAATTAGAAGTTCTTTTCCGTTCCCCTAAGCCGAATTTTAAGCATACTAGAGTCCACCAGTTTAAATTTTTTCATTAAATTTATAAGCTTTTCAGTCAACGTGTCTATAATTTTTTTTCTTATAGCGTATCTTTAATGAGAATTTAAAGTTTTACGAAATAAAAAAGATGTCTATACTAGTAAAGTATTTAGGTACATTTTTATATATAAATAATTGTGTATTTAAAAAGCTTTATTGTTAAGTTTTTTTTTTCAGGGAAAAAAAAGTAAAAAAAATATAAAAATAAAAAAACTGATATAATTTCAATTATTTAGCTCAATTTAATTTTTAACTTTTTAATAATGTCTTGATTTAAACAAAAAAAAAAAAGAAATATATTTCTGAAAACAGTGTGTTGTAAGTAAGCCTTTACATACTCAAATTTCCGTTTTTCTCTTATTCAAAACTAAATTGTTGCCTACATTTAGGATTCAAGTTTAAAAAAACAAATAAAGGCTAATAGTAAAGGTTTCAAAAGGTGGAAAATAGGCGAAGTAAAACTTTTAAACTTTGTTGTTTTTTCACAAAGTGGAGTTTTTCACACGCCATAAAATAAAATGTTGCCATTGGGGATCATATGCAATAAAAAATATATATTTTTTAATAAGCAAGTTTTCAAAAGATGACTTCAGACTTTTTATTTTATTTTTCCACAAGGTGCGCTTTTTTCCCTCATGAACATAAATCGCTGCCAACATTTCGGGTTTAAATTGTATGAAAAAAAAAAACATTTTTGAATGCTAATACTAATTTTGTTTACTTTTAGTATTGAAGTAAAATAAAAATAAATATTTTTAAATAAAAAATAAAATTTCAAAATATGGCAAAAAATGAAGTAAGACTTAATTATTTCAAAGAAAACGTTTTTTGCACACCAAAAAATAAATTGTTGCCTACATTTTGGATTGAGGGTAATAAACCTACACATTTTTAAATAATCAGGATATCAAAAGTTGGCAAGAAGGTGTAGTAAAGTAAGCCTACTGATCTCATCTTTCTACGAAATGCGCTCTTTTATACACCAAACAATAAATTATTGCCTACATTTAGGATAACAGTTAAATGAAAATAAATATTTTTAAATAATCAGCAAAGTCTGACTTTTTTATTTTTCCTTAAAGTCCGTGTTATTTCAGACAAAAAAATTAAATGTTGCTTACATTTAGGCTTCCAGTTCAACAAAAATATAAATAATAAGCATTTCAAAAGGTGGCAACTTTGATTTTGAGCTCTGAAATGTTGCAATTTCATTTTAATTATTTATTATTTATTTATTTATTATTTGTTTATTTGTGTTGTTTTTGCATTGTAAATTAGCATAAATTAATTGCAGCTTATTTTGTAGCTGCACATATGCCGTTAATTTCTATAATTAAATGCATAGAGGTGTAGAAAGAAAAAATTAAGCAAAACAAAAAAAAAAAAAACTTAAAATACAATTAAATTACATTAAATTAAATGAAATTAATGCAATGTGCTTTTAATGCTATGCTAACCAACTATGTATACATAAGTAACGACAAATTGAAGCAAAACAAAAAACAAAGTCATGGACGTATTGGAGTATCACGTATTTATTAACGGTGTGTGTGTGTGTGTGTGTTGGAGTTGATTTTTAATTTCATTTTACGCATATTCTAATTATATTAATTTCTTATTGCTTATTTGTGTCTGTATATACACCTGTATATGTATATATGTGTGTGTGTGTGTTTGTTTGTGTGTTTGCGGTTGTCTTCTGCTTACTTTTTTCGGTTTTTATAAATGCTTTTAAATAAACTGTTGCGTAATTTTTTTAGTTTTGTTATTGTTGTTGTTGTTTGCGTTGTTGTTCTCAATCAATTTGCATAAATGCTGCTGGTTTTATTTTGTACATAAAAATTGCCGCTAAAACACATACAATAATTAAATGCTATTCATTAAATGCCATCACCTGAGGAAGTACTCAAATTACAAATGCAAAATATCGGTAATATATACATATATAACTATATATAGATTTATTTATTTTTTTAAATATTAGCATATAAAAGCGTTGAATTTTTTTCGTGTTTGCTATGATAACAATGCGTGTCTCTCTGTGTGTGTGTGTGTTTCTGTGTGTGTGTGTGCAGTGATTATATTTAACTTACTGTACATTTGAACTGAAGCACATACGTACGCGTCATCACAGCGATTTACATATACATACATACAAATATGCTAAATACAACTACATATGTACAGTTACTATGCATGTTAATGAAGTGTTCATATTTTTTTTACTTTAAACTCACTTAATACTCATATATTCTCTCTACATTTAATTAACATAATGCAATATGCGCGCTAAATGAAAAATGCCGTGCAATTTACAGCTGGGCTATTGATCCCGATCCAGATTTGTATTGATGTTGTTGATGTGTGCGCTGATTGTGCTGCTGCTGAGTGTGTTCGTGTTGGTGTTGGTGGGCGTGATGTCGTTGTACAAACCACCCGCATGTGTTGGTGTGGATAGCGTGGCGGACGCGGGCGCTGGCGCTGCCGCCGTTGTGGGCGTCACATTCGTATTCTTACGCAAGTGATTGCGCAATATCACTAGATTTCGATTTAAGTTCGCCGTTGCGCTGCCCACGCCCGCGCAGGTGGCCGATGCCGCCGCCAAGGCGCTGGACACGACAGCGGCCGCAGCGGCAGAAGACGGTGGATGTGGTAGAGTGCTGCAGGCGGAGCCAGGCAGCAAGCCAGCGCTGCCCAGTAAGCCGCTGCCACCGCTGCTGCTGCCGCAACCCACAATACCGGCCGAAGCAGTGGATGTGGTAGGTGAAGTGGCGCCACCGCCGCCCAGCGCACCGCCTATGCTGCCGCCAGCCAAGCCCACGCCGGGACCGGGTAGGCCAACGCCAAGCATCAGCTCGTGCGCGAGTATGGTGGGTAAGTGTTAAGTGCTGTTCTTCATGGGACCCGAGGACAGCGAACTGCTGCTGACGCCCGAATCGCTGGACTTCTCGCTGAGACCGCCACCGCGTGTGAGTGTATCTTCGCCCATAAGACTGGCGCCCAGTAGCGCCTTCTTGCCGACACGTGCGGAGAGTCCGGCTTTGAAGGGGTTTTCTTTTTGGCGGCGCGCGCTTTCGACACGCTTCATAATCTCGCTGGAACACTTGGTGACGACATCGTCCAAGCTGTTCGACTCATCGGTGGAGGGTATGTTTTGTGGTGGTGTCTGCGAGGTGGGCACCGGCGAACCCTCGTAGCAGCCGGAGTCGCGTGGGAAGTGCCGACGTCCGAACGGCGATGCACCGTGCTTCTTATTGATGTTATTCAAGCGAGTCTCGTCATTCTCTGAGCTGGAACCGGCAATGTCGCCATCCGAACCTGTTTGGGAGAAATGGGAGGCTGTAGCGAGACAATGAAATGATTGAGAGGGGTTAGTGGGGCTTTTGATGGGGTTTGTGCGAAAAAGGCATGCAGTTATATTAGTTGATTGAAAGGGTTATTGAAATATGACATAGTTATGAAATCTGTGATCTAGTCTAAATGGTTTAATAGGCAGCTAAGGTTGAGGAGTTGCATACTTACATTCAATATCGTGCAGCAACTGCACGGCGGTCAGTAATTTGGCGCGATGCTCCTGATTCACAATACCCAAGTAGTCCAAATCTGCTGGCTCTAACTCTTTGAAGAGTTCAAGGTCTTCGTAGCTACAAAAGAGCAGAAGAACAAGAAAGTGTTAAGTGAAAACTTTGAATAGCATTTACGTAAATATTTATTTTTATTTTCTTTTGTGCATTATGGCCTCTAACTCTTTCGGTTGGCAATACAAACTGTACGGTACAACAACTGTACTTGCTTTCGTTTGCTCATTCGATTTTACGCCACTTACCCATTTAAAACGAAAACCGACGTGTACTCCTTCAGTCCAATGCGAAAGAGTAAATCCTCTACTGAGCTCGGTCCATTGCTGCCGGCATGCCGCATACTGGTGCCACCGCCCATACCCACTACGCCTCCGACGCCGCCGATGCCCAAACCGCCGGCACAGAGAATTTTGCTATTCGAAGACTTCAAACGCTGCTCGGGCAACACTTCAACATTGATGAATTTAAAGTGTCCGATCCGGCCGTGACAACGACCCTTCCAGATGCCAGAGGCATTCATTGACAGCACATCGATTATGTCACCTTTCTGTTGGGAGCAAAGCAAAGCAGAGAGTATGTATGAGTGAAGAAGAGGTTAAGGATAACTGCCGAAATAAAACGACGGAAGACAAAAAACGACAACAACAATAAAGATTTACATTTACCGCTCAACGAATGAGTGGCGTTTTAAAATTTCGAAGTGCACTCGTTGGTTGTCTTCAAGAAATGAACTCCTCACTCGCACTTACAACACACTGGTCTGTGTCAAGATACAAGTGGTGCGGCGAAAAGCCTTGACATTTCATCAACACTGCAAATGGCAGTCATTGAGTGGGCTTTGCGAAATTCGGAAAAGACATTGAAAAGTCGAAAAGGACAGATAATCTTTACCTGTGTGCTGAGTGCATTTGTCGGATTATTCTTATTTTCAACTCAAAAGTGTATCGAATGCCGGCAAGTTGAGAAGTGTGGCAGGAAGTGTGAGAGCCATTGAAGATGACGCTTACACTCTCACTGTTAGCGCCGCGGGCAGCAGCAGTCTGAACTCTGCGCCCAACAGCTACCTCTGCCGCCAATCATTGGCAACCGCCTTGCCTCGTTCGCTAGTCTCTTTGTATTTGAGTTTACTTGTGGCACTTACCTTGAACTTGAGGGCATCCTTATCATATGGATTCGGCATACTATCGACAAGTGCTTTGGCTTTGCAAATTTGCACTAACGAAGCGCGATCATCGGTGGAGATGGAGCTTTGCGGGCTGCCTGGTCGCACCAATGCCTGGGTACCTGTGTTGGATGAAATAATAAAACAAATATAAAATATAGGGTTGCCGCCTGTTTGAAAATTTTATATTAATACAATTAATGGGATTAAGTAACACTGCAAATTGAAGGGATTTAAGAATGTTGAGAGAAGAAAATATTTTTGTGAGGGTTGCCAGCTGTATTAAAATTTAAATATTTTAAAATAGGCTTGTCTGACATTAAAAGAACATTACGTTTAATGAAATTACTTAGATATTAATCGAAGAGGTTTTAAAGCCGAAAATATTATTTGAGTAGTGTTGCCACATGTGGAAAATTTTCGATTGATTAGGATTGAATTTCGAACTATTTCACTACGGTTATCCAAAAAGAGCATTAAGAAAGCTAACCTTCCAAAATATTTTAAGCATGGTTGCCACCTGGTTAATATTGTTTGTTCAACAAAATTTTTTAAAAAGTTAAATTTACCATATATGGGCTCAGAGGCTTTTTTGATTCCACTTGGCTGCACTGAATCTCAATTTTCACTGATTGGATAAATCATCAGACTAGTCATAAGAAATCCGATTGGTTTATTAACCGTGTATATTCAGAATAACAGAATGACGTCATAAAGTGGTGGTTTATATTCTTCAGGTTAAATATATCTTTGTTGTATAATTTCGCCCCGATGTTGAAACTTTGAAATAAAGCTATTTCAGTAGTTAGTTGCTCAATAAAAGATATTGAAATGCATGATTAATTTTAAAATTACCAAAATAATTTGGCTAACTACTCTTTCAGGCGATTTTTAAAACTTCAAAAGCTAGCAAATTGACTGCCAAACAATTTGTTAATGAAAACTTTCCGCACTTCTTTCGGCTTTGTTGAACTTTGACTTTACTTTAGCAATTTTCTGAATTTGTAGCTTTGTTATTAAAACAGTTTATTAAGATTTCGTCGGTTTTGCTTTGCTAGCTAAAAAACAAATCGATAGTTTCGAAGAGTCGTAAAAGAGGCAAACTGCTTAATGACGAATTTGCTGCTCGTCTAGTTTCTAACTGTAAAGCAAAGAAAATTCACTTTGCAAGGCAATTGCTTTTAAACATGAACTTTTGCTAATTTTGCTTGGCAAAGAATTTTTAACGGTATTTCGGATTTTGATTGCTTGCTATTGTTTCTGGACTACAGTAATTGCGGCTTGCACAGCATTTTTGCCGCAACAAAAATTGAAAGTTTTGTTCATTAAAATTGTTTAACGGCAATCAAAATTTGCTGAGCCTCAGTAAGCGGACAGAGAGCTAGATGAGTACTCATCACATACTCTTATATTTACTCATATATATACTCAAGTATATGAGTAGGGCTTTGATTGCCGAAATGCAACGCTGAGTTGCTGCCGCCGACTGCAACGCCGTTAGCATGCATGTGAGCGCTGTTAACGCTTTGACTCTGTTTACCGTTACGCAGTCTCAAGTCGTTATCGTTTTGGTTTCCGTGCAATTTTTGACGTATTTTTTGTTGTTGTTTTTTTCAGTGTAAACTTTTCCACTTTCAACAGCACATTAAAAATTCATTAAGTTCAGAGAATGTTCCACGTTTTTATGGCGCTTGCCGAAAAACCACTTAAATAACAGCGTGTAGAGCAAGCAACTAACCGATAACTGAGCTGTGGGTGGGTGAGCGCACAAAGGGTGAAGCTGGCAGCTTGCAACTTCTTCTTCTTCCTCTTCTTCGAGTAAATTTGTATGTAAAACAACTAAACAGTTAATAGACCAATATGCAAGTGCACACCACATCCGCTTCAAAGCAGCTGGCGAGCGTCTCGGGCGCGGCACGCCGTCATGCAGCTGAGCGGCACGTAGATAAGTGGCTGCAGTTGCGGTTGTAGATTTGCGAAAAATTGAAAGTGAACAAAAACCATTTGTGGCTGACAGCAGACTTTGATTGGCTGGCAAGCCGCGTGGGTGAGCGCTCGAGCTCTAGACACAGACATACATATATACATATATAGATAGAGATAGAGTGGGAGAGACATGTAATGTAAACTTACTTGAACCGGAAGCGCTGGGTAAACTTTCCACCGAACTTGCCGAGCACGCAAAGGCCTGGTCGCTCATGCTGCCGCGGTCGGTATTATCTTGAGAATTGCTGAAATCCCTCGAAGTATCCTTTGTGGCAACGAAGTTCCTTCCGTTCTCATTAAATACGCCAATTTCCTTTGGTGAGTTTCGCATTTCGTTCGACTGCACGGCGACGCAGCGCAGTTCATTTGTGGGATTGTTGTTGTTATTTTGTGATATTGGTGTTGGTGGTTGGGGTGTTGAGGTTTGTTGCAGCCAATGCGGCGTTGTTGACGGTTGGTTAGTGCGTTGATTTCACAAATTATTGTGTTGCATATTTGCAGGCGTTGCGTGTTGATTTCGGTGTTGTCAGAGTTGCCAAGAAAATTAAAAAAGAAAGAAATAACAAAAATATAAGAATGCGTGAAAATTAAATAAAATAAAAAATAAATATAAAATGAAATGTAGAAAAATAAAAACAAAAATATGAAAAGATGAAATTGAAATGTTTATTAAATTGAAATAATGTGCACAAAGCGCATAATAAAAGCGAAAATGAAAACAAAGTTGTCGAATTGTGCGTGTGTTAAGTAGCAGCAAGTCGTGTTGCATACATATAGTCGAGTTGATTTCGGTTGTTTTCGCAGTTGTGAAATGGTAGGGAAAAAGTTGAAAGGCAAAAGTTTCGTTAGTTAAATCATTAAAAACTTTACTGCCACACCCATGTAACACACACACAAACATACATTTAGTTACATACATAACAGACAGACGTATAATTGTATATATAAATGAAAGCTCACGTACAAGCCAAGGGGAGCACTTCAAATATGCAACAATTTAGTGAGTTGTTTGTACGATATACCCTTGTATGTAGTAATGTAATTGTAGTTGCTTCGAAATGGTTCATTTGTATAGCAGCATATATTTAACTACGTATTCTAGTCTTCCCAGAAGCATGTTCTTTAAACGTCCCCATATGCACATACATACATATTTACTAAGAGGAAATATCCAAATTTATCCGTTCGTTTTTGTGTTAGCGCCATCTAACGGTCGATTGTGTATGTAAGAAACTCATTAAGTTGGTACTCATTGAGTATTCATATAGTGCACACACACACAATTAGAGAGGCTAAACACTTTCGGTAATATCATTCGAAAAATATTGTGGTTGGAATAAGCTGGAAAGACTTTATAAATCAATTGGATTTATAAACAAAAAGTGTTGATATTCCTACAGAATATGTTTCAGGGCATATGATACTTAATGTTTACTTGGTCAACATTAGAATTTAATAGAAATATTTGAATTGGAGTTTTTTGATAGGATAATTTTGTATGCCTTCTTGAAGCTCAGTTAAGGAAATGAAAGAGACTTGAGCAATTTGTAACGGAACATACAACATAATGAATTATGAGAAAAAACTTCGAATTATGCTCTCAATATGCTGTCCTTCTACAATATTCAATCCAAAATGACCTCGACTATACTTTCTTCTACCGTTCAGAGCCCAGCGATTCTTTCTTGACCTATCATAGCTTAATAAAATTCTCACGAAAAAGAAATCTAGCGCCAATGAAGAGGAAACCACCACGATAGAGACAAAAAAAAAAAAAACTCTTAAAGATCTTAAAAATCTCCAAATGAAATATTGAATATGTGCTAAATGGACTGTAGGCAAGCATATTTGTTTTATCAAGGTTTATATGTATGTATATGAGCAAGGGTATTTGATTTTTCTCCATTATGGTGGTGAAGCAAGGTTCTGAAGTACACTGTACGTAGATAACATACAATTAGTGTTTAGAAAGCAGCTGCACCGATTTACTCTATAAATATGTATACTCATACACACCGTCTAAATGAAAGGTGCAACACGGCGTATGAGTGACTTTTAAATGTAAATATTATAGTTAAAATGCATATAAAATATCTAGTATTTAATTAAAATTTGAGTATTTTTAATTAGTTGGCATTAAAATCAGAATTTCCAAAGTCAGATGAATCCCTGGCACTAATGGCAATGCTAATAAGCACAAATTTGACTAATGATGCACAGCTGATTGAGCGTATTTGAGTACTCATTACCAAATATTCATACCAAATGAGTTTCATTTTCCCTTACTACTAACTACACTTATTAATATTACGCAAAAGTATTTTTCTTGCTGCAGTAAAGCCAACAAATTGCTGGAGCTGCAAGCGAATATTCATTGCTGGCCGAGTGATATTTTGCGAGCAAGTGCAATGCATTTTGTAATGTTTTCGCAAAAGTTACAATTTACGAGTGAATTTGCAATAGAAATGGCCAAAGCAAAGCGTAATGCAATGCGAAAAGACTAGCCCGAAAATACGGGTCATCTCTGGCCAGCCACAAATACATTTACGATTTCGAATTCGAATTACAATCACAAATGGGCGCACACAAATACAAACCTAAGCTAATTTAGTGCAGTCGCCGAATGCAGCAAATGATGGCAAATAGCAGTTGAAAAGTTCCTCTAATGCGATTAATAAAGAAGTGAACACACACACGCACGCATGGACACATACGCAGTCGCAGGCGCACAGGAGCCTTTACTGTGTAGTGGAAGGGTGTGAAGTGAAGGCAAGCGCTGCTAACGATTTATGCAGTTACGAAATCGGATTGCAAATGTAAACACACAAAAATGCAAAGCCAATGCAACAACAACAACAATAATAGCAAAAATAACAACGTCAGTCAGAAGACTCTGACAATCTGCAAACAAGTTGAATAACTAAAATGGGCGCATAAATCGGGCGGCGACTCGCTGGCCGACCGGTCGGACCATTTGCTTAAGCTGCACGCTTACCAATTTGTTGTTGCAAAGCGACCATAGTCTCGCTGGGCGACCGGCCATCAATTGGTTTCTGCAATTTGTGTGCAAAAGTACAGTTACAAACACACAAATGGACACACACTCGCTGCGCTGGCATTATGACTCGATTACCCGTTACCCATTTACACATTTCAACACATGATTTGCATTTGGAGAGAGAGAGAGAGAGCAAACTTTTTGATTTTCATGAGATTTACGACGGCAAATTGCAAATTTTCTGTTTACTGAACACATGAACACAAACACACGCATGAAATTCACTTAGTCATTGGCTGTTGGCTGTATTGGCGACCATCAGTGGCCGTTGAGCGGCGCTTCTAACGGTAATTAACTTACATGATGCACTGTGGCCTTCTGGCTGATGGTGTTGGCTTTGTGCGGCACACCGTTCTTTTTACTCTTCGCCGCCAGACTGGGCGGCAGGCCGCGCGTGGCCGCAATATCCTCATAATCGGATGATGGACTTGGCGAGAGCGATGGCGACTCGCCGATGCCGCCGCTTAGCGTACGGTAGCGCGCGGTGCAGTTGTTGGTGCCGATCTGTAAAGACACATAGAAAAAAAAATGAATAAATATAAAGCGAAATTGCAAGCAAATTTAGATTGGACGCTCTTAATGTGGGGGGTCTAATGATGAGTTGGGAAACCCAGCAGGAAAGCAAAGTGTAAACAAGCTGAGTGGAGTATGGACGAAAGGCAGCAAATATGATTTTATAGATATTTTTTCAACATTATGGAGCTAAGGCTAGGTTTTGAAACTCACTGTATGTAAAACCGTTATGTTTATAACGTAAAACTAGTTTTTAGTAAAAAGTTGGAAATGTTTTACACCTTACACCCACTCATTATAGCGCATACACCGCCCAAAATGAAAGGTGCTACATGGCGTATGAGTAACTTTTAAATGCAAATACTTGCGAATGTGTGAGTTGAGCGATGATTGCAGCGACAAGCAGTGGGCAGCGCAAAAATAAAATGAACTAAAATGTGCACGCAAAGATAAACAAGCTTGCAGCGACAAGCAGAATCACATAAAAGCAACACGAAATTGGACACTGACAGTTCGCGCTGCGACAAAGATCGCCAGGTTGCAACAAATTTGCAAAAAGTTGTTTGAAAGCTTTTCGCAAAAAAAAAAACAACGAGCCAACTATATTTAGTTACCATTTCGAATTTTATTGCTTTACTTTTAGCATTAGAAAACTGTACGCAGCATCTCTGAAGCGTCGCAGTCAAAATACTAGAAATGTTGCAACGCCAATGAAGGCGTTTGCAAATTGCATGAATGCTGCATGAATGAATTGGCGAAATCATTGCTTGCGTCTGGTGAGTTGGTGCAACGCCAGCGAAAAGTTTGTTGTTAAAGTCCACTTAATCAATTTAGCGGCCGCCAAAACAGCTGCCACAACGCTTTGGCGAGATGTTGCTGGGTCGCTGGCTTGTTGCAGCCGACTGCAGCAAATGACAACTGAATGCTTGTTCTTTCATTATTTGCCTTTATTATTAGCGCAAATGGCGAAAAGACGCACACAGGTGGCTGTCTTGTTAGCTTAAGTTTGTGTATTTTTTAGTCATTTTTATCGCATTCGCTGCAGCTTTCCTTTGATGCGTATTCATTAAATGAAAAACTAATTTCAAGTTTTCGGTTGTTTTTGTTCGTGTTTCAATGTTTAATTTTGTATTTGCAGCTACATTTTACTTACCGAAACTGCACTCAGACGTGAGGTGACACTTTGTAGATCCGATATGGAGCCCGCGTAGTCGCCACTTTCGCGATCATGCGATCTGAAATAATGGAAATTAAAAAAGTGTGAAATACTAATTATAAGTAAATAAAAATCCGAAATCAAAAAAAAGTCTAAGGAGTTACTCTGACTTGTTATCAAACTGAATCAGAAAAAATCAGGCCTAGAAGGTCTTAATTGGAAAATAACTTTTTTTCCAGACCTCTTTTCCAGATCTATTTCAGAACATTTATGTTCCTGTCATCTTAAAACTCTTCTATGACATCTTAAAACCTGCCTACGTCTCATTGAACCGCTTTAATTGATGAAATAGTTAACTCCAATTAGGAAAATATTTATCTCAGCCTACAAAGCTACGCTACGAGATGTGTTAAAATAATAACAGGAATTTGAAAATTCCACGGGTTTGAAAAGTCCAACGGTTTTTGTTGATATAAAAGTGTGATTCATCATTGCACACTTTTAGACTTTCGTTTTTTAAAAGCTCACACTTCGTTGCTTGTTCGTGAATTCTTGACCAAAATCAATAGTACTGTTACGATGCCCCAATCTCCATATTCGCCAGATATGACTTCGTTTTTTTCTATTTCCAAAAATAAAGATAATCTTAAAAAGCTGTTGTTCTACAAGCACACGAGAAATCGCTAAAAGAGCCAAAGGCTCTCTCAAAAGATAAGTTTGAGAATGGTTTCGACGATTGGAAGAAGCGCTAGCATAAGTACATAATATCGCATGGGGACTATTTTGAAGGCAGCAACATAAATGAATACGAATAAATATTTTTTGTTATTATCTTTTTCATCATTCCAAATCTTCATTTTCTATGCATACTTTTTTTTTTTAAAATAAGACGTGGGCAGCATACGAGTATGCACGTCCATTTCAACTTTTAATAGCTGTCATTTTGGTTCATCACACATTTAATGTGGGCAACAGACCACAAACGACAACACTCATACCACTTAAGTACCGTTAAAGTGTGCACGAAGAGCAAGTTAAAGAATTTTTACAAAGTTCACCATAGACTTCAACACCTTCCAATTGTACGCATAATACCCAGGGACTCACTGAGGTGTAGCAGAAAAGGATTAAAAAGGACGGATGCACAGGCAAACAAACCAACGGCCATTGGTGATTATTGTGCACGAAGTTATGAAGAAGAAGAAAGAAATGTTTTGTGCAACTCTGAGCTTAAATTTCATTTTATTAAGCAGCAGCAAGACGTGGCTGCGGCTGAAGAGGAAATTCACTTGATTGTATAGAATTGGAAACCGCTTGATAAAACCAATATACTCGGGCGCATATCACATGACTGCCGTGAGTGGCCGAAGGGTGAGCGTACGAAAACTGGCAATAATAACCCAAATCAACTGTCGACAAAGCATTCGAAGTCATCAATTTCATATTGTTACGCACAAATACAGATGGACAGACAGACGGACGGTCCGACGGCGAGGAAACGCACTGGGGCAAACAAATGCATTTAGATAAGAGCCGCTGTAAATGAAGCACAAAAGCAACACAAGCGCATGAAGACGAAGTCGAAATCGAAACACAAACCGTTCATAAAGTGTGAAACTAATGAGAAATCGAAATCGTATATTGGCACTTCAGGCTTGGAGAGAAGCGGGATGGGTGGCTAGCAAGTGTTCGAGTCGTAGCGAAAGTCAAGCTGATGAAGCAGCAACAACAACTTCCAGTGCAATCGTGAGTGCGAATTGCTCGTGATTTGCGATAGCCAACAGACAATTCAAGACACGCAGACACACGCTCAATCAAAGTTGTGTTCAAGTGTTGGAGAGTGAGTGCAAACGTATTACAGCTCGAGTGTTTGCCGTTGTGTTGTTGTTGCTAGCTGTAGTGTTATCCTTTTTAGTAGTTTTCCACACGTACGCACCCAAATAGACTTCATAGCCAGCTAGTTGAGGCGGTAAGCACTGGCAGACAGCACTGCTGGTGAGTCCAAACAAAGCAATAGACACTCTCCGTGAATCAAAGTTATAAATAAAACTAACGGTTGTATCCAAGTGTGTCGTTGTTGTTGGTCTAATCCAATGAGAATACGAGTGCGTTGAAGTAATCAAAAACTTTCTACTTTAACACTGAGGTGATTTTATTGCGATTTCGCACAAAACAAATGGGTCTGCGAATTCTATAATTTCAATGTTAGGTGTCTTGCTGTATAATTTTATGGATTAAGTGTTGTATGGAACACAAATCTAGGTGTATTGTGGTTCCACAGTTACCTTCATGTTTTTACCGGTATGCGGCAAGGTTATAGTTTTTGTTGTTTAAATAAGTTTAATTGAACTTCAAATTAGTCCAACTCAAATTGTGGGAAGTTTATTGACTCTTATTAATAAACGAGAAAGGTCTATAGCATACAGCAATGTATAAAAAATGGATTTTTTCGCTGGATAAAAATATTTCTGAATTAGCTTTGAGGGTTTTTGGTGAATATCGATTTTTGGAGAAGTCTTTTATAAGAGCAATCGACCTTTTACGGTCAAGTAATAGCTATTTAGAATAAATGATGTATTTCTGCTATAGAAATTTGACTAAATATATGTAAAGGGGGAAACTAATTAAAATTGTTTGTTGTAATTTGAATTAACTCACTGTACAAATAATATAAAAATTTATCTATTTTTAATAGTCCCTCATAGCATTTGAACGCCACAACCACACATTTGCTAACAATTCTATCTTTTATCAATCAATTCAAATGCAGTGAATCTCTTCAAAACAAAAAGCAAAAAAATTAAATGACAACCCAAGCTTGTCAATGTCACATTTTCCCGCAGTCATTGAGTCAATTTCGATGAATTTCGGGTAATTTCGAAAGTGTTATTGCCAATACGTGAAAGTAATATGCGTCACAGTCAATTTTCGATAAGTAAATTTGAAATTTTATTTTTTCGACAAAACAAACGGAAAATGACATGCAAACCGTTACAAAGCGTGGCTTTATTAAAAAGGGCAAACAGCAGCATCAGAACAATACCAAAACATAAGTAAAAACAATAAAAAACACAAAGCGTTCTGTGTAAATGAAATTCACCACATTTTGTTATTGTTATTTGTGAGGTTTTTTTTTGTTATTTTGGAGTGCGCAATTGTAACGAAAATTTGTAGAAAACACACCGCAATAAATGTAAAACTGCCAAGCGAATTGTCGCAATAAAATGTAGGTCTTAGAAATTGGTGGCGCTTTTAATGGCATCCCTTTTTTTGATGTGGTGATTTTAGGGGGGAACGAGGATGGGACCTTTGCGTTTGCGTTTGCGTGTGTATGTATATATTTCCTTTGTGTCTATATATATGCAAATATCCCCGTGTGTGTTCAAAAAATAACGGGAATTTTTGTTTTTTGAAAAATAAAATATTTATTCATGCGACTACTTTAAGGGGTTATATGGGTTTCGTGGGTTCAAAAAATCGAGGACCCACCGGAAATATATCACAATGGAGGAGTTTTAATTTTTTGTTTTGGAAATTTCAGAAATTATTCTTTAAATATGTATCTATAAGACAGATAAAAGTTTGAACTAAATAAATAATTTTATACATAGAACAAAAAAATATTGAGAATAGGCATTTTTTACCCGACAAAACCCACGTAACCCCTTAATGTTGTCCCCTTCAAAATAGAAATAGTATTAAATCGATATTATGCGCTTATGCCAGCGCTTCTTCCAATCATGGAAACACTGCTCAGACTCGATTTTTGAGATAGTCTTTGGTTCTTTCAGCGATTTCTTGTATGCTTGTAAATAGACGGCCCTTTAAGGTTCTCTTTACGTTTGGAAATGGGAGAAAAAGTCACACGGAATGTCTGGTAAATATGGAGGCTGGCGCAGTTCATAAACACACGTATGACTTGCAAGCGATTTTCAGTTTCACATTAAGATTCTTCATCACGGAGTCTTTTTGATAGCCTCACATGGGAACTATTTCCAAAAAGTTAAGATTTTGGCAATAAATATAGCTTATGTTACTCGGGGTGAATGTAGCTTTCCAATGGTGAAAGAATTTTTGAAATCGGCACAGTAGTTTTTGTGTTTATCCAATACAAACATACCTACAAATCTTTCCTCTTCACGCTCTTTCTAATATTATTCTATTGCGCTCATTTATAGTTAAACCTCTCTCTAGAATATTAAGACCCCTTTTCTTCTATACCATATGAACCAGTTTTCGACGAAACTTTTTGTCGGCATTAAAAACTTTTTCACATTTTCCCTTGGTTAAAGCATAATTATATAATCTACACACATTTCCACATCGTAAATTCCTGATCCATCACAATAAAATACAAATATATCGAATTGTGTGCGCATAACCTCTAAAAACAGCTACTTACGAGTAACGGCTTGATATGCCGTTAAATTGCCTAAAATATTTATTTGCCTACAATAAATTTACGATATACGCTACCGTTACTTAAGCGTCACCTTTTGCGGCGCTCCTCCTTCGCTTTGCACTACGCTTGTACTGTGTTGTACATAAAACTGTTGTTATTGCTGTTGTTGTTGTTGCGCTATCATATAAAAGGTGTGATTTAGTGGCGCCCAACAACATTTGTAGGTGTTTTATTCCACACCTTTTTTCAGTTGCTGCACATATTTTGCTCAATTTACACCTTTCACTATGGCTGCTGCGTGCTGCTGCTGCCGCCGACGGACACGAATTGTTGGCTTTGTACGCCAGTGTGTGTGTGGTGTGTAAGGATATGCGAATGCCTTGTAGGTGGTTATGTATGTGTATCCGCTTTGCGCTCGCAGCCATATTTATTATTAATGTGTTGACTAAAGCAGCAGCAGAAACTGTTTCAACAGCAGCTAATGCCATAATAGCAGCAACAACAACAACAAGAAGAGAATTTGTAAAACTCCTAGCTCAAGGCATACATACAAACATTTATGTGTTTCCCTACAAGAAAATACCCTTTTAAAAGGCTTTAGATGTGTGTATTTTTCGGTTTTACTCCTAGTTTTAAACGCCTGGCGAATGGGTTTCGTTATGCGCCGATATATGTATGTCTATATGTATAGCTATATGGGTTGCTATGCGTATAATCTTACCTGGCATGCGTTAACGGTATTATTGTCGGTGGATTTGGCGGCTGCTGTGGCACGATAAGCCCACGTCTGGGCGGTCCTCGTTGTGGCAGTGAAATATCTCCGGCGGATCTTAATGAAATTACACCAACACTCTCACGGTTCGAGGTGAAACGCACCCGACCGCCCTGTGAATTAGAAAAAGCAAAAACAACAAAAATATTAAAATAACGTTACATTAGAGCAGCGCTAAAATATGCGCAAAGAAATATATACAAATATGTGTGTGTGTGTGTGTGTAGGTGGCCATAAATGTGGCTGCGGTCTGCTGGGAGAACGTTCGGAATTATGAAAAATTAACAAAGTTTAGAAAAGTTGTTGGCAGCAAGCACACTGCCACCAAGCAATACAAGCCGTATTTAAATTTGTATGATAAACCGTTATATGGCCAATGAGAGTATATGTGCGAAGCTGACAAAGGTGTGGATTTTTGCGCTTTGTATTGTGTATTTGTATTTTGCGTTTGTATTGAAGTTGAAAATGTGGTTGAAATTGTTCGAAGGCACAATAGCTTTTTCTTTTCCACGCCTTTCAGTTGTCTTTTAATTTAACATGGGATCACTCTTTTCCGGTATTGCTGTATGTATTTATTTGTTAGTGAATATTTCTGTTGGAATATTTAGTTGGATTATGGCGCTTACATTTATTTCGAAATAATACAATTTTAATCAAATAGCCGGTTTGGGATATTAAGGAACACAATTTGAATGACTTCGCAGCGATTAAAATTAATAATTTATGAGTAATAAATATTGAAGTTTTTCCAGAGATTTCACGGGAGAGAAATCTCAAAATATTTTCTTGACATATTTATATTTTTTTCTCGATAGATATTTCCACCCAAGAAATTTAATATATTATTATTTGGATTTATGAAGTGCCCTTGGGTATGATTTAAATTTTACTTTTTATTAGACGCGAATATAAGCCTTCATCTATTCCCCATTTTACAACAAAGTTCACGATTAGAATTCTGTACAAGTTTTAACACATCGTTTATAGCCTTTTCGCACAGCCAAATTAATTGATCAATTAAAATTTTAATTTTAACCAGATTTTGCCCTTCGCACTGCCGGCTACTCGATAATTGATCAGCTGTATTTATTTTTGTTTTTGCTTTTCATAAGAAGTAGATAAGTTTCATCAGCTGACAGCTATTTTATTATGTGTTTCGAAAGCCACCATTGAGTAGCTTGAACAACTCACTGATAAAGAACATATATAGAATTACAAATACGTTATTTGTTGCAGCGTTGCATTGCATTTTCAACATGATTATATTTTGATTGAAAATTAGTGTAGAAAAATTAGATTTTTATTTTGTATGGTAAATCGATTCAAATCAGCGAGATCGATAATCGAGTAAAGGCCGGTTAATTGATCAATTAGCTCCTGTGCGAAAAGGCTATTAGAATCAACTTTGTGTAGGTAGTTAGGTATAGCGAATGTCGGACGACGCATCGATATAGTGGCCCTTGGGAGATTTACACCGAGACTTTAATCCCCTCACATGTCCACTCTGTAACCTTGATGAAAATAATCAATTAAAAAATGTGTAGCTGTGCAACTTCAGAGACATCTTTAAGGGATCAACCGGGGCCGTTAGTGGCTATTCTTTTCCTGTACAATCCATACATAGCAGATGTACTAAATGTAGTGTCTCTTCTTCTTCAACTTCTTGGCAGCTTCTACAGTAATCATTGTAAGGTAACCCCAGTTTGATGGCATATTTTGCAATAAGACAGTGACCTTTTAGCACTCCTACTAGGATTCTTATATGCATAAGAGTAATTTTTATGGAATTATGTTTAAACGGTTGATAACTCGAAGCCTTTGAGATTATTTATGCTAATGGAAAAAAATTATTATTATGATTCAACTGCAAATTCTATTCAAAATCATATGAGGAACCTTTCAACTGTAAAACATTATCAGTGCCATTACTACTTTAGCTTTAATTTGATTCCATTTCCCTATTGAAACAATAAAAAAATTCGCATGAGCAAGATTATTTGAACCCCACTATCTCCACAAATCATCTCCGCTCCTTTATTATTTGCTGAGTGCGTACATTTGCGCTCGATAATTTGATTATACTCCGCAAAAACAAAATTTGCGCTTTTGTGGCTACGAAATTATGCCGCTCCCCTCGAAAGCGCGCGCTTAGTTTTTCAGCCATTTGTCAGCGAACTCAAACATTCCTAATAAATTTACAACAATTTGCCTTAACGACAATTGCACGTAGACACTCGCACATTTCTGCGTTATTTTATTCAACATTGTATTTGCGTCTTTTCGCCAGCGATTCAAATGGATGCCGAGTGAAATTATATTTAGATCAACAAAAAAACGGAAATATTCAATGCATTTTTTATGTGCGGCGCAACACTAACCCCGCAACCGATGAGGTACAAGCTTGATCTCTATGTATGTGTGTCTGGGTGCGTGTTCGATTGCGCAACTAACCAAATTTGACATCAAAGCAAACTGAATGGAAATTGAAGGATTTGTTGATGCGAAGTCAAAAACCACTTGCGAAAAGCCACAAAGCTCATAAATCAAAGGGAAAACAAGTTCACAGTTTAATCCTGCCGCCAACAGCAACAATAACAAGCATTATCGGAATGGCAAATGCATTGGCATTTACAGTTATGTACAACTGCCAATATTGCTGCTGCCACTGCTGCTGTTCTTGTTGTTGTTGTTGTATCCACAGTAGAGACGTGAAGTGCGGTTTCCGATTACACCAACACCCGGCAGAGCACAGTGGCAGACAAAAGTGTGGCGCAAATCGAAGCTACTACTACTTATTAAGATTATGGGAAGCGGAAATTGTAAAGGACAACCACAGCGTCTTCGCAGCGCTCTTGAGCATAAATCGTATTTGCCAAATGTAAGGAGAGTGAGCAGCGAGGGGACACACAGACGAGAACACTTGCGGGTGGCGCGTTCGCTGTGCAGTTTCAGAAGAATTATGCATTTCCGCGATGTCAATAAACATAAAGTGAATTTCAATAAAAAATAGAAAGCAATAAAAGCAAGCAAACGAATGAAGCGAAAACACTAAATTGAAAAGAGAAGCTCACTTTTGGGAAGCAGACACCCAGACAGCCAGCAAGGAATCAAAAATGTACGCAAGTATGTGTTGGCGAACCCGAAATCAAAGCAAAGAAAATATATTCAGCGTATAATTTAATAAAGCGATTGCAAATAAAATTGAAGAAATGTGCGTTGCAGCCCAAGCGCAAGACAGCAGAGACACCCGGAGACAGACAGACAACAAAAAACCAAAACCACCAAAAAAAAGAAGACGAAAAAAACGAAGAAAATTCGAAATCGTGTAGCTAGAAAATACAAATAATGAGTGGTAACAGGCAAAAAAAGAAAAAGGATACTCGGGTTCGATAAAGGATACTCGCACGCCAGAGTGAAGTCGGCAGTGAGGCGAATCATGGCGCAGCTTCAATGAACTTGAACTAAAACCGCACGCAAGAGAGCGCCCGTGTGCGATGATGCCTTTTTTGGTTATGCTTTGTAGAGGGGGGTAGTTTGTGGTGAAAGAGGGTTAAAAGGAGCGGTTATTTTTGGAAGTTACAGTTTTGGGTTAAAAATATAAATTCCACCAAAGCAGCGCTGCCGCCAACGAAATCGATAACAATGAGTCTTACTAAAGGAATTTTCAAGAGTTGAATTTTTAAAATGAATAAAAATTAATTTGGAAAACTTAAACTTTCAATGAGAATTTATAGTATAATCCGAAAATAATATTAAATAATAAAAAAAATTTTTTTTCTTCCCTAAAAATATGCATAATTTAATTACATTTGGCAACTTTGTTTGTAAAATCTTCTTTGCTTATTTAATGCTTGCGTACAAAGTCAATGCGTTTTCGGAATAAAATACTTCTAAGTTTAAATTCGAAAAAATTCTTACAGTTATTTGCGAAATGCTCAAAAGCAGCGCTGAAGTGAGCAACTGAAAAGCCGAAAAAAGCACAACAGCAACAACAAAAAAGTTGAAGGGTATGCAAAGCACGCATTATAAAAAAAAGTTAAAGCGGATATTGGTCCGCTCATTTCACTCCAAAAAGAAAAAAGGTAACCACTAAAAGGTTGAGATGAATTTCCGTAGCCTTCGGTTGTGGTTGACTGCCAGTGAATTGCGGTGAATCAGATTACAGAGAGAGAAGAAGACGAGGACGACATTAACAAATTTAAGAATGCTACACAATGCAAGAGTAAAAGCAATTGTGGTTAGATTGAAGTGGAGGCCAAAAGGCAGTTCTATTTCGCTTTCAATTATTGGGCCAAAAATATTGTCGCCAAGAAACAATGGTTTTTGAAAGATTTTTTTATGATTAACGGAGAAAAAGTTGTAATTCAGTGTATCATTACCTGTATTGTAGCGGCAGGTCCACAATTGATGCCGGCCATCAGGAAGTCATCTGGATCACTCTCATATGGCGGCTCATCATACCAATGGCCCTGATGGTGTAGACCGCTGACGGCGTAATGTGGACCACGTAGAGCATCGTCATACATGTAGGTGTCGTCTGTGGAGGGAAAACAAAAATTTATAAATAAGTAAATGTAAGTATGTACATATTTAATATAAAAAGTTACGAAAATGAAATAAAAAATTAATGAAAATCGTGTTGAGCTTAAATTCTCTCGAGAAAGTGCTAAAATTATACAAAATTCCCTCAACAAACACTTCAAATGCTGCCATATGTGCTTTGCGCTGCAAAGTATGCAACGATTTTTGCATATGCACGCCGATTGTGTGCAGCTGTTTGGCATTTCACGCGCCGTTACATGGAAAATTTCGCGCTGCACAAGTGCTGCACTGTGACTTCAAGTATAATAGAGAAAGAAAGCAACAAGCTTGAAGCAGTCGGAACAAGAAATGAATGGAAGGAAGTGCGGAAGAGAAGTATGCTAAGCGGCAGCCGAAAAGTGTCATTGCACCTTTGTTTACGCCACATTTCGCCTTTCGCCAAGATGCTGATGCTGTGGACCACGGCAACCGTATGTGTCTGTCCGCGGTGTTTCGGGTGTGTGTGTTGGCTCGCAAAGGCGCTTCTAAAGTAGTGCGGCAGCCAAAAGCGTTGAGACGGTGCTCGAGATTTTTGTTTGTGTTGGCAATCTTGTTTTAGAATTTGTGTGCAGAAAAAAGAGAAATTTCTACACATGCTTATGTAGTTATGCAACTGTGTTTGCTTGCCAAACGGAAACGGACGCTTGCATTTTATGCTCACTTAGGCATAAGAGTTGCTCTCACAGCGCTTGTTGCGTGTTGCTCTTGCTGTTGCTGTTGCAGGCGAACAAAGCCGTTGCGACGGAAAGTCAACTTTTTAGCAACTGAAAAATAGAGAAGCATATCTGCTTGTCGGAATGTGTGGAAACATATTGAAGCGTGTGTAACTCGAATACAGGACTTTGTAGAACGAATTCAGCAAAATTTCCAAATTTTTATGCAAATATTTAAAATCATCTATACCTATGTGTATTACGTTATAAGTAGTAGAAAAATAATAAAAAAAAATATTATAAAATTTAAAAAAAATTAGAAAAGTAAATTACAAAAAGTCAGCTTTTGAGCTTTTTTCAACTTACCTATTCGACCCTCTCGACTCATTTGAAGCAAACCTTGTCGGATATCACGCAAAATCTGAAAGTAAAAATTTAAATAATGTTAAATTATATATGTATTTGGTAGATAATGTCTTTAATATGTAAAAGCTTTAGACTTTTCGAGTGCAAAAAAGCTTTTTCGAAAAAAAGTCCAAAAACAGCTTAACATATTTTTTAATATCTACTAATTGGTGAGATCTCTAGTAATTCTACGAAATTTTCTATTTTCGAGCTAATCTTGTTATGGAGTCGTCTATTTTCCGAAAGCTTTAAGTTGCCTTATGCCAGATATTTGAAAACCGTGGTCTTAAAGATCTCAGAAATGTATAAGAAATGCTTTGACTAAAATTTTGAAAGCTCGCAAAATCCAAAGCCCATATTTTATTAAAGCAAGTTACTGCCATTATCTAAATCTGTTTATAAAAAATATATACAACTAATTTTCTATATAGAAAACATATAATAATATGTTTCGTATACTTGTATATTCGGATAATAAAAGCTCTCTTACACCATCTTCCACGTGAGCTTTTAACAAATTTTAATGAACAAATGCTGGCCAACATTATGCGCTGAGCACAGCGTGTGCGCACCGTCGTTGGATTAAATATACACGTGACTGTTGTCAGCAAATAGTACAAAAAAAATAAAAGTAACAACACAAATGAACCGAGCTTGCCTTATTAGGAACCTGGAAGCAATACAGCTGACACTGCACAGCTGCTACATTTGAAAAATAACGGTAAGATGGCAGGGAAGAAATCTTAAAATGGAAGGTAAAAAAGTACGCAATTGTTGCAGTTGCAAGTTGCAAGTCTTGAGTGGATTTTTATTGAAGTCACATTCGCGCTGGCCAACACCGAAGTGGAAGTGACTTTGCCGCTTCAATAGTTGTGTCGCATTACACAGTGGGTCGCACACATACATATTTATGAAATGCACGCGTGAGTGGGTACGGGCATGCCTGCTCAGTATATTGTTGTTTATTTTATATGCAACCGTACAAATTGCAACACTACACAGCGGGAGAGCAAATGGTCGTTGCTGCTGTTGGGTGGCTTTCAAATATATAAAAAATTACAAAGTTCCATTAGGAAGAGTTTATTTTGCAATTTTATATGCAACTCCGGCAGCATTCGTGAAAGCATTGGCTGGCGAATGTGTCCGGAATTCTAATTTTAGTTGGAGTCTCTCTTTAAAATACTAATGCTAGTAAAGAGTGCTTGTTTTTGTAAAAACTTAAAGGCTTAAGTAGTTAGTGTATCGCTGTTGAGTTGTCTAACTTTTCGAATTTCCAACAAAAATTTGATCGGTATTATCTTTAAAATCTACAATGAGCTTATCACAACAGTATATTAAGGCCACTCAACTATGATTCCGGTTCGTTAGTATGGGTGGATAAAAGCAAATGATTCAAGGTGTTGTAACTGTCAGTTCGCAGAAGAGGAAGGAAATCAGAGGAATCCCTCTCGACCTCTAGAACTCTCAATATACCGATTCGTTTCTCCGTGCAAGGTATAACCTTACAAGCTAAATTCAAGCCCAGGAAAACCGGTATTCGAAAATAATGTTGAGATTACTTACGTTATTACTGGTGGGATATTCAATTTGAGGTTAGGAGCAAACGCTTTGAACTGATTTTTATCTCCATCTCATTCCTTCTCGGGACCTTCATTAGTCATAAGAAGGTATAGATGATTCAAAGACTGATATGAATCACTTTTGTCACTAAATAATGTTGATATTATTGCTAGGAAACGGAAGCTGGGGGTCAGATGATCGATTCGGATAATTTGGAAATATTTTGGAAAGAGATTTTGTTGTATTAACTAGATACTAGAGTTGGTTGGATTTAGAAAATAAATAAAGATCGTTCAAACTATGGATGGTTGTAGCTTAGAGGATGAAGAACAATCAAGGAGAAATCAAAGCAAGAAGAGCTTAGCCGCTATTTTTTATACGAAGCGTTTTGATTCTCATAATGATAAAGGCGTTTGAAAAAAACTGCATTCTGGAGAACTTAAGAAATATTGGAATATATAATTTCAACGAAACTTCAAAACCTTTGAAATTGTTTTCCATAACAAAACAAAACTAAATTATTGCAGAAGAACTATGAAAAGTGAATAACTTGTGTTTTATAAATGAAATAAAATTCTTACTTGATTATTACTCTCAGTAATTAAATGAAAAGAAGATTTTATCACCGAAGTGAAGTTGCACAAAGCGACACAGACTGTCTTAAAGCGTGGCATGGGAGAGCGGGCAATCACCTTTTCATACATAATTACTGCACAAACAACAACAACAATGCAAACAAACAAAATACCTGTGTACACTCGCTGAGCCCCCCTCCCACTCAAGCGAGAGTGGAGAACAAGTCGAGAGTCGAGTAAATTGCAGTCATTTGTTGGCGGATGAATATTGCATGCGCCGCCAGGTCTCTGCCAAATAAATGACTGAGCGACTGTCCATTGGCGTGCAACAACACGGAGTATGGCAGAAGGGGGTGTAGAGTGTAAGAGACATTTTCTACATGGCAGTTTGTAGGCATTTGAAGTGGCACACATACAAACACATGTATAAGCGCCTGTTAACAGCTATAATAGAGATGCTGGGCGTAAAGTGTTTTTTGTGGGTGTGGGGAGTATGCGATTTTAATGTGTGCGCCTGCTAAGTCATGCGACAACAACAAAACACAAAGCGCAGTTAACAATGGAGAGACAAAAAACGAAAAACAAAAACAACAATGGAGGAGGTATAAAGTGCTTCAGCAGCAACAACATACACACAAATAACTGTCAATATATGCAGAGAGCGAGAAGTGTGAAGACAAATGAACATTTAGTATTTACATACATACACACATATGTATATGTGTCTTTGCACTAAAAGTTTCAGTGGAGCAGAGTCAACCAAAAGCACGGTGGCCACAACATGCCGGAGAAGGCAGGCAGGACGAGCTGCAGCAATTACAATAACTCATAGAATATGCATGTGCAGTATTTTTATTCGTTGTTATTGTTGTTGTTGTTGTTGTCTCATATGTACTTTAACTTGCTACATTTTGATTATTTTGTTACCGAGTTTTTCTAATTTATTTTTGCTGCCTTGCTGTAGTTGTATTTGTAGCAAAAGTAGTATGGGCAAGACAGTAATTGCAGCATTCCAGCTACGTGCTTCTTCGAGCGCCATCTTCATGCTTCTTATTCTTCTTCTTCTCAGTACGAACAACAGCTGCATAGCAATTTCTATATGTTTGTGTGTGTGCTTTTGCACTGAGTTCCTATGTATCCTCGCTCCTTGTTGCAACTTCACTGGAGCTGCTACTTCGGTTTATAAATCTTTGTTTGGTTTTATTTCGGTTTAATTTCTCTTACATGGCTAAAAAGTTTCGCTTACATTAGATTTAATCTAGCTAACACTTTCGTTGCCCAACCAACAATGCCAGGATATACGTGTGCAATCTATCACAGCACTCCTGCACTTTCAAATGCTACGCTGTGGTTTAGGCATTCGCTTGCAGTGGTGAGTATGTATATGTGTATGTGTGAGTGTTTGATGTTGTGGCTGGCATATAAACAATAGATTTTATTGCAGCCTGCAGAGTAAGCGTGTGAATAGGCCGCACAGAATATGGATTAAGAGCAAGTTGAGCAGGTAAGCTGATGGAAGTTGGAAGGAAATAAAATGATAATATCTGAAACTGGTGAGGTTAGCAGAGGCATTGAGAGAGCACATTTATTTTATAATTTTTAGTTTTAAATTTTTGAAAATTTTGAAAATGTTCAAAACTCTATGCATTATTCAGAAAACTAATCCAAAACCATACATTCATGCTATACTTTCTTAGTTTCTCTTACTTCTTCATCTTCCTTAATTCTTTGTCTTTCAATGCCTGCTGTTAATTAAGAAAAGTTAGCCTGTAGTTTCCTAGTGGGCGCCCAGTTTCGGATTTTCCACACACTTGAACTTCTAACTTCAAATAATTTTCCACAGCCACTCACATTTCCAAGCCAAATTTTGTATTTATTTATTCTTAATGCACATACGTGTAGTTTTCGTGATTTTATTCTTGTAGTTGTTTGTGTGTATGTGCCTTGCGGTTGACCACTACAACATGGCATAAAGCAGCGAGAGACCGCAGTTGTGCGAGATTGTAATTTATTTGCGTGCATAGAAAGTGAAAATGTGTCATTTGTCTTCTGGTCTAGTAAATTAGACTACATTATTTATGTTTAAGTGGCAAAGAGAGCCGGATATGTGTGGTAAATAAGCCCAACAGAGGCTGGAAGTGTGATTGACTATGTGGTAGTAACTCAAAAATGCAATTGCACTTACTTACAACAACTAGAAAAACATGAATCTTAAGCAAAGTAGACGAATTAAATTTTTAAATATTATAAAAATTACAAAAAATTTCTAAAAAAATTTTTTTGGAGATCTTCTGAGTGAACTATAGTAAGCTTTTAAACTGATTTATTGAATATGTTCGCTATTCATTTCGAACTATTTTGGGTAGGGAAATATCGTTGAAGAGCAGAATTAGTCTTTTTTGTATTAAAACTGAAAATTTACAAATTATTTTTGGGACTAAAAATTTGATTTTCATGACTTTTACAGCTATAAATTGTCCTTTTTCTATATAATAATCGATTTTAACTCTGAAATACTCTAAACCTAAATCTAAGCAAGTACACTTTCAAGAAAAGTTATAATATATGTAAACAATTAAATATATAACCTTAAAAAACTGTATAAAATCCCCTAAAATTTCAAAAATATATTATATGAACTAATCTAATAACAATTTATGTAAAGCAGACTCACCTCTTCATGTTCGCGTTGGAATTTCTCCTTTTTGCGCATTGCTTCTTGTACTTTCAGCTGAAAAGGAAAACAAAAAATTTAAATTCCAGTATTTTAATGGCACTCGAAAGCGAGAGTAGCACTTTGATGGCACAAAACCAAAAAACAAAAATAAAATAAAAATAAAAAATGCGCTAAATATCTACTTAAAGCTACTAAGAGGAGGCTTTCAAAAAATCCAAAAAAATTTATTTGGCAGTCAAAAGTTCTGTGCTACTGTGACGCAACAGTATGCAAATAAAGTAAATAAATAAATTTATGGGCATACTAATGTGAGAGCGAACTAAAGAGCACCTACGAGTGTAATGTGTAATGAGTATGGAAAAATAATAAACCAAAAATAAAAAACAACAAAAAAAAAAAGACCGAAACATGAAAACTTTTCGACGCGACGACATGGCGTATGTTGTCAAGCGGCTGCTGCGTCGCGGTGCGAACACTCATACGCCCTGTAGGCACAGACGCTGTGAGTAGCAACATGTCTGCATGGCTGTGTGCAAAACATGCTGTAAATATGCTGCTTTGTGTATGCAAGTTGCTGAAAAGTTTGAACAAACAGTTACAAAGCGGTAGTGTCGGCGTTGTTGCAGGATGGCGTTGGCGGCAGATACTGCCTGCGACGAGGTCGCTTTAAATACCTTCATTGGCAGCGCGGTGTGTCGGAATGAAGGCGCTGCGGAAAATACGCTTAAGTAGCGTAATTGTGCGCCGCATGAATTGACAAAATAAAGGTAACAACAACAACAAACAGCATGCAACACAACAACAACACTATAGCAGCAGGAGCGACAGCTGGCAGTAATAAGCACTACAAGCTTAGGCGTCGAGTGTTAGAGGCGGCTGATAAGCAGCGACATAGTGCCAGGCGAGTGATAACAGCAACAACAACAACAACAACAAAAGTAACAAAGCGTGCTCAAAAATTGCAGTGAATTGATAGCGTTGAGGCGCAGAAGCTCACGCGTTTAAGTCAACCCACGCAGTTTGTTTGAAGAGTGGAGGCCGTTGGTTGTTACAACAACTACAATAACAAGTGCAGCAACCAAAACTTTGTTGCGAGTTGCACAGGAAAACTCTAATTTATACAGCAAGTTCAGGCATATTTTCGACAAGAACAACAGCAACAACAAAAATATGTGGAGCCCCAACGGAGGGCAGCATGTTTTCTTTTATTTACTGCTTTTATTTTATTTTAGTTTTTTTTTGTTTTTTCTCGTGTTGCAAGTTATGACTGTGTCTGAGGAGAATATGCATAATAAATGCAATGACAGTAACAACAACAACAACAAAAAACACTCGAAAAACGGTAACAACATGTAACGACAATATACACGACTCCACCGGGGGCGCACCTGCCCGTTGGCAGCACCGTTATGCCAGCGCACTTTCTTATGCTCATATCTGAGCTGCACGGCAGCTGTGTCTGGCAGTTGGCGCAATGCGAGTGCCTCATTGTTTGTGTTTGTGTGCTTACCTCCTGCCGCGCCTCATTGCCGCTGCTACTTTTATTCCTCGCTTGTTACCGTTGTTGCAATTTTATGCGCCCTGGCGCACTGACGCTGTGTTCTTGGTCTTGTTATACACTCCACACTCAATACGCTGTGGCGCTGTTGTTATTGTTGTTGTTGTTGCTGTTGTCATTAATAATGAATGTCGACGGCAATGAACTTTTAAATATTGCATACAATTTGCTGTTGCCCCTGCTACAAGCTACACCCTCAGCGCCGTGCGACAATGTCATTATGCCACTGACTGACACTCAGGTGTGTTTGTTATTGTTTTTGTGGCATTAGTTGCTTTTATTTTTATTAGATTTTGAGTTGAGATGGTGTAGTGTGAGTGCCACAATTGAGCGCACGAGAGACACTTGCATGCAAAAATGTTCAGTTTAGGGGAATAATAAAAGTTTAAACACGATTTGTATTTGCTAATCCGGGTTTTCACAAATTTGATGGCAAACAAATTCTTAAAAACAGAATTTGTATATTATTTTAAATGGAAATGGGAACAATCTCTTTTGTGGGAGGTTTGCTGAAAGTGTAAAGCTTCCACTTTGCTGTTGAAGCTTTGATTGCTTAACCCCTTAGGTTAAGAGTGTGAATAGCATATCTAAGGGTGGTAACTTTTCCTACAGTCTATCAGATATATTGCATAGATTGCTACTCTTTCTTCGCTGTTAAATATAAAATCAGAAATGTTACTCATACGCCATGTCGTACAAAATCTTTGTATTATCAAAAGCGAAGTAAAAATATTTAATTTTCATTGCAGAAAACCCTTTTGCAAATGCAAACGATGAAAGGGTGCATATCTAATTTAGTTCAATGCTATCGTGTTTCTGATTTTCATTGCAAATTTATTGCATTGAGGGCTTTGCATACTAATGGGTTGTTAGAAGAAGTGTTTGTAATTTATTTAAAAGGATTTCTATTAAATTGATATTACTTATTATTCCAGCAGACTATATTGCAATTGATTTTATAAATTAATAAGATCTTATTGAGAGAATTAGAGTCTGTCGTAAAGAACTTCTTTAAAACAAGAAAATGTAAATGTCCCGTCATATGAACTCGACCACTTGCTTCTTGTTAAATATTCGACAAAAGCTCAGAGAACTATGTAATGAATCAAAATTTGTTCATTCTTTGTCTAGTAATTCTAGTGGTTGAATGAAATTTATTTACCAATTATTTCAAAAATTTTATGTTGTGTGTTTGTTAAAAGAAAGATCTATGTACGGTTTTTGGGAATATTGACTTTGTACGAACTTTTGAAAGCCTTTGTGATATTAAAATTATATTGAAAACATATAAATTAGTAATAAATAATGTGTTTGTAATGAATATAAATAATTCGAAACTTACCCTGTGGATTGTCTCTTCAAAACTTTGGTGCTGTCCGCCATTCATTGTTTGAAAATGTCTCAGTCGTTCATTCGCCGCCTAAAAATTTGGTAAATTAAATATTTATTAATTATTCTTCATTCTATTTGGTATACAGAATATTAAATAGATAAAGTGAGATTACAAATTTAGGGGAAGTTCTAAATATTATTTTTATCGCTGGAACTGCTATAAACTACTAGTGATTGGTAAGAGAGAGTGGAGATTTTCAAGAAAAAGTCATCATCCATACGTATGATTGAGTGATCAGAGAAGGAACACTGTGAGGTATCATGACTTGTAAGCCTCTCTACTAAGCAGATACTATGCGAATATGGAAATAAAAGTTATACAAGCCGTTAGATTAGATACAAATAATATACCAGCTGCGAAGGTGATGTCTTATAACCAATTATGGCAGTAAAAGTAGAGCAATTAGGATATTAGTTGGGAGCTCTTTCAAAGAATAATTGTGTATACATTAGAAAATATGGAACTACCATTGACTCAGGGATCGCTACAGACTCGCTCCTTCAACATGAACTCAGGGGCTCTAGACTAATCGCGAAAGTTAGGAGACTATTCTTATATGATTATTCAGGTGTAAATTAGAAACGTTAAAGCTCAGCATGTATTAGAAGATCCGAAGTAATTGATTTTATGGTATAGAGTATGATATATCTTTTATTAAATGGCAAATACTCATTTTCATTGATCTCTATTAGACAAAGATCATCAAACCTTCAATTGTATTGAGATAGAAACAACCTACACTGTTTGGGATACTTAACACTCTAACACTGTACGGGAATCACAGCTAAGTGCTATAGACCACAAAATATTATTACCAAGAGATCTTGTAGTAATCTTGGTTTATTGATACAAGACTGCTTAGCAAATTTTAGAGTTTTAAACGAAGCTCATTGATAGCTTTAAAGCTTATCTAGCGCAAGTAATTTTAATGCATCATACCCAGTAAAACAATAGCAACATTGCCTTCAAAGCTTCTGAGCACGCAAAATTTTTCACAAAAGCTTGGTATCGCTATGCTATTATCTTATTCAGCCATTTCTGTTTATTTTGTTTAATTATTAATTAAGGTTTGGCAAAACACAACAGCATTTTTCGACTGGCAAATAATTTACTGGCAATGTGTCCGTCGAGGCCAATTCAAAGCAAACAGATTTTAATAAATTCACCGTGAGACATACGGCAGAAGTTGATAACGGCGCTGCGGTTAAACCTTTCGGACTCAAACACAAATACATCATATAATTAAGCTTAGACAAGGGTCGGCAAACAATGCAAATGTTTATCGTAAAATTTTAGAACGTCGTAATTTTTCTTCATTCATCGCCTGTCCGATGCGCCGCTCTTAATTTTTTAATTAGACATTTTAAAGAAGTGAAACCGAATTGCATGAACCCACGGCGGCTGGTGTTGGCAGCCTAATCACATCGTGCTGCTGCTGAAATTACGGCTTCCGCATTTCGCGGCGACCAACCGAACAAACACGCTGGTGTTTCCCCCATTTTTTCGTGTTAGCAACTCTTCAATGGCATTTTTTGCGGACGCAGGTGTCATAGCTTACAACACAAACACACACACACTATGTTTATCTGCAGTTGCGTGTCTTCCAGCCTTTCGCGTTATTTATGACTTCGGTTTGTGTGTTTGCGGGGTGTGTGTGTGTGCAGAAAGGAGTGGAGGTGTTGCGCGCTTGTTTGCTCGGATGTGCGCTATCTTGGCCGCTAATGCCATCGCCAAGTCTCAGCGCTGCTGCAACCGTTTCATTGCCAAGAAACTTCGCATTTCTTTCTATTGCTTCTTCTTCTTTTTTATACTAAAATATTTACGTCGCCTTCTTGCGCCTTTTATGTTTCCCCTGGCAAATGTTGGTTTAATCAAAGAAAGAAAATGTCTTGAATGAATCCTTTTGGAATAGCAGATAAAGAACAGCGTGGAAGGGCGGCGTCGGCGGCGCGTTTAACCTTTACATTGTAAACACTTTCAGAAGCGCGGAAGACAGTCGGACACAGGCGCTACGAGGTTACGGCACACATACCAACATATTCGTAGTAGTTTGTGTGTCTGTGTGTGTGGCGCAAAAATTTGCATGTCCCCAGGGTGTAGATTAAATATGACAACAAAAGAATAAGCGCGCCGAACACCGGAGCACGATATGGAATATGGCGCTCGGTTTCAATGGCAATACAAAACATGGCAATAATAGCAAAAACAAAGTGCCGGATGAACCCCTCTAAAAAAAGCTAAAGCTAAGAAAATGTAAACAGAAATTCGCAAACAAGCATTTAAAGAGCAAACTCCAGCGCGCGCGTTTGATTGGAGGTAGCAGTTGTCTCCTTAAGATGCCACAGGAGGAGGAGTTGGAGAAGGTGTAGGAAAAAAGAGCTCATGAAAAATTTAGCGCAGCATTTTGTAGCAGCAATAAGCGCGCATTGGCGCTACTCACATGCGCATAAAAAGTGCGCTTGCCTTTTATAGCTAAATATTCGTGTGTATGTTTGTGGATCACTATGTAGTCGGATGGGGCATAAAACACTTTCAACACGGCCCAACAACAGTAGTACAGCATATTTGTTGAAAAAGTACATGGCTTATGCTCGATTTAAAGGCGACGCAAGTACTTGTTTTACCGCCGTACCGCCGCGCAATTTGCAAATATAATGCAAGAACATACAAAAATTTGGCGTTGCTAGTTTTACTCGCGTCCCTAAAAATTTTACGAATGCTTCTAAATTTTTAAAGCGATGGTCGGAGCTTAGTGCTACACCACTGAACAAGCAGACAAAAAAACTATAGAAAAAGCGCGGTGTGAAGTAAACGTTTATTTCTCAGAAGCTATCTGAATCTTCTTCGAATAAAAAAGAGTGTGCTCAAAACCGTAAGCGTGTACTTTTATAGGTTAACAGTTCTGTTAGACACAAGACTGTGACAAGCTGTCTGATTTTCATGACAACTGTAAACAAATAAGTCTTCTCCTATCATTTATGACGTCACGCGCTCATATGTTGATTGTCAAATGCACTCCAAAAAGGTAACGGGACTAATCTGTAGTGATCTCTGTCAGCATTTTTAAACAGTACAAATTGCAGAACAAATTGGAGATAATGATTGGGTATCCCATTTTATTATTGCTTTTGGACAGAGCTGATTAGTTCCCTACATGATATCCAATATGTCAAACAGTTTCTTATAATATATGAACTTGTTATTGTAATATTTATAAATATTATAATAGTTCTGTTTTACTTACCCTCACTTGTGCGGCGGTTTGTTGATTATTTCGGTCTCGTCGATTTACAGTTTTCAGACCCTTTAAAAGTCTCGCAAAGGTGGTACGTTTTTTGGTCTCACGACCTTCTGCAATAGCATAAATGAGAACACAGAAAAAAATTAGTAAACAAGAGGTATAAAGTACAAAAGAAATAAAATTCCCAAAACTATTTGAGTAGTTCTCCAATTGGAAATTGCATGTCTTTAGAAGGGCTAATTTTTAACTTAATTGACTATTATCTGCCCAATTAATATGTATTAATATGCAAAACAATTTGTGCTAAAGATCCTCCAGCAAGATTTCTACTCAGTTAGCTAGATTTTTTGAGAGCCAAGGGAACTGTTTTCCTTCAGAAAGCCTATGGAAAAGAACGTCTGTTTCAAATAAAATCAAATTAACCGTGATAGCGCTGTACAGGGCTGTGATATGGGTGTATTAAATCCAATATTGAAACTCAACTATCTTGCGGATGGACATAAGTTAGTTAGTCTTTGCTTTACCAGAAAAACAATTGAGCATTTCTTGTGTGTTTGCCCAGCATTGTCAAGGCAACGGCTTCAACATTTGGGGGCTTCACAGTAAGATAATCTGTAAAATATATTAGTCCTCATTGACTACATGAGGGCTCTCCATATGCAATCGCAAAGGACTAAAACTGTCTTTTTGTCCTCCCAGACTAGCCTAACCTAACCTAATCTTTGCTGTAACGAAGACTTATTCTATAATCGATAATCGGAATAATCTTCAGTGTTCAGTTGAGGAGTTGAGATAAAGTAAATAAAGCACACCGTTGGGCTAGACTACTCAATACAAATATGATTCAATGTACATAAAGGAGGATCGTCAATTTTACTGGTGTGAATCGAAGGTCAACCAGTGATACAAATCTTTATGAAGCTAACTTAAAACCTTTTTGTTCTTATGTTCTTGGGCAAGTTTCAATAATAAACTGCCAAAGTTCCTCGTTAGAGTACCAAGAAAAACAGCTTACAAGTAGTTTAGCTTTCTCCTAACTTCAAAGTGTTACTAAACTTTTTCACCCACCCACGTATTTACGTCTGTGTCTCTATTTTCAGTTCGTAATAAATCGAAAACTTACCTGCATTAGGTGGAAATTCGTAGAAGTACGCTGATCTTGGACTTAAGCAACTGTAATTAGAAAGAGACGAAGGTGAATTAGATGAGTTTCTTGTTGTTTATTTGTATGTGTGTGTGTCCGTGCACTTAAAGTCGTTAGGGACACCAACAACTTACTTTTGTTGCAGGAAATTCAAGTGTGCTACATTCGGCGGGAGTGTTTGATGGGCTTGGAGTGCTTGATGCTGTTGTTGTTGCTGCTGTTGGTGCAAATGCTGTTGGCTACCTGGCACTAGTGGTAATTGCTGCTGCTGCTGTTGTTGTGCTGCGGCTTGCGCCTGTTGTTGTTGCTGCAATGTATGCTGCTGCAGTAGCTGCTGCTGTTGTGTGAGGCCGCCACGTGCAACACGCGGTGCAAAAACACCATAACCAAAACCGTAAATTTCGTCCTCTTCCTTGTCGGAGAGACAACTCGAGGGCTGCAAAGGAGAGAAGAGAAAACAAAAACAAAAGTGAGATTTGTTGGCCTATAAAGCAGGATCTAAGGACTATGAATGTGTGTTTGTACTAAAACTATATATATTTGTATGTGTGTGTGTGTTAAATTAAATTGAGTGGACTGTTAACTACTTTGCTGTTGCTGCAACATTTCATGCCGTTCCAAATAGGCGAAAGACGAAGAAAAAGTGTTAATCTAAAGTTGGCTGGCCGAAAAGCAGCAAGTTGCAACAACCGCTTAGAAGTGGCAATAAAGTAAGAATGAAAAATAAAATAAATACGACCAGAAAACAAGTAACGGTAATGCCAAACCGAACCGAAAACGAAGGAAGTATAAATATTTTCTTAGTTCTGAACTCTTGCTTTGTTGTTAGTGTTGTTATTGCCGGGCCATAAACATGGGATAAAAAGTAATTTGAGCAGCTTTCATGCAGCTGCCAAGTGTTTGTGCAACTTGAGCCCTAAAACGGATTAACACCTTCGAGATTGGTTGTTGTTGTTGTTGCGGAAGAAAAATGCGAACGAATGAGAATGTGTTGGTAAGGTTCCAGGCGGAAGAAAGCAGAAGGCAGAAGTTGAAAAACAAATAAAAAGCAAAGAACTACATCAGAAATAGCTAAATAACGGGCCATACAACTGTATAACATTCCTGCAGAAATAACGGTATTGAATGAACGCATTAGTTTTGAGGCCGACATGCTCGCGTTGCGGCTTGTTAGTCGCTGCTGATTGCTTAGGAAAGTAAAAGCAACCATTTTGGAGATGAAGAAACATGAGCAACTGCCATAACGGTTACTGCGGCAATACAAATTTGTTGCTGTATTTGTGAAAAAACGAAATGAGTGAAATGATGATTGGCAAAATGCTCTATTGCCTGCTGCCTGGTTATTTATTGCTAAATATATGCTATATATACATCTATATTTATTGCAAGTATAACTTTGTTGCTGTATTTTTGTTGTGGCATGCTCCTCACTCTCTCACTCCCTGGTTGCAATGAATTTGAAGCGATCTTTCGAAATTCGGTTTGAGCATTGGATTGCTTGGGGACCACAAATACACAGCTGCGGTTTTCACTAGATTTCAATATAAACAGCAAGCAGCAGTAAGAAGTAAGTAGAAAGGAAGCTCATCTTACAGAGGCAGGAAGCTGAGGCGCAAGAATTAAGGACGAAAAGTGAAATGCCGACAGCAAAATTTATTTCTACACTATTTACAGTTATATAACACACATACCATATATGTATAGAAGGATATAAATATTAAGTCTGCTTGTTTATTTAACTTTCTTTAACGCTCTTCGCTTTGTTTCTGCTCAAGTGTTGGCCGCTTGACTTTCGCTCAATCCCCACGGACGTGTCAACACAAAGCAATTGCCAAAGCTCGTACACATTGTTTTTTATTCATGAAAATTCTCATCTTTGATTAAATGAAAGAAAGTAAATTTGTTTTGCGTCGGACTTGGCATCGGTGGATCCGGGTTTGTGTACTTTTACTCAAAATTCCATAAGCAAGTCGTTTGCATAAAAAGTTGCGCTCGAAATGCGAGCGAAAAATTGTGAACGTAATGAAAATTAATTATTCAAAATATTTATTTTGAGTTGGACGCACAGCGTAAAACGAGGCTAGTAAGTAGTTGGTAAGCGATTTACAACGGTAATTTGATTTTTTTTTTATAGACTGTGGAATTCTTGAGAACACTACTTAAGGTGAAGGTAAAGATTAAAGTATTTTCAAATTAAAAATTATCTATCTTTATAACAGTTAGAGAGTTGGTATGAAATAGCAGAACCTATTATATATATATTAGGTATTATTCGACAAATGCAGGAACAATCCTGGAACAATGCCTTAACCAAGTATAGCAAGGAATATAGGATTTAATCAGATCTATAAGCAACAACAACCACAAAAATAGATTTTTTCTGTTTAAAATCGTATAAAGACAGTCTTTCAGCGCGATTTCTGTAGATCAGATCATTGTTGTACCATAAAACATCCAATAAGACCATAGAACTTTAAGACACAATATCCTGAAAACAAGTCTGATCTTAATAGAAATCGTCTTTTAGAAATGTTCTAAGAAGAAAGACGAGAAAACGATCTTCTTTTGTTTTCAGGACTCAAATGTGACGAGGATATGTAAATCTATCGAATAGAGAAAACCAAAATAGCGTATTGGAGTACTGAAGAAGATTAAGAACTTGCGGAAGGTGATTAAAATATTTGAATATTGGGAAAGAATGTTATAAATTAAAAAAAAAAACATACATAGGGATGCATGGGAACACATATACAAATATACTATTTTCGTTGTCATTGCATTTTCGAATTTTTATATATATTATTTTATTATTTTTTATTTTTTTATATATATATTTTTTTTTCACCTCATTAAAAATAACATTTACTACTTACATAACTACTCTTTACAAAATACATACCGAATATTTTCCTGGCACATAAATGGGCTGACTATGACTATTTGGCAGGCCACCTTGGCTCGAATGGCCGCGATGACCGTGATGCCGGTGGTGTGTGCTAGCGCTGAGGCCACCAATGCCACTGACGCCACTACCACTACCGCTACTCCCACTGCCACCGGCCGGATTTAGGGGACTTCGTTCCGCCCACGCCGCTTGACGGGCGTTTTCTAAAGCACTTAAAATATCTCCAAAGGGAGCCATTAACAATTCACAATAGACGGATGCTAGACCCTCTAAATGACCGCGCTGACCGTCCTGCAAAAGACAAACAACACACAGAAAAAAAAACACAATTACGATTACAACAACAATCTCAAACTAAATGTGGTTTGCACAAACATGTTTTTGGTTTTTGATTTTCTTTAAAGATTTGCTACATTTGATGCTTGATTTATTGGAATGTGGGGTTTGGCTATGATATTCTTGTGATTGATGTTGCAATGCTCTATGGAAGAGGGGGAGTGAGGGATTTTTTTTTTCTGAAGTAGTGGAGAGGTGTGTGAATTGTTAGACGTGAATGTATTAGTAGCGTGAAGTTAAATGAAAACTGTTGAAGATGATTATATGTTGAAATATGGATTATTGATTGATTAGTTGGTGGTTATGGTAATTGAGATGAAAACTAGTTTTTGTTTGTGCAATGGTATGATTACTGGGCGGTCATGCGGATCATAAGGTAATGCTTTTTGTGGTCGCTGCATGCGAATGGGATTTTAATTAACTTAATTATATGAGCGAAATATTAGTGGGGCGGTGGTTAGTGGGCTTATAGGGGCCATGAAAAAAGGAGAGTACTGAATGCATATGTATGTATGTGAAGGTGGTTAGAATGAGAGCTAAGGAGTGGGCTGATACTTTTTTTTATTTAAATCTTAATAATTAATTACTGTGATTTGAAAGAGTCTACAATAACTGAGTGAATGAACTTTAAATGAGACGAAAGATGAGTTAAGATAATGAGAGGTAAACTACTGGTGAATATGAAGTGATATGCCGATCGGTGGTTAATGGTGTATAGCGGAAATATTAACTTATTTAATATATATTTTAATACAATTTAAATAATAGTAGAATATAGTAGATATAATACTTAAAAGTACGTAAAAATATAGAATATAAGAAGTAGAAAGAAAAGCCAGCAAAATTTCAGAGTATTTAGCTTAATAAGTGCATAATTACCTTAATCATAATTTAGTTCAACTATTTTACGCGCTTATTAAACTCTACTATTTCAAAAGACACTACATTTATAAGCTTTTACTAATTTTCCGCCACTCATAATAAATTAAGCTCGCTGTTCGCCTTTTCTCTTATCAGCGCTGTGCCGCCGCACACAAAAGTGCATTTATTGCCCGCGCTAACGGTGCACGCTCAATACTTGGCGCTACTCTATAGCTCGAGCGCGAGAGCACTAAACGCGCTTAGCGCCTAAAAATATGCAACATGAGTGTACAAGTGCAGCAAGCCAGCGCGATAAGGCACGCCACAGGCAAATTTTTAATAGTCGCACACACTCTCACACACAAACACAGAAAGCACACATCTTAAGCGAACGTACGAAGACACAGCGCGCATAGCAAGGCAGACATTATCACGCAGTTAATTGCAATTCTTAAGACCCGACCACTTAAGTACATACAGTCATCAGTTCTATAAATGAGTTATGCGCCCGTGAGCGTGTGAGAATACCAAATTTCATGCTAGAAAATTAAACAAAAATTTCTTATAATTTTAGCGCGCTCAAGAGCCTGTGTTCGTGTTCATATGTATTGTAGAAATGTTAGACCCATATGCCCACACGTATAAATGAATGTATGTGTGTTTAGCTGGCTATGCTGCTATTGCGAGCATGATTCAGCAACTTTAGTGGCTAATAAAAATGTTGTGTGCGAAAAATTACGAGCGCAAATCTCAATCGGCATATAAAAAGCACGCAATCAGCGCGAACAAACGGTGTCAGAGCTAGTCCGGTAACGAGTTCCAATTAATTTTTAGAAAATTAACAAGAAAATTGAAGAAGTTTGTGTTTGAGAATTGGCTTATTTTTGCGGGAGAGAAGGATATGAGAAGTAAATTGAGCGGGATTTTTCTCTTTTAGAATGAAATATATGTGAAGAGGCTCTCCTCTGGAGCTTGTATATTATATGAGTGAAAATTATACAGCTTGTTGCAATGTTAACAAAAATATGTTTATCTTGAGACATTTATGATTATAATTATTAAAAATTATATGAAGTTAGTGTTATATTAAAAATGCGCCTAAAAGATGCTAAAAATTGTGTTTGTCAAAATTTATAGGCACACGAGAGCTATAACTCGTTTGTAGAGCATGGAAAAGCTTGCAGATTGTTATCTAGAGACTTCTAAATATTTTAAAACAAATTCAAGATGCGTATCTTTCATATTACCAAAATTATTGCAGAGCAGAGGCTTTGGAATGAACAGTAACAGAAAAGAAACGAAAAAAGTCCAATCAATTGGGGTTATTAGAAATAGTCCTTTACTTAACAGTCTGTATGCACATTGGAAATTAATTTTCAAGCCCCTAAAAGTTAACAAATGCTTTTTATCATTCATTGGATCAAATAATATTTTGCCTTAGCACAAAAACATATGTAAATGCTTAATATAGACATTTTAGAATTTTACTCCAACATTATTTCGAAGGAAACTGCGCACAAAGTAATTGCAGTAATTTTTGCCAGGAAAATAGAAGACAAATTGGTGGAGTTTACGCACATATAAACGCGTGTATCTGTATCTTTGAACTCATATACTCACACGAATTTACACAGCTGTGTCTAAAAGGTGGCTTACCAACGCCAGCCGTCGGCTCTAAACTGGTAAACAGTTGGTAGGATTGCCGGAAGCGTAACATACGCAAGTGCCTAGAAATACGCGTGTAAGGGCAAACACTTCGACTACACACACATATAAATTGAAGCCGATGATGTCGTTGCTGTAATAAAACACACGGCGGAATTTTGTTGTGGCTTAGACAAACCCCACACATGCGGGTTGCCTCAAGGTAATTCAACAATTTTGGTGCCAAAATGTGTTCGTAAAGACAAAATTATAAAATACATATGTACATGTATGCGTCTTTATGGAAACTTTTCGCAAATTCGTTTGAGACGATGAAATTATGCCTTGTAGGAAGTCATATTGTTGATAAAAAAATATTATTACAGAAAATGTATTTAGTTCATTAATTTTAGAAGACCATTTATTTTAGGGTGTGAAAAGAATAGTTATCAAATAAGAAGATGTAATAAAAAAAATTAAATTGAAAAATTTATATGTACTACATATATATTGGCTTATTTTCTTTGAAAATTTTTATTTTTGATTTTCCCTGATTGGACGATTAAGTTTGTTGGAATTTCCTTAAGCGCAATATTTAGCTGTAGTAGATATTTTCCTAGTAGGTATGTAAAGTACTAATGAGACAGTGAGCATTCCAAGGCAAACGTTTATTCATAATTCTTACAGGTGAATCCATTTTAAAATACGTTCTCATGCATATGTGAATATATAAATCTGGTGTGCATAAATATGTAATATGTGAAGATATTTTAATTTATGTAAGCGCATAAGACTTTCTGCTGTTTTCATCTTATTCCCGGTTATATAATATTTGAAGATGTGAAACAAAAATACGCCGATTTTAAGACATAATTTCCTCCTGCAGCTCCTGTAGATTGAAAAAGGTTGAGAATAAAACAAAAAATGAGGAAGCGTTGCGTTTAGTGTAATTTACCTTCCTCTCGCTTATATTTTTTGATTAATAAATTTCCTCATACATCTAACAGTACATACATCTACGTATGGTAATAAACAATTTCTCGTCTTTGAGCAATATTTAGACCTAATAAGGCAATACAATGTTGCTCAAATAAATTGTTAATTTGCTGCAAATGGAGCTTAAATTAAATTTGGAGGAAGAGGAGGTGGAACGTGATGATTTATACATATTTATATATTTAAGAGATTTGCCTATATGGATATGGTAATTGTTAGAAGCTTGGCTGTGATGAACGTCTGTTTTGTAGTCTGAACCTTCAATTATTCTTAGAAAAGGAGTGATCCACAAACTATAATATTTTAGTTTATTTTAATCATTATGAAAGGAGTTGTACTTGTATTTGATAGATGAAAAATCAGATTTTTTAATTTCTTTAGATACAATTTTCGAATGCTACAACAAGTCGGAACAGTCAAGTGGGCGAAAGTGAACTGGGATAATTTTATTCTGATTTACGGACTTCAAACTACAATCGACTTTGAAATCAGTGAGCTCTCAGTAATTAATATCTCCTAGGCAAAATTTTCGATGACTTCAAATAGGGTCTTGACTAAGTATGTACTGTGAAGATGAGGAAAATATTGACATGTCCCGAATTGTTTTTTTTTTTTTTTCAAATCAAATTGAAATCAACTTTAAGGTTTCCAAGATGTAGCTCCAAAAATTTGAACTTATTTTTAACAAATTTTTATATGAAGGAATGAAAATGGGGATTTTGATGTTTCACAATTTCATAATTTTTTGGTGAAAAGGATACTAAAAAAATCATTCCTTACCATAATATTATTAAATTATGCTCCGGTTGGAACTCTGACACTGCATTGATCCTCGCAATCTATGTTTCTTCCATTTTTTATTGATTTACATTCTCTAATAAATCAAATATGTCGAACATATTTAATTAATTACTTTAATTACAAAATGAAATTAATGCAAGAATTAATTTGCGATCTAGCTTTTGTCAAATTAAATATAAGCGCATTTGTGAATTAAGCGGATTATGCAATCGTCAACCAAATCGCTATATGCTCGTATAAATATGCTTACAACTGTGGCTTAACAAACGAATTTTCATTTTCAGCGGATACACAACTAAAAGAGACACAACTCGTTGGATGCGCACAACTAGTAAAAGGAAGAAGAAGAAGAAGGAGTGTACCCCCAGTGCCTCGACTTGCCTTTAATGCTCACTTAAGAGTACAGTGTGTGTGCATAATTTGCTTTGTTCTTGTTAATCATAATTTGCAGACAAAAAGGCAAACGTAATTTAATTTCACTCAAAAACAACAAATGAATATGTATTGCATGCTTGAATGTGTATTCTTCTATGTATGTTTGGAAGAGTGCGTGTGTGTGGGTGCTTTCCTGCGTAATTGCGCAACAACGACAAAAACAACTACAACAATATGTGTAATGACAGCAACGGCAACTGTAGAAATGGCAACAGTATTAATACGAAAATAAAAAAGCAACAACAACAACAACAATACCAGTTACAAGAACAATCATAGTTAAAAGCAGTGAAATGCCGAGACGAGACGAGACGAGACGAGACGAGACGAGTTGATGCCTTTGGGCACGCACTTAATACTGTGCTATGCCATGCTCTGTTATGTTGTGTGATGCTGTGCTGTGGGGTATATATTGGTGACGGTGTGAGCGTACGAAATGGCAGCTGCTGCTTGTAGCTTGTAGTGAATTTTGCCATTTCGCAGTCGAGCTACGCCTTCAACGAACGAAAATCACGCACTTACACATGGCAACCAATGCGCTGCTATGTGTGTTGATTCCAGAGGAGATGTGTGTGAGGGACAGTGTAGCTATTTGCTTCAGCCGCTGGCAGTTGCATGAACTTGTCACACACACCCACACAGGGCGACACATGTGCAAAAATTTCGTTTGGTGTCGCTGCAGTGACAACAAATATTTATTCCAACAAATATTGCACATTCTCGTACACCAACCAAGTCAGTTGGCGATGACAGAACGAAGATGAAATTACATTAAATATGAAGCATTATGCTAATTATTGCTTATTTTGTTTTATGCTCAACAAAAGTGAAAAGCATTCAGATGAAATTTACCGAAGGCAACCAACCAAAGCACAATGCTACGTAGCAACAATAACTACAACAACAAAATGTAATAATTAGTGAACTGCAATGGCAGACGTTGCGTTGGCATAACATCGAAGCTGAGAATTGTAACTGCGTATGTATGTGTTGCAAATGTGGCAAGACCAAATGTGTGCAACAAAGAAATTTTCGGAGAATGTGGGTAATGACAAATTATGCTCAGACTCATATACACACAAACACAACGCAGTCATAGTCAATCCACTGAAGGATGCACCCAAAGCTGGGCTGCAGACAGCTCGTGCCTCTGGGGTTGATGAAAGCCGAAGTTATAGCACTCTCTGCAGTTGGCAGCAAATGAGCACAAAGATTTGCGTCAAATGACGAAATGCACAGTCGAGTTTGTGTTGTTGCAACATATGTCTGTGCGAGTATACATGTTGCCAGAAGGCTACTCCCAATTCGATGCTGTGTTGTCTTTGACTTTGCTCTTTACTGTCAGTCAACGCTGCAAATTTGCAATATGTAATTAAACAACACATTATTCTTGCAATTGTGTGTCGAGGAAGGAACTCAGACGGGACCGAAATCTCGATACAACTGTTATAGTTTAAGTTTAACGTTTCATTGAAAGTTAATTGTTCTTATCAGAGACTCTACTCTGAGATTTCCTTGTTGGAACATTAAGATAAACATTCTTGTGGAAAATTTTGGAAATGTTATGAAGATTTGCCTACTACCTTCCTTTCTATGGAGGCTTAGTGATGGGAACGAAAAATTTTTTCCTGTTGGTTCTATCCTAATCTGCGTGTACTCAATCTGTGACTCTTCATGATATCAAAGTAATGCTTTGGCGCTTCTAAATAGTTTGTTTACTACCAAAGTAAAAATCTATAAATATTCTATCGAACAGATTTCACAAACGGTAGCCTACATTTAGGAGTATATGATATTTAAAAACTACTGACTGTTTTTTTTTTCATTGAAACTGACGAAAGCTAAGTAAAGCTGACTTTTTCAATAAAAAATTATAATTTTTAATCCAAAATTAATAAACCAAGATTGCTTTAAGGAAATATATGTGCTATACTATACTCCAATATAATGAATCGAATCCGGTGTGGATGTACCAAGTGCAATCCAAAATACTGCTTTAATCTAACAAAATATGTCAATAAGTCATTTATACAAATGTGCGTAAGCCTTTTATTTAACAATTTTCCAGAAATTTTTTTCAATATTAAATTTTCAACAGAACATACATTTTAATTAAATGTGACAACAACAACAACATTAAGCACATAAGTGGATAAGAATGAATTCATTTTAATTTTGAAGGCAGTCACACATACATTCACACATTCCTTACTGACTGAAAATTGAATTCAAATTGCAATTCAGCGGCATCTAAAAGTATCTGACTGAAGCGGCTGGTGGGGAAGGGTGCAGGCAGTTGTAATGAATTAAAAATGATTTTCGAGCGTAGCGACATTTAATTCGACAATTTCCCGCTGACAAGCGAACGCACAAAATATGGCATATCCTTCTGTGGATTGGCAGGAGAGGGTTGACAGCGTGTTGAACTGTGCGAGAAATTAAAAGCATTTCCGTAAACGGTGCCATATTGTAAAACATGCACGTTTAATTAGAAAATATTCGAAAATGTTTGTTAGTGTGCGTGTATGCATGCAGTAGCGAGTATGTATTCAGCTACATATAATGGAAGGAGAAGTTGGCTAAGCGTAATAGCGGATTTCCACTTTACAGCTGCGTAAGTTTGAGCTTTAGACTTTTCAACTTCAATTCAGCTGAGTTAGCTGTCACGCACATATCTAGTTGATAAGTATATATATATTTACTTATGTAATGTCATATTCACAAAGAATATGCGTTTATGTAAAATTGACAGTTTGCGATAACTGAAGAAACTCTATAAACTATTGTTCAAGTTTTTTACCATTAGATAACAGCTTAGTAACTATGAAATATTTTATCATCAGATCAAAAAGTTCGAAACTGTAAATAGTTGTAGATTCCCAGATATGTTGATGCTGCACCTATAGATCGTCTTTAGTGTCCTAAAAGTTTCATCTAACATTTGGCTTAAAAAACTTCGAAAGACCTTGACCTATTTGCTTTTGTGTATTTGATGAAAGGATTCCAATTCTTTGACGAACTTAAGGTCTGATGATTTATGCATATTTCAAAGTAGATCACACTTAAATTTTAAATTCTTAAAGGTACGGTTGTTTTTGGATTTTTTTCTTTATTTTCAATAAATTGATATAATTATATATATTGGCCGACGACTTTCGTGACTTTGGAATGACACCTCTTACCCAACGAAACACCATTTGGCAGTTTAAGTATTTAAGGATTAATGATTGTCTTGCTTAAAAGCAAATACTTTTCTTGAAAGTGATAGCATTCAATGTTAGATTTAGTCAAAAACAATACTATAATGGCACCCATACTCCATAAACGCCAAACATGCCCCATGCGATTTTTTCATGTTTCTTTCTATACGAGAACAATAAAGGATCGTTTTACAAACATATGAGAAATCGCTGAAAGAAGCAAAGTCTAACCCAAAAATCGAGTTTGAAAAGTGTTTCAACAGTTGGAAGAAGCGCTGGCATAAGAGCCTAGTATCAAATGGGTACTATTTGGAAGGCGACAACATTAATGTATTTTTTTTTTTTCAAAAACGAAAATTCATGTTATTTCGTTTAACACACCTCGTATAATGTTATTAAACTAAAAGAAAAAACTTTCATCTCATTTATGTATATAACATTGTAGCATATTTGGCTACATATATGCGATTGTCTTCTGAAGAATATCGTTAATGCTTAAACTTTTTACCCAGAAGTGTGAAATAATTGTGCTCTTTAATTACTTGTCAGCTCTTTGAATAATTTAATTACTGACATTCTGATTTTACTCAATCTAGTATGCATAGTGTTTTACGTGACTGCCTCAGATTTTGCCAAATTAGTTTCTTTAAGAAGAGTTTAATTGCTGTTGAACTCACGTGTGATGCATGTGCGAATTATAATATCAAAAGCTAGTAGTTTCCACACACGTAATTAAGATTTTGATTGAAATGTGGCAACAACTGCTTTCAAGCTACCACTAATTACACTTTATGTTTCTAAGACATAAAATGTAAGATATTAGAGTGATTGTAAGCCAAGCATTTGCGAAGAATTAAATATGCCTTTAGTCCCAGCTTAACTAGTGAGCAATATTTTATTTAAATTATTATTTTTTTAAGATCAAATTTGTTAATTTCTAATAAGAATATTAAATGTAAGCATCTTCTAATATGAAGAATTTAATTTCTAATTTTAGTTTAGTGCACCTAGACACACATATATACATGTGTACAAGCAGTCCTTAATGCCATCAGCTACACTGCCCTCAATTCTTGTAGATCCCCTTGGAGCAGACATATTAACTCATTTAAGCAATTACTCACTTCGCTAGCTGCGTTAAAGCGGACACTCACGCCAAGCCATTGAAAATACATACATATATACACATATAATAGATATATGTATATGTATGTGTGTGGCTATGAATATGAATGAGCATTTTTGCTGATCATCAACGCGACGGTGACTTTTGACTGTCCGCAAGTTGCACGTGCAGCCAAAAGCAAGAAGCATTCATGCAAATACATTTATATATATATAATACATATTTACAATATAAGCGCTTGTGTGTGTTCGTGTGTTTGAGCGAGAAGGGCGCAACTAGCAGCGTCATTGTAAACTCATTAACTTAACGAGCTACATTGTGAATGAATAAAAGGATTATTAACAAATCACTGATTTTGAGCATAAACGAGCGCCAAACCCACTATCTGCAGGCATACTCGTACATACATACACACAAGCAGAGGCGATTACTGGTTTGCTCATACCCTCAGAGCGCAGCGCAAACAAACACATATATAAGAGTATTATGATGGGTTGACGTATTGTCATCGAACGAGCCGACTAACCACCGCAACGATGCCAGCAAAGCGCAAAAAGGGCAAAACCAAGAGCAAAAAGGAAAAAAATTAAAATAAAGCGCATAACTTATAATGGACAACTCTTTTGATGTATCGCAGCGACACACATCCACAGACACCCAAGCAAGTGACAGCAGGCTGATTGTCATGTACGAGAGAGCACAGTACAACACACGCCCACAACAACTATAACAATGCAGATATTTATGAAATTAACCCGTTGGCTTTGGCAAGTGACGGTTGTGCACCGCTTACCCGCGACTCGCCGCTTCACCCGCCGTCTTTAAAGGGACAACTCTCAGGGGCTGAAGGTGGTGCGGGATCAAGTTGCTCGAGAAAGGGGTGCGGATTTGTTTTGATGAATTGTGACACGATGTGGTCTGCTTGTTGTTGTTGCTATTATTGTAGTCACTGTAGGTGAGGAGCACCCATATGCCACTCAATTTGTGCCGCAGGTCGGCTCAAGCTTTGGGTGCTATGAAAATCAGCGAACGGAAATCAAAGTTGATTGCCGTGACTTTGATCAGTTGACTGACTGACGGTTAACAAGTAGGAAATTCTTGTTGTTGTTGTTATGTTATGAGTCACAAATATGAACGAAATATGAGTAGTTAAAGCGCTAAGGTAAAGGGTGGTGTAGGTGGAAGGTCCGTCGATTAGAAGAGTTGTCAGTCAGCTGTGCGCAGGATGTGATAGAAATTAGATACTTTTGTGTGCTGACTTTGCTGGAATTAGCATAATGAAGAGTGGCAGGCGGTCTTCAGTTGTGTTGCTTTCTACTTCGAGTGATTATTGCGATGGGTATCGATTTCTGTTTGCAAAGCTCTCTAATGGATTGATTGCGGAAAGTAGGACAAGTGGCTGGCTACTAAATAGGTTTTATGATGTCACGGTCAGCGCAGTTGTGTTTGGGTAATTTTTCTTTTAGCCAATTTGACTCGTTTGTTACTGCAAACATTTAGCTTGTTTGACTTTCATTTCAATTCAGTGGACCCTTCATATTTGTTTCTATGAAAATTTTATTTCGTTCGTTATTGTTATATTGATAATAAATCAAATATAGGTCAGACATAAATATTTCAGACTAGCGGCTATAGGAGGATAGATATAAATATATATATAATATACATGGAAAAGAAGAATATTTCGACCTAATTCCTCCGAAAGTATGTCGAAGTTGTATTCGAACTCTTTGTTCTAACTACTCGGGATCCTAAAATACTTCAAAAAATACTAAAATCATCAGCCTTTACTTTATTTATATCTTACTTCCAGAAAGCAATATTTAAAAAGTTATTTACGGTCTCTATAAATAATATAACAAATCGGGTTCAGAGTCGAGGTTTGTAGTCAAGAGAAAATCTGAAAATATTAAATTTCTTTATATACATAAAGCTGGATTTTAAAGCGATTTTCTGACATTTCTACGAGAGATGTGTCGAGAAATCTAGGTATTCTTTGAAGAGTTACCACCTGTTTGAAAGTTACATTTAGTTTGGTATGAAAATAGAGAGCAATTGAGAAAAAATTACTATTACGAAAAATTAAATATATATATTTTTAAGTGGAGTTGCCACCTAGTTAAAACTTTGAATATTTGTTTGATATACGATATACTTAATTATGGCATAGGGACCTACTCAGTTAAAAAATATAAAATAAAACTAAAGTCATGAAATTTATTTTAGCTAGAAGCTTCATAGTTCTAATTAAAAAGTTTAAGAAATTAATGTTCAGCAGTAAATTTATAGAAAAATTACTATAATTGTGAATGAATAAAATAATGGCATTCGAAATTAAATAATTCTGTTCGAACTATTTTTTTCTATTTTTATTTACTTTAATCTAAAAGTGTCGCAGCGCTTTATAACTGCAAAACTATTCAACTACTCCGCTATAGAAATATCATGTGCAAATAAACTAAACTTCTGGTTATGAATCCGAGAAGAAAAGAAAAATGTGTGAAAAGAGAGAGAACTTTCATTTTCAGCGAACAAAGAAATATATATTTTTTTTTATAAGAAAAACAAACTTTTTGCACGCCTTAAACGCTGGTCGCGTTAGCGTCAACACGTACGCTTGCCTGGACATCATAATAAACTTTTTCATATTTTTTGCTGCAATCCAACTCGCTAACGCTAACGTGCTTGGGCCAGAGAGCACGGTTGAGTGACTGCTCACATTTTTATTATGAGTAAACACCAACGCACACACACACATACACTTACAACTATACATTTCTACATGTATGGTCTTATGAGGGGGATATGAGGGACAATAATCGCCACATTGAACGCTAAAAGCAAACATTAAATCGATAAAAGTCAACGAAGCAGCGCGACATTACAGCAAAGTGCACGCGTGAGCTGCTGACGAAGTGGGAGTGAGATCGGGAAGAGTGAGGTAACCACAGCGAGTAGTGTGCGAAGTTGGAGGAGCGTGGCTGTAGTAAACTTTTAGCGAACTTGACATAAAACGGAAAACTATTAGTACAATATGCGTTAAAGACGTTTGGACGTCATGACGCTGATCAAAAACGACACACACACACCGTCACTCACTCACACGCCAGAAAATATGAAGAGTATTATGTGCGAACGCGAACTTTGTGCAAATAAACACATACCATATTTATGAGTATCTATGTACGCACAGAATATGAGTATGAGTATTAATATGCGGTTATTTCATATTTTCCTTGCATACTTTAAGGCGCAGTGGCTTTTGGAGTGAGAGAAATGCCGTTACTTGCTCATTAAATCGAGGCAATGTCAATATTATTGCAATAAATCGCTAAGCATCATTAAATTTATTCATATTTGTAGACACAGCAGTGGATTATAGATAGGTCTCACTCAAAAAGAGGGTGATGGTCGAAATTTAAGTGCTGCTTTGCGGTAAACGTCGAATGTGAGAAATTAATTAAGTAGTTAAAAGTGCTTAAGCGCATTACGATATAAGCAGTATTTTTCACAAGCTTATATTCTTTAATTAGCGCCTGCTGTGTGGCCATAATGTGGCACCCTTCCACACACCCCGGTAGCTATTGTTATGTAATGCCTTGAACTCATGTAAATATTGGCTCATTAATAGCCCCTACTTTTGGTTTTTCACGCACGTATGCCGCGCTTATGCTTTAAATGAGCAATGCAAATACGCTGGTAATACCAAATTAAAGACACAGGTTGCACAACAACAACGCATGTAATATAAAAACTCATGCATAGGTAGGCATAATGTGTGTGTGCGCATTCTTAATTGGCCAGCGATTTTTGCCAGCCATGCAAAACTTCTGCGAATTACGAGCGTGCAGATTGTTTTCTCGAGCGTTTAATGAGCAAACATCAGCAGCAGCTGGACAGTCGGCGTAATGGCAGTCGACCAGAAAGGCGCTTAAAGGTTAAAATGAGCTGCCTAAGGCGATCTTAAGTCCGTCATTTGCGGACAGCACATATGTACTACAGTACAGGCTTTCATGTGGATATTGACATGCGTTCATACAGCCGTTAATAATTCGTTATAATTGTATAAATGCTTATTCATTAATTTTTCTCAAGCTTTTAGTAATTAATATATTATATAGTTGTTGCCAAATTGCCGGACATACGAGATTTTGGTTAAAAATAATATTCATATAGAGATTTTATAAAGCTGAACCCTAAATGTAGGCAACGTTCATATTATAGGAAAATTATGTGTTGCCTACATTTAGGCATAGCAACAATTTAGCGAAGTCACACACTTATTCGGAACAATCAATTCATATGAATAAAGCTACGTTAGTTTGTATCGCTCTTCTTTATAATTCAGAGTTTGTCTTATATGAATTTTCCTTGAGTAAAATATAAAGTAAATCATGTTTTCAGTTCTTCAATTGACAGCAACAATTGCTGCAACATGTGCCAAATCATTGTCACCTTTCCGCAAAAAATAAAGTAAATTATTTATAACAAAAACAGAGATAGCCATCAGCAGCGTTGAAAAACTCGTCTACCCATTATCTCTAACGATCAGCGAATTCATAAACGAAATAAACCAAGCGAAACAGATAAATGTCGCAATAAAATAATTTATTGTCACCCGCATTACCACAACATAGAGAGATAAACGTAAAAAACAAACGAAAATAGAGACAGAAAATTCCGACAAAACGAGCTCACAAAAGACGACGACAAAGTAATGCAAAAAAGACGAACTGCAATTTGCACAAAAGCGCTATTTTGGCAACATTTCCACATTGATTTGGTGCAGCAGATAAATGGACGCCCACACCGCCTCTTTGAGCTTGCAACCACCACAAATAACGGAGGCCAACAGCTGCAGACAAGCGAATGCCAATGGCGGAAATAAGATGGCGCTGAGGCGGCGAGCGAGCGCACCGACGCTGTGCCAACAAGTCGTCAGGATTGTTTTTCCAAGATTATACTAATATACTTCTACATACATATGGATGTGTTTTCATGTCTAGTTGTGGACCGTTGTTGTGTGTACCAATAGCAATTCCTTGGTGCTTATGTGGGCGTTAGCCGTCGCCGCTTCGCCGCGAGTTTTCATCTCGTTTTCCCATTGGCTTTTAATAATATGTATTAAATATACCCTCGAAGTGTTTGCTTTTAGTGTTGTCATTAAGTTTTTAATTAAACAAATTTGTGTGAAAGTAATAAATATTTAATTTAGTATTAATAAATATTTGAGTTCATGATAATTACGATTATTAAAAACGATGAGAATAAAAATCAATATTAATAATTTATGGCTTTGCTCTCACATTGATTCATTTTCTATAGTTGTATAATATTGATTGGCGCTTAAATGTAGACTACGTTTAACAGCAGTACAAATTTCCCTCAATTATTATTATTATCCATATTATTGCACCATCAACCAAACTGATTTCATTAGAAATTCTATTTAACAATTAAACTTTTTTGGTTTAGGAGTAATGTGAAATTCGAATGCTTTAAATAATTTATTGCATAAAATTAGATTCGTAAATTCGCCCAAATAAATATGTGAATATGAGCACAATTTGGATTCTTTCAATGAAGACTCTCGTCGGTGTAACTTTCCGAGAAGACAAATTTTATTTAATGTTTTTTAAAATCCCAAAATAAATTAGAAAATACCACAAAATCACGCAAAATAAATTTTTTTTTCATATTTCTTTTTACCAAGTTCTTTATTATATTCCTTCGTTAAGTGAGTAACCGGTATTCGAAATTGTTTAGGATAGATATTAGTATAAAAAGCTTTTGATAACACCAAATCCTTTTTTATTTATACTGATGTGAATCAAATAGTAACCGGTTAACTAAAGAGACCATAGTGTTTGGCCATTCTTATGTTGTTAAAGGAATAATTGTAATATCTAATATAATGTTCGGGTAATCAGATAACCAGATCATATATATTTATACTCTCGCATCAGAGTTGCTAAGATAGTTCTTAGGTGGAACATTGGGCCTTAACAGGATCAGACATATTTTTTAAAAACTTCAAGCTTTTTTCATTTGGAATTCATGAATTCATTTTTCATTCATTTTTTGGAATTCGGGAAAAGGAAAATACAGTGGAACTTCTCTAACTCGAATCACCAAAATCCACGAAAAAACTTCAAGTTAGAGAGACTTCGAGTTACAGAAATTTTCATTAAAACATAAATTTTTCCTAAATCTGTCAAACATAGAGTTTAGTTATTTGCTTCGCAAAAAGTTTTATTTAAATAGATTAAAACATATATTCTGTAATTTTGTTTGTTGGAGGTTGCTAATGTTTGACTCTTGACGTCTGTATCTCATGCCTTTGTTACACGATTTATGAAATCTATAATCATATTTTTTGTTCGCTTCCATACGACTCCTTCAAAATTTCTTGGTAATAAAATTTTAAATTTGTGGTATGCTCTGGTCGAAAAGTTCGTTTTATGGAAGTAAATTTGTATGCAATTTGATTTCTAAACGCTATTGCCTATACAAAAGTTCGAGTTATGGAGATCTTCGACTTATAGAAGTTCGAGTTATAGAAGTTCTGAAGCACCGTATGTATAATCATTTTAAGCCCTTTCTTCAACTAAAAATTAATTTAAAAAAGTTATTGAAGGAGAATAACAACAACAATAACGAGTATTCTAAACATTTATAAAAATGAAGTTTTCGAAATAAAACATATTACGTAAAGGGTATACACTTGACTGTGTGAAGCAACCTACAAAAATTGGAGTTTTATATTTATTTATTTTTTTGTAGTTTTTCCGCTCGAATATCTCCACTTTTTGCCATTTGCGTCTAGCAAGCTTTTTTCTCACTAATTCCCCGCATATATTTTTTTCTATTGCTGCTTGTCTTATTTGATTATTGCCAACTCTTGACACATATTGGCGTAGCATGAGCATGACAGCCGAAAACAAGCCAAAAACTATGCGAGCCACGGATGAATGGACAAGCATATGTGGCTGAGATGGTTGAGAGGGCGGAGAAGAGAAGCTTAAATGTTGCTACAGTTATATACAAATATATGAATAAATGAAAGCCATTTCCGCAAACACTTAGCCGCACTAAACTTACTCGTATTTATATACATATATGTATATATAGCTGAGTGTGTTGTTGTTGCCGTTGAACAACGCATAAAGTGCCAATGGGCGTTAATAACGGAAGTGTTGATGAGCAAGCGTAAGTAGTTGGCTGCTGCTGCTGCTGTTGACTACGAAACGAGCGACTACAACGGCTAACGGGGCATAACAACATAATGCGATAGCAACCGATACGCGCAGCACACTTACTCGTTGATACTTTGTAGCTGCCACCAGCTATTGCAGATAAAGTGATGTATGAGTTTAACGCCCTCATAAATGCGCGTACGAGATGTGTTGACGCTTCAACTTTAGGGGCACAAGCAGCAGTAAACGAGCGCTGGCAACGTTTGGTGTGTGTTCGACTGCTGAAATTGTTGCTTGATTGGTGCTACCGTCTGTCGGCGGTGGCAATAACATTGCAACGGTAAACGTTGGCGTTGGTAATAGTGATGCTGATGATGATAGAGGTGTCGCTGTTAGTGTTGTCGATTGCAATGTGTGGTTGTTGTGATGCTGATAATAGCTGTAGACTATGAAACAGTGAATGGATATGGTACTATATACACGTGCTCTTCTTGGTTGTGTGTTTATTGCAGTTGGGCGCATTCGCGTTGCCAATAAAAAATGCGCTTTGGTGGATTACACTTCAATGTATACTCAGTACACGGTGAGGTCTTGAGTGCGGCGCATAGCAAGTCAAACAACAACAAAGTTAAAATAATGGCGCACACAACGGTGCATATTAAGTTCTGGCGCTAGTTTCACCTTCTTCACTGTACAACTACAAAGCTATATAAGGAAGCATGTGAGAGAGCAACTGCAAGTCAAGCATTTCGTTAACCATCAGTCATCATCATTGCTTGCGCTTGTCTGTCATTCGGCTGCGTTCTGTCTGATGTCTGAGCGAAAAGTTCGAAATTTGTAGCGAGTTTCGTGTTTCACCTTCACACATATGTATGTACATATGTAGATGTATATATATATGTAGGTATGTAAGCCTTTTGCTGATGTCTTCACATTTCTGGCATAGTCTAAACTCTTACCAAACAACAACAAATTACATTTGTAAATTCGCTAAAAACACTACAAAATTCAAGTGCAAGCAAACACATACATACATATATGTATATGATATATATATATATATATATATAATATATAAGTATCCCTATAAATCCATTCAATAATATGCGTGAGGATGTAAATAGTTAGAAATAGTTTTATAAGCGCACGTTTGTTGCCACTCGACTCCAAATCGGGGTGGAGTCGATTGAAGTGGAGTGCTGTTTCACTTAAGTCGACTGCAGTTGTGAACTCACAAAGGATTCGCTTCTTCTCTGGGTGTGTGTATGTGTGCCTGTGCGTACCATTTGAAGCGAAAGTTATGTTCGCAAGTCAAAATTAAATTATCAAACTTATGCGCCATATGCAGCAGTACACACGTTACGCAGACGCTCAGGTGCTGGAATTGCCAGACATTTCCATTAACTGTAAATGTGTGCTTTTGCAGTGGATTTGTAGCTGTACCTATTCCACTTTCTTTACTTTGCTTTTTTTCTGAGAGACATTTTACTTTATTTTTATTATCCTTAGTACATATGTCTAGTGCAATTGTATAGTTTGACCTTCGAAAAATATTTCAACTTAAAAAAATTGACGTAGTTCAAGATTTTCTTTCTGTAGTTATTTAATGCTATTCTTGTTTCCTTAGCTAACATTATTTTAGCGAAATCGTAAATGTTTCACTTGCATTTTCAAAGGAATCTTTTTAAAATCATCCTGAATATTATGAGTGAAGTGACCTCGTGAAAAAGATCAACGAGATATGCTCCTTTTTTCGAAAGAAAATCGCTTCTGTCGTTCATTATGGCTGCTATCAAGCGATATACTTTTGAGCTTTCAACTTTTCAATACCAATCTTTTGATACAAATGGTCTTTCGCTACAAAATAGGGCCCAGTCTTAGGGATTTCTTCTCACAGAACATTTTTTGGATATCAGAGAACAATAAGATATCAGGGGGCTCAGTTTCAGAGAACGCGGTGGATGTGAAAGTCTTTCGAAGCCCAATTCAGTCATATTTTACATGGTTTTGTGACACGGTGTGTTGGCTTTCTGCTTACTCAAATTTTCATGAATGATATCTTCAACTCGTTTCTTTGATATCTTGAGGGATCATTTAACGAATAGCTCCAAATCAATTTGTGATATTTTTTCATGTTTGCTTCTAAATCCTCCTTTGGATGACCACTCACATAGTCTACGGTGCTCATATGGGCTGATTAAATTTTAGAAAACCCTAAGTGTTACATCCTTTAGTGCAGAGCTCTGCCCAGATATGACTTATGAAGCTCTTTTTACATCAGCGTTAAACTTAGAACCCTATCTTCGAAGTTGTACCGCCCCTGGTATCTATGACAAATGCTTTGGACATTGGAACATCTTAAGTTGAAACTCTCTTTTGTACGTTATCTTCTGAACAAGAAAACCCAAAGTGTCGTAAAATGAATAAATTTCACATAACGCTTCTTTGAGCTAAAACAGTTACCAGTTATTAACATAATAATGCCAAAAAGCAACCAAAAATCGAGATATTATTAAGACACAACGAAATGACAATAAACCGATTAGATTAACGACGAATTTGTGCGAATTTCTATGCACGTTGAAATGAGCGAATACGTCAACAAATAAAGGAAATGCGACAAATTAAGTAAATACAAACCAAATGAACACCCCGAGAGCATTTGCAGTGGCACAAACAATGAAATAAATAATAATAATGCTGCTTTGGTAAGGAAATCCATTTGAATAAATAATAACCATGAGATTGCGATGGAGGGATGAGGGGCCACGAAACATATGCGAAACGCACGAATTCACGGCGACAGCGCGCAAAAGCGTCCAATTATGACGGACAGCCAGCCATTGGCGTAGTAAAAGGGGGAGAAGTGTGTGACACTAGTGACGCATTGCCAGCGGCTGGCGGTTGGGAGACACATACAATGGCCGCATAACTTTATCAAAGGACTGTGGCTGCGACGTCTGCTAAATCAATTCGCAGTCGAGGGCAGTCGAGCGCAGCAAATGCCCACGCATGCCACACACTACTACATACGCACACCCACATACTTGTACATTAGCAGGCATTTATCAAAGCAATACGCAGCGATAAGGTAATTTTCCATGCGAGGCATTTACTTGAATGATGTTGATGATGATGAGAGAACTACTCACACGCCATTACAAACATGCTCGCATGTGTGCGTAGATTCGCAATCAGCCTTCAGCAATGTTGGCGAGCCGGAGGGTGAATTATTACTAACTTGCTGACCGGTCAGTCAAATGCTACCAGTCAACTAACCGAGCGCTGCGTGCTCGAGCTGTGGTGGTCGGTCCAGCGTGTTACGCATTGACGTAATCAGATGGCAAGCAGCGGAGCAATGAGCACCAACACACTCACATACACAGAGTGCATAACTGAAATGAGGCCCAGCAGCTTCGGATCCACTGCTACACAGGCGAAGTCAGAAGTCTCGCGTGCGTGGGCGTGTTGCGCACAGATAAACCCCAAACAAATAAGCCGAACAGCATTTGCACAGCCTCCATCGTCCCCCACACACATCCACCTTCTCTATCGTTGTAGTAAAGAGCAAATGCGTTGCGAAACAAAGAAACCGAAAGCAGCTGAGGTAAATAGTTTGCGAAATGCGGCGGCTTTTCCCTCGTTTTCCTGCGCTTTTGTTTTGTTTTTGTTTTTGTTTATTTATAGTAGAATTAATTCAGTCCGCATAGAAAGGCATTTCCTGCGTGCAATGATCTGATTAGCTCCATTCATTCAGCCGCTCTGTTTTATTGTGTTGTTTGCTGATTGTTTGTTAGTTGCTGCAGAATTGGCGGATCGAACTAAATCAGTGAACTAAGCGCTGGGTCTGAGTGGTCAGCGCGATAATGGAAGAAGTGTGGGCGTGTGTGGTGTTTGTTGCAAATGTGTGCGAAATCGTTAAGCGTTGGTTAGTGTTAAATTGAGGCACGATATACTGAGGTCGGAGGCGTTCACCAATTTCTTATAGTAATTGAGCTCAAATATACACGTCGTTCGTCATATTTGACACTTTTGTGGTGAAGTGAGCTTAAGTTCGTTTTAAGAATTTTCTTAAAGATTAAAGATTATAACTATACACAGCAAACATATCAACATTTAACTTATACCTTAGTACTTACTACTTCTATGTTTCTAGTTTTCTTTACGCATATAAAATTACAGAATCGGGTTTGAGTTTGCGTTTGAGTCAAAATCGTTTTGGTGATTGACGTTAACTTACCTGAAAGTAAAAGAAAAATTAAATTAATATATTTTGCTGTTTGAAAAGGTATTTTACATATTATATATAACTAGCGGACCCTATAGATAGTATAGTTGTACTGCATGATATTTCAAGCTGTTAGGATATTAAACAATTTTTGTTTTTTGTTGGACACACTTCACTTGGATTAATACACCGACAGCAGTGACATCCAATTATGAAACATTTCTCAAACAAAATTTTCCCTGGAAATATTATATACCTTCAGGCGGTTTCTATATAGTAACAATGGCGCCATCTATTTTTGGCAAATATAAAACATCAAAAATTAAATTGGGCTACAAACCATTCTCAAATCCACCTGAAGCCACATAAAAAATTTCATTCAACTCGGTCCATCCGTTTGAGAGGATTTCAGTGACATATACACGTACAGAAGTAATTTATATATAAAGCTGATCGGATATAGAATTAGAACCACAACGAAATGCTCTTAAAGCTCTGCTTATCACTTTCGACGAGCTTCGAAATCCAATTTCTTGCGTCCGAGATGCCCTTGCTCATTATATGGGTTTGTATATAATGAATACAGTATTACGGAAACAAAATTACATAGAAATAGAACATGAATGAAGGATTCCTTATTAAGAGAAATGCTGTATCTTATTAGCTTTTAATTTTAATCGGCTGGAGGTCGTGTCTTTAGGTCATAGTATGATAATCTCTTGATTAGCAACGAGAACTATGAACTATGAAAGAACTAAGATCAGTTTATTTGATGAACGCTGAGCTGATAATAGTATACGGTCCAAATAAAAGTAACTCTGGTAATCAAAGTCGCTTAAAAAGCTATTTATTTCAAATCCCTGTTTTACGATCCATTGATAGAGCAATATAGATATACCAAAAATACATTTCTAAAGTCTCCTTCTGCTCCGTGTTTATTCTACTCATCAACTAGGCATAAAATAATAAATTATTCTCCTCACCTCGTCTCCCATTTTTCTCGGCTCGACTCAGCCTATCATTGAAACTTTCAAACTTTTTCCAAACAAGCTCATAAATATATTTGTTTTACTTGCTAAGTAGTCACTTAATACTCATGCAAATGATCGGCAAATTACCAAAAAAAGTGACAAAAGATTTATGTCAATATTGGCAGATAATAACAACAGCAACGATGAGTATGATAGAAAATAAACAAATTTGTGTCATCATCATTGATATCGAAGTAGCAAGTGTGTCGAGGTGCGAAAAATAATTTATTTTGTGGCTTGACATGTGCTTGATAAATGGATTGTGTTGAAGGTATCTTGCAATGGATTGAATTTTTTTTGTGGAGAATATTGTATGTGAGTTCATGAAAAATGTCAAGTGTTTCATTTGAATGGAATTTTATAAGAATTTTGATATATGTTTTATGACACAGATGTGAGGCTTGAGAGAAGTTCTTGTGTAGAGTTGAAAAGAAAATTTGTTGAAGATATTAGATTAAAATTAGTTCTAAGATGGAGTCTGTTTATGATTGAACTCAAGCTCATAATAATAATAAATAATCTGTAAAATATGATGAAAAAATATTCAAAAAACAATTTTAATTAAACACACATTTGAAGCGCAGACAGGTATATGAATTAAGAAATCATTGCCAATAAAAGTTTCCCAATCGAATTGGATGTGCTCGTAGCACGCCCAACCGGCGCGACATTTGCTAACAATGCAATGAAAATATCTTCATCAGCCCCGCATTTAAATGAGAGGAATACACGCTGATTTCAAGCAACGCGAGCCAAATGAGAAGAGGAAAGAAGCAGCAAAGAAAGATCAACTTCACTGGCAGTAGGCCAAGAAGTGTGAATTTTCATTCAAGCACCAAAAGTTAAAGTAAAAAGAGCTAAAAATAGTTTTGAAAACCAAAACTAAAAAAAAAACTAAAAATGATAAAAGATAATATAAACTCAATTTGCGAACAAGTAAAGGAAAAAGCTGCAGCGCCTAGATGTATGCCACGGCGTCTACTTGCTTGGCGCACAAAACTGCCAACTTAACTTTTTGAGATTTTTCGCGCGTAACACGGCCAAATCCAGTGTAAGACGGGCGAAAACTTTTCTTATCCGTCTGATAGGAATAACAAGGGGTACAACAACAACAAAAGTAACAACAAGAACAGATTGTTATTGGTGCGATGGGCAAACAAAAACAATGTCAAACAACAATGGCATAATCAACGTGTAGACTTTGCTTCCTGTTGCTGTCGCTGAAACACAACAAAAATAAAAAAAAACAACCAAAGAACATGTGCCAAGGTGCTCGGCCTAAAAATAACGCTGCTGCTGCTGCTACACAAAAGCGTGAGGTTAGCGGGGTTCGCGCCAACAAAAGTTTACAACAAAAATCTGCGGCGTGCAATGAACTCAGTCTCTCGCCTGTTTTCTTTCGCACACTTCCTTCAACGAATTGGTGTTGTTGTTGGCTGCCGTGCGAATTGTTGCCATTGCCCTGTTTTGTCTGCTGCATTCTCTCGCTTTTGTTGTTGCTGTTCTTTAGCGGCTGTCAGCACATCTCCAAGAGCATATCTAAGATGTTACCAAAGCCAAATCTTTGTTGTGTTTGTTGTTTTCTAAAATACAAGTTTTTGTTGTTGTTGTTGTTTATGTGTATCTATTTAAATATATACTTGCATGTATGCATGGCATTTACTTGTTGACTGAAGCAGGCGTACGCCCACTTGTCAAGCTGATACGTCAGCGCGTTGCGGAGACTCGGCTGCCTTTTGCCGTTAAGTGTTTGCATATGTTCGGCTGCTTTGCTGCTACTTGACACACACATGGCGTATTTTTAGTTGCGAAAGTCAGCGCAAATAAAGGCGCGCAATTTTAGCCAAACTATTTGGTGCTTGAAATAGAAAAGGTGTTTGCTATGGGTGGGGCTGTTGGCGGCAAGTAAAATGTGAGTATAAGAATGTCAGCGTTTCTGGGTGTTAAGTGTGGTGTGGATTAAGGATAATCAGTATATATAATATACCTCAGCTTCGTTTTGAGCTCGAGTTCGGGTTTCATCCCTGATAGGAAGATGAGTTTTGAGCACGTATCTCATGAATTATATCTTTCTGAGCTAGACAACAAATCTTCGTAGGTGTCTGCACTGATCCCTGTTTCTTTTAATGTGCGATGTGGGTGTGCAATAGTAAACCATCAAAAGACCCCACAGCACATCACGATTGCTCAAAATGTATAACCAGATCTTCGATTATGTGGATAAATTGATACTCAAGGCGAGTTTAAGGAAATTTTAAATGTTCACTACGAGGTTGGGAGGTACTGAAGTCTTAAACACCAAAATAGTTGGTAAACTCAGCCGAACACTTTTCAATTGAAGAGCTAAACTTTATCCAATACGAGTTTAGGAAATCTTTAAAGCTTAATTAATAATCGATGAGCAGTGTATTGTTAAACACCAAAATTTTTAATAAACTCGTGTTTTTATTATTTTAAACTCACAATTATTTATTTAATCAGATCGAGTTTATTGAAATTTCGTGTGCTAAATTAAGTTTTAGTGGAAAGTTTAATATTAAACACCAACATTTTTGATAAACTCGAGTTTATATTTTCTTTAATTTCTAAATTATTTTTTAATCAGACCGAGTTTATTGAAATTTTGTTTGTCAAATTAAGTGTTAGTGAGTAGTGTAATATAAAACACTAGAACTTTCAATAAACTCGAGTTAATGTACTCTTTAAACTCATGAATATTATTTTTTTAATCAGTGACCGCTATGATTGCACTATAATCAAATTGATAGAAAATTACTCCGACAACAAAAACTCCAGGCCAAGGCAACACCAATTTATCCATTGATGAAATAAAACTCTCCAAAATATCATAAAATGCAATGCCATGCTGTGGCCCACTTAAATAACTCAAATTGCCTAGCGTATATATTTTGGTGCCACATGGCCGCCACTACCACTAAACTAGGTCTAAATTGAGCTATGGTCTCAGAATTTCAACAAATGCGCACGATTATTGGCGCGCAAAATCGAGTTTATAGTTAAAGTTTTGCTAACCGCAGGCTGACAATAAACAAATGCCAATAAAATTTGGCGTTGCATAATTTTAGGCGCACAGGCAAACACATTATTATTTATATCGATGGAGTGTGTGCGCCAACTTGCGAACGGCTTTGCCAATAAATTTTACATTTTCAATCAATTTTCGGTGCCAATCACAAACAGCCAGCCGGCGTGAGTTGTGCGAGCAATGCACAAAAGCTCACATGAAGTCTATGTAATATTTATAAGAGTGTGCGCGTGTGTGAAGCCGTTAAGTGCGCCTACTTATGACAGTTCGGATATTTGGTGCGAAACTCGTTGTGTGTTACACAAATTAAATTTTATAAATTCACAAGCGTTTATTTTGGTTGTTTGCCTGTTTGTTGTTGCTGTGTTGTTGGCTTTCGCATGTTGACGCTGTCATACGCGTCGAGTGCAATTTTACGCGATTAAAAGTAATCAATCACTCTGTCATTTGCATACATTTAATTGTGTGCCTGTGTGTGTGTGGTTGAGTATGTGAGTGAAGGCGTGTGTGTGTTTACTTGTTTTCGCTCGCAATAAATTTATCAATAATTGCCAAATCTGTTGTTCAACAATATTGAATGAATACGAATTAGGTGTGACTGGCGCGCCCACAATTCTCACTCACTCACCAAAGTATGGGTGAGTGTGTGTTAGTTGGCTTGGCGCATTTGCTTTCGAAATTACGTGTAAAATATTTATCCAATTGTGCTAAGTCAATGCATTTGTGGATATTTGTTGTTGTTGAATGTATTTGCTGATGAAAAGCCAATAAACATTAAATTGACGTGAGTGGATGATGAAAATGTGAACTTTAGCTTATATTCGAATGTGGTTTTCGAACAAAAATTAAAAATTATTTTGAATGCATGAATCTCCTAAGTAATCGCAGTATGTTGAAAATATGATTTTATTTAATTTACGATTTTTTTTGTTTTCGAAATTTATTTTCGAAAAAATAAAAACGTTCAAAATTTTTTTGAATACTTAAATTTTCTAAAAAATATAGGCATTTGCACTTTTTTAAATTTTTTAGTATTCGAATTTTATGTTCGAAATTTTTTTTTTCATATACATACAAAAATATTTTAAATACTTAAATCTCCTAAACAATCGAGGTATAACGAAAATAAGAATTTATTGCATTTTCGAATTTCGATTTTTTTTTTCTAAATTTATCTCATTTTCGATTTTTTTTTAATATTCGAATTTTATTTTCGAAAAATAATTGTGTTAAAAAAAATATTTTGAAATACTTAAATCTCTTAAGCCAACGCGTTATATATCAAAGCTATTGGCACTGGCAACCCAAAAAAAAAAAATCATTACCATTTTGGTTTCAGAAAACTCAATCCTTTTCGACAACAAAGCAATTTTCGCTAAATTATTTTGTTTATTTCTGTTGTTGTTGTTGCAGCAAAATAAATCCAATTTTCAAATCTTTGAAAAATTCTTTCACCGCTCTACCATTTCTCATTTATTTGGTCGTGTTAATCCGCTTAGCGGCAAACAACGTCAACACCAGCTTAAAACCAGCCACACAGGATGCCACGTTGCACACAAACACACTTGCATATATGGATGTGTGTGAGCTCTAGTAGAATGAATGGATAATAGAATCTATGCAAGGTGAGGGAGCATGCACGTGAAGAGCGAGAAAAGTGCGCATAAAACAACACTTAAGCCAAGCGATAAGCATTTGAATGCATTAAAATCCTTTTTTGCGGTGTTGATAACCGGCACGGCACCAACACATGCAAACGCGCTGGCTGGCTAAGGTCACGCAAGTGTGGTGCCTGCAACACCGTTATGCTTTGTCTATCATATACAGAGAGAGGGAGGGGGATGCAAATAATAAAAATGAAAATTGCATAAAGATTTGTTGTGGCAGATAAGTCGCGCCACACACACACAACAGCAACGCAAGTGGCATGTGGCAAGTGGACAACGGTAAGCTGTCAGCCAAGCGCAGCAACCGCAAACGAGTTGAACACAAACGCAAAGCAAACACAACAAGGGAGGAGTGAAATGAAACACTGTGTTGACTCAGCAAATCCGCAAATAAACAAAGCAAATATTCAAATACCGAAATGTCGCTGCGCCTTGAAGCAGACTACAGCATTGCGGGTTATGTCACACAGTTAAAGCACTCTTCATGGCACGGGTGCTGCTAATTGACCAAAAAAGACTGGTGCATAACGACGTGGGTAGCGTCGATACCAGCGATACTAATCTAACAAAGCGTTGATTTTGTTGTATAACGGTATTGCGGGTGACAACGAAAATAAAAGTGAAAATTCGAAAGAACCATGAAAACTCAGCGGGTGGTAATTTGAGGTTGGTTTGAATGAGGACTCTAAAATATTACTTTAGAGTAACTACAGATGCAGAAAAACCGGTGTGAGCCGTATTTGATATATTTGCAATAATTGTTGTTGGGTAAATTTTATTTATTTCCTCATTTCTTTTATTTCTCTCTGGAAATCTTCGCTTCTTTAGCTTATTTCCGAACTTTTTCTTATTTTCGAATTTCATTTTCGAAAAAAAACATAGTATTTAAACCTCCTACGAAATCGGGGATTTTATTTAATTTTCGAATTTTTTCCCGTATTCGAATTTTATGTTCGAAAAAAATCTGCTGGAAAAAAAATGAATTATAATTTTGAATACTTAAATCTCATAAGCAATCGAGGTTTGATGCAAGTTTTAACTTTATCTCATTCTCGAATTTTTTTATTTGATTTTCGAATAATATTTTCGAAAAAAAACAAAAAGTGATGAAATATAGGGAAGTTTTTTCAAAAACGTTTTAGACTATAGTTTTATAGAGAGATTATATCGCTATGCTTACTAACTCGCATGAAGAGGCTTCACTCCTCCCACATACACACAAAGAAAGCTTCAAAGCACGCCACATATACACTCTATAAACGACTCATAGTCTGAATGCCTTCGCACATTAGCAGCCAACTTCCGAGAGCAATCGATTAAAAACTCTACAAAACCATTTTTAGTTTACCTTTTTCTGCTACTTTGCTCCAAGCAATTAGTTGCTGGCAGTCATTTTTATTGTTGCGCTCGCCCAATTAATTATTCAAGTGAAAATTTTCATATCCTGCAGCAAAAGGACTGACAGTTGAACAACCCCAGTGGCCTCAGACCAGACAAAAATGGTGAGGCTGACAATCAACCCAAACGGAGGATTATGCAGTGATGCCATGGACTCGAGTACAACAACAACAACAAATATTTATATGTGAGACTTCGTGTGTGTGTGTGTGTTTGCCCATCTGCAAGCATTTGCTTAAGGATGGCAAGGCGAAAAATTTATGATTGTAAATTGTTTTGGTCCATAAGGTTAAGCGAACGTATGGCATAGTGGCATGGTGGCATAGCGTTTCAAATACATGCCTCATGTCGCAACCACAGACAACAACAATAAAAAGCCAAAACAAACACACCGCCACAGCTATAACAACAAATTAGTGTGAACAAGTGGGCAACGGCGCCCAAAAATATATTTTTCAAAATAGCGAGCGCCACGAAAACGGAGATTCACCTCCTTGTAAGCTAATGTGTTTGTCTGTATGCGTTCGGCGAGTGAAATTGTCCTTTTTCGTCCGCAACAGAGTCCACGGAGAACACATGTGCGGAGCCAGCAGCACACGTGGTCGCAGGAACATTAACTCCATTGTGGCGGAAGTAAGGTGAGTTGGGCGGACAGCTCATGCACGTTTGCATACAAATTAGAGGGCATTGCTATTGCGAAATTTGTCCTACACCAAAAACAAAAAACAAAATAAAATGGAGCGGCAAGTGGTATTGGCATTTGCAACATATCCTTTCAAATTGGTTAGAATGCTTATTTGACTGTTGTGCTGGTTGTTGTTGTTCTCTTTTTGATGTTGTTGTTGTTGTTGTTATTGTTAGCTGGCCTGGCTGGCAACGTTGATGATTGTAATCCGGTTTGTAAGTTATGTGCTCCTTAATTGAGTTCACAGGCACATGACCTGAATCTATGATTTCGGCTGTTACAGTTAACTGCTTGGATGGACTCAGCCTTAGACACAGTCTGTCCCAACGCGAGCATAACGAGTTTAGTGCTAATGCAAAATATACACATATATACATACATACATATATGAGAGAGAGCACAGCTGCAGCACTTTTCCACACTTTCAGCGCGCTAGCTCAGACTGCTGTGCGGCAGGTGAGCTTTTTCGCCGAATCTCTGTGTGCATGTGTGTGCTTGTGTGTGCGGGTTGACGTACCGCGCGCTGATTCATCAGACAGCTTCTTCCGCTTCAAAACAAAAAAGGGCAAAAAAGCGCACAGCTGCGCAGATTAGTAATAACCTTCCATACATATATGCATACATGTTGTTGTTGTTTTTATTCTTATTCTTGTTGTTTTTGTAGCTGCGCAAATTACATAGTGAATATTGAAACATCTGTGCCGGAAGGTTAACTCCAAAGTTGATTTCACTTATCTTCTTCATCCTTTTATGTTACACTCTGCTTGTTATGGACGGACACATACGCACATACACAGACATACAAACACACATACATACGTATACATGACTCATTTGCCTCACCCAATCCAAGTCCACTAATGCAATAAATATCTGCACACAATAAAGCAACTATCCACAAACCCACTCCAGCAAAAAAGGATTCATTTAGCTGCCTTGGAAGGGTAAGGTATGATATAAAAGTGAAGTGCAGAGAGGGGGAGTGAAGTGAAGTGAGTTCGGCATGCTCATCTTAATTTTGAAAAATATTCACATCATAATTTATTTTAATTGCTTCAGTTTGTTGAGTAGAAAATTTATTGGACGACTCCTTGGATTGGACTACCTTCGGCAGCTCGCCTTAAGCCAAGGCACGCATGTTGTTGTTGTTGCAAGCGTGTGTGTGCCATATGTTTATTCAAAGCTTTCAAGCCAACAAACGAGCAGAGTTAAGCAATTTACGGCAACGGTAGTTAGCATTAGAAACCCTCTCGCCACCTGCGCACCAATCAAATTGCTTGTTGACCAGCGTCCATTTGCTATAGCCTACACTCGAGTCTTCATCGAAATCATTCAATAGCTGTAAACAAAGTGGTGGTGTGGGGGTGGGGCCATGTGCCAATTCCTTAGAGCAATTTTGTTGCAGTTTTGTAGAGCATACAGATAAATGGGAATAACAAATTAAATTTATGCAGCCCATACCGTTACTTTGGACTATGCAGCTGTTGTCGAGGCTTCAACTAAGCTCAGGTATATATACATACATACATATATACTATATATGATTCATATGTGTAGAAAGGTGTAATTCAGTGGGCTTTAGACGCATGTGTGGAATCTGCTTAAACTGTGGGCAAGAAATTTCAGTAAAACTTTCCAAATATTTTGGGTTATTGAAGTCAAGTGAAGGTTGTAATTGAATTTCTCAAATTCCATATTCAAAATGCGGGATTTATTTTTACAGTTACTGCAATATAGTGAGATTTTATAGAATTATACTTTCTAAATATGCATTTATTTGTGGACATATGAGAAATAAATGACAAATAATTTTTTTTATATACCTAACTGTCTTTTTTTTTCTTTAGAATGGAGAATAGTGGCGAAACGAAAGTATTGTATAAGTCAATGAGAGATGGAGTAAAAAAGCAGTTACATCTTTACAATAAGGCAACCACATATTCTCTTGTATACTATATGCATTTATTATATGTATTTATTGCTTCCATATATCAATTTTATGACAAAAAAGGGGAGCTAAAATGTAGAGAACTGAGAAATTATGAACGAAATGAAGACGACTTCTATTAAGTGAGTAAATAAGAAAATTATTTTTGTCACTTTTAGGCGCACTTTCTTATTAATCCATCGAAATACTGTCAACACAACAACATTTCAAGCATAACATCCTTTCTACAACTACAACAATAACAACTTTATCTAGAAGACATCTTCAAAAAAATTATTTCAAGAATAGCATTTTAAATAAATTGTTTTCAAACAAGGAGCGTCTACTATGGAGGGGTAACGCTGAATAAATTTTCTGCCTGGAAGATTCCTGCCTCCTGTTTCAGGTTTTCTAACGACCCTCCTCGCTTACTTTTGTATCAGTCCAATCAAATAAATATTTAAGCTGCACTGGAAGAGTCTAGAAATCTGTTTGTCCATCGTTGTTCGAAATAATAAAAAATTGCTCAGTTGAGTTTGGGGAACATAAATATGTCAGGTGTCATTAGTATGATTGAAATTTAATCTTCACTCCAAGAGAGAAAACACACAATTTGACCCTTATAATCGGCCACTGGAATAGCGCGTAATCATTATATATAGTATATGGGGGCTGGTGTAATTCCTGGATTGATTTCAACTATGTGTATCATCAAGCTACTATATATACAAGATTGTCCATTTACTTCATTTTGCTAAGATATCTCACATATTAAGCGATATATACGGTATTAAGTCAACCGGGAGTTTGAAAATTCGTATATTACGTATTAGGGGGCTACAGAAGTGTTGACCCGATTTCGCCCAATTTAGGCACAGAGGCACACTAGTAGAAAAAAAAGATATCCTTTCAATTTCTTTGTAATATCTGAGATATTTAGATACATTTTCAGTAAAAAATAGGGCACATGCACTGAGGTCCTCATGTTCGGTATCTTATACTCGCAATATTTGTGCAACGTTTTGTTCCAATTTTCTCCATTTTTAGACGGACAGACATCCGGATTTCAACTCTACTCGCCACCGTTTCGTTTAGTATTAGGTCTTACAAACAACCGTTAGGTGAACAAATTTAAATTACTCTCTTTGCAACATGTTGTGAGAGTATGAAAATTTTGATTTTTTTAGTAAAAATTTTAGGTAAATATTTACAATTAAAAAGCTTTAATCTGTAATTTGTGTAAAAATTCCTAGAAATATTTGACCTCTTAAGGTCAATTGCAATTTAGTCTTATAAAAAGCTCTTCATGTACACTTGCACTTTTGTATAAAGAAAACACAATAAAAATCTATAGTGTAGCAAATAAAATAGTGTAAATATTTTGAACTGCATACAAGCTCTATTGTCTAGTCGGCTGTATACTCAATAATAGCTAATGCAAGGTTAAATGCTTTTGGTGCAAGTTTGAAATATGCACACACCAACAAGTGCATATTGGATTCTGATTATATTAATAGGAGCTTGCAGAAATTTGTATGTGGTACGGAAACATTGGGGGAGTTTAAAATGGAAAATGGACTCACATATATACATATGAGAATCCCTTCACTGTATGTGCAACGAAAAGCAACATAAGCTTGTAGTCGAAAACGCTTTGTTTATTGAATTGGAAATTTTCTTGCATACTTTTAGTATAAACGCCAAAATAATGAAAACAAAATACAAGAAAATTACGAAATAAGACACGACATAGAAAAGCTGACTACAAATGCAAAAATAAAAAAAAACAACAACAACAAATACAAACACTCATACAGCAAAGCTTCAAATTGTAAACAATTTCAGGAAAATTGCAACAAAAACAAGCTGCTACAAACAATTTTCCTAGCTCTGAAAACACACACCCACACTCATATAATATACATGATGCTCCCCTGACTCTCACTGACTCTCACCCTCCAAGTGGCATATGCACTTTGCATGTAGCTTCTCTGTTTTAAGCATTTCAAATACAAATTTCAGCAGTGAAACATATTTGCGACAGCAAAACATTTATATAAGCCAGCATTGGCACACACATATACATATATATTTTAGTGAATTTAAAAAGCCCGAATGCTTTCACAACTCGCTTGCATTTTTACAATTTTTATGCGTTTATTTTTGCCGAGCGTTGCAGCGTACATTTGTGCGCAAATAAAAAGCAGCACAATTTTCATTTCATTTCCACACAAATGTACATATATACATATATAAATTTCATATATGAAATCGCATATAAATATGTATGAATGTGTGTTCATTTGCTTTACCTGATATTGACTTTGTATGCATGCGTGGCTGTTTTCAAAGACTATCGAAATTAAATGCAATATTTTGAAACTCTTTATGCCGCTGTTTTCATATCGTTTTGCTATATTTCGTTCGTATGGTTTGTGATTACATTAGTGATTTTTATTTCACGTTTTTTCTTACCGTAAAAAAAAGTTGTCAACATCCAATATGGGATATTGCGCTCATATGGACATAAAGTGTTATTACTACTGTATTTTATGCATGAGAAGTGCGGAAAATGCTGGTGCATAAAAATTCTCACATTTTCAAATCGACAAATGGCGCCCATGGGGGTGAGAGAGAAGAGTGTAACAGTTAATACTTGCATTTGTGTGACCGTTATGGTCGAAAATGTCAGAATACTATAATAATTGTTACTTTGAAAAGTCGAAAATAATGCCAAATATCACTAAAAATGTCATTGAGAGCGTTTCAGTAAAGATCCCTTATTAAAATAGCTTAAAAATATGACTTTATCACTTCAGCTGCTTCATAAAACCCATCAACAACGAATATTTATTTCCTTTAAAATTGAGAAACAATCAAACTATTTTATCTTACTAAAACAACAAAGAACTGAAACTAACAAAATAATTAATAACATTTAAAAAGTAATATCACAAATTAGTGATTTGCTCATGACAGCTGTCATGTCATTGATTTTTTCAATGACACAAAACCACAAGCATAAAAGTGATATTTAAAACACGAAATATGTTAATGTCAAGTACACCGGTTGACAACGGTAAAAACATAGACACCGTTGTTGACAAATGTCAAGTTGACACTTGTTTACACACAGCTGTCAAACACATGCTACGCGATACACAACGCACTGCGTTGGGTTGCGTTTCGTGAGGGAGCGCATATTACAACGATAAAAACATTGAATGAATTGACGCAGTTGACAGCGCTCTTTAGCTGTTACTAGCTAGGTTACTACACTCGGTAGTACATCGGTTAGCGTTCATTTTGCGAAGGGTTACTACGCTGCACACGCCACCTTTGATTGAGAACTGCGACCAAGTAGCACTCGTGTCACGTAATCTTCAAAGTAAATAACCGACAACAATCTAACTATGCCTTTGGAGTACCCCGTCTTGGTTTGCTTACCACAACTTATCTGCTTCGACCGCTTCCGACCTCATTTGCAAAGCCTGTGCTATTGACCCACCGCAAGGTACATAAGCAACACCCCATTTTGGCTGTTCCTCTTCCTTTATTATTGGTGCCACAACGTCGCGCTAATCAGTTATTTAAAATCTTGTAAATTAGCCTATCTCCCTGGTTGACGCTTTATCGTCGAGCGCCCCAGAAACTTTGCTTGTGAACATTAAACTTAAGCGCTGCGCTACTGAAAACATAATTTTTGTATACTTTCTCGGCTTTACTTCGTTGAAAGGGGTAGATAGTTCTGAAGTTTATGTTTCACACACCCTCGCGAACAAAAGCCCTGAAGTTAGTTGTTGAGTGAAGGCGAGATTAGACTCTTCTTTTGTTTATTGTTTTAATTTTTGTTCTATTTCTTTGTTGGAAATTTTATGTTGAGCGCTTAGAGTTGAGTAGTTGAAGTCTTTAATTAGAGCTCTTTAAACTTTTAGTTAATAATACCCTTTCTCTCATTCTTCATATCACTCTCCTTCACTATCTCTCAACAGTTAATATATTTTATATTTATATCGAGATTATGCTTCTTTATTCTAAATAAATTTTATACTAAACTGTATTCCGGACTCCTTTAAAGTTTCTTCAATTTTCAAATTAAATTCTTCTCTTTTAAAATCAAATATATTTTATTCGTTTCCCTTGAGAAAACATTGCTTTTACGACCATCCTTGCGTGTCTATGCAGATGCATACCACATGTAAGTGGAAAGCATCATATGTTGCTATTGAGTCCATATAAATGGTCGAGAATTTACGATAATTTTCTTCAAGTTCTTTCAATTTCCATTTCTCTGCTTCATTTTTCCCCTATTTTCTTGGCTCGACGATATTGGCTTCTAATCGAGTCAATCAGCTGTGGCGAAAGCAATAAAAGTGCAATTGCATAGAAAAAGTGTAGCCGTACAAAGCTAATAGAATATAACGGTGCAATGCAATGAGCGAAACGGGGATTGAGAGGACGGTAAGGGATACCTTATGTTTAAAGTAAAAGAGCAAAGAAAATTGCTTGTGTGAAATACAAATTAAAGTTGAAGATGCAGTTGGACACAGTTCGGTGTGATTAAATGATGATCGATAAAAATAAATAATCGATAACTAATATTTATCGATTTTTGCTTAATATTAATACATAGTAATCGCTTTGCCGTTAAGCTATTAGTATAACTTTCGCATTTTTCAATTCTATTATACTATATAAATTAATTTTTTCCGCACCACAATTTTGCCTTTCAAATCTGCTGGTGCTCGCTTTCCGAAATTCCTTTTCAAAATTTTTGTAACAAAATACTTGAATTCCATAGTAGCGCCACATTCTGTTTGAAGTTATGTAATTCAAAATAACGCACAGCGGTGAACTTTTGATTGGGTGACTTTTCGGACGACATGCTGCGTCAGCAACAATAACAACCGTGACAAAGTGACAACTGCAGTTGGTTTGCTACAGCGACAACTCGCTACAACAATATGTGGACATTCCCTTTATGGATAGTTCTGTGCGCTTTTATGCGACTTTGCTGCTGCACGCCCATACAAAAGCATGCCACAAACTTGGAAATTTTGGAAAGGTGACTTCAGGTCTCTTATATGTTATTATATTACATATATACTTCTAAATTTATGTATAGGTGCTGAAGTATTGTTATTAATGCTTTAGTGGGGTCTCTGGTGTTGACTTACCTTTCCTGGGCACATTCCATTTTATTTTAAAACATTTCCCAAAAATAATTTGGTTCAAACATTTTTTTAAGTATCAGATTTTTTTCAACTGTCGTCTCATACTGGATTTGAAGTGGTTCTAATCGATTAATTATTAGAGAAAATTCTTCTTCAACAACAAATAATTTTTAATGCAAAACCTTAAAGAGCATAATTCGATTATCGAAAGATCTTTATAGTATTCTTATATAGTATCCTTTGTATGTTTATGAAAATAATCTCGTTCAATAATCTAACCGTTTACATATGTATAGCCAAATGAGATTATCAATTGTTAAATGTGTTGTATTTGTTGTTGTATTACACATATTTCTCTCGCTGTCGGCCATTTTTGTTTACATTTTCTTTTGACATTTCTCATCTCCCTCGCAAAATTATCGATAAAACTAGGAATAACATCGAAAATCTAGTTGTATAAAACGAGATAATTTTATATCCTCGGATTATCAAGAGAGGAATTTTGAATGAGAAATCTCGCTTCTTAATTACAGATTATCAAGTTAAGCTCGTAAATGGAGATAATCACGTTATATGTAAACATTGTATTAGAGTAAAATACTTTGACTTTCCAACTTTCTTCTCTTTTTGTTTTTCCTATGATATGAGTTTTGACCCTCATCACACTCTAAGATCTCTTTCGAAATTTCTTTTAATTCTATATCGGGTTATGATAGAATTAAAAAAAATTTTGACTATCTAACTCGATGGATATATGTTCCGTAGAGAGTGAAGAAAAAAATGTAAAGAAATTGTTTATGAGAAAATTAATAAAAATTAAATATCTTCCACATTAGTCACACATGGAGTGCCATTTATAGCTTACAATGCGATAAATTTTCATTTTATGACATCAAAGCACATTCCACTAAACTAAATTAAAAATATTGTAAAAATTCCCATGTTACAGCATAGGTAGGAGGAGGATAACAAAAGAGGGGGAGAGGATTGCAAAAATGTTCGAATCGTCGACTTTCAAAGAGCTTAAAGCTTTCGCCTTGGGAAAACCATCCAAGTGATAACCATCCAATATACTGTCAGGACATACCGAAGAAGTTGGTTTCACCAATACCAAATTCGAGTTTGTGACAAGAAGTTCTTAACCTAAAAAATTCTAGTTATTTTATGTTAGAAAATATTATTAACAAGTCTCAAGTAGACTTTAATATACATAACATACTATATATACATTTGGATCCCGAGGAAGAGGGAGACCTCCACTCCGATGGAAGGACCAGGTGGAGAAGGACCTGTCTTAACTTGGTATTACCAATTGGTGCCAAACTGCCAAAAGGAGAGACGCGTGACGCGCTGTTGTGGACTCGGCTATAAACGCGTAAGATATACATATGTATGGTATATGAATGTGAGTAAATATGAATTGCTAAATTTCGAAATCGCTTTAGATGCAAGCCCTGCCTCTGTACCCAAACCTAACTGCATCTGGCGCACTCGAATATTGTAAATAAATATTGTGCTTCGCGCTTGTTTGTGAAGCGTTCACGGTGAGGGATCAACAACTTGATTGGTTCAAGTGTTGTTGTTGTGCACAGACATATGTGTATGTTGTTGTTTTTTCTTAAACAAATTTTTTGTTGCGTTTGTACACAGAAAAAAATTACGCTATGCAAATTTGCGTTGACGCGCTTCAACGCTACTGAATATAAAAGTCTGCAGCGCCACCACCCCCCCTCCAAACCTAGCGTGCGTCTCTAACAATCAACACTCACTCACATATACTATATATATAGAGAGAGGCTTCCCTGGGACGTAGATGAATTTTATTTCATTTTCGCTAGACTGCGCGACCTCAAGTTTAGACAAGAGTACTCGTATTGCGGTGGCGTTTGCGGTTGACACGAGTACGTCAGTGCGGGAGAGTGTGTGTGTGGACTAATGTTTGTGTATGTGTGTGTGTTTGATTTTGTTTGTGCATACGGAATATCGCTTAAGGCGATACGGTTTCAATTCGTAAATGTTAATATTTATGTTTTGATTTCGCAGCGCGTTTCGAACTCACACACACACACACTCTAACACACTTGCAGAGAGCGCGCTTCATGGTAGCAGCGTGGGCAATCTGGTGATCTGCAGCACTTCTAAAATATTAATGAAACACAAACAAATGTCAAAAATGTGTACACACAACAACAACAACAACAATTTGTCCGGAGACAGCAATACAAATACCCAATCCAAATGCAAATACAAGTGCGAATGCAAATATATGTCCATGCGACTGCCTCTGTGTGTGTGTTTGTGTGTGTGTGTGCGACAATGTTCCCCAATAGCGAGCGAGCAAATAAGTGAAGCAAACAAATATTGTAGATATGCTAAACCGCATAAATATGTAAACAAACGTTTTGGTCGATTTTGTAGTAGTATAGTCAACACACACACACACACTAGCTGAGTGCTAAATATTTGAGGTTATGTGTTTGTATGTGTGTGTGTAGATCGTATGATTGCATGAGTGCAGAAATTCTGTGCTAAGGGATAAAGCTAATACTATTGCTAATATTTTGTATTGTATTACATGAGAAAGGAGTTAAGTTGCTGCGAAAATCAAAGAATAGTGAGTCATGGTCCTAAAGCTTTGCTTGGTAGACTGAAGACTTAATTTGGGCCATATCACAAATGAGTTAGAATGAGTTAGGGAATGAAATATATGATATAGAAATATGCTCTATAGAAAAAATTCTCGAGAACAAAATTCAGTTCCAGCCACATACTCATACCACAAAATTTCCATCAAGGCCTATACACTGATTATAGTGATCTTCTATTATGTAGATAACATTTTGGTGCCACAATTTGTCTTTTGTTAAAGAAAAGGCTAGGTTAGGTTAGGTTAGGTTCTAAGGCTGACCCATCGTGACAACTGTCCACTGGGACAATTGAAGGTTTCTGTCCATTGTGATGTCAAAAAACTCCTAAGTATGCATCGCAAAGAAAAGGCTACTTTCCAAACAAAATCTCCTTCGCTGAAAAAATTAGTGAACATTCTGTTCTGATTTTGCGACAGAAAAAATGAGCTTAGTCCCATAAGAACTTCTTTATATGAGCAGAAATAATAATGCATTCTGTAGAATTTTTGATTTTCTTCTTTCAATGAAACAAAAAGTGTTGCCTACGCTTTGGAAAATTTTATTGTAATCAAATTTGTCAAAAAATGTATTTGAGAAAGGAATGTATTCGAAAGAAAAAAATATATAAAATCGTTTCCAATTATAATACCGAAAAATGCTTACTAATATTTCATTGATCGTATTCATAAACGCTTTATATTTATTTATATTTTCAATTTTACCCCTTCCGCTAGTTGCTAACTGTAGTTTAATACACGAGATATTCACGTATACTTCCAAATTTAAGACTTTTGGAATTCCAATACTCATATTGAATTGCTTTTTCCTTTACTGTGTTCGAAAAATATTATTTCAGTTCCTCAAGATCAAGATACGTATATCTATAACTCGGAAACCAACCAAAATTTCAGTATATACTATGAAAAATAACATTACTCTCTTTATGGTTATTATTCTTTCCACTTTGTAAAATAATCGTTCGAGAGGTCTATGAGTTTCGATAGGTCGGTCATCCTTAATATAATATATTTAACAAGACACTAGCGTTAATGAGTGAATGTAACATGACTTAACTAATTTTGCAATTATCCGCTCTATCTGCTATGATAAGGCATTTTCTTCGTTAGTTGAAGAAATGTATTTAAATCCTTCTAGATCAATCATTAAGAAAAAATACATCCAAGATTGTGACGATTTCATTCTTAATCCTATTTTTAGTGTTTTATTTATTAATATTACTAACATATAAGCAACAAAAATGATTTTCCTACTTATTTCTCTATTTGTTTTTAAAAAACAAATTGAATTGTCTTTATTGCATTTGGACTGCGTTGGTTTCTTTGCTTTCGCAAGCACAATAAGGGCACTTACGGCCAAATAATCCCTCAATCATCCGCTCAAATGTCTGCATACAAATGAGTGCACACAAAATAAATGTTGGAAATAAATACAGAAATTGAAATAAATATAAAACGAAAGTGCAGGGCGGAGGAGGAGGAGGATGAAAAGTCAAACGCAACAAAGCACAACAAACGGGATATACACTTGACTCCAGAGTGCAACAATGTCGGCGACACCCGAAAACGCTTGTTGTTCTTGCATTGATGAGCTGTAAGCAACAACAGACAGCAACAACAGCAAATTTATCCTGTCGACTTATGGCAAATCCATTTGCACTGTCCAACAACAAATCGCTGGGCGAATGAATTTTGCGCTTTTGTCAAAACATCAAAACAACAGCAACAATAAAAGTCAAAAATGAGTGAACAAAGCGCATGAATGAGGGAGCAACTTCTGGCTTTTTTTGGGCGCTGTTTACTTACTCGCTAACGGTACACTTGTGCATATTTTATTTCATTTTCCGTTTTTGTTAAGCTTTCGCTTTTGTCAAAGGGAAAGTTACTGATCCTTGCTGTATATGTGTGTGTGTGTGTGTGTATGGCTGCCGCTGATGCGATGTTGATGATGTTTGCGAAATGGAATTTTGAGCTGGACACATGCATAAGTAACGCAATTGCACAATGGCCGAGTGAGGACCCAGTCAGGGCATGACAAGGCGAAGGGCGGTGAGGCGTACGCGGGCGGAAAACAAGCAATTTAGTTGCAACAGACAAAGCACAGACACGACCGAGGGATATATGCGCGTATGTGTGTGTGGCTGACAGTTGCATATGCTGCCGGCTACCACTCTTCCTCCACTCATGCACTCCTTATTGCTTATATCCGCATTTTCTCTTTTTTAGCCGCTCATTCGTATGTTCCATGCGAATTGCATTTATTGCATGGCGTAATGCCGAAACGACTCTAAGTGGCATTTAAAAGTATATAGCAACAAATATAAATGTCACACACACACACACAGACACGTGTGTGTTGTAATGTCGTTATGCAGATATGCGCCGACGTAAGCACAAATCACGTCAGACGTGTCGCCGCATGCCAGCAGAGCTTAAGTCTGAGCTGCGGCAGACGTTGCCACACCCACTTGAAGCAGACAGTTAGCTCGTAATGTCGCCGGCATTCGGTTGTACCGTTGTCGTTGTTACGCCAGCGGCTAATACAGGAAGCAGCAACAACAACAACACGCATACTTAGCTAGATTGCAGCAAGAACACAATACAAAACGCATACACTTGCGGTTGCAAATACTCGTGTCTTCATGTGTCTCTGTGTTTGTGCGTGCGTCTACTTGTCCGTGTCTGCTAAAAAGTAAAAGTGTCTGTCTGCTGTTGCTGCGTCGCCACGTTTTATTGATTTTTCTAGTCACGCTGCGTTGAAGCCACCAAAAGATGTGCACATTGGTAATACATAAGTATGTAGACACGCTTGCATTGGCAACAACAACAACAACAAAACGCAGACATTTCTTTCTTTTCCACTTCAGTTAGCTGCTGTCGGTTCTCTTTTTGGTTGCGTTTTCGCTTTTTGCTTTGCACCCACTTAAAGTCCTCACCTCGTTTCATTCGCAACGGCAATTTCCAGCACTTCCACGTAAAATTGCAACTGTTTCTACTAACGGTGGATTTGCGCTTAGCTTACAGTGGTTCTTAAACTGATCCTGGGTGATAAGAAATCCATTATATTTTTTATAAGAAGATAGAATAGATCTACTTTAATAGGAATGGTTCAAAACACAACCTGACTGGAGAGAAATAATAAGAATTCTCAGATTTTTTATCTAAATCCTCATAAGAAATAAAGAGATCCTCATAAAAATACGCCTTAATATTAAATGATTAGCGGTCACTATGACCTTTGCTATTTTATAAGGGTTAAAAAAGCTTTGCATTAATCGACACTAAGTACAATATCCAACAAAATAAATTTTATTAAAAAAAATCAAAACAACTTCCTCCCTAAATTTGATAGCGAATAGTTCTAATAATATATCACCGAAGATATTCCTTAATTTATTATATCTTTAATTTCTTACAACTCTTTTTAATAGTTGGCAACTCTTTTCTAATATATAGTCCAAATTTATAATTTCTGGAAGTCCGATACTTTTGAATTCTTTCTTTCTTGGTTCGACAAAAACTATATTAGTTCTTCAAGTTTATGGTATGCATATTTTTATAGATCCACAAATCGAAAACCAAATAAGATTTCAGATCATACTATAAAAAAAAACATTACTCTCTTTATTGCTATTATTCCATCCATATTGTAAAATAATCGTTCGAGGGGTCTATGAGTTTAGATAAGTAGGTCGTCCTTAACAGAATGCATATAACATAGCACTATTGTTAACCAGAGCAGGTAGCACGAACATAAAATATTTATGCAAATTATTCTATTTGCTGTGAAATTCAACTTAGTATCCAGCCAGTAATTCTAAACAGATCTTTTCTCGCTCTAAAACACTGTACACACAACTCACTGCACCTGTCAAGCTGTTGCCGTGAGTTGAGTGCCATACTCCCACATATCGACACATGCTCTTGTCATACTAAACGCTAACGACATCCTTGTTGTTGTCGCAGCCAGTGCAAATTAGCAAGTGTGTTTCACTTTAAATTTCAGCAACACGCTTTTTATGCAACGCAAGATTACGTCCATACTCGTAATCGCAAGAAGCGCAGACGTGCTGCGCTGCAATTTTTTCAGCATGGAAATTTCATTGCGAATATGAGGAGACAGCAAATGCATGCAAACACTTGGCTCCTACACACTTTAGATTTATCGCTGCGCGACTTTGCTGGATTTTCTTCATTTTTTCTGTCTGAAATTCTTGCTTTTATGCTTTTTTGAAGTTTTCTTATTTTTTGAATTTTTGATTTGCAAATTTATTTTTTATTGTTTATTTTTGATTTTTTCTTTTCTTTGTGTGTTCTGTGCCTTTGTCTGCCGCTCATAAATGTTGAATGTCCTTTGGTGTCCTTTTAAATGTTCTTCCTGCTGCTTGTATTTCGTTTTGCTTACTTTCTTATTTGCTTGCTTCGCTTTGTGGAGTTTTGTTTTATTTCCGCTTTTGCTTCGATTTTTCGCTTCGTTTTCGAGCATTTGCAACTTGAGTGGATATTTAGCATTATCTGCATACTTTCTAGTTGTTGCTGCAATGTCTGGCTGCAACAAATATGTACTTAGGAGGGCATATACATATATTTGAAGAAAGTGCATATGCTTTTCAATTTGTGAGCGCCATTGTGAATTTCATAAGAATGTTTGGAGTCCTCGCTTTAAACTTGAAATTCATTTAAATTTGTTTTTTGGAAGCTAAACAAATCGAAAAGTAGTAAATCGTTTTAATAAAAATAGACGCCACTGTAGATATGGCAGTGTTTGTGAAAATATCTCAGATCTGGACGATAAGCCAACTTCCTCATTTATCAGAAAAGAAAAATATACTAAAGAAGTATTTATATTACAGATCCCTCAAAATAAAGAAGTACGTAATACAGATTTTGGAAAGCATGAGTTCTTAAAAGCTAAGAGTGCTTGAAAAAGATGTTGTCGCCTGTGGGTATGCTTTACAATATTTGTATATGTCTAATATATTACAATATATTATTTTCCTTAATCTGAAAACCGGGATCCATATTGAACGCAGTTCTAAATTGCCGCCTAAAGATTTTACCGAGTCGAGAAAAATTTTTTGTATGACTAAGATTTCTTCTCTTAATTTAACAGAAATATAAATTTAGAAATACGCCGAAATGTAGGCAATGAGTTAGGGTTGATGTTGATGGCAGTATACAACGTTGTTTAATTTTAGTGTAGTAAGGTGTGAATATTAGAGTTAAGGGATCAGAAAGTCATCACACGACTTATTTTGTTAATAGAAATAAAATTCCAAAAATTTTCTTTTACAAATAAAAATTGGAATTCGCTTCTGAATGGCAGTAGAATAAATAATTAAATAGTTATTTTCCTGGTTTTTAACCTTTGCACCAATCACACCAATCGTACACAAAACAAAAACATTTATCTCTTCAGCGCAATCTCAAATGCTCGAGGAATAAAAAATTATCTTTCAATTCAAGTCAAGTCCTGTTGCCACTCCCTTCTCTAGCAAAGAGTTCGCGCCATAACATCGATACTTTCACTTCATTACAACGCACAACATCCGCAATTATCCACATTGATGCCACCAACATACCCTACTCAAAGCGCGCACCATCGACATTTAGCCGTACAACATCAACAGCGTGGACCAGTGGAGAACAAAACAAACTGCGAATGAAACGCCACAATTTATTGTGAGCGCCCGAAAAAGTTGCGTTTGGGGCGCATTGACCCCTGAAAACGTTTGACAGCCAGACAAAAGAAATAAAGTCTAATAAATCTTGTTTGGTTACATTTTAAATGTGCTGACTTCACTGTTTATTCACTGGCATGGCTGTCAGTGAATGCGTTCGCCAACTCATCCTGTGCTGGTCATTTCGCATGCCGTTTTTTTTTAGCAGCGGAGAGGGTTCTTCTCACACATAAAGCGAGAAGTCAAATGATTGTGTGGGTGAAAGGGCTCAACTTGGAGTAGCGAGAGTAAATAAATCTACAAACTCTTGACATCTCAAGCGGTATCAAGACAAAGTTTAACTAGTCGTCTTTCAACGCGTTAAGCGCAAGTGGAGGTGAGGAGGTTTAGCGTTGTTCGATGTAGGCGTTGGGCGCATACTGCTTACGGTGTTAAGTGAAGTCAATTGGCAGTAAAATAGGAACTGTCCAATTTGGAAGGGTTTCTTTTGATAAGTTGGAACTTTTTTTTGGTGAGATGTTATTCCAGCGGGAGTGTGAGTTTCTCTGAGCCTTTTGGGCTTTCACAGGTATGTTGCAAGTTGTTGAATTCTTTCTTTAATTTTTTTCGACTCTACAATCAGTTCGGATTGGTTTCATTTATTCTCACTGCAGTTGAACATATCTTTTATACTTTTAAGAGACGTGGGATCAATGTAGTTTTTTTCTATTTTTACTCCTCTAGACGTTATGTGTAGCAATGTAAAATCCATATCTGATCAGTAAGTCAAACAAGTATATTTATCCGACCGCCATAAACCCTATTACTCGGGTTATAAGTTAACTTATTATTAGGTAAGTTTGTAGAAATTCGGTATAAGTTAGGCCTGACGCCGATCGAATAGGAAATGGTATTACGTATACTACCAACAATCTTCATGATGATCTATTGTGAGAGATTGTCTGGAAACAAGAACTATGGAATACATTCCCATTCGCGGGATAAATGTTTCATTATGGTTGTCACATATTGGTTATAGATGTCTTTTATTGATTTTGAGAACGGTAGGAGGGATCCCAATACTAGTCTTCTATGAAAAGTAAAGCAAGCCTGAAAACTTTTAGCGAGCCACACATGGTCAAAGATGTATTTGAAAACATTCAGAGTTTAGTGTCCCTCAAATAATATATATCGGACGATCACGTAATTGGTCAGTGTATAACTCTTATTAGTTCATGTATCACTAAGAAACTCAACTTTAATGGAAATATTATTGATTCCAACGGCAAAAAGAATTCCACATTTTTGTTATCCAAAGCGAATGTCTTAATATTTTTGAAATGTTTTAGGTGGGGTAACATCGTAAGAAATCTTTATATATATAGTACAATAACTTCCGTACATAATCTGCAATTTAATGCGGCCAATCAAAGAAAAGCCCACTGGATAAAATTGACATAAATGTAACAAACTCGATAACAATAATAATTTCACAGGCCCCACTCCACAGCGACATAAGCCTTCTCAACTGAGTAGCGGTAAAAACGAATTTTATGACCGGAAAATATGCTCGCCGCATATCACGAAATTCGTGCGGGTAACCAGAAATGCAACCAAAATATATACACAAATGGATCGGACAACCGAAATGATTGTATCAAAGGAGAGCCCAATCGTAAAAAACAAAGGCGAAACGAATGCAGTGCAAACGGCATGCAAAACAGCTGGAGTAGCAGTTGAAAGCCGTGCAAATGGGTGCAAATGCACCGAGCGCAACAACAATAAAATGCTAGGCGAGTGCAACAACAACAAGAGGCGGCGGCAATACGAGTGGCAAACGAGCAAACGAAATGACTCACAAATGTCAAACTGTTGGAAATTTATGACTTTTGCATTGCAGAAATGACTCCATGAGCCACGGCTGACATATGTATGTTTGTTGTTGGTGTTTGTGTTTGCGGCTTTTATTACTTTATTTTTAACAACGCCATGGCTAAAATCATCATCATGTTTGGCGTTGCGATAAATACGGTTGCTGCCGCTGCCAACGTCGCTGTCGCAGCAACAACCGCAGCCAACAGCCGAAAAAATTACAATTTCATGTCACTTGTCAATAAGGTGCAAATGAAATGAAAATATTACTTCATCTACCTCCACTCCCCGCACACTCCCCCTACTCTGCAGGCTAGCAGCAGCAGCTGCCGGGAAGCATTCACCTTACCTTCCTGGTTTTTTCGTTGGCACCGGTTGACATATTTCGTGCATGTGTCCATATTTAACTTGCCGCATTGTTGTTATTGTTGTTCTTCCATTTTTATTTCCACTTGTTCATTTGCTCAGTGACAGCAACAGTTTTCTGTGTTTATTTCTGACTTCCGTGATGTTTCCGCTTCTCCCATGGACTTTCTTTTTTTCTTTTCCGCCTAAAAGCAGTCTTTTCCCTTGTTGTTGTTGTTGCTTGTGTTTCGTTTGTTATTTATATTTGAAGTTTTTACGCATGTTTCCTACGTGGATTTTTATAGACTGACGACATTTTGTGCCAGAACTTTGCTTTTATGCATATGTTACATAAGTGTTGGTTGTTGTTGCTGTACAACAAAGAGCAACAAAAACAAAAACAAGCCACAAAACAACATTTGCAGCAGCGCAATAACAATAATAACAACACAAACAAGCCCGTCAATGATTTAATTTCGTCAGTGCGTGCAAATGCGAGCCCTTGCGCTTGTGCGCCTAAAAGCAATCAACATTTTACGAGTTGTTGTAAAAATCGTCGGCGTACATATGTTGTCGCATGCGTTGCGCGCTTCGTTGATTTGTCGCATAAATTTGCAAATTGTGGCAAATGCAATGCAAATTACAATATTCTAAAGTAGTAAAAGCTGTTCGCTGTGGCAGCATTCATGCAAATTGCGCAACTATTTTGGGGGGAAAATGTTATGGCTGTACACAGGAGTGCATTGGGTGTTGTCATAGAGGGTTTTACAACTTTTAGAGTTGTATAAATATAACATTTAGGGTCATACATTAGGAGTGACCTAAATAAATTAAATAAAAGTTCCATTAACCAAATTTTAAGTTTTTTTTAAAGCTTATATTGGTATATGTATTTTAATTTTGGGCATACATTAGGGCTGTAATTAAAAAAAAAATCAAACGAATGTGATCACTTTTACGAAATTTGAAGCTTTCTCCTGAAAGCTTTTTAGAAAACTTTCTCTAAAGCTTTTTCTAAAGCTTTTTAGAAAGCTTTTAGGGCATACTTTAAGCGTGATCACAAAAAAATCAGTTAAAATGTATACCTTCTACAAAATTTGAAGCTTTCTTTTCAAAGCTTTTTTCGGAAAGCTTTCTTATTAAAGCTTTTTAAAAGCTATTTTTTAATCAAATAAAAACGATCCCTTTCTTCAACTTTGATGGTTTTTTTTCAAAGCTTTTTTAGAGAGCTTTTTTATTAAAGCTTTTTAAGAAAGACTTTTTTGAAAGTTGAATAATGGTTAAATCTTTGTCATTACAATTAAATTTATTACTATCGCACAAGCAAAAAATTAAGAGTTTTACTCTCACTCAACCTTAACAGTTATAAATTATAATTTAACTCATCCACTCGACATAATTTACATTCCACAAAGCAGTAGCTTGTTGCATAAGCCCATTTAATGGTTACATAAGCAACTATGGCATGGTGTAACTAGCGCAAAGGATACAGTAATTCGCCAATTAACTTCAAAAGATGCTAATTTATTTATTTCAACAACTCACAGGCATCCCCCCTTCAAAATGGTAAATCTTTAAAGACACCTTCCATTAACACCAAAAACACGACAAGAGCAACAACAACAATAAACTGTGTGAGCAATAAATCAAGACGAAAGAATTCTCAAGTAGCTTCGCCTTTGAAGTGAGTGAGCTTCACGCGATGCTGTGCGTCAACAAAAGTAAAGGCCGCGTCGCAACAGCGTAAAAGGCGTGTGGCGTAAGGCGCTAACGGTACAGAGAGCTTGTGCTGTGAGTGCAGTGTAATTGATTAATGGAAAACAATTATATTCTTCGGTAGTGTTTAAAGTGTACGAGAGCGACACTCCAACACACACACCCAGAGAACAGTGTTCGCCTTGAAGTGGCAGTTTTTCAGCGCACAATGGAAGCCATTCAAGGAAAAAAAGACGGCACAAGTAGTAAAGGCGTTGCGAGAAGACTGTGCGAATACAAAGTGAGTGAGTATTAAATTAAGAGAGTGACAGTGCAAGCCAAAGGCGCTGAATGTAGGACACGCAAAAGGTGAACACTGAGCAATTAAGTCACTTTCGCAGGCAACAAATCAAATTGGCGTGCGACTAAGGTCGTCGTGGAGTAGGCAAGCAGTAATGGAATTACATCAAATTGACGCTGCACCGGAATTTAGGTTATGTAATTATAAAATAAAATTGTTGCTTTTATAAATGTGTTTTAGGAGAATTGTAATTAAATGAAGGTGAGTTGCTAAAATGGCACACACTCATATAAATGCCATTAAAAATTTTTATTGGAAAATATATTTTGTTTAGACACTCTTACTTACTCTAGCAAGCAGCTAATTCTAGTTTCATTTGCTCTTTAAGTTAATCAGAGGGAAGTTTAACGGTAGTCATAGCTTATTACTAACAGCTTTAACTTCTTGACTAACTTCCAACTTCGTTGAAAATTCGTTTGAAATAAAACTCTTATCTGAACACCAACATATTATTCCGATCATTCAAGCGGTAGCTCATGCCGTAGCCAGTTCGCATTGTTTTTGCGCGCGAAAGGGTGTGAAATTCCAACTCCCGTCCCTTCGTTCGTACACTCATTTACCGCATCAATTGCAACACATTTTTGCTGTTGCTCGCGCTTGAAAGGGTGTTTTGCTTGATTGTATTGCGTTTACGGTGAATTGCTGGCTGTTAATACAACTAAAGCGTGTTGTTCTTGTTGTTAGATGCAGAAGCTGGGAATTGGGTTGAATGGAGCGCCACAAAAGCGCAATAAATTTTTCAATGTCACATGTTCAACGGCGCCACCGCTTCTCCTCACTTTTGTTCGCGCTACCAGAGGTGATAATGCTGCTACAGGCGTTTGCTTTACCCAACTTGACTGGCTGAGCGCTTAGCGGAATCGACTTTGTGATAAATGGCGCGCGTCTGCCAGAGTCAACGCTTTTGAATAGCGAAATAGTTCGAAACAGCGCGTGAGCTCCTGCTTTTGATTCGAAGTGAATGCTGAAGACTTGCGAGATAGCGGCGATGTAGTCGTAGTTGACGTAATCACACTGAAGAGACTTTATTATAAGAGGTGTGTTCAAAAAAATGAAGGGAAGTCTTTAACTAAAGACTATTCAAAAAGAAAAGAGTTTGAGAAGTTTTTCGACGATTGGAAGGTACTATTTTTAACATTAATGTAGATGAATGCATAGTTTCATTTTTTAAAAAACGAAAAATTCCTGTTATTTTTTGAACACACCTCGTATGCTAGGAAAATAATGCCCTTATAAGTCTAACTATTTTTTTTCTAAATTTAACGGTATTATTGTGGTGTGTAGGGGAATAAGGTCATATGTAGAAGTACACGCAAGTGAGGAAAGTTTCTGATTGCCATAGACTTGGGAGTGGCCAGAAACGATTCTTTTGCATATGACTCAAGCAGCTCACGACTTCCGATTTTAGACCAAGTATCCTCTGTGTAGCCAACAGTCAACCGTTTGATCGCGTGCTAAAGTGAGAAGGCGAAGCCCGCTTCTGCAGTTGTACGCAGGGTTTGAGACCCAACACATAAATAAAAAAACTCCCCAATGAAAGACCAAACATTATTGTGGTAATTTCCTGCCATTTTGGTGTTTCTTTGAAAATTAAAATTTCTTTGCAAGTTTGCGTTCTAATCCGCTAAAAGCCGTAGGAAGTAAAAACAAGTCAAGGTCGAGAAAAGTTTCGCATTTTAGAATGCTTTGTTGACTTTTCGTAACATAAAGTGATTTTTTTCGGCATTTCACGCATTGAATTAGTTAGCCAAGCTGCAAAAATAGACTTAATGAATTTAAATGAGCAAACGAAATGATAAATGCGCTCCCTCTCTCACTCCCAGACATTTTTAAAAGAACAAAGACAACTGGTGTATTGGTTTATTATTTTATGGTTTTATGGACTTGTGCGTTTCGTCTATGCACTTCGCTACGTTTTTTCAGCTTTCGAGTGTTTTCTATTTGAAATTCCAGTAGCAAAAAAAAATATATTAAAATAAGCTTAAAATATTTGCATTTAATTTGATTCCCGCTCTTTGTATGTGGTGAAGGTGCCGCATGAAAGTGTAAATTGAAAGTAAATATGCAAATACATCTATATTTATATAAAAGCATATTTTAACGCCGCCTTTTATGTGTGGGAATTAATTTCATTTTATTGCATCACTTTTCCATTAAAAATAAAATAACACAAATCTTAATTATCAAAAGTACACACTCCACATACACACACATCTTACTCTCCACATTCACTTCATTGTATTTTTAAATTTTTTTGTTGCACACTAAAACTCACTACGTACGCTATTTTGTATTTTGTTTGCACGCTAGTTGCTCTCCATTGTGTTGTTTGGCATTTTCTTTGCTTAATTTAAAAATATTGCACCTGTGCGGCCACACAGTGTCTCTATACATGATGCAGTCACGCCACTCAGCTCTACACCTCACTCAGCACTCCACCTTCACAGCCACACTCCCCCATCCACCCGCCTTCAAGTGAGTGCCTTTGTTGCTTGTCAGTCGCAGTACTTACCTAAATTACATTTAACACTTCTTCTATTTATGTGCCTTTGTCTCTTCTACATTTGCTGAGTGCCTTTGCATGCTGATTACAGTTATTATTGTCATTGTAGGTGTACTTTAACAACATACAAATACAAATACTCAACACACTCAGCATGCAAATAAATGCAAACAAACGGCATGTGAACCTCACACACCTCACTCCCTAACGAGCGCTCCAGCTTCACTCGTTGATTTGACGTTTTCCTTGCAACCGCATCTAGATTATTGTGGATGCCACAATCTACAGCTTTCTTGTCACTACTATGCGACTTGTGTTTATATTTTTAGTATTATTATTTTTCTTGTTGTTGTTTTATATCTTCATATTGTTGCTCTATATTTACTTTTGGCTTTTGCCCTCTCTAACTAACTGTTTGAAGACTGTCGCTTTGCTTTGTCGGCTTAACTGTGTATACATACTCATATACCATTATACAGATATGTATATGTGTATGCTGTGGCAATATATTCTCGTGTGAATTTTCACATATTTTCCACTTAGACGAGCAGAGATTTTATAGACATATTCATACTCATTTTAATCTTCATTTGCTTATTTATTTATTTAACGACAATATTTTGTATGCTTCATAAGCCATTTGATGTGATAAATATAGAAGAGGGAAGGCATTACTTATAGCGAATTAGGAAATGTCATGCATTAGAACATGGAAAGTAGTCCATCATAAGGATATAAATTTAAATTTTGCGTAGAGTTATAGTATAAGATATATTTCCACAATTATTTGGAGTATTGTATTCTGTGAAAAATTCTTTTCAACTTGTTTTAATAAATCAAGCTTTATATATATATGAAGTATTTTTTTTATCACAATACTGTAAACCTGTGGGTATTTGGAAAGGTTTTCATCAAGTTTTACATACCTGCAAAGACAAAAAAATATTTTTTATTATTTTAGGTTAGAAAAAAACTTATAAAAATATTTTAAGTGTAAAAATCTCCTAAGATTTTAGATACAAATATTCAGATTTCCTGAAACCCAAATTTATTTCAGAGTAAAATTTTCGGTATATTAGATCTATTGGATCTCCAAGGAATCTAGGATTATTAAATTAAAAGATTCTTTCGTCAATTCAGTCAAGTTGTGTGGAAGCTTTTTAACAGTCTCTTTTACACTCTAGTCTATCACAACCCACTGGTTCTGATAGTATAGTATTATACTCTAAGCAAACTTCGAATTGTAAAATGGCAGCCTTGATCAGAAAAATGTAAAAATATTTATATTTTGTATTAAAGAAACAACAACAACAAAACTTTTGTTTTCCCTGGTTTCGAAACTTACAAAGAGATCTTATTGTCTTCAAATCATGGTTCGTAGCTTTCTTCATTATTATAATCTACATAAATCTACAGGAAGATTGAGACATCGAGACATTTTCTCCTTCAGGACGAACTTCGGGAAACCAGTTGAACTGTTCCGAGTACAAATAAGTTGCCTGTACAAATTTGTAGAAGGCTCAAAGCGCTTTGTCGTCACTTCAGTATCTCGGACATTCTTTTTGAGGAGTTCGCGATATCACTAAGGACAGTCTTTCGCTATCCCAGTGGGATTTTCTGCTTCACAGGGATCAACCCTTTAATATAACTTAACGTAAAGTTTAGAAAATCACGATTTTTATTGTAAAATAATAAATAATGGAATTTTTTTTAATCGAAAACTGATGCAATACAACTTTTCGAAGTAAGCTCACTACCGCGCCATCTAGCGGCTCGAAACATGACTGGTTTCCATGAAATGATTTCGTAATCTTTATAAGGCAAATGTACACATATAATACAGTCATACATCTTCATAATATTCAACTTGATACCAAGCGAATCGATCCTTAATAAAGGATCAACCTTTCATCAGTTAAAAAAATTAACTTTTTATCAAAAAAGCGTTTTTTCAATTGAGCTTTTCCTTACTATAAACGCTCACTGGGTAACAAAAGCAGAAATACGCACATGAGTATAAGTATAAAATATATAGACAAACTCATTAGTTAGTACATTTGGCTAGATCTTTTGTCACACTTTATTCCTATTTTGAACGCACACAAACTCCCAGCACACACCAAACCAACGGCACATAGCTTGCAATCAGCATAAATTTATATTTTTTGCTAATATTCTTATTGTTGTTTCATGTCACCGAGGACAAATTGCACAGAACATGCAAGATACCAGAGCATATCTATATATACAGACATGCACACAAACATGTGTTAGTATGTATGTGTGTGTGTGTCGCTTAATGGATATACTTGTGGTTTGTATGTACACAAATATATGCATAACGATATATGCAAATACATAACTTAGCATTTAGAAGTTTTTATTTGCACAAACACATAGACATATTCACGAGTATACAAGCAGATGTGTGTCTATATGTATATGTGCGTGTGTTTGTATATTGCATTTGTGTGGACTACTGTCAACCACATCAATTCCTTTATTGTACGGCATTTTTTCGTTGTTTTGTTGCTGCGCAGCATTTAGGCAACTTAACAAGGATTTAAAAGGTTTTCGCTGTCATCGACATGCAAAATGAAGCAGCGCAAAGCACTCATACGCCATGTCGTACACCGTGGTACATGTGTACATGCTGGCAAATGGTGGCAGATGTATGTGTGTGATTGTGTGCATGGCAATAGAGAGCTATTAGCCAAATCAGCGCGTCGACAAAGACAGTTAGAGTGACTGTGGAGAGGGAGTGAGCGGATGTGTGAGTGCTGAAACATCGCTAACAGCTGTTGTTGGCGTTGTTATAGGTGTGTGTGTGAAAATTTGAAAAACCCTGTGTGTTTTAGAAAAAAATTTTAAATAAATGAAAAACAAAAGCAAAATATGTCATTCATTGGTTCTTTGTTTTTTTTTTCGTTTCTGGCTTGGCCATCGCACACAAATTGTTTAGACACACCAAGTTTGAATGGCGATAAATTACCGGATATGTGTCATTACTCATGCATATGCTCACATACACACATTTACATATTGTATTTTGAATTTGAAAAATGCCAAAAGCGATTTCGAATACGCTATTTTAGTTACGCTTGCCAAACAGAAAATCACTCGCATGCAACCGTCACCAGTATTAGCGAGTGTCAACTGAGATTTGAGCAAATAAACAGGAGTATTTTGTGTTGTGGAATTGAAGTGCCGTTAGCACGGTTTAAAATCAGCTTTTTGTTGACAAGTTGGCACATGCTTAGCACAAAAGTAAACAAATTAAAATAATGACTTGAAAAATGGATTTCATTCATGTGGCATGTGAGTATATTTTTCATTGAAAAAAAAAAAATTAATCCTGGAATTTAATTAACAAATGTGTGTCTTAAAATATTTATTTTTTCATCAACTAATGCGCCAAAATAACTACTCACTTATTTATATAATTTGCGGGTAGTGACAGACACCAGCCCATGAAAAACAATTCACTTATTTATGAGTGGGTTTTCAACAGCAGCTCCAGCTGTCTAAATATAACTGTGGAAAGCATCTTTCGGAACTTTTGTGTCGTCAAGCGTGTTTTCTTGAGCTCCATTCTTCATTCATAGTTAATATTGCATGGCGTTGGAGAAAATAATATAATACAGTTATGTGGCTTGCTTGCTTGCCTCGATTCATTGACGAATGCGAAAAGGTCACGTTGAATTATTAATAAAGGCATTTCGGTGTATATTGAGCAAGGGAAATGTTCCGGCAACATATGGCACACAAACGAAGATGTTGGAATATATTTGAGCTAAAGAAGCTGCACTGTCGGAAAATGTTGATATTTTTTGCCTATCAAAACATTTATTAGGCGAGAGAAACTAACTTTTTTATGAAATTTAAATTTTTTTTAATAATTTAAACCGTTATTTCAAAACCAAAAATACTGAATTTATAATATTTTCATTCCTAATAGGTCTTTTCAATTTATATCCTCAACAAAAACTTAATTTCACAACGGTCCTCGAATCCTAAAAGGTACAAAACAGCAAGCAGCTGCCTCAAAATAATATAAAACACCAACAAAAAAGAAAGATATCTGTAACGTCACTATTTCAACATTTTCCTCAGCGCCTTGCTGACCTTGAGGCAGCCAAGCGTGAAATAACAGCAGATGAGCGGACGTTGATAATAACTTCATATTGATATTGACGGCGGACAGCGGACAGCAGCGGTGGCCCGGCGATTTGCCTTGTCTGTTTATCTTTGCTGGTATTTATTGCATTGTCCGGTTGGCTTTGTTTGCCCAAAAATATTCAATACTGAATCTGAAGATTTCAATACTTGTGATTTGACAGCGCCAGCACTTTGCTTGCGCACAGATCTCACAGCGGTTGCTTGTTTGTTTTGCTGTTGTAATAAGCACAAATTTATGCCATAAGCGTTGTATTTGATTTTCGACGTGCTTGCAGCATACGAATGAATGTGAAATGGAGGGAAAAAAATAAAAATATAATAATATGATTTCGGCAGTAAGGCAGACGGTAGAAATTACACGCATTTAACTGTTGAGGCTGAGTGACCGTTGAGTGGATATTGGTGAAGGATCTAATTTTATGAAAAAAGAGAGATTGTTGGAGTGTGTAGGGAGGGATTTTTCAGTGCTTTAAACAAAATGAAAATAATTATTAAAACGAGTCTGATAAGTAAATGTGTTATTTGACTTCTATAATTAAAGTCCATTTTTTAAGGTTTTGCTTTGTATTTTTTCTGTATTAAATTATCATTTCCCAAAATGTATTAGTCACAAGCGGAAGATTATCAATTGAAAATCATATTTTAATTTTGTTTGAATTTTTTTTTGGATAGGTGGCAACCCCAATCGAAGACTTGTCTTAAAATTATTTTTTTATTGTCATTTTGAAACTTTATTTATATCTCAAGGCTTTGTTTTTCCAGTCCTCTCCTCATTTAACATCAAATCATCCTAAAGGTATGCTATGTTTAACTTTTGCTTAATGAAATTGATAATAAATTAAAGCAAATAAAGTAATTACTAGCCTTTTTATTAACCAGCACGCAATTTAGTTAATTATTTATGGATATTTGTTACAGTGAACACTCGCTAATGGCAACCAATAAACATTTATTGAAAAAATAATTACTTTTGACATAAAAATTGCTTCTGGATTGATTTGAAACTGTTCGAAAACAATATAAAATTGACTTCCATGAACATAAAAAAACATATTTTTGTCATAATATTAACATATTTGCTTGATTATTAGCATTATATCAGCCATAACCATTGACCTCATTATTCGAACTCTATGAAAACATTAATAGTACATTCACATTTCATTATTAGTGCGCTTATTACAGCGAAATAGGCTAATAATTAACTACTTAAAGCTAATCGAATTCTGACAAAAGGCTTTACAAGAGCTCTCGCTGGTTCACTGAACCATTCGGCGCATTAAAGTATGCTACGTTCTGCGCTGTTAATTGCACAATCTAACGGCATACCTACAAGCTACAAGCAACTTAACTAATCAAGGCAAAATGTCAAACAAACAAACACAAAATGACAGGCCCACCACATTACATAACTATGCATAACGGTACAACTAAAGCCATTTGCTTTGCTTGTCACTTTTCATTTACATTTGTGATAATGTTGTGTCTGCCCCGCCAGTAGTAATGAAGCCGCCTATAGTAATGAATAATAAGTTGTAATTGCGCTGTGTTCTGTAAGTAAATATTGCCTCTTCTACTAGTGTGGTGGAGTGTGTGTGTGTGCGGCACTCACATAAATCAAAATTCGTTGAAATGGCGCTCATTCGCGGTGATTAACATTTCCATTTGGGGCCAATGCCACATACTTATGCCTCCCTCCTACCAGTCACAGCCTGTCGTTGTGGCATACTTTAGGGCGTTATGACTGCTTTACTATTGCTACAACCAAAATAAATACACACAAATTAACGTTGATAACAAAACCAATAGAATAATTTAATTGAGCTACGCAGCAGGCGGTGTCAGGAGGTGTACACCACAGTGATGTGGTTATTAAGTGCTTGAGGGCGGGGGTCTTGCTTTGCATAAGGAAAGTAATTTGATAAATGCTTTTAGATTCATATTCATGATATTTCTGAAGTATATTTCAACAATTCTTTGTGAAAAGCATTTTTTAAGCTCTACTCAAAGAGTTTTCATAGAAATTGTAACCCTAAAAATGATTGAAAAATTCAAATTAAATAAAGCAAACTCGGAATATAGCTGTGTTTGAGTTTGAAATCTCCGAAAGCAATTCCAACTGCCAAAAAAAGTGCAAAAAAAAAAACTTTGAAAAATATTGAACCCACGTTTATTGAGTCTGTTGGGTATTATATTTAATTTTTTTTTTATACACACACACACATATCTATATGAATTTATATATACGTTGATTTGTTAGTTACGCGCCAGAGGCTTATGCGCTCCACAAAGCCTGCATTTAGCTTAAATTTGTATATCTTATATTTTTTGCGGATTTCTCTCTGCCGCTTGCCAGCTAGAGAGAGAGTGAAAAATAATATTTTTAATATTTTATGACATTGCACTTGCACACACATTGCATGCTGCATGCCACATGTGGCAATGTGCATTTAGCGCAGGTGGCATGTGACCACATTTGCGGTTTATGCACACACAGACACACTCATACTCTCATATATAAACTTTATATAGAAATTATTGTATTTTAGTGATGTGTTTTTCTTATTGTAGTTGTGTCGCCTTCTAAAAATTTCATTTCAATATTGTTTTTTTTCATATATATTTGCCTTTTGTTAGAGGCTTAGCAGGTTTTCTGCCTGCAAATATTCATACTTATGTGTGAGTAAGTGAAATGAAAATGCAAGCCACGTTGTTGTAATTGAAATTGATGTGTGTGGTTTAAATACAATTTGCCCGAAATCAAAATATTTTTGCTTTAGTATAAAACATATGCAGTTATATCAGTTTTTTTTTCGAATACTTTCGGACATACCACTCACAAATTACGAGTGAGGACATATTGTGACTTATTGTCTTCATATGTATTTGAAAGGATTTTATTACATTTCTCATACAAACGAGTCGAGTTTTCAAACAACATAAAAATATAGCTTTAAATATTCTCAATAGAATGAGAAATTATACTTCCACAGATCTACAGACCATATCAGATTTATTCGTTATCGATCCAGACCCGGATAGACCATCGACAGTCTCCTAACACCCTTAGCTAGTAGCTAGCGTAGCAGCACGTTATCTGCCTATTAGATCACAATTAATTTTACACTTTCAACAACAATTTCTACTGGACCTGGATCTCTCGTTATGTGACCTTGTTGACAATTAATTTCACAATTTATAGATAATCGTTACAACACCAACAACTATGTTAGTAGACATAATCCAGAAACGACAATCTCGGTAATGCTCTCACTGATCTTCTCGAGCACTCTTCCAATAACCTATCATGAACGTCACATAGATGGTGTTTAGAGTTAGAACCTCTGAGAAAGTTCAACATAATGTGTATAATTTGGTATTTACCTAAACCTAGAAAGCCAGAAATTCAAGATTGTTCCATTTAGGGTCGTTGTCAATATTTTTCAATGCCCATTGGGAAGTTCTAACAAAAAAGGAAGCAAACACATGTGTGGAATAAAGTTCTAAATAGCAATATCATATCGAGAAAAAAGGGCGCCGCCTCACCAGCTCAATCTCGAGTCCCTTTTACTTCCATTTTTTGCCAAAATTATTCGTGATTTTCTTTAGGTTTAACAACAACTGTTGACTCATTTAAGCCAAATTTTATGATATTCAAGGGTGCAACCAATTGCGGCTGTGTTATTGCGACAATAGCAATTACCACGCACACACATACATACAATCAAAAGAAACTTTATAGGTGCATATATCCAAGCATATGAGCGCATGAGTTTGCATGTAGCTCCAAAATCCCACTTGAGTATGTACATATGTATGTGTGGAATATCACATTTCTGCCAGTAGTGCAAAACTTCCAAAAAATACTTTTTATTGTGTTTTTTTTGTTTTAATGTGTTTCATTTTGTTATTGTTGTTTTATGACCGTTGCGATTTGTTGCTTAGCTGACTAGTGCAGCACCAAGAAACACATACACACATATACGTATAAACGAAGTTATGTATACAAAAGCAGCCATTAACAGCACACGCTCTTCTCCCCCACACCGCTCCGCCAATGGTTTGGACATGTCAGCACACCCACGAAATGACTTTTTAATCCTGCAGGAGTCGTAATTCTAAGATGATTTTCTTGTTTGTGCAACTGTTGAAATGAAGAAAAGGCAGAGGAAAAAATCAAGGACAAAAACAACAACAACAACAGCAAAAATAACACAGAGAAAAGCGAAATAAAATTCGTCAGCCAATTTGGGAGTGTTGTTGTTGTTGCTGCCACATGGTCATGCAATTATACAATCTGTGTGTGGCCACAAATTTTATAGACCCCACAAGAACAAAGACAAAAACACGAAGAAATGTTGGCAATAAAAGCGAATAAGAATAAGAGCAACAACAACAAAACACAGCAAAAATAAATAGCAAACGATGGGGAATTGGCAGTGTCATTGCTTACTCTCTATTACTTGGTGGTTACCCGAGTGAGAGAGAGGGAGATTTCTGTGATTGCTGTAGCTGTTGCATTATTAAAACGATTTTGTTGTAAAAAAGTTGATGTTGTTGTTATTGTGTTTGTTGCTATTGCTCGACAACAGACGTTGCTACAATTACTTCTAATAACCCGAAGTGTCACACATATGAAGTACATACATACATATGTGTGTGTGTCTGTATGTATGGATATATGTGTGTGTGTGTTCTAACAAGGTGAGCCAGTCAACTAACGGCCCCCAAAGCGCTGCGTTGACAGCTGTGTCGTAGGTGTAAATTGAGTTTTTGTTTAACAACAATTTAAACAGCAACAATGTGACAGCAACAACAACTGGCAGTGTAAATGAGAAAGCAGAAAGTACGCTTTGAAAAATCACAAATGTGAACCCTGAAACGCTGTGGAAATTTATGTATGAGAGTGTGTTTCTGTGTGGCAACATTCCATTGACATTCGTCAGTTGACATTTGTCGCCATGTTGCAACAACTTTTCGTGTTGTTGTTACTTTAGTCACCATTGAACATTTGTTGTACCTATTCGTATTACAATTTGTGTTTTGTTGTTGATATTATGCATCAACCAGCGCCGACGTCGCCTGATTGCAACTGCCGCCACACGAGTGCGAATGCCAGTCTACAATGCATGTAGTACACTCGTGTGCAAAGCTATGCAACGGTGTGTGGGTTCACATTTTTGTGGAGTTGCTATGAAAATTCCACAAATGCCCACCTCTCTGTCAAGCTTTTGTCGCCGCCAACTCCGGTACTTCGGCGCACAAATAAATATGCAACACCCCAAACAAGAGGCAGTCAGGTGACTGTTGACAAGCCATCAGTCATGCAGTCGGTTAGTCAGTCAATCCTTTTGCTGTTGTTGTTCTTGTCGTTGCTGTTGCATAAATTGTCATGCCAGATTGTCATGTGTCAGTCTGAGCGGAGATCTGTGTCTGAGTAGGTGCCTGTCTGTGTGTTTGTGCAACAAAGCGGTGTTGCATGCAATGCTTGACTCACACAATCCAACCACCAACAAATTGTACATGCAATTTGCGAGCAGCATGGAGGTGTTGCAAGTAGTTGAGTTGCAGTTGGGGGTAGAGGCACATGCCCCCTGCATTGTGCGCTGCTAAAGCGGTGCAAAGTATTTGCAAATAAAAATTTAATTGCTTTTTGACGCGAACTCTGACGAATTGCTTTGCAACTCAAGCTCATATATTCAACAAAACAACAACAAACATACACTCAAACACACACCAGCTCCCTTCCATTTATACTATAAAATACAAGCACTCGACTGCGTTTCGGTTGTTCGGCGTGTCGGCTTACATTGCAACGCGTGTGGAGCATGTGGCTTCACAACACATACATTTGCCACACATTCAACTGCATTTCATTGTTGTTGTTGTTTTGCATTTTTATTTCCGCCGCATTATTGACGTTATTTTATGACATTTGCATTTGGCAGCTACAACAACAACAACAAACGCTTAACATACAATAATAGTGGCACAGCAAGCGCTTGGAAAAAATGAAAATCAACAACAACTACAATGGTAATAAAAATACTACAATATATACATATATGTATATATAGACGTTCCTGTTTTTTATCATCCATATAAGCCATATAAACTTGGCGCCAGTCGCACTTGCTCCTGGCCTGCTTGCCTTTGAAATGCAAATTTTCGCATATTTGCTGATTGTTTTATTTCAATTATGCTTTCCACTTTTTACTGCCACTCTTTGTTGTTGTTGTTTATTTATTTTATTCGCCCGCCTCACGGTACTATTTAAAATGGCATTAAAAATATGAAGGAAGTGCATGCGGAAATCGTACGAAGCAAATTTAATTGTCAGGCTATGGTGGCGTCTAATTGATTGCAGGGCAACGCCTAAATGTATGCTATAAAATTGTAAAGACGTAGTAAATAACGGTATTTTCTAGAACTGAAATATTAAAATTCAATCAAAAAAATTACTTTCAACATTTACCACACTAAGAGCCGAAATCGCTGCCGTACGATAATGATGGTTGAGGCACCGAACCCTCGAAATACCTTGCGTTCCGCTTGGAAGTCAGTGTTAGATTAAGTAGTTATCCTAAGAGGGAGTATAACCTTACTTCTGTGAAGTTAAGAATTAGTACAATGACTGACCAATTATGGTTAGGTAATTAAAAACCCCTGCTCCGGGGTGGGGTTGTTGAATAAAATTTAGATTATATAAGGAGTATTTTATGTTGGACTGTTAAATCCGCAATGAGATCAAAGAACAAAATCTGTTGAAATCGCTCGAAGAATGTGCCAGTCTTTCGAGTACTGGAAACTTTCCCAAAAGCTTTCCGAAAAGCTCTTAAGAATTTTTCATTTTCAATAATGAAAGCCTTCAGTGTTTTGACAAGTGACAAGTGATGCTTTCTGAGTGAAATGTGTTATATATAAACTAATTACACTACATTAGTTAGACCAGGGTCTGGCAATAGTCCAAAATGTGTTTTCAAGCTTTTTAGTCTTAACAAAAATAAAAGATATCCCGCAAAGGCTGAAGCTATATAAATTTGAGTAGACTGAATTAAGGTCAATTATATTTCAGGGTGTCTAATTGATAAGGAAACGTCTATACTCGTTCGTGTTCGTATAATTTTCATGAATTTTGGACAGTTATAGCACGAAAAACGAGACCTGTCTTACTCCCTCTTACTGCTAAAATTGGGACTACATCCGTCTCGAGATACATCGACTGGACTATCTTGCTGATACTAAATAAACCGTAAAACCGTTCTTTAAAGAGTTTTTAACTTAAATCAAATAAATAACGAAAAACTATAATCTTGAGTCAACAACCAACTTTAATGGCAATAAAATGTAAGCCGGGGAAAAAACCCACAAATTATTACAACAAAAATTGCCATATTGTTGATGTGAGTGCACATGAAGTGCTAAAGTGCAGAGAGCACAATAGCGTTAAAGAGTGTGATGGCAAAGTACAAAAATCATATGAAGGCCAAGCTATTACAGCTATTTCATTTAATGAACAGGGCGGAGCCGATTGACAGGATAAGCAAAGCGATAGCGGCGAGTATGACGACATATTTCCGGATAAATAGCTGCTGGTGGCGACGGAGGTGGAGAGAGAGTACAAAAAGAAGGAAGTAATGGGTGGACAGGTGCTTGGGCCGAAACTGCCAAACACAGAAATGCGCGCGAGTAAATGTGTGAAAACAGAAGCGGACAAACAAACAAAAGTGTTTTAGTGTAACAAAATTTCAGCTGAAACTGGGTGAGTCAGCTGCACAAAAGGAGCGGAGAAGCGACGCCTAAACTTGAAACTTTAATCCACCCACTCTCTGCCTCACACACGCTTGCAGCTAGCAACTTTATTATTGGCTTTATCGCCGTGTTTTATGCTGTGTGTATATTCGCGCGGAGCGGAGTGGAGCGAGGTGACTGGTGCTGCTACTGCTGGCGTAAAGAACGTGACTCGCTGTTAATGCCGCTTTTAAATATAATCTTAACGTTGCAATTACCTTGCCACATTGCGTTGCGCGCTGCCAGCTTTTCAGGGCATTTATGGCGGCATTCGAGGTGCTATGACCCAACATGGGAGCGTGAGTGTGAGTGCGTATGTGTGTGTGACGTTCATTTTCAACGCAGTTACTTTAATGAACTTTTGCCACTACACTTAAACGCTGGGGATTATCATATTTAATAACATCGTAAAATAGTCGTTACAGCTGCTAAGTAAGCAAAGGTGACTGCCAAGCACCGACATACATATGTATGTGTGTGCGTGTTTGTTGCTTTTGTTTCTTCAGTGGCTTACGACGTCGGCAACAAAGCTTTGTTGCACTTGCTACTGCCATTACTTTTATCTAGCGCTGCTGCCGCCGCTGATGATGATGCTGTCATTTTTGAGATAGTCCTCAACAACAATGGCGCAACCTTACATGACTCGCACACACAAACACACAGATAAACACACTCAGGCATACTAAATGCGTAGCATACTTTTAGACAGGTTGTGTTGGTATTAACTTTTTGCTATTCAAGTGAACGCATAGCAGTGTTTCTCTGTGTGTGTGTGTGTGTTATGGGTGTCACCATTTAGTATGTAATGTGCTATGGTTATGTAAGGTTATGTGCTCTTTTCCGTCCTTTGCTTTATTTCTGTTCATTCTAAATATTTTTACAGCCTTTTGTTTATTGTAAGGGTTTCTAACCTTGTTGTTGTTGTTGTTTTCGTTTTTATCTACTAATGGCACTATTCTGTTAATGTTAGTGGCAACATATTTTTTTACTTAATCTCTAGTGATGGCAGTGCTTAGCTGAGAGTGCGCAATAATTTTCTAAATATTCTAGAATATATAAGTATAAATGTGGCACCATTTTTTAGGCTTTTTTTTATGTGAAAAGGCATACATTTTTTATTTGTTTAATTAGTGTTGTTTTTAGTGCTGGTTTTTACTCGCTTGTATTAAAGAGTACTAAATCGACGACAGAACTAGCATATTTTTATTTCGAGCTAATTTATATAATATTGCATCGAGCTAAGTTGCAGGATTTAAATTTTATTTATTTAAATTATTGACCATTTGCAAGCCATCTGTATGGTCTATTCAATGACAGGTTTGTGGAAATCTGCTAGAGTTTATCTATGGTTAGTTTTTTCACATTAGTAACACTATAATCGGTCTAGTATAAATGTAAGGTGACAATAATAAAGCATTATGATGTTTAAAGAGAGATCATAATAAGACTAAGATTAAGAAAAATTTAAATATTTGCATCGGTATTTACCTCAGAGCTCAGGGATGATTCTGATTTATGCAGAGCTGACGAGCCGATGCTCTGGAAACTATCTTTTCTAATCGAGAACCTTTCGAAAGCCCTTCAACGTTAGCATAAAGATTTTCAATGCATATTTCTGAGTTGTATGTATAGAAAATATACACGATGTCATTAATGTTAAACTTTTTAAAGGAATAGTGTTTTTGGGACCTATTGACCTTTGGCTCTAGCTGCGGGATGATTTGCTGCAGATTTCTGCTAATATTATCAATAAAATTCTGAGATAATCAATCGATTTTATAAATTTTGCATAAAAACTCTTCGAATATTTGGGACGAAATTACCACATTTCCATGACGTCTTTCTTACTAAAATAATGTCTTGGACAAGTCACAGAAAAAAATTACGTTCAATACTAGGGCGTACATATGCTAATTATATAGTGGGAGGGATAACTGTTTAATTAATTAAGGGATCATAAAGAAGTCTGAAAGTGTACAAGATGGGTTAAAAAATATAACGGTAATGTTTGTTGAAAAAAGAAATATTCATTCGCCATAAAAATAATACCAATAAGATATTATGTATTTCAATCGTCGAACCAGTCCTAAGCCCGATTTTTGGGATAATTTTGGCTCTTGTGGTTCTATCTATTTTTGGAAATAGTAAATGGTCACACGGAGTCATGTCTGACGAATATGGAGGTTGGGGCATTGTTACAGTATTGTTTTTGGCCAAGAATTCCAAACAACGATGTGTGAGTTTATAGGTGTGAGCTTTTAACAAACCGCCAAACTCATAACAAATTTTAGATTTTATAAATCCCGTTATTTTTTTAACACACAACGCACACATTAGGCACATACTTTGTCTGAGTATGTATAGGCGGAGAGGAATCATTATGGAACAGAGTATTGGATACTTGAAACTTCTTTTGAGTCTTAAAGAGAAGGAAGAGTAAAAAAAAAACTATTAAACAATTTCGTTATACTGCTTAAACTAGCTTCATATGTAATTTATCGCTAATAAAAAAACAGATTGTTGAAAATCGTATTTAATTTTTGTAATATTTTTCTTATCCGAATCTTTTTATATACCGAACCATCCTTATATGTTCGAAAGTACTAGTATATACATATGAATATGCAGACGATTTTATCTAAATTTGGTTGAAAAAGTGATTATTGTTGTAATTTATTTTCTGCTCTGTGCAGTGTAACATTAGACAACTGAATGAATTTAAAAGCTCTTTGCAGTCTTATCTTTTATCAAGATTACAAGTCTATAAATTTAAAAGCTACAAAATAGTTTCTTCAAGTACATAATTCATACAAGAGTTAATATAAAGTAACAACTCTACGCACAAACACACACGCACATACCATACTGTGTCTCTATGTGGCAGCGAGTAGATTTGTCTGTCTAAATGCCGCACAATTGAAATATCATATGAGCCTTCAGCACATTAAATCAAAACCATAAATCTGTGGCGAGATATAAATCAACACTTTGAACGGCAATTTCGGTGACTCGACAGAAGTTGCCACAACTCTTTAAATTGTTTTTGTGCTGCTTTGCAGAAGCTACACAAGTCGACATATGCGGAGAGTAGAAGAGAGCGAAACGCAGCGCTCATATAAAGAAATTATGTCAGCCACTAACAACATGATGAAAGGAAAGCGAACGGCCGCAACCAGACAGCCACGGGGCGGACGCCTATTTCTGCTAAAATGGATGGCTAGAAGGCTCCAAACAGTTTGCGAGCAGTTGGCAGCCACGACAGCTTTATTTACACAACACACAAGCACATTGGCGGCGAAACAAACGAAATGCGAACGCAAACAAACAATTGGCGAAGAAGTCGTAAAAAATGGGAGTGTGTGTGTGTGTGAAGAGCGAAAAGCGAAAAAAATAAGGACAAAGTTCGAAAACAATATGGCGATGGGGCAATAAAAAATCACAATTGAACAAGAAAGTCAACATTAAAGTGGCAGATTTATGTTGCACATACACACACGCACTAACGCACGCACAGCTGTTAATGGCTACTCGGCAACTCGGCAACTCGACAAAAACAAAAGCAAAGCGCGCAAGGACACAGTGGGGTAAGCCGACCGTTAGAGGACTTTAAGCGTTTATTAAGCGAAAATGACAGATTGCAGGTGAAAGGAGAAGGTGTGAGGAGAGAAAAACCCGAAACGGCGAGTGAGTGATGAAGGTGGTGGGTCACTTTTGGTTAGTTGGTGCAGCTGTGGTGAGTGTGGCACAAATTGGCATATTAAATAAATGGCAGCAAAGTGCCAACTAAGGCACTAACACACATACACTCACACACACCAGAAAACAAACGAAAGCACATTAAAACTACAACAATAAAAGAAATAAACGTAGCGAGAATGGCAAGAAAATATGTGTGCTGCCGAAATCGGTCGAGTGGCTTAGCCTAAGTGAATGGTGCAAAAAGTTAGGCATTAAGTGCACGCCGCACACACATGTAAACATATATATGTATATATCAATGTGTGAGTGTGTGTGTGTGTGTGTGGCTACATTAAAACATTTGTGATTGCGCATGTTAAAGGTGTTGCCATCAACGTTGATGAGTGTTAGTGGCAACAAGGCAGGTTAAACAAGGCCACAACAAGCAGGCCAATTGAAGGCTTACATCATAAACACATGTTCGGTGCATACATTAGGACCGTGGCAGGTGAAAATTGAAAGGAACTATGTTTAGAGAAAGCAAGTGAAGTGTTAAAGTAACAAAAATGCGCAACATAGCATAGAAAATAGAAGCTTAAATGCAAAACCGAAAATAATGAAGGATTTTGAACACATTTTTCCGTTCAATCATAAACATGACAAGATTGGCCCTGAGTCGTAAACATTTTGAGAAACGAAATTTTAGATAAATTCAGAAAAAAATATTTTTAAAAATTTTCGTTTATGTATTTTAAACAAAAACAACAGCAAACGAGGTCTTCGAAAAGCTTATCATAAAACCGAGCTAAGAACTTGAGTTCCAAGGCACTCGCGGGTCCCATTGTGGGGCTCAAACTCACTTAACTTAAACTGACAGCGAAGAAGTCTGTGGTAGCCTACTAGTTTCTAGACCACATACCTCTCATTACCACTTATATGACTCCCAAAAGACTAGCAACAGCAGCGACAGCAATAAAAATCACCATTGTTTAGAATTATGCTGCGTCTGTAGGTCTACAAAGTGTTGTTGTGTTGTTATTTGTTGCCATTTTGCCGCCTCAGCAGCGCGTATAAATCATAACGAATTCCCAACAATGCAAAGGTGTTGCTAATGGGGACATTTATTATTTTCTGCTACGTCAGCGCTTTGTCGTTTTTGCTTTACGGACTGTCCAACGGCCGTACGAACGACGACAGCACACACAACACATTCCAATAGACGGCCAGCCTAAGTAAGCTAGCCTAGGCTAGAGAGTGTGTCAATTAGTGCTGCTGCCAAGTAGCAAGTCGGCGCCAGAGTGTTTGGTGTGAGGCGTTGGCAACAGTTTGGCAAGTGATTTGTGTTCGCCTGTGTTGAACTTGACATTTCCATTCTTCTACGTCGCTGACTTTAAGTGAATTTAGCGGTGGGCGTGGAATTATTTTTAGTGGTTCAAAGGCGCTTAATTATTAGACATTAGTACGCGTCGTAAGAACAGTCGTCGCTTTGTGGCTTACACACACATAGAATTATGCAGACATTTTGTGGCGAAATGTTGTGGAGTTGTGGATTCTTATAAATATATAGCAAACCTGTGCGTGGTTGTGTAGTAATTATGAATGTTTTTAGGAAGTAAGTACATACCTGAACAGGGAAAGAGAAAAAAATGTTTAGTTTCAGTTCGTTAATCAAGTAGAAAATTATAGAAAATTCTTAGAAATGAAACAGTTAATATAAATGAAAAGATGATTTTGTGTTCAAAATGTTGAAAACAACAATAAATTTAAATTGAGGGTAGTTGAAAAATTTATTAAAGTGGTAAATGATATTTTTTAGTTTATACCAGTTATTTATACCATCATTCTTTATTACAGTTTTATGTCTGAATCGCCATTTTGTAAAGTTTATTAAAGTTATTTATGCGATCTTTTAGTTTATACCAGTTTATTACGTCAGTATTTTTATACCAGATTTCTTTATATTAGTTTTATGCCTGAATCGTCATTTTTTAAAGTTTATTACAGTTATTTATGAAATATTTTAGTTTATACCAGTTTATTATACCAGTATTTGTATACCAGATTTCTTTATACCAGTTGTTTGTTCGAATCGCCATTAACCAAAGCTTATTGTATACCAGTATTGTTATACCAGTATTTTTATACCAATGTTTCTTTATACCAGTTGTTTATTATATTCGCCATTTTTCAAAGCTTGGGTGATATACATATAGCTCATAGTTGCTACTCAGAAGTTTCAATTAAGTAGGGTAAAGTTTTTTAGCTTTGGAAATAGAAATGTCTTTGTAGACAACTAATAATATATTACGATTTTCCATAAAATATTGCATACATAGCAGTGGAAAATATTACTCTTAAATATGCTTCCCAATACACAACTTTTATTGCCGCTTTTCCTTCACTCCATTTTCTAATCCATTTCACACCTAATAATATTCAATATTCCCAGAGACGCTGTGATTTGTTGCGGCAAAAGCAATTGTAGTTTTAAATCCGCTTACCATTGTGAGCTTTTCCAATTGTGATCAAACGTTTTTCACACCCACCCACACACACACAAACAAACCAGCCATACATATTCACACATACATATACGAAAACGCTCTCGAGAATGCACATATGTAGATGTGTGCTCATAAGTACATTTGAAATCGTTCGAAAAACCTATTCTTAAGGAAATCCGCTTACATTGATGGCTTGACTGGCTGTCGCCTCCACTTTCGAGTGGTGTCAATAATACCAGCTTTCATTATTAGGGTGTGTGCGCACTTAATAAGCTGGCTACTGTCATATGCATGCATACGCCAAAGCAGCTCATCTTGTCGCAAGAGTGTGATAGGCAGTAGGAAGAGGTAATAGAAAAATGTGTGGAAAATAGTTGTTGCAAGAATTTAAGTGCCTATAAGCTGTAGCCTCAGACAGCAGTGTTGGTGATTTATAACGGTTCTTGATTGAAAATTTGTAGTCTCAATTTGCTGCTGCAACTGGTCTTATTTGCTTCTAATTTTATGTCTTTCTTTAATTTCTTAACGCTTGCAGCTTACTGTAACTTTAAATAGGTGGGTAACTCATTTTTGAAATTGCATTTTAAACCGCTTTAACATGTTTCATACAAATTTATTGTGTTTCTCATTACTTCTCAGTAAAGATGTGTGTATTTAAGCATTTTCCTTGCGCCCTATACTCTCTTCTTCTTCGTATTTTTATTTATTTACTTATCTTTATGAGCTCCACCTTTCTTCTTCTAAGCCTTGCCCTCTCATTCGCCACTCTTCCTCACAATCGCATTTGTAAAAGTTGTCTCAGGTGTTGCTTCGTACAAAGTGAGCTCGTAAAAAGTTAAGTGCCGCTATATTGCTAAGCTGCATTTTTCCCTACGCTGAGCTACACTTTTAATGCGCTTTCGTAAATTTGTGTGCGCTTTAATTTGCGCTTTAAGCGCAGCGGTTTTCTAAAACTTGCGCTATGAAAACTTATGTGCGCCTTAAAAGGATTGTGTTGGAGTGTATTAAATTATATGACAAGATATAAAAATATATTTATATATAGGTGGATGCTATGAATATTAGATAGTTAAGTTAGTTGTTGAAGGAACTTCGGTGTAGAAAATATTCGTTTTTTATTTTTTTGTTTCATAGGATATTGAAACTGAAATTATACACTTTTTGGATCCGACGAGTTTGAAAACTTGTAAACATTAAGGAGACAACAAAAACAATCACAAAAAAACATTTCTTCTTTTGAAAAGATTCCGAAAATTCTATTTTGAGCTCTAAAGATCTTTAAAGATTTATCTATTAAAGCTTTCAGAGTGAGTAATGCTCCAAAAATAAATTTAAAAATCTCAAAAAAGGATTTCCTTAAGGAGTTAGTGTTAGTCAGGATTTTCAAAAATCATTTTTTTTTTGCATTTTCGTTGAGTGTAATATCTTAATAGTCTGAAATTTGAAAAGTCAACACGCAGTGTGAAACTTTAAATGCTTTTTTCTCAAAACTATGTTTTTTGAACTGGTGACAACTGTAACTCGAAAACCGCTTGGTAGATTTTAATGAAATTTCTACAGCTTTTAGAATGCATAATAAACTCAGGCTTGAACCAAATGTTTTTTTCAAAAATTTCGATTTTTTAATATAGGAAAAAATTTCCTGAGGACGCCATTTTGTTAATTAAAAAAAAAAAGTTTGGCTCAGGCCCAGGATTATCTATTTATTAAACTAATTTTTTTTATCCGATTGATTTTAGATGAATCTCCAAGAACTTATGATTGTCACCGCAAGGACCTCTTTTGAAACTGGGTCAACACAGATAGCTATAACTTTGGAAATTATAATTTTTTTTCCAAATTTTCGTGACTTTAAGTCAAAACATTGTATAATAATGCCATATTATCACTTTTGTAAAATAACATGATTTAATAGCAAAAAAAAAAAATACTGAAAATTCTCATTTTACCGTGTCTCTGACTACCCCTAACCCCTTAAGAAATATAAGGATTCCCTTAAAAAAATATGCAATTAAAAATTTATTTCTTGTGAAATTATTTCGAACTTCCTGCACTCAAATATTTCTTTTAATACTCTCTACTTTGTCTTTCCCAAATACCTGAAAGACATTTTTATTTTATTTCCACCAAACCTTTCGGAAAGAATTTTTATTTTTTTTTTTACTTGAAGTGGCTGAAAAAAATATCACACAAGAAAGGTAGCATTTTTATGAGCACTGCCTGCCCCAGCTAAGTGAAAACTAACCTAGTGGGGTTAGGATGCAACCAATTTGGCCAATGAAATTCAACCACCAAAAGAATTTTTTATCGCTTCTTCAACAATTCCAAAGCCAAATGAATATGTGTGCATACTCACGGCAGGTCGCAATGTTTACCCACAATTTGCAAATAATTTCATAGCTGAAATTTCTATGAAAGTATTTCTTAAGTAAACGCCCATTTCCGCCCACCACACTAATAACGGTAAACACAGCAGCAGCAGTCATATGCAACACACAAGCTCGAGTGTCTTTCAAATTGTGGCTGCGGCAATAGGTAAATATCATACAATGTATGGATACATTCATATATAGATATGGATATATGAGTATATATATATCATTTTTTTAAATATATATGATGAATATATATATATAACAGCGTGCATTTCCATTTAAGTATCACTAAAAATTGTCGTTTCGTTGTCTTTGCACATGGAAGACAAACCACTTTTTGCGCTTGTCTGGGTGATCGATCCTTGCCTCTCCCCCCACACAGCTGGCGGTGCGCTTAAGCTTCTTGAGCTAAAATGTTGCTAAAAATCGAAAATCGAAAGTTGTAAAATTTTATGGTTTCCACTTCATTGCGAGGGTAAATAGAACATGCATGCATATACTCAGCTAAGCAGTTGCTTCCGCTTAAAATTCCCGTTCAACTACATTTACCTGTGCCGAGCTCTGTGTATGCATGTGTGCGTGTGAGTGTGCAAATATTTAAAGGCTACTTTTATTTCATTTTCCTTTTCGCATATTCGCTTGTGATTGTCGTTGATGGTGTGCGCCTTTTTTCAATTTCACACATTTTCCAACTGAAATGGCAACAACAACACACACATGTGAGTGCCATACAAACAAACTTATAAATATAACTGTCTGTCTACGGCAGTTTTGTTGCTTTGCATGCCACAACGGCGTCAACACGCCACCGACACACGACATGGATAGCAACAACTAAAGAGTCGACAGTACTGTTAACGGAATCGGAATCGGCACCGACAGCGCGACTACACCTACAACAAAAATAATAACAAAAACAATAATAGCACTGGCAGCCGTGGTTACAATTTCAATTTCCAATTGTGGCAAGAGCCACAGACAGACGTTTAACAAAAGCAACAACAACAACAAAAATAATAACAGTAACAACAACAACAACGCTGACAACCACTACAATTGGAGTCACTTGCAATTCATCGTAACGAATTCGGAATTGCTTTTGCCCGCCTTCCGATTTAGTTGTCTAACATCCGTCCGTCCTTTCGTCCGTCCGCGCGTCGTCAAACGCTCCATTTTCTTTCTCCACCGCTGCGCGCTGGCACCGCTATGTTTTAGCAATGTTGCTGCCACAAGTCTATCAATGTTGCACAGGTGCGCTCGCATGTTTATCGGTTTGTGGGGCCCTCTGTGGGTCTGTGTTTGTGTGTCGTGTCTTGGCCGAGTTGCTTGCTCTGCGTGGGTGTTGGTGGCTTCAATTGTTGGGCGTCATAGCTTTGTTTGGTCTTGTGTGCTATTTGATTTTATAATACTTGACTGTTTGAGTTGTAATTGAATTCTAGCATTCATTTGCTATTAGCGCATGCGCTTTGAAGGAACTCATAGCTGTATAATTTTGTATATTTGCAATCAAATGGAGAAATATTATTATTTTTTGCAAAATTTAAATTCTGGCAGACCAGTAGGTGTTCTACTAGCATGAAATGTAACATAGCTGTTATACAGAACTTCAGCGAAAAGTTCGAAAATATGTAGAGAGCAGTTCAAAGGCCAATCTTGGTATTTTCTGAACCAATTAATGTCACATCAACTTCATAAAACTTGTCAAGTCTTATATGGAGTTATATAGGTACGAGAAATCGAATACGCTCATCCAAAAATAACGTTTTTAGTCTCTGCCGAGGTCGATCTCTCAAATATTAGTTAATTGTTGGAAGGAAAAAAGCGATATCTGATCTGAGTTTGTGGTCTTGGGAACAGTAGGAGTATTTCGGAACCTTAGGCCATATACGTAAATCATACGATCAAAAGAATTGGATGAAAAAAGCATATATATGCTTGAACAAAGAACAACTATGGAGACTTTAAATAAGTTAGCTTATACTCACAACCAAAGAACATAGATCTTTCGAAGAATACGGAGATGTATAATTGGTGGATGAATAAGAGGCAACAAGCGAACATGAGAATTAGCATAAAATACCGTTCGAAACGTTACTTGAGCTGTGTGTGCTTCCATTACATGAGTTGGATTAGAACCGACGAATAAAGATGCTCAATAAGCAATCTAGTTGCTACACTAAATCTTTAAAGGCAGATAAAATAATCAAATGCGAATAAATGAATAAAGCAAATGTGAAAAGACTGTTTTTTACTGATTTTAATAGTAATTCCGTTAAATGTTGCAGAAAATTTCCACAAAATGGATTTCCACCCACTTTTTTCAACTTTCACTTTCGATAAAATTTTTTTATTTTTTTTTGTATTTGTTACTTTATTTGATGCGCCGACAAGTAATCTCGCAATTGAAACGCTTTAAAATGGCATACAAAATAACTGTATACCTGCTGTACCTTAGCACATACATATAAATAAGGTTGAGTACGAAACTGTTTTTGAAGGTTTTTGGTGCGCCGCTTGTCATATCATTGTCGTCCTTTCGCATATGCTTATATCCTTCGCAATACCAAAAGCAGATTAACTTGAGCCATAGGTAGATTTCAACTGATAGTCGAAAGTAATAACGGCAAATTCGATGCGGCAGCCGCTTGTTGGTTCGGATTGTATCGAATCGTTTTCGAACGCAACGAATCGAAAGTTAAATGATGCGCATAATTTGTATTGTAAATGTACATGTAGTTGTTGGCATTTAAATGTTAGCGCGCCGGCAATTTCATTTGCCATTGCAATTCGCAAGGATCTGCCAACCCCCAAACAAAAGTCATATATAAGTATATATATATATATATATATGTATGTGTATGGGTGTGCGTCGTCAATTCGCTGCGGCTTCTCTTTTATATTGGTAATTGAATTTAATCTGCACTCTAAAAGCGTTGATCGTTAAAATGACTTATTTAATGCGAATTTATTGGCGTAAAAATCTCCATGGAACGCATTCAATTTTTTTACGACTGATTTTGCATTTTTATTTGCACGACAAGCGGACAGGTACACGCCGGGCGCGTCAGTTGAGGATGAAATGACAATGCTTGGGAAGCGATAAATTTTCATAGACACGTAAGTGAGGGACTAAAATTTATGCCGCACACAACTATGTGTCTTTGATTGGCGGATTGAGTATATGCGCTTGGATTAACTGTAGACCAGACATGGAAATATACTGTGACCTTAATTTCTGCTTGCGCCTTTCAAATATCGGTGGCTAAAATTTGCATGCGTTATCATAAACTGCAATAAAGAAACGTGTAACGGTAATTCTAGACGATGTGCAGTGAAAGTAGCCCACAATATCAAAGCTTATCGATGCCACATTTTCACGCCTGCAATTTTTTAAATATCCCACGACGCGTTTATGCAACACACACACCCCGCGTCGCAACAAAAGCATTAACTCCTCAGACAGCAGGATTTGCGCGAGAGAAAAAGCCAAAGAATAAGAGATAACGCTGACGCTAAAGCCGGAAGTTGCATGCCACCAGTCAGCGCAGCCAACTCACATAAACACAATGCAAAACAGTAAAGAACGTGTACGTTGACGCTCGAAAATATGCCACCAACAAGCGCGGCGCCATCAACATTTGCATATGTGTTTGTAAATATTCGCGCGCCTTCATTTGCATACGCGCCGCGTCGCCTTGTACTGCTTGAGCGCGGGTGTTGTGGCACAAACTGCGGTCGCGCGAACCACTCAAACATGAAATTCCCAAGCGCGCACAACTTCCGCGCGCTCCTCCATCGAGCGGTGGCCGGATTGCAGTTCATCTGACGACGGCGTCGGCAAATGTTGGCAACTCGAACACGTACTCTGGCGGTCGCTTATTAATGCGACTTACTCGCGATTGGCGTCCGCTGTGGAGCGGGCGTTGAGGCGTAGTGGCGCGTCGGGTTCACTTGCGCAGCGAAGCGCAAGAACTTTGGAGTTGACGTTAGCTTTTAAAATGAGAGCGCATCGTGTTGCAAAGGTGAGATCAATATGGCAAAGTTTATGAAGGGAATTGTAAGGGTTGGAGGTTAGATGAAGTTCGCATAAATAGTAAATGCAAAGGTAAGATGACAAAATCAGGAAAATTAAAGTATATTAGTGAGTACAACTTCAGATTTTTTTAGATTCCGCTTAAATCTTATCCGTTGGAGCTCCGACGGAATTTTGTTTAGTGTAATTCTTATTATTTTCTCCGGGAAATCCTAATTGAGATCCCACAAGTGGACAATCTAATGATAGAGAACCGATTTATGAATATGTCCGGTAGTTTCACATGAATTCTACAGTACAGAAAGATTAGAAACTTACTTGTTCTTTGGGTATAGAAGATTAATTTCATACGTAATCAGATAAGGAGATTTACAATAGATAACAATACAAATATAATAATCAGTTTTATTTCTTTTTGCTTTTCTTGGTGTTAGACATTATCATCTCTCACTTTGAAACCATTGATATAGCTTTCTAAACTCTTCTACGTCGTATTTTTGATGTCGGCGCCAAAAGGTAGGCAGCAAAATAAGAAATATAACAAAATGACCATCTAATTGAGTAGAAGGTTGATAAAAGTAATAAGATATTTGAAAGGATACATTATTTTGCCACTTTATACATGGTAAGGACATGCAACGGGACGTTTTCTAAATATAAGCCTTATTTTAGGCGCTAAAAACATTGGAGATATGTAACAAGAATTCAGAGGAAGATGTGGTTATAAATTTCTTTATGTGAAAGCATCACTGGAGGCTTGTAGAACGCAGAGTAAACAGAAATAAAAATAATTTTTGTTTTCGCCTAAAAGTATGCTTTATTGACTTCTAGAATGCTTAAGTGCTACTCAATTAAGTTGCAAAATAGAACAATTAAGTTTTAGCATTAAATTTCATATATTTTTCACTGCAATAAATAAGACAACCATATTATAATATTATAAATGTGAGTTCATATGAAATTCTGCAAGTTAATGGCATTGCAGCCGAATACCGCAACCGGCAACCATTTCAATTATACATTACACACATACCTACAGAACACTGTGTCCCTACAGACAAATAGACAACACACCACAGGAACCCCAAGCGCGTTTCACTTGCACTCGGCGAATTGAATTGTGCATTGCGTCCGGGAACCCTAAGAAATGCCAAAGCAATATAAACTCGGTCTTGCCGCGCAAAAACAACGTTAAATATATAAAAAGAGAATATATATATATATAAATAAGCGACAAAGTTTTATTTTTTATTGCTTTCGATTTCCATTTTTATTGCCAACCCATTCGTGCCGTACGTATACTCGGTATTATTCATCGTGCTTGTGGGACACGCCACGCCGCTTGAAATTCGACAGCAAGCAACTGCATGGGAATCCTTTCGTGCAGCAGTTAATGTCGACCGCCTGCTGTGCGCAGCGACTTTATGTGACATTTTTCTTCTACTTATTCTTCTGCTCTTCTTCCACTTCTTCTACTACTTTCCTCTTCATATTATTTTATTTCACTTTTGTTCGACTTTTTCTCACTAAAACACTTTACAATTTTCACTATTGACTTTTTGCGCTGCGCTGCGCTGCTATTTCGCAAATGTCGAGTGTGTGTGTTTGTGGCATGCCACATTTGTATAAAGTTGGTATGCGTGTGCGGTTGAGCACACTCATATGCACATATATATGCATGTAATTGCGGTTTCGTTTTGAGAAATTCAATTTCCTATTTTCCGCATTCGATCAACCGCCCACTTAAGCGCTCATTCAACAGCCAACAACACACACACTCACACACATGCAACATCCAACTAATGGCTCTGTTTACATTCGCACACACACACACACTCGCACAAGTAAATTTATTTTCGTATTCATGCAAATGTATTACCGCTATTATCCTAGTCTATGCTAGCAAGGCAACATTTGCGCCTAAAAGTAGGCTTCGCTTCGCCTTTTCCCTCTGCTTGCCTGCTTGGCTTGTGGAAATAAATAAATAAGCGCACACAGAAAATGTAGTTTAATCGTTTTCGATTTTCTATTTAACAGTTGACAAAATTCACTGCGAACGTTTACTTGATTTTTATTGCAATGCTACAACAACAACAACAACAACCACAACAAGCTAGAGCATGCGAGCGAGCGAGCGTGCTTAACAGCGTTGTTACTTGTAGTTCGCTTGCATTGAGTGGGTTTACATTTCATTATGGCAAAGTTGTTGCTGTTGTTGTTGTAGTTGTTGTTGTTGCAGCATAAAAAGTTACAGCGCAAAACCAAAAAAAAAAAACAACAACAAAAAAAAATGAAAAAACAACAAAAAATATTAAAATGAAAAAAATCGAACATTTTTCGCTTTGCCGACTTCCAGGCAATTTGAGTTCTTCAAGTTTGCTTTTATAGCTTGTGCGTGGCAGCAGTTGTGGCATGTGGCATGCGGCATGCAAAGTTTTACGTATGCACGTACGCTTAGACGGCATGGCATTTTTGTGGGCTTTTGTGTTGACACGAATATACAGTTATTTCGCAGTTTAACGCAGTTATACCCGTTCTTGTTGTTGTTGTTATTTGCTTATCGAATGAAGTGGAAGAATTGCAGTTGAATTATAATTTTTATGTTTGTGTACTTTCGTGCAGTTTCATAATTTCAGGCATTTACTGTTGTTGTGTGGACTATATATTGGTGTATGTGGTGCCATTTTGGAATTTTCCATGACGGTTGTAAATTTTATCACCCATAGAATTTTTTCTAAAGCGTCTCAATGGGTTCTAAAGCTTGAGTTATACATGCATATGCAGTTGTGACATATAGAAGTACCGTTATATTTAGTCAGAAGTCTCAAAATTGTTTTTTTCTTATAAATTATTTCTCTAAGTGTCGTCTATTGGCCTACCAGACTAACTTTATCTATATCTCTAGAAGATATCTAAAAAAAAAACCTTTAATTTCATAAATCTGCCAAGTCCAAATGAATTAAGTTAAATTCAACCTTATTCCGTTAGAAAATGTCGACAAAATAAGCATAATGAAGAACTGATTCTTAAAAGAGACTATTTATAGATAATAGCGCCATCTATCGCTGCGAACTTTCTCTCCCTGAAATTACTACCAAAAAAATACACCTAAAAGCCATTGAAATCGATTATACAGTTTAAGGTTATATTACAAAATATTTAAAAAATAAGTTAGTAACTGTAGCGCCACCTGTCGGAAATGAAATTATTGTTCTGGATATACCATATTTATATTACATCTTGTAATGAATACAACCACTAAAATACCACATATAATATAATATTGACCTTACTTTACTAAAGTTTCAGGTTGAAAGAGGAGAAGAGCGGATTGTCATTAAGAGGCCAAGAAAAGAAGAAAACCCAAACAGCTGCTTTGAAGAAATAGAAACATAAGTAATATTACATTCTTCGAATGCGTAAACACAACCAAACTTGGCACATAAATACCATTTCGAATTTGAATTTAGTATACAAGACAGACGACCCAGAAAATAAACAGTTTTTTTTTCTGAGCAATTTAGGTGAATGATACAAACACACAGCACTATTTCTATTAAAACATTTTTAAGAAAAAAATGAAGAAGTCAGCAATTCTCTTATGGCAGAAGAAACTGAAAAATGCCACCACAATTTTACGACAGTTGACGATGAAGATGACGACGACGACGGTGATAACTGCCGATGAAGCCATTTAATTCAATGAAGAAAATACCAATCCATAAAACACTGACGCAAATAAATAAGTGCGACTGTGATGACAAAGGAGGGGTCGAAGAGTGGAAAAAGCGAAGAAGAAGCAAAAGAAAACAATAATGTAGGAACGAGGCGCAAATATATGCAAACAGCAAATGCGCAATTTGATAGAAAATGCATGAAAAACGAGGTGACTGAGTGGCGGCGAAAGTCAAAGACAATATGCGTGCCACCTTTACACTTCAACTTTCGTATATATGTATGAGTGTTTTTGTATGTATCTCTACTGTAAGGTGTCTATGTGTGTGTGCCAACTTTGTTTGACACGCTTGTGAAAATGTTGTGAAATGGAATTTTTCAATTTATTTTCATGTGTATTTTTATGAACTATAGTAAAATTGACAAAACAACAACAACAACAGCAAAATAACATTGCGAGAAATTGCAAAAAAATGGAAAAACAGAAAAAAGAAGAAAAAGAAAGTGAAGAATGTCTTCGGGAAATAAATGTGTCACCAATTCCTGAAAGACACACACACTTACAATATGTAGGTGTATTATTAAGCATATTCAATGCTTGAAGTCAGCAAAATATATTTATATATTTATATTCTAATATCTACATATATGTATATGTATGTATGTATGTATAAGACTATACAGACAAGGTGAAAGTTGAGAGATGAGCAGCCACAGGCAATACAACAAAGCTGCTAGTGAAGCAATGAATGTATAAAAAAGTGTTTGCAGTTATCGATATGTTTGTATTTATAAGAAAGAATTTGTATATGAGCGTATGGGTACACCGTGGCGTATGAGTGATGTCATGTGAAGCCATTGAAATAAGGTCAATTGTGATGCTGTGTACGTACGAAATATGAACGAATATAAAAATATATACTCCTTAAACTCTTAAAAGCAGCACTAACTGGAAGTTGTAGTCATATTATAGATGAATATTACTAGCCGATATGACTTAAAGCTTAAAATGGTACTTATATCTGAATCTGAAAGCTTTCAACACATTTTCTTCCTAATATTTTGCAAGTCAATCAAAGGATTATAAAAATATTCGAAAAATACTGATAAGTTAGCGCTCAATGCGATTTAAACAGACTTTTTGATAAGAGCGCCACCTATCGGTTTCTAAAACTGTCTTAAAATTATGTTTCTACTTGAAAACCGTGAAGTCAAAGTGAAGTTCTGCCATTTAATACTGCAATTAAACTTTTCTACATCTTTCAAATTCTGATTTTTCTCCATTAAACACGAAATTTCATTAAAAGCACGCCCAACAAGAGCCTACTTAATTATTCTCAACCGAAATGCGAGCAAATGCAATTAGTCGCTGACCTTAAATCTTAAATTGCAAGTGAAAATAGTTAGTTTTTCATTGAGTTTACTTTAGCGCTCGTTTCGCACACCACTAACAGCAACAACAACAATAGCCGCTACACATTTCAACTTCATCACCAAGCAAATACAATTAATTTTGCATTAATTGTTTAACCAACCAAGCAGCGGTACCTTGATAAATATTTAATGAAGTTAGCTAAACTTGCTTATTGTGAACCGAGCGAAGTTTCCACACCAGCCACTCGCTGTGAGTGCATGTGTGTTTGTGTGGGGGGGGGGGGGGGGGGTTTTCGCTATAGAAAAGCCATGATTTTTTCACTTTCACTACAGAATCGGTCACACAAACTGGCCACACAGAGTGAGAATAGGAAATTCACTAGTTTTCCGCAATTCACTTTGCCGCAAATTCTCACTTTTCACAACGCTTATTCATTTCAGCAACAACAACGGTCGGGCCGTCAGCGCTTTGCAAGGAGTGCAGCGCAGCGCGGCAAACGAAAGGCGTCAACGAAAGTTTGCGAAGCGGCGGCCGATTCAGAGTGTGTCTGTGTGGCTGTGGTCGGCAGTGTCCATAAAGTGTGCAGCGTGAGTACGGGAGGCGCCCGCTACGGTGGCGGGGTGTGTGTCAGTTGGACAAGCCGTCGACTAATTGCATTTGAAGCGAACCGGAGCGAAGTTTGTTCGTTGTTTTTTTATGGTTGCACATTTGTGAAAAGTGAGTCGAACATGCTCGCTGACGAGTTCTCCGCTTCGGTCAGCCGCTAACAAACGCCAGTCAGGCTATTATCTGGTCAAGCAATGGCGGTTTGAAAGGAAAAGTTTTTCTTTAGTTTGCGGCTTTATTTGCGTTATTTTTTGCTTTTGTTCATGTTTTTGTTTTTGTTTTGCAAAATCCGTGAAAGTTGAATATTTTTCCTTTCAGTAATGCTTTTTTCTATAAAACAACTTTGTTCCGTTCAAACGAGTCAAAGAACTTCAGTTGCAGCAAAGTGCTGCGGCGAAAACTGTGTCTCTGTGTGTGTGTAGGCTCTGGTATGCAAGGCTTCGAGTGCAAATTTTAAAGCTTATAATAACGTAATAAATTCATGAGCCACAATTGCTATGAAAAATTCATTGGAGTTCGAGTTTTTTTACATAATTGTGTTTGAGTTCCAGAACTGTGTGCCTTTGGAGTAGTAATTAACACTGGAAAAGTCAGTAAGTTAAGAATGTTTAGCGGAATGGCATTTAATTTAAGGAGAGCCAGTAGTAATCAAGAGGATGAGAATGATACACAAAGATCACCATAATAATAATAATCTAATAAGACATTTTTTTCTTTTCCGTGCTTAGAAAGTTTTATATTCTCTGCGAAGAGCTTTTAAGGCGAGTAAGTGTGAGAATGGTAAATAAAGATCACTACAGTCAGATACACATTTTCTGTGCTTAGAAAGTTTTACGAGTATACTTTGCGAAGCTTTCAAGAAAAGCTTTAAGAGCTTTTAAGGTGAGCGAGAGTGAGATCGAAATATAAAGATCACAATTGTCAAACACTCTGCTGAGAAAGTTTTACATTCCGAGAAACTTTTGAACAAGACCTTGAGAGCTTTTAAGCTTAAATTTAGGACTGAAAAGAAGGCGACGTAAAATTGTTGGCCATGTTTAAACTTCTGCATTTCAGAGAGGCTATAGCAAAGCTTTTTAAAAAGCTTTAAGCTGTACCCTTTGTTCTGTTAGATAAACTTCATAAAGTTTGTTTTTATTACTGAGAAATGTACTCGTAGTTGAAATTCACTCATGGTCAAAAAAATAGTGAAAAGCTCCCAAACCTCCTTTTAGCTTTAACCTTTCTTTTGTCACTTTTTCCACCCACTCATTTTATTTGTGTAAAAAAATAACAAAAAGTTTTAATGTATTTGTATATATTTGTGGCAAGATACAATGAAATCGCAAATTAAAGCGAATTAATGAAATTACGCGCATCCATTAGTTGAAGCTCGCTCAGACATACACTCTCGCACGTGCTTTGGTCACTTTTTTGGTGCGTTGAAAGCATCCAGCAGGCGAAACGCATTAGTGGCCACAAAAGTTGCGAAACGAAAAACGAAAGCGGCAAACAAAAATTCGTAGAAAAGCAACGAAACTTTCAAGTTAATGCTTAATTATTACAAATGGAAGTCTCGCCGACACTTTGCGATTTCATAATTACATTTGCATTGATTCTAGAATGCAATGCAGTGTTGTTTTTTGTTCTTGTGGCAATATAGATGTGTCGCCAAGTATTTTTAAGTCGATAATATTTGTATATAACATACATATACTTACTTAAAGATTTCATATTTTTATTTTCTCAACTTTAAGGCCTACTGAGTCTCCCAACTTCGTGTTGAGCACACAATTTCATATGTGGTCTACAGAAATAATATATTAACATATTATGCTCGACACACACACACTTAAACACACATACATATCTACAATACACTTTCACTTGAGTGCATCACTTGAAGCCAACATAAGCTCTTGACGGAGTTGCAGAAGGAACAAAGTGAAGACGAAGCAGTGGAAGGCGAAGTAAAGGCTTATATGCTTAAACCCACATTTTACATACATACATCCCAATGCAAATACATATCTACAAAAAGTTTATTTCCATAACTTCAAATATACAATATATATATATAAATAGACTGACTAAGTGCAGACACCTGCTGCAATGGCTTCCACTCGCAGCTGAATCAATGTTTCGTTGAATATACATATTTTCGAAGTTATTGTTGTTGTTGCAATCGACGTTTGCGTACTCACTTGCCGCCGCAGCTGGCGTGAAAATGAATTGAAGTTTGATTTTATGGAAATACTCAGAAAGTTTGTACATGCAATTGTGTATGAAATTGCAGCCGACTAAATTTTGTGAAAATTATGCTGACAACACTCTGGCATAATCCGATTTTTGTAGTTGTTGTAAATCAAAAATTTGTAGACTTAAATAAATAAGGTTTTATAGTGGCGTGTTCGAAGTGGTTTCTGGGTAGGTTCATAGTTTTATAGACTATGAGATTTGAATGTTCTTTAATTGGTATACATCAGGTCTAAACAGAGCGAAACGAATCAGAAGAAATCGTACTTCCCATTTTAAATCAACTCTCGTTTTGTACCATCGCTTCTAATCTTCCCCAGAAGAGCACCCTTTCTAACCCTCTCGATCCAGAATTTGGTTCACCTCCAAACTTAAGTGGTCCGCTCATTCATCTCTTACGAACCATTGTATCGGAAGTCATAGCCTTTCGAAGTGACCCCTTATAAAATCTACTCTCTTCAAGGCTTATTTAACTATTAATCTTTTTTCTAACACCGGACCGTTCGATCGAAGGTATAAGGTATAGAACTCACACTCATCGATCTTTAGTCCAAAATTTTGGATATCTACGGTCTGTCTGAAAAAACTTCGAAACTGTTCTACGGAACTACCGAAGTATTTATTATCATTTTCAGCAATCGAGGGAAAATATGTCTATGAGAACTCTTTAATATCCATAATGTCTATTCTCTGAACTTTAGTGTGATCTTAAAGCCGCTAACTGTTCTTCATCTCAAGAGCTTCATATTAGAGAGGATATATGTACATATAAATGCTGATTTCTCTCTAAGCTCACACATATTCCCGTATAATAATAGAAACCTACTCGAGTCTTCAACACTGCCCCGTAAGTAAGTAATTTCCAATGTTGCATTAATACAACAAATTGTCAGCGACAACTTCAAGTTTTTGCTACGGCTCAGTGACTGTCTGCTCGCTTGGCTGCATTGAGGTGCCGACAAATTCATAACTACACAAACACACACACACAGGCAGACACATGTACGAACACCCATTGGAGCAAAGTTCCCCAAGGACACTTAAATAATGGTTTGTGGGCACAAGTTGCCAACTTAACCGAAAGGCAAACCCAACAACCAACCAACCAACCAGACAACCAATCAAGCAACATGCAACAGCCAAACCGGTTGCTGAGTTGGCTGCGTGGTTGGCAACTTGGGTGTGCGCCATTTGGAAAGGCGCAAATTGCAAGTTGCAAGTTGGCTGTAAAAAAGTTTTGCACACAACTGTGAATCAAGTGTATAGTGCCAGCACCACGCATGTGGATTGAGTGAATTTCTTTGGCCACAGAATGTGGCAGCAGCAAGACTTGCACCGGCGTGGCAAAGGTGCGCAATTGTCTGCAACGCCGCCGGCGCATCGCCTCTCACCTTTTCGCCACCACACGGACAGACACACAAGAAATATATGGATGGCACCTCCATTATGCGACTCATATCTGCTGTCTGCCGTCGAAACTATTAGCTGCTTCCTTTCATAAATTTCTCGAGGTGCTGCTTTCGACTGCTGCTGCCACCGCCACCGCTGACGCTGAGGCAGAATCTGAGGCAGCTACTGCGGTTACTGTGGCTGCTGTAAGTTTGCCTTGAATGAGTTGTGTAAAGCTGTTTGTCAGCTTATTTGTTGCGGCAGACAGCCAAGAAGAAGATGAAGCAGCTGACGAACAAACCAAGAAAATGGTCGAAAGGGGGAGAAAGAGTAAGACGTGGCAGTGTAGTGAACGTGCAACACACGACCTGCCAACATTCACCTTCGTCTTGAGTGCTCCAAGTTCAGGTGCAAGTACGAGTAGATAGCGCACGGCACTTCTCGCCTCGCCGCAGCGCACACTTGAGCCACTTTGGCGTCGCTCACGTCGCTCAAGATGCTTTGTCACGCCAACAAACGGCGCAAAGTTCCTTGACCAAAGCTCGCTCGGTCGATATGCAGCAGGTCGGTTGGTTGCCGTCGGAAAGAAAGCAGCAAGCAAGCAGTCTGTCTAACCCATTGAGGTGTTCTATTGAGCGTAAAGAATAGATTTATTTTCTTTATCTGCACAGTGAAAATAGTGTTTTCTCATTTCTCTTTGTTGAACGGTGTTTGATGGAAGTTTGAAAAGCGGATTCCGTGCATTGAAAGCTGTTAAAGAGCTGCCATTTGTTGAAAGCGTCAAGGAATTTTTCGGTGCGCAGATGAAAACTTATTTAATGTCATTTATGGTATGTGTCATAATATTCGAATTGTGGTTGATGCAGAGAAATTAGGAATTTAAGTTTTATGGACACAACTTTAGTTCTGAAAGAATTTTATATGAGAACTTCTTGATCTCAGGAACTGTAGCTGAAAAATACAGAATTTCTGAGATAATGTCGAGAAATAAAAGCAAAAAAACTTGACTAGATACATAATCCAATTTCTGAAGTGGGTAAACTGTGGAACAAATGAGGGAATGGGGGTTGCCAGTTTTAAGACCGGAACATCTCTTGACGAATCTATAGCACAGAAAATGGAAGGAATACACAAGAGAACATTTTGCTTCTAATCTAACCGATTGGCTCAAAGAACATGGATCTCTTGGCCAAACTAGATATCCGAACAGATTTAGTCTCTATAAGACCAACTTAAGTAACTCAATTAAATAAGTATTTTTGAGAAAGCAATGAAAAGTTGCACTAATTATCGTCCTACTGGGATCTGGTGAGCCCTTTATACCATAAATATATAACACATGTGTGTTTCCTAAGGCTGATATCAAAAGTTAGAGGAAATAGGTATCTGAGACGTCTTCACTTTACAGAGAATATTGAATTTATACGTGAAACACTTACGGAACAAATTTATCCGGTGCCTAAAAAAGCACCCTTATCAAAGGGAGGGAAACTAAGAACGTCCTAAGATTCTGAATCTATTATCCTAAGAATGTCTACTGGATTTCACTCAATTTCATCTACATCATTTTTATCTGACTTCAATAATTTACTAATAAATTTGTAAATTGAACTCAAAAAAATGCTCCGTGACGAAATAAAAGCAGAACAACCAGCTAACTGTAACTCTATAAGAGTGTGTGTGCACTTGCATATCAATTTGTGGCACGAACGGAAGCACTTTTCCCGGACAGGGCAGCAGACCGCCGTCGGCCACAATTAACGGAAATACAATATTGTAATAATAACAATAACAATTTGTGAAGAAAAAGATTTTGGAAAGATTTTTGGTGAGCGAGAGCTTAATTGAATTTAAATTTGTAGGCAAGTTAGTGAAGTGCGCAGAACAGAAGCTCCGAAATGAAAAGCAACACAACAACAACTATAACTAACTTACATACAAATGCCACACTTAATGAAGCCAATAGCTGTGAGTGTAGCTGGTGGCAACGGTGTGCGGCACGTACGCGCGTACAAAAACAATAAAAGCCAAATAACAAACGCTGTAATAATGTTGACGACTAATAATTCCAAGCAAAGGCAATAAATTTAAATTTATGCGCAATTTAAATATGCTTTAAAGCAACGCTGCGCCGATGGAGTGTCGCGTGTGTTGTGGTGTGGCGCGAAGCGAATGTGCAACAGTGAACAGCAATAAATTCACTTTATTAAGTTGATGTAATTCTTTTCATGATTTTATTCATTTCTCATTCACTTGTTGTTGTTGTTGTTGCAGTGGAGAATTTAAATTTTGTTGGGTGTCTTATCACAGCGTCGCTTATCGGCATTCGTAAATCTAAAATACATTTCACACTGTCATAATTCCGTATGCCCAGCGGCGGCCATGACGATTTGCGCCCCCGAAACAGTCGCTGATTTGATTTTACCTAAGCGCATTTCTTGTGTGCCTTCACGGCGCTTTAAATTCCGATTTATTCACGCTCGGCACACGCGCGCATGATCAATGGCATTCCGACAGCCGGCGCGCGTACACGAGGGTGAGGAGAGCGCGCGGGACGAGCAAACAATCGGTAGTTGCTTATAACGCAATCAAGATATGCCGGCTCGTCACTTTATAAACGGCGTTTTAATGAAGCATAACCAACAACGATGGAGACAGCGGCGGCGATGTTGGCGACCCGGCTGCAGAAAGTTAATAAAGCCCGAATGTCGAAACGACAACTTTTCCGTCAAAAAATTAACGCTCACAATAAAACAGCCGCCAGGGAACGCGCAGTCAGTCAGTCGGCGCGTCAAGCAGCCCGTCTACCAGCCAGCGCAGCGTCGCGTTCGCGCCAGCATATTAAATACAAAAACTTTGCCGACATTTGCTCGCACATCCTGCCTTTTAAGCCTCATTTCAGCAGGCATTCCTCGGCAAATGTTTGAGTGAGTGTGTGTGTGCGTGTGTTTGCATACTCTTTCGGAGTTCCACAATATTTACATTTTCGTAGTGTAGGCACCAACTGCTTTCGTCTTTAATGAGTTTTATCTCACTTCTTTGACAGTTGTGGCGCTTAATTTAAATTGGCTTTTTCTCTTGTCGCCTTTTCATACGCACTGTCCGCCTGCCTCTCAGCACCGTTGCACAGCGCTGCTGTTAACACATTATGTGCTCTTCTTCAGCAGTGACAAGTCTGACTGTGTGTGCGGATGCTAAGGTTTCTTGCGTTTGCCGGTTGTGTGTGAGGAGCGTGTAAACTTTGCTGAAAAGGTTCATGTTTCTATATAATATAGTCTGTACATGGTTGCCATGTAGATTTTTGAATTGAAATTAAGGAATCGGGAAGCTGTGTTAGATATAAAATGTTTCGAACTCTTCTTTGAAGACACATTTCCTTGATAAATTTATTAGTCATTTAGGTTTCTCGAATAATTGTCTCGTATATGAGAATAATGAATAGTGAAAAGATATATTTTAAGAAATATATAGATATAGAGATATTGATGTGTTGATTTTCTATACTCTTTCATGTCACTATGGACCAAATGTGATCTCAAAGTGGTTTGAGTTCATATTTTGGAAACATACATATACGACTGCCGAACTCTGGAGACTCCAATCACAAATTAGGAAATATCTCTGAACTGCTTGGAGTTCCATTCAAAAAACAGTCTAGATGAAAGGTGTACAACATTTTGGAAAACTTCAAGAGATTAGTTCAGATTAGGTGAAGTATTAGGCTCTTCCGTGGGGATATCGTATAGAAATGTTGTAGACCGCTCCTATGTGATGCCAAAAAAGTTTAATGGCCGATCCAACTATTTTGGCATCACACAGGAGCGGTCTACAACATTTCTAAACAATATCCCGTTATTTCAAAGGTCGAAATAACGTTTTCAACTTGTCACAAATCTCTTGAGGGAACCTGGATGACTATGGGATAGGAGTCAATGTGTATCTATACCAACCTCATTAGCAAATTTTTGAAATGAATGAATTTGAAATACGCAAAAGATAAAAAATTAGGAAAAATTAAAAAATTAAAAATTAAATTAACTGTTGTACAGAAATTTCGAAAAAATATAAATGCATTGGAGTTTACCAAAAAAAAAAACAAACCAATGTTTAAGGCTTAAGTCTTTCTACATCTATTTTCTTTCAATATTCATATACAAATTGTAAATGGATGGTTTTAATTTAGTAACTAAGGACCTACGGTTAATCCTGAAACTAAATAAGGATTTTCGAAAATAAAAAATATTTAATTTTAGTAAATTTAATAAAAATTAATACGAGATGAGAATTAAATTTGTTAGCAATTTCATCTTCGCTTGTCACTCTCAGGCAATGCTAGGAATACACTAAGAAAACTCAATAAACTCCAACCACCTAGAAAACCTCACCTCAAATGCGAGAGTATTGTGCGAGTATTTACAAAGAAATTTCTCGCTCGAACGCCGGTTAAGTCTAAGTAAGACGCTGCCTCCTCTGACAACAGTGGTTACAACGCAGATGGCAAGGCTGGTATGGAAGTTTTCACACGCACGAAGTTGCCACTGAAGGAGTGCGTGCCAAAGGGTGGCAGCTGTGCGTGTGTGTGTTTGTCATATTTGACGCGCGTTCAGCTGTTTGTTTATTCTAATACGCCTTAAGGTATGCAATAAAATGTTTGCGGAATATTAATTTTACTTTAAGTTTGTCTATGCGACGCCTGCAAACATTTCCTTACCTCTTTTCTCTGCCACTTTCTTCATTACGACAATCTTTTACGTTTACGTGCTACTGTTGTTGCTCTTGTTGTTGTTTCTTGATGGTGTGTTGTTCATTGGCGTTGAGCAAATATGAAAATGTGCGCAACAACAACTTCATTACAACACGCTGGTTGTCCTGTCGTATTTGTTTGCCTGATGCTGTTGCTGCTGTCTTTTTGCTCGTCTTCACTTCTGTGTATCACTCGCTCGCCAGCGCGCCGGCAAGGCAACACAGTGGCGACCACAAATGACGAAGATAACGAGACATTATTTAGTTTAGAAGTTTTCCAAAGGCAACAGCAGCAGCAGCAGATTGGTGGCAGCGGTGGCAGATCGGTGGCTTTGCTGATGCTGTTGGCGGCGCTGATAACTAAATTCCACGCTCACTCCACTACTAGCGGATGGACCGAGTGTGTGGGGTTGTGTATTTGTGAAAGGGCAGCTGCGGTTGCACTTTTGCCGTTGCCATGGCAACTAAGCGCTGTGAGTTTGCGGCTGACAACAGCTGATGACGGGTTTTATGCAAAATTGGAAATGCAAATTCAGCCCCCCCTCAACCACCCAGCACAGCGTAGTCTCTGCATGCATATGAATAATGCTTGCGGAATTCTCAACTAAAGGCAAAAGTTTGAAGTTGCGTTTTTGTGTCGCTTCTCGCTTGTATTTATTTTGTAAGCGATGTCCTTTGCGCGTATTTATTTATTTTCCTTTTTTGTTTTTTGTTATTTTTGTTTTACTAACTTATTTTTGTGGTCAGCGATTTGTGCAGCGCTGTCTTGTTGTTGCTGTTGTTGTTTGGAAATGATTTTCTTTCCTCTTCGTAACTTGATTAATTCGTGAGTGAGTAACTCAGCGGCGCTTGTAGTTATTTGCATTGTATATATTAAAAAGGAATTAGGTTGCTTTGGCAGCGGCCTCAAATGAGATTTATATGCGCGCGGCTCATTTAATATGCAAGCTTAATTTATTTACATTTTTCATTTCGCCAACAGCAAATGTAAATGAGCGCTCGCGAGTGTGAATTCGGCGTGAGTTGTAAAACAATAACTCTCACTTTTCGTTCTGGAATTTCGCGGAAAGTGCTTAAATTAAGCGCTTGCCATTAAAGGTTAAAGAGTGGAGGAAAAAAGTGTTGGGAGTGGACTTTTCTTTAAATGGATTTTTATGTAAACTCAAAAAAACGGGTTAAAGAAAAACTTCTAATAAGGACCCAAATATAATTCAATTATTAAAGGAGCCATAAAGAATAAGGTCTTGATTCACTGCTACTACTCAAAGTTGAGGTGAGGAAAGTAGAGGATTGTGCCATTACCCCTTCCTTATGATCGAAGTAACTGTGTTTTTACAGCCTGAGATTGTTTAAGATTGAAAGATTTTGTTTGTCAGAGAGGTCTAGTTGATCTAGTCTCTCTGATCGTTGTCTAAGCTATATAAAATTAGCACATCTTGTGTTAACTCAATCAATAAGAATAAGTCTTATTCCGATAAATGGTTCTTCAAAGAATTTATAGGTTTGTTAGATGATTCACAAAGTATTTTCGGACTTTGAGTCAGCCGAAATGTATATTATAGAAACAAAAATCGTACGAAAGTCAGCTGGGCTTTACAATATTTCTTCTATAATCCGCCCTCAGAGAGGTAAGATCTTTATACTCCTAATGTTCTTTCTTGGACCCTAAGTATAGTCTTACCTTTATGGAACAATGTTTGGAAAGATATAAATTTGAAATATTTTAGAAATGACTGGGGAAATCTTATCCACTAAACTTTTCCTGTGTATAGCCTTGCATCCACATAGAAGATATTCTGCTGTCTCCTGCTTTTCTTCAACAATAGTCATTGTCAGTATACTGGCATGCCTAACCTGTAAACACTCCTACTACGGTCCTTAAGTCGTTGCTTTTAAGTTTTAATAAACGGAATATGCGGTCCTTCTCCCAATCAGACTATGTTTATCTGCTTGTTGAGCAAGTCAGGATTGTTTCGACCGAGATGTCTATAACATATTTGTCGATTAAATATGTACAAGCGACTAGAGACATGTATATTCCCTCTTTACCCGAATTTATCTGTAAGGTGGCAACTATTGGAATGTCACTGTATCCTGGAACCCATTGCAGGTTTATCGTGAAATAGTCAGATCGTCCCATTACTAGCTCAAAGCCATTTTTCACTATCTACGATGAGACCCTAAGAGACTTTCAAGGCCGCCTGGTTGTCTGTAAACATAAATATATATTATTGTTGTTAGCATCCTCTTTGTTAAAGAAGGCCCTCTTTGACTGCAATAATCTCTGGTTGAAAGACACCGCACCGCACCGGGTAATTGGAAAGCGATTTTGATTCATAATTCGGAAAAGACTACTCGTATATCTAGTTTGGATCGATCTGTATATATACTTTTTTAACAAGCTTAAAGCTTTAGGTTACTCTTCTTCCACTTCGAGCCATCATTTTCGTCGACAGTAAATCATTTTTCTAATTTTAAGTAAATCTAAAACTATATTTTATATTTCCATTCAAACACACTCAGGGAATGCTAATGATTTGAGTTCACACAGCACGTGCTACCACTAAGGCACCACCGCCACACAGCTATGTGGCACAGATAAAAATGCAACGTGCATTTACACATTTCTACCACAAACGCCAAAGCAACGCTGCGACAAGTATTCTCTGCAATTTATTCGCTTTAACTAACGAAAATTTTCCTACCAACACGTAGCAATGAAGTGCAATTTGTCACATTTCTGGCACATAAGTGGATGAAGTGGAAATATTCACACGTTCCTATAGACATTTCCGTTATACTTCCTATGCTTTATCAGACTTATATACATTTTTTTTGCAATTTTGCTACACTTACGGTATGCGCAATTCCTTTGTTCTATATCTACGCTGAGACTTCGATTTGTTTTGGTTTTGCTTGCGCGTTGCACGAGCATCTTGCGGGCTGAAGTTTGTATTTAATTCTTGTACTACCTTTGAGGAGGTGAAAGAGAGCATGCCCAGTAGGAAAAATTTAATTTTTGGCAGCTTAAGGGCTTTTAACATATTTTTATTTACTAGTTAAATGTTTAGGTTATAATAACCGATTGTGTAACCGACTGAATAACTGAATAGATAACCGATTGTTTGTATTTGATATTATTTAGTTCTTATGCTAACTTAATCTTAACAGAATTCAACAAAATAACATTATACCAGTAAAATAAACACACTTCATACCCGCTTCATATCCTTACAGGGTATCTCAGCTGACAATATTCTACGATTTTATGGAATTCTTTCACAATTTGCTCATTGCATGCAACAATGCACCATTACGCTGTGTGCCGTTATCAAAAGAAATGTGGCAGAATTAATGTTTGAGAAGAGGCTACAGTAATACTAAGTACAACAGCGCGCGGTACCAGGCATGTCTCAGTGTGTGGGTAAAGTAAAGTAACTGTTGTTTGCAGCACTTCGTGAGGTAGCGAAAGAAAGGCACGAAATGGTTTCAAGTGGTTTACCGCAATGACGCCAGGGAAAGCACGCTAAGAGAATTCATTGGATTCTATGGTCACAGCGGCGCGCAGGTGTTGCAACTTGGGATTGAAAGTAACGGAGACTAAGTAAGAACTACACTTTCAAGCAGTGTGGCGGTGGTCAGCTGCGGTCGCGGTTGTGCTTGCGGTCGTTAAGATAAGACATGTCTTAGTAACGGTGGAGTGCCGCGAACGAAACTGTCACAGAACTAACTTCAGCAAGTGCTGAGCGGAAGGCAGGGCAGAGCTTTTCGCGCTCACGGAACTCGCTGATTATCGTCGAAAAACTTCTTACAAGATTTTAATATTTTCGCAAATTTTTTGCAATTTTTCTCATAATTTTAGTTCATCCTACATATACACACCATCAAATACATATATAAAATATTTTTTTAGTGTTTTTATTCGTGCAACTTCTTTGACGCAGTGTTATATTTTGCTAAGTGCACTCGGTGGTATAAACAAGCATAAAAGTGATTTAAGTGTTGCAAGTCTGTGTGTATATGTGTGTGTGTGCAAGTGTTTGCGGCATGTTGCAACAACAACAACAGCACTTTCCAACCGCTTTGCGCGCATTTTATACTGCAAAACACTTGTCTGCGGGGGCGACGCGCCGCCGTCTTTTTTGCACCGTTATGTTTGTTATGCTCAACACCTCTTTTGTTTTCTGATAGCATAATATTTTTTATTTATTGTGCATATATACGCATTTGCTGTGTTTACTGCGCTTGGCAACAATGGTTTTAAACGCTTTTTAACACTTTGCCATGCAAACACAAACAACACTCAGCTTGTACGTCATATTATTGTTGTTGTTGCTGCTATTGTTTTTATTATTTCTCCTCTTTTTATGCGCATACACAAGTATTTTGTGGTTTAACAGTACTTTGTTGTTGCCTGTTCAATTCGCACGGATTAAACTTGCATGCTGTCAATCATTTGATGCTTGAACGCGCTTAACGGTGAAATCTACAAAACGCGCGTAAATATCGTTAAAAAGTTGTAAAAAACGTAAATTCCAAAGCGTAATTCACGCACGCAGCGTGTGCATTTTCACGCTGGTGGGGGTTCTGTCGAAGTGCCACTTACAGGCCGAGAGCATGTGGCATGATACCCTTTTAATGTAGTATCAATAGAGATGGCGCTGATATGACATGATCGGTGTGCAAGTAGCAACCAAAAGAGCTGCTGAAGCCTCTCAGCATGTGAGTCACATGGTCGGCGTTAAGGCATAAATTACGTATTATCCAGTGGAGTCGTAAAAATTCCTCGTAATTTGAGCATACATATTATGGCTTGCTTGTGCTTACATAATTCTCAAGAAAGTACATAGTCTCGACAGGCGCGTAAAATTTTTATGTTATTGTATGCGAATTCGTGTACAAATATTTGGTATTTGAAATAAGCTTGGTTGTGGTGTTGTCATCAATTGAAAAAAAGTCGATATTAATCGATTAATTTTGGTACCCTAAGGTACTTTTGTTTGTTTGCTTGCACGTATTAATATATTTAGTTCTTAAAATATGGTTACTAGTGTGCCTCTCATCGATTAAAGAAATATATATATAATAATATATATAGAAAATATCGATAACTATCGATTAATCTGGATATAAAGTCTTCACAGAATGCAAAATTGGTATGTAAATAATAAATTCATATACATATATTTGGATTAATAATAGATTAATTGAACGAAGGTGGTTTTGAGCGCTCTCATCAATTGTAGAAATCGATAATAATCGATAAATATTTCTATATAGACTCGATAAGTAATTGATTTTTCCATTTTCTGAATATACATTTAACTACTATATTTTCTTGAAATCCGGTAGGTAGTGGTATTTAAATAATTGAATTAAGAAGAAAATCGATAATAATCGAGTAAACTTGTGCTTCACAAGTGCGTAAAATGTATATTTAATTAATAAATTCATAAAACCAAATTTGTTCGTTGAAATGAGATTTAAGAATATCGATATTAATCGATTAATATTTATATATATCGAAATACTATTGATGCAAAGTATCGATAAACCTCCGAAGTTTTTACTTAATTGCAAATACATTCAAATACTATAATTTTGTTGAAATACGATTGCTGATGGCACCCATAATGTGCGAAAAACGAAAATAATCAATAACAATCGATTAATCTAAGTACATAATCTCGCCAGGCGACACTTTTTTATGAAATTGTCTATAAATTCAAATATATGTATTTCTTTATTGACAGATTAAATCGGTGGAACTCATATTGATTGAAAAAAATCGATAATATATTTTTTTTTAATTTGTATTATATTAAAATACTTTATTTTAAACCAACTCCTAAAAAGAGAATAATTTACAGGGAGTTGTGGGTGAAAAATAATTTTAAATAAATTTCCTTACTGATTATCTCTGCATTTACGTACATTATCTAGAGAAAAATGTCTGTGTATTTTACTAAACCAATTTTAGCCTTCATTAAGTAATTGCCTACACTACTAGAAACCCAGCAAAGACTCCTCTTCTAACCGACACAACATTTTTTTAATAGAAAATTGCAGCTAAACACTTGCAGTTTAAGCGGGCTCAGAGGCGAACTCCAACAACATTTGTGCCACAAAATAACCAACAATGTCATATGCATAAAAATTTAATTGAAAATCATAAAGAGTCAAAACAATTATGAGAGAGCACACACAATGGAGCAGACTTGACCAGCTGGCTGGTGCTTGTGCCTATCAAAGCGCCTGGAAGTATGCAAAGCCAACATAAGCTGTCCGGCAATGATCGTAAAAATTGCAGTGTACTCGTACACATGGGCGAGTAAGTAATTGTAATTAAAATTTATTGTAGAAATAATCTCCGGCGGCAGACAATTTTAAATTGAAAATGAAAGGATAACAATGAGCACTTTGATGACGAGAGAGAAGCACAAAGCATAGCTATTAACGCTACGGCTACAAAGTAATAAAAGTATATAGTTAATTTTATGAGCAGCAGCATTAAAAATATTATGCGAGTGAAATAGCAATTTTTTTCAATTTGCATAAATGCTTTGTCGCACGCACACACAGTCACTTCAGCTCTTTGTAGAAGTTAAAGCCTCGAGCGGGCAATACAATAAGCCGTTACCTTTTACTTAAACTGCCGAACGCAACAATTTGATGAAATTCCTGCAACGTAATGTTGCCATAAACTCGCTTGCCACCAACTTTCTCCATCATAGTCTGAGCTGAGAGCACACCGTTTTAGGTTAGGCAACACTTAATCTATCTTGGCTGCAACTTTAGCTGCTGGAAACCGCAAATCGGCAGCACACATGCCAGTCAAGCAATAAAGCAACTACAGCAAATAGAAATCACACGCACACACACATATATGTATCTTTAATTGCGTGTGTTTGTGTGGCACAACTGAGAAAACAGTTTGCGTTTGTCGTCGTGAGGAAACAAGGTCACCACTGAGTTGTCAGCGGCAAAAGTCAGTTAAATGTAGCTTGCAATGTCACAACTCGATGTTGTTGTAGTTGTTGTTGTAAGTGTTCATATTGCCAACGGTGTGCGGTATGTGGCGCTTGTTCGAGTCGGTATTGGGCATGTCAAATGAAGCGCATAGAGCAAACCGCAGCAACCACGAAAGGCAATGCACGGTAAATTGATGGTTAAAAGGCGCATAAACTACAAACACACACATACAGACACATCAAAGCTATGATTGTGTGCGACAAGCAGCTGAAGATCTAATTCAAAGTCAACCGTGAAAGTTGTCAGCCTTAACTGTGTATGTGTGTTTGCAGCACTTTTGATATTATCTATCTATATATGCACGTCTTTTCATATGTATTTGTCCATCAATGTATGTGTGCCTGTCTTCTAGCCAGCCTTTTGCGGTGACTTTGTATAGGTTTCCTTTCGAAAATATTTGATATTACATCTTTCGACCTGGTAAAAACATATATGCGGTCGAACGAAAACCAAGTACTATCTGCCATCGATAAATGTGTGCAATAACGGTGTATATGTGGGTAAATATATTTCATATAGAATGAAAACTGAAAGTCGCGTAGACATTTTGTGCCATAATGTTGCTATAAACATCACAATTTAAATGAGAAATTCAGTTGAATTTAATGAAATTTGAGTATAGTTAACAGTTTTGATCTTTTAATTACAAAAATAACAAAAATATTAGAGAATATAATTCGAGCGAACGTAGTTCTTTTATACCGTCCAGATCATTTTCAATCCAGAAATTATAGTTATCTGGATATAGTACATTGTGCTGACACTAGAGGCTCTCAAAATAGTTGAGTTATTCATGGTGACGTTCCAGAAAAGTTAGCTTTCCAAATTTCGCGCTTTGAACAATAAGATCATGGAACAAAATGCCGAAATTGCTGGATTATGTCATTAAATGACCTTAGCTGATATAATTCCCTCTCAAGCCTTGTTCTTGCCTGCAAAGTTATGATGAAAATCGATGGTGAGTGAATTGGTTGTTCTATAGGGTTGGGTTAGATTTTGAGAGAGAGAGGCTAGGTTACTTTAGGTTATGTTCTATGGCATAACTCCACAAGAGAAGAACACACTTAGAATATAAAAGAAAGTCCTTTTTAAAGCCAGTATCACCCCTTATCACTAATTCCCGAGGGTGTTTCGAAAAGCGATATCCAGGTTATTTTAGACTCGATCTCGCAAGGAAAGTGATAGAAAGAGGGGGAGAGTAAAATTAACTCGTAACTATTTTCGGTCACTTTAGAAAGAAATGAGAATATAATAAGCAGTCATCATGATCATGATGAAGTGCGTTCTGATAATCCAATATAAAAGATTTTAGTATATACATATGTATATATAGAACATATATAAAAAAAATTCTTCAGTATATGTGTATGTTACTGAACTCCTCCTCAACAGCTGGACCGATTTGAACGAAATTTTTTGTGTGTCTTCAGATGGATTTGAGAATGGTTTGTAGTCACCATTTGGTCCTAATTAAGTTAGGTATTTAATTAATTTTAGATGTATATATATTTTTTGATGCTTTAAATTTGATAAAAATAGATCGCGTCATTATTACTGTATAGAAACCGTCTAAAGGGATATAAAATTGTTTTTGGTTGAGAAATGTTTTATAATTGGAAATCGTCTATCGGGTCCGCTTTTTGATATATTTAGAACGAGCATCAGAATTTTTGTAATGGTATTTTCCTGTGTAAGAGAGAGAGAGAGAGAGAGAGAGAGAGAGAGAGAGAGAGAGAGAGAGAGAGTCTACTTGGGAATCTATCATCACGAAGGACTTGGTCCAACTGTTGTAGTTTTGCTTATTTCATCTAGTTCTCTTGCTAATGTATTATAATAAAGAAAAAATATGAAAAAGATATAAAACAAGTAAGGAAAGGCTAAGTTCGGGTGCAACCGAACATTTTATACTCTCGCAATTTATTTAGAGATTTGCCTATATTTTCGGTGAAAAATTACCCTTAGGCACTGAGTCCTTCATGTTTGATATCAGGGGCCTTGAAAAGTCATGGTTCGATTTTGACAATTTTTCCACAAGTGATGTCACAGCTCAAATACAGTATTTGTGTAAAGTTTTATTTCGCTATCTTTATCGGTTCCTTATGTATATATTATAAAGTGAACGAATCAGAAGGATTCAAAATTGAGTTATATGGGAAGTAGACGTAGTTGTGAACCGATTTCGCCCATATTCCATCAGTGTCATCAGGGTGCCAAGAAAATATTATATACCGAATTTCATTGAAATCTTTCGAGTAGTTCTTGAAATATGGTTTTTCACCCATAAGTGGGCGATGCCCCGCCCATTTTCCATTTTGTAAAAAAATCTCAGTGCAGCTTCCTTCTGCCATTTCTTATGTAAAATTTGGTGTTTCTGACGTTTCTCGTTAGTGAGTTAACGCACTTTAAGTCATTTTCAACCTAACCTTTGTATGGGAGGTGGGCGTGGTTATTATCCGATTTCTTTCATTTTTAGACTGTATAATGAAACGGCTAAAAGAAACGACTGCAGAAAGTTTGGTTTATATAGCTTAATTGGTTTTCAAGATATATACAAAAAACCTATTTGGGGGCGGGGTCACGCCCACTTTTCGAAAAAAATTACATTGAAATGTGCCCCTCCCTAATGCGATCCTATGTTCCAAATTGTATTTTCATAACTTATTTCTGGCTTAGTTATAGCTCTTTATGTGTTTTTGGTTATCGCCATTTTGTGGGCGTGGCAGTGGTCCGATTCTGCCCATCTTCGAACTTAACCTTCTTATGGTGCCAAGGAACACGTGTTCCAAGTTTCATTAAGATATCTCAATTTTTACTCAAGTTACAGCTTGCAGACGGACAGACAGACGGACAAACGGACGGACGGACGGACAGACGGACGGACAGACAGACATCCGGATTTGAACTTTACTCGTCACCCTGATCACTTTGGTATATATAACCCTATATCTAACTCGTTTAGTTTTTGGACTTACAAACAACCGTTATGTGGACAAAACTATAATACTCTCTTTAGCAACTTTTGTTGCGATAGTATAAAAATATTTGCAAATTTCCCCAGCTGATTCAAGCTTGTTCCAGGCGATAACATTGCACCTAACAAAAGTTGTCTAAAATTCAATAAAATGCAATAAAAACTACAAAAAAGACTATGAAAAAACAAACAAACAAGACCAAACACAAATTAATTTCAAAACAACAACAACAAACAACGCTGAAGTCGAAACCACAAACACGACACTTTGCATAAAATTACAATCGCAATTAGAGAATATTAAACAATAATTTTTCATTTATTGAATGCCGGCAGTGGCATTGTTTAACGACCAACGACCAACAATCAACTATTTAACAACAACAACAAAAACACAGCCATATGTTTGTGTGCGTGTGTGTGTAAGGCAAACAGTTGATTTTGAAAAGCATGTCGCCGGGCATTTGCATGTGTTTACATGTCATTACACTAAACCGCCTAGCAGCTTGTTAAATGGCACGTTAGGCGGCAGCTGGGGGGGTAGGGTAGGCAATTGTGTTGCATGTTTTGCGGCGTTTAAAAAACTAATGTATTCTAATTACAAGCGTTTTATTGCGGTGGTCTTTAGCTGCTAGCATATTTATGGCTTCGGCTTTGTCACGATGCCATTATACATATGTATATATACACATGAATTTATATATATGCTTTATTTATGCGAATTTTATTTACAACCGCATATGTGTTGCAGCGCCACCCATTGTCTCTCTCTCTCTCTCTCTCTCTGTCTGTGTAATGAATTGTAAAACAATGATTTATTATATTTAATAAATTTCTGTATAAATTATTGTGCGGTGTCGTGCAAAATATGTGCAATTTGGCGAAAAAACGCGCAATTATTTTAAATTGTTTTGTGACTAGTTGCATGATTGCGCCTAAAGCGCGGCTTTAGTTAAATACAAACGGTCAAATGATTCGGAATGGCCTTCACATATAAACGTGCTGATGAATGTATAGCCTGTGGCTGGCATTAGAGCACTTACCTGTAAAGAGATAAAATAAAAATTTGAATTAGAAAAATGTAGTTATACTTAAAAAAAATTGAAATAGAAAATTTATGTAGCATAGCTGCAGGCGCCCATACAGTTTAAGTGATTTTTTGTGTGTTATAGCTATAATTAGTTGGTATTTATGGACTGGATGTTGAAATAATTGTATAAAAAATTATTAAAAAATATTATTTATAGTAAAAATATATAAAAAATGTTACAAATACCTAATTCAGCTTAATTATTCCTCACTATGCTCTTTCAGCTTAGTGCTAATCCCATTAGTATGCCTTTTACACAAATCGCCACTGCGAAAAAGCGCACCTTCACAGCCAATTACAGTGGAAATTGCCTGTAAATGCGCTGATGAACTGGTCAAACACACTTCCGACACACATACATAAATTCACCCGAGAGGAGGGGAGAATATCAATATGGAAAAAGTGCATACTATAAACGCTAAGCACTGTTGTTGCACATAGAGGAAAAAAATACATTTCAGCAGCGGACGTGAGACAGGCAAGTGCAATATTTGCAGTTCATCAACACAAACATTGCATTGTTGCCATGCCACACTGTGCTATGCCATGCTTTGCTATGCTATGTTATGTGCACTGCCAGGTGGCAGCTGCTTGGAGTCAGGTGGCGGATGCCAAATGTCCATCTAACTGTCTAACAAACTGGGCAAATAGACAGCAATTGCTACTGATCACAGTGGCAAGCAGCAATAGTGGCAGTGGTTAACATGCCGCAGGTAGTTTGTGAGGCATGAGTGTTGAACAGCAGCAGCGCAAAAAGAATACATGGGAAGCTGCATGCAAGTGCACTCAACTGAATCTTTCTATTGTTTTTTGGTTTTGTGTTTTCTTTTTTTTTTTTGGAACTTGCTGCCTGTGTGTACATATTTGCCGTTACGCCCCTTTATCATATGCTCTATTTGGAATACAAATTTGCGCTTCCCAACAATCGCAAATACACACACACACTCACTCATCGACATTTATTTCCATTTTTAGTTTCATTCTTTTTTTGCCAGTTCGCTTTTGTGCTCGTTTTTACCTTGTTAGCATGTTGCAAAGTGCATTGTTTCCGTTCGTGTGGCACGTTTTCAATTGCTTCGCATAAGTGACTAGGCAACAGCTACTCGTGCACAGATCCTGGTAATTTTTAAAGTTGTTGGAAGAGAGAGGTGTGTTAGGTATTTGCTTGTTTGTCAAACTGTTACCGCTTATTAGGCTCTCTCAGCTGGCTTATCGACAGTTAGGTGGAAATTGTTGGTGGTGGTTGGTGCAACAATTGTTCAATGTATGTCAGTACCGTGTGTGGAAATCAACCATACTTATATATATACATTAAGGTGGTCTGTTGAAAATATACAAGAGTAGAAATATGTATACTTTTCCATAATGGTACCTATCAAAGCGTTGGGACTAGAAGAAAATAATTTTCGAAATTTTGAAAGGCACGACCTAATGTGCTTATGTTCATATATTTTTAAATTTAAAATTGTGTTTTTATTATATATTAGGTCTACAACTTTGCTTCCGCCATTTTTTTGTAAATTTAAGGTTTTTTTTTGTATAAAAGCGGTTACAAATGTCGATGAGCCTCAGCCGCACTTTTCTTGGAATCAAAAAAGAAAAGCAAAATTTCCCCCCAAATGTCGAGAATTCGGCTCATTAATGTTGACACAAATGTCCAAGATCGATATAAAACGATTTAATCGATTTAATCGAACAGTGCTTGACCCTAGAGACATCTATTGGAAACGGCGGAAGCAAAGTTGTTGATAAAAGAGAAAATTTAAGAAATGTTTTGATCCCTGCTATTTTCTAGAAAGTGAAAGCAATTTTAGACCATTTTTCGCTATAAAATGGCGCACAATTGTAAAAATTAGAAAATAATTTATTTTGATTCGAAAATTTTCAAAATGAGCAAATTTTCATATTTTTTCATTTATAAACATTTTAAATAAAATAAAAAATTTTGATGTTGAAAATTATAATATAAAAAAATAATTGTGTTTTATGAAGCACATTTTTTATTGAAATTTTTAATACAAAAATATTTTTTCCACTAAATAAAAAATATATTTTTTCCCCAAAGTAGTTTTTTTGTACCACTGTGGCTTTGAAAAAATAATAGTTAATTTTTCAAATCCATCAACATTCTCTGGCACCACATACACATGTACAAATTTGACGAAAAAAAATTCTGTTTTGTTACTGTTTCATGCAAACATTGCATTCACACATATCACTTCAGTGTTTGCTGCATTCAAAGTGCCTAAGGATCTAGGTAAATAACTACCAAAAGAAGAGGAGCAGCAAAAAAACATAAAAATAAAAAGCGAAAGGCAATGCAACTTGTTTACCGTGTCTACATGACGATTGCCTGTCATAGAAGTTGAAGTGGAAAGACAAACAGGAAATAAGAAAACTGAAAAAAACTATGAGGCATGCAACACAATGCGGCATGCACACGGAGAGTTAGTGTTGTTGTGTATGCAAAGCAAATTACGCAGCCAAGGAACCAAGGAAATGTCACAACTTGTTAATCCGTCAGTTGGCTCTACTGCTTATTGGCATTCAAAGTAATCAATTTGAAGGTATCCTGGCAAACACAATGCCTGCACCGTTGCAGCGGTGCCAATAAGCGTACAAACCAGCAATCAATAGGTAACCAATAATTACTTGTAACCGTTCTTTGGTGAACGTGAGCGGAGAATTTTTTTGCTTTGCGTTTTGTTATTGTTTATTGATAAAGAATTCCTTGTGGAGAGATGTCGATAGGAATTTCTATTCCTTTCTGCTTTGCGAGTTATGACAGAAGTCTGGGGTTAGGCGAGTCACCAATCGAACAAACTACATCAGTTTCTGAAATACTTTGGCTCTCTCTTTTACGCTCTTCAATCGAATTAAACTCGCTAGCTTTGCTATTGTTTTTAAATGTTCATTTTTAGGCAAGAGAGCAACGCTAAGAACTGAGTCATTGAAAGACCCACATACGTCAGGGCTCAAGCATACATTATCAGTTCTTTTTGTACCAGTTCGTTTCTTGTTTGAGAGTATCACGCTTTTTCTTACAGGGTAATTACTACAATGGTCATTGATGGCCTTATTTAATCACAAAGTAAACTGCATATTCATGCGACAACTTAGTGCAACATAAATGTGTGAACTTAATTTGAACTGCTATGTGAAATTTTTTATGAGATTAAGGGACACTCAAATAAATAACTCACGATGTTCTAGACAATAATCTTTTTCTCCTTTTTAGAAGTATCTGACGAAATACTGAACCGATTATTCTAAGTTAAATATGACTGTACAAAATGGGTATACTCGAATTGAACCAGATATGGATAGCAAATCAATTTAGAAGACTAAGCATTACTGCTCAATATTAACAATGATGTTATAATCTTCTTTTTGCAAGTATACGTTCTCTTTTATAACCCACGAAGAAATTCTTTTCTCCCACATTTGAAATAGCAGACCAATTAACCCACACTATTTGCCAATATTCACCCCGTAAGCAAATTGCCATACATTTTCATTAAGTAAAACATAGATCAGCGCATATACGAACCCCTCCCCCTCCAGCAGCTAGTGCTGAAGCACAAATGTGCATATAAAAGTGCAGCAATATGTCGTCACAATCCAAAATTAGATTAATCACTCTACTCCCCCACACCGCTCGCATATTGCATACATGGTATACTGCGAAAGTAATTTTGCATATTGCTGCAGTAATGTAATGACCAGATAGCCATAGAAAGTAAGTAGAGAGTGTCAAATTCATGGCAATTTTCGGTGAAAAATCAAATCATATGTAACAGCTGTGCTGACATTGACAGCCATTTGAAATTGCCACAGCACACTCGTTACCCCGAACTATAGTTAATGGTAAGTGCAATGCATGTGAACAAATGAGTTGAAGGAGGGACGGACGACTCTGGCATAAAAGTGGGCGTTGCGAACAAGTAGGAATGTCACAAAGATATTAAATGGACCACAAATTCGTAGACACTTGTGTAACGATTGCTGAGCAAATATGCTTGAATTTGTATTTACAGTTATATGTGGCAAGTTCATATGATGATTGGTACTTTGTATGTGGAAGAAGCTCTTTAACGATACTAGCATTAGTTGGCTGTCAGTGGATTGGGAGTTAGAGTATGGTTTAATCAATTTTGTATAATACCGCAGACACAAATGCATAAATGCACACAATTTGATTGTAGTACATTGAGCTAAAATACAATGAGACAAAATACACGGAGAAAAAATGGAGTGAAATTTAAGAGATTTAAAATATCTAGTTCATATTTTTTTAAACGCTGCTCTTAAGACATATTTTCTTATAAAATTAACAAGAGAACACCTTTCTATGCTACCTCTATATCATTATTAGCAGTCTCTTAACTTTATATCAGTTGTCTGTTCGATTCGCTTTTATACCAGTTTTGATTTAATGCATTACCTGAGTATAATAAAATCAAGACTTAAAATACAAAAAAAAATTTCTTAGAGTTTCCAAATGAAGTTTCTAATAAAGCTATAAATATAGTACTTCAAACTATATTATCTTATTTGTTCTACGAAATCACAAACACCGGTGCGAAACACCTCTCCAGCTGTGCCACAGAGTATTGCTGCATATGGTCACATTTTTCGCAGTGCTGCATGGATAACTGGGTACATAGAGGCGGTCCAGATTAATGCAACGAGCAGACCCTCCTCTCCGCAGACTACAAATGACGCTCGGGTGGTGAGTAATTGATAACATGTTCCCAACAATAGCCGTATCTGGTTACCAATACTCACTAAACTGTGTTTGTTGTTTTTGTTTTACATTGTTGTTGCTCGGTTGTGTCATTGTTGCCGCGATTGCAGTTCTAACGCTATTACACCGAACAAATCCACACTTCTAACAGAGAAATATCGGCGTATACCCTCCGTTCGATGGGAGAAAAAGTGAGACATTCACGCAGAATGAGGTGAAAAGTGCAAGCGGAGGGGTGAGTGACTGCCACAGCAATTATTGCATTAAAACGCGTTTGTTGCAAGCGCATGTAATTTGAGTTCTTTTGGGCGAGACAATTAAATGAATTTGCAATGCATTATGTACGTGCAACGCCGTGCAACATTTGCGCCGTTAAATACACACCCTCGATTTGTTTGATTTGGCGTTAGGCGTAATGTGTTGCACGTTGCATGCTGATTTGCATTTTGATTATTATTATTGTTATTGGCATTATTATTTGACAATAATGCAACACTGCATACTGGCTGGCATTGTTAAATACGAGTATATAACCGTTAGCATGTGCGTAGTTGTTTGTCGTTAGCAAACTCCCAGCCGCATGTACACACACACACAACTTGCCACATGTGCCATGCCACTATGCAATATGCATACAACAAATACAAATATGTGCCGCAAGTCTATTTAAGCAAATGTGTAAATAATATATTTACTTATTGATGCATACATTTTGGGCCGCAATGCCTTGTGTGGCAAGCATATGCAATGTGCAACTGCTTAACGGCTTCTTGTGGCTTAATTAAAATTAATATTTCACTTAAATCGAATAATAAAATGTTAAGTGAAATGCAGAGACGATTTTAATTAGAATTCATGTTGCAACTGCCACAAGCGCCACATTCACAAACTTTGCCGCACTTAACCAGAGGATATTTGCTGGATTGTAAAGTAATATACTAATGCCTTATTAAATAGTTGAAAATTAGTAGTTGCATGTCAATTGCTATGCAAATTTGCTTTAAATGTTAAATTGTTGATAAATACCGTAATGAGCTTGGTTATTATACGCATATCTAATAAGCATGAAATTCAGTATGGATTTTGTTTAAACTATTTTATCCCTCGGTATTTGCAGTTGTAAATGATTGATAAGCGCTTAATGGCAATACAATGCAGGCCTCAGGCTTATTTGCTTCGAAGAAAAACAAAATGCCGTTATATATTGATATATTAGAAATTAAAGTGGTATATTAGGTCAACAAAATATTTGTGGAGATCTGTTTGCATCCATGCAAACTTATTCTCAACTGAAAATGTCTAGGGTCAAGCACTGGTCGATAAAATCGATTAAATCGTTTTATATCGATCTTGGACATTTGTATCAACATTAACCCAACAAAATATTTGTAGAGATCTGTTTGCATCCCAAACTTTTCTCAACTGAAAAAGTCACTTTTTGACCCCAATTCTCGACATTTGCGGGAAATTTTGCTTTTCTTTTTTAATTCCAAGAAAAGTGCGGCTGAGGCTCATCGAATGCTTTCGGATACGTACGGTGAGGTGAAAAAAGCCTTAAATTTACAAAAAAAAAACGGCGGAAGCAAAGTTGTAGACTTAATATATTTTGGAAACAACGAATTATCATTAGTTTCCTCAAATTAAAAAAATAAAAATGATTTAGGAAATAGCTGAAAATGATTCGCTACAAATCCAGATTCTTAAAACATTTTGTATTTAATTCTCAAGGAAAATCACAAAAAAATATCACATTGAATTGAAATGTGGCAACACTGTAAAAACTTGAAAATCGAAAGTCAGAAAACAATGAACAAAAGAACGATTTCGTACGCTGAGTCGTGATAAAACCTGGAACCAAGCTGATTAGTCGTATTCAAAAATCATTCCACTTCACTGCCGAACGATTTTCAAGATGACCTTTGAATGAGGATTGTTGTGTGAGCAATCAACCTGTTCGAAGTTCGATATTTCTAGATCGATTCTTTGTATAATGTAAAATCGAGTCATGATAGAAAAAGGATTCCACTAATATATATATACACCACATTACATGAAAGTCGTTTCTTTTCTTGGGATACTCGAATTTTGAACATAATTTCAGAATCATTGAGATCGTCTCGAATAGTGCTAAGAAATATTCGGTAGCCATGCTTCAAACAACGTCTATAGGATTGTGACTGGCGCCAATTCATGGATCTGTGAGGAAACGATGGTAATACATTGAACACTCCCGCCAAGCAACTTATTGAGCTTATTTTGTTTGCGCAGATCTTTGATCTTTGAAGGAGCGGTCGATGCACTCAAATAACATATTCCAGAGATGCCACGATTTGAATAAGTTGTTTCCAAGATTTAGTCATATAATCGTGAATAATATGTTAACATATATAGAAAAATTTTGGAAAAACAATGTTGATATTACTCAGTACTTATATTACACCCTACATCAAGTTATCGCGATTAAAGCGAGTATAGATTTATAAACCGTACTGGCTAAATACTATTTTCTATAAACAGTATTAGCTAATGTTTGAGGTGACTCGAATATATAGAACTTGGAATCTATTTCAGCAACATCACATAAATGGGATTCGACAACGTCAAAACTTCATGTCAGGAGTTTCCGACATTAGTACGAGTATAGAGCTTGCTTTAATTTATACTGCAGCTTTTTATTGCAGAATCCACATTGAGAACGACCCTCATCGCAAAAGTATTTTCAAAACATTCTAAGCGCAGTCGTTGAACTTTCGAAACTTGGAAAAGAGCGCATAAAATAGTCAAATAATGATGAGGGAATCGTTTAGAATATGCACTCCAACAATTTCTATTAAATTAAGCAAGCAATGACTGGCTACAACCAGGTAATTAATACTGAGGGAAGACATCTAAGTTTTTATATGTGATTGTGAAAGTAAACTAATGCGAGGGCATTTGCATATTTATGTGAAAAAAGCGACAAGCAACTACTTCCGTGATTCAATTGAACTTAGAAATAAGCTCTACATATAATGCTTCAATATTAATAAGCCTAATAAGCGATAAGAAGAGCAAATATTCACATAATTAACACATAGACAATGGGAACATAAGGCGGCATAAAAGTGAAAAAATTGTATTGCAATTATAAAAACATCAAGTGGCAGCACAATTATGCTCAGCTAATGCACAAATGAATTACTCAATTTCCCAACAGGCAGTGCCCGATTTTCTAGCAGGCTAAAAATAAGCAGCTCCATAGTGTTGCGAGTGTGCGGCAAGTTGAGCCCCTTGCAACGGAGTCACACAACATTTGCCACTTGGTCGTGTTGCAGTTGCAACCAAGTGAAACGCAGAAATTTTCTCGGGCCCACACAAGAGCAGCAGCGGTGGCAACAACTACAACATAAGCAAATACACCGAAAGAAAGTGTGGAAGAAGAGGCAGACGCAGCGAGTCAATCAACTTCTCAGACTGAGACGGGCGCTTAGCAGGCGAATAAGGTAAGGTATTTCGATGTGGCAGTGGTGGCATGTTTAAACACACACACACTCACAAGCTGGTGCTGAAGTGTGTGTGACTGGCTTTTGGGCATGAGGGCTGCCTGTCTGGTTGCTCGCTCGGTTGAATTGTTGCGGAGCAAAAGTGTATATTAGTTGGCACTGCTGACATGCTTGCGCTTATGAAGGGTGTAAGTGTGTAAGGGAGTATGTGTTTGTGTGAGTGAGTGCGTTCGCTTGCCGATCAAATCAACAATGCAATCTTAATGAAGGCAATAATTTAGGGCCAAATGCGAAATTCCCTATGAGACGCCAGCGAAGCGTTGATAAATGCGTTGTAACAAAACATAAAAACAACAACAACAATAACAAATAAGTACACAATGTTGAACGCAGGCGGCGAGTGATTGAGGTGATGGAAGTGAAGGTGATGCCGTGACAATTTACACTTGCAAAAATAGTCTTGTTAATTTTTGAGTGAAAGTGCCTTATATGAAGAGTAGTCGAAAAAAAAAATTTGAGGTTACAGTGAAATAGCGATGGTTTTCTCATTAAATTGTATTTATTGTTAAAATTTATTTCCAAAAATAATTATATTTTGTTATAAAATTTTGTTTTTTTTGAATTTATAAAAAACAGTTTTATGCGTGGAAGCTTAAATCGTGAATTAAAAAATTTCTTTTTTGAAAAAAAAAAAATTCAAATAAAAAAATTTCATTAAAAATTTGACATACTAAAATTTTTTAATACTTTTTTTAAATTTTTTTTAAATTTTATTAAAATATTTTTTAAAAATTTATTTTTTTTTTTTATTAAAATATTTTTAAAAATTTAAAATTTTTTTTTTTAATTTTTAGTTTGAAAATCGAGAAAAATATTAAAAATAACCGAAGAATGTTCTAAGGCCAACCATTTAAATCCAAAAATTATAGTTGCAACATCCGCCTTCCTCTCAGTGTATCCATCTGCTGCCAACTGTATGGGGGCAAGTTCCATTTGCAGCCGCCACGTGTGTGAAGGTGCATGAATGTGATAAATTTGCCGCGACGATGCTGCTGAATTTAGCTTTGCACCCGCTTTTTCAACGCTTTTGTTGTTGCTGCTGCGAGTACTGCGCAGCGATTTGCTTCAATAATTTGAATACTTTGCTGAAAGAGTGTTGCCGACAGACGTGGCACAACTGCCACACACACAACCTTACAAAAAGCCAAACAGGGTCGCATATGCAAATGCAAGCAGATTGTGTACGCAGACAGACTGGCAGACAAATGCAACAACAACAACAATATAAGTCGATTTGTGTTGTGTGTGTATAACAAAAACGATTTGCCTTCCCCTTGCAACCAACCAAAATACAAACATCTTTAAAACGCCACTTTTGTATGCGTGAGTGTGTATATGTCTGTGTGTTTGTGTGTGCGTTCACCTTTATTGCAAGACTCATGAGTGCAATTTAAATAAATTAATTAGTTTGTATTTTTAGTTTAAGTAAAAAATGAATTTCATTCACTTCTGACTGATGGCTGCGATAGCTGGCTGGCCGCTGGCGCTGCTACTGCGCCTTTGCTGACGGAATTCGGGGGCAAAAAGTGCCTGGTCGAGTGTTGGTGGAGTCTGAGAGTTGTAAATTGCCGCCGTCAGCGGCGTGTCTGTGGGGCGACTCGTCGTCATGTGGCAAGCAGCAAGGCACAAAAGGCAGCAAAGTGAAAGTGAAAAGACTTGTATGCAAATAAATGTTGTAATTACTCATTATGCCACTGTGTTAAATGTGCGCCCGCGTTGCAAGTGTGTGTGTGTGTGTGTGTGAACGCGTGGGTGTATGAAGCATGAAATGCGAAGTTTGTTGAAATTTAATTTTTATTTTTATTTTCATTTTATTTTAATGCTAAATGAAGCCAATGAATGTAAGACAAAGCGCTGTTGAAGAGTTGATTTCAGTGGTTGGTTGAATGCATGTATTTGTTGTTGTTGCTCTATAAACTTACTGTGTTAAGTGAATTAAATGGCATTAAAGAGTATGGGAAATGAGCTTTAAAAATGAGATGCATTTAATATGTTTAATTGAACATTTAATTGATTAAGTTTTATAATGAAGAAATTAAAATAATACATTTTTATCTGATTTTCAGAATTGTTAAAATGCCTAAAATTCCCGGAAAAAATTAATTCAAAGCATTTTTAAATTTCATTAGAAATTTCGCCAAAAATAAATAAAATTTTGTTGTTAAAATGTGTGTTATGGCGGCAGCCGCTTAGATTTTTGATAGTCTGAGCAAAAATAATGACACTCAAGTACTACATCGCAGCGGTTGGTACTAAATTTTAAACAAGTTCTAGTTATTTAATTATTAAATAATGATATTTAGGATTAATAGTACTTAAAGGCTTAATTTTGAATAATTTCCTCAAAAACAAACTTTTATGGGTGGTTTTAGACTCGCACTTCTTATTAAATTCTCTACAAAATTTTTTTTTCCACCAAGTACCGCCTCACGGTACGTATCCGAAAGCTTTCGATGAGCCTCTGCCGCACTTTTCTTGGAATTAAAAAAGAATAGCAAAATTTCCCGCAAATGTCGAGAATTCGGCACAAAAAGTGACATTTTTAGTTGAGAATAAGTTTGGGATGCAAACAGATCTCTACAAATATTTTGTTGGGTTAATGTTGACACAAATGTCCAAGAGCGATATAAAACGATTTACTCGATTTTATCGACCATTTTTTCGTACGATGAGTTGAGATATGGCATCACTTTTACTTTTCCATAACAGCTAAGAGCCAAAAATGTGTGAAATTTTCTGAATAAATATACACTAGATTATAATAGACGCCATTTATTCATATAGATTTCTGCAACACTGTCTGCCCTCGAAATCTCATGAAAATCTATAAATATTTGTGTGGAATGCATTCACTTTCATACAAGTACAAAGTGTCTCTTATCTTGTTACTGCATATGCAAATAGCTATTTAAGTGGCATCTCGCACTTTACAAGAAAACACACAATGAAAAGATAAAAAGCTTTAAAGTGTCCCAAAAATATACTCTCTCACTAAGATGCTTTCAAATGTGCACAGAAGTAAGTCAAGAATGCAGAAGCTGAATAGAAATCGTTATTTCTATGGTTTCCCACTGAGCGCATTGTCTCTTTGTCACTATGACAACAAAAGCTAAATGGCAATTTTAGGAGCACAAAAAAAGTGGTAGTAAAATTTCTAAACAGATTTTGCATATTAACTTAAATATAGAATGCAACAAAATTTGTATGCTTTCACTTGTGAAAGCTCAGCAAACAAATTAGTAAAGCTTTAAGGCATGCCTCCTCCTAAAACTTTGCCATTCCTTTCGTCTCTCACCCAAAACAACAGCCAGCTAATTAACACAACGTCTAAGTTTGCTTAAGACTCAACACGTTCTTCTTCCGCAGCAGACAAATCCCGCAAGAGCTACACAATTTCGCACCGCAAGCACCAACGCCACCAATAAACATCTTATGCGATAAATCATCGCTGGCATTCATAAATTCTCTCCTCACCCACACACACAAACAAGTGAAAGTCTTTTGAATATTGCTTCTAGTCTTTTATGTGGCTAATATTCTTTGCGGCGTGGAGAAATACCGAAATTCGACGCACCGTTATACTGGCTTTGCTGGCTTGTCTCTGCTGTTGCGTGCTCAAGCTGTGCATTTGATTATTGCCAATAAATGCGGCATTAACTTAATCTAATTAGCTGTCACACTTTATTTGTACGCCCGCGTACGCTTTGTCAACGCCGAGTGTATACAAACGCACACACACACACTCAAACAATCGAATGGTGAAACAGTAGCGAAATTGCTTTTGTATTCTTTTTTTTCCTGCATTTACTAAGCAACTTCCACTTGAGCAGCAAAGCCGCCAACAAAGCCGACGAGTCTTTACACACTCGTGCCTCACGGGAGCAGTATGTCCAGACAATTCACAATTTCATTACATTTTCATGCGGTGTCTATTTACGGCGCGCTTTATTCATTTCATTCGGTGCTGCATATCTTTGGGCGCGTATGCTATGAAATTTCAGCCATTCGAATTAAAATGTTGCCGAAATGATTCATCTGTTCGATTTTTCCAACCACCACCACGGCCACCGGGTGTCGGCGGTGGAAATGCAACAATTTTGAGTAGCTAAATTAAACATCCCTTAAAGTAGTGGTACCATCCGTTAGGTACACGTGGTTTACAAATTTAAGCAGCAAAACTGCGTTGTTGCGCCACCACACACCGATTCATTTTTCATGTGTTTTCCCTTCTGTTTCGAGGTTTCGCCTGCTTATTCGATCTCTTGCACCTTTCTTGCTTTTGCTTTCGCTCACCCACTTCGACCCTCCTCTTCTGTGTATGTATTTCACTCCATTACAGCCCCTTCCTCTTCGGCGTTGTAATTTTTTGCATTGTAAGTATTCGCACGTAAGACACCCTGGAGAATAGTAATTTCGTATCCACTATCGCTTCTAGTAGCTGCTTCTCTGGCATTTTTACCGCTGCGAGGGCTTCGGCGTAAGTTCATTCGACACAGCCATTAAGGTGTGCCGCTGCTGCTGCAATCTTTTGGCACTTTTTCGTTGGACAAAGTCATCACTTATCTGCTGAAACTCGATTTTCTCGCAGTTCGCATTTCTTTTTTTTACTGTTATTTTTTCGCATTTTATTGCAGCGTAGCTGTGTGAACGTATATGTATACGGGGTGTTGGGAGAACTATTGCTTTGTGCTTAAATTCTCAGAAATATTTTTTTGTTGTTATAGTTGGTGTAAAAGGTTCATTGCACTGTGAAATCTTTTCAAAAAATCATATTTTCTAATTTAAAATACATTTACTATAGTTCGATCAGCTATTTTAAGAGTTAAAATATATTAGACGCTAGTTCACTATGAAAGGACTTGGCTTAAAAGGTCAGAAAATGACTCAGTAAACTTGAAGAATTGCGGAACATGTCATATAAGACCTCTCAAGTTATGTATCATTTAATTTCGGAAGAATTACTTTGAGCATTTTGTATATTAGCTTAAAAAAGTATATATACAATTTTAGGCCCAAATTATTGACTATTTTTCAGCTTTAATGTCTCTAAAGTATTCAAAGTATTTAACACTAATTGATTAGCTGTTTTGATTGATTAGCTATTTTCCAAAAATTAGCTTCCAAACGGGAGCATTTCATCGAATTATGAAAAGTGTTGCCTACATTTCGGCGCGCAGAGTAAAAAAAGTCACTATCAAAGCTGTCACTCCACAATTCTATGAAAAGATAAGAATGCAACCACTAAATCTTTTATTTAGGATTCAAAATGGACAAAAATTAAAAGCTCATAAACGATTAGATAAGAGTTGCCAGATTGAAAAATATAGAAATCAATTTCTCATTGTATGTGCAAAAAAACTACGATTGCCTATAATTACATTAAAAAACAGCAATCAGTTTTATTAAAACATTATTTACAACTAAATAATCCGTTATGTATCGTATATAATATATATTATATATTGTAATGAAAACCGATTCTTTCACCAAAGTGCTTGTAAATAATAAATACTGTAGTAAATTGAGTCATTCGCCGCAAGGTACAAAGAAAAGCAATTATTTACATTTTGAATGGCAGCATATTAACTTCGTTTGTGTGCGAAATGAATTCGGTAAATAAATTCCCGCATTTATGCGTCGCCGTCAGCCATCAGACGAAATCCATTTGATACATGGAATTTTTGTGGAATTAAAAATAATATTTGAGAATTTAATTTATTTTAACGAATGGTAACCGCAAATTCGCCTCGAGCGCGCAGAGAACTGTAACTCAAGATTTGCATAAGTTAATTATAAATATTCCGAGGAAAAGAACACGCACAATCCTTGCAAGTCGGGGAGTGCGTCACAAACGAATGATTGCTTGAAGAATTGCGCTAATATTTGGTGGTGGAAAATTGTAAATTGGTAATAAGTGTGTTTTTGCTGTAATTTCTTGCAAGTGAAAAGCTGTTTTTGGTTTTCTTTTGCAGAAATTAAATTTGCAAATGTTTAAAATTGTGCAAACGAGTTTGGAATTGATGGGTAGATGATTCGTTGTAAGACGCATAAATGAAGGGTTCTATGAAAATTTTTATCCCATTTTGTGTCATATGGAGATATGGATATTGTGACAGTGATGCACTCAGTCTCATATAATATTTGGTCTCAGCTGGCATTTCCTAGAAACTGCTTATTCGGTCTTCCAGATCGCCAAAGTTAACTAAAGTCGACAGCAAAATTATCGATTTGGTGACTCTGCTCATATGGCTCTGAGTTTATCTGGTTCGATTTGTTACTAATACGAGTTTTCTAATATCTGAACCACAGCGCCATCTAGAGAGGATGGATTTTTTCTACATTAGATCAGTACAAATGCGGAAGCTTTTAATATTTCATTCTCAGAGACGAGTAATGAATGATGAGCAATATCGAGGCCAGACTAAAACCCAAGGTATGTGAAAGGGAAATTTAACTTTCCCATCTTGTTCTAAATTTTGTCAAAAATCGATAAAAATATGATGCTGCTTTCATTTAATCCATAATATAAACATTTTGACAATCGAATGCAGTCACATCCGCGCTAATTCATTTTCCATGAATTGCTCACTTTTTGCGTCCCCCACATTCCGCGTCTGACACGTCAAGCAATCTGACAACAGCGTGTCAAACATGAATTACCAAAGGCCCGCGTTTTTCACTCATTACAAAAACAATAAAAAGCCGCAATAATTAAAAAATAAAAGCAATGTTGCAACGTGCAAACAGAGATGCCACATTGGTTTGGCGTGCAGGAAAAAAATCGCTTGCATCAGCGAATGCATTAATTTTTAAGCGAATTTTAATTTAAAATTAATTTTCTGTTGTTTGCGCGGCGTTTCTTTGAACGCGCGCACACACTTATCCGCGCGTGTGTTGCAACGAGAGGTTGGTGCGGCGCGTTGCCGCAACGACAGCTATGACAACATTGACACCGCACACGCAATGCGACCGCACATCGGTGACGAACGGTGACAAGCAGTCAGGACATGCGGCGGCGGCGACTCCTATGTGAGTGGTAATGCGAGGCGCTCGATGTGAGTGCGTGTGTGCGTCAGACCAACACAATAATTAATAATGCATACCGGTTTTTTTCGTTTATTTTTATTCTTTACATTCGCATTTTTTCCTCCAATGAATGTTCGTGAAAATTCCGCAAAGCAAGCAAATGTCCTCGCATACAGGCAGCCAACAAACTCCAGTGCACAGGTGCGTTTCTGTGTTGCGGCGCATGTAAATATGTGCGATGCCAACGAGTTGACGAGTTTTCAATATTTTTGTGGAACTGTTATTTAATTTTTACTTTTTGAAAATGCACTTTTTTTATTTCGCATTCTCTGTGTGATATTGCCTGCGTTTTATTTGCATACGCACAGCGCGCATTTGTCTATATGTATACCGTTACACTCATGGTCGTTGCTGTGGCAGCTGCGTACACTTTATCGCGTTTGTCCTTTCGCCGTTTTCGACTTCGTTTATGCATGTTGCGGCACTCAGCAGCAGGTAATGTTGCAACCAGTCAATGAGCTTTTCGTTTGTCAACAGTGGGGTTCACTGACATTTTACACATTAAACAGGTGGAAAATAACGGTTTGAATATGATTTTCCACGACTTTTGTGCTTAAAATATGCAGTATGGAAAATTACCAGTCGAAATTTATGGATTAAAGAGTAAATCGCAAGAGAAAGCGTAGCGTCATCTATCGTATTTTTATGAATTTGACCGAATCTGATCTGTAAAAGAATTAAAAGATATTCCCTTTCTTTTAAGGCATAAAACCGGCAGTAATTTAATAATCCGAAAATTTCGGAGTCGTTGGAAGAATTTCAATCGATAGCCTGAGTCACTACGGATTGAGTAACATGATGAAAAAGTCTTATATGTTGGAAATTAAAACATAATATTTATAAAAGTAATAATGGTGAACTTTTCGGAGAAAATTTTTCTTATTTTAGGAAGATCTTTCGAAGCTCAAGCTCACCAATAAACCAATATAGTATTATCAGAAACATGTACCACTTCTTCTAAAGAACTAATAGAAACCTAGCCTAAAGGTATACTTCTTTTTCTGGAGTTTTATATTATTTTAAGAGAGCTTAACTCGAAGTCTAGCTTTTTGGGGAAACATTTATTATACTCTTGATTTTTTATTTAATAATCGTGATCTCAAAAACACAGTACCTCATTTCGTCCTTCATCAATTACCTCATAGCCACAATTTCACGCAGTATCAGCACAGTGCGGAATAAAAAAAATCACAAAGTGGCAAAGTGTTGCCATTTACATTTTTAATGAAGATGCGGTGCAAAAATAATTATCAGCGGGATTGTTTACATAACGCCATGAATATGATGGCACAGGGGAACATGGTGGACTACGTATTTAAAATATATACTCGAAGCCAACAATGAGGGAGCAACAAACCAAGAGCACTACAAATCCAGTCAACTCGGCTTTAAGTTTATATAAAAAAGACATTTCTGAAATTTATTAAGAAAGCAGCTTCATGGAATTTTGGTAAATTACAATGAAGGGAATAACCTCATTCGCGTTTAAAATCTAAATAATTGTCATTTAAGACTCCTGGCGCAGGGCACATTAATTGCATATGCCATTCGTGCTTTCCCAAAGCATACATTTCGGCGCCATGCCGCACTTCGGATACGTTCCGCGATTTAATTTAATTTCTACTTTTTACTCGCATTACCTTGCCTTTTTAGCACTTCCTACATTACTTTCGCGCAACTTTCATTTCTAATTAAAGCAGCACACTTAAAACAATTGTGGCATTCTGCACAATTTTAGCGTTTTCGCCTAAAAGTATACCAAATAACAGCAAAAAACGATTAAGAAACGCGGGTAACCAGTGAGCAGCGAAATTCTGAGGTCTGTCTGCAAATGCACTTTTCAAATTCTCCACATTTTCTTAAAATACTTTCCAAGCTGCGACGCATTGCTGCTGACTATGGTCACAAAATTATTTAGCAAAATAGCGCGACCGTCTATTCTTCACTTTAAGTGCCACTGCTGCTGGGTTTTCCGTGCGCGAACAGCAGTGAAATTGAGCTTTTCCTTTAACCCGCATACCTGAAAGTGCAGAAGAGGGTGTGAAGGGCTGTACGCTGCGTGTTGCAAGTGGTTGGCTGAGCTTATTTGTGCAACGCAGAAGCCACGCAGCGCCTTTACCACTCGTATCACTGCCACCGCTGAGAATATTAACCCCAATTAGAAACGGAGCAGGAGCGGCGAATGCGAGTGGCAGTTCGCAGGAGACTATTTCACATTTTCTATTTCCAATGCGTACCCCACTCATTGCCAGAAACTTTCCTCCGCAGGTCGGAGCTACTTCCGCGCGTTGAGGAGCGCAGCGAGTAGTTAAAATGTTTAAAAATTATGCCTGCGGCACAGAAATAATAAGCAACAGGATGTTGCGGCTGCCGAGCAGAACCGAGGCTGTCCGTGGTCGCCGCACAACAACGCGAAGCTGAGCCAACCCGCTAGCCGCGGTTGAGAAGACGAACGCGGTGACTGTCAGACGGACGGGCGGATAGACGGATATATATTGACTACAGTGACACGTAGGATGTGGCTGACGGAAGCGGTCGTCGGTGATGGCTTTGCAATTATTGTAGTTCCAACTGTTGTAACCGATGTTGGCGCGGGCGCGCGCTTTGTGGCAGTTTGATTTTTGGATTGGCACAATGGCAGCTGCCGCGCTGCGCGCTACCTAACTCACTTGCTACTGTTTTGTTGTTTTGTTAGTTAACTTTTCCAAACTTCTACATTGACTGCGATTTTCGGACACTCGGCGCGCGATTGTTGCATACCACAATTGGCGGACGGACGGTGGGGCGTAGGGGCTGGCCGGAAATTTTCGCCTTCCTGTTTGCATAAAACACAAAATGTAAATGTATTTTCAGTGTAATTTGAAGTTTCCGCGCAAAGCGCGCCAGCGGCTATTGACAAGTGCCGCCGCGGAGGCGGGTGTTAGAAAGGGTACGAATGCGTTTTGGTGCGACGCTGCGCGGGTGCAGCGGCAAAATGGTGAAATTAGCGCTATGAAATGCGCGCACAAATGCTACGAAACTAGTTAAATTTTGGTAAATTCGGGAAGCTGAAGGTGCGGTAAGCGGCAGGCCCCGTGCAGCTGCGGCAAATTTATGCTGCTAATAAGAATTGTAGTTGCACATTACGCTCGGATTGCGCAAAATTTCCGCTATTTTCACAGCGCTGCCACATTACTGCGCAAATTATGCGGTCGAATGCGAATCAGCTGTGCGAACTTGCGCGCTTTGGCAACAAAAAATGCGATTTTACAATTGCGAGATATGATGCAACATTTGATGCGAATAAAATGTTAATTATACATTCGTAATTATCTACAGTTCCCTGAGGTCAGGGGATGTTGGGATAAAGGATTAGCAATTCAAACAAATGCTCCACAATTATTATAAAATGAGAAATATGAAAAGTTGAAACTACAGAGAGCGAGTGGGAAGAGAACAAAATATGTAAAAGGTGTTCAAAAGGTCAATTTAAAAAAAGATATTATTCTTTTTGTTGAATCCCTGATAACATTGCTGGAACAAGTATAGTTCTTTACCTTGTAAAAACCACGAGAAATACTTACAAAAGCGTGGCATAGCAATTATATTAACAAAAACCATTAATGGATGTAATAGTACGAAAGAGACCATTTCCAATACAGTCGGATCAACATATTCGTTAAAGAATCGGATTTTCGAACGACTCTCGGCTTTACTAGTGATGAGTCAGTCGTTTTCAGACATCAGCCAGATCAAGTTTGGAGTCTTCAAATCCAAAATGTTTGAAGATGGTAAAATTAAAACGTAAATACTCAATTCACTCTCCCTTCTTCTCTTCTCTCTTTAAAGCAAAAAAATTTAATATTCGGCTCTTCATACAATATACGAGCATTCTTATACACACTGTAATTAACTGTTTATTTATATATCCAACAAAATTGTGGTTTACACACAGTGGCAAAGGCATTCGATCACCCCTCAATGAAACGACACCAGCACGCCACACAATTAATCCACCCGACACGTGTACAAAACGCCCACAACAACACCTTCGTAGCTCCACCAGCGCCGTTACAAAGTAATAAGTCCAACAGCTGGCCAACGGTGGCTAACTGACGTTTGCCGCTTCTAACTGTATAATTGACGTAATTTTCCAATTACACCATGACAAAGCGTCAACGACACTCTAACAGCCTATTCCAGCAACCACAGCAAGAACAACAACCAAGGAACACATGCGTTCGCGATGTGTGAACAAAATATGAAATTAATCAAATGACAATTGAAATTGAATGAATGTAACTTACTGTTGTCCGGAGATAGGAAAAAGGGAGTTGAGTTTTCAAGGGGTTTATTGTATGAATAATTTAATGAGCGTATTAGTTAATAAAGAGTTATCAAAGTCCGTGACATACTCTTTTACCGCATGTAGGGTATGTGTTGCGAGTCATGTTCAAGGTTGAGTTCAAGGTTGAAACTGCAATCTTAATCAAAGAAGTCCTATAACTGAATTAACTTAAGGCCCTCTATAGATTATTCCCAATTTAAGTACGTCGAATCATGAACAGTACTTCGAATCTTCTTCTTAGAACACTCCTTAAACTTATTACAATTATTTAAATCTCATTTTTGAAGCGAAACTTTGTCTAGTTCAGACTTTATGTGGTAAAGTGAAAACCAACTACCTAAAGAAGGTTATTGTGTCTTCAAATTATGAATTCATTGGATCTGAAATCTTAATGAGCTTGTTATTCTGAATCTTCAAAGATATATGCGGTATATTCAAGTATTAGATAGTCGTGATACTAGAGCTTACTAAGATGGTTTCCTAGTACTAAGACCATTTACGAAACCGCTTCACTGCCCAAATTGTTTACGAACTTATATTTTAAAGACGGTATTATAAAATAGGAACTCCAAAATATGTCTTAGACTCTGTGGGAATGCCCTACATAGATACGTTGATCCCTCTATAGACCAATTGATGAATGGCTGGATAGAGAGGTTCATGTTCTCAGATTTGATACTAGTTTTTTCAGAGATAAATCTATAAAATTTGAGGCACTTGAATCTAAGCCATTATAATTATATGTATGTATATGAAAGAAAACTATTTACAGATGTAAGCAAGAACTTACAAATGCACCCAAAAATGAAAACACCAAAAAGAAATTCATCCGTGAAATGGCAAAGTTAAAATTGCGAATCGGTTTTCACAGAGTTCGAATGTTGCAAGTATTCATTTGGCTGCCATACTGCTTTTCCCAGGCTGATTGCCATACAAAAACTAAAAAAGACACAGCTAAGATTCCACTGTTTCTTTTAGTCTCGAAGCTATTGCACGAATGATTGAAAACCATTCTACGCTACATTAATCACCGAAGCGTCTGCAATTTCGAAGCGATGAGTGGCAACTGCTTGTCCATTTCAAGCAATCTCCGCTTCTACTCTTTTTGTACACTTACTCAACAGCAGCAGAAGTCCGGCGAGTTGGAGATAACAAAAATCAACGATAACATAAAATTGCTACGGTAATTGTGGGGAATGGGAAATAAAGGACAGCTGGTCGAACGTTGAACGCACCAAGGGATAGCAAGGGACAGCAAAGGAAGGCAAGGAACAGCAGGAAACACCAAGCGTTGGCAAAGGACGGGAGCGGCCAAAATGATATCCTGTTTTCAATCATTATTATTAGTGTATTGAACGGCTATTGGAACAGTCTTTTCGCTTTGACAAATTCTTCTTATTTTTTTTTTTTGATTTCGACAATTTTTCATGTTTATTAAAATGCGCAAATGGAGCGTTGAGGGAAAATTGAAATTTTTGTGTAGCGAAATTACACTTTAGACTGAAGACAATAAATTCTCAGTACTCAATTCTTGCCTGCCTGCCTATCAATACTTCGCTGCCGATAATTATCGCACACTGTCGATTGATGGCCGAGTCCATTAAAATACCAGGCGTAAATTTTTCATGTTGCTAACTGCGACTAATCGCAGCGGCATCGGCGAGGTGTCACCAGCCGCTGCTGCCAGCCACTGTGTCACTTAATGAAAAATTCTTGGCAACTCTCGCGAAGTTATTTTGCATTTAGCAGCGCCGCGCGTTGCAGGCAAAGCAACAATTTAATTTCGAAAACGTTAGCAACATCATTAGTGTGTAGGAGACGAGGCAAAAGAGAGGAGGAGAGAGAGCGCGAATAACAAAATATAACGACGTTTGAAAAAATGCTCGCATTGATTCCCAGTTGCGATTTTTCTTTCACAGCGGCTTTTCGTGGCGCTCAACAGTTGTTGTTGCGCCAGACAACAACATTATTGCCGCATTATTATTGTTGTTGACTGCTCTTCCGAATTTGTTGCATTCACAGCGAGACTGCCGTCTGTCCAATGGCTCGCAACTTGCACAAAGTCATTGCCTGGCTGCCAACCGTTATTGACTGTATAATAGCGATGCCTAAAATTCCTCGAGTCCATTTTGCAAACGAGCTGCACTAAATGGCTGAGAGAAGAGCGCGCAGCAGCGCCGAGGGAAGTGGCAAGTGCAGGAGGTGGGGTGTTGAATGAAATGGCATTCTTGCAAATTCTTGCAGTTAGAATAAATGAAAAATGTCGCCTCTAAAAGCCAGATAATTGGAATATCGAGATTTCGGCATTGTCTCTGGCTTAATTGCCAACATTATGGAATTTTTGCTGTTCCATGCTTTAAGTGCCGATTGGTCACTTGGCAGCTTGGTGCCGCGTTCGGCGAGAGCATTTGAATATTTAGTTGGAATTTTTTGGGTTGGAATTAAGTGCATCATTTATCATTACGGTTGTTGGAATAAATTATGCTTGGAGCTTTAGCTATTCGTTGGTGTTACAAAGAGAGAATTGGGTTGTTTGTTGTGTAGTTGAGTTTCTATTTGGACAATACTTTCACCTTAAGCGATCCGTAATTTTGTTAAAAATATGGTAGAGAAACATTCCAATAAGCTTATATATAATGTTTGAAGAAATATGTTATATGTTACAGGCTAAACCTCTCCTCTCAAAAAGTTGGAGAGAGAGGTAGAAAGGGAGAGAAATATAGCGAGCGAGAGAGAGAGAGAGTGAAAAAGAGAGACCTTACCTATGAGTAAATTACTATAAAGTATATTTCTGTAATAACGTTATGAAGATATGGATTCTATTAACAGGTCTCTAAACTTTTTTTGAAATGGGTCGGTTAAACTCTAAGTTTAAGATTATGAGTTTATTAAAAAAGTACCAACATTTCAGTTTGGGTCTTCTATTTAACCTTGGCTCTTATACGGGATAGTAAAATGTGAAACCTATCACCGGCCCTAGTATCTACCGAAATAGTGTATGGTATGAACGATTTGCTTGGGTTTGTGATTAGGCCCTCATTATAATACACGGTAACGAACTTTAAGGGTGGTAAAAGTCTTGTGAGAACATTATTTCGGGCTGTTTGACAACTTTTCAAGCTCTAATGGATCCCAAAATATATCTACTTAAAGAATAGATCGTTTCAGCACGAAAGCTTTTCTTGTCATATAGACTTTGATGTTGATGATATTTTGGAAACGGACTTCGTAAGTCGTTCCATAAGTCCACTCGAGAATATCAACCCGCCAATTTCTACTAAATTCTAAGACTTGTCTGCCTTCGACTTCTGTGTTGCTATCACATAAGACCTCTAAGGCTTTAGATACTATTGACACGCTGATTATCCAGTAAACAGCGAAGAAGACTGCCATCGCTATAATATGGGTGAAAAAAAAACTGAACTGAGTAGGTCCAAAACCGTGTCCCATCTAAAATAAGTTATATAATCCCTGATTTCGTCTTTTTCCAAAGTTCATGCGATATTGCTAGCCCGCAACCATGCTTATGTCTAGCTATTACCAAAACTAAAAATCCACAACTATCATGTCGTAAGCACAGAAGAATACTCATTTTATGTTCATCAACTGTTTATTTGGTGTAATTTCATTTCATTGCATTTCATAATCAACAACAGACACAACATGATGAGTGTGGACGAGACGAGATGCGCGTAACGTGCCACATGCAACGAGACACATAATATGTCCGAGCCAGACGCGACCATTTCAAAAGCCAAGTGCAATTGGAGCGCCGCTGAGGGACAAGTGGGTGCCTGAGTGATGCTGAGCGAGACACAATTTTTTTGGGTGCAATTTTAAAGCAGCACATCAGAGAGGATATAAAACATTAAAAGCACACCGTCAAGCGGGTGGTGCAGGGGATGCGGCTGTAACGCTCACATTTATGCTGGAAAATCTCATTTAGTGAATTGGCCAATGTTAGGTGGCCCCAGCCATGAAACTCGTTATAATCCTTTTTGTATTGCAACACAGACACACATACCGACATACGCAGAGGATGTGCTGACCAAAAGTGTTTTTTGTTTTTGTTTTATATGTGTTTATATTTTGATGCAGGATTTTATTGCTCTGTTTTGTCTATGTGCTCCAACACTTCAGCAACAATGAGACTGCGGCACAAACACATACAAGTGTGAGCGGTTTGCAAGCATTTTGCCAGCGCGTAAAAATGATTTTCCGCTTGGCAAATTGCATTGTTAGTAAACGACCAAACTGGCTATTGTGGTTCTGCCAGCCAGGCAGCCAGCAGGTCCAGCCTAGATGCAGGCAACGGCGGCGGTGGCATGAAGGCGTCCAATATTCAACAATCTGCCACAATTTTCAGCTCAGCCATCACTTTCAACACCCATACACCCCCCATGCTGCACCCACCGTTTTGCTCATTTTCCACTTTCATCTTGCACACACTTTTCTAGCCAACGAGCGCTCATCCCGCGCCGTGTCGCACACATGTGTGTGAGTACATTACTAGTGTGCTGTTGGCTGCGCTCGGCAATTGTCTGTTCGTAATCGTTGCTGAAAATCGAATTTCCCGGGCGGACTGATTCGATTTGGCGTTGCAATTTCACGCTGATATTGCAAAGTGGCTGCTGTTAGCTGCTTCGTTGTTGTTGCCGTTGTTGTTGTTATTTGTATTGATATTGTTGCTTGATACTATGTGCCGTGGCAACATTTAACGGCTCGTATGAAGGTCGCCTACGACTGTGTCTATGAAGTGTCTGCATTGGCCGGGAGTTGCCTTTTTGTAAAGTAAATTGCTTGGCAACATGCTGGTGCTACCGACGGAAGGCAGCAGGGAGTGCAAGTGGGAGGTGCTGGTTAGGTGTTCCACCCGCGTAGTCTAGCAGTGGCTTATGTTGCATGAATATTGAGCCGCGCACACATATTGCTCATTTCGCCATTGTTTCATTTACGATTTGTTGCTCTTGTTGTTGTTGTTTGCCAATACACTGACCAGCCATACACTGAAACCCGTTACTTCGCTCAGCGTACGTCTGCGAGAATTGGAAAAAATTAAGTGCGGCAAACATTTAGTGACGAATTAGGCGCTCGAACAGGCGTCTATGCCAACAATAATAACAACAACAATAGCAAAGGCATTGGCAATCAGTCGGCATTTTATGGTCACGGCCGCAATATCAGCGAATGCCGCCATTGATAGCAATTGCTGTGTACCGTTGCAAGAGCGCCGCCATTGATGCGGTTGCCGCGCTATAACGGTGGCAATGTGAGATATTGATTGGTTTTCCGTCTAACCTTATTTCGTCCTTTTTGCGGTGTGTGGCGACAAACAGTTGCTTGCCTTTGCTGACGTGGCAAATAGCGTTTTTCTCATTCTTCATTCTCGTTCTTCCTTCTCTTTCTGCTTCTCGCGCAGACATGTGTTGTGGGCGGCTGAGTGTGGCACATATGCACCAAGGATATATGTATGTGAGTCTTCCTTGCGGCATTAGAAATGATTTATTTATGCAATTTCTGTTGGATATGCGCTTTTATCGTGCAAAGCTGTGAAACGGCAATGCTGCTGCAGTTTTGCAATCGTCGGCAAACGAGTAATAAAGTATTAGACATGCGGCAATATCCACTTTATGGGGGGTTCAACACTTGTAAGCTGCTATTTGCTCAGTGCATTTGCTACCCGCTTTTGATGCTTCTAAACACATTCACACAAACACACACATTTCGGAGCTTCATGGCAGTTTTCGAACCCTTCACTCGCTCGCTTGTCGGCTGTCCGCTTGCTGAAAGTGTTTCATCAATTTTTCAGCAGCACACGATTTTCGCTGCGGTCGTTTATTAATCAAAGTCAAAGTTCAGCAAACTGCAACAAGATTGCAGTTTAAATATTTATTGCCAATTGATTAAGACTTTTAGTCGCCTGCAGTTCCTGTGAGCCAATAAAAGATGTGGGAGTGTTTTGGTGAAAAATATAAGGGTGAGATTGTTTAGATGCACTAATAGTTCGGTTGGGTCATAAACTCGGGTTTATTAGCTATTTTCAATTGCTCAGTTGCGCGTAGTTAAACAAATAACATATTCTGATTTAAGTCGTCTCAAATTATATATTTCCTGATGTAAGTGGAACTACAACCCCATCCATGTTTATAAGTTAAACTCAGAGTTTCAGAAACACTACAATTAAGTCCTTTAAGTAAAGCTCCGTCATTTGACCTTAAACAACAGGTTGTGAGTATCGAGAATATTTTTATGAACATCTGACAGCCTAAGAAACGGTCCCGTAAGAGCTCTTTGTTATAGTTCTCTATCTTTGTATTCCAAATAATTAAAAATAGATGCCGATTAGTAAGAGTTAAAGACAGGAGGACCCAAAAGTTCCTCCATGTATTAGAATCAGTAGCTAGCTCAAGGTTATAGGTAATAATATACACCAGCTTCAGATATATAGACTTTTTTCTTAGATTATTAGAAAGATGTTAGATTAAATTGAAAGATCGAACCGACATGCAGTAACACCTTTGGACTCTACTTTCTCAAAATGTCAAGATCAAAACTGTTTAATGTTTTTATTGTTGTAGTGTTAGAAAAGAATCTTCACGTAATTTTGAGGAATGTTGCCGAGTTGACAGCTATCGCTAGATAAAAATTCGGGTCAGTTACATTTATGTTGACCCAAAAGTATTGGGTTCTCGAAAAGGTCTTATATAGTATATATAGATTTGTTATAAATCTTCAGCTTCAGCGCTACGAAATTTTAACAATTTCAAACAATGATCTACGTTTCAATAAAATGAATCGAGGAATGAGGCCTCCAATAACTCATTCCAGACTCAAACTTATCGGCAATGTCATCGAAATGTTAGAAGACACCATAAAAGAGAAACAGTTCAGAGTACGATGAGGAGTTAAAGCATTTTTTAACAATATAAATGTCGTCAGCTTACGAAAAATAAAATGAATCACACAAAACAAGATCTTAAATATATGAAGAAGTGGGTACTTTCTTCCAAACTGATTGATTCAAAGACTAATATTGAGTTCAGAGCAATTAATAAAACTGTAAATTTTGGTTATTTAATAGTTCAAAGGAATGTAGAAATATCGATCTCATTAGTCCTATTTTTTTCGAGAAAAGTGAACCAGATGCATACTTAACAAATTCACTTTGTCTAAAGTGATTTTTTTCAAGCTATTTAAAACCACCTCTTCGAAAACTTGTCTACAGCCACTTGCTCATTAGTTTGTTATGAGGAGCAGCTCATTAAAAATAAATAATTATTTTTATATGTAAAAATCGACGAATGAATCTTCCACCAGTGCCACTTAAATGCGAAAGCTTATTAAACAAATATAAAAACTAAAAGAAACGAATGAATGTGAACTTAAATTTATTTTTTGGTAAATAAATTACAAGCGCTGTGAACGCGCCAGTTCACAGTTGGCGTTTACATAAATATGTATAATTTCAAGTGAATTGTTTAACGTGATTAATACGCCATTAAAAAGCACATAAATACAAAACGATCGATTTGAATGGCTGAGATAAGCGCACAAAACACAGAAAGGCAAGCGAAGAAGAAGAAGGCTTGTATAATATATGTAAGTATGTATGTGGCTATGGGTGTGTATGATTAAGCAGAAAACGATAGTTAAAAGGTAGAGTAGAAAGAAAAAAATGTTTGAAAATGTGAGAAACATTGTTGCGCATGCGCAGATCATCAATTAAAACGCCAAGCGCAGCAACTGACACAACACAGCACAGCGCAGCGTTGGGTTTCCCAATTGTGTTCGAGTCTTTCGAACGCCATGAAATCGAAGAAACACAGTTTGATTGTTTAAATTGGGTTGAAGAAGAGGTGCGCAAGGTAAGGCAAGCAACAGATGCGGAAGACAATACTATCGCGGTTAAATAAATATCGACTTGTTGTAGCCGCAATCATGTTCACTTAAAGATATGAGCTTGGAGATGAAGTCGGCAACAAATTTATTAAACGCCGCTCAGATAATTGTTGAAACAAACGCCGAGACTTGTAGCGGGTGTGTTACAAAGCTGAGTTGGAAAGCTTCAAAAGAGTCGAAGAAAAGAAATTAAAAAGTTGTGAAAAACAATGAAAATGAAATGAACATGTTGTAAACTACAATTACAGCCGACAACAACAACATAGATTTGTGGTGCCCCAAATGTAATGTGAAGAGCTGCGTGGTACGAACTGAGTGACTGAGTTAAGACTATGCCGTAGTTGTTGCAGGTAAAAAAAAGAAATGAGAATGAGATAAAAATGATTATCGCACTGATTTACAGTTAGAATGCATCCAGCTGTGCGGCACGAACGCGCGTGCCATCTTGTTAGCAGTGCTACAAATGAACTCCAACTCATTTTATAACAAAAAAAAATCCAAAAAAAATATTAGAGAACTTTCAACCGGGGGCGTTGGCGTCTCATAATTTCCAAGACTTCAGCGCCACGCACTAAAAAACTATAAATAAAAGAAACTAAATAAGTGTCCGCTTTTAACAAATAGCTGCGACTAGCTAACAAGATCACAGCCATTTTAAACTCAGCGCACACTTCACAAGCTCATTTACACCCAAAAAGACAGAGCTAAAGAGACGAACTTTGCACGCGTAATTTGATATTTTTTTACAACTTTTGATGTGTTTATGGCATTTTAAACAAAATACTCAAAACGCTGTCAACTCCACAACAACAACAACACAAACAACAAATGGAAGTAAAAAATAGTAATAAAATGTAAGAAGAACAATTCACTAATTTTTATGACCCAACGAAGCAAGTGTGCGCTCATTGACAATTCTTCGAGGCGCTAAGACTGTATGTGAAAGGCGGAGGAGGAGGAAGGAGAGAGGCCATAAAAGTGACAAGCATCTGTTTATGTGGCATCCAGTTCCACGAAATGCATTTTTAAATGCCTCGTAAAGTTGCAGCGGCGCTGTCACATAACTCGCTGTTCGATCGGTGCAAGATCGGCTGGAACTCACTCTTCACGTTTTTTTGTAGTTTTTTGGTAATCGAATACCTGCGCTGTTTAGATTTAAATGATTTTTTAGTTGGATAATGAGCGCTAAGGCGCCAAATGTCAGTGCGGCTGTTGCATATCGCTTTTCATTTAAATTTATCGAACGGAATTTCGAAATCTTGTATATTTAATAGCTTTTCACTTGAGTGTCGACACTAAGGTGGCACAAATAGGAAATAGTATCTGAGGTATTTCTGAAAGTTTAGTGTTTTTTTATACTTACAAATTTGACATGTATTAGGTAATAACAGGTTGTATGCCATATGAAAACTCACCTGAAACAAAAGTAAAAAAAAAAAAATTAGTGATTTTCGAAAAAAGAATTAATTGAAATATTGAAAAAAATATGAAAAAATCGTTACATCGGAAATTCAAGAAAATATCACCTACTACGAAAACAACTCGAACTACTAAAACCCAAAGTTGGGAACATTTCTCAAATCGATAAATATTTCAAGTCGCAGTAGGATCTTCAATATCTTATTCTAATCTAATGTACCCAATTTAGTCATCTATCAATAATGTTTAAAGAAAAATTCGAAAATTGATAAATTCATCGAAAAAGCAATCGATCAATTACTTCGATAATGCTAAACGAATGTAATAATAGTAAACATATGAATATTTAAAAAAATCGATTAATCTAAAATTTAAATATATATCGACTATTTCGAAAATGGAAAATCATAATCATTTAATCGGTTGGTTCTGTGAAACAAAATGCTTAAAAAATTCGAACACTTCAAAATTGGAACAACTATAATCTTTAAAAATAGTAGAAACGATTATTTTGCATATCAACAAACACTTCGAATCATCGATAAATAAAATATTAAATACATTGTATTCTCGAAAATCGATAAATATATCGAAAAGTAGCCGAATATTTCGATAGTGATAAACGTAAAACACGATATTTTAGATATAAAATTGATTTTGCTAATAACTAAGTACAACGATAAATAATCGATTAATAGACTTTTTCGAAAATCGATAAAAATATGGAGAAAGCACAAATTTGATTGAAAATTTTGCAATAAAATCATTTTATCAAATATTGAATAGTATTTCGGAGGTATTTATCGATTTTCGAAAATCTCTTTTATTCGAAAATTTTTCAACCGCTCTTTAAGTGACGCGTGAAAATTAAATGAAAATTAATTTTTTATTATTCGCATTTAATTGCTTTATTAAAGCGCAACACAATTGTTGTTAATTCGCCATGCATTTTTAATAAAAACGCGCTTCAATATTTATTAACTGCGTAAATTTCGTGCGAAAAGTGGCAAATCAGCAAATATGCTATTCAATAATTCATGTAAATTAAGCGAGGCGCATACCAACGATGTGCCACAAAAAGTTGCAACGCCACTTTTTTCGCTCGCATTCAACAGAAGCAATAAAAAACTAAAGTATTTACTGGCAATAAAAAAACTGCGCTCGAATGAAAATTTTCATTGCGAAAAGTTGACAGATAATTGTTGCATATTTATGGGCGCGTCACAGTTTGACAAATTAACAGAATTTATAGAGGAATTAAATTAAAGTGGCTGAGAATTTGCAAGAAGTGACGCGCGTCAAACAGTATCCTAAAGCGCACAAACAGCACACACCCACAGAATAGTTCATTTGCGAGCATGTGGCAAGTTAGTGAATGCATAAATCCTGGCTGCTTGACGCTGTGACAATTGCGAACTTACAACTTGCAACCGCATAGCAGTAAATACATCCGCACACATACATTCGCACACAAATTGAGCGTATGCAAGCGCGTTGGTGTGGCGGTGTGGTGAGCGGTGGCGCAAACACTCGTAAATCATCGCTGGCAACATTGCTTGCCAAAGGTAACAAAGTGATTGGCGATGCGGCGCCGGCGGGTGGGCGTGCGGCTGCAGCAGCAGCAGCGGAAACTCACATAAATTGTGGTGCAATGTTAATTTACATTTTAATTGTCATTGGCTTGGCAGCTCATAAATGCCACGAGGCGTTGAAACACATACATGCCACATGCGGCAGCCACTAAAACAGCATTCTTAACGGCAGTCGGAGGTATGTATACGTGCCGCATAAATTCGAAATTATGCAAGTGTGAAAATGAGTGACATCTCCAACAGTTTTGGGGGATGAGTCAGCGAAAAATTGCCACGAAAAATCCCACCAGGCAAATGAGCGCTTACATAATGAGCCAAAAAAGTATATTACAAGCGCGCACCGCGACGGCAACAGCGACCAGCGCGCGTCTCCTACAATTATGACATTTGCTTTTATTATGGAAATGAAGCGCGCAACCGGACACACATACACAACGCGCGGCGCACAGACATAAAAAATTTGCGCGCGCTCGGCATTCGCACTTCATTGCCGGCTGTCAAGGATATTGCGTGGCAATTTTTTAAGCGCGTCAAGCGTTGTTGCAAGTTCATGCGTATTCCATAAAAAATGTAATTACTCAATACGACTCGTGTGCGTATTTCAAAAGTACTCAAGTTGAATGCCACATATCCTTAGGCGTTTACGCGTCGCCTTTATGTGTCGTTGTGTTTTCTTAAGGAGAATGCACCAATTAAAAAGTGTAATTAAAATTTCATAAAGAGTTATATGTGGCACAAATGCATATATGATTGCGCGTAGCTACATATTTGCTCTCACGCGAATTGCCGATTGCGCGCTTGTTGTTCGGGCGCGGGGCGGCGCGGCGGCAGGTGCGTTCAGCTCAAAGTCATTGTGGCACTGCGTAAGCAATTAAGTCATCAACCGGTTCATTCAGGCGAAATTATTTACATGCGGGCTGAGTGGTTACACATTTAAGCTCAACAGCTGTTGTTGTTGTAAATTAATGTACAAATTGAAGTTATCTCGAGAGTAAGGCTTAAGATAGGCAATTAAATATATTTTGTAGGTAAGTCGTCCGGAGTATACTTACTAGGCAAGTAGCCTCGGATTCGAAACCCACAATGGACTTAAAAATTTATTATTATACTTTTCCTACAAATCCTTACCAAGTCGTTCTTAGGATTCCAATCGTTGAATGGGTTTTTTTAGTATAACTCGTAGTTTCACTTGTTCCACGAACTCAAGTAGCCACAAGATGGAGGCAGCTGTCGACATTATATCGAATTATACCGACTTAGGTGATTAGATATGGAAGATCCCGAGGGCTGACAAAATTATCTTTTCGTCTACCGAGTTCTACTACCATCCATATGCAAAACTCTAGTAAGTTATAAATAATTATCTAATCTAATTCACTATCACTATCCAGTTCACTATCAGAACCATGTATGGATCTTAAAATCTCCAGAACAGGACGGAGACATCCTATCCAAAGATTAAACAGCGAAACCGCGACCTACGTTCTACATTACTGTCGCATATATCTTTCTTTGTATTGTGGAATCAATTATTAATTCAAGTAAGAAATAAGGTCTCTTCTCTCTTGAAGAACAAAAGAAGTAATAGTAGACCACCTTTATGTCGGAATTACTAATGGAGGACTATATGGTTTCGGCTGGATTTTATAACTTGTTTGTAATAGAATCCAATTGCTTCGTTGAATCATGAGGGTCTTACCGACCCGTCAAGAGTATTTGGATGTTACAAAAGACGGTCGAAGCTACCTAAGTGTGACTCTCTACAGTTGCGGGTAGATCCCTTTGACCTAATCTTGCAACTTGCAAAGCGGTATACGATGGACACCTTATGGAGTGCTTGGAGAGGACCAAATCGGCTTTTATATTTCTTGAAAATCTTGAACTACATAGAGGGTTTGTAACGGGACCAAGCCCACTTTAGAGAGCGGAAATATTCGCAATTTGGGAGTTGGTCAGTTGCGAATGCGTATAATTTTAATAAGGCAGATCCAACTGTCTTCAAACAACTGAACTATGACCATCTCTGAGTACGAAGCTGTCCTTAACTCAACGATATTTACAATTCTGCAAACATATAAGACTATTCAAACTGAGCTCCGTGTGTAAAGACATGTAGAACGTAGAGCGCGCTGTTTGGCAAGTTCAAGTGCGAACTCGGGCCGGGTCATATAAGTGGCTGGAACAACTGTTGCACATGTGCCAACACACTGGCCCTTTGAAACCTCAATTTACCTCAATACAACGACCATATGTAGTTGACTCACACACACACACCGTTATACATCGGCATCGGCCGTTAATTAAAAAGCAACAGTTGCTTGTTTTCTTAAGCCTCGAACGCTTGGGCGCTCTGTTTGTTTTAAGATTTTTTAATGGAAGCGCTTGCGGCCTTTGGCTGTGCTCTTGCGCTCAGGCTGTGTTGGCTGATTGATGTGCTGTTGGTTGTTGTAGTTGTTGTTTCAACTGCTGTGCGTTAAGCAATAAAATTTCAGTTACTGCTGATATTCACTGCCTGATCAGGGGACTTCGTTGGGTAATAAAGGCAACGCGAAGCAATTTTAGCTTGCTACTTACAATCAGCAGTCGCTTCAGCTCTTCACTGCAGACTTATCAAGTAGAGTATACCAAAATATTTATGTTTCACGGAATGCACTACTTTTCTGTCGTCTCATAGTTCTCTGACTTTTGCGTTGACTATCGTACATCGATTGTCGAAACATTTCAATCAAGATCATCGGCTGCCGGCTTCGCGTTGAGGCGTGTGTTTATTTATTTCTCCCTTTTCTCTTCCCCCCGCAATTTAATTAATGAGCGCAGCACACACACTCTCTTTTGACATGTGAGGACGCACTTTTGCGCGTCAGTCGGCATGATGTTGCACACATGTTATTGTGGCATGACTGTCAAGATCGCGCCAATTCGTTGGGATTACGTTCGATTTTGTGTTTTTTTCGCCACATTTTCAATTATTGCTATTTCTGTTTGTTTTCATTTTTTGCCTGTGTCAGCGGAGCGACAAATGATGATTGCATCAATTTTTCAAGTTTGAGGCTATAAATGCTTGCTAAAGTGATTGCGAAATGAGAACTCAAGATAATATATACAATTAGAATAAGTATATTTCAATTTGTGGAATACGAGGTGTGTTCAAAAAATAACGGGAATTTTTATTTTTTGAAAAAATATTTATTCATTCGTCTACATTAATGTTGTCGCCTTCTAAATAATTTTCATTCGATATTATGAACTTATGCCAGCTCTTCTTCCCATTGATCAGGTATATCAATATAATAAAAATTAAAAAAAAATTACAACTAGACCCCACGAAATTTTGAACGTACCGTTATTTTTTGAACACACCTCGTTCATTATATTGAGGGTCCTGAGATCTCACGCCAGTTTGTCTCTTTTGAGTTTAGTAAGAAGAACTTCCACAGACAAATTTTCCCCGGAGCTTTTCGCTACAAAGAAACAGCCTTTTGATATAAGGTAAATGTATGCCAAGGTTTAGACTATGATTTGGACATGTGACTCTCCATATTCCCTGCCATCACTTTCTTTAATAATATTTAAAAAGTATTAGTTATTATTGGATACGCTTTTTTGGTACTGAAATTATTTGCCATGCACCTTAAAGGCCTTTAAACGCCACCAACTCTTTATTTGAAAAATGAAAATCACGAAAATTTACAATATTTAAACTCCATACAAAAAAAGTTTCTTTGTATAAAATCACTCAGCACTTTCCAGCGAATGCGCGGCTTTGTTCATGAAATTATTATTATTTTTTTCATAAAATAATTTTTTTTCCCCCAAAAATCTTCCAATAAATTGACCAAACATTTCATTAAAAATTCAAAATCCTGCAAACCGAGGCTTATGAATTTTGGTGTCTACAAAAGCAAATATTTGAATTTTAACCACAACATATGCCATTATTGCAATGATCTGCTGGCAAAAAGGCTGAAATAAAAATGAAAAAAAACGAGAAACAAAAACAAAAAAAGGTATAAATTTAACAAACAACAACAAAAGTAAAAATTGAACAACAACAAAGCGCAGTATGACGAACAAAGCGCCAAGCGCAAAACATTGATTTCCTCTCATAATTTTTTGATTGCCGCCGCTTTGCTGCCGGCCGCCACGCTTTGTGAGCGCGCCAATAAAATCAGTAAAGCAACGCTGGCTGGCGTTTTTTGCTAATGCGCGCGCTTAAAACTCTGCCACCACCCGCAGCTTTATGAATATGCATTAAATTTGCGCGAATTTCGTTAATAATTTCGATTGCCGAAATTGAGCAATTGAGTGTGCATCGCGGCGATGCATTTATATCAGGCAACAACAACAACAATAAACTAAAGCAAATATAATAAGCACAAAAACAAAGATTTGGCACAAAAGCGAAGCTTTCAGGCGTTGCAAATGCGCGCATTTGCCAACAACAACAACAACAACAACAGCAATTGAAGGTGGCCACAGAAGTGGCAGGGAATTTAAGATAGATTAAGCGCATTTATAAAAACGGCCGAAATTTGGAAAAAAAACGAAAAAAGCTTGTTTGCGGCGATAAGTACGTTTTCAAGCGCGAAATTCTATGCGTTGCCAAAAGTTGAAAATTATTAACGAATGCGAGTTGAGTGGCGGTTTTTTATGCTGTACGAAATGGTGAGCGACAAGTGGCAGGCGTTGAAAGCAATGCTAGAGAGGGAGATGAGAGTGTGAGTTGTATATATATACAGGTGCGTTATATTTATATAAATTGTGAATTTCGGCAATTTGTGTGCAGCAACACCGAAACATTGTATGAATTTTAATTTTTTTCCACCTGCAACAACCACAACTAATGCAACACTGGCAAGCTGAGATTTAGCAATTTGTGAATATTTAGTTATTTTCTGATACAAATATAGGTTATATTTATATTTTATATTAAAAAAATATATATTTTATATTAAAAAAATATATATTTTACATATAAAAAAATATTTAAAAAAAATTTCTAAAAAAATATATTTTATTTACACTAATTCGAGTAAATTCGGCATTTAGCTGCGCCCGAACAAGCATTTGCAGATTAAAATATTTGTTTGCTTAATTTAAAATTTAAATTGCCTAATGAATTTACATGCAGTTTAGACAGAAATAGCTTTATTAAATAACGGAGTTATTCAGGCTGACACTATTTAAAGCGTATTTAGGCAACTTGAGAGCTTAATGAAAAATTTAATATTATGAAAAAACAACAGCTCGAAAGCTGATTATACGCAAGCAATTAAAGTTGTTTGGCAATACAAACACACGCACTCACACACACACACACACAAAATAGTTGTGCGAAATAATTTCGTAGAAATTTGCATAATTCCAGTGAAATCAACGCATAACTAAATCAGAGCTTAATTGCCACACTGCGTTAAATACAGCAACAGCAATGGTTGGAATCGTGACTAAATCCAGCGCCGAAGCAGAGAGAAAGAAAACATGCCTGCAATTACGCCACATTCACAGCTATTTAGTATGAATAATCCTTTTCAACTTGATTTGGTTATCAAATATTTATGCTAATCTGTCACTGAGCCTTGAAGTATGCAATGAAATGTTGTGCATGCCATGGAATTTCTAAGAAATCGGAAATAATGTAAAAATCACTCAATGATTGCAATGAATAATTGATTTATGTGAGATTAAATGGAAATAAAATATAATTTTAAAAGAGAATTGCCATACATATTGACACGAATACAACACACACACTGAGAGAGCAATTCAAACGCCAAACAGCATATAAACAGTAGATATCAATTACTAATTGAACGTCGATGATGAGCAGCATGACAAGCAGAGCAAAATGCAATCACAGTGGTGCAGCAATAACAGCAAACACAGAAAACAAGTAAGGAACAAGTAATGCTTTGGACTAATGTAGTATTTTTACACTTAATGGTTGGTTCAAAGAAGCTGCGAGATACTATATGTAAGCCACTAGAGCAAAACTTTGTAGACGGCAAACAGTTTTCCGGGGGTAACTTGCGTGAGGACATATCTATTGCCAGGCTTTTAACCGATGAAACCACAAGAAATACTTTGATCAACACTTTTCTTGAAACACTGGGGTTCTAGAAGATTTTTTTGGAAACGATAAAGTATGTATCTTCTGCTGGAAGACTAATCGATTTAAGATGTAGAAAGACTTATATCCTCAGCAAAGACCAAGTTGGAAGAAATTCAATCAGAAATAATTCCAAGACAGTCACTCAGTCGACATGATCGGAACGGACCTAAATATTTACCATATCAAAAACTCTCAACTGGACAGCATTCCTCTAAATTATTATTCTCTAACTCATCGGACTGCAACTTTTAAAAGCCCCACATATCGAACATGAGGATCTTAGTGTCTATGGATATTTTTTAACTAAAAATATCGGTAAATCTCTCAAATATTTTTCAGAAATTCTGAGCGATTTTTTTCTTCTAATTATGTGTCTCTGTGCCAAAAATGGATAAAATCGGGTCATAAGTTAATGCTTCTATATACACAATATTTGATTTTCAAACATCCGGTGGACTTTAGACCGATATACATATACGGATTTTAAATGAGATATCTTAGCAAAATTAAGAGTATAGTCTTGGATATAATGTAGCTTGGTGCAAAAAATAGTTAAAATCGATCCGGGAATTACCCGAAACCCCATATACTAAATTTCCGTTATCTTAGTGGACTTTATGTACAAAATATGGGCCTAATATTCGGTTACACCCCTCCCTTTTCTTCTTAGAAGGTGTTCTAACGAGGTATACATTTTATAGAATAAGTCGAGTAGAGTTTCTAAATATATGCCAGTCGCAAACGCTAATCTTCTCCTGCTCCCGTGCGACGTGCCATAATTATTTACAAATGCGCGTGATTATGAATAACAAATTATGTGCGGCGCTATTATAAGTGAGTTTATACGCCATACATTATCCTATTTGTGTAAGTGTAAATATTGGCGGCTAGAGGCTACAGGCGACAGGGAAGCATATGCTTCACACTCCAATGGCGCAGCGCATTTTTAATGGATCGCAACGCTAATGAAAGGACATTTTCTGGTTAAACAATTACGATAAAATAAAATAATTAATTTTATTGATTTAATGCGACAGTTTGGCGACGCGGATTAGCGCCAAATGGGCCAGCGGCGGTTGCGCGGCAGGAGCCGGGTGTTATGTGGCGCAGCTCATTAACTTGATTATCGCCGCGAGTGTCGAAGTGAGTGTGGGAATGCGCGCCACATACACACCGATATCACGGAAGCGAAAGCAAGCGAACGAGAGGCAGCGAGCAATAGTGGCAATATCAAGCTAAAACAAAAATAAAAACAAAAACAAATAGCGAGCGAATGATTAAAGTGTGTAATTGCATGATTGCCTCCACAATTGAATGGGTGAACGAACGAATGACTGCGCTGTGGCTCCTCGTACTCCTATTGGCATAGACAAAAACGTGACTACAAAAAAACTACAGTTATAATGAATATTCGCATTTCTATGTATTTGTGCATTTACATTCATTTGCAACAAAAATCCTTTCTCCAATTTAAGCGCTCATGTCACAAGTGAGCAAGAATAATGAGTTTTGTATTGAAATATTCACAGCTAGGAGACACAATCGGAGTCGGTTGAAAAAAAAAACCGCCTCGCATTTATGCAACGAATGACAAATGAGTTACTAGCCGACATAAAGGATTCGCAGCCGTTGGTGTAGCGAGCGCGCACGAAAGGACGCCAAGAACTTAACGTTGACAATGCGAAAGTTTAACTGCGTGCTTTATTCATTAATCAGCATAAAATTAGCAGCGATTGCGCGAAATTAAGCAGCTGACAGAGAGACTTAAGCATTCGCAAGCGAAGGATTTCCTTGTAAGCTGAGTGGAAGTGGAGTTGTTGCAGTTGAGGCGGAGAGCTTTCACTGAGAAGAAGTAAAATCCGTGGATTTAATTTTTTATTGTATTTTTAAATGGAGTCTAGCAATTCCTCAAATTTACTGTTTATAAAAAATTTAATTCAGCAACAGTATTAGATCTTCAGACTAGTTTCTAACGTTGTAGAGCTTTCACCAAAACGCTTTTACCTAAAAGCTGACTGAATGATTCTTGTTGGCGAAGTTTCCTGAATTTACTGTTTATAAAAAACTTAATTCACCAACAGTATTATATCTTCAGACCAATTTCTAACATTGTAGAGCTTTCACCCGAAAGCTGACTTGGGGGCTTTGGTTGGTGAAGTTTCCTAATTAACTATTTATAAAAACAATTATACCCAACAGTATTAATTCTTGAACCAATTTACTATACTAAGGAGCTTTCACTTAAGCGCTTTCACCTAAAAGTTCACTAAGCTTTTATATACTCAACCGAATGCAATCGTCCATTATACTCATGATACCTTTCAACGCATCTTTGATTCGCTTGCCGCTGATGTCGATGAGAGGAATCGTAGACTAATTTCGAAAACTTTCATAATTCTTGCAAGGTCTAATATTTTTGGTACAATATTTGGAAAAAACAATATACATGACGATATATCATTAGTTAACTGAGAGTAACCTATACGACATGAACTAATATCTAAGCTGACTCTGCCATTTACATGCTTTAGTAAAGAAGGGTTCTTAGGATAGTTAAAAAGTCTTACCAAACTCTCGAGAAATCTATACTGTACTGTGTCTGTAATAATACATTTTTAATTTTTTTAATCCTTTATTTTGGCAACCAACACACTTTTGTAACCGACTTTAAAGAACTTACCTACAAAAAAAAATAGCGAAAGCTTGCAAATCAAAACATTAATAACACCGTTGAGAATTTCGGACGAACGACCATTATTGAATGCAATAAAAATGAATGTGCAACACTGCTGCTACACCGCCTCAGCGACCAAACGACACGATCCGACCATACACGTCTCTCCTCCTCCTGCTATCACAATTAAAGTGTACTATATTTCACATCATTAAGGATATGAATTCCAGCGATTAAATCGTTATAGCCACCGCAACGACAGTTACACTGGCATTATCCAATACCGCAACAAAACAACAACAACACCAGCAACAACAATAACCAATAAAAATATAAATGCAACAGCATGAAAAATCTGGCTCATTAAAGCCAAAGTGGAGAGGAGAAGGAGGCGACACAGAAGAGGCAGGAGACAGCTGGAGAGTTGAAGGAGGGTGCAGAGTGTTGCCATACTCACGTATAAAAGCCTTTACGGCCGCAATATTGCGTAAAAATATGCAACGAGTTGTGGCTATTAAAGTTGTGGAATTAATGTTGTTGGAGGTGCATGGCGAGGGATCGGGCTACAGTACACAGGCATATAAGTGGATGCATATATCGTATATATATATATGTATGTGATAGGTGAATATATAGGGTTACATGTATTTATATGGGTGGAAATGCAAAAAGTAAAGCATAATTATGACTGCAACAAGCGGCAAACAGTTATTTATGAAGGCACAACGAAACATACACACACATCACATAAACGATGAACGGTGATAAAAGCCCACTGTACATATGTATGTATGTCTGCAAGTACGCAGTGGAATTGATAAAAGCAACCGAGACCGGCTAAAGCTGATGGGCAGGCAAACATTGGCGGGTGTCAGATGACCGGATGAACCCCGACGCTGCTGCTGCTGCTGATGTATAGAAGGGCATGGACGTCATGTTGACAGGCGGTTTAAAGGAATATTGGCGGGCTCAAAGGTATGGCAAACGGCGACGCTTGATGGCGGCTGGACGACACAGCGGTGCGGCAAGTGAAGCCAAGGAGCAGCGATATGAAATTGTGCCTTTATTACTTTGCGCACAAACGCATGCACTCAACCAGGGGGAGCGAGCGTAAACGTTTTCGAATTTAAATAAATATGGGAAATATTGCATAACTGCACACAGATACACATATACATATATATAAATGAAGTCGGTGTGTGCGCCGCTGTATGCCATTCAACTTTTATCGATTCGCTGCCTGGCCATTTGAAGCCCACTTTAAGCCCTGCAATGCCAATTTAATGTTATTGGATAAATGCAATAACAAAAGTATTTAATACGCGCGCTCACTCAGTAAGGCTGGCAATCAATAAGCCAAGTGCCACAATTAGCCGCTGTGCCAAATGGCATTCGTACATATTAAAGTTGCAATAATGCCTGTGCTGTTGATGAATTGACAGCCAAACGGCAATGACATTTCATATTTGCTCCCGCACGCTCACAAACACACAACAACACAATGCGTTGTTGCATGCTGCCACCATTTGGCGTTTAAGGTCAGTGCATTCGCAGCAAAGTCCAATTGGCTATCATCAAATGCGATTCATAATTAAAGTGCAATAAAAGTGTTGTGCGCGCATTATTGAACACTTGTCAATCATTCAGCCTGCCACACAGCTTTTGTTGTTGTTACGAAGCTGTTTTTCAACAGTTTTTGTTGTTGTTGCAGAGTTTTCATACATTTTTCAAGCATTTAAAGTTTTTTTTTGGCCTGACAACCAATGTACGAACGAGCGCGCTAATGTGCTGGCGAGTGAAAAAAAAGGCGCTATGAATAGATGAATTATTAAATAAAAAGCTTACAATAATCCCTTTTGAAGGTTATTAGCAAACGCAAAGAATGGAAAATCATAAAAAATGCATTTGCACATTTAATCTTACAATTTTTTCGGCATTTCAGCATAAAATACGGTGTCTAAAAACCGCATGCGAATGCAAGAGCTCTGAATATTTTGGTTAATAGGCAAAAAGCTCGTGAGACGGCCAGGCGGGAAATAACGGTATTTAAAACAACTTTAAAAGCAAACTTTAAAAATTAATGTTTAGGCCATAAAGTCAATGTAAGTCAAAGTCATAAAGTAAAGGTCAAAATATAATATTTTTTTGACATATATTTTTTTTGTCATTTTCGATCAATTTCGAGGTTATATTGGAGCATCATTCAATTTGAGTAGTATATGGCTTATCCACATTTAACCTAGAAACTCACCTGTTTACGGAGATCTACCAAGTCACATCGCTTCGCTCTATAGGCTCTTTAAAAGTTCCAAGAAGATCCGACGATTTCGAGTGAAATTCTGTTCAGCGATGTGGCCCATTTCTGACTCAATGGGTATGTAAACAAACAAATTTACCTTATTTGGGACGAAGACCAACCTAAAGAGTTTGAAGAGCTGACATTTCATCCAGAAAAAACCACAGTTTGGTGTGGTTTATGGGCCGCTGGCATCATTGGTACATAATTCTGCAAAAATAATCCCGGTGAGAACATAACCGTGAATGCCAATGCCGGACAGTGTAGTTCATGATCTCGGCGATATTTGGTTTTAACAAGACGACGCCACAACCCACACATCGCATTAATTAATGGATTTATTGAGAGAAAACTTCGGTGAACAGATAATTTCACGTTTAGAACCGGTCGATTAGCCACAAAGATCGTGTGACCCTCACCCCGTTAGACTTTTTCCAGTGAGGATATCTAAAGTCTAAATTCTATGCGCGTCTATCCCGCATCGATTCAGGTCTTGGAGCAAAACTTCACGCGTGTCATTCGCAAGTCATCAAATATTCTTTCGAATGATAATAAACATTCTTCATTAAATTTGAATTCTCTGTGTTTTTTCTTTAAAAGGGTAGGGAACCATACCACTTTCGATGATATGATGAGTAGTAGAGGTTGTCAATCAAAATTCAGTGGATTGGTTGAACTTGTGAAACGGATCCATTGAAAATTTGATTTGTGAGTCTTTAGACGAATCTCCACATTTTCTGAAAACAACCAAATCTTTCTGGTATAACTTCAACATTTGACACTTTTAGGTTAGTTCCAGATCATTAAAACATTCTCACAGGGTCCAATAATATATTTCATATATGATAATTTTTTTTGCCTCCCATCACATGCTCATGCATACAATACGAGCATGCCACAAATAGCACAGTTTGTTTTTGCTATCTGCTGATTACTGTTACCTCGTATGACTGTGGCGTTTTTTCGGCTCGCACCACGACGCAGCTGCGCTCCAGCTCCAGCAGCAGCAGCCGAAATGCCTGCAATGCGCATTGGTAGGTTTGCTGGCTTTATGGCATTTTATGACGGCACATTTCGATCCCATTTTTTGGAGAGATGAAACACTCCACAAACACACACACGTAAACACTTGAGTACGCTGAAAAAGCATGAGACCAAAAGTCGCAGTCGCAAAATATCCATGCAGCTGTGCTGGCTGTGCCGGACAAAAAGTAAAATCTGGCAGCGACCGCAAGCCACCCGCCACGAGCATTGTGTGGCATGTTCTTTTTTTCGTTTTGGGCGAACGTGGGGATGTGAATATTTGGCATTGAACTCGTTTCAATGCTTGGTTGTTGTTGATGGCAAGCAGACGGCAGCTTTTTTACATTTATATACTTTTTTCAACTGTCCCGGCAGCCCTTTCGCAAATATTCAAATATGTGCATATATTTGGTTGTAATAAAAGGGATTATGCGTGCGACGACGCAGACATTTTTAACGCTTCAGTGACGGCATTAGGATGCCACTACAACTACCAGCCAGGCAGCTGGTCGTCATGCATGGCCAGGAGGTTCCATGTCGCTTTTGGTTACTTCAAACTACAGAATAAACGATTTGTTTTAATTCGATATCTAATAACAGTGTTTTGATTAGACGAAATCATATAACTGTAAAAGTATAGAAATCAAAAAAATTAAATTCTCAACCCTTGCGAGCTTTCCTCTAGCTATCAACACTGTTGCATGCTCTCCAGTTTTTGGCAAATCTGTACGGCCGCATGCCTGCTGATTTCAATTTCTGATTTAAGATTTGTATAACTGTTATCAAACCGCATACCTTCACTTTCATTTCTACGACTAAGCGACGTTTTTACGATGCGCACACGTGTGCCACCGCTGGCTGTGGCCACAGCAACTTGCAACATCTTTGTGATTCTCGCATTGCCTTCCCCACCCCTCACCGCGGCGGGTTGTTAAACATTTTAGGAGCAGCGCATAAAATATGCCAATAAAATGTTAGTATTAATTGCGAATTTACCATATCGATGGCAAACACACACACACACACACGCACTCGTGGAGCTGCTCAGATGCTCGCTTTATGGCCCACAAATGTCGAAATGCGTTTTTATTGTTGCTGAACGGCGTTCAACTGTTGTAAATACTGCGTACGTGTACACTCGCACCGGCCATAAATGCGCAACAAGCCATCCAATTAATTTGCAACATTAAAACATTTCCCATCGAAGTGTGCTTCCCGATCCATCAATCTTTGCGTAGTCGGTTTTATGGCCTCAAGTGGAATTCGGCGTACACTCTGCCCGCCTGCCTGCCAGGCTAGCGAGCGAGCCAGCTACACCTGTTTGGAATTGATTCGACGCAATCGTAAAACTTTGTATGCAATCACACAAAACAAATACATTTGCATTTTTACGATTCGCATTCGCATTCTTCGTTGTTGTTTGTTTTGTAACATTAGATGGAGATTTGCGTTCGAGCTGCTGGATTTATACACATGCAACCCTGTACCGTATATTTGGAATAAAGTTTCCAGTTGAGAGACGGTTGAGCTCGAGCAGTTCAGGTAGCTACATTGCGATTCGTAATCTTCTTAGGTGAATATTGGTTAAGGTTCCAGACGGAAAACTTTCTGTTAGACACTGTAGAAACCATCTTAGAACTTGAGAACCTTTGTATCAAGTGAAATCTCAAACTTTTATACCGAGTGGACTATACTCTGAAATATTTCAAGACATTAGTGATCATTAGTCACAAAAAGGAACCGATCTCTTTGAAGACATCTTTGTTTTAAAGACCACTATTTTCTGTGAAACCCACGATACCGGAAATGTGTGTGACTGTCTTTCGACAATTTTCAGATTTCTGATTTTTGAAACAATTGTTCTGAAGACTGTTTCTAGGATTCCTGAGTTTTGAAACATTTGTTTTGAAGACTGTTTCTAGGATTTCTGATTTTCGAAATAATTGTTTTGAAGACTGTTGGGTTGGAACCTTTTTTGTATACAAAATTATCTCTTAATATAGATCAGCCTTTAAGGGATGGTTTTGTAGTTATAAGGTCTCATACTTATGAGGTAAGTTAGAGCCAAATAGTCAAATAGCTAAAGTTGAACATCTCTCGAGTATTATCATACATATACTACTGATAAATAATCTGGGAGCAAATATTGTACAATTTGGCAATGCCACATTAAACTCTTGCCTGAGGTGAGGCTCCAGGCTATAAACTACATACAAACGCACAGAATTTCTAGTTTAATCTGTGAGAGAAATATTTCCAAACAATTTTCACTAGAAATCTAAAGCTTTCATGCATTTTTCTATGCTTTCTTCACAAAACTAAAAATTATGCGCATGAATTAAGCATACACCCGGAGAGGTCTCTTTTAATTACAGTTAAACCTGCAGGTGCCTCATTTAGAATTCAGTTTTCTACTAATTTTAAATTAACAAACAAAAGGGAATGCAAGCTAAAACCATTTCAAACAAATGTGTAAGCAAAAGCTTTCGGTGAAAGGCAGGCGCCTGTGGCATCAGCTAGCAGTCGGAGAGAGCGAGCCGAGCTGCTACACGCAATCATAATTGGAATTTATTTACACTTCATTTCCGCACATGCACATTTCTTTAACTCCACTCTGGCAGACGAATTTCGAATAGCAAACTTAAAAATGGCAAAACACACACGCTTATGGCGCTGTAAAAAATGCACATGTCTGCATGCCGGGGAGTTTTATGGACTCGCCGACGACTCGACTGCGATGCTGGCTGCTTACTGCTTTCCCAGAGCGCAGCGAGTTGCGTATAATTATCTCATTTACATGCACTACGAAAACTATAATTCATAATTAAGATCTAACGATGCATAGTTAGTGCCACAGAAGACATGGAGCGACAGTGGCGGGTGGCGGAGGAAGCGCGCAAGATGGCAAAGGCAACAGCAGCAGCGGCAGCATGTGAAAGAATTAAAGTATGTGAAAAGAAGCGGAATGAAGTCGCACACATTCGTACACTCGGAGGAGTTCGTAAAAAATATAAAAATATCTAGCGAAAGCCATAAAGTCAGCGTTTGTGCTGTGAGACTGGAGCGAGCCTCATGTGGCAGCAAATGAACAACAAACGAGAAACAGCGAAGAAAAAGCGCAAACAGCAACCGGCCGGAAGGTGGGCGGACGTGCAGTCGACAAGGCAGCGCTAACTAAGTCATCCTGCCGCACAGCGCGCGAGTTGGTGGCATGCCACCGCCGCTGCCTGTTAATTAAACGAATGAGTGGGTGTGCAACTAAATTGTAAAATGTGAGCGCTTTTTTTTCGCACAACAAAATGGTACAAAAGCAGCGAAGACCGAAATGAAATGGAGTAGCAGCAGCGACGACGACCTGGCGCATATTTTTGGTGCAACAAAGCAACGTGCAACACAGCGACCCAAACACATGTGGCAAGTATACACGTGGGGCATGACATCATTGTGCACTTTGCTGGAGCCATGTTTGGGGCTAACTGTAGTAGAAGTCGAAGATGTAGCGAAATGAAATAATAAATATGCAAGAGAGAGTGAGAGGGAAAGCTAGAGCGCGCGTAGGGAAAAAATTGGCAAGCAAGTGCTGAGCCGGCAAGGAAAGGGCCACAAGAATGCAGAATACAGAAATAAAGTTGTCAGCAGTCAACACTGATTGTAAATGAAGGCGGAGCGTGTGCGGAGGCAGTCGGAGGTAGCGGCAAGTTGGCCATAAGCCACATGTCAGCTGTGCCACACGTGGGCGTCGACGACACTGTGCAGGTCCATTCGTTCGTGCGTGTGTGTCCACATGATGCCGACACTTTTAATTAAGCGTCAAACACGTGACGAACTGACTGGCAAATGCACCGTATACGCGAACCAACTATTGTTTGGCGTTGCCGTAGAGTCAACCAGCCAGCCAAAAGGCAATCCAGTCAGCGGTGGAGTAGGTGGAGGACGTGCGGAACTGTGCAATTTCGCTGTCGAATTTAAGCCGTGCAAATAAAGAGTCGCAGCAGCCAAGGGACCCCGGTTCGTAAACATTGCATACTTTTAGGTATTTTGACGCTCATTAACGATACATGTGAGCGCTGAGATGAATGAGAGTGTGTGTGTGTATGTGTGCGCCGAAAAGCTAAAAGCATCTACTTCCGGCTTATGATTGTTATAAAAGCAAGTTAGTTCGTATACAGGGTGATTGTTGAGGAGCTTATTAAATTTTTAAGTAATCAAAAAAGCTCAGTGCTGAAGAACAGGCCTATTAGCTTCGTCTAACCACTCACGAAAATTATTATTTTTTACGAAATGTAATAGTAAAACTAGACTTTGAGAAATTATATATTCTGAAAATATGCTGGTAAAGCTTTTCACCACGTGTGGTGAATATTTTTGGAGACAGTGTAACCAGAAGTATTTTAGTTTTCCAAAATGAACCGATAGACTTAGTGAAAATAAGTTTTGAGAAATTCTGTTCCAATGACAGTTAACAGTTTGAAGATCAAAGATCACGAACTTCTCGAGCGCTAGCAGTAAGAGAGTTGTATATTTTTTGAGAGTTCCTACTAACAACTAAAAACTATGCGCCTCGCACCCACTATTTGGGGTTTTTGAACCCATAAGTGGCGCTGAATGCCAGTACAAGCTAGTGAGGTAGTCGCTGCTGCTCTCATACTAACTGCTGCATTCCTGCCTTGTACACATGCCATGCAGTCGCAACCTGTTCGTCAGCCCAGCCACAAGCCTGCAAATTCCGATGCTGGAGCACCCACGCAGCCAACTACTAGGTTCGGCAGGCATACAAACGAACATATACACATAACCATCAACTCTAGTTCCGAGTGATATACACATGGGCGACCATTGCAACCGTTTTTTTTCGTACGCACATTTTCGCAGTTGGCTGATTTTCGCGTTTGTCACTACGAACGCGCCACATGCTGCATGCAACATGCCACCCACATGACGTTGCGCGAGCAACTACCAACTCAGCACAGCGGCACCGCGACGGAAGCAGTAAGCGGAGGCAGCGTTGAAAGGATCCGCGACAGTTGGCGTTGCCAATTGTGCAAACACACACATACACCCGTAGCGGTGGAGCTGGTGGAGAATATGTCGGTGCGATATAGTCTCGTATGAATGCGAGTAGGTTAATTGCGTTGCATGCCACTCAACGAATTCAATTGCAATTTTCCTGCGTTTTCATGCTTTTCCAATTAGAAGTACTCCGGCGAACAGACCGGCCGACAGGCGCGACGTCACACTGTTGCGACGCGCTGTCATGGCGAAAAATTTAGCTTTTCGCTGCAGCGCCACCTAAGTAGCGGCATATTGTGGCATTGTGCGGCTGAGCTGGTGTTGTTGTTGTTGCAATGACTATGCGTTAGTTTCACTAGTTCGCCCACACTGACACGCACACACATGCGCGTGCAATCACGCAAATTCGTATGACTTGACACATTGCCGCGTCTTCCTTGTGTCGAGCGCTTCGCGGCGGTCTCATGGTCTTCCGGGCTGCATTCACTTGCCTGAGCGTTAGTTGAATTTTTTTGTTGCAAGCGCCCACACACACCCACATAAGAGGACTAATAAAGATTTGTATGCGCATTGTTTGGTTTCTTTCAGCGCCTGCTTGGCTGTATGTGTGCGGGCGTCCTTTGTGTAATTTTCGCTTTGGCTCAATCACTTCAAATAGCTTCCGCGCAGCGTCGCCTGGTTGGCTGACATGTCTGACTATTTGCTGTTTTGTTGTTGTTTTTAGCTCTCTACTTTTTTGGGTTTACCAACTTCTTTTTATCTCGCAGTCTCTTAGTTAAACCTTTTTCGCTACAGCCAATCCTTTGATCAGGCGTTTCCACTTACTTACACAAGAGACACACACACGAGGTAGGCGCTCATGTACATAGGTATGCATGAGTGCGAGAGTTAATTATCTAGTGTGTGTGAGAATTTGTGAATTTCCTTGTTGAAATTGGTTTCTTAATTGCATTTGTGCGACTGTGACTCCGCCAGCCAGCGCCAAGTGCAGTGTGGCAGAAAGGCCACCAGCTGTCGGCTATTCAACGCTATCTGCGTATTCTAGATTGGGCTACTAATTTCAGCTTAATTCGCTTGACAGCGATGCTTTGCAGGACGACTGTTGCCGGCGCTGAATCGGATGTGAATGCAAAGCAAAGCAAATAAAGCGCATTGACTAATTGCAATATGGTTGCTAGCAGCCGAGCTCTGAGCTCTGAGGAACAAAGTCGGTGACAGCGTTAGAAATTGACAACTAAAAGCATGAGAATTCAACGTAAATGGCGAAAGAATTGTTGTGTCTAAGTGGCTAAACGCACGTGCTAATAAAGTAATGACCGCTAGCTGCAGTATGCTGCTGCTGCTAAGATTAGTTACCATTCCGAAATGCAGTTGACATTAATGGCGCTGCGCCACTCAAAGCGCCTTTCATTAAAGAAACATCTCTCAGTCTCAGGCATATTGACAATTGCGAGATTGATGAGTTCAAATGGCTAACTTTTTTGTTAACCGTAGACGTGGTAAGAACAGTGTGCATTAATGGCTTGCTTTTTTTGTAAAAGCTCTTTTTTTGGAGCTTAATGAAGCTTAAAAGCTCTATTTCATTAGTTTCAACATTATTAAGGACTGACCGAATGTTTTTTTATCATTCTCAGAGTATATTATAGAACATATTGAAGATCGTTATTTCTTGAAGCGTACTTTTTCAAATTGTCAGCAAAAGCTTTTAGCAGCGAGATATTTGGCAGCGAAAGCTTTTGAATCAACGATGAAATGATATTTCTCTCATGATGAGCTGAAATGGTTTACTTGTTTGTTAACTGTAGACCTGGTAAAAACATTGTGCATTATTTACTTTATTTTTTGATGTGAAAGCTTTGTACTTAATGAACTACTGACTACTTGTTTCAAAATTATTAAGGGCTGACCGAAAGCTTATTACCATTCTCAAATACGATACATAATGGTATTTCTGTGCTTTGAGCTTAATGATGCTTAAAAGCTCTATAGTATTAGCTTCCACATTATTTTGGGCTGCCTGGCTGTTTGTTAGCATTCTCAAGGTGCATTGTTGATCATCTTGCAGATCATTATTTCTTAAAGTTAATTTTTTAGGAAGAAATGGTTATTTAGTTTCAACTTTGCCAGTGAAAGCTTTCCAAAATAACGATGAAGTTATAAAGTATTCCTCGTGTTTCCTCACTGATTATACTATATACTGATATATCTTGACTAATAATGAGACTAAGATGAATGAAATGGAAATCAAATTAAGTTAGCTGTATTCGAGAAATTTCGAGATCTTATCCTCTATAGTTCGAACAAATCGGAAAAATCGAAAATAAAATTTATAATATGGCTTACTTCGATTTAAGGCGGATATTAGTGGACCCACTCACGCTTAACTGGCACATAATAATCACTATGTGCTTTTATATATTGTCCCTAAATTACTTAGAGGTTAATATAATCGGAGATGCTTACCTGGAAATAAAAGAAAGAATTGAAGAAATAAATTAGTCAAATATTCATGTAATAAGAAATTATAAATCAGTTATTTGGTGATATTGAGAAACGCACTTTCGATGCCACACTTTCTAGCAAACCAAAGACAAGGCCTTCCACTTTTAATTACGCATAACCTTACTAGAGCGGATTTCATGCTAACCTCGCATTGCATTTTAATATTACTTTTAATAGGGCATCCGCGGATTTTTTGCACCCACGAGAACTCGTGGCGCGGCAAAAAACGACACATACTGCAAGTAATTATGGCAAATATTCGCTGCTTATAACGGTATTCCCTTACACATACATATCCATATGCATTTGGAATCGCATTAAACCGACTAGAATGTGAAATTCCCTTTTTGCCTACACACTTTCCGCTCCACACAAGGCGCCTTACCCCGTTGCAGCCGCGCATTGTGGCATGCGGATTGCATGTTTCACTGGAAAAAGAGGGGCAACAGGTTAATTTCTCGCTTGTTTGCATGTCAGCAGATAAGCAAAAGTAGTCCAAACGCTCGCGATTTGAGGCTTGCAAATAAAGTAATCCCCGAATGTGTTAGCATGAAAGTGGTATGGAGAGGAGAGTGGGAGAAAGAGAGAGTGCGAGGGAAAAATGTTCAGACGAGGGAAACATGAGCACAACATGCGAAGAGATATGTGAATTGGCATGTGAAATTTCACAGGAAATTACTTCTGATATGCTAAGTTGCTTGTGGATTACATTCATTTCGCATTTTTTCTGCAAATTAAGGCAATTTTTCGCATTCTCATTTGATAGCGATGTGTTAATTAATGTTGTTTAAATGTGGCTGTTCTTTAAAGCCTTGGAAGTTTAGGAAATGATTTTGTAATCAAGTGAGGAAGGGTTATGTTTGAGAAAAGCACGATTTGCGGAAACTTTCAAGGCTTGGTATGTAATATGAGATTGCAGAGAAGAGAAAATCATCTTAAAGCTTTCTGGAAACCGCATAGATCTCTTAAATAAACTTCTGAGAACCAAACTAATACTTTGGATGAGCTTAAAAGCTTTTTAGAGACGATTTAAGCTTTTATAAAGCAAAAAGCGTTAAAATCATGGAACAAGTTGAGATTCCATCTATGCCTCAAAGCAATGTCAAAATGAAAGTTTACTAAAAGCTCAATAAAAGCTAAATAAAAGCTTACCAAAAGCTCTTATTTACACAAAGATTTCATATAGCTTCTGGTATAGTTTCAAGGCGCCGATATCTTACCTCTTATCTCAGAAACAGCCGATCCAAGCTATAGATAGACAAATCAATCTAGGTCTTACTATTAAACGGAATTTATTACCTATTTTTAACCAACTATATCTTATGCATCTACCATATTATAATATAATGAATATTATTAACCCTTTATTGGCACCAATTAGGGAAATTAATAGTACATTATATTGTAGGTCGCAGACATACACACCACATATCACACGATAACAGTCATTTGTAGTCACCGCAGGAGGTAATAATACCACGGCTGAAGTTGATATGCAGTTGACACAAAGGAGCTTGCGAAGGAAGTGCCCCGAATACATTACCATATTTCAGCTACACTTCATACACACAATCAAACATATAATCATAAATTTGAAGCCTTCATACATATATACACCCGGTACCTCGTCACATGAGCTTAGCACAAGGGCAATGAAATTTGATATACAAGTACGGCACAGTCGAAAGCAAGACATTACGAGGCTGAGCTCGTCGCTTCCACTGCATTGGGCTGAGAAACTGTGCGGCTGTTCAGTCCACACGGATTTGGGCGGAATGTGAGACAACAACAGCTGCAAATAAGCGTGTTCATAAATTAATCAACCAGCCGGAGCGAAGGTCCGTCCGGCGGCCACAAGCTTCATAATATACGGCACAGCGGCGCGGCGAGCGGGAGCATAATTGACTGATCCATGGCGACAGTCGACAATACCGCTATGCATTAAGGCGACCACACATACACCAACAACCTAAGTAGGCTCAATTGTGTTAAGTCCCTCCGGTTGCTGCAGGATATTCACCTTCGAGTAGGAAATTAACACCAGACGCCGTTGGCAGCTTGATAACTAATCAGTCGGCCAGTCAGGCGGTCGGTCAGCTAGTCAGTCTCTTAAATGGACGCACGGTAATTTTGTCAGTTTGGACTACACAGCGACACAAACGACTGTTTGATAATGTTTGCGGCTTATTTGCAAGTAATTAGATAGCGGTCGCGGGTCGTTACAACTTCCGGTCGAGCGGAGGCGGTATTGTAGTACGGACTCGCGAAAGCTTCAATCAATCAATCGCATGCCAGCACATGAGCTTAAGCAACGGGAGGTTTGTGTGTCTCTGTGTGCGATTAAAGGCCCTCCGAAAATTGAGTTACGCATGTGAGAACATTAACGCTAGACGGTGGCAACAACAATAACAACCAACAGTGCTAATTCTCGTATTTGTTGTTTACGGCGTTTATTTATGTTGCATGCGCCTGCATAATGTTGCAACATAACTACAAATTAATTTGTCTGCAAAATGGCTATGTGTTGGTGTTGTTGTTGCACCAAGGCGCTAATTTGCCGCATTTCGCAGTGCTGGCTAAGCAATTGTGCCACAGCTGCTGCTGCTGGTCCAAAGGAAATTGCCGCTTGTTCCATGTCTCACAGGTGCATTGGCGTGCAACAGCATTTGTATGCAACAAATCAACAGCTACATGCCGATATGTTGCTGTGGCAACAATGATTTACTATAGTGTGCTTACATGCTGATTATTGTTGTTGTTGTAGTCCGCATATTTGCAGCCAATTAAAAATTAATCCTCGCAATTGTGAATGTTGCAATGTCATGGATAAGTTATTGCCACCGCAGTTGTTGTTGTTCCCCACTTTGTAATGCAGTTAGCTATTTTTAGAGATATTTGTGGTATCAGGTTCATTGGAAAAAAAGTTTTGAAAAACTATGAAAGTTTGGATTCTTTCCATAAGAACTCTTTTTAGAAAAGCCGTTAAGCGGAATTTTTTCGAATAATTTTCCAGCATCCTCTAGGGACCTGAGACACAAAGTTTCCAATTCTTCTATGAACTTATAACCATGAAAGCTTCACTATTTTCATGAAAGCTCCCACTGATTGATCGTTTTTTCTTTACACTTGTTGTTGTTGTTGCTAAAATCCATCGACCGAATAATATGCGCCTCGGCAAACAGCTAATCACTCGTGAAATGTGTGAATTATGCGAACGCAGCCACCGTTAACTGTGTGCAACACCAACAAAAAAAGAACAGTTATTTAGTTGCAAATACATAAATGTTGTACATAACTGTAGGCAATAAATATAAATTTATATTTCGTTACGAGTGTCCGCAATGGCGCTCGGCATGCCGAAACGAACGACAGTGACAATACCACAGTTAAATTGACGGGCAGCGGAAGGGCGGTACCGTTAGTTGGCAGTGCGCGACGCATTGTTGCACCTTCATGTGCCACATTGGGCTCACCGCTTAGCGCATAATGAGTGCGCATTGCAACTACAACAAGCAAGCAAGCAACTACAAGAACAACAACAATAAATCGGCGTGTTGTTGCCAGTGCGCGTGTTGCATATAATGGAAATGCCAGCGTTGCTTTCGAAATTATTGTTGTAAATAAATAAGCGTTCACAAAGTGCTCCACTGTATACATGTACGTGTGTGTGTTGCACAAAAGTGCATAAAAATGCCAAAATGTCGCTGCAGACAAAATTTATTGCCGCACAAACGGCTACAACATTTGCATTCGCCATCCTGTTGTGGCATTGTGCGCTGCATGCGGCAGTCGGCATGTTGCATGTCGCATGTCATTGCAAGCAGTGCAACGCCGCCAAGTCAACAACAACAATAAAGTGCACATTAGAGTGCGTCGCCAACGTTGTATGTGTGTGTGGCGTGTTGTGCAGCATCCCCGGCGTTGTGTTGCCATTTAACTGTACATGTGGTGTGACTTTGACAACTAAATTTTGGCGGAAGCGCATTTCATTGCCGTGTTGCACAACGCTTGCTTTCCACATATTTTCTTTTTTTATTGCCGCGTGTTTTGCCGTTATGCTCATTCATGGCTTTCACTTGGTAAACAAACTTCAAAGTGTTTGTTGTAAAATATTGCTTTTGAAATTAAAATTAATTCGAAGAAATGTGTGAAAGGGTAAAAATATTATTTCATTTCTTTAAATAAATCGCAGCGAGTTTCTTCGGAACTGTGTGCTTTACATGGATACTAAATTTAATGTTCAATCTTGGCTTCTCTTTCTCCAACAACTGCAACAACCGTTATATGGTCTAATAGTTGACCTAACAACTAATTTACTGATGAGAATGAGCAGGAGAGAGCACTTTTGCAATTGAGAATGTTAAAGAATATATCTGTCTTTTTCTCCCCTACTCTCCCGCTCTAATGCTATCTCTCTCCTTCTCTTTCTCTGTAAGTATATATTATGGAACCACTGCCTAAGCGGAGCTTGTAGCAAGCTTTAAAGAAAGTAGATCTTAAAACTATCGAAGATCTACATAGATAGAGAGTCGAGTTTACTTACATAGGAACATATTCAGAATCCCAACGATATTCTTCGATATGAACAGTAATAATGTAGTCTTCTGTGGGGAATTTCGATATTTCTAACCTTACTTTATCGATAACACAAGAAAGCTCGTTGAAACTTGCTAATGATCAATTTCAAGCTCCCTCAAAAGGCATCTAATGCAGGCTCACACAAGTGGAAAATGTCACTTCTCAAGCAACTTCAGAAACCACTTGAGCTGCAGCGTATCACCATGCGCTGGCACTTATTTATGGAAAATCTGAAAATTCGCCATTTGGCCCCATTCCGCGTAACTAAACCAGTGCGAGGAAGTCCTAATTACGAAGCGACTAGAAACGCCCAGCTGAATAAGCCGACAAAGCAGACAACCCAAAACAAACGCGCCACTTTGGCATACACCAGAATCCATCAACATCATCAGAACGAGCAGCAGCAACAGCGGTAGCAACGGGACCAGCAGGAGCAGTAGCCTGAGCTTCAACAGCGGCAAACAGCACTTCATCTGCATGTCATCGGTGGCAAAGTAAGTGCATAGTTGAACACTAAGCTCGTTTACGCTCTCGTGCTTTGGCAACAAACAGTTTCGCCGGGTGCCACAGTGTTTGTCAACTTGGAATAAGTCATTGCTGAGCGCTTAAGGGCAACGGGAGGTCACATGTGTGTCTCTAGGTGTTTGTTGGGAGTGCGACGGCAGGTGACATGGGTGCATCTTTTCAACGAAAATAGGCCGCCTAATTAGGACAGTTCAACAAATCAAATACATGAACACAGACACGTATGGGAGAAAGCAGGCGCTTGAGTGTTTGTGTATGAGTGTGTTGGCAGGCAAAGTGTAGCAGTGGAGTCACCGGGCGCCACTGAGGGAACACACACACACTTGTTTGCTGTAATTAACAGAATATGAAGCGATTAAAACATGAAATGCCTGCACATACACTCATAAATATTTGCCTCTGTATGCATGAATATATATGTGTGTGTGCCGAAAGGACCTAAGAGTCTACGGTGAGTTGGAGTTTGAGAGCGTTGAAATTGCTCAAATGTAAGCTAAAATCGTGCTATCCAAAATTAGTAACAGTCAAGCAACAACAACAACAACAACAGCAAACATTACAACAACAACAATCACTACAACAACAACAGCAGTTAATCCAACAGATATAAAAATAAAATACAACAAAAACAATTGCAGCAATATCTACAACAACAATAACAACAATCACTACAACAACAACAATCTCGCTGCAACAACAACAAATGAAAAAGTGAAGTATATCATTTCAGCGCTAAAAGCATTACAGTTGCATTTGTATACAACACAATTGACGGTAGAGGTCTCACTCAACACTGGGAGGCCGAGGCCGAGGCTGCTGCAGCGCGCAAGTGGAAAAGTGGAAAATGTCCTCATTTGCATTGCTACCGTTTACATTTGCTTAGGCGCTCAAACAGGCGCACACTTTTTCAAGCTTTTCCTGGGAATTTGTGGCACATACAGAAGTAGAGAGCAGCAACAGTAAAGCATGTTGCACCGAAAAATGTGCTGCTTCTACTTTATTTGCGCAAAATTAAAGATCGTATTTTGCCACATGCGGTCGCCGGACCCTGTCAGCAATCTCTTTAATCACACACACATACATAAATATTACTTTAAAATCTCCAAAACTGCGAAACAATAGTGGCAAAAGCGACCGACCAGCTTTGACTTTGACTCCTAGTCGGACCCTGCCTTGGTCGGTAACGCTTATGCGACGGGAAATTGTCAACTAACTTCGTCGAAGCTGTCGCTCATAAATCGTGGCCAGCAAACGTAAAGCCTTAAGCTTAATGATTATGCTCAGACAGAGGTTTGAGAGGGGCAACAGCTGACGGCATTTGGTGCCAGCGACTTTTACATACTTACATTCGTACATATGTATGCCTGCAAACAACAGTGGACAGTGGGGCGGCATGAGCGTATAACGGATGTACTCCTGTCAACATTTCAACTCAGCGCCATTTATGACCATTTCAAATGAACGTCATTAAGCTTTATGACGACCGTGTGCCATGTTAGTTGCCTCGTTTCCTTGATTGCTGTCGCTGCTGCTTGTTGTTGCTGCTTTCACTGTTGCTATTGTTGCTTTTGTTATTACTGTTGTTGCTATAGCCAGCACGTTATGTCCTCTGACAAGATTATCCATATATTTGCCCAATTTTAGTGCTTGGTGAGTGCTTTAAGCGGGTGATTACTATTCCATAAACATGCCTCAATCACATATAAACTCACACTCATGCGTCCGTATGTATATGCAAATTCATGTAAGCCGGTTAAACTGCATCAAGTCAGTTTATGTGTGACATTTAGCTGTGGCGTGAGCATTTTTGCTGCTGCTTTTCGGTGCTGATTTATATCAGCTTGTTGGAAAGTTGCATGCCCCACTATGTGTGTGTGTGTGTGTGCGAGCACATAATATGCGTCCCAAAACTATTCGCTTAATCGGGCAACTTTAAATTTGTGGTTGCATCATTTGCGGTGGCCATTGTCGAGTTTTGCACATTTCGAGACCACAAAACACAACTTGAAGTAGTTAGTGAAATTTTTTAGAGAAAAAATATGATAATTTGTTGTTGTTTTTGGAACATTTTGCTGAATATGTTCTTCAACTTAGATAATTAGGAGTGTAAGAGCATATAACTGCAAATTTTAATATCAAGGAAAGGCCCAAAAGCATCTCTGGGTGAGAATATTTCCTTGTATTTAAGGTGTTATAGCCAAATTCTTCAAAATTCGTATATATTGGTTCAACTTTTCTAATCTAGTAGCAAAAGAACATCAAACTCGCTTATCTCTTAATCAAACTCGCTAAATTCCCTAATAAATGACATCAAAACGCAGCAATGTACTTTCTGTCTCTCTCTCTTTCAGATTCATAATATCTTAATGATTTAAATGGTATTCTGTATCAAGATTACTCCTTGTATACAAGATCTCCAGATCTTTCCAAATTTCCAAGTATCGGAGTAGCAAAAGAAAATCAAACTCGCTTATTTCTTAACCAGTCTCGCTAAACTTGAAAATAAATAATTTAATATTCTATCAAGAATATCACCTCATATACAATATCTCCTAGCCAAATGAAGCCAGATCTTTCAAAAGCGGTGTATATTCGGTCAAATTTTGTAAAGTAGTAGCAAAAGAACACTAAACTCGCTTATTTCTTAACCAAACTGGCTAAATTCCAAAACAAAATTATCTTAAAAAAGAAACGACTAAATACGGATCCTCACATTCACTCTCTCTCTCTCTCTTTCTCATTCGAATAATTTCTCAGTATCTTAAGCCTCGTTTACGATTCTCAAAACCAAACATTTTCAGAAAACATTAAAAGCTTTCAATAAAGCTTTAGTACAATTTCAAGTACTACCAACAATTTAGTACCATTCTGGGACCCACATCAAAAATTAAAGCTTCCCAAATACCCTGTCGCCAGAGAACACATGTACTCGTTTGTACATTTATCTTGCAGGATGTGCGCGTAACTGTTTGTTTGACGCAATGTGACATTAATTGACATAAATAAATAATAAGCGCTGTACGCCGAGCGGAAGCGACAACATTTAAACTTTCAAATTGACTGACAAACTAAAGCTCGTGAGCTGTGTTCTCTCACATACAAACAAACATAGAAATGTGTGTCGCAGGCTACAATGACATTTACACAAGAGCGAACAAGCGAACGCGTGTCATCAAATCGCGCGCGCACGAACCTGCGTAGCGAAGGCTGGCGCAGCGGATTCTCCTAATTTCCAAATGTGTCACTTGCGAAAATGTTTGTCAACTGTAATGAATGTCAAAATTGTTTAAAGCGCTGGCGTGCGCTGTCATTGCGAGTGTGTGTGTACGCCAAGTTTGTCGCTGACAGTGCCCACTCAGCACGAACCGTCAATTCGGCTCTCATCCTTAGACGGCTTGTGTAAGCGCAAAGTGACGTACGTGGGAAGACGCTGACAAGTCGTCGCGCAACAACAACTATACTAACACTACACAGTTGAATGTCCACTCAGCGAGTTGTCGAGAAGTCTTCAAGAATTTTGTCCACTTCATGTAGGTAGCGCTTGTGCTGGCAACTGCCGATGTTCGTTGGTCGTCTGACAATCGACAATAGCAATAAATACTTGCTCCACAATGACGCTGTGTAGCTCAGTCACACAACTTATAACTTACAACTTGCAACTTCCAAGGCGACTTTTCTATTATTGCCCGGTTTGCAGAGTTTTAATAGTTTTTTTTCTCGTCTCTTTTTGTCTGAGTTAAAGTTACATTTCATCGGCAAATAGTGAGCAGTTGCTAAAAACCTGTCAATTTGTTGGCAACTCAAATTAAATTGAATTTGGTATGTGAGCCGAAGTTGCAAGTTCATTGCGCGCTTGGAAGGTATTAAATGAGGGAATATTCACGAGAAATCCCACAGGAAATTTAATGGGAACTTAATTCTATGTTCTTCCGAACTCAGGCGGAAGAGGTTGTTGAAGTTCTCCTTTTCAAATTTATAGGTACTTATTTTGGTTCAGAACAAGCTGAGAGAACATCTTACTGATATCTGAAAAATGTCCTTGAAGTGAAACTTTCATGGAAATACTCATATTCTGATTCTGACTCTCTCAATAATGCAGGTAATACGAATATCTTAATAAGTGGGTCTAAAACCGTCAAAAACTGAATGAAATCTCTTTTGAAAGACCTTTGAGAGACAAGTTGTTTTAAGAGTGGTAGAGTCAAAGTTCTAAAAGAGCTATAGAATAGAGGGTCGTGAGGTGATCATCCCAGAGGAGAATCTATGAAGAAACTGTGAAAGAATCTTCCTTTCCAAGATTTTTTATGAACTGAAGAAAGAGTTTCTCTGGATCCACCTACTCATCCTGTTTCCTACAGGGTTGTTTCATCCAACCTATTACCAACTATCCGCCATAAGCATATGTAAGAAAGTTTTGAAAACTTTACTGTGTTGAGTCTTAAGTATGAACTTTACGGTAACTCAGCAAATACACGAGAACACTAAGAGGCTGTCTTGGAAATGATTGCAAACGATGAAAAGGGCGCATTGTACTGTCATAAATAAGCAACTTCGAAGTATAATTGGGCTCAAGCAACTTACGACGAAGTAAAAAAAGAGGCAAATAATTTTCTTGCAACATTTCCTTTTTTCCTTTTTTTTAAATGTGAATTCTCCGTAGACACACTGAAGTGAAAGTCACTGTATTCACTTATTTAAAACAAAATGCGCACACATAATTAAAAGCAAATACATTTCAACAAATGTGGCAGCTTAAAGTTTAGCAAACAAAACTCGGCTGTTGCATGAAAAATTTAAAAGTTTTCATTTCGCAAATATTTCTATCAGCTACCCACTTGCATAACTGCCGACCGGCGCCGACTTGCACAAGTCAATTAGGGGTATTGTGTGCAAAAATGCCATTTTGACCCTAAGAGAGCCACTGCAGTGCCACAGCAAGCGGCCAGTTGCCACACAGCCGTCCGAAAATAACAGCCACAAGCACTTGGGAATAAAGCAGATTACTAGTATATGCAACTGCAGATAAGTTGTGGTAAGCAGTCAAGATGCTCTTTTGCTTGCCAAGAAATTTATTATGCCGAAGAGTGACCAAACGAATTTCGTAGCAGCGGCAGGCAACACGGCATTGTTGCTTTTGTTGTTTGCTGCACATGAGCATTTGCTTAGCCATAAATCATTGCTGCAATTCCTTGCTATTATGTCACTAAATGACCGCATTACAGAGCGACTAAACTGAGAAATCGTTGAACTCTCGAAAGCCAAAGTTATAAATCTAAAGCGACAGGAATGAGACAACCAGTGGTCCACATTGCGATTGGTTGTGGGAAAATATGCCAGATTACTGCAGCAGACAGTGCATAAATATATATTTTTATTTAGATTTTATTATTTTTTATTTTTTGTGCCATATTTGAAGACATGTGTGTTTCTATGAGGGTCAAAGGTCAAGGGTTCAAAATTGTATATTTTTTCGGTTTTTTTTTGTACATTATAACTTACTAGAACAATTATTCGTGAGGAATGAACTTAATTCAAATTTCGAGACTAACATTTATGATAAACTCGAGTTTACTTAACACTTTAGTGTTTAGCACTAAACTTGAGTCACAAATGTGGAGTTTATCATGGAAAACTGCTTAACTTTTTGTCAGAATTATAAAGATAAACACCAAATCTTAAACTCGAGTTTATGCCATACTTATAAAATAGGGACTCAAACATATTTCAATTTATTTAATATTTTTTAGAATATCCGATATCACACTTCTCATCATTAATACAAAATAAATGCCCCACTTTCATGTTAACTCACTGCCACAATCAAACTTATTCAACAACAACGACGGTGTTTATGCCCTCATTACGCTTGCATTAGATAAATTGCAGTCGTCAAGCGATAGTGTCAATCTGCGCAGAGTGCTCATTGATCCACACTCAAAGCTCGCTTACACACACCCCGGCGCCAGCGTTAGTTCATAGATGCTATCACTTCTCCTTTGTTCCGTCGTTTTGGTTTTAACTTTTCGACTTTTTCGATTTTCCCACCTAACTTTAATTAAATAGCAAGCGTAATTAGTTCGCAATTAAATTAATTAAATATGCTGGTGTTTTTCACAAATGAATTCGCTGCTTGGGAAACCTTTTCAACATTTATTTCACTTTTTTCCTTTCGTTTCCATGCCACTTGTTGCATGCATGGTAGTTTTTTACCATTTTCGGTTGCATGTCTAACTGTGCGATAACGGTTTTGTCGAATTAAACTCTACAATTGTTTGCTTGATCAATTATTTACACACTCAATTCGATTAAGCGCGCTCGAAGTTGACTTTAAAATGTAATTAAACGAGTTTCAATTGAATTGAGGCGTGTTTGGCAGTAATAAGTTCATAATATATTTCAATCAATTTGATATTTGATATAGCTAAACTATAATTAGTTATATATGAATGTAATTGACTAGTTGTAGAAATATGAGCACAATACCTTACGGAAATCTACTTTTTGGAATCGTCTGGACTTTAGAAAAATGACTTGGGAGACCTTCTTAGATTAGATAGTCTTGAACAATCCTTCAGTTTCTCTACACTATTTACTTTATTGAAGTACGGCTAAATGTATACTCTAACCACTATAATTGTCACAGAGCCCTGATCAAGACCTTTAAAACAATATCTTAATTATAGACTATGGTTCTATAGATGGGAATAAAAAGAGAGAATACCAGAAAAGTACCTTTGAAAAAAATATACTTTGAATCATCCGTCTATATAGTACTACAAGCTGTTGGACGCATTTGCTATAAGTTCTGTCTTCTCTAAGCTTCTGAAACTTCATATATCTTTGGCATCTCTTTCGGAACAAGTAACAACAATATATACTCTTCTCCACAACAAATCTCCGCTATAAATAAGTAATTTATTCATTATCTCACTGTTTTTTGGCACTGCAATTTCCCGAGTCACAATGTGAGCTCTTCAGAAACATCATCCCCGCTACTCCGATGTCATTAATAGCCATCTGCTCGATTTAAGGTAAAGATCAAAAGGCGAATCAATAGAGGAGAGCGAGCTCGTGTGCAAATAACTAACTGACTGACCTGGTCAAGGTTGCACGTAAACGTAATAAAATCAAGCGAGGCATAAGACAGTGAGGAAAGACAAAAAAGAAACGAAAGAAATTGGGACTAAAGTAAACTAAATATAAATACAAAAACAAAAATGTCAGCAGCAGGAAACATAAGTAAATGTCTTTGGAGTCTTTTGATCCGTAGGTTGATGGCATCCAAATAAGTGAACAAAGAACAACTTGTAAATCTGTGGAACGGCGGAGAGTGAAAAGCAAAGCAAAGCAAAGCAAAGCAAAGCAAAGCAAAAAAATGTATTCAAATGACAGCTAGTGGTAGTATTAAAGGGCTGTAGAAGTAAACTGGAGCAAGCAGTCGACCGGACCGATGTGGAGACAAGCGCCGAGGGGCGCTGGCAACAGCTGATGAGGATAATCGACTAGCAGCAATTGACCAACAGGCCATTATACGCGCACAGGCAAAATGCATGAGAAACTTAATGACGATGATAAAGTGAAGGAGAACAGCAGGTAATAAATTTCATTTCGCCTGATATGGGCAATTAAGGAACAATTTTGCAGTTGAATGAATAATAAATAAATTACCGACACACATACCAACAACAACAATCGCACAGGTGAGTGGTGAGAGTGTAGGCGGAGGTGTAAGATAACATCGAAATGTCCACAACAAAAACACAGCAAACTGGTATACACTGACATACTGAGTTGCTTGTTTGGCACAATCAAGTAAGTAAATTTTCAATGAACCTCTTTGTGAGGTTATGTATGCTAAAAATTTATTTGTGTAGGCGGCGCTATGATGATGGCAGGAGGGAGAGGATGCTGAGGAGTTGTATTTATAGTTATGCGTAAATATGTGCTTACTCTCCGGCCGATTTGAGCGTGAGATATTCAACAGAGTTGCAACTGTCCGTCTGTCTGACTGCCTGACTGCCTAACTGTTCGTACGACTCGTTGTCCATATACTCGTCTGTGTGTGGTCGTTCACTGTCGTCACACTCAGATCAGACGCGATGTCTTTCACCTCAGCTCCAGCAGCAACAACCCCCCTGAGTATTCACCTTCCACACATCTTCGCAACCGTCAAACCATGTGAAATAGATATAAATCACAAAATTTTGAAGACGGACATTAATTTGCCTTGAAGTTGAAGTTATTGCTATTTCTCTTGTTATTGTGGTTTGCTTGATTGTTGCTGGTTTGATGCTCTGCAGATTTTACATAATAAATCAAGCTTAAAACTCAACAGCAGCAGCAGCGGCGACGGCAGATAGAGCGCCCACATGTTGGCGTCGTCTACCGGTTGTTGTCAAGCAACATTGCTGCTGTTGTTGTTATATATTAGCTGTTGTAGCTGGTCTGAGCAGTCTCCTGATGGGGTTTGTTGTGGTTTCATGCAATTTATATGCGTGTGTGTGTGTGTCTGTGTTGTCATGCTGTTGATGGAATCGTGTGTGATGGAGCGTGATTTCTGCGCCAATGCTGCCGTGATTCATAGTAAAGCAATCTCACCGAAGCCATATTGCCAAAGCCATACCTACATATGTACATGACCACAGCGTGTGTGGTAGTGGGCTGCAGCGGAAAGCGAAACTTTCATAAATAAATCAATAGCATTTTAATTACCTGATCAAACCGTATGAAAATCATCATATTTAACAGGTATAAAAAGCTGATTGTTATCGCGAATTAGTGACGGTGATTTAAGAGATTTAGGACAAACTCTAGTTTAAGATTAGAAGTTTCTGAATAACTGCCAAGCGTGCTCATTGGAGAATTCTGAGCATTCTCGAATTGTTTAAACAAACTTCCAGATAAAGTTGTCTACCAAAGTTGTAAATATTACAACCGAAACTAGCGGAGTTTAAGACGAGTTAAAGGAAGTATGTATTTAAGACTGGAGCTTATGTGAGTTTCAAGTTAGTAGTTTCAGAAAAACTGCGACGTATTCCTCTTATTGAAGGACATCCAATGGGTTGTCTACCAAAACTGTATATATTACAACTCAAAGGAAGTTGAGTTTAAAACGAGTTATAAAGTATTTAAAATTAAAGTTTATGTGAGATAAAGGTACTAAACTACTAAAAAATGTCAATCAAGCTTCCAATTGTTGTTATCTGGCAAATGTGAATATATTACCACTCAAAGATAGTTGAATATAAGACACTTATCACAGAGGTTACTTTGAACTCAAAAAGCTTAAAGAAAGCTTGGGAAATCTACCAAATAAGGCACAAAGAAGAAGAAAGTAGTGAAGTCTAAGATAGAAGAAAAATGTAGTTCGTAAAAAGTATTTTACTCACCGGTGTCGAATATGGATGCGCTGTCAAACGTATGCCATCGGTTTCCAATTGCTCGCGCAGCACCAGATCCAGTTCGTTCGGTGGCGTTTCGCATAGAATCTCCATACTGCCCGACAACGAGCTCGGATCGTTTAACATGAAATAAACGGAAGCGGCACCTTTCTCACGCAATTGCCGTATACTCTTCAACAACTTGTGGCGATGCACAGGGTTTTCAACGCCAATCGCATCCAAATCGGGATCACCGACCTGTTTGCAAATCTCCAAATCATCATAGCCATTATCCAGAAAGCTCTCCGCATACTGCGACAGGCCAAGGGCGCGCAGCCACTCGCAAACGATATTGCTAACGGCCATTGTGGCAAGTGAATATGGCACGAAGGCGCGCTGTACACACTATGCTAAAGCGAACAGGTGCCTTGGGAGGTCGGGCGCTAATGGCGTAAAGTTTAGCCGCCGCCGCCGCTGAGTTGTTGATGTGCGAATTTGGCGTGTATGCGGCAATTAACGCGCTACAAAATGTCGAAACGGGACCAATTTACGCGCGCGTAATTATTGTTGACGGTTGGTATTGCGCGCTCGGACGCTTCGTTGGTCGAGCTGGTGGGGCGCGTGCATAGACGAACGCTCCAATTGTAAGCGTTGGCGAAACGCGGCTTGTTGCACTCGCACGTATAATAACACTTTATACTATTTATTTCACTAATTTTGCACTTAAATTTTGTAAATTCGTTGTTATTTTTTCTATTTTTATTTGTATTGTTGCGCGCTAATGCCACGCGGTTGCACTATTGGGCGGCAGCAGACGTCACTTAGCGGCTAAGCGAGCGCGCATACACTCTTACACACAGCGTTGCACGCAGGGGCAACTTTTAATGGACATTGGTGGTAAATGTGGCACGGCATGCAATTTCCGCGAAAATATTTTCATTTACCGTTTGTCGGGTTGGCGGCGCACATTACGTTTGATTTTTATTTTATTTTCGCTTTGCTTTTTTCCACTTTGTTTGTGGAAATCTTTCCATGCGCGCTAATTCACCGAGGACTCCACTTGCTCCTTTCTTTTATTTGATTTTTTTTGTTATTTTTGTTTTTTACTACATAAGTGGCAGTTTAAATCAATTTGGCAGCAAACACTTGAACACACACATTTCTAACGTTCAAATCGCTGCAATTTCACTTAAGCACCGGCGCAGCGCATACACACTCACACGCGAATACTCGAGCGCTGTTGCAGGAAGCAAGCGATTTTCGTAGGCGCATTAAGGAACAAATGCCAATTGGCAGTGGTGCTTTGGCGAAACACTTTCAGTTGCTGGCGTTGATGTTTTTTTTTTACAATTTACAATTCTTTCGAACACGATCTAGCGCTTAGCGTTTTTTTCGGCGACGCGCTCGTTATGCGCAACTTTAATGACAGCGCTGGCTCATAAGATTTTACAAACGCGCGTACAAACATAAAAATTTACAACACTCTCGGTTTTTGGTGGCATGTGGCAGGAATGTGTTGCTTGGTCTCAAAACGGCATTAAACTCGATGAAGATGCACACACACACACAGGCGAGACGGGTGACCTGCCAAAGGGCGCTCACAGCTTAGGCTACACTGTGACACACAGACACATACACACTTACGTGTCGCGGCGACACACGCGTCACGGTGTTTCATTCAATTTTGCACTTTTCTTAATAACTGTATGTGCGTACAACGCGCTTGCCACTCGCAATAACAATAAAAATAATCATAAAATTATGTATTTGCATAAGTAGTCACTTTCCAGACACACGTTCTGCGGCGCGTAATTTCATTCACTTTTTATTTTATTTTACTTTTCTGTTATTTAGTAAGCGTGGTCCTCAAAAACAACTCGCGCACTGATCCTTACATTTTCTCACAACGCGACGACTGTCATCACAAACATTACCAAACGCTTCAACGGTCGCGGCCTGACTACTGCTGCAGAGAAGACGGCAAAGGCCGCGTCTCTCACTGCCATTTTCGCTCTAATACCGGTTCATCTTCAGCGCATATCCTCTACCACTCGCTGCTTTTGTTGTTGCTCTCGCTTTGCCTTTCTCACTGCAACTGATAATGTCACTATGCGCGCTCAGCTGCCTGCTTGCGCTCTCCGCTGGTGTGCACTGCAATGAGAGAGAGAAAGAGAGTGAGTTGTCATTCAAGGGTTGACTTCTTGCATTTGCACATAATGAGAACTAAGTGTTTTTAAGTGGAAATGAAAAATGTGCATTTAACCTATTTTGACAAGGACGCAGGCCGACAGCGCCTATCCATACACATTGACTTAAATGAATGTAAATTAATATTTATGCGAAATCAAAAAATTTCCAAATTTTCCGGTCAACCAGCAGTGTTAAATTTTACTCGTACTCCTATCAATTGCTGAAGTCGCACATTTCAATAAATTTAAATAAATATGCTGCCGCGCATATTAATAAACAAAGTTCGGTTCCCAGGCTGCTAACAATCGATGTCGGAGTATTGGTTGACAGGCAGACAGTGGGTCGGTATCGGGCAAAAAGTGAGTATTGACAAAGATAAATTAAAATTTGTATTATATTCTCGATTTTAATTTATTACAAACTCTAGGGCTGGTTATATAAAGCCTCTATCAAAGGCGATCCCATGTAAAATTGTTTAAAGAAGACCTTTCTTAAATAGTTAAGTATACTAAAAACCTCTCGAATGTACTTTTTGTGTGGTTTTTTGAAAAATTGTTGAATCCGACCAGTGTCGGTGGTAGCTACAAGATTTTAATGTTCTTAAAACAAATTGCTTATAAAATTTTACTGCGTTTTTTCTATTTTTGATTGCCATCCCACACTTCACTCCCAGCCAATTTCCACTTTTACTAAAATTATGTTCCCTAGGTAGGTCTAAACTTAACCTTTTTTCGGGTTATAATGTTCTAGTAACCCTATTTATTTTTGAAGATGATATGGCATTCGTTTTGATACATAAAATAATTGTATTCCAGAATTAATATGTTAAAAGACTTAAAAGACTCGAATTAAAATAATGGAGAAAATTTGGTTATTAGACTGAACTTTTCGAGCCCCAGTGTTATGTTTTAATTATATAATAATCTAGAATAAAAGGGTTCTAAGAGTCTGAGTCTCCATATCTACTAACAATAGTGTATCTAAGTGTATCACATAATCTCAAAAAATGTAACTAAATTTTCAACACTTCCACCACACTGTACATCACCCACCAAATGAAGCAGCGAATTCCCAAGAACTTCAAAAACAAACAACACCAGAAAATCATATCAATATCATCATAACAATCATCAACTTCATTATATCAAACAGCACAGAGCTGCACCCATAAATCCACCACATATGTCCAAATGTATGTATGAGTGAGTGTGGTAGAATGCCCCTGAGTCAAAATACATTTCGAAATTCTACAAATAACACCAAAATTAATTAAGTTCATGCATTTCGAACAAATACTCGCATAGTGGAGGAATAATCTTTGAAAAGCGAAAACTTCAGCGAGTTTCCATTTATGCGGTTATGCTCGCATGCTGGCATCCAATCACACACACCCGAAAGCAATTGATGAAAACACATGAATATGTGCGCTAACTGTTATTTCCAATGGCAAATGGCATACGCGTACGAGTATCGAGAAGACGTTTATTGATTTCGATCGCATGCCAGCAGCTCATTGTGACCCGGCAGCGTTCGAATTGCCAAAGCATGCCACTTTACGAAGCGTCCAACAACACATACTCATACACGAAGACACATCAAGAGTTGTAAGTGTTCTGGTACCCCCTTTGTGGGAGCGCAGCACGCGGCTGGCTGTTCATATGTGTGGCGTTCACATTCTGGCACTCGAACTCCGTGTCGTGCGTCCGCTTTGGCTGTTGTGTGAAAATCACACTTCGCTCAGCGCTCTGGCACTGGGGCTTGGCGGTGGGCCTGTAGCCATAATTGATACTATCATTAGTTATGAGGTGTGTGCTTGCGCCGGAATGATAACAGCGCCAATCATTTTTGCTGCCGCCGCGCGCCTAATGCGCTTTTACGACACGAGCGTGAGCATATAATAATAAAAATCAATGAGCTCAATTAATTAACGGTGTTATTTGGGGGGGGGGGGGGGAGGTTAGTGGGGGAATTTTCGGGAAATATAAGTATTCGAGAATATAACGAAGCTGCATAACTTTAATGATTTGAGGTGAACAGAAAAGTTCTGGTTCTAGAACATCTTTCCGAAGGCAACTTACTAGATCTCTAATGATCCTATGGTAGTAGTTAAAGAACATTGCTTCAAGACTGAGAATTTCGCTGTTAGAATATTGGAGTGTTTCTTTTTCAGAGAACTTCTTTTTACTTATAAATTTATTCCTGATAGTTTTAGGTATAGATCAGCAATGCTTATATTTACAGTTAATTATTGGAATATCTAGAAGTCCCTAAACCAAGAGAAATATTTGTTTTGAGATCTATAGCTACCACAAGTTGCTTTCAGAATAGTGTCAATCATGAAACAACAATAATATTCACACAGTAAGCACACAACTGCCAATCAAACTTGAACCCATCTAAACGAAATGACATTCAGAAAATACCAAATTAATTAAAGAATTTAATTAAATGACAACTTTTGACTTTTGCAAATATAGTCAAAGTTAATTTTATCTTATTTCACCTCTCTCAGGCATGCTGCTTCAGCGCCACAAAAGCGTTTATGCCACACAAGAGATGCTATGGAGATGATAAAGCTAAGCAACTAAATACTCGCAAAAAATAGTTAAAAAAACGGAATTGAATACATGCGACAGCAATTATTGATTGCGCTTGAAGCAAGTAGAAGGCAAATACGAGGGTTGCCTGTTAAGTTAGTGGCTGTTCAAAAATTCGTTGTTAGAACACTAAATACAAAGTAAGAGCAGAAAAGTTAAAGGAAGACAAAAGAAAGATCAATATACACATCAATTGTAGTAAGAAGATTGTTCTTTCATATCTTCCGCAATGGAAAGGAAAGAATACAAATATTTTCGAAAGCAATAATGAATTCGAACTTGAAAAAATGCCTTCGAAATAAGCATACTTTTTTGAAACACAATACACAATAGAACAAATTTGAGAATCAAAATAATTCTTCTACCAAAATAATATAAATTTTTAATCAAAAAATTCTCCGCCTCATCGCACCACCCTCGTAATTAACACCATGCAAATTCAAAGGCAATAACAAACGGATTTGACTTTATTGAACTTTGCGAAGCTGCAAAATGCTAAAAGTCAATTTAAGAATGAGAAGTTGGCACCGTTCAAGCACCCAGCACGGCAGCCAGGTGCTAGCCAAACCGGTACAGGGGGAGGGCAGTCAACACTGTTAGGCGTACTCCATGGTAAAGAGTGACACCAACAATATACTCGGCAAATATAAACAAGTTGATAATTTGTGTTTTTGTATGTGTGCCTAAGAGCTTGTGTCGATTGCTGTGAACGTGATTAATTCCATTGTTTTGCCAGCAAATGCTCAGCAACAAGCGTTGCTAATAAGTTAAAACAACAATAATAACAGCAAGAGTGCATAAATATTTTATTACAACGAATTGTTTATGTAAATACAAAAGCACACAAACACACACACCAGCACCAGGCAGCTTTGCGGCTTTTTGCTCAATCGCCATGAAAGGCTAACGCTGCACTAGCCGGCTTGATGATGTGGATTCAACGGTGGATCTGTTGCGCTAATGAAATGGCAAACACACACAGTTACACTTAAGAGTATATAATTGTTGTGCTTCTTGTTGTTGCCACAGTTGATTCTTCTCCATCCGCTGTCTTCTATGACAACTGTATAAACAACAACAATAATGCGCACAATCACTTTCGTACAAAATGCGCAGGCAATCTGAAAAAAATATAAACACAGATTTCCTATAAAATAATAACAACAACAAAACACTTCTTCTCACAACAAATAAGCGCCGATACAGCAAATTATGCTTGATTCTCTTTGAGTTTATCAGGGCTTTCGATTTATATTTCTTAAGCTCCCCTCCTAAATTATTTTCCTTTCTAGCGCTATTTGTTTGTATGAAGCATAGAAAAATAATTAAATCAGCTGCACTCCGGTGAACGGTCGGAATGAGGAGCATAAGTCGAAAGCGTAGGAGTCGCTTTCAAGCATTTTGTTATTGTCAAGCTGTTGCAAGACAGCATGTTTACAGTTACACAGCTAAATAAATATATTTACAGACTTCTACCATCATTTGTGACTCCATTCAAGAAGAGCAATATTATTTTTTTGTAATTTTAATTGCATATTGGGCAACTCTGTTGGCCTAATTATTCGAGTGCTTGCTGAGAATCAAAGATAATAACTGTATATGAAACTATATTCCACTATTTATTGTCATCTCGAATATAAAATTAATTATTGTTCGACTAAATTCGTTTTAAAACACATAAAAACCTTTTTCACAAGAAAGAAAAATTAGATATTTTAGAATCAAGAGGCTTTCTTGGAACCCCAACCTCTTACAACGGGGTTCAGGGTTAAAAGTGGATACAAGCATCTGTAAAAAATCTGTCTAGTTGAATAAAATCGAGATGAAAACTATATATATTTATATGAACCTTATCTATCTAACACAGAAACTCTTCGAAACACTCTCCGAAAAATAGAGATTATCGAGTTACCATAACTTTTCAGGTTCTGACACTAGTTTCCCCCACATATGCTACAACCGATTATCAAAAGCTGTTTCGTGGATTTCATTGAAACCCTATTTTTTTCAAACTCTTTTAAAAATAAATTCAAAATATCGATTTTAATTCGAAAATAAATATTTTCGAAGTTTCACAGTGTTACTAAATTTAAGCATTCAATTAATTTATTATAAGCATTAAATAGCATCCATCAAACCAAAATATATCGACTTTTATTTGCGACATACTCGTATACCTCTTTAACCACAAAACAACCTTCCGTTTCGCATTGAAAGTATATTTCACTTAATTTCTACGCAACACTTTGCAAACTATTCCCGCCTTACTTCTCAATCGCCTTCCACAAGTCCACAAGTCGGAGCCGTCGATTGATTGATTACTGCGTCGATTTGTATCTAATTTATTTACTAAATTGAAGTACAAAGTCAACAAAACGTTTATTGCTTCACCACAAAGCCTAACTATATTGTGGTTTTTTGTTTGCAACGGTCGTTGCGGCCCGCCACTGAAGCTTGTGAGTGAAACGGCAAGCGGCAAATCAGTGCGCTCTGAGCTACTCGTATAACGGTTTGTGGCTGTGTGTGAGAACTTAAGTGAGAGCACTTGAACTTTAGCTGTCAAATTGCGACATCTATCGATAAAGTTAATTGTTTAAGTGTAGATATGAAGTGTGCAATAATAAAGTGCAAAGTGACCTGGCTTCACTTGGTGTTTCCAGTTGGCGCCAAAAAGCAAAAAGGAGGAATGAGTGGCGCGCTCTGGTGGATTCGGCTATAATCGCTTAAAGCGGTTCCTACGCCAAATATATATATATAATAATAACGGTATGGAATACATAGGTCTGAGTTTCTTTTTGGGTTAGTTAACGATAGAGAGTAAGTCTCAAAGCGAGCCTTATAGGGATCGAACAAAAAATTATATTCCAGAGATATTGGTTTGAAGTGGGTCCAGTTTAGAACTTGTGGAACCTCTCTTTTAACCTTAAATTAAGATTATTCATTTTACCCTAAAGAGAGAGCACACAAACAAAGCGGAAATCAAAGTCTGTTGAGCCGAATGAAGATACAGCGAAGAGTCTACCCGGTTTTATGTCACTGATTATTAATGGATGCTTAAGATTGTCGAAACTTGATTTGGATCCCTACCGTCTCCAACTTTTGTAACTAGAGGGAATTCAAGAAAGTAGGTAGAAGTAGAGGTAGGTCTTGAAAATGTTCTCGAATGACAGAATCTCAGTATTTTACAAGATTCGAAGATATAGGAAGTATTCAAAAGCATTTTCTTTGAAGGTTCTTCGAGAAAGGTCTTGAAATTGTTCTGGGATGACAAAGTCTCAGTATTTTACTAGATTTGAAAATTAAAAACTTAATTCCAACAATGAAGTGATATTTTCTTCTACCAAAAATAGAATGAAGTAGCAGAAAGCGGAGAGTATCGTTCACCTCTTTCGAACTAATAGCTTCTCTCTAATTAGAGAATTGGAAATTTCGATTTGCCATAATTTCTGGTGCAACTAATAACCTTAGTGGCATAATACCACGCAATTAAGTTGCAATAAATTAAGTTTCCACATCGAAGCCGAGCAGCACAAATCAACAAACGAAGCCAATCAGCAACTTTATTGTGCCTCAATAAAAAAAGCGAATTCCTCCGAACGACTCAAAACGTTGTAGGCCAAGAGCTCGAAATTGCATACTCATATGGATTTTCATTAGAGGCGAGTAACACAGATCACAGAGTCAATTGCAGTGTTTGACACAAGCGCTACATGTGCATGTTGCATAAGCCGAACAGAACACTTGAACTCACTTGCAACATGCAATTGTCACATACACACAGCAACTATTATATTTGCGATTTGTTTGTAGGCACTCAAACGCTTGGGCAAATTTCGAATCAATCTCAGTTTGAAGTGCGTTTAATGCACTTACACATAACGGTACTGAATGTATGTATGCTATCTATCTGCTCTGCTTGGCAACTATCTGTGCGCCCCGCACACACGAAATTCTGTTGCACACAAAATCGAATGCATGATTGATGAATTCCTATTCACGGGTAAATGAACCTACAAATGAATTAGGTTAAACCAATTCAAGTGGGTGGTGTACGTGCAACACACAAACACACACACTGTCATAAACATCCACATGCACACGCCAGCATTTGCATAGTGGCATGTTGTAAGTGTATGCGCTGTTGCAGTGATGCATATCGGTTGCTTGCAAATAAAAATATAAATTTTTAACACTGCCACAGTTACAAGCTACATCTATATATGTATATGTATATCGTAGTTATTGGTTATCCAGAAGTCGCCGTAGTGGCTTTTGGTACCATTCGCTTCCCTTTAATAAAGTCAATTGTGCCACATTCCTAATTCAATTGCAGCGTTTTGCTGCGTTCCTATATATATATATATAGTCATACTGTGGCACGCTATACATAAGTGCAAACTGTGCTGCTTCATGAAATGTGGCACGAAATTTAAATATTAAATACTTTTAATTATGCTAAGATTCTTGTCATTTGCTGCATGTAAATATTGTGAATCAATGTAATTACAAGAATTTGCATTCGAAAGAGTGTGGAAATTCTGTAATAAACACTAGAAGTCGGCATAATGGACTTGCCACAATACCCAGAAGTACTTTGAAAAAAGCAGGTGACTTTTTTGGCAGAGAAGACTCACCTTCTGCAGAGAAGAATCTTCAAACTAGACTCCAAAACTCTTCGGAACTCAACTTGAGAAAGCTATGGTCAATAAAAGGTACTTGAGGGAGGTTTTCCAACTTTTGAAGAACTCATTCCTTCACGCTAATAAAGTACCAAACTAAAGGTTCATGACTTACCGATCCAAACAGGGTTAGATCGCTGAAGGACGTCCTTGGCTGGTTAAAATCCGGGTCGATTCCGGTACCGCAGAACCAGATGTCGTGGAAATTATAAGGCGTATTGAGTAAGATCGTTCTGGATACTGTAACAGACTAAATTACTACTTATCTAAACTAGACCCCAACATACCCAACATATGTCCCACTTGCAAAGAGTTCCCGCATGGCCCTAAGCATCTATTTGAATGCCCAATTTACCCACTCACCTAATACCCCTTTTCCTTCGGTTCGACCCCGTCGAAGCAGCTCGTTTCCTGGACCTTCCGTTAGATGACTTCCATGACGATCCATTTATACTTATCAGATCAAGCAGACTCCAGACAACCACTACAACAACAAGAAGTCCTGGGTATATTCGAAAATGGATTTCAATCGTGGTAGATATATTCTTTAAGGTCCACATCGAACAACCCATGATCTATAAAATATTTGTAAAACTATGGATAAAAGCTCAAGAGAAACAAAAGTGATTCGGACCAAGACCAAGTGGGATTCGCCGAAGAATATAAACTTCCCTGTTCTCCAGGGTATTGTTTAGATCTCAAGTGTTTGTACCGAGATCCATTTCGTTCTCCTAAAATTTAACTTAAGCATAATGAGACCTTCAAGCATTCTACTAATTCAAAGTTTACATTCAATTATTTTAATTTGAGGCGTAAAACTACTGCTTACTTAGTCGAAATTCATTAGATTATACTGGAATCTACATACACTCTATGCAAACCAGACACTTCAAGTGAAATGAGTATGTGAAATTCGCCACTTACATTGACAATTGAGCTGCCACTTAAGAGCGGCACAAGTAAGCTCAGTGAGTCACTCACAAAATTCACACTTGAAACTTTGCTAAACTAACCGAAGTAACTAATACCCGAAAACCATAATCACTTTGTGATAGCACCGAAAATTCGGAGTCAACCACGAATCTGCAAAGCAAACGTTTGCCAAATTGCAGAATTCATTTAGTTTAAGTGACACTTTCAATTCTAAATACAATAATCCTGCCACATGAGAATGAATGTGGGTGAGAGAGTGTGTGAGGGGTATGAGAGGGCTTGAGTGTACAATAGAGTGTATGTCAGAACATGTCAGAGGACACAAGAAACAGCAGTGCAACTAAAAATGGGTTATCTTTCGAATGACACATGAACAACAACAACAACAACAATGAGCACAACAACAATGTCACAATTGAGTTGGTCAAATAATGCGAATGACATTAGAGCAAATGTCCAATGAGCAGTGACACTCTTTGCGGAGAGCACAAAAAAAACGGCATGACATTTAACACTTTTTCGATGTGTTCATATATATTCGAGTGTTCTCGTGTATGTGTTGGTGCCGTTAGTATCAAGTGTCTGTGTAATTAATTTATTGAGTTCACAAGCTCGCTCAAATTCACCAAAACGCACCGGATGCTTGCATATCTCGGAGCGCGCGGCGTCAACGGGGCGTTGGGAAGGCTGTAAAATTTTAATGTCCACTTGATTATCTCAATTTTCGAATCTAATTATTACTTGCACAAGTACCAGTTGTACGAGCAGTTTAAGCACTATTTGGCAACATTCACGACTAACTTCGTTAGTGGAGTTTGTGTTGTTTGCAAACTGGGGCACACTCACACACACACATTTGCATTCTCATTTCTCTGTGTGTGTGTATCTGAATAGATAGCAACGCTTATTTGCTAACTGGAGCATATCAATGAGTACTGCGGCGAACTGCTGAATGTTAGGCAATGCGACGGGGCCAGCAGGGAAATGCGAAATGCTCACTAAAGTGAATTTGGTTGCAATAAATGTATTCAGGAAACTTTCTCCAGCAAATTATTTGGTATTCTCTGGTAGATAGGTTGACCTTTTTCTTTTTTTCTTTTACTTCAGAACTTAAATTTTAGCTAATTTTCGAGGCCTACAGTTATAGGTTTCATATTTTCTCGTTTGATATGACATTTTAAAATACACTGTAGATGGCGCTGTTGTCACAAAATTTCTAAAAATGAAATTAAAGGTCCAATTTAAGGTCTTTGGGTCTCAAAAACTTTAAAAGTCAATTTGGAAATGCTTCCCTCTGAGCATGAACAACTAACAAATTTAGCTGACGTCATAATAGCGGGCTTTAAGTGCTTTTCGGTGAGCGAAAGCTCAAACTACAATTTTATCAGGATAAATTTCTGTGTATGTAAATATTTTCGAAAACGGAGAACATTATGCCAATGTTTGACATTTCAATTCTTCCTCTAAGTCAATACGCTTTTCATATATTCAGATTGTAACCATAAACAAGAAATTTCCTTATAGGGTGTGTCTAGAAACATATGTATCGACACAAACAACTAAGTATGTGCCCAAAAGTGCTTTTGCTTTTGCTAGATTTCCGGTCGTTTGTGCGGTTCGAAGCTCAATAGCAATACACACGAGCTCTCCAACCTGTTTTAAGCTCCCTACACTTGTATGGCGCACACATTCACTAATGAATCCAGATGTATATGTGAGTATCGACGTTTGATGACGTTTTCCTTCGCATTAAATTAAACATTATATAGCATTTTAATAACACGAATGTCTTGCGGTGTTTTTACGATCTTGAAATCAAGTTAATAAGTTGGATATTGATGAGCTTTCTTGGCAGTTTTATTGCGACTAGAGTTGAGTGGCAAGTGCGTGTTACATTGTGCGTGTATCTAACGGTAGAAAAAGACACTTATTTGTGTTGTGTGTTAGTTAATGCTTGACTATTTCGTCAGCGCATTAAAATACAAGATTTTTATAGTTCTTAATAATTTTATGGTTAATTAATGTTTGTGAAGAACATTACTTCATTTTCGGCTTGTTATGATTCATTGGAGCAGCCGTTGGCTTTGTAAAAGTTTGGTAATTAGAAAAACTTTTGTTTGAACAACAAATTAACTGCTGTATTAAATAATTCAAACTAGATCAAATAATAAAGAACTTCATAAACTTTTTCAATAGTTAATATAATGAACAAATTAGTGTTCTAACATTAGATCACAATGATTTGAAAAATCCCCAAAAAAGGTCTTAAATCTGCAATCTCCAAGAAAAGAAGTTGCTCAAATTATTATTCTGAACAATTAATGAAAGCATTTAAACATCAAAAATAATCATCTCAAATTGAATACAACAAAAAAATATTTACAAAAAGCGTACCCAATCACCCATCGCCTCCTCAAATTTCCCCAATTCATTACAAACGAGTAATTACTCTTATTAAGAGCGCAATATTTAATTTGTCAATTATGAATTGATAAAGTCGCAGTCATTAATAATATTAATTTGGAAATATTATTTGACAGCAATATGACAAATAACTGACAATAAGCAGCACACGCACACAGGAGAGCGTAAGAAGCCGCAAAGAAAAAAGCTACCACGATGAGCAAAAAACGCGACACCGAAGAGCACAAACGCGTCCGCAAACACCGGAGAGCGACGCGCTAAAATCATTAGTCACGCCAAAATGTCAATATTGCTTAGGATTAGTCAGAACAAGATGCGTGAAATGACGTTTCCGACAATGCGACTGTCGCGCTGCACGCCCTTAGCACGATGTGGGTGAGAGCAGAACACAAAAAAAAATAAAATAAAATGACAAATGCATTTCGCCTCCCGTAAGGGCGGTAGAGCTTTTAAGCGCACGTGCAACATCGGTGGCCGGATGAGCACCGGCAAGCAAGTTGCAAATCAGAAAGGCGACGAAGTGTAAGGAATCGGCAATAATTGTGAATGAGTATGCGTGCGCTAGCTGATGAAATGCACAAACCGAATCGATTGCGGTGATTAGTCAAGTGGAAATGAAAGACATTATTAACTTTTTCATTTTTTTTTTGGTGAAAGCTGGGGAACACATGGAAGTAATATTTATTGAACATATAGTGGAGAGAATGTGAGAGGTGCGAGATACTAAAGTCTTCCATTAAGCGATCGAGCACTAAAGCTTTCACTAAAAAAAGATTAGGATACTAAGCTTAAAAGCTTAGCATATAAGCTATTGAGGAGTTGAGAACTAAAAATAACTTTAAAAAACTTAGTATGCTTGGAAGCTCTTGAGGAATCGAGAACTTACGCTTTCACTAAAAAAAGCTTAGTATGCTTAAAAGCTGTTGAGAAAGCGAGATCTAAAGCTTTCACTAAAAAAGCTTAGTATGCTTAAAAGCTACTAAGGATTTATATACAAAATAACCGTTAAACTTAAGAGCGCCTGCTCTGAATGTGTCACTTTAACTTCCAACCGGTCACTTCACTTTATTGCCTTCATTTGTGGCAAGTTCCTGGAGCAATTGATGCAGCCTTTGTGTTGGCTGTCAGCATTCATGAAGCTGGTGATAAATTTAAATTTTTTATGAGCGCCATATTAATTAATTGCCAGCAATGCGTTCGATTGAATTGAAGAAAAAACGCATAAAACGAACTTTGACGGCACCACACACAATCAAATATTCATATAAAGTATATGTATTAGATATGTGCCACAAAGCGAATAATCATAAAATAAAGTAGAAATATTGATAAAACAAAGCTGAATGTGAAGACGAAATATATCACAATAAAAGCTACAACGCGGTTACCAATTAATTGCAGTCGCTGCTAGCTACTCTTAGCACTCCTCGCCGCTTTCAGTCAAACCCTGTGAAAGTAGCGCGCTCGAATTTCAATTGACGCGAGTTCCTCACCATCATCGATTTAATGCTAAATAATCTCGAATGTGTTGATTTTTTACGAGTTAATTACCATTGTGCGGCAATCAAGCCAAGCCAAGTCAAGTCAAGTCAACTCAAGTAGCCGCATGAAGAACGACAGCCTTGAGACGTAGCAGACCGACAGCCACGACAGCGTAGAAAGCGTCGCGGGGTAAGCGCGTATAAATTAGTAGCGACTGAATTGATTTGTCGTTGCCGCAAGCACAACTCCGTTGTCTTGCAGCGTTTATTAGAGGACTTCAAAAAAAAAGAAACCTCTAAGAAATCAAAATATGCTTTATTGACTGCGGGTTAACGATTCTATTTATTTATTGTTATTGTTGCTGTGTAGTGTTGGAGCTGGCTTAGTAATAAATTTCATTTGCTGCTAATTGATAGAAATTCAGAAATTCATGAGAAATGCGTAATAAATATGAGAACCCTGGCACTAAACTAATTGAGATGAGTTATAAATAATCGTTTGCGCAGTTGATGACAATATTATTGATGGAATTAATAAGTAAAGTGGTTATTTGTAAGATTTATGTATGACATTGATGGCTAATGAAATTATTTTGGAGATTTTTATACACAAAAATATGATTGTAGCATAAGAACTATAAATCTTAGGTTCTCAATGGAAAAATTAATTTCTTTATGAACCACCCTGTAGTTAAAAAAGCTGTTTTCCATTTTATATTGCTAAACCTTTTTGACCCATTTCACTTCCTCACTTTAAGTAGTTCGAAGAACGGGCTACAGCAAAGTTGTTAGCTTGATATTGCCTTCCTGCGAAAAAGTCCGTAAGGATTTCTACTTGACTGTTATTAAAGCGCTTTTAAGCATGACACAGTGTCGTTTCGTCAGTTTCGCATACATATTTCACGCTCATTGCACAAAATTTAGCTGCTTTCGCCAACTAAGTGCTCCTTCAAGCAGTTATTAGCTTTCAGTCAGCTTCAAAGCTGACTTCTCCAAATACGTGCATATTAAAAGATGATTAATTATTGCCTTTGATTGAGTAGCACGCAGGAGGCACACAAACACAAACACACTGCAGTCTAAAAAAGGGTACTCACTCAGCGGCCAATCTTCGTGGCATGTTTGGCATGCTGCCACATTAATTTGATTCGATGACGAAATTCTACCGTAGATAATTAAGATTAATTATTTTCCTTTAAACTGTAGCGAAAAGGATTTGAAGAATCCGTCACCGTTTTTTTAATGAGCGCGAAGGGACATTTTCTCCGTCTATGATTTTAATGAAGTCAAAGTGACGTGCTTAAGTGGAAAATCAATTTGGCAGCTATGTAATGATACTTTAATGCGGCAGTTATGCGCAGGATTTATGCGTCGATAGTATGTGAGAAAGGTCGAAGGAGATTTGATATGGAGTGATGTATGTGTGACTGTAGTGTGAAAGTGGACACGCCTACTTTTGACTGAAAATCATTTTAATGCCTTTAGCTTACATAAAATCAACCTTAAAACATATAAGACGACATACAGCTTGTGAAATATGGAAATTTTCCATCAAAACTGATGAGATCGATCTCTATCTGTCTCCAAACGCGATAGATCATAACTCATCATCATTCATAACTCAAGAACGGTTAAACCGATTTAGATGATCTCTGATTTGTTGAATTCGTCTCCTCTTCGAATGGTAGAAAATGTATTAAAAGATCGAAAATACTTAAAAATTATACTACAGAAATATAGCTCGTTAAAAGCAAAGACTCAAAAGAAAAGGTATCAACAATTGTTTGCTCGATCGATTGCTCTCAGCAATTCCTCTCCTAAGTGGTACAACGCTCTCCGGATCAACTAGTCTCAAAATAAAATTCAGAGAGCATGTTAGGTAGATCCTAATGTATGTGTTATTAACTAGTTTAATGTTCCCAAATTAGCAAATACAACTATCTTAAGAAAATATGCACTCAATTTCACCACAAACTGAATTTATGTCTGCTTCATTTGCCAGCGATATCATGCTTCCGCTCACATTACATGTTGACCGAAATTTCTCAGTATATTATCTAAATATATTCTACTCTCTAAACCCTCATATCACGCTCAATGAAAAATGATCTTCAAATTATGTCACAATGCATTTACACACATTTCGAAATGTCCACAAAATGTCAGCTGCCACAAAAATGTTCGTCTTGCTTTTGTGCTACTTCTGTAGTCGCAATATAGAGGATTTCCATGTACCTGCCCACAAAATGCTGTTCCATGTACATAGTTTAAAGACATGTTATCCGCACAGAAATATTATCCAGCAGTTGCGCTCTGTATCTTGTGTGCAACAAACTGACTGACCTTTGCCCGTACTGGCGGGCAGGTAGCGAGTGCGTATTGCGGCCGCGGCATTTTTCTGTTTTCTGACAAATATTCTCTCAAGTCTCCGATGTTATCGTGTTGCACTGTCCTTTCGGCATCCTGCGCGCACGAAGACAGCAATTAATCAAATTTCGAACTATTTGAGTCACATTTACCTATGCTCGGTGTCGGGTCAAAGTGCTTAAGTGCGCAGAAGACAATTAGAAGATAATTTTAATTGTAGGCTTTGGCTTTGTTTGAGGACATTCTCACACAGTTATCAGCGTTAATTTATGCGGCGACTAACTATCGGAGTGATTGATTAGCGAAGTGGAGCGAAGGAATTTCGGCTGCTACTGATTCGGGATACCAACTTAATTGCTGTTTATCGGGAGAGAGAAGAATAGAAAAAGAAGGGTATAGAGAGAGAATGTATTAGGAGAGAGAGAGGGAGAGAGAGACCATACGATTTTTATTTTGATCTGATCTGCAAACTATTGCTGACCCTACAACCAAGAACTATTAATTACACGCAGTAAAGCGCTTTCAAGCTTTGCGCGAGCTTTTCAAGTCCATCGAGTCAAAAATAACTGTGAATATTTTTTTTAATTGCAAACTGGCACTCATAACTGGCACACCGATAAGAGTCGCTAAAAGTCGTAGCTACGAATAATAGCATAACAATAAAGCAACAAAGACATCACAAACAACAACAACAACTGCACTGTGAATGTCAGTGCGCATAGTAATGGACAATAAAACCACAGGGTAATGGACTGCGAAATAACATTTAACAGCTGCCAGCGAGCCAATGCCACACACACACACACAGACGCCTACGCGCGCTTACAAAGTCAACAGTTGCAACGCGACAACAACAATAACAACAAACGCCTAGCCAAGCACTATCGCCATTGACAATTATTTCGACCCACACTTGCAATTTTATATAAAATTTATTTTCACATTCATTCTTTACACGCCGCCATGGTGGGTGTGCGTTCATGCCACTTCAGTATGCGACAAGTGGCAACTATAAAAATCGTCGACACACAGGAGGTTGCACACACACACACATGTACGCTTTTGTAGTGGGCACTTTGGCCCAGCAATAAACACTTGCAACACCACAGCGCGCTAGCTTGCAACTTGCAACAAACATGAAGCGCGCCTGTGTTCACGCCCACTGAGACATTGTGCGGAATTGTTGCGGATAAAAGTAAATAAAGTGAAAATATATAAAAATAACGGCAAAAGCGGCAGAGTGACAAAAATAGCTCCATTGTGTGGCACACACAGCGTGCAACAACAACAACACAATAGCGCGTTAGCGATATGCAAAAGCGCGAAAATACAGTTATCGCTGCCAACGAGCAGCTTAACGGCACAGCGGAATGTCGAAATAAAAGCCAAAAGCAACCGTGCAACACATACCATTTGCAGCAAGTGCATGCCGCGTGCGTGTGTGTTTGTGTGTGCAACAAAGAAATAAATTTCAATTTAAGTAAAAAATTGCCAACTGAAAATGGACCGTCAATTGGCGGCTGCTGGCGATTTACTTTGAACGTCGCCATCAATAGCTGTTGACGCTGTAAATTGGCGAGCATAAAAATTGCTGCGCTGCACTAAAGGTCGCGACGCGCTGGCATTGTCAAACGCAGACTCAAACTATGCGCTGTGTGTGTGTGTTTGTTGTAAAATGGCTCTTATTTGTTTTTGATTTATTTATATTTTCGAAAAATAAACTTATTATTGCCTGGGGCCATAAATACTAATTGCTGTTGCCTTTATATGTACACTCATGCTTGAAATTTTGGCATAACCCAGTTTTCTTTACAATGTGAGGAACCCAACTGAGGTATGCGTCAAGTAACCAGTATGGCATCATCGGCCGAGACTGAAAAACGGGAGTTGCAATGAATCAGTACCGATTTATTTGCTTTAAGGACTTCTTGATGTCTGAAGTCGGTAGCATCCATCCACCAGGAGGTGCAAGAGGTCTATCTATGAACAAACGGCTCGATACTAAAAGGTGTTCCAAATAGTTTCAACCGTCGTGGAACATAGTCACCGAGATCAAAATATATATACAATATAGCACAAGCCGAGTCTCTAAGAACTTTAGAAACACTCTGAAAAGGAAGGATGTCCTCTTTAGTATTAGGAAAAACAATTGGGACAAAAATTCGCTTCTCTTGAACTGCCACCAACGAAATAATGAAACTACGTTGAGAACCCCGCAAGCTTCTGGCGGTTCAGCGCTAATGTTCTTGAGGAGCTCTGAAATAGCGCGTATGATTGTTGTCTATTTCCGTGAGAATTCCTACTTGTGAGAGAAAATCCTAATCTAGACTAAGTACAGAAACACCATATGTGAAGATCAGAACTGTATATGATCCTGATTCGGCACATGACCACACTGTCTCTGGAAATGTACGGTATTCCATATTCATAGAAAGGCTCTCGACTTCAGCTAGTACAACTAACTCGCTCATCAACGTTAAGTTAAACTGAGAGTGTACACGAAAACTGCGGAGAATCGATTCGGCGCCATTCACAGCAACTCGGACTGACATATGGAACGACTTGGCTAGGGTGCCGACTATTTGATGAGTGGGCTCGTTCACTTCCCACACATCGCAGCAGTCAATGGATTTATTGCGAGAACACTTCGGTGAGCAGATAATTTCATGTTTTAGACCGGTCCATTGGCCACCAAGGTCGTGTGATATCAAACAGTATTTCCTATGGGGATATGAAAAGTCTAAAGTCCATGCGGATAATCCCGCTTCGATTTAGGCCTTGGATCAAAACATCACGTGTGTCATTCGTCAGTTAAAAGTCGACAAACTGGAACGAGTCTTCGAAAATTGGACTCAAGAGATGGACCATCTGAGACGTAGTCGCGGCCAACATTTGAAAAAAATAATCTTTAAAAAATAAATGCCGAAGAATGTTCTTTCGGATGATAATAAATATTGTACATTAAATTTATATTTTCTGTGTATTTTTTAAGTAAGAACCTCGAAATGGATCACCCTTTAAAATCATATATAAAGCCCTAAAATTTCTTAAATAAAATTCTTCACGAAAATAATGAAAAAAATTATTTAATACCAAAATTTTTGGCTTCTCCAAAACAACATCAGAGTTAACCCCAAAAAATCGTAAAAGCACCTCGACCACCAGACAACTATGGACGGTCTAAGTGGCCTTTAACCACAACACTCATACATACATACGCTCACATGTGAACCATCAATAAACATATTTTCATATAATATTTACGTCGCAAATAACGGTAAAAATATAGAAAAATTCATCAACTTATCATTTACTTAGCATCACAACAGCTGAGTGCATTAGTCAACGCTTATCGAACGGATATCTTCATCTGATAGATTTGCACCTAAGTAAAAGTGGAAAGCAGCTGAACAGACTGCGCCATATTAAAGTCTCTTTAGCCACGCAACGTCCCCGTCCGCCAAGCGATCGTCGACAAGGGCGTTGTGTGTACGCTAAATCCCTGAGTAATGTTAAACACAAAATAAATGATGTAACGTTAAGGACCCAACGAAAGGGACACTGAGAGTACACTGGCGTACGCACAAATCCTTTACATGTCGCCTTAATGTTGACTAGAGAAATGAAAACGACATTTTCCAAAAGGGATGAAGCTCACAAGCCAAGCCAAAGTAATAGCGGACAAACAGCGGACGACAGCTTGGCAAAGTCGACAGCAGCAAATCCGCTGTGCTGACAATCAACCGAGCCCGGGTTGATGTTGGTACTGACGCGGCGCGGAAGGGGTGGAAAAATACGGAAAATGCGGAAAAATAATGAAGCAACAACAACGAAAAACTAATAATAAATGCTTTATTAATAAATACACTAACGGACACGCACACACATACACAGCCGCATCGCCTCATTGACGCACTCTGCACTTAATCCACGTGCAAACTCTGTGCCCGTTCCAAGCAACCTCCGTTAGTTATCGGAGAAACACCCCGCACAATCACGGCTTGTCGTTGTTTGTTTGTTTGTGTTTCACTCATTCGACTTCTTGTCGCACAACCCGCCGTACAACTGCTGGTTTTCCGTTCGCCGCGCACCATATGGCTGTGTGCGTGCCTTGGCCTTCATAATCTCGCTCGCAAGCTGCCTGACTGCTGGCAGCAAGTTAAGCTAAATCCTGGCGTTCGTTGATCTAACTCACCTATTGCTCGCCATTTAACCACAATTGGATGCAGGTCCTGCTGTTCTCTTACTCATAACGGCATGTTCTACATACTAAAAGTCAATATTTACTTTATGGCTTCGGCAATTCTCCGGTTTACTTTCAGTTTGCACCTAATTATGAATTTTGTTTTTGTTTGGACAACGGAAATTGCTAAAACTGTTGAACGATATTGTCATCACGTTCGCGAATATGCTCACATTTTCTTGCCATCGAGTTGAAGTTTGGTCTATAGGGAAAGACGGAATTATAGAAATGTTGAAGGAATTAAAGCAAGTCATTCAGTAGAACCATCTCTGTTTAACAGTCGCCAATAAATTGGTACCTCGGATGCAGCTTTTGGAACGTCATCCCACAAGGGTCCTTTCCTTTTTCTCCATAGATTTTCCCGAACCCGTCCTTGTCGGTCATACTTTCATTTCGACAGTGAGGTGGTTATATTTTTTTTGTAGAATCCCTTGAGGAAACCCGAGTATAGTTTAATTATTGGTTCAGTCTTTTGGAAAAGTTTTTTTTATGCAGATTCCGAAACGGTCACCCAATTATGTCGTCCAAGCTGCAATTACATGGTTTTTGAAGATTTTTCTTATCGATACTTAGTATGATTTAATAGGAGACCGTAGTGGACATTATTCAACTGTCTTATATGCCATGAGTCTTCTTCACTGTCCAGCGTTTACCAGACTGAGGCTGATGCATCTCGGTAGCACTAGTTTCAGGTAATCAGTTGAATCTCAACAAATTTGTTAGAGAATCAAAGCGCTTTGTCGACTCTTAAAAGTGTTCGATATCTTTATCCTAGATACATATATGATTTTAACAGTCCAAATGAGGTTCATTACATCAGCCCTTTAAGCTATCCTAACCCTGTACTATGTAATTTCGGAAATTGTATTAATGTACCTCCTCGAGCTATACTTTAATATCGATAGGTTGTTTTGTTGGCTCCCAAGAGGAACACACCCACGAACAAGTTTAGGGAAATTCGTTTACCAAAAAGGGTGTTATGAAGTCGATCACTTTGGAATACTCTAACACTTTCGAATAATCCGAGGAAAATATTTAACAATCAAAAACCTATCCTGACTTATATATCGAAGAGTGGTAGGATTTGCTGTTTCAAGCTTGATTCGAACTCAAGTTGCCTGAAATTCCGAACTTCATTTCCAATTGCTTTGGGAAACAAAGATTTCCAACCCTCACCTCATAATTTTTACCAAGAAGACCAATGTCCATTATCTGGTTGGAACATGTACTTCTCCTTACAGTAATCTTTCAATATTGAGTGCTCAATTTGCATGTTGTAATTATCACATTTAAAAAGCAATTACATTCATTGTCGGTATAGATTCTAAAGCGGGGTCTAATCCTTGTAAGAAGTTTAGCATTCTATGCAATAGTGAGCAATAATTTCAGCAAATTTATTTCATAAGCAAACTGCCAGCTCCCACTAGATACAGTTATACTCTTGTATGAATATGTATTTCATATCCAGTATACATCTCTATGTACACCGATATTATTATCCGCTTATCCTGCCGCTTATTGTCTGTCACTCCGATGTCGACTTGTTTGCCTGGCTGTCATCCATTGTTTTTGCAGTTGTCACTTATTGCTTTCGTCGCGTATTTAGCAACGCAATCATTTAAGCGCAAAATTTGCCAAACACACATACATACATACATATATATATGTAGCTAAATACATATATATTTATGCTTGTTTATATATTTACCCATAATATTCCTTGTCGGGCACACGCCCCACCTCAAAGGCGATAAACATCACGTCTCAAAACGTACATGCCCCAACCAACCGCTGGATAACTGGTGCAGCAGCGCGCTCAAATATATTTATTATTTTTACCGTTATTTATTTATAGACTTCCATTTCGTTTTCATCAATAAGTCCAGCGGTTCTTCACTTTTGCACCTTTGGCAATTTACCCACACATACATACATACGTACACCCTCATGTGATTACTATTATTTCTGTTGTTGTATGGTTTTTGTATTTGTTCAAAACTCACAAATTGTGTGGGTTCTCGTTTGTTTGCTTTTCGGGATTTTCATCAGCGTTTCTATTTTGGCGTTTGTTATTTTAGTGATTTTCACTTCCTTGTCCAATATGCTGTTGGACCCACAAGAGTTGAATGGCTGCGGCAGGGCCATTGTGTGGCTATTGTTTTCATTGTTGCTGCCCAATACCATTAGTTTCGGAAATATTGGAAATATTTTTGTGAGGTGTTAATTTGCAGATATTTCACCCTTTGTTTGCGTTGTGTTGGCAACTCTGCTTGTTTTGCGCAAATACACTCGTACAATGGTTGAAGTGAAAATGCTTGCCTTTGTGTCAATACTTTTTCGTTCAAATGTTTTTGTATTCTAAATACGTGTTTTTGTTGTATTTTAATAAATGTGTTCCATATTTCTAATTTTTTCCCTTGATATTATTATTATTTTTCTTGCAAATGGGGTTTCACATTAATATTAAGGGTCATCTGACGCCCAGAGAAACAGTTGAGGTTCCAAGATTTTGATATTAAATTATATTCGCTATCCTTACCTATGGCATTAACTCTCACTAATCTCTATAAGAGATTTTGTAAATAACCTTCGTATTGTCCATGAAAGCTCGAGTGAAAATAAAACGAAAAAAAATTTGTGAAAATCTCAGAAAAGAATACTCTTTTAATTCTACTTTCATCGTATTATATTATGATTCTTCATTCAACACATTTTGGCAAAGGAATAACTTAACTTAGCTAAAGATCAAATCGATCGTGCTTTCACCGACAAAAAGCTTGCATCTAAGCTTTGAACAAGCGAAAGCTCACTTGTTTCCAACTGAGTTGAACACGAATAACTGAAGGGAACTTAAAAAAATGTATTGCAAAATTAAAAATTAAGAGAGCTTTTTACCTTGGACTTATCTCCAAACACCTTAAATTTGAAAATTTGGGAACAGTCTTGTAATTAAAAAAAAAAATATTGTATATAAATATTAAAATCAAGTCTTACATACTCACTTACTTGAGCTCCTAAAAATTACACATTTTCCAACAGAAAATATTTTCCTTTTACATGTAATCACTATTTTGATTTTATTGCCCGCTTTTATATTTCCTGTACTGCCAGAGACACACAACCCTACATTTACCGTTAAAAAATTGTGAATTGAAAATTACAGGTTTGCGTGTCGGCACTAAGGACTCGCAGTTTCTTGGTAAATTATACACATGATTACTGTCGGCGCAAAAAATGGGTGGAAATATAGGTGACGAGAGGGGCGGTAACCATACAATGTCTCGAATAATATTTGCAGTGAAAGCACAAATCAAGATTGTATCGTTATTTAAGTGGGGTTTAGTGTAATTGAGGCTATTTTTAGGCTCGCTGAAAGAGGAGTGAAAGCTCGTCTTTCTAAACAGTCCTTCGAAAGCTCTTCGGAAGACTTTTTGTTCAAATGGACTTGTATTGAAGAAAATATTCAACAATTGCGTTCGAAACAGTAAAAAATCCTGAATTCAATAGAGAATTTCTAGTAGTCAATAGACAAGTTTGAAAAAGCGCTATTTTCGAAAATTCGAAAATCAACAATTTTTATATTCTGAGTGTTTTTTTATACTAAATATACCCCCTCCTCGCGATTTTTAAATATTCAAGAGAGAATTTTTTAAAAGAGGAGTGAAAGCTCGTCTTTCTAAACAGTCCTTCGAAAGCTCTTCGGAAGACTTTTTGTTCAAATGGACTTGTATTGAAGAAAATATTCAACAATTGCGTTCGAAACAGTAAAAAATCCTGAATTCAATAGAGAATTTCTAGTAGTCAATAGACAAGTTTGAAAAAGCGCTATTTTCGAAAATTCGAAAATCAACAATTTTTATATTCTGAGTGTTTTTTTATACTAAATATACCCCCTCCTCGCGATTTTTAAATATTCAAGAGAGAATTTTTTAAAAGTTCTATTTTCGAAAATTCGAAAATCAACTATTTTCCTATTTCGAGTACAATTTTACACTAAAATACCTCCCATTGCCGTTTTAATTTGTATCTGTTGCTAATTGCTTCAATGTTTGTTATATTAAATCGTGTTTTTTCATTCAAAAGCTCACACACACACCCAAGCACTCAACGACTCGTGAAGCACTCAGCGAAATTGTGTTGCAATTAAAAGAAAACAAGCGTTGAAAGCGAGAATAGGAAACAAAAAAATAATAACTATACAACCAAACAGGGGTAGAGTGATGGAGAGAGAGGTGAAAGAGCAACATGGCAATGCGCCTAAAACGCTGCAACAAATAACGAAAAAAACGGACATAAAAAGTAACGAAATTACTTTCGCTAGTACAATCCCAGCTATTTGATAGCCGGCAGAAGTGTTAAACTAAATGTTGCATGAATACAACATGCAACAGCTACAACAACAACAACAGCAGCGAAGTTAAAACATGTCATATGGGACGAAAGGCGCTGGCAAATACAAGCCGCTCAACTAGATCTAACAACTATTTCGACACAATTTTAAAAAATTCAAACTACAACAACAACAAAAACAAGTGAAACCAACAAGCTGTTGGTTGGAGGCTGCAACACATTGCCAGCAATTTCATGTAGTTGCCAGCACTACTGTGTAGAAAGAGAGAGAGGAGGTGAAAGGAAGAAAAGTAATGTTGCGGCCATTCGCCGGAACCACTCGAACCGAACCAAACTCGGCCACTCGAAGCGCACAGAAGTTGGAGTGCTTTCACTGCTTTTCTTCTTGCCTTTCACTGACGACGCGGCAGCAGCGGCTCAGCTCCACACTGACAGCCAGCGCGCGCTCGTACATTCTACTTTGGCCTACTAGCCCGAGCGCTGCATGCCCCTCCACACATGCACGGACAATGCGCCGAAACGCTTTTGTGTGCAAACCAACAAATAATAAAAGAAATAAAAGAAAAAATGAAATAAATATTTTACTTTATTTCTCTTTCTTTGGAAAATGGTAGCAATGTGGCAAGGCACAGCACTGAGGTGGTAAGTAGTTTTTATTTCGTATTTACTTGCATTGTCTCTAAATGAAAACAGTGTTGACGTGTTAGTGGCGCAAAAAGTTGAATAAACTCATGGTGAAAATGTGGAAAAATTACAAAAAAAAAATCCTAAAAAAGCTGCAAGATTTCGGCAAATAAACAACAACAACAAGAGGAGCAGCAGCAACATAAAAAACGTAAATGCAGCTAAATAAATAGCAAGTAGGCATACAAATACAAGCGGCATAGTTGAGTTGAGAAGACTCCTGTTTATGTGTGTGTGTGCATACGCACTTGCAAGGGGCTGCCTAGCACCAGGTTAGTGGCCCCTTTGTGCGCCAGCCATTCGTACACTGGCAATTCACGTTTTACTACTTTTTCACTACTCACCAATATTTTCGCTTTTCCTTTTTGTTGTTTTTTTTTGCTGCGCTGCAACATTTTTATTTGCACTTTATTCTTCTATGGCGCGCATTCATTCGCATTCATAGGCGCGTTGCTGCCAAAACGCGCTGTTTGCTGACCTCATTTTTATTAAAACTGCAGTTTGGTTTGCGTTTCCAACTTTTTTTCATCTAATTTCTTCATTTCGTAAAATATACCAGTATTTGTTGTTGTTTCGTTTTTTTGACATTTTTTGCGTTTGTTGTTGTTGCTTATTTGCAGAAATATTTTTTGCTTTAATTTCTTCATTTCGTAAAATGTACGACTGTTTGTTGTTGTTTTTGCAATTTTTTGACATTTTTTTGTTGTTGTAGCAGTTGTTGTTGTTGCATTTTTGTCGAAAAAAATCGCACATTTTGACAAGTGCATTTTTTATGATCACTCTATTTACAAAATATTTCACACACAAATAGCCTACAGGTGAGCGAGCGCACACACACACATATGGCATATGCTTGCCACCCTTCGTTGCCACCACACACACACACACACTCTCGCGAAGAGGGGCGCACGTCACATACGAGTATAGAAAAGTGTTAACTCGAAATAAAACTTTTCGTTTGCAACAGTTCGCTTATAATTGCTTTTGGGAAACTACTTTTTTTCGCCCACTGTGGTGCTTTACTCAATGCACAAACACACAGATACAATAACACACACACACTCACATAAAAATATATATATTGCATGCTACTTATTTTCTTTTATTCCACTTGACTTCTCCTTCTTTTTTTGGGGTTCACTTAAAAAGTTCGCAGCAAAAAACAAAAAAGCCGAAATAAAATGTGTTACAAGTTTTTAGACACGTTTTCATGCTGCAGCGCTCGCAAAGTGCTCATATTAAAATTGCCGAAACAACATAAAATAAGGCGAAACGCGCGGAGAGGGCGCGCAAAGGCGGAAACTTTCAAAATATCAAATTACATAGTTTTCGAGTTGACGAAAAATGTTTAAATATTAAACTAATAGCTTTGCGCTTCTCTCTCTCTCTCTCTCTTTGTGTGTGCGTGTTTGCCAATTTCCATTCGAAATGCACAATATTTGCTTTGAAATGCAGCGCGAAATAGCAAATGCAATTTGAAAACTACGAATTATATTGTGACTGAAAGCAAACACTGCGTAGATTGCCAATAAATTTCATTTTTCGGCGAAAAATTGCTTATTTACAATTCAGAAAATTCTGCGCAAAAGCAATGAAATAGTGATATTATACTGGAATAATACTAGTTGTGAAGTTAAATTATGAAAAAATAAAATAAAAGTTAGTCAGACATCCGATCTCTGATAAGTATTTTGTTATCTTTTACCAAGAGTGTCACTAAAAATATTAACCGTTACCGAGGGGAGCAGAGTTTTCTAAGTTCCAAAACAGCACTTAACGAAACTTCGCCAGTGTCCGAAAGGCGCCAAGAGCTAAAGCTTATCACAAATTGCTGCTCACGAGACTTAAGGCAACAATACTTTGGTTGTACTCAAATACTACGGACCCTCGATTTTGAATCGAGCTGTGAATAGCTAAGTGTTTCAAAGGAAGTTACAGATGCAAATGCGCTGGTTCAATAAGTGAATTAATGGCCTCCATTAAAAATTTAGACCTCATTCAAGCAAAGGAATAACAAACAAGAAAACCACAAAGGAATAGCCTTTATAATTATATTAAACCAATACGAATTGTTGACAAACATTCACACTTTTGGTAGATTAGCTCTCTTCTTCAATCGGTGGAGCGTAACAAATATCAAATATTACAGGTTTGCAATGATGAGGTCTGCAAGAAAAATTTGGTACTAGAGGTCCCTCTTTCATTTCGCACACTCTCTGTATTCCTCAATCTCGTACTTTTTCCCTCTGTATCTATCCCTCCTCTTTTTTTCTATTTATTTTTTCTTTCTCCCCCTCTTTCTTTCTTTCTCTATCTATCCTCTTCTATCGTTTATATTCTATGGGCGCCTGCAGATATGAAAAGGTACAAATAGTTAAAGATGTTACTCGTTGAATGTTGGGGACACAAAATCTGCGAAAAATTAAGAAAATTTGGGTATAAAAGGCTTCCATGATCCAGATCCAGATTAACAATACGTCTTTAAGGTTTAGGGATACAATATAGTTCCAACGAATTTATTTCAATTCTGCTTGTAATTAAATCCGCTCTTAGTGCTTTAAAGTTGTTTCAACTTTCGGAGAGAAGTATCGACTACAACAATATTTTAAACATTACAAAGCTAGATTAGATCTTTATGACGTTCATAAAGAAGGAGAATGAAGACGAGACCAGAGATTAGGCCAAAGTTGAAACTTTGATAAAATTTTGGAAGCAATTATTGGATTTCGTTTTTCTAAGAGAAAATCGAGAGAACAGTGACCCATAGTCAAAGAACTTTGTAATGAATATATCTCCAAGATAGTATTGAACTATCTACAAACTCACATCAAATTGTTAATGATTGCAAATGGAACATATTGAGTACTACGAAGGCAAGTTAACTTTCTTATATTAATGTCATTGGATTGTTCCTGAATGATCAAGTTACTTAGATTCAGAAGATTAAGTTATGATTGCTGATGATAGTTGATTCACAGTCACCAATCAAAGTTTGTGCGGTTGACGTATGAATTTTTTTGTTGAACGGAAAATATGTAAAATTATAGATGGTTTAAAGACTTACAATTTATGAGGAACTGTCTGTGTCATCAAACGATTATACTTTTATGGATAAATATATCGGTAAATATCTGGCTTACCTGTAAAGAGAAGAAAAAATATTGAGATTAGTTAAATTTATTTCATATCAAGACACTATTTGGTAAACTAATTTAAGCATCAAATCAATTTGCGAATTAAGATTGAAATGAAATTAATCAAAGCTCATACAGTTTCCAGCTTCATTGGTCTCCTTTTGCTTTCAACTTTGACATTTTAATGGAAATGTGATCTAGTCGAAAAAAAGAAACAAGCAAGACGAAGTTCGAAAAGTCACTTGAGAATTAAATGGGTGCTAGTTGAATGGATTTTATCACAAATGGGTCTCAACTGCACATAAAGTATAAATAACTGACCAAACATTGTATTATATATATAACTGTATCTCTGTATTAAAATGCATTTAACTAACGGTTTGCTGTGGAAGCCAAAACATGAAACCGAAAGTAGCACTTCACTCGAGTTCAGTGTTTAGCCATCGAGCGCTTTTTGGACCCCAGTCATGTTGCGCTGCCTGTGGAAAATGAGTAATTGTTGCCACCTGTTGAGATGTCAGATTAGTTATGAGTGCGCACAACAAGTACTCGAATACCAACGAGTGTACAATGTTATTTTTGCTGTTATTTTTGTTTCAAATTTACAATTCGAAAATTCGATTTGATTTCTGTTTGTATTTATTTTATTTTTTTTGGTGCAATGTCATTCGTTTGATTTATATTCACAATCGTGTGTTACTTATGTACGTTTCAATGGAAAGCTCTGCATGCTAAACTTGTCAAGCCCAGCGCTGATTGTATCTCTCTCTAGAGAGCGCACATTTGTAAGCGACAAGTTCCCAGAAATTCACACAGCTGTCAAATTTGCCGCTACAATGCCGTTGAAAAATGTGTTCATAAAAAGTGTGATAAATTGCTTTTGAAGTTCATTTGTGTTTTGGTTTTTGTTTCGTAATTTTTTTTCTGGGCCGAACATAATAAATAAATGAGTATCACTTTGACGCTTTTTACAAGCATTAGCAGGCTTTATGACTAGTATTTGGGCTGTCAGACAGAGCTTTGAAATATTTTTTGTTTATTTTTGTGAACTAAATTTGTGAATTTATTAGTCTACAAAGCTCTATTCGTGGGAAGCTTTTTGAAAAAGAGTAATTCAAGGTCGCTGAGTATTATGTAAAGGGACAATGCTTAAACCATTTCTAATATAGTAATAATAAATGACTGAACCAACTAATTTTCATGACGCAGCTTAAAAGAACATACAAGTTTAGATGTTAAACAGCATGGAATCGATTTGAGTACACAAATTGAGACCAAAGCTCTCAAAAAAGCTTTACCATTATTTCACGAGCTTTGAGATCTTAAGAGTATAAATTTGAGAGCGCCTGATTAGTCTAGTTATAGACGTCTCTCAAGGCCTGGTAGTTTTACAATTAGCTCCTATTACTAGGGTGACAAATTTTGAGATCTGGTTTGAATAGAACTACCATAGAATACTTGAGACCAATAAACATTTGAAACAAAACTTATTTCCTCGAAACAAACACAAGAATGATACATATCTCAAGACCACACTATAAATCAGAGATCTTTAAATACGATCTCTTTCCCTATAACCTTAGTCTCACAATATTAATGTTTAACGACTCGCTTAAGACTGAGAAAACAAATACTTCTCAGTTGCAAAACATATAAGGCGAAAAATCAAGAAAGCACCGGAGAGAAACAAAAAGTCAGCAGATCAACTGCGTGTCGTGGATGACGACCTTATCGTCTTATGTGATTTGCAAAGTGTCATAAAACAGCGTACATTCCACGAAATGAAGCCGCACAGCATGCGAACCGCCCGATGAAACAACGCAGACGAGGTTGCAACATGACGCACTGGGTCATTATCTGCTTGCAACGGAGGCTATAAAATTACTTAGCTGCAGCTGAGAGCTAACACAAACAAACAGAATAGGCGAACTAAATGAGTCAAAGCGGCAAAGAAGCGCCAGGAAGCACAGACAGTCTTTAAGCGCGGCGCTAGGAGAGGAAGCTGAGCTGAAGCAGAACTGATGGACAACGCGGCAGCGTTGCATGAATCATGGCGCTGGCTATGACTTATGCAGCCATTAGAGGCAAAGAAATCTTCTAATTGCAATGCGTTAACTCAAAAAAGCCGACGGAGACCAAAGAGAGAGTAGAAGAACCATGGCCAAAGATGACTAAATTGGAAAATTGAAGGTAAGCTGCAAATGGAGATAAAAAGTGACGAAGCAGGGGAAATGTAAGAAACTGCTTGCATGCATTAACGGTAAAAAAGTGTGTAAAGCGCTTTCTTTTCATTTTCTCTTTCAACACATTCTTTTCACGAAAGGTGTTGCTGACCTTAACGCTCCTACGCGTCCACTCAACTGCAACAATAACAACAAGAACAACACAGCAAACAGCAACTCTAATCGGCTAACTGAGAAGCCAAGAGCGTGGATGCTTTTGTTGCAACAATGTTGCCGCCTTCTACTAATAAAAGCAATCTTCTTACGCCTGCTGGTGGCGTATCGTAATCACTGGAGTCTTTCAAGTAAGCTGACATTTTGAGAGCTTCTGTGTTGGCTTCATTTCAGTTTTCATTAAATCTTTTAGTTTTTAACTATTATCTTTCTACACTTTCGTCAGCCAGTCACGAAGTCATTAATAAGTCGCCTAATTAATTGTGAAATGCTAGAAATTGGAAGAAAGAAGTGTAGTGAATAAAGAAAGAAGAGATTTTTAGATCACTAAGTATATGAGAGTGCTAGAAGCTTGGGAGGTCCACTCAATGACTCTCATTACTTAAATGGTCCAATTTGCCAAGTAATGTTCGAAGAATTCTTAAACACTAAGCCAAATTTTGAAGACGTCCGATTGACAAAGATAGGAAGGAAGGGAGAAAGAGAGAGCGAGATAGAAAGAGAAAGAGAAAAGGATAAGAAAGAGTTAGAAGTTGAATAGTTCCTCGAAGTATAACATAAAGGAAAATAAGAGAGAAAAGTAAAGGACGAATAGTTATTCGTAACAGAGGGAAAGAGAGAGGAAAAGGATAAAGGGAGAGAGAAAGGGAGAGGGAGAAGAGTAGCGATATGTTGAACAGTTTCTCGAAGTATCACCTCTACTGAGATATTCCCGTTAACACACATATGCTACAGTTTCTGTTAAGAAAACATCTAAGCCCAAGATCACCCAAAACTTCAAACGAACGATCCAGGTATTTATTCGTAAGACCGCACATCACATCTTATTTGAATCGAAGTAAATCAAGAGGTCCATAAAAATATTCGTTCGTTCTCTAGTAAAAAAATAATGTATATTTATATTATTATGAATATTAATATTCGACCGCATTTCCTCCTCCTCAGAGCTTGAACAATCACCCTGTTCAAAATGATATGGTTAAAAGGAAGAATAACAAAGAAGATTGATATTGAAGAATTGCTGAAGCGGAACCAGATTATGAAAACACACTTGACTTACAAACTTACGCACACAACAACAATTGCGTAAATACTTAAGAACAGTAGCTGAACGAGCTCGCGTACGCACTATGTGGCATCAACTTGTGGCATGCTGCAACCAATACTCCAGCAGAGAGTTCAACACTGGGGCATGCCACTTGGCAGCCTGGAAATATAATATGCAGTATGCACTTACATATAAATATCTACATATTCAAGTGAGCGCAACTAAAGAAGCCAACACAGAAATGAAAGGTCGGGCCGCTAAGAGGCATAAAGAGGGGCGCAGCGCAGCAGAAAAGTGCACTTGAAGCTGTAATTCATGCACGGGCAGATGATTATTGCCGGCGATAGCTGATAGCGACACAACACCACACCGACATGCCGTCAGTGGCCAACTGACTGCCAAGCCGCCGGGCCCCGAGCTGTTGACTGCTGGCTACTGTCGACTTGCTGCCGCGCTTCCTCGCGATGTGGGTCGAGAATGCCAACATCGCGTTGAATGTCGTAATAATGAGCGAGATAATGCGATGTGCGCTGACACTGATGCCACCGGTGATGCCGTGGCCCTGACAGAATGCGAGGCAGCAAAGCAAGGGAGGAGCGGTTGAGGAGTGTGGTGAGAAGTGAAATGCGGTTGGTGCGTAGTGACGCTCTGATGTGTCATGCGAATGCAATAGACAACGATTTCTTTTCTTGTTGTTGTTATTGTAGTTGATGTTGCTGTTGCTGTTATTGTTATTGCTGCACTAATGCCATAATCAAACAAATGCACTGTGTTGCAACGCGCATCTCGCATGATGTGCCGTCACGAACAGCTCCGCCACTCGACGTTCGAAGAAATGACGCGTGGATTATTATTGAGTATGATGATAGCATGCATTGTTTTTGTTTTATTTTCCAGTGTTATGTTAAGTCATTCCGTACGCATACCATTTTGATGAACTTAAGTGGGAGCTCAGTGTTGCGGTTGATGTCCATATACTTAAATGTAAATATGTTTGTCAGTCAACAGACCGTTTTTTAAGCAGCTTATGCTCGCTCATTTCCGAAATAATAGCGAAGCAATTAAGAGTATACCTGGGAGTTAGCGTTGGGTAGTCTCTCACAATAGTCTCCGTGTTGGACTGTCAACTTTTGCAGTAGTTTTAGGAAATTTTCGAAGTCTTCTATCCAGTCCGACTAAGCTAACTCCAAAAGATGACCCAAGTGTTTCTTCTAGCGTGAAAAAACATTGACCACGAAGTTAGTTTTTCATTAGAGACATTTAAGTGAGGAACATGAGCATCCAAACCGGGACTGTATCAAAGATAAATGACCTAAACGATATTTTAACTCATCAAAACTTGTGTTCTCAATCTCGTTGTGTGAGAAAACATTTCAAAGGAATCTTCAGAAAGACGGATATAGTTCTTCTGAAGTTCCTATACTCTCACAACATTTAGTTTAACACTTATGCGAAGCTCTCTGTCTAGTCCAACTCTCATAACTCCACACTCTTATTCTGGCTTTAAAAATCATTAAAAAGATGACTTTGGGCTTGGATCCAAATTAAGACTGTACCAGAGATCAATGATCTGTACGATAGTTTTTCACATCAAAACTTCTCTTTCAATCGATGGGTTAGCGAACTGTCCAAGGGTATCTCCATGTAAATCTTCAGAACGACGGATGAGAACTTCTGAAGTTCTTATATTCGTACAACATTTAATTTAACATTTCTGAAAACCTCTCCATCCAGTCCGACTGTTATAACTCCAAAACATGCCTCAAGTTCTACTTCTGGCGTGCCAAAGCATGGACAACAAAGTTAGTTCTTAGATTAGGAAGAGGACCTTGGTGCTAAACCGGAACTGTACTATACATCACCGATCTCCATACTATTTTAGCTCATCAAAACTTCTATCCTCAGTCGCGATGTATGAGAGAACTTTTGAAGGAATCTTCAGAACGATGGATGGACCACAATGTTTAAGGGAGAAATTTAGAAGAAGACATTGCATCTAAACTGAGGCTCTACCGGACATCAACGATTTCCAAGGTTAATTAATTCATCAGAAGGCCGCTTCTCAGTCGATATGTGATAGAACATTCCCCAGGAATCCTCAGAGCAGTCTTCAGAACGACGGATGATGTTCCTTTGCAATACCTATATCGTGAAATTTAGCTAACCACTATCGTATTAACTTAAATTCATACAAATATCTACGTCATTTGCATGTTGCAAGTTTAGTCAAGCCGTTGGTAATGAGCATGAAAGAAAAACACGAAAATGTTGAAGTGTTACATAACCAGAAAACATGCCCGAAAACATTGTAATTAAAAAACATGAAATATTTAAGCAAAAATAAAATAAAATATTAACGAAATGACAACAACAACAATAGCATGCTTTCGGTATGTAAAGTTATCATTTTGCGTGCCACAAATTCCACACAACAACTGTAACACACACGTACAGACAAATGTATGTGGCACGTTTCGAGGATAACGAATACTCATTCGTGTGAGTGACTCGTGCATATGGAATGAGATTGAATGCCATTTTGACAGCAACAGCAGCAGTGAAAATAAAAATAAATAATAAAAAAAATTAAACCGAAATGTTGCACATGGATGTCATTACAACATTATTAACTAACTAACTGCACACGTAACTGATATCTGTGTATGCGGTGCGCTTGTGGAGAGGGGCATACACATGTCCATTAAATGACCACAAAAGGAAGAAGCAGCAGCAGCAGAAGACGACGACGACGCAGCTTAGGTGTACTTTGCGTTCTCCGCATTTGCCCGCTGCCCAGTCGTTTTGTTAGCCCCATGTGACGGCATCCATTAAGGATGTGCAACATATTGTGGCAGCATGCGTGTTTGTGGATGATTAGGCGCGCTCTGTGGTTTGGGTGTGTACGGTGCTTAAGCCAACCTTCACTTTGTGTGTGTGTGTGCTTGTGTTGGTTTAATATATGAAAACTAATCTCTATGCTTGTGGTGTGGCAGTGTGAGCAAATGTATATTTTCGTCGCACAGACAACATTTATATGTTGCACGTTCCCGCTTTGCATAACGACAGATGAAGTTCTTCGTTGTAATTTAGTAAAAAGCTGCTAGCTGTTTATTTATGCATGTGTGTCTGTCTGTGTGTGTGTTTGTGTAATTTTATGCATGGATAACTAATATTTGCTTCTGTTTGTATTTGTTTTAGCAGTGTTATGCTTTTATGTTGAAAACACGAAAATGTTCTGTCCAAATATTAGAGCAGCGCTTCAAAGTGACTTTGAGACAAATTAAAACAGAAAATGGTATAAAATGTAATATAGTGAGTTAGTTTTGTTATATCTATGCGTTATTTAGATTTGAGAAAAAACTTTCACAAAAGCTCAACTTTGAGATGAAATGGTTATTACGAAATTTTGAAAGTTAGGTCGAAAACTTTTCCAGTTTAAAGCTCCTTAGCTCAAAATTGACACTACTGTTGCGCTACTTCAGTGAAAGCTTCCATAATTTCGATAGCTTTCACCGAAATTTATGTTGAGCTTGAAAGCTCAGGGTAAGATAATAATTGATAGAAGATTGATTAATGACTAATTAATACAAATAATGTTGAAGAATAACTTTTTGAAAGCAGATCTTAAAGCTTTTTGCAAGTTTCATCTATAAGCGCTTGGTTTTCGTTCGGCGCATGAATATCTTTATAAGCTAGCCACTAATGGATTGATAGTGTATTAGTTGCATTCAAAGCGTCTACTATTGTAAAAGTTTAGTGAAAGCTCTTTCAGTCGCTTCACTGAGCTTTTCTAAGCTAAATATTTTTATTTTCGATCCACTTTGAGCTGATTTGTTAAAAATGTTTTATCGATTTAATAATTATTATAGATTCGATTGATTATACTACTTCTAAAGTTTAGAAAACTCGTTAAGCACATTCAGCTTGCAAATAGCATTTATTAACGAGTTTTTGTAAGCGTGGTTCATTGATTTTAAGAACGTGTCATACTATGAGCTATAATCGATTTCGTGAAAGCTCATATGAAAGCTCTTTCGGTTTTATATTTTATAAAAATAACAAATTAAATGAAAATAAATTTCAAGATAGCTTTCACAACCGAATTTAACAACAACTTTATTTCATGTAATGGGAATGATATTCAAAGCATTCGTGAAAGCTCATTTTCAGCTGTAATATGTACTAACCAGCATAATAAGGGTAATTATTTAAATGCCGTAAAACATTTTCTTTTTATGAGCGTACAGTGTTGCCTAATTTCTGATGTTATGAAAAATTATCCGAATTATTCTTAAATGTTGTTGTTTTTTAAGCTCAAACACTTGAACTTCCATCTGCTGTACTATTCAACTTGCATGCACATAAAAAGCTTTCGAGTTAACCTACAGTTCTTAACGGACTAATTACACTGCTTTAAAATGTGTAAACTTAAAAGGAAGAAGATGCCAACTGAAGTGCACTAGAAACCCATATTTTTCTAAATACTAAACAGCGCTGCTTTCTACTTAATCAAAGTGGCATAAACACATAGACACACAGTGTTGCATGGATACAAGGGTATATATATATATAGCCAACTGCTCTACTTAAATTACACTTGAAACCAAAAGATTTGTAAAGTAAACTAGGAAAAGAGCTTAAATACTCATATGAGTTGCGAGTAGTGTATGAGTATATGCCAGCAGTGTTTGTGCGGCTAAATGACTGAAAGCATTACGAGTTTTATGCGCAAAGATGGACAAAGGCACACACACAGCTATTTATATTTATTTATTTGTAGTTGTGTGTGCCATTGAGGATGCGCCGCAATGCCACTTTTGCAAAACACACACACACACACAGAAGAGTATGGAATTTTTGTGGCAACCTAGTGGGCGGTGCAAGGATATGTGTTGCATAACTGTTTTGTGTGGCATGAAACCGAGAGCGAGTGTAGAGTGTAGAGCAAAGCCGACGCCCAGAGCGGTGCGTATTTACAGGAATTTACTTTAAGCATTAAGATAATCAGTTAGCTAAATGAAGCGCTGAAGGATGATGCCACGCCTCGTCTCGTCTCGTCTGTCCACCGCTAACATGTGACTACAAAGGCTTTTTAGGTACATCTAAATGTGTGTTTGTGCCTCACTTTTGTAGGAATACGAGTATAATGCGAAACGCTTAGTAACAGTTGTAGTTGTATTGCATTAGCTTAACTTTAAGCCCACATTGAATGCTGGCAGTCGTCTGTAGCCCAAAGGCACTGCCCCTTTATGCATATCACTCAGTGCCAGCGTATGGCGGTCGTTCGGTCGGTTGGTCTGCACGCGCCGTCTGTGATGTCCTTTTCAGATTATAGTTTCATACACCCATATATATACGTTAAAAAAGCTGATAGTAAAAGTATTAGCTTGTCTAGAGATATGCTCGATATGCACACAGAAATCTGATGAACGCCATAAAAAATTCTGTTTTGCGGGGAGAGCGGCATTTTAAATTATTTGTATGTATGTACGCGTGTATTTGTGTGTGCGCATACAAATTAAATTGTCTACATGTTTGACCTTTCGATAAAACCAATTTAAAGCGGATTAATGTGGGTTACAGTGATATTCGAAATTATTTACATACATAAAATACATATATATGTACATATGTTACATGTGTACGTATTTACTTAAGCATTAGTTGTACCCAAATGTTCGTAATAAATCAAATGATTGCTTGCATTTGATTTACGAGAGCTTTTCAGCAGGTATCGTGCAGTCATCCAGCGCTTTTACAGTAACAAAAATGTGATTTGTCCCAAAATAGAAATAATCTCCTTAAAGCGGTGGGAGTTCTCTACCTTTAAACTAATAAAATTAAATCTTATTTGGTTAGTTAAACAGAAACTGCATACGGCTTCTCGGGTCCATCAAAGGTTACTTGAAGCAATGGTTACTCCCCCAAAACAAGGCTTAATACAACAAGTAAGGAAGGGCTAAGTTCGGATGTAACCGAACATTTTATACTCTCGCAATTTATTGAAGAAATTTTATTTACATAACACACGAAAATCAGCATATATAGTATATGAGGGCTGAGGAGATTCCTGAACCGATTTCATTAATTTTCACCAGCAAGGTGCAGTATATCCAAGACTATACGCTCACTTAATTTTGCTAAGATATCTCACATATTAACCAATACATATATGCGGAATAAAGCCCACCGTTTTTTAAAAAACCTATAATTAGGTTAGGAGCTACGAGATGTTATGACCCGATTTTAATTATTTTTGGAACAGAACACTTTTTGAAGAAAACAATTTCCTCTGAATTACATTAAATTATCTAAGAGATTTACCCATATTTTCGGTTAAAATTTACCCTTAGGCACTGAGTTCAACATGTTCGATATCTGGGGCTTTAAAAAGTTAGAGTCGGAATTCGACAAATTTTTTCACAAATGAAACCAGATATGATATGCACTATTTGTGTAATGTTTTATTCCGCTATCTGCATTGGTTCCTAATGTATATATTATAAAGTGAAGGAATAAGATGGAATTCAAAATTGAGTTTATAACTCACCACGGACCACCACGACTTTCGTCCATTTTTTGTCCGTGTTATCAGGGTGTCAAGGAAATATTATATACCGAATTTCATTGAAATCTGTTGAGTAGTTCCTGAGATATGGTTTTTGACCCATAAATGGGCTATGCCACGCCCATTTTCCATTTTGTAAAAAATGTAAGTGCAGCTTCCTTCTGCTATTTCTTCTGTAAAATTTAATATTTCTGACGTTTTTCGTTAGTGAGTTATCGCACTTTTAGCAATTTTCAACCTAACCTTTGTATGGGAGGTGGGCGTGTTTATTATCCGATTTCTTTCATTTCTGCACATCCCATTTTCGAATGCAACCCTCTCACGCGTTCATTAAGATATCTCAATTTTTACTCAAGTTATCGCTTGCACGGACGGACAGTTGGACGGACATACATCCGGATTTCAACTCCACTCGTCATCCTGATCATTTATATATATATATATAACCCCATATCTAACTCTTTTATTTCTTGGTGACACAAACAACCGTTACGTGAACAAAACTATAATACTCTCTTTAGCAACTTTGTTGCGAGAGTATAAAAAATAAGTCTTTTATTTTCTTTTCAAGGAAATAAAAGCAATAGTAACATATTAGGGTTATTACTGGGTACTAACCTCTGAGATCTCACTTTCAGAAACATGGTAAAGAGAAATACTTGTGCAACTAAGGTATAGAAATGACAAATATTCCATTTAAAGAAATTAGAAACGAGGAAAAAAGCAAGAAATTTGGTCGACTCCAGCAAGTTGTTGAATAGAACTCACTTGGAAACACAATGAACCCAATGATGACTCAAAATTGCCGAAAGCGGTCATGCTTTCTTGCGATCTCCGCCTTTAACCAGGAAAATAAAACTATTTATCCCATAAATGCTTCCTTAGATGACTCGGAATAATAAATGTGAATTACAATTTCAATCTATTCTACTATTATAAAGAGGAAAGATTTGTATGTATGTTTGTATTGAATAAACTCAAAAACTACTGCGCCGATTACAAAAATTCTTTCACCATTGGAACCCCGAGTAACATAGGCTATATTTATTGCTTGAATCTCAACTTTCTGGAAATAGTTCCCAGGTGAGGGTATCAAAAAGGCTCTGTGATGGAGAATCTTAATCCGAAACTGAAAATCGCTTGCAAGTCATTCTCTTCGCATAGCAATCGTGTATCAGAAAGTCGAGTAACGAGCGCTTGCAGCTGCTTGCTGAACAAAATTTCAAAACCTGCTAAGTACGCGCTTGAGAGTCGAGTACGGAGCGTGTGCAGCAGCTTGAAGAACAAAATATTAGTAGTATACAAGCTCGCACTAGGGCGTCGAATTCTGAGCGTTCCCAACGCCTTCATAATCAGAGAGAAAGACACCGGACACCAAAGACTAGAGGTCGTAATCAAGTTTTAGCTCATTACAAATAAATTATAATTTCATGTTCGAATTTTCCTCATTTTACTCTTTTAAAATGAACCCACGCAAGAAACGGGAAAGTTAGCAAAAGAAAAATTGTTCTATGATAGCCGATAGCCTCTTTGGAGAGCTGTAAAAATGTGTTAAGAAGATTCAGAGTCGAGCATTGTTTTGTTATTGATAGTGAAATTTATTAATTCAACAAAGACGTTACCAGCCTTATAGCTTCAATGTTGAGACAAAATACTCAAAAAAATTTAAATAAAGGAAATTAGTGTGGGATCCTTTTATTTAATATGAACAAGCTTTCTTTTCAAAGCATGAAAAAATGACAAATAAATAGCCAGGTGACAAGTATGCAACAGCATTTGAAAACAAGTTCAACTAGCAGTGCGATGGAACAAGGCAAATTTGAAACCAGTTCTGGGACCACTTAAAATAGATGCTTATAATTCATGGAGAAAACACCCAAATATCTAATGATAAATAACGTACTATTAACACAGAACTTTATGTATATGATCATCTGATCTCCACCACGAGGAACTAATATCGTCAAGGTCTATTAGTTGAATGAAAGATTGAACCATAAAAAAGTTTAGTGAAAGCTTATATGGAAGCTCTTGCAGTCGCTTTACTGAGCTTTTTTAGACAAATTATTTTCATTTTAAGCTGATGTGTTGAGAAAACTTTAAGAAATATTAAGGATTCGACTGGTTATAAAGGTTGTAAAGATGAAAAAAAAATTGTTATGAACATTCAACATGCAAATAATATTTATTATGGTACTGTTGAGGTACTTCTCTGCAGTCAAAGTTAAGCAACAGCAGATTGGAACTAATTCAACTAATAACTCAACCAAACAAATTATTTACACAATTTATGCAGCATTGAAAGCGGCTTTCGCCAAATTTATAACAGAAATACTACAGAATCTTGAATCTTTAATCCTTATGCATAATTAAATAGGACTCTCTCCTAAACACACAATTGGGGCTCACCCATACAAATATTTGCGACGGCTTAGCGGCAACTAAAAAGGAAGCACTCCTTATATATATATTTATAGACTAAGACGGAGCAAAAAATAGCAAGCCCACACATCCTTTCGCGCAATAATATTTCCACGCACACAAACTTCTTCATTTCTCTTTCAACACACACACTCAAACAAACACTTGTTCCAAAATGTTTGCGTAGTGACGACTCACGTGACGTATAATCCATTTTTAATGCATTGCGTTGCCTTTCAATTCCACCTTCCAACTTCTACGCAACATCAAATACTACAATACCTGCCACAAGAACAACAACAACACTGACAGGGTGTTAGCAGTGGTGCAAATAGAATATGCATATGTATGAGTTCTGGCACATCGCAGACAGACAGACGAATTTTTCAGGTGCGAGCGCATACATTAAAACACACACACGCACGCATACCTTAATGTGAGTTATGTGACTGTATGTGTGTGTGGCATGCCACCAACGCTGATTGTTTCAACACTTTCAAGTGAAATTACGAATTTTCAACACACACGTCTACAAAAACCCGTCAACGCCGTGCAGGCTAAAGAGTTGCACGCACACACAGACATACACTTAGCACATTCTTTGTGCTATTTGTAGACTGTTTGGGGCGAAAGACAAAGACACAAAAAACCCTTGCTTAGACAACAGGTGTAGGCTGTGGCAATGTCAGACAGCCCGTCAGTGAATTCACAAGTATTTACATGAGAACGCATGTGTCCCTGTGCGTGTGTTTGTGTGTGTAGGTGCTTTTATGTTTCGTGTCCATGCTTCACACATTCCTGCAAAGGTGACGTTGCTGATTTTAGCTGTCGCTGCTGATATACATATATTTCCCGCTTAGTCTTTGGAACACCTCGTCGAGTCTCAACGTCTGCTTATTGTCACGAATGTTGTGTACACACATAAATTAGAATCGAATGGATTGAAATGCAATGCGTGCCTTACTTGACATATGGATGTGTGTGTATGTGTGTTTCGAAAGTAGACACAGTTTGTAATGTGATTTACGACCTACCGTTAGTACAGCGAGCGCAAAATAATGACATTGTCAGAACAATAAAAAACGTTTTTACAACCTGAAATGCTTCAAATCCTTTGCGAATGACATTTTGATTCTACAACCTTGAAGAGCAGATTGGAAACATAGACATAGATATTGGTGGAATCAACAGAACAGAGATATTGAAGAATATATTGAAGACATAGATAGATATATTGCTGGGATCTACAGAACTCAAAGATCTCAAAGAACAGATGGAAGACATAGACAGAATTATATGGGAGATATCTGAGAGGTGAGCCTTTGAACATACAAACTCATATCAGAGATTGATGTATGGATCTGTGATGTAAAGTATTCCACCTTCACGATTGCTACAGACCCGACTTCCTTATCGTAGACCCGACTGAAGTGTGAGTTATAGCGGACCTCTCGTTAAAACCCCTCAAAATCCACAACAAGCTCAAAAACTCACACTTCCACAACTACTTCGTAACATCTTATCCGCATTTACTTAAATTTCAAGCAATTACAATTATAAGAAAACCAACGTAAGTAAAATTACAACTTGCTCCCCTCTCATCTCCGCAAAGTTGAGACTCTCGCAAGAGCTGTTGTTTTTCCAATGAATCTTAAGCGCTAAAGCTCCGCACCAGCTGAAGGTTGCACTAAATATTCAAACTTGGCAACTTCTTGGCACCGTTGGCTGCTGCGCGCTCGCTTAGTTAACGGTAATTTTAATCGCATTCATAACGTACTGGCGTTCATTCGTTTCTTTTCTCGAGAGCAACCGCAGAAGGTTTAACTAATGCAGCTTGATTGTTTGAAGAACTGCTGCTTTCAACTGTTTTAACCGCAAAGTTCATTTACTTTAATTACATTCATGCATTGACGCTTGCAAACAGCGGCGCACGCACTTGCAGACATACATATACATATATTTTTATATACATACATATATATATATATAAAGAAATGTATATGTAGGTGTATTTGTGTTAGTTTGCAATCTTAAATATTAATTATGCTCCTCAGTTGCTTTAAGCGTTCAGCTCATTACTTTAATGTGTGGCTTCCTGAGTTAAAAAGTTTTATTAATTCACTGAAGTTCGCTGACATCACTTGATTTCTGGTATTCGAGGGTAACAATACGAACTTAATCGCGCTTTCGTCGAAGATTTGATTTTTTGATAAAAATACAAAGCTTTCCCTAATTTCTTCGTCGCCCAAGTTTCAAATTGTATTTGATTTGATGATTTCAGTGAATTATCGAGTATATTTTAGTGTGATGTCTTTGACGATAAAGAAAATGTTTCAATAATTTTATTCCAGCTCAGTCAGTTTCAGTTATACTTTTTATTCACTCCTGTCAATCTAAACATGAAGATAGCAACGGATCCGAAAAATAACTCAATATCTTAATTGCCTTTTCGCACAGCCAAATTAATTTAATACATAATAATTGAGAAACCATGTTTTGCCTTTCTCTCAGCATGCTACTCGATTAACAATCAGCTGTTATACACCGGCAGAGTTGCATTCCAGTCTCAAATCGATTAGTATTCGATTAAAAATTGATGTAGTAAAATAACAATTTCATTTGTGTGGTAAATCGATCTAAATCGAGCAAGGTTCTAAGACTGAAAATCACTATGCATCTTCATTAACTGATGATATATCCTCAACTATGTTGAACTTTGTGCCTGCAAAAATGTTTTTGTTATTATTATTAAATTAAATTTTAGGGTCATTTTATGGTAATCAAGCTCTAGCTCAATGAACTCACCAAACGTGGTTTGCACTTTATTTAAAATTAGTGATTATAGCTCGGAAGTCTAAGAATGTCCTGGAAGACCAAAAAAGTTGAGAAATTGGAAGCATTGTTCGACGAACATTATTATCAAACACAAGAAGAACTCACAGAATCTTTGGGAGTCACTTAAGCATCCATTTTTAAACGTTTAAAAGCAGCTGGATACAATTTAAGGCATTGATATAGGGAGCGATATGAGTTGAAACCAAGATACGCTGCTTGAATGCATCGGATTGTGATTGGTAATAAAAAATAGATCAATTATGACAACCTTAAATGTATGAAGAACCTGGCCAACCAGACAAATTAACGACATAGCCGAATATAAATGACTCCAAGGTAATGCTTTGCTTTGGGAACAAAAGAGTGGTTGTATTATGAGCTTCTAAAACCGAGTGAAACTATTAATGGGGAATGCTACCAACAACAACTACAGCAGTATAAATCTTCGGGCTCATGTTGCAAGAACATCAAATTGGGTTTTTGTACATATCTCGGAAACCAATAGAGCTATATAAACCAAACTTTCTGCAGTCGTTTCGTTTAACCACTTCTTAGCACATTCCAAAAATGAAAGAAATTGGATAATAACCACGCCCACCTCCCATACAAAGGTTAGGTTGAAAATTACTAAAAGTGGGTTAACTCACTAACGAAAAATGGCAGAAACACTAAATTTCACATAAGAAATGGCAGATGGAAGCTGCACTCAGATTTTTTTACAAAATGGAAAATGGGCGTGGCGCCTTATGGGTCAAAAACCATATCTCAAGAACTACTCGACCGATTTCAATGAAACTTGGTTTGTAATAGTTTCCTTACATCTCAATAATATGTTGTGAAAATAGGCCAAATCGGTTCACAACCACGCCTACTTCCTATATACCAGAACTTTGAAGACAATCTGAATCGTTTACATTACAATATATAAAGTAAGCACTAGTGAAGATATCGGTGCAGAACTTTGCACAAATACTATGTTTATAGTGTGGCAGCCCTATTCTAAAAATCGCCGAAATCGGACCATAGGTTTTTAAGGCCCCATATATCGAACACGAGGACCTCGGTGCTTCTAGTCTAATATTATGGTTTCCAACTTTCAATGGACTTTATACAATATATATGACGAATATGTGGGTCAAATTGTGTATTACATAATATAAATAAAGTCAAAGAAATACTACTAAATATACGAACTTAGCCCTTCCTTACTTGTTTTGGAATGTAATCTACGAACTATGGATAATACTTTGAATAATAATAATATTGTACTTATCTTTCTTAAGCATCACATTTTGAGAAAAAACGGATTGAGTGCCTTTTAGACGACTCCTTAATGGAATGGATAATTATTTTTAGTTTTCAAATACCCCCTGAAGCCCTAGACTACTTTGCTCAGCTGAGCCGAAAAAGCTATATAAACGATGCTCGCCGACCAGGTCTACTCTCCATTAGGAAGAGGAAACGAGTATAATTTCAAAGCTTTGCTTGGTGGTTAAAGAATATTATGTTTTACCATAAAGGTCATCAAAAAAGGAATGCATAAAAACACCAAAGCTTACTTAAAGCAATGGCTTCTCAGAAGAACCCGTTGGAGAACATCACGAAAATGTAGAAATAATAAGAAACAAAATAAAAATTTAACACAACCTCATTAAAGCGCTTCGAACTAACAGTAAACTTTAATGAAAAATCCAAAAATATTCTACTCTCCACGCCGGCATCATAAATCCCCCAATTAAAAGGTAATTTAAGATTTGAGCTGAAGCTGCCAATCGAAAATTCAATTTACTTGTTTTGAAAATCGAACACAATGTAAGACACATATATGTATATATGTATGTATATAAGCGAGTGCATGTGGCTGCATGAAACGGTCGGGGAAAATGAGTTGTTAGCAATGCAAAAACCGAACAACAAACAAGCGAGCGTACCGAAGTGATGAAGGAAATACTTTCGAATATGCAGCGCGCTAAAAATGCAGAAGAAATTAATTGAAAACTCTATATAGCAAAAAGGAAATGGAAGAAAATGCAAATTAACCCGAAAATCTGAAATTGAGAAGGCGCTGCAGGAGCGAGAGAGGGGCTGGCGCTAGCGGAGCTTGAGCGTGGAAAACTCTAGCGAAACCCGAAAATGAAATGTGCAAAGTGAGCGTAAACTTTTGTAGACTTTGTACAGCGTGCAACAACAACAACAACCTGCAACCACCCACCCCCTGCCGCACAGTGCCGCTGCATAGCTGATCGTCGTCGACGTCATCGGTGTTGCTGGCGTTGAAAGAAGATTGACCTCACGATTTTGTAATTAATTTTCCGCAAACTTGTTGGCCGAAATTTTTGCACAAACCACAACAGTTAATTCACAACAAAAGCAACAAACTGATGCTGCTGCTGCTGCTGCATGGAGCATGCGAAAGCACCGTAGTTGTTGCAAGCAAAAGCATTGTTGCAGCAAGCGTTTTGAAAGGAAAATTTTGCACTCGAGCTGCCACCTTCGAACGAAGCTTGCGCAGCCGAAAATTTGGAGAGAAATGCAACGCTGCTGTTGCTGCCGCTGCTGGCACTGCTGTTGCTGGATTTGACGCTTGAAAGTAAGTAGTGAGCAACTTTCAAGTGGCACTTGCAACACACAATAAGATATTGTGTTTGTGTGCCGCTCTGTTGCGAAGCGTGTAGCTGGCAACAACAACAACAACAACAAGAAGAAGAAAGGTAACAGCAGCAGCACATCCGACTAAACCAACAATGACAACAAAACACTTTGCGGCTAGTTGCAACAACTACTAGTACAACAACAACAATTGCAACAACAAGCGTAATAATTGCACTTGATTGTTGTTGTTCATTTGTTTGTTGTGCTCTGCTGTGCTGCTTGTTGTCATTTCTGCTGTTCTGTTGTTGTGGTTGATTCTTGTTGATTACATTATTTGTGTTGTTTTCGGTGCGCCACACACACACATCCGTGCACATGCATATCACTTTAGCTCAACTTAAAAGCATGAAAGTGCAAAATTGCAACTCGCAAACAAATTTTGCCTAAGCAACATTTTCTTCATTTGCACAAAGTTTGCAACCCTTCTCTCCTCCTGTGCACAGCACCTTGCAACACAGCTATTAGTGGAGTCCCTGCAACCGTCCAAAACCATCCATGCACCGGCGTGTGTACTTAAAAGCACACTTTGTTTGCACACACACACTGCTCTTTCATCCGCCAGCAGTGCATTCGCCTTACACTTCAGCCCAGCTGTCCGTCCATTTTGACAGTCAAAGTGTATTACACACTGTAACATCAATTTAAAGTTTTGCGGAATTTGTGGTATTATTGAACTCGAAGTTTATTGTGCATACAACAAGTACGTGCAACACACGTCGCAAGCCCTACTGCCAAGCTCAACAACATTACTCGGGCATCTTTGGCGGCGCTGCAACACGCTGCAACAACGTTGAGTGACGTTGCAATATTTATTCGTTCCTGCTGTTATTGCAGTTGTTAAAAAACTTGCCATTGTTGTTGTTGTTGTTGTTGTTGTTGCTCTGTGCCTGCTGACAGTTTACCTCACTAACTACACAACAGCATAGCATAGTGGCAGCACATAGCGGTATGTGAGGCACAATAACACAGACACATGTGGCTCAACTCAGTCTTGACTGCTTCACTTCTTTTCTCTTTTTGTTGTTGCTTTGGGGCTTTTTGTTTACTTTGTTGCGGCTTAAGTATTTTCTGTTAATGATTTTTCCTTCATCCCAATGGCTTTTGCTGGCCGCTTCGCTTTTTTGGTATTTTCGGTGTTTAACAGGCAACTTGGCCGTACAACGCCGAATTTCATTGCTTGCATCAACACATGTGCAGGTTTCTGAGATGCCAGCGTAAGAGCAAGAGCAACACAAAAAATCAAATTAAATTGTGCGCTGTTGAGGTGTGGGGGGCATTCCAACCGCACCGCCAGTATCATGCTGACTGACATGAGTTGATTTAAGTTGGCAGTTTTGGGAAATGCACTTCAATATGCCTGTTAATGCATACCAACGGTCGTCGGGAATATTGCTACACACACACACTTATTTGAATATGAAAATTTCACACGAGCACACACACTTAGTGGCATCACTTGCTCTTTAAATACTTAAGCTGCAAAGTAGTTATTATATTTTAACTCAATGGCTCCGAGTCTCGGCAGTGGCTGTTGATTAAACGTGCGGGAACATTTGAATTGGTTTGAAAAGGGTATTTTTTGTAAAATGTTACATAAAATTTTAATGTTGCAACTATAATTTTTTTAGTTGGCAACTCTGTTCAAATTATGATCGAGTTAACACTATAAATTACTGCTAAATCCGTTAATATTGTATTTTTTGAGAAAAAAATGTGATATTAAAGAAAACAAATAACTATTAAAATCATTTTTCATTCATTGGCAACCCTACCCACACCCTTATCATTCCCGTCCTACTTTATGGTGCAGAAGCGTGGACGAATATCCGTTGAGCCAGCACTATGAGTTTCCGAAAGAAAGGTTTCGCACAAGATTTACGGTCCCTTACACATTGACAACGGCGAATACAGCAGACGATCGTGTTATTCGACGACATAGACATAGTCCAGCGAATAAAAAGACAACGGCTTCGCTGGCTAGGTCATGTTGGTTGAATGGACGAAAGTGCTCCAGCTCTGAAAGTGTTCGATGCAGTACCCGCTGGTGGAAGCCGAAGAAAAGGGAGACCTCCACTCCGATGGAAGGACCAGGCGGAGAAGGACCTGGCTTCATAACTTTGGTATATATATAATTTAAATTTTTTTGTTTACAAAGCAGGAATTATGAGCACATCGGATCAAAAGCTCCAAATGTAAGTTTAGGCATAGCCACAGTAAAGATCTCATCTCAGAACACGTCATTATTAATAAAGAAACCTCGACTTATACTTTATTGTAGTTATACTTTTTATACGACTTCGGAAAAGGTTGCGATAATTGTTTAACGCTTCAGTGGAGAGGGAATAACGTTGAACAATTAACGCGAGAGAGAGAGAGTGTGTGAATGAGAGTAAAGCATAGAACTTAAAGCACTTGCCATGCTTATGCTATTTGAGCAATACTGGTTTTTGTAGAACAATGTTTAAATTTTTGGTTGGTGACATTTTCACATGTGTACGCATATGTATGATTGTATGCTTGCGCATTATTTTTCCTTCGTTTCTGTTTCATTTCTTCGAATTCTCAACTATTTTGTGTGACTTTTGGTTGAAATACTCTGCGTTGGCCGTTGAAAAGTTAAGACTTCATGAAATGAAATAAAATGAAATGAAATGGTGTTTCTTCGATGATCGCTCGGTTACAACGGATAAAACGACTTCTGAGTGGTGATTTTAATGAATAAATTCCAAGGTTTTATACAAATAATTATATATAATATTGCAGTCAATAAGTACAGCGGGACAATTCACAATATGGACCAAATGGTTTTGCATATTTGTTAGTTTTCTTTCATACAAAATGGTATGCATTTCTTGGAATATCACTAACTTCTTCCGCACGTAGGGACTCCACGCACCATTTTTTTATAATATTATTTATTATTATTAAAGAAACCCCAACATATCTAAAGGATTAATTTTCTTTTATAGATTGAACATAGTTCCATTCCAGTTCTAGCTAACAATAGTTAATAACTGTTGGAATAGGGGTTTCGTCCTTTCTTTTCGAAGTAGAGGTTGTTAAAGGTTGAAATCGGAAATCGGTTTCGTCTTTTGTGGAAACTTTGAGTTAAAAACTAGCTTGGGTCGAAGGTCAACTACATGTAACTATCTTCAAAGAGTTAGTCTGTTTTAAAATTATTAAATATACTACAACTCTCTTCTCTCTCATCTCAAATCATATAGTCATATATACTATATATATATCATATAATCATATACACATATCAATAAGTCGATAAACGCTCCAAACTAGATTTGAATTCAAAGAGTCGATTTATTTGAGTGTAATATTCTATAGTATATGTAGTTTTAAGGACTAATTTCTACATCTCCGAAAACGTCAGAATAAGCTGAGTAAAACATTGGAAGATATCTGAAGAAGTTTAAACCGTGTTTCAAAGACCCGAAAAATAACTTTAAAATTCTTAAATTTGCATTTCAAACCAACCACACAACCAAAATATTTAAATAAATAAATTGAGCGCGTTTAATAAAATTCACTTTCCAGCCACAATTGAATGCGTCTTTGTCGAGAAAAATTAAATTCCTTGCCACACATCAGTCTGCCTTAATTTTACGACATGTTTGTCTTTCGTCTTTTTTATTAAACAAATGCACGTGACACGGGGATTTGCTTGCGACACAAAATGCACGAACCGAACCGAATGTCCAAATGGACAGACGGACGTGAGTATCAGATTTTACCTTTTAACGCAATAATGGGGGCAGAATAATCGTCAACGTTAAAACTAATAATAAATGGCAAGAAAACACTGTGAAAGCGCAATACAAATCACGCATACAGAGAAGGCGGCGAGTACGGAGTCCGGCAATCGTGTTGACAGTCAGTCCGTCAATCAGGCACTCAGGCAGTCACACAGCTGACGCGCGTTTGGTCCGGCGAGTGCAATCAACAGCGCGCCCGAAAATGTCAGCAACTACATAAAAATGTTGCTGCTGCCACTTCACGCGGCGCGTACGCAAGGCAATAAAGCAGGCGGCGAGGAGGGCAACTGAACCGCCGCGCAAGTTGACACGAACATGTCACGGCGAACGACAGGACATTTCCGTAAGCAATACCCAGAGCAGCAATAACAACAACGCTGTTTGCAGCAAATAAAAGTTGCTGGCGACTTTGGGTGAATTGCAAAGGAAGAACATTCGGGCAGGACATCAAGTGAATAAGAAAATTAAAAGGCGAACTGCACAACTCCAACTCAATGGCCAGGATGGCAAGGCGCTAAATGCAAACAACGTTGGACGGTGCGAAGCGATACAAATGAAGCGAAACGCGTGTGAAGCGATAGCGAAGAACGAAGGCGACGACGCCCACGGTGGCACTACAGGTGTCGGCGACAGCGCGAACAGCTTTAAGAGCGCGTAGTGACCGTCAGAGGGCGGTGGGTGTGGCGCGTGGGCGTAGCGTTGCTGGTTGCCAAGTGACTTGAAAACGCTTTTTATTATGCTCTTCACAGAACTTTAGCGCGCTCAGGGGGCACATTGACGCGAGTACCATAATATTTTAATAGGTGAAATAAACAAACAACAAATTGGCATGGAAGAAAGCGGAAAAGCTGATTCTGCATAAATTGCCGCAAGTGAGCGCATAATAACTAACTCAGAAAAGGTGTGTGTCGGGGTGTGCTGAAAAGAGAAATATGCGTTAAAAAGTTGCAAATAAATATTTTTCAGCTCGCAAATGCATTCAAGTTGATTATTCAATTAAATTATTCCAAATCAACGCGCAATCGAATTTGTGTATTTGCCATGAAATTCGTTGACCGAAACCATTGAACATGGCGCAGTGAAATTTATTTGCTCCACACTTGTACTTGTGTTATGTATATATATAACTGTACATCAGGTACATAAATATATATGTATATACATATATCAAACACAAAATATGTGTGTGTATTTGTTTTGCCCAATAAATAAATATTTGCACAATTCGATTTCATAAATTAATTCACACACCAAATATGTGCAATGCTATGTTTTTAGTACTGCAACAACAACAACAACAACAACAAATATCAGCTACAAATAAATATTTCTTGGCTGCCGTATAAAATGTTGCAACTGAATTCTGTAAAATTATTTCAGGCTTGAGTGCATTCAAATGTCCTTTCGGTAGCTCTGTATGTGAGAGAGAATGTGTATACTTATAATATATATATCAGCAAATGCTTTCACATTTGCAAACCACTTGCAAGGAATGTGCCTCAAAGTATTCACTGTAACCATATAAAGCATATAAACCATATATTTACATACGGTTACTGACAGCTTATTGGGTACAGCAGCCAAAAAGTAGAATTTTTTTATTCTAAAAGGATTTAAAAAAAAAATATTTTCTACTATTTTCCCATACGATCAACGATGCTTCAAATTTGGGTAAGACACTGGTCTTATACCAAGTCCAAAGTATGCAAAAATGCTCATTTAAATTTAGCAAAAAAATAAGCATTTTAGCGAGAACAGCAATAAAATTAAACCCAGAAAACAGAAAATACAACAATTGATTCTATAAATATAGCTTATTGATGAATTAGTTTCCAATTGGTGGGAGTCCTGACCATCCTAGAACACTAAATTTTGATTCCAGAAATTGTTGCTGTAACATGATGTTTTTCTGGCCTCGATTTCTGTCAAAGATTTCTAGTTATTAACTCCTACTTTTCCACACCAGTTTTTCCTTCACTGCAGTACAAATATTCACACGATTTAATTCAACTTTGCTTCTTCGTTATTAGTAAATTGCATACAAGTGTTTTCTTGCGGTTTTCGTCATTTGCACTCTTAGAAACGCAATCAAACTGCTTGTGTATAGTTTAACATTATTAAAGCAGAATTTCATGAACGCCTGAGGAATTTCGACAAAGTATTGAGAAGCTGTAGGCATAGTATGAGTTCTTTTATATCACTATAATATTGTCATAACGGAAGCACAAAATTATTGGGACTTGAAAAATAATTCATAAAAATCTTACTCCGTTGGAAACCATATGGATAATTTTTTCGTAAATTTTTGTACAGTAAAAATTTTAGATGCCTTTGTTGTCAAAAATATATAGAAAATCTTATAAAATTTAAAATTCTAATAACCTACTTTTAGGCTGAGTTTGAATTTTTTTATTGACGCTAGTTGATAAATTTTAAATATATTCTTTTGCAGCAGACATACTTATATAGGTACATATTTGCTATATATTAGGTTAGCAAATATCTCCCTTCCGTTTTTTTGGTCTGTATTCAATGCTTTATAAAAAGTGTTACAGTTATCAGATTTATTTCAAATATGCGTCGGTTCGTTCGATAATCTGTTTCCCACCTTATTTGCGAAGAACTCGGACAGCCACTTTTCACAAAATTCTTTTGAGTTCAACATTACAGGTGGTAATCTCTTGGCGCTCTATCTGGGCTATATGGTGAATGCGATAAGACCTCTCATCCGAGCTCCCGTACCTTCTGACGAGTCATCAACGAAGTGTGTGATCTGGCGTTGTCCTGGTGAAACACTACACACCTCCTGTTGGCCAATTCTGGACGCATCGGGTCGATCGCCTGCTTAAAGTGGTCCAGTTGTTCGCAGTGGATGGTAGAATTAAGCGTCTGGCCATATTGGAGCAGCACATAGTGGATGATTCCCGTCTGATCCCACCAAACACACAGCAAAACCTTTCTGGCCGTCAATCCCGGCTTAGGCACTGTTTGGGACGATTCACTTGACTTCGACCACGACCGTTTTCGCTTGACATTGTCGTATGTGATAAATTTTTCGTCGCCAGTCACCATCCGCTTAAAAAATGGGGCGAATTCGCTCCGTTTTAGCAGTATATCGCAGACGTTGATTCGGTACAGAAGGTTTTTTTGCGTCAAATCATGCGGCACCCAAACATCAAGCTTTTTTGTGTATCCAGCCTTCTGCTGATGGTTTAAAATGGTTTGGTGACTAACTCCCTTCTTCCTGGGCGATGTCACGAGATGCCACATGTCGGTCTAACTAGATGTTTTCCATGATTTCATCGGTATTCGTTGTCACAGGTCTTCCGCCGGCTGGCTTATCCATGGTGTCGTTTTCACCCGCTCTGAATCGTCGAAACCATTCCTCCGAAGTGATAGAGTATCATCCCCCAAAACAACATTAATATCACGGAACGTTTCTCTACCGGATTTGCCTTTAACGAAGGAAGCCTTGAATATGGCGCGAGTTTCGGCGTTAGTGAACTCCATGTTTACACGTATATAACTGTTGAACGCAATATCCAAACTAATCACACATTAGCGTCGTTTTGTAGGCTATGCCAAAACCTTTCAAAGATGTATAGTATTGTAAGATACAAGATTTTTTCCAACCTAATACTATATACATAATATATTATTAGAACTACTGATGCTGAACTAAAGCGACTGCCTATGAAAAGTAAGAAATATTGCTGCAGCGGATCCTGTGAAACGCCGATAACTAAATAACGTAATTAAAATTAAAAACTGTGAACAATAAATTTGAAAAAAAAAACAAATAAAAATATTTGTAAAAAACTTAACTTTTTTATTGTTAATTTGAAATCAATACAAATAACTCAAAAGGCACTTGAGCGCAACAGCAATTATGACAAAGGCAATAAAATTGGTATTCATATTTGTGTCTGTTTATGTGTTTATGTTTTTTGGTGGCTGCCTAAGTTAAGTGAAGCGTAATTTCACTGTGGTCGCCACCATAAAAAGAAGTCACACCAATTTTGATATTCTCTTTATTTTACAATTATTTACACGCATTGGAATACACAAATAAAGATATACATGTATATATGTAAACGATTGTATAGTCTTGTGTGTTGACAGCGTGTTGCAACAGTTAAAATTATACAAAAACAATATATATACACGAAGCAATCAATGCGGAAACAACAGTAAAAACATGAGTATGTCGTAAAATTAAAAAATTTCAGAAAAAAAATTTAATAATAAAATAAAAATTATAAAAAATTATAAAATATAGACTATAAGTACACACATGTGTATGTATGCATGTATGTATCCGTGTATGTTCGTGTTTGTTATAAAATATTTTTAGGAGCATGTCCATAATAAAAAGTGGTAATAAAAAGCGTTGTTGGGCGCGTGAAATTAATAGTAATAAACTGAAGAGCACGGGCACACACACACAGAGACACGCACACACGAACACACTCACTCAAACTCTTCACCAGCATATTTGTGCTTGTTTTTGTAAATATTTGATATTTTTACAGCTCAATCGTGTGATCGCATCTAATAAACATGTATGGCAATTACTTTTTTTGGTGCTGTTGTTGTTGTTGTTGTTATTGTTGCTGTGAGTTTTTGTGTGTTTTCTGCTGCCCAAATGACAGTGCGCGCAGGCTTTGGTACTCTGAGGCCGTCATTAAAGGAGTGTGGGTAAGAGAGGGTGAGGGAGGGAGTGGAGTCTTGGCAGCTGTGCAGTTCATTAACACGGCCGTACAATCATAACAGTAATAATAAGTTTATGTATATAAAAATATTTTTTTTATGAAAATATATTAAAAGGCAGCATTTATGACACGGCGGAGAAGGAGTGGAAGTGGAGAGAAAATGAAAAGTGAAAAAAATATTAAACAAAGAGCGCATCTGTTGCACCTATGCTTGAACCGGTGTGAAGATCTTTTCATATATTTTAATATAGATGTATACACCAGGAAGATGTGAGGCTGCTGACCTTTTCACAAAACGGTTTCATTGCAATTGTTTTGTATACAACATAAATTTGTCTGTCATCTCATGCACTCTTTAATGCCGCGCTATTTCACTTTTAGGCGTTTGCCAGCGCCTTGACCCCGCCAACCAAGTGTGCGGCTTTAATGCCTTATCGCTTTTCTAATTTACGATGCTTGTTGACTGCTTTATAACTCCGTATGTGTTTGTTGTTGCTGACTGCCGCAATTATTTGTTGTAATTTTATGACTTCCCAAATAAACTGCTTCTTCTACTCAGGCTGCCTTGTTTACTTACACTTATTTATTTTAACACTTTTTTCTGTTGCAACAACAAAAGCAACGAGCGCACTTGCGTTTGCGTTGTGTCAATTGCAGCGGCTCCCACTCCACGACTTATCGTGCCTCATCAGCAACACTCGACTGCAGCAACATCAATTACTTTAAATCCATTTATATATGTGTGCTTGTGTGCAGTCATCAGTTATGTGCTGCCTCACGCGTGAGCTCCACTGTTTATCAATAATAATCAAATAATTTCTGCTGATATTTTTCAGCGTACCATTCTAATGTCTATTTGCTCATTTGTTTGTTTATAAATATTTACTTAGTGTCGAGTTGTTAGTTGTTGCTGCTTCAGTTGCTCCAAGTGCTTGCTGTTGGTCGCCTCGGCGTCGCCGCGCTTTGGTGGCATGTTGCTTTGGATGCGCTCACTTTGTTTGCTTTTTGCTGGAAATTTGTACAAATTAGTGCCCGAAATTATTGTGTTTCGAACACACATTCACACTCACTTATGTACTGAGGTACTGAAGTTGTTTATGATAGGTTTCACCTTTCACTTCCAAATTGCTTTTCGATGAGTGTGGGTATTTTTGGTGGAAACTACCGCATAACTACCTTACTGATAACTGCAAGTTTTTGTGTACATAAGCTTAAGCAGCAGACACGATCAACCAACAAAAATAGATATATACTAATGTATACACAGTTTGAAAATTATAATAGATTTTACAATTACGATTGGAGAGTATTCCCAAAATATCGAACAATTCTCAACTGCAGTTATTATGTTGTAAATATAAATATACTGTAGAAAATCTGCATTCCCAGCTGTTTTACAATCACTTAATTGTGATCCATCACAAACAATAATCATAAAATCCTTAAATCTATTAGCTTATAAAAATATGATTTTCTTTAAAAAACATTTTTGTTTTTTCGGATAGGGATTTGAATATTTCTTTTCTGAAATACTTAACTTTCAAATTAAAAGCCTTATAAACACCATTAAAAATACATTTAACTTATTTTTGAAAATTTTTCGTAGATTAAAATTTTATAAAAGGTGGCAACTCTGGTCATTATGTTTATGCTGATGGCAACCCTAGCTCCAAACTCTACATCATCACATATTTAGTGTGCATTTCTTTAGTTTTACTTTTCTCGGTGGATGGTAACCCTATCCCAAAAAAGATCCGGAAAGTTTTTTTTTATACTCTACCCATTCCATTTAAAAATAAAAACTTTTTATAAGTAGGAACACCATTCGAAAGCGTTGTCGGTTTTATAGCATGTTTTTTTGTCGAAATCAATAATATCTGGAAGACTTTCTGTTTGATAACCACTATGTATTACTTTAAACAGGTTTAATTATCTCTCGACAACCGAATACAATCATTATATTTCTGTTTCAAAATTATTTTTGTTGAAAATTTTAAACAATACACAATTGTATGGTCCGAAGGTACGAAAGTTATTGCTTTTAGGATTACTCGGGTTATCATAATAATATACCCCAATGAGTAGTTTCCGCTTCATCAATCCTACCGCATTATGGAGGACAGGAAAGTTCTTCGTACTCAACCAATTGGTAGAAGTTATGTATAATCTTTATGAAGTACCTAATAAGATCACGTCGTACACGCTTCCGCCTCAACCAGATGTAGATGAGTATTTATACTGCATTACTAAGAACAGAGCAGAAGAATTAGGTCTGATTTGAGGATTGTAACACTCTTGTGAACTTGTGTAAAATTATTTAGAGATCTTTAGAGAATTATTTCATGAACTTATCGCTAAACAGATTTCAATGTCCGGAAAAGATCTCTGAATCCCCATACTATATAGTGCTCTTATACACATGTATATCAACACTCTGGATCATTAAAAATAGTACGTTATATGTCTCAAGAAAACGTTCTTTATAGAACTCTCTACTATTAAGAAATAAGCCGAACATCCATTTATAAAAGCTTTTATAAAAAAAGCTCAAGCGTCAATGCTCAGAATACAAAATAAGTCGATGAAAATGGAAGCGATGCTCAAACAAACCCAACATGGGTGCTTTACGAAATCATATCTCGTGGCGTGCACAAATGTTTTATCACCGGAAATCATTAAATACAATACAAAGTCTTCAAATATCAGCCAAAAAGACAATCCCAGCGTCTAAAAATACCTACAGTTATTTACAAGTCAAGGTCGCACCCTTTCAAGTCAAATTAATAGAGTTGTGCGTTTAACACTCTAACTAATACCAAAAATATACACAACCAAAAACAAATATGTTCGGGCATATGTTTTCGCGGGGTTCCCATGCAGACCTTTTGACGCTTCGTTAGCGACGCACTCGGGCGCTGCGACGGTGTGTGAAACTGTCTAATTAGTCGCTCATAAAAACGTGCAAACTATTACCTAAAATAAAAATGTCCAACAGCAAGCTGGTAAAATAACAAAAAAACGACATCTAACCCTTCACCGCTAAACAATAAAGTTAAACAGCGGAGTTTGGGCAGTTGAGGCAGTGAACCAAAACTAAACTGTTGTTGTGTTTGAGCGACTAGTGTTGTTAGTTGCGCATTGTCTTTGTGGTTGGTTGTTCACTAGTGTGTAGCGCTATTGTTGTTGTTGTAACTACAGTTTGTCACCACTCAAATAGTTACCGGTCAGCGGCGGTTGCTGCATGTTGCCGTTGGCCATCAACGGTCGTACAACAGCTGCAGTCGGTTGACTTTTCGCTTTTCTGACACTGCAACGGCAGGTTGCACGCCAAGTGCCAGAGGTAGAGAGGTGCTTTAGTTTAGTTATCAAGCAGCAACGTCGCTCTGACATCATTATTGCGTATAATTACGGTAATTGAGAGCTGAAAATGAATGGCGAACGTTGAGAATGAAGATGCGCCAAAGCGGACAGCGGAAGGAGAAATTAAAGCATAAGCAATTTTCGCAAAATAAAAATGAAAGAAGAAGCAGATAATTTTAGCTGCGTCTGGCAACAGTGACTGCAAAGGTATGCAGGCAACATGCAACACCGGCAGCGTCGTTGGCCACACAACAGACAGTGGAGGCAGGCAGCCAGTCAGTCAGTCCGTGTAAGGGATTATTGTGGTATTTTCGAAACAAGTTTTCATTTTTTGCGCGACATTCGTTGGCTTGTTGTTGCGCCCCAAACTGAGAGTGTGTGCGTTTGTGCAACACGCAACATTCCAGCTGACATTAACTCTTCAAAAATTAAGGCACAAAACCGAAAGCGCAACATCAGCTACATGCATAAAACAAATTGTAGCGGCAACAACAAAAACAAAAAAAAACACAAAAAACAACAACAACAAAAAAATACATATGTAAGGATTCCGATGTCTGGCTGTGCAACACATTCCGGCATAGCGACACAAGTGAGTAAGGTTGTGCGTGTGTGCATGCAGACAAATTGCGCACAGCCAACGCAGTCGCTCAGCGCTCCCCTTGCACACCGCCTACTCATCACTCGACACATATAATTAAAAACATGTTATGTTTATGGTTTTTGGGTAGAAAATGTTTTCATTTCATTTTCGTTTTTGTTGCTTTTTTTTCTTCCAGCCACATAAAAAGGGTTAAATTGTGCAGCAAGCCGTGACGTGAGGCAGCAACAGTAACAACAAATTTGTTATACAGCAACTATAGAGTGCAACATCAGCACTTTGTCCGCTACGCATTACTTGCAACATATGTTAAGCGCTGCGCTTGCAACACACCGCGCCACAACGCGCAACGCCGCTTCGCAACAGACAACTCATTTCTGCCGCGCGCACTCCTCCAGCCGCATTTTGGTGTCTCGTTGTTGTTATTGTTTCCATAGAAATTGGTGTTGCTGCTGCTGTGGCTGTGAGTGCCGAAAATTTCATCGTCCGCCTCTGCTATGTGGCATTTAATTAGCGCATAATTATCGACGCGCTGCGCTGCGCGCCGGCAATGCGCTCGCGCAGATTATGGTCAACAGTTGAACATGTCAACATGGAAGAATCAGTTGTGCTGACATGTTAATTGGACTGTGCTTGCAGTTGTTTATGACACTCACACATGTGTACATCACGCACATCACGCACACATATGTACAGATCATGCCACATATGGCTCGCTTATGCTTGCTGCATTGATAGCATTGGAAGTAATGTGGTAGGCGTTGCTGCTTTTGTTGTCAGCGCTAATAGCGCATCAGCGGAATGGCTGTTTAAGTGAAATCTCTGATCGTGTAGTTTTTTGTTATTCTTCTGAGAATTGTTAGCTAATGACTTGAGGGGTTTATTCAATCAACGCTCTCGTGATTTGTAGCAGTGTCTCCATTTAAGTGAGCAGCAGTCAGCCTATGCGGAGTTCATATTAATTTGTTGTATAAATTTTTGGTTTCAAAAGCAGAAGAAAGATCGCCCTTCAACAGCACAGATTTAGAAACATATTTCTGCCAAGAATAAGCTTTTTGTATAATTCATTTGCCTTGGGGATTTGAATAAAGATGTTTAGCTACCATAAATGAGGAGAAGAAACTCGGCGAAGCTTCCGCCAGAGACGCTTAAGCCAATTATATTGATATATAACTATACCTAATTTCTATTGTATGAGTTAATTTGTTGGGCCAGAGCCTTTGAGTTGGAATTTTACGGTCCGAGCGTTAATTTTTGATCGGAATCAGATTCAAGCAGAAAGTTAAATAAATATTTTGAATATTGGTAGTAAAAACAACTAAATACCTAAAATGTTCTCAAGATCCTCTTCTCAAATACCTCAAATAGGTATTCATACTGCTTCATCAAATATAAGTTGGTTTTACGTTTTTTATCGATTTTTAAATCCGGTTGAAGCACATTCCAGGAAGCTTTTTTATTACCAAGCTTAACTTCTTTCGAAACTCCAAGAGACCCACTTTCGTTGTCTTATGAAAGTTGTACTCTCCATCCACCCAAAAATCGTACCTACACTGTCTCACCAGTTCATCTACTTAGCTTTCCATAGCTTTCATTGTGACCAGCCGTTGCAGAAATGAAAGCTTAAAGTACAAAATGAAAGCTTAGGTAGCAGGTTAGATGATAGCTAATCAATTTCTTCAAGATCGGGCTTCAACGAATTCCTCTTAGTATCAGACTTCAAGAAAGTGCTCGCAGGAACGAAATTTAATGATGATGAAAATGAAATAGTCAAAACTGATACCTGTTTTGCAGCGAGATACAAGCCATACAACAAAATTGGTACTGAAATGCAGGCAGATCGCCCTAGTTAACTCCTATGTTAAATAGAAAGAAATCGAATTTTCCTTAAAAAATCAGTTCTTATTTAAAAAGCTATGCAATTTCAGCTTCTTTCTTAGTGTGTAATTAAAATAATTAAGTATGTCATCCTTTAATTTAAGCTTCTGAATCACAACACCTCATTTCTTTACTACGTCACCTGCAGCTTCAAGGAAATCACAGAAAATTACCCCAAAGCATGCACTTAATCCTGCTCCGAACTTAACTTTCAATTTACAATAACTTCGTTATTTTCTCGAATGCTACGGTTTGATGTTGTATGCACACAAAAGTGTATTGAACTTGATCAGCACTCTGGACTCGGCACTCCAAACGATTATGCCAGCGAGCGAAGACAAAGGCGACACAGTAATCAGAGTGCAAAATAAGAGGCCTCATTATTGCTAATTAAAAAGGAATTTCGAATAATCGAAAGCACACTGCAGTTGCCAACGAGCTTTGATGTCTCTTGGACACGTTGAACTTTGAACCCGACGAAGGGTGGAGAAAACGAGCAGAAAAATCAGAATGCAACAAACGAGGAGCAAGTGCAAAGAGCAAGTGGAGAGAGAAGTAGAGAGATGGAGAGTGAAGTTGATAGAAGAAGAGAGTAGGAAGCAAGCGTAAGCAGCAGGAGCGAAGTGAAGTGCAGTCAGTCAGCAGCGAGCCAAAACATTCAACGGCGCTGTAATTACTTTGACTCGCAGCCAACTTCCTGCTGTAAAACTGTGTGACAGTGTTACCGAAACCGAGCGCAACAATAGCAATAACAACACAGAAAAGCTAGCGTGTTTTTGTACGAAGCAAGAGAGAAAAAAAGGAAAAAAAAACAAAAATAAAGAACAGCGTCAAGGCAATTGCATAAGCGGTGAATGAAAAGCGTTCAAAAACAAAAGCTGGCAATAATGCTGGCAACGACATACATACGTACATACTTACGAATATATGTATAGCTAACAACGGGCGGCACAGCGTATTTTCTTGCTTGCTTTTGTTGTTGATTTCGTTTTTATTTTATTTTTCTTTTTTCGCCTTTTCCAACGCTTTTGTAATAATTTCAACTTGTTTATAAGCCACTGCAGTTGCAGTTGAAAGTTGCACCGCAAAAACAACAACAACAACAAAGCCAAATTAACAAAATAATACGATGAAGAACAAGAAGAAGAAGCAGCAGCAATAGTGAGCAAAACTAGAAAAAAAGCAACCTTGTTGCAACAACTACAACAGCAGTACGTAAAAGGGAGTCACAAGCCGAGTCAAGTTGCCTGCCAACACTAAGCACAGCAAGAACAACAAGTGCTACAACAGTAACACAAAAAACCGGTTCGAAAAAAATCAGCCAACAGCTGCAACGGCACATAGCACAAGCAGCAGTAACAATAGTGGGCAACAACAACAAACTAGAACTAAGCCATATTGAATGCAATGCATCCTTCTTCCACTTTGTATATGGTTCTATGTGTGTGTGTGTGTGTGAGTAGTAATCGAGTGAAGCGCATTTGCATGTTGATTGCAATAAAACAAGTGCACTTTTTTCGATTCGACAGTCCCCCACCTCCTCAAAGACTGGGCACCGACCCCTACCCTACAATCACACAGTCAACACCGCTTCATCTCAAGCCTGGTCGCCACAGCTAGCTGCCTACGCCTCTTCTTAGGCCACTTGCTTCACTGCTGTTTGCTCTACTCCACACCCTTTGCGCCTGCTGCCGTCTCCCCCTCCCCAAGTTCCATTTGTTAGCGCCGACTTTGGCCATTTGATTTGTGCTTGTCTTGTCGACCCAAAGAAAGGGAAAATGAGTGGGAAAGCGCTCCATTGTAGTTGTTTGTATTTGTCTTTGCCACACACACACACGTCTCTCGTCGCTGTTGACTCACGCCTAAGTGGCAGGTGGGGTGGCTTAGAAGGACCTGCATTCAGCTGCGGCGTTCGGAGGTTCAGTGATTTTGAGGGTTCCGGCGCTCATGCAGTCGAATGTGCGGCTTATCAGTCAGTGGTTTTACTAGTTCACTTCGATGCAGTTCAGTTCGCCTTAATTATTGCCTTTAGTTCTTAACTCGTCTCGCTGTCGGTGCGTGTGAGTGTGTGTGCTGTCGGGGCCTTGATTGCAATTTAGTTTTTTCTTTCACGTTTTTTGCTACAGCAAATCTGCAGGCTTTTTGTGCTTAGCTTTTGTTGTTTTTTCCTTTTAACCGTAGTCATTCTTTTTGTAATTTGTACATGTTTCGCTGCTTCTTCTTCTTCTTCCATCGTGTATTTGCTTATTTCACTCTCTCGTCCTACTAACTGCCAGTATCGTTGCATTACACCGATTTGCATTCAGCGCTGCATTTTCGGCTTTGCCTTTCCGCCTTCTCGGTTATGCTTCAAACGAAGAAACATGCAGAAGCCCGACAAAAATGTCGCAAAAAGATGCAAAAATCTACGAAATTTCACAATCACAACTTATGGACACACACACAGCAACAACAACAATGGTGACTGGGTGCGCGAGTCTTTATTGCTGCAGCAGTTCGCCATGTCCCGTTATTACTTAGTTACTAAATCGTAGATTTTATTTGCCATACTCACCGCAGCGTTTATTTACTTCATGGTTTGTTGGGTTTTTGCCAAGCCGCAGGAACCGCAGCCAGAAGCCACAGCCGGCGCGCAATAACAGTGTTGCCACACTGCCACTCTGGCGCTCTGGCAGCGCGTTGCATTTTCCAAAAAAGAAAAAATAGAGAAGAAGAAACAGCAGTAGTAGAGGAAATTTCTTCATTTTTGTGTGTACTTTTCGTCGCTCCCTCTGCCTCTTTCTTCTGCCATCCTTAAACACTTTTCGCGGTTTGCTGCATTTCGCATTTGACTTACGACATTTTGTGCAATCGCTGCCACAGTCGACTCGCTCCCGCCGTAGCTGCCTTGGCTGCCTGACAAATGCATGCTGCTGCGTGTATCGCTGTTGTTGTCGCTGCTGTTGCTGTTGCAGTTGTCGCTTGGTGCACTGAACCGTGGCCGCCACTGTGTTGGGTTTCCAGTTGCATTTACGGAAAACGTTTGCCGTTTCTGCTGCTGTCGTCTGAGAATGCGAGTGCGTCTGTGTCCCAGCGACAATGATTCGCATCAGGTTGTGGCGGTTAAGGTTCTAGTTGCATGGCTGTTGATTTAAGTTCTTTCTTACTGTTTTTGTCATTGCACTAACGCATCGCACTTTGTGGCTAGAGGTGGCATACACTTTGCAAGGATTTTTCTCAGTTGTAACGAGAGACTGACTTGCGTTTTAGCATAACCGGAAATGGTAGTTAAATTGATACCCCATATATACTCGTTTATTGGATAACATGGAATAATTAGTATGTGTGCATTGAATAATTGAGCGCCCAGACTTATTTTTCTTAAATCAATATCAGTTACTTAAATTTTATTATAAATTTTCATTATATGATCTTTTACAACAATAACCAAAATGGCATACAGAGCGCAGGATCTGCACAAGCATGTTTTGCTATAAGAATTCCGGAGCTATGTCGTTGGAATCGAAAAAGTTATGGACTTAGTGATATTTTGAACCAGTTCATAACTAATCTAAATAAATCAGACTATGTATATCCTCCCAAAGTTGGACTTCAATGGTTCCTTCCAGGTGAAGATACCCTCCAGATGGTATCCACTCTAGATATCAATTTAGAAGAGATTTAGTAGGGTAAAATGATACCATATCTAAAGAAGAAGCTCACTGTCAGAAAAACTCCACCTGTCCATAATCTGGGTACCAAAGGAAGTAAGCGGTAATAAAAAAGCAGACGAGTTGCCAAAATCAGGAATATCCCTAGATGAATCCGAGGCAGAGGAACAGAGGTGAACCCGTGGTTCGAACAAATATCGCAGAACAGATGGAAATCTATAACCAAATGCAAAATGACAAAGCAGATATGGCCTAAATATGACAGGATACGAACTATTGACTTATTAAATAAATCAAGAAAGAGTATATACAGCCTTACTATCACCATAACAGGGGATTGGCCATTTAGAGAACATGCATTTAAAATGTTCCAAACTATAAGAGAATAAATAAACCGCTTTATTTTCCCCAGCTCTGACACTAAACCAGACATAGAGCACTTGGTACCAAATCTTGAATGGCTGCCCAAGAAAAACATAACAGAAATAAGTAGTATCTTTGAGAACAACGCTGAAACTAGATAACAAGTTATAAAGGTCAAGATAATGAGCCATTATGACCTTGTGGGTGCCTACCTTGGTTTAATAATGGATGTCACTCTTTCAGCTTTAAGTCAAGAGCAAATAAAGAGTAAGAGCCCGATTAGAGTCAAATAGATAATAGACTTCTGTCATCTGTAGTAGATATTAAAAACACTAGGTAAGACTAGAGTTCCAGTTAAAAAGTAATGATGTCGAGACCCGACCTAAAATTGTCATCTTTAACCAAGTTATAGAGAGGTTTTTCTTCGACCAAAAGTAACGATTCTAAAAGAAAATGTGATTGAAGGCAAATTCAAACTTCGGTGTAAGAATTTTTTATGCCGTTAGTGAGGAAAGTTTCTGATTGACATTCACTTGGTAGTGGCCAGGAACGATTCTTTTGCATATGACTCATGCAGCTCACGACTTCCGGTTTTAGACCAAGTATCCTCTGGGTAGCCAACATACAACCGTTTGGAGGTGAGCTAAAGTGAGAAGGCGATGTCCGCTTCTGCGATTGTGCGTAGGGTTTGGGACCCACCAAATAAAAAAAACCTCCCCAATGTGAATAAATAATTGGGAAATATACTAATATCCATTTTCATTCTGACGGCTATTTATTAGCATGACGAATATGAAAATACTTTGGTCACATAAATACCTACAGATAAAAAAAATATAGGTATGGTAATCATTGCCGAACTTTCGTACGGATATTGGTACTGCCTGAAAGCTCTCACTCGAATAAGTGAAAAAATGCAACGAAGTATGAAAGCTTGCTGTCATACTGGTAATCTATCGCACAAAAATCCGATTTACGCTAATCATTTAAATGTTTATGCGCTCATAAATAGTTTATGTATCCTATTAAGTGCAACACTAGCGAATGCATAAATATTTGCTTAATTTAGTTATATTTTGTTTTTAACGTATAGACTACTGCTTCAACTACAAAATCTAATTAATTAAAATAAATGAACGGATACTACAGAAACAACAAAAACAAAACACTAAAACGATTTATTAAACAAAAAAACCAAAAAATAAATAAAAACAACACAAACAAATAGTTATAATAAACTAAATATTTGCAAATATTCATAACAGCATATTACTTTCAAGCACAAAAAACAGTGTACATACACGTGTGAGAGTGTGTGTGTCCTTGTATGGCCGTAGGCACATATTTGCCTGATTAATTATATTTTTATTCATATCTAAATTTCCCATAATTGCATAATTATTTTTAATTAAACGCGTTGGAACGTCACCCAGAGCTATTGTTTTGTGTTTCGTGTTTTTGTTAGCGGCCCACCTGTTAATTCATATATGCCGACGCTCGACGCTGACGACTTAGCGGATTATTGCGCGCCCGTTTGTTTGCTGCAATTTAAGCGGCCATAAACAAAAATGATGAGCATGAAATTCATAATTACCCAATAATGAATGCGGCATAAATTTAGTGTGTGAAACTGCCACACACTCGAACACACGCGGTCGTATGCGCCGGCGCATGCTTGGCCATGAATTGATTTACTTTTACGCGCTTAAATAATTTATGCAATGTTTGTGTTTGTTGGTTTGTGTAAGTAAATGCATATTTAAATTTTTAATGCGCGTTTTCGGTTTGTTGTTTATACCGTTTATAGGCGTGTTTACATGCCATATTGCCACATCACACGCCTCGTGTCGCCCGCCACACACGCCCAGTGGGCACTTAAATAAGCCCGTGGCATGACTGCCAGGTACAAATTGAAGGCGCATACACACAAACAATAACAACAACAATAACACACGCACTCTATAATGAAACAATTAAAAAGCTTGTTTGTGGTCACTCCGGCATGTGTGTGTGTAATGGCTTTGTTTGGCCTTTGTTTACGCTTGTTGGGGGGCGTTAAGCCTCCTTCTTGCTGTTTACCTTTAATTATTGCATATTTAATTCCAATTAAATCAATGTTTCTCTATGAGTTTATGTTGGCTTGAACGAAGTGGCTCAATCAGCGGGTTTATTAAGACTTCGGTGATTTTTGCGAAGAGAAAATACCTTTTCATAACCTTACTTTTCAAATATTCGTCATCCATATTTTGTCGTCGATAATATTCTTAAACACATCTAAAACAACAACATGAGCTGAATCAAAGTGATTTTAATTAAAATCGTCCAACATTTTGTAAAAATCCTTGAAAAAATCTCATGAACCACAACTAACTTCACTTTATTCTAAGTCCAATTCATACTCAAGAGTTTTTGTTTACATACACCATAGTATTTTCTTCTTAAATATACGACCACGACTCTTTCTAAGTTGAGTATTAGAGAAGTATTCTTGATAAGACAAAACTGAAGGTTTTTTATATTGTATAAAAATATGTGTTACAAATATTTTACAATTTTCACCATAAATAATGTAATTTGATGATTGAAAGGACTTCTTCATGCGAGCTTTAAGTACTGACTATACAAAGAACTGTCTCTATGGTCCTCGAGAGTCTATCAGAAACTTTCCTCTCGAAACGCCGAGTCTATCCCTGGCAACCCTTCTCATCTCTTAATACCTCTGCGAAGGAGGTTTAGGCGGGAAACAGTCAGTGGAGAAAATGCGCTAGGAGCTTCTTCATGGATGGGTCAAAACTGGCGGGGAATATTAGTGAAGGGGTTTACGGACACTTCTTATCAACTGTAGGTTCAGGCTTCCTGACTATTGTCAGTAGTATTTTTTAAACGTAAATGGCTGCTGTAAAGTTAAGTGAAATGACGATCCACTCTGATAGTAGAGCGGCGATACTTGGCCTGAGTTCCTTGTCTATGCGCTCAAGACCGGTTAAGGAATACTTCTCTTTACTGTCAGTGGCATCATGCTACTTCACAGTTAAACTGGTCTGGGTGCCTGGCCACAACGGAATCACGTGAAAATGTAAAGCTGATGAGCTTGTAATGTTAGGCACATCACTCCCACTCATAGTAAAATGGAAAGTAGTGGGAGCACCACCTGTTCTACTGAACGGTTGGGCCTTAACTGAGCTGGTCAGCCACTAGTACTTGGAGAGTCTTTCGATTCTTCTGATCTATGATGAATCGCAATTGCTCTAGGAAACTCTTAACCCTCAGCAAAATTCATCTCTCCTTAGTCTAATTGGTCACAATCCCATCGTGATCTAAGCTGTTAGATTAAAAATTGAAGCGATACTAACTGGAAAAGTTGCCTGGAAGAGGACGAGAGAGATTATTTCATCTGAAATGTCCTGCGAAATCAAGAAAAACATTGCTTGGATTTCACTTTTTTGAACAACCGTTGGAATTAGCAGATATAGAAATATAGAAAATATAGAAAAATCTCTGCAGATTTATTGTAGGTTCAGGGCGCTTTGTCGATTCTTAATATCTGATCAAGGCGGATAATCCTGGCTTCACAAAGGTCTTTCTTTTATGGGGAACAGCGATACAACCTAACCACCACCAAAATTTAGCTTTCATTAAAATTATAGAAATCTTCAGATTACATTGACCAAAAAAACAACAAAAATACATTAAAATCAGAACAAAAAACAACAACATTAAGCCGTTAAAAGCATTAAGCATTAGCCAAGTATGAGCTATAATTGCGATTTGGAAGCAACATACACAGCACAGAGCACATCAACGAGTAAACCCATTAAGTACCTGGAAAGCAAGTTTGTGGCCTAAACGAAATTACTAGACGAAGAAGGCAGCCTCAACTCGCCGAAGATCTTGAGAAAAGTGCACTGCGCTGAGGTGCAAATCAACGGACACAAAGAATGTAGTGCAATAATGGGCAAAGGCCTACACACCCAAGTGGACAGACGTAAAACAAACAACGACTGCAATTGTGGACAACAACAATAACAACAAAGAAGATGATGAGTACACATACTTCAGCGGCAACTGAGGATTGCTGCAATGACCATGATTATCAGTTACAGTCTGCAGCATTGCATGTAACGACGAATAGCCACAGCAGAGTGTTGCAACAACAACAACAGCAGCGATTGATGCGCTTTTTGCGGCAATGGATTTGCTATGAAAACTATCGGTGCAACAATGTAATGATGCAACAGCAGGAGCCACCGTAGCGAAAAGGAAATCGGCATCTTGCAACAAGCGCACGTTGCACACGCCGCACCTCAAACTGCATCGACCGCAAACTCGCTCTAAGGCTTCAAGCCTGTTCTTCTCTGCTGCTGACCATCTTTGGCGTTGCCATACGTTGACTCTTTTTTGCATTTTTTGTTTGGCTTGCAATATCACTTGCTGTTGTTGTTGTTGCTGCTATTGCACTTTGTTGTCTATTAGCAGCTGCCTTTTAGTATGGCAGTTAGCTGCTTGTGATCCCTTTTCGTTCGCAATCACAGCGGACGTTGGACGGGACGCCTGTCGCTGCTCTCGGCTGGGATTGCACTTTTTCACTTTAACTAACAACAGCAGCAACAACAACAACCACAATTTCTACCTGCAATGATTTTTAATGTTTTTGCGCAACATTCCCATCCGTCTTGTCGTCTCTGACGCAAGCAGCGGCAACAGCAAATGTTCTCCCCTCTCCACTCCTCCTGTCCTGCCTTCATTTCCTCCACTCAATTTGATCTTCTGATGCTGCTACTTAACCACTATTGCTACTTACATTGATTGCGCTTTTGGTTGATTTGTTGTTGTTATTGTTTGTTTTTGTTGTATGGCAGCTTGCAACCGGTTTTACTGGCTGCTTTTGCTATTGTATCTCTTCATCTCGTGTTCCTTTTTTGTTTTCTCGCTGCTTATCGACAGCTTTGTCATGTTGCTGCATTGCATTGCATTGGCCTCTCGAAGCCACTGAGCCTCGGCTGTTTGCTGGCTTGATGACGAGGCTTTGCTACTAGCTGCAGCTTTATTTGTTAGATATCGCTTTGTTGCAGCTATGCTTGTTGTTTTTTTATCCCGATTAATGCATATAAGCAGCAAGTTCTAAAAGGTCATTATAATGACTATATATATTTGGATTTGTATGCCTGTGTGTGTGTGTTGTGAAATATTTCACAGTTATTACAGTTATTAATTTCGACAGTTCTGCTTCATGGAGGTCATTAGTACTCTAAATATGAGTCACTTTTGATTTATGTCATCATATAGTTACAAACTTAGCTTTAATGTATCGAAACTCTTTAAGCTAGAAGATTATACATACATATATACGTAGAAGATATATATTGACCCCGTTTAAGGTAGAAGATCAAATAAATACTGAACTCGTTTTCTCAATATTTTTACCGACATTTCTTAGCAGTCTTCGTCTTAAACGTTCATTCAAGCCATTCAATAAAAAGAGAAATTATCGCATGATTAAAATCAGGGCTTTAAAAATTCTCAAACATTCGACTATTCAGTTAAAAAATGTCGATCAGTATTCGCTCAAAAGGCTTTTACCCAATTTCTGCCTATTAGAATAATTGATTTTAATCGCATATTCGACTGCACACAAGATTGGCACTTGAATTCAAAAGTATATATGTAGTTCAATCTGGGATTGGTCTAGAAAATCTCATAACAGCATTACGAACAATAGACGAGTTCCTTTTGGCCCACAGTGGAGCTTAAAGGTTCTTTGAACTACTTTCGCTTAGCAAGATCTATCTCAGCGCTATCATAGGTGTGCTCACTGGTCACTGTCCGATAGGTATACATGCGGTGAGACTAGGGATCCTGGCAGGTACAAGCTGCGAAAGGTGTTTTAAGGAAGGCGAGATGGAATAACTGTCCAAGTGAGATCTTCTGCAAATGCTTTTTAACCTAACCTAAGCAACTCATATTAGCATCAGTTTATATTGTTCATGGTATAACTCTCCCTTAACTCATAAACTCAACGAGTTCAACTATGGATAACAACTAAGATTAAAAGTATTTTGAACCGATTCCAAAGCATAGGGTAAATCGCATGAAATTGCCATGATCTGGAAGAAAGGGCAAGAGTTGGAGTAGAAACGAGAGTCTGTCAGACTTTTTAAAAGCAAAAACTGGATCTAGTTTTACAGTTATTTAACGATGCTCGTTTAGACCAAAGAGATCAGACTATGCTCTTTCGATACAGCATCACTCGTGATTTTATAATACCGAACGAAGTTTCATTTAAGAGGACCTCGTAAGTCCTTTGACATTAATACGGCATGATATTTTTATGAACCCTGACATATTTTTTGAAGAATGTTTATCAAATTTATAAGAAATTTAAGAAATTTGAAGAACGAGTACTATATATCTAATGTCCACCACATTTCCCATCATCAGCGTTCATTATTCGCGGCGCTTGGTCATTATCAGTTATTAAAGCAACTTTTGTACACGTTTTACTGCTTTCTAACGGCGACGACAACGATTTGCCACCGCCACAGCCTGATTCAGCCTTCATTATAAAAAACCCAACTTGCAACTGCGATTTGCAACACAAATGCTGTGCACGTTGCAACATCGGGATTTCTTTTCTATAAACGGTCTAATGGCGCTGCTGTGCTGTGCCGCGTTGCATATGAATTGCATATTTCACTTTGAATTTATGTCTGTCTGTCGTCTGTCGCCTAGTGCACTTCACACAACTGCGGCGGCCACTAATCAAGTTGCCAGCGCTGAGGCAGGCAGCGCGCTGAAGAGTTAAGTCCAGCTTTGTGCTGGATTAAGTTCCACAAGCGCGCTTTGATATTTATTATGCTGCCTTTGCCGCACACACATGCACACATACACACATGCACAGTTGCAATGCTGCTCCATTTAGCCAGTTCTAGCGCGCCATAAAAGGAGCGCGTGTTGTCGCATTCCAGCGCTTTAATTTATTTAACAATTTTCCAATTCCAACGCTTTGTGCTTTTCCTCTGTTGCCGCGCTGTCTTTTATTCTTAATTTCGCTGCAATTCTATTTATTTCAATCGCCACATTCCTCTCCCGTATATACTTGGTCTTTTATCTGCTTTTGGACTGGACTTTAACACCAAAGTGTTGCTGGTGTGGATTTCAAGCGTAATTGGCGGCTCTGGCTGCGACGCGACGTTGGCTTTGGCGACTTCATTGCACCAACGTGCCACATTATATGTGGTCACTTGCGACATACACTTCTTGAACCTGACTAGCTCATATTGGTAGGGAGTGCAGATTTTTACCTAACCCAATTGTAATCGTTGGATTTTATTGAAAAATATATCCTATAAACTATGTCGTTAAGGGTATAACTTTCATTAATTTTTCAAAAATAAAATATTTTGAATTTAATCTTGGTATATTCATTTTCTCTCAATATTTATAAATGCTACAATAATAAACATCAATCGATTTTTAGAATTCGAAAAAATGGATTTTTAAAATCAAATTTTGGCATTTTCGAAATTTTTCAAATATTTGTACCAAAAATTTCAATATGTTTGAAATTTTAATTTTAAATTTTATATGTACATTAAACCTTTGGAACTCAGTGGTAAAAAATTATTTTCGATCAAAAATTTAAATAATTGATTTATTTCCAATTTTAAATTTCGAAGTTTAAAATTATCGAAAACTTTAAAAATATTTATCAAGAATGAATGAGGCAACTTTCGAAAAATTTGTTAATAATATTTAAAATACAGTAGAACTTCCATAACTCTAGCTTCTATAACTCGACGTTGTCCATAACTCGAAATCTTAAATTGGCAATAGAAGAAAAATTTCATAAAAATTTCCTTCCATAAATCGAACTTTTCGACCGGGGCATAATACAGATATTAAAATTCTACTATCAAAGAACAATTTTAAAGGAGTCCCTATATTCGTATGGAGGCGACCAAAAATTATGATATTACACTTATAGATTTCATAAATCGTGTAACGATGAGACAGACTTCAAGAGCCAAACAATGGCAGAGTGTAAAGGATACATGTTTTAATGTATTTAAATAAAACTTTTTGCGAAGTAAATAACTAAAGCTGTGAGTAAATCTATATTTTATACATTTTGAAAAATTTATGTTTTTATGAAAATTTCTATAACTCGAAGTCTCTCTAACTCGAAATTTTTTTTGTGGATTATGGTGATTCGAGTTAGAGAAGTTCCACTGTATATGTAATTTAAAAACAAAAAAGCTTGTTCAAAGATTGACAAAAATTATAATTTTTTCCAAAAAACAAAAAAAAATTAAACTATACTATTTTCGAAAATTTCGAATATGTTAAAAAATCTCAAAACAGCATTTTTGGAACTTTTATAACAAAATGTATTTAAAAATAGAGAAGTACTAATTTTTACAGTTTTCGAACATTTCGAATTTATTACAAAATGTTAAAAAACTTTTTTTTCGAATTTTCGAATATTAAAAAAAAAACTTTAAAATAGCATTTTTAGAACTTTTATAAGAACATATAATTAAAACTATAGAAATACTAAATTTAAAATTTCGAATTTATTAAAAATCTTGAAGAAGCATATTTTAACTATTAGAAACAAGTACATTAACATACAAATATTGCACTTACATATACATGCATTCTGAAAAAATTACAAAACAAACGAAATTGGAGATGTTCGAAAGTTTCCGTTTATACTTCTTAGAATTTAATGTACATAAGTAAAGGGTGATTTTTTAAGAGCTTGATAACTTTTAAAAAAAAAAAACGCATAAAATTTGCAAAATCTCATCGGTTCTTTATTTGAAACGTTAGATTGGTTCATGACATTTACTTTTTGAAGATAATTTCATTTAAATGTTGACCGCGGCTGCGTCTTAGGTGGTCCATTCGGAAAGTCCAATTTTGGGCAACTTTTTCGAGCATTTCGGCCGGAATAGCCCGAATTTCTTCGGAAATGTTGTCTTCCAAAGCTGGAATAGTTGCTGGCTTATTTCTGTAGACTTTAGACTTGACGTAGCCCCACAAAAAATAGTCTAAAGGCGTTAAATCGCATGATCTTGGTGGCCAACTTACGGGTCCATTTCTTGAGATGAATTGTTCTCCGAAGTTTTCCCTCAAAATGGCCATAGAATCGCGAGCTGTGTGGCATGTAGCGCCATCTTGTTGAAACCACATGTCAACCAAGTTCAGTTCTTCCATTTTTGGCAACAAAAAGTTTGTTAGCATCGAACGATAGCGATCGCCATTCACCGTAACGTTGCGTCCAACAGCATCTTTGAAAAAATACGGTCCAATGATTCCACCAGCGTACAAACCACACCAAACAGTGCATTTTTCGGGATGCATGGGCAGTTCTTGAACGGCTTCTGGTTGCTCTTCACCCCAAATGCGGCAATTTTGCTTATTTACGTAGCCATTCAACCAGAAATGAGCCTCATCGCTGAACAAAATTTGTCGATAAAAAAGCGGATTTTCTGCCAACTGATTTTGGTAATAAAATTCAATGATTTGCAAGCGTTGCTCGTTAGTAAGTCTATTCATGATGAAATGTCAAAGCATACTGAGCATCTTTCTCTTTGACACCATGTCTGAAATCCCACGTGATCTGTCAAATACTAATGCATGAAAATCCTAACCTCAAAAAAATCACCCGTTATAATGATATTTAAATTTTCAGCTCCTTTCGTTTTTTTCTTGTACAATATTTTTTTTTCATATAAAAAAATGTTTACAAAATATCCAAAACTAACAGTAAAAATTTTCTACAATTTCCGAAAAATATCAAAATACCAAAAATAACAATGCGCCTAATACCCAAACACTGCGCAAATTTTCATTGCAACTATTGTTCGAATTCGAAACAAAGCCAAATAACTATGGAATCAAATGAAATCCAAGCAGCAATTAGGGAAACCCAAACGATTTGATTTCTACGCTCGACAATTGTCAGTAAATCCGTTTAACATTTCGGGTTATGTACATACACAATCAAATACGCATTCAGTAAACCGCACACAAACACACACTCACACACAAACATCTGTATATTCATTCATTTATACAACCATTCATCGATAAGAAAATAGCATTAACTGGCGAGAGCTGGAGACTAAGTTGGTGTTTGGTGTACCAACCCCGAAAACGAAGCAGGCGAGAGGCAGTCAAATAGCTAGTGACTGAAAACAACAGGCAGGCACATGGCACACAGGGTGAACACACTGACAGACCAACAGACGGACAGACAGACAAACAGGCTGGGAGACACAAGCTGACAAACTCATACGCCGAGCGACAGGCCGAGTGTTGTGCGTACAGGACACCTCTGGCATGGCTGAGGCACAGCACAGCACCACAGAGCTTCAGCGCCGCAACGCAGGAGAAAAGCAACAAAAGTAACAAGTAACAAGAAAGCAAAACATAAAATAAAATAAAACACAAACAAAAAACATGCCAAAAGAGCACATTGAAGAACACGCAACCACAAACATACACTCGCACTCAGACACACAGCGCCGAGGCAGATTTCCCAAACACCGGGTGCAATCAATAAAGCAGCTTAAATATATCCTTAAATATCCTGCATAGCGGGAATTACAATAACATACAAGAATTCCAGCCGAAAAGGATTTCGCTGCGAAGAACTTAAAGCGAGTGCGAAAGGAGAACAGCGAAGCAAATGAGGAAAACAAGTGAGAAAGTGGAAAAGTACGAAAGGCAGAAAACTGCGTGCGGACTCAAAGGCAGCAGGCAGGCGGGCAGCGGAAGCAAAACCAAAAGAAGAAATAAAAATAAAACAAAACAAAAAAAAAATAAAACAAAAAAAAAACACACAAAGTCAGAAAACACAAATCCAATTGGAATGAGTAGCGGAGAGCAACACGCGACCAAACAGAAGGTTAAGGTGGCGGAAGGCCGTAAAAATAGAGACAAAATTGGAGGAAAATAAAATAATAAAATGCCTACAAGGAACACAACAACAACAGCAAAAGTAACAGCAACAAAAACAGTGTGCGCCTACGCCAGCTGGTTGTGGGTGGGTGCCGAGGTGATGGCGGAGTAAAAGCGACCGCGTATGTGCGGCCTTAATGCGGCGCAGAGGAGACGTCTTTTGAGCGCTTGATTGGTATTTTTAGCATTTAACGTGAAATTTTTATGAAAATACTCACATTTTTTTTGGTGATGGGCCGCCCAAGGCTCAAGGAGACGAACGATGACGATGCTCCGACTAAAAATTATTTATTTACTTATGGTGCGTTTCGCTTGCGCTGGCGTAAAGTCAGTCAAGGTGCTGTCGTTAGTGACGGTAGGGCCTATAAGTCGACGATTGCTTGAGGTGATGCTCAGCTGTTCGTGGCAGCGCCTTGGCATATAAATATTACAAATTTCAAATTTGTTTATTTTTTGATGCCACGTTGTTGTTGTAATATGCTTTGTTAGCTGTTTACAAACGCTTGACTTGCGATATTCTGCCTTGCTTAAGCGTTGTTACAATATTTTCACAATGTCACGCACCTTGCAACATGTACTTGCAACAATAAAAAATTTTGCGTATTTCTTTCAGAATTGGTTTGCACAAAATATATTACTGGTTGTTTGACCTTTGACACGACCTTTGTTGGAATAGAACTTACACGTATAAATACACTTTATTTTGCCACACGCGGATTGAGTATCAAATTTAAGCGTTCAAGTTAACTTGAAGAGGAAGTCAAGTTGTCAAGACTTTAAATAACTTTAATACGAAAGCTTGGCACTGGTCTCCAACAACTTTATCATGATTATCATTGCTTTATCATTCCATACACTTGCACACTCTTTCAATCGTTCAATAATTTATGCAACAAACGCTTGTGGCGCAGCAAGAATGCACCTTTCCTTCATTTACTTGTTGGGGCGGCGACGTTTCTTTTTTTGCGTACTGTCTGCCGCTCCTTGAACACCAACAACGTGCTGGCGGATGCTGTGCTGCACCGTAGACAGCTTTAATATGAACAAACACCCACGAATTTCTAAACTGCAGTAATTTTACTTAGTATTTTCTTATAAATTTATAACACTCGAATATCAAGCAATTTAGTTAATTTAATTTTTCTTATGTTTTCATTTCATTTCACAGAGTGCACACACACAAAACAACGCGAATTGCCGCATTCTTGGCGCACGGACACCTCGTTTAACACGTCTAAATACGTTAATGCACGAAACCGAACTGAAAATGCAGCGCAGCGCCTCAACGCCAAATCAGCCAAACGATAGCGCTCAGCACAACACAGCACGAACTTCGACACCGATGTTGGAACGCAGCGCAGCGGCGGCGCGTAGCTTGTGGAGTCCAGCAGACGTTTCGCATGCTTCGGAAAACCAGTTCGAAGTTCGAATTGCGATACGAATGAATGTGGGAAGGCAATTGAGTAAGGCGAAAGAGTACCGCAGCGCTGTTGGCTCCAATGGTGAGGGTTGGGGGTAAATTGTTGATTGAAAAGGGTGGGTAGGAAATTTTGAATTGGAAAAAGTAACAAATATAACTCTGAAAGAATGTTCTGTTTGCCTAGTATAACAACCTTTACTTTCCAAAAATTTAGCAAAGCTATAACTTCTGAAACTAGCCTATCCTTGGTTATCAAAAAAGGGGTTCTCTACGCGAATCATGATGACAAATATCTATCGATAGCTCTTTTAAAAGGCAAAATAAAAATACCAAACTTTTTACATTAATGAAAATGAGAGACAGCTTCATGAATCCACTTTAAATACTTTAAAGAACCTTACTAATAAGTTTGAACCAAACTCCTTAAGAGACTTCGAAAGCAAACCCAAAATAGCGTACTTAATCTTGACCGGGATTAAAAATAGTTTAGCTTTAATATACATGAGATAAGGCTGTGGTCGTAGATCTTACCATAATGAAATTGTAATGAATACTCGAAAACCTATCGACAGACATTTTCGAACTAAAAATACATATATCACTACACTCCTTATGATTCTATAAAATCCATCTACACGGTATGTTCAAACAATAACGAGATTTTTTAAATTCCGCGGGTTTGGAGAGACCTTTAACCGATTATTCGAGTTAGATTCTCACTTGTTAAAAGCTCCCACTTCGTTGCTTATTGGCCAAAACCAATACGGTAACGATGCTTCAGCTTCAATATATGCCAAACTTGGCTCCTTGTGATCTTTTCCTATTTTCACAAATAAAGGGCCGTTTTTTTACAAGCATATATACAAGAAATTGCTAAAAGAGCCAAAGACTATCCCAAAAACGAGTTTTAGAATGATTTCGACGATTGGATGACGCTGGCATAAATGCATAATATCGAATGGGGATTATTTGGAAGGAGCCAACATTAATATAGACGAATGAATAAATGTTTCTTCTAAACACGAAAATTCTCCTTATTTTTTGAACGCACCTCGTATACATTTAATTTAAACTAAGGTAAACTATTTTTTTGCGGAGTAATATTATTATAACTGCTAGTATTTTCCTAGAGGGATGAACATATATTTACCATAATAAATATCAAAACTCTCCCATCACCCATTTTAAGAGCGCAACTAAGAGCGCACGGCAAATTCGAAAAACACCCACCGTCAACATAAATGCGCTCCGAGAATATTAAATTCGAAACTCACATGAAACGAAGTTGTAAAGAAGAGATGCAATTAAAGAAAATAACAATAAAAACAAAATCAAAAAACAAAACACGAAGACAACATGCAGCAACAATCAAGCAATGTGAAGTCAGACTCCCTCATGTAGCAGCAGGTTTGCTAGCAATGCGAGCGCATTGAATTAACTGAGAAACGCTGTGAAGGTGCAAAATGTTTGTGGGTAGGAGGAGGGCCTCTAGCACTGGCAGGCACACGAACACTTGAAGTCCAGCATCCAAATCTTCGAATTGAATCGAAATCGACAAACACACACGCATACATTGGTGAACCAAGCCAAGAGCTAAATGATAGTTCTGACTACAACAACAACAGCAACAAATAGTTGTGTAGTCACGTTTATGAATTTGTAATGCAAACATATCTACATGTATGGGGCAATCCAATAAGAATATGAATACATATGGAGCCACAACTAATATTATATGTGTGTGCCTGTGAGCGCAGTTTTGGCAAAACAGGAATTTTCGAGTTTTCGTCGTCATTTGTAGTGGAAGCTGTTGTTGGGAGTACTTGTAATGAAGGTGAAACCTGTTTAGGAGTCTCGTTGTTTGGTCGGTCAATCGCTTGATCGGCCACTTTGCTTTGCTCGCATTCGATGTAATTCTATTAATGCGATGATAGTGTGATCACACAAAACAAATAAATGTTGTTTGTGTTGTTGTTGTAATCAATTCTTGGATCAACTGATGTTCTAATCAGATTTTCTTGAATTATTTCAGGGTTGCTTTGGTGCAGTTAACTACTCGATTCTAGTATCAGTTATCAGTTAATAATCGATTAGTTAAAGTATGGGGTAGCTCTTAGCAATTATTACGCTATAAAAACAAAAAATCCTACATATTCAAATATATAGCGAATGCATTCTTCATATATGCACGAATGTTTATAAAAAGTGAATAAAATTAATAAGCCTCTAGTCCAACCTTTTTAGCGTAAATCACTTATAAAAGTCATAATTCATGTTTTTTCACCTGGTCACCTTATCAATAGCATCCACATCATCCACCACTTCGAGTATGCCGGCTTCTTGTATACAAAACAAGAAGTATTCCAAAAATTTTTCCTCTCATCTGGAGTACCGCAACTTCGAACATGTCCGGCTCTCTTATTTCCGCTCTTCATTTGCACTCTTTGAAAATGTGGAATAACTTAAGCTGCTACTTATATGCATAAATTCTTATGTTCCACACTCAACAGAGTGTAATTAGTAAATGTAACTGATATTTAATCATCCGTTTAGAGCTACTTGGAAAATGTAATTAAGTAGTTAAAGGCTGAGAAAAGGATTTTAAATACATTTTTCTAAGAAATCCCTCGCAGATATGACTAAAAAAACATGTTTTGTGATTTTTAAGACTTGCAAGACGACATACATCTCTAAGTACTTGATTACTGAAAGTAATGGTAGTAATTCGTAAGTAGTATTTTTGGCATTACAAACAATTGGCGCCTTAATTATCTCTCGATTATAGTTCGGTCTTAGAAGTGAACTTGACATAAACTAACCAAACTTTATCACCGGAAAATACGCTTACTGCACACTAAATTAATAAAACAATTGAAAATACCACTTTTACAGTTACAAATATAATATTATTTATTAATTTCACTTTTATTTGAAATTTTACAATTTTTTTACACTTAATTTTAGTTCAAAATTTTTTGGTTATATAATTTTTTTTTCGCTTACTAAAAACTAAATCGTTTCAATATTACAATTTCGAAGCTTAAAAGTTTTAGAATTTTTTTCTTCAAAAAAAAAGAGCTTTCGAAAAAGGCCAAAAATTAAAGTAGGTAATAATAATAAAAATTTACATTTATAATAAAATGTACATATTTGTGTGTGTGTGTGTGTGTATCCTCCAAAGTGCCGGTGGTATTATATAGCTATGTAACAATTTCTATAGAAATAGAGTAACTAAAAATTCAAAAATCCACTTTTCAACAAAACAAACAAACAATATCCAAACCAAATTGGGCTGTGTGTGGGCGCGTGTAGTTTGAAAGAAGTTTAGGAAATCATCGTACCAAAATTTCGAGGCGTTGAAAGCTTTCATCGCTTTACATACAAAAAAGTTTTAAAAACTCTTCGTAAAACGCTAAAAGGTCCTAGTACCATGGTATCGCAACTTTAAAAGCTCTGCGAGACCCTTACATCGCTGTAATCATATGACTCTCATCGTCTTCGTTGATTGTATTGATATTCTTCTTAATGAGGTCGTTGTTCGAAATTATCAGATTGGCAGTTTTGACATCGCCATTGACGATTCTTGTTTGGTTATTCGTAACCTGTGCGGTCTTCACTGTTTTCGCTGTAGCTTCCATAACTTCTTTGTTCTCAACTTGATCTTCTTCCTCATCGTCATCATCATCATCTTCTTCCTCTTCCGCATCTTCTTCGTCTTCATTTAGTGGGGTTGTTGTACGACTTGTCGCCGTTTGTGGTGGTGGTGATTCACGTTCTTCGTTTTCATCCTCATAGATGACATCACAATTTGTTGGTATCGTTTTCGGTGGTGGCTTCTTCACCGGCTTTGCAGGCTTTTTGCCCGCTTCGCCATTAGCTTGCATGTTATTCATTTGTATTTGCATTTCACGAAGACGATCGGTGAGCTCGAAGAGATCACGCTCTTGAGACTCGCAACGAGTTCGTAGCTCGTCGATTTCGCGCAAATCTTCGGGACGCGGATCGCGACGTTCGTAGCGCATGCGCATCTCCTCAAAGCTGTAAATAAATATACAAAATGGTGGATTAAAGTGAAAGCTTTGAGTGAAAGTTTATGTAAATGTGAAAGCTCAGTTTCATTAACTCTACTAAAATTTGTACCAATTGTGTTTATTGTGTTAATTCTGTAATTACAACATTTATATCATCGAGCTTTTAGATTTTAGAATATATGCGTAATAGCGACCACCACGACGAAAGCTTTTGCAGTGCAAGAGCATATTGATTTATTTGTTTAAGTGAATACAGATTTTCAAAACAAATGGATTTTGAAAGGTTTGAGCTATATTTACACTTTGTAAGCACCGAGCTTTTAAGCTCTAATTTCTACAAAGTGAGCTTTTTGTTCTACTTATTTGTAAAATGCACTCAAAATGTCTACTTACAGATTTGTCAGGCAACGACACTTCCGATGGAGCTGCTCAATTTCGTTCGTATTGCTGATGTCACGCTTGTCCATGGCCGATTTCTCGGTATCATATGCTGCTTTCAGATCCTTCAAATCGTGTTTGTGTCGAAGTTCAATTTCTCTGTATCGATTGGTCGGTTGGTTTTGGTTTAAAGTTTTTGTTGTATTTTTTTTAGCAGAAAATTTTGGAAATATTTGTTAGAGTTTGAAGGATTAATTTTTGGGAACAATACACTATTTTTCGAAAGTTGTTAATTAAAAGTTTAATATTTATGAGTTTGTTAATGCGGAGAAACGAAACTGTTCAATATGCGGGGTAAAAAAATGTACATAGTATTGAGGTCTTAAAAGCTGTAGGGGCCACTATTAAAGTCGTCACTGTTTGAGATACAGAAACCTTTATTGTTACAATGTCGGAAAAGTTTTATGATATTGAACAATAAAGTTAAATAAGTATTCTTTAAGAAGACATAATTAATATTCAACCATATCCAGTCTACAATCTAGTCTGGTCTTTTAATTATATTACTTGCCGTGTTCTATCAGAGCTTAAATTGAATCAATTATCTACAGTTCCAAGGTAAGGTCAGTAATGGTTCCTTGAGAACTCATTTCTTCTGATAATATGTATAAACTTCGAAATAAAATTTCCTAAGAAAGGTTAGGAACAAAAATATTTAATTCAATGATTTTCTGTTCAATATATAATTTATACTTGAAAATACCCCTTATATGGACCTCTTATATAACTGATAGTTGGGGTGATAATGGTTTAAGCAAAACTCTATTTCAATATTAAAATCAAACTTAACCTCATTTGAAATAAAGTTTATTATTTTTTAAAGAAATATTGTTTTTTTAAATGTAAATTCATTTCCCCATTTAACAAATAACGGTATCTTATAAATAAAACGGCAATTATGTTCAATATCAAGCATGTTAGTGTTATAAATGGCGACATGGTCAAGTAAAGCACAAACAGTGATGGCAAAATGTATGGGTACGACCGCTTCGCAAGCACAAACAAGGCAATGAGTATTAACGATGATGTTGACGATGCTGATGATGCAAATGACACATCATTTACGAAAACACCACGATTCGCATACGAAATGCTGTTGAGAAAGTACATACAAAGTAAGTACAAATGTTAAATGTTGTTTGCATTGATTAAGAACAAAATTCAAAAAACGTTATTAAGTAATGTTAGGTACTATATAAAGGGTGTTTTGCTATGCAATGTGAGAAATTTCGAAATTACTAGCTGATGCACTTACTTTTGTATGTTAATTACGATATAATGGGGCTCAATTTAGAACTGGATCACCAAAGCATGCGAAAAACAACTTTTTCGAAATTTTTAAAATTTTTCAAAATTTAAATTTTGATTAAAAAATATAAAACAAGATTTCCATGCTCGCCATTCTTCGATTTTTCGAAAGTTTAAATATTATTATTATATTTTTTACCTATAATTTTTTTTTACATTACCACCTTAAGAACCAAAATATATTTTTTTTAAGCATTTCCGATAACTATTTTCGATATTTCTATATTTATTTCTATATTTATATATGCGCCTAATTGTATGCTGCATTTAATTCTGATAATGGTGCAAAAACTAAGCATTGCCTACATTTAGGGTTTTATGAATTATGAGAAAAAGTTTTTTTACCAACTGTATAAGTATTTACTCTCCTTCTTTTGATAAGAAATATAAAAATTAAAAAAAATTATGACCAATTTCAATTATTATAAAATGGGAAAAATATGTATTTGAACTCATACAAAAGTCATAAATTTTTGTTAATCGTTTGTTAGTAACAGTCAAAATCACATATTAATATTTTTCAAAAATTAAGGATGATTTCCAAAAATATATATATGTACATATTTGGCCTTATATTTAAAAGTCAAAACATTTCTTGAACTCACTTGATTTGCTCTTCGACAGCGGCGAGCTTTTTACGATGTCGATCGGAAAGCTCTTGCAGCGCTTCCTCCTTTTCAGCTTGTAAATTAGCTTTTTGTTGCTCTGTAATAAAAAAGATTTTAGATGAAACGATAAGTAAAAAAAAACGATATATAAAATGAGGTATAACGATTGAACAAATAATTAAAAAAAAATTAATTATAGTAAAAGCTTTAGGGAAGCTCTGGTAAATTACCTAATTTTTTTACTTTTTTTCAATCTTTTCAAAAATAGAAATACTTATAATATTGTTTGATAATAATTACCCAATTCCTTTTGATATTTCTGTCGCATTTCCTGTGTCGAATCCTGCAGCTCTTTGGCAAATTCCTCCTTAACCTGACTTAAGCGCTCGCGGAACTTCTCTTCCATTTCTTCCCTTTCAGCTTCAAACTCTTTTCGCAAATTTGCTAAAAAAGTAAATTTTTTAAATTAAATAATAACCGTAATCCGAAAATCAGTTATCTATATAATCAGATGCTAAAAAGTTTACCCTCTAACGTCTCCCGTCGCTCCTCTTCCCGACACATGGCGTTTTGGTATTCACGATCGGCGCGATCCAAATGCATACGCATCTGTAGCAAGCTGGTGTCAGATTTATCTCGCATCTCAATGAACTCCTCATTTTTGCGCTCAAAACGCTCTTGCACTTCGTTGAGCTATAATTTAGACAAGAAATAAATATTGTTTACATATTTATATTATATATTTTCTTAAAATGTATCTTAATCATTAAACGCTTACCTCAACTCTGAGCTCATCCTCATTGGCGGTGTAGCGCGTCGTCAGAGCTCGAAGCTCTTCAATATGCTCAGCTTGCAGCTTATCGAGAGCTTCGCGGCGCTCGTCCACATAAACGGATTCGAGTTCTGTTTTCAGTCTTGTCATCTCAGTACTAGAGGACCATGATAAAATACACAAATACAGGTTAGTAACTGAAAATATTGTACAATATATGGTAAACTCACTAAAGTTTGTCCTCCCAGAAGAGGGCAGCTTGATTGCGCACCTCATTGATACGATGGACTACTTCACGTTCCTTATCACAGAGCGCGCTGGCAGAGCAAAATACATCAAATACGTTAAATATTTCATTCCGTAGCTTCTTCTTTTCACTTACTTATCACACTGATTTTTGATTTTCTTAACGGCCTTCATCTGCTCCTCTAAATCCGTATTGGCCGTATGCAGTTCGGACTTTATGTTGTCTATCTGTTGCATAAGTGTTTTGATCGCCGACTCTTGTTCGGCCACAACGCCACGCAGTGACTTCACCTCTGCCTGGTACACCATCAAACCCTCGACTTCCTGCTTGCGTTCCTCCAACTCGTTATGCAGCTGTTCTGTGCGCTCCATAGCCAACTGGCGTTCGTGCAGCAGTTTATCGGTTTTATCTTTGGCCTGCAAGTGTATCTGGCGCAGCTGCCATTCGCAATCGGCCATAAGGTTCTCCTCGCGATCTGAAATTTTATTTTAAAAAGTCACTTCTCATAAAATGACTCGTCTCTACTCAACCCACCTTGATTTTGTGTCCTCAGCATTTCGAATTCCTTTTGCCATTTATCCTGACAGATCTTCCGTTCCGCTTCCGAGTTCTCCAACGCGTTCTTCAATATTTGGATTTGCGCTTCCAATTCGCCGCGTATTTTCTCCACCTCCTTGCGCCACTCCTCTGCTTCGCTTTGTGCCGTCGCCAGTTGAGTTTGCAAATTGCTGGCCAAACTCTTCGTCTCATTGTACTTAGCCTCCAGTTCGTGGTACTGCGTTTCGAGTTCCTCTGCGTGGAAGAGAGTAGTTTCATAAAAAATCAAGGTTCATAATTGCATTACGCTCTCTAGGTGTTACCATATTTCCGTCTAAATTCGTCCTCGTTCTCACTGTACTTATGCCGCAGATTTGTCTTTTCATCTTCCAGCAACTTCAGTCGCTTTCGCACAAAGTCATCGTCCTTCTGTGCCGCTCTCAGCTCGCCCTGCAATCCTGTTTATAAATTCAATTGCTCGCATTAATACTGATTATTCGTGTGCTGGAGAGGTAATTAATTTCAATTAATTCGTTTAACTTACGCTCTACATTCCACGCCTTCGCCGACATCTCTTGTTCCAGTTTCTCGATTTTCGCCTGCATCTCGCTGACTTTATTCTGCAGATTTTGCACATTCTTCTGCGCATCCCCAATCTGTGTGTTGTAATGTGATTTTTGTTCAATTAGTTCGCGTCTGGAAAATATATTAATTTTTAATTTAATTTCAATTAAACACAGTTAAAATGCTCTGCTTAGCCTAAATTTTCAAATTTACGGCTGTGGCTATATGCACAGGCAATAATGTTAATAAGATGGCGGTGGTAAAAGAGGCCGCAGAAAATAAAATAAATTACGCGCTGGCATAATATAAAATATATACTAAGTATGCAAATGTTTGAAATATTTACAGTGGCCGAGTATTCAGGGGCATGTTAGCAAGTGGAGATATATACAATTAATATCAAATTACGTTGAACTACCCCAACAGAAAATCTATCCAAAATATTTCCCAAGATCCTAAACAATTTTTGGGAACCGGAAAAATTCGCAAGAAGGTAAACCTCAAAAAGAACTTTTAGAGATAAACTGAGGTATCACACAAAGAACAATGCTGATGAAGATACATGGAAAATGGTTCATAAAAAATCATATTTTTTCAAATATGTGGTTTTCAATAAGAAAGAAAACGCATATAATTTAGCTTTAAGATATATATAAACGTTTCCCATTATGTTTAAAAATATCTCGGACAAGAGTGCGCCGATCAGTGTTAAATAAATTCCAGCCGAGAGACCACTGTTTGCAACAATTGGGGTCTATCAGCAATAATCGTTGTTCCGGAGTAAGTCTCATCATTATAAAATGGCAAACCAAACTGAGCAGAATTCAAGTAACCGCTGTCAAACAGACCAACTACATAACCTCATTGAAAACCACAAGTCTAAAAAAAACACCCGTTAGTTTTCAAATTCTGGTGGAATCCTGAATCGAATCAGTTATCAACTGACAGATCCACTGAGAGTACTTACTGGGGTATAAAATTGAGAATATATAGCAGATCTTTTAAATAACAGAATTGAAGAGCTTTTGTCATAGTTTTCAAACTTGGATAACTTTTATCTCTTCTTTTAAACAAAATTTCTACTAAACAAAAAACTAAACTAAGATAATGAAATCAACCCTAGATTATATTCGAGATTTTTCGAGAAATGTTGGAAAATAAATTTATTAAATTATATTTCATTTAACATCTTTCAAATCATGATCACCTTTTCTTGCCCATCAAGCTGCCTATAATCAGTAATCTCAAGCGCTAACCACAGCCAACTTAAGAGACTACTGTTAAAGGCTATTGGTTGCGACCTTTGCTGAAGAATGCGCTAAAAACTAATTTCTTCTGAGAAACACTTGAAAACATGTTCCTCTCCATTCGAGGTGAAACTAACTTTCCTTCAAAATATATCCAGATTTGTCTCTCATATACTCTGAAAAGGGTCTTAATTAATTGTTTTGACTCATAAGTGATAGACTTCCGAGTAATGCTCTCTTAGTTAGTAGTAAATCTGTACAGACACCGAGAGAAATACTTGTCTGATTAGTCTTGTTGAGTACTATCCATAAAAATGGAAGTCATTCTGAATATGTTATGATTTCTCTATAATAATGAAATTCACACTAAAATCTTGGGCTCATAACCTGGTGAATAATAATCTAATATTTGTGTTTGAAGCCAGTGTACATGTAGGCTAATATGGTAATAAAAAATTTATTAAGAGGTTAACTTTCTTAATTGTATCCAAAGCATAGTGGGTGCTTCAAATTTAACGACGTTAACGCTGATTTTACGAGCGAATTTTCGTGCAAGGTTTCCGAGTGGCGACCGAATTACATATAAACTATTTTTTGTTGTTGTTTGGAAACTGATTGTTAACTTAAAAAAAATCAGCTGTCAATTTCCAAATATTCAATACATTCCGATTCCATTTAAGTTTTTTTGCTCCGTAATTCTTACTGGGTCCGTTTTGTAATTTATTCAACTGAAATCGGCACGAATTTCGCTTTTTTTATGATCATTTTATTTTTAAATACGTATATTTAACATTTCTGTTTATAATAAAAATGGAAAAATAAACGAATAATTTGGCGCTACAAACGCTATTTGCGAATTGATTTCATATACATATGTATATATGTATATATGAACTTGTATATATATAAGTATTTCGTATTGAAAAATTGTTTTCGAAATAGCACGCGCTGCGCAGACAACTTTTAAGAAATGAGTCGAGAGCGGATATTGATGGCAACGCAAATCTATTCAAATGCATATATATATATATATATATATAAATATATGTATGCTTGTATGTATATGTATTTATATAAATATGTATACGTACAATTAGACGTGTAGGATAGTTCTTTAAAATTTCAATAAGTAAGATCAAAGTACTCAAAGGCAAATATAAACAAAAATTAAGCAGCAGGTAAGTGAGAGTGGCTACACAAGGCTATACAAATATACTATACACAGACATACATTGTTTATAAATGTGTTTAACGTTGCTCAAATTTATATTGCGTACTTGCTGTTTATTTATTTCCACTTTTTTCAGCAGCTACACTACGTAAATTACACTTTTGTTTAATATTTCAGCAGAAAAAATCTCAAATTTAGGGCTTGCATTAGAGAGATTTCCTCATTGCCAACTCGCTTATAATTTACCAGAAATTCTTAGCACTTCGCAATTTCTTAATTATAAACACTGTATATAAACAATATAAACTGACAGATAAATTGTCTTGGAATTAGCATATAGTGGCTAAGTATAAATAAAATATGCACTATATATATATATATATATATATATACTTATATATATTTATAATTTCACTTGCGCCTTAGTGTAGAAGAGTGTGGTCTTCTTCTTATTCCAATTCAATATTAACTTATTGGAAATTCTTTTACGCAGCTGCAAAATTTTTCAATGCTAAGCTAAATTAATTGAATCGTTTCCGTTGGACGCCCACACACATATAGCCAGTATATATGTATGTGTGTGCATGGAATCTCTTGAATTTAATTAAAAGAAAACTCCAAAAAGTGCAAAAAAAATAATCAGCACGTGTTCCACATTCGATTAGCTGTTCATAGACGTGAATAACTCAAACAAAAAAAAAATCGTTATAAATTTCCAATATTTCAAGAATTTGACTGAAAAAATGCCCGACTACAAAGAGAAAACAAACATAGGCATTTCAAAACAAAAGCAATAAATATTAAGCTTATTTGTCCTACTCCCAAAATAATCATAATTAGAAATGCACGCACCCGCACACAAACACACACACACATACATACAAACAAACAAACACGCGGCGAATTGGAGCCGGAAAACTAGAGCAAAATATTTACACCCAACACATACATACAAATATTTGCATGCGTTTTAAGATATAATTATTTCTGCAAATCCCACACACACACACATACACACACATCTCCATTGGACTGCAGTTATTTACTGCTGCCATTTAGCCGGTGCATTTTGTGCCGCAAATGTCTGTATATCTGCGCAGAGATTCTGCTATGTGCGCCCACAACGCGCCAGAGTGGGAACTCAATACACACACCTGCACACACATACACGCACCAACTATAGCGTTATAGTATAATATATAATCGAGACATTAATATAGAAATATTTAGCCATCTCGCTTTTGGCTCATTGCATGTCCGAAAATACGAAACGATTCATTCCGTCATGATTTTTATTTAGTAGCCTTCGTTGGTGTTTGAAATTTTCGAAAATTCGCTGTTTTCTGCTGTTGAATCTTTGAAAAATTTTGAATGATTTTCGCAAAGAAACAGAAAAAACATAATGCACGTATCAGTTTGGTAATTTTGTGCAAGAATTTTGAACATTTTTTTGTTTTTTTGCTCAACTCATTGACGATTACTTAGCCGTAAATGCGGACAGTTTATTTTACACGCGAAATAAATCTTTAGATAGGCGCAGATTCAGATTATGTGACTCATGTTCTGCATAAACGGCTGGACCACAATTTTAGTTGGCTGAACGATGTGATTTTTGTAAAAATATTATATTATATTTTTAATAATATTTAATTATATTTATTAATTTAAATTAAAATAAATATTATTTATTTTACTATTTAAGGAAATTTAAATGCAATACTTTGATATGGAATAAGTATTAATATATTAAGACATACATTTCTCTAATATAAATATTAAATTTGTCTGTACGAGTACAAATTTTAAATACTCGGGTATATATCAATGAATGACTAAATGGTCCTCTTAAATATTACTCATACGCCGTGTATGTCTCATTTTAAGTATTATATGCCGAGTTCGAATATGGCGCTGGTTTCACTTTCTAAGGTTAATAATATCTATTTAAAAAGTAAAAAAAAATACTGAAACAGTTTTAAATTTCTATAAGACCCTAGAGGATTGTAAGAAGATTTTTCTGGAAGCCTATTTTTTCTCAAAATCTTCCATGTTCTTCCTTCGGTTCAAGTGCAAATGAAGAGACTTTAATTTGTCATTAGTCGCAATAATAGCATAATATTTATGGAAAAATGCTACAAAACTTTAGCAGGCATATAAGCTCCTGAAGAAATAGCGTTGGGATCATTCTCAGTATTTACAAATACAATTAAATTTCCAAAACTCTGTAAAACATTGACGATGATCAAAAATTGATAGCAATTAATTTCAAATTATGGATGTGAAATAGTGGTAATACAGATATCTCTTCAAATGCTACTATTGCAGATTATATTGATAACGCATTCCTTTGTAATTTTAACTTCCTATTGAAATACGAACTGACGAACACTACAAAACACTAAACAAATTAGAATCTCTTTTCACCGAAACAAGCAAGCAATACATGTTCGAAGTATTTTTTCTGGATTATGGTGATTCAAGTTAGCAAAGTTCAACTGCATTTCGAATGAATCTAATTCTAGATCTTAATTTAGTGATTTTTTTCTTTTAAATGGCAAGAAAACTTGGAAGCATAAGCGCGTCGTTGGTAAAAAATGCATCAAAGAATTTGTATCCAACTTGAATGTACTAAATTATATAGAGCGATGCTACTGGATACGTAATATTTATAAAATGAACAGTCCCAGCGAAGCAAAAAGTGGTAAAAAGTTAAATAATAAAATGAATAAAATAATTACCATTAAGAAAGAATTACCCTTAAAGAAGTAATCAAAAGCTACCGCTTTTGAATTATGCTCAATGCTATCTCTATTATCTCAAATTCTCATCCGATTAACACGACTTCAACGTCAAAAAGAAACACAATAATGAAAATTTAAGCTGCGTTCTAAACTGTTATTTAGAAGTGCTTTTAAAGGGGATTACTTTTTAACAGCTCCATATATAAAATATAGATTCACTAACTATAGAAAACTAGAAAATATTAGACGCCCTCAACTTACTTTACACAAATATTAGCTTATTGAATGCCAGGAAATATAAATTATAAATAATTTGGCGCGCTCTTTTGCAACTACAGTTGGATGGTAAATTTTCAGTCGCAGTTATATATACAAGTATATATAAAAATACTAGTACATCCATTACGTAAACATTTCTCTATAAGTTATAGTAAATCAATAATCACGCTGCTATCGACAACACAAAAATTTCAATGATTTCAAACCAAAATTTGTGTAATGTTTATGATACTATATTTAAATGCTTCTTACAGTGGATTTTAGGTTGGGATTGTTGTGTTGAGAAACTCAATCAGAAAAACTATTGAAATTGCTAATGTTCCTCTGCTTTACGGTTATTGAAAAAGCTGCATTTTTCTTTACAAGTTAATGCGGCCGTTAGGTGTTATGAGATGCGATGATATGTTTCAATAGTATTCTCGGAGGGCTGTATGTAAAGGTTCAAAATCAAAAAAATACGAAAGACATTTTCCTATTATTTTGGATTTTGCTAGACAGCTTTGTAAAATTTAAATATTTAGAGTAAGTTCTTCATTATAATAATTAAATTGCTATTCGTTTTTGACAAGTTGTACCTATGATTTCTGAGAACCAAATCATTTGGGCTATCACCAATATTATTATTTTTCGAATTAACTCAAAAATTTAACAGGAAAATGAAATCATGATTATTTCTAAATTAAGAATATAAGGTTGATTTAGAATTCTACTTGAAGTAAATACAATATCAATAAAAAGTGGATGAAGATTAAAGAGCAAAGTAATTCGGGTCTTTCTTCCTTTTTATTTACGTTTATGGATCTTTCTCTATCACTTTATCACACCAAACAAAGAACATTCTTCCTGCTCATATGTCCATGGATCTCAGAGTCATTTGGAGAATAAGAATAGGAGGTGTGAATGAAGCAGTATTTCCACCCATATGCATAGTTATTAACACTAATCTATATCTTTGAACTGATACAAAGTGATGTTTCTAACCAAACTTCGATGTAAGAAATTTAAAGTTATACTAAGAGAGATAATGTATTTCGCTTTGTGAACGGAAATTGTGATCTCTATTTCAATAAAATCAGCTAAATGAATCATTAAAATGTTTGTTTATGTCACCTTGCTTTTATACATTAGAATATCAAAATGGATTTAGAAGATTAACAAAATAGTTTTTTGAAAATATAAATATATATATTTAAAATCACCTTTTGTCAAATCATATTATATTTCGCAACTTGACATTCACTTTCTAAACACGAAGAGGAAAACTTTGATGTTTTCAATAATTATTATTCCACTTCCTTTAACTACGAATTTCTGTATATCTATATATTTATATTTATATAAATGTATACATTAGAAGATTTGTTGTATAGCTTCGTGGTACATTAAAATACGTTAAGTATCAGAAATGTACCTGAAGACATGTGAGAAGCAGCTGCTGCCCGACGCGATCACATCGAGCACAGCAATTGGCGACACGCCAAAAATTTGCGAATTCTCTTACCCACCTGTGATTAAGTCTTTGTTTTGTTAGAATATTACGATTCGGCCGAATAAATTCAGATAAAAAATGAAAACATTTCTCAGGAACAAAAGCAACAATTTTTATAAACGAAAATGTATTAAAAACAAATATAAAAATAAATTAAATTTAAATTATCTGCCAGTCGGAAATTTACTCTTGGAAGACTATAAATAACATATGTATTGGCTAGATATTACTGAGCAAATCTGAGAAATCATTTTAATTCTCTAAAGGTACCAGTTACTATGGAGCTGATCGTATAAAATCATTACGTAATTTCCACTAATAATATTACCAACACCAACTCTAATAACACTATCACTAACAACACCAACATTCGTGAAAAAAAAATTCACCAGAAATTCAGTAGATTGTTTATACACACCTCAGTTTTTCCACCGTTGCGTCGTGCTCCTTGTTCTGGTATCCGTTCGCTGTGCCGTTTGTTAACTCAGTGTCCTCCTCTATTATCTCCACTGTTGACTTCTGATGCAGTCCGTTCATGTGCGCGAAGGATTTATTAATGCCACCACCACTGCCGAGCACACTGTCGTCAAGACTGCGTCTCTTCGGCGTCGGTGGGTCGCTACCCTCCACATGAATTGGTATGAAGTGCACATTACCAATACTGTTCCCTGTAGCACCGTTGATATTGATAATCTGCTCACTGTCTCCCTTACCAGACGCGGTGGCGGAGGAAGCGGAAGTATTCGCAACCGACGACCCGGTCGTTGACTCGACCACCACATCCGGCAAGCTAATGCTCTCAATGCAGACCAAACGTTCATTCGGATCCACAGCCTCTGTCAGATAGTCGAGATCGTCGCATTGCATTAGCGTCTCATCGCAATCGGTCGAATTGCCATCGCGCACGAAGGGCAAACGTGACGTATGTTGTTGTTGGTGACGATTGTTGTTATTATTATTGTAATGCTGTTGCATTATTGGTGACCCGCTCTTAGTTGAACGCGTAGCGCGCGTCTCATTGTCGCTACTCGAATGCCGGCGGCTATACGACGATGTTGACGAGCAGTGAGAACTAATGCCCGAGTCGGGGTAGCTGGTGCTCAGATTGGAATCACTCGTATTGCCACTCTTGAGTGTACTACGCTCAGGGCTATCGAAATGTTGGCTGTCCTCGTACTCAATGTCAAGGTTGTCGACGCCGTCGAGTTTTGTCACATCAATACCGGCACCAGCCTCTACGTCGTCAGAGTCCGAGTCTGCCTTGCTGTCTGCATCGCCATCAGCTGCGACATATTTAAGATCGGTCTCATCCTCAGTCTCCTCCTGCTCGGGCACATTCTCCAATTTCGTGTGATTATAGCGCAAAGGCCATTTGGGTTGGTAAACAGTGGCGGGTATCTCCTGATCGTGGAAGACATCATCATCGTCCTCAATGTCCTCTACTACCTCGTCGACAACGCTTATTTCCACACCGGCGCTTTCGCGTTTCCTATTTGGTGGTTCTTTTTCAAAATCGTAAAACACTTCTTGTTCAACCGGACTTCCAGCTAGGGAATTTTCTTGACTACCGCTGCAGTCTACAACAGTTATTTTGGGCAATATTGGCACACGCGGTGTATCGTCTACACTTGCACTCGCGTCACTGCTGTTCGTTTCCGACGAAACGTTTTCGCGAAATTCACCCGGTGTGTCAGCGTGAGCACTGGGCGCGGCATCGCTTGGCTTAGCGTTAGTCTGTCCCATGGACTCGGCGTCACTTGGGTACACAGACGAAGATGACGACGAATCTGTTGGTATTGACGACGGTATGTCACACGCTTCGCGGTCGAAACTCGCGATATTTGTTGGTACACTTGCGGTTGTTGTTGTTGTCGCTGTTAGGGGGAACGCACTATGCGGTGCCTCACGCGCTGCACTACATGTCGTCACTTCGGCGTTGCACTGATTACCGTTACCAAGAGCACTATTACCGCCAACTTCAACGTCACTTTCATGCAGACTGACTGCGTCAGAATCTTCTACCTCCACGTCACTTTCTATTGCACACTTTTCACCCTCGACCTTTGTTGCTTCGTTTTGTTTACTTGCGTTATTTGTATTATTCTTACGCAGTTCGTCTGCAATACACCCCGCACGATCATTCGGCTGTTCCGCGTTGTTGTTATCCGTGCCTGCCGTTTTGAATGTACCGTTCAACTCGACTCTTATCTCGCGAATAACATCGCACTCGCCGTTGCGAGGCTCATTCAGCCTCTGTTCGGCCGACTCCTCTTCGATCACTCTACTCTCATGCTGGGCTCCAGTCTCGCTCGTGCTCCACTGTGGATCGGCTGAGCGCGCACGCAAACCGGCATCCATTGCGGCAGCTCTCGCGCTCAGCTGTTGCTCTCCCGCTGAATTGCTGCGTCGTTGGCGCTCCTCGTATTCGGCCGTTCGGCTCACATTCTTCACGCTATTATTAGACTTCGTTATTTGATAACTATTTGTGGATGCGTCCGAGGGGTCGGGGATCAACTCAAGGTGTGTACTAACCGAATTATTTTGGCCATTTTGCATTACTGCCACTGGATTTGTAGGTGAAGAGAAACTATTGTTATGAGTATTTCGTTGTTGCTGTTGCTGTTGTTGATGATTATGATGCGGATGACTATTGTTGTTGACGTTTGTTGGCGCGCTGACAGGTGCTAACGTACGGTTGTCCTTCGCTAATGCTTGTTGTTGCTTTTGCTGCTGAAGTTGTGCCAATTTTTGCTGATGCTGTTGTTGTTGTTGTGTGTGTAATTGTGGGTTCTGGGCAGCGCTTTGCAATTGTGCTTGTGTATTGCGACTGCGGTTATGATTACGTCCACGCGCCATAAATAAATCACTTAGGAACTCTTTACTCTTTCGGAAAGCCTTACTACCAACACCGTTTGCACTACGTTCTGCTTTCGAATTCTCCAACACGGACACGGCGGAGTCGTCCTCCTCGAAGGGCGTTGTTTCGGTGTCACTACTCTTCGAACGTCCGCGCAGGAATGAATACCGAAATGCCTTGCCAAGTTGCGAACGCTTACGCGGACCGCGACCGGAGCAGCTACTCGAACCACTGTAGTAACCAGTGATGCTGCTGGAATCTGTGTTGGCAGCCGAGACGTCCGTGATACTTTTGCTGCGCGCACCCTTCAAGTTCAGTCCCAATGTCAGCGATAGCCTCGATTGTCGTTTCGCTTCGTGGCTCTTTTGGGCCTTCGGCGTTTTATTTGTTTTCACTAAATTTCGATACTTCACTTCGTTAATTGCTGCAGCATTTGCTGTGTCAGTGGCTAGTGCAATTTGCTCATCACCATGAATTGCATCACCGTTACCGTGCCTAATTCTATTTTCACTACCCGGCGTCGCGTCAGCCCTTTCGACATTTTCGGCGCACGCTGCGCTACTCGCGGTTTGATTTGTGGATTCGTATGGTGCGGAATCGATTATTGATCGATTGATGCATCGATCGTTTTTATTAGATTTTCCACTATTGACAACTGGCAATGTGCGCCCCTGCCACACAGCTTCTGCGTTCGAACTGCCATAGCGATTCAGCGACTCATTCTCACCGCATTCTGCAGCGTCGCATGGTCGTTCGAAACGAACGTCCTCGTCGGCATGTTCGTGTTCATCATCGTTGTGCCCATCCAATTTGCTTAGATTAGATGAAAACTTATTTATTATGTCTACATTAAAATCATTGCTACGCAAAGTGGCCACTTTATTGGGCGACGCAGACGACGCGACACTGCTTGCGGCTGTTACAACCCCACCATCCCTTGCGGAAGCGTCCGTTTCTTCATGCGCTGTGACTGTGTTCGTCACTTTCGTGTTGTTGGCAGCTGTTGTTTTTGCTAAATTTATATTGTCCCCCACTTCGCGCTCGCGTTCGCCATCAAGGCGCTTGCTGCGAAAATAGCTACAATGCTCGAACGCTACCGCGCCATCACCACCATGTCCCGCCAGCAGTGATTTGCGTCCCACAGTCGCCAATCCGCTCTCATCACTTCTCGCATCATCATCATCATCACAATAGTCGTATTCATCTTCTTCTAAATCTTTTAGATCATCGAATTCTTCTATTTCCGCGCGTTCAAACCGCTTGCCCGCATACGCGTGCGTTGGCAACCCTATGCGCCGCTCATCGCGCTGACGCTCTCGCTCAAATTCGCGTTCGCGCTCCCGTTCACGCTGCCACTCGTTGTACGAGCGATAACGCTCAATGGAAGCGGTTTTCTGTGCTTTATCACAACCGCTACTAGCAGCGCGCTCTTCTGGCGTCGCTCCCGCTGAATAGCGCGCTGCCTTGGGACTCTTCTCCTGATTCGATTTCTTCTTCTTCTTTGAGGAGCGCCGCAGCAAATTGAACATACTTTGAGGCGCTGTTCGCTTGTGTTTTTGCGCTGTGCTTCGGCACTTCGAGTGCTCACTCACGTGCTGACGTCTACTCGCTTATTGCTCTGCGCTCTCCGCCTTTTCACGAGTTGTGTATTTATAGTAGATCATTAGCACTTGCCGAGTGCTTAATCGTTGTTTGTTTTTATTAGTTTTATCGCTGATTTATTTCGGTTACAACTAAATTTATAGTTGTGTCTCTTTTTGGTTTTGTACTACCACTGGATGGGAGGCTTTTTTTTTATAAATATCGTTAAGTGGCGTATTTTTGATTAATTGATCCTGTTTTATTATTCCTAAGATCTCTTCCGTTGTGTGGCGCTCAGTCGAAATTTGCTAAAGCGTTAATTATAATTTCTTAGAAACAAAATCGTTTTTTTTTTTGCATAAACAAAATTGCTTGATTAAAGATTGAACAGCTGTGTGTACTCACTTCGTTTGTAATTCCCCCCGGTTTTCGCCAGAATCGCTGGAAAACAAAATCAAAGAAATTAATTAAAGACATATGTTATATGTATTTAGATTATAAACAATGCTTCCCAGAAATTAATTTAGATAGTACTGATTGTTTAATTACTTGGAAAATTTTAAGCGCACTACGGTCATGGTCTAGCCCCATTAAAAAAAAACGCATTTTAATTCGGTACATATGTTTATCCATTTATAAGAAAATAATAATATATTTCAATTGAAAAGTTGTTTCACATTAATTCTTTGAATTTCTATTTAAGGAAAGAGAACAAAATTTAGCGATAAATGATTTCTTCATCAACCAAATGTCATTCACAGTCATAGGGTAATAAGATTGAAAGCCATATTGGCCATATATTTTTTTACAAGACGGCCATTATTAGACAAAATATTCGTTACAGGGGTACAGTAAAGGAAGACATATAATCTTCCAACTCACACGTAGCTGTCAAATGACACTAGTTATGGTTTATTGATTATTGGTAAACCCTACCACTCCACAGTCTAGTACGATCCAACATAAAATAAATTGTTAATGATCACATTCGAAGCCTTTTAAAAAGTTTCAGATATGAAAAAGCTTTTCAGTATATGAACAAAGTCAAAGTCAGTCTTTGGTAATATTTGGAGGGACGCTTATTTCTATAGGATTTTTATTGGGGACTTACACATACGTGGTGAGCTCAAAAAATAATGGGAATTGTAAAATTTTAAATTTCACGGGTTTAGAGTCCAATTGCAAATTAGTATGTCGATATGCATGACCCTTAAGTCTGTAACATCTGCTAAGGTTAGAGTGGTGTTATGACCTTGGCGATCTTCGTTTGTTAAAAGCTCTAACTTCGTTTCTTGTTCAATTCTTTACCAAAACCAATACTGTAACAATACCAATGGAGGCTGCTCCATATTCTCCAGACATGACTCCGTGTGGCTTTTTCTTATTTCCGAAAATAAAGAGAACCTTAAAATGCCGTCGTTTTACAAGCATCCGCGAAGTAGCTGAAAGAGCTAAAGGCTATTCCAAACATCGAGTTTGAGAAGTGTTTCGGCGATTGGAATTATATTAGTGCATAATATCGAAAAGTGACTAATTTGAAGCCGACAACATTAATGTAGATGAATAAATAAATACCTTTTTCAAAAAATGAAAATTCCCGTTATTTTTTTAACACACCTAGTATTCAAATGGGTTTTTAAAGGTTCCTAGATATATTTCTTTTGATATGACTAATTTTATAAATCCAGTAATCTAAAATATTTTTAAGAAAAAAGGATACGAGCCCGTGTATTTTCTTTCGTGAAAATCTTTTGATCAGTCATAGTGTATTTACATGGGTTACAACTTCAATATTTTGTAATACATATGTAGAAGATCTGGAACTCCGCTAAAGAACACTATTCTTATTTCTGCAAATGCGGTATTTTTGTAGATTTTTATTATATTTTTTCGCTCAAAGTTTTGGCCTTATTTTTTCAACATACAGTTCATATAAACCACAAGTACTCAACACAAGCATCCTTCGACACATGACCCATCTTCCTTTCTTCTATTAGTGCATATATTAGTTGGCCTTTTGGTTTTGCTGACATTTCGTTAATTTGATATTATACTAATTTTAAGTGGAAGTTTCATATTAGATTCTGAGATCTTAAAGCAAAGGATATATAAAGCCGACTTGATCGTTGCCTTATTTCAAATTCAATAATTTCCTTAATATCAAAAGCTACTTTATATTTTATATTTAAGAGATATTTAAGAGATTTTTATTGACCTCTAAAAAACTAACCCCAATAGAAGGTTAAATAAATATTTTCTCTAGTCAGTCGTGCACTTCTAATTTTATAATTAATTATTTTGACTAAAATTTAGAATATATTTCAACAAAGTATGTGAGTTTGAAACATTTACTATGTAAATAGTATCTACATTGTATATTTTACGGCCTGTCCAGATGTGCGCACATAATATATCTGGTATATAGTACAGCCTCTTTCCGATAAACACGCTATCAAATGCCCAACAAATCAAACCAAATAACCAAATAAGTACAGGAACGCGGCAGAACGTGGCTTGACGTCATCCCGATTGATCTGCAACGGAACCGAGGGGACGTTGCCACGTGTGAGGCTATAAAAAGTTGCTGCAGAGCGCGGAGGAAGGAGGGCAACAACAAATCGTCGGACAAATAGTATACTTAGCGTATATGTATGTTTGTGTATGTGTGTCTATAAATTCATTCGAGTAGTGCAATTTTTAAATGTGGCATTTGAATGGCTTAAAATAAACGCAATTAAATTGCGACGCCACACTCACTCATGCCGACAGAAGGAAAACAGCGCACTAATACAAAAAAAAAAAAAAACAACAACAAAAACAACTGCGCGCATCGTCGAATGAAGTGCCATATAAACTAACAACAAGCAGCATCAGCAGTAGCAGCGAGTAAATTTCCATAAATATTTTTCAGCAATGTGTTAGTAATTGAACATGTAAACAGGCAATTTTGCTTCTGCTTTTTGTTTTTGTAATTACCTTAAAGGAAATATCCCTATTAAAAGCGCTAATGAGTGCGCCTGAATTAGCACACTTCTTGCATGAGTGTATGTAGTAGATACTCGGACAAGTACAGTGTTTGAAAACCCCAGTCGGAAATTTTACTTATAATGAAAAATATTTTGTTTTACAAATTAGTGTTTGACCACATTATGAAAATCTTTTAAAATTATATTTAAAATGAGGACCACAGTATAGTCAAAATTAGTATATATTATACATTATATTTGATGTCATTTATGATCTTCGGGGATCTCATCTCCTCTCCTTTCCAAATGACAACCTCACCCACTTGGTGACTGTTACCACTAACGAGCCTCTGACGGCCGAGCATATAGACAGTATTTTCCTTCAACCCGCACAGAGGAAATTCTGTTGCCCACATGCCGGCTTGGAGGCCCGCTGACACACCCAGCACCAGGATCGGACAATATTTGTTAAAATGACATCCTTCTTCCGTTGTCTATTTACTACTGATTTATAAAACCTTTCAAAATAAGTCTGTATTGATAAGATTTTGAATGATTTTTTTTTAACTCTTGGGTATATAGACAGGTATTTAAAATTTAGTAGTTCATTCACGATGCTTTTTGAAAAAAATTCTCGCTTTTAAAAGTAAGCTACTATCTACTATTATTTTTTAAGCCCGAAAAAGACTCGGTATTAAATTGTATTGAACTAATATATAATAATAACTTTATTTAAAGAAATTGTTACAAATATTCTTTAAAACCTCAGTACCAAAAATATATATTTTTTATTGCTTATTTATTATATCTTTTTTTATGTAAAGCAAAATTAGTGACTTCTCTCCATCTTTGTCTCAGCATCTATACTTTTAGGCAAACTTAAAAAAATTCCTGCAGGGCATCATATTAATTCTGCGATACCTATGTTTATATATGTTCATAAAAATATGTTTTTAGTAGCAGTCGAGTAGTAATGATTCACTTTTATGATGAGTTGTTTTTAGAATTGCGTGCGACTTTTTTATATGTATGGAGGCATGTATGTATGTTTCGTGGGGCGTTGAACTCAGAAACTAATGAAAACCTGTGGGATGAAAGGGTAAGTGTATGTTTCATGTACATCATAAACTAAAGTTATTTATAACAGGATTTCATTATATAATTATTGATTTCACTAGTTTATATATATTTATTATTATTATTCCTCAGGAAAATGATTAATATTTTAACAGGATTGTTAATTTAAATGACAGCGGTAACTAAATGGTAATAATAAACTTTTAATGTTAAAGTGAGCTTAATTTGCTAACGAGTTTGAAAAAGAATCCAATAATTGATGGTAGAAAAAGTGATATTCAATATTGAATGAATATGGAATGAGGACGAGTCAACTTTGCGAATTATCTGGATATCCGGATTTTATATATTTTATTTTATATGAAAAAAAAGTATTATATTTCAAAGTTACTGAACTTGTTATTCAATTATTACGAGATGCCGTCGTCAAGAAAACTGCTTTCATTTATCGCCAAAATGGATTCATAAGTCTTTATTTTTAAATCAAGATTCATGTTCCTTAAAATGGATTTCTTGTGTACAATTTTGTAAAAGGGAATAATTCACTTATTTCAACTTTATTCGTCATTAATTTTAAAATTTTAATATTTGTAATTTGAAAATTGGAGAACTCTGCACTCAGCTGATCATTTCTTAATCAACAACTTGAAACACTTCTTTCAAGTTCGGAAAATGAGAGTGTGGTACTAAAAAAGTGAGAGTGTGTGGCAACTTGAAAGCAATTTCTTTCCCGTGTAACGGTAGGTGGAAATTCGGCTTTTTTAAGGGGTCATCTCATGTGACGACATGTTTTTTAGAAATTTTTTTCTACGACCACTAAATAGATTGAGACTTAAGTATATTATCATTTATTATTATATATTTCGACAGTATTAATATAAATTTTTAGCTAAGAATATTATGTCGAACATGAGTTACAGCGTACTGAACACCCCCGCCTCGAAAAAATTGGCTCGCATTTATTCCACGATTCAGGCTGATTGGCTTTTCGGAAACAAAAAAAATTATTTTGGGAATTTTTGTTTGATAATAGAGTGTTCCATGCGTTCACATGTGCTGAGTGTACACTACATATTTCAAGTCATTCAGTCAAGCCGTTTTTGAGTTACGATGGAAAAAAGTTTAAAAAACACGGTTTCGAAAAGTTTCCAGCTGCGAAAACTTCTTCTTCCAGCTGCTGTATTTTTAAAACGTCTTAGAATTTTGAAAGCAGTTTATGAAAAAAATGAACCCCAAAAGTCTCTTAAAATTTAAAAGAATCTTTAAAATCATGAAAGTATGGTATAAACTGTATTATTTCCTTATTTAAATAAATATAATGCCAGTTATAAACTTTAGTTATACTAAAATGTGAACCATAAGATGAGTTCCTTCTATAGAATGCAATCCTACTACTAGGTAATATACCGAATAATTCCTAATTTTCAAAGAAATATAATAATTAAGAAATAGAAGCACAAAAATTAGTTTATAGTTCGGGTTATACGAGTAGTTATCAATTGCGAGATTGGAACTTTTTCACTGGAGCTACTAATAAGTAATACCTGCCAAATTATAAAATGATTTTTTCATATTTAAATTCAAAAATACACGGGCCTAAAGAAATTATTTGAGTAATAAATCTTCTAGAGTTCCACTCAAAAGCGCCACCGGTCGGCGCCTGGCCTACTTTTTATCATAATTGAATACATATAAAAATTTGTAAAACATCTCTTTAATTTGTCAGTTGTGTTCTTGGTTTTTTTTATCTTTTTCACTGTTTATCGAGGTCAAGTGTTCCATAAAAAATTAATTTTTCTAATGTTTTCGAACATACACACAAACGAGTGAATATGCCTAAGCGTATGGACTTCGAACAGCAGTAAATATATAAATATGTTTGGAAAACTTTAACAGCATTGGCAGCAATGGGCGCTGCCAATTATTGCGAAATACATAAATTGAATAAATATCAACTTTACAACCACTATATTACTTATAAATTTCAGCATTGCCCAACTTTTGGCAATAATTATGTGCTGTCAAAGACAAAAAAAATCGAAAAAGTGGAAAAAACGAGTAGCAAAGAAATTCAAGATAAACAGACACAGTAAAAGAATTTTTTTGCGTATTGAGTGAGGAGCAATTCAGGTGGTGGTGAATGATAATGACTGCATGTACCTGTTGAATATAATTTTTTTTTATAAATTAAAATTTTTAACTTTTTAATTTTTGGGAAAAACTAAATTTTATACCCGAGTAAATGATAAAAAAACTAAATCTACAACAACTATGATATAAACACATTTTCTTGTGCGTTCCATCAGCTGTGTTGTCGGCGGCAGTTGTTGTACCTTGCTTGCTACTCAGTTCTTGCTGTTGTATGCCAAATGAATGTGGCAGCCATCACAGCCAGCAGGCGGCACTTGATACTCTGCCACGATCATCATGCGCCGTTAAGCGAACGCTTTGCAGCATTATTCCGGCTAAACAATGTGCTCTTTTGCTTACTAAATACTAAATACTTTTTGTTGCTTCTTGATTACTTGTGATTTTCTTTCTTTCTTTTTTTTTTTGTAAACACCCCAGCATTTAACATTTAATATTATTATTCGCTCTTATTTTGATTGTTGTTGTTGCTGTTGTTGTATTGTATCTTTTTGGATTTTGGCACGTACCCAACTGACATTGACTGATGCATAGTATAGAGTCTGCCCCAGAGCTTCCAATGGCTTGTGTGGGTTAATGTTTTGCTCTGCGGTGTGTACTCGTATAGTAGACACGGATGTGCTTAAATATATTCATATGTTTGTATGTATATAAGTATGCATCTTTACAATTTAATTCTTCTTCCAAATGTCTGCATTTATATGTATGTATGCGAGTTGGCTTAACCATTCACCCATAGACATCTACACTTTAGTCTGCAGCAATATCAGCAGTCAAGCATTTCCTACATAGTACCTACATTCGATCTGTTCAGCTTCATTGAGTTGATTGTGACGCCGCCGTAATTGTTGTTGAAAGGCAGCAATGCCCGGCAGGCGGCAAGCGTGAGTGGAATCGCATCGAAAATATTTTCAAGATTTTCGCAAATATACTATATTCAAATATATTATTAATGAATTTTTGGCTTTAAATGCTTATTTATTGAAAATAATGCGAAATATGAAATGCTCGTGGTATTTGATATAGGATGTACTTGAAATTTTTGTTTACCATTTGAGTCCAGTCCAGTCGAGAGCTGGTCTAGACATCCGGTTGGAGTAGTTTACAACACTTGTAACTTGAAATTGTATTGTTAAATAAGAGCAAACTATTGGAGAATTATTTCAAAATATACCGTGAGAGTATTTTCGACGCTTATTCAAATATTCGAAATTTTAAAATACTTTTTCGAATTTTTTCGAATTTTCGAAAACTTTAAACAAGCAATTCGAATTTCACTCCATTGAATTCCGATTATAAAGGGTGATACAAGTAGAGGTATTTTTAGAATAGTTTTTTTACGGATACGCTATTTTTGTCCAGCCAGGATAACCGACTATTTGATGCCACAAATTGCAGCTCGTGATCTCGACGACATTTGGTTTCAACAAGACAACGTCACTTCCCACACATCGCATCAATCAATGGATTTATAGAGAGAACACTTCGGTCGAATATCCACCAAGATCGTGTGATATCACACAGTTAGATTATTTCTTGTGAGAATATGTAGAGTCTAAAGTCTATGCGGACGGTTGCGCTTCGATTTAGGCCTTGGCGCAAACCATCAAGCGTGTCATTCGCCAGTTACCAGTCGAAAGGCTCGAACGATTCATCGAAAATTGGACTCAACGGGTGGACAATATTCGGATTATTGCTCGATAACTCGAATAAAACTACCGTATTGAGATCTTTCAGATCATAGAATTAACTCCATGTTCTAAATAAGTATTAAGCATTAAGAACACTATTGTTGATAACCTCAAAGATCCTTCCTTATTGTATAATTTTCTCTTTTTATTCCGTTTTTATCATTTCCTAGTTCTCTAACATTATGTATGCACAAAAATGAGTCAGTTCCCCCATGTCGCATACTACCCAATGTAGCGTATTCGAAAAATGCACATTAATCTCACGGCATTTTCGATGGAAATTCAGCGTGTGTTTTCCGAGCATTTTCATTACTATGAATTTGTAAACAAAAATTCTGATTTTCTATTTAAATACGCCGAAATTGTTATTGTTCGCATGAGAAAAAAATTGGAGTTTTTATGTAATATATAAATAAATTTTCAAGTTGTTATACGCCGCTGAAATTTATGTTTAGATAAACAGTTTATTGTAAATTATGGCAGCTCAAGGTCACTTTCGGTGTAAATAATTTTCTGAAATTTTTGTAATAATGTGTAATGATGCATTTAATATGCTTAGAAAAAAACTTTAGACAACTTTTGATTTGTGTTATAAAAGTGAAATTGAGCAAAAATAAAGTAAGTGGGCTCAAAACATGAAATTTTGAAAAATTTTCATTTGAAAAACTTTATCTTTAATCATGGTAAAGTTAGTTTTGAGTTTAAAAAGCGTTGAAAATTTTCACTTTTAAAACTAATAAATTATTAAGTATATCTTATTCATGAAAATTGGGCTCAAATGCCGGTTGATATTGTGGTTGACGAATTTCTTTAGCACTAGGTTCTTGGTACAGTATTAGCTATACAAATCTAACTAAATCAATCACCGGGCTAGTCAAATTGTTGAAAAGTGATCACTAAGAAGTTGCAAATCTACTCTCAGATCTCAGAAAACCACTTTTGAGGGGTATCTCTACAAAAAAGCCTAGAAAGTGTTAAACGAAAATCTACCTTTTTTTTGAACCGAGCAGCAAAAGACCACTTGCTAAAGTAACAAAATACAAAAACACAAACTCCGAATCTCTTTCCAATCAGTTATATATATTAGTAAATAACTTCAATTCTAGTCCATTCTATTCTCCTCTAGTTCCGGAAAATCCCAAATAATTTTAAAAAATTCCTAAAAACCGTTGTTAGGGGTCTCTAAAAGTACAAATATCGAACTAAAATACCGTTAGTAGTACTGCAAAGCAAGAATTTTTAAGAATCTTCCGAGTAACTCATTTTATTTTTGTAATTATTTATGCCTTCCAGTGACATCTATGTAAACCCACGCTTTTTCCAATTGCGTCTTGACTACTTTAAATGCACAATCTGCGTTGATTACTTACAATTGTAATTTATGGCGCTTTCCACGGCCTTTAATGCACAATTCACTGCGAGAATCTTCTAGACACAGCCGGCTTACAGCCTTCACACTGAACTTTTGCGCGCATCCAGTAAATTGACGACTGTGGTCGGCATGCCCTTACTTTCGTTCGTTAGTTATTTTGTGATGACTTACTGGTCATGCAACAATAACAAAAAAAAACTCGATTTTCTTAAATTACTGCTTGAGTCACACTTTAAGCTGCCACTAAATTAATACACTGCCTTGTTGTTGTTTCACTTTAATTATTCATTCAATTATTATGATTAATTTGTTAAAAATTTCTAACTAAAAGCATAATTGTATGAATGTAAAATCGTTAACGAGCCGTACACACACCGGCGACTGCGTCGTGTTGGAAGCGTACTGTCGATCTAACGCTCGATCGCTACTGCTTGTAGTTACTTAGTTACTTGGCCAATACGCAGCCATACGTAGAGAGACACGTTCGACCGACGGCGCACACTTGTAGCGACTGAGGCGTCAGTCCATTCGACCAGCCAGCGACGTCTTGGCGAGATGTCGTGCATCAACGCTGTAGCATCATATTGCCCCAGCGGCCGCACCGCGCCTGCATCCGCATCCACCCACCCGGCTTGATGCTACTTGAGAGCACTTTTGCAACACCAACAACAACACACATGTGTACATATTGTACGTACAAATGACAACAACGCTGACTTGTTGTTGTTGTTGTTGGCGTACGCAAGGGGTTGGGGACAGCTGAAACATGGAACGCCAAATGCGAGATAGAAATTGAAAGCGCTTAGCGGCGATCATCCACATTCTGAGTACCAGAAAAACACAGCGCTGCGGTGCTCACTTGCCGGCCGCCGTATATACATACATACGTCAGTGTGTATGTGTGGAGGAGTGTGCAATTGTAGGTATGTCGACAAATGTGTAGGCATTAGCATTTGATATTTGTAGTTGCTATTTGTAGTTGCTATTTGTACGCACAGTGGCGGCACGTGTCTACATACATATTTATATATAATTTATATATGAATGTGCATAGTGTGGTCCAAATGCTGTTTCTTTTGGCATCTACAATCGACGTTGCCACTTTTTAGTGACATTTTGTCTTCAAAATGTCCAAATAATTCAATTCTAGGGTTCGGCGTGTTGTTATGGGCTTGGCGATTTCGTTTGTTAAAAGCTCACACTTTGTTTCTGGTTCGTGAATTATTATTATTGGCCAAAACCAATACTGTAACGATGCTCCAGCTTCCATATTCGCCAGTTATGACTCCATGGGAAGTTTTCCTATTTCCAAAAATAAAGAGAACCCTTAAGGCAGTAGTCTGCTTTAGAAGCCGAAAAAAGTTTTTTTTTAGCAATTTTTTTTTGAAAGAGAAGGAAATTATTGCCGTAAACGGAATTTTAAGACGATAGTGTACTATACTTAAGACTTAATTTTTTCAAAGTTGTAAGTATTTTTCTGGAGCGCCTGGAGTCTGCACTTGTAAATCGGTGCCGGTGATGGAGGTCGTGCGATGCATCTGAAACAGTGGAACCAAATTTTTTTTTTAATTTTTATAAGTTTCTGTTCTTTATGAACTAAAAACATACCGAAGAAGATTCCAAATTTTTTCGAAGTTTGAAAAAAAATTCACTTTTTTAAGAAAAAAATTGACTTTAAGTTGCAAAACAAGTAGTTTAAATAATACTTTTGTCCAACTTTCAAATAGAAGATAATTTAATACTGAAGCTAGAACAGTTTGGTTTTTTTCGATCGGACATATATTCTTTTTGCTATCGCCGGCACCGTATTCTAACACTTGTGAAAATGAAAAGTCGAGAAAACGCGCTTTAAAGGTCTGCCTGAGCATTCGCACCTGCTCGACGTTCGGCCACTAAAACTGCTCTAGCTTCGAAAATATGTCGAATTGGCATCTGGAATTTTAAAGACATATTCTTGAATAGTTTTGGAAGAGATTTAAAACAAAACAAAAAAATCGACTTTTTGAAGATTGTAAAGCCTACTGCCTCAAGAGCTGTCGAGAAATTTCTGAAAAAATCGAGTTTGAGAAGTGTTTCGACTATTGGAAGAAGGGCTGACATACATAAGTGCATAAGAATGAATAATTTTTTTTTTTTTGTGAATAACGAAAATTCCCAATTATTTTTGGAAAATACCTCGTATAATCCAGATTAAATTATCCTCTAAGTTTTTGAAAATTAAGTAGTTCATTCTAATCTATAATTTCTTCTGAAAAATGACCAATCCCCAGGTTAATATATTTAGTTACTAACAAACAGCCACTTAGTCGAGTTTGTATTCCAGCTGCCTTTGGTAAACCTTTAAACGACTCAAAGCAGACTACGATTCCTCGGTTTATTTACTTAAATCAGATACAGTCCTACCGGATCATAGATGATCTTTATAGGTTTTTTCATGTACCAAAAGTCACTTAAATCATACTTGCCTGCATGCTACCTTTCTAGCATAGCAAAAAATCTGACTTAGTATCAGGAGAGTTTATTTTATTAGATCACATGAGGTGTTCTATTATCAACTTCCAGCGATCACGTGATCTTACAACCCTTTATATATAGTCGACAATGAATTAATAGTGTCCAGTCTGTGATCTTACAACTGATTCCCTAATCATTAAAAAAAAAAATTTATTTGATGTTTTCGAACCACCTTGTGTGCAAAACTATCTGGCATGATCAGCAAGAAAATGAACAGCAACAACAACACCAAACTAAATTTCGCAGCCCAGAAATGAGTTCTGCAGGATGGAGGTAATAAAAATATAAACAAAACAAGAAGAAGAAAGTGTGCTGCCACATATCGCGAGAGCGAACAAATTAACAATGCGAAAATTAAGAATAACAACAAATTAATACACAATTCGGTGCAAATAAGCGATACCGAAGTGCTCCCCACCAACCAATTTGCGTTAAAGTGATCGGCAATTTGTTCTACGCAGATCGCTTGCCAGATGGGGTGCGATCATTGCTCGAATTGTTTTTGGAAATTCGCACTGGAGGAAAAAATAAATAATTATTTAACCTTAAAAACATTATTGAATGCTTAAAATGGCGCATGTGTTTTTAATGTTTTATCATTCGCTTGCTGCTTCTGCTACTCGCGAACACTAGCAAGCGCGCGGAAGTTAATGAAATATTAATTTACTGCTTTAAATACACCTTAGACAACTTAAACTAAAAGCATTTGAATTTCACCTTTGTTATTTCATATTTATGTATAGTTGTTGTTGTTGCTGAAAGCGCTACAACAATAGTTTGCACGCTTGTTTGCGGTTGCGGTTAGCAGCGAGGCGTGACTTTGCTTCACAAATCGAACATCTTCACAGAGTGACAAAGTGCCCATTGAGTGGGTTGACTCACCGTTTAACGCTGACTTTGATTCTGATTATTATTAATACACTCAAGCACACCCTTCCCGCCTATTATGAGCTCATAATTGTGTGCTCGTGCTTTTGATTAATGGCTTTAATTCCAGTAAACACCAATTTACACAGCACAGACACACACACACTGGGGCTTGAGAGCTGAAGCTTTTAGTAAATAAATGCGCGGTTTGTGCGCACTTTCAGATGTTTACCGGCCGTAGACGTACTTCCACAAACACACTCATACATATTCTACTATAATCATTTAAGGTGTCTGCTCAGGTGTTGTTGTTGGCGTGTGGGTTTTGTTTGTGTAAGTCTCATTATGCTTATTAACCAAGTATTGAATAATAATTCGACAATTATGCCTTAAAAGTAAGTCGGATATATATAGTCATATGTCCATATGAATACCTTTATATTTCGCTACTTTTGAACTTTTTTTGGTTATCTGTGCACTTTATAATTTGTTAAGTGATTTTTCCTAAAAGGGTAAAGTAAGTAAGTAAAGTAGAAAGAAAATCAAAAACCAGAATACTGCATTACAATTCCGGGTTGTGGGAAGATTTGAAACAAATAATTTAGAATTTTGATTAATTGTTCTTCAATTGTCCAATCTCAAAAGTGGTATATAGACGAAATGCCATGATACCATGGAAATTTTGAATATAGGTGTTCCTAAGCGATTTACAGCCATAAATAAGAAAAGTAAATTCTGAAGTTTTACGGATAGACCGGCCGCCTGGTCTTTAGCTATCTTAGATAAAGACTGCCCTTTGGTATCGGCTCTTCCTCACTTGATTTAAAGATCGTTTCCTCTTTTTCTTTTGATTTACTCCTTTCACTTCCCGTGTATTTTCATTGGCTGCTTCGGAGGCGGAAAATTCTTGGCTTAGGTTTTGGGTATTTTGGTTGGTTCCCACTATTTTTTATGCTGTCACTACCGGCATACTATAGCTGGTACATCCGGTAGAACTTTTTGCTGTCTCCTGACTGAAGGCGAGGAGGGTGTCTTCGTCGGGTGGTGTTTGGTGTTTACACTAGTTAGGCGTAAAAACGAAGGTTTATTCAACCAAGTCTCCATTGTGAGAGTTATAAAGTATCTCTCTTAGTTCGTAAGAGCGATGTGGGTACTCCATGGTCCACTTGCGCTAGAGCGATGGACACACTGACTTCACGTGTGCTCGCCAAACGGTGGACAACAACCGGTACCTGTGTAGTTGTGAGGCCTTGCTGGCTAGCGATGATCCGAAAACGGTCCTTCCAGTTGCTGTCTCTTAGAAAGGTTCATATCGACGCAATCATTGGTGTTCTTACTGGTCATTGTCCAATAGGACATGGAGGTAGGCGAAGGGGAATCATCCAGGCAATTCCTCCTTCCATGTCCAGCATTAGCCAGACTAAGGTTAAAACACCTCGGTAGGCACATCTTCCGCGAACCAGGTGAAGTGACTGGAGTCGACATTAGCCGATTTAAGAACTATATAACAGAGCGATACGTCCAATTATGAAGGTTTTGGCGATACGTTAGGAGTACAGACAGTCGAAGCTGCCCAAGTGAGATTCTTTGAAATCATGGAGATCCACGCCATGACCTAACCTTACCTGAATATATATTGGCTCGATCTGACGTTTAACCCATGTTAAAGTACTCGCAATTAAAAGTATTAAGATAGTCTTTATAGTTCTAAAAGTGACATATAAATGTTAAAATTTTAATTCATAAAATTAGATACATTTTTGCAGAAAATCGAACACTATTATGTGCTCGATGAAATGAATTTTTTTCCTTATCCCGTGAATTCTTTATAGAAACCTTAGATCGCCTTTCCTCTCCCTCTTTCATGCTCATTACATTTTCCGATAATTCACAACGCAGTATTCAATTTCACCTTAAAGCCAAAACAAGAATTGTGCGAAAGCGCTATGAAATAGCCATAACATTGGAGAATTAATTGAATTTAAAATGAAATATTTTGTGTGTTCAAAAAAGCGATCTGCCACTTTGCGGTTAAATTTCAATTGTGTCAGCAACACATCTGTTATTTAACAGTTACAAGCCCCACACACACTGGTCGGCCGCTTATACCCATTCACCGAATTCCCCGAAGCATTTAAGAGGACCGCAAAACATTGAGTGAAAATTTTATATAAATCAGATTATGAACATAATTTCAATTTTGGTCATTTTACAGCATGCAGGCCGTGTCGGCCATATGGGGCAATTTAGCCGTTTATGCACAGAGCAAGGGAGCGGCAGCGGGAGTGAGCGGCCTACATAAATGCTTTTGAAGTTATGAGCCTGTCATATGAGGTCCCGGCAATTTACGTACTTGAGCACTTGGGCGCGTGAGTGTGTTTTTGTTAGAATGCATAATAATTTTATTGAATATTATAAGAGAAAATAAATCGCTCGTGACACAGCAAATTTGCGCACACACCGAAATGTTTCCACCAAAAAAAATTTTGTGTATATTTATTTAAAATCATGAGCAAAGTTGCTGGATGCCGAGGTCAGTCAGTGTGTATTAACCGCAGTCAACAACAGCACGCCAACGGCACACACACAGTCAACACTGACCAAAAAACCAATAAAACAACAATAACAAGTGGGCGTTGTGCAAGTGCAGCGGGGTGGAGTGATGACCAAAGGCAAACATACGCCGAAAATAACTAAAAACAAATACACAGAAACAGAAATTTTGTTGAAATCAAATTATATTCAAGCGCCGACACACAGACATATTTATTTAAATATATATATGTATGTAAGTGTGTATGCATGCGGTCATGTTTGAACTTAAATTGAAAATGGCATACAATATGGCCATCACAAGTACCGTGTTTGAAAACAATGTTTTGGATTTATTTTTTGTTTTTTATCCCTCTTGCCCTGTGCTTTGGGTGCTTACTTCCCAAGTTCTAGATAAATAACATCATTATGAATGACGAATCTCAGAGCTTATTATTATTGAAAAGTGTATTAATCTATCAATGAGACAAATAGAGTCAAAGTAAGTCGAACTATAACAATTCCTATGCGAAGTTTTGCAGATAATCCACTCTGCTGCTATAAATAGGTTAGGTTAGGTTAGGTTAGGTTTGTAGGCAGATCTCTGCAAAGACAGAAGATCTCACTTAGACAGCCTGGCGCTGTCCATTGTGGTACCAATAAAACTCCCCGTGGATCAAAAACCTTTAAGATTCAGCAAACCGCTTGGAATCCGTTATAAATTTCTTAAGACTGGTAATATCGATTCTAGCCAATTCGCTAGGATCGTCGATAAAGGGCTTTCGGGCAGTAGGAAATGCTTAGATGATTCCATCTCGCCTTCCTCCATACAGCTCTTTGGCAACTTGCATCTGCCACGATCCCAAGTCTAACCGCATGGGTACCCATTGGACAATGTCCAGTAACTACACCTATGATTGTGCTGAGATGGACCTTGCCCAGAGAAAGCAGTTGAAAGGACCGCTTACGCTCCACAGAGCGCCAAAAGGACCTCGCCACTGCACAAGTACTGGTAGTTGACCAGCGTTTGACGAGCTCATGCGTAGTCTGCATGTCCAGCGCTCTTGCGCAGGTGGACCATGGACTACCAATGCGCTCCCATTCCGACGTCAATGTAGCTAGGGAACCCTCCCTTGCAAGCTTGTCCGCTATACAGTTACCAGCGATCCCGCGGTGACCGGGTACCCACACTAGTCGGATTGCAAAATAGCTGGAAGCTATTGATAAGGATCTAAGACACTCCTTGACTAGCACAGAGCGTACTGTCATCGATTCCAATGCCAGTATTGCCGCCCTGCTGTCGAAGTGAATACATACCTCTCTAAAAGAGGTCACCATACGAAGCAGTGCGTCCACTGCTACTTTGATCGCAGCGACCTCTGCTTGCTATAAATAGACTCTCTATACTTATTCACCAATAAAAATCAGTTGGATGAAAATTAAACAACAAATATTAAAACCAAAAATGTATTTTTACTAGTTTTGAACCCTGACAGGCCCAGCTGGACTTCATAGACTACGAATTCAAATGTATTCTACAATAATTTCCTAGATCAATCAATCGGCTGTACAACGTGATCCAACTTCCGATAGTTCAGTTAATGTTCCCTTTCAACCATTTATAATTGCTCCTTAACCGTCTCGTATTTCTACTCAAACGGGTTTTCGAACTTCTAATAACAGTTTCGCATACAACATAAAAAACTTATCGAAACAGTTTACCTTATTTAGAATTTTAAATCTGCATGATTTTGTCTGAGATAGGACTCTGTTATCTAGCTTTCATCTTGTTTCATAGTAAACTAAACTTTATTATATTTCTGTACTCATATCTCCTTCGTCTAATAATCTTAATCTCGATATACTTATCATTCATGTACATATATATGATACTTTGTCTGTCCTGCTCTGGTTAAATGAGCAAATGCCTGCCCCTAACACTGGTACCCTACAAAACCAAAAGTACATCACTGATATATAATATTCACTACGCTCACCACTTCATAGATGAGAATGCCTTGTGCCAACACACCCACAATAACACCACACCTGACGACACCTTACACCACACAAAATGCAATAGAAAGGATCGTCAAATAAACCCACGACTAAGTCTCTTTTCGTCTGTCAGCCCGACTTTATCCAGCGTCTGCGGAATCGAGATCGTACGCCGTCCGTAGCTGTCCGTATATTCGCCAGCCAGCATTGCAAATAAATTTTTGGAAAAATATTATTAAAAAACTATAATTTATTATAGGCGCATTTTATTTGGTGCAAGTGTTGAGTACTCCCAATAAATTGAGTATAATTTTATTCATGCTCAATTGCCCTGTACTATTTGGGGAGATAAACTTCACCATGATATTGATGATATTGATATCATCGGAAGCAGCAACCGCGCCGTTTGTTTTGCGTTTTCCAGACTAGATAAAGAAGCGAAGCGTATGGGTCTGGTGGTGAACGAGGACAAGACGAAATATCTTCTGTCATCAAACAAACAGTCAGCGCACTCGCGTCTTGGCTCCCACGTCACTGTTGACAGTCATAAATTTTAAAGTTGTAGATAATTTCGTTTATCTGGGAACCAGCATTAACAACACCAACAATGTCAGCCTTGAAATCCAACGCAGAATCACTCTTGCCAACAGATGCTACTATGGACTAAGTAGGCAATTGAAAAGTAAAGTCCTCTCTCGACGAACAAAAACCAAACTCTACAAGTCACTCATCATTCCCGTCCTACTTTACGGTGCAGAAGCGTGGACGATGTCAACATCCGATGAGACGGCACTAGGAGTGTTCGAGAGAAAGGTTTTGCGGAAGATTTATGGTCCCTTAAGAATTGGCAACAGCGAATACCGCAGACGATGGAACGATGAGCTGTATGTGTTATTCGACGACATAGACATAGTCCAGCGAATAAAAAAACAGCGGCTACGCTGGCTAGGACATGTTGTTCGAATGGATGAAGGTGCTCCAGCTCTGAAAGTATTCGATGCAGTACCCGCTGAAGGAAGCCGCGGAAGAGGACGACCTCCACTCCGGTGGAAAGACCAAGTGCAAAGTGACCTGGCTTCACTTGGTGTTTCCAGTTGGCGCCAAAAAGCAAAAAGGAGGAATGAGTGGCGCGCTCTGGTGGATTCGGCTATAATCGCTTAAAGCGGTTCCTACGCCAAATATATATATATATATAAGCTTCACCAAATGATCTCAACAAAAGCTATGAAGCTCTTATATGGACTTTAGTTTTGTTGAGGCCTACCTTTTGGCGGAATGAGACAGTAATGAATACATATTTTTAACAACATTTTTATAAAATATTTCACGTTATCGTTTCTGTTGTTAGTTAGTTTGTAACCATAACTAAATATAAAATAAAAATAATTAAATACAATTAAATTAATAAGGCAACAACATATAACACAAACGCCTAAAGATATGCTAGATTTTTGCATATTCATATATTTTACATATTTGTGCTGCAAGAAACTTTATGAACGTATTTCTTTCACAAAAATGTTCGTAGGCTTTAAATTGCCTACCGATGAGTAACCATTAATATTATAACTATAAAATTTCTAACTCCTTTACTTTCCAATGTTATATGCAACTCAACCCACTGTGCAGCCTTTCAAAGTACACAAATATCTACAACAAACCAAAAACGGCGTATAAGTTTCACAAAAAACAGTTATACATGAATACATGCACACACTCACACGAGCATAGAGAAAACTAACCACATTTTAAAATTAAGTCATAAATAACATTGTGGCACTGAGCAATGTTTGCAGCGACACCGCACGCGGCATGCATGCAGACATATGACAGTTGCATTGTGCTGGTGGCTATGACACCTGTCCCAACGACAATTACACAGCGCTGCACAACACAACACACCAACAACCGACTGTTGCATCGCTTGCACCACCCGGTCCACCAAACAAACAAACAAACGGTCACTTGGCCAATAGGTGAGACCGAAAAGGTGATTGAGCCCAACAACACATTTTGCTATATAGTAAATATATAATGAATGTGTGCCAGCGTAAATCTCAACGGTACTGGAATTGTGCCAATTCGCAGCGCTCAGCTAACGGTTTTAATCACCAATCAACGGTCAACGAAAACGTTTTGTAATTGTATTGGTGAATTGGTTGCTTTTTATGCGTTTGATTGTATGCGCCTGTCTGTATGTGTGAGTGTGTGTTTGTGTCAGGATATTCACTAAACATTGTTTGACAGCAAATTATATTTGAATAGACAGCATTCGTTTCTGCCTTGCGGCTATATATTAACAAGGCAGGCATTGATAAATGTATTTACCTATGTGTGTGTATGTGTGTAAGTAATTTGCATTGAATTGTTGCAGCTACAACAAAGCAACGAATTAAATTGTCGGTCATTGCATATGTTTTATATTATTCCATGGCATTTATCGACAAGCATATATACATATATATGTATATATATATGTTTTCGCTTGTTCATATCCGCATTTTTCTATGTAAATAACAATTTTGCGCCTCAATGCATGCACTAACAATAATAGATATATTTATACAAGTCTGTGTGTCTGTCTGTGGCAATAACTGATAGCGCTCTGCTTTTTTCGCGCCTGGAGACTAATTTTCGCAGCAACGCAAACAATGCTGTTGACGGCGCATTTTGTTGCTGCTGACATGGCAAAGTCTGCTAGTGAAAATGTACAACAACAATTACACAGATAATGGACACGTACGCGTCTCACATAAGTAACTATATAGAGTTGGGTATATATAAATTGATATGTATGTATGTATAATATATATCTGTGTAATGTTAGTGTTACACTCGCCTATCATGTCCCAGTGGCATAATTAAATTCTTTGCCGCATCACAACCAAAATCAGCAAAACAATGCGCGAGCCTGCACCAATACGCTGCCAACAATTTATTTACGACCTCAATAATGCCAAATTAAATTATGCATTTGCACCTGTCTGTCTGTCGGCTGGTGCGTGCGTGCGTTGGTAATTTCAAATCTAAATGACGAAATAATAACGATTTGGTATTGTTGTGAAAATTTCGGCGATTTTATGTTTAACTACAGATATGCATGGGCATTAATTTCAGCACCACATTAATATTTGTTATGATAATCTATCTTTAACAGCTTGGATTATATAATATTTAAATTTTTATAATAATGCATGGATAAATTTTAGATGGACAAAAATGGTTGTTAATATCTAAAATATAATACTACTATGATGGGATTGGATTTAATGATTATCTTCTGGCATAAATTTCAAAAGTTGTCAAATAGATAGAGATACAAATTTAATTAAATTTTATTCGACCCCTGGGAATTATTAAAGCAAAATCTTGGAAAATATTTCAATATTTATAATATGTACTCTCCATGTACGAGGGCTGCTATATATATTTCTGGCCTAGGCAACACTAAGTGTTGCCAGGTGCAATCTGACATTTCCATTGGAAAGTTTGACATTTTTTAGCATAACATCACTCAGAACGTTTTGTCATTTAATCGTGAATTGTTTTATTTACAGGGAATTAAAAAATTCATCTCGGCCAAAAAATGGAATTAATTCGTGAACATTTTCGTGCGATCATTTTTCACAACTTTCGACGTGGATTATCGCGACAAGAGTGCATCGATGAACTAAAATCTTTGTATGGCTATGAAGCACCATCCTATAGCACTGTGAAACACTGGTACAACGAATTCAATCGTGGCCGACGCTCGCTCAAAAACGAATTCCGTGAAGGTCGTCCTAAAACAGCCGTTGTGCCAGAAAACATCGATGCCGTACGTGAACTGATAATGCAAGACCGTCATGTAACATACCTTCAGATAGAGGTATGACTATGCATTACTCCCACCAGCATAATACTTTCGATATTGCATGAACACCTGGCCGTAAAAAACGTTTGTTCTCGTTGGATCCCGCACATCTGGCCGTAACCTGGCCGTAAAAAACGTTTGTTCTCGTTGGATCCCGCACAATTTGACAATCGCTCAAAAAAAGGCTCAAAAAAAGTGCTTCGAAAATTGGTTTGAGCGCATGCAAAAGTGTATAAATCTTGATGGAGAATATTTTGAAAAATAATAAAACCATTTTCGTTGATAAATATTCCTATTTTCATTATTAGGCCAGCAATATATATATATAGCAGCCCTCGTAATAAAGATTATCAGTAACTTGCTGCAAATAAGTGTAAAGAGCTAATGCTATTCATTAAGTTTTTAGAGAAAGTAAATATTCAACGAATTTCTTAAAAAAAAGTGGCAAAAATAACTCTTTCTGTGATATTTTCTCTTCTTAATTGGCGTAGACTGCGCTTACGCGGTTATAGCCTAGTTTACAACAGCGCGCCATCCGTTCCTCAATTATTTGTTGGGGTAGCACAATGTTTACACCATAATAAGGCATGAGTCCAAACAGACAGATAGACATAGAATGACTAATTAACTTTTTTTTAAGAATTACCTGACTAGAATTTAATATCCTAGAAAGGTAATGCGTTTATTGGTTGTTTCAAGAAATAATACTCTGACCTATGAAGTGAAAATCATCAGTGGAAGAATCCAATCGGGAAAATGTGAGTAGATCCCTCATGTTTTGATCTAAAATTTCAGATATTGTGGAACGGACGCTGGCAAACTCAGCATAGTGAATCTCCGTACATTGCATTCATAACAGTATTTTTTCAGTTTCTTTGCTGTAGATCGATTTGCCTGAAAGCTTCTAGAAGGCTTTCTCAGACTATGAATAATTATTAGTTTGTATTTTCCAAAATTATTTTTTCCTTTGCAGAACTATTAGTAAGTAGTTATATTGTTATATATTTGCTATCTTGTCATTAAATGCGATTTATATTTCATTTCTGGCTTTAACTACGACTTGTGGCTGAGCCAAAGATTTTGTCAAACATAAAGCAAAAACGCTTTAATATAAAACCCCTTTCATACGTACATGTATAACTATACATATCTATACCACCATACCATACCATACTCTACCCTCCATCCCCCATCGCCGCCTTTAAATCACCCAATGCTGCGTTGTGCCAACTCCGCCACCCCGCTGACTGCTTAACGGCAACTCAGAGTGGATGATAATAAAAAAGCACAGAAGATGAGCAGGATTAAGTGTTCGCCATTCATTGTGTTTACTTTGTGTGTGAACGCTTTGTTCTGTTCTGCAAAAGTATCGCAAGAAATTACGAAACTTAGTTAGTTTTGCACAAACAAAGCGCAGAGTAGAGCAAATGAGCGTGCGGCAACTTGTAATTCATTCATGTGAATGCTACAGCTGTTGTTGTTGTTGTTGCCATTTTGGCTACGATATATGACGGGTTTTTCCGATTCCACTTAACCTCTCAAACTCGGCGCTTAACTGGCGCACAACACAACACAAAAAGGGATAAGAGATAACGAGCTAAAACGGCAGCAGCGGCGGGTTGAGTGACAAAAACTCACGAAAAGATGGGAGACATAGACACCCACATGCATACAAAGCGATTAGTAGAGTTTACGCATTTCTTGCGTTTTGTGCGTTCGGTGCGTTGCCTGGCCAACAGGGCGTATGAGTAACAGCTTGTTAAGTTGACTGCGTGCGACGCTTAATGCGGCTGTCAGCACCCACTAACACACAGTCACACACCAAGAGAGACACAAATATACTAACATAAGGCAAATATATATTTGCTTGTAGTTGCGTTCGTTGGCTTGTCCGCCACTGTTCGGGTTGGCGCAAATTAATAGTCGGACATTTTTATCACACTTTACTTTTAGTGAAAAGAAAGTGCGAAATATTTTCGTAAATAATCGGATTAGACATTGCGGAAATCTTAAGCATTTAGACATTTCGCCAGACACGCCAGGCCGCGCATAGAAAAGGTGCTTAATGCGAGTGCTTATGGCATTATAGTTTAGAAGTTTGGTGGCAATAAGACACCGAATGTGCGAATGTGTGTGCTTGTGCTTGTCTGCCTTGGGACTCTGAATGATAATGAGCTGAAGCTGAATCAAAAGGATAAGACAAAATGGCGTTGAGGTAGACGAATTCAGCAGCTGCTTAATTGCAATGCCATTTGATCGCCATCGCTCTTTGTGGAAAAATTGACGTCGACGACGACTAAGGCGAAATGTTTAAGTAATGAAGGACGCGAATGAAAAATGTGCTACACATTTCAAGTACATAAAATAATGTTCTTGGTAATGTGTTAGGTATTTACATAAAATAATATAATAAAATAAGCGTAAATATAACTTCTTTAAAAGCAATCACTTGACTCGCTTGGAACTCTGATTAAAGTATAGAAAAAGGACATTAATGAATAAAATATATAAATAATATGCTTTAGAAGTATCGATTCCATATAAAATAGTTTTTGTTTTATAAAATTTATAACTTTCGTCCATCTGTTCTTCATTATTGACACTCAATATGACAGTATTTCACACACATCACCCATCTATAGTAGTCTAATCAAGATTTTTCGATTTTTGGAACAAATAAATTTCTTCATTTTGCTATAAGTAAAACACGCATGAAGAGAGTCGTTAAGCTTAAACTAATATCACCGATTAAAAAATCTTTCAAAGATTGCGTCCAACTTATAAGACATTTCTCCTTGAAATCATTAAATTTTGTTTAAAAAAAATATTGAGTTTTTTAATTCTGAATTAGATTGTTCTAGAAATCGGAAATTTAGATTAGAAAATGATAGTAAAATTTTGTTTGCCGGTGGGTTCTTGGACTAGAGAGCGCTAACAAAATTCATATTTTTTGTTTTAACATATATCTCTTTATCTTTATACTTATTCATAAATAAGTACACAACATTTTAGTATCAAATGAAAGAGGTTTTAGAAGGCAAGCTTATAAAATTATTTTTTCTGATGTTGCCACCTGTTAAAATTTTTGTTAAATTTTAGTTTATTTATTGATAAAATATTATCCTACATAAAGGCATATAAAATAAAATTTTTGAGAAATAGTTCTACCGGAAATAAATATATTTCAACAAAGTTGCCACATTTTTCAAAAAATTATTTTGAGAAATCTTAAAAAAAACGCTTAATTTATAAAAATATCCAAAATTATTATAAATAATATCCAAAATTGCAAGTAATTTTTATGTATTTGACTTTAGCGAAAATTATTAAAAAATGTTATACATTCTGAATTTTCAAATATGGCCACACCTTCAACTATGAAATTTTAATATTTCAGGTATAGTAAATTTTTTTAGTTTTCAACAAAGAAATGAAATATTTTGGCAATTATACCGTCAAACACTTCCCATAGACAATTTGCTATAACTTTTCCACAGGGAATCACACTCCATGCGCCTAAAAGTATGCTACGCCAAAGCAATGCAAACACAATTTAAATTCAATTTACAATTTATCATGATCTCGGGTCAACATAAGTGATTTCGAAAATGAAATTCAATGAAAGACTCGCATATTTGCCGGCAGTAAGTGCACTGAAACAGTTTTATGATTTACTTTATCCGCTCAGCGCTCGCATATGAGTCATGTGTTTGGATTTGTTGCATCACTGGGTGTGTGTATGTGTTGACAAGCAAATAAGCGCAACCGGAAGCGGAACAAAGTTGGCTGCACTGGCAAACTGAAAATAAAATGTAAAATGCAAAATAAAAACAAAAACAAAAATAAAAATATGGAAAATGCAAGGGAGGACAACTGACCCAACAACAACAAAATTGGTGTCATTTTCGCTAAAGCACATGACAGAGCAAATAAAACGCAAATGCCAGCGAGTTGAGCTTGCACAACAAATATTCATATACATAGATATATACAATTGTAGGGCATATGCAAGAATATGCGAAGCGAAAAAACTGCAGAAAATTATTTGCTAAGAAATCTAGGGAAAATGCACGGAAAATGCACAACAAATATTGCAAATTGCACACACACACACAACCACATACACGCTGACTCGCAAGTGAAAATATTTGCACACTCCGACTGCATTCTGCACTCCGCAATATATTTAATGAAAATGGAGAAAGAAACAGTGCAAATATACACATATATGAAGCAATAAAAACAATAAAAGCAAATGAAAGCGCACGTTTTACAACATTTTTACGAAAGTGTCAGCTAAACGGAGCGACTGAGAAAAATTACAAAAATATTATAAACTCTACACAAACGATTGTATGTGTGTGTGTACACAAGCTACCATAATAAACGGAATGTTTCGACTCATCTAAAATGTATTACAGTGCGCGCGTAAACACTGTGACAACTAAACCGAATGGCAATAGAGACAATTGTGTAGTAGCAACAACAGCAACAATAATAGCTGAGAAAAATAGTTTACAAGCAACAGGAAATAGAAAATAAAAATATAAATAATAAAAAATGAAATAAAATAAAAGAGAAAGCGAAAATGCTGCATGAACATGGAAATTCTTTAACACGAAAATGAAATGCTTGTAGGTGGCAAGCCAACCGGTCACCTCCACTTCAACACTAGCAAACTAGTTTAAGGCTAAGAGAAGACTACTTGTAGAATTATTATACTCTCGCAACATGTTGCACAGAGTATAACAGTTTTGTTCATATAACGGTTGTTTGTGTCACCAAGAAATATAAGAGTTAGATATGGGGTTATATATATACGAATGATCAGGAAGACGAGTGGATTTGAAATCCGAATATCTGTCCGTCCGTCTGCCCGTGCAAGCGATAACTTGAGTATATATTAAGATATCTTAATGCAACTTGGAACACATATTCCTTGGCACCCTGGGGTTGCTTTCGAAAATGGGCAAAATCGTTCCACTGCCACGCCCACAAAATGGCGGAATCCGAAAACCTATACAGTGTCATAACTAAGCCATAAATAAAGTTATGAAAATAAAATTTGGAACATAGGATGGCATTAGGGAGGGGCACATTTGGATGTAATTGTTTTTGAAAAGTGGGCGCCCCACATTGTATATAACTAGCAAACCAATAAAGCTATATAAACCAAACTTTCTGCAGTCGTTTATTTTAGCCATTTCCTTATACAGTCCAAAAATGAAAGAAATCGGATAATAACCACTCCCGCCTCCCATACGAAAGTTAGGTTGAAAATTACTAAAAGTGGGTTAACTCACTAACGAAAAACGTCAGATACACTAAATTTTACAGAAGAAATAGCATAAGCAAGCTTCACTCAGAAAATATGGGTAAATCTCTCAGGTAATTTAATGTAATTCAGAGGAATTGTTTTCTTCCAATAGTGTGTCTCTGTTCCAAAAATTATTAAAATCGGGTCATAACATCTCCTAGCTCCCATATACCTAATTATAGGTTTTTCAAAAATTCGTTGGGCTTTATTCTGCATATATGTATTGATTAATATGTGATATATCTTAGCAAAATTAAGTGAGCGTATAGTATTGGATATAGTGTACCTTCCTGGTGAAATTGAATGAAATCGGTTCAGGAATTACCTCAGCCCTCATACACTATATATGACGATTTTCGTTATTCTATTAAACTTTATACCGAATTTATGGGTAAATTTGTGCGTTATCTTAATAAAATTTCTTCAATAAATTACGAGAGTATAAAATGTTCGGTTGCACCCGAACTTAGCCTTTCCTTACTTGTTTTTAGTTTCTTTTTATTTTTTGATTGAAAATAGTAATCAAAAATTAAGATTTGAGTGGTATATGGTATGTGACCTTTGACCTCTGGACCACTTTTGCCATAAAAAAACTTATTAAGGAGGGAAGGATATAGCAAAGAATTTATTTAGTGTCAATAAGGCTTTTTAACTTAAATTTAGTAATTATTTAAACACTAATATCTAAGGATTATTTTTAACTGGAAGAAAATGTTGATCTTGAAATACAAATCTATCCTTTTTAAACCACTTGTGGCTGTTGTATTAATAATTACTCACATTGAAATCGCTAACACATATCTTTGAATAATATATTTGCAGCACCCCTCCCCCTCTAATATACAACTCCTCCCTCGCACTTAACTCGCATATAATTCTAAACAAGTGAGGAAGCACGCCAGTGTGCTGGGGTCATCCTTTGGCGATTTCCGTTCTGTAAGTGAAAAACTTTATGGTATTTTATTGTTGATATTTTTTTTTTTTCATTTTCCACAATAAAGCTATTTTCTTGCGCCAGCAATTGTCGCCTGCGAACAGATTTATACACTCGTACATCTCTGGCTCTTCTGCAAGCATTCTTCTGTGAATATGTTTTTTTGTATGTATTTGAATAAACTCTACATATTTGTATATCTTGTGCATTTGTGTGTAGGTATCACCATAACAACATATTGGTCAGCCATAAATCGCACACTGGGTCAACAAGCCACTATGTCACAATAATTCACCGAATGGATTGAGTTAAATCGTTATGAACTGCGCTGAACTACTTACACTTGAAATGAAACTTGTTCTCAGAGGAAATTTTTATATGTTTATAGGGAAAAATCAGGAAAGTAAAATCAGGTGGATTAAAAAAATAAAACGCATTTAGTATAATGTTGTGGCTAAAAATTTAGCTTTATTATAAAATTACTGGTTTGCCAATATGTTTTTTTGAAAATGATTTCGGGCAAGTGTCCATCGCGGCTGGATCTAATACATTCCAGCCGGGAGGCCCAATTTTTCTTCGCATTAATACCAATAATAATGTCAGCCTTGAAATCCAACGCAGAATCACACTTGCCAACAGGTGTTACTATGGACTGAGTATATATATATATATTTGGCGTAGGAACCGCTTTAAGCGATTATAGCCGAATCCACCAGAGCGCGCCACTCATTCCTCCTTTTTGCTTTTTGGCGCCAACTGGAAACACCAAGTGAAGCCAGGTCACTTTGCACTTGGTCTTTCCACCGGAGTGGAGGTCGTCCTCTTCCGCGGCTTCCTCCAGCGGGTACTGCATCGAATACTTTCAGAGCTGGAGTGTTTTCTTCCATCCGTACAACATGACCTAGCCAGCGTAGCCGCTGTTTTTTTATTCGCTGAACTATGTCAATGTCGTCGTATAAATCGTACAGCTCATCGTTCCATCGTCTGCGGTATTCGCCGTTGCCAATGTTTAGAGGACCATAAATCTTGCGCAAAACCTTTCTCTCGAAAACCCCAAGAGTCGTCTCATCGGATGTTGTCATCGTCCACGCTTCAGCGCCATACATCAGGACGGGAATAATGAGCGACTTATAGAGTTTGATTTTGGTTCGTCGAGAGAGGACTTTACTTTTCAATTGCCTACTCAGTCCAAAGTAGCACCTGTTGGCAAGAGTGATTCTGCGTTGGATTTCAAGGCTGACATTGTTGGTGTTGTTAATGCTGGTTCCCAGATAAACGAAATTATCTACAACTTCAAAGTTATGACTGTCAACAGTGACGTGGGAGCCAAGACGCGAGTGCGCTGACTGTTTGTTTGATGACAGGAGATATTTCGTCTTGTCCTCATTCACCACCAGACCCATACGCTTCGCTTCTTTATCTAGTCTGGAAAACGCAGAACAAACGGCGCGGTTGTTGCTTCCGACTGAGTAGGCAACTGAAAAGTAAAGTCCTCTCTCGACGAACAGAAACCAAACTCTACAAGTCCCTTATCGTCCACGTTCTGTTTTATGGTGCAGAAGCATGGACGATGTGAACATCCGATGAGACGAGACTTGGAGTTTTCGATAGAAAGGTTTTGCGAAAGATTTATGGTCCTTTGAACATTGGCAACGGCAAATACCACAGACGATGGAACGATGAGCTGTGTGAGGCTGGTTAGGTTATGTTATTCGAATGGATAAAAGCAATCCACCTTTGAAAGTGTTCGTTACAGTACCCGCTGGTGGAAACCGAGGAAGACCTCCACTCCACTGGAAAGACCAGGTGTAAAAGAACCTGGCTTCACTTGGGCCAAAACTGCTGCTGTTGTAAACTCAACTCAACTCAACTGTCAAAAAGAATATTTCCTCATTGGAAACAACAATATTTCCTCATTGGAAATAAAGCACCCGTTATTTTATTAAAGCTTTCATTTGCATAAAACCATAGGAGAATTGACTTATAAAACGTATAAAAGAGATTTTTTTATATATCTTCCTTATATCATTGGCTTTTGAAATCACCCAGCGAGACGATTTAAAAACCTACTCAATACTTTCCTGTACTTATGAACTAAATTATGAGTTCTAATAACCAAATTTAAGTGTCTTTAAATTTGATTTAAATTTGATCAACATTTAGTGTTTCCTTATGGATAAGAAAATATTTAAATTCTCGAGAATACTTTCCATTTTATATCCACATTGTAATAATTTTTGGGCTTGATTGAAATTGATCTCTCTTGACGCTCAGAAATCAATAAGGACCTTATATGTTTCTTCGGAATTCATAAGCTTACAAGATAAATTGTATAAATATTGTGTCAAGGATAGCAGAAGTGTGTGCATCTTTAATTATTGCAGATTATGTTACTCTCCACACATACACCTTTAATTTCCCAGTTATCTACAGTGGAATCATTAGCTCTTGTTTCTCCTCCAAATCTCCCTTCACCACCTTACACTAAAAACCACGATTTCAGCAATTCACAGTGTAATCAAAAACTTACAGACAACCAATGTTAGACCAAACACCGCAACAACAAACATTTATCTCGAACGTGTAAAAGTGCGCTCAATGAGCAGCACTTAATATGGCAATTTTACTAGACTTCTTCTAATTAAAATGAATGCTAATTTGTTTGAAGCTAAAACTACAAAGCGCACCACAATAATGCAAAACCTGAACAATTTCCAAACCCACCCTTACAGTGAAAGGAGCAATAAACTGCTGCTGCAAATAGCATAACAACAACGGTGGAAACTACGAACGCCCAACACGGCGTATGAGTAACCCAAGAAGGTACACAAGGCACAGAGACACAAATATTGCCGAATTTGAATATGCAATGCAGCTCATATGCACCGCTATGCAGGCACAGATGTCGTGCAAAACAGACACAAGGCGTTCGAAGGAGTGAAGCAGCGAATGAATTTTGGGGCAAATTGTCATATTGTCGTTTATCCAGCTCAGCATGGCTTAGTTGTCGATTTGTTTGCCAATGTGTACATCTCTATGTGTGTGTGTGTGTGTTTGCTTATGCTGTGAAATACAATGTGAACGTGTTGCAGCCACAAAGACACACATGTAACGAGCGAAGCGAGAGATTCGTGTAAACAACAACAACAACACAGATAATCGCACGTTTCCAAGAATCCGAAAATTTCTGGAAAATAGCAAATGAAATTTAACTGAAATAAAACCCTAATTTATAGCTAACGATGTGTGTGTGTTGATTGTTGTTGTTGCGTATTTTGCATGGCTTGCCGTGTGGCAGAGAGGCGACATTCGCTTTTGCTTTCGGCAGCACAACAATGACACATTTTGCTTTTGCCTTTCTTGCTGTTCTTTTGTTGTTATTATTGTCGTAGTTATAGATTTTCATTTCTATGCCACACGCAGACAACAACAACAACATCAACAAAAACAGCTACATGAATGTTGCATTATGAAATGTTTCTCAGCCATTGCTGTGGCAAGCGAAATTATGTGCGTTCGTGTGTGTGTGTGTCAGTTTTTCCAAGTGCGTTTACAGTTTTTCTGCAAAAAGTAAAATATTTAACCCTTTCGCACATTAGCACTTTCCACAATTCTCAACTTTCAAACTAAGTACCTACTTACTAACACACACACACATATATATTTATCTTACACTAACACTACTACTTAACTCTCTGTATGTATGTGTGTCTGTGTGTTTGCGCTGGCGTTAGATAAGCAGCGTTGAAACGCAGCAATAAATAGCAAACATAAATGAGTGCGCAGCGCCAGGCCAGTTGCATGTGGCACAAAGTGAGGGGCGCTGCGAGCGGTTGCGTTGCAATGTGGAATCCTTAAAATAATTATGTGAAATGTTTATCGCGTTGAGTGCAGTTATGTGTACCGACCGACTGTGCTCACCTACATTTATCTACTTTCTGTAGTTGAATGCCGCAAATCCTTTGCATAAGAGACGCCAAAGTGGGAGGGGTGCATGCAACAATGTCAGCGTTGAATTGTTGTCTTTGCAAAATAAGGACAATAATCTGGTTGGTGCTAAGCGCACACTTTGAGAAAAATTATATGGCTGAGAAGATCTCATAGATAATGCAATTTAGTGATTATTATTACTTTTTTAAGTTGTTTGTGCTTCAGGGCCTTATTGACCTTTTATCTGAAAAGACGTAATTTGGCGATTTTCCAGAATTTGGAACGACTGTTTTCGGTAGTCTTTCAAAAATTTCATGTAATTAAGTATTACTTTAGGTTAGGTTAGGTTACTCTGGCAGGCTACAACGCCACACATAGACCAGTTTTGGTCCTTTGTGAAACCAGATGGAGTGCCGTCACTTGGTTAATGAGGAGTAGTCATCCTTTAGGATGCCAGCGCTTGTTGCGAATTTTAAAAGGCTTTGTGGCTTTACCAACGAAATCTCCTCCAGATTAACGTACTGTGCAGCCCCCAAATGCTGAAGCCGTTGTATTACTTTGCTTCTGAGACCTTCTTCTTCCTTGGCACTACATTCACTACAACTGTGGGTCGTCTCACATGGTCCAATCAGCGCATTCGTTCGGTTTTTTTGCGCTTAACTGACTATATCCATGACGCCGTAGAGCTCATATAGTTCATGACTCAATCTTCTTCGGTACTCCTCACTCACGTGGACGGCTCCCAAGATCTTGCGGATAACATTAATTTTCGATCTTCGAGAGAGTTATTCTGCGCTTGATCTCCACGCTTAAATTGTTGATGGTATTTAGCTGGTTCCGAGATAGATAAATCCCTGAACTATTTCAAATGTATAGCAGTGACATAGTTTCCAAGACGCGAGAAATCTTTGTGTGTAGCCACCAGGTACTTTGTCTTGCCCTCGTTCATCAAAAGACCAACCTCTTTCGCTTCTTTTTCTAAGATGGAAAAATATGCGCTGACGGCCCTGTTTGGCAAGGCCTATGATGTCAATATCAACTGAATATCCCTGTTATCCTTTTTGAATATAGTGCCACTGTGGTGCAGATTAACGCCGAGTATCACTTGTTCCATCATTACATTCCAGGAGAGGGAATCACCCCGTCTAAAACCTCGTCTGATATCGTACGGCTCGGAGTCCTTCGCAATTTTGACAGAGCTAATAATTGCCCTCAACGTCATTCTACATAACCCTATGAGTTTCGCAGGGATACCAAATGTAGACATGGCGTCGAATAGTCAGCTCCTGTCAGTTCTAACAAAAGCGGCGTAGAATACGAAAAAAAGGTGGTGTGAGTCGATCTGTTTGTCGAGGGACGTATTATGCAAATCATCTGTGATCAGTAGTCAACTCACTCGCCGTATAGAAGCGCTTCGAAGGCATTTTTCAAATATATATATCTCCCGGATTCTGCGACAGATCAGAATTAATGTAGAACGCTGCTCTGTTCCGACTACTGACTAATATACGGAAGAGTCCTAGAATTATAGCAGGTGGATAGGTACTTTCAAATCCAAGAACTAAATAAAAAATGTCTCTTAAATATAAATATGAAAACTTTAACACACCTCCAATATGGAAAAGGTAATCTTCTTGAAAAGGGTATCTGGTTTACCGCACAGTGTAGCGTAGGATTATAGCACCTGTGGGAACTAAGGCGCTTGCACACAGATAAATACCGTTAATGGAAGTAGAAGTGTTGCAAAAAATCGGCATTAAGCTAATTTAAATGAGAAAGTGCAGTTAACTAAGTTACGCAATAGTTTTAATTTTCGAGCAGCAATGCGACTGAAAAGCTTTATGCGAAATCGGTGAAAGTTCAACAGCTCGCGGGACAAACACGCGACAAGTGGAAAGAAAAACAACACTTTAATGCGATAAGTCGCGAATTTGCCTGACGGAGGCCGCGGCGTTGCGCTGCGCTGCTTTAATGCACGTCGTAATGAGCTGAAGGCAGAGAGCGGAGCGCGCGCAGTAAAGGGGAAATGCGGTGAGTGCTCTTAAGTGTTTACGCGCCACACACTAACCGACAACTACGATTGCGACGGTGAGTGCGTAAGGGCGCGGAGTGCGGAGCGGGCGGCAGACAATGTTAAAATAACGCACTGAATTGCATTTTCAATTTACTTATCTGCGAGCAGCAATTTCCATAGAATGGAAGTGACTTTGTGCGCGGCGCGTACGAAATGCCAATGTGTCTTACAAATTTGATTAAATGTCGTTCGCACCGGAAGTGCTGCGGTTGCGTGTGAACACGCGCCAATGAGTGTATGTGCGAATGTGTATGTATGCGTGATGCGTGAGTGTGTGGCGCATGTGTCATTGCGCTCGTATGTCAACTGTCAACACCTCATTTGCAATTAAAGGATGAAAAATAAATAAAATTTACAGCGCGACGCTTTTGTACGCGCAAACTTGAAGCTCACATTGCTCGAGGAGCTACTATGTGTTGGTGAGTGTATGTGTGTTCGTGCCACTTGTGAACCGTTGCAGTGGCGTTAATGTCGTTGCACGCAGCGTTGCGGCCCACTAACAGCACTCGGCGTCATCAATAATCAATAAAGATGCCAATGTGGCATAATATATGCGAAAGGGAGAGAGGGAGAGAGGGAGAGAGAGGTGGAGAGGCAGTGAAGGTAGCGGAATAAAATAAAATAAAAATGTTCGCCTGACAATATTCCACTCAAAGGATAATTTAAAATTCCTTTTTTCGGCAATGTGCCGGGAGGACACAAAAGTGCTATGCCACAGCACGACTCCTGGCAGCACGGCAGCCACTGAAAGCTGACAACTGCCAGCCAGCTGCAGCAAGCCGCTCACATGCCCCCATGCATACGCAAGCAGCCGGTGTATGAGCATGTGTATGATATTATGCCACTCGCGCTCTGCTTTTTACATACAAAATTTGGAAATTCCTTTTGGTATTAATTTTTATTGCAATCTTTTGCTTTCGCACCCCTCCCTTCACTTTTCAGTCCCACATCCGCCAGTTTTTGGTGCGCACATGCCTTTGTGCGACTGCCACGCACATTCGCTGCATCTGCAAAACTAAGTGCAACGGCGCTGCCATCCGTTTCACTTGACGCCGCCGGTGGCATGTGACTGCCAGTTTAGGCGCCTTTCAAGTGCCAATCGCTGTGGCCGTGTAAGCAATTGCTTTCAGGGTTGCCTGAACACCTTGCTACACCACCTTGCACCTTGTACCTTGTTCTTTGCAGTTCTCTGCCATAGTGCTTGCTCCTGCAATGTCACACACTACGTCGCATGCTAATCCCTTTTAATGTTTCTATTCACACTGATGTAAATTTCGCCTCAATATCAATACCTTCTTCGATTCACACACTTTTTTCTTACTTTTTACTTTTTTATTTTGGCAATAAGCTGGAAATTAATAAGGCTTTGATCGAGTATTGAGCTCACCTTTGTACTCAACCGCTTTTGTGTTGCGGCTTATCTTAATCCATAAGCTTATTTTATGAAAATTTTTGGCAAAGATGTAGTGACATATATGTATAGATATGTATATATTTTATTAATCTCATTTTAAATCAGTAATAAGCCAACTTCTTCGAAAATACCGAGTTTGAATTAAATAGATAAGCTCTTTATACTTTCCACTTCTCTAGGTTACCTTCCCGTCTACGCATTTTAAATTATACTTCTGTCAGTTGCCACTCTCTAAATTCTGAAAAGTTGCGTAGAGAAGTGATTATTTTTTCCGATTAATTTTAAAAACATTGCTTCCACAGTTCGTTATAATTTAAGATCGAAGACGCTTCTCTTTATTCTATACACTTCGGTTCGAAAAGTTACCTGAAGACGCTGAAAATTGTACTCATCGTATTCTCTATAAATCAGGATATGGAAACTGAATTTCTTAAAACTAAACGCTCCCAATCGAACTAACGCCAGTTTGTCTTGAGCTAAATACCTAGTCAAATTCGATTTCTGATTGAAAATGTCTGTTCTGTTTCCCTGAAACCTCTCATTTACACCAAATACGGAAATGGACTTTAAGCTATAGACCTGACCTCATTTTGCTGTATACTTTTACCAAGAAAAAAGTTAAACCCTCATATCATAACATTTTATTATTATTCTTTCAGAATTATGAACATACCAACTCTCTACAAATTTCTGTTGGAACGTGTATAAAATGAATCCTCATATCGGCGCTCCTCATCGTCGTCGAAATCGCCGAAGTTATTGTTGCCACTCACGTGACTCTTCAATGAGTCTGAAGACCAGGTATAAGAAGAGAGTGGAGAGTTGCTCGAGCCACGCCTGAAAGGTGATGTAGCCGAGCTGTAAGACCACGGATGTGAAGCGTCACTATGACCCCTGTTGGGAGACGGTGGACGGCGATTGATGCCATAATTTTCTTCATTTTGATGTGAGTGGAAAGAAGACTGATGCTGCGAGTGTTGAGCGGGATAATGATGTTGGAAGTGATCGTGTGGCGGTGCTGGATGTGGCGGTTGTTGTTGATGATGATGCTCGTGATAGTCATCGTGATTGTCTGGTTGCTGTTGTGGTTGTTGTGCGTAGTTGTCATTTGGACGACTGTCATGATAGTGTTGTTGTTGTTGAAACTGGTTGTGTGCGTGGTGCTCATGTTGTTGTATCTGTGATGGTGGTTGTTGTTGTGATACTTGAGCGTCGTACTCTTCTTCCTCAAATTGTCCGGGTGCATATGGGCGATGTTGGTGTTGCTGATGTTGTTGTTGCAACTGTTGCTGATAATAATGTTGTTGGTTCAAGCTGGTGGCCGAGTTTATTGTTTGATTAGGGTATAGATGTGGTGGCTCATAGAATTCGGGACGTGGATTAGCAGTAATTATTGTTGGTGTTGGTGAAAAAGGATAACTGTCACCATGATTACTAGCACCATACCCTTGATTGTTGTTATTGCTGTGCATATTGTTGTTGTGTTGGTTTTGAATCACAGCCGCACCACCTTGATGCTGCTGTCCATTGTTAACACCGTTGGTGCCATAACTGTATTGCGGCTCTGCGGGTCGTTGATTGTCAATAATGCCGCTGCCGTGATTGTTATTATTGTTGTTATTAATCTGATTGTTGCTACTAGTAACACCAGCGCTGCCAGCATAATTGGTGCCAACATTCACTGCGCTCGACACTCCAGCGCCAACACCAACTGCGACTCCGCCGCCCCCACCGTCGCTATACGGCGATGTTTGCAGCGTCACACTGTCCAAACCGGGCGCACCTGCCACCACTGAGCTGCTGCCCGCCGACACCAGCGTCTCCGGCTGAACGACAATGTTCGCACCCGATGTGAACGCGGACGCCGGCGAACTGCTCTGCTCGCGTGAGTTCATTTCCGCCAATTTGGTGTTGCGATTGCGCATCATATTCGACGTCATCACCATCACTGTGGGATTAATCGCCTCCATGTTCTCCTTGAGACAGTTCTGCAGCAAATTAACAAAGAAGAAGAACGCCAACAATGTGAGTGCGTTCATTGTGGACGCATTACTTTGACTAGCTGTATGCTTCTTTTTGACAAAGCCCTTAGTCGGCGCAGTGGGATGGGGACGCGAATAGTACTTGGGCGGTGGCGGTGCATAGCCACCGTAACCGCTACCAGCTGTGGCGTGATGTGAATACGAGCCACCTGTGGGCACATGCACAGGTCCGGCAGGATGATAATCATCACCGCCGGCTCCTGATCCATAGGGGGCACCATAACTGTTTTTCAGTTAGAAAAGCATAAGTAATTAATGTACGTGTGGAATAGTTTGAGTTTCAATACTTACCCATAACCAGAGTGTCCAGTACCACCACCAGTGCCGGTTGTGCCTCCGCCCCAACCAGTGCCTCCGCCACCTCCACTCGGATACAAGCCATGCAAATTGGTAGCTTCACTCATCTCGCCCATCTCCGGAGACATTGGGTACATCATATGACCTGGATATCTAGCGCGATCCTCGGCATTTCTGTAATAGAGTTGGAAAGGAAACACAAATGGCTAGTAAGTGTTTTCTTATGGTAATTATTGAAACAAAAGTAAACGACATTTCTTTTAAAAGTATCATATTTTGACACACAAATTCTGCAACTCAGCCTCACAAGGTGTCTGATTGAGCGGTACTAAAAATACACCAACCGCTGATATTCGTATATATCGTTGGCGGTCTGGTCCGCGGATCAATGGACCCGACCATGTATCCTGTTATTGACCGTAGCTTTATAAAACCTGATACCCTCGAGGGAGTTTTTACTTTTAAAGTCCACAAAAAACGCATATCTCGGAGGTTATACCATAATACTCTTCATAACCGTTGGATTCTCCTTAAATATTCACCTGTGTTTCAGTAATCTTGGGTAATCAGCACTTCAATACTTACGCATATTGTTCCATCTCACCGCCAATGGCTGCCAGAAGTGGATCCATCTGGGCATCACTGTACGTTGGGGCATGATTTGGTGGCAAGTTCTCATATTCCTGAAACATTTTTTACAATTTGAGGAGCGGTACTGTTCCTTGCAAATATGTAGGGTTACTTAAGGGTTTCGAATTCTTCAATTGTAATTCTAAAGCCTGGAATTAAAGGAAACCATGAAAAATATATTTCTCTCAAATATTATTCTCATATCCTCCCCAAATATGCTCATGTATTCAATGAACCAGGATTCCACTAAACAAAAACCTCGTGACCATTTTAGTTCAAACCATCAAATATCAAAGACTAATCGAGATTTTTGTTTTAAAATATACATATGCACTGCTTTTATTCGACGTTTGAATAAAATACATATTTATCGTTAATAGTTGGTACAATTAAGCACAAAATATAGTTCACATCCAATGTCCAGATATAGTATTCTTGTGTGTCATGCACAACAACTATTCCGGCGACTTGCAAGAACAAATACATGGCTATCAGAGGACATTTTCCCAAATCACTGCAGATCACTGATACAATAAATAAATTTTGAGGTCGTAGTTTGGTTGAGGTCATATCTGCGGCGCAAGAAGTAGAAAGAAGAATTAAGCGTTCAGAGTTTGTAGCATACTACAAATATGCTTCAATGAATCTATCTTACCTGGGGTTACTAATAATCAGGTAGTGGCACACTTATGCGCCGGCACAAACAATAACAAATGCGTTGGATCATTGTACAAAGTTTCCGAACTGAATTTAATACAATTTTGCTTTTAAAAAACTAATGAGTAATTGAAATGTAAGTGCAGGCCTCAGTTGATTTCTTAAAAAAATATATATTTTTGACTTTGATTTTTTTTAAATGTAAGGTGTGAAATCGATTGAGTTTGGTTCACAATATTATTTCTTGTAGCTATATGTCTGTGCCCTATATTCTTTATAGAGAAGACCATCTAGTGATCAACTTTGTCTCCGAAATGACTGCAACCTATGCTGATGAGAAGGCACCAATTGCGTCAAGTGACAACCCCACTGCTGTTTCCAGACAACTGCAGATGCAATTTAATGCTCTAGAACCGTAAATCGCCAAATGGAACATTGATGTCAATATTGTACAGTGCGTACAAGTGGTGTCTGCCCTCAAGCACGAAATATGCCCTCAAGTGGGTACATTTAGTCAGGTGGTATCAACAACAACAACATGCTCAAAATATCTGGGGCTTGCAATTCAAAAGACACACACATGGAGAGATCAAGAAAAAGTAAAAAAAATTAGCTCAAATTAGAATTTGCGCAGCTGTACTGGCTTCTAAGTCCAATACTCCAACTCAGTCGCGTTAATAATTTATAAAATACGATCTGTAGATATGATATTCAATACTCAGGCAGTTTAGCTGATTCAAATTAAAACTACATTGAAGTTTTTCAGAATAAAGACATGCACAACATAGTGAGAAACGATGTTCTACACCGAGTTCTTAAAGTAAGGGCAAAGTTCGGATGTAACCGACCTGAAATAAAAAAGTCCGTACATAAGGTATATGGGCTAGACAAAATGTTTAAAATTTCATTAGGCACTGAGGTCCTCATTTTCGGTATCTAGGGTCTTGAAGCGATGTCACACCTCCAATGCCGCATTTGTATATGTTCTTGATGTATATATTGGAAAGTGAACGAATCTGATGGAATACAAAATGTGTAACATTAGAGTGTCAAGAAAATGTTATGTACCAAATTTCGTTCAATTTGAAAATCAAAAACTTAAAATATGTATTATACCAATATTCGCTAAACATTCCAGTTTCTATTTAGATGAAAATAACATTTGAATTTGATTATGTATCAACATAATTGTTGGCACTTGAAATTAATTTCAGTTTTTTTTTACTTTACTAATTTTATAGCAACTACTAAGCCCAATGCCGTTAGATCCATTGATTAAAAGTTTAAACATTACAAAACACACAAACATAAACTTAAACTGTCAGTATAAGAAAGACAATAATACAGCCTCACACACGTACACGAGATCAGAGGTTCACCATAACTAAATATCACAAACAATTATCAAGTAGAAATGCACTTGAAGATAAGTTGTGTAGACGAGTCAATTCCCCGGCGACAAGTTTTCGAACTGGATGGAGAAGTGCTCAAAGCCGAAGCAAACAGCAGCTACTAACCGGCACTAACCGCCAAACCAACAATCGCCAGCAGTTAGCCAACAACGCGCGAAACCACAATTGACAATGTCGTGTGGACAAATGATGCAGCGGCGGCGGCGACAGAATTTGGAGGCGAGTAAGCGCATATGCACACAAGAAGACACATGCGAGGTGTCTTCGTAACACTAAAATTTCACAGACAATTGGTGGCAAGTGATGCAAATTACACGCTGGCGGTTGTTGTAGCGCTTGCTGTTGCGGTTGCATGCACGCACATCCGCATAATCTCTCACACACGTACATACATACATATGTGCAGATAACAGTAAATGTTTATGCACACATTTATTCAATTGCAAGCACGCTTTTAGGCTGCTCCGCTGCGCCGCCCAACCGCCAACCGAAGTGACCCACACACATTCAAGCGAATTGGAGCGCGGAGAGTTGAGACTCACATGACAATGGCCGCAATACAAGCGATAGCAAACAGCGAACGGAGCCAACAACACGCAACTGGAGCAAGCAATAACTGTAGCAAGAAGCAGTGGCAATAACAAGTGTCCCACTCCGCTGCGCTGCACCGCAACGGCTCCACTAGTGCCACACACCACGCACCTGAGTGCTTATCTAGGCATGAACTCGAAAACATCAAATGCATTGCAATTGTGCCGCTGCGACGCTACGACGCTGCGCCGCTTAATGCTCTCTCATATACGCTCCGCTCAAGTGGTACAACTGTTAACACACAATTTTTAATTGTTGTATGTAGCTTTGTTGTGACGTGGTGTGACAGTTGCCACCTCACTGGTTGGCTGATTGCGACTCCCGTTGGCTAACAGCTCGATGCAGCCCACTCTGCTCACACTTGGCGTGCTAACTCTCAATGCTCAATGGTCTTCTGGCAAATCGCCACTTGACCATGAAGTGTTGATGGCTCACAGAAGTGGTTGACAGTTGCAATATTGTGTTGCAAGCAGGTGGGCATATTATATTTGATCTAACCACAGGGTGTGAAGTGGGTAACATCTAAGCAATATGTTGCTTGTTGTTGTTATTATATTGTGGCCTCTACCGAATGGGGACTAAAACTTGTAGTGATCACTAGGGGTTATGTTAGTTAAGTGTTTTTGTGGCATAAAACATTGCACACATAATTTTGAGGAATGCTGTGAATTTGACAGTCCTTGACCGGTTAAAAATCTGGTTCCGTTCCGGTTACGTACAACCGTCTAACGTCGCGGTCCTTGATTCTCATTCCAAGGTTTTTCTAAACCTTGATCCAAAACTCTTCTAGATGGTAATAGGAGAATAAATGTTTCAGAAGACATCGACTAAAACATGTAAGATTTATAAAGCTCGGACACTCTTGGACAGGTGGGAAAGTCGTTCCCTTATGACGGCAAAAAATCCTAAGTATCGATGGAAATATCCTGATGGATCGCCAAAGCACTTTAGGCCTATCATAAATTTTTTTAGGCGATTCAATTCGCTCGCTGTGCCGAGAGTATGTTTACTAAAATGTTTCAATCGCAGTCCAACGAAAATAGAAAGAGTTTGTAGCGGAGAAAAAAGCGTCTGGATCTTTCCAACTCGATCTCCTTCATGGAACTGTGACAGTATCCAGTTAGAGCTCATGAAATTTTTCTACGGTTCACTTTTCGCCAGTTAGTAAATGTGCTGGTTCTAATCCAACACTTATTCAGCCCACGGGAGTGTCGTGGATCCAGCCATAGCATGCTAGACGATATCTGAGCACCGACCAGTTTAAACAAATTGGAACCAACGTTTGCCTGGTTTTTCAGTTTCCAGCGATCCCGCTATGACCATGACCCAAACAGGCTGATAAGTAAGTAACCTTATGATATTGACAAGGAGTTCAGGCAGTCTTTGCGAACTTTGAGAGCACAGTAAGCGACCTTGATGGCAGCCACCGCTTAAGAGACACCACACTTGACTGATATACTGAGACTAAAGTTGCCAGACCACCTCAAAATGATTTCCAAAGCTGCGGTACTTCCGTGAAACTCACAACTCGAGTTTAACGACTTCGCCCCACCTTCTTATCTCACATTTGTACGAATTCCAATCAATGCTAAATTCCCATTGCAGCTCATCAACAACTTACTCGAATTTATTCACCACATGAATTCCTCAACTGAAATTTAATTCCGAATTAGTTGAAAACATTTAGGAAATAAATTTCCACAAATCGGAAGGACGCACACAGTAATTGTACGCAAGAGTTAATTACAATCACCAAAAGTTTTTAAACAAACAAAAAAGGTTTCGAAATCAAAAATTCTTACTGAGCGACCAGCAGAAACGTGTCAACGCGCCGGCCACGCCCATGAACCATGAATTCGCATTTGGCGAGCAGTGAGCACACAGAAGAAGAAGAAGAAACAATTGTCACGACAATAATAAATCCGCCGCAAATGCCACCCTAATCATTTGTAAATATCCTGAACAAACAGCCTAATTGGATACGCCAGCGGCGGCGACCAGCTCCCACACACAAAGCGCCACTCGCACCGAACGGGTAGCGACGAGCGGTGAGCGGCTAAAAACGTTGAAGGCCAGTTAAGGCTACAAAGCAACGCACATACACACTCGCACATTGATGAGCTTAAGAAATCACAGAACGCTTTGGCTTTGTTGTTGTACCGCCGCTGTCGTCAGCTCATCAGCAGCTGTGTTAAAAGACTATCAAAATGCCGAAAAAGCGAGGCGAAAAAAACAAGCTTCAACTGAAGCTTTTGTTGATTACGGTTTTAATTGGCATCTTTAAGTTGTCATTGTTTCGAGCAGCGAACGAATAAAAGGGGAAACACGTTTATATGGATATGTGTGAGTCTGCCTAACTGTCTTTATGTGTGTCTCTGTGTGTGTTGAAGATGTGAGTGTCTGCGTAAATGAGTATGAGCTACGAAAGAACGGAAAGGACTCAACAGACCGTACGGCAAACACGTAACACAGTTGACTAAGAAAAAGTATACCAAAAAGAAAAACAACAACAAAAACTTGTGAATACATTTAATTACAGAAACAAGTTTAATTTTTAATTTAGCACAAATGCACAGACGGAATTATGTATAAATGTATATATGTATGTATATAAGTAGTACATACATAGTTGCATTAGGTGCCGCAGACATTGAGGCAAGCGTAGAAGGTCTCTGTCTACGCACACAAAGTACACCGAATCGCTTAAGTTTATCAAAGAAAATAAAACCATCTACCACATAGACATACAAACAGTTTAATTACATATATATATTAACAATATTATTTAAAAAGTATGGCCTTTCATGTGCGTGAGCCAACAACTTCATATATTTACATGTATGGGTCTGTGTAGGTTTGAGTGAGCTTCATACATTTTTCCACTAGCGAACTCTCGCCGTGTACTCGCACAGCTAAGGCAGCAGCTGCGGCAGTAGAGAGAAACACCAGGCTGTCTTGTAAATGAAATTGTTTAAATTGTACGTCTGTATACACCCATATACATAATGATTAAGAAACTCGTATGTATGTACAGGCAATATTCTTAGCTTATTTTAATATAACTGCAAAACAAAAGCAACTATAAGAAGGAAGATAGTACAGAATTCAGATGCAACCGAATGTTACATGTATTATCCTTCTCGCACTTTCTGCGAGGGGAATTGACTATAAATCTAATATGTTTGATGTAAGGCAAAGTAGGACGAAGGATAAAGAGTTGTCATGGTCCATAATTTCGTACCATGATGTAGATGAGGTTAGTACTATCCTACTATTTCCTCTGTTGCGTGTTATTACGATCTACTATAACCTAACCTAACCTCACATATTATCTACACTACCGAAAAACTAACAGGAACCCTTTAAGATTTCAAAAAAATACCGTTAAGCCAGAGATTGATAAGTTTCTCAACCAATTTCAATAACTTTGATGTTTGTTTGCGATTCTCATTAAGGATTAATTGTCCGAAAAATCGTTGTTTTTGTATTACTAAACTCTGCTGGAATATAACCGAGGTTAAGCAGCTAAAGGTTTCGAAACCAATACAATTGTTGAACCACAGTCCTCACTTGTGGAATAAACGCTGAGGCGTCTTGCGAATTTGGTGAGTGTTTAATAAAAGTGTTAAACATCTCCAACAATCAAGACAATGACGTTTACAACGTTCTTCGTTCTCTTTCTTATTTTTCTGGGATTGCTAAAGTATGCCACGGCCGCACAGTGTTCAAGAGGCATGCAAAAATTTGACTGGATTTATACAATACAGGATACAAAGAATCTTTTTTTTTTTCAATATACATTTATTTACTGAATCTGCTCTTTAAAACCTAACAATTAGTTATAAAATCTTAAAACTAATTAAATTAAATCAAAGAATCTGGAAGTCATATGTAGATCAAGTATTCCACTGAATAATTAATCTAATATTGAGTATCTACAGCTATTAAGAAAACACTTAGGGGTGCTGAGAACGAAACTAATCCAAAAAGGAAAAACTAACCTATTTGTAGTTTAGGACTACAGCGCCACACTAATAGAAATACATACACTTTATTAGCTTTCATAAATATGGTAAAGTTTTGGACATAACGCGGCATAAAGTAGTGAGCCTCAACCACTGATAGATATTTGCAACATATATTTTTAGAGGCATTTTTGTGATCATTTCATAAAAACTCAACACACTGTTCCCATTTCGAATTTTTATTCCTTCACGCACTCAAACAGCGCATAACATTTTACGATAAAATAATTGCTTTCCACACATGTCTACACACACAGTACTTGTAAATAGGGTGATTTTTTAAGAGCTTGATAACTTTTTAAAAAAAAAAAAACGCATAAAATTTGCAAAATCTCATCGGTTCTTTATTTGAAACGTTAGATTGGTTCATGACATTTACTTTTTGAAGATAATTTCATTTAAATGTTGACCGCGGCTGCGTCTTAGGTGGTCCATTCGGAAAGTCCAATTTTGGGCAACTTTTTCGAGCATTTCGGCCGGAATAGGCCGAATTTCTTCGGAAATGTTGTCTTCCAAAGCTGGAATAGTTGCTGGCTTATTTCTGTAGACTTTAGACTTGACGTAGCCCCACAAAAAATAGTCTAAAGGCGTTAAATCGCATGATCTTGGTGGCCAACTTACGGGTCCATTTCTTGAGATGAATTGTTCTCCGAAGTTTTCCCTCAAAATGGCCATAGAATCGCGAGCTGTGTGGCATGTAGCGCCATCTTGTTGAAACCACATGTCAACCAAGTTCAGTTCTTCCATTTTTGGCAACAAAAAGTTTGTTAGCATCGAACGATAGCGATCGCCATTCACCGTAACGTTGCGTCCAACAGCATCTTTGAAAAAATACGGTCCAATGATTCCACCAGCGTACAAACCACACCAAACAGTGCATTTTTCGGGATGCATGGGCAGTTCTTGAACGGCTTCTGGTTGCTCTTCACCCCAAATGCGGCAATTTTGCTTATTTACGTAGCCATTCAACCAGAAATGAGCCTCATCGCTGAACAAAATTTGTCGATAAACACATTTCGAACCGAACACTGATTTTGGTAATAAAATTCAATGATTTGCAAGCGTTGCTCGTTAGTAAGTCTATTCATGATGAAATGTCAAAGCATACTGAGCATCTTTCTCTTTGACACCATGTCTGAAATCCCACGTGATCTGTCAAATACTAATGCATGAAAATCCTAACCTCAAAAAAATCACCCGTTACAAGGAAATGAAATAAATTCAATTTAATTTCCAGCTGAGAAGTGCTTAACCGTCAAAATGCGGTGTAAAACAAGTGCTAAACGGTTACAACATAGAAAAGAAGGAAATAATAATATAAATTAAAAATAAAAATATAATTATTTGTATGAATACTTCCAGGTGTCTTTATAATAAAAGTTTCGTACAATTTATTATTCGATGAACCTGCGAATCGTTTACAATCAACTAAATGGTTAAGGAAGGTGATTGAAAAATCGAAAATCCGAATTTTAGATACATCAGGTCTATGGAGAGTTCTTGAGTGGCTTCATTAATTTTTGCTATTCAAAAAAATTAGCACAAATACTAAAATCTTCTTAAGATATCTCAGACATTAAACCAAATATTTGACAAATAAACATATAGAATTATTATTAGCTTGGCTAAAACAAATAACCTTGCCTGACTAGACGAGGTGGAGTTAGTAATCTTCCAGCTCTCTTAAACTACATCAACTTCATAACACCCCTAACTTAACCCCAACTAGTCCATAGTTTAAGCACTCGTAATTCCTTCTAAATGTAAACAAATTTGATATGAGGCAGGTGAAGTCTATAATGTTCAAGGTGGTAGTCAGGGAAGATCAAAGTCGCACTATATTTTAATTGCTTCGTGATGGCAATGAATATCGCAGATAAAGCTAACAATAACGAACAGAAAACTAAATATTCTGAAGTTTGATTATGAAGATATCTCGACAATGTATTGCTCAGAGGGTGCAACCGGCAACATGTTGCAAGCGTTTAAGTGAAGTTCCAAACCAAGAAATCTGTAAGAAATGTTTTTTTTTTGAATCAGCTGAGTACATTTTAAATACATTTCAACAATTTTTAAAATATTTTTTTTTCTATTTCTCAACGACTGCTTCATCTTTTAAGGCCAAAGGTCAATTCCCACCCCATATTCATATTTTATATCTCCGCCTCAAGCCCACTGCTGTTGTGTGCTCCCATTTGCAACAACTAAATAAATAATTTATTCCACTGAGGTAGTACTAAGCATGCACTAACGGTAAAGGTTAAATGCGCCTTTGCCTTTGTCATGCTCGACGCGCTAAATGATTTATGTTATTTAATTTATTGCAATGAAACAAGAAAACACATTTTTCCAAAGAATAAGAAACACAAGCTAATAACAACAAGGAGAAAGCACATTAAGTGAAAGCGGCGTGTGTATGGTCCAGACAAAGCAACTTTTTTTGACTTCTGCTATATTTATGGTATGTCACAGCGACTGTGCTGTGGAGGACAAAATGCGTTTGCACCTCCTCGAATTCGTACAATTCGAGAATGTGTTGCATAAAATCAGGCGCATACATATTTAATTGGCGGAAGGCAGCCAATAAAAATTGCCACTTTATTTACTTGACTAGATATGCGCACAGGATAATGTATAATCTCCTGCAGCAGCATATGCTTTGTTTGTTTGTTAGAGGGTGTGTGAGTGTATGTGGTGCGGGCGGCGTATACGTAATCACGGCAATTAACAGCGTATTTCGCAGGCAATTTGTTGCATGATGAACTTTCGGCGCAACTTTAAATGAACTTTAACAAACACGTGCTTGTAAGGATGACATACACTACTTTAAGTGTTTTTTTGTATTTATGTCTCATGCGAAAACAACAACAACAAAGCAATTCGCGCAAGTGGCGCAACTGTCATACGGATTGCGTCATAACCTATCCATACAGACACGCTGAAATATGTTGAAACGAGTATTGCGACTTGAAGTTGCGACCGCTGTCAATTTTTATGCCTCACACTCAGCAACCTCCACCCACAGCGTTGGTTCTTCATGTACCCTCGCCACTAAAACATTAAAAGTCGTGCAAATATTTACTTTGCATTTTTACCCCCTGTATGTGGAATCACACATGGATGCATGTGAGTGTTTGCCTGTAAGTGTTTGTAGTCTTAAAAAAAATTCCACCCTCGACAATTGCTCGTAAATGGCAAAATTACTTGTATCTGCTGTCAAATCGTAATAAAATCCTCTTTGACGCAAATAACGCTCGAATATGTTGGGCGCGCTTGAAATATGTGACGATTGGCGCCAACTATGTCCCCCTGCGCCCCACACTCTTGTAAACAAGGTATATTACATACTCTTAAATATGTGCATATTTATGCTCATACGAGTATGTGTGAAAGCCCATTGTTCCATTGCTTTTGGTGAATACTACGCCACCCAATTTTTGAGTTGGAAGAATTATAAATTGCGCTGCTCACCAAGCGCGTACTCTCAATGACAGTTAGAGATAGAGCGATAAGCTTTTAGGCAGTGCTAATGTTTAAGATAGTCATCTTACTCTTTTAATTGTTGTCTAAGGCTTCATGAATTTCCTATAACAGTAGTTAATGGTAATAAAAATATTATCTTAAGTTTCATAGTATATTATAAAACTATATTACTGAGAAAAAAAATGTTGGTAAGAAATAAATAACATTAATGTAATTTAGATTTGACATCCGATTTGCTCAATACTGTTATTAAGACTTATGTATGGATATACTTTTACCGTTTTTGAAGTTTCATGGCACTTTATGGATCTTGAGCTCATTAAGTAGATATAAGACTGAAGTGGCTTTTTCTCTTGTTGAATACTAAAAAGCTCCCATAGAATATTTCACATACTAATAAAAAATTTGCTTAATTCATCATTGATATATTGGACTGCGGTAACTAGACTCTAACTAACCAAATAACTAAGAGGTATTCTGGTTGAAGCGAATAACTTGAGAGGATCGTCTGTAAGAACCTTTAATGAAAGGAAATTAAGAAGTATGCGAAAACAGTCATCACGGGAAAATTGATAAGATCCTTCTACTACTATGAGGAGCCTCGATTCGGCCGCTGTACAGACCAAAAACAAAAAGTTTTCAGTGTACAGTCACCTCACGAGTTCTTTCATATTTCTGTTATAAAAAAGCGTCTCATAACGAATCTTCGATGTCACAAATAACAACTATAGTAAGAAAATAGAACATAGTGGAGGTATAAGAGACAATAATACAATAATAGCAGTATTCGATTTACTAAACTTTAGAAAGTAGCGAACCGATCAAATTATACCAGTTCTTCACAATATAAAAAAATGGTCTAAAAGCTGTAGAACAAAACTTAAAATCATTACATCTAGCTGTTATGCCATTTCAATGCGACATCCAGAAACTCTCGTGTTTTTTGTTATCAACTCGAGAGTTTTGCTGTTCCGTTCATATATAAATATGTCTAGAGTTTCAAACTCATTAGCTTTACAATTTCTAAATCTAATTGTGAAGTAGCTGAAGATGCCACTGATAATGAGGATATGCATTCCTTTACCAGTATCGGACTCATCGACAGCGAGATCAAGGATGTAATATAGTCACTATCAAAGTGAATCGTTACTTCTCTGAAGTATGTAGCGCTCCAGAGTAACAGATCGGGAAGTGTCAAACTAGTGTTGATAAGAAGTTCCCGACGGTACACTTAGTAATCAATAACGTAACCTATTAAAAAGAGTGCTAGGGATCGAATTTGAAATATATAAATATTTCCTTACTTCAAAAAAAATTCTAATTTGGTAAGATCTGAATCACAGTTCAGAGCTATTTATATGATACCCGGTCTCATTTCTGCGTTGGTTATAGTTCATCCAAAACCATTAGATGTAAATGCAATAAAAACTCTTTACAGCCAGTTTCAGAGAAAACAAAAATTCACATGAACACTAAAACAAAATACGAGCAATCAAATATTACTACGCACATGTGAAACCATACACCTATGTCCTTATAATACAGCAACTCAAGGCTGGCATCATTTGAAAGACTCGCACAGCCGTAAGACAGAAAAGAAGAGTTCATAAAATGCCAGGCGACAACAAATCAAAGGCGAAACAAAGCGTACGGATTTTATAGTCTTTACTTGCGCCACATACTCGTATGACCCCGTGTAGACGAGGCTTTTTCGGCACATTTTGCCGTCGCTTCCCTGAGGCCAGCCAACCAACGAAGAAACAACATGCTAAAGATAATGACACTCTTAAGGAAATGAAAATTGTAGTCGACAATATTTTTATTTATGAACCCGAATAACTGTAAAGCACACTAACGCTCGCCAAAGTGGCAGTGTGATATTGGGTGACTCCAATGCAGAAGGTCGCTGGCGAGACAGGCCTGTCTCACTCGCAATGGGTGCGAACGAACACACGCAGCCAAGGCTACAGACACAGGCACACACAGAGACAGACACAGAGACACTCAAATGTATTTAATGTAACGTAATGTTTTATGACCGCCTAATGTTTCCTGCGTTGTTGCGAACAGTAATTGTGGGGGACCAATGCTGAGAAATGGAAATGGAAAAGTTGTGCCAAAAGCAAAGCGAGACAAGTTGAAGAGTGTTTGTATGTGTGTCCGTGTGTGTGTGTGTGTAGGGTGGCGGTGGACCATTAGAATTCGAATTCAATGCGGTCTGAAAAAGGGCATTTATTTACATCTCTACTTAAAATAACGGCAAACCGTAAGTGTGAGTGGTGATGAACGGTATTCTTGCTTTTGCACTTTGGTTTTTTGCTGTTGCTTTCGCCGCTCCTGTTTGTTTGCAACTGCTTTGGCTTGGCAGTGAAGTGAAGTGGGTTTGCTTTCTTGTTTGCTGGAGTTTCAGTTTCGTTTTTGTTGTTTTACGTTGTTGCCAATGCAAGCGCATCTAATTACCGCAAAACTGCAGTTTTTCGGCGTAAATTGCACAAATGTGCAACATTGCACAAATTCACTTTACGTTAACAGCGCAAAACGTGCAAATTGTTTACGTTTTTTGTTTTTGCTTTTTGTTTTTTGTTTTTCTTCTTTTTGGCGCTTTTCTTTTGCCATTTGGCGCAATAAAAACTTTTTTCACCCACAACTCACGTGCTCACCCGCCCCCTTTGCGTTCACCGGGAAATGCGCAACGAAGCGCAGCAGCGCCGAAGAACAAACGCAACAAAATAAGTGAAAAACAAATATAACTGTAAAAAAATAGAACCGAAAAACCACACAACAAGCATGCGAAATAATAAGAGTACGAAATAATATAGATGTTCAGCAAATTTTCAAAAGCGTCGTGTGGCAGCAAGACGCCAACATAAACGCGCTACAAACAACGACAAATTGCAATCGCTGTTGCAACAAACACACCCAGCCCCAAATGCTAGTATAAGACATGTGGCAGTCACCGCAATCAGCGGTGATGCGATGCAGTGCAGCATAAAATACAACAACAACGACAATCATAGTGTACAGTGTGGTGTGTAGTAAAATAAATAATTAAATGGAGACGATTTTCAAATATTTTTACTTAAACTTGAATTTAGAATTAGACTTAAACTTTAACTTAGGCCTAAACCGTGAAACTTTCAACTTAATTTTAATTTTAATTTTATTTTTAATTTTCATTTTCATTTTCATTTTCATTTTCATTTTAATTTTCATATTCATTTTCATTTTCATTTTCATTTTCATTTTAATTTTCATATTCATTTTCATTTTAATTTTAATTTTAATTTTAATTTTAATTTTAATTTTAATTTTAATTTTAATTTTAATTTTAATTTTAATTTTAATTTTAATTTTAATTTTAATTTTAATTTTAATTTTAATTTTAATTTTAATTTTAATTTTAATTTTAATTTTAATTTTAATTTTAATTTTAATTTTAATTTTAATTTTAATTTTAATTTTAATTTTAATTTTAATTTTAATTTTAATTTTAATTTTAATTTTAATTTTAATTTTAATTTTAATTTTAATTTTAATTTTAATTTTAATTTTAATTTTAATTTTAATTTTAATTTTAATTTTAATTTTAATTTTAATTTTAATTTTAATTTTAATTTTAATTTTAATTTTAATTTTAATTTTAATTTTAATTTTAATTTTAATTTTAATTTTAATTTTAATTTTAATTTTAATTTTAATTTTAATTTTAATTTTAATTTTATTTTTAATTTTATTTTTAATTTTAATTTTAATTTTAATTTTAATTTTAATTTTAATTTTAATTTTAATTTTAATTTTAATTTTAATTTTAATTTTAATTTTAATTTTAATTTTAATTTTAATTTTAATTTTAATTTTAATTTTAATTTTAATTTTAATTTTAATTTTAATTTTAATTTTAATTTTAATTTTAATTTTAATTTTAATTTTAATTTTAATTTTAATTTTAATTTTAATTTTAATTTTAATTTTAATTTTAATTTTAATTTTAATTAGATTTAGAATTTAAAAAAATGGACACAGTGCATATGCGTCTGCTTAACCATATTCTTACAATACTCAAAGCCATCGAACACACACACAAACACCCACACACGCTCACAGGTGAACATTTGGAGCATAGAATGTCACCATCGTTCCGGTGCGCTCAGTGGGAAATGTGAATGCACCTTCAAGAGTACCAAGTGAAAATGCACTTGAATTTTTTGATTTGTTTGCCCACTTCCACACCTTCGCCCCCCGACCCACACACAGCCTACCGTTTAACACGATGGAGTGGAGTGTGCAACATAACGACAGCAGCAAAACGATAGCGCCAACAACAACAACGCGCCCTTCAAAAGTCGCCTCGCTGTTGGTAAGACGAAATATTACATGGCAAACAGAATGAGCGAAAAAAAAAAGTAAAAATTACAAATAATAATAAAAAAAACAGTTGTAAAATAAAAGCAAAACCAAGTAGTAAATTAAAATAAAAATCAGCAACAACAAAAACAACAAAACGGTGCATCAAAAAATCAAAAGGCAATGCACCAAACAGCTAAGGGGAGAATTTTGCAAAAAAGTTCCGCCGATATCAAACATGAGTCGCGCGCACGGCTTGGCTTACACACCTGGCCAGATTTTGCGCCGCGCCTAGGCGCCAACAACACACCAACGCACACCGGCGCTGCCTCACATATCGCGCGCATCACGGAGCATAGGTGACATGGCTGCCTAACCGAAAAGCCGTTACGACACACGGCGAGTGCAAGGGACTGGCAGCTGGCATGCTGATGAATATGCTCGCGGCGCCGCGAAGTATGCAACGACGTGCGCGCTGCCGATTTGTCCCGGGTCCGCCTTGTGGTTGTCGCAGGCGCCTGTTTGACATGCGAGCAGGCTGGGTCGCTTGAGCAGCATGTTGCTTTTGTTAATATGATTTGCTGTCGTTTTGTTGTTGTTGTTGTTTGCATTTACAGTTACTGTTCGACGCGTGCACCTGCCTCGGCTTTTATTGAAGAAAGCAACTCTCGCGTTGGTTGCCGTTTTTAATTTTATTTCCACTTTTATTGTTGTTGCCCAACCCGATCCGTCGCAGCTGCACCACTAACTCATCTTCGACTTTGTGGCAGAGCCTTTGTGGCAGTGCAGTTGTAGCCGAAGCGTTCATGGCTTCCATTTACTTAATAAAAATATCTGCGAATATTTAAGTTTTTGTTTTTGTGTTTTTAATTTCACCGTTCATTCTCAAACTGTCCGAAAAAAGTAAACAAAAGCTACGAAAAGCGCACTTCAAAAGCGGGCGCTTCAAGTGGAAGGGTCAGTTGGTGGCAGCGTTGCACATCGTCAGGTGACACGCTGAGGTACGAGCGCGCCGAGAAGTTGTCATGAAACCTGCTGTCATCTGCGCCTACAGATACTCAAAAGCCTGTTTGGTTCCGCTTTGTGACAACACCTCACATCAAGAGTGCACTGACACACGTTCTTTTGTTGTTTTTGCTGTTGTTACATCCTCGGTACTTCATTGTTCAACGTGATGTGGTTCCCTTAATTTCGTTGCCAGCATGTAAGGGCATTTGCATAACGGATGAGTGTCACGAGCACAATGAAACGAAGCGCTATCTGTCGTATCCATACGGTATTTGAAGAAGTAAGGGTAGACTTGGGAACAAACTTTAAGCTTTTCAGCAACTCAACTCAGCAGTATTAGAACTCTTCAGTACAGAGTCCCCTAATTAGACTGTAATATTTCTAGCAGAAAACCCCAAACTTTGATTTTTTTGCAAAAAAAAAAGCTTTGAAAGCTTTCAAGCTTGTACCCTCGAGAGGTTTGTTCATTTTCAAATGTGTGTACCGAATAACTTGAGAAGAGTATGTTACCTAACTGAAATATGAAAAAGAAACTCACTTTGTGTGTCCCCTATAATTGTTGTTTTTTAATAATAAACAAAAGGCATAAAAATATAAGCTTTTTTTAATAATAGTGTTCGAGTGCATATCACATTCATGGCATAAATAATTAGAAGACTTCATTAAAAGTGCACTCGTGACATTACTTTAGAAAGGGTGTAATTGCATGGGGTTTGATTTCTGTCTTTTTATTTTCATTAACCCACTTATGGTTAGTTTTTTAATGTGCGACATGCGGACATTTTATTTATTCGATTTAAAAAAATTACAAAAAAAAGGGGAGAGAAATGCTCAGCGAAGTGCCTGTGTTTGCACTTCAGCGGGTAAATATCATCTAAAATCTAAAAATGCTGGAAAGTAAAAAAAAATGTCAAAGCGAAACCTTGAAATGAGATTTTTAATAATTCCAACTGTGTGTGGGAGTAGCTTAACTCCCCAGTGTAATCAGCGTAATTAATACAAATTGTGGTCCAGTATGAGTTATTAATTCCTTTATGTATTACATTTATGGCACTCAAGTGCTATTGAGTGGTCTTAATGGAGAAGATGTAAATAATGCAATGAAAATTATGAGGGTAATGAATTTATAAAAAAATAGTATTAGTATAAATATTTTTGTGTTTGTGGTATACTAAGTAATCTCTTCAAACTTTAGAACTAAAATTGTCAGAATGGAGTATTTTCTTGTAAATTTTTGATATTTTCGAAAGAATTTTCCATTTTAAAGGGCATGAAATATAGTGTATTCTAGATATTCCATAACTCAAACTTCTATGACTCGAAGATCTCCAGGTCTCGAAATCTTGAATTGGCAATAGAAGTCAATTTTAATACAAATTCCTTCCATAAATCGAACTTTCCAGGAAATAGTACAAAATAATTTTTTTCTCATGGATTATGGGGATTTGAGTTAGGGAAGTTCAACTGTAATATATTCATATTAAATATTAACAATGAAAAGGTTTTCACAAAAGCTTTAAGTTGATAAAAGTTTTACAACAGAGCTTTCACCTCAAATGATAGAGCTTTGGTGAATTACAGTAGCGAACCCTTTTTATTTTTTTTCTGCGAATAATGTATATATTGCGAAGATTTGAATCCTAAAATGTAGTTCGCAACAATTCTTGCAGCCATTGACGAAATCTTAGTTTTACTTTGCCAGTCCAATCGATAGACTTTACAATGTGTCCGACAATGAAACAAATTATAATTATACTATGTTATAATATATTGCCGTCTTTCTGAGTTTTTTTGTACCACAAAGCACAGTGCTCACAACTTTCCAAGTGAGATCTTCTGCAAATGTAGAGATCTGAATTTTAACCTAACCTAACATCTTGCAGAGAGTCTAAAACCATATATCATACCTCTCGACCAATTTCAACGAAATTCTGTACGTAATATTTGCATGATATGCTGTTATTACGCATAGGAAAGTGGACGAGATAGGTTCAAAACAAGGCCTACTTTCCATATAACGCCATTTTGGATTCCATCCTATTCGTTCATTTGACAATACATATATAAATCGAAAAACGTTCAAGATATCAGAAAAAAAACTTTGGACAAAAACTACACTTCTAGTGTGGCACCGTCCATTCAAAAATCGCCAAAATCGGACTATAAGTTTTCAAGGCCCCAGATACTAAATATGAGGATCTCATATTTGTAAACCTCTCAGGTATTCTAAAGAAATCCAGAGGGGATATACTTTATGTCTCTGTGCCGAATAAACAGGATGAATTATGTATTCCTTCCTTCCTTCCCTACTTGTTTATTTTATTTATTTACTTTTCTAATACTTTAAATTATTCATCTCACAAAAATCATAACTCCAGCGATTTAGAGCTGGAAATCAATAACTCCGAAATCAGTGGCGTAAAGATAAAGTTTTGATTGCATTATTTGCTGTGACTTTGAAGACAAACAAACGGAAGACACAGCAAAGCAAACAAATGACGCTACTCGAGAGCACAAAGCGCTTGTCACTTCTCACTTGTCACATTTAGTTAACAGCACATACGGAAGCGTATTTGCTTATGGCAGAGCGCTAAAACGACATTTGTGCGATGATACTAAACGCAAAACTAATATTATTTCCTTTCAATTTATGATATTTTTCGACAACTTCGGGGAAGTAACGCACCGAGCAATATTTATACCTCGCACTCCCACACACATGTCGCTAGAGTTTGCTTTTGATCCTTGCCACGCGCTGTAAATTAGCCTCATCAGCATGTTGCGTACGCTTAGTTTGCTGTTGTTGGCATTGCTTTTGTTGTTGCTGCTGCTACTGAGTTGCATAACTTTTACTTCTTACTACTTAGCATGGCCACCGCCGCCCCTGATCCTCTCAACTTGCATACGCATCTTAAAGTTTACTGCATATTCTCGCTGAGCATCCCTGCGGTGCGCCGCCTGCGCCGCCACCGAACAGAAGTTTGCACCGCCTTTTTTGTTGGTCACGAATATTGAATTTGTTGCATGCATTAATGCGAACTCTTTCAGTTGCAAGCGCGTGCCAGTGTGCGGCAGTGTGTGTGTGTGTGCGTTAATGATGCACCCTGCGTGCCACTGGAATATATTATTTGCCCCCGAAAAAGAGCGCAAAAAGAAGAGTTGAAAACAGAATAAATGCAGCGCAGTGCAGTTTTTGCTTTGTTGCATTTCATTTACTCGTACTTTATGATAATTACTTTTAAAATAAACACTATGTATGCATTACACGTGGGAGGCGGGCAAGCAAGGCAAGCAAATGAAGACTCTTAGCAACTTTGCCAAAATATTTCCACATGCCAACCGCGTGCAAAGTTATATACGATATGCTATATATGAAGATTACAGTAGTCACAGTAAGCAGTGTAACCTGCTCTTTCAAAAAAGTTACTCCTAAAAGTAGACCATAATATTATTGAAAGAATTTAAAATTTCAAAAATCAATCTCAAAGTGACTTTTATGAAGCATTTATCAAATTTCTTAAACGAGTTTTGCAAAATTTTTTTGAAGAACTGTCCAGAGGACACTGATATAATATATTACTTTCGGAAACTTGTATTAGGTTCGAACATTGGAACCATGTTGGAACCATAAATAATAGTTTTAATGGTGTTTTCAACTCCAGAATCCTTCAATATGGTCCTTTATTATTAACCCAAACGATTACCCTCCTCCCGCCCAACCGACGCGTGGGGCGCAGTCCGCATACGAGTGGAATTTGCCGAGTCTAGAAAGGCAAGAGATTTTTAAGCGTCCGGTTCTCAAACTGCTCAGCTACAGAAAGAAACATTTCAACAGCTGAGATTTAAAGATTTATAAAAACAAAAAGTTAAAAATTTCTGAATATTACTTATTAAGAGAAGACAAAATAGTTTTTTTGAAGCTAAATATTGAGTCAGATGGATCAGATGTGCTGGAATGTGAATTAAAATCATTACATATTCGGCGGAATGGTTCATTTAACTCAAAAAATTTAGAAGATTTTAAAAATAATGGTCTAAACTGCCTGGATGAACGCAATGGGACATTAAACGTAATATCAGACAAAAGGAATGAACTACAAACTAAACCATTCAGAAGTTTTACTAGGAATATTATACCTAGCATTTCTCTGCGACTAGTGAGTGTGGGAAGATTTATAAGTTTTAAACGACTAGTATACGGGGGAAGATTCAATCTTGAATCCCAATGTAAGTGGCCTAAAGCAAAGAGTAAAAATTGTTTTTGAACGGACTCAAGCTTATCAGAATGGGATTGATAGCTAGGATTCCATACCACAGAACCATACTCCAATATAGGCCTTACCAATGTTGTAAAAAGAATTTTAGTAATATACGGATCACTAAATTCTTTAGACCAACGTTTAACAAAGCTAAGAGCACCTTTAGCTTTTAAGACAATTGAATTTACATGAGATACAATCAGGTAAATTTAAATGAGGCTATATATAAAGACACTCTATGTACAGGTTCCTCATGAGCTAGTCTCTTCTGTGTTGCACCAAAATCGATCCATTTTTGGAGAGGACGGTTATTGGTGATGCAAGCAGGATCACTTATGACACCCCTTAAGGAAAACGGTGAAGTCAAATCGCTGGTGATCGGCGAAAACTGTGACCAAGCCAGGATTGTCAGTTATCAAGGTTTCAATATGAGCATGAGTAAATGATTTCCGACTGAAGGGATTGACATTACTATGATCTTCTCCCCTACTGAACGAATCAATCGACCGAAGCGTCCAGCTTTGACCAATCAGAGAAAAATTGTGTTCCATCAGGGCAACGCTAGACCACAGACATCGATAATGACTCGACAGAAGCTACGGGAGCATGGTTGGGACGATATATTTGGACGGATATTCACAAGACTTTTTCCTATTTCTAAAATTAAAGAGAACCTTAAAGGACCCTCGTTTTACAAGCATACGAGAAATCGCTGAAATAGCCAAAAATCGAGTTTGAGAAGTGTTTAAACGATTCTTCAAAAATTGAAAATTCCCGTTATTTTTTGAACATACCTAATGTCCTAATGTAGTTTAGCAAAAAACCTACATTTTCTGCCATTACGATTCTTACAACCAAAAGATCGATAAACAGTTAGTTGTTCATTAAATTTTGACCATAGAATTTGTGTGGTTTGAATGCATAACTACCACTTGAAGAGTCGTGGTTTTTCGAAATCTTAGGAAGAACTGTTCCTGCTTATTTTGTTTCAACGTAATACATACATCTGTACATACACCATGATATAAATTGAACCAGTGAACTTAGCTGTTACAATAAAGAGGCTTCAGCGACGCTTTCTAAGAAACTAAGACTTGTAGTGTTTTTAAATTTATTATACTTGTATGTATATGTAAGACTTTCTTCCACTTGCTGCTTCGCGTTTCTACACTTTTAATGCCGCCTTTATAAACACAAACACTTGAGCGAAGAAAATTTATTTCCTTGAGTTCTTATCGCATCTTCCATCAAATGATGTCACTGGGTAAAAGAAAGTATTGCATGCTTGCAGCTCTCGAAAAAAAAATAAAGAGTGAAATAAAGAATAGCCGGAAAAATAACTGATTTTATCAGCAACAACACTGTTACTCTTCAAATGAATATGAGCTGAGGCGCATAAATGGCCAGAGTTCATAAGCGCAAATATATTTGTTTTCACGTCCGAGCGGCTTAGTCTGCTTACACGCTGCGAAAAAGCTGCCTTGTCGATTTCAATTTCTTCCATAAATTTCTAATAGAAAGTACAGCCGTTCTAGTGCGGCTGCGAAACCAAAAGTATGCATAACGGAACACACACACACGCCTTAATGCTAGCTTTGCACTGTGTTGCACGCCTATTGCGCCCACGATTTGGGGCGTGAAAAGTGACAAGATCTCTTATCTGTAATTGCTTTCCGCAAGCGTTGTTGTGGTTGTTGATTGTGGGATTTTACTTTCCTTTACAAGCACCTGCTATATATACATTTATGCATGTAACGGTACAGCACTACCACTGAAGAGTCTCAGCTACCTTTCGCTTATCGACTTAACTGCATACTCCCATCTTCTCTCCTCGCCGAATGCAACTTTTGATATTCAAACTGCAGTTAAACTTTGCATACAATCATTGCTTCGCATATTTTTCGCATTTCTACACTTTTATTTTTCGTATGTGTGTGAGTGTGAGTGTGCGTGTTTCTCAAGGAAATTGTTGCTTACATGACCTAATTTTCGAATTCACTGCATTTGAAGGGGCCGCCAGAAACGTGCTGACACCGAGATGCAACGGCGCGAGTTAAGCCAAAACGTACGGAGCGCGAAGCCTCATACATGTACACACACATTCACATTCACATTTATATATAAGTACATATATAAGATATTACTGCACGCCTTGAACGACAAATTTCCGCAAATTATCTAAAAATCTAAGACTAACACACAGACACACACGCAACTTGTATGCAGTCGCATTGAGCTGCAGAGATTCGTCTTGAACACGTGTCAAATGTCATACTAACTAGCTGGCATTTGTTGTTGTTGTTGTTGTTGTTGCTGTTGTTGTATGAATGTAACATTCCATCAGTGGCTGTGTACTTCCTCGTTCTCGTGTCAATTGGAAAATCAAGAAAATATGCTGCGGGCCAAGCATCCATTTCAACTACGAACTCGTACATAGAAAGCTTTTCAAAAGTGTTTATCAGCACACACAAATCTTGAGGCGTACAAAACGAACATGACTCGTATGCCACTCGTGTTAGGCAAGTTCACACAAATTGTGAGGGGAGGTTTTTCGAAAAAAAATAGAATTTTATATGTTTGCTGAGGTATTAAATATTAAGGAAATATTTGGTGCAGTTAGAAAAATCGTTGCAATAAAGGATAAGGGTTTAACCTGAGGGTTTGTAATCGCTAAGGAGTTTTCATTCACCCTTGATGGCGAGATATTATTCTTGGATTTAATAGATTTCCAGATTAACCAAGATTTTTATTAAATTTACTTATAACATAAAAATTAGGCAATTTAGAGTGGAATAATGCCTACAACTAGGCGGAAATAATAATTTTTGGATTAGTTTCTGTCACATCAACAATATCGTGAACTATTTTATAAAATAATTATAACGATCCCGTACCATGAACTGTCAAAGGCACATCGAGTTCTCTTTATTAAGGGTTTAACACTACAATTAAGATGCAATAAGATATTGAGTCTTATCTTAAAGAAATAAGTCAACACGTCTCGAATAATGGGAATCCTTTCAAAAAATGGATGAGATCTCGATTTGGTGAGCATAACTTTTAGGTCGTAAAGTGCTACCACTAATGAAGTAAACTAAATAAAAACGAAACATGAAACTCTATCGGATATTTAATATTAAAATAACGAGAATTTTAAAATTTCCAATCGTGCAAAAGTCCTATTGTCAAAGCTTTTTTTTCGTAATTTTTTTCAGTGTTTTTTATGAGCTTGGCCGATTTCGTATATTAAAAGTTCGTTGCCTGTTCGTGAAGTCTTGACCAAAAACAATGAAGTAACGATGCTCCAGCCTTCATATTCGCCAGACATGGCTCCGTTTGACTTTTTCCTATTTTCAAAAATTAAGAAGACCTTAAAGGACCGTCGTTTTACAAGCAAACGAGAGATCGTTTTCCCAAAAATCGAGTTAAAGAAGCGTTCCGACGATTGGAAATAAGTATATAATATCGAATGGGTCCTATTTTGAAGGCGCCGACTTGAATGAATAATAAATATAAAAAAACGAAAATTCCCGTTATTTTTTGAACACAACTCGTACGACAAAAAATTCGATAAATGTGGAATCGTAGGAGACCTATTCAAATTCATATGGGAATTCAAAGACTGGACATGAAATTCTTTCGGTAGTCAGTATACAAACGTCTTTCTGTATGATTTTTCCTTAGTTTAAAAGGCCTTGTGCCATACTCACATTGTCTGGAAACACGGACGAGAACATCAATGATTCCTCATAAGATGAGCAATAGTCTCCAAGTTTGCTAATACATTCAACTTAGATTGCATTAAGTCACTATCTGAAAATTTTAAAGCGAGTATTTTTTAACAATTGAGGAAAATATCTTCAAAACATATTTTTCTTCAACTTTAATGATCAAAATTAAAAAAAAATGTTATAAAATTCTATAACAAATAATAACGAGTTATTTGCTTCTCTTTTACAACGAATAGTTTCTGCCCTTAGTATCAACTTACACACACTTTGACAGAGCGCTGCTCTTTGGCGCACTTTTCGCCGAAGGCCTGCACATGATTTTGACTTGTGATTTCTAAATGCGACTTGCATTTTTGATTGCAACTGCCAATAGCACTTTAAATTCAGTCACACACACACACACACACTTTTCTAAATAAATAAATAAATCAAAGGTGAATATATTGTGAAATTGCAAATTTAATTTCTATTCATTGCGCTTAAACACTTGAAATTTCTAATAAAAAAAAAATATTTTTTTTTATAATATTTTATAGGAGCAGAGTTCATTATTTTTTTAATAAATCACTTGCCGCTAATACTTATTTATAAAAATATTCCGCCATTTATATCACTCCAGTCCTTCCCGCCATCTAACTGTATGTACACTCGCATGGCGCATGAACTCAAACTCAAGTGCTCGGCTGGCGGCGATAATTTTTTCATGTTATTAGCGATTTATGCGTGAACTATTTTCAAAGCCCATTTTAATTAATCAAATGCTGGTCATTTTGTTTGCTTTCATCCCACGCGTCGGATGCTGGATTGTGTGTTGTTTGCTGTGTTTGGCTTTGGCTTTTGAGCCATTTTTTCCCACAACAATATTCCGCGCTTTTGCCATTGAAACGCGCTGATTTCCCCTTCTCATACGTCATCGACGAGTTGGACGATTGTTAGACATTTGTAATGAATCAATTTTGAAAATTATGCAAATAGAATTAGCTGCGATTCGGATGAGTAGGCGTGAATATAATAGTCACCAACCACCCTTCGAAACCAATCAAGTTGATGTCGATTTAGATATTTGCAATTTAATTCATTTAATTTAATTAGCTTTCTATTATTACAAAATTTAGTGATTTCTTCTAAAAATTAATTAATCCGAGCTAACTTTTGTCTTGATTTGTGCCAAAAATATTTATAGAGAGAGACTAAAATATATTATAAGAATGAAATTAATTATTGAAAAGTATACTCTAAACATGTGATAGATATGCACATGACGACGCCCACAAAAATTTAGAATTTTTAGAACAAGAGATTTCAATATATATTTCATCATAAAAACCTCCTGGTTAAATCTATAACGGAAGATAAAAAGATTCCTTTCTTAGATTTAAATTCTTACATTCAGTTTCCCTTTAATTTCCAAAATAATATATTAGGCTTCAGCAAAATATAATTGTATTTATTTTAGATATATTCGAGGGCACTCACAATTTTGAAGATATATTTTCTTTGAAGAAAAAATGCAAGAATCCTTCCTCGTTTAATCATCATTACATATATAATATACAAATATGCCGGCTAATAGCTGCATTAGAAAGCTTTCAAGCTTTTTGCACCGCAAGTTCTTAGTAAGACAACAACTAATAAGAGCTTAAAATTTCAATGTACAATTTTTTTAGCTGAGACTAGCACACGCTCTCAAATGGCATAATCACGAAAGCTCATTTATAGTAAACTTAAAATTTTGGCCGAAAAAAGCTTTCAAAGTCTTACCGATTGGAAAAGTTTTCAATTGAACAGCTTTAATGGTCTGAAGGAAGGTAGAAATTGTGGTTTAAATTTAAAAGAACAAAAATAAATTGAATTGCTTTACTAGAATTGGTAGAAGCGGTAGGCGGTAAGAGAGAAATGAAATGAATGTTGATTGGCCTTGCAGAAATGTCCTCAATTATTTTATAACATTTAACTATATATCCAATTATCATCTAAAATTAAAAACCTTGCCAGTCGTGTAAATATTTGCATGCTGTCTAGTGCTCTCTACATATTTCCCAGAAAAAATCCAACTTTCGAATAAATAATTCCTCGAATTTCTGTTTTGCCTATTAACCGATGATATTCAGCACCTCCGTGAGCATACGCACATCCCTTCCAAAACCCACTCGTTGCGTTTTAATTAAACTACTTAATACGTCTCAGTCTGGTAATGTAAGTAAACGAACTATTTTTTTTTTTTTTTTTGAACTGTGTTAGTCTTAAATCGGCACTTTGTTGCTTGTTTAGCGAAATTCATTTCTTCCACGAACTTTCCACTAACTTATTAAGTAAACAGCAAAGTGCTACTTGTAACTACGCGCAAAGTTCGTCGGCAGCAAATTCAGCCGTATGCACAGGCACAGCAATTTCAAAAGCTCTAACTGTGATTCTTGTAAATTTCAAAAGTTTAGTGACGTGGGATGGTGAAAGCGGCGTAAAACAAAATGCACGCTGTCTTTCACCAACAATTATTAGAATTTTACTATGGATAATGCAAAATATAGTTTTGTTACACGGAAATATTCATGAATAAGCGCTAAACTGTTTAATGGCAAAAAACTATTGCTTGTATTTATATGTTCTCTCTATTCAAATTCAACGGTATTAATTACTGGTTATTTATGAACCATACGTTCAGCAACTAAACGTTCAGTTACTAAATCACAACTTCAAACTCAAGCTTAAATCGCTTTGGGAATATGTTCTATAGGAAAGTATTGAGTCTTTAATCACTTTACTACGATATTATGTAAGATTGTTCAATTATTTCAATATTCCGAACATGCTTAGCTTTCCAACATACTTTGTGCGTCTTTTTCAGTTTAAGTCATTCATTTGAAGTTTAAACATGAATAATTTTTACTTTTGATGAAATGCTGCTTGAACGCACAAATAGAAACGCAAAAATATATCAATGTGAAACCTGGGAAACCAGCCAAATCAACGTCGAAGCTGATTATTATCTATAATCTAGTGAAATGAATAATGTAGAACGCTTCCGACAACAACCATTCACATTGAAGTGACCGATTGCCGAATAATGCCTAGTATTAGAGACTATGTAGTAGGCAAAAATCATGTTGCAACACCGGTTAAAATATATTTTGAATTCAACGGCTGGAAATTCTCATCCCCTTATAGCCCATGCCTTGCCCTTCTTGCTCTACGGTCGATGCAGAAAGACTTGGAATACGATTCACATCAGAGCAGGAGTATAAAAATTTGGATTGGTTTGTTCTTGAGCACCAAGTCGGCGGAGTGCTTTTGGGATAGAAACCACAAATTTCCAGAAATATGTTTAAGCTTCAGAAGGTTACTACTTTGACTATGCTATTGCAGTTGTCTTTTCCAACAATAATTAATGAGACTGTATATACTTGCAAGTTATGGCAACTAATATATCGATTTCTACATTCTATGTGAGCTGCATTTGACATTAATGAATTAAAGAATATAAAAAGATTTGACCAAATATGTATTTTTATACTCACGCAACAAAGTTGCTAACGAGAATCTTATAGTTTTGTTCACATAACGGTTGGTCCTAAAGTCCTAAAGTCCTAAAAATAAACGAGTTAGATATAGGGTTATATACATCAAAATGATCAGGGTGACGAGTAAATCCGGATGTCAGTCTGTCCGTCCGTCCATGCAAGCTGTAACTTGAGTAAAAAGTGAGATATACTGATGAAACATGGTACACGTATTTTTTGGCACCATAAGAAGGTTAAGTTCAAAGATGGGCGAAATCGGAACACTGTCATGCCCACAAAATGGCGATAACCGAAAACATATAAAGAGCTTTTAGCTACTATCTTATACAGACCCAAACTGGAGGAAATCGGATTATAACCACGCTCACCTCTCATACAAAGGCTATGTTGAAAACTACTGAAAATGCTTTAACTCAGCAATGAAAACCACCAGAAACCTTAAATTTCATTATAAAGATGGTACAGAAGAGCTGCACTCAAAATAGTATGGGCGGAACCATGGCCCACTTATGGGTCAAAAACCATATTTCGGTTCATAATATCTTCCTGACTTCCGAATGATATGTTATTAAAACAATCCAAATCGGTTCAAAACCACGCCTACCTCCCATATGCTCGAACTTTGAAGTATACTTTATAGCATATATTTGCCGAATATGTGAGTCAAATTATTTATTATATTAATAAAATTAAATAAATAAATTGAGAAAGTATAAAATGTTCGGTAACACCCGAACTTAGCCCTTCCTCACTTGTTATTTTCTTGACTTCCATTACCATTTTTGCGGATATTTTTCCAAACGCATTCCCTTCAATTCTCTTCACTAAAAGAACCGCAAGCCGCGTTAAAAAAGTCCTTTGTAATATATGTATATATATAATGTCACGGCTAATTCTTATGTAAATTACTTTGTAAGTAATCCCCTTGGGAGTATATTAGTTCGTGCATACACATCTACAGCTATATATGTATATGGAAGTAAAAAGTCTAAACACATATTTATAGGTGCGTATTATGAGCTTAGAGAAACACATTGGAATTTGATTGTAATTACACAAAGATGTGGTAATACGAGGGCTGCTATATATATTTCTGGCCTAATAATGAAAATAGGAATATTTATCAACGAAAATGGTTTTATTATTTTTCAAAATATTCTCCATCAAGTTTTATACACTTTTGCATGCGCTTTAACCAATTTTCGAAGCATTTTTTTTAAGCATTTTTTTGAGCGATTGTCAAATTGTGCGGGATCCAACGAGAACAAACCTTTTTTACGGCCAGGTGTTCATGCAATATCGAATGTATTATGCTGGTGGGAGAAATGCATAGGCATGCCTCTATCTGAAGGTATGTTACATGACGGTCTTGCATTATCAGTTCACGTACGGCATCGATGTTTTCTGGCACAACGGCTGTTTTTGGACCTTCACGGAATTCGTCTTTGAGCGATCGTCGGCCACGATTGAATTCGTTGTACCAGTTTTTCACAGTGCTATAGTATGGTGCTTCATAGCCATACAAAGATTTTAGTTCATCGATGCACTCTTGTCGCGATAATCCACGTCGAAAGTTGTGAAAAATGATCACACGAAAATGTTCACGAGTTAATTCCATTTTTTGGCCCAGATGAATTTTTTAATTCCCTGTAAATAAAACAATTCACGATTAAATGACAAAACGTTCTGAGTGATGTTATGCTAAAAAATGTCAAACTTTCCAATGGAAATGTCAGATTGCACCTGGCAACACTTAGTGTTGCCTAGGCCAGAAATATATATATCAGCCCTCGTACATATGTACGTATATTCATATATACAGATATCCTTAAATATCCATAAAAGCAAAATTAAAAAAAATGCGGAAATCACTTTCTTTGTTTGTACTTTCAGCTCCAAATGTAAACATTTCGCTACATTAATATTTATTTATTTTTTTTTTTGTTCGTCATTAAAATGTTCACGTTCACTTTCGCATTGGAGCGCTCGCGGTAACCTTTAATCGTTACTTACTTTGTGCACTCAGGCGAATTAATCGGTTACGAATGTATCATTAACTGCGGATATTTCACCTTTTGTTTTGCGAAACACCGAAAAAGTCAGCCGAAAAGTATAAATTGAGTGCGTAAGTACTTAAGTCCCGCGCATTTCATACCAACAATTCGGAATCGTTCGTGTGTGCAACAGATAAAGGTACCAAAAACCCGTAGTAATGCGGCATTTCCAATGCTTCTTTCATTTCTTTAAATCGGAGCATTTATGTTTCAACAAAAATGTTTACATTATTTGTTGTTGTAAGATACACGATGTCACCGACAGTGCTGCAACATTTTCCACAGAAGCAGGAGGGGAGGGAAGAACAAATTGTATGACTTTTATCTGCTGGACCTTCGCCTCAAACACTTTTGTTTTGATTTCATTTATTTTGCGGCAACAACAACAAGCGTGCGGTGAACCTGGTAAATCGAGCAAACAAGTGCCACTTGTTGTGTTTAAAGGCAACAACAAATGGTTGCATGAAAACTGTGGCATAACAGGCAAAGCAATGAGTAGCTGTTTGAGTGTTTGTTTGTGGCTAGGAAAATGATAATGCTGTTATTGGCTGACAATGGAATACTTAATTAAATTTAATGCACATTTTGTTTTTTCATTCTCAATGCAAAAACATCTTAGCGTAGAATATTTAATTCGATTTTGTGCGCCACACAGGAAGTGACAAAGTATGCAAGACTGACATAATAAAGTAGTTGGGAAAGGCAAAAGAGAGAGAGTCATTAATTGTGTATAAAAGAAAAGTATGAAAAAAACTATAACTATAAACTTAAAAGCTCTATTGTTTCACCTGACCGTTAAATTGATGTCATACTAAACAATTTGGCTTGCTGATGCTAGTGAGTTCATGCATACGATGTGCTTATACTTAATGGATCTTTAAACTTTACCTATGAGCATGCATATGTTCCATGAAATGTGAACTCTTGGATAATAGAGCTCTTTGATTGATTAGCTGCTGGAATAAGACGCTGTCCTAACTTCAATTTTTGACCCAAAAAGCTGTATGTACCTCCAGAGCTTAAAGCTTGGCATTTCATTTTTCGAACAATTTCCAAAAAAAATAAGTAAAATACCTTGCAGAATCTTTAAAAAAAAATTCCAGAAAATATATTAGCCAAAATTGATATGCGCTTATCACTTCATCATTTTTAAGACCGCAGACCGAATTAGGCCACAACTTACGAATGCCATGCAACACAACTGTTCAGAGTGCTTATCCAGTGTATACTTTTTTGCACACTGAATAACCAATGGGTAACTAAGACGTTCCCACGACTATCACGTCGAACTTATTGATGAATAAATATCCACATTTAAGTGAATGTGTATCCTTCTAGCTTGTGTACTTGGCGTAAATATGTGCACATATGTTTGCATATCATCAGACAAAGCAATTTCGGCACGGTGGCAAATGTTGTATTATGAATATTTGATAGAGACGGGAAGCAATAAAGGCATAGAAGCGGCAAATCAGCATAGCCGAATCAATAAGCGTACCCAATTTTATTTGTATGTGGATGACACGCAAGCGAAGGCAATGAATATTTCACACTCTTGGTTAGATTTGCAGAACTTTGTTGTTGCTTTTTTTCGCATAATTTGTTTGTATCTAGGTAACTAAGCCATCGAGAGTAAATAATTAGAGCTCAAGAAGCTATGGTAGACAGAATGAATGAATGAACCACCTACATTTTTGATATCTATATATGATTCCTTATGACCTCTGAGCTTTTCATAAAACGTCAAAACATCATTTTCACACTTCGGGACCCTAATTATAGAAATAAAACCTCACAATCCTCTATAAAACCCAAAGCTTTTGAAAATAAATGATTGAAGACCCGGCGAAATCAAGCAAGAACTCCAAACGTCATATATAATAATGCATACATATATATTCCATAAATAGTTTTAACAGTATATAGCGGAACCCAAAACAAAATAATATGCTGCGAATAAAAGAAGAACATTTTTGAACTTTATAACCTCTTCCTCTGAGCGACATAAAAACACGTCATCACTTTCGCCAACGTGAACTTAAAGAAGCACAATAAAGCGTTTTCCATTAAAATTTATAACCCTTTTCATTTTCTTGATACTTGTGAGTCATAAGGTTTTATGTTGGAATTTACGAGGCCGCCTGTTTACAAATGTGAGCCAAATGAAGTAGAAAGCGAGATAGTTGAGGGGGATAAAAAAGATGCTGCTCATATATTTTTATGTCGAAAATGCAAATTTCACGGAATTACATAAGGTGATTAGAGGTGGGAGGATGTCTGTTTATATATATAAATATAGACAATTAGTCGCTAGGCCGGTCGTTTATGGCAATTATAATTGATAGCAGAAACCGAAACCAAGTGAAATTTTGTGTGCTATTTAAATGCATACTTCTATATATAAAACTTCTTTAGTATTTATAGCCTAATAATAATTAAATTAATTTTGTCAGAAAAGAAATTGGAGAAGCAACAAAAAACTTTCTTAATAAAAATCACCAAAGAACTAATATATCTACACACACACCAATAAGTTAAGTATTTAGTGGCCACTCAGTTGCGAACTTTTACGATAAGGCAGCTTGCCTACTAATGCGGAGTAATTACATAACAGGTGGAGAGTTAATTGAGAGTGAAACTAAATATAAGCCGCTTATGGCAAAAAAGCACTAAAAGGCAGCTCAAAAACATTGTTTCAATTGCACTTTTTATAAGCAATTTAACTCTGGATAATTGTATTTATTTTTATTTGTAAGTGTAAGCAAAGAACTTACGTAATTATGGAAAATTCCACAATCGAAATTTATTTAAAGTCTTTAATTCCTCAACTGAAAGTTGCTACACATGCAATCGCCTCAAGCACAGTAATTACCACATATTAAAAATTAAGCTCACTTTTGATTGCCATCAAATTAAATAAAGCTACTACTTATCTGGCTGGCATTAAGTTAAAATTACAACAACAATCGAAATTCTGTTATTTTCATATGAAGCACAAAAAACGTACTTGTTTATGCAACTCTTTCATTAAAAAAATAAATACTTTTGATTGAAATGGCAAATTGGCCGGGTCATGTGGATCAACTTTCAGCTTTTTCGTAACCGAAAAATAGAGATAAACATAACTACATATATGTATGTACATGCATGCGTATGATAACTCATGTAGCTAAATATTTATGCTGGTATGCTCACGTACCAGCTTTATATTGCAAAATTTCAGCGAAATTCAATTGTCACAAAATGGCTCGTGGCTGGCGGCAAGCTTTTCTGTGCTTGAGGTGCAGATAAAAGCCTCGTGGCGTATTTACATGGGTGATTTGGCGATGCATTCACTTAGCCACAAAAAATTAGATATATATATGTATAAAGTCGGAGTGGAGTATACATGTGTATACGTATGTAGATAGAGGTTGACAACAGAAATAAATATAAATTAAATTAAAAATATCAATATATTAAAAAAAATAATTATTTGATTTTATTTAAAATTTAAATTAATTTTAAAATATGTAATTACTTTTTCAATAAAAATTAAAAAAAAAATTATTAAAAAATTAAATTAATGTATTTTTAAGTTAAATTAAAAAAATTAAAATTAAAATAATTAAAAAAAAAAAATTAATTAAATCAAGCTAATTTTTTAATAATATGTTTTTTAATGTTTTAAATTTTTTCCATTAAAAATTTTTTTCACAATTAAAAAAAATATCAAACAATTAAAAAAGGTTTAAAATTTTTTATCAATTTAATTTAAAATTAATGAAAAAATTATTAAACAATTAAACTAATATGATTTATATTATAATTTAAAATTTAAATTAAATAAAAAAATGTTAATCAATTAAAAAAATAAATAAAATTCTTTTTTATGCAAAAAATTTAAAATGTAAATTAATTTAAAAAAAAATTTAATTTAATTTAATTAATTTTTTAATAATTTGTTTTTTAATGTTTTAAATTTTTTCCATTAAATATTTTTTTCACAATTTAAGAAAACCAAATATCAAACAATTGAAAGAAGGATTAAAAACTTGAATCAATTTAATTTAAAATTAATGAAAAAATTATTAAAAAATTTAATTTTTTTTAATTTATATAATAATTTAAAATTTAAACTAATTGCTAAAATTTAAATCAATTAAAAAGAAAGTTTAAATTCATTTTTTTTAATTATTAAAAAAATTAAAATTTAAATTAATTTAAAAAAATTGTAATTTAATTTAATTAATTTTTTAATAGTTTGTTTTTTATACTCTCGCACAGAGTATTATAGTTTTGTTCACATAACGGTTTTTTGTGTCACCAAGAAATAAAAGAGTTAGATATGGGGTTATATATATATAAATGATCAGGATGACGAGTGGATTTGAAATCCGGATGTCTGTCCGTCCGTCTGTCCGTGCAAGCGATAACTTGAGTAAAAATTAAGATATCTTAATGAAACTTGGAACACACATTCCTTGGCACCCTGAGGAGGTTGCTTTCAAAAATGGGCAAAAGCGGTCCACTGCCACGCCCACAAAATGGTGAAAATCAAAAACCTATACAGTGTCATAACTAAGCCATAAATAAAGTTATGAAAATAAAATTTGGAACATAGGATCGCATTAGGGAGGGATTTGGATGTATTTTTTTTAAGTGGGCGTGACCCCGCCCCCAACTAGGTTTTTTATATATAACTCGCAAACCAATAAAGCTATATAAACTAAACTTTCTGTAGTCGATTCTCTTACGTACCCCACTACACTCCATGAAAATAGTTGAAATCGGATAATAACCACGTCCACCTCCCATACAAAGGTTAGGTTGAAAATCACTAAAAGTGGGTTAACTCACTAAAGAAAAACGTCAGAAAGACTAAATTTCACATAAGAAATGGCAGATGGAAGCTGCACTCAGATTTTTTTACAAAATGGAAAATGGGCATGACGTCGCCCACTTATGGGTCAAAAACCATATCTCAGGAACTACTCGACCGATTTCAATGAAACTTGGTTTGTAATAGTTGCCTTACCTCCTAATAATATGTTGTGAAAATTGGCGAAATCGCTTCACAACCACGCCTACTTCGTATATACCAGAACTTTGAAGACGATCTAAATCGTTTACTTTACAATATATAGAATAAGCACTAGTGAAGATATCGGTGCAGAACTTTGCACAAATACTACGTTTATAGTATCCCCAAAATCGGACCATAGGTTTTCAAGGCGCCATATATCGAACACGAGGCCCTCGGTGCTTCTAACCTAATATTATGGTTTCCAACTTTCAATGGACTTTATACAATATATATGACGAATTTGTGGGTCAAATTGTGTATTATATAATATAAATAAAGTTAAATAAATAAATTGCGAGAGTATAAAATGTTCGGTTACACCCGAACTTAGCTCTTCCTTACTTGTTTTCATTACAATTTAAAAAATATATAAAAAAATTTATTTAATTTAATAAATTTAAATTGAACTATTTTTTTATTAATTTCTTTTGTGTTTTAAATTAAATAAAATTAATTTTTAAAAATTTGTTTTTTTTTAATTTTGTAAAGTTTTTCTAATAAAAATTTTTTATTGCAATTTAAAAAAACGCAATTAATCTAACATTTGTACATTATTAGTTAGCAGTACAAATGAACTTCTTTGTTTTTTAACCACCCGTCAGTCATAATGAGCTCAGATAGCAAAGCATCCATACAAAAGCATTTTTCTCGTATGCAGAAGTCAATCAGCCATGCTTGATCCTTTCGATTTCCACTCATTTGCATAAAACCCATATTTCGGCACTGTTTCACCTCTGCATTACTCGGCCGCAGTCCATTTCAGCTTAGTAAATCCTCGAAAAGCCAGTAAACACTCGACTTGCGGTGGCAAGAAATGTCTGCAAAAAATACTTGCAACGCTTTGAGTGGTGCAAAATGAAAATAATCGAAAAGAATTTAATACTATCTAGACAAGGCATTCGTTGTTCATTATGCTTTAATATTCTAGGTATGTAAATGTTTGTGCTGAGAATAAAAGCTGAATATTGAAACAGGTTTTTGCGTGCAAACAGCTTTAATCTGTTCTCTACTATTATGGTATATATTCGCGGTTAAAATTTCGCTGGAAACACGACTTTCAACTTTTCTCAGTAAAGCTAACTACTTTTATATGTATATATATATATATATGTATGTGTATATATATATATGTACATATGTATAGACATGAAACCAGCACTTTCAAGAGAATAATATTAAATTTTAAATGATAAAAATGTAAAGTGAAATGTAAAGTCACTATATTTAAATTCCGTCCACAGCATTTATCCATATTTACTGAGAAACACCCTACATACTGCCAAGCTATAAATAGTGGAAATTAAAGGCATTTAAAGCGAGGGAATTTACTTGCCACCATTTAATGCACGACACCCCGAAATTAATTCGTAAATTCGCAGTAAACAGGAGAAAATGCATAAATAAATAGCTGCATGTAAATGAGCTAACTATTGAAGCGCTTAAAATGATGTACATGGCGTATACGTAACTTTTCAGCTTTAGGAAAAGCACCCAATTGGTATTTGAGTTATTTGGTCAACATTGAAGTTAAACATTATATTATTTCGAATACGAATATTGAAATTTCGATTTTCAATGGAATCTTTAGTTCAAGGAAAGTTGGACGGTCTTGTAGACCTAGATAGGTAGATTAGGTAGAGGTATAATATCGAAGCACTTGGCTTCTTGGTAGTATTTCAATATCATTTTCCTTAACACATTCCCAACTGGGTTTGCTTATCCGATTTGTGCGCACGTGGCAGCGCCACAAGCAAAACAATAACCGAAATTCTTTATAAAATGGCAAATATCAAGCGAATTGCGGCTGCTTGAAGCAACAAAAAACTCTTAAATAATCAATCACAATGGCAAGGTGCGCTGCGGGTAAAGTAGCAAAAAGGTTAAATTCACATTAAATAATGAAATAAAAGTGGGAATTTCAACAGACGTTTGACCCATTTAAAGCGCAGCTGCTACGATTTACAACACTATTTACATGAACTCTCGAAAATCTGGTAAACAGATAAGTTCAACTTTTTTGCTATTAACTTTATTTGTTATTGGCAAATAAACCGTACAGATTTGATTGAAATTTTCTGGCTAAATAGCTACGGATTTCCATATCCCTTTACTTTGCATTACTCTTTTTCGAACACACACTTTTTTTGCTCCTTTCCTTTGCCTTGCTGTTTTGCAACATTTTTCAACCTTTTAAATGCGTAGTCGAATGTAATCCTGTAACGATTCCAACTACGTATGGCATGAAAAGGAAATGCGAATGCAATTTTAATCGGAGCAACAGCAGCAAAAAAAAATACATTCCACAATACAACTTTTCGCAATATTAGCAAGCGCTTGCAATGATTATTGCCATGCCGTGACAGACATGCGAATGAAGAAGTAGAAAAATATAAAAAATTCAAAAGTTTTCTCTCTTGTATATGCAAACTATAGCAACAGAGTGAATGATAGTCCGAAAATTTTTCCAAGAAATGGCCAAACGAGAGTTGGTATTAAACGTGAATATGCTATTCTAATGTACAAGCAAACACGCACACACGTACATGTCTTTAAGTTTTTGTAGACTTATTTAAGAGCATTGAATTTCGTTATTCCAAACGAGTTTCAATTTAATCCTAACAACTAATGATGATGTTTCAATATTTCTCTCGCTTTCGCTTGAAAAACAAAATGTGCATTATTTGAAATTATCGAAATGAAATAGTAATTGAAATACATTTTCAATATTTCTTTACCATTTTCGGCTCACTAGTTCATCTCATGATAAACAAATAATCTACATTTTTCCATAATCTCTTTGCTCCAGTAAATTCAATATTAAATATACATTTTCCAGCAAAGGAACAACAAATAAATTATTCATTATTCTTCTCTCCAGCATTGTATCTTCTTGTATTTTCAATTTTATAGTGAAATGAAGCAGAAAAAGTTTTACGAAATTTTGCATAGATACATATTTCCAGCAGGCAGCAGTTTCAAGCAGCAACAACAACATGCAAAACTTTAACTGAACTGGTAATTGCTGTTAATAAAAAATTCTGAATATTAAAATCTTACAATTCCGTGGCAAAGTTTTGCTAAACAAAAATTCGAAAAAATTACAAGAACATTTTTAAAATGGAAAGAAAGTTATTAATTTGAAACTACTAAAAAATAAAAAAATATTTAATTGAATTGAAAGAAGAATTGATTGCTTTTCCTTCTATCTCACAAGCATTGTAAGCAGCAATTATTTCAAAGCAGCTGAATTTTGTATATGAAAATTAATTTACTATTATTTTTATTACAGTTAGTGGCCAAAACAATTTAGCTTCAATGAAATAAATTTATAAATTGAAAGATAACAAAAAAGTGTTTGGCAGCATGTGACAGTATGAATGTGCATATGAATATGATAAAAATTTATCAGGTACTAAAAAAGATACTGCTGAGAAAATAAATAGCAATTTCACTCTTTATTATATTGCTAATAGTTTTATATGTCTCTTTTCATGCTGTCTGCTGCAAAGTGGAACTAAATGTGTTTATTGTGTCGTTTACTAAATAATTGCGTTTGTTGACAACAGCTGATCTTATTGGATTTTTACGCAGCAAACTTCACACTTACACGCTTTATCGTTATAAAGTCTTTTTCAATAAGAGCGCTACAATAGTTAAATAAAACAAAAACGGTTTTGGAATATCAATGAAATTCTTTAGGCCTGTGAAGGTACATTCGATGCCATTATGTATGAAACTCGATTTATTTTGGAGGGTCACCAAGCGCACGATAGCAGAAGTCCTGACGCTCAATCGTCGCTTAGACCATAGACTTGACGTAGCCTAACAGGAAATAGTCTAACGGCGTCAAATCGCACGTCCGGTACGGCTGGCCAAACTTGCTTTTCAATAAATCTATTATGACATTCGCTATGTGGCTTGTGCCGCCGTCCTATTGGAACCACATATTGTCCAATTCCATATCATCCAATTCGGACCAAATATATTCGGTTACCATTGAGCGGTAACGATTGCCATTCACAGTAACGTGCCGATCTTGATCATCACGGAAGAAGCACAGTCCAATAACGGCGCCGGCCCATAAACCGCACCAAACCGTAATTTTTTCGGGATGTAATGGTGACTTTTGCTTGCTGCCTGGCAAATAACGCATATCATATTGTTTATTGACGAAGCCATTCACCAAGAAATGATCCTCGTCGCTAAAAATGATTTTTCGATAAAAATCCGCTCTTAAAGTTGAGCGAATTTCGGCAGTAAATTTGAATAATTTCGACTCGTTGTAGATCCTATACCTTTCCATGATGAAATGACAAACCTTACTGAAGAGAAATTTCAAAAGAGCGGGAAAACCGGGGCGTATTTTACTGTCCCTATCAGCGTCCCTATTGAAAAACCCTTTATACATATTTGAACAGCTGATATAGTTAGGCTTTTTTATAAAATAATTTTGTCAAATTTTTTATTGATTTATTTACACTTTTAGCTCTAACTAAGAGATCTAACTGATATTTGAAACAAATTAGTGTATCTTAATGATTAAATTTTACCAAATAAAATATAAATTTCAAACTTTTAATTCCGGAAAAGAATTGCCATATTCAATACTTTCTACAGGTATGATATATTTCTATCAAAACAATCTAAATGAATTTTTAGTAACCTAAATAATTCCCTCAATCTGATCTCTTCACGAAAATACAAAAAAATATGTAACTTATACGCACCGGGCTTCTAAAAGGGATTATGCCTTACACCTAATTATTTAACAGCAACTTAAGTTGAGTTTGTGATTTTTTTAATACTCTTATATTGAATATATCTTAATCAAATTTGGATTGGTTTTTTTATTTTGTTGTTTTGAGGAGCAAAAAAAATTTCTAATTAAATTCACATACAAACTAATTTTTTATCGAAATATTTTTTTAGTGTTTATAATCGCCTTCAATAAGTATGCAAAAGAATTTAATTGAATTTTCAACAACAATATAATATGAAACCTTTAATGTTAAATACATATATAATTACTTTGTATATATTTACACACGGTCACCCCACGCTCATGTCGTCATATCAACATGAGCTATGGACCAACCTACGCCGTGAGCTCACCAACAGGAAACAACAACAGCTGTAAGGATATGTGAGGCTTGTTGCCATTTGCAACATTTTGCTGCCGAACAAAATTCTATTGAACGAACGTTGCTATTATTACTGAGTGAAGTTCTACGTGAACTACTTGTCGTATAGGACCCCACACATTCTGCATTGTTTGCTGTAGTAAATCGCATACAGAAGTCATACAATAGGAAAAAATGGCAAATATGTTAAGTGCATACGTAATTTAATTTTAATTGTTAATGGAGCAAGACTTCAGTGAAACTTTGTAAATACAAATATGAATATGTAAATGGAAAATAAATAAGAATACTCTCTACATATGAACATGTCTATATATGTATAAATATATGTATTATATAAAGGTAGATATGTACATACAAATATTTAAAAAGTTGGAAAATATCACCAGCCACCCACTTAAGGCTTATTATTACTGCATTTATGTATTTATTCTCCTATAAAAATAATTCTGCAAAATTTTTGCTTCTCTTTTTTGCTTAATTTTTATTTAATTTAATCAAATTATGCTCTTAACCTAAGCGCCTTTCGTCCCTTTTAAGCTCATTAGCGCCTAAGGACTTTGGGAGCAATTAGCTTAGCTTGTTAACAGGTGTTGCCAAAGGTCAGACAATATTTTGGCTGCGCACTTCCACTTTTCAAATCATCGCTCTCATTTGAGTAAGAGGCTTAAGCTAATTTTGGCATTTCTAACATTTACATATATTTTTACAGAAATAAATTGGGTTTAGTGACGATCTTGTTCAAATTGAATTATTTTCAATGGAAGAATGGAAATGTCTTGTTGTTGACTTTTTAGCTATTTCCTAAAAATATCTTAAATTGCACATAATTTATCAATTTGAATGACTGATTTGTTAACATTGTTTAAAGCAAAACTGCATCACTCCCACAGACATAAAATAAAATATTAAAATTTCACTCAGGTGTCAAAAACGTTAAGCAATAAAATATTTATTTTTTCAGTATAAAATAGTTTCAAATTGAAGCTATAAATTGAAATACAACAAATATTTGTCATTGAGATGCTATTATTAAGTATTATAAACGCCATGGACTACCAATTTATTTCTAAACAACGAAACACAGTTGCAGACTACCGAACTATGGCAAATTTGTTTAGATACAAATATACAGCGATAAGTTAGTGAAGCGCAATTCCGTTATAGATATGCATAGGTTATTGCTAAACTTTTATCCATTTCCAATTTAATTTCACACAACATTCATGCTTCCATGCACATTTGCAGATAAGCCGAGATTACAACGTTGTTGGCAATTTCATTCTTTTTTTTGCTTTGTGGATCCAAACAGCGAGATATAATAATAATAGCAATAAATATAAATATTTATATGAAATATAGTTGCAGTCAACCTGATAAATTTATACCCACATGTTTCAAATTCGCAAACATATACATGCAATTCGATGGTGGTATGAAATCTTGCATAGACTTGCTGGACAACTAGTCCACTTGTAACTAGTTGGAATGTAATTCCAAATCTATTCTTATATTATATTTAATCGAATGGAATTTATACAGAACAAAATAATAATGCCTTTTGCATGCTCATTTCATACTAATTATGGATGCAGTATAAATAAAACCCTATAAATTTCGTTTATCGAAATTAAGCCGGAAAAGAGATCTATCGTCTAAACAAAAAAATAAAACACGTAAGGAAATGATAAGTTCGGTGCAACCGAATATTTTATACTCTGGAAGAAATTTTATTAAGATAACACACAAACCAATACATATACATATAATTAGGTATATGGGAGCTAGAAGATAGATTTTTGGAACAGAGACACACTATCAGAAGAAAACAATTTCCTCTGAATTACATTAAATTATCTGAGAGATTTACCCATATTTTCAATTAAATTTTACCCTTAGGCGCTGAGTTCAACATGTTCGATATCTGAGGCCTTGAAAAGTTATAGTCCGTTTTCGACAATTTTTTCACAAATGAAGCCAGAGATGATATGCACTATTTATGTAAAGTTTTATTCCGCAATCTTCATTGGTTCCTTATGTATACGTTATAAAGTGAAGGAAAGAAGTGACACCCTGACATCACCGATAGAAAAGGGACGAAATCGGTTAACAACCACGCCAACTTCTCATAGAACACAATTTTGAATTCCATCTGATTGGTTCACTTTAAAATATATACATCAAGAACATCAATGATGATAACAGAACAAAACAATCGCATCCTAAATTTAAAAATTGTCAAAATCGGACGAAACATTTTTAAGACCCCGGATATCGGACATGAAGACCAAAATTAAAATTTTTAGCAAAATTAAGTGAGCATATAGTCTTGGATATTGTCCAAGCTTCGTCTCTCGACGAACAAAAACTAAACTCTACAAGTCCCTCATCATTCCCGTCCTACTTTATGGTGCAGAAGCGTGGACGGTGTCAACATCCGATGAGACGGCACTAGGAGTTTTCGAGAGAAAGGTTTTGCGGAAGATTTACGGTCCCTTAAACATTGGCAACGGCGAATACCGCAGAAGATGGAATGATGAGCTGTATGTGTTGTTCGACGACATAGACATAGTCCAGCGAATAAAAAGACAGCGGCTACGCTGGCTGGGTCATGTTGTTCGAATGGATGAAAGTGCCCCAGCTCTGAAAGTTTTCGATGCAGTACCCGCTGGTGGAAGCCGAGGAAGAGGGAGACCTCCACTCCGGTGGAAGGACCAGGTGGAGAAGGACCTGTCTTCACTTGGTATTACCAATTGGCGCCAAACCGCCAAAAGCAGAGATGCGTGGCGCACTGTTGTGGACTCGGCTATAACCGCGTAAGCGGTTTCTACGCCAGTTAAGAAGAAGAAGAAGAAGAAGAATGCAGGTTGATGGTGAAAATGAGTAAAGTAAAATCGGTTCAGGAATTAGCCCACATACTATATATAATGATATTTGTTATTCTAGTGGACTTTATTCCGAATACGTATAAATATATATGGGTCGAATGTGTTCTCATAATAAAATTACATGATTAAAATGGGAGTGTATTAGCCCTTTCTTTCTTTTCAAAATTATTATTTTTCGTTTTACTTTAGAAGTGTTTTTTGAGAACCATCTCTGAACACTAGCTCACACCGCACTTGTTAAGAATGCATTCCAAACTTCTACCGAGAGAAGTATTGTATACTTTATTGAGCATCAAGTCTAAAAAGAAAAAGTGAAAACCACTGCAACGAAACCTATCGGAAATGCGTTACTTTTTTTTTAATTCATTTACAGTTCAATGCCTACCCAACGATTGCAAATTAGCAAATTTATTGCATAAAAATTCGTATGAAAACTAAGAATAGACCAGCGAATGCATACAAATGTCAAATTCAGTGTTTTATATTTATTATTTCTTAATATGCAAAACATAATCCGAAAAGTGGCAATTTTCTTGGATTTGGTTATTCTAACAAGCTTCGCCTCCAATCCAACAGAAATATGTTTCACAGTAAAAATGTCGGCAACTCATTTTTTTTGCATTAATTAAGTGGTTAATGCAATTATACTTCGAAATTTCATGGAAATTTACGATTTGCGCTTTTTATTTATCAAGCTGTTAGAATATCATATTCTAACCTCAATCATTCTCCCTACACTTTGATCGGATTCGCTTGCATTTCGTGGAAATTACTAATAATTCTTAATTATCATGAATTGCAAGTGGTGACTTTTCGATGACAATTTTGTTCTACTGAATCATAAAATGTTACAAAACACAAAATAACACAAGTAAGGAAGGACTAAGTTCGGGTGTAACCGAACATTTTATACTCTCGCAATTTATTTATTTAATTTTATTAATATAACCACAATTTAACTGACAGATTCGGCATATATGTATATATAGTATAAATCCATTGAAAGTTTCAAACCCCGAACATTAGGTATATGGGAGCTAGGGGAAGTTATGAACCGATTTCACTCATTGCACGGATACATATTAATAGAAGAAAAATATTCCCTCTGAATTTCTTCAAAATATCTAAGAGACTCACCTATATTTTCGGTAAAAAATTTATTCGAAGCTCTGAGGTCCTCATATTCCATATATGGGACCTTAAATACTTATGGTCCCATTTTGGCGATTTTTAGAAGGGCGATGCCCTTCATCCAAAGTTCTGTTCCGATATATTCACTAGTGCTTACTTTATATGTTGTAAAGTAAACGATTCAGATCGTCTTCAAAGTTCTTGTATATAGGAAGTAGGCGTGGTTGTGAACCAATTTGACCTATTTTCACAACATATCATTGGGATACAAGGAAAATATTACAAACCGAATTTCATGAAATTAGTCCCATAAGTGAGCGGTGCCACACCCATTTAAATTTTTGTATACCATTTGGAGTGCAGCTCTTCTGTACCTTCTTTGTAATAAAATTTAAGGCTGAATTAAAGCATTTTCAGTAGTTTTCAACGTAACCTTTGTATGGGAGGTGGGCGTGCTTATAGTCCGATTTTCTCCATTTTTGGACTATATAAGGAAATGCCTGAAAAAAACGACTCCTGTTTTTCGTTTGATTCGTTGATATAGCTTTAGTAGTTTACGAGATATATACAAAAACTTTTTCAAAAAAATTACATTAAAATATGCCCCTTCCTAGAACAATCGTTTGTACCAAATATTACTTTCATATCTTCATTTATGTCTTAGTTATAGCACTTTATGTGTTTTCGGTTATCGCCATTTTGTGGGCGTTGCAGTGGTCCGATTCCGTCTATTGAACTTAACTTTTTTATGGTGCCAAAGAACACGTGTTCCAAGTTTCATTAAGATATCTCAATTTTTACTCAAGTTACACTTGCACGGACGGACAGACAGACATCCGGATTTCAACTCGTCTCGTCATCCTGATCATTTTGGTATATATAACCCTATATCTATCCTTCAAAGTTTGACTAGTGTTGGACTCTAAAGATAATTTTCGACTTTTACTGAAGGCAACTGTAAAAGTTCATGTGCATAATAAATGAATTCTAATGTCTGAATAACTCTTTAAGGCAGAAAATAAACATTTTAATTAAATAAATGCACCAAGCGCTGCGCTGAAAGTAAATACTGTAATAGACATGCCTACCAATACCTCATAGAATTTACTATCTAAAACAGATTGCCCATTATTGATGTTTCGCTTTTTCTATTTGCCACTCAAGCAGCCAGAATTCAAATATGAGCCTAAATGAATGATGTGGTATGAGTGAAGCGCTGTTGGCTCATATTTCTGTTAACGACATGCTTCATTATCGAGAAACCACAATTCAAGAAACCAATTAAAAGAGCTGAAAATAAGTGAACACACTTAAATAGATACAAACAAATACATAAATATATACTCAAGTATGCGCATAAATGGAGCCTAATTGCAATGCAAAGTGAGCTCGCAGCGACGACGACAGCTTTAGAAATTCACAAATTGACGTATTTGTGATACAGTTACATTTTAGTTAATAATTTGAATTTGAACAAAACTGCGCAAAATCGCGCCAAATTACCTTTATCTAAGTAAATTAGCATTTTTTTCATTTTTTAAAGCAATAATAAATATTTTAATGAGGCATTTTCCACTAGCGTATACAATGCACACCAGCTGAATATCAACTTTGTGTGTGTGTGTGTGTGTATTTGTGTATGCGTCTGTCGGCTCTAATTGTGGCGCCCGTTTTGTACAGTCATTTACTCAAATTTCAATTTTCTTTTAATAGACTTTTCACGTAGTAATTACTTTTCCTCCAACCAAAAACGGCAAAGTAATCGAGTGTTGCCAAACATTTGGCTTCATTAAATACGCCAAATGTGTATTGGAAGCATGAAGTTATGGCTTCATTCTTGGTTGTAAAGTTTTACGCCGCAAAACACAAAACTTTATAATAAATATAAGTAAAAGTGTGGTATCGTTAACACTTTAGAGCTTATTTTCCTTATGTGCGTGTATATGGGCATATGCTTCAACATTATATGACGACCACCGAGGCGTATGATGAACATTTTCGTCAAGGATTGTAATGACTACCAAATGATTTCAGAAAACATCTTAAGATCACTAACTAGGTACATGTAAGGACAAGTCCGTGTAAATGATGACTCGAAGCTTCATCGATTTTCGTATCAAACTTTTTTCTAACCTTACCTACAGTACCAAGATTTCTTTTCAGTTTTTGCCATTAAGAGAGTTTTTGATCACATCATTAATATCAGTTTCAGCGACTGCCAACTGATGCTCCCTATTACTTAGTTGTCTGCAACATCTGTTCCCAATTTCTGTTATTGATTAATGTGCCACTTCAGTATAACTTTAATTAATTAATTTGATAGGGAGTGCAGCTGAAGCATTTTTATAGATTTCTGTTAATGTAAGTGTAAGAAAGGTAATAAATTTGTGTGAGAAAATAATTTTTGTGAGCCTCAGTAAAATGCGGCCAATATTATTAATTATTCACTTTGTAATTTTTTTAATGAAATCGTTTTTTAGCAAAAATTAGGAAAGTATGTGGATAGTATAGAAGTCAATAAAAAAGCAAAATTTACTTTGAATTTCATATTCGTTTTAAAATGCCGTGCATATTCTAATCCAGAAAAAGTTCATGCCTTAAGGAAGAAAACATTATTTGGAAAATTTCGATTATTTGCTATCGATGCTGATAAATCGATTATAGTGATATTTTAACTTTTCAATATCCATTCACAAGTACCATTTCCCGCTTGCTGCAATCTATATTTAAAATAATTCTTACTCCATGGGTGCAGCCCTTACATCGTGCCACTGCACATACAAACACACCAACAATATTTGTATAACTCTCAATTTCATTCGAAGCCGCCGTTGCAATTCAATTAAAGCAAATTCAAATTTTGATTGTCACTTTTGTGTATTCTGCGAAGTGCGACAAAATCGTGACCATTTGTCACACTCCACGTGCCTGTGGAAGCCACACACATATATTGACATAACTGTCAAACCACAAACACCGCGACGACTGGCTTACCCAACAATCTGCTTACCAACAACTACAGTAATACAGTGCGAATGTGTGTGTAAGGGATGAAGTGGAGAGAGGTAGGCATTTACAAACTCCAACATGTATATTATTAGTGCATTAACACAACAGAAGTGGATTTACACTTTTAGAATATAAATAGTTCACGTATACACATATATGTATGTACATAAGTATATTGTATTACGAAAAATCATAAACAAATTACTTAAAAAGGTTACAATTGCAAGATTCAAGAATCAATAATAGAATATGGTACCTTTTTGTTTTTTTTTTCAGGGTTTTTAGTAGACAGTAGTTTTAGCAGCAAAGATAACTGCTTATAATTCCATTCCAAAGAAAAGTTGTGGCTTTGAACTTGGTTTTTCTATGGAATTCCAGATTTTCTTGGAACTTCTAGCAGGCTTTTAATACAGAACATGGCTCAAACTTAGAAGAAAGTTCATGAAAGTCGACAATATTGGAAAAAAATACGGATATAAAAAATAAGTGGGTGTGTTCATAAAATAACGGGAATTTCAAAAATTTCAATTGTCATGAACTTGGAGATTATCGTTTGTTAAAAGCTCACACTTCGGTAACTATGTTCTAGCCTCCATATTCGGCAGACAAAGCTTTATTGTATTTCCAAAAATAAAGATAACCTTAAAGAAACGTAATTTTTCAAGCATAACTGGAATTGCTGAAGAGACAATCGTTATCCCAAAAATCGACTTTGAGAAGTATTTCGACGATTGGAAGATGGGCTCGCATAAGCGCTTGCGAATGTTGTCAGACAGCTCACGAAATTTATTTTGATATTAGTAGGCCTCTGAGGTCCATGAAAAAATATTGTGTTTTTACGTTCCCTTTTCTCCGGATTAACATCTAAACAATTTATACTAAGCCACTTATTCATTGCATCAGCAGTTTATGCCACTAATAAATATCTACTAAACTCAAGTCCTTCTCGACCCGATCTTTATAGGGATTTCACTTCAATAATGATATCTAGTAGGTCTAACCGTTAGATGTTTAGTTTATCCTTTCACTTCATGAGACCCATATTTAGCATAAACCAATTTCAAAAATAAAAATACCACATTTCTTCAGATGCTCCAGCTCATTGTCTACCAAAAATATGATTATCGCTAACCTAAAACAACTGATGAATTCTTTTGAACCGTTACGTGTGTGCGTAACACCATTGTACAAAATATTACTCGCTTGTTTCAAAACATAATTTAGATTGATTTGAACTAGACAATCTGAGATTAAACTATAAAATGCCAATCGATTTCCTTGAGATTGAACTAATTCAGTAGTATCCAATGATTATTCTGCGATGCCAACAGTTTCAGTTTTCCGTCATCAGAACTCACCAATTAATTCAAGATGTATTCTTTCTATATTAGATTAGTATTAAAGCAAAAATAATATATCAAATACATACTTACGAAATTTTATCAAAACAATTCGACTTGCATTATAATCTTTATTTTTAAATTTCATTTATTATTTATACTATTTCACATCTAAATAACATTTCGTCTTACAAATATATTTGTTAAGCGGAGATCTTAGTTAATAGCGCTTTGAAAACTTTTTTGTATAATCTTCATTACTTTTTTTATTTAAGAGATATCGTTGCGCTGCACATTCCTAACGAACGTCACACAACAGACACAAAAGTTTAGCCTACACATACATACACAAACAGTGGCATACACATGACGATACAACAGCTACTTGAGTGTATCCTAACACAACAGTTTCACTTTGCTCGCTAAATAAATTGACAATTACGAAGTATACATATACACATATATAAGCTCTTTGATATCATGTAGTCATCACGCTGACCCATTTAAAATTCCATTTCAAACTCACATACGAGTACACCCATAACGGTACATACATACATACATACATATATGCGCACATGTGCAGTGGTTGGTCAACAAGCGCTCCGTTGTTAACATGGTCATTGCGTCTATGTTCCATTATTGTGCCACACACAAAAGACCTACCTGTCACACACACACACACTCATATATGTATATATGCAGTGAAGGCTAAAAATCAGCTCATCGTCATTGATTTGTGATTTACGCTTGCCGCCGGGCGACGCTCGCTCTTGTCAACAACACAGCAGGTAGCCAGATCAACAGCAGCTGCGACCAGCCAAACATGGCATTGGTGCCACCGCCGTAGAGGGATCTCGGATGGCCCACACTGCAGAGCACATTCTCATATTGGCGACAATTGGTGAAGTGTTTCTCATCCGATAGCATTTTGGCTGTGTCACGTGCGAATTTGGCCGAATTCTTGTAGCATTTGTAGCGTGCGCTATTGTAGATGCAATTCTCGTAGGCGTGGCGTGCGCTGCAAGAGATAGGAGACAAAGAGGGATTTGAGATTTTGGACTTTCTCATCAAAGTAACAACCTTCAATTAGGCTGACAATGCAATTTGCTACGGCAGTAATTGCTTTTTAGTGATTTTCACTTAGGAGTAGGTACACATTTCTGAGACTAATTAGAATCTAGGCTTTATTAGTTTTGTGAAGTGAAGTTAATTAGTGCGTATCTCAAAGCATCAGCCTTTCTATACGATTTATGAATCTTAAAGTACTTACCAGCAAAATTCCATAAATTTATTGGTCACATTCGTTTGCTCGCCATGCAACTCCTCGGTGAGTATTTCCTGAAAATTGCGCGTGCAACGCATCCAGTCATCCTGTATATAACCGAAGCAGTCCTTGTGCTGTAAATAGTCTGTAAATGTGTATAGAATGCAATTAATGTGCGTGAATATTGCAGCTGAGGGCGAAATTAACTAAATAAACATAAACAAAAAGTTCTGGGAAATTGCAAACGACACTGGCCAAAGCCACATGTTGCCTCACTAGGGTGTGTTGGATTACTAGAAATTTCAATACACATATATTCAAAGAGCTGACCTACAAACCACACTAAACAGTTGATGCTTGAAAAATTCAAAAACTTTCAGTATTGTATATATGGGCATTTCCGACAGAAGGTCCACCACAGACAAAACTTTGAAAATTATTAGAATTACAATGTTTTTGCATATTTTCATAGGGAAATATTTAAATCTATTTATATTAAATTAATTTTAAAATAATTCATAACCAATTTATGATTGAAACAAATATCCCGTGTGACATGTCCCGTGCGAATATGGCAAATATTTAATAAAAAAACTTTTCATTTTTTTGGGAGAAATTCATACCAATTTTAAGGGCATCAACGCACAACATTCTACATTCAAAAACATTTGAATATTGTCTCGCAATTCGTTGAAATCGGCATGTCCTCAAACACTACTTCCATGGTCCCGTGCGAATACCTTGCTTTTTTGCAATTATCTTGAAAATTGAAATCGAAAATCAAGCTTAACAGTAAATGTAGGGCTAATAAAGAGCTTTTAAAAATCCTACTGTCCAAATTATAAAAAAAAATTAGTAAATTTCTTTTTAGTTGAAATGTTTTTTTTTTTTCAATATTTCTTTATTTATTGAATCTGCTTTGTTTAAAGCCTAACAATAAGTATTAAAATCTTAAATCTATTTACAACTAAGTAAGCTCAAGAATGTGTTTGAGCTTTTTGGCAGAACGTTGCTCTTTAGTAGGCAGGTAGATCTCTTCTTTTTAAACGAGTTTGAGTGGAATGTACCAAGGCGTTTGCCAATGGGTTTGGATGTTCACGAAGTTTAGAAATATATTTCTTTCTGCTGTCCTCTATTTCCTTCTTTACCATAGGAATATCAAGATCCTTATGGATATTTTCATTACGCATGTACCATGGTGAACCCGTTATTGTTCTAAGCATTTTAGATTGGAATCTCTGAATTATATCATTGAAATGTGTGCGATTGTCTCGTTCGACATGACGGAAATGCCCATATGTATTTCTATTCCGTTAAGAGCAAAAAATTTAAATTCAAAGTGAGTATCTAATCAATAGGATTACATGATAGGTATTAGCAGACATGATCTAAAAATAGTAGTAATTTTTGTACTCGGTTAAGACCTAAGATCCTAAGATCCTAAAAACCTTCTTTTCCAAAATTCTGAAGTAATTTTTAATCACCCAAAAAAATATAATATTCTATTCTCCGAATTGTTCAAAATAAAGTATATACGATTTATAAAGTATATATGGTTTCAGATTTTTATAAAAGTGTTTTACTATGGTGTTCTTACGTAAAAATAATTTAATAAAATTTATAAAAAATTAAAACTCACCCTTTTGAAATTCGCGATCGCTACAAAAGCGATTGAAAAATCGGCGCGCTCCTTCCACATTATTCTTAAAGAGATTTAGCGTCTTATTGGTGAGACAGCGAGCCGTATAATCGTCGAAACATCTCATGCCCTTATTGAAGACACTGCAAATAATGAAAATTATTTTAAATAGTAATTGTAAGCTTAATGTCACGTGCATGTTTGCTGAGAGCGATATAATTGATTCTAATGATTATAAAAGACGGTCCGCTATTAGTTGCTGATTTCTTATTATTTCTGATTAAACTTTTTTGAATGCATATTTCTATTTCTATTATTTTTATTTCACAAAACTCTTTTTTAATCCCCTTTTCGGACATTTAAGGCGTTACATGGGTTTCGTGGGTTGTAAAAATAGATTAATTTCTACAACATCTGAAGAATATTATCCTAAATTTTCAAGTCGATCCGAATAACAGTTTCGGTGATATAGCCTTTGGAAGGTGTACGCTCCAAGTCAGCTATTATTGTTACTCAAAACTTTAAACGCGTTTTTTCTCGGAACGTGTTTTCAAAGTCAGTTGTCCAATGTTCTCGAAAACTACTCAATCGGTCTTGAAATTTTGCACAGGTGTTCGAGATACAATTTACGACAGTGACATTTTCAGTTGAGAATAAGTATGGGATGCAAACAGATCTCTACAAATATTTTGTTGGGTTAATGTTGACACAAATGTCCAAGATCGATATAAAACGATTTAATCGATTTAATCGACTAGTGCTTGACCCTAGAAACATTTCCGCAAACGTCGAGAATTCGACTCAAAACTTGACATTTTCAGTTGAGAATAAAAAAGCGGCGGAAGCAAAGTTGTAGACCTAATAAATAATAAAAGATATTGAAAATAGGCCTTTTTTAACCGAAAAACCCATGTAACCTTTTAAGAGAACCTTTAGTCCTATTTAAGCAAATAATGAATTTTTATTCCTTAAAAAAATCTCATGAAACAATTCTACTAATCACAAATATTTTAATTGATTCTGAGACTTTTGGTTTATCTAGCTCTAACCAAAAAACAAAAATCTCTGTCCTGTCATTTTGTCATTTTATGAAAAAACATTTAAATTGTTGACATTCAAGTGTTATTTAGCTCGCAAAACGCCTACAAACACTTTAAATTGTGCAAATATGTGTGTGAAATCTCTCATGCGTGCAACAAGTTTGCAAAAATTCAGTTTACTTGATAACCACAAAAATATACACAAATCAACGAGAGTATTTACAAGTATTTAACAGTGACAGTTTGTTATTTTTCATGTTCTAATTAGTGCGAACATTGATAGTTTGCATTTAAAATAAACTATACTAAATTGAAAATAATTTGTAAGCATGTGTCTCAATTTAAAAAAATACAAAAATAATTTAAATTTAATAAAAATCCCAAGTTATAATAAAAATGCATTTTAATTCCAAAAAATTAACATTACACTAAATTCGTAATAATTGTATAATTTAATATGAGGCATAACGAATTTAAATGATAGCTTAAATGAAGTTTAAGGAATTGAAATCGTAAAATTCATCAACTTCCAAGGCCTTACAAAATCTGTAACATTTGAAAAAAGCTGCAGAATTGCCTTTGTATAGGGTTTTTATTCTCTAGGGAAAAAATTTAAAATTTATCTTTTCTCATTAAAGAGTATTCACAAATGGACTAAAGTCGTCAAGGCAAATGCTTATTAAAAATTCTCTCAGTGGAAGTTTGCTAGATAAAAAGGCACTTATCATATTTAAATAGAAGCTTTTATTGCACTGCAATGAGTTTTAACTCAAATTCGTTTGATGATATCAAAGTTTTCACGAGGTTCTACGACACACTTTGTGCTATTTGCGCTCTAAACTACATAATATTATATAAATATAACTGATTTGTATAAATGATATCAGAAATTAACAAAAAAGATAAATGTGAGTTTCAAAGCATCACCATTGAATGCTGATGAAATAAGTTCAAGCCATCAAAAAAAATTTAAAATTAGTAAAAAAGTTTTTTTTTTAATATTTTAATAAATTTGTTTTTAAAGCAGCATTTTGTACGACACTGTGTAGTTGTGAGTGAACATAATATTACATTTATTGCACCGAATTGCAATGAGCTACTGAAATTTCTGAAAACTATTTAATTGACACGAAAGACAATAGCGAAAAGTTTGGATGTTTTAGCACTGAAACGAAACAAAACAAAGTGAATTGCAGTTCAATCTACATGCACACACACACACACATAAACTATTTGCGTTCTGAAGCGCAACGACCATAATTGCGATGAAATATGATCTCCTCTTGGCACAACTGAAATAATGGACAATCTCACACAGAAGAGGAAGCGATAAAAACATGATACCCATTATTACGATAAAATTTCTACCAAAATGTGGGTACTGTTATGAATTGTCGAGTTGAGAAAATTAAAGAAAATGTTAGAGTATAAATTTCACTGGACGAAGCTGGCTCAGTAATTTGAAATTTATTCACATTTTAAATTTGGTTCATCTAAGCGATTTTTAGCTCCGAACCGGGGATTTGGCTTAATAAAATATATACAGTGGAACTTCCATTAGTCGAAAATCGCCATAACTCGAACTTGAACTTTTGAATTGACAATAGAAGTCAAATTTTATACAAAATTCCTTCTATAAATCGAACTTTTCGACCAGGGGATAATACAAAATTCAAAATTTTAATATCGAGGCAGTATTTTAAAATAGTCTCTCTATATACTGGACATTGTCCAATGGGTGCCCATGCGGTTAGACTTGGGATCGCGGCAGATGCAAGTTGCCAAAGCTGTATGGAGGAAGGCGAGATGGAATCATCCAAGCATTTCCTACTGCACTGTCCAACTTTTGCCAGACTGAGGTTGAAACATCTCGGAAAGCCCTTTTTCGGCGATCCTAGCGAATTGGCTAGAATCGATATTACCAGTCTTAAGAAATTTGTAACGGATTCCAAGCGGTTTGCTGAATCTTAAAGGTCTATGATCCACAGGGAGTTTTATTGGTACCACAATGGACAGCACCAGGCTGTCTAAGTGAGATCTTCTGTCTTTGCAGAGATCTGCCTACAAACCTAACCTAACCTAACCTCTCTATATATTATAGTATGATTATGGTATTATAGATTGTATAAATCATTTAACAAAGGCTTGGGATACAGACGTCAGGAGCCAAACGATAGCAAAGTGCAACAAACAAAATTACAGAAAACCTCTTTCATCGTATGTCCATAAACATTTTTGCGAAGTAAATATATAAAACAGAGCATAAATGTATATTTTACAGCTTTTTGAAAAATTGAATGTTTTAATGAAAATTACATAACTCGAAGTTTTTTTGTGGATTATGGTGATTCGAGTTAGAGAAGTTCCACTGTATATTGAAACTGAAGATTTTTCGAATAGTAAAAGTAAAAACATTATTTATATTCGCAAAATGAAATCTATACGCCGTGACCCCTCCTGATTTATTGACATTTCGAATTTTTAATAACTAACTGAGATTGATGACACGACAATCTTCTAGCAAAAGTTCGTCAATACATTCTGGCAAATCCAGTCAGTTTTTTACATTAAAATTTATTATCAAGGAGCTGTTAGAAAATATGCCACATATATCGAAACGTGTATCTATTGCTGGAACATTACAAATAACTTAAGCCATTTCAGATTAAGATGTTAATTAAGATTATGTTTAAAAGTTACAAAAAAGAAGTATTATTTCAAGGCTGTAATGGTCAACTTTCGAAATTTCACCAAACTTCTCATCAGTTCGAAAGACCAAAGATATTTTAGAATTCTTATTAGCCAACTTACCATTAGATTTCGGTGTGAGATTCAATTCTGATTAAAAAAAAATTACGAAATTTTTCAAATTTTTCTGGTAGGTTAAATGTTTTATTAAATAAAAGGAATAATTTCGTAACAAAATTTTTAAACTTTTTTAAGAACCAAAAATTAAATAAGCCGATAAAAAGATACTTTTACTTCTACTTTTCTCTGAGCATCATTTTTCGACTGCTCAAATCATTCATGCAATAGTTAATAATAGTTCTAACCTCCACTTAGGAACCGCGCATGATCTCTGTCTCTGCTTTTAAACAAAAGAATTATATAAAAACACAAACTCTTTTATTTCGACCATAAACTAACCAGATGACTTGAGCACCAGAGATTTCAAATAATAAAACTATCGAAATAACATCATCCACCGAAATATAGATATTCACATACAAACAAGCTTGCACACATACTAAAAATACACAGTATCTATGAGGTTGATCTGTGCGTAAATTTTGTTTTATTTATTCGTAACTTGAGCTTAGCTATGAGAAGTTTAGTACGTTCGAGAGTATGAAATTGTAAGCTTAAGTATTTTAGCAAGTTTTTATTTAAGTTTGATACTTAAATGTACGAAACTTTCACTTTAAAAGCGGGTATATCGTTATTCATGAATGAGTTCTATTTAAAGGATGGGAATCTGTTTTTTATGGGTAGATACAGCAACTTGGTTGAAAGGAGATAATGGACTAATAAATATTATAGGAGAGATGTGTTCAAAAACTAACGGGAATTTTAAAATTTCCAATTGTTTTTTTTTATTTTTTATTGTGTTAAAATGTTATATTCTGTCAAATAAGTATCCGGATTCTCAAATTAAATGGATAAAAATATTGAACAAAGAGTTTGTGTGAAAGCGACATTTCTTGTGCCCAAACGTTGGAAATGTTGAAAAAAGCATTTGGTGATACAACCATGTCGAAATCTTAAGTTTACGATTGGTATAAATCGTTCAAAGAGGGGCATCGCTACGCACACCAAAGATTGACTTGTACCTAATGACGACGTAAACAAACTAAATGACACATAGCAATAAAAATTTACATAATAGTGGCTGACAGTTCTGCCAACCTGGAGAAATTTTTTTTTTAAATATTCTCTGCGGGAAAATTTAGAATGAGAATTTCCGGTTACTTATTTGACTGAATGTATATTAATACTTTGTTTGTATTAACCGCTACAGTTAGAAGGGTTTTCATAAGCATGGCGACTTTCGTTTGTTACAAGCTCACAATTCGTTTCTTGTTCGTGAATTCTTGGACAAAAACAATACAGTAATGATGCCCCAGCCTCCATATTATCCCTACATTAATCCGTGTGACTTTTTCTGTTTCCAAACCGAAGAGAACCGTAAATGGCCGTCATTTTACAAGCATACGAGAAATCGCTCAAAGAGCCAAAGGCTATCCCTAATACAGAGTTTAAGAAGTGTTTCGACGATTCGAAGCATCGCTGGCATGACTGTATAATATCGTATGCAGACTATTTTGAAGGCGACAGCATTAATGTAGAGGAATAAAGAAATATAATATTTATCCCAAAAACGAAAAGCCCCGTTATTTTTTTAACAGACCTGGTATAAGTATACTGAATTTTGCTTTTAACACAAAAAAATATCACTAGACAAAGAAAAATGATGATGATAACTGTTGCTTAGTGGAGTTTCTCCTCTCAGTTCTTTTCACATCATTGAACCTATAATACGCGGATCCAATTTAGTTTAAATAAATAAATTACTTTGTTCTAAAAATTAAATCCTTTCATTGGAGAATCTTATATCCATCACATATGCCTTTTATTCCATTAAAGAAGCCTAAAGGAGCAAAATTAGTTTTTAAGCAATTACAAATCTATCTGCAAAGTAAAGTAGACACTAACTACATATCTACCGATTTTAAAGTAAACTACCTTACTACATGAGAGCTTTAATAAAAATAGAAAAACTAAATTAACTGCCTTAGAACATATCGTAAATTTACGAAATATAAATTGTCAGCCATTTCCGAAAATAATAAGTTGTTAATCTCTTTATAAACTTTGTCAAATAAATATAATCTGTTACAAGCAATTTCCCACACCCTCACATTATGTATATCTCTGTAATTTGTAATGAGCGTGCCGCGAATGCCACATTTCACTTTGCGCATTAAGAATGTTTTTCCAATCAGTTTCCAACGCCACCATCAAAGGCCCACAAAATGCCATTACCCATCGACGGAACAGCGTTTGTTCGCTGCGAATTTCGAATATTTGATTTGGCGTGAAAACCGCAAAAGCGTTCAAAAGTGGCGCACAAACCGAAAATAAACAAACATTAACAACAACAGGCAGCGCACAGCCGCACATAACACAACATACTCCAGATAGGCATCGGCAATTGTGTGTAAATAACATTGTTCAACGGGATTCGGATTCGGAAATTCCTAAAAACTCCCCTGGTGGGCTTACTTACGTGCACTTCGATGCAATCTCGTGTTCGTTGTTGGCAATCTTTGTGGTCTGCAGAAATTCCATTAAATGTGCCGGCAGGTCCTTAAAGCACTCATCGACCATGCGTTGAGTGTCGCCACATTTACTCTCGGCAGCGGCCGTGGAGTCGCTGCTCTTGAGGGAAGCCGCCAGACGCGATTCTGTGTCATTCTGCGAATTCACCGTTGAAATTATGGGCAACAACAGTAGCAATAACGCGAACATTTTGTACATGCGACGCGGGAAGAGCTTGTAATAAAAGCGTGCTGAAAGTCAACGAACTTGAAATGCCGTTAATATATTATATATCACTTTACTTATTGTTCACTGATATGTTAAATACAAATGCTGATATGTAGAGAACTGATAACTTTGCTTTAAATTCTTCAATTTTTCACTAAACTGTATATGGCGCTTAGCGCTTTCATCACACTGTGAGCTTTCACCGCTGGCTTTAGCACATTGGCAGTCGCGCAACCGAACCGTTACTGTTACTTTATCACAACTGATTGGCCTTTTATATGGCATCGTGTTAACAGCTTGTTAACATTTACGATATCATCAACAGTTGTTTTCGACGAAAAAGCTCCAAAAGCCGGTTGTGCTTTCACGCAGACGCAGTACGGCGGCTTGCACGTGCCTTTGTTATCCTCGTTATGTACCACCTGTTAACTGCAACAATGCGAAGACCAGGTTATTGTGTTATTTGGCGCGTGATTTGCTGTCTCTGGGGAACGCAAAGCGCGAGTGGATAGAGATGTTTTTGTTAAAGACTTGAAGCAGTGAAGGTATCAATTGTGTTGATATCGCTATGCGTCCCACATCAAGGTCAATTATAACATTTTGTACCTTGCAATTCCTTGTTTTGTAACAGTCTAAAGAAGGAAATTATTTTGAGGACAATTGCACAACTTTTGCAATGAGAGCTTCTTGACGCTATTGTATGTAAGGTTTCATATTCTTTTTATTTTATCAGTGATAATATACCGGTGAGTGGTTGCATTGGTTATAATGTCTTCACAGATTTATGTGGATTTATGTTATACATTCAGGCTTATGGAAATAGTTTGAAGAGAAACCATGAAACTTTTAATACAAAATTCTTATTCGCGAATAATAATTTTAAAACGCGAGTGATTATATTCTAAAAATTATTACTTATTTCAACGAAGCTTACAGAAGTGCACGAAAAAGCACTAAAGCTCAAAAAAGCTCCCAAGATCTCTCAAAAGTTTGAAGATTTTAAAATTATGGTTTTGTCTATCGATGCGACTTGCGAGTAGGTTTAATCATAACTTGAAAGAAATTTCATTCTTCATCACAAAACCCACGCTAATTCCTCACTTAAGGTTTACAGCAAATTTATAAAATCTTCAATCCTGCTTACACTTTAAATGTCATATATTGCGCTTGTCAGTCACTATTTCATCTTTGCAGAATATTTTGCAATACGTTTAATTACTGCGTAGATTAGTCAACCTGTTGTGAATTAATTCCACGAATCTCCATGTGACTGGAATGACCAATGAAAGACCAATTGTCTGCGCTCAGATTCGCTTCGCTCGCTTACCTTTGATTTGCAGTTAAAATGCGCGGCAAATAAGCCATAATTCCTAAGCTCTCGGTAATTAAGCACTCACATTCTCAACAGCGGCAGATTCGCAGAAATGTCCACACTTTCGGTTCTTTGTAGTTCTGCTGGTTTAATACATACGTCTGTAATTATGCCATCATTTTTGAGTAATTAGCCGCTATAGCAATCCAAAGCTTGGCACAGTGATCCAATTCGGAATTTAAGTTATACTAATAAAAAATTTAAAATATTTTTTTCTTTGTTCTTCTGTTATTTTATTTCATTTTATTCTACCCTTTTTTCACTTTATTTTTTCATACTAGTTTATTTCTATTAAAGCCCTTCAATTTGCTGTCCTCCCATAAATGCCATGCTGCAAACCACCGTGCGCGACTTTTCGTCCTTCAGTGCGAGTGCATGAGCTTGTCTGTCTGAGCAACATAATTAAAAGCGAACGGCAGCAAAACAGTACCGCAAATAGCCGACAGCGCTGCCGGACAGTCGAGTAGGAAGGTGGCTGGGGGTCGCATTGTCAATGAAAAACAAAAGAGTAAACATGCGTACTAAACTGTCACGGTGACGTATAGCCTGAAAAAAGGAAAACCAAATGAGAAAATCACAGCGGATCGCACATCATTATATACTTCGTGTATATTAAAATATAGAAATCACTCATTAAACATTTGTTTGTAGCAAATTAATTAAAAATCCATGAACCAAAAAGTTATTGGGCTCTCTAGTATAAAGATGTATGCTAACATATAGCAATTTGTTAAATTCTAATTTTTCTCTTCCAATATTATTTTTAGTTGATTTTTTTATACTTTTCTAATATTGTTTTGAATTGTGTGCGCACGTTGTTTACCCAATTACTAGAACACCCTTGTGGAACCCTTTTCAATCCCATTTGCTCGGCCGAAGCTGCCCATCTAGGCACTAACAACGTTGTAGTCATTGGCGGAAAGAAAATTGATGAGTTTCCAGACAATAACGACTCAATTGGGCATCAAAGGGGTTTAAATTTAAGATGAACATGAACTTTGAGATGAACTTTGACACTGAATTGGGCGTTGTAAGGAAAGAGACGCCGCAACAAATTGTATCTGCAATAAGGATGGATGGTCAAGTAGGTAATTAAATGATGTGGAATCACCAATAGTATATGTGATTTTTGAAGATGTCAACTTATAATATTTACTACATGATTTTAAGTATTGAGTTATAGTTCGACAAGTACTTCATCTACTTAAGATTTAGGGAGTGTGAATCAAGGAGGTGCTGGAGCTACTACATCTTGTTAATCATAATATAATAGTTCAAGGCAATTTAAGGACAAATATTATCGAATTATCGAAAAAAAAGTAAGTAGCTAAATTTGGTAACTGAAAAAGAACTCTCTAGGTATTAAGAATAGTTTTAATTTTCAGAGATTTACTTTCATTAATAATATTTTTTTGTAATTCATATTTGAAACGATCTTAAAATAATGCTCTAAAATTTACATTTACAAAATACCAAAGACTTTTCTCATTTTGAATTTAAACAATTATATTTCTTTATTTACTCGACAATAAATACGTTTTAAGTTCATGTCTTTATTATTGTCGTCATGGAAGAGAAATAAAATCTTATTATGATGTTATCGCACTATCATTAAATATATTCTTCTTCATCTTAGTTCCACGGGCTCATTGAGAAGCATACGTCTACCACACAAACAGACATAAAATTAAACAAGTAAGGAAAGGCTAAGTTCGGGTGCAATCGAACATTTTATACTCTCGCAATTTATTACTATGTCTTTATTAAAAAAACACACAATTTGACCCATATATACGGCATGAATATGTTTCGCATATTAACCGATTTATAAGCAATTAAGCTCATCGTATTTTTGTAAATCCTATAATTAGGTATTCTCATATATTCATACATATATAGGGGAAGTTATGACCCGATTTTAACCTTTTCTGTTTATTTTCTCAATATTTCCTCTAAATTAAATTAAAATACCTTAGAGATTGATCGAAATTTTCGGTGAAAAGTTACCTTGGGGCACTGAGTTCTTCATATTCGATATCCGGGGCATTGAAAAGTTATTGTCCGATTTCGACAATTTTTTTAGAAGTGATGCCACAGATCATAAACAGCATTTGTGTAAAGTTTTATTTCGCTATCATCAGTGAAGGAATAAGATGGAATTCAAAAATGAGTTATATGGGAAGTTGTCGTGGTTGTGAACCGATTGCGTCCATTTTCCACACGTGTCATCAGGGTGTCAAGAAAATATTATATACCGAATTTCATTCGAATCGGTCGAGTAGTTGAGATATGGTTTTTGACCTATAAGTAGGCGATGCCACGCCCATTTTCCACGGACGGACGTACAGACAGACATCCGGATTTCAACTCGTCTCGTCATCCTGATCATTTTGATATACATAACCCTATATCTAACTCGTTTAGTTTTATGACTTACCAACAACCGTTATGTGAACAAAACTATAATACTCTCTTAGCAACTTTTGTTGCGAGAGTATAAAAATATACAAACAGGAGTGACAATAAACTTATTATGAGCACATCAACTGAAGCTATTGATTTAATTTCGCTGTATGTACATATATATAGTACATAATGTTTTAATACGTACACATGGCAAAGAAGTTTTAATCCTTTAAAGTGTAGAAGAGTTTAAGGCTACTTTAAAGTACGATCTTTATAAAAGCCACAGAGTGGTACAAAGAGGACATTGTAGTGTAAGGGGCTATAGTCCCGGTGGATTCACAATGGGCCTCGTAAAGGCCTAGAGGCGTCATTTGACAACCACTTTACCTACCTACCTACCTACTTCAATATAATAAATGGCATACTTATATATCGCAGTATATTGTATTTATATCTGTGGAAATTAGATGAATATTCACATGACACGTATGTAACAAAATACACAAAGTCTTCGCTTAAACATATATATGAACATATGTTCACCTAGAGCTACTTAAAATTTCTTCTTAAGTTCTTCACACACTAGGTACATTTTAATACATACTTATATATATATATATATATATAGCACAGAAAAGTATATATGTATATATATATATATATATCCATTGCTAGCACTGGCCAACCGCTTTTACGTAAGCAATGGTAAAAGGTGAAGTGCAATTACGAGGACTTTTACGTTCCCATAAACATTCGCAAAAGGAAATTAAATGATAACACAAGGAAAATGCGACAATAAAAAATAGATAAGTTGAATTCAGGTCAGTTCAATGATGGGATGCTTTGCACAAAGAAAGTCAAAACTTTAAAAGAAAGAGTGAGGAGAATTGCAGAGAAATAATGGTATTTTTTATTGATCATAATAACTTGATATTGGAGTTTTTCTGATTCAGAAGTGGAAATAGTTTTTGAAAAATTAGAAAACAGCTATTGGATCTAAATAAAAGAATTGTACAAGAACTTATTTCAACTTCTTTGGGAGCAAGGATTAGATTAAAGTTTGAAAAGATCACGTGACTTGAAGTGTGGAAAGGTAACCAGAGTATCTTAGCACAGCAAAGTGATAAAGTTCTATAAGATATATTGAGGAAGCAATCAACATATATGAACACCGGCTTGAACTTTCTGAAAAGAAAGTAATCAGTGTATGCATATTTGATTGCCCTTGAGAGATCTTTGCTCCAGCTAAATATATTCAACAATAAGGAGTGTAAAAGAAAAAAACTTAATAGAATGGTCGAGCAAAGATTTCTTCTACAATTCTCCTCAGTAAGAATTTACATACGCATTGACGAATCTTGGTGGCAAAAAAAATTATAATTGCTTCCAGGGAAAACATTAACTCTTATTATAGTACACTTAGTTAGTAACAGAGAAGGGGGTAAGGAAATCCGTATCTTAGTTATTTATGTTTTAGTATAGCTTCATAGGAAATGCCGTTATGTGAAAATGTGTAAAAGTAAAAATAATTGCTAACTGACTTTATTCTTTAGTTGAAGAAGTATAAGAACAGTTAATGAGCATATTTAAATATTTTTAGTTGCTTGTAATATTACGAACTAATTGGATTTTTCTTAGAAACCAGTCTATACAAAGTCTAATTGCCCACTTAACCTTACACAAATGTGAAAGAGGTAAAGTCCTTTGGGTCATAGTCAATTCCAGCATATGTATCTCCTGTCATTTCTATGTAATGCCTTCTTGTGTGCTTCTATGTAGTTAAGAATATATGGAAATAGTAATAATAATAGAAAAGCGTATGCTAACAAGCGCAAACAAAAAAGGAAACAACAACAATCAAAAGCATGTGTTTGTACTTTTGTAGTGAGCCCAAGACAGTTAGTTGCCTTGTAAACATTTGAAAAGTTGAACGTTAACTTCAGTCTTTTCGTACATCCTTTTGCATCCTTTGTGCATCGCATCCTTATTAAAAACTACTTCAAACAAGTGCCGAATGGGTACAAAGCAAATCAGCGCACACACACTTCGCTAAGTGGGTTGATAGTAACCAATTACAGGCAATCAGAGATGAATGTGTACATTTACAAGGAGACAAATCTGAAGAAATCAAGAGATTATGTTAAGAGCGTGCACGTGTTTGAAACCAAAGGAAGTAACTGGTAGTTGCTCGACTCTTGTTACTGGCAGGTAACAAGCCCATTTGTATTTAAATAAATAGTAGTTGCGAACTCATATGAAAATAATCAGAACATTAGAGATTTCCGTTAGTGCTCATGAAATGGCTTGTTATGGCATCCAACAAGCGCTCAAAGGCATAGAGTGGTCTGACCTCATCGAGTCCAGAATAAGAAATTTTTTCTTTGATGAAGTTGATTTTAACAGTCATCTGAAAAAATATCTTGTCTACGGCGCTCATCTTCGCTATGTACCTACTTCTCTGCTTGTTCGTATGTATGTATGTACATATATTCATACAGCTTAAAATTCTTAGACAGACATGTCTACCATAAATATGACCCTGACATTACTGCAAAAAGTACATCTGTTGTCGTGTTATCGTTCGTACAGTAACATAATATGAAATCAAAGAAGCTTTTACTTTTATCGTAATATCGTAAATACGATATTAAAGAAATGTAGGCTTGAAATGTTAAGTCGAAAAAATATTTAATATCCATTGGATTATTAGCGTTAGAAAAAAATTGTAGCCGCTTAAATTAAAATAATTTTTCGGAGTGTTGCCACCTGTTTTAATTTATTAATTCAATAAGTTTTTTCTAAAAACTAATTATTTCAAAATGAGTGTCAGATTAAAGAATTTTTAGGTTTAATTACGAAAATATATGAGAAAAACGTTGTCACCTGCTAAATTTTATTTAAATATTTAAACTATTAAAATAAATTAAATTATACAATAAGACACTCAAACTAAAGAATTTAAGCAAAAAATCTAGCTGCGAATTTCGAGTAATGTTGCCACCTATTTTAATAATTTTGCTTCAGTCAAAATTATGTATATTGCTTCGAACAAAAACGACAATGAGAAATAATAAAACACATTAATTAAAAAATAAAAAAAAAAAATTTAAACACATTCAATTTTAAATTGTTGCCACCTGTTTTAAAAATGTTTTGACATTCAAAAATCGAATTTACTTTGTTGCTTGGAATAAAACGACATTGGAGATATTAAAATAATATTAGTTCAAGATTAAAAAAAAATCATTTTCCCTGCTTCCAACATACTATTAAACAATGCTGTTTAAACAAAAAAAAAAATAAATAAAAAACCACATTTGTTTTTTTTTTGGTATTTTCAAAGTTTTTCTAAACATTTATTAATATATATGCTTGTATATTGTATGTATGTATGTAAGTATGTTTGTTTGTATGTATGGTATATGAAATTTATTGAATTGGCATTACACAATATATGAAAATAGTTATTTACCATAAATTAGAACAATGCTTGAAACAATGCACAACATACAACTATTTACTTCACTTAGCAGCTAGCTAGTTACAACAACAATAAAACTAAATTGCTTCAAATTCTTAAACATTATTTCATTTGTTCACTGCGGTGCGACGAATAGTGCGCGTTTTAGTTTTTTAATTTTTTCATTTAAATGTGGACGTAAACGTATGCGTGTTTGTATGTATTATATTACAATAAAAATTATTTGATTTATTTTCAAATGAAAAACGCAATGACTTACCGCTAATAATGATAAGGGAGGAGGGATTATTATTATTTCATTTTCATTACTTATAACCTACAAAATTATTTACACTTCACAAAAAGTAATCAAATTGTAAATGTAAAGTTTTAGTTTTAATGCAAAAAAAAACCTTCTTTTTTTAATTTTTTATTTATTTTTTTTTTAGAATTTTTTTTCATATTTTTTGTAGCATTTTTATGCTTTTTAAGTAATTTTGTTTACGCTTATTACATTATAAATTGTATTAATATTATAGTTTAATTGCACTTGCTTGAGTATATTTAATTAATAATAGTATTATCATTATTTGTTTAATTACAATGCTTTTTAGCTCTCGCACACTACAGTTTAATAATTTCCATTAAATTACAGCTAATTGAAAAAAAAAAAACATTTGTGTGTGTGTGTGGCCAATAGCAAACGATTTACGCATACGATTAACTATTATATTTTATATATAAAATATTTTTTTTTATTTTTATTGTAATCTGCATTAGTTGTTATACAATAAAATGTTTTTTCTTCACAATAATTAAAGCAAAAAATTCATGATATTTGCGGGCGCGCTGCATTTAGACGGAAGATTTTCTAAAGTAAATTAACATTGCTACTATATGTCTGTATGTATTTTTGCATTTTAATTGCTTGCAAAGTTATGATATCAGCTTTGAGTGCTGCTCTGCTCTCGTACATTTATATAATATAGGTATGTTTCTCAACATATTCATATGTATGTTGCATAAATATACTATATATGTATTTATTCAAAGGCACAATCGATTCGCATTTACTCGCTAATTAATAAGTTCGCAATTACACATGCAATGGCTGCAGCTTGAAAAATTCCGTTAATTTACTGTAATTTGTGCAGTCGCTTGCTGGCTGCTTGCGGGACTTTAGAAGAGCTGTGGCATGCTTTTAGGACACACGTTTGTGGTTACATCAAATGAAATAATTGCAATTTCACAAGCATATACTCTAGAGTAAATCGAGGTATCGTAATTTTGCCAATTTCTGCATAACGCTGAGTGATTGCATGTAAATTCAAATTACTTTAGAGCTTTCATAGCAAGTGTACGTCAAATAAGTGCATAATTTGTATGAAAATGTTTGAAGAAAACACACTGCTGATTTCAAAAATTAATTTTCTGTAATTATTAATGGTATTTTAAGGCAATAAGTAAAACGTGGTTGCTTTTAAAAGCAATTGGTAGATAACTGTTATTAAATTTTTGCTTAAAAGTGTGGTTATAATATTATGAAAGTGGTAAAGTGTTTCAAAATACTTTTTAAATTTCAAATTTATATTTAAATTTTATTTAAAATTTTTTAAATTGCAATTATTCCAAATGTCGTAATCCCAAAAGCATGCTTTATAGCAAAAAAAAAAAAAACAAAAAAAAAAAAAAAAACAAAAAAAAAACAAACAAAAACACAACTGTGAAGTGAATTATAAACTGCATGGCTTCCATAATTATGCTTAGCATATTTATTAATTATTAATTTATTTAATAATATTTAATTAATTAAATTTTGCTGTAATGTTTACTACAAAAAACACACTGTTTTTTTTTAACATACAACATTTTAAAATTAGCAATATTTTTTACAAACTTTTTATTAGTAATTTGTATTATAAATAAATTTATAAATGAAATCCGAAGCAAAAACTTCAGTTTGGCCACATAATCAGCATAATTTGCGCTGCATTATTTTTTTCTTCGCTTTACATAATTTTTTTTTAAATATTTTTTTTTTCTGTTTTTCTCTTGAAAACCTTTACGGTTAATTTCATTCATTATAAGTTTAACTGCAACGTTTGTTTTTATGCTTACTAATTTAATTAAAATTAAAAAAATGTATTTAATGTAGTTGTGTGCGTTTAGTGATTGATTGGTGATTATTATTAAGCATAACATCATTAATTATAGTTGCAAAAGAATATAATAATATTTAACTGTTAATTGTAAATAAATTATGCCTACAATTAATTTATGCTCTTATACAAACTAAATATGGCTTCTTTTCTTGTTTGATATGAACGCTTTTTTTTTTTTTTGTTTTTGCTGGTTGTAGTTGTCCATAGTATTTTTTAGTTTCATAAAAAAATTTGATTTCTCGTTAAACTAGTTAGTTATATATAAAATTGCTTTTAAAAGCTTTTCGATTAAGCAATTTTCTGCTTAAAAACTGTTTTTTTTGTTTATAAAATGTGTTGTAACTTGATTGGCTAGAATGACTATAATATGCATATATCCTTTCTCTTTTTATCTCTTTTGTTTTTGTTGCATTTTACAGCTGTTGTTTATCAATAATTATTTTAAATAATATTTGTTTACACTTAAACAATGCTTTGCCATAAAAAGCTTTACTTAAAAATTAATTTTGTTTTGCTAGAAAAGTATATAGAAAAGGCTGTAAATTTAAGATTCTTTTAGAAATGAAATTTTTGAGATTCGCATGAGACTTGATTTGAGCAGTACTTTATTTTTGTTCGCAGCTTAGATTTGTTATAGTGAAAGTTATGGCTCACAATGATTTGTATTTACACCTTCAATACGATACAATACCCTACAATAATACAGGGTGGCACTTTTTAAGTTTCTGTTATGTAAAATACAGTTGTTTGCGGTTAATTCGAACTTTAAAGAATCTACATGTTCACGATAAGGCTTTAAAATTAAAAAAAATAGCTTTTTGTCTAAGTTTGACTGTTTGTTGTAAATTCTAAACGGTATTGTACTGTTATATACGGTACAATAACTGAAATTCGCGGCAAACGCAGCTTTAGATGCAGCATCAGAAATCAACTGTCCAAAATCGGTTGCGAGTAGTGTATATATTTGTATGAGCGACCACATGGTGAGTACACTGCAAAGAGTTGGTAGGAAAAAGGTGAATAATGCAAAATGAGTTAGTTTAATGAAATTTCGCATTTCTACATACATTTAATTCCGGTTTGTTACATTGCAAATTCAGTTATGCCGCTACCAATTACGTCCCTCAAAGGTATTCCTCGCTCGTGTCTCTCTGTGTGTGTGTGGTGAAAGCCAACGCAGACACATGATATTAGGTGGCTTAATTGACTGTTTGTTCAGTTGACTGATTGCTTGCTTGCTTGCTGCGCCACACATCACCGGCTGACACTCGCACACGCTCCTCATTAACACGAATTCAACCCACCGGCATAAACGACGAGGATGCCGATGTGGTGTTGGACACCGACGATGAAGCGCTCGAATATTTTCTGCCAATATTCGCGTGCATTATGTGGCTGTTATGTGGCAGGCGTATGTAATCATAGGTGGGGATGTAGAATTGTGGCGCTGTTGTTGTATTGTATAAACAGTTGTTAGCTAAACGAAGGTGAGGTATACACTATACACTATAGTAGCCATCGTTGTAAACAGCGTTGTTGGTAAATATATATATGTATGTATGGTTTGTTTGTATGTATATAGAATCTACATATGCACGTGCCATGCATAGACTATGTCACTAACTAAATTGGTGTTGGTGGTAAGTAGGATATACATAGGTGATAGCAAGTGCGGTATGTGGCGGTTGGTGGAGTTGTGGTGATGACGTTGATGTTGTGTTAGCAAATACTCGTAATAGTAGATTATTATGTCAGCGCGTTTCTTATAAGATTAGTTTGTTGTAGCTGTTATTATTTGATATTATTTATTGTTGTAGTTGTTGTTTTCTTGTTTTTCTTTTTTTTCAACCACTTGATTTCAAGCTACTTGCTTTGTGTTGCAGCATGTTAAGCGTGTTTGAAAAAATGACAATCTCAGTTGCTATTAGTTTGTCGCGCATTTCCTTGCCGGCCGCTATAACAACAAGTTGACTGCTTGGTCACCACAAGTGAACACACATTGCTTTGTTGCTGCCTTCATTTTTTTTTTTTTGCTCTAATTACATCGCTTTTTCCACCGCTTTTGTTATAATTGCTTCATATGGCATGTTTTGTATCATTCAATATTATTTAATATTGTTATTGTATTATTAATTTTATTATATTGCTTCGCTTTTTTCTTTTTTTATGGCTTGCGTTCAATAGCAAATTTTTTTGTGTGCTGTGCTCTCAGCCAACTGTTGAGCGAGAAAGACAACTCAATTTTTTAAACTCCACTAATTGTTATATATATTTTTTTAATTTTAGTTATTAATAGTTGGTAGTAGTTGTGAAGGTGTGTGTGTGCGCTAGCAACGAGTTAATCAATCAATCAATCGCGTCTAAATGGGTTATTTTCGTCTACCATGGCACCGGATGGGTTAGCATGTAAATAAAAAAAAAGTAGAAGAGAAAAAACAAGAAGAATTTTTAGTGGTTATTGTTAGTAAATATTATTTATAAATTACATAATACAATTTTCAAAGTGTTATTAATACAAATAAGTAATTGGCATGTTTGTTGTGTTAAAGTGGTGATGTGTATCGGTGTGAGTTTTGGGCAAAGTAAATACATTGAAGTGCGTTCGTCAGGAAGGAAAGTGGCATATAACCGAGTCATATGGTGAAAAATATTAAATACTAATATTTAGATCTTTACATATTTAAGAAGTAGATCTTCATTGCATTTAATATATAATATGAATCACATATGCTCTTCAAGAAAAATTATTGCTTAATTTCCGTTCTTTAAATTTGCATTTCTGGCAACAAATTTTACTTTGCTGTATTTTGTAAATATTTAAGTAATTCGGTTATTGCTCTCAAACGTCGCTGATGACATGCATAAATTTATATATTAAGTAAATATATGAGCTTATGCATGATTATTTGCATAAGTAGGTGTGATATTGAAAGTGTATTTACTATCTTGAATAGAATAAAGAAACCTATAACATAAATATAGAATTGTTGAAAAGTTGATAGGCAATGAAACAACAAAAAGAATAGTTGTTGTTGTTTTTTTTTATAATAAAATTAATTTTTATTTTAATTTTTTTAATATATATTTTTTTTATTTTTTTTTAATATATTTAAAACAAATCTTACTTTTATTAATTTTTCCAATTTTTTTATTTAATAATTAATTTATATTATTTAGTTTAATTTTTTAAATCTTTTTTTTAATATTGTCTTCATTTATTGCCTTGTAATGGTAATTTCGATTAAACTTTTGCCTATGATAGATTTTTGACAGACATTTCACACTTAAGTGCTAATGAAGAATATCCATTCATGACTGATTGAGTTTGATAAGCGTTTTTCGAACTTAGCTAACACCTAAAATGCAAAAATTAAATTTTTATTCAATTTATGCTCAAAAACTTTACACTTAAAGCTCACAACTGCTCGGTGAATGCGGAAGGAAATTTGCCACTAAACTTTTTTCGTGTTTATGTTAATGTTCGAACGCACTTAAATGCACTTACAAATGCTTTTTCTTGCATTATTAATATGTACAAATGTATGTTGTTGATGTGTGTGTGTGTTTGTGTACACTAATGTGTCGGCGTTGATGAACTGTAATTATCTAATGCTTAACTGCCGCATATCAATTAATTACACACAGTCGTGTAATTCATCAAGTTAACTGTGAATATTTTTTGTATTTTTTTTTTTTTTTTGTTTAATATGTATGTATACATTTAGTGAGAGTAGTTATGCACACTTCAATGTTTCGATTGCGACACTGATGACATGTCAATTAAACATTAAGTAATTACAATTCACACACCTGTTTTATTGATTATTAATATTTTTTTGTTGTTTTGTGTGCGCAACATGAGTTACAGTAATATATGCATGGATGTGTGTGTGTGTGTGTGTGTGTGTGTGTGTAGATACAAGATGAAAATTTGTATTAATTTAAAACTAACATTCATATTTCTTCGATTAGTGTGTTCGCTTTGATTACATATAGAGGTACTTAAGTGGTTTATATTCCAAATTATTATCATTACTGCTGTGTCTATTTTTTGGTGCACAGCTTGCATTGCTTTGCTTTGCTTTTTTTTTGTTGTAGGGTAAAAGTTATTTATACGTATTAAAATTAAATAGTTTTTTTTTACTAATTTCTTGTTTTGATTAATTTACTATAGATATATATTATATATATTTTACTCGATGCGTAGTAAGTTCAAAGAGAGAATTAATAGTAATTTACAAAACATGAAAGTTTAAATTGTTTTAGTTAACTTGGCCTTTGGTTAGTCTCATTTATTTTTTTGTTTTTGTTTTCTGTTTAGCAATAATATTTATAGTATACTTTATATATAGATATATATGTATATATTTATATAAATAAGTAGTTATGAGCGTCTCCTTGCATATACA